>NC_134464.1:95989970-100789970 GCF_047948215.1 Lycorma delicatula | reverse complement strand
TAATATTTTTAGTCTATTGTTGCCGTGTGAGACGTAAACTAACTTTTCGTGAAACGAGTTTTTGTTAAGCGTTACAAAAATGAGTGATACTAATTACGAGCAACGTTGTGTAATCAAGATTTGTGTTAAACTCGGAAAGAATGGAACTGAAACTTTTTCAAAATTGAAAAAGGCGTATGGAAATGACGCTCTGTCACGAGCCCAAATTTCTAGGTGGTTTAAAGCATTTTTAGATAGCCGGGAATCAGTTGCGGACGATCCACGTTCTGGAAGACCGTTAACGTCAAAAAGTGACGACAATTTTGAGCTAATCATAGACTTGATACCGTACGATCGGTGATTAACTGTCAGAATGATTACAGAACAATTGAATTTGAACCGTGCCACAGTCCATCAAATTTTGACAAACGAATTGGACGTGAAAAAATTCTGTGCAAAATTGATCCCAAAAAACCTCACTGTTGAACAGAAACAACAGGGTGGAATAGCTGCGATCTTCTAGGGCGAATTGAAACTGATCCTGATTTTCTAAAAAAAATATTATTACTGGTGATGAATCTTGAATATTTGAATACGACCCAAAAACAAAACGCAAGTTAACACTCCAAACTCATCACGTCCCAAAAAAGTAAAAAATGAGCAAATAAAAAATCAAAACCATACTTATTTCTTTCTTCGATACTAATGGCATTGTACATAAGGAGTTTTTTGCTACAGATCAGACTGTAAATAAATATGTTTACCAAGAAATCTTTGAAAGACTGCAGAAAAGAGTTATCCGCGTGAGACCAGCTAACAAAGAGTACTGGATGCTGCATCATGACAATGAACCTTGTCACACTGCACTCTCAATTAATGAATTTTTGATAAAGAAAAACATCCTGTGGTTCCCAACCACCTTATTCACCTGTTTTGAGTTCCTGCGACTTTTTCCTGTTTCCGATTTTAAAAAACACCCCAAAGGATATCATTCTGGAACAGTAGAAAACTTTAAAAAAAATTTAACCTGCCATCTGAAGGATATTCCAGTTTCTGAGTTTCATCACTGCTATGATGTGTATGAAACCTTGCGTGGCTTCCCAAGGGAACTATTTCAAAGGTGATAAGAATCCATGTATAATTGAATCGTAAATAAAACGTTTTTCTGAACCAGCCTCATTACTTTATTTACAGACCTCGTATGTATGTATTGCTTTACTTTTGACCTTTTATTTCACAATTGCCCGAACAAATTTCTTGATATATTTCAATGCAGAGTGTGTAACGAAGTTCACCCAGGATTTTCTTAACCTATTCAACTCGTGAAAAAAATGGAAAAGTTCATATACACATTTCCTAAAGTACTTCGTTTGCGAGTGAAAGATTTTGCTCGGATTTCAGCTACCCCGGTGAAATGAAGTCGTACTGAAATCTTTAGGTCAATAATTAAGAATCAAAACTAGTGATTTCTTATGGTTTTTGACTTGAAAATCCAACAAAATAGGTTTCCGAACTATTTCTGCCGTAGATTTTGAGAAATCTGGGGTGAAAACCAATAAATTGTGGTAAAAAAACCCTGTTTTTTATGTATAACGTACAATCACTTTCTTAAATGGGTAATAAATGCATAAAAATCTTAAACAAAACTTGTAGAGAATTTAATTTTAAACAAAATGGTGTAAGGTAGGTAAATTGTATAAAACAATTAAAAGCTAGAAAAATTCGAATTTTATTTGGAAACAATTCACTAGTAGATCTATCAAATAACTCATTTAGAAGGGGAAAAAATTGTTACTTAGACTTTTATAAGTGGCAATAGTAAACGGGCTTATAATAAACGTAAAAAGAATAAATGCGTGAGCGGGGATGGTGGACGGTTTATTTTGAGGATTGAAAAGGGGTGAAAAATTGTATTATTGCGATTTCCAGCGAAAGTTGACGTCAAAAAAATTTGTGGTAATTTAAGATACAGAGAAGTATACTTTCACCAAGTTTCGTCAAGATTAAATTATTTTTGCGGAAATGAAAAAACAAAAAAAGGAAAATATTTTTCACATTTTCCTCGAAAAGTTTGAGGTTATGTGTAAAACGTGACCTCTACAAAAGTTGTAGATTGCTGTATGATCTACAACTTTTGTATTGAAAAATTTTTTTTGTCAACCCCCCAAACTTTCCAAATCACCTTAACTTAAACAAACTTTAATCACTTTAACTTAAAGCAACTTATATCGTCCCTTTACCATTTTCATTTATAAAAGACCAGGTAACAATTCTATTGGTAATTTCTATTCTATTTAGTATAATTTGGTTGGACCACAGACCAAAGTAAATTGTACGTACCAATTTATAATAAATGGGAAAGTGATCATATTAATTTTTTAAAAATTCGTTAATGAGGTGGAGGGATATAGCCAAAAAAGCCAATATAGATTTTTTTGCAGAGATAGTTTTGAGAAAATTTTTTTTCTTATTTTATCTTTTATTGAAGGAAGAGTCAAATTTAGAAAAAACTCTACTTAAAGAAATTTGTTAATTTAACCTATATACGAATTTTTTTTAGAAAAACCTTTCTTAAAACCTAACACCATAATAAAAAATATATATTCTTTCCAATACAACTCTTTCAATTTATATTGTTAGTAGCGGTGAAAATGAAATACAATGACACCCTTTTTTTACTTGGTGAAACCACGGTAAAATGAAATAAAAATGTTTTTTAAATGCTACCATATTGTAATAAAAAATCAGAAAATGTTTGTAATATATATTTAAACATTAGCTTAAAATATACTTAAAACGCTAATATTTTATGCAATCTCTTACAAAAATTATGGAACCTGAAACTGCGTATTACCGAGAAAAGAGAAGAAATTATTTGGTTAACAATTCTATTAACAAATACTATATATTTTTCATAATTTCTACACATTTTCTTTAAATAAAATTGCGGCTTACAAAAAATGTTATAATTCTGTGTAAAATTCAATTTTGTTTCCATCCATCGATTCTTAAGATTATCCATGTTTAGATTATAGATGTTTAACTGTTTGAAAACATGATATCATTTTCCGATGAATAGTCAAATAATTTTGGGCGGTATAATGAAATATTTATCCATGTAATACAAATATGGATATACTTTCGGTTTTCAAAGTTTTTGAACTTTGCAGTCGACTAAAAAGTTGTAATTTTTTGACGTTTACGTATCTAAAAGTAGAAGAAAATTTTTTCAAAGTTCAACTTCGGTAGATTTTGATGCTCACATTGTATTAAGATGGTTGTAATTTGTTATAGCAGCAGTTTGAGATATAAGATGCGAAGGAATAAAACAGCAGATAGGAGAAGAAAGTGGAACGGGCTACATAAGACGGTTTATCTATTTCTTAATAGATCTTTAGGGCATTAAGGGGGGAGACTATATATATGCATATGTGTATTCGCGTGGGTATGTGTGTTGGTGAATTCGTGCGTACTGGTGTTCGTGCCCCGAGCTCCAGGAGGGTAAACTTTCTAATTGGAACTACATCCCTCTATAAATGATGACGAGGGTAGCAAGACTTACTCCCTTACCCCTTCACCACCTTCTCTACCACGTACCTTACCTTGGAGCTCAACTAAAAGACAAACTCAGCTAACTCCTTGTGCAAAACGGAATGCCCGACATTAATTAGGAAACTAACTAAAACCTCATTTTGTACCCTTCATGCATGCTTTACCCTATGCTGCTGCTACAACTACCACCCACCCGCTAACTATTCGCCTCCACCCACACTTTATCCGCGCGTTACTGCCTCCGGTGACTCAAGGGTCACGGAATGCTTTAGGCGATTATAGAAATATGCTTTATATTCAACTTTAATCCGTAAGCACTCAAAGATATTCGATTTGTTTTTTATTTTTTTTTGTTACGACCCTTTTTACCTACCCTTATTTACTTATATCTCCCTTTTATGTTACTTCAACCCCGATCTCAATAACACATAAATTTAACATATATTCAATATTTCTTTCATTATTTTATAAAATTCTATACCCTTATTTTTTTATTACGTATATAAATTTTCATAAAATTTAATAAATACAAAAGAATCGAATTTAAAGTATATTCATAAAATAGGTAGTCAATATTTGTAAAAAAAATTCAATCTTTATTTTAATAAATTACGAGTGTTAGAAAAAATACCGTAGCATTATTAAAAATAAAATTACTTCATATCTAATAAAGTAGTATTTTTTATTTTAAATAAATTATTAACTATCCAAAAGCACATTTAATAAAATAAAATAAAAGATTTCAGTTTTACTTTTGAAAAAATTCATACGCGAATAATTTAAGTTTAAAATATAAACTACAATCTTTAAAAATTATCATAAAATGTACCACACATGTTTTAAATCTATATTTTCATTAAAAAAGGAACTATTTTATTATATAAAAGTTATTTGAAAGACAAGCTGTTTTTTTTTGTTTATTACAAAAAAAAAACACATTTAATTTAATCTTTATAGAATAAAATAATTATTTAAGAAAATGCTGACAACAAAGTTATAATATTTTTCTGGCTTGGTTATTTGTTCTCATATAGTGGAAAAAAATAATACATGAAAAAAGTTTAAAAAGTTCATAAAAACGATATTTTTTATTTTTTCTGCACTCCTACTCCCAAAACCACTTTCCAAGAAAAACTTTTTATTTGTCTACGTTTACCATGTTAAATAGAAGAAACAAAAAAAAATTCATCAATTGAAAAATTTACATCCAATAAAAAATTACTTAAGATTTCGTTTTTTTTGTGGACGATGAAATTTTATTATTATTAAAAGTTTTAATAACTCAAATTAATTTAAAAATTCCAAAAATCGGTATTTTTAAAATTTGATCGGCTCTTCCAACCCTAATATTCCCCCAAAGTTTTTTTTTGTGCCACTACCATGATAGTGAAGACATAAAAAAAAAGTTTGGTTAAAAAACATACAACAAATAAAAATATAGATTTTTTCGATTACGTATAAGTACATACGCATGCACGAGTATTACTACAGAAACGTTTTTTGGTGGAGTCCCTCGATTAAACGTCGAGAAATGAAAAACAAAAATATATAATGAATGATTACCGTACTTTTCTTCTTGCAGCATAGCTCTAGAGCTAAAATGTAAAAATAAAATATGGCTCTATATAAAGTATTAATTTTATTACTATCTTAGAGTAGATTGAATAAAATACGATAAAAGATTTTACTTTTATTATTAGAACAATACTCACATAACTTAATACTTAAGATACAAAAATATTAATAAGTTATGGAACCAAGTAGCAATCTCATACAGAATATAAAAATAGTATTAAGGTAAGAGTGTTTGTTAAATTTTATTTTTTTGTATTCAATGTTGAGCAGTTATTTAAGAAATTTTATTAACCAATTTTGAAACTGACTGTGAAAAAAATTAAATGGCACCAATTATTATTACTGTTGCCATTGCTCGAAATTTTTAAGTTAGTTTTTCAGTGGT
Organism: Lycorma delicatula; assembly: GCF_047948215.1. Lineage (NCBI taxonomy): Eukaryota > Metazoa > Arthropoda > Insecta > Hemiptera > Fulgoridae > Lycorma > Lycorma delicatula. The sequence goes on along the minus strand of NC_134464.1, from coordinate 100,784,479 downwards.
CCTTAAAGTGATGGATGGGTCACAATTCTACCATTTCAATTTAAAATCTTTGAGTTACTTTCCAATGGGGCCTCCTGGTAGTTTGAGGAGTGTAAGTCCCCATACCGATCCAGTTTCGAAGTGAGAACATCTTTAAAATTAAATCTTTAACTGCTGAAAAGCAATTTAAGGTTACCCATACTTTATTAATTCTCTCTCTCTCTCTCTCTCTCTCTCTCGCTCGTGTGTGTGTGTGTGTGTGCGTGTGTGTGTGCGTGTGTGTGTGTGTGCGTGTGTGTGTGTGTGCGTGTGTGTGTGTGTGTGTGTGTGTGTGTATAGATATAGTAAGAAAGCTTTCAGAATAGGCAATTTAATTAGCTGACTTATATCATCAGAGAAGGAACTGATTGATATGATGCCAGAAACCTGTCGATTTGGTCTAGTGGTGAACGCGTCTCCCAAATCAGCTGATTTGGAAGTCGATAGTTCCAGCGTTCAATTCAAGTCCTAGTAAAGTCAGTTATTTTTATATGAATTTGAATACTAGATCGTGGATATCGGTGTTCTTTGATGGTCGGGTTTCAATTAACCACACATCTCAGGAACGGTCGAACTGACACTGTACAAGACTATACTTCATTTAGACTCATACATATCATCCTCTGAAGTAATACCTGAACGGTAATTCTTGGAGGCTAAACAGAAAACAGGAAAAAGAAAAGACATGATATGATGCTAGAGGGTCCATGAAATACGCAGAAAAAAAGAGTAGAAAGATAGTTCATCTAAAAGAAAATTTTAGCTATCAAAACTCAAAAACTTATTTTGAAATTGAAGGGAATAGAGAGGATATGAAACAAGAAATCTATCTTACGGAAAATAACCACATATACTTGTTAAGTTAATATCCAATAAATTTTTTTTTTTTGGCGTTTGCAAACGAGTATAATAACCTCTAGTCATATAAATAAACACATTTAGGGTTGAACTACTTAAGTTAATTCTTCTATAATTAGTGTATGATTTTACAATTACATTTTATTATCTAAAGTTTATAAGCACTTCCTCCTCTATGAATCATGAGACCTTGCCGTTGGTGAGGGGGCTTGAGTGCTCAGGGATACAGAGTAGCTGGACCGAAGGTGCAACCATATCGGAGAGGTATCTGTTGAGAGCCAGACTAAGGAATGATTCCTGAAAGAGGGCAGCAGCTCTTTCAGTAGTTGTTAGGGGCGTGAGTCAGGACGACTTAAACGGCCGTATCAACATCACTCAGTCCTCTGAGTACTGCGCAGCTGAAAGCAATGGAAAACTACAGCTGCTTTTTTTCCAAGAAAATGTGGCTCTGCATTTTCACATATACAATAATGGAGGCGCCTTCCTTGGTAAAATATTCCGGAGGTAAAATAGTCCCCCGTTCGGATCTCCGGGTGGGGACTACTAAGGAAGGGGTCACCAGAAAATTAAAAAATAACATTCTACGAGTCGGAGCGTGGAATGTTAGAAGCTTAAAAAAGGTTGGTAGGCTAGAGAATTTAAAAAGGGAAATGGATAGGGTAAACGTTGATATAGTAGGAATTAGTGAGGTTCGGTGGGAAGAGGAAGGCGACTTTTGGTCGGGTGACTTTAGAGTAATTAACTCAGCGTCAAATAATGGGCAGGCAGGAGTAGGTTTCGTGATGAACAAGAAAATAGGGAGGAGAGTGGAGTATTTCAAGACGCGTAGCGATAGAGTCATTGTAATAAGGATAAATTCAAAACCTAAACCGACAACGATTGTTAACGTCTATATGCCTACAAGCGCCCATGATGATGATGAGGTAGAATGTGTATACGAAGAGATTGATGAAGCAATTAAACACGTAAAAGGAGATGAAAATTTAATAATAGTTGGAGATTGGAATGCAAGCATTGGAAAAGGCAAGGAAGGAAATATAGTGGGTGAATACGGGCTGGGCAAAAGGAATGAAAGAGGGGACCGACTTATAGAGTTTTGCACGAAGTATAATTTAGTAATTGCCAACACCCAATTTAAAAATCATAATAGAAGAATATACACTTGGAAAAAGCCAGGCGATACTGGAAGGTATCAGATAGATTATATCATGGTTAAGCAAAGATTTAGAAATCAACTCGTTGACTGCAAAACTTACCCTGGAGCAGACATTGATAGCGACCATAATTTGGTGATAATGAAATGTAGATTGGGGTTTAAAAACCTGAAGAAAAGGTGTCAGATGAATCGGTGGAATTTAGAGAAGCTTGAGGAAGAGGAGGTAAAGAAGATTTTTGAGGAGGACATCGCTAGAGGTCTGAGTAAAAAAGATAAGATAGAAAATGTAGAAGAAGAATGGGAGAATGTTAAAAAGGAAATTCTTAAATCAGCAGAAGCGAACTTAGGCGGAATAAAGAGAACTGGTAGAAAACCTTGGGTTTCAGACGATATATTGCAGCTGATGGATGAACGTAGAAAATATAAGAATGCTAGTGATGAAGAAAGTAAAAGGAACTATCGGCAATTAAGAAATGCTATAAACAGGAAGTGCAAACTGGCGAAAGAAGAGTGGATTAAAGAAAAGTGTTCAGAAGTGGAAAGAGAAATGAACATTGGTAAAATAGACGGAGCATACAGGAAAGTTAAAGAAAATTTTGGGGTACATAAATTAAAATCTAATAATGTGTTAAACAAAGATGGTACACCTATATATAATACGAAAGGTAAAGTCGATAGATGGGTGGAATATATTGAAGAGTTATACGGAGGAAATGAATTAGAAAATGGTTTTATAGAGGAAGAAGAGGAAGTTGAGGAGGATGAAATGGGAGAAACAATACTGAGATCTGAATTTAAGAGAGTATTAAAAGATTTAAATGGCAGAAAGGCTCCTGGAATAGACGGAATACCTGTAGAATTACTGCGCAGTGCAGGGGAGGAGGCGATTGATAGATTATACAAACTGGTGTGTAATATTTATGAAAAAGGGGAATTTCCGTCAGACTTCAAAAAAAGTGTTATAGTAATGATACCAAAGAAATCAGGGGCAGATAAATGTGAAGAATACAGAACAATTAGTTTAACTAGTCATGCATCAAAAATCTTAACTAGAATTCTATACAGAAGAATTGAGAGGAGAGTGGAGGAAGTGTTAGGAGAAGACCAATTTGGTTTCAGGAAAAGTATAGGGACACGGGAAGCAATTTTAGGCCTCAGATTAATAGTAGAAGGAAGATTAAAGAAAAACAAACCAACATACTTGGCGTTTATAGACCTAGAAAAGGCATTCGATAACGTAGACTGGAATAAAATGTTCAGCATTTTAAAAAAATTAGGGTTCAAATACAGAGATAGAAGAACAATTGCTAACATGTACAGGAACCAAACAGCAACAGTAGCAATTGAAGAACATAAGAAAGAAGCCATAATAAGAAAGGGAGTCCGACAAGGATGTTCTCTATCTCCGTTACTTTTTAATCTTTACATGGAACTAGCAGTTAATGATGTTAAAGAACAATTTAGATTCGGAGTAACAGTACAAGGTGAAAAGATAAAGATGCTACGATTTGCTGATGATATAGTAATTCTAGCCGAGAATAAAAAGGATTTAGAAGAAACAATGAACGGCATAGATGAAGTCCTACGCAAGAACTATCGCATGAAAATAAACAAGAACAAAACAAAAGTAATGAAATGTAGTAGAAATAACAAAGATGGACCACTGAATGTGAAAATAGGAGGAGAAAAGATTATGGAGGTAGAAGAATTTTGTTATTTGGGAAGTAGAATTACTAAAGATGGACGAAGCAGGAGCGATATAAAATGCCGAATAGCACAAGCTAAACGAGCCTTCAGTAAGAAATATAAGTTGTTTACATCAAAAATTAATTTAAATGTCAGGAAAAGATTTTTGAAAGTGTATGTTTGGAGTGTCGCTTTATATGGAAGTGAAACTTGGACAATCGGAGTATCTGAGAAGAAAAGGTTAGAAGCTTTTGAAATGTGGTGCTATAGGAGAATGTTAAAAATCAGATGGGTGGATAAAGTGACAAATGAGGAGGTATTGCGGCAAATAGATGAAGAAAGAAGCATTTGGAAAAATATAGTTAAAAGAAGAGACAGACTTATAGGCCACATACTAAGGCATCCTGGAATAGTCGCTTTAATTTTGGAAGGGCAGGTAGAAGGGAAAAATTGTGTAGGCAGGCCACGTTTGGAATATGTAAAACAAATTGTTGGGGATGTAGGATGTAGAGGGTATACTGAAATGAAACGACTAGCACTAGATAGGGAATCTTGGAGAGCTGCATCAAACCAGTCAAGTGACTGAAGACAAAAAAAAAAAAAAATATAAGCACTTTACGTTTTTGTGTTGGACAAATATTCGTTAGACTGTAAATCTTCAATTGATAATTTAGAATTTATTTATTTTTTTTTAATTAGAAAAATAGATTTAAAAGAATACTTTGAAACTGGAGAAGTAAAATTCATGAGATTGGTTAAAAATTATAACCTTCATTAAGATAAAAAAATCTGATATGTTTTAGTAATATAAAAGATAAATCAGGAATAAAAGATCGTATTTAAAACAAAATTAAAAAAAGACGACTCATCTCATTTAAGGATGTCTTATATTATAATTGAAATAAGTGTTTTTCTATTAAATGCAAAAGATTTGTGGGAGCTTGAAAAAGCAGAAAGAAAATTTAATCGATATAACGTCTTCGATATCATCAAATACTCGTATTGTTGACAAATTTGTAATAAAAGTTATAACCGAAGATAAATAGTTCCGATATTTTTTGACAAATTATTTAATAATAAAGGAAAAACCAGTAAAAAGTAATAAGATTTTTTTATGTCTTTTATTTAAAAAAATTATTTAAGTCCTTTATGTTTACTGGTTGTTTGTATTTTATGAAACTTTATTAAAAAAAAATATTATAGAAACAAAAATAATAGTCAAATTGGTCCTTTTTTTGGTAGTTGATAACTCTGTGGCCCCAGGTGTGTTTAATCCTCTACATATATGAGTATATATATATATATATATATATATATATATATATATACATACATACTATACATACTAATAGGTCCGTCGCGGCTTAGCCCACGTTATATGGTTACTAGCGTTTCCCATAGCGATCAGGGGATGTAAAACCGGTCAGAGCTCGCTTCACTCGCCCTTCCCGTCTAACCAAGGGGCTGTGCCCCCGAACCGCCCTGTTTTCCTTAAATACATGCTAGTGAGAATAATAATAATAATAAATCCCGTCCAACTTATAAAATCTATCAGTGTATTGTAATTTCTTCAAAGCAGCAGTTTGGTCAGTTCAGGCCTTAACTTTGAGTGATCTAAGAATGTGGATTTCAAAATAATCGACCTCCCACTTAAAAATTTGCAAATATTGTTTAAACTTTTTTACCTTTCTTCAGTCCTTTCAAGGTTGAATATCGAAAAATTTAGAAATCGGTTTTTAGATGTTTACATGGAAATTACGCACACCAAAAATCAAGTACATATCCTCATTTGTTACCGAGAAATTAAAAAAAAGTAGTAAATTCAATTTTTACTCCATTTTAATTCTTTAAACTCGGAATTTCAAAAAATCTTTTATTAATGTGCACTTAACTCCGTAAGAAGAACATGTATATAAATTTTCATCAATTTATGTTCAGTAGTTTTTGCTGAGCGTTGAGAATCAACAAGTCATACAATTTCAGTCAGTCAATCAATGAGCGTCAGTCAGTCAGGACATGTTCTTTTATATATATATATTTTTTTTAATTTTTTTTTTTTTAGGCAGTAGTACTCTTCTATCACTACGCAACAAGCTATTTTGATGAATTCCATGTTCAAAGTATATTTCTTGTTTGTTATTATTTTTTTAAATGATAAGAAATCTGCGTGAACGGAAAAAACAATAACAGATAACTCTAAATGACACTTAAAGAAATTCTGATATTTTCTCTCTTTTTGTTTTGAAGGCTACAATTAAAATAACCTTTTGAAACTAAATTTTTACAGAGTATACTAAAATGTACGGAAATTTCCTTTATTACATATTTATTGTGAACAGGATTTCTATTTCATGTTTGTTACATACATACATGTTTGTTACATATTTCACGTTTGTTACATCAATGGATTGCTAAGCCGTGATGTACTGTTAATTAGATGCTAACAAATTTCGAAAATTATCATCTTTAATAATATCAAAGATTATTAAAAAAAATAATCTTCTCGGTCAATAAAAAAGTAAATTGAAAAGATTTTTGATGATTTGATTCGTAAGATATTTCAGATATCTGTTGATATCTATTTCAGCGTTCATGACTGAGGATCCGCAAACAGCTGCATCCCTTATTCCTGTAATATAAATATAATACTGTATATATATATATACACACACCTAACGTTTGTTACATCAATGGATTGCTAAGCCAGGATGTACTGTTAATTAGGTGCTAACAATAGAATAATGATACCTGGGTACAGAATTGAGGAGCTTTTATTGTTATGTAGATTCTACCGGACGTCAAAATGTATAATATTTTAAGCTTGCAATTTTACAAAATTTATTAAAATAAAACTTCCGTGGCTGAGTAAGTAGCGTCTCGGCATTTCGTATGGTGGCCCCGTGTCCGAATCCCGGTAAAATCTTATCATTATATAAATCATTTACCATTAAAGAAATATTGGGAAAAAATTTCTTCAAATATTTATTAAAAACAGTAATATAATTCTTTAAAACAATCTAATTTACAACAGAGAATTATACACAATAAAAACTAAACAAAAAACAATCATGGTTTTGAATTTTTCTTTTATTTGAGTAATTTACTGCTTTAAATTTATTTGGAAATATAAAATAATATTATGTTAATATACTAACTTGTATGAATTTAAATGTTAATATCTTTGTTCTTCTTGTATTAATTTAGGTATAAAAATATCATTTTAAAGTTTTTATTAATTTAAGTTATATGTTAAAAAAAAAAAAAAAAAAAAAAATGTTAATTTTGGATAGAACAACAATCTGGATTTGGGAATATATATTAATATATCTTGTAGTTTTTCAATTAATTTTCTCCAGTTTTCTCGCGGAAATATTTTGAACATCTGAAATTGACTATACTATTTATTATACCTTAAAGCTATAATAATATAATTTAAAAGGATAATCAATATAAGTATTGAACATACATACAAAAATCCTAACAAATTCCTCATTTACACACACACACACACACACACACACACACACACACACACACACACACACACACACACACACACACACACACACACACACACACACACACACACACACACACACACACACACACACACACACACACACACACACACACACACACACACACACACACACACACACAGACAGAGAGAGAGAGAGAGAGAGAGAGAGAGAGAGAGAGAGAGAGAGAGAGAGAGAGAGAGAGAGAGAGAGAGAGAGAGAGAGAGAGAGAGAGAGAGAGAGAGAGAGAGAGAGAGAGAGAGAGAGAGAGCGAGAGAGAGAGAGAGAGAGAGAGAGAGAGAGAGAGAGAGAGAGAGAGAGAGCGAGAGAGAGAGAGAGAGAGTGAGCGAGAGAGAGAGAGAGCGAGAGAGAGAGTGACGCACATACACATAGAAAAAAATCCCCGGAAATAATCATAAACAAAGGAAAGTTTCTGAGTTACCAGAAAAAAATTATTTTTTAAGATAATGAAATTCAATAAAATTACATTTTTTTTGACCTTTGAAAAATGAATAATATCTACTTATAATACCCCAGTTAAATGTAATAATAAAGTGGATACTTGTGGTTTAAAAAAAAAAAACTGAGAAACATATTTACATAAATTTTTCCTAGTAGTAACAAAAACGTAAAAGAAGCTTATTTGTAAAAAAAATGAATCTAAAGCATCTGAACTGTCGCTTTTAATTAGTTATAATTAATTTATTAGAGCTTTTAAAAAACGTATTTTAATCTGAATTAAAATCAGAGTTTCTGTTCCGTGTTTATAATTTGGCATTGTTTTGTGTAGGTATTCTTCATTCCATGATTTTCTGCTATAGTGTATGTAGGAATGGAGGAAATAATAAGCATTAACATTCCTATTTGGAAGATTGATAATACGAAACGTGGCAGAACAATATTTTAATTTTAAAGGTTCCTCCTCCCCAAAGGGAATTATTAAAACGACGTAATAACTGACGGTGTACCGTCAGTTGGCAGCCGCAGCGAACACAAACGGGTGCAGTAGTCTGAGTCATCATACATCCCTACTCGCAAATGGCAAATAATAACCTCCTCATGACGGTTATTCCTACATGAAGAGCTTCAGGGTTACACACAGTCCTTTAACTGGTTAAATTTTATTACTGAAAAACTTCGCAGTGCATTCATCACGAACCGTACTCTTCAGAAAACATAAAAAAGGAAGCTGCGAAAACCTCTTTTCCCGCATTATCAGCACTCATTGCCTGAAATTCCAATATTTGGAATTCTAACAGAAGCTCACAGTTGTATTACGTTGAGTCATTTCAGATATGATGGACTGACCTACCGGGTTGGTCTAGTAGTGAACGCGACTTCCCAAATCAGCTGATTTGGAAGTCGAAAGTTCCAGCGTTCAAGTCCTAATAAAGCTAGTTATTTTTACACGGATTTGAATAATATATCGTGATATCGGTGTTCTTTGGTGGTTGGGTTTCAATTAACCACACATTTCAGGAACGGTCAAACTGAGACTGTACAAGACTACACTTCATTTACATTCATACATATCATCCTCTGAAGTATTACCTGAACAGTAGTTACCGGAGGCTAAACAGGAAAAAAAAGAAAGAAAAAAAAATATAAGGCATGACGGACTGAATATCACAGACAAGGTGTTTGAAGTGCATATCACAAATGGCTTTCAAGGCTCCATGGAATCTGAACATGCAAGTACGTGTCGGAATGTTGGGTTAAGTATATTTAAGTTCTCGTTAATGGCAAACAGCTCCACGACGATATTGGGAAGGCCAAACATGAACCTCCTATTGCCAACTATAAAAGCACAACCAACAAAATTATCGTGCTTAGAGCCGTCTTTATAAACTACAGCATCTGGATTCACGCTATTTACAATATTAAAAATTGCTTTCTGTAAGATAAATGTTTGTGTCCTTTTTTGATATTAATCAAAACTAAAACAATAATTCACGAGCGAAGTGGTAGAAGTTACTCTGACTTAATACATGCTACCTCTTCGTTATAAAATCATGTTTAAATTTCAATTATTTACATTTACATACTCTACGAATTACTAAGAGAAAAAAGACTCCCATAAGAACGCTTCTAAGAATGGCTTTTTAGGATATCAATGGAAAACAAAATTACATCAATCAAAATAAATTTGTGACTCAATATTTTTTTGTTTATATTTTGAGTAAATGTAACACCATCCTCCGAGTAAGTGCTAGCAGGTTGGAAGAGGCCCTTGAGAAAGCCTTACTTTGAGAAAAGCCTTGAAGGGCTTCTTTGATGCCCTGAAAAAACCCAATAGAATTTTTGTCCTTTTAAAAGTAAATTCTAGATAGACCATTTATTTTTCACTACTCACCCCCATTATTTTAATCTGCAATGATGTTTCATGAATTTTGAATATTGGATCCACGTTAAGATTTAGGAGATCTGTTGTAATTATTAGTTTTATTTGCTGATTTGAATACCAACTTAGGTTTTAAATGCTCGCTGCGAAAAATAGAATTTTCTTATAAACATAGACTATGTACATGTAACATGATAAATAATTACAATGTAGTCATTTTTTTATCATTAACGTTTAATATTATTTGTTTTACATTTATAGTACAAAAATTTAATTTTTCAGTTTTTATTTTTATTATAAAATTTTTTTGAACGAATAACAACTATTGAATAGTTGCTAAAGAAGGGATGAAAAACTTGTTCTAGTTTTTGAGAATCTAGGTACAGTTGAAAAACATCGAAATCTGATAGAAAAAAAACTTAATACTTTTAATAACATTTCTTTTGAATGTAGAATTATCTGTCTTATAAACATTTTTTGCATGGAAATAGGAAATTAAAAAAATTACTTTTTTACGACATAGATAAAAAAATAATAAATTGTTAAGGATTTTTTTCACTGTGCCAATTTCTTTAAAGCCAATGGTTAAAAAAAGTAACTTTAATAATTTTTTGATTTAAAATGAATTAGTATTTTTATAGGAATCTTGAACATGTCCTAAAGGAATTCATAAATTTTTATTGGAAAAAAAGATTTTTTTATTATTTTTTAACAGTTCGTTCATCAATTATTATTATTAACAATTAAATCACATTCTGGTCTCAATACAGCTCTCATTATGGGTAAAAGTATTTATAATGTCCTAAGCAATACAAATGAAATAGTGGCTTACAAAGAGATTTTGAAGTATATCTTCAAGGTAGATCATTCTTTTTCCTGTTTACACATTTACCTTCTTCTTCTTCTTTTTTTTCTATAAATCTAAATCAATAGACTCCTTTCCAGCTGCTCCTGGATGAAGGTATGGAAATATGGAAAGCCGGCTTATTTGGGTGTGTTTTAGTGGATTCCTTCAATGGAAACTGTTTTTAACTGTTAAATACTTTAATAAGCCAAGGTGCCGATAATTTTAAAAGATATATATATATATATATATATATATATATATATATATATATGTGCATTTTTTTATCAGAACAAATCTTTTTATTTTCACAATAATAGCTACCACTCAGATGAAAGTGAAGAAGTAATAGCTTCTTACTTTCATCCAGATGGTTCTTAGTTCGAATCCTAGTAAAACTTGGAATTTTTCAGATATTAAAAAATAAATTTAATATGAAAAAAGTACAATTGGACGTGAATTTCTTGTTTCTCGGAGAATAAATAAGTAAATAATAAAAAAAAATTAAAAACAAACTTAACAACATAATATGACAAAATTAAGTAATCGATTGCTAAATTAAAAATATCATAACCATGAAAAAGGAATTAGTAAATATAATAATTATTCAAAACCAAATGAAACATGCTGTTTAATGTAATCTTTGATTTTTGTCACAAAATTTTCTTGGTTTTTGTAATTATTTTTTGTTTGTAGATTATCTATTTTATAATTTTTTTTTTAAATTTTTTATTATTATTAATATAATTTATTTTAAAAAAAAGTTTCATTTAACGTTGAAATTGGAATATAAAATGATAAAATTATATATTCCATAAGATTAAGAACTGATCTTAGAGTATCAAAACTATTTAAAAAGAAAGGAAGAAACAAAAAAAGATAGATTGTTTTTGTTTAGTAAAATAAAATAAAAAAAACTGGTATAATAAGAAAGGTAGAGATGTGTAAGTAATATATATATATAAAAGTTCTGAAGAGCTTCAAGAAATAATTTCAGTTTATGCATGCATGTACGCGGTGGTATATATGTGGTGGAAGGTAACTTTTTAAGAGTAGATGGGAAGGTTTGTCAGAAAAATAAAAAAGGGAAAATTTGGGGAAGAAGAGGGAGGGGATTTGAAGTTGGTTGGTTTTAAAAACAAATCTCCAAGCGAACTGCTGTTCATTTCCGATCATTTAGGTTTTAAGGTGGTTTGGAAGAATAAGTGAGATATATATGTTTGTGTGTGTGGGTGTGGATGTGTGTGTGTGTGTGTGTACACGAATGAAGGAGAGTCGGTTTGGGGTGTTAGTATAAAATGTAAAGTGTGGTATCTTATAGAGTAAGGGTAAAGAGAAAGCTGAGCGTGCAATAGAAGAGGCAAGAATGTTAGGTAGTGCCACTAGAAGGACCGACACACAGCATCGCGTTATCCATTATAGTCCGGGGCGGAGACTGGAATTCTATCAGTTTTAGCCCCGTGTGGGAGGATATAGAACATGAGGTGGAGGGTTGCTTGTGGCATCCAACGGACCAATAGCAGGGCTTATTGATCATGCAAGGACCTCATGCCATGTATGTTATATGATGTATAACCTCACACCAACCCCCGTCCTTTTCATCCACCTACCCCTTTCCAACCACCCCTGTATTTCTACCCCTTGCTTATTCTACCCTTGAAAATCCACCCCCTTCTTCGTCTTACTTTACAACACCCCCCCCTCTCACAAATCCCCCCTTATATACGTCCCACACCAAAACAGTATATTGATTCACTGCAGACCGCACCATCTCTTTACTTAGTTTCTATCTCGCTCCTACACGTTCTATATAACTGTATATTTATCTCGTTCTATGGTTTCATAGGCAACATAACACGATATAGTATAACGTATACTGTATTTTGGATCGTATTCCTTCATAATAATATCAACAATAATAATAATAAACTTTGAAATAAAACTGAAAATTATTTAAATATTTTTTTTACGCAGTAGTTATTTTATTATCATCATCATTATTATTATTAACTAATGTTTGTAATTTGTAATAAATAAATTTAGTTAGAGCTCAATTACCAGGAGCTCAATTTTAATCGGAGTAAATTAAAATAAAATATGTTCTGTAAGGTTAATATAAAAATCATTTAACTGAAAATGTAAAAAAAGATAAATATTCTAAAGCATATAAAACAACTAATACCAGGTTTGAAATTAAAAATATATAAATTAATCTTCTATTAAATTAAGAGAGTAATTTTAAATTAAAAATATATTCTGAAGTATATCAAACAACAACACACGCCAGATTTGAAATTGAAAATATCTGTTATCCTTTTCACTAACCTAATTAACTGTTCTGTTCAACAATAAAGCATTTGTTCACTGAATCATACATAATTAAGCATTGAGTAAACCGATCAAATTTACTCAATTTATTCAAAACCGTACAATTAAGATCATTGCTTAAGTAACGCTGGCGGCAGTGGTTCTAGTACCTTAGATTATAACTATTAAAATCGTAAGAAAGAATTGAGAAAATAGATCAAAATTAATACTAACATTATAAAGAAAAAATTATATATGTACGCGCTCTCCAATTTGTCGGGTGGAAAAGAATATTTTTGACACTACACAAGAAGTTTATTAACATACTTCTAGATATTAAAATTTACTAGATAATTATATATTATTTATTGTTTTTTTTTTTTATGTATTATTATATTTTATTTTGAATGTTTCTCTGTAATTTATTGTACATTTTTTTATATCTCTAACAACAATGGTAGATTTAATTTTCCTTTTAAAATGTGTATAAACGTGTTTATACACTACTATTATTACGTCATACATGAGAATCAAGTGGAAAAAAGAGAGGCTAATGACCAAAGTAGTCGATGCCCCTAAAATCTCAAAAAAAAAGAGAATCCGTGCGAAAATTTCGCAACATGAAATTTACAGCTATACAGTGAATTAAAATATACTTATAACTGGTAAAACAGTGGCGCGTCGGTTGCGATTGGACAGGCCAGTGAAACAAGTTTGAATTTTAACTAACTTTTTTTGCACTTTTAACAATTTTTCACTTTCTTTTTTGTCTTAAATGTGTTTGATGTACACTCGTTGGGTAATTTCTTATGCAGCAATACTATTTGTGTTGATAGTTCTTTGTATGTGTTGACTTACAATACCGCGATTATTTTTTTCCATTTAAAGTTTTCTAACAAAACGTTGTGAGTATTTGTTCGAATTAACATGATTATTAAAACCGTACAATAATCTCGATGTAATCAAATTCTGTCTTTCAAACGCTGATCACTAATTTACTTGTCAATCAAAGAAACAATTACAGTTGCTGTAAGAAAAACTTATACCTGTTTTATCTGATACATATGTAACAAAATTATCTCTCCAATTCCAATTCGACATAAAAGGTAAAATGTTCGAAATAAATATATTCTATTTTGTTATTTATTCAGTAATAATTTTAAACATTTTTTTTTTGTCTTCAGTCATTTGACTGGTTTGATGCAGCTCTCCAAGATTCCCTATCTAGTGCTAGTCGTTTCATTTCAGTATACCCTCTACATCCTACATCCCTATTTCATCCCAATTTGTTTTACATATTCCAAACGTGGCCTGCCTACACAATTTTTCCCTTCTACCTGTCCTTCCAATATTAGAGCGACTATTCCAGGATGCCTTAGTATGTGGCCTATAAGTCTTTATCCACCCCATCAGATTTTTAACATTCTCCTATAGCACCACATTTCAAAAGCTTCTAACCTTTTCTTCTCAGATACTCCGATCGTCCAAGTTTCACTTCCATATAAAGCGACTCTCCAAACATACACTTTCAAAAATCTTTTCCTCATTTAAATTCATTTTTGATGTAAACAAATTATATTTCTTACTGAAGGCTTGTTTCGTTTGTGCTATTCGGCATTTTATATCGCTCCTGCTTCGTCCATCTTTAGTAATTCTACTTCCCAAATAACAAAATTCTTCTACCTCCTATTTTGACATTCAGTGGTCCATCTTTGTTATTTCTACTACATTTCATTACTTTTGTTTTGTTCTTGTTTATTTTCATGCCATAGTTCTTGCGTAGGACTTCATCTATGCCGTTCATTGTTTCTTCTAAATCCCTTTTACTCTCGGCTAGAATTACTACATCATCAGCAAATCGTAGCATCTTTATCTTTTCACCTTGTACTGTTACTCCGAATCTAAATTGTTCTTTAACATCATTAACTGCTAGTTCCATGTAAAGATTAATAAGTATCGGAGATAGGGAACATCCTTGTCGGACTCCCTTTCTTATTAATACTGAATGAGAAATTCTGAGTAAATAATATTCAACAATTTTCTCCTGATTTTTTATAAAACGACATTATAAAAATCATTAACATTGATCAGTATTGTTTTTAAGACCAGAAAATTAAGTAAGTTGCAGTCGGTTATAATACAAAAAGTATATTTAATTGTTTTTAAATGTATTAGGACCTTGGGTCCTGAAGTCTTGGTTAAATGATACAAAATAATCTGTAATATTTTCCCTCTATTAATCTGATAAGAAAACTTATAATATATTAACGATCTCAATGCTGAAGATGAATAATTTTATTTATTGTTAAGAAAAAGAGCAGTGGAAGCCACTCAAAGATTTTAACCTTAAGGTCTTTATTATACTCCACATCAATATTTGATATTATATATCTTGTTTGATATCTTATAATCTTTGTATGTAATATTTGATCTTATATATTTAAACAATTCTTTAAATTTAATTAATATACACGTTATTTATCCTTTTAGTTTCTTTTTAGTTTTTAAATAAAAAGAAGAAAGACAATTAAAAGAATACACAAAAAAATTAGGCTATTATTTTTCTCCAACAAATGTAGCTTTTTTCTTTTATTTTTTTCGTTGCTTTGAATTATCCACAAATATATAAAAAAAAAATATTACATACCACTGGTGAATTGGGAAGAAACGTCAATGATCCTAACCGAAAGACCAATTGATTTACGATTAAGTTGATATGCGTAGAGCAGTTGCGGTAAGATATATTCGTACCTGGTTATTTGGTTAGATTAATACTTATTATTTTGAGATGTGTCGGTTTCATGTTAATGTCATAATAGAGGTTGTAATAGGTGTTTGTTCAATTTTCCTTTTATATTGTGTCTATAAAAAAAATTTCCTGAATTTAACAAAGGTATTTAAGGGTTCCAGTAATAAATTTTTAGACAATGAAAGATATTGCACATTGTAACGTACTGTAAAATTTGGTATTTTTTTTATTGTGTAACTCATCTCAGTTATGAAAATAGTTTTGTTTCCCAAAGAACTTACAGATTTTTAAAAATTTATATCTTTTATTTATAAAATAATTTTATTATTATTTTTTGAATACTATAAAGTATTATTATTCATTTTTAATTTAATTTTGATCACGATCGGTTAATATGATAACTCTAATTACTTGATTTATCTACAAAATTGTAATAAAACAATTACAATTTTATTTTAAAAGAAATAAAATATATGACTTTATCCAAAGAGAATCTTTACTAAACACCCTTAAAGAATTTGAACTACACACAAAGTTAATAAATTTGATTAAAGTAACGCTTAAAAACACAAACTCCCAAATAAAATTTAGAGCAGAGATTTCCAAACGTTCAAAATAAAAACAGGGATAGACAGAAAGATTAGCTTTTATCATTTCTCTTAAACTGCGTATTTCAAAAAATCATGAGGGAATGGAAAAACGGACTAAAGAACTCAAAAATTGGGGAAAAAATAAAACTTAACTGTCTAGCATTCGTGAATGATCTTGCGCTTCTGTCAGAAAGTTGGGAGGAAACCAAAAAACAAATAGAAACCCTCCAAAACGTAGCAGGGAAAGTCGATTTGCAAATCTTCTATGAAAAGACTGAAAAAATGCCCACCACAAAGAATAAACAGAATCACATCACCTAACAACCGACAAGTAATAAAAACCACATTCAAATTTATATACCTCGGGGAAATAATATCAAAAAACATAAATTAAAAACCAACAATCCAAAATAGAATCAATAAACTTCGATCGTTACAGAAACTAACATGGCCTACATTCATAACGAAGTCCCTCTTAATAAAGACAAAAATTAGACGCTACAACATAGTAAAACGAACAGAAAACACCTTTTTTTTTTCTTAAGTCATTTGACTGGTTTGATGCAGCTCTCCAAGATTCCCTATCTAGTGCTAGTCGTTTCATTTCTGAAAGAGGGCAGCAGCTCTTTCAGTAGTTGTTAGGGGCGTGAGTCACAATAACTTAAACGGCCATATCAACATCGCTCAGTCCTCTGAGTACTGCGCAGCTGAAAGCAATGGAAAACTACAGCTGTTTTTTTTTCCAAGAAAATGTGGCTCTCTGCATTTTCACATAACAATAATGGAGGCGCCTTCCTTGGTAAAATATTCCGGAGGTAAAATAGTCCCCCGTTCGGATCTCCGGTTGGGGACTACTAAGGAAGGGGTCACCAGAAGATTGAAAAATAACATTCTGCGAGTCGGAGGCGTGGAATGTTAGAAGCTTAAAAAAGAAAACACGTATACATGTGAAAAACTATTCAATCTGACTAGCAAAAACAGAAAATTGAAAGAATTCCAAAAACAATTATTAACAAAAAACATATAGTAGATGGAAAATATTGATTTTTTCATAACGAAATCCTATATCAAGTAAACGAGTTTCCTGACCAAAAAGGAGTTTCGATGAGATAATAATTCAAAATTAATCTGCGTCAATATATTCACAAAATAATGTATTTTTCTACAATTATGTATGTTTATGTAAGTATAAAAATTACATAGAACTGAAGCGATGAAAAGTAAGAGCCACTTATCCAGTGTTGAACCTGACATTAACGCTCATCGATGTAATTTACTTGTAATTTGTTTAACGTTTTAAATATGTATAACGTATTTTTTTAAATAGTTGATTTCTGAGATTTTCATAGTACTTGATGTACGTTTAATGAATATTTAGAAAAGTAAAATACTGAATAAGAGACCTGAAAGTGTGAACATACATTTCTTGGTAATTACATAAACTCAATGAACTTAATAAAAAAAAAAAAAAAAATACAAAACAAAATCTGATAAATAAACTTGAATAGCTAGGTTCAAAACAGAAAATATACAAAAAAAATTGTACACATTTATTTATCATTATGAAAAATGTTTCCCTAAATCGCAAATCAAGATTATAAATTAAAAAAAAAATCTGAATTGGACACCACATGATTTCCTAGTACGCCTATTAAATTACATATACACATTTTTAAAAGTACATGACTTTGTTTCACTAATAACTTATGATTTTTTCTTTTTTGTTATTAATGAATTATTATTTAGTGTAAACAATTAATTTAAACCTCAGGAAAAGATTTTCAAAGTATATGTTTGGAGCGCAGCTTTATATGGAAGTGAAACATGGACCACCGGAGTACATGAAAAGAAAAGATTAGAAGCTTTTGAAATGTGGTGCTACAGCAAATGTTAAAAATCAGATGGGTGGATAAGTGACAAACGAAGAGGTGTTCCGGCAAATAGATGAAGAAAGAAGCATTTGGAAAAATATAGTTAAAAGAAGAGACAGACTTATAGGGCACATATTAAGGCATTCTGGAATAGTGGCTTTAATATTGGAGGGAAAGGTTGAAGGAAAAAATTCTGCAAGCAAGCAACGTTTGCAATATGTAAAACCAATTGTTACGGATGTAGGATGTAGGGAGTATACTGAAATGAAACGACCAGTACTAGACTGGGAATCTTGGAGAGCTGCATCGAACTAGTTAAATGACACTAGAAAAAAAAAATTACTGTAAAAGTTTTTTCTTTTACAATCACAGGTTAATAATTATTAATAAGTTAATATATATAAATTAAAATAATAAATAAAAGAAGGAGATGATGTCGGATTTGAACCGATGTGCTTCCCCCTTATAAGATCCAAATATTTCATGAATTAAAATTTTATTTGGCTATAACTCTGCAACCAATGAAAATAAATACCACTTATGATATATCTTGAAAAGCTCTCAATAAGGGCTTATTACTGCAGTTAAGAAAAAGTTCAAAATCCAAATTTTTGGATTTTGGGGTTTTTTTGGACATTTTTGATCAAATCGACTGCAACCAAAAGGAGAGGTACACAACTTATAGATCCGAAATTTCAACATCTTTCGGCTAATCGTTTTTGAGTAATGCGAGATACATACGTATCTATCCTAGAACTGTTGACCAACCGGGTTGGTTTAGTGTAGTGGTGAACGCGTCTTTCCAAATCAGCTGTTTGGAAGTAGAGAGTTCCAGCGTTCAAGTCTTAGTAAAATCAATTATTTTTACACGGATTTGAATACTAGATCGATACCGGTGTGCATTGGTGGTTGGGTTTCCATTAACCACACATCTCAGGAATAGTCGAACTGAGACTGTACAAGACTACACTTCATTTACACTCATACATATCATCCTCATTCATCCTCTGAAGTATTATCTGAAAGGTAGTTACCGGAGGCTAAACAGGAAAAATAAAGCCTAGAACTGTTAACTTCGAAAACTCTTAGACGTAGAACACTTGACTTCGAAATCAGCTGATTTTGCGATGTCAATTTAACTACTACACAATACCGGCGAGTTCTTTTTTTAATAATTTCAATAAATAATTATTTTTAAAATGAAATAAGTTAAACTATTGATGGACGATCTTAACCCAGTTAAAACAATTTTAATCTACTAAAAAAATAGTTGAAAATATGTTTGACTAATTAAAAACAAGTCCTTTTAGGTCGATTTTTTAAGAAATCTAGCTATTGTAATGTGTACCATGATTCGACTTCCGGAACATTTCGACATATCTTCGCGTTTTACATCCCCCAGACCCCACAACCACTGTCAGTTCAAAAGTGTGTGTGTATATAATTCAAATCAAATTTATACATGAAGTATAACGACCCAAAATCTCAGTCGAGTTCGTTAATGAGCAAAATCGGCCATGGAAGTGGAAATAGGAGAGCTTTTTTGAAAAAAAAAAAATATCGCTATAACTTTCTTATTAAGTAACATAACGAATTCGTTTTATGTTTCTACTATTCTTTGAATAACGGCCTAAAACTTATCTAAGTAAAGGTTTTTTATATTACCAACCATTGGTCCAGGGAATAGAAAAAATGGGATTTCGAAGACAAAAAATCATCCCTCCCTTATAGGCAAGTATCGAATCGGTATAAATTAGTTTTTAGTCCTCTATAAATTACCTAAAACTTTTATCTGAAACAATTTTTGATATGACCAACCCTTACGGCAAGGGATGCCCAAAATGTTGCTGGTCGTATGCTGAACATGTGAAACTTTTTTTCACATGTAACTATTGTCGCATTAAGTAAAGTTTTTCTAATATTAAGAAATCTTTTTTATACCCTACTTAGCACCGGTGAAATCTACCTCCGCCTTCCGGCATGCCGAAAGGATTTGTTTTTTATATAAAAAGGCCAACTTTAGGACCACGCAAATATAATTTTTTTCTTCTTTTTTTCGTCATGGCTTCGTTTTTTCTATTCTGTCCATTTTCTTTCTTTTTTTTTAAGCTCTGGGTCCACCATTAGGTACTGCTTCAGAAGATGAGATGAGTGATTTGTAGCGTGTGTGAAAATGACATGCCAGACCGGGATTCGAACCCGGGTCTTCCGGATGAAAGTCCGAGAAGCTACCACTTCTGTGTAAAATTTTCTCCTGTACGTTTTTATATTGTAAACTATTCTTCGGAAGTTATCTCTATCCTTTAGAGGACCTCTTCCGTCTGTTTTAGGTAATTTGGTTTGCTTTTCATGTTCTACAGATTATCAAACCTTTTTTTAAAATCTTTTTGGGTCCATTCTGATCATATTCCTCTAGAAATTTTAACTTAATTCAATTTTGATCAATTTTTCAAGGTTGGTTAGGAATAATTTTTCAGTGACATATAAACAATTCTTCAATTTTAGAGAAATTTTTCTTACTGTAGATGTCTTTGGTGATAAATCTAAGCATCTTCAGTTTTAATATCCATTTTCAGTTGACGTTTTATCTATTCCTATTGTGCTCATAATCTCCTCTGGGTACTTAAAGTGGTTGGTAACATTTATTTTTCCATTTTAAGTCCCTATTTTCTTTTATGTGAATGATTTTAATGTGCGTACTTTCAAGTCCTTCGTTATTTTATAAAATTGGAATAAAAATTTCTTATAAAATAAACAATTATTTATTAATTTTATTATTATATTTTGGTCATAATATTTTAATTACAATATTATTAAATTTTGATTTCAAATATATAAATAAATTTTAGAATATTAATTAATAATGATAATGTTACTATTATTCTTCAAAATTTTTCAAACTTTATTTAAAGACAATAATAAATAAATACAAATGTGAATATTTGCCAGTCGTTATTTGTAAGAGCAGCACGCGAGAACTAACCCGACCGATTTCTTTCAAATTTTCATGGTAAATTTGTGTTACTCAGGCAAGATTGTAAGCCATAGACCGAATGACTAGCCCTTTTGGGAGTTAATATATTAAGGGTATTCATTAAAGAGACAAAACTTATTCCTTTTACATCATTATACTTCTGTCACCATGGCAAAAGAAATGTAATGAAATAAAACGACTAATTCTTATTTCTTTAATGAATATTTATAAAATATTTTATATTCACACAACGGTAAGAATGACTAACACATCGGCGATCTAGGAGGCTCCACCCCCTGGCTAGAAGGTCGAGCGATCACAGCGAACCCTGACCGGCAAGTAAATAAATGAAAATAAATTTTTTCAATATCACAAATAATTAATAAACAAAAAAAAAAAAAACGTTTTCACAAAAGAAACTTTACAAATCGATAAAAAACTACGAGAAAATCGAATCTGAATGAAATGGTATTGAAGATAAAATCCATTCGTGTTATTTCGTAAAATTATTATTCCACATCGCTTACGAAAAAAAAAATTGGTTACAAAAGTAAAAAATATATACATTTTACTTAAAACCGGTAAATTACATCAATTATTCTGAATGTCTTTCAAAAAAGTATTTCACTGTTAAATTATTCAAAATTCAAATTGTAAAATAAAGAAAATAATCATTGATTTTTAAGTTCCAATATAAGGTAAATTATATCGATTATCACAACTAATAATTTATAAATAGCGTTCGTTACTTTGAGCAGTAAATTAAGAAAAAAATATCTTTAGATAGTGAATTTATTTAAAATTAAGGGTATGTTGTATGATTAGTCTTCAAAAATGACAAATGAATAATATTTCTTATAAGTATATAAAATTGCTTAAGAAAATGAAATCATACCAAGATAATTATGAATCTTTAAAGATTTTTTTTAGCAGATTATAATTCTCCAACTGGGCATCTTTCGCTTCACTCATCCTCAAAAATAAACTAATGAACTTCTTAATTAGTATTAAATTCGAAATTCCAATAATCAAACGTTGTATATAGCTCATTCTGCAAACAACCAATAGAGAATATATTTCGAATTGCGTACGAGCGAAACTTTATTAGACATATTTAACGGAGCTAACGTAACCATCAAGAAAAACCTACATAAAATTAAATCCAACCAAATTACTAAAAAACTTTATTAATTTTTAAATTATTAATAACGTATGAAAAAAAAATTAATTCAGAAATAAAGTTCTTCACCTTTTTAGTATCTATTAATAATTTATTTAAGAATAATGTAAGTGACGCAAAATTTTATTATTATTATTTTCATTTAATAAATAAATAAATATATAATGAACCATTTTTTTAAAGTCACAAATGGCTACTTATGTTTTTTTTAACAACATATAAATAGTAAAAAAGAGTAATACATTTTCCCCTTTTTAAATGTATAAACTGTTAATAAAATACCTTTTTAGATTACCTTTAATGAAATTTTTTTTAATTATAACGACACAGAAACTTCACAATCTATTTAGGAAGATAATTGAACAATAAGTAAATAAGATATTTGAACTCACATTAAGTTGCCACAGACCCAACGTCTTGTGACTTAATAATGAAATAGAAGAACACTCCGTACGGCCAAATCACAAAGTTACCTAATTCAAACGATAAGGCAAACCAAGAATATTGTTCCTCAGCTATCTTGAAAAATCACTGACCGCGCTATCCAATAAATTGACCGCCAAATAATTCGGGTGCCGATCGAAAGGGTTTTGATACCGTAGAGAGATTTCCTGCGGAACGGTTCGTAACTTAAGATCATTATATATAAGGCTATTACTTATGTACCAGAGTATGTTGAGTATTTCCCGCAGTTTTTATTTGGTAGCGTTCAAGTATGTCAATACTGGAGTTGCACGCTGTACCCCACAATTCAAGGCCGTAAGTCCAAACAGGCTTCAAAACGGATTTATAAATCAATAATCTAATTTCTGCTAAAAGCTGAGATTTATGCCCTACCAGCCAGTACAAGTGTTTAAACTTGAGATCCAACTGTTTCCGCTTAAAAGTGATATGTTTCATCCAAGTAAGTCGTCGATCAAGATGAAAACCCAAATATTTACAGTCTTGGGATCTCGGATTCAGAACATTGAAAAAAGCCACGATTCGAGAAGAAAGATATAATATTGAATAAAACGAGACGCAGTAGTCAAATTTTCGTGGTCATCAAGAATTGCTTAATGAAAAGTGTCTGAGAAAACTTCGTTAATAATTTGAAAAAAACATATTTAAATAATAATAAAGAAGGAAATAATATTTTTATAAAATTAATGGCAAGCAAACATACAAGATATATATATATATATATATATATATATGTTTATATACATACAAAAACGTTACCTTACCTGAGCTAGTACGAATAGTTCCTTTTTATAATCAAATTATGCATTTGCCATCAAGCATATGTATAAATAATACGTTATAATTTTTTTTATAGAACATAAAATTAAAGAAATGCATGTAATATTGAATTTATTCAAGATTTTCAACTTTCCCGAGAAAAAAACTATTACTTTTTTTCTTCTGAATAAAAATTAAATCGCTTGCATAAACAATTTAAACAGATAAGTGAAGAAGAAAGTAACAAAGCAGGTGTAGAAACAAGTAGGGTGATTTATCCAATATAAACAGAACCGGTTTTGGGCAAAATCGCCCTTCATTAACTGAATACTATTATTATCTGGTAAATTTAATACTCTTAATCGAAATTACTTTTAACTTTCAACCTTACTATAAAAAAAAGGCCACAAGAAAAATATAATGCTTTAATTTTATTAAATCCAAATAAAATTCATATTTATTATAAAATTATTAATTGGCTTACCAAAACTTTTGAAGATCCATCACGAGGTATTACTAGTAAAAACGTTTATAGCAAAGATCCATCTCAAAAGGTGACTTGAGTATCTAGAACAAAATTATATTAGCGATAATATGGTTATCATTAACATGAAAATTATCAACGAAAATTTAGTAATCTATAAATATTTGTAGTTGTTATTCGTTGGATAAGAGCAATTTATATGGTAAAGGAAAAGTAAATTACTGCTGTATTATATAAGACAGTTTCTGCTATATAAGTATGCCGAAGATTACGAATTTTAAAAATCACTTCATACTAACGGAAAGGTAAAAGAAAAAACAAACAAGGTTAGGTTTTAACTACCAATTTATACCATAATTAATTTCATTATTGAAATTAATCAAAAAAGTTAGTTTAGGCATTGCTTCAGAGGATGAGATTGAATGGCAATTTTGTAGCGTGTAAAAATGCCCCCTGACCGGAATTTGAACCAGGGATCTCCAGATGAAAGGCCGAGACGCTACCATTCACCCCATGGAGGCCGGAAAACTCAAATTACTTGAACCACCTCAAGCAGTTGATTAAAAATTTAAAAAAAATCAATTAATTAAACTGAGACAAAAACTTTCTTAAAAAAAATGTAATTTAGAGACTAAACGTTGCCGTGATGCATAAGATAAGGGCAATATTTTTAATACTTTATTTAACGTTTATAAACATGTAATATTAAACTTTTTTTTGTTTCTAAACAAGAACAAAACGAAAGTAATGAAATGTAGTAGAAATAACGAAGATGGACGACTGAATGTAAAAATAGGAAGTTACGGAGGTAGAAGAATTTTGTTATTTGGGGAGAAGAATTACTAAAGATGGACGAAGCAGGAGCGATAACAAATGCCGAATAGCACAGGCGAAACGAGCCTTCAGTAAGAAATATAATTTCTTTACATCAAAAATTAATTTAAACGTCAGGAAAATATTTTGAAAGTATATGTTTGGAGCGTAGCATTATATGGAAGTGAAACTTGGACGATCGGAATACCTGAGAAGAAAAGATTAGAAGCTTTTGAAATGTAGTACTATAGGAGAATGTTAAAAATCAGATGGCTGGATAAAGTGACAAATGAAGAGATGTTGCGGCAAATAGATGAAGAAAGAAGCATTTGGAATAGTTAACAGATGAGACAGACTTATAGGCCACTTATTAAGGCATCCTGCAATAGTCGCTTTAAAAATTGGAGGGACTGGTAGAAGGAAAATATTGTGCAGGCAGGCAAAGTTTGGAGTATGTAAAAGAAATTGTTAGGGATGTAGGATGTAGGGAGTACACCGAAATGAAACGACTAGCACTAGATAAGGAATCTTGAAGAGCTGTACCAAACCAGTCAAATGACTGAAGACAAAAAAAAACTATCTTATAATTTGTAATTGGGAAAATTGACTTTTAGCCCTCCAGTATTTCATTAAAATTGCAAATTTTATGAAATATATTTCAAAAAGTCTTTATTAGAAACTATTACTAGGTACTATTTTTAAAAATGTTATAACGGAATCTTTTGTATAAATCAATCCGTGTTAACAATGCACGTGTAATATTAATTAAATTCTTCTCATTGTCTGTATACGTATCTATATGAATATAAATAAATAAATATATACGAGGGATATCTCTAAAGTAAAGACCACTGGGAAATTTCTCTCCTTAAAGTAGGCGAACCTGTGTCGTTCATGATCATCCTAGCAATGTACACACTGCATTGTTGTCCGTAAGTTAACGCATTGTAGTATCTTTGATCACGTGTGAATTATTACGCTATAAAATGAATAGAAAAATCTATGTTGCCGCTGACTGTGTAATACGTGGTGTCATACGTTTTTTAACCATCAAAACCTTAAGCCGGCTGAAATTCATATGCAGTTTGTTGCTGTGTACGTAGATAATGTAATATCTCGTAAGAAACGTCCGAAAATTGTATGAAAGATTTAGCAATAAGAGAATTAATGTGCATGATAAAGAACGTTCAGGGAAACTGTAGATAATCACCGAGAATTTGTTGAAACGCGTCGGTGATGAAATCAGAAAAGATCGTAGCTCAACGATTTCCGACCTGGCCCTTCTTTTTCCTGATATTTCAAGAGCTGTTATCGATCGCATTATTCATGAACATTCAAGACTTCAGAAAGGTTTGTACACGTCGGGTGCCTCACGTCTAACGGAACGTCACAAAAAAAATCCGAGTGGGATCTGCTTTGGAATTTTTGATGCGCTACACAGAAAAAGGTGATGACTTCCTTAATTCGATTGTTACCGGCGATGAGACATAGAATTCGTATTACATGCCAGAGATCAAACGGCAGTCTAGGGAATGACGTCATTCTCAACCACCAACCAGACCGACATAGGTCAAGCCACAGCCATTTAGACGCAAACTGATGGCCACAGTCTTTTGGGATCGGTTTGGCATGTGTTGATTGATTTCATGCCACGTAGAACGACTATAAATGCAGAAGCCTACTGCGAAACTCTACCTAAGTTACGACGGGCCAATAAAAATCGGCGACGTGGGCGGCTGACCGACGGCGTCGTCCTGCAACACGATAATGCATGTCATGTTGCACAAGTTTGGGTCCGACACGTGATTTATTGAGAACATTTGGACGGAAAATTTACGATTACCACAATGTAGTCCGGACTTACCTCGTTCTGATTACCATTTGATTGAGAAATTAAAAGAATTTTTGAACGGTAAGCAATTCCCGAGTGACGATGAACTTAAAAATGCTGTTATGACTTAATGTACTGGCGGAAGAAGAATACGACGAGGGTATATTGAAACTGGTGTATCGCTACAATAAATGTATTAATTCACGTGGCGATTATATAGAGAAGTAGTATAAGGTATATAGTTTAAGAAAAATAAAAAAAAGTTTTAGAATAATTTTTTTTTTTACCGTGATACGGTCTTTACTTTAGAGATAACCTCTCGTGCACACACACACACACACACACACACACACACACACACACACACATATATATATATATATATATATATATATATATATACTATATGAAAAATTCATTTTAAAAAAATCAGCAAATGATACAGTTCTATATATAACTCGTAACCAATACAAAAGGATGCTATAGATTGAAAATTTATAAAGGAGAGAATAAAAAGGACATGTTTTCATGTTATTGTGGTTTTCTATAGAATAATATTAAGAAGCCTTTGTAAAACGAGAAGTCAAGGTTGTTGTTACTGGTGATGTCAAAGGATTCTACTTGGTTGCTCTTTAGGAAACCTAATAGAAGAAGTAAAGGTAAGTAGAAAGAAGAGAAATATAGATAAGGATGTGAGAAGAAATTCAGTAGGATCCTCTCTTGACAATGTCACAGGACAAAAAAGGGCACAGTAGTATAAAAAAAAAAAAAAAAACGAATTCTATTCATTGCACAAAAAGAACCTGGGAGTTAATACGCCGGTAATGACAGAAAGATACGTATGTGAGTATTAGGTGTGTGTGTGTGATGTTTTTGTGGAACAAACAGGAGTGTTATGTGTGTTACGTAGAATAGGGTTTATCACCCAACAAATATAACACAAAATCCCAATACATCTATTCTCCCCTTTTTTCTACTTCTTCTTGTTATTATTATTTTTATTATTGAAACACCTATCTTTTATGACAATAGGAATATATAAAATTAATTTTGAAAAGTTTATCATACACCTGCATCAATTTTAACGAAAAAAAATTACCCAGAATATTTTTATAGAGATATTTTTAAGAAAGCTATTATGTACTAAAAAAAAAAAAAAAACATTAGTAGAGTTGTATAAGTAAAATTCGATCAATAAAACATAATTTGACACAGAAATAAATAAATACAGTAAATAATATAAACTTAAAAATAATAAATTCGCTTTAAATTCCCGGTTCGAGTCTGAAAAGTTTATAAGAAGATAACAATTGTTAAAATTTTGTAAACGTTTTTGAAATGTTAATATTAATATTCCCGTGTAGCTGTTTATAACAATAATAATTATAAACGTTAGAAATGAAGTCGGCCAACAAATTAAAAACACATTTATTAACTTCATTTGATGACTTAATTACTTATTTATTATCCAAGCAACAAGATTACACCCAATTTTGATTATTGATAGGTACATTTTTTTAGTTTATGAAAAATGGTAAGTCTGAATGAAATTTGGATCCAGAACCTTCCGAAGGAAATGTGTAAATCCTAATACTCCGTACGAAGTTTAACGTATAAGTATTTAAAATTATTTATAAGGTTTTTTAACGCACTTTTATATTTTTTAATAATTTTATTCCATAAATTCCATTCTACACTTTATTGCGATCTTAAATCTACTTTAATTTTAATTACGAGTGAACTAAAAAAAAAAAGCAAAATAATTAAGATTTCAACAGGGAAAGCAGGTAGACTACTAAGGAGGGTGAAGTAAGGTGTCCAGGATAAATGTTATTTTTACTTCCTTGAACGAAGTAAAGGAAGTATTGTAATCGCAAAAAAATTTTGGTTTTCAGGTTTCAACGGAAATGTCCATTTTGACCATCCGTGAATCCATTTTGACTAGTTTCGAGATTACATATGCACTTACGTACGTATGTATGTATCTCGCATAACTCAGAAACGATTAGCCGTAGGATGTGGAAATTTTGGATTTAGAAGTACTGTAACATCTAGTTATGCAACTTCACTTTTGGTTGCAATCGAGTGAACCAAAAGTGTTCAAAAATGACCAAAAATAAAAAAAAAATGTAGATTTTGAACTTTTCTTAACTCCAATAATAAGCCCTCATTGAAAATTTTTCAACGATATATCATAAGTGATACTTATTTTCATTGGTTCCAGAGTTATACCGAAATAAAATTTTAATTAATGAAATATTTGAATCTTACAAGGGGAAGGCACATCGGTTCAAATCCGACTTCACCTCCTTCTTTTTTTAATTTTTTTTTTTAAATTTAAATATATTTATTTATTAATACTTATTAACCTGTGATTGTGAAAAAATATGCGTATATAATAAAATATGCGTACAAGAAAATCAACTGATGATCAAATCAGATTCTTTTCCTTTAAGTTTATGCTCATACAACCATAATTAATACTAAATCAAACAAGTTTTTTAAATTAGCTTCTTAACAATTTCACTACATTTATATTTTTTAAGAAGATTACAAGTCCTAAGCTTTACGTGACAAGTATTTTGAATAACAATTAAGCTAATTTTACAGATTCAAAAAATAAACTGAGTCCGTAGATTGATCAAAAAGTCACCCCTAAACAGTTCACGTCAAGAATGGATTAGTTTTGAATCTTCAACAATTATCAATACATGATATACACACTGAATCCAAGACTGGAGAAAACATCAAGTATTAAAAAATCTTTTTTTTTTTTGCAATTAAACTGTTTTTTCTCGATATTAAGGAATCAGTCGAAAACAAGAACAAGATTTGTTAAGGAACAATCTTATTCACCACTGAAATTGTGTGACATATGAAATTTTTTTTTTTTTTTTGTCTTCAGTCATTTGACTGGTTTGATGCAGCTCTCCAAGATTCCCTATCTAGTGCTAGTCGTTTCATTTCAGTATACCCTCTACATCCTACATCCCCAACAATTTGTTTTACATACTCCAAACGTGGCCTGCCTACACAATTTTTCCCTTCTACCTGTCCTTCCAATATTAAAGCGACTATTCCAGGATGCCTTAGTATGTGGCCTATAAGTCTGTCTCTTCTTTTAACTATATTTTTCCAAATGCTTCTTTCTTCATCTATTTGCCGCAATACCTCTTCATTTGTCACTTTATCCACCCATCTGATTTTTAACATTCTCCTATAGCACCACATTTCAAAAGCTTCTATTCTTTTCTTCTCAGATATTCCGATTGTCCAAGTTTCACTTCCATATAAAGCGACACTCCAAACATACACTTTCAAAAATCTTTTCCTGACATTTAAATTAATTTTTGATGTAAACAAATTATATTTCTTACTGAAGGCTCGTTTAGCTTGTGCTATTCGGCATTTTATATCGCTCCTGCTTCGTCCATCTTTAGTAATTTTACTTCCCAAATAACAAAATTCTTCTACCTCCATAATCTTTTCTCCTCCTATTTTCACATTCAGCGGTCCATCTTTGTTATTTCTACTACATTTCATTACTTTTGTTTTATTCTTGTTTATTTTCATGCGATAGTTCTTGCGTAGGACTTCATCTATGCCGTTCATTGTTTCTTCTAAATCCTTTTTACTCTCGGCTAGAATTACTATATCATCAGCAAATCGTAGCATCTTTATCTTTTCACCTTGTACTGTTACTCCGAATCTAAATTGTTCTTTCACATCATTAACTGCTAGTTCCATGTAAAGATTAAAAAGTAACGGAGATAGGGAACATCCTTGTCGGACTCCCTTTCTTATTAGGGCTTCTTTCTTATGTTCTTCAATTGTTATTGTTGCTGTTTGGTTCCTGTACATGTTAGCAATTGTTCTTCTATCTCTGTATTTGAACCCTAATTTTTTTAAAACGCTGAACATTATATTCCAATCTACGTTATCGAAAGCCTTTTCTAGGTCTATAAACGCCAAGTATGTCGGTTTGTTTTTCTTTAATCTTCCTTCTACTATTAATCTGAGGCCTAAAATTGCTTCCCTTGTCCCTATACTTTTTCTGAAACCAAATTGGTCTTCTCCTAACACTTCTTCCACTCTCCTCTCAATTCTTCTGTATAAAATTCTAGTTAAGATTTTTGATGCATGACTAGTTAAACTAATTGTTCTATATTCTTCACATTTATCTGCCCCTGCTTTCTTTGGTATCATAACTATAACACTTTTTTTGAAGTCTGATGGAAATTCCCCTTTTTCATAAATATTACACACCAGTTTGTATAATCTATCAATCGCTTCCTCACCTGCACTGCGCAGTAATTCTACAGGTATTCCGTCTATTCCAGGAGCCTTTCTGCCATTTAAATCTTTTAATGCTCTCTTAAATTCAGATCTCAGTATTGTTTCTCCCATTTCATCCTCCTCAACTTCCTCTTCTTCCTCTATAACACCATTTTCTAATTCATTTCCTCCGTATAACTCTTCAATATATTCCACCCATCTATCGACTTTACCTTTCGTATTATATATTGGTGTACCATCTTTGTTTAACACATTATTAGATTTTAATTTATGTACCCCAAAATTTGAAATATCTAACTAAATAAAAACTGACAGAGTAAGACACTACAGTTCATCTAGTGTGCTTTTCTGAAAACTTTAAAATTATCTCCGATATTTCCAGGTAAATATCAAAATACTACGTAAAGTTTAATTACTGTATTGTCTTCGGAAAATACTTCTAAAATTACCTAAAATAGTAGAATCTAATAATTAAGAGGAGTCCCAGATATATAGACGACGGTAATCACGGCTAGAAAATAGTTTCAAATTTATTTTTAAGCAGTTATTAAATAGCTCGGTTAATTTTGAACTGATCAATTTAAATAACATTTTTCAAAATAATTGATCTTCTTTCAGAAATTAAAAAATTAAGTGACATTAGGCTTATATTTTGAAAAGGAAAACTCCAACACGTTCCCATAACTCTGTGGCTGATAGTTATATCAATTACACAATTAATTTCTATTTTAGGTCCCAATGTCAGGAACGAAATTAGAGAAAACAGTTTTTCATATTACGCCGGCGACTAGTAAGTAGTTTTGTGATTGACAGAACTTGCTTGTTTTGTATTGAATTTTATAAAATTAGCTTTTACAAAATTGAATCATTATAGTAAAAATTAAACTTTAAAAGAAATTAAACTTTAAACTTTATATTAAATTTAAATAAGAGAAATTAAACTTTAGTAAGATTTTTTGATTCGAATTTGAATTTTGATTATATAGCCGTACCAAATAGAAAATTTACTTAATTAAAAATAGCACAGTTTCCAAGGATACTGGGCATACTAATTTATGGTTGTAAAGGCGTTAATTCCTCTAAATTACACTGTAAAAACATTAAGCAGTAACCATACTGTTCAATGAAAGGTACCTAAATCAATTCAGAAGTGGAGACTAGAACACGTGTTCACTTTATCAAAAACGGTGGCATAGTAATGGAAACTTCCCCTCTACCGCATCTCAATTACAATCCTTTCTAAAGGAAGATATCAATAAAATGAGTAGTCCGACACAATTTTTAAGCTGAAATTCAATATAAGTACTAGAACTGTATTAGCCACCATTTTAATACTGGATTTTTTTTTAAATCAGCACACAATCATCTAAACCCGAAATAGCAAGGAATCTTATCGCGTAATATGATAAAAATCGGAAAATCTGTTTGGTCGTAAAACAGACAAATATCAGAAAGTTGTGTTTATCAAACAGATGCAATATCAAAAAAAGATTTTAACTTTATTTAGTCAATGAAAAAGAATTAATAAAATAAAAAGCATATAATATTGTAATTAATAGACAATGAAAAAGAAAAGGAAGACTTGTAGGAAAATGTGAGAAAGACTGCAGGTTATGGAGAAGAAAATTACGAATATATATATATATATATATATATACTGTGTAAGGACGTAAAGGTTTGAGAAAGCCGTAAAGGATGATGATAGAGGCTGGTAAAATGAGAGCATTCTCAGTCCATAATGGGGGCGTAACTATCTGGTATCTAACTTGTGTCTCCATCCTATAAACACAACGGTATGTCTTTTGCAAACAGCCAAGGCATATAGTGTCTAAAAGATAAGATTTAATTCTATGCAGCACCGTATAAGAATTTTGTAACGCACTAAACAAGATGTAATTATTTGGTTTAGTATTTAATTAGGCTAAATAAATATAATGCACATTTTAATGGAGATATTTAACTTTTAATATGTAATATATTATATATAAATTTTAAAACGATAATAATAATAAATGATACCTTCTCAGTTGGCTTTTAAAATAAAATGAACAAAAAATATTCCGATCCAAATACGTCATTACGCAAATAATAGATATATATAAATACACAGATAAAATATTTAGATCATAAATATTCCATATTATAACTCTTCACGTAAAAACAACCATTTTACAATATTATTATATAATTACTTAAAATAAAACAAAATACAAAACAATAACTCAACGTTTCGCTTTCAATGCGAGGCTATATCAAGTCCAACTCTACTATATATATATATATATATATATATGTGTGTGTGTGTGTGTGTGTGTGGGTGGGTGTGGGTGTGTGTATGTGTGTGAACATTTTTAACCAAATTCTTAAAGATACGAATATTAAATTCTATAATAATTGAAAGATATAAAATGTAAAAAGTAAATTATATATAGTTAAAAATTATCCAGAATAAATATATTATTTACAGATTATGCGATCTCATAATTGTTTGTTAATTTGTCAATTTGTTAAACGAAATCCCTGTACTACCAAAGCACATTACTTATGGAAAACAACTTACTTATTACTTATTACATTCAAATTAGAAAATAGAAATATTTATAGCTAGCATAACTGCTATTATTGCTAAACTCTAAACAGAATATAAATCAGGAAAGAGTTTTCATTTAAAAATTTATAAAAATTTAATAATCAAGAAAGAAAATTTAGCATAAAATAATTCATTTAAACTTTTTTCAATATATTATTTTCATTAAAAAAGTAAAGGCATACAAAATTTCTTATGTAAGAGTGGTATAAAAATTTATGTGTTTATATAAAAACATTGTTTTTTTCTTTTAATACTCCGATTATGTTAAAAAATAAAACAGTAATAAAACAATTATCATTTAAAACAGTTAATGAAACAGAACGAAATTAAATAAATTATTTTTTTGTTTTAAAATACGAAAGATCTTTATAAAAATACTACAATTTTTTAAAGTATGAAAAAAAATAGAGGAACAAAAAGAAAAAAAATGAAGGTTACTTGGAGATAAATAATAAAACTTTTAATATTTGCTAATAAAATCGTTATTTAAGCTAAAACTACGAATGGGGATAAAGAAAATAATGACTAAAGATTCAATTGTGAGGGAGTAAACAATTTGTAAACGTACGTAGTAATGAAATATGATAGAAAAGAGAAGCATAATAAATAGTTAAATATTAGAATTAGATTACTACAAGGAGCAAAGTTTTATTATCAGTTAGTAAAATTATAATGAATGTAAAAATTAATGATTAAAAAGAACAAGGTGTGTTTTTTTACAAAAAACTAAATTTTCTGATATCAGACGTAGATATAGGAATTTAAAAAAATCCTTTAAATATATTTTTTAGATCGAAACATAGGCAATATGAAATCCTGAAAAATTTTGACTTAAATTCTTGAAGGAGAATATCAAAAATTAGGTAAGATGATTTTAAATCGAATTCAAGAAAAGAAAGGTTTTTGGAATAATCTTACAGAAAGAAAGTTGATTGATCCTATCAGAAAATAAAAATTTATGAACTCGAATATAGAAGAAAGTTTATATGGTAAAAAAAGTAAAGAAAAAAAATTATTAAAATTTAGAAACAAATAATTAAAGATGTACTACGTAAGCAGTGTTGAATCTAAGAGATTGGCAGACAATAGAAACGAATGTAGAAGTGCATCAATTCTGTCAAATGACAAATGACAAAAATGACCCTGACCTAAAGTTCTTTTAAAATTGTTTTTAATATACATTTGGAATTGGCTTTACCACTGATAAATTCTGCGATATCTAAGTTATCTTTTGATAACTGTGAAAAATATTTAAAGATAAATGTAAATGATTACTTATAATTAAATAAAAAAAAGGGAAAAATTAATACATAACTTGGAACTTGTTTAAACAAAACCATAAAGACTCCTAAAGAAACCATAAAAGTATAAAATGACGTAAACAAATATATATATATATATATATATATATATATATATATATATATATATTTAAGGTACGTCAATAGTAAAAAGTTATGGAAAGTGTTATTTTATAATTTTTTCCCCTCACAATTTTTTTATTTACAATCGGTTTCGAGTAAGGAACTACAAGTAAATCGTATTACAAAAAAACAATTGATAAGGGATTTCCAATGAACATTCTCAACAAAACTTATATATACTCGTACATAAATGTATAAATAAAGTGTATACATATGTATAAGGACACTCGCACTGAATAAAACCATATAGGTACAAGAATTCATAAAGGTCTAATGGAAAAAAAAAATTATTACACCATTAAACAATAGCAAGGACAAACAAATAGTAACATAAGCTTATGAAAATAAATGGAGGTGTTTAAAAAAAATTAATAAACTATTTACAGAAGACGTAATCTATCACGAATTATAAAGAAAAGTGGCTAAGTAAGGTGATGCACTATAATAAAGAAAAGGAGAAAGGAATCCATAAAATAATTGGCTAATTGATAAGGCAGAAATGAAAAACATACGGGCAAAAATCTACGATTTCAAGCTTTATATGTGTATGTAAAAACAGCCCTAGGAACCGAGGAAATTTGACTTCAAATGAGCAGTAAACCTATAAAAATTATAATACATAAAAACATATGACATCCCAGAAACCTTCACATAAAGATTTTCAATTAAATAAAATAAATTTTGGAAAATAAATAAATAATACTTTAATAACGTAAAAATATAGAAGTTGTTGAAAAGTGGTCTCGATCCGTGATCAGAAAAGTTGCATAAAGCAATCCTTTTTTTTGGAATTAAAAATGTTTATTTGTTTTATAAAAACAAGATTACACCCACTTACACTTATTGATGGATAATAATAAAATTTATAGTGGGTGAAAAATGCTATGACTGACCGGTGATACAAACCAAGGACTTCCGTATGAAAGGCCAAGACGCTACCACTCCGCCATGGAAATCGGGCTATAACTTACTCATTAGCAATATTAAAAAAATATCATTAATTTAAAATAAAATTTTTAAAAAATACGATTTTTATAGCAGCTCAAAACATATTATTTTATACTAGAGAAAATTAAAACTGAGGAGATTAATATTACGAATAAAAATATTTGAAATAAAAAAAAAAATATATTTGCTTACCTTATAAAAAAATTATTTAACATTATTATATCACATATAAATATGCATCCATAAGTATAGCTGTTACATGTTTACATGTAGTGAAATTTTTCGACAATAAATAACATAAACACTCTTAAATAACATATATAGGAAAGTATTAGAATATATTCACGTTAGCTTCTAACCTTAGGGCAACTAATGAATGATAGCTGATCATTATTATTATACAAAACTTCCCCCTTCCTAATATAAAAAAAAAAAAACTCTTTCCAGTGCAGTACTATACGAATCCATACCCCTTCTTTCACCTCTTATAACCAATCAACCCTCCTGCAGTGTTTTCTTCTCAACTGTCTCATTTACCATGACTTGTTTAATAGTAAAATACAATAAAAAAAAAAAAAAACGAAGGAAGTAAGAAAGAATAATAAAAAGAAGGCAAGAAATAAGGGGTTTGACCCAATATGACCTAGATTGTCGTGCCACTTCGTCGTTGTTATTATAATAAATAAAAATAATAGTAATACTACTTGATTTTTTTACCGTTCATATTCTTATTATATGTCATCTCTTGTTATACTGATGACTTGAAAGTTAAATTATAATATTAAAAAAAAGAACATGTTTATAAAATTTTATAACGTATCTAACGGATTACAGAAAATCAGCTCCTAAAAAAATAGATGTATTACTAAGTTAATTTATTTACTAACAATTAAAAATTACTTTGTTATTAACTCATAATAGTCCAATAATTTTATTATTCGATAGTTGTTTGGAAAGTTCTCGGCTGGACAAAGAAAACACGAGATTTTTCAAAAATTTTTATTTTTGAACGTACCTTACAATTCGATACCATGACTTTTCAATGTTTTAATAACCTCAGTATAAAGAATTCGTCTAATTACACAGAAAAAACGGTTGACTAAGCTTTAACATCTACTCTTGATTTGAATCTTCGTCCAACGAGCCATTTCTTC
Source organism: Lycorma delicatula (assembly GCF_047948215.1). Lineage (NCBI taxonomy): Eukaryota > Metazoa > Arthropoda > Insecta > Hemiptera > Fulgoridae > Lycorma > Lycorma delicatula. The sequence goes on along the minus strand of NC_134464.1, from coordinate 100,747,626 downwards.
AGGTTTGGGAAAGGAAATAATTTCTGGCATCCAAATACGGGGTATATGGAATCACTTTGAAGTACATGTCACGGACCTTTACAAAGCAACTAGAAAAATATATATTGGCTCATTATAGTGTTGAAAGAGCATTTTCTTTTCCGCCAGATGTGAAGGTTTTGCCAGAATTGCACCGATAAATTTAGTAGTGAAGCATAATACTCTTCGCTGATGACCTACCTTTGTCCAGGGTGTGTATGAGTATCTCATCTTCAAAATTTTTAATAGGGATTCTGCAAGAACAGTCATTACTAAAGGAATAGATGTCATCTGCAGGAACAATCATGACTGTTCCTGCTTTTTGCTTTCCGTGACACCATTTTTCTTTAGTGCACCTGTTTCCACCCACTGTTTAAATTGTGGCTTGGTCTCTGGTGTGTAATGGTGATTGCATATTCATCTGTTGTTATAACAAAGAAACTCAGAGGAATCGTTTAAATAAATCTAAACTCGATAAATGTTCAATCAAATGCGTTTTTGGTCGACTGTTAAACAAATGCTGCACCGATCAAGCGGAAGGTTTTTTCATATCCAAAACTTCGAATGCAATGTAGTGGACACGGTCTATTGAGATATTTTTAATGTCAACAAGCTCGCGTCAAATGCGAGCTTGTCGCGTCAGACGGTGGTCAATTAATACGGCAATGTGAATTTTTACGACTATTCCCTCGGTCGCAGCGGTTTTTGGTACTCCTGAGCGTTCATCATCTTGAATAGATGTGCAACCACCTTTAAATTCAGCAGCCCACTTTTTTACGTCGAAAACGAAAGGGAAGAATTCTTTAAAGAATCGAATTCTTTTTGTATGTCCGTCCTGGTTGTAGTTTTATGATGTTCTAGCTGTTGAAACATCTAGAACATCAATTTTATCCATTTTCCAGAAAATATAAATATTTTTTGGCTTTACTCGATGGTTACAAAGAAGCAACTTAGCGCACCTCTGAAATTTCGCGGCATGTCATTAAGTCATATTAGCAAGAACAAGAGGTTTTTCCGAACGATCGAAAATTACAATTTTTAGTTACAATTTTATAATGTAGTTACAATTACGATTACAATTTTTAGTTTCACTTAGTATTATTTCATCCTGGCAAGTTGTCCTGCACAGCCGAATAAAATCTCGTAATCTTTTCTTCACTATGACGGAAAATTACGTCAAGATGAAACATATACATACGAACGTAATATTTTGTTCATATAAATAACAAAATATATTGCGTTTTTTACTACATTAATGTAAATAATAATTATATTTGTTTTTACTTCCTTGAACGAAGTAAAGAAAGTATTATAATCGCGAAAAATATTGGTTTTCAGATATCAGAATCTGAATCTAATTTCAGAATGGAAATATCCATTTTGACAATTTCTGAACCCATTTTGATTAGTTTCGGCGTGACGTCTGTACGTACGTATGTATCTCGCATCACTCAAAAACGATTAGTCGTAGGGTGTTGAAATTTTTGGTTTAGGACTGTTGTATCATCTATTTGCGCACCTCCCTTTATGATTGGAATTGACTGAACCAAAGTGTCAAAAAAATTTCAAAATTAAAGTTTTTCTACTCATGGAGTATTGTTAAAAACAGCTCCATATAAATAGGAATTAAAGAAAAAGAATTTCCATATATTTGAATTTTTTTACAATATGAAATGGTTTTTTTTTGGATGAACTAGTAAAAATTATGTTTTACATTCGATTTTTATTATCAATAAGCATAAAATATATCAAATTATAAAGTAAAATATCCATCAAATTTACCGGTAGAACGTGCTATGAATTAAGAGTACACAAGAGGGGAAAAAAGAAAGGTTAAGAAAATATTTAGTTACGTATACGTTTAACGAGGGATAGATAATTTTAAAGAGAAGCAGAAAACGTTTCAAAGAAAGATAGACTATAATGGAAAGCGGAAACCTCATAAAGAACTGCTACATCTTTGTTATAGTTGCTATGAAACTATCCTGTTCTATATGAATTGAATAAAATCAAACAATCTTATTGTTTTGTCATGTCATACTTAAACAAAACAACCGCTAGATGAAAATTCAGATATATAGATTTCAGAAACTACCCTTACATAAATTATTTTAATAGAATATAATATGATATTTATTGTAAAATTTAAAGTTAACTTTTATAGTTTTATTATTCAAATCAAATAATTTATTTGAATTTTAAAATAGTCATTTTGTTGAAAAATAATATTTGATAATACTAACTATAATTTAAAAATATCGTTTTGTTACTTAATAACAAAAAGAGATTAACATTTTAAACTCTTCTGTTTTCTACTGCTCGTAAAAGAATACTTCACATAGAAGTAACTTCAGCTTTTCTAGATAGTTGAAATTTATCATAAAAGTTGCCCAAAAACCATACATGAGATTAAAAAAAAAATTCCTAAGATTTTCTAATTAGATTAGATGAAAAAGCTACGGAATTTGTACAAAAAAATCTTCAAATATTCCTTTAAAATTTAAAAAAAATACCTCTACTACTTGAAACAAATAAATCATAACAGTAAAAATGTATAGAATGATAAAATATTGCAAATTTTTTAAACATTTCTTACAATCTCAATTTAAACTGTGAAATTTTCATATAAGCCCAAATTCTTCTTCTGTTTCTTCATATCATCTTTTTTTTAATTTTTGTCTTCTTTTGGATCTCTTTATATAATAAATAACAAAATAATATAAATTACTGATCAATTGTTATATCATATTTAAACTGATTTCATATCAATAGTGAAAATTATAGTAAAAAATCTTCCAACTTCACTAAACATCAGTAATTTTGTAGCTGATTTTTTTCGCTTGTTATAATTAGGTCATACAAAAACTATCTTTAAGTAAGAATTTTGTTTACACAAATTAACAACAGAATTCTACATTTAGAAAGCAACCTACTAGGGAAATTGTCTGTGATCATTTTTCTTTCCCGTCAAGACGCGCTATAGCTCTAGAAGGGAAAGTATTGCAATCGATCCAATTTGGGCATATGCGGTTTTTACCGGATCTTGGCATTTTGACACCTAAGGAACCCAAAGACCGGATGGGAATTTTCCGAATGTTAATGTTCATATGTATGTGTGTGGGTTCGGTGTTGGTCTCTAAATCACCTTTAATCTCCAAAACTACAGGACCGATTTTGACTAAACTTGGTCAGATTATTTCTATATATGGGGCATTAATGCTATTAAATTTTCAACTTAGAAGGTCAAGGGGATGAGACTGTAGAGCAAACTCACTTAAATATTTCGAGATTTCGCCTAATTAAGGTCATATTTTACACTAGCCTGTGTGGAAATGCCATGCTCGACCGAGATTCGAACCTGGAACCTCCGGATGAAAGGCACAGTAGCTACCACTCGCGCTACGGAGGCCGGCTTCTAGATATATACGTGAAAATTACACCAAAAATCAAGTTGATATCTTGATATTTTTAGACAAATTAAAAAAAAAAATTAAAAATACATTTTAACCCTTTTTAAATTTGATATTTAAAAAAATTTGAATTTTTTTTAGATATTCCCATGAAGGTTACACACATACCAAATATCAAGTTGATAACTTCATTTGTTACCGAGAAATTAGAAAGAAAAATAATTAAATTTCATTATTACTTCAATTTAATTTAACCCTTTAAACTCGGAATTTCAAAAATTCCTTTGTTAGTGTGCACTTACACTACCAGAAGAATATATTTACAAATTTATCTTCAGCAGATTTTGCTGGGCACTCGTGAATCAGTCAGTCAGTCGGTCAGGACATTCACTTTATACAGAATGTCCCATATAAAACGCAACCCATCAATCAGTCATCCATGAAATTTCAAAAGTCAAACTTACTCCCCTACTCGTTACTGAAATGGACTCGTCCAACATCTAAACATCGCGGCGACGCAGTAGAACACTACCGATAGTAACAACAATGCAATCACAACGTTCAGTGTATTGCTAGAGACAAGATGGTGTTTTCGCTAGATGAACGTGTTTTCATTGTTGAGTCGTACTTCAGTAAGAAATCAGTGGTTGCAGTGCAAGATTTGTTTCGCCATAAGTACCCATATAAACCAGCTCCTAACAAAACATCAGTATTAAGGTTAATCGCAAAATTTAGAGAGACCGATTCTGTTAATAACAAGGAACACAAAAGATCTGCGTCAGTGTTGAATACAGATACAGTTACTGAAATCAAAGACCGATTACTCGCCTCGCCAAATAAATCGATCAGACGTTTGTCTGCTGAAATTAATTTGTCTAAATCGACTGTTCATCGGGCGACCAAACAATTACAATTACGACCTTATCGCATTCAAACGGTTCATCGCCTTTTTGAGCCCGACAAAGAAAAACGGCTACAATATTGTCAACGGTTTCGTCGATTTCTACGTGAGGGAATTAATGTTATGGATTCGTTATTTTTCACAGATGAAGCACGGTTTCATTTGGACGCCTACGTAAACAGCCAAAACAGTAGAATTTGGAGCGCTGAAAATCCCCACGTTTATCATGAAAAACAATTACACCCGCAGAAGTCGGGCGTGTGGTGCGGGATATCGTGGAAGAAAATAATCGATCCTATTTTTTTCGAGTACACCGTTAATGCAGAACGATATCAGGATATTTTATTTCAGTTCATCGCACTATTGGAAGAGGAAGACAGACACTGCTGGCTACAACATGACGGTGCGATATCGCACTACGCAGGTTCAACTTCTGATTTCGTCGAGGAATTCTTTGGTAATCGTGTTATCGGTCGAGGCTTGTGGCCACCAAGATCTCCAGATTTGACTGCGGCGGATTTTTTTCTATGGGGTTACCTCAAAGAAAAAGCCTACAGCAACAAACCACGAACACTTGAAAGTCAATATTGAACAAAAAAAGTAAAAAGAATTGAAGCTTGTATTCAAGAAGATGGAAGCCACTTCCAACATTTACTCTAAATGTAAGGTGATGGATGGTAATAATAAAAATTACATTTACATTTACTCATGCCTTTTTATTATTTCAATACCTACCAATATAAGTTTGGGTTGCGTTTTATATGGGACACTCTGTATCTATCTGTCTATCTATCTATAAGAGTATATATACAAATAAAAAAAAAAAAAAAAAAATATATATATATATATATATATATATATATATATATATATGTAGATTAATCATAAAAAAAGTAAAAATGTTAAAACTTTTATGTATTTTTCAATGTAGGTACTCAATTTGAAATAGCCTTTAGGTTTTAATATTTATAAATTTGTTGTTTAAAAATTTTATTTTGACAATTTAAAATATAACGTTTTTCTTTTAAAGGAAAAATTAATTTACGACATAAAACGTTAAAAAATAAAATGAATGATGCGTATCTTTGTTCCGGTAATCGAAAAGATGAGAATTGTTATAGGTTGGGAATATTTGAATTTCAGTTGATGCTGGGTTTTGATGTTTGCGGGAGCAAAACAAGGGACAACCCGCGGGTTTGTCGTTTTTGCATCCGCACAAAAGAATCACCGGTAGTCATTCACCCCACAGCTTTTTTTTCATATACATATATCCGATTCCATACATATATTATAGCAGCATCCCGTTATCGTACATAGTATATACAACCCTTTAATTTTCACTCCTATTCAAATCGTTTTTTTTTTCACATCAACCCTTTAGGTCCTTACATTCTATCTCTCTCAGTACATAGTGTCTATAACCTCCCTTAGAGAACTGACACTATTTTTTTCGCCCCTCTGACGGTAGGGGACAGGTCGCCTTTTCGTATCCGTCCCCACACCATCAATCGATGTTAAAAGAAAAAAAATACCAGGTTTCGTATTTTGCATTTCCTTTTCATCCAGATGCGACGCGTTAGTATCCTCACCCTTTTTTTTACATTTAACCCTTTCTCACCCTACCAGACATATATTTTAAATTTTTATACGGATGTTGACTATATATAAAAAAATCAACTTTTGAATACCTAAAAAAAAAGCTTTATTACCGTTTTCTTGTACCAAACACCCTTCGTTTCTATCCCGTATAATTTGAGAGAGATGACGTATCTGTATATCTCGTTGTCTGTCAGTCATCTTTTACAGTTTGTATTACTAGTAACAACTAGAGTACTCTTTTTCCTATCCAATTAACCCAGACACCCTCTAGATTCCACCTATTCTTTACTACTTCGCCAAAACACACCTCATTCGATCCCATTTCAACCCCTAAACACAACAATGAATTTATATACAATAAAAGCACTTTTTTTCACTATTATTTATTTATTTAATAATAGTGGCTAATCATGGTTTGTCATAATCGCTTTATGATTTCTAACAATGCTATTTATACTTTATTCGTAAAATTTCATTTTGTAACTAAATATTAATTTGAATATCTTTTAAGTTCATTTCACCAGATTATATTTGTATTTATATACAAGGTTATCATAAATGAATGGTGCGGTTTTGAACACGGTTTAAATTAAAACAGAATTACTTAAAGTTTATGTTTTTTATTTTTAAAATTTGTCGTCTCAAACATATTTTTACATAATTAATAAATTTCAATATGTGCGCCCTTAGTCGCTCGACAAATGTCCAAACGATACTCAACTTCTCTCCAAACATTAGTTAACATTTCTTCGTTAATGGTTGTCATCGCTTCATTATTCCTGTTTTTTAAGCGGTTTAGGTCGCAAATTTTTTGTGTATAAACAACGCTTTTGATGTACCCCCGCAAGAAAAAATCGCAAGGTGTCAGGTCTGGACTCCTTGGAGGCCAAAGTACTGGTCCTCGCCGGCCTATCCATCGATCTCCAAATTTTTCGTTCAAAGCGTCCGTGATCGATGCATTGAAGTGCGGGGAAGCACCATCTTGTTGGAAATGATGTCGATGAATATTTTCGTGTTCATCCGGCTGAGGAAAGCAATAATCGGTTAACATGTCAAGATACACGACTCCATTAATTGTTTTTTCAGCAAAGAAAAAAGGCCCTATTACACGATTTTTCATCACATCACACCAAACATTAACTTTAGGTGAATCGCGTTGTTTCTCAATAATTGCGTGTGGGTTTTCAGAGCTCCATATTCGTGAATTGTGTCTGTGAACGCATCCATTCACATGGAATGTAGCTTCGTCTGTAAAAATTATATCATCTAAAAACGATTCGTTTTCACTTATTCTGTCCGACATTTCAACAGCTAAATTGTAACGTTTTACACCATCGGGTTTCAATTCCTGCAGTATCTGGATTTTATAAGCGTGTAATTTCAGTTTTTTATGTAAAACTTTGTGAACTGTTGATTTTGGAATACCTAATTCGACGATTCGACGGGGGATGGACTTCCCAGGACTTCTAATTGCCGATTGTCTAATTGGTTCAACCGTTTCGTCTGGTACACTTGCTCTGCCGGTTGATTTCTGTTTCTTAACCGATCCGGTTTCTTTGAATCGTTTGAACCGACGTGTTATGTTATTTTTGTGTGGTGGTTCTCTTCTTAATTCACGTCGAAACGCACGTCGAACTAAAATTACGGATTTTAATTCAGCCATCAATTAAACACACTTTGCTTTGTCTTTATCCGAGAACGTAGTAACTCACTTAACTAATTGCAACAACATTACAAGAACTGACGTTGTGGTTACATTTGCTGATAAACAAACTTTTGGGTTGGAGGCTTTCAGGGATATCAATATAACATCTAGAAATTTCCCTGCAATCTTCCTATGAATTACTGAAACCGCACCATTCTTTTATGATAACCCTGTTATATGAGATTTGTTTAATTTATTTAATGTTTTAAAAGAAAATATAAAATACACTTATACGAAACTTATATAAACGGTGATTTATGTCGCAAATTTACCGATGTTTAGATTTAATTTTATTTAAGTAATTGAAAGACGGTAAGTCATAGCTCAAGAAATTGTATAATTTCTGCAAGAATTTAAAAAAAAATTAAATTAAATTTTCATAGTTTTATAAAAAAAAGTGATGTAAAAATCATAGAACAAAAAGAAAATGTTACCGTAAAATATATATATTAATTCTGAAAATGTATCATTAAAAAAAAAATTAACGATAGAAAATAGTATTAAAAATTTTAATTTATTATTGAACGTAATACTGAAAAATTATGCTAAAAGTTCTCATAAAATAATTTAATGACATTCCTAAATTAATTGCCTATTTACATAAAAATATATTTAGTCTTAAAATTGATATTAAAATATATTTGGAGATAAAATGCATATTTTATTAGCCAAATTGTATATAAGATTACGCTTTTTTGGCTTAAAAAAAAAACTCATTCTAAATGTTGATTTATGTTTTAATAGAATTACAATTGTAGACGATAAAACATGAGAACCAAATTCTTTCAAAAAAATCAATCATTAACAAAAGCTGACAACTGTGGGTTGTTTCCGATACACGGCATACACATACAACTTAATTAAAAATCGTTTTATATAAGTGTGATATTTTTTTCGTTTATTTAATTCAATGATAACTAAAGCGCGCGCGCATACCGTATTTAATTTTCGCGGGCGTGGCGGTACTAGCGGCAACGGTTGGCACTAACTAAACTAACGTAATTTCACAACTTACATAGAATAAATTTTGCTTTTACGGTCGATAGATTGGTGTAGCCGCAAGGCTTAATGCTCCAGGTACTGACTCAACCGGTTTATCGAGTCCGAGATCCAGCCTGGCCGCGTTACGTTTTTACACTTTAATTTTTTTTATTTCTACCACTCACCTGTGATGTCACAACATAGCAGTAGTTTAGAGCATTTTTTGAGGTGTGGTTCCGATTTTGCAATTTTTTTTTGCAAATATTGTTATTTTTTAATCGTTAACAAATGCTCTTAAGAAATATATGACCTTAATTGGCTGAAATCTGGAGATTCTGACCTTGAACTTTTAAGTTAAAAATTTAATGGTATCAATATACATAAATAATCCGACCAAGTTTAGTCAAAATTGGTCTCATAGTTTTGAAGATATAAGGAAATTAAAGGCTAACACCGATCACACACACACCTACATTAACATCTGAAAATTAGCATCCGGTCTTTTAGGGTTCCTTAAATGTCAAAACTACAAGATCCGGTGAAAACCACATATGCCCAAATTGGACCGATTACAATTCTTTCCTTTCTAGATTTTTCTACTTTCCCTCCCATTGTAGCTCTACTATAGCGCTATCTAAACCGAAAAGTAAAAATAATATTTAAAAACATATCCTATGCCAAGTTTACTAGTGAAAAGGCGAAGAAGTGGTTTCCTTTTACAATCTATTGGGGTTTCCTTAAAAAAAAAAAGAACAAATTTTACAGAAACAAAATGGACTATCAGATTATTGTTTGACGTCCATAATTATGGAATCGCGTAGACCAATATTCAGAAAATTAAAAACATTAACTTATCTTGTGAATATATCTCTAAACGTGCAATCTCTACTAAAAAAACAACATAATATTAATTTCTACCGAACCAGACATCAAACTGTTTTCGTATAATTCAAAACAATTCTTTGGCTTATAAGAAAGAATCTTATTATGATTCCGTTGTCATTTTTAATAGATTACCAAACCATTTAAAAAATCTTCCCTGCCATTTATTTATAATATCATTAAATAATTCTCTTTTATCAACAATATTACTCTGTCGAAGAGATTTAAATAATACAAATTTAAAAAAAAACTGTATTTTGTAGCCTGTTCATCACGCACCTAAATGTATTTCAATATGTGTATTGATTCATCGCTAAAAATATAAAAAAGATAAAAATAACTATTTACTAATTAAATTTTTACATATTTCTGTTTTTTTAAAAATGGATTGTACCTTAAAAATAACCACTACTGTTTAGATAATTTCGATATTAATAATTCTACTGTGCAAAACGTAATGAAAAAAACATTCTATTGAAATTTCTGTGGCTCTAATTTGAAATTTTCATGTAGTAAAACAATGTAAACAAATCAATGCGGATGAAAATAAAACTGTATATTTATAACAAGTGATTTCAAAAAAATTAAATTAAAAATGTTTAGAAAAAACAAGGTTAAATGAATATTTAAAATTTAAACGGTTACAAATAATATTTTTAGTCGATATGATTTTTGTTTTTAGCATTAGAAAAAAAAAATAGATAGAAAATATGAATAGTGTTCGTTATTTTACTGCTTGATAATAAATTTATTTCATTCGTTCTTTATAAAAGTACAGTAGGTTCTTTATTTACAACAGACACAAAGATAGACACAGGAAGAGTCATATATCGCACCTATCGGAATATTGTCGAAAGACAGAGAGGGTGTTTGAGAAAGATAGAAAGAATGAGAGCGGATAGGTAAAAAGAACGTGTGATAGAGTAAAAGGGAGAAACGCAGAATAAAAGAACAAATAATTCCTTGCTTTATCTTCCACTTCGGTGCTCATCACCGACCCTATTTTTCATTTCGTTCAACCTCATGAAAAATATTCTCAAGAGTTGTGTCGCACATTTTTCCAACATGCATTTTTCACCTCAATTTGCTTCCAAGAGGACGAAGACCTACACGCCTGAAAGGCTTCTTTTTCTACTTTTCCTTATGTCTCAACAAACCTTATTCTTTTTACACTATCATTACAACCACACCTATACATACTTACATATCATATGAAAAAACATACCGACCTCTTTTATCATTTATAAACATACACGTTTATTTAAATATATATATTTCTCTCCCCCCCCCCTCCGCAGGTTGTATTGTCCTTTCTGTTACGAAACATTTATATTAATTTTTCCACAACTGAATTTTGATATTATGATATACAGTCCGCCTATACATCTGTTTCTAGTAACATAAAAACATGTTTTTTAAATACGATTTTAAATTTATTTCATTATTTTTATGTTATATTTAGATTTTTATTTTATTTGTTTGTACTAAATTTAAAATAATAGATCTAAAAGAAAAACACATTAATCTTTATTATAAAAAATTGAACAAAACAGTTTTCCTTTGGGTCCCCAGTACGAAAATATATGATTCTAGAATAACGCAAACCGGCCTTCTATTAAATCTCTCTTTAATTAATTTATTTGTTATAATATTGCTCTAGTCTTATATAAATATATAAAAAGAAATGTTAGTACATCATTTTTGTTGATGTATTAAATTATTTTGAAGGTTGCGCACAGTTGGAAATTTTTTTTAAGTGAGAAAACAGTTGCGTTCTCTAATAGTGGTGATTTTATTTTTGTTTATCATATGATACGAGTATACATCACTAATGTACAATAAATAATTCTAATTTTTACGATGCGATTTTCATATATATTAATTTCTTTAAAATTTTAGAAGTATATATTTTTTTGAATATCTGATTATTTATAACTAAAAAATAAATAAATAAAAAGCTGACAACAAAGTTGTAATACTTTGTTAACATAGGTTATTTATTCTTATAGAAAAAATTACACAAAAAAAGTTTAAAAATTCAAAAAAAAAATCGATACTTTTTAATTTTTACTACTCCCCACTCCCAAATCAGCTCCTAAGAATTTTTTTTTTAAATTTTCCTTTGTAAATGAAAGAAACTAAAACATATTCCACGAAAAATATAAAACTATAAAAAGTTACGATAAAAATATTTTTTGGAAGTGGGGATGAATTATGATGAAATTTTAATTCAATATTATTTTTAAATATTAAATAAACCAAAAAATGTTTTAAAATAAAAACATGGTAGTACTGTGATGTTAAAATCTCCTAATGGTATCACCAACTATCTGCGTTCAGCATGGTTCAGACGATGACGGTCGAATCTGATGTGGCTGGACCTCATCAGATTATCTGCGGTGTACTGTCCTCCTAGCTACATGATAACGAGTGAATTTTTATCAAAATTCTTCGCTCCATTAGGTTCCAGGTTTCTTGCAAGGGTGAATATGAACGCGAAGCGTTCTGTAGGAGATCCCGACGTGCTACCACTCGAGATACAACGTTAAGGAATTGCATTCTCAATCTACATTTCAACGTGGTCTCAGGTTTATTACTACATACTGGCCTCCAGAATCAACTAAAGTAAAGGACGTATTAGACTTGTACCTCATTTCGGGTATGTCGTCTCTATATACCTCGGTTAGAAACGACTCTATTTGGGACCAGTCGCCTGTTCCTCTCACCTTAAGTACGACGATGATTAGAAAGGGGGAGTCAGTCACTTATCCATCACAACAACAGAAAGTTCTGAAACTTATATTGGAGTGAAGAGGAGCTAGTCGAATGATTTATGATCTGTTCTGTACATTGAAACGTAGCCTTCCTCAACCATTCTACCCGGTCTTACGAAGCTATCTCAATGAGCGCTTCTCCCAGGTCAAATGCAACGTTGAGTTATCTGGATTCTTTGATATCAAATCAGAGGTTCCGATATGCTCCGTCTCAGGACCAGTCCTGAACAAGACTTTTACTGCGGACCTTACAGCTCCGAACAATGTAATCGTTGCCTCGTTTGCTGACCATACAGCGATCCTGGCCGTTGACGAGGAACCTCATTTCACCAAAACGAAGCTACAATCGGTGTTAGATCTGATTGGCAAGCGTCTTAAAAAATTGAGAATAAAAATAAATCCAAATAAATCAAGTCATATTATGGTTGTATTGAGAACTTGTAAAGCAATTTACTTGTGCTTTCTTAATCGGAATGTACATACACGATTTGTGATTAAAAAAAAATCAACCACCTTTTAAAATTGTAATTTTTTTTTGTTCTTTTGCTCTATTTCGCTTTAGTTTAAATATTTTTTCAAAAATCTTTTTTAATGTTAGTACTTTATACAATTTTTTTAATTACAGACCCGGACATAAAAGGCAGAACTGATTTTAAAAATTTTATTTTTCTTATTTTAGCGATTATTAGAATGGGTGTAAGATTTAGAGAAAATTTTACTTAAGCAAATTTGTTAAGCTTAACCTATTTATAAAATATATATTTTGTTTTTTTGTTTTTCTGGCTCTAATATTTTTAGATTTTATTATTAATAGCCGGGAAAGACATGAATAACTTAGTATTGCACACAAAGTATTGCATATATATGTAAAAATTTACGTACTAATACTTAGGAAGCAAATTTTATTAAAAGCTAACGTTATTTTTATTATCTTTTAAAATATGACTGCTGATATATATACATATATATATAAAGAATATTTTAAAACAAGTTTTCCAACATTTCCTCTATATTAATTTTTCTGCTATGATTTTTGAATATAAAAAGTTAATGCATTACTCAAATATATATATATATATATATATATATATATATTTATATATATTATTTTATATCAATGAATATTGATTGACTATCTACTAAAATTTTTCTCCTTTTTTGATTTTGAAACAGGATTCTAGATATGTGACAAGCGATGTGATTTCTTCTTCCCGAATTGAGAGCAATGTAAGAATCGAACATAGTAGTACGGAAAGAAGTGACATACTGTGAGTCTACTACAAGGATAGATTCTTAACTTCCTCTACACTTACTGTTTTTGACGTGTTAAGGGATTTTTACTTGACTAGAGAACTGAAGGGATGAAAGAGTGGAGGAGTTGTGGAAATTGTAAAAGAAATTTCCATTCCATTCCATTCCAGACGACTTCAGTCGATGCCTTTTTTTCATGTATATATAAATATACATGGATATATTCCTCGTATACACAGACCTAATTTATATATATTTATAAAAACTCACCAATTTTCTATTCTTGGTTATACGATTTATTAACATAGATAAAGATTATTAAGTTATTTTAACTCGCAAAGTTTTTTATTTTAATTTAAACAAAAATATTTAATTAAATTTGATGTAATAAATTATTTATCGCCACAATAATTTTAAAATTAACCTGAATATATACCAGATACAAAAACAATTACTGAATAAAGAAAAGTAAAATTTTTCTTTATAAAAATCTTAAAGCTAAATTTCTAAACAAAACAGCTAGTAAAATGTTAAATCAGGGTCATTCACGAGAACAGGATGTTTTTAAAATAATCATAAAAAATTGAATATTTACTTTAAAAAAGTTTTATTGGTACTGAAACACTTGTTAAATCAAATCACCTGTTACTTACTCATGAACGAAAAATTATGTCCGGCAAGTGATGTCCATTTTGGGCAATACATTGTTGTAGCCTTTCACGGTAACCGGCCTCAATTCTTTGCAGCATGTCTACATCAATCTGGGTGACGTGATGATGAATTGCGATCTTTAGGTCCACCAATGTACGCGGTTTATTGCCGTACACACGCGATTTCAGAAACCCTCAGAGAAAAAAATCACAACTACTCAAGTTGAAGGACCGAGGGGGCCAAGGAATGTCGCCGAATCTGGAAACGATCCGTCCCGGAAACAAGAACAGCCATCGTTGCCCTCGCTGTGTGTGCTGTAGCTCCATCCTGCTGGAGTAACACATTTTGAAAATCGATTCCCCGGTTTCGTAACTCAGGGATGAAAAACGTATTCAACATCGCAATGTAACGATCAGCTGTTACAGTTACGGCAGCGTCATTTTCTTCAAAAAAATATGGTCCATTAACACCGACCTTTCCTATTGCACACCAGACAAGTCACCTAGTCACCACACTAGTCATCTTTGGGCTACGAAGTGGTCTCTCGTGAAGCCGATGTGGGTTTCTTTCTGCCCAATACCGGCAATTCTGCTTGTTGACGAAGCCATTCAGATGAAAATGGGCTTCGTCACTCATTAACAATAACAAATTTTCATTTTCTTAAAAACGGTAAGCATTTGTCGACAAAATTGTAATCGCTGCGTGAAATCCTGCTCATTTAACTGCCGCACGACGGCTATCTTGTAAGGATGGAAATGCAGGTCTGTATGCAAAATTTCTTCTTACCGTACTTGTGCTCATTTGAAGCGCTGCTGAATGCCTCTGAATAAAGCGGCGTGGGCTTCTGACAATGGCTTCCCTTACTCGTACGATGTTCTCCGGAGTGCTAGCAGTTCGTCGGGGACCCGGTGGGTTTTTCTTCAATATTGAACCGCTTGTTCGAAGGTTGTTTACGAAGGTTGCATTACGATGGATATTAAACTGACGGCGGAAATCTCGCTGAACAGCAGTTACGGATTCGTCATTTCGCACAAAACTGTCATACGCGTATAGGCGTTGGTCTAGCGTCCACGGCTCCATCTCAACGACTAAAATGTAAATGCTATGAACAAAGGAAACGTCAGATACCAGCCACGTGCCCCTCCCACCACGAACGCCCTAGTACAACCCACTTCAAAAACATCCGGTTCCCGTAAATGACCCTGTATAACCGTTGCATGGAGATCTAAGCTTTTTTTATAAATTTTTAGCATGTACAGAGTATTCCGGGACGTATTAACCGAACTTCTTGAACTGATTCAGAACACAAAAATGAGCAAAAAGGTTCATATTGATATAAATCTTATTTTGCTTTGTTTTCCTTCTGGACTCCATTTTGTGATTTTCAACAAAACAGTTACTTCTTAGAAACGGGAAAACCTACTTTAATTAAATTTTGAAAATCTACGGTTAGTGTCTTGTTCTAGAAAATAAAAGATTTCGAAAACGTCACCATCGAAAATTTAAAAATGGCGGCATTCTTAATTTTTTAATCTTCAATATTTTTGTAATTATTTGAATTATAAAATTTTTACTTTTACAAAATTTATTAAGCAATTTACTTTGAACAAAATGACACCTCATTTGTAAAAATCCGTTGACAACAATCGAGTTACAGAAAGTTAACCCGGCAGTACGTTTGCGCACCGTAATGCAAGCTGATAATTTATATTATTTTACTATTATTATTTATAATTTTTATTACATGTAGTCGAGGAAATAAAAACAGGCAAATAATTATATCAGCTTGCATTACAATGTGCAAGAGTACTGCTGGGTAAGTTGTCTGCAATAAATTGATTGTTTGTCAACGAATTTTTACAAATGCGGTGTCATTTTGTTCAAAAAAAGTGTTTAATAAATTTTATAAAAGTAAAATTACAAAAATATTGAAGATTAAAAAATTAAGAATGCCGCCATTTTGAAATGTTCGAAAATGACGTTTTCAAAATCTTTTATTTTGTAGAACAAGACACTAGTCTTAGACATGCCAAATTTAATTAAAGTAAATTTACCCGTTCCTGAGAAATAATTTTTTTTTTGGAAAATCATAAAATGGCGTCCAGAAGGAAAATAAAGCCCTTATGTCGATATGAACGTTTTTGCTCATTTTGGTGTCCTGAATCAGTTCCTAAAGTTTAGCTAATAAGTCCCGCAACACTCTGTAGATACACGTATAATTTTAAGGTGTAATTACGGTGTATGTATTAATTAATGCAGTAAATTACTCTCTTTCTACATTAATTGATCAAAACCGATTTATCGAAAGAAATCTGGGAGCATTGTAAACTAATAGTTGTATACACTCGTACAAATATACTTTCATATGCCCTATTTGTAAATTGAATAAATAAGGTACCAAATCACTTACATTTGCATTTTCTAATTTTTTAGTTTCTAATCGATTTCAAGATTATTCCAAATCTATTGAGAATATTTTTCATAATTCAGCCTAAAAAATAAAAAAAAAAAACACAGAACCTTTGTAAGAATTTTGACTATTGGAAATAGAAGAAATTAGATGCATCCGTAAATAAAAATGTTTAAATAAAGAATATTATGATAAAATATTAAAAATTTCGAATTCAAAAAATTGAAAAAGTGAAGGAATACCCGTGAATCGGTAGTAGTATTTTGCTTTTACATAATTACTTTTTACATCAGCCAGGAAAGTTAAGTTATGGTCGCTGATCTTACATATTCATGTAATCTTAAATAGTTGTACAGCCTATTAAAATTAAATCGATCTACATGATGTGATATACGAGGTCAGCAAATAAAGTAATGAGACTAGTTCAGAAAAACTTTTTATTTATAATCCAATTATACATCGACTCTAACCAGCGAAATAGTTCCCTTGGGAAGCAATGAAGCGCTTCAAACGGTTTTCCCACTCTTCATGGCAGCGTTGAAACTCAGAATCCTAATCCTTCAGATGGTCGGTTAAATTTTTAAAAATATTTTTTACTATTCCAAAATGGTGTCCTTTTTTTAAAGTCGGGAACAGGAAAAAGTCGTACGAATAACTACGACTTTCCTGAGTTAAGCTCAGGTGAATAAGGTGGTTGAGGAACTACAGGAATGCTTTTCTTTGCCAAAAACTCGTTAATTGAGAGTGTAGTGTGACAAGGTGCATTGTCATGATGCAGCTATGATCCAGTTACCCACCGGGGGTTGGTCTAGTGGTTAACGCGTCTTCTCTAATCAGCTGATTTGGAAGTCGAGAGTTACAGCGTTAAAGTCCTAGTAAAGCCAGTTATTTTTATACGGATTTGAATACTAGATTGTGGATACCGATGTTCTTTGGTGGTTGGATTTCAATTAACCACGATCTCAGGAATGGTCGAACTGAGAATTTACAAGACTACACTTCATTTACACTCATACATATCATCCTCATTCATCCTCTGAAGAATTAACTAAACGGTAGTTACCGGAGGCTAAACAGGAAAAAGAAAGAAGCTATGATCCATAGCTTTGATGGCCGGTCTCACGCGGGCAACTCTTTTCCGTAGTCTATCAAGAATTTGTTTTCCGCAGTTCAAATTCATTTTTCTGCAATTATTCTGACAGTTAATCGCCGGTCGTACAGTATCAAGTCTCTGATTCGCTCAACATTGTCGTCACTTTTTGACGTTAACGGTCTTCCAGAGCGTGGATAGTCCGCAACTGATTCCCGGCCATCTGAAAATGCTTTAAACCACCTAAAAACTTCGGTTTGTGACAGAGCGTCATCTCCATACGCTCTTTTCAATTTTGAAAGTGTTTCAGTAGCATTCTCACAGACTTTAATACAAAACTTGATTGTACAACGTTGCTCATAATTAGTATCACTCATTTTTGTAACGCACAACAAAAACTTGTTTCACCAAAAGTTTGTTTACGTCCCACGTGGCAACAATAAATTAAAAATATTAATATCTAATAAAAATCAGTTTTTTATATAACCATATGTTTACTAGTAGTTTTACAGTGTTGCCATTTCGGCTGCCAAAAAAAAAAATCTAGTCTCATTATTTTATTTACAGACCGCGTATGTATAAGTTGATACGTATACATATGTTATGGAAAAGTCGTGTTGAACTCCTTACATTATCCATGAAGTATGGAAACTAAGTTTCGATATCAGTTAACATTTTTTTAAAATAATAACTCTTAATTTTTATTTTTACATATCAAAGCATAAATAACTATACTTAGTTTTACATAAAATGTGTTCGATACACGAAAAAAAAAAAAAAATTAAAATAAGACAATGATTTTTTTTTTAATTTTCTTACATGATGAAATATTATTAAATTATTTTTGATCAATATCATGAAATAAAATTAAATAATCAAGTTAGCATGATTTTGATTTTTTTTAATCTACGTTATAATTCTTAGAAAACAGATTTTATTAAAAGCTAACGTCATTTTTATTAACTTTTAAAACATGACTGTTCAGATATTAAAAAATCTGACGTTATAATCTTTATTTTGCTTTTCTTATCGATTTCGCAAGCAAATTATATGAAAATATCAATTTTTTACTTCGTTTCTAATTTTTCCTGTCTTACGTTTTACGGTTTATTTAAATTTACCAGTTGTTAGTGTATATAGCTGTATTATGATATAATAATATTCCATTATAACCGTCTGAACTTCTTGTTATTTCTAGGTACACAGAAGTAGTTTCTCGGTGGTAGTTTAGTTTGCGAGAAGGAATGTTATTGATCCATAGGTGAAGTGAGGGTGAGCTCGGTAGGTCCCCTGAGGTTCTAAGCGGTAATGAGCATTGGAACACATGGCAAGAGAGAGCTTTACCTACACTACCGACCCTCCTATCTTTCTCAAGGAAACACTTGCAACCCTCCTTCGTCGTCATGGCTACCTTCCCCTAAGCAAACCAGATTATCTCCAAGACAAAAGTTTGTCGTATACTCTTCGTCATCGTCGTAGTTGTAGTCGACTGTAAGGGACTCGCCGATAAATTCTAGTAGGCTTCCTTGAACCCGTATAGCCTATTCTCTCTCCTTTACGTAAAGGACAAATGAATACCATATTATAATGAAAATTTTACCCACATCGTTATCCTTTAAGTTAACCCCGTTCCTTTTAATAATTTCGCACATTAACTAATTAACAATAGAATAGTTTAATCATTATAATGACATTATTTATAATTAATATTAATGATATAATTAATAAACAGATTATTTACGTTTCACTAAAATTATAATACAATAGACACAATTAATCGATTACATTTAACTAGTTTTATGAATTTTTGAATAAAAGACAAAAAAAGCATGGTTAAATAAAAAATATATTGCAAAGTTTAAACAAATCTTAAGAACGCAGTAAATGTAATTACCACTTTTTGAAATATAAAACTAATTTTTTGATTAATTTCTACTTTCACTTTTTTATTGTAAAAAATTATATTCCAATAAAACAATAATTAAAATATTTAATACATTATTTTTTATTTCCTAATGTGTACGGTGCAATCTGTTCAACTACTGAACAATAAGCAACCCCCCCTCCCCCCTGACAAAGGAGATAAGATGTCATCTGCGACATGTATATGAGGTTCAATCTTGTATAGATTCAGGCAGATCATTCCCGGGATGGAATGTGGTTAATTGTATCTCTATTGTTTAGTATTCAAATCCGTATAAAAACACTAACTTTTCTAGGATTTGAACCTCAGCACCTCCTATTTCGAAAATCAGCTGTTTCGAAAAACAACTGATTTGCAACGCTGAGGTAATCACTAGAACAGCCAAGTGAGCTATTTAATAAATTATAAAAAGAGAAAAAAAAATTTAGTTAACGCGACTTAAATTATTTACAGGATTTTTTTCTTGGTTAATTATATTCCAGATGACTCATCCTTGTAATCGAAAACATTACTATTAACTACAAATAACTTTATTTTTTTAAAAAAGATATATTTGTTATTTGTTTTTGTATTCTAAAAGAGGAAAAGACCGATAAGGTTGATTATTATGACTAAAATATTACTACTTTATCCGTATCAGTGTCAGCTAGTTAGATAAATGCGTATAGAAATAGTTACAAAAAAAAGATAATTCTGTAAATACGATTTACTCAGAAAATTAAAAATGAATGCTTGGTGGTGGTAAACGGATCTTACAAAGAAAATAAAGAAAGATAGGTAAAAAAGTCAATCAACTGAAAAAATAAACTTACAAAACTATAATTAAAAAGCTGAGAAGGGAAAAGAGAAAACACGTCATACGGTTATGTATAACATACACAATAAACCAGACTAATACATATACATACACACACACACACACACACATATATATACTCGTATATATATCAATTTTTTAAATATATGTAATATGTATGTTGACGAATGAAGAGACAAATGAAGAGGTATTGCAGCAAATAGATGAAGAAAGAAGCATTTAGAAAAATATAGTTAAAAGAAGAGACAGACTTATAGGCCACATACTAAGGCATCCTGGAATAGTCGCTTTAATATTGGAAGGACAGGTAGAAGGAAAAAATTGTGTAGGCAGGCCACGTTTGGAATACGTAAAACAAATTGTTAGGGATGTAGGATGTAGAGGGTATACTGAAATGAAACGACTAGCACTAGATAGGGAATCTTGAAGAGCTGCATCAAACCAGTCAAATTACTGAAGAAAAAAAAAAATGTTGACGAAGTACGTTAGTGCTATGTTAGTTATAGTATTTTTAATAACTGATGATGAATCAAAGATTTGAAAAAGCCTTATTAGAGTGAAAGTAAGATAATTCTTGCTTTATATGTGTGTATCTTGTGGTTTATAAATATTAATATATATATATATAAAGTAAACGGAAAAAATGAAATATCTAATTGAAATAATAAAAATTAACTAAATTAAAATATTCACAATACAAAATTAAACAAAAACTAATTAAAAAAAAAAAAATATATATATATATATATAAATAAATATAAATTATAATAATAATAAAAGATAAATCTGCGATGAAGTAATATAAATTTAATGATAAAAATAGATTACTAAGCTAATTTAAACAGTATTTGAAAATGATAATGACTTTTATATGTTTGGTTAGAAACAAAGAGGGATTTTTTGTATTATTTAAAATTACGTTACGTCAATTTTATTCTTTTTTTTTTTTTATTGCGGTAGAGGCTATTTTTGAAACCAACGATTGTTTTTATCAATGTTAATGATAAAGCTATAAAAAAAAAATACTAATGAAGCTGAATGTTAGCAGTAAAAAAAAAAACAATGATGAAGATTAATAAACATCAGCGCGCTTAAAAGCAGCCGGTAACGCTTTGTTTAGAGTACATATTTTTTTAAATATTCATGTGTGTATATATATATATATATATACATATATACAGAAATAAAAGCTTTTTATCATATATTTCATCATATAAGTGTTAAATACGTAGTAAAATCTTACTTAATAGAACTTTATGTAAGCAAATACATTTTCCGTTATGTACAGAATTCATTATAATTCGGAAATTAATCTACACATAATATAAAAATTCAAAAGTAAAAAATAATCAAGTAATTTTGGAGGTGAGGAGTAGAAAAAAATAAAAAAAATACCCATTTTTTATCCCCCACCCCACCACAGAAAACACATCTTTGTTATTTTCTTCATGTATCATTACTTTTCCACGGTATAAGAATAAATAAAAAAAGCCAGGAACCTATTAAAACTTTGTTTTCACCTTTTTTAAGATTTTATTACTAAATCAAACGATTTGAATTGTTAATAAAAATGATTAGGTTTATATAACCGAATGGAGATTGATAATAAAACATAGAGAAAAGCATTAATAGCAATTAACTTAAAATTTTACAAACGGTATTGTAATTATTATAAAGATCGATAGAACTCTTGCTGTTTCATGTTTGTTTTATAATAAAATGATTAAGTACAGTAGAAATTATGCTTGAGTGACTTAATATTAACAAAAATACATGAACTAAAGCTACTTATTTCGTTTGTGTAAGATACTTTTTAATGTAACGTCACTACACTAAGAGAATTCTGTTATGAAACCGTACTACAGCAGTATTAATATTCATAGATGCATTGTATTAACATGTCATATAATCATTCAACACATAACAGTAAGTTAGATACGCTGATGTTACGGACTGCCAAAGTAGATATTAATAAACATAATGTAAAATATATAATTTGAAACGGAATATATATACTGTTTATGTATTACGTATCGAAATATATACTAAAACGTGTTAGTTCAGTAGAAATAGTCATAGAGTAAGTGTTACGTACAATGAAGCATAATACATAGTAAAATACAGAAGACAAACAGGTGTTACCTCTCATGGGACCTGCATAATTTAAATGCGCGCGCGCCTACATGAACAAATACAAACATTTGTACACTTACATTCTCATACAAACACATCAACTTGTACATATAAATGAATATAGATTAAAATCACGATTCAAGATTGCTGTAATAACCCATCTTTTGTTCCGTTCATAAATTTTTACAAATAAAAAATTTATTACCAATTTTTAATAAATTATATTCAAGAACAACTAACTAGTTTGTAAATATATCTAATCATAGTAATTCATGTTATTTAAATTTACATCGTAATACAGACAAAATAGATTAAAACGGCATTGATTATAACCGACATATCAGTTTTAATGATGTCTAATTTTGGTTCCATTATTATCCCAAATTAGTTCATCTATCTAATTTCCTTTGCAAAAAAAAATTATTTAATGATTTTAAAGAAATTAAACAAGCCAGTTTTGGTTCATATATCTTTTTGTTCTTTTAGGATGCTTCTATGCTCTTCAGAGTTATGGTAGTACATTGTTTTATAAATAAATTATGTTATAAGCTATTGTATAACTTATTTTCCGGAAAAGCCCTACATCTGTGGGTTGTTTCTGATGCACGAGTTACACACACAGTTTAATTTAAAATACTTATCATTTTATTTAAATATAATATTTTTTTGTTTAAGTCAATGATTCTTACTATACCGCGCATGCATCCTTATTTAATTCGCACGGGTGTGGCGGTACTAGCGGTGACGGTCGGCACTAACTAACGTAATGTAATTTCACAACTTAACATAGAATGAATTTTGCTTGTACGGTCGGGAGCTGGTGTAGCCACGAGGCTTAACGCACCAGATACCGAGTCAAGAGTCAACCGGACGATAGAGTTCAAGACTTTTTTACGTTTTAAATATTATTCATTTATTTAATTCTACCACTCACCTGTGACATCACAACATAGCGGACAACAAAAACAGTGGTTTTTGGGATGGGATGAAAGAAAAAAATGTGCCTAAGAAAAATATACCTTAATTAGGCGAAACCTCGATATACTGAAGATCATTTCTTCTACAGCCTCACCCCCTTAAAATTTTTAGTTGAAAAATTAATGGCATCAATAAATTAGAAGTAATCTGACCAACTTTGGTTAAAACTGGTACAATAGTTCTGGAGATATAAGGTGATTTATAAGCCAACAACAAACACACACTCGTATATAAGAACATTAACATCCGGAAAATTTCCATCCGGTTTTTTGGGTTCCGTATGTGTTAAAACGTCAAGATCCGGGAAAACAATACCCATATTGGACTGATTAAAATACTTTTCCTTCTAGAGCTACAGCTATGTTATAGCAGAACTATTGCTGTTTTATTTATAAAACACCCAGCTTTACCCGATTCAAAAATCGGAACTTAGTGGATAAAAAAGCACACAGTTATAAAACAATATCATTTTTCGCTTCAACATAATTTATTACATAAAATAACTTTAAAATCGCCAAAAAATAAACTTTCTTTCTTTTTCCTGTTTAGCCTCCGGTAACTACCGTTTAGATAATACTTCAGAGGATGATATGTATGAGTGTAAATGAAGTGTAGTCTTGTACATTCTCAGTTCGACCATTCCTGAGATGTGTGGTTAATTGAAACCCAACCACCAAAGAACACCGGTATCCACGATCTAGTATTCAAATCCGTGTAAAAATAACTGGCTTTACTAGGACTTGAACGCTGTAACTCTCGACTTTCCAAATCAGCTGATTTGGGAAGACGCGTTAACCACTAGACCAACTCAGTGGGTCACCAAAAAAAATAATGAACTCAATAAAACTAACTGTTATATTCATTTAGTTATATGGAGACTAATCATTAGTAATTTTTCAAAGATTTACCACTAGACCAACCCGATTGGTTTTGCCTAACTTAAATACCAGTAAAAAAAATGTAAACGTATGATAACTTTGGATAAAATAGATTTGAGATCACCAGTTCGATAAAAATCAGAAAAATATTACATACATTTCTTCATAACGACTTTCATACTAATGATTAAATATTACAGAATCGATTAATATTAACATGTTAATTGAAGGATGCTGTAATAACTCATATTTAATTCAATTCCTGAATTTTTACAAATTAAAACTTTATTTATAGTAAAAATTGAAGGTTTCCTATTAATACCATTTATCTCTTGTACACACAGGCACGCGCGCACACACACACACACACACACACACACACACACACAAATATATATATATATATATATATATATATATATATATATATATATATATATATATTGTGACAATGACACAAAATACAAATAAATATTTATAATCACAAAAAAAGAAAAGTATAATTTTTATATTTATGTGGATGAACATGACCAGTACTTTTACTGAAATAAATAAGTTCTATCACTGATTTGATTTTAAAATCGATTGTTCAAATAAATTAAACAGTTGACAGGATATGAAATTTAATAACTTAACAAACATATAACAAGTACATAGGCATTTTTTTTTCAAGAAAATTGTATATGAAATAACCAGTTTTACTTGAATCAATAACCAGAATCTGCTCGATAAAAGCAAATAGAAATAAAACGTTATCATCTTCCGTTTCAACACTATTTATTACATAAAATAACTAAAAATAAACCAATAAATAAACTATACACAGTAAAACTAATTATTATGATCTTTTAGTTAAATAGGGACTAATATGAAGTAATCTTTTCAAATTCTACATCGACCAAACAGGAAGAACTTTATATTAAAACTGTTTAGAATTTATTTAATTTAAATCACCTAAATTTAATTCACCAAATTCACCTAAATAAACAAATTGCAAAACATTAATATCTTCAATAATACCATCAATCTATTACATTAACAATGAAGGGGATGGTGGTGATAAAGGAGGTAATAAATTGCTGAAGGATGGGAATAGATTGATATTTCGTGGACTGGCTTATCGTAGACTGGCCTATGCGTAGAATATCCACTCCACTGTAAGTATTAGCAAAGCCAGTACTACTTTAGATACCCCAGATAGAATTACTGCGCATCCATATGTTTTTCAACTTGAGAAGTAATATCATCGTTTAATAAATTATCCACATAGCCAAGGTGATCAGTTTTATTTACGGATTAATAGTAAATGTGTACCTGGGTAAAATTTAGCTTCATTCGTTTAAAAAGAATCATTTAGTAAAAAAAAAAAACTGTTATGAATTGCTCTCGGTATAAAAAAAAAAATAATTTATACCGACCGAAATCTCATTCATTACAATTAATTTTATGTAAAAAAAAAAAAAAAAAAAAAAAAAAAAAAACTGCCGTTTTGTGATCCTATCAATATAATTAATCGTATACATTAAATGTTTTATCAGTTTCTTCAAACAGTAATAACTAATTTAGAAATTATTGAAGCGTTTTGTTACTTAGTTTATTAAGAATCTAAAAACTGACTTTATCGTTATACTGAATTCGAAATAAAAAGAAAATTGATTTATAATCTAATGAAAGTTTTCCATCGTAAAATTTTTTCTTCAAAAATTGTCAAACTTTTATAATAATCAATTAAATATATGCTGTCACGTTGCTCAAGAATGATGTATGGAAGAATATATATACATAATATTACTATTATATACAACACACACTGTTCGGTTATACGGCAGCTATACTGCTTTTGTACGATACGTTCGGTGTTTGTGTTTGAAATGAGAGGCGTGTTGACAATGTTCCCAGCCAAGCAGAAGATTTCCACTACTCTCTTTACCCTTATTCCATCATCTTACTGTTAGTTCGCGCTTCTACGAACGTTCGTACGTAACCTCTTTTCACTTCTCGCATATTTTACTCCTTTATTTTTCCTCTCTCTTTATCATATATTCTTTATTTTTTCTATTTTTATGCTTTTTGTTTGTCATACAAGCTGTCCTTCATGTCGTTCATCCTAGAAGCTATGATGTGTTTGTTACGTACAAAAAAATGCTTATGCATACCAAACATAGTATGTATATACTACATCTATACGCAAAAAGGTTTCTTATATTTTCAACGTTTTGTAGTTTCCCTAGAGAAAAGCCGATTTTAATAAGCCATATTCCAACTTCTGGCAAATTCTAATTTTCCTGTTTTATACGCTACGTTTAAAGTATTCTATTTAAATCAATCATTTTATGTTTCTGGTAGTCAGAATAACTCATAAATTATATTTCCTTTGGGTAAATTTACTAAATATATTTATGGTGGTATTTTTATAGTATATAGATTTAAATTTACAGACTTTCGGGAACAGATGGAACTCAACCCTTTCAAGACTAAAACTCAATTGAAATCGTTTATCGCAAACATGATTGTTTTATAATACAAAACAACTAGGTAGTGAAAGGCTATCAGTTTCTCTACATAACATGAAAACGATGATAATGAATATAACTATATTAACTCGTATTTACTTAATAACCTCGCAATTATGACTGACATCCAATCGTAAAATGTCTTACTATTTTTACTTCCTTGTACAAAGTAAAGGAATCGCAAAAAAAAAACTGGTTTTCAGATTTCAACGGAATATCCATTTTGACTATCCCTGAATCTATTTTGACTAGTTTCGACGTGACGTCTGTACGTATGTGCGTATGTATTTCGCATAACTCAAAAACGATTAGCCATCAGATGTTAACATTTTGGATTTAGAACTGTTGTAATATCTAGTTGTGCCCTTTTGATTGCAATCGACTGGACCAAAAGGGTCCAAAAAAGCCCAAAATCCCCCCAAATATTGGATTTTGGACTTTTTTTAAAGCCCGCATTGAGAGTTTTTCAGCCATATATTATAAGTGGTACTTATTTTTATTTGTTCCAGAGTTAGAGCCAAATAAAATTTTTGGATCTTACAAGGGGAAGGCACATCGGTTCAAATCCGACTTCTTCTCCTTTTTTTAATTTAAATATATTGATTTATTAATAATTACTAACCTCTGATCGTAAAAGAATTTTTAAAATAAATAATAATTCAATAATAACAATAAAAAAGAGAAATATGAAAAGATATCAGAAGATAATAATGAAATAAGATTTATGTAGTTTTCATTTAAAAAAAAAATGTGCGTATGTAATTTAATAGGCGTATAAAGAAGTCATGTGGTTCCCCATCAGATTTTTTTTTGTTGACAGATTAATATTTTAGCGTATGAAAATAGGATTCAAACCCAGAAAATTTCGAATATAAGGAAAAGATACTACCATTCTTGCACGAATAATTTTTTCATAAAAGTTATATTCTAAGGGGTTCTTGTTTGACTAGGAACGATTTTTTTATCATTTGACAGGATATAATAATAATTGATTATTATATTTGAATGAAAATATTTAGTTTAAAACACGACATCTTTTAATCAATTAAGATTTTTTTAAATTTTAATTCTTCACATAAAAGCTATTTATTTTAGAAGGGCTATTTATTTCAATAATCCCTTCTAAAATATCTCAAAATAAAAAAAACATCCGGTAATAAGTAAAGTAATCGGTATTCACGACTTAGTCATAGAAACCTAGTTTATAACAAATACTCGTGAGAAAATAATTCTTTTTTATTTCGATTATTTTGTATGATTATTTTGGTAATATACATGATTAGCCCGTAAATCCACTAAAAAATCTTTTCTAGAGATTGTTGTGATCCCCTTGGTAAAAAAATTAGAGATGGACAACATAAGATGGACCACTGAATGTGAATATAGGAGTAGAAAAGATTATGGAGGTAGAAGAATTTTGTTATTTGGGAAATAAAATTACTAAAAATGGACAAAGCAGGAGCGACATAAAATGCCAAATAGGACAGACGAAACGAGTCAGAAATATAATTTGCTTATATCAAAAATTAATTTAAATGTCAGGAAAAGATTTTTGAAAGTATAAGTTTGGAGTGTCGCTTTGTATGGAAGTGAAACTTGGACGATCGGAGTATCTGAAGAAAAGATGAGAAGCTTTTGAAATGCGGTGCTATAGGAAAATGTAAAAAATCAAATGGGTGGATAAAGTGATAAATGAAGAGGTGTTGGGGCAAATAGATGAAGAAAGAAGCATTTAGAAATATATAGCTAAAAGAAGAGACAGACTTATAGGCCACATATTAAGGCATCTTGGAATAGTCGCTTTAATACTGGAGGGACAGGTAGAAGGAAAAAATTGTGTAGGCAGGCAACGTTTGGAATATGTAAAATAAATTTTTAGAGACGTAGGATGTAGGGGGTATACCCAAATGAAACGACTAGCACTAGATAGGGAATTTTGGAGAGCTGCATCAAACCAGTCAAATGACTGAAGACAAAAAAAAAATGTTTTATTTGTGTACATTCTGAAGCACTAAAAATCAAAAGAACTTCGTTTTCTTCAAGTTGTGGGTGGTATAGAAGGTTCGTAAAAATCTTTAATGAATAAACTTTGCCGTCGAGTATGGAATTGCATTCAATAAAAAAAAATTCTCCGAAGACAAAAAATGAGATTTATTTGCAGACATGATTGTTTACAGTGTTTTTATGTCGAATTTATTAACAAAGGAGAAAAAAGACAATAATGGTTGTTACGTCTTGGAACTGTTAAATAATTTAAAAGCATTTAGTCCGTACGAAAGTGGTGGATTCCTGATCCGCAACGTGTTGTCTTTTTCATGCAAACGTTGTACTCCATATTACCACTTTTACTTGAAAAAAAAAACTGACGATATTAATTTATAATCCCATCTGCAAAAAGTTTTTTTTTTTTGTACTCCTGAAAAAAGTGATGTGGGAAGCAACAATTAACAAATGACAAAGAAGTCTAAATTTTAAACAAAACCGGTTCGACTACTACACAGCTCTACTACAGCTTTACTACTTTTTATAAAACTTGAAAAAACTACCAAAACGAAAATTTTAAATAAAATTTAATCTAACACAGATTATATAAAAATAACATCTACACTGATAAAAATTCGTAGTCGTAAATGTAACTTTATAAAAATTAATTTTTACTCATACTTTCTAATAATTTTAAATGTAAACTTATGTAAATGTAAAAATTAATGACATAAAAACTTACTGAAGAAAAATTAACACCATTATTTATGTTAATTTATTGTTTTAAACGGCCTGTCTCGGTCTTTCTTACGATTGAGATCCATGTACAACGGTTATCTCTAAAATAAAGACCACTGGGAAATTTCTCTTCTTAAGGTTGGGGAACCTGTGTCATTCATGGCAACGCTAGTAATTTATACAGTGCATTTTTGTCTGTAAATTGTCGTGTTGTAATATCTTTGATTATATGGAAGTTATAGGAAAATCAATGTTGCCGCCGACTGTGAAATACGTGGGGTAATACGATTTATAAACCGTCAAGACGTTAAGCTGGCTGAAATTCATAGGAAGTTGGTTGCTGTGTATGGTGATAATGTAATAAATGAAATATACGTCCGAAAATGGTGTGAAAGGTTTAGAAATAACAGAATTAATGTGCACGATGAAGAACGTTCGGGGAGGCCCTCACCGAGGACTTATTGAAACGTGTCGATGATGAAATCAGAAAAGATCGTCGCTCAACGATTTCCAACCTGGACCTTCTTTTTCCTGATGTTTCAGTCGCATTGTTCATGATTATTCAGGCTTCATAAAGGTTTGTGCACGTTGGGTGCCGTACGTGTTAACGGAACATCACAAAAAAATCCGAATGGGATCTGCTCTGGTATTTTTGATGGGCTGCACATAAAAAGATGATCAGTTCCATAATTCAATTGTTGTTACCGGCAATGAAACATAGATTTCATGTTCACGCCAGACAGAAAACGGCAGTTAAGTGAATGGCCTCATCCTCAATCACCAACCAGACCGACAAAGGTCAACCTCTCAGCCATTTGGACGCAAACTGATGGCCACAGTCTTCTGGGATCGGTTTGGTATACTGCTGTTCGATTTCATGCCCACGGGAAACGACTATAAATGCGTAAGCCTACTGCGAAACTCTACATAAGTTACGGCGCGCCATTCGAAGTCGGCGACTTGGACGGCAGACCGACGGCTTTGCCTGAGGCTCGATAATGCACGTCCACATGTTGCGGGTCAAACACGTGATTTACTGAGAACATTTGGATGCGAAATTTACGATCACCCACCATATAGTCCGGACTTACCTCCTTCTGATTACCATTTGTTTGGGGAGTTGAAGAATTTTTGAGCGGTAAGCGATTCGCGGGTGACGATGAACTTAAAAATGCTGTTAATCAGTAGCTAAATGGACTGGCGGCAGAAAAATACGACGCGGGTATATTGAAGCTGGTGTATCGCTACGATAAATATCTTAATTCACGTGGCGACTTTATAGAGAAGTAGTATAAGGTAACATACCTTTTAGTTTAAGAGAAATAAAAAAAATATTTATATAGTTTTCAGAATAAATTTTTTTGCAGCGGACGGTCTTTACTTTAGGGATAATCTCTCGTAAGTAATTCGAAGTAGAATAGGGTCATCAAATTAGGGTTACATCATTCTATTAGAATAATGATATTCGCTATACAGCCAACTATTATAATGAATAAGAAGATGTCACTTGAACAGCTTAATATTTATTTAGGTCATTTTTAATGAGCTGGGTTTGACCCATGTATGACACTATTTTCCGGCTCAGTTAATAAAGAAACGGCAAATCACTTTATTCCTCACTTTATTAAACATGGAATGTTTGTTTTCTTGAGGATACTTATGCCAATTGAAGAAATTACTCACGAAAAATCGCCTCTAAACCTTTTGATTATTTATCATTACCTCACATACACGTGAAAATAAATAAAAAATTCTAAACTTTATGTTCTTTTAGTTAACCCTAGAAACATTTAAAATAAGATTACATTAAATTCATCCAGCAAGTTATGTTAAAAGTAGTTGAGAATTAGGATTTTAATTAGTATACAACAATAAGTTTTGGTAAACTGTAAAATTTTTCATTCAACTTCGGGACGTCCTTGCATGATGTCTGGACTAATAAACAGATGCAATAAAAGCAAGAGTAATATAAGTGTTCTTGCTTTCAATTTTTTTTTACAAAATTTAAATAATTACGAAAAACATACTAAGTACAATAAAAAAAAAATTCTACTATATTCAGTAACTATAAAATGAAAGGAAATAATTGATAAGAAAATAATTTGAAGAGAATATAACATGTTTTTACTTGATTTAAACTTGCTAATTTTATATACAGCTTCTCACCACAACCTGTATGTAAACTTAAATAAAACCAAAATTCTGTCATTCGTTAGTTATGGGTTTTATTTGATAAGAGAAGGAAATATTAAAGAAAAATGAGAAAAGTTTTACAAAAAAATCAGTTAATCTAACAAGATAATGTTGAATTTAGACATTAGCACAAAAGTGAGCTGCAGATTACGAATATTAGACTATAACATAAAGTCGTCAAAGGTAAAAACCAGCATAGTAAAGATCAACAAAAGTGTACTGATTAATGACGTCAATGAACAACTTCTTTAAAATTAGAGATATATGTTAATGGATAACAAATGGTACAATCAATGAATAAAACAGAATTTTAAATAGAATTAACAATATTCTACCTAAAATTAATTATTTTAAAATATATTTTGAAGAAAGCTTGTGTATACACTTTGTGCCATACTAGAAATAGTTGTAGCTGGCGTAACTTGAATTTATTCCAAATTTATGTTTTATGAACAATGACCCCCACAGAGGGCTGTCCCTCACCCTTTTGCTCCCAGAACTTTCTGATGAATCACCCCTGCTACGTATTGCGAGATCAGCGTGTACCAACGATCGCTCGTCAGCATCTTGCCTATGAAGCTCTCCACACTTAGCGGCCCCACCAGCCGTTGACATACCTGACGGTCATGATTCCACCTGCCGCACTCGACGACCACTACTTGCTCAGGGATGACCCTGCCTCCGCAGTATGGGTAGTTCTCATCAGGCTGCCCTCCTCTTCACAGGTATGTCTTAAAAGCCCCATGGCCAGTCAGGAATTACGTGAGCCAATAGCTCAGCTCACCAAACTCCATCCCGAACCACGGTCTTATGTCTCTGATAAGTCGGTGGGTCCATCGTCCTTTACCGGCAGCGTCCGAGGCTGCTATTCAGCTCCCTCGTAGACCCTCATCCTGTGTCGGGCCAACTGCTGCAGTGGGCAACACCCATAACAACTATAACTGCCTATGCGGACACGGAACTACACGCCACCGCCATCCGGAGCGACCCGACGCTGAACCCCCTCCAGCAAGCGCCGGTTGCGCTCCATTTCCAGTGGAAGAAAAAAAAAATTATGTTTTTATTTATCCAATTTATTTTATTAATCCAAATTTATATACTAAATTTATTCCTGATATAAAAACCGTAGACATTTTCAAGAATAAAAAAAAATCTCATGTCTAGATTAATAGATTAATTGAAGAATGAAGTGGTTTCCCGATACTATCATCACTAAGTGGAATATAATGTAGTATATAGGTCATGAGTATCCCTAGCCCAGCGAAGTTAAAGTGATATTTAGCCCGATATCTAATACTTCACTATGATCATTACATCGAATGGATATATAACGAACATCATTATTCTGAAAGTAGCAACTCTGACCAGTTCCACATTTTATATATATATATGCATATTAGAGATATAAAAGAAACTGGAACAGATAGGAAATGGAATCAGATTAGCTATACCTTTCGGTAGAAAATAACACATTACTTAGTGCAACCGTAACAACTTCCTTTGATTTCGGGTAGTTACTGAATGTAATGTTTCTTTTTTACCTGAATGTAATTCAGTATTTACTGAATGTAATATCTTTTTATGTTTTTCATAATTATTTAAATTTAGAAAAAAACCTGAAAGCAAGAATCCTTTTGCTTACATTGCAATTATTTGTTTATTAATACAGACATCGTTCAAGGACGTCCGAACATGAATGATAAATTTTCATTTTACCAAAACTTATTGGAGTATATTAATTATACCCCTAATTCTCAACTACTTTTAACATAACTTGCTGGATTAATGTAATCTTGTTTTAAATGTTACTGAGGCCAATCAAAATAAACCTTACTCAAAAGAGAAATGACTACGTACAGAGTGATTCAAAAGAATGTAATAAATTTTTAGGACATGTTATACTAGTTAAAATAGTTGCCCAAACTCTTATTTAACCACTGTCTTCGAATGTCATTTAATATCTAGTTAAAATTTGCCATATATTGGTATGCTTTTTATTTAATAAACTTCGAAGTTCTTACTTTTGTATTTAATTTCTGTAGACTTTATTTATACCACTTTACCCAAAATCAAATTCTGTACAGTAGAGATTCTCAACCTCTTTAGCTCCACCACCCCCAAAACCTCAAAAATAAAAATATAATGAATATTTCGCAAACCCCTCTACAAGCCCAACCCAATGAAACCTAGGTAATCAAATAGATTACCAATTTGATGCTATCAATGCAGCTAAATAGCTGCATTGATAGCAGCGGGTCATGTACATATATAGATGTACAAATACGAGAAATTTACAGACCCGAAGTTGATGTGTACATGCTTCTTGTAATTTGGTCTACTTGCATAATATTTGCTGTGAGAGCATTATATTCGAAAATGAATATGATACTTTGAACAGATCATGCTCTCAGCATTATAAAAGAGGCGTAAGGGATTGCAGCACTTCAATTTAGTTTGGAATGCAAAGCGTGCGTCTGGTGCCTTTATTAAAATTATTACAAGCGTAGGTTCATTGAAAATAATAATAATAACTGAAGTTTCGGTACTTTTAGTGCGCGGTCAAACGGTGTAACTGGATTAACTGGTTATCGCGGAGGAAAGTGTTAACCCGCTTATTGGAATTCCTACATGAATTAATAATATTTTCCCAGGATAAACAAACGTCAATGTTTTTATAAAATAATGAGTATATGTTGCTGTTTGCGTACTTAGCTGATGTATTCTCGCATTTAAACAACTTGAATGTTAATTTACAAGGACGTGATAAAAACATTTTATTAAAGGCAGACTAAGTTCATTCTTTCATTAAGAAACTTGATAGCTAAATTATTCGCCTTCAAAGCCAAAATTTTGATATTTTTGATACATTCACTTCCGATTATATTGAGAATAAATTAATGAATACACCTTTATTTCCCTTGTACATGATATGACATAAAAATAAGAACTACAATATATAATTAGGAAAATACCTACCTATGGGTAGGTGTGAGACGCTTTATATAATATTTCTAAAAAGGGAATATAAAAGTTAAAACTATTATTAAAAAAAATAGTAGCAACTAAAGAGGTTCCTAAATAAATAAAAGAGAGTTCTTATAAACGAAACAAAAATTAATTGTTAAAGAATGAGGTCAATTAAAATTTAAACTTATTATCTTAGAAAAACGACGAAAGAATAAACAAAAGATGAATATAACAAACGGAAACCTATATCCGTGCTTTGAAATTCATTATTCTAGATTTACTAAAATCAAGGAAATACAAGAATATGAAGATATATTAATATTGTGGTACACTTTTATGCTTAGTATATTGTAGAAATTGAAGTAAAATGAGTATTGCTGTACCTGTTAACACTATTTTGTAACAAAATAATGCTAAATAATCTTAGTATTAATATTACGATTATAATTACAATTATAAATTTATTCTTAATAAGTTCCCCTTCATTTGTTTTGATTAGCTCCGTTATAGTATTTTATATAAAAATCAAAACATTATTAAGATTGAATTAGAAGATTAACTAATTACATATAATTTAGACAGGATTGTAAAAATATGTTTAGAATAGTTATTCGTATTTGTCATTATCCACTCATCTATTTCTTTAAGGAGTTTTTGTCCACTTCGCGAAATATAAATTTAGCAGGAAAAAGATTTATTAGTTTATCAGAAATATAATGAAATGTCTTCTGCAGACCGATAGGTGATTTTGGGGTATTATAAAGTGATACTAGATGGCCTCAGATTATACGATGAATTACTGGTATTAAACATGTTTATATGTTTGTTAATATATAAAACAATGCTTTTGACGTAGAGCTATCCCATTGTTAAAGCGTTAAATTTGTAGAATAGGTCAGCCGTAAAGTCTGGCCTATTTAAGACTGCTTTTATTAAATATTTTTGAAGCGCATACGCTTTATTAAAGTGAAAGTTTCTTCCCCACCCCATAAACATATTCCATATTGCAATATTAACTGGTCGTACGCAAAATATACAAGTCTAGCGATACTGTTATTTTTTAGTTTTGTAAACTAAAAATAGTTTTGTTATTTTTGAGAAAAATTTGTTTGAGAAAGACAATATTATTATTATTCAACACAGTTTGGATAGCATGAAGATGCGTTTACGTGATCTAAAAATTCAGTTGGCGGAGTGTTTCCCGTAAGACAAAAATGATTCCTCGAAGAGATGGGTACTGAATCCATTTAGTGAAAACGTTGTAGCTGCGGAGTTACCAGTTGAGATTAACTACCAGCTTATCGAAATGTAATACTAACAAAACTTAAACTGGAAATTAATAAAGAGAAGATAAAGATTATGATTTTAGAAAGGTACAAAGGTTGATATTAAATTAGGCGTACTGTTATAGAGAAGGTTCAAAGTTTTTGTTTTTTGGGAAGCGCCGTCACTAGAGATAATAAATGTATCACAGAAGTAAAAAAAAGAATAGCGCTGGCAAAACGAGCTTTCCAGGATTTACAAGAATTTACTGACAGAAAATCATATAAATATGCAAATAAGGAAACGGTTCGCTAAAACTTATGTCTGGAGTGTTCTAACTTATGGATGTGAAATATGGACGCTTGGGGAAGCAAAAATAAAAAAAAAACTGGAAGCAATGGAAATTTGGATTTGGAGGAGATTAACAAGAATAAGCTGGGTGGATAGGAAAAGAAATGATCAAGTTTTAGCAGAAGTAAGTGAGAAGAGGTCCTTGCTAAATTTTATACGAAGAAGAAGAGCGAAATTGATAGGACATGTTATACGGCATGACCAGTTCTTGATGAATATATTTGAGGGCAAGGTTTTGGGTAAAAAATGTACAGGTAGACCGAGAGCAATCATTATCAATTATGTTAAAGAAGAGCTGGGTCTTGGTTCATATAATGACTTGAAGAGAGAAACGGAGATGATAATGACATGGCTAAATCGACAAGGCATGGCTTTAGTGAATGATGATGATGATGATATCGAAATGCCTGCTGATAAACTTTCTTTCTTTTTCCTATTTAGCCTTTGGTAACAACCGCCGTTCAGATAATACTTCAGAGGATGAATGAGGATGATATGTATGAGTGTAAATGAAGTGTAGTCTTGTACAGTCTCAGTTCGACCATTCCTGAGATGTGTGGCTAATTGAAACCCAACCACCAAAGAACACCGGTATCCACGATCTAGCATTCAAATCCGTGTAAAAATAACTGACTTTACTAGGGAGCGCTGGAACTCTCGACTTCTAAATCAGATCATTTGGGAAGACGCGTTCACCACTAGACCAACCCGGTGGGTCGCCTGCTGATAAACTGTTACAACTACCTTACTTACTATTCACTTAAACGGCTTACCCGTTGAAGTGAATATGAAGATTTAATCACGTAAGCATTGAATTTTACTTATCTATTTCGCCATTTCTTACCTCTGTGAAAAGTGTTTTTCGTTTACGATTGCGCTAAAAACTAAATAGAGGAATAGTCTTTTATCACTTGAAAACAATTTGCTTTTGTGTGTTTCTAACATAGATCCACCTATGGAGAAATTTTTAAATGAAAAATAAACGCAACCATCTCAGTATATCTTCTTTAGATGTGTACTTATAAATGTAAGTATAATAAATGATTTTTTTTTCGTAAAATCATTTCATTATTGTTTACTTAAAAAGTTATGGAATAATTCTCCGACCCCTCGTGGGGGGTCCTCTATGAAAGCCACTCTACAGGTTCTTTTTTAAACTTATATGTGTTTCTTACCCATTAACAAGTTATTTTACGCCAAACATAATTTTTTTTTACGAACGCACCAGTCTTTTACTCCAGATTTCTCGAAAAATACAGTTCTGTAATCTAATTTTTTCGAATTTTTCAGGCCAGATTTCATAAAAATTCCACTTAATCTACTCCTTAATATTGGTAACAGAAATTACAAAGTCTTCATTTTATCGAAGGTATAGAAATGAGGGTTAAGTCTTTCGACAGCCGACACTCGCTAACGAAGCGTTCCCAAATTTTTATCAGTAAAACTTGACCTAAAAAGTTTGTGAATCACTCCGCCTAATAATGTTAATCTTTTTTTTTATTAGTTTAATTTTTTTTCAAAATTATTAAAGATCTGTTTTCGTAATCAAAATTTTGACAATTTTTACTTTTTAAAATTATACCAGAGACGTACATTATGAAGATAGATCCAGTTTTATAAATGATTTCAAATTTTCAATGAATATTTTTTCCACACACAAGATACAAAGAGTATCTTTATCTTTAATATTCTTATTAATATCAGAATCCTTCATCCAACAACTGTTTATGAAATTCCAGTAAAATATCTTCAACAAGAATTCAGATTACATTTTTATAATGTATAATATTAAAAAAATTAAAAGAAAATATTTGAAAAATTTAATTAAATTGAGAAATAGAAAAGGGCAAATTATTTAGATAAAAAAAAAAAAAAACAATATCAAGTCATTCATAACTCAAAACGAATAACAAACTAAAAATTGTTTCGCAATTCTAAGTTAACCATCAAAAACCGAGTTGTTATTACATGAACATTAATAAGATGAAGAAAGTAATAAAAACCCATGAAACAAGTGCGACTAAAGTTTCACGTGAAAACTTCTCTCACGAAAAATCAAACATGACCTCC
The DNA here is from genome assembly GCF_047948215.1 of Lycorma delicatula. Lineage (NCBI taxonomy): Eukaryota > Metazoa > Arthropoda > Insecta > Hemiptera > Fulgoridae > Lycorma > Lycorma delicatula. The sequence goes on along the minus strand of NC_134464.1, from coordinate 100,709,146 downwards.
AATTTGTAGTTCTACGTAAGCTTATTTTTTTTAAACATACATACAAATTATAATAAAAATTCTTGTATAAACTGCATATAGATTTATTTACAATAAAATTTCATAAAACAGCGGCGGAATAACGAGTTTTGTGGTTCATTATACAGAAATTACAAAATTTAAAGAATGTTCAACATAATATGTATACCTAAGACTTTATTTTAAGTGTTACATTTTGGACCCACACTTCCCCGTGTTTATCTAAAATTTCCTTCATTTTTGCATATTTTATTATTTCTCCTTCACCCCACTCCATTTATTCTCTTACAAAAGACAGGAGGAAGAAGTGAAGCTTACGGGGGGAATCGGTGGGAGAGAAGAGGAGGAAAAGCAGAGTGTTGCTAAGTTGACACGAGAAGTCTCCTGTGAGTTGCCAGTACTCTACCACCCCGTTCGTTCTTCAGTCACCCTGTCTAACACACCCTCACATCTTCCTCTAACTCTCTCGCTCGGTACGTTTCTCTTTCTTTATCGCTCCGTTATTCTATTCATCTTTCTCTCTCTATTCTACGAGATCTGTTCACCAACCAACAGCTTCTCCTACACCACCCTTTTCCATCCACAACCCTACAACGTCTTATCAAAATCCGGTTCCCCTGGCCTTATCCCACCAGACAAGGAACCCCCATTAGATTCTACGCTCTTTCACATACATGCTATTTTCAGTTCGCTACTTCAATTCATGAAGGTTTTCGCGTCAGATAAATATCTAACTATCTTCACGATATCAACGTCTACATGTCTATCTGTCTGTCCGTCTGTCTATATGTCTTTTTGTCTATCAGTCAGTTAAAGTATTAATAATTAATAGAGACATTATTTCCCCGTTGTTACAAACTTATATTACTAGTGAAATAATAAAATCGTTTAAATTTATTTTATTCATCACATAAAGAATGGGAAAACATCGAAAACAAATAAGATTAAATAATGTTTTAATTTTTAATTCATTCATCTATGACCCATGGTTAAAGGACCTTATTAATACCGACAAACATTTTATATTTGTATATTCAGCAATTTCTCAGATTCTGATGAAAAAAAAGATTGAAGTTTTTCAGTGCTTGGGATCGGTTGAGGTTTTCCAAAATTTTACATTTTCTAAAATAAAGCGTATTAAATATTTTAAAATGTTAAAAAAAAACTGCATAAATATTAGAAAATAAAATTCATTTTCAAAATCAGCAAATAGATTTGAAATGTAGAAAAGAAAAATGAAAAACCTTTGGAAATTATAATTTTAATTTATCTCAAAAAAGAAACAATGTTCTAAATTACATAATCCTTTCGTATTTTAATTTTATTACGAATATGCCAACACCTTTATTATATATTAACAAATTAAACAATTTTTTTAATGAAATGTCTCTTGTTACACTGTAGGAAGAGCTATTTGAAGAACTGAAATATATAAAAATCTTTTGAAATAAAAAATTACATGTTGTAAACTGTCTGTCTAGTATAAGATTTATTTATACATTTTTTTGGCATAAACCTTTACTATTGGATTTTTATTACATAATGATATATAGCTGAAATTTTCTCAAGAAAAAATTGATATAAAAATTGCATTAACATTCATTGTTTAATTGAAATATAGGTTAAAAAAATATTTATTTGATTTAAAATTTTTAAACATATTAACATAAAGTGATTCGCGACGAATGTAACAAACTTTCATGACATGTTCTACTAGTGAAAATAAAGAAAAATGATTGTGTAAACATATGTTCGGAAACGTTTCATTAGGGAGTGTCGGCTGGCGAAAATAACATATAATAGTATATTTTCAATCCCAATCTTTTGTTTTTAACATAAATTCCTCAAAGAACTGTTAAAAATACAGTTCTGAAACCTATTATTTTTTTGTAAATTTTCCAGAGCTGATTTCATACAAAATCTACCCCTAATTTGGCCTAATTTTACCGAAGGCCCAAAAAGAGTGAAATCTTTTGCCAGCCGACACTCGCTAACGAAGAGTTTCCAAACTTACTGTCATATGAATTTTCTTCTTTATTTTCACTAAAAGAACAAGATCTGAAACATTTACATTCTTCATAAATCACTTTGATTAATGTACTTGTATGAAATGAAGATAAAATAATGAGATGTTCGTGCATTTCAGAGAGTCTTACTTCACGTTACGTAGTAGTCTCTCTCTGTCTGTGTAATTCTGATTTAATTTTTATCATAAAACCATGTTATTTCATATAAGTATTTTTTTTTCTTTGTTCGTAAAAAAGACGTATATTTTAATTAAAAATGCTACAGTTTTTTTTTTTTTTTTTTTAGTTTTTATCTGACGTAATGAATTTGGTAACAAATTAATAGGGAGGAATTCTTTGTTGTAAATTATAGGTTTTTTATTTTTAATAAGTTCAGTTTTCCAGTAAAAAAAATAATGTAAATAAATATTTTTAAAGAAGAAAGTTTAAAATTAAGTGTCACGATAGATATGAAATTAAGAAATGGACAAACACAATATGTGAAAACTATGTGTTAACGCTTAATTTAATTTCGTTGTGGAAGAAGCTTAAGAGGAGGTAAAATATATAAAGGAAGACGAAAAGTAAAACATAATAACATTAATAATGAAATCAAAAATCTTGTCAGAAATTACAGAAATAATATACTTCTATAGTTTTCGACTATGATAATATCTTCAGGAGCCATTTAAAGAGCATAAAAAAATTATAAAACAAGTTTATATTGTCAATGATACAAAAAATATTTATAAATAAACATGTTTTGAAAATTTGTACAATTCTAATGATGTTCTTGAGGATGAATAATAAAATGAAAGCGGTAAAATTTTATTATTTTCATAAGATGATAATATTTATAAATTTAGCATTTTTATCAATAATTTTAACAATTAATTACGGCTAAATATTATAAGTGATTGAAAAAGAGTGTGAAATAAAATTATTGTGTAAAATGTACGATGACGCTAACAGATTACTCTAAACAGAATAGACTGGAGAAGTAGATCAAACCTATCAAGTTATTATAATGTGTACTTTATAATATTATTACAGTCCAGAATAATTTTATTAAACGGATTAGTTTCAAATTTCAATGTCTTGATCTTGGTCATAATTACAACACTATCGGTGATGGCTTAGGAATTCCTCAGCTAAAGAAGAGAAGGAGAATTGCTGATCTTCTGTTGTTTTATGATGCTCTGCATGGGAATAGGAATTTGGTGGGTGATATTGATATCAGGATGCAGCCTCAGCGAGTGCGAAGTTTTAAGATCTTTCATGTCAGTAAATCTGTTGTTTCTGCACCTGTCTACCGTTCTGTCAAGGCTGCAAATGAAATTAATGTACAGCTTGATTTTTTTGTGAAAGGGAACGATTTCTGTAAAAGACTTAAAGAGCTGATTGTAGGGAAGATTTGATTCCTGTTAACCTTTGTTTGTTTTATGTTTCTTTTTCATTTATCTCATTGTTTTGATGTTATATTTATATTATGTGTTTTCTGGATTATTTGTAAATTGTTAACTGTGTAATTATTGCAGAATTGAATTATGTGTATTGTTTTTCTGTGTTATTGTGTAATACATAAAGGTTTTATGTAGCTTTTTTGTTGCCAAAATAAAATAAATTATTATTATTATTATTATTATCCTCTTTATTTTTCTGTTTAGCCTCCGGAACAATCGTAAGGTATTACTTCAGAGGATGATAAGTATGAATGTAAATGAAGTGTAGTCTTCTACAGTTTCATATCGATCATTCCTGAGAAGTGTGGTTAATTAAAACCCAAGAACACCGGTTTTTTTTTTTTTGTCTTCAGTCATTTGACTGGTTTGATGCAGCTCTCCAAGATTCCCTATCTAGTGCTAGTCGTTTCATTTCATATATAAGACTGTCTCTTCTTTTAACTACATTTTTCCAAATGCTTCTTTCTTCATCTATTTGCCGCAATACCTCTTCATTTGTCACTTTATCCACCCATCTGATTTTTAACATTCTCCTAAAGCACCGCATTTCAAAAGCTTCTAACCTTTTCTTCTCAGATACTCCGATTGTCCAAGTTTCACTTCCATATAAAGCGACACTCCAAACATACACTTTCAAAAATCTTTTCCTGATATTTAAATTAATTTTTCATGTAAACAAATTATATTTCTTACTGAAGGCTCGTTTAGCTTGTGCTATTCGGCATTTTATATCGCTCCTGCTTCGTCCATCTTTAGTAATTCTACTTCCCAAATAACAAAATTCTTCTACCTCCATAATCTTTTCTCCTCCGATTGTAAAACATTCAGTGGTCATCTTTGTTATTTCTACTACATTTCATTACTTTTGTTTTGTCCTTGTTTATTTTCATGCGATAGTTCTTGCGTAGGACTTCATCTATGCCGTTCATTGTTTCTTCTAAATCCTTTTTACTCTCGGCTAGAATTACTATATCATCAGCAAATCGTAGCATCTTTATCTTTTCACCTTGTACTGTTACTCCGAATCTAAATTGTTCCTTAACATCATTAACTGCTGGTTCCATGTAAAGATTAAAAAGTAACGGAGATAGGGAACATCCTTGTCGGACTCCCTTTCTTATTACGGCTTCTTTCTTATGTTCGTCAATTGTTACTGTTGCTGTTTGGTTCCTGTTCATGTTAGCAATTGTTCTTCTATCTCTGTATTTGAACCCTAATTTTTTTAAAATGCTGAACATTTTATTCCAGTCTACGTTTTCGAAAGCCTTTTCTAGGTCTATAAACGCTAAGTATGTTGGTTTGTTTTTCTTTAATCTTCCTTCTACTATAAATCTGAGGCCTAAAATTGCTTCCCTTGTCCCTATACTTTTCCTGAAACCAAATTGGTCTTCTCCTAACACTTCATCACTCTCCTCTCAATTCTTCTGTATAGAATTTTAGTTAAGATTTTTGATGCATGACTAGTTAAACTAATTGTTCTGTATTCTTCACATTTATCTGCCCCTGCTTTCTTTGGTATCATTACTGTAACACTTTTTTTGAAGTCTGACGGAAATTGCCCTTTTTCATAAATATTACACACCGGTTTGTATAATCTATCAATCGCTTCCTCACCTGCACTGCGCAGTAATTCTACAGGTATTCCGTCTATTCCAGGAGCCTTTCTGCCACTTAAATCTTTTAATGCTCTCTTAAATTCAGATCTCAGTATTAATTCTCCCATTTCATCCTCCTCAACTTCCTCTTCTTCCTCTATACACCATTTTCTAATTCATTTCCTCCGTATAACTCGTCAATATATTCCATCCATCTATCGACTTTACCTTTCGTATTATATATTGGTGTACCATCTTTGTTTAACACATTATTAGATTTTAATTTATGTACCTACGCCGTTTTGTAACTACGCCGTTCATTGTTTCACCGGTATCCACGATCAAATATTCAAATCCGTATAAAAGTAACTGCCCTTACTAGAATTTCAACCTTAGCACACTCGAATTCGAAATCAGCTGATTTGCGATGACCAGTTCACTACTAGACCAACCCGGTGGGTTTAACTAATATCCTAAAATTATTAGGATTTCAATAAATAATTGAAATCTTAATAAGCGTACAGTATAATTTAAGCTAAAACATCGTTAAATCTAAGATGCAATTTTTTTTTCATGATGGAATACATATTTTATTTTTTAGGTGTACTTAGTTGTTATTCTCGGTATTATAAAGAAGTTTATTCAGAGCTTTCTGGTTATTGAGTGACATTAAAACTGTTTATTTAACGTGAAATATAGGTGAATTTACAATTCAATACTAATGACAACACTGAAATATACAAAAACATAGAAATAAATGAATAGTTTTAGTACAATACGTTTTTCATTAGTAATGGAAGTTAAATTAATTTATATTAAATATATACTTGTAATTAATGAATATTTTTTAAATCATATTAAGAAAAAATACAGAAATAAACGGTATATATTCGTGTATTAAAAGGTATCCATAAAATCTAATAAAAAAAATATATATATATAGAATGAAATCTAACAAAAATAAATTAAAAAAATTATTGTTACGCAATTAATATTTTTACTATATTTTAATTTAAAAAAAATAATATTTTAAAATAACATCCGATTGTCCTGAATGAGATATATCTGAATGAGATATAAAATTTAATGGACCAATAAAAATTGAACCAAATTCCAAACTATTTTATATTCTCCAATGATGATACTTTTTTGTAGGATTCAAAAAAAGAGTTTTTCAAGTTTGATGGAAGTCAAAATAATTTTCAATTAACTTACTTTAAAATATCCGCAATTTTTAATAACACAATTAATATAAGAAATTAAAAAGCATGACTGCCAAAAAAAAAATTCTTTAATAAAGGATACACTATTATAGATAATAAAGTGCGTGCGAGTGACAATTTCGAATATAGTATAACTTTTTTAAAAATTGTTTTAAGGTATTTTAGGTATTTATTTATTATACATATTATATATATATATATGTATGACACAATATATATATATGTCTATGACACTTCCGGTAACGTAAATGACATTTCCGGATTCCAACGCGGAGTCATACATCTAAATCGGTTCAACCGTTGAGCTGCTACGGAGGAACAAACATACATATATACATACAAGCATAAATATATTACACTCCTTTTTTGAATAAATCTTATTCCAAATAAAATTTATTTAGAATAAATAATAAATTTTATCATGTAATAAATTTTATTTGTTTGTGAACAACTTAATAAATAAATTATCTCTTTTTTTCTTAAATAACAATAAACAGTTCACTATAAATATGACTGACATAATAACTCAACCGAAATGTACTTAAAGATACTGAATGACAAACTAACAGTAATAAAAACATGCAAAAATAAGATAAACAATATACAAGATCACACAAAACTATTACACTTCAATATATATATATATAAAGAACGCTTTACCACAAGTATTCTCTAAAATAAGGCATATTATTGAAAACATATAACACACATGTACAAAATATTTTACGTTCATGCATCACGGTATAGTTCTTTGACCTGTTACAACTTCCAATCTTTCCCTCCGTTTCAATATCCGTAACAGTTTCATTCATTTCAAATGACTCCTTTAATACTTATAACAAAGAGCATTTCTGGAGACTGAAATTGTCTCAAATCCTTTATCTTTAGTCGCTCTACATAACAGTCTCGCTGCTGTATAGCTCGATACCTTGCTGGTCTACAGAACAGTTTTTATTTGATATAAATTTACCTGATTATTTACATGAGATTTATTTTTTCACGCATCGTCGAATTATATTGCGAAATATTTTAAATTAACTATTTTTTTTTTTTTTTTTATTGAAATTGTTATGTACTGAAAAATAAAAAAAAATAAACATAAATAAATAAATAATAAATTAAATAGTTGATTCCAGTAACAATATGATTTAACATTTTTCGAGATCACGATTTTAGATCTAATAGGTTCATCACCACAGAAAAGCAGTAGATTGGTTTTAGATACAAGATCTAAATTAAAACTTATTATTAATTTATAAAACTTGTATTTACCTAATTATAATTTATCCCAATTTTCCATTATCGTAAAATGCCAAATGCAGAAGTTAAATACTTGTTACATTTCCTTCTTACATTTATACCTGTCGAGTAGAAATATTGAAATGAGCTTACAACATTTTAAATATTTTACAAGAAATAAGTATATACTATACAGAATGAATCTTGCATTAAATATTGAAAAAAACAGCAGTAGCATATCACAAGCCTGACGAGGTTAAATTGATAAACCATTTCCGTTAAATTTCAAGCATTTATATCAAAGAGATGAAATGAGGTACAAAAATAAATAATTGGATCAGTCGATTTAAAATTTAAAAAAAATACTATACTGTTATGAAGTAACACTTACATAAACACAAATATTTTTTTCGGAAATTATTTTAACGCATTCTGAATTTCCCAGAATAAATTACTTCCTTTTTTTTTGAAAAAATTAATAAAAAATTCGGTTTTATATCTTTAGTTAGGGTGCAGTTTTTCATGTTTTTCCCTATATTAATTTTTTATGGTAGCCGTCAATATAAAAGTGTACTTATACATTACGTATAATATAATCTAATCTATTTCGGGTTTGACTTTCTGTTATTTTGAATAGCAATTTTAGTAAAAGGGGAGTGAGTAAAAGTGATAAAGGGGGTTTTGAGGAGGAGAGGTGAGGTACATAAAGTTTGAAGATGAACGGGAGGAGGTGTAGGGATTGATATGTGTTTGGGGTGGGCGTGGTGTGACTAAGCCTCCAGAGAGCATTCCATCAAGGAAGCGACTGGGGATGACCGCCCCAATGAACCTCCATCCCATCCTGTACGACATTTCCACCCCCGAATAACATTTTATAAGGGCAGTTATCCGGGAACAAACAATAAAAGAAGAAGAAGCCGAGCTTGTGAACTGAACCCTCTTGATACTTTGCATACCGGGTGGTACTGATGGTGATGGTGAATGCAGCGTGATCCAGGGACTTAAGGGAAAATGGAACGGTTCAAAGATGGATGGTGTGGAGATAACGGACTTCTATACACATCTTTCATCCCCATCTAACATCGACATAAACCCCTCAGAACCTTTTTTGAAGGAAATTTCCCAAGCAAATATTAACCCCTCCATCTATCTCTCTTTCTGCCCTCTTATGACTTGTGAGTCCTCTTTGTGCTATAAACTCACGGCTGCGTAAATTGATACCAACTTCCTGATTATTTAATTCAGCGTATATGACTACGAATATCAAAACATAATGTAATAAATTTATCGTACACCGTAAATATATGCAGGAATGAGTTATATTTATAACGTAATTTGCTTAAGAAGAGAAAAAAAAATTATATTTCGTGACATAGATTTTCTGTTTGAATCATTAAACATTTTTCAGGGAAGAAAGAATGAATATTCTAAGTAACGGGCAAAATATATCCAACTAAAATCATAGTAACATTGCGTAGTATGAAGTTTTTTTTTATCTACAACAAAATGCAGCAATAAATGTAAAATAAAAAAATAAAAATCTATGTGTCGAACTAATTTTCTCTTAAGTAAATTTTGATAATAATTACTTGAAATTTTTTATGTCCGCTATCAAAAAATATAAGTATAAATAAGAAACTAAAATTTTTTTTAAAGAAAAAAATTACGAGTAAACTCAATAAATATAACTTTACGTGAAAAAAAATCTGAAAATGTTTGTTTTTGATAATCTGAAACGTAAATATTTTATCTGAGTCATTTATTTATTTTTAGATGTTCATAAGAAAAATTATTTTTAATTTAATTTTTAAATAAAACCAGTTTTATTTAATTATTTTTTCCTTTGTTAAAGGATACAAAGATTATTGATAAGGACTTTATATGGTCTTCTAAGTAAATATTCAGAGTGAATACACATGCAAAATTGGCGTGTTATCCCGTCTAAGCTTAGGTCTGAACTGATTAACCCACAGGGTTGGTCTAGTGGTGAATGCCACTAATGAATAAAATGTTCAGCATTTAAAAAAAATTAGGGTCCAAATACAGATATAGAAGAACAATTGCTAACATTTACAGGAACCAAACAGCAACAGTTATAATTGAAGAACATAAGAAAGAAACCGTAATAAGAAAGGGAGTCCGACAAGGATGTTCCCTATCCCCGTTGCATTTTAATCTTTACATGGAACTAGCAGTTAATGATGTTAAAGAACAATTTAGATTCGGAGTAACAGTACAAGGTGAAAAGATAAAGATGCTACGATTTGCTGATAATATAGTAATTCTAGCCGAGAGTAAAAAGGATTTAGAAGAAACAATGAATGGCATAGATGAAATTTATTATTTCATGTTGAAAATGACACAATAGATTTCCTTAAAATGTAATTGGTGAAAAATATTTTTAAAACTTCTGTATTTTCATACAGTACATGCTTCTCTTCGTTCAATAAACACATCTCATTATTCGTAAATAAACTTTATAAGTCGAGTTCAAATAATCAATTTAATGTGAGATTCTATATCGTCGAATCTTTTAATATATTGAAATACCTCGGAAAACGGTTAATTTTTAAATATTTCATTAGTTCCAAAAAAAACACATTTAATCCATTATAATCTTTACAGCATTTTATAGAAAGAGAGAAATAAACTGAAGTCATAGATAAATCTTTCTGCTGATCTGTTTGTATCTACTATTACATGCTACAATAAGATTGATATACTATTATCGTAAAATCTTACTGGTTGATTTTATTATACAATTCTCAGTATATACAGAAAACCTTTATTACTTATTTATCAACTTTAACGAAAAATTGAATTTAGAATATCTATGTAGGTAACTGATTGACTGGAAAAATCCAATTCTATAACACAATTTATTTCAATATAAATTTAATCGAAAGAAGTAGTTTATGAAAGGGTTTGTTTTTTTTTGTAGTTGTGTTGTATCAGTTTCACATACCAATAATGATTTTATCTAATATTTTCATCATTTTAGGTAATAAAAGAAAAAGCAAACAGTTACGTAAATACAACTGTTTTATTTCAGTAAGCATATCATAATTACTGAATGACTTATTTCATGCAATAAAAAACAGGAACTTTATTATTTTGTGTTTGTAGCTTGATGTCACATCATTATATTTTTATGATTGCTTAGATAAGCAATTCTATTTAAATATTATAGAAAGATAGATTCAGGAAAATTCTACAAAAATTTCCAGTTAACTACTGTCACCTGAATAATCAAATTATTATTTTAAATTACTTTTAATCAAAAGAGATATTTTATGAAAAATTGTATCATATTGGTATAAAAATAATAATTTCATTTAAATTTTGTAGAATCTAAAGTATAATAGGAAGAAAAAGAAACTTGGTGAAATATTGATTTCATATCGATACTTTGTTGATCTATTGCTGTTTGTTATCTAATTATACAGCATTATCATACATAATATTCCCTTAAAATCTTACTAGTTTATTTTATATAACATATATTTTTAAATACTTATATATAGAATCTATACAACTTCACTAGACAAACTTGTTTACACAAATTCGTAGATATACCTTGTTGATATAAATTTCCCTAGTAAACTAACCGCAGCATTCTAAATTAACATATTTATTTTAATTTAGATACAAAAATAGTTTATATAGATATATGTTATTTTTCCATTGTTTTCCATAATATTCTATTTATAAATATTTCATTTGAAATTTAAATATTTTTATGGAATCAAAGAAGGGTAATCAAAAAACTGAAAACCTTAACTCGACTGAAAATTTACTAATATTTTTTATATAATTGTGTATTCTTATATGCTTGGCTCATTGTGATAGAATATTAAAATTATGTTTCGTTTTTTAAGAAATATTTTCATCTTTTGAAAAAAGTTAAGTTTTTTATAATTCCAGACCAAAAAATTTAGAATGATCTTCATGATAAAAATGAACGACTGTAAAAACTACATCCTTCCAAAAGGACACAAAAGCTTGGTTTACTAGTTACTAATCTATCTGTTTAGTTTACAAATTCAAATTATTTTATGAATAAGAAAGAAGTACTATGATTTTCAAAAATTCGATTTTAATATTTGGATGTATAAGATTTATAAGACAAAAAAAAATACCCAGAAAGTATTAAACTCTGATACTTTTTCGGCTATGTAGTTACGTTTTATAGCAATATATTATATTAGGAAACAATATAATATATTATAATATAATAAAATTATATTATATTAGGGGAAGAATTATAAAAGAAAGCCGGTCAGGTGAAATTTTATTAATTGTTTTTTTTAAATATTATGACATTTTATGACTTTCTTTATAGAAAGAAATTCTATACAGAAGAATTGAGAGGAGAGTGGAAGAAGTGTTAGGAGAAGACCAATTTGGTTTCAGGAAAAGTATAGGGACAAGGGAAGCAATTTTAGGCCTCAGATTAATAGTAGAAGGAAGATTAAAGAAAAACAAACCGACATGCTTGGCGTTTATAGACCTAGAAAAGGCATTCGATAACGTAGACTGGAATAAAATGTTCAGCATTTAAAAAAAGTTAGGGTTCAAATACAGAGATAGAAGAACAATTGCTAACATGTACAGGAACCAAACAGCAACAGTAACAATTGATGAACATAAGAAAGAAGCCGTAATAAGAAAGGGTCCGACAAGGATGTTCCCTATCTCCGTTACTTTTTAATCTTTACATGGAACTAGCAGTTAATGATGTTAAAGGACAATTTAGATTCGGAGTAACAGTACAAGGTGAAAAGATAAAGATGCTACGATTTGCTGATGATATAGTAATTCTAGCCGAGAGTAAAAAGGATTTAGAAGAAACAATGAACGGCATAGATGAAGTCCTACGCAAGAACTATCACGTGAAAATAAACAAGAAGAAAACAAAAGTAATGAAATGTAGTAGAAATAACAAAGATGGACCACTGAATGTGAAAATAGGAGGAGAAAAGATTATGGAGGTAGAAGAATTTTGTTATTTGGGAAGTAGAATTACTAAAGATGGACGAAGCAGGAGCGATATAAAATGCCGAATAGCACAAGCGAAACGAGCCATCAGTAAGAAATAGTTTTTTGTTTACATCAGAAATTAATTTAAATGTCTGGAAAAGATTTTTGAAAGTATATGTTCGGAGTGTCGCTTTATATGGAAGTGAAACTTGGACGATCGGAGTATCTGAGAAGAAAAGATTAGAAGCTTTTGAAATGCGGTGCTATAGGAGAATGTTAAAAATCAGATGGGTGGATAAAGTGACAAATGAAGAGGTATTGCGGCAAATAGATGAAGAAAGAAGCGTTTGGAAAAATATAGTTAAAAGAAGAGACAGACTTATAGGCCACATACTAAGGCATCCTGAAATAGTCTCTTTAATATTGGAAGGACAGGTAGATGGGAAAAATTGTGCAGGCAGACCACGTTTGGAATATGTAAAACAAATTGTTAGGGATGTAGGATGTAGAGGGTATACTGAAATGAAACGACTAGCACTAGATAGTGAATATTGGAGAGCTGCATCAAACCAGTCAAATGACTGAAGACAAAAAAAAAAGAAAAAGACTTTCTTTAACCAAAAAGCACAAATTTATTCCTGAAAAATTCCGGAAGCAGTTACGTACGTTGTGTTGCTTGATATCTCTGGATTGTTGAACAAATATTGATGAATTTTGGCACGATTATCTATGTGTATGAATTTTGGTCAAATTGGTCATCGAGGCAGACAGATCCCTATCTGTCGGCCTCCCTTACGAGTCTTTCATTACAGAATCAAAGGATAGGTACTTTTGTAACGTAATTTAATGCTTCTTTGGTTAAATAAATTTTAGTTTAATCTTATTCAAATAAAAAAAAAGTGGGATCAATAAAATCTTCTATTTTTATTGTTTTTGGACTCAAAGCCGCTTTCTTGATTTAATCAGATTATTCCATTACATTAGAATACTATTTTAGTTTTTTATTTGAGCAGTTTCATTCAAAGGTAGGGGATAACAACCCTAATTTGTTTGATTTTTTTACGTCAATCATAGTACTGTTTGATCTCTTCGGATGGATAGAGTGATTTTTATGTAATTTTTTTTTATGTTGAGTTCAGAATATGCGTCACTGAATCCATCTTATTGAAAATTGGTCAAAAAAGTGGAGAGATATGATCACCAAGAGTCCGTATTTCTAAATTTTATTTAAAGAAGGATAATTTTTTATATAATTCTCTACTTGTACATTTATATACTTTAATGCTAAACTTAATTTTCCTCTTAAGTAGTAATTTGTTGAGGAAGATGCCCTTCGTTAATAATTATGCAACTCTGGCGTTGGGAGAGTTGCATAATTATCTGGAATAGTTATGCAATTCTTTTTCGGATTTTATATTTGTAGATCAAGTCTGTATGCATAAGGTTTAATTTTAGTCCGATCACCTTTCCTCATTTAAGGATTTTAAGGATTCTATTTTAATATGTTCTCTCCTAATAAAAAATAAATTTATAAAAAAATTATATATTGCCTTATAATAGTTGAAAAAGTTTTGTTCCAAATTTAATCTTCAAAATATAAAATTTTTAAATTCAAAATTTTTATATGAAAATATTTATGAGGTTTAAAACAAAGTTCTTTTTCCTTTATAATAGCTTTCTTGAAGTGAATTTATAAATTTATAGTGTATATATATATATATATATATATATATATAACTGTTGACCGGTACACAAATAAATAAAATCTTTATCATAGAGTTCTGATGATACCTATCTCTTTCAAAGAATGCGCGTAGTTAAAAATTATATTTTTCATTTAAAAGTTAATTGGTAAATTTAGTTCATGTACGTATTTTTAAGAGTATATGGTCTGCGTAAAATACTATTTAATAAGATTAAGGAACAAAAAAATATTTTTGAGTGAGAAGTAGTTGCGGATTGTTTCTGATGCACGGCTTACACACACAACTTAATTAAAAATATTTATCATTTTATTTAAATGTATTTTCATTTATTTAATTCAATAGTTCTAACTAAAACGTGCGCATACGTATTATATTCGCGCGAGTGTGGTAGTAATAGCGGCGTTGGTGGGCAGCAACGAAATTAATTTAATTACACAACTTAAATATAACAAATTTCGCTTGTACAATCGGAAGTCTGGTGTAGCCGCGAGGCTTAACGCATCAGGTAACGAGTCAACCGGATGATGGAATTAAAGACCCAGGCAGACCGAGTTACTTTTTTTCACTTTAAATATTATTCATTTATTTAATTCCACTGCACACATGTGACACCACAACGTAGCAGTAATTTAAATCATTTTTGGAATGAGAGTGCGATTTTGCAAAATATTTTTTTTGCAAATATTGTTTTTTCTTAGGCACAAATGTGCATAAGAAAAATATTATCTTAATTAGGTGAAATTTTGAGATACTGAGGATGTCCTTGTTCTGTAGCCTCTACCCCTTAACCTTTAAAGTTGAAAATTTAATGACATCAATGCCATTAAATTTTCAACTATAAGGTGGTTTAGAGATTGGCACTGAACACGCACACGTTCTTACGAATATTAACATCCGGAAAATTTCCATCCGGTTTTTTGGGTTCCTTAGTTGTCAAAACTAAGTTACTACAGAGTGACTGAAAAACAGACCCTCACAAGAGCAACATATACACTGAGGCATACATGCCCGATCTTTAATAAATTGCAAAAACCTGTTATCTTTTAGTTCATTACTTCTCTGATATTGTCGGACAATATTCTCTCTAAGTGGGAGTTGATCATCATTTCGTTTATTTGTTTTTTGTTGCCAATCATTTAATCGCTCTTTGGTTTGATATAATTCTTCTGTTCTTAATTTGTGTCCACATTCTCTAGTTTTCAAATTTTTTCTCTTTTTATATTCATCATCCTTTTATTCTTTGCTTCGTCTTAACGATTTCTTCTTCTTTATATTTATCATCTTCTATTAATGTTTTTATTTTTCTTTGTTTGCAACATTTTTTCCCTGTTTATTTTTTGGTTTGCAACATTTCCAGCCTTTTTATTTTTTTTTTTGGTTTTAACATTTTCTAGTCTAGTAATACAAGTAATAAAGATGGTTTTACTCTATCCTAATATTTCATGTAAGATTGTTGAATTAATAATTGTATAAATATTTGATGTTAATAAAAGCTAATATTTCAGCAAATGTGTAACTGTCCACTTTATGAAAGAATTGGAGGATCGTATCTCATTTTCAAATGAAATAAGTTTACATGAAGTGCAGTAAAAAATGTGTATATGTAATTTAATAGGCGTGCAAGGAAGTCAAGTGGTGCCCACATCAGATTTTTTAATATTATTTTCATTAAACTTACTATTTTTACCTTATGATAATCCCTGAAAATATTATGGTTAGCTTGACAGGATATACTTAACGAATTAATCTACTTTGTTCTATAGGCAGAAGAATTTGTAAAATGATATAGTAAAATATAATCTTGAACTACACCGTAAAACAAATTATAATTTGTTTAATTCCCCCTGGTTTTAATTTAATTTCACTATTTATGCGTTTCTCCCATTTAATGACACGGTAATCTCTATAAGTGTCATTTAATCAATATTTTTATTTAAGATTAAAAAAAAACCAGCAATCAGTTATAAGAAATTGTTGTAATTATTTCAGTAATTAATAGGGTTACCCCTATTAATGGTGAGCAATGAAATATTTTCATTTAGTAAAACGTTTACTAAATTTTTTATAATTGATAAATTTTAGTATCATACTTGGAAATTTATTAAATCAGTCTACATTACAAGAAAACATTACTGTTGTTTTTTATAGGTTTTTTTTTAAAAAAAATAAAACCTATTTTTTCAAGAAAAGTAATTCAAATAAATATATTAAGAAATAAATGTTGTTAAAAGTAATAAAATAAATGTTATTTTAAACAATGAAAGGGATAAAATTAAAAGATACAGAATTCACAATAAAATGAGATAAAGAGATACGGTACACTAGAAGAAGAATGTAGTAGATCGGATAAAGAGCATGGAGAGAGGAGAGCAAGTGCTGGTGAAATTGGTTTCGAAGGAAATCCGATGTCGTGCTTGTAAGTTAGCGTCGATTGCGCGGCGGGGTACAATAAATTACCAAATAGGAGGCACACGGAAGCAGCTGCGACCCGTAATTGTCTTTTGTCAGTCAGTTAAAGAGAAGTGAACCAACCCGTCACAAAGTACAGAGAGAATGAGAAAGCAAGATAGAAAATGAGTATAAGAGAAAAAGAGATAGAGATAGTCGATAGAAAGACAGAAGATACCATTGTAGAGAAGATACTAGGCGCTGACTCGGCAGCTGATAGCAGCGTTCAGTAGAGTTTCACTTAGAATAGGGTGGAGGGTTAGGAAACTGCAAATTCACGGTTAACATTCTTCGACGGGACGGGATTCGGGATACAGGATTGAGATTGGGATCGGGAAACTCCCTCGACCAGGAAGAAAACGTAAAATTTGTTAGTGAAATCACCGTCAAAGCCTTCTTAACAATACATGGTACTAGAGTTCTAAACCGCGGATTCAGAACTTTTTTAACTTTTCTTTCTTTTTTTTTACTTTACTTGCTGATGGGTAAACAAAAAGTTTTGTATCTTATATTTTATTAAAACAACTTCTACATTTTCACATATAATTTACCAATTTAATAATAGATGTTAATATTGTAATTTTATCAAGGAATAAAATTAATACAAACAAAATTTAATACAATTATGCTATAGTTATTGTTATAATAAAAACCGTACTTTTAACAAATATTAAATAAACTAATTATTAATACTTTTATAAAATATTTTGATAATTTTAATTTGAACGTACCATAAATACCATAAAAATAAAAAAAAATTTAAATTATGTATAAGGCATATTTTACTTTATTACTTTAGCTATGATTTTAATAATATTTCTAAGTAATATGATTTATTAAATTGAAGAAGTATTAAAGTTTTATAAAATAAAAGACATTGTGGGTAACAAAAACCTCCCTTTGAAATTACTATTCTTTTGTAAACAGTGTACCATGTAATAGCATATCCAAAAACATTGACTATTATTTTTCTTAAACATGATTTCCGCTAATAATCTTTTTAATAAAATAAAAATTAAAAATTTTATATCCACCTTACCAGCAAAAAAATGTTTTATCAAGATCTTTCGGTTTAATTTCAAACCATCATCATGAGACAGAAATAATATAAAAGTCAAAAATTAAAATAATTACACAGTGATGACTGTTTGAATGTCAAAAGTATAATCCAGCAGTATAAAACTCTTAATTATTTTATATTTTATTCTATTACTAGCTTTTACCCGCGGCTTCGCTCGCGGTGAACTTTTAAACGAAATACGCGAGCAACTATGTCATGTCGATCAGTGGCTTTTTGCCCGGGATTAGCTCTTTAGTTATATCCTGTCACGAAGGATTACAGGTAAAAGTTACAAAGAGGTCAGGCCTGCCGTAAGTTCGTACATAAACGAAAGCGTATTGAGTGTATTCATGCAGATAACGGGGACTGTTCACAAAAGTAGACGGCATCTTGCTTATGTCGTTTCTAATATTACCATCTGCCTAATCGCATCTTGTAGATTAATGTAACTTTCAAAATGTAATCTTCATTTTCTTCATGACCCATAAAATACAGGGCAAAAATTTATGCTGTTCATTATCTGCTGGAAAAAGTGATCCAATTTGATAATATATCTGACCATGTACAGTAAAAGTTGGTAAAAATCCGGGCATTCTTAATACTTTATCTACTCCAAAGGACGTCATTTGGAAGCAAGAGTTATACTTTCTGATTTTACTTAAAAATTGCTTCAACTCATCTGTAACACTTAAATATAGAGATTTCAAAGGCTCCTCTGCTTCACCAAGTAAAGGAAGCGAAACATTACCACTGGAACAGCAAATTCCAGCAGTTTCATCTTTCCATTTCAAAGCATCGCAATGCCGACATTTTCTATTTGTTGAGCCAACATCAATTATGCTTATGGTATTCAAGTGAAGGATCATATTGAAATCTAGAATTATTAAATTCAGACCGATTGTTACACATGAAATTTCGACGGCGCGCGATTTACATTTCTGCATGAACGATTTTTCTCGCCTGCGATTGTTCTGGAGTTTCTCTAGCTCTTATAGCTGCCTGCTGTTCAGCTTGTCTTTCTAAACGAATTTGTGTTTGAATTGGCGTTTCAGCTGCTCTTAAGGTAGCTTGGCGTTCAGCTTGCTCATCTAACCTTTCTTGTCTCTGAGAAGTTGTTTCACCATCCCTCAAAGCAAATTGTCACCTCGCTGTTGTTGTCGTCTTAGTTCTGCTTGAGCGGAAGATTCTTGTGTTTGAGTAACTTTTGCCGCCAGAGCCCGTGATGAATCCCTGGACAGGCTAGATTTGCAGTTCCCGAGGCATTTTAGGAAAAAGAAAACAGAGTAAAAAATGAAAATAGCGTTAGAAGTAAAACAATAAACAGGCACCTAACCTCAAAAACGGGAAAAGTTTTAGTATTGCTTAGAAGTGACAGACGAATCACAATAAATATAGAAGGATTTGAAACAGCAAAAGCACTATACTCAATTGAATAGTGACTTGACCCCATCGGTATTACAGTGTTGGTTTGGCACCTTCATTTACTTACTGGAACGCCAGATGGCGTTGAATTTGGTCAAATTTTTTGTCGGACGATCATACCTACCAATATAAATTTTTTTACCCTCCCGAAAAAATATTGTTTTTTTTTTTACTAAAAAGTGTCCTATGTCCTTCACAATACCTTTGAGAATATATGTACGAAGTTTTATGATGATCGGTTGAGTAGTTTCTGCGTAAAAGCGTAACAAACAAACTCACATTCACATTTATAATATTAGTAAGGATTTTTCCATAAAGTAATTACGTACATTAAATCGATATAATAATAAATAAACGAAACATGGCTTAACTGCCATGAGATCCCGTACGAGAACCCACCTAGTGTTAATTGTTATTAACACTGTATCTGTTTTTTTTTTTTGTTTGTTCGCGTGAGAAATTTTATTGTTCCGAACTAGCCGCTATACGTTTTCAAGAAATACTAACTTCGTATTTTATGTAGTTATTTTTACAATTATTTTACAAAAGTAGATAATTGATTTTTATGCTGCTAGGACTTGAGATACCAAATGGAATGTTAAGGCCGCCTAGTGGGGTATAATTTTTATTTTTTTTACTGTATTAATTCCATACATTAGAAATGTAATATATAAAGTAGGATATAAGTAGCAGATGTTAGTATATTATTATTTTATTTAGTATTAATTAAACTTAATCATATGGTTACTTATTTAAAATTGGTTACAATTTAACCGTTGCTACGAAATTCTTGCTGATAGTCGCTATTGGATTAATTTTTATTTTTATTTGATACGATTCTTAGTAGATGAAATATGTAACTAAATTATTTTCACAAATAAATAAACTTTGCTGAATAATTATTTAAAGAAAAAACTTTCCAAAATAAAATAGATTAAAATTAATAAAATAAAATACATATTAAAATATTAGAAAATATATTACTGAACCCAGTGTTTTTTAAATGACCACTATAATAATCAAATAAAAAGCTACTAGCAGAGGCAATTAAAGTTACATAGCAGAACCATAATTTATTAGATTTTTATGTACACCATGTACAAAAATACACTTGTATAAATTTTATATTAAAGATAAATCGACAAAGGGTTGCAAAACTTTCTCGACTTTGCCTCTTAACAGATTTTTATTTCAAGTACTCCATAAGGTGTTTAAATTGATAAATTATTTACTCAATATTAGTCCTCTGAACCCCCAACACGTTCTTTATTCTCATTATTGTGAGAATATTAAAGAAAAGAGAATTAGTCATTTTACTTCATTATATTTCTATTGTTATAGTAACAGAAATATACTGAAGTAAACTGATTAATTATTGTTTCTTTAATGTTTTCCTACAAGGAAGACAAGGGTCTCGATATAACGCTTCAAACCTTCCCTGGGATAATATGAATTTATACGTAATTTGAAAGAAATCGGTGGGTTGGCCCTCACGTGAAAATTTGGATACAGTTAAACCCCTTGCTCGATATCTACTAAGTATAACATTTTAATAACACCTACATAGAGCAAAAAAAAAAAAAATCAGAAATTATAAAAATTTCGAATAGTTTTTAAAAGAGAAAAAATATTGTCTAAATTAATACTACAAACAGTCGGATTTTCTATCTCCAAAAATAATGTTTAAAAAATTGATAATTTTAATACAGATCCAATTAAATTTTTGGAGTTTGAAAGTTTATTTATTGCAAGAATTATTTTTATAAATAAGTTGGCCTATTCTGGTGAATGTTACTTAACGAGGCTAAAAAATTATGGGTATTACTAAAGAAATACCCGTAATTTTTTTCTTTAATGTACTAAAGGAAAAATTACGAGTACCATGATACCCGTTTGCCCGGTGCACCGTAAAGGGCAGCCATCAAAGAAGTGGATGAAGAGCTTCTACATAACCTTTTCTATAAACACTTACAATTCAATTAAATCAGCAATTGCGACTCCCTCCGGAGAAGGGGGCGCATTGCTCCCTCCAAAGAGTTAGTGTCCCATTGTGGCGTATTCCTGGTTGGCTATGATGCGTTAGCACCGAAAGGACTTCAGTGGACGGTGTGAAGGGGAATTACACCGGGAAAGCAGATTTCAAAAGCCTAGTCTTCGGACCAGCGTTACCAACGTTTACCAGCGTTCTCCAAGCCATTTTATGGTCGGGCCATAAAATGTGTTGGAGAACGCTGGTAAAAACGGATTGGAATGCTATTAAATCCGTCCTTAAAATTTAAAATATAAAATAACACAAAACTTAAAATTTAGATCCGTCATTAAAAATAAACCTTTAAACACGCCCGATTCTAGAATCAATCAGCAGCAAGGGACACTGTCCAGGTTCTGCGATTTGTAGGGAGAATTTGTGAAACTCCCGCCAACTTTGCATTCCATTCCGTTCGCCCGGGTATTAAAACCCATGATATCAGTTTACCCGTGTCTGAAAAAAATCAGATCAAAGCTGTAATATATGTATATATATATATATATATATAATATATATATATACATAAAGAAGGTTTGTGTGTTCATTTGTATTTTATACAGTTCTACTGTTTTATTCCGATGAAATTTTACACACAGTTTCAAACCAAGTTTACAAAAATACAGTGAGAAAATAAAGTCGTTGCTACGGAAATTGATTGATGAAATAATTATTTTCTAAAACTTAACAATAGAAAGAGAAATAGAAGTGGAAAAATTATAATATTGGGAAATTCCAACTTTCAAATGACTTCATTTGGAACGTCTTCTATAGTGAAAGAATATGGGTTTTATGCCTACTTTTAAGGTACAGAAGCAAATTATCCACAAAGCTGGATCACTTCTCCTTCCAAATAAAAAAACCAAATTTTTACAGGTTACTTCAAGGGTCATGAAAAATTACAGGCTGTTCAACGATGTGCTTATATAACTGGCTTGCAACAAGATTGTTTTAAATCTGGAAAAACATTTTTATTCGCATAATAATTTAGTGAAAACGTTTAAAACAAAAAAAAGATGCCTAAGGATAAATACAAAGTAATCATACAGGCAGACAAGAGGCCATCCGGAGAACATGAGCGACGCTGTAACGCATCAATCATTAACGATGTAGCCATTAGTCATTGTTGGTCAGGAGCAGTTGGATTGACGTGACAATAATTTAGAGGCGGAACGAAAATTTGATGTGAATTCTAAAACATTCCGCTCATTTGATACCCTGCAGTATTCTCTTCATCTTTTGGGAAAGCGAGGACGGTTACCACTTTAACATTACGAAAGGATCTCGAAACGAGAAACAGTACTCAAAAAGCAGGTCTCTTCTATGAGAATAAAAGTAGCGCATAAAATTAAAAAATGCTGAACCGGTTTCACCCATAACGTTTGATGTTAAATGTAGGAAATTGAAGTGAGGGACAACCCTGGCAAAGCCGGGTACTAGTTTTTATAATTTTTTATGGATTGAGGGTGTCTTGAATAATCGGTATTTGCAATATCCACGATACCCAAAATTTGAGCGATTGTTATAGTTACTCTTTAGCTTTGCTATTACAACAAAAATGCAGTTATAATAATCGGGAAAGTAATAAAAATAAATTGGTTATACACTGGCCTATGAAATATCGGAAGTGTAAATAATCATTCAAAATAATACAATAATGCATTATGTTTGAGCCCCGGTCAAAGGTGTTTTTTCAGACGCTATATATTATATTATCATACATCAATAACTGTTATTGGTGGTCAGTCTGCTGTCGCTGAATAAATAATATAGATAACTAAAAATTTTTTACAGCAAAGAACTGATACGTTTTGACTTTTGACTAGATTAGAAAGCGTATTTAAAATGGCTAATGTAATATTCATCTCTAAGGTGACAGTAGAAGGAAGATTAAAAAAAACAAACTAAAATATATCGTATTTTTAAACTTAGAAAATGTATTTGATATCTTTGACTAGAATAAAATGTTCAGAATTTAAAAAAAATGTAGGGTTCAGTTTTAGAGATGGAAGAATAATTGGTAACATTTACAGAAACAAAACTGCAACAGTAATAATCGAAGAGCATAAGAAAGAAGCAGTAATAAAAAAGGGAGTCCGACAAGGATGTTCCCTATCCCCGTTACTTTTTAATCATTATATAGAACTAGCAGTTAATGATGTTAAAGAACAATTTAGATCCGGAGTAACAGTACAAGGTGAAAAGATAAAGATGCTACGATTTGCTGATGATATATTAATTCTAGCCGAGAGTAAAAAGGATTGTTAGAAGAAACAATGAACGGCATGAATGAAGTCCTTCGCAAGAATTACCACACGAAAATAAACAAAAACAAAACGAAAATAATGAAATGTAGTAGAAAGAAAGTAGATGGAGCATTGAATATACAAATAGGAAGAGAAAACATCATGGAGGTAGAAGAATTTTGTTATTTGGGAAGTAGAATTACTAAAGATGGACGAAGCAGCAACGATATAAAACGCCAAATAGCACTGGCAAAACGAGCTTTCAGTGAGAAATATAATTTGCTTACATCAAAAATTAATTTAAAAGTCAGGAGAACATTTTTGAAAGTGTATGCTTGGAGCCTAGCTTTATATGGAAGTGAAACTTGGACGATTGGCGTACCTGAGAAAAAAAGATTAGAAACCTTTGAAATGCGGTGGTATAGG
The DNA here is from genome assembly GCF_047948215.1 of Lycorma delicatula. Classification (NCBI taxonomy): domain Eukaryota; kingdom Metazoa; phylum Arthropoda; class Insecta; order Hemiptera; family Fulgoridae; genus Lycorma; species Lycorma delicatula. The sequence continues at coordinate 100,685,288 of NC_134464.1, read as the reverse complement.
AGAATGTTAAAAATCAAATGGGTGGATAAAGATACAAATAAAGAGGTGTTGTGGCAAGTTGAGGGAAAAATTAGCATTTGGAAAAATATAGTTAAAAGAAGAGACAGACTTATACGCCACATATTAAGGAATCCTGGAATAATAGCTTTTTTATATTGAAGGGACAGGTAGATGGGAAAAATTGTGCAGGCAGACAACGTTTGGAATCTGTAAAACAAATTGTTAGGGATATCGGATGTAGGGGATATACTAAAATGAAACGACTAGCACTAGATAGGGAATCATAGAGAGCTGCATCAAACCAGTCAAATGACTGAAGAAAAAAAAAGCTGACATTTATCATGTTTTACTTATTTGTATATTATTAATCTTATATCTACTATTATATAATTTTAATCGTAAAATAACAAGATTACCTACCTCAAAACTAATCGGTCGCCTCTGAACTTGATATTTGATTTATCATTATTTGATGATTGCAGAATTAAGACTAGTTAAACGAGACTGTGCGATTACGTTCATATATGTATTCATTCTTCTGAAAATAGAATACTGAATGTTAGTTATTTCTTTTAGGAAACATAAATCATATTAAAAGCTCATCCTAAAACTATAAAATGTAAATTTCGTTGTTACATTCTGTAAGTCCAGAGCTTATCCTTTTCCTTATTTGTTACTGATATTAAACCTGATATTACTATTATTACTGATAGTATTTAATCGTAGTAAATAAAAACTTTTTGTTGGTTAAACATTTAGGGTAAAAGTTATTTTGAAAACCCCTAATTATATAATAAAAAAAAGACTGACAATACAGTTGCAGGAATTTCCCGTCACGCGGCTTTTTATAAATAAAATATAATATATTAATGACATATTGAAAAAATCCCACGTTAATATTGGCGTACGGTTAAAACCGCAAATTTCAAATCTGGTATTGCACAAAAATCTTCTATTTCAAAAACTTTAAATTTTGTAATCGTTTTCAGCACCCTTGAAAATGTATAAATTTTTACTTCACACGACCATATTTTTGAATTTTTGCGCGAACCCTAAAGTGGGAGTCAATTGTATAAAAAATAATTTTTTTAAAGCAGTACTGAATTACAATAAAAAACAAAAAAAAAATGTTAAAAAATCCATGACTTTTGGTCGAGTCCGGCCGCTCGGTGGTGTTTGGGATTCTGCAATTTAGTTAAGATTAATTGATATACGTAATTAGACGACAATAGAATAAACAACAATGCAAAACAATCATAACGATCGCAACAAAGCTTCAAAGTTTAGAAAATTTTCTGGGGTGAGAGTACGGTTCGACTTTGTAAAAAGATTTATTTCGAAATATTGTAGTTTTTTAATTCTTAACAAATGTATCTAAGAAAATATGACCTTAATTAGGCGAAATCACAAAACATAAGGGTGACGTTTCTTTACAATCTCACTTCCTTGATCCTTTAAGTTGAAAATTTAATGGCATCAGAGTCCCATATATAGAAGTAATACGATCAAGTTTGAACGAAATCCGTCCAGTAGTTCTGGAGATATAAGGTGATTTAGAGGTCAATACCGAACATACGTTTATACGAACATTAGCATCCGGAAAATTTCCATCGGGTTTTTTGGGTTCCTTAGGTGTCAAGACGTCAAGATCCGGTGAAAACCGCCTATGTTCAAACTGGATCGATTACAATACTTTCCCTTCTAGAGCTATAGCACTTCTATAGCGTTATCTAAACGGGAAAGTATAAAAACTTTCCTTTTGTTCGTTACTAAATCTACTAAATTCTTTAACTTTTATATATGTAACATATTTTGTTAATTTTTTGTATATTACCGAATTAAACTTGTAATTAATTCATTTTATACCTTGAAATTAGGTAGGTACAAAAAACAGATTAATGGAATTAATTTAAGTTATAAAAATTGCATTCATCTGAATAAAGAGGACAGCATCTCTTGCCAAATATATTAAGGTAAAATTAAAGAAAGAATTTGCTTTCCGATGCAGTTTTCACTTCCATTTAACGGGTGGTGAACCATTACACGATTCAGATAATATCCAGCCGTATTAATTCGTTGTCATCACTATCTGTGTAATGACTATAAAATGAAGATTATTACTCTTCATTTCAGAGGGAAAAATAACTCTGACAAGTGACAAATCAGATTCTTAATACGCAATACAGCCGTATGGAAGACTAAGCTAGTCATAAAAAACAACAAATTAATGTCCCCTTTTTTTAGAAATGACTGTACTAAATTATACAATGTGTTCATTCAGTACCGGATACAACTACCTTAATACGCTTAAGTTACTTTTTTTGTATTCAAATTTATTTTTGGTTCCAGTAAATTCGAACCGCTTGTAAATTAAACTTCGGTAAAATAAAAAAATAAAAATCTAACCATAAGTTTACATTCAAATATCTAATACAAATGTAGAGGTTTTTTATAGTACTGCAAAAATAAAAGAATTTTTGTTAATCTTACTTTAGCAAATTAGCAATATCTATATTAATAACGCTGATTTATTTGTTAAAGAACAAAAGAGTTAAAATTTAAACGCAAAAATTATTCAAATTTTTTAGCTAATTATATAAGAAGATGATGACATATATCTTGATAAAAATATTTAACATTAAATAAACCTAATAAAAAAATTTTCGTAACAAATCCGATTATACTTTGTGAATTTTACCTTTTTTATTATTAAATAAGATTATCTGATATCACCAAAGAAAATAGATTTTTTTTAACAAAATAAAATGCGTATTAAGATTCAAATATAAAAAAGTTTTTTTATTTTAAAACTGTTATGTATGCATTCTAAAAAAAACAAACAAAAAATAATACAAACCACGAAAAGAGAGAGAGAGTGAGTGAGAGAGAGAGAGAGAGAGGGCTAGAGAGAGAAAGTTAAAACTCATTTAACCCTTTGTTATTTTTATACATTCTAACTTTTCTACATTTAGGTTTACAAGAGAAGTTCCTTTTACGTACAATGACAGCGACGCATATGTTCCATTCATATTAGAATATATATAAAGGGAGTGATTTTAAACCCAAGTAACTTTCCTAATAGGAGTTTCAACCAACCAGCCATCCGAGATTCAACCAATTTTCTGTAGTAGTTCCGACTCCAGTACAAATTCAAAATTCTCCAGTGAATTGTAATCGACATTTACATAGATTCATTCAGTCAGTCGTGTTCCCTCATAACCCGAAAATCAACTCGAGCATTTGTTAGTATAACATATTTAAGTGAAAGGAAAATTCATTTTCTTCTTCTGGATCGTTTAAAATTGTTACGTAAAATATAAAATTACTGAGTTTCTTACATTCTTATTTATTGATATTTACTTGCATTGTAACAAACTAATTTATTTTTTACAAAAAAAATGAATTTCTGTTATTTCTTGTGTTTTTATGACACTAGACTAGTTTAGAACTGATATTTTTGTTTTCTTCAAGGTTTGGTAGGATCAACAAGATTATACTTTAAACATTAAAAGGAAATGAAAACGTAGGGAAATCGGTAGCTTCACTTATTATTTATTTGTGGAATTGCAAATATGCAATTAAAAATCAAAAGAGAAACAAAAGGATCAAAAAAAATTTGATGACTACAAAATCAGCCTTCAATACAGGAACATCAATAGACGAAACAGGAATTTTAAATCTTAAAATTTCTTCATTATTTTCCTCACTAATTTGTATAGAACATTTGTTTCCAATAATAAATACACAGTAAAGATATTAAAATTGGAGAAAAACACAATTTTGTATAAAGTAAATAAATGAACAATATATATAATCATAAATAAAAATAATTAAATAAAATATTAGTGAACATGATGTTAAATAGATTTTTTTTTTTTTGCTAAATTCCTTTATTTAAAATCAGCTTTTATATCAAAGATATAAATAAGTAGTATAAGAGACTATCACTTGTAATAGGAGGATCCTATGATAATCCTCAACGAGTACAAAAGCAATTAATATGAATAAATACTAGTTATGAAATAACTTGTAACATTTGTTAGCGTCTGAGAATATCGTTAAATATCTTTTTCAGACCGTTAATCAAGTCGGGTATGTAAATGGAACAGTAATGAATGAAACATTAACTTTAAGATAACCATAGATAAATAATAAACGTAAGCATCCATACATTTGAATAACCGAAAATAAAAAAAAATAAAAAATGATAAAAAGTGTTACTCCACCAATCCGAAACATCATAACGGTCCACCAACCAGATCAAGCACGTGGAGTCTTTTCTGCCTCCTAACGTCCTCATTGGTGTCAAGTAAATTCAAGGCTAGACGATTAAATTGCTTCTCCAACCTGGACACATATCTCAAAAAAAGGCGTTCAACGTCTCCTCAAACGTGTAGAGTGCCTATATAATCATAGGTTTCAGTATTATAGTAAACCACGGCGCTTGGGTTATGTTCAGAAGTATTTTATTCTGTAGCCGTTGAATGATCTGCACATTGCTGTTACTGTTAATGCCCCAGAGTTCTACAATTCCGAAAGTCTATGCCGGTTTCAAGAAAGCCTTGTAAAGCAGACTCTTATTGGATGAAGAAAGTTGAGATCCCTTATAAAATATCCAGTACATCATTGTTAACTTAATGTCAAGTAATTTTCTTTTCTCTCTTACATGATCTCTTCATGTTAAACGGCGATCAAGTTTAAAAAACCCCCGGTACCTTACCTGGCTATATCCATTTGTATTAAATTAAACATTTTTTTTTTTTTTTTTTTTAGACTAGTCCACCTCGTGGTCTAATAGTCTAGTGATTAACTCGTCATCGCAAATCAGCTGATTTCGAAGTCGAGAGTTCTGAGGTCCAAATCCTAATAAAGGCAGTTACTAGGATTTGAATACTAGATCGTGGATACCGGTATTCTTTGGTGGTTGGGTTTCAATTAATTATACATTTCAGGAACGGTCAACCTGAGATTGTACATGACTACACGTCATTTACATTCATACAATTATCCTCATTTATCCACTGAAACTTTCTGGATGCTAAACAAAAATAAAACCTGGGAAAGGTTTACTTAACTTTCACGACTTTGTTCTTGACAGATTTTTATTTCAAACACGTCATAGAGGTTTTAAATATTAACGACCAAATTATGCTGTATCGAGCATGTAATTGTAATAAAAAATCATTTTCTTATTAAAAATTTAGGTCCGATTTTACCCTCTTGATCAAATGACGTTTTTACTTTAAAAATTATGTTGTGTCAACAGCATAATTGGGAAAAAATCAAAAAGCTTAGTAAAAGGTTTTGTGTCCGAATTAACCCCCCTTGACAATATATGTATCACTATGCAGTATGTAGCTATAACTATACAGTGTATGGTATTTACTAAAATCCAGTGAGATTATAATCTAAATAGAGTATAATTGCTACAATAAAAAATCAAAATTTTTAGTGAAATCTTTAGGGCCAAAATTTGACCTTTTTCTAAAAAAAAAACTCGTATAGTGATATTACTAACAACACAACTAGAAAAACAGATAAAGATTCAAAAATTAAAAATAAAATTCTTAATTCTTAAGCCTTTTAAAAACTTCACATGTCGATACATTAATACTAATTAAAACTGGATTTTCGATCTTGAAATTTAAAGTTTCTAACTTAACCTAATTTAAAAAAAATTGATGTTTTAAGTACGAATCCCATTAAGCCTTTTCGGTGCAACGTTACTCAACGAGGTCAAAAAAATTATAATTTACTATAAAAAAAAATAAGGATACTACCTTGATCAACGAATCAAAAATCTATTTGAGTCAAATTCAATTTTTATTTTCTATTTCCCTAAGTACGGATTTACATTTGTTGCTGTCCAACAAACTTTTAACATAAAAGGTCATTCTGAAACCCATTTGGACGTACGGTATACAGCTACGGGTTACGACAAACAAGCAAGAGCAACATTGTGGTTAGACAACGCTTCCAGAATACGTTGGTGAGAATCATTAAAGAGGCGTCATAGTTTTTACGGAACGAAGAGATTCATAACTACTTGCAATTGCCTTATGTCAGCAAGGAAATCAAACGATTCGGTTTACATTACAAACAACGGATAAGTAATCATGTGACCTACCTACCTATTTATAAAAATGAAGTATTGTCTTGTGTACGTCTGTTTTATTAAGAGAATAAAAATTGGAAACCCTTTATCAAGCGCTTATTTTAATTCTATTTACTTATGGTTCCTTCATGAAACCGATTGTAAATAAACGAATTGGGATCAAAAAAAATCTTTTTTTTTATATTTGGGTTTTCCAGGTGTTCCGTTCCACGTCGAGCCGTCCGGTGCTGCGATCTAGTGGGTGCTAGCGCTCACCGGAGAGTTTTGCTCGTACTAGCATTCGGCGCTCGAATCTGATCAAAGGCGTTCACGTCATTCGCTGTCAAGACGACAATTCATTAAACCATTATTCAACAAGCAACAAGGCGTTGTCTTCATTCATCACCAATGAACTTACAGTACAACCTCGCTCTAAAATCTGCTACCAGGTATAAGACAAAAAGTTTTTTAGAGATAATGCTTTATTCCCCCCCCCCCTCAAAGTCTTAAATCCAAATGATTTAAAATTTGAGAATTTTAAATAACTTAATAAGTTCTTCCGTTATACTAAAGCTTAATTTTCTACGACCACTATACAAAATAATAAAATTTCAAAATAGTGAAAAGTAATTTTCTCCCTTTTTATTATTTTTTTTTTTAATTTTAGGTCATCAATACCTCATATGTAGCATAAATGACCTAATGTTTGTAGGTCATTTTCAAAGAATTTATGTCGAGGAAATCCCGAGAGATTAGTTGAAATACAGACCAACACGAATAGGTACGTAAAATCATCTTCCAGAAATTTCTATTACTTTTGTGTTTTATTGACTAAGGAGATCATGAAACGTCACCATTTGCAAAAACCCTGATACTACAAATTTTAGCTTATTACTATATACAGTACAACCCCGCTCTAACGCGGCTCGATATACCGCGGATTCGGATATACGCAGATTATAACCTACTCCCCAAAAAATATCTGAATATCTGAAAAAAATAAAATAGAATGAAGAACTAACTTGTTACTATGTAAGAACACATTATACTGTATTGGCATTTTCTATTAAATCAATATTACTTATTTTTCCCTATTTTTTTTTATTGATTCCCTTTGAGATTTAAAATTTGCTTCTCCTTAGTGAAAGGAGAAAGTAATTTTGGGGTTTGGTGGATGTGAAACGCAAAGATATGTCAAAATATTCGGGAAGTCGAATCATGGTAAGCATTAAAATAGATAGCTTTCTTATGAAATCCAATTAATATAATGGTCGAAACCATAAACCTCTTTTTTTGAAGTCTGTTAAAAAACTCAAATATAATTGCTTTCTCTTCTTTTAAGGCGTTTAAAAATAGTCATAGCTTAAAAAATCAGTTGTAACATATAAATGAAACGTTGTTTTCCTTTTCTATACTCGCTTATTTAATCTTATTTTTCAAAAATTATTATGTTATTTGAATTTAATTTTAATAAAATTTATATTTAATTGTTTTTAAATCTTATTATTTTTTATTAATATCTGGAATTGATTTAATTAAATATATTACATATTACATATAAATTTATCATAAAAAATAAAGTAACAAAATTATTAATTTTGTTTATGTTCAACAAAAAAAAAAAAAAAAAAAAAATCGGTATCCATTATAATATTTAGAAATTAAAATTTAATATTTTCTGTAATTCATTCAGAAAGTTCTGGATTCGAATCCTAGACAAGCTTGAAACTTCTCTTACAATACAAAATTCATCTCTTGTTTAAAAATAAATTTTATCTTAATTGTAACTAACTGAACGTTAATTTGTAGTTATTTCGTAATAAATTAACATTATATCAAAATGGTTCGTCTTTTTTTAAAGTTTAAAACAATATTATGCCCGTAGTTATAATTTAAAATAAAAGTATAACTTACGGGAAGTTATTACGTGTATATATGTCATTCCTTTATAAATCACCAAGCAAACCGTCAAATCTTATAATAAATCAATTGTTAAAATTTAACTACTAATAAAATATATGTAAGTAAAATGTAAACCGTGGATTAAAAAAATGTACTGAACATACAACGCTATATATCATTTAACACGATTTCCGCTACTGAAACTAAATCACGGATTACACAAGTGAAATAAAATATATTTCTATTTCTTTTATTTTATTTAATACTGAATTTATATAACAATATAGCTGTTTGATTTATATTACTTTTCAGTAGTGTACTATCAATTGTACGAATAAAAGGCAAGTGGAGCATTGCGAATTAAAAACCAGTTCAATTCGTTTTCGTTAAGGGAAGCGACCGATTTACAATGTTAAAGGGTTACTCTGCTCAAATTATTATTCGTAAAATATAGGTATACTTCCTGTTAGAAATTTTTTTATTTACTGAATTGTTACAGAGATTAAATTCATTTTTCAATAATTTTTTTAACATTTTCTCAAAATATTTATTTTTTTTGTACATAAAGTTTAATAATTATTACATAATAACAAAAAAAATTAATTTTAACAAAAAATCTGCTTTACTTCTTGAATAAATTTATCTTAATAAAACAAACAAAAATTCTCATTTTTTAGTATGTAACATATTTTAAGCAATTTATTTAATTACTTGTAAGTTAGTTGGTTTTAATGTTTGGATCTGTTTTCATTTTTAAAATATTACTCCTTTTCTTTTGTAAGAATAAAATTGAATTACTTGGAAAGTATTTATTTAATTCCTGTGGACTTAAAATACAGTTTTAGGACATAATATTCTGAATTTTTCAGGTAAGATGAAATTATTAAATTTACCCTTTAATTTGAGTCCCAAGATTTAAAGTCTGGCTTACTTTTACTAAAGGAGCAAAAATGAGGCTGAAAACTTTCGCCCGACGACACACGCTAACTAAACGTTTCCGAATTTATGTATATATGAAATTTGTGCCTTAGTTTCACCGTCCTGAAAATCTTTTATATTCTTTGTGAATCATTCTGTATCAATGCGTTTACTTAAAAGTTTATTTTTAATATATTTCTACTTAATTAACTTAAAAACTTTTTCTTAACTAAAAACTCATTTTAAATTCATTAGAAAATAAAATTACGCTCTAAAACAATTAATAAAAAATTTGCTTAAAATCTAAACTTATTTCTATACTTAAATAATTATTATACGGAAAAAATTTTTAAAAAAGTAACTGAAAAAAAAAATTAATAAACTGTGACTGAAAATCATCCTACTCATTAAAAAACGGAACAGAACAGCATTTATTACACTTGTGAACTTTAAAAAACAGTATAGGACTCCATAGATAGAAAACATTGGTAAAAACTACGAAAGAATACGGAGTAGATAACAATACAACCAAATACCAGAGCTAATTCCCACAAAAAAATATCAAAAGTTAAATTTAGAGAACATCTAAGCGCTCTCTTTGAAGATAAAACAGGACTAAGAGAAGAATACCGACTGCTTCCCTTACTTTTCAAATTCATCCTGGACAAAATACTAAACATCTTTTAGGAAATGAATGAAAAAGGATTAAGGATAGGGACAAAACAGCAGAATCCAAGTCAGATATCCGGCCTTTGCGGATGACCTGCCTTTACCAGTAGAAACAGAGGAAGTCGCTATTCAACAAGTAAAGAAAGGTTTAAAGTAGATGGTTAAGAGCCCGAGATATCCTTTGGAAAAATCAGATATAGTGCCCGTATCAAAATCTACCCGAAAAGAAAATTAACAGAGGAAGTCGAAATCTGAAAGTGATGTCTAGTTTCAAATATCTAGGGAAAAATAAAATTCAACAATATGGATAGAACGGCAACATAATAGAAGAAATAAATCAGATAAAATATGTTTCCTGATCAAAATATCTTAAAATATTATATATTTTTAAAAACCCACGACGAGAAAACCTCAAAAAACTTGAAATAATTAAATAACTGTATTTTTTCTCTGTGATATTGTTTTTAAGACAATACAATTTAACATTTTGATTAATAGTCGTGCGTGACTATGGTGATAATTAAAGCTTATCTATGGGACAGGGGGTGCCCCCGTTTGAGGTAATGCCATAAAGACCGAGTTCCGGCTTCCGGGGCAGAGCCCAGGAACGACATAGTTGGACCTGGTTACACCACCTTGAAGGTTAGAGAGAGGGCATTAAGAAAAGATCCGGCCGGCAGGCCGACCTGTCATGCCGGACATTCAATCGGTAGACGGGGAGGCCCGTTAAGAGTATTAGGCACTCCCCTTGGTTGTGCTATACTTAATTAAGGAGTCCGGCCCAGGGGAATAGGGGAAAAAGAAAAGACTTAAAAAAATAAAATAAAAGCTTACCTATGCAGCCTACGAGTCACGCACGACGGTCAATCAAAATCTTAAAATTTATTGACTAAAAACAATTTCGCAGAGGATTTTAAGATAAAAATACAGATATCTAACTATTTCACGTTTATAAGGTTTTTTGTCGTGGGCTTTTAAAAATTTTTAATTTTAGTTTTTATTTATTACTTTTTTTAAATTAGTAGGCCTGTGCCCAGCAGTCGGAAAGTTATAGACTGATGATGATGAGTATACTTGACCATCGCAAATTATTTAATAATACACACAACAACATAGCTATGCTGGAATTAGAAAGATTCAGAAACATTCAAAAGCCGTTTTGAAGAAACATATTTACTGCAGCGCCCCCTAGCAGCTTATAGCCGTGAAACTAATCTAAGAACTTGCTCTGAGGTCATACCTACGTAATGTAAAAACCGCATCAAAATCGGGCCAGTAGTTTTTGAGGAAAATGGTAACAGACATACACACAACCAATTAAAATAAAAAGAAAACAGAAGAAATTATATTTTCGTTGTCCATAAGTAGCCTAATCGCAAAAAAACTGTACAAATAATTTACAACTAAATATTACTTAAGAAATATAAAAAGGTATTTCAGCAAAGGTATTTTTAGCCGGGAATCTAGAAAATGTTCTCTATTTATAAAAACGCTAAAATGAATTAAAACCTGTTGAAAAAAGGGGCATTTATGAATTTGTAAATACAACAATTACAATTTAAGATGTGAAGGACAAATTAACAATTAAGACTGAAACTAGAATAAAAAAGCATTCATTTTATTTTATGTAAGAGTTCTAGAAAATACTAGCATTACCTAGAAACTGAGAAAACTACCTACTTACCTACTACCTACCACCTACTACTACCTACTACCTACTTACCTACTTACCTACTACCTACCTACTACTTACCTAGAAACTTGGGAAAAGAACGGAAAAGGATTAAGAATAGGGACAAAACAGAGCAGAACTCAGATATCTGGTCTTTGCGGATGTGCTGGCTTTACCAGTAGAAACAGAGGAAGACTCTCTTTAAAATAGATGACTGTGAGAACAGACTTACAGATATCCTTTGGAAAAATCAGAAATAAAAATTAATTTTATTAGACTGTTGGAAAAGTTACTTCATCAGTAGTGAAGCACAAACTTCATTGTTGAACAACGATAGGGCATTTATATCCTCCAGTAGCCAGTGTGAATATTAAATTTGTTAAAAAATTCTTTTTAGAAAATTTTCAACTAAACTTTAAAGCATCTAATGAGCGGGAATATATTTTGAATGGTTTAAGATTCATGCTGTTTATCTTTTTTGAGATATTTATCAGCTCAAAAAAAAAAAAAAAGAGGCGTGCATTAAGTCGTAGTGAACGTTCTGAATTGGAAGTATAACGGTTGAGATCGTTTTTAGATTTGGATTTCCACTTTCTTTTGGGATTGATTTGAATTAAAGTTATTTTATTTCTACTTTACAAGCAAATATAGGTAGAATAACTTTATAAAAGGGAAAGTAAAAAATTAGGTATTGGGTTTTTCCAGATCTTTACGTTTTAAGGGTCCAACTAGTTCATATAGACCGTGCAATTATGCATGAATATATGAAGGTAAATGTGTCGTACTGCTTCTGGCCTTATATATCAGGATTAATCCAACCGATTTCCTTAAAATTTGGCTCAAATATATCTATATATGGGGGGCATTAATCATATTAATTTTTTTATCAAAATCCCTTAAGGAAGTGGGGTTTATCGCGAAAAAGATCAATTTCGATTTCTGTCAGAGGTATTTACAGAAAAATTTATTAAAATATTTTCTTACCTACAACGAATATATATATAAATAATCCAAAAAATGTTCTTCAAAAAATCAATCTCATCCTCTTAAAATTTAAATATATTTTTTTGTTTTTTTAGTCAATTTCCCTTCAGTCTGAATATTTTTCTAAACTTTTTTTGAAGATTTTTGCTTCATATATAAAGCTACCATGAAATGTATAAAATAAAATGTCTAAAATTTTGTCTTTGTTTTCTGTCACATCATATGTCTAAAATTTTGTTAAAATGTAGAACCCGAATATAAAGATGAAGAAAAGGTTTTTTTTGGAAAATTCTCTTTTTCTTATTTTAGCCTTTAAAGAAGAGGGTGTTCTATTTAGAGAAAATATTACTTAAGCTTAAATTTGATAAGCTTAGTCTATTCATGAATATTTTTAGATAATTTTTTCTTGTAATTTATTCCTTAACTCTAAAAAATATGTCTTCTGTTTTTTGGCTGTAACACTTTAAATTTTTATTATTAATGGCCGGGAAAGATACGTAATAATTTGACAGTTTTAAATATTTTTATTCCTTTTTTAAAATCCAAACTAAAATACTTGTTTTAAAGTGTTTTATCAACTATTACTTGTCAGCTAATATGTGTTGTTTATCATCGTCATTCTTTAAATTTATATTACTAATTTATGGTTATTAATTTTAATATCATAGTTTTATACTACAAAAATATATGTTTTGTATTGTTAAACAATACATTACTTAATGTATCAAACTGTTTACTAATGTGGCACTATGGCACGGTCTCATCATCACCGCTACCATCATACTTTTTTCATTTTCTCTTATATATATTCTTCAATACATACTTTCTTTTACTGATAATAAATGTTAATAATCAAATTACCAATGCAGTTTTAAATTTTAATTAAAATTTTTTCGTAAACGTTTGGACCGTAATTTTGTTTTTCAGTTTATTTCAGTAACCGTTTATCATAGCTATTTTGTTGTATTCTAAATGGGATAGATAAATTACAAAAATAAAAAAAAAATACAAACAATGATTTTATTTTATCTAACCTACAATAAATCGTACTTTTTCTCAACCTAGGTTTTAATACAAGGTAGTTCTAATGAGGTCAAGAAATTCTTCTACTGTACTAAGGTAGTTTAATTGTTCTAAGAAATAGTTAATTATGCTCCTTAATTAACATCCTAAAAATTTCAGTACGACCTCACTTCACCGGGGTAGCTGTAAAATTTATTTGATAAATACATATACTATGTATATTTGATTTCTGTGAGCATAATGCCTTTGTAACTTTTCCTAGAGTGACCACTCCAGTTCACTTGTTTTATCACTAAATTTCTTTTTAAGGTTAAGCTTTTGGTTCACAGAGGGAAATTAATTTTTAATTACGAATACTTAAGTTCATAAATGGAATTTAATTGAAATGAAAAATCTAAGGCAATTTTAAATAATTTTAAGAAAGAAGGAAGTTCTCAATCCAACCCAAAAGTTTTATTTTTTTTGTATAATCCTTAACTTACGATTAAAATTCAACAAATTTTAATAATTATTTTTTTATTTTGTAGTAAAAGTTCCTTTGGTAGTCCTTTAGTAAATTTGTTCAACACAACTTTCAAGTAAGGACTTTATAAAACAAAAATTGAATTATATGCATAGACGACTTGAACAAAATTTTAATTATTATTTTATAATTATAACTTCTTTTTATTGGATTATAGCAGCATGATTTATATAGATTAATATTATTTTGATATTAAAATTAATTTTCAGGTAAAAATTCAGTAAAACTGTTTAAAAATGACAAATATACAAAATGTTAAAATGACAATATACAAAAAGAAAAGGAATGTAGATAAAATATCATCCCTTCAAAGACGTGCTGCGTTAACATTGGGTCCGTATACTGCACGGTTTCACGAAACGCTATCGAGGTCATCTCCGGGATTCCTCCGGTGCGGCTTCGTGCATTGATGCTCCGGCGGGACTAAGACTAAGAGGACTTCCTTCTGGCCGAGTGGCAGTAGGCCTTCAACACCTCACCTTCTGGTGTATGGACGCGTAAATTAATTCCGAGAATAGATGTATGGGTGCAGAGAGGACTGGATGAGGTAGGTTTCTATATAACGCAGCTCCTTTCTGGACATGGCGAGTTCAATCGATGCAAGCCTACTTGCATCGATTTGGCAGGAGAGCGTCTCCTTTATGTAGGTACTGCGATCTTCAAGATAACATTGAGCACACCATCTACCATATACCAGGGGTGGAATGCGGTCAGACAAGATATCGGATTAAGCTGGCTTTCTCCGGAAGAAACAGTTCCATACATGTTGACAAGAAGAGCGGAATGGGACAAAGTAGTACACCTAACAATAAGTATCCTGGAAACTAAAGCGAGAAAAGCTAAAGAATAGAATAAAGCCTGATTTAGGCCCAAGATCAGTAAGAGGACTGAAGATCATCCAGCAAGAAATCAGAGTTCCATACAAAAGACCTGAGTTTTAGGCGAAGAAAGTGACTTGAAGGTGAAGGGACGAAGGACAGCCCCCTGTGGAGCCGTCGTGGATCTGCATTTGTGCGGAGGGGCGACGGTGATGAAGCACAGGCATTCTGGACCCTAATGGCACCTTCTGGGCCCGCGCAATGCTTAAACTGCAGGACCAATCCCGAAGGAGGAGAAACGGTGAGATAGGAGTTTTAGTCGGTAGGGTGCGGGTACACATAGGCTCTTAATAACATCTAGCCGAACCCGTGCGAGTCCGACACTACCCATTTAGGGGGGGGGGGTGCGAAAAATGAGATATTTTAACATTCTAGAGATCTTTAAATCACATTTTATATTGCTTCTATTTATGTTTTTTCTCGGTAAAGGAAAAAAAAATAGGGGAGTGCTTAATTTTAAATGGTAAAGGAAAAAGTGGAAGGAACAAATATTATTGTAAGATACAATTACTATTTTTTAACATTTATGATACTCGTATTTAATCTAATATCTGACATTTAAAGATTTCGGTTTTTTCTTTTAATACACTGAAATGAATATTTAGGTTCACTATTGTTTTTAATATTAAAGAAAAAAAATTTTTATCACTTTTTTTTATTAACTATACTAAGTACAGTCGTACTAGATACTTTATCAGAGCGTATTTTTATGAAATATTAAATAAAAAATTATTTTAAAAAACTGTAGAGATTTTTCATTCAGTGAAATAAATAATAAAATCAATTTAAACAAAACTATTCAAATTTATAGAAAAAGAAATGAAAACCAATTTATCGATATATCCAACCACTACAATATATACAAACCGTAGCTAAATAAATACATTAGCTAGCAGTGTAATTCTGTTCTAATATTAATTTTAAAAATCTAAAACATACATCTCTATAGTTTAGTCGAAGTTTTTGTACTAATATATATGCATATACAACCCGTACTTCCTAGAGGTAGAATACATAATTTCACTCTGAAAAATAAATAAATACATATATCTGATTAAGAGCAGTAGCATTTATAAAGCTCATTTTTTTCTGCTTATTGGAGGCATTTGCAAATAATAAAATCTTTATATATTTCATTAACGAAGATTGGAACGGAACAACTTAATAAAATATTTGCCGGTTTACTTATTATTTCGCTTTACTGTTGTTTGTATATATACTACAGAGGTTTGGACTTATAAGACAGTTTTCTTTTGTGTGTGCTTGAGTGAATTTCCGCGGTCTTGTAACGTTCACGTGTTTGCACATGTGCGTACGAAGTTATACGTTTGTTAGGTTTCTCTGCGGTTCCATTCCGTCTTTCTTGTAGAATTTCCCTCCTCGCTTCTCTCTATCGTTCTCTGTCTTTCTCTTAGTGTATTTGAATCCAGTGCACAGCGAGAGCAAGCAAGTAAGTAAAGCACACAGACGTACAAGACCAGACCGTACTCTCGAGCTATTATGTACTGTACCGGTACACTGTAGGTGGCGTAGAATGTAGACGGGTGTAGAATATGGAGGGCGGATACGCTGGTATTAGAGCGTGTATTGTTTTTGTCAATGTGAAAATTAATTCCAGAACTCGGCTATGTGTCTCCAACATGTGCACTCAAAGACACCTCTCCGACCGTGCCCCTCATCTATTGAATCTACTTCTGTCGCTTGCTAGCGGTAGCATTGATTTAATTAATTCTACATTCAAAATAATCAACTAATTAACTTGTCTAACAAAACTTCTTTAAATAAACTTTTTATAAAACATTTTAAACGATACCAAACAACTTCCGCTAAAATAAAAGTCACAAAAAAGCATCTAAACTTTCTAGAATAATCGGGTCAAATTATTTTTAAAAGTTTTAATTCTCTAATATGATAACGTTATAAACAAAACGATTTCAGTATAATTATACTTCCTATTTTATCAACGACTAATTTTATTTACAATGAGTTAAGCATAAAACTGTCGATAAGAGAAAAGTAATTAACTTGAAGTTTGTTATCCAACAAACAAAATTATTTTACAAATTTATTAAATTACAAGAAAACAGGATAAAAAGTGCTAATAATTATAGACAATGATAAAAAAAGTAATAATAATAAATAAGTTAGGATAATTAATAATAAGTAAACATGAGAACAAGAAGAATACATGAAGTAGTGATTTAAATACAATAAAATGAAAATTTTATCTAAACGAAAACTTAAATAAATTCTCTTTAGCTTAAAATAATGACTACTATTTCTTTTAAATAATGATGGTTGAACTATTGCTTTTTAAATTTATTGTAATATTTCATACTGTAAAATAGAATTTCTTTATTTTAACTTTTTTTTTTTTCATACAACCTCTACGTAATAAATCGTGTGTAACGTACCATAAGGCGTATAACCTTTGATTGGAACTGTTTAATAACAATAATATTTTAGTAGCTTTGTAAATTATAAAAATCTGATGTGGACACCACTTGACGTCTGTTAAATTTCCTTGTACGCTTATTAAATCAAATATACACATATTTGCTGCATTTAACTTAAACTTATTTCATTTGAAAGCGAGATAAGATCCTCCCAATTCTTTAATAAAGTAAGTAGTTACACGATTGCTGAAACTAGAGAACGTGTCTACAAATTAAAATTAGAAGAATTATATTAAACCAAAGAGAGATTAAATGATTGTCAACAAAAAGCAAATAAACGAAACGATAATCAACTACGACTTAAGGGAGAATACTGTCCGACAATATCAGAGAAGTAATGAACTAAAAGATAAGAATTTTTTGAAATTTATTAAAGAACAGGCATGTTTGCCTCAGTACATACGTTGTTCTTGTGAGGGTCTATTTTTCAATCACTCTTTAATTAACTCTAGTGTAGATAAAATTAAACAGAAATTAAACTAGAAAATCCAAAAATAGTACAAATCTAAATTATAATTTCCAATTAATATTAATCAGGTGTTTCACCAAATGTATTACATATACACATACGTAAAGTAAATGATCAAATTCCAAATCACCAATTTGGATTTAGGGAAAAACATGCTACTGTGAAGCAAGCAAACAGAATTGTTAACGTTATAAATCATGCTCTAGACAACAAAAAATTCTGTTCAGCAGTTTTCCTCGATGCCAATCAACCTTTTAACAAAGTTTGGCATGTACGGTTGCTCTATAAATTAAAAAAGATATTAACGCATGTTTTCTATGTAGTACTAAAATCTTACCTAGAATATAGATATTTTCAAGTTAAATATAAAGAAGTTTAACGGATTTGTTACTAATAAAATCAGGGGTACCTCAAGGAAGCGTTCTCGGACCCATGTTATGTGTTCTGTTTACTGCCGACTTGACGGGAGATACAACCGTAGCAACGTTTGCTAACGATACTGCAATTATTGCTATCCATGAAAATCCACCTACTGAATCTCATTATATTCAAGATTATCTCACTCTTCTCGAATCTTGGTTTACAAGTTGGAAAATAAATATAAATGAAATAAAGACAAAGAACGTCACATTCACCCTTCGAAAGGAAAACTGCCCAACTGTTTCTATTTTTAATATTCCAAGTTCTCAAGAGTGTAAATATTTGGGTTTTCATCTTGACCCCTTACTTGCGGAAGACATATCGAATCTAAGTGAATGCAGTTAGACCTAAAGTTTAAAAACATGTACTGGCTAATAGGACACAGATTTTGGTTCACAGTAGAAAATAAACTACTGATTAATAAGTCCGTATTGTCAGGAAGAAACCTTGTTAGTCAACGATATCAAAATCATTTGGATCGGCATACAAAATATATGGCAGCCAATTTATTGGTTAACGCTGTCAGCGATTTTTCAAGATAATTAAAAACAATATTCTTGATTTGATATATCGATTCAATTAAGTGGTTTTATAAACTAGTTTTACGAAATCCTTTTCAATTTCATTTTTTTTTTTTTTTTTGTTGTTAACTTCTAAGTTACAAACCACTGGGGGTCTGTAGCTTTTGAATGTTTATTCCAAATTTAGCTTAATTATTTATTGTTCAATTTTTAACTCTGAACAGATTGTAAAGTTACTGTAACGTAATAATAATAATAATAATAATAATAATAATATATATATATATACCACACACGTCTATAAAAATCCCTACTATAAAATCCCCACTGAATTTCATACAGACGTTTTTAAAAGCACATAAAATCTTAATTCACTAATAGTGTCTGAAGTTTTTTTTTACAAGCACGGGTTAATAATTATTAATAAAACAATATATTTTAATAAAAAAAAAGGAATGAAGTCTGATTTGAATCGATGCGCCATCCGTTGTAAGATCCAAATATTTAATTAATTAAAATTTTATTTGGCTATTACTCTGGAACCAATGAAAATAAGTATAATACATCGTTGAAAAGCTCTCAATGAGGGCTTATTACTGCGGTTAATAAAAAGTACAAAATCAAAATTTTTTGGGATTTTTGGCTTTTTTGGACAGTTTTGGTTCAGTCGATTGCAATCAAATGGGACGTCACAGCTACATGTTACAACAGTCCTAAATCCAAAATTTCAACCTTCTACAGCTAATTGTTTTTGAGTTCTGCGAGATACGTATATACGTACGTACAGTCGTCACGCCGAAACTAGTCAAAATGGATTCAGGGATGGTCAAAATGGATATTTCCGTTGAAATCTGAAAACCTAATTATTTTGCGATCACAATACTTTCTTTAGTTCGTACAAAGAAGTAAAAATATATAGATAGGGTTTGATATAGCAGTAGTTCTTATTTCCACTGATAAATATAACCTGTTTACCAGCTGTTTATCAAAGTCAAAAGTTGTGAGGTTCAAATACTAGTAAAGGTAGTTTCTTTTATACGGATTTGAATACTAGACAGTGGATACCGGTGTACTTCAGTGTTAGGGATTCAGTTAACCACACGTCTCAGATCGGTCTGAGTCGGTACAAGACTACACCTCATTTACACGTCATCATCACCTCATTGAGCCGAAGGGGGTTTTTTATCTTTCCCTAGTTAGACAGATTGCCACGTACACATTAGGTGAATAAAATTAAAAAAAAAATATAAGCTTTCCGACAACATTCAATACAGAACTCGCATTTTTAAGTTAACAGATTTCATCGATTCCAGATATATAGTCTTTGTTCATCCGGTGGTGTAATTTTTTTTTCAAATTTATTTGCTACATCTAAGAACACGACTGTTCAATGTTTCTTAATTTAGGTTTTTAACATATGGATATTATAAGGTATTAATATCTTTATTTTTAACAAATATATATTATAAGTTTCATTTTGTCAAACTGCCGATTAAAAAAAAAAAAAAATAGAATTGCTATGAATTATATAAGAATGACTTATTAATTACATGGGATTCGTTTTACTAAGGGGTTTTAGTTCCAGTTTATCAGCGCACTACTGATAACTCCGCTGATTTAGATCAGCACAAAATTTATAAAACTTATTTATTTTTTTAAATATCAAGTAAGCATGTTTTAATATTAAAGTTAATTAATTAGTTTTTTTTATTTCAAAGACAGCTAATGAATTTACTTAATAACACCTTTGAATTTTTGTTAATGTAAAATTATCTTCATTTTTTTATATTGTAAGATTTATACACAACATTTTTTTGTTTGTACGGCATATTAGTAGGATAAAATGTACAGTAAAGGAAATTCCCCTCATTTAACATTTAGGCCAATATAATTTTTTTATTGTACCTATGTGTTGTGTTTAAAACTTTTTAATCATAAAGCTGTTTAAATTGAATTTCTCCTTCTTGGTTATTTTTACACTCTATAAATGAAATGAAATAAAACACAAAAATTAAAAATAATAAATACAAAAAAACAATTATTTCTTAACCGTTCAGTAAAGTTTTATTGTGAAATGATTGTTTAATCATACATTATAAGCATGAATATCATTTAAGAAGATTTGTTTAAAACAGCGGTAGCACGCTGGGGCACGATTATAATGAATTAGTCAAGATATATTTTGAGGGAACGCCTTTATAAACTTGTTTCCTATTGTTACTTATACGAAACGTTCCGTTCTGGCCCTTTTGAAATTAAAGTACAAATAATAAGTAAGCGAGAATCGAGGTAAAAGACAAAGAGAAAATAACTTTTAGAGAGAGACGGTGATATCGATAGATATAACCGGCGAGTGAGATGAAGTGAAATTGTAGAATAGAGGTGAGACTCTGTGTTCCGCTGTCGTTCTGTTTTGTGGCTGGTAAATGAAACGTGTAGAATAGTAGAACAGTGTACTTCGAGCATTGTGTTAATCAAGGACGTCTGTCATTTTTGGTTAATGACGAATGGCGTACAGGACGAAGAGAACTTTGCGGGGGGTTGGAAGAGATGTACAAGTCGACTGAGTAGGAATTAGTTATGACAGGAAGGGTGAAATGCTGCGATGAAGGGCGGAAGGGTAGACGTTTGGAAAATGGTATGAGAGGAAATTTCTCAGAGAACGCTCTGGGTATGACATGACAAATAGTGCCTGCCAGTTTGCCGTTCTTGCATCTCCTTCTGCTTACTTGTATGTTCTGCCGAATTTCAGACAATTCCAGGCTTTATTAGACGATGTTCTATCTCATTTTCTCTCTCTCTTATTTCTCGTTCGCTTACTCACTATTTCTTTCTTTTTTCATTATTCTCTACGATATTCCTTCTATTTCAATACTACTAGCTTTTGGTATTAATTTTTACACCAAAACCTCTCTCGAGTTATGTCAAAACGAATTTATAATAATGATTATTGAATTTGAATCCATGTCTACTGTGGTAATTGCATTCTTAAAGTTTTTTTAATACCTTTGTCGTTTTCTAATGTCGTTTCATGTACTGTGTATTTTATTTAGCGTTAACATTTAAATATGTTCACCGTTAAAAAAAGTATGTATATATAAATTCATTTAGAAACAGTTACATTTTTTATAATCACGACTTTTATATTTTAAATCTTTGGTTTTAACTGCAATGTAAGTATTAATTATTGTATATTTTACTGATCAAATAAAAAAAAAAAAAAAAAACTGCATAAATAACTTTAAAAATTGTTTATTTTTCAAACTATCTGGTTTATTATATAACTTGCAAATATATTACTTCGCTAAAAGTCTTTAACCGATTTCAAGAGAAGTAGGTTATCAAATTACACCCGAATGCATTTTTTTATTTATTCAGATTCAAGATTTATTATTTAAAAATCGCACCGATTTCGACAAAACTTTTTATTTTTACTTGCTTTTCTTTAACTCACAATGTTTTTTCATTATGTTTGTCCTTAATTCTTTCATCCTTAATTTCGCATATTTCTTGACGTTGCCTATTGATGAAATTTTGTACAGTTACTAAGGTCGGGTAACAATACAATATTCCACCGTTACTTTTGCAAACATCCCTTCCGTACGGGGTAAATTAAGGGTACGGGTATAAAAAATTGCAAAATCTGCAAAACGGCTATGTGGGGTTTTTTGGGGTCGCAGATATAAATTCGATAGCCGTTTGAGAAATCGAATAAGAAATTTTTATAAAAAGGTTTGTCGAAAATTGTGACAGTTAAGTAAATGAAATAAAAACTTCACTATTTCGTTACTTAATATAGTAAATGCTTGATTGAAAATTTGTTTGATATTTTACAAATACAGGGTGTCTATAAAAAAATCTTAAGCTTCCATTTAATTCATAATACAGAGTGTTCCATATTAAACGCAACCCATCAATCACTCATCCATGAAATTTCAAAAGTCAAGCGTACTCCCTTACTCGTTACTGAAATGGACTCGTCCAACATCTGAACATCGCGGCGACGCAGTAGAACACTACCGATAGTAACAACAATGCAATCATAACGTTCAGTGTATTGCTAGAGACAAGATGGTGTTTTCGCTAGATGAACGTGATTTCATTGTCAAGTCGTACTTCAGTACGAAATCAGCGGTTGCAGCGCAAGATTTGTTTCGCACATAAGTAGCCGGATAAACCAGCTCCTAAAAAAACATCAGTATTAAGGTCAGTCGAAAATTTAGAGAGACCGGTTTTATTAATAACAAGGAACACAAAAGATCTGCGTCAGTGTTGAATACAGATACAGTCACTGAAATCAAAGACCGATTACTCGCCTCGCCAAATAAATCGATCAGACGTTTGTGTGCTGAAATTAATTTGTCTAAATCAACTGTTCATCGGGCGATAAAACAATTACAATTACGACCTTATCGCATTCTAACGGTTCATCAACTTCTTGAGCCCGTCAAAGAAAAACGGCTACAATATTGTCAACGGTTCCGTCGATTTCTGCGTGAGGGAATTAATGTTATGGAATCGTTATTTTTTACAGATGAAGCACGGTTTCATTTGAATGGCTGCGTAAAGAGCCAAAACAGTAGAATTTGGAGCGCTGAAAATCCCCATTTTTATCACGAAAAACTATTACACCGCAGAAGTTGGCGTGTGGTGTGCGATATCGCGGAAGAAAATAATCGGTCCTATTTTTTTCGAGTACACCATTAATGCAGAACGATATCAGGATATTTTATTTCAGTTCATCGCACTCTTGGAAGAGGAAGACATACACTGCCATCTACAACATGATGGTGCGACATCGCACTACGCAGGTTCAACTTCTGATTTCGTCGAGGAATTCTTTGGTAATCGTGTTATCGGTCGAGGCTTGTGGCCACCAAGATCTCCAGATTTGACTGCGGCGGATTTTTTCTACAGGGTTACCTCAAAGAAAAAGCCTACAGCAACAAACCACGAACACTTGAAAGATTGAAAGTCAATATTGAACAAGCTGTATTAAATATCCAGCCACAAACTTTGAAAAAAGTCGCAAGAAACGCTGTAAAAAGAATTGAAGCTTGTATTCAAGAAGATGGCGGCCACTTCCAACATTTACTCTAAATGTAAGGTAATGGATGGAAATAATAAAAATTACATTTACATTTACACATGCCTTTTTATTATTTCAATACCTACCAATATAAGGTTGGGTTGCGCTTTATATGGGGCACTCTGTGTATTAGAAATTTCAATATACGATTTTAGCTTTTAAAATCCAAATTAATTAACTAATTAAACTCATGCACTGTATGATAATAATTTAATTAAAGTATGATTAAAAAATATAAAACAAGTTTTAAAAAATTTTGTAAAAGTTTTGTAATATTACTATTTTATTATAAGGAAAAATGTTTGTAGCATACTTCTTTAAAATTAAGTTAGGTGGAAATGTTTTTTAATTACGTGGCCTACATATATGATTTATATTACTTTCCCGTCTAGATAGCGACGTAGAAGAGCTGTAACTCTAGAAGAGAAATTGTTTTAATCGGTGCAATTTGTGCATATGTGGTTTTCACCCGATCTTCACGTTTCGAAAAATAAGGAACCCAAAAAACCAGATGGAAATTTTCCGTATGTTCGTATGTACGTGTGTGTGTTCGGTGTCGTCCTCTAAATCTTCTTATTTCTCCAGAACTAATGGACCGATTTTGATCAAACTCGGTCAGATTATTTTTATACATAGGGCGTTGATACCATTAAATTTTCAACTCAAAATATCAAGGAGGTGAGGCTATAGGGCAAGGCCACCCTCAGTATCTTGAGAATTCACTTAATAATGGTCATATTTTTTTTATTAGGCAAATTTTGTTAACAATTAAAAGAAAAAACAAAATGTGCAAAAATAAATTTTGAAAAATCGCACCCACATCCTAAAAAATGCTCTGAACTACTGACTGCTATGATTTAAAGTCACAGGTGAGCATAAGAATTAAATAAATGAATAAATATTTAAAGTGTAAAAAAGTAACTAAATCTGGCTGTGTCATGAATTCGATCGTCCAGTTGAATCGGTATCTAGTGCGTTAAGCGTCCAGCTACGTAAGTCTAACGACTGTACAAGCGAAATTTTTTCTATGTAAGTTGTAAAATTACGTTAATTTAAAATGACGACCGTAATTGCTAGTACCGCCACCCCTGCGTGAATGAAATACGGTATGCGCGCGTGCTTTAATACAATCATTCAATTAAATAAACGAAAAAAAAAATTATATTTAGATAAAATTATACGTATTTTATATTAAGTTGTGTTTGTGTGTGTGTGTGTCTCTCTCTCTCTCTCTCTCTCTCTCTCTCTCTGTGTGTGTGTGTGTCTGTCTGTCTCTCTCTCTCTGTGTGTGTGTGTGTAAGTCGTGCATCAGAACAACCCAAAATTGTAGAACGCGGCTTTCGCCGCGTGACGAAAAAGTCCTGCAAATGTGTTGTCGGATTTTTTTTGTGAACATTGCTTGGTACTGTATTATAATAAAATTATTTATTTTGACAACTTTAAAAAAATTTTATATTCTGTGTTAGTTAATAACAAATGAAATTTCTAAAAAACAAGTGAAATTTCTAAAAAATTTGTTGAAAACCTTACGGTAAATACATTACATATTCCAGGCTTATACAGAGACTTAGCCTTGAACTCGGTAATAGTCCATTTACATCGTCTATCTTTATTCCTTTTGTAATTTATCTTGCAAATTAATATCTTCTTTCACACGACCAATAATTGTTCGGCCTAACCATAATTTCAATAAAATAATATAAATAAACTTAAAATAAAAATGAAGAAATGAAAAATAATATTTTTTAATTACTTTTTAAAATCGCTAAGAAAATGATGGTCAGTAATTTTCTTATTTTTAATTTTTGGTTGACATTAAGGTGAAATTTTAAAAACGGGAAGAGTAAAATGTTATTTTTCATCATTTAGTGTTGTTTTATGAAGTGGTTTATTTAATTTATTCAGAAGGTAACAAAGTTTTATTTTTTCCATTCTATAAATAAAAATAATAATCAACGAAAGTTAAGAACGCAATTAGAATTATTCTTTAATTATAATAAAAAGTTATAAAGTTGCTTTCCAAGTCGTTTTATACGCACCAAATTTTCGTATCTAATTCAAAAAGTATTAATTGATCCGATTAAAGTTAAACACTTTTTAATTCACTCGGGTTCATCATTGACAAATAAAAAGCAGAACTAGAAATATTCAGTTAGTCCAAATTCTATTCTTAATCTTTAGGAATTATTTAAAAAATCTTTATTTCCAGGTACCGCTAAACTTAAATGGAAACAACTTAGAATTTTCAATTTTTTAAGGTTACGGATTTGGGAGATATTATTCTGGGTTTTTAAGTAAACATTATTCCATAATTCTGTCAAGATTTATTACAAAAACAAAATTTATTAAAGTAATTAGAACTCTAACTGCGGCTGAGGAAAACATAAGATGTTGTATTAGAGGAGAAAGGACGATATATAACTGATAGATTCTTTCAGTGTATTAGTTACGTAGTTTTTAATTATGATTATTTGCTTAGAATCAACTGATTGTCAGTATATTAGACTAAGAAAGCGGAAGGATGTGATTTTTTACCAATAAGAACAGTAGAAAACGTTGAAGGGTGAGTAACCTCATCTCTCATTGGAGTAGGAATAACTCGAATGAAAAAATATGCTCTTCAAAATTTATTATACTGCACATACTTCTGGAATTCAAAAGATATATAAACGCGTAATTTTTTATATAAATGAACAATTTATGTAATTACTGGAGATTTATGTGCTCAAAAACGATTTTTTTTTAGGTTTAGGCAAAATTCGATTTTTTTTTTTAAATACTAAAAATAGAGTTTATTTTATTCTAATTACGAATAAACTCATCCTCAATTGGGATCTGGCTAATATAGTATTAATCATAAAATATTATGTATGGCACAATTTATTTCAGGAAGCCCTGAGCCTTATCTTTACTGTATCTTTGATATCTGAAAGAAATGCAATTTTTGCACCATATATTTAATTTTGTCTAAACAAAATAATTGGTCAGTAATGAACGGCTTTCGTCTTAGGATAATATACTTCAATGAACTAAGGATGATTATAAGTGCCTTAGACGCTTAAATCGTGGAGGGATACTCCTTTCAATGGAGTTGTTTGTCTCATTCCCAGTTCTTCTATAGATATTATTCCTTCATTGTTATCTACTTCTTTTCCTAAATTTAATCTTTTTCTTTTGTGGTTAGCGAACGTTTTTTTCTTGACTTCCATTCAATCCACGAGAAGAATTAATTAAGCAAAATATGAGAAAATAGCGTATCGATGTTTCAAAATTATTCCCTCATGAATTTTCTACAAAAACCGTTGTATAATTTCTTAAACCGCGATAGTTTTCTGTAAATCAAATTTAATATATTATGAATATACATATGATATAATAAGAAATCATACTATTTTACTTTTGGTGTAAAATAACTTATTAACAATATATTTATCAATTTATTTTTTCTAATTTATGTAAAATATTAAAAACTATAAATTAACAAACGGAAATACTAACCAACAAATTTTCAATTTAATTTTTTTAATATTTAAATATTTTTCTTCTTTAGCACGCTGACATCATATAGTTGATGTAGGCCTTCCCCAAAATTCGCCATTTCTGTTTGTCTTGAGCCCTTTTTTATAAAGTTATTTCCAGCTATCCATGGAATTTTGTCCACTCATCACCTTTCTTCTCCGATGTCTATGTCCCTCATACGGTTTCCATTCCATTATAGCTTTACTCCATCCATCATCCTTTACTCGAGGCTAAATGTCTGACCCATTTCCATTTATTTTCAGCTATTCTGACCATTTCCGCTATTTTTATATTAGCATATACCAGTTTATTGAATACTGAATATATTTACAATTTTACAACTGCTATATAAAGAACCAAAACGTTAACTTAAACAAAAAAACAGTAACAGATACACGAGTGAAGTAAGATCGACCTTAAACGAAATTAAAACGACATGAAATCAACATTAACGAAACAGATTGTAACTTACAAATACTAAGGGTTGAATTGACGGATAGAAAAATATATAAAAAGAAAACTTTTTTGTGAATACTAGAAAAAAAATTTCGTGAGTTAAATATAATATTAAGAAATTCATAATAAAATTCATCTTCGGTAAAAAATATGTTGCTTTATTTTAACTTTTCTATCAATAAATAAAAGAGATTGATCTAAAGAAAGAAAATGTTTTATTATAAATCAGAGTTATAAAAATTAAATCTTTATGATTCCTCTGAATATTATATAGGACAGACAAGACGAATATTTCCTAAGGTACATAGTACACGACAACCAAATCAAGTTTTGCAAATCGCTTCCAAAAATGGTATTTAAATATAAACCCGTTGATTAGAAACCGTGTAAATCTTACACCAAGATCAGAATATGAATGATATTTACAGAGATAATTTGATAATATAAACAACATTCTTAAAAATGTTGTTGAACAGTCCGTGTGTCTAGGTTAATAATTTTTATCATAAACAGCTTTGTCACTTTGGTTAAATCGAGTGGAAAAGTTTTAAAAATTTGTATGAAAACAATTTTCTGCAACATTCCTCACGTAGACCAAGTAAATAACCAGAAAACGAAAATTAACTTTTTGAACATACTTTCCGCTAACTATTTAATATCTATATATATTTTACATCATTTGCTCTATATATTAAAATTTGTATCTTCCCTACAGCTTTCACCTTCCACGCTTTCTTCCATTAATAATTTAATTAACTAATGCTAGGGGTGTCTAATATGATCTACCAACCCAGTTTTTGATAGGTTGTACATGCTATAAGTGTTTTCTTAACTCCTCATTTCTCATTTCTCATTTCAATCTCATTTCAATTTATGTTACATTTTTAATTTGAAAAGTGTCTAAACTAATATGATATAGGTTATGTTCTAAACTAAATTTGAACTGGAAAATGAATTGTTTACCTTAATTTTTCATTGAGTAATTTCACTATAGAATATGAACACAACTTCCTTTTACTTCTCAATAAAACAATAAAAATTTACAATTCTATTCAACTCCAAATTAAAAAAAAAACATTCTCAAAACATTTGATAATTTCAAACAGAACAAAAACTGAGCTACTATAACAATGTAAGAAAAATTATATGGCCTTTTACACACACATGTTATCAGTAAATAGCTACTATA
Source organism: Lycorma delicatula (assembly GCF_047948215.1). Lineage (NCBI taxonomy): Eukaryota > Metazoa > Arthropoda > Insecta > Hemiptera > Fulgoridae > Lycorma > Lycorma delicatula. The sequence goes on along the minus strand of NC_134464.1, from coordinate 100,656,506 downwards.
CTGACAAACTTATAAAATAAAACATTTGACACAAATTAATTGATAACTACCATCATTATTTGAAGGAGTATATCTAAAACCGAGAAAAAACCTATCGAGTAGAAAAAAAAATTCAAAACGGTTATAAATATCAAACAACGTTTAATTGAAAATTGCTCGCATTTTTCAGAAGTAAGATTACTTTTACCTCTTACGAAACAGCAAACAAAATATAAAAGATAATACGACAAACCATCAAAACATACTGATAGATACAAATAATCAAAGAAATATGCATTAAATTACGATAATTTCACAGACTATCTAGGACAAACAAGATGAATATTCGCTAAAATATATAGAACACATGAACAGAATACACTTTGTACGAGAGGATATCTGTAAAGTAAAGACCGATAGGAAAATTCTCACCTTAAGGTTGGCAAACTTATGTCGGTCATGTCCACGCTAGTAATGTACACACTGCATTGTTGTCTGTAAGTTGTCGCGTAATAGTATCTTTGATTAAGTGTGAGTTATTACGTTATAAAAAGAATAGGAAAATCGATGTTGTCGCCAACTATGAAATACGTGGAGTCATACGCTTTTAAAACCATCAAAACGTTAAGACGACAAAAACTCATAATCAATTGGTTGCTGTTTACGGTTATAATGTAATGAATGAAAGAAACGTCCGAAAATGGTGTGAAAGGTTTAGAAATAACATAATTAATGTGCACGATGAAGAACGTTCGGGGAGGCTCTCAATAATCACCGAGGACTTGTTGAAACGCGTCGGTGATGAGATCAGAAAAGATCGTCGTTCAACGATTTCCAACCTGTTCCATCTTTTTCCTGTTTCAAGAACTGTTATCGGTCTCATTGTTCACGACCATTTAGGCTTCAGAAAGGTTTGTGCACGTCGGGTACTGCGCATCTTAACAGAACGTCACATAGAAATCCGAATGGGATCTACTTTGGAATTTTTGATGGGCTACGCAGAAAAAGGTGATGAGTTCCTTAATTCAATTGTTACCGGCGATGAAACATGGATTTCGTATTACACGCCCGAGAAAAAACGCCGTTCGAGTGAATGGCTCATTCTCAGTCACCAACCAGATCGAGAAAGGTCAAGCCACAGCCATTTGGACGCAAACTGATGGCCACACTCTTATGGGATCTGTTTGGCGTACTGATGATTGATTTCATGCCACGTGGAACGACTACAAATGCATAAGCCTACTGCAAAACTCAACGTAAGTTACAGCTCGCCATTCAAAATCGGCGATGTGGGTATCTGACTGACGGCGTCGTCCTACTGTACTACTGCGGGTCCGATTAGTGATTTACTGAAAACATTTGGATGGTAAATTCCCACCGATACGATCACACACCATATAGTCTGGACTTAGCTCCTTGTGATTACCATTTATTTGAGAAATTGAACGAATTTTTGAGTGAGAAGCAATTCGCGGGTGACAATGAACTTAAAAATGCTGTTAATCAGTGACTAAGTGCACTGGCGGCAGAAGAATACGACGAGAGTATATTGAAGCTGGTGTACCGCTACGATAAATGTCTTAATTCAAGTGGCGATAATACAGAGAATAGTATAAGGTATATAGTTTAGGAGAAATAAAATATATTTATAAGGTTTTCAGAATAAATTTTTTACAGTGAAACGGTCTTTATTTAGATAACCTCTCGTAGATCATTTATTTTTTTTTGTCTTCAGTCATTTGACTGGTTTGATGCAGCTCTCCAAGATTCCCTATCTAGTGCTAGTCGTTTCATTTCAGTATACCCTCTACATCCTACATCCCTAACAATTTGTTTTACATATTCCAAACGTGGCCTGCCTACACAATTTTTCCCTTCTACCTGTCTTTGGAATATTAAAGCGACTATTCCAGGATGCCTTAATTTGTGGCCTATAAGTCTGTCTCTTCTTTTAACTATATTTTTCCAAATGCTTCTTTCTTCATCTATTTGCCGCAATACCTCTTCATTTGTCACTTTATCCACCCATCTGATTTTTAACATTCTCCTATAGCACCGCATTTCAAAAGCTTCTAATCTTTTCTTCTCAGATACTCCGATCGTCCAAGTTTCACTTCCATATAAAGCGACACTCCAAACATACAGTTTCAAAAATCTTTTCCTGATATTTAAATAAAATTTTTGATGTAAACAAATTATATTTCTTACTGAAGGCTCGTTTCGCTTGTGCTATTCGGCATTTTATATCGCTCCTGCTTCGTCCATCTTTAGTAATTCAACTTCCCAAATAACATAATTCTTCTACCTCCATAATCTTTTCTCCTCCTATTTTCACATTCAGTGGTCCTGAATGTGAAAATAGGAGGATAAATAGGATCATTTAATAAAAAAAATATGTTTGTATAACAAAACATGTAAATTTTATTCCAAGATATCAACATGATATTTACATACTAAATTTGATAATATAAACAACATTCTTAAATAAACAAGTCCAGAAAAAAAGAATTATATTATTGTAATAGATACTAAAATGGTATTCTATTATTTCAACTTTTTAAAATGAATGCTACCAGGTTTGAATCCCGGTCAGGCATGGCAAATTTTCAGACGCTACCAATTTTCACCAGAGTAATGACCATAGGTGCTGATGCCCGATCATTTCTTTAATGAAAATATAAAAGAAAAAAGAGTGCCATCAGTAATATCATTAAAGTAAAATCTGTACGATTATTTCAGAAAAATTATCTTCATAAGGAAGAATAATCCCTACTAAGTTTAAAATCGAGTATTTCATGTTTTTTTTCTTTTTAGTATACTTATTACTTCATTTATTTCATCGTGTTCAAGAATATACTATTATTTCTTTATTTCAAATCTATACGTCTTAAAATCTGTTAAAATTTACTTTTAAAATAATTACATAATTTCTATAAAATTTTTGTTGTAGTTTGATAAACACCATCAATTTTAATAACAAAAAGTGTTTTTAAAAAATAAAGAGAAAAGATTCCCTCCCTCAAAAAACAAGAAATAATTCAAAAAAAAATCTTAGTAAATTACTATGTCTTGAATATTTGTTCTTTTGAAGGATTTTGTCTTTGGAAATATAATGGGGTGTAATGAAAGAATAAAGGAAGTTAAATTAAATGACAAAAGTGTTGTTATACAATGAGAGAGATATAAAGAAAAAGTATTAAGAAAACTGACATAGAAGTAAATTAAATTGACATAGGTGTATTAAATTTCATAATACTAGATGTGTTATGTTACAAGAAATTATTCTGTAATGAAAAATGTTTAATAGGATTGTGGTGGTATAATATCAGTATAATATCTATCAAATGAATGAAAAGACAAACAAGAAATGATTTGAAAAAGAAAAAGAAACGTTGAATGTAAAAAAAAATATAATAAAACTAGGAAGGCTGGAAAAAATATTGGAAATATTTTCCGGAAAATCCAGACAAACATGATAATTTTTACATGCTTCTAATTGGGAAATGGAAAGTTTGCTCTAATTTTTACTTCCTTGTACGAAGTAAAGAAAATATTATGATCGCGAAAAATTTCGGTTTTCAGGTTTCAACAGAAATATTCTCTTAGACCATCCCTGAATCCATTTTGACTAGTTTCAGCGTGACGTCTGTACATACATACGTATGCATCTCGCATAACTCAAAAACGATTAGCCGTAGAATGTTGAAATTTTGGATTTAGGACTGGTGTAACATATATTTGTGCTCCTCCCATTTTGATTGCAATCGACTGAATCAAAAGTTTCCAAAAAAGCAAAAAATTCAAAAAAATTGGTTTTTGGACTTTTTCTTAACTGCAGTAATAAGCTCTTATTGAGAGCTTTTCAATGATATATCATAAATGATACTTATTTTCACTGGTTCCAGAGTTATAGCCAAATAAATTAATAAGATATTTGGATCTTACAAGGTGAATGCACATCGATTCAAATCTGACTTCACTTCCTTTTTTTTTTAATTTATAATTTTTATTAATATATAATATATATTAATATATTAATATTAATATATAATTATTAAATTATTAATAATTATTAACCCCTTATAAACAATAAATAAAATATCAAAAGAAATCAGATGTTATTAGTGAAATAAAATTTTATGTACTTTTAAAAATGTGTATATGTAATTTAATAGGCGTACAAGGAAGTCACGTGGTGTCCACATGGATTTTTTGTATTTTCCTACATCGCATTATCTAATACAGGCTGATTCAAAGAAACGGGAAATTTTGAAAGTTGTGTTGGTAGCTGTGGGCGAATGGTACCACTTGATAAGTGGCGCCAACCTCTCTAACCTAACCTGCCATTTAGCTGTCATGGATCCTTGGAGTGGTGCGCAACGTGCATTTGCTATCAAAGCGTTTTACAAAAATAATGACAGTGTGGATGGAGCACGTAGAGAATTTCGCCGTCATTTTAATCTGGGACGGCACGACCGTGCTCCATCAGCACATGCAATTAAAACACGGATATCTAATTTTGAAGGAACTGGTTCGGCAATGAAAAAGAAACCTCCAGGCCGTACACCACAGAATGTTCAAGCTTTACAAGATGCTGTCACACGAAGTCCGCATCGGTCAATCCGTCGTCTCTCAGCATCTTTACAATCGCATAGTTCAAGTGTTCGAAGAATGTTAGTGAAGGACTTGCAATTCCATCCGTACAAGTTGCAGATCGTCCAGGAACTGAAACCGAACGATGCAGTTGTGCGAGCACAATTCTGTAATGTAATGCTTCAGAGTTTGTTCACGAACTGTGGATGTCAGACGAAGCGCATTTCCACCTCAGTGGATTTGTTAACAAGCAAAATTTCAGATACTGGGCACAAGAAAATCCTACGCAGCTACACCAGTGTCAATTGACCAGAAAGTGACCGTGTGGTGTGCTATGTCATCTTACGGTGTTATAGGCCCTTACTTTTTTTGAGGATGACAACGGTCCTGCGATTACAATGACGTCGGCTCGTTACGTAGCCGTGCTTGAAACCTTTGTTGTGGAACAACAAAAGAAATTTCCACCGATTCTTAACACAGCCTGGTTTCAACAAGACGGAGCAACGTCACATACTGCACGAATATTGATTGTTTGGACAACGTGTAATTTCACGAAATAGTGACATTAGATGGCCTCCCAGATCGCCTGATCTCTCAGCTTGCGAAGTGTTCCACCTTAAAAGCGAAGTGTTCCACAGTAGAACTGCTACAACGGAAGAACTGAAGGCAAAGATCCGAGAAGCAATTGCGGAAATTCCAGTTGAGATGTTACGTCAAACCACGAACAATTTTACGAAGAGACTTCGTGAGTGTTTACGTAGAAGAGGAGGTCACCTGCAAGATATCATCTTTAAAAAATAAACTAAAATGTATGTATCCTAAAATGGCAACATTTGTACAATTACATGAAATAAAATTCATTTTCTAAAAAAATATTTTCAGTAACGTTATTTAATTTTTTTAATTTCCCGTTTCTTTGAATCACTCTGTATTTCTGTCAGTAAAATAATGTATAACATTTTTTAAATTATCTATCCACACGATTTATTTTTATATTCGCTATTAACTAAAGGAGAAACCAAAAGATATACTCTACTCTGTAGGGTAGCAACTCAAGATTTTTGTCAAATAGGTCGCTTTTCTCGTGTCAGCGACGCCACACAAACACGCAGAGATAAGATCTACTATAGGTTGGTGCGACCCGCATAACAGCTTGTTGCGGTGTTTGACTAGTTTCTACGTGGTCTTTATTGTTTGTATATGCATCCACGAGTCTCGATCGAGGAAGTTACATTTACGTATAACAGTCAGGTACTGATCTTGAACACGAATTTAAGCTTTCCACTCGTCTGGTACAATCGTAATGTCTTAGAAATGCGTTCTCTTACGATCGATAACATTTGTGTTATTGTTCTGTTTTTTATACCGATGTAAAAGAAATCTTCTATTTCCCGGTATATACCACCAAAAATCTACTGCTACGGTAGAACGCGCTCAATGTGATTTTTACAACATAAAAATACAATCTTCAATTTCAAATGTTTTTCCTGGGCCGTTTATTTCAGTTAGATTCTTAAGATAGTCTGCATGTAATTAGACCAATCAACAGCAGTTGAGCCACTTATTTCCAGTTATTTCTCGTAAAGCTTGATTGATGTTACCGATAATAAATGAAAAAAAAAAGTTTTCTTTAACGGAAAAGAAGTTTTGATCCGTTAAATATGTACTGTGACGTATATATTTATAACTTTGATATTCTGTTTTCTGTTTAACAATAATATATTTTCTTATTCTGTTACTTTGTTATTCCCACTTGCATAGATTGTGTAAAATACGGCGTTCTTGAAAGAAATATAATTGTCGTCTTTTTCTCTTTTTATTGTCTTTTAAACGTAAAATTTAGATTAAAAAAGTGAAGTTTACAAATAAGAAAAGTGGAATCAGACTGAGCCGGTCACGTACAGAATTATTTGATAAACGGTATATTGTTGTTTCAATTGTTTAAACGATAACAGTGATCAGATTTTCTATTTCGTTATACTTTAACGGTTCGATTACATTGTTTATACAACACAAAATGCTATTCATTATTTATTTTAATAACCAATACTTATGTAGATAGACGATTAAATAAATCTTAAAGATAAAAAAGATTTTCTTTTTACTTCCTTGTACGAAGTAAAGGTAGGTTTGCGATCGCGAAAAATTTTGGTTTGCAGATTTCCGTGGAAATATGCATTTTGACCATCCCTGAATCCTGTTTGACTAGTTTCTCGTGATTGCAATACGTATGCAAATTGCACACGTATTGCAATTCGCATAACTCATAAACGATTAGTCGGAGAAGGTTGAAATTGGATTTAGGACTGTTGTAATATTTATCTGTGCACGTTCCCTTTTGATTGCAATTAAATGAATCAAAAGTGTCCATAAAAGCCCAAAATACAAAATATATTTTGAGCTTTTTCTTAACTGTAGTAAGAAGTTCATTGAGAGCTTTTCAACGATATATCATAAATAGTACTTATTTTCATTGGTTCCAGAGCTATAGCTAAATAAAATTTTAATTAATGAAAATATTTGTATCTTACAAGGGGAACGCACATCGGTTCAAATCCGATTTCACTTCCTTCTTTTTTTAAATTTTTTTAATTTAAATATATTGATTTATTAATAAATACTAATCACCGATTGTAAAAAAAAGTTTTACGATAAATGATAATTCAATAATAACGATAAAAAAAATGAAAATATATCTGACGTTATTAATGAAATAAAATTTTACGTACTTTTTATTTTACAAAAATGTGTATATGTAATTTAACAGGCGTTCAAGGAAGTCATGTGGTGTCCACACCAGGATTTTTTTTTTACAAGACAAACCAATGCGAGCTACGCGTAAATAAAACTATTTCACTTTAGACTGTTTTCTCATTTAACTTTCATTATCATTTTTCTGTTTTATTTACTCTGTCAATTTCATTTTATTGTAGTTTTTTTTTTTTTTTTTTTAGTTTCTAGTTTAAATAAAAAGATTTGTTTTGTTCTCTTATTTTCGAAAAAGTCAAGAATGATTTTTTTTAATATTTTACCTTTTCATTTTTTATTTTCTTTCTTCTTCTTCTTTCGTTACGGCCGCCTAAGGACCACGTAACAATTTCATTTACTTCTCCATTATTGTTTCCTTATCTTTCAGTAGTCTTTCATCTTTTCGCTATGGGTTTTTTCCTTTCCTCGGACTACTTTGATCCAATTCTCTTAAGCTTCATATCTTGGAATCCTTCTATATTTCACACTTTCCTACGAAACACATTTTTATTTTTATTTTCTCTTTCCTGCTCTATTGTTATTGTTTTATGCTCTTTCTTCATATTTTTTGACTTCTTGGATCCAGCTTACTGTTAACATTTTTTTTAAAGGCAGTTGAAGATCTATTTCGTTAACCTGTTGTCATTCATTCAATACCTGCTCAAAGAAAATAAATCTTCTATTTCTCATTGATTCCGACATTTTTTCTACATTTTATATACTTCATTACTTCTTATTTTTCAGCCTTCATTGGTTTTTGGTGGAGCCATTATTTTCGTAATAATGCTTCTTCTAACAATTATAATGTATCTTCTTTATAATTAAGTGATGTGTCACTTAATACATACATATATATATATATATATATATATATATATATATATATACAGGTTATTTTTAGTGTTTATATAAGAGATGTAAAATAAAGATAATGCTAACAGAATTAAAACATTATTGATATAATGAAAGCAAACAACATGAATACGGTATAGAGATATTTATCTTTTTAGAACACCACTCTATTACATTTAAGAAAGGACAAAGTATATATTTTCTTTTGGGGTAAAATAACTATTACATTACAATTTATACGTAACGTATACTAAATCTTAACATTAATGAATTTTCACTTCAGGAAATGTAAACGCTTTCTGAAAAACAACCTTAGTGCTGTAAACAAAAGTTAACAAAATTGTTTTTCTTTAGAGTAAATTAACAGGACAATGAAATAAAGAGTTTTCATTGTATTAATATTTATCTATATAAGTATATAGTCTAGTAAACTATCTTTAAACACGTATTCAATGTTATTAAAAACAACAGTAAAGAACATATATATCACACACAATATAAAGAAGAACTTATTAAAAAGAGAGTCGCGCAACACCGCGACGCATTCTTCATCACCAGTACATGTTATAAACGCACTTCTCACTCTCCAGTTATAACTAACCAAGTGCAGGATAATATAACCCCACTTCTTCTATATCTTTGTTACAGGCCTTTTTTTTTTCTTTACGTTTAAAACCATTCTAAAATTTACCCTTTAATAAAAAGATTTCAATTATTTTAAATTGTTAGTTAACAGGATAATGTAAAAAATATATATAAAATTAGTTACTTCAATTTTCTTTATACGTTGTACATTTTAAAATAAAATAAATTAAAAGGAAAGACTTTTCTCTCTATCTTTCTATGTAGGTATACGAATATATATTTTTTTAATTAACTTTGTAAACGACCACATAAAAAAACAGATCTCAATTCATCCTATATTTGTATTTTTTTTTATCTATATATATATATATATATATATATATATACTTGTAAAGTAACCTGTCTTAACTGATTGATTGATACATCAATGTTCAGGAAAAACTTCTGAAGATAAATTGATGAAAATTTGTGTACTTGTTTTTCTTACGGGGTGAGTGTACACTAAGAAAGGATTTTTTTAAAATGGAGTAATAATAAAATTTACTATTTCTCTAATTTATTGATAAAACATGAAGATATCAGCTTGATTTTTGGCGTGTGTAATCTTCATTTGAATATCTAAATACTAACATTCAGATTCTTTGAAATTCCGAGTGTAAAGAGTTAAAATTGATTTTATTGAGAGTTTTTTTTTACATCCGGCTATTTTTGATAAGAAATGTAGATATCAACATAATTTTTGGTGTGTATGATCTTCATGTAAATATCTAAAAACCAATTTGTAGATTTTTCGAAATTCAACCTTAAATGAGTGAAGAAAGGTAAAAAAATTGGGACAACGGTTGCAAATATTCCCCCCATCTCCGACTACACTAAACGAGATATTCACTAGATTGGGGTTTACAAGTGCTTTTCAGATAAATAATTATTTATCTGAAAAATGTATTAAATATTTTCGAGTTTTTTTAATTTCGATTTTTTACGAAATGCGTCGATTATAGCGCGGCAGTTCAACCAACACAGCCACTAATACTGTATGCACTATGCGACTGACTGCATCTGCCTCCGGTTACTTGACTAAAATAACATCAGAGTAAAAAAAAAAAATATTTTTGTAATGAGAAAACAATATGGTCACTTCTAAGTGGTATTTGTCAGGTAAAGATAAGAACGAAGTAAAATACGTTTTTACCCGTACCAAGTACGGGAAACCGTTTATAACTAATATTTTTAAGATGGAGGCCGACTGTTTCGAATTCCAGTCTTGTACTGAACAAACTGTTGCTTTGAAGACATTACAATACACTGGTATATTTTATAAATTGAACAAACTTTAATTTTTATTTATTATCATTATTCTCACAAGAATGAGTTTAATGAACACAAGGGGTCAGGAGGCCAGAGCCCCTTGGCTAGACATTAAGGGCGAGTTAAGCGAGCATATATATATTTATTTTAAAAATGGTACCAATTTCAAAGACGTTTTTCGTATGGAGAAAATTTTTTAGGTTTAACTTTCATGAAGTTGTTCCAGATAACGTTAGATTAAAAAAATTAAATTAGTTTTGAGACGAAAGTTTATTAAAATATATTTGAAGAATTTTATATATATAATAATAATAATAATAATAATAATTATTATTATTATTATTACACAGATGTTTCAATCTTTTACAAGATGTAGCCTCTTCAAGTCTAGTTCGACAGGTAAGCCTTCAAGAGTTCTCGCCATGCTTGTCTGTCCTGCGTCGTCCTCTGCCAGTTTGTTCCACCCACCCTTCTAATGCCTCTGGTGGCCTGCCTCTTGGACATTGTTGCACTCTTGAACTACACTCAAGGGCCGCCTTTGTCCACCTTCCATCACATCTTCTCGCGATTACTCTCACCTTGTGATTGGGTACAAAACAAGGAATACGATTGGTTGGAATTTTGTGCCTGATAATGATAAGAATTACTCTCACCTTATGATTGGGTAAAAAACAAAGAATACGATTGGTTGGAATTTTGTGCCTGATAATGATAAGAATTACTCTCACCTTATGATGGGGTAAAAAACAAAGAATACGATTGGTTGGAATTTTGTGCCTGATAATGATAAGAATTACTCTCACCTTATGATTGGGTACAAAACAAATAATACTATTGGTTGGAATTTTGTGCCTGATAATGATAAAAATTACTCTCACCTTATGATTGGGTAAAAAACAAAGAATACTATTGGTTGGAATATACTGAATGATAATTAATCTATTACTTTTAGAGTTGTGATATTGTAAATGTAGTGCTTTTTGATTGGTCAATCGTATTGTGATTGGTTGAAAAATGTACGATATTTTCATTGCCTAGTTCCTGAAGTAATCTCTGTTGAACGGATAATGTTAAGTATAATCTGCGATATGAATGGATGAATGCCATCGGTTTATTTTTATTGGCTGCCTCTGAGTTGATTAGATACCTAGTGGGTCATATTTCATTGTTTTTTGTGTACTTTAAGTGAATGTGATGAAGAGTCAAACTTTAAATAAATTTTTACCAAATTGCATTATTACGAAAATTAATAAATATTCGTATCTTAATCTTTTTACATATTCTTTCGTTAGTCTCCACTATTGTAAAATTTAACACAAACATTATTTACTATAACGCATGAGTTTTTAGTATAATATTTACCATATTTAATTATACAGTTCTAATAATCTGCGTTTTGCAGTAGTATTGAGCTGCCTGATCATAATGGATTTCATCCGGACCAGCAGCTGTGTTGCCTACTTTCTCCAACGCTATCATGAATTCTTCCATTTTAAATGGTACATTGTATGAGTAATTATACTCAGTTCTGAAATTTAGTAGACCATCAAGTTCTGCTTTTTTCGTCCGAAAATCTTCATCGTAGTTAGCCGTTTTGCTGGCCTTCTCGAAGTGATTGGATAATAACTCTGCGATTTCGTTTGGAGTGTCCTTAATATCATCTTCAACTAGACTATTGGAAGCAAAGTTTTTACGCCCACAAATCGCCTTCATTTTCCTCCAAACGTCTGATGCATTAGTGGTTCTGTCGATGGATGACACGTATTACTGCCAGGATCGTTTCTTTGAATCTATCATGAGACCGTTTCGCATACGCCCTGTATATTTTAAAGGCAAAAGAATTATCTATCTATCGTAGGACGTCTATTAAAGGCGTTATACGCTCTTTTCTTCCTTTTTATAGCTTCACTTATTTCTTCGTTCCACCACGGAACGGGTCGCTTAGTAAGTTTCCCAGATGTTTTGGAAATATATCTCGATGCCGAGTCAAGTATCGCATTTATTATAGCGTCGATATCGTCTCCGATAACTCCAGTTGTTTCGGGGAGTATCGTCTTAGCTGTGAAGCTCGTCTAATCTGCCTTATCAAACAACCATCTTTTAGAGATTGGGTTTATGTTTCTTGTAACATCAGTTACAATTTGCACCGGGAAATGATCGCTTCCATGCAAATCATCTAAAACATGGAATCCGCTTATGAGAGCAAGATCTATACAGGAAGTCGATCCATTTCTGGCATTCCTTACCCTTCGTTTAAGTTCGGAATTCATCAGAAACCTTTCCAATTCTCTTCCGCGAGGATCTACTCGATCCGATCCCCAAAGAGAATTATGAGCATTAAAATCACCCACATGTAAAACAGGTGGGGGAAGCTCAGAAATTAATCGCGTTATGTCATCCTCCTTCCAATCAAAATTCGGCAAGTATATGCTGCAGACAGTAATCTGAAGCGGACGCTTCCATTCTAATGGCGACCGCTTGTAGGCTTGTAGTTAGATCAACCGCTTCGGCAGTAGCTCTAGTCGATGTTAATATGACTACTCCACCTCCAACTCTTATATTTGGCGGTTGATCTCGCCGAAATGCATCATATCCTCGTAATTTAAATTTTTCATTTCGGCAGAAATGTGTTTCTTGCAGACGTATACAAATCGGGTCTACATCATGTACCAAGTGTTGGAGTTCATGGATGTTTGAAAAACATTCATTAATGTTCTATTGTACAATCGACTCGCTAATTTTAAATTAAATTATGGCCTACGTTTACCTTTCGGCCACCCTTTTCTTCTTTTTTTCCACATTACGAACAGCTTCGTGTTCGCGGAGAACGTCGTCGCCCGTATAGCTTCCGGTCTCCGAATCGGAGACCACCGAAGCCGCTGACGACGATGGACATGGATCGGCGCTGGTTTCAGGCGGAAACCTGGCCGACCCCCGACACGGGGATCGCACCAATCACCGCCTGTGGAGGGGGGACACTTGCCCCCCCCTGTGTGATTTTTTGTGGCCTCTGGGGTTTAGAGGCCACCTCAGTTGAAGGAGGCTTGGGAGCCTCTATAGCAATCAGTTTCTTCTAATTATCAAGGATCTCGCTAAGACGGACTTGGCATTCTGGCTTGGCGTCCGTTTTCTTCTGAACAAGAGCAACTTTCGGAGATTTATCTTCAGGAGGCTGTACTACTATCTTTGGCTTAACACGTTCTTTACTATTGAAAGGCTTCATTTTATTTTCAATAATTCTTACAATCATGTTAGCCAAAGTGGGCGCAAGTTTGCTGATGAGCTGACTTTCATCGACAGGAATTGGAGCAGGAGAAGGAACAGCAGCCGTAGCCTGAGCATAAGTTGTTGTTGCTCTAGGTTTGCGGACGTTTACTATCTTTTCAGCTTCAAGGTAGCTGACTTTCTGCAGGGTTTTAACTTCCTGCACAGCTAACTCGTCTTTGTAGACAGAACAATTCCTGGATCTACATGAATACTGTTCCTTGCAATTGATACATGTAGGAGGCTCCTTACAGGGCTCTCCTTCATGCACCTCATCGCCACACATAACGTAGAGTTTTGCAGCATGCTTCTGCAATTGTAGTCGTTCCACGTGGCATGAAATCAAACAGCAGTATGCCAAACCGATCCCAAAAGACTGTAGCCATCAGTTTGCGTCCAAATGGCTGTGGCTTGACCTTTCTCGGCCAGGTTGGTGATTGAGGATGACGCTAATGATCTGATTGTCATTTTCTCTCTTGCGTGTAAAATGCATGTTTCATCGCCAGTGACCATCGAATTAAGAAACTCTTCACCTTTTTCTATGTAGTAAATCAAAGATTCCAAAACAGATCCCACTCGAATTTTTTTGTGACGTTTCGTTAAGACGTGCACACCTTTCTGAAGCCTAAATGTTCATGAACAATGGGACCGATAACCGCTCTTGAAATATCAGGAAAAAGTAGAGCCAGGTCGAAAATCGTTGAGCAACGATCTTTTCTGATTTCATCACCGACGCGTTTCAACAAGTTCTCGGTGATTATCGGCGATTTTCCGATCTGCTAACTGAGCACAAAGTTCTTTGAAAATTGTACGGTACACTTTCGTATTATCAATCCGGACAAAAAATATTGGCTCACACTATACGATTACCAGAAATAGCACATCGTAACCGATTTTCTCGTCGTAAATTAAACGTTCATACATCCTGTGAGCATTTTCAGCCATCCAATATCTGGTGTTTTGTGAATTAACATGCCTAGATAATACTAACATGCCTCCTCTGACACTAAATACAATATTGAGTCTATCTGTCCGTCGACAGTGTTTTGAGAAGCCAGTAGTTTAAGAAGTTTCAGTTTGTCGTTCTCTTAACCATACTTGTTAAATGATGCGGTTTAAAATTTAAATCATAAAAAATTTAGGCAAGATGTGTATTTTACATTGTTTTGTTGTGATCCATTTTTTTAACTGACAAATGTTTTTTTGAATGGCTATTGAAACGCAATAGAATGGCTATTGAAACGCCTATTTCGTTTTGCGTTTGAAATCGACACCGTTATATCCTATTTTTTTAAACAAATCTTGTGTGCTAATCTTTGCTGAGATACTGCCATTCAAAATTTTTTCTTCATTGACGCGTTTCTTGAAAGGATTCTGAATGCAAATATGCTTTTACTATAGCAACCCTTTTTTTTTAAAAAATGCAACTGCAAAGAATTAACTATATCTCACTGAAGCGTTAACAGTTTCGATTGGCAACAATGTACGAAAATAATAACATATACAACCAACCAACAGAGGTACTGTTAATTGCAGCGACGGTAGCAGCTTTAAAGGTTGTGAGTCACCTTAACTGCAGTTCGAGCCGGTTCGGTTCGCTTTTAAGTTTCTCTGTGTTTATCAAATGGGCTGATTTTGGAATATTTCTTTTATTTTATAAAAAGGGCTTCTGCTAGTCTAGTTGTAATTTTTTTCAGACTAATTAAAATAAGATTTTTTTCGATGAAAAATTATATTACAAAAATAAATAATTTCACGATATTTTTAGTGTCATTAACACTACGTGTAATACTGATTTTTTACAACATATTTATATCCTACTTTCAAAAGGATATTTAACATTTTTCTCGTAAAAAATTCAGGAAAACCAAAATAAAACATTTGATTTCAAATTAATTCTTTTATTTGATAAAACTTAAAAAAAAATACGTTTCCCCGAATTTCATTCTTAGTTCACAATTCACAATCGTCTCTTTAATACTAAAATGTTTTACGTCTCAAAATATTATTAATTTTCTTATTTTTATCAAGATTTACGTTTTTTGACATTCTATTTCTTTTAAATACCTTCATTTATTATCAGAACTGTAGTTATCTTTCTTCTGGATTGATTACTTTTTATTACAAATGGGGTTGCTGATTTATTTTTAATTTTGGATACTGGAGTCTTTTTTAATTTTGATACTTTTCATTATATTTCTTTACACTGATGCTTTTTTTGCAAATTATTTTTTTCTGTTGATTTATTTTTTATTTAATGTCATAAAATCTCGACAGACCTAACCTTCTTTGTTTTAAATAAAAGTAAAAAAAATAATACAGCTGTTAAAAATTAAAAACACTACTATCTAAAACAGTAGGATTTCTTAAGAACATTCTAGTCACGGTTTTTTAAATTTGCATCTGATTTTCAAATGGGCGCATTCTGAGCACGTTAGCCGTAGGGTGACAAACAATGCTCTTTAATATAGGATAATTACTAATAAAGTATAATTAAAGAGCGTGTGGCTGACAATTTTGCATATAGTATTTGTATACAGTATTTTTTTTTCAGATTTTTAAAATTTATTTAAACATATATATATATATATATATATATATATATATATATGTATACTTATTTACTTAGTCTATAACACTCCGAGCAACGTGAAGATTCCTAAGCTAGTTAGTTCATATATGTAAATCTGTTCAGCCGTTGAGCTATTACGTTGGAATAAACATACGTACATACACCCTACTAAATACATTACACTCCTTTTTGGGAAGTCGTGTAATAATAATAATTTTTATAAAAATCTTCTGGTATTTTTGGGTCACGATAAATTAATAACTTATGATGAAACCACAGAAACAAATTAATAAAATTTACTACCGTAATTCATTCATACAATATCTTAGCAGGTCTTAAAACTCAACTATTTTCGATACAAATAAATCGAAATTGAAAATACTATCGATTTAAATACATACATACGATTTAGAATCGTATGTATGATTTTTTGTAACCTTTAGTTACGCCAGCCTCAATGGCGCGAGTGGTAGCGTCTTGGCCTTTCATCCGGAGGTCCCGGGTTTGAATCCCGGTCAGGCATGATATTTTCACACGCTACAAAAATTGTAATTCATCTCATCCTCTGAAGTAATAAGTAACAGTGGTTCTTGAGATTAAAAAAAGAACCTTTCAATTACAACTAAAGACACATATATACATATTTACATGTCCTATGACACTCCCGGTAATATAAGGATTCCAACGCGGGGTCACACATCTAAATCGGTTCAGCCGTTTTGATACTCTCTCTTTTCCTGTTTATCCTCCGGTAACTACCGTTTAGATAATTCTTCAGAGGATGAATGAGGATGTATGTATGAGTGTAAATGAAGTGTAGTCTTGTACATTCTCAGTTCGACCATTCCTGAGATGTGTGGTTAATTGAAATCCAACTGCCAAAGAACACCGGTATCCACGATCTAGTATTCAAATCCGTGTAAAAATAACTGGTTTTACTAGGACATGAACGCTGTAACTTTCGACTTTCCAAATCAGCTGATTTGGGAAGACGCGTTAACCACTAGACCAACCCGATGGGTCAGCCGTTGTGATACTACGGTGGAATAAACATACACTTATTACACACTTTTTAGTGTAGTCGTGTAAAAAATTAAATAGAGTAGAATAAAACAATTTACCGTTTTTTGGAATATTTCACTCGCCATCAGTTAAAAGAATGGGGCGTGGTTTGGTTGTTGTACGTGCTCACATTTTTATTTTAGGTGCTATTGGCGCAGAGTGGACCAATGACGGTGCCCCGGGCGGCTGCGCGCAGCTAACGAACGAATCATTCGTATGAACGATTTATATTTCTGGAACGATTTATTCCTTCAAATGATTTATATTTCTTGATACGAACGATTTATTTAGAATTATATTTGTGTTTTGGGGATAGAATAGGAAAATTTTGGAGTTTGAGCTGACTTAAAAAAAATCTCAATTCAAGAAACAGCTCAAAATGTTCAGGATTATAAAGCTTTTCGTTGTAAAGGTTTTTGGTGTTGATAGTGACGTACATCATGATTCTAAATTCATGATATACGTTATTTAGTTACAATTGGTAAAAACATTTAACAAAACCATGTGTAATGAAATATAACCATGTTAAGATTTACTCAACGCCATTTTCCTAGCGCAAAAAATCTCGCTTTTTGCGTAGTATATATAACTTTTTTTTAATTTTGATTTTTTAAACTAATTAAAGGTTTAAAATTTTTTACAATTTTTTAATTTTTTTATTAGCCAGCGAATTAAAAAAAAGAATACATTTTTTTATTTATTAATAATGGTTAAAATTTATTTTTTACTTTGATAATTTTATATTAATAATAATAAAAAATAAAATTATAAAAACATATTTTTAATTCAGTCAAATAAATATTTTATTAGCCTATTAATAGACGTACTATGTATACATGATGGGTGGAATATATACAGAATAGAATAAAATACCCGATGCACTTCTATTAATAGACTATTTCAAAATAATTGGTGTAAGAACATAATAGTCTAGAGTAAGAAAGAGAAAGTTAGATAACAAAATTGAGAGAGAATCTGTGCTAACAGTAACTGTTCTGTAATGGTTATGTTAATAGCAATGATAGTCAAAGTGTATGGTAATTGTAGTGCATGCAGTTAGTACTCGTCCAGATTAGTGACGTCATGAAATGAGCTGAGTGGATGAACGAAGCAAGTAGAACTGTGTGGTATGGAATATAGAGGGAGAGTATATATATATATATATATATATATACAAAATGCATAGAACGCTATCTGGTGGTACACTACTGAATATTACTCACATGTTTAAAGGTGATTTTGTACGTAGTCTGTGTTAGTTGGGTTTATACTAAAGAGGATGAAGCTCGTTTGGTTACAGTGTGGGTTGAATTTAGGGGAGGGAGGTTATGGGATATCATACATATGAAGCTCATCTGGCTTGCATTATAGCCCATTAATTAATGAGCAAGCTATTAATTAAACAATAATGTTGCTATTAGCTGCTTCTTCTTCTGTTCCTGTTTCTATCTTCCTCCCTTCAATTCTTCTTCTTCGTCTTCTTCTTTATCCTTCTGTTCACCGTCACCATAATGATAATGATGATTATAGTAATAATAATAATCATACCGTCTCACTCTATACATTTTGATTTATTGATGTGACATTACCTTATGTATACAAGTACTAAATAAGAAGGATATTATCGTACACGTTTTCTGAATATTTTACAATCCTGAACTAACCTTAATCGCCCTTCTTAGACATTATTATATAAATAAAACCATTGTATACATCCCTCTAATATATATATATATATAAAGTGCCAATTATATTTACACTAGACTGGCTTTGCCTTCTTTGGTATTCTCTTTACACTTTCTTGTTTCTATTTTTCTTCAACATTCTCTTTTTCCTTTTAACCACATACTTCCAAAAACGATGTTCCCCTTTTCATCACCCTTATTTATGATCATAAATCATGAAGTATAATATGTTACTATTTATTAATACAAAACAGTAGAATTTTCCTTTTGAATATTATCAAATTTAATGACACTGTTTATCATCACATGTACAATATTTTGTAAATTATAATATTATATTTTAATGCTGAATAATCTATAAATTTTCAATAATTAATAAATATAATTTTATTTATTTTAAATTAATATTTAATTAAATAATTATTTTAAAGTAATAATATTAAGCATTTATGTAGCACGAAAAATAAAATTATTTACATTAAATTGATTTATTTAATAAGGATGAAGAATATAATAATTATATATAAAAGAAACAACTGTGGTAGACCACGGTAAAGATGATAGAATATTTTAAATGGCTGAAAAAAGTACAATAAAAAATGAAGTCGAAAGAATGAAGTGATGAAGTGATAAAATTAAGAATGAAGTGATATTGATTAAAATTTAATTAGTATTATACCGAACATGTCCTATATGGATATATTTGAAACAAATATTCATAAAATAGTAAAATCCATAAAATAAAAATTATTAATTAATAAAAAAGTCAAATTACGATAAAAGTTTAAATACTGTTAATTATAAAGAATAAAACCATTAAAGATTACTGCTTAAAAAAATGCTAATTAAAAATTCTAATTGGCGATCTCTGTGGCAGAGTGGTTCTTTCACCCGGAGGTCCCGAGTCTGAATTCCAGTGAAGCATGCCATTTTTCATGTGCTAAAAAATTCCATTTCCATACCCCTTGCACAAGCTTCATAATTACGTGGCAATATCATAAAAGAAATCTCTTCCGGTACGCTGGGAGGCGGAGGTAGATTTCAACGGTGCTAAGTAAGAGATAAAAAAGATTTTCAGCTTAAAGTTAAGAAAAACTTCAAATTTACTCAATACGACAATGATTGCATGCGATAAAAAGTTTCACATGTTTAGCATACAAGCCTCATCTTCTTACAATTCCAGCCATATTTTGGTTATCCCTTGGCGTAAGGGTTGGTCA
Organism: Lycorma delicatula; assembly: GCF_047948215.1. Lineage (NCBI taxonomy): Eukaryota > Metazoa > Arthropoda > Insecta > Hemiptera > Fulgoridae > Lycorma > Lycorma delicatula. The sequence goes on along the minus strand of NC_134464.1, from coordinate 100,636,638 downwards.
TATCAAAAATTAATTCAGACAAAGGTTTTAGGTTATGTTTAGAGGGATAACGACCACTTTAAACAGATTCGATACCGTACCTATTAAGGGAGGGTATGATTTATTTGTCTTCAAAACCCCATTTTTCCACCCCCTGAGCCAATGGTTGGTGATATCAAAAAACTTTACTTAAATAAGTTTTAGTCCTCTTATTCAAAGAAAGCAGGAACTTTAAACGAATTCGATATTTTACTTAATAAGAAAGTTATAGCGATATTTTTTTCGTAAAAGCTCCCCCCATGGTCCGATTTTGCCCATTAAAGAACTCGACCAAGATGTTTGGTCGTTATATTTTATGTATCAATTTGAAAGTGATTGGCGCAAAATTACGGCAGTTATCGTGTCCACAAGAAAGTTAAATATATAAACTTTTGAAATGACGGTGGTTTTGGGGTCTGGAGGATGGTTTTGGGGTCTGGAAACGCGAAGATATGTCAAAATTTTTCGGAAGTCGTATCAAAGTACCCGTTACAATACGTAGCTTTCTTATGAAATTTACCTTAAAAAAAAATTAACAACCAATTCAAAGAGTTATTTATTATGAAATCATGAAATGTAAGAATCACGTACAGCAAATTAATTCAGTAACTTATTAAAATTTAGTATTTAGTAAATACTGAAAATTGAGTATTGCATTTTTCGGTAAAATCACTAAATATCTGATAAAAATATATATATTTGAACAAGAGGATAAGTAATTCGGAACTGGACTATTATGTTTTATTATTTATAGGAAAGATTAGTCTATTTACTTTTACATCTGTTGATTGCTTTTAATCTGTTTCATAAGTTTTAATCAATTTGTTAGTCATTTTTTTTTTTAGATCAATCAAAAAAAAGAGCTTGTTATCAGAACTCTGAAACCAAGAAACGAAGAATATATTTTCTTTTATAGCTAAAACAAGTCTGAGAAAGTTCCATCCTTTCGTATCCCTACCACGTCTAACATTTACATTTAAAAATTGTAATAAAATAATCTGATTACAAATACATTTGCTATAACATTAAATTAATAACTAAGCCAATGCTGTAGTCTGATCCATTCCTCTAACTGTTAGAGCTGGGAACACATCATATCTTTGTAGAAAAAAAAATACATTATTAAATACCGTCAGTTGGAGTTATTTAAAGCAAATTAAATATTTTTCAGTATGGTTTAAAATTTGAGATTTTTGTTATATGAATTTCAAAAAATCTAATTAGCCAAACAAAGGCTTTAGTATCTTTAGTCTCACATTGATTTCTAATAATGAGTGGAAAACTAATGAATCAAGGTTAATAAATCTTAAGAAAAAATCGTATGTGGACACCTGATGACTTCCTTGTACGCCTATTAAATTACATGTATTAATATACATATATTTTTAAGCACATAAAATTTTATTTCATTAATAACTTCTGATATCTTTTCATATTTTTTTGTGGTTGTTTTGTTTTTTGTAGTTGATTGAATTATTATTTATCGTAAATTTTTGTTATAATCAGAGGTTAATAATTGTTAATAAACCAATATATTTAATTAAAAAAATTTAAAAAAAGTTTGATTCGAATCGATGTGCCTTCAACTTGTAAGATCCAAATACTTCATTAATTAAAGTTTAATTTGACTGTGACACTGGAACCAATGAAAATGTTTCACTTATGATATATCGTTAAGAAAGAAGCCGTAATAAGAAAGAGAGTCCGACAAGGATGTTCTCTATCTCCGTTACTTTTTAATCTTTACATGGAACTAGCTGTTAATGATGTCAAAGAACAATTTAGATTCGGAGTAACAGTACAAGGTGAAAAGATAAAGACGCTACGATTTGCTGATGATATAGTAATTCTAGCCGAGAGTAAAAAGGATTTAGAAGAAACAATGAACGGCATAGATGAAGTCCTACGCAAAAACTATCGCATGAAAATAAACAAGAACAAAACAAAAGTAATGAAATGTAGTAGAAATAACAAAGATGGACCACTGAATTTGAAAATAGGAGGAGAAAAGATTACGGAGGTAGAGAAATTTTGTTATTTGGGAAGTAGAATTACTAAAGATGGACGAAGCAGGAGCGATATAAAATGCGAATAGCACAAGCGAAACGAGCCTTCAGTAAGAAATATAATTTGTTTACATCAAAAATTAATTTAAATGTCAGGAAAAGATTTTTGAAAGAGTATGTTTGGAGTGTCGCTTTATATGGAAGTGAAACTTGGACGATCCGAGTATCTGAGAAGAAAAGATTAGAAGCTTTTGAAATGCGGTGCTGTAGGAGAATGTTAAAAATCAGATGGGTGGATAAAGTGACAAATGAAGAGGTATTGCGGCAAATAGATGAAGAAAGAAGCATTTGGAAAAATATAGTTAAAAGAAGAGACAGACTTATAGGCCACATACTAAGGCATCCTGGAATAGTCGCTTTAATATTGGAAGGACAGGTAGAAGGGAAAAATTGTGTAGGCAGGCCACGTTTGGAGTATGTAAAACAAATTGTTAGGGATGTAGGATGTAGAGGGTATACTGAAATGAAACGACTAGCACTAGATAGGGAATTTTGGAGAGCTGCATCAAACCAGTCAAATGACTGAAGACAAAAAAAAAGTAGGAATTCTATCCGTCATTGTAATTGTATGATATTTCTATATCCTAGACGGGTGACGTTAAGTATTTAGGGACTGCATTTTGAGTGTCGCCTAACGTAGATAAAGAATATTGTCAAAAGAAAAACAAAAATTGAGTTTCCAAAAATTGTTTTGACTTCTCGGACACAATCCATGTTATAATTTTTCAGACAGTACTACTGCATATTTATTTGGTCATAATGAATCCAAATCTGGAGTACTTACAGTCATCTCAATATCGAGATAATCAGAATGGAAATTAAATTCAAAAAAATAATTAAATTTAGGATAATTTACCTCGACGAAAATCAATTTTTTTCTAGGGAAAAGTACTTAAGGAAAGTAATTCTTTTAAATACTTCCTTTAAGTAATTATTAATCATATATTTATAATTGTTAATGTTTTAAATAGTCCATCATTTTTAATACACTCGTATTTGAGTAACGTATTCTTATTGAAAAACTGCATTTTTTAAGATAACTGAATTCCCGTTATTTTCTTATAATTTAATATTTTTTTTAATAAAAATTATATCATTCCTGAAATTTTATCCCAAAAATATGTTATAACTAAAATGTGCATGCGTACGCGAAATACACAAAACTGATATGTTGTCTTGTATATTTGTGCAAGAAAATTAAAAAAAATAATCACTAATCTACAACAGTAAAAAAGTTAATCAAATTAAATTATATTACTAAATCTAATAAGCAAATAAAAAAAAATATATGTATAAATAAAATTATCCTCTTTAATGAGAAGTGTACATAAAAAGAGTATAAGAAAAAAAGAAGAGAAAACAGGGTCGTATAAAGAGAAGGCGGTAAATCTTTTAATAATTAAAATTCAATCTAATGACATAATGGGTACTTAAGCTAAATATGGTGCAGTTAAATAGGTCATAAAGCACTGAGCAGGAGTACCCATGAAGGGTAAGGGTAGGTATTAAATTAACGGAGATAGAACGAAAAGGAACGAGTGAGAGGGTATGTATATAAGAGGAAGTGACTTTTGGAAAATTTCCTTTGCCAAGTAAAATTGACTCTCGAAACGTTGTTGTAGTAGAAATAATAATACTAATAATAATAGTACTAGTATTAAATACGCGCACAACGTTGGTTAGTTGTAAAAGAAATGCAAGCTATAAACATTTTTATTGCTCCCCCACTCATAATTAGTTGAGAATCATAAAAAAACGCCACTTTCTTCATCGTTTTTTTTTCTTTTTTCTCCTTTTCTACCACTTTATTATAATTTCTTTCTTTATTTTAATCAAAACAACTAATAAATAATTAGGTCAACAATGATTTTATGTTTATTATTCTTTACTCGTGCAAGAAGAATAGAGGTTGATGAAATATTTTTTTAATAATTTAATAAAAAAATATAATTTTTCTGTACTATAATTTGTAAAACTGATTGTTTTTACTTGTTAATATTATAACAATTATAATTTCATAAGGATCAGAAATATTATATGTAGACCAAGAGAATAAATACTTAATTATTAACTGTTTACTACATTATTTCTTGGTAAATGATAACATGTTATATGATATAGATTAAAAAAACAAGTACACTGAGAGCGAAAAAAAAATACTTAGATTTACAATGATTGCAAAGAAATTGGGTGATTTAAGAAATTGAAAATTGTTGGGGGTTAAAAGAAATCAGATAAGACATCAAGTTTGAAATTATTATAAAATAATAGAAAGACTGATAGAATGTAGGCAAACATTGAATGTTAAAACTATAGTGTTAACCTGAAAAATAGCAGAAAAATATAAACTTTAATTTTATTCTTATTAATTGTGCTGTGGATTTGTAAACGATGACTTACGTAAAAGTAAAAATACTCTTTCCCAAAACACAAATATTCCTCCCTTAATAGATCACGCCTTTAGTTTGCTTAAGACAAAAAGAAATACAGAGCAATTCTAAATGATGAACTCAATTTAGTATGAATTGTACATTGTATCTGACTGATCAGCGTAACTAATTGAGAGAGTAGATCCGAAAGTTTCGAATAACGTCGCTAGAACGCATTTAGTAGCGTAAATGACCGCTAGAGTGCTTGCGCCACCATTATGGGTCAGTTGTGAGTAAGATGGCTACAGTGAAATACAAGGTTTTCTGTGTTTTTGAGAACAACAAGTCTTAAGTTGGCAACTGCAGTGCAGCGTGCGATTGGTATCCGATTTAACATTGACCCTCAAGGGGTCAACAAGGAAGAGCATATATGTTGGTTTCACGATTTGAACAAAGAGGGTGTCTTTACAAAGACACCCTCTTTGTTCAAGAATAATTTGTCGCCTTGGTTTAATACCTCGGCTAAGTTTACATTATTCTAAATATTTGTTGTTTGCTGCTTCATACAAATAAATAAAAGTTTTGACTTCGTTTATAATATAAATTGTTTTTACTATAATCTTGAATTTGTAAATTATATATTTAACAGTATTATATTAATTACTTGTACATTTATAACAAATTCAAGTTGATATTTGGATGAAGGAACTAGTTTAAAATATTCTAGTGCGGAGCCAGTTTTTATAGCTTGGTTGTCGCCGAGTGAGACGTCAGGAGCTTTGTGAGCCGGGTGAGTTGCCAGGAACTGTGTGAGTCGTAGGGAGCCGAGTGCAGCTGTCCGAAGGACTTTTAAAAAAATTATAAGTCCTTGTTTAAATAAAATTTAGTTTCTCATTTAAAAAGAAAGTCACAAAAAAGTGAACATTTTATAAAGAGTATTTAAAAACTAAATAACTCAAATAAATAACCTCATTTAAATCCGCTGGGTCTTAACAGGTAAGAGCACGGGCAGACTGCGTATGGCAAAGGAGAACGTGAAACGAGTTGAAGAAGTTTCGTACAAAGCCCAAGAAAGTCAACCTATAGAACGAGCAGAGTACTTGGAATACCACAACAGACGTGTTTTGAAGAGTCTCTTACTTTTCTAGCCATATCGGCTACAAATTTTACAAGTTCTTTATGGAATTAGTAAACCAAAACATATTGAATTTTGTGATGTTATGCTTGAAAACATGGAGGATGGTACTTTTCTTTCGCGTTTAATTTTTAGCGGTGAGTGACGTTCCATCTCTATGGAAAAATGAATACAATATTCCCAAATGGGTTCTACAAAATCTTCATGACGCACAAGAGAGACTCCCTCCAAAGTAAATGTATTTTGCGCCTTATCGTAAACAAAGGTTAACTTTACGGAATACACGGTTACTGGGATAAAATAGCAGGACATGCTGAAAAACCGGCTTTTTCTTCAACTATACAGAGACGCACATGAATTCATATTTCAACAGGACGGAGTTCAATGCTACCTGAATGAATTTCTGATCCCGTTAAAGTCCAACAGGGCAAGGAACGGGGAAGAGGTCGCGACCGCAACGTCACTAGGCGTCACTGAGGCAGAGAATGAATCTCTGCCTCAACGATGGATAAGGGGCACCTTCAGAACCACCGTTAGGTATTGCTTCAGAGGATGAGATGAATGAAAATTTTTGTAATTTATGAAAATGCCATGCCTGACCTGGATTCGAGCCTAGGACCTCTGGATGAAAGGCCGAAACGCTACCACTCGCACCACGAAGGCAGGCAGAGAATGAAGACCTGGCTCTTCAGTTCTGGCCTCTAAGATCACCTGATCTCATTCCTTGTGACCTTGGCTTTTTCTTGAGGAGGTTTGTGAAAAATACAGTTACTTACCATCTCTACCAAGAAATCTGTACGATCTGCGAAACAGTATCATAGCTGCGGCGAACTCAGTAACGGAAAAAAAGCTTCCTCGAGTGTCTGGGATGAGTTCAACTACCGTTTCGATGTGTACTCGCAGCTGGAGGGGGCCAAACTGAACATTTATGGATCTTACTTGTAAACTTTATGGTGAATATTGTCGGATTTACTTCCTATTACTATCATTAGTTCTTAATTTAGAATACAGAGTAACAAAATTAAGTCTGTCATTTTGAATTACTCTATAGAAATAACACACCATCTTCCACCAATCTTCATATTTTAGTTTGTTTCAATTTATCGAAAGCGTTATTTAAAGAAACATATGCACAAGATAGTTTTTACTTTATAATGCGATGTATGTCATTACTGTAATTTATGGAGTACGGGGAGCTGATCACTTATATTTTACACCAAAATTTCCTTGCTTGTTTATTTAGTATCTTATGAGAATGGAAAAGTATTTATTATTTAATAAAAAATTTAAAAAAATCTTTGTTTTCATCTCCATTTTCTAGAAATCATTGTAGCACTATCATTCTTTATTATTATTATATTAATGAGTTTGTAAAATTTTAATTTACCTATTTTTTTTCTGCTACGTCTATAATGCAATTTTAGGTTTAAAAAAGATGTGATTAAAATATTTGAAAAATACAAATACAGTTAAAAAACACGATTGTAATCTACGTCATCAAAAGTTATAATATAATTATTTTATTTATAAAAATAAAAATATATTGAATGGGTTATTCCATTTTAAAATTTTTTCTCCAATTCATGTACTGCTTCTGTGTAAAGTTAAAAAGCAACTACATTCCTTTCTGAATCAAAACTCGTCTTCTTTTTGCATGCTCTAATAACTACGAATTTATTCTTGTATAGATAGTATGTAACTGTAATTAGTTGTGTTTTTATAAAAGTTCTTTTCTTTTAAGGATGACGATTGTTTTTTGTAATTAAACTCGCATTCCGAAAAAAAATTTAGTTACATTTTAACAATTTTAAAGCTTTTTGTGTTTAAACTTATTTTAATAAAAGAATAAGATTGCAAAATATTTCTTCCATGTAAATTAAAAAAAAAAAATTATAAACACTTGCGCAGTATTGCGCCAGAAGACCGACTTTTCGTTTCCGTGGCCATCAGAATATTTCGCAATCAGAAACGCACTGATTTTCAGAGTACATCGCACTACATGTGTTCGAATAACCACCAACGGATCCTACATATAAGCATAAAGTTTCAACTCGCTCACTGTATAAGTACGTATGAAAATAAACATACCAACATAACTTCAAATGTTTTATCAACGTTAAATTGTGCGTAATTAAGAACGACCAAACCAATTTTTATCAAATTTTTACAAGCATAACTTCAGATAGCATTTACAGCATTACTAAATGTTTAGTAATGCTGTACTACTACAGCATTACTAAACATTTCAATGAGATTGATTGAGTACTTTGCGAGATTTACGAGCCACAAAATATTACATATAGGCCTCCCTCTCTCTCTCTCTCTCTCTCTCTCTCTCTCTCTCTATACATATATATAAAGAGTATATATATTTTAAGGGTTTAAAAAGAAATATAAATATAATAATAGAAATGTAATTTATATACATACAAACCCCAATTTAAGTGAATGTTTATTCATACTCCTCATACCTCAATAGGTGAAGAAAATTCACTTCACCACAATCTAAAATGAGCTCTCCTTTTAATTTTTAAAAAAAAGTTTACTTTTAGTAAAACTTGCTTTTAGTAAGTTATTATCCTTCGGGAAAAACAATATCATCTACTGTTATACAGTTTTCTGTTTAAAATTAAAAAATCCGATTCCAAAATCCATAGTTATAATTATATAAATATAAGCCTACATTTATGCCCTTCAATACGTTTATTTATTATAAATATAATTGGATATGAACTCGTTTGTAAAATATTTATACTGAGGGTAAATTTTATTCAGACTATAAGTGTAATGAGATGTAAGACGGGTTGGCATTTAATCTATTAAAAGGATAATAAACAGAATGTTAGTAACATAAACTACAAGCAGATAATGACCCAGTAAAAGTAATAAATCTTGTTGAGGTCAGACTGTTATAGGCGCGTGCGGTTGGCCACTGGTCACTACAATTACCAAATTAACTTCTGACGTCCACAACCCTCGTCTGGTCATTTGGCCCCAGCCAACAGCCATTTATCATTAAAAAAACTTGTTTTAACCCTTCAATATTTTACCCTCTTCTTCAACGAATACATAATAATATACATTGCTGAATATTATTAAAATAGTTCACTGTTCGTGCCCTTTTTTTTTCTTTATAACCTTTAAAAAATAGCAGGTGATGTGTTTAGTTTTATTTCCTGAAGATGTAAAAGAAAAACCCTGTTCAATATTTTTAATGAAAGAAATTCGGACTGTGAATTTTATTGAATTAAATGTTATTATATTTACTTATAAATTTTGTATTATTCTTTTAATTTTTTTTTTTTGACAAGTTTGGCCCATTTTCCCGTGCATCTGATTTCTAAAAAATAAATTTTATATTAATATTGCACATTTCCGGTTTTCTGCAACTGTTGTATTGTAAAGTAGGCTATCTTTTAAGTTTTTACTTTTAATTTCTTTTTAAATAAAACTAACCGTAGATACATTTGGTAAAGTGAATAAGAGTTAACAGTTACTATTACTGAGCTGTTATTAAATAACTATTACGTTTTAAACGAATAAAAGTTGCGAATACTAAGTAAGCCTACAACTTACTAGAATTTTCCCGAGGCTTAATAACTACTAACAATTTTTTGTTGAAAAAGCTAGTAACTGTCACATGAGCATTGTAATAACTACCCTTTTTTTTAAGTCTGATGAAGAGCAGAGTAATTTTACGTTAGTCGTAGCCGTGGCGATGTTTACGTCAGTTCGTGAAAGAAAAAAGTACATCCTAAGAAAAGCCATAAACATGAGTAAGTCTAAGGAGCTGTTAAGGTTTGAAAATTAAAATGTAAATTTTCTAGCAGAGAAACTTTTACCTGAATCTCGAGGAGGTGCTCTATCATTCAGGAAAAAATGGAAATTTTTTAAGATTCCTTGGCGAACCAGGTTTTCAGTGTGGGATTGCAAAGGACTTCGGTGTCCACTGTGTGTAAAACGATTAATCATGGATGGACAACATTATTGCTAAAGAAAATAACCGAATACAATTCCCAAAGACAGCGCGAAAAATAAATGAGGCGAAGTTGCGATGACAGAGACGTTGCGTTGACTGCATCGATAGAAATTACCGAAAGAAACCACAGCCATACGAGGACGAATATATTAACCGTAAAGGGTATGTCAGCCTTAATGTACAAGCTACTTATAATGCGGATGAAGTAATTACCAGTTTAAGTGCTGAGGAACCTGGGAGTGTCCATGATGCAAATGCAAATGCCAATCGAATTGGGAATTGCAATCTTTTAAATTGAAATGGTGTACCGGTCGGGATCATGGGTATTCGAGGAATGAGGACATCCTCACCTTTGAAAGGCCCCGTTAAAATCGTTGTTTCCACTACGTTATTCATCAATTTCTTAACTGCAAGTCGCGTGCCGTTGCAGAGTTTTGGCCGATTAATATTCCGCAACAGGATAATTGGCACACCTATTTTCAATTTTAATATGTGTGGTGGCATCCCTGGCAGATCAAGTGAGTTTAAAAATCCCGTTGGATAATTAACTGGACACGCATATTCGTAGTCAACTGCAATGTACGAACGTGTCGCCACAGTGTTGAATATTTCAGGCAAGAATTTATTTCGTCTGCTGGTGTCGATCGAGAAATTACAGGCAATGTTTGCTTAAAATCTCCTGCGAGCAGTGATATATCTTCCACTCATGACGGATCCACACATTTCTACTTTGCCTATTTTTACACATGTAAACTTTATTATAAAAGGTGAATCAAAATAAATCAAGCCATATTACGTTTGCAATGAGAAAAGCTGAATGTCCCCGGGTTCACCCAGGTGGCATTTCCAACACGTACTCTGACCACGTACGGTACCTTGGGCTCCATCTTGATCGTCATTTGACGTGGAAGTACCATGTGAGAAAAAAAGGAAACAGTTAAAAACGAAGTATAAGAAGCTTTAGCGTTTGTTAGGCAGGACATTTTTAATACCCCAGGCGATTCTAAAACCGATTTGGATATATGGAATAAAGCTATGAGATACGACAAGCCAAATAACATTGAGATTATACAAAGTTTTCAGAATATGTTGGAGAGATCCATTGCAGAAGCACCATGGTTCGCTCGGAATGAGGAAATTCACGACTATTTTGAATTAATTTATGTTCGCGAAGAGATCAAACGATTCGTTTCACAGTATAGACAGCAGTTAGGTAATCACTTGGACTTTCTAGCGGTTAATCTCCTACGCAATAGCGAGAATGTCCGGCGACTGAAACGCCTATATGTGCTGGACTAGGGGGAATATGAATGAACCTTAAGCTGGTTCAATACCAAAAATGTGATGAACACCGTTTTACACCTTAATGAGCGGACTAGCTTCTTTCCATTTATCTTTAGAAGATTGTTATATTTGTTTGTTTTTGTCTATTTTTTAATGATACAAATTTTTTTGTTGATTTTTATTCGACCTTTATGAACTGTTGCACTTAAGTGGTCTTATTAAGTGCGAGTTTGTTTATATATATTAACGTTATATATATATGTATGTACTTTATTTGTATCTTTTTTGTTATGTACGTTTTATTGAGGGTATTCGTTGGAAACACCTCATCATATGATTTTTGTAATACGATTTACTTGTCTTTCCTTACTTAGAAATGATTGTAAATAAACAAATTTGAGGAAAAAAATTACATTTTTAATCTATTATAGACTCAATAATTAACGGAACGAATAGTAAAAACACAGCAAGCAGACAGTGTCGGTACGATGACGATTACTGTGATGACATGATGGATGACATTAAATGATTATAAATGATGATAATGAAACAAGGTTGGTTGCCCTGCTGTTTTTTTTTTCCAGTGACAGATCGCCGCCTTTGCATAAGCGGTATTGTACGCCTATTTTGCATATAGTAATTTGCACGATATCGGGCGTTCAGCGTATTCTAGAACTCGACGTCCTTTTTTTAAAAAAAAGTGATACAAATGTCGTGAATAAAAAAAGTCTAAAGAACAAAAAAAATGACAACAAATAAAATATTTAATTTTCAGTAACATACTATTATTATTATTTGTAATAACATTATGAGTCATTTATTAGTCATTTTTTTTAAAGCTACCATCAAAATCCAACGTCGTCAAATTACAATCTTGTTTTTTAATAACACTGTTTTAAGTCCAATGAACAAAAATATTTCAAAATAAATTTATGGAAGTGAATTATATTAGAGGATATTACGATGAATTTATTAGTTACCAAGATTTAACATTTTTTGTTTACGAATGATTTTAATAAAGAGAAGTAATTCCAATGTAATTTTTTATATACTATAGTTGGTATTTCAAAATAAAAATTGTATAAAGTTATGATGAAAAATTTAATTTTTTCACGTTATTGAAATATTTAATTATATCGTATTTTTATTTTTTAAATTTAATTAACTAAGAATACCTAAAAATAATAAAGTGCTTAATCCAGTGCTTACAGAAAATAATGTTTAAATAAAATTATTAATTTTTAAATTATACCATTTTAGAATTTTCTGATTTATTATAAAAACTGAGAAAAACAATTACGAAATAAATTTGTTTTTTTTATATATTAGTTAATTTTATTATCTAGTTAGATTAAATTAAATATTTTAAAGCAAATTAAATTTTAGTCAATTTTTATTTATGGAATTTTTTGTTTTTATGAAAAGAAAATATTTTTTTAAACTCTGTTATATAAGCGTCGACTGTAATGGCGTTATGTCCATCACAGACGCTACGATCCCTACATTTCAACATCCCCTACTGATAAAATGGCCGCTCTTCATACTCTAGAGTGGTGAGGGTGTTTCTACCAACTGAAATAAAATCGATTGCATTGTTAACTGAAAACGACAACGTTCTCAAGTTTATACTATATATATATATATATATATATATATATATATATATATATATATATACGTGCGAGTCTGTATCTGTCACGGAATATAATTTCGCATAAGAGAGAAATGTGAATTTGTGGATGTGTGTATGTGTTTGTAAATTAGGGAGAGATAAATCGATGTTAACACTTTAAATAATTTCGATTATACTTGAAGAGGTGATAGAGCAAAGATAAAAATAGAAACACTATTTTTATCTTCCCCTAATCAGATTTAAGTAGTATTAAGTTAAATAAAATTAGATAACACGCAAAACATATGTAATAAAGTATGGGGGAAACATTTTCATTAGGTATTAATCGTTATATAGTTTTATTCATAACTACTACAAAATTTCACTAATAAAAAAAATTAATTTTGTATGCAAAATTTACAATACACAAGTACAAATTACAAATTTGTAATTTGTATACAAATTTTGTTCTACACAAATTTAAATATCTTGTCGTAAAAAAAACTTTTTTATCTTTTGTCAAGACTGATAATTATCAATAAAATTACAAATGATCTTATTCATATCACATTTATGTTCAGAAAAAAAGATCCAAAATTTCCAAATAATCTGATTGAAAAAAGAAATATGTTCATTAAAATATTTTATGCCTATTTACATCTTGATTTCTTTACTTACTTTTTTCTTTTCCTATTAATCTTGAGGTAAGGCAGAATGAAACTTGATATTATTACAGCCCACATATTTAATTAAAATCTGTTATTGCATCAATGCAGTTTAGTAAAATTTTCAATTCATGAATTCTGTCCGCATAAAATTTTGCGCTACATGTTGTTCTAGAAAGTTTTCAGATCTTTCTAAAAATGTTCAAACAAATTGACTTCAGTTACAGCAGTTTAAAAGTTTTTATGAAAAAATTTATGTTTTCAAAAATGCAAATTTTTTAATTTGATATTTTACATTCTCCTGCAATAAATTTAACTCATTGTTTCACTACAGAAAGAAGTGCATTAATAAGTTGATTTACATTACACCTTTCTTATAGGTGTAATAAAATATTTAAGGAAAAAATAACAGGGTTACTTTGAGAGTAATGATGTCCACCATAAAGACAGATCATGTGGTAAACAAAATGAAAGTAGTCACTTGTAAGGCTGAATTATCTGTATTTCTTTGGATTTGGAATACCGTTATGAAATCATATATTTGGTTTAGCAATGATGGCAACGAGGAAACCACAACATCTGTCATTTTCCGTAGCAAACTTGGTATGGATTGCTTCTTATTCTTACGTTCTAAATCATATTTGAGAATTACTCATGATTCATGTCAGGTCACGTACAACAGTTACGGTTTTGACAAAATATTTCAAACGTTGTATGTATTTTAGTGTCTTTTTTTATTTCTTTATCTGTAATTTAACTGGTCTAAGATTAAAAGCTGAGTTTCTGTTAAAACGTTTTTTATTTATATAATTAAAAATAAGTATGATATATTTTTAAAAACTATTTCTTTTCTTAAAAGACAAATAGATGAATAAAGATAAAACTCAAACGATACATCACAAGAAAATTAAAAAAACGTTTCAATTAAGATATTTCCTAATTGTCTCCTATATCTTCATCTTAAAAAAAATTGTTTTATTTTTTGTTTAAAATTTTTTAATTTACCAGAACATAACATAAGGATTTTCAAATAGGCCATCCACCTAATTTTATTTAAATCAATAAAAGTTGTAAATACAGATTTTATTTTAAAATGAGTAAGAATAATTTTGTGTTTAAATATTAAAAAAATACTGAATCGCACTGAAAAAAAAATGATAGAATTTAAAGTCTATTTTATCTAATTTAAAAACTGAAATGTTGCTTTTCATCTCATTACAGTAACATATTTTCAGTAAATTTAAAAGAAAAAAAACGATAGTCTAATAAACAAAAGGGCCTAAAAATGTAATAAAAGTATTTCTAATAATTAATTGTAAATAATTAATGGATTTTTTTTCTATATATCTTACTATAGTTTTATGAGTAGTTTATAATTTCTTTTTAAAAAAAGCTCGTAAAAATGTTGTAATACTTTTCTGGCATTGGTTAATTAATTTTTAAAGTAGACAAATATTGATACAATATTTTTCAACTAAGATCGAATCCCTTAACCCGAATATTTTCCCAAAATAATATTTTTTCTTTTTTTTTGGGATGGTCACTTGCATACAATATGGTTAGGAATATATACAAAAATTTGGTAAAAAAATATGCAATAAATAAAATGATAATTTTTTCAATTTTTAAGAGAGGGGCAATTTTGGGAAATTTTTTTAAAAATTGTAAGTTCTAATGGTGTAGGCATGCACCCATTTACTCAGCTTAATATAAAATGGGGTTATGTTTGAAAAATCTTTAGAAAATTTATTTGTAAAAACCTATTTACTTCCCTCTGAAGATATTGATTCTAAAAATTTACCATCAAATTTCCCTCTACACACAAATTTCTTTACAAACTATCATCAAAATCGATTTATCCAGTCAAATGTTATTAACCTTCAAACACGCCAACACACTTACATATTTGCGAACATTACTTCCGCCTTTTTTTTAATTTTTGGGGTCTCTGGTCATGAAATGTTGAGAAATCCCTCCCAAAAAAACATATCCGATTTTCTGATAGATTACCATACTTTTTTTTTGCAGCATAGCTCTACATTTGTGAAGCCAGCAAAGTAAAAGTATAAGTTAGTAATTAATTATAGTTCTTACATTTATTTTTTAACATCCCAACTACGTCAATAAATTATAAAATGCATTTGATTGCTATAAGTTTGCGACGACTCTACATCCAAAATAGCAACACGTAATATAATTAAAATGAAAAATATATATCTAAATATTGATTTCCATTTTATGAGAAACTTAAGAGATATTACATCCGAGAAAAGGATGTGAAAAAATTTGTCTCTTTGTTTGTTCTTTCATAAATAAAACCAACCAATCGATTGAATTTAAATTTGCAAGATACATTCACGTTATCCCACGGAAAATTTTAAATCGAGGCCCTATCCTCCTTGTGGGTGAAGTTACCGATCAAAAATATTCATTAAAGAAATAAAATTAATTTTCTTATTTCATTTTTATATTTCTGTCACCATGACCGTAGAAATAATTTGTGGAGTTTTCCTCGCCAATAGTCTATGTTCTTTTTAATTTAACTATTCTAATTTTTGTAATTTATTTCTTTTTCAAGTTTCTATAAAGGATGAATACTTTAATTCTTATTTATCTGTATTATTCTCAAAACAATGAGGTTAACGTACACTTTGGGGGTCCAGAGTGCAGGGCCCCCTGATTAAATAGTAATGGAGAGCAAAGCGAGACTCAACCGGCTCAGGGGACCTCTCAGGGACTGAGTTTGGTATTTATATGAAAAAACTTCAAAATAATATTATAGACATAATTTTAAAAAATATTTATTAAATTAATAATAACAACAATTTTGTTTAAAAAAAAAGTTGATGAATGAATAAATCTTATACAGTATATAAAATAATAGAGAAAGAGAACTTTACATGAAACACGTATATATTGTATCATTTTTCATAACGATCATTTAATGTTTGAAGAGGAATTCATTCATTTTCTTTGCAAATATTTGACGTCATCGTTTACATTTTTCACAAACGTTTCGTTTAGTTGTTCCTACGACGGAAATGATAAATTATTTTTGTTTTTATATGTATTACACGATGAACAGGACATATTTATAAAATGCGTGCTCACACGTGCGCGCACACACAAAACTATAATAAAATAGCCTTTTATAAATATATGAATATAAACTGCTTTAAGAAAAAAGAATTTAACACTTGCAATATTATTTTATTTTTAAAAAAATTCTTGATCTAGCATTTGTAGTTAATGTAAAACAACAAATTAACGTGGCCATCCACTTTTCTTATTGTTCTACAAACTAGATTTGTTGTAGAAGAAGGATGAGTCATTTTTATTTAAGAAAATGTTTTTCCATTGTAAAGCAAAATTACTTTGAAAACAAAGAAATGCGCCATTTTTAGAGCCAAATAACGTTACTATTTCGATGGGCTTGGCTTTCTGATACGGAAAAGTATTTTTAGCATAGTAAAGGAGACAAAGGGAGACTACTTCACTCCTACTTTCTTTTGCTAATGTGGCATGGCATGTGATTTGTTACTCTTGAAAATGAGTATGTCGGTTTTTAAGTGATCTGTGATTTCTTGTCAGGTTGCCTACAATCTTAAAATATATTTAATTTACATTTTCCAGTATTCCAGTATTGACATACTTGAACGCTACCAGACAAAGACACTGAGAAAAACACTACATACATCCTGGTACATAAACAATAGCCTTATGTATAATGATCTTAAATTGTGAACCGTTCGGCAGGAAATCTCTCTGGTCAGCCTACGATATAAAAATCGTTTGGATCGGTACCCGAATTATTTGGCGGTCAATTTATTGGATACCACGGTCAGTGATTTTTTAAGACCGCTGAGGAACAATCTTCTTGGTTTGCCTTACCGTTTCACTTAGATGAGTTTATCGTCTGGCTGTACGGATTGCTCTTCTATTTCATTTCGTTGTTATCGTTAAATCACCAGCCGCTGGGGGTGTGACTACTTTATATTAGTTCAAATAGATCTTATTTTACTTTTGTTCAATTATCTTACTGAACAGATTGTAAAGTTGCTGTGTCGTTACATTAAAAGAAAAAAAAAATACATTACAAGCGTAAATTTTTAATTTATTAACAAAAACAAAATTTCTAATAAATTTTAATGAAAATTTCTACCGATACCGCACTGTCAAAATAGTTATTTGTATAGTACATAAAAGATACGTAGAATAAAACTTTTATTCCGTTTCTAATAAAATGATTTACTTTCTTTATTAAAGAGTTGACATTTTTTTATTTTAAATCCTACAAGTTTCTGATCTGATGTATTTATTTCAGACATAGTTTATTATTTTTTGTTCGCTAACTAAAAATTTGAATATTTTAGAATGTGGAAATTTATACTTTGGAATTTATAAGACAAAAAAATGTATAGTTTAAATGTAAGCCACAATTAAAAATTTTAATTCGTTTGTTTACCAATAATGCACGAATTCAAAATTAAAAATTTTGACGATATCAACTATGAACCAAAGAGAACAAGATTATTTTACCATATATGTAAAATAAATATATGTGAAAAAATAAATTTTTTTAGTAGGTTTTAGAAGGATGTCTCAAATTTATTTAAATTTTTTTTAGAATAATTATGTAAATTGTTATGTTTAAAATCGTATCAAAATGACAAATAATAAAAAGAAAAGAAGATCATTTTTTCAATCCAGTTTGAGTGTTTTGTTTCTAATTAAATTTGAACTTCTCAAATTTTTGTTAAATTTTAATAGACATTATTTACATGAATTTTCTCAAAATTAAATTATCTACAAAGTAGAAATTATTTATTTAATTATTGATAATTTTACAAAGTTATTTTATCCCAAATATAAAAAAGTGTATTTTGCGACAAAACATTTTGTTTTTTATCCCGTTTTTCTTAAAACCTATGTAACAGAAATCTTGGACCACTTTTATTCAATTTCTTATATCAAAAACCGTAAGGAATCAACAAATTTACCCCTCAATTTATACACCAAGAATTTTAGTACGGTTTTATTTCACAGAGGAAGCAGAAATTCACAGCTAAATGTTTCGCGAGCCGAAACTCGCTAAGAACCATTTTCTTTCCTATGTTTAAATAAATTTTTTTTTTCTTATTTTTCGCTATAAAATCATCTCTTGAGAGATTGCCGTACATTTTAGAATCACTCTGCATACTAGATATAGTACGTGATTACATTTAATTGTGATATAATATTAGAATATTATTTTTAATTAATTCTAATTAAAAATGAATTTTACAATGTAAAAAAAAAAACTAACAAATAGTAAATAAAAACTTTGACTTTTGTTATTAATATTAATTGTTTACATAGTACGTCGTAATAAAACTTAATTTAAAAAGACAATAATCGTTAATTTAAGATCTTTTACAAAGTAAAGAATCTCATAAAAACAGCTAAATAAACAAGACCGTTTTATCTTTACTTATTTCCTAGCATTCTCCCTTCTTATTCCAACCATCTCAACTTCTTTAGCTCTAATTGAGAGCACGTACAACAGCCCCGGTCGTTTTAACAGGGTTAGAATTTTTATATTCAACCGACACTGGTAACGCTCTTGAATAGATATGCTGCAAAAGATAGAATGAGAAAGGTATACTACAGAAGATAGGATAAAAAGATGAAGAAAAAGTGAAATAGAAAGATAAAGACTGTTATGAAAGAGAAAGAAGAGTGAAGTCTGGTTGAAAAAGGAGATAACAGAAGGAGGTCGGAACATTCTGCGGAGCACTTTTAGGGTAAAACTGCGTGGCTTGGGTTAAGAAGATGGGGGAGTACAGCAATCAATTGGGACGCGGCCTGTGCGTGACCGGAATTTTTATACCGTCCAAAATTGAATATCGAGTCGCCTGACCGCATCGATCAGAGCCATCTTGGCCACAAAAAAATATAAAAGGAGAGAAATTTCATTTCGTTGTTTTTATCTATTATCCTTCTTTATTGTTTTCAATGTTCTAATTTTAACGAATAATTATTACTGATTTTAATATTTATTTAAAATAGACATAGATTAAAAGAGATTTTTAAATTTACTTATCGTAAAAAACAATAAAATAGAAAAGTTAATTTTAAAAATACAATTTAAAAATTTTTTTTTATCTAGACGTTAAATAATAAATAGTAATAAAAAAATCATCTACAGAAATTCAAACTTAAATATGCTTATTTACTATTAATTTGAGCATTCTATATGAAATTACAACATTTAAAATAAGTTTAATATTTCAAAATTTTTAAAATTTGTGTAAGGTAAACATATTCAATTTTTGTATTATTAAAATTCGGTTTACTTATTTTGAAAATGGATCATAGTTTCCCAAAAAACGATGAATACAAGCGAAAACTGTGAAACTCGTTACAAGCGACTACGTTAACTGTTCGTTTATTTTCTAGTGTATACAAATGGATTCAAGTCATCATTATGATTTATAACATTTTCATTAATATTAATTCATCGTTATTTTTACCGACACTTCAAAGAAAAGTACATTATTACTTTCAGTGACATGATAGGATCGGGGGATGATAATGAATTTTCTTTACGTTTTGAGATGTGAGGTTTACAAAATACCACTAGTATACAAACTTTTGTAGCTCGTAAATCTGCAAAACTACTCGTTCAATTTTGTTGAAATTTGCTTTTACTGTGGTAATGAATCTGAAGTTGTGCATGGGAAAATTTTATGAAGATTTTTTCAATCGTTCCTGAGTTACACTGAATTAAAGGACGAAAAAGCTTTAGGTTTTGTTGAATGTATAGTGGTGTACTTTTCATACGCGCTTAAGTAATGAGTAATTTTTTAATATTTTATTTTAGTGTGCTTTTTTGATGTGTAAATCGATTTTTTTTTTTTTATAAAATTTTAGATTAGCATGACGTGATACTTTTTCAAAAGGAAACAAAATAAAACTACATAAGTCGGTCTTCTTGCGCAGAACTGTGCTCTTTTTTATAAAAATAATATTATAACACCATCTCAAAACCAAATTCAAATGTTACTACTTTGAATACTTCCTGCCTATGTTTGCTATTTTTAGTAAACAGATTCATTCTTTATTTTTTTTAAAAATGTTCAACAACTGCACTAAATTTTAATGTGACATTTCGGATATTTTTTTACGTGTATTTTGAAAACCTACACGTATTTTTCACTTAACTTTTGAAAGCATCTTTAGAGACTAAATTAATCAATAATTTTAATTATAATTTTTTAAAATGATAGTTGAAATAAATATTTTATTTTGATCGATAAATATTATATAAATAATTTCAAAAATGGAGTATGTTAATAATAAATAAAAAAATAAATTGTCTTACCATCTTTGGATTCATTATCGAATAAATTAAACTTGATCGGAGTTGTTTCACAAAATTCATAATTAATAATTAAAAATCCGACCTCCGTGGCTGAGTAGATAGCGTCTCGTTGTTTCGTACTGTGGTCCCGGGTTTGAATTCTGGCTAGGCATGGCATCTTTTACGTACGCTACAACTTTCCACCAGGATAATTACCGTAGATGTTTATGCTCCATTTTTTCATCACAAACTATTTAAAAAAAATAAATAGAAATGCTTGAAATTTATATTAATAATTAAAAATATAAAAAGATTAGATTAAATAAAATAAATGGCGGTACAATAAATAAGAGTACTAATAGAAATTAGATAAATAACAATCCAGAGGAAATCATAAAAATGATTTTATGAACACATTAAACGGGGATACAAAAATTTTAGTTGTTTAAAAATAATTTTAAGTAGTATAATTTAAAAATTCATCAGAAAAATATTTTATGTAAATTTTAAATGAGTTGGGGAGAAAATCTTTTACACAGGTTGGTAATTTATAAAATATAGCATTGTAAGCATACTACGGCCCTTCTCCGAATACGTATAATTATACTGAATAATACGGAAACCGCACAGTTGTCTAGTTTGATGGAGATTAATATTATTTTTTAAGATTATATGATCCTTTTTTCAAAAAGGGTTCCACTGGGATATATATAAACACACGAGTTAGATTAAATATTAGTTTCTTTTTTCTTCACTCACTTCAGAGGTTTGATGCAGCTCTCCAAGATTCCCTATTTAGTGTCAGTCGTTTCATTTCGGTATATATTCCCTACCTACATCCTACACTCCTAACAATTTGTTTTACATATTCCAAACGTTTCCTACCTGCACAATTTTTCCCATCTACATGTCCCTCCAATATTAAAGCGACTATGCCAGGATGCCTTAACATGTGGCTTATCAGTCTGTCTCTTCTTTTTTTACTATATTTTTCCAAATATTTCTCTCTTCATCAATTTGCCGCAAAACCACCTCTTCATTTGTTCACTTTTCCCACCCGTCTGATTTTTAACATTCTCCTGTAGCCCTACATTTCAAAAGCTTCTAATCTTTTCTTATCGGGTACTCCGATCGTCCAAGTTCCACATCCATATAAAGCTACACTACAAACATATGCTTTCAAAAATGTTTTCCTGATGTTTAAATTAAATTTTTATGTAAACAAATTATATTTTCGACTGAAAGCTTCTTTGCCTGTGCTGTGCGGAATTTTACATCGCTTCTTCTTCGTCTATCTTTAGTAATTCTACTTCCTAAATAACAAAATTCTTCGATCTCCGTAATCTTCTCTCTTCCTATTTTTATATTCAGTGGTCCATCTACATTATTTCATTTTGTTCATGTTTATTTTCATTCGGTAGTTTTTGCATAGGACTTCATCCATTTCATTTATTGTTTCTTCTAAATCTCTTTTTTTCTCAGCTAGAATTACTATCATCATCAGTAAATCGTAGCATCTTTATCTTTTCATCTTGTACCGTTACTCCGGATATAAATCGTTCTGTAACATCATAAAGTGCTAGTTCTATGTAAAGATTAAAAAGTAAAGGGGCTAGGGAACACCCTTATCAGATTCCCTTTTTTATTACTACTTTTTTCTTATGTTCGTTTATTACTGTTGCAGTTTGGTTCCTGTAAATGTTAACAATTATTCTTCTATCTCTGTACTTGAACCTTAAATTTTTTAAATTTTAAATATTTTATTCCAGTCTACGTTATCAAACGTCTTTTCTAAGTCTATCACTGTATATAAATCATATTTATAAGTAAACAATTGGCCAGCTCACTTTTGTCTCTCCGAAGCTCGTTGTGACTTGATGAAGTCCTAAGAGATGGTATTATATTTCAAATGGAATATGTGTAAGCAAAATACATACTTAATAATAACATATCAAACCAGTGCAATACGGTTTCATTTTGTGATAAACAAAATCATTTTCATCTTCCCACGAAAATTTCTCATCCAACGTATCGCTCCCAAATTTCACACTACAGGCAGCAGAAATACTAACATTATCCACGAATAGAAGTTCTGTTTTCCACTAGAAGTCAATTAAAAAAGTAATATAATAATAACCGATTTAAAAATGGATGGGAACATACTATTAAATAGAAATACAGAGTGATTCACGCAGTGTTACCGGCACTTTCTTAGCTCATTCTAGTAGCAAAAATAATGAAAAAAAAGTTCATATAAACACGAGTACTGAAACGCTCCGTTAAAGAGTTACGGCTAACGAAAGACTTCGTCTTGATTTCTGGATAAAGAGTGAAATAAAACTATATAGAATTTCTAGGAAGCCAAATTAAGGGATAAACTTAATGATTTCTTATGGGTTTTACCTAAAAAATTGAATAAAACAGGTTTTAGAACAATATCTCCAGTATTTTTCATAAAGTCCGACGTGAAACAGAAATATCTGTTATCTAAAAACACGTTTTTTATATTTTTAATAAAAATATTTTGTTAATTGCGTAAAATATATACCAAAACTTGTAGAGAATTTAATTCTGTGAAAATTTATGCAAAATAGCTAAATGAAAAAAAAAAATGGAAGTTCAAGAAATTTTATTTTATTATTCACTTACCGAACTAACGGATTACACGTACAAAACATATTTCATTCGTTGAACTGAGTTTCTGATCAATTGAAAAAATTTCAATTTTTTTCAAAACGAGTGAAAATTTAATTCCATTTTTGGTAATTACAAGATAAAATGTATTCCTTCTTACGCATCAGATAATGTTCGTAGGAATAAAAGTAGTTTTAAACGCGTAAAACGATAAACAATATAAAGAAGTTTAAAAGAAATTAAATTTTCGTATTTACTTCTTAATTTGTCTTTTAGGTTAATTCCAGTCCAGCACATTAATATTTCCCTTGAATTTTTAAAAATTATTTTTTTCTACCCCAAATAAAATTTGCAGTAACATACGATTAAAATAACACCCTACTAGTATAAAGAAATGCATTGCATTAAGTGATTTATTTCAATAACTGGTCGTCCATTTAGCAGATTTACAAATCTCCCAGTTTCATAAATATAGAATTGATATACAAAACAGTAATAAATAAATTATTGCAATAACGTATTAGTACAGTCATTGAAAATTTGTACGCATCGTAAACACTACTGAAATTCTATTTAAAATTTAAAAAAATATTATTAATGAAAAATGATTTTTAATTATTAAATCGCTTGTGTAATATTAAATATCCACGTTATGATATCATAACGGTGGATTAAAAGGAGTTCTAGACTCGATATGACACGATATTTAATTTTTTTTAAACTAATAAAAAATTAATTACTTTGAGAATTACATACCAGCACCAATCATTTTAGATAAATAAAATTTTTTAATTATTTTAGGATTTATATACCTGTTCATTAAATATTTTTGCCCTAAATACTTTTAAACAAAATAAGCCGTTTGAATAGTTAAGTTCAGCATAATATACAATTAATATTATAATTTTTATTATTTTTGTAATATTTAGGTGAGCTTCAAGGAATTTTCAAATGGATTTACATACATTTATGATCTATTGAACTGATGGTATCTTGATTATAAGATTCTTTCCTTCTTGACAGTAATATTTTTCTTTGTTAATTTGAACTAAAAATTTTACTAGGATTTCTACATCCTTAGAATTAAAAAAAAAAATATAAATATGCACATAATTAAAAAATTGTTCATTCGATACCTTGATGTGATATCTGCAGCAATAGATTTTTTCTGATCACAATTTAACAAAATTTTTCATATCAGTGATTATACACTGATATGAATGCCTGATCATACATTTATTATTTATTATTATACTAAGGAAAAAGATCAAAATTATTTATTCCATTAAGGGGATTTATTTGTTTACCTAATATTCTTAAAACCGTATAACTTTTATTATTATTATTTTTATGTGACAATAATTACGATTTAAATAGGTCATTCCATTACAAAAAGTATAGCGTTAAAAAGTGCCATTCCAAGGAATGTTTTTTTTTTCCTTGAGGTCACAGTGGACTACTTTAGTCAACTCTGGTTCATCTTGTCTTTTTATTTATTTTTTCTTGATTGCTTTCCAATACTTCTTCATTCTGTCACATCGTGCTTTTCTAGTTCTTCTGTAGAAATCCCTGTTGTTGTTTTATTTTCTTTAATTTGAAATCTGGAGTTTGCTTCTTTTAGTATTTTTATATTGTCAGTTTTGTTTCGTAAATCTTCTATTGTGATTTCTAGTTCTTGCATATATTGAATGGTTTTTATTATACGTAATTATGTATTCCAAAAGGCTAATTTGAACAAAATAAAGATTTAGTTAAGTTATTTATTATAAGTAAATACTGATAAATAATTATAAAAAAAAAAAATATATATATATATATATATACATATAAATAATAATACAAGATTTTAATCAATTAAATAATTATTTATTTTAATTTATTTATTTAAAACTTTTAATTGAAATTAAAGGATTGCTTTTTGCTTTTAATATTAATCTTTCTATAAAACATATTTTATATTAATTTACTTAAATCTTTAGATTAAATTAAATAATTTAAGTTGTTCGCTAAAACACAAATAAAGTTTAATTACAGTATTCTGATTAAAGAAATTAAAATATAAATAGATTACGTTTAACTATATAACTTTAATAATTCAATACATCTAACATATACTGTTTTTTAATAAATATTTTTTTTTTGTTTTTAATTTTATAATAAATTTAAAATTATAAAATAATAATAATAACATTTTTATTTCATTCACTTTACATTTTTATAGTATCCCCTAAACTGACACAGCAGTTCGTCAGAGGTTTCCATATGAATAACAGATAAAGATTTAAAACAAGAAATATTTCCATTGAAAAATAAAACATAAAACAAAACTCATAACTTTTGATTAATTAACGTTAAAAAAAATCTTCTTATTTTCATAAAGATTAATATTCTGTTCTCCAATTTTCCCTTAATGTTACTTACAACTAATTAAATAGTTAAAGAAAATTAAGTATTCCATCCTTCAAATTCTTCCAAAAAGAAAAAAGAAGATTTAATGTGCCAGGTAATAAATCTGAGAAAATCGTTGAAATAAGATATGACAGACAACGTACGTTAGCCATACTTATTGTGAAGTCCGTGTATAAAATAAGGTGTGTTACGTTTTTCATAGTTCATACTTTTTATTTTTTAAATTTTTTTCCATTAGAAAAAGTTATCCATAATAATATTTTGTCACAGAAGACCTCTGGATGATTCAGCAGAAGTCTACTGATTTTATGAAAATCTTGGGTATTTGTCGGAATACATCTATTGTTATATGCTTTTAAAATAGTTTTAACTACTTGTTTTTGAATGGAAGAGATTACATTAAATAACAACCTTCATATGATAGTATAAATGATGTTCAAATAATGTGTAATAAAGAATTTTTTTAAATAATTAGGAAAAAGAAACTGTAGATGATACATTTTACATTGTATATTACGCAATCGAGAAGATTATATAATATAAATAATTTTATATTTCAAATAAATACGTTGTTTTAAACATGTTGTTTGAAAACTTTTGTTAAATTATGATCAGAAAGAATCAATTGCTGCACATATCACATCAAGGTAGATATCGAATGAACATTTTTTTAATTATGTCTAAATTGAAATTTTTTTATTTCTAAGGATGTAGAAATCTTAATAAAAGTTTTACTTTATTTTTAGAAATTTTAGTAAATATTATTGTCAAGAAGAAAAATCTGTTGAACAACTTGAATTTATTCATTTAAGATTTTTTATATTCAAATAAATAAATAAGGAGACCTATTGTAAGAATACATATATTTTGATATATATAAATCTATCTTTCTTTTGAGGATAGATAATAAGTTGAAATTATGAAGTATAAAATAATGACGTAAATCGAGCTATACGCGGTACATATATATATTTTATTTTTTATTTTTTTTCAAAAATCGATTCTCTCAAGAATCATATTCCTATGCACTATAAAAATTACATTAATCCGATCATTCTTATATGATCCTATTTTAAATCCTATTTGATTTTCATTTGATATGAGATCTTTTAACAATTTTAAATCTTATGTATAGTACGAGATTTTTAATTTAAATTTTAATGTGTAATTTAGTAAGAATATTTTGAAAAATTATATAGAGCAACTGATGATGCGAGGGACTCGCGAAAGCGCTCTTGCTAGAATTATGAAATAAGGTAGGTGTCATCCTATTTTATTTTATTATTCTGTACTTAGGTTGATCGGATTAATATATATATATATATATATATATATATATATATATATATATATATATATGTATACATATCTAGCTTTTTTTTTTTTGAGAATAGATAATAAGTTGAAACTATGAAATATGAAAGAATGACACAACTGTAACTGTACGCGGGTTCATGGATGTATCAAGCCGATGACTTCAACATACTTAGTTACCAAATAATTATTTGATATTCATTAATTAATTAAGTAAAAATACAGTTGCATATGTTCAAAATAAAAAAATAATTAAAAAAAATATTTAGTTGAATAACTTTTTTTTAAATTAAAACAATAGTAATTTTACATCTAATACAATCAAACCTTAAGGAAGAAGAATAAGCTTCTTTATTTTAAAAATATATATTTTTAGTAATTTAGATATGTACAAATGTAAATTATAGTTTTACTTAAGTTTTATAAATTTTATACCATATAAAAAAATCGATTAAAAAGATGAAATATTTTATTATAAACGAAAGAAAAATTAATTAATTATTTGATCATTAAACTTTATAAAACCAAAAATTAGTAATTGAAATCAATAAGATTGTAAACAACAAGGCAGACAAAAATTTTAAAATCAAAAATCATCTTCAGGTTTCCTTCATTATCGTAAATACTCGTATTTTATATTTTAGCGTTTCAATATATTCATACAAATATTAATCCAATTTATAATCAAAACTAATAATTCTTTTGCCCATTTTCGTTTGATTCTCTCTCTCTCTCTCTCTCTCTCTCTCTATATATATATATATATATATATATATATATATATATATATATTTGAAATTGATAAATGAA
This sequence comes from Lycorma delicatula, assembly GCF_047948215.1. Lineage (NCBI taxonomy): Eukaryota > Metazoa > Arthropoda > Insecta > Hemiptera > Fulgoridae > Lycorma > Lycorma delicatula. Next base: position 100,609,001 of record NC_134464.1, on the reverse strand, counting down.
CAATAAAAAAAATAATTAATATTATAAAACAAGTAATTTGCAATTTAATATTAAAAATTATATACTACTAATAATATACAGAAAAAAATACCTTATCACAGAATAATATTATAATGAAAAAATATCCAGTAAAAAGAAAATCTCCGCGGTAAAATTTATCGATATTCACACAGTCTTATTTTAAAACATCTACTAAAATAAAAACTCATCAAAGAATAGCTTTAACTAACTAACATACACTACACAGACAGCAACATCCCGTCTGAAATTGCAACCCTTCAGACCCGTCAAATAAAAAAGTAACCCCGCCACCGTATACCGTATGCAGGAGGCTTATACATATGCAACCCCACTAAGTTACTCATAGTTAAACCCTTATATTCATTTATCTGTTACAAATTATTCATTCACGCGCGCACACACGTACTCACACATCATACATACATATACTAACAAAATATAAGAGACAATTGAGACAAAATATAAGGTTAAATTATTTCCTTGAAGTGTAATAACTTCAAGACATTAAACTTTCATTATACAGTCGTTAAAATATTAAGATAATTTTAACTATAAAATTTAATTTTATGTGGTAATTACTATAAATATAGTCTTAATACATAAATACGGTAATCATATGTTAAGTACACAAACACACACGCATTCATATATATATATTTTTTGTGAGTCGGTCATAAAATATTTGTCTAGCATTTTAAATCTTGTATTAATAATAAATTACTCGTAAAAAATTAAAGCAGTCTCGTACATTCCTGCTCAGAAATTCTAAATATTTATTATTCTAATAATAATAAAAAATTAGGACTTCAACTAAAGTGTGAATAAGTTGTCATATATTTATAGAAATCGATCGATAAAAATTAAATTAAAGGTCGAATATAGGGACGTTATTCATAAAATTTTCTGAAATAGTTATTTACATTTTAAAATTTGGTCTTTATCAAATAATAAGCTTAAAATTAATTTGACCTTGAACACCGTTTTACTTTCCCGTCTAGATAGCGCTATTAGCAGAGCTATTGGTCTAGAAGAGAAAAGCATTGTAATCGGTCCAATGTAGGCATATGCGGTTTTCACCGGATCTTGACGTTTTGACACCTAATGAAACCAAAAAAACACGGATGGAAATTTTCCGGATATTAATGTTTGTATGGAGGCGTGTGTGTTCGCGTGTGTGGCCTTTAAATAACCTTATATATCCTAAACGTATAGACCGATTTTGACTAAACTTGGTCGGATTACTTCTATATATATTAATACCATTAAATTTCCACTTTAAAAGTTCAAGAGGGTGAGGCTGCAGGGTAAGTCACCCTCAGTATCTCGAGGGTCATATCTCGAAGGTCATATTTTTTTAAGCACATTTGTTAAAATTTAAGAATTAACAATATTTGGAAAAAATATTTTTCAAAATCAAACCTCCACCCTTAAGATGCTGTTGCAGTCATCTCCAGTGTTGTGACGTCACAGGTAAGCGGTAGAATTAAATAAATTAATAATATTTAACGTTTAAAAAAGTAATTCGGTTTTGCTGGGTCTCGAATTCGATCGCCCGGATGACTCGGTATCTTGTGCGTTAAGTCTCAAGCGTACACCAATCTGCCGACCGTACAGGCGAAATTTCTTCTATATAAGTAGTGAAATTACATTAGTTTAGATAGTGCCGACCGTCGCCGTTAGTACCAACACAAACGCGTAAATTAAATAGGTATGCGCGCACGCTTTAGTTGGAATCATTTAATTAAACAAACGAAAAAATATTCAAGTTGTGTGTGTAAGTCGTGATCAGAAACAACTGTTTTATTTTTTTAATTTTGTCTAATTTCTGTGTTTTATTTTACTCTTCAAAGAAAAGAAAATTCTTTTCTTTAATTAAAAGTAGTAGAATATTTGTCAATATTCGTCCACTGTTTTTAGGTAACATAACTAGTAGACTAGTTTAAAATATCATTTATCACATTTTGGGCTGTTCGATAAAAATATTTTATTTATTTTTTGGGTAAATAAAAATTAGAAAAAGGTTAAATTTTGTCTGTTATTGTATTTTTTAAATTTATAATTTCATTATTATTTCGCCGGTTGGTTATTTCCAGCAAAGAATGGTAATTTACAGCACAAAAATTGGAAAAAGAAAGAGATATTGATACGTGGATACATTTTACCAATTGAATTAAAAGCTGAAATATGAATCGAGTTGGGGTACCTATAAAATTTCTTTTAGCTGCATCCTTAATTCTAAACGAATTTTTTCTTCCTTGTACGAAGTAAAGGAAATATTGTGATCGCGAAAAATCTCAGTTTTCAGATTTCAACGAAAATATCTATTTTGACCATCCCTGAATCCATTTTGACTAGTTTCGGCGTGACGTCTGTACGTACGTATGTATCTATCTCGCATAACTCAAAAACAGTATGTTGAAATTTCGGATATAGGACTGTTGTAACATCTAGTTGTGCACCTCCACTTTAGATTACAATCGACTGAACGAAAACTGTCCAAAAAAGCCCAGAATGCAAAACATTTGGATTATGGACTTGAACTGCTGCAATAAGCCCCATTGCAAACTTTTCAATTATATATCATAAGTGGTACTTATTTTCATTGCTTCCAGAGTTATAACCAAATAAAATTTTAATTAATGAAATATTTGGATCTTACAAGGGAAATGCACATCGGTTCGAATCCAACTTCTTCTCTTTTCTTAACTTTTTTTAAAATTTAAATATATTGGTTTATTAACTTCCTATTGTAAAAAAAAAATTACAATAAATTATAATTTAATAATAACAAAAAAAATTTGAAAAAATATCAGAAGTTATTAATGAAATAAAATTTTATGTATTTTTCCTTTAAAAAAAAATGTTACATGTAATTTAATAGGCGTACAAGGACGTCATTATTGTGTCCACATCAGATTTTTATGTAAACTAAAACACAGTCTTGAGTAAAATGTTCATGAGTTTAATTTCTTTTAACTTAACATAAACAAACTCAATTTATTCTGTTATTGGAATTTGGTTTTTTTTTTTTTTTTAACTAATAGAATCAATTTAACAAAATCCGGGCAGATTAATTTTTTACGATGCTATATATTCCTTACACATTTTGCTCTACTACAGGTAAAGGTAAAATATATATAAAAACGATTTTTTTTTTTAGATTATGTTTTTGTGTAATGACTTTTTTTTAGCCTACTTTATTTTAAATAAAAATTTAATTTTACTTAAATAGTTTAAAAAAAATTTAAATCTCCTATAATCTTTTTTACAATGTTTTATTTTTTTATTAGTAACTTATAAAGTCAGATTTAAAAGTATGTTTTACGTCAAATCGAAAAAAATAATTCGATTCCACATTATTTTAAATTTTATTACAATGTTCTTGAAATTTACTATAGATGTAGTTTTGGAACCTATGTTTTTTGTTTTTTTTTAATCTATGATAAAAATAAAAAAATAATCTGTCCCATAAATTTTAAAACAGCCTCATTTAACCGATCGAACGAAAATTAAAGGAAACTTTTTTTGTAAATTGTAACTTCAAAATAAGTTTTGTATAAAAATTTTACTTTCATCAATAGAGAAAATCATAAAAATACTTTCTTTTCTTCGACTAGTCACTGTATTTGTATATATAGAACTTGGGAAAAATTTTTTTTATAATCATTTTGTTTTTTAAAAAAGTTCTTTTAAAAACTATACGTTTAAAATAATAATTTTGAACATTATCAGAAATACTGATCTTCAACGACAAAATGAAAAATGACTTTTAAGATATGGAAACGGCTGAAAAAATAACAAGTACTTCTTTTTTTAATCTGAATATTATGACGGAAATAAATCTTATTTATAGATAATTTAAACACTCACCAGTCTATTGATACAAATTACTAAGCAAAAATAAAGTTAAATATAATAAACAATTAAATCCGCCGGGTTAGTTTACTAGTTAAACACGTCATCGCATTATCGATTTTCGAAGTTGAGAGTTTTAAAATTCGAGTCCTTGTAAAATCAGTTGCTTTTATGTGGATTTGAATGCTAGACTGTGGATACCAGTGTTCTTTGAGGGAGTTGGGTTTCAATTTACCGTACATCTCAGGAGTGGTCGACCTGAGTTTGTTCCTGACTAGATATTTACGAGTACATTTACACTTACACTGCAGCTACGTCAGGCCTCGCAAGTTGCTTTAATTGAATTTGCACCCACCCAGACCCAACAGTAACTAGAAAAATGGTAGGAAAAACAACAATAAATAAATAAACTCAATAAAACGTAAAAATAAAAAAATACTTTATCAATTCTTCTTTAAATTTCATCATTAATTTTCTAATAATTTATTTATTACAAAATTATTTATAATTTATCATTCGTCAATTAAGTTTAAACAAATCTTCGAAATTAAAAAAATTAATATTTTACTTTAGTGTGTTAATTGAAATCGGTTTATACGCACATAATTTTTTTTAACTCTTATTTAATTTAAAAAAATTGCTTTATTTTAACGTTTAGAATATGCGTAATCCTGTAAACACACTGATCGTATAAAAACACTGTCGGAATTAAATAAAAAATACATTTTTAATATGAAAAAACCAAAAATGAGAGACAAAAAAGATTTACAGTAACTACTAGTAAGTATTAAGGCTGTCGATAGTGAGAAAATCTTCCTTTTATAAACATTAAAAAAAAAAAAATACAAAAACAACAAAATAAGAAGAGAATTTTTTAAGAGCTTTTTAAGTTACCTTTTTCATTCAAAGCACTTCAACACAAATTTTTCAAACTTCCAAATTTTCTGTAACTATAATTCAAATGTTAGAATTAAATGAAGTTGTACAGATAAAATAATTACGCTGTTACAATTATATATTAAGTAATTATATCGACGAAAAATAATTGTTGAAAATCGTTTAGTAAAAATATATAGAAATAAAAGATAGATTATAAATAGCCCACCGGGACGGTTTCTTGTGATCGCAAATCAGTTGTTTCAACAGTTGATTTTCAAGATCAAAGGTTCTGAGGTTCAAATCCTAGTAAAAATTAGTTGTTTTAATTCGGATTTGAATACAAAATAGCGGATATCGATGTACTTTGGTGGTTGAGGTTCAATTAATCACACAACAGAGTCGGCCTGAGTTTTAAAAAAAAATTCATTTACATGTCATACATATCATTCTCATCTCACCGGAACTTGATGGGATTGCTTACTGTTCACTAGTTGAACAGATTGCGACGTACACATAAGGAGAATAATAAAATGAAAAAGATTATATATAATAATTAAATTATTAATGTACTTTCTAATTTTTACCACAACATTATAGTTAGAAATAATAATAAAATCTGTTTAAAAAACTACAGTGTGGATTGAAACTTTTTTTCTGCTCCTCCTCCCCCGGGGGGGGGGGGGGATCCACGTAAAGCATATACACAGCCCGGGGTAGTGTCCAATACTGGAACGAACCTACCCGCCTACATCATCTGTAAGTCCGGCATGACAGGCAGACCCGCCGGTAGGATCTTAATTTCCTTACCCTGCCTCTAACTCCACCAGGTCCGACAAAGTTGTGCCCAGCGACCTCCACCCTGGGAGCTGGGACACGGTCTTGTATTGTCTGCTTCAAAAGGAGGTAACGCGAAAGTTACCTCCGCCGGGATTCGGTCTTCCAAGCCCCTGCCACCAACGAGCGCGACCCACAGGTCGCAACTGCCGGGACTCGATCTTATCAGATCCGGGGCACCAGAGTTCCCGTGTTTCATCACCTACGGCCACCCACCTAAGCATGGACAGACGCCGAGTTCCTCAAGGGGCTATCCAGCACTCCATTGCTACCCCATCATTCACGATACTGAAATAAGCCGGATTGAAACAGTTGTGAGCGCACACATACACACACGCCCGCACTCTCGCTCACTCACTTACACAAATAGGGGATTATTAAAAATATTTATCTAAGAATCTGGATGATCTGAAATTAGTTAACTTTATTTATCTTTTTTTTTTAATTTGATCACTTTTAGAAAAGTTCTATATTGTAGTTAGCTTTAAGTCGCTACTTTTTTCTAAAAATTATAATTAATAACTAAATAAGTAGTTTAAAAAATTCAATACATTATATTTTGAAAGAAAATTATATCAGCTTTTAAATGTGTATGGAAAGCTATTGGAAAATAGAATTCTGTTAATTAAAAATATGAATTACGTACATATTACTACATAACTTATTTGAAATCTTTGATTAATGAAATACATTCTGGAAAGAGTCCAGAAATGTATAAGTACATGAAAACTAAATAGTTTTCATATTAGTTATATCATATTCATACTAGTTATACATCTTAGGATTTAGAAGAAACAATGAATGGCATAGATGAAGTCCTACGCAAGAACTATCGCATGAAAATAAACAAGAACAAAACAAAAGTAATGAAATGTAGTAGAAATAACAAAGATGGACCACTGAATGTGAAAATAGGAGGAGAAAAGATTATGAAGGTAGAAGAATTTTGTTATTTGGGAAGTAGAATTACTAAAGATGGACGAAGCAGGACCGATATAAAATACCGAATAGCACAAGCGAAACGAGCCTTCAATCAGAAATATACTTTGTTTATATCAAAACTTAATTAAAATGTCAGGAAAAAATTTTTGAAAGTATATGTTTGGAGTGTCGCTTTATATGGAAGTGAAACTTGGACGATCGGAGTATCTGAGAAGAAAAGATTAGAAGCTTTTGAAATGCAGTGCTATAGGAGAATGTTAAAAATCAGATGGGTGGATAAAATGACAAATGAAGAGGTATTGCGGCGAATAGATGAAGAAAGAAGCATTTTGAAAAATATAGTTAAAAGAAGAGACAGACTTATAGGCCACATACTAAGGCATCCTGGAATAGTCGCTTTAATATCGGAAGGACAGGTAGAAGGAAAAAATTGGGTAGGCAGGACACGTTTGGAATATGTAAAACAAATTGTTAGGGATGTAGGATGTAGGGGGTATACTGAAATGAAACGACTAGCACTAGATAGCGAATCTTGGAGAGCTGCATCAAACCAGTCAAATGACTGAAGACAAAAAAAAATACATCTTAGTTTTCATATATTTACCTAATAACAGGAAATAAATCATTCGTTAAAACCAATCTTGATTATATGCAGGAACACGTTGTTTACATTATCGAAATAAAAATTTATATCCTTTAATAAACTAAAATTTAAAACAGAATGTACATCTTTATTTTACACATTCATATAAAAAAGATTTTTTTATTTATTCCTTGAAGAATATATTGTATAAAAAACAAAAAATCAACCCGGAAATAAAACCTACAATGAATTTCTATTGATGAGTATCTGCGACTACCTGTTTGGGTTATACAGTAGCATACCTTATACAAAAAATCCGATCTTATATTATATACAAAGTAATAGATTTTATTCATTTTAACCCTTTAACGATCTATAGAAAGAAAAATGTATAGTAAACGGATGCTGTACCTTTCAAACTATAAGATTCATGTTATATATGGGTTTATCTTAAATAACGTATAGCCCTTAATTTAAGGGACCTTTTTTTTTATTTATGAAAATGAATGTATAAAAATGCAAAACCCTTCCTTCCTCATCCGTTTGGGAAATGATTACAGTTCACATTTTTTTTTTACCTGAGTTCTTTTTTTAAAATATATTCACACATTTATATTGAATGGATGAGTGAATGAACGAATCTATATCCGGTAACTTTTGTTGTTATTAAAAATATAAAAGAAAAAGACGTGACTACCTGATAATATTGATTGATTCAGGTCTCACCGTTTTGATTCACTCTTTCGATTCCCACAAATATTAAAATCACTTGTGTTTATTCGTAAATGCATAATCTATTAACAGGAGCATGTATGTGAATAATAACGTAAAAATAAATAAGGTAAAAAATTTTCTTTTTGTTTTATACCTCTAATTTTTGCTTTATATTTTTAAATTAAGTAAACTAGATTATATTCAGGGCACGGGTCAATTGCTTTAATATAACAATTCTTGCGCATAACTGTGCAAGACCGACTTTTGTGTAATCTTTTGGGCAAGAAATATACAAAACGTAAATTAAATGAGATAATTAAAAAAGATATAATATTCTTTTTAAATGACATTAAAACATATTTTATATTAATAAGAGAATTGAACTATTATAGCAGTAATTTGATAAAATAATTAAAAATAACCTAGTAAATCCTACTTATAAGCATTTAGTTCAAACTCACTAACCCACTGCGACTCCCTGTATAAGCGCGTATGAAAAATATACCGACATGGTGAATATAACCTCAAAGTTGAGGTTTGTGTTGACTTTAAATTGAACGTAAGTAAAAAACGACTCAATCAAGCTTCATCAAATGATCATATGCGTAACTTCAGATACGCTACTACAACGTATCTAAATTTCAATGAAATTAATTTAGTAGTTTTGGAGATATCTAGGCCACAAATTTTATACATAGGCATATATATATATATATATATATATATATTTATATATATATTTAAGTGAATTGGTTTTCGTATTCAATTTCACCTCCCCTCGCACCGTGCGACATTAAGTAATACCGTACTTTTACGAAATTTTATTTCTCTAAAATATGTAATCAAATCGTTACATCTATAAACAATATAACAACAGATAAGTAGTAATTTATAAGTATCTACCTTGCCAAACAAACAAAGGTATATTTTTAATAAAATATTACAAATATTTTTAAATTAATAGCTTAACATTTCATGAAGCTGCCTTAAAAAATAAATTAAAAAAAGAAATTAAAATCTAACCGAATAATATTACTTTCTGGCAAATACAGGTGGAATATCTCTATATGAAGGAGAAAGTATGGTGATCATACATAAAAAACGGTATCCGGTTTTTTTGCAAATTTTTTTAGGATCCAACTAGTTCGTTCAAACTAAAAGTCCATGTATGCATGCGTCTACGTATGTAAGTATGTGTATTGCACTACTTTTGATATTACATCTTACAATTGTCTTAACCTATTTTCTTAAAATACGGCTAAAATTTTGTTTTATATGAGGAATTGATCATATTAATTTATTTTAAAATTCATTGGTTTAAAAAACCAATTTCGATTTTCTTCAGAGACATTTTAGATAAAACTTTATTAAAGCAAATTTCTTACCTACTATATATATATATATATATATATATATATATATATATATAGTAGTATATATATATATATATATATATAGTAGTATATATATATATATATATATATATACTATATATATATATATAGTATATATATAGTAGTATATATGTATATATATAGTATATACTATATGTATATAGTAGTATATATATATATATATATATATATATATATATATATATATAGTAGGTATATATATATAGGTATATAGTAGGTATATTATTATGCTTTTACGGCCAACATGGGACCACTTAAGTCAATTTTAGTTGGATCTTTTCTGAGAAAAGCGTGCTATTTTACTCTTTCGAGCTGCCCAGTATTTCTTCATCCGTTCAGATCTTGCTTTCTTTTCTTCATCCGTAAACACCCTCTTCGTTGTATTTTGTCGTTTGTCTGTCTTTTGTTTAAATCTAATGCTTTTATCTTTTAGCTTTGTAATTTTTCCAGTTTTATTCTGTAGGTCGGTCAGGGAAATTCCCAATTCTTTCATATCTTCTCTAATTTCTTTGATCCATCCTACTTCTAGCTTTTGGAACCAGAGCTTTTCAATGATATTTCTTGACAGTCTTGTTTGCGGTGTCCTTATGAGATGACCGAAGAAAGAGATTCTTTTTTTCCGCATAGTATCAGTAACAGACTCTATTTCTCGATACACCACCTCATTTGGCACAATCCACCATCGGCCTTCTTTTTGGTGTTTTTTATTGATACACGTTCTGACAATTCTCCTCTCTATTTTCAGAATTTTTTCAATTCGGTTTTTCTGATTGACTTTAAAAATGGTCTCGCTTCCGTAGGTGACTTCTGGCTGTACTACAGTTTTATAATGTTTAAGTTTTGTTTTAGCAGAAAGGCATTTTTTGTTATATGTTGACCGAGTTAATTTTTGGGATTTAATCATTTTATTTGTCCTGTTTTGCCATGTCACTTTTTCATTTAAATTATAAGTTATTATTTCACCTAGATATTTAAATTGTTTTACTATTTTAATTTTCTGATTGTTTACCGTAATGTGCTCTATTACCAGAGGATCTATGGCCATTAGTTCAGTTTTTTCGAAAGAGATATGAAGCCCTATCTTTTGTGCTAGGTTTTGAAGGCTCATGATTTGTGTTTTGGCTTCTTGAATATTATTTGCTAAAAGAGCGAGGTCATCTGCAAATCCTAGGCAATTTAGTGTGATGGAGTTTTTCTTAGTACCCATTTTTATATTTTTGGGATTTATTTCATACCATTTTCTCATGACAAATTCAAGGGTGCAGTTAAAAAGGAGTGGTGAGAGGCCGTCTCCTTGCCTCAATCCAGTTTTTATGTAGAAGGGTTGAGAGAGTTCACCTCTGAATTTCACTCTGGACTGGGTATTGGTTAAAGTTAATTTTATCATGTTTACGAGTTTAGGGTGAAGGCCCAGGTTTCTCAGAATATTCAGCATGGATGGTAGGTGTATACAATCATAGGCCCTTTTAAAGTCGACGAAGGTGATTATTAGTTGTTTTTTCCGTCTTTTATATAAGTCCATCATAAGTTTTAGGGATATTATTTGCTCCGGGCAACCTCTCCATGGCCTAAATCCCCCTTGGTATTCCTCAAGTTCCAGTTCAAGTTGGTCTTTGCATCGGTTGTATATGATTCTCGACAGGATTTTGTATGTGCAATCCAGGAGAGATATGCCTCTGTAGTTTTCAGGATTAGTTTTATCCCCTTTTTTATGTAATAGATGGATGAGGGCTGTGGTCCAGTGTTCTGGAAGATTTTCTTCATTCCATATTTTCACGAGGCATAGATGTAGGGAAGTTTTGACTGAATAAACTGATGAGTGTTTCCAGAGTTCTGCGAAAAGCTGGTCTTCTCCGCTTGCTATATATATATATATATATATATATATACAAAATCCAAACCAAGGTTTCTCAAAAAATCAATCCCCACCTCTGAAAATTGAAATACATATTTTCTCTTCTTTTGCTCTATTTCATTCGGTTTAAATATTTTTCAAATTATTTTGAAAGTTTATACTTCATATATAGCGCTATGGAGAAAAGTCCACATTTTTTACTTCCTTGTATAAGAACAAGGAAGTATTATAATCGCGAAAAATTTCGTTTTTCAGATTTCAGAGGAAATATCCATTTTGACTATCCCTGAATCCATTTTGACTTGTTTCGGCGTGACGTGTGCATGAAATTTTGAATTTAGGGCTGTTTTAACATCTAGATGTGCACCTCCCCTTTTGATTGTAATCACTGGACTTAAAGTCTCCAAAAAAAAGCCTAAAATCCAAATGTTTTGGATTTTTGATTTTATCTTAAATGCAGTAGTAAAAAGGTCAAATAAAGTCATTGAGAGCTTTTCAACGATATATACTGACTGGATGTTAAAAGGAGAAGGGACATCATCGGTTCGAATCAGACTTCATTTCCTTTTTTTTTAACTTTTTTTTAGTTTAAATATATTGATTTATTAATAATTATTAACCACAGATTGTAAAAAAAAAATTACAATAAATAATAATTCTATAATAACAATACAAAAATATATGTATGAAGTAATATCAGAAGTCATTAATGAAATAAATTTTTATGTACTTTTCATTTTAAAACAAATTGTATTTAAAATTATACTTCATACAAGGAAGTAAAAAGGATACTGTAAGTTAAATTTTGTTGATATTAGCCGATTTATTAATTCTTACATTCTTACATAACTTATAACTTATAACTTATAACTTGCATTCTTACATAATTTATAAATTTATAATGAGATAGCTGATTAGATAGCTAGGTTATTTCCAGCAATGAATGGTATTTTAAATCAAAAACAATAAAAAAAAAAAATATTGATACTTGTATAGATTTTACCAAATCAATTAAACTTTAAAATATAATTCGAGTTGGGTTACTAATTTTTTTTCTATTAGCTGCACCAAAAATGTTAATTATATTCTGTATAAATAACTTTAATTACTTTAATGTAAATTTTTAAACCTACCCGAATTTGCAAGAAGAGATTTATTATACGTAAGCACTCATCACTTCAATCGTTACATTACAGTAATTATTACAAATAAATATTTATTTTTTAATGATTAATTCATCATATAACCTTACTGATAGCATACGTTGTGGGAAAATATTATACAGAAGTTTTTAGCGGGTAAAAGAAGTTTTTAGCGGGTACAGAAGTTTTTAGCGGGTTTTGACTGACCTGATTTTGAATCTGGAATCTTCTAAATGAAAGACAGAGACGCTAAATTCAATCATTTTTAGGAAAATTAAAAAACTTCATTACCTTAACAAGCTGTTACTACAACCAGCTAATACAAGTTAATACAATAAGCTGTTAATTCAACTGTTATGAAAATATTATGTTCTAATTTTTTCTTAAAAAAGAAGAAAAGTTAGAATAAAAATCTAGTCTGTGTTTTAAGAAGAAAAATGATTAATATCGTCTATTCTCGTATACTTATGATAAAAGAAAAAAAATACAATGTTTAAATATTAATATATAATTTTATGCAAACTGTTGTACGTAATATAAGACACAATTTTAAATTTATAAATCAACAATGAAAAAAAACATAATATTAATTTAACTAAACAAGAGCTATTAATGAGTTTCAAATGTTTTAGACAAAGTTAAATTATAAATTCATTAAACATTATTTTATAAGTATAGTGCTGCACTAAAGCTTTTACTATAAACCTCTTTTAGAGATTAAATCAATTTATATATCAACAAAACTTTTACCTTCGTCACTTATAATTTTACGTAAACTTAAGTTTGTTCGACACTTGTAAAGGTGAATTTTATACACTTGCACATACAGAATGTTTCGGTGATTCATGATAAATTTTATAGGTGTATTCTTCTGATAACAAATAGTGTAAAAAAATTGAAATAAACATGTAATTGGAAATTTTTTCTTTTCGACTTAAGGATAATTAAAAATTTCCATCTAATTTTTTATGATTTAGTATTTAACTGTAAAATGAGGGAGTGTTGAAATTATTAGAATAATAATTACGAGGAAAAAGTAATTTTTTCTTTGTTTCTTAACCTGAAAATCTCTTTCTGTCAATTATTTGTAGAATTGCATCTACTATTATTATTTTAATTAATTATTTTGTAATTAATATTTTAATTAACCACCCTTTTTGAATTACAACGTAACTATACTTTGATAAATTTTGAATAAAGACAGAAAATATTGGTAATAAAATTAGTAAATAATTTATTTCTCAAAAAAATTACTGAACAAACTATAACTAAAATTAACTGAATACGAAATAAAAATTTAAGAAAAAATTCGATTCTGGTAAAATTTTAAACGTATACAAAAATTTTGTTTATATTCTGTAAAAAAAAATTATAAGTAAAATTAACAAAATATATTAAAAAAATAAATTAAATTAAAAATTAAACTATTATAAATATCCAACTGTATAAATTATTCAAAATGTCTCGGTCTTTTTAATTTAAGATTTCGCTTGATTTCAATTTCCTTAGTTGACTTATTTTATCAGGGTATAGCTAAAGCGACACTTCAAATTTTTTTTTTCGTTAATTTTTTTAAAATTACATTAGCAAAACCTTCAATTAGGACAGCTCTATTACAAAATTCCTACAAAAAAACGAGTTTTCCATTTACTTCCTTGTACGAAGTAAAATAAGTATTGTAATCCCGAAAAATTTCGGTTTATAGATTTCAACGGAAATATCCATTTTCACTATTCCTGAATCTATTTTGACTATTTTTGGCGTGACGTCTGTACGTATGTATCTCGCATTATTCAAAAGCGATCAGCCGTAGAATGTTGAAATTTTTGATTTCAACTGGACCAAAAGTGTCCAAAAAAGTCCAAAATAAGAAAAATGAATATCGAATGTTTTCTTAACTGCAGCCCTCATTGAGAGCTTTTTTTACGATATATCATAAGTGGTATTTATTTTCATTGGTTTCAGAATTATAGCCAAATCAAATTTTAATTAATGAAATATTTGGATTTTACAAGAGGAAGGCATATCGGTTCAAATCCAACTTCATCTCCTTTTTTTAACTTTTTTTTAATTTAATAATATATTGATTTATTAGTAATTATTAACCTCTGATTATAAAAAATAATAATTCAATCTAAAAAAAAGTAATAACATGAGAAGTTATTAGTGAAATAAAATTTATATGCTTTCAAAAATGTGTGTATGTAATTTAATATGCGTACAAGGAAGTCATGTGGTGTCCAAATCAGATTTTTAATTTTGGTAATTTAAATAATTATTTTTGAAAAGATAAAAAAAAAAATTATCAATATTTCGTTGATAGACATGGAAGATTTAGTATTGAATAACAAATTAAGTTTTTTCTTTAAACACGATCCTCGGTTCGAATCCCATCATATTATTTTTTACATGTAATTGTTAACAAGCGATACCCAGTTGGTGTTACCGTGACTTAATTAATTTACCTATCGTAGCATTGACATTATGAAAAACGTATTGAAATTTACCATATATTACTCTATTATGTAATCCCGAACTAAATTAGATTACACTTCCATTACAATACGTACTAAAAATGTTAAGATCAATTTTTTTTCCGGTTTAATGATCCTAAGTATTCTTTATTTAGCCGGCCTCCGTGGTGCGAGTGGTAGCGTCTCGGCCTTTCATCCGAAAGTCCCGGGTTCGAATCCCGGTCAGGCACGGCATTTATAATCATTTATTCTCTGAAGCAATATCTAACGGCGGACCCGGAGGTTAAAAAAGTATTCTTTATTTAGTGAAATTTTTCCGAATTTTTCGATAACATATACAAATTTTGTGGTAGTTTTAATTTTACCAATCTTTTCAGTTAGTTTTAAAAAAAATTAATAAATTACAACATAGTGGTCATATTATAAATACAAAATAAAATCCGAATGGTCATTTAGAATATAAAAATATTACTTCTATAACAGGTTGACTGCTATCAGACCCAATTCCGGGTATTAGATCATATGTGCAGCTGGACTTCGAGACCAGTTTCTATGTCCAATTAAAGTGGTGATTTCCAGCTGTAAAAGATCTTTAAAAATACTGTATACTCGTACTTTTATACAATAGTTTTCTTTCTGTATTGCACTATTCAAAAATTATTTAGTTATTTCGCCAAAATTATAAATTTTACGCTATTGTTAAAAAAAGACAGCTGATTTTTATAAAATAAATTTAATTTTTAAAATAATATTATTACTTAAGTAGGTAAACAAGTTAAGTTTTAGATCGTTGATGTGCTATGTTTATATGCTTGGACGGTTTTTTTTTCTAAATCACTATTAGATCTTAATATAAATAAACAAATTGTAAAGAGTGCAAACAAATTCGTTTAATTATTTCTAACGCGTTAGAAATACTTTATTTTTTTCATATCAAAGTTCTTTTTGAATTATATTATTACAAAATGATAGATAAAATAAAAAGTAGAGTGATATAAAATAATTGTAAAACTTCTTTCATATACATTTTGTACCACACAAATATCTGGATCCACAAAATTTCGTGGATTTCATTATTTCATATATCTGAAATAACTTTTCTCTTATTTCACCCTTGTAAACAAAACAGTATACGGTAATTATAATACACCCACTCATGTTTCATTAAATAATTGTTTTTTCAGTTAGCAAAATTTGTATCACACTAAAATGCTGTGAGGCATAAATTTATGTCTCACTTTTTACCAACTTTTCGAAAAAAAAACCACGGTATTACTTTCGTTCGCATTATGGGAGTTGGGGTGAAATTAATATCTTTTTTACATTTTTGAAGTATTAAGAGTAAGATAATAACATTCACTTAAATTGGGATTTCCTTATATTTGTGTGTGTCTATTATATATATATATATATATATATATATATAAGCCTATGTATGTAATTTTGTGGCTTAAAAATTTCCAGAATTACAAGATCAATTTCATTGAAATTTAGATTTCTTCTAGCAGTGTATCTGAAATCGTGTTTGTGAAAATTTGACTAAGATTGATTAAGTTGTTACGCTGAATTTAAGTTCGAAAAAATTTGAGCGGGGTAAATTAGAAGCGTGATTATGTTGCAATTTGGGTTGTAGGACGGGGGCGGCTTTTGGGTCGCTTCCATTAGAGGCAGGTATTGGAAAGACCGAGACCCGGCGGAGGCGACTTTCCGGTTGCCCCTGTTAGAGGCAGGCATTAAAAGACCCAGTCCCGGCATCTGAGATGCAGTAGCTGGATCCGGCGTTGTCGGGCCCTGTAGAATCCCTGTTCTGTGGGTTAGAGGCGAGGCACTTTCCAGGGATGTGTAAATGCTTGATTGGAGGTCCGGGGCCCTGGAAGGCTTCGAAGAAAAAAATTTTTGAATATAGAAGCATTTTTTTTTGTAGTATTATTGTTATTAATATTAAAACAAATTAAATATATATATTTAAATATTTAAACCAAATAAATTCATGGAAGTCAATTTTCTTGCGCAGAAATTGCACGTGAATTTATTTTTTTTATTTTTATTATAATTACATAGAAATTATGATAGAATGACATTTTCTATTGAAAATGTTTAGATTGAAAAGAGGGAAAAACATTTTAGAAAAGAATATCTGCAGCAATTTTTTCAATGTAACTGTCAACCTGTTAAAATTAATGCAATTATAAATTATATATTATTTTAAATTATACCTTGTTATTTGATTACCTAGAAAAATTAAAACAAATTATATATCCTACTAAATTATTACTTTTATCAGAACAAATCACAGTATGCTTTAAATTAAGAAAAAATTGAAATAAATTTAAAACTTAAATTTCGGAAACAAAATACGAATTTATTAAACACTATACGAAAAATCATCCAATAAAGAATAATGCTTTTGATCTACGCGACATTGCTTTCGAAATTACTTTAAAAATAAATTTTTAAACAATCGTTCATTATTATTATTATTTAAATGAACAGACATAGACCATCTCTTTTTAAAAATATAAATTAAAATTTATAATTAAATCTGAATAAATTTTTGAGGTTGGAGGATGGAGGTTTTGATTTAATAGTTAGAAGATTTAATAAACGTCAAGAGGGAGTGAATAAATAAAATTCTTTGACACGATATTCTTCCGTAGTAAATAATGTAAAATGTAAAAATTGTTTGTAGGCTAGGTTAGGTAATTTAATTGAGTCGGTAAAATATTCATCAGATGCAGACAAAAGAAATGATGCTTGTAAACAGAAAAAAAGGAAAGAAAAAGAAAAGTATGATGATAAAATAAGAAAAGAAAAGTTAAAAAAATATACGAGGAAGTAAAAGAAGAGGTAATTTTCATAATTATTTGTTGTGGCGGGAGTAAATATAAGGGGGAGAGTCGAGACGCCATCGATTCATTTCCCTCGCTATATCTTTCTCTTTTTAACTTCCTCACCGTTCCACTACTCCCTCCACAACTTGTCTCCTTCATTCTACAGAGTTTTTTTAATTGCGACCTTGACTGAGTTTTTTAAAGTTGTAAAACCATTAAAGCTGGCAGAGCATCGTGCTCCTTTCTCTCTTCTACAACTTCCCACTGTTTGACGAACTTTTCATTCATTATTAGAATTCACGACATCGCTACATCACCGCTCTTCCAGACGTCTTTTATATTTTAACATTTTTTTCTCCATATCAAAATATAAATAAAAAATAAAAGAATTCTTAAATAAGAAGAGTTACTTAAGCATTGTCATTAAAAATAGTATAATGTACATAGGTATATGATAAAAAACATAGTAACTTTTGTATTATTCATTAAAAGATAAAGCTCTGATTATTTTGTAGACTTGTATTGAAATATACAGGTTATGTATGAAATAAAAAATTAACGTAAATTGTACGAAAAAATATTATTTAAATTAAATGTTTGTGAATCATAAATGCTTAATGACAACAATTATTATATAAATTTCTATATCCGTATGAACAAAATTTCCATTTATGGCAAAAATTATTCAGTGTATCAAGCAAATAAATTTAAAAAAATTTTTAAATATAAATTTTTACTTCCTTCTACGAAGAAAAAAAGTATTGCGATCGCGAAAAATTTCGGTTTACAAATTTCAACGGAAATACAATTTTTACCATCCCTGAATCCATTATGACTAGTTTCAGCGCGACGTACATGTACGTATGTACGAAAGTATCTCGCATAACTTAAAAACGATTAGCCGTAGGATGCTGAAATTTTGGATTTAGGACTGCTGTAACATCTAGTTGTGCACCTCCCCTTCTGATTACAATCAACCGAACCAAAAGTGTCCATAAAAGCCCAAAATCCAAAAGAAATTTGGATCAGTTTTTCCTAACTGCAGTAATAAATCCTCACTGATAACTTTTCAACGGTATAGCTTTTCAACATTTGTTCCAGAGTTATAGCCAAATGAACTTTTAATTAATGAAATATTTGGATCTTAGGGGAAGGCACATCGGGTCGAATCAGTCTTCACCTCCTTTTTTTTTGGATTTAAATATATTGATTTATTAATTGCTATTAACCTCTCACTGTAAAAAAATGTTTACAATGAATACTACTTCAATAACAATAAAAACAAAAAAATATGAAAAAATATCAAGTGTGATATCAAGTCTTTTGATATCACCAACAATTGGCCCAGGGGGTGGAAAAAATGGGGATTCGATGACAAAAAAAATCATACCTCCCTTAATAAGCACAGTATCGAATCGTTTAAACGGGTCCTTTAACATACCTAAAACTTCAGTCTGAAAAAAACTTTTGATATGACCAACCCTTACGGCAAGGAATGACCAAAATTTGGCTGGAATTCTAAAAAGATGGAGCTTGTCGTATACTAAACACGTGAATCTGTTTTCACATGCAGCCATTGTCGTGTTGAGTAATGTGAAGTTTTTCTTAACTTTAACGTGGAAGTCTTTTTTATCCCCTACTTAGCACTGGTGAAATCTCCCTCCGCCTTCCGTCGTATCGAAAGGGATTTTTTTATAACGGTTAGAGTCGCATTGAATTCTAAATTACTTAAATGTCGATCAGAAAATTCTGTCGTATGTATGAATGTAACTTCGTATACATATTCTATTTTGCTTTATACCTCTCAGGCATAGATAGTAGACTTATGAATAATATCTGATGTATTAGACGGTATGTAAGTTTTACTGATTCATAAAACATTAAAAAAAATATTTTTAGATGCGAGATGATACCAATAGGAGTGCTATATTTAACTTTACTTTCATTTATTTTCATATTTTCTGTATGAAAAAGTGTAAATTCTAATTAAAATATAATACATAAAGTCGCTAAATCTTAACTGATTTTTATAAAAGTATAATAAAATTTTTAAAAATGGGAAAAAAATTAAATGCGATAACTTATTGCATCTATATAAATATACTGAATGCAAAATATTTACACAAATCGGTAAACTTAATTTAAAGTAACTTTTTTAACACTCTATCTCCCTCTGTCTGTACATATGTAGGTTATATATATATATATATATAGGTTTTTTTTGAACACAAGGCCTTACCTACCACTGTTTTTGTTTTCGTTCCGACCACTACGGATGACGTTTGCGTACTTTTGACTTCGTTTTCTTTTCCGAAAATGTTTTCATTCTTTTGCTCTGTTGTTGTTGCCGCCTTTTTTCTACCCATCTATTCAGGTTTATACCCTTCTTTTTCTTTCTCTCTGGAAACTTAGATTCTCGAATAATTTTTCAAAATTTATTTCTGTCTTTACACAGATCCTTAGAAATGTTTAATGTTTTTAGATCAGTTTCAATTTCTTTAAAGCAGTCGGTCCTTGTGGCTCTATTTATGTAGAAATTAAATTTGTCAATCTTTGGATTTTCATTTTACATAAATTTTTATAAAACTGTAATCTTCTTTTCCAGATTAAGTTCTCTATTCTTTCTGTTATCTGTAAATTTCTTTTTCACTTTTTAATTTGTAAATATTATCTTCATATCTAAGGCCATCAATTTTTGTTAAAATTATTTTTTCTACTTTTAATATTTCTTTTTCTGAAAAATACTGAGACATTCTACCTCATACAGTGCTTCTGGTAGGGCTACAGTTTTATATTGCCTCAATTCGGAGTTATACGGCACGGATTTTTATTGTAAATGTTCTTCATGAGATGAAAGGCAGTCTCCTCCATTTTTCGTACCCTATTCTTCATCCTATTTTTTATTTTCAGTTATATTCCGTATTATGATTTCTTCTAAATATTAACATTTTGAAACGTACTTAATAATTTGTTGTCGGAATTTTTAAGAGTTTGAGTTCTGTCTCTTTGTCATTGGAAAACCGATTAGTTTTTTCATAAGAAGTCTGAAGACCAATTTAGCTTGTAGATTTGCTTAGGTTTTGGATTATGATTTTATCCCCGTCTATATCTCTTGCAAAAATTGCAATATCGTTTGCCAAGGCCAGAATATTTTTTTGCCATTCTTTTGACGTCCAACTTAAAATGACATCAAAATTGCATTTTAATTTTTGGTGTTATCTCTGTTTGTAGTGACTATATTTCCGTTTAAACATAAATTCGGCCAGGTGTCCTATGAGACTGTGTTAAATATTACCTTGCCTTGGTAGCTTACCCTAAACTCTCGCCTTAATTAACCCTAACCTTAAAACTTAGACCTTATTAATTGGTTTTTTAGGTGTTTCAACTTGCCATGTCAGTTCTTTGAAAAAATAATTCACGGTTTAGTAACTATTCCATTTAAATTTGTTAAAAAATTAATCATCAAGAAACAGTATCATTTTTTGTAAAAAACTGGCAAAAAATGTATGATTGCCAGGAGAATAGGTCAAAAGACAGAGCACAGAAATAATTAAGAAGTGGAAGATGGAGTATTGTCATACTGTAGAGTAGATAACTTTGCTGTTCACGGACTTCAGAAAAAACATTAGGTGTACGTTAGGTTATAATGTTGAATTCCTAGTAAAGGCAGGTTTGAATACATTTATGCAGATTTGAATACTAGATCGTGGATATCGGTGTTTGGTTGTTGGGTTTCAATTAATCACATATATCAGGAATGGTCTACCTTGAGGCTGTACAAGACTACAATTCATTTACATTCATACATATCATACTCATTCATCCTCTAAATTAATATCTAGCGGTGGTTCCGGAGGCTAAACAGAAAAAGAAAAAGAAAGAGAGGTGTACTCATCTAGATAAGTGCCCAGTGGGATATGTATTAAATTTTAAGCTTTAACGTAAATTCTGAAAAAGCTGAAATTTATATAGCTGTCAACCTTTTACACTGATAAAAAAAGGTATATTTATTTTTAGATTTTTTTTACAGCTAACCAACTGAACAGTTGTACCAGATATTACTTCGAAATAGGTAAAAATATAAATTCTTGACGTTGAAATATTTATCGTTTATCAAAATTGAAGAATAAATTTCTTGAACGTATTTTTTATTTTTTTTTAATTAACAAATATTAAATTTTGATAATCATATAAAGTTTTAGTATATTTTCGATTTTATTTTAAATCATTTTATTAATTTTTTAGGTAACACTAAAAATATTCTGTTAAATTAAAACCTAAAATCTGTGAAATAAAAAGAAAAGAAGTATAAAAAAAATTTATATATAAAAAATATCATTCTTTTTAAAAATGAAAATAATTTCTATAGAAGAAATTTTTTTTTTTAACAAAATTCCAATAAACATGAATGTTATTTCTTGTAACACCATATTTTACATTATATAATTATATGTATTACCATTTTCCTACATAACTAGTATATAATGTAATACTTCATTATAACGGAATGAACTTCCGTTTTTGAAGTGGTTAAACTGTAAACCAAACTGCTTAAACTGAACACAAGAAGTCTGTCTGTTGTGTCTTCAGTATTTAGCTTAAATTTAGGTTACAAATATCAGATAACACAGTAAACGTTAAAATGTTCTCAACTAAATAAGTGGTTTTTAACTAAAGGAAGGAGTTCTGTTTGTAGATATTATAGATGAGGGTGCTTATAACAATATACCAAAAGGTTTGCGACAATATTCTATTGCATAGTATAATTTATGACATGTGAGCACACTTACGTACGCGCCCGATACTCAATTAGATTAGACGCTAGTAAAAGATACGGGTATACTCACATACTTGTATTTACTTTAAGTACACACATAATCGTTTATTAGATGGTAACGTAAATTAAATACGAGAGAATGGTATTGGATTACAAATTTTGCATCTCACATCATCGATTTTAAACAATGTGTTGAAAAATTCGGTATAAACTAATTAAAATTTATTGTAAAAAACTTTAAATAATATAACTTTAGAACTTACAGAACAAATTATAAAGAAAAGAAAATATCTTAGCGCTTTCGGCGGTAGAATATCTTCGGAAATTAAATTTATAAAAAAAAATTTAGGTGAGGTTGAAATATATATTTTTCTTCTTCCTAATTATGGCGTTAGAATATTATTAATACATACTTAACTTCAAATATGTTTTTATAAATTATAAATCCTGTGGCTGATGTTCAGTCGAAAGAACTACAGACTTTTTACTCATTGTAAACTTTATTGAAAAGAGTTAGAATTTTACTGTTAATATTATTTTTTAAATTTATTTATCCCAATGAATATGACTGTTTGATAAAATATAAACGCTTAATTAAAATACAAATGTTTTTAATTAAATAATATGAATATAGATTAATAATAAGGCTTCTTTATTCATAATATATCTTATCTTATAATTATATTTTATCTCCTTCATTCTTTATTCATAATATATCTATGTAAGACACAAAATCTTTTCTTTGGAAAATAACCAACTGTTTTATTTATTTAAAATTAATTATCAAATCAGGATAAAATTTACATTGCAATAAAAGAAAAGATCAACTATTATTAATATTAGAAAATCTAAGAAATATTAAAAGATACATTTTTGGTTTATTACAAGCAAAAAAAAAAGTAAAAACTAGTTACAAATATTAAAAAAAATAGAAAATTTTTTATTCGTGTGGAACCCCTGGTAAATTAACCTCAAGGTAGTTTTTAAAAGTTCATTTATGTTTTTTGAGGGCAAAAATTTTAAATTAAAGCAAGAAAAATTTAACCGTAATTTTACCAGTGTTCATATAAAACAATATTTAATTAAAATAATAAAATTTAATAAATATTAAAATTAACTACTTTTATCCTAAAAAGACAATAAAACTTGTTAACTTTCTACCGAAACGTAATTTTTTATACTATTTAAGATTAATAAACTTAAAAAAAAAACAAAAAAAAACAGGTAATATGAAATAAGAAAGTTGTCATTAAATGTAAAATGTTATCATAATGATAAAGAGTTTCAGACATGTGTTAAACTTTAACCTCGACTACCAGTAACCTTAAAATTAATATGTAAGTATCATTTCACGAACTTACACTTTTTTGAACTTACACGCGTCAAATAAATGACAGCAAAAAGCCACGTGCATTCAGAGTTTTAATAGTAATAAAAAAAAAAAAAACATACGATTTGATAAATTCCATGGAAATAAATTTTAAATAAAGGAATTTTATTCATCTCACGATGAATAATTTTACCTAAGGCAATGAAATTTACTTAAAGTTACACAAAAACAAAGTTAAGAAAAAATTAATTATCATCTTACCTCACTAGGAAATGTTTGGTACTATTTCATACTTTTTGGCAATTCTATAAGAAAGATGTAGGGAAGTTAGAACATAAATCTAAAAAAAAAATAAAAAAATAAAATAAAATAAATAAAATAGTAAATATATTTTCATAGCTGTTAATTATTATTTCGTGAAAAAAATGCAATACGAAAATAAAAAAAAACAATGCAGTACAATACAATACAATCCGGAATACTGACATAAGTTATTATTCCTCTCTTCGCTTGTGTGTTTTTTTTTAACGTTACCTATATTATTGTTCATAAACAGAATTTATTTTTTTTAAAAATAGATATATATATATATATATATATATATATATGATAAGGTAAATTTGATTTATCTGGTGATTATGAATAATCGCCTCTAATGTTGGAGAATTTAATAAATATATAGCATTTTGGTAAATATACCGATCATTTTACATGTCTTCGTATTACCTTTTTTTACATATAAAAATAAGAGATAAATATTAAAAAAACCAAGACTGCCAGAAAAACACTGCTCTTTAATATAGGATAATTAAAGAGTGTACAGTGACAATTTTATTTGTAGTATTTGAATATATACTGTATAATTTTATATATAGTATACATTTTTTTCAGTGTTTTTAAATTTATATAATTTTTAATATGACTATATATATACGCGTATTTATAGCCTATGACATTCCCAGTAACATAAAGATTTCTATGCGGGATCATACATCTAAATCGGTTCAGCCGTTGAGCTGCTACGATGGAACAAACATATATACATACACCCTAAATACATTACACTCCTTTTTGGACAATCGTAGAATAAAAAGTCTATAAGCAGTACATATATACTATAAGCAGTAATTACTGAATTTATTATTTAAATAAAACATTACTATTAATTAATAGAGGTTAGCGAGCGAAACGAACTTAGGTTATGTTTGGTTAGATTATGCTGAATATAATTCTTAACGCTAGAACATGTATACTCGTATTAAAGGGGAGAATATGGTGTTCATGTCAAAAATGGGGTATCAGAGTTTTTCCAGATCTTTACGTTTTTAGATCATGGATACCGGTGTTCTTTGGTGGTTGGGTTTCAATTAACCACACATCTCAGGAACGGTCGAACTGAGAATGTACAAGACTACACTTCATTTACACTCATACATATCATCCTCATTCAGGAAAAAGAAAGAAAGATCTTTACGTTTTAGGGTCCAAGTAGTTCAACTAGACCATTGATTCCCAAATGGTCCAGGTGGACCCCCAGGGGTCCACGGGAGACTCGACGGGGGTTTACATTGGCGTGACAAAAAAATGGGGGTTCACAATTCGTAAGCGGGGTCCACGAAAATTCATCTGGTTTCGATAGTTAAGAACTAAAATGTTGGCTTGACTTTGCGTATCAATCTAGGCAGATAATGTTTTGAGAAGCTCAGCGACTGTTACTTGTAAAAACTTGCATATTCCATATTCAGTACAACGAACGTGTCGAGACTTGCAAAGCGCCGCCGCAACGCTAGTTCAAACGTGCAAAGGGACGAAATACGACTTGTGATGTGTGTGCTAGCAATCTTGCATGAAATGCAATCTTGCATGTATTTTCGTTTGTATGATCTTCACTAATATAAATACGATTGCCAAGGATAAACGTTACTCATTTGTTTCCGGAATTCGAAAAGAAAAGTAAAGTGAATAGATGTTAGCGTTTTCAGTGTTTACTTTTTACATTTTTTTTGCCAACTTTACTTTTTTGACATCCGCTCACAGCATAGTCAATCAAAAATTAACCGATCAATTCTCACTTTTTTTTCGGAAACTGTTAGTTCGTGGAACTCAGCCGTAACGCAAATTTTCATAGTTAGAGCTAATCTTCAAATTTTCCGTCGACTGGAAATATGGTAGAAATGTAGCTGCAGGGGGTCCACCGGAACCAGCAAAATTTTGAAAGTGGTCTACGGAAAAAA
This sequence comes from Lycorma delicatula, assembly GCF_047948215.1. Taxonomy (NCBI): domain Eukaryota; kingdom Metazoa; phylum Arthropoda; class Insecta; order Hemiptera; family Fulgoridae; genus Lycorma; species Lycorma delicatula. The sequence continues at coordinate 100,583,115 of NC_134464.1, read as the reverse complement.
TAAGTTTCGGAACCTCTGAACTAGACCAAAAAAAAAATATTGTATGTATGTGTCGCATTTTTTTTATCTTATATCTCAGAACTGACCAAACCGATTTTCTTAAAATTTGGCTCAGATATTTCTATGCGTGAAGCACAGTTGATCACATTTTTTTTTTCAAATTCGGTAAGGGAGGATGTCGCGATAAAACTAATTTCGATTTTCTTCAGACGTGTTTTAGAAAAAAAATTATTAAAGCAAATGAGCTGTAATATGTATCTAAATAATCCAAAAAAATATTTTTTTCAAAACATTTTCCCTTAATTTCTTAAAATTGAATTACATATTTTTTTGTTATTTTTCTCTCTTTCGCTTTGGTTTAAATATTTTCCAAAAAATTTGTAAAAGTTTATACTTCATGTATAGAACTAATAATAAATGTCTAATTGGTTTTTAAATTTTGAATTCCAAACCTTTTGTCTCAAAGATAAATTTACAATCGATTAAACTATTATAGAGGCTTTATGTAAATACGATTATTACTGATCTCTATACAACTGGATAGGGAATACTAATTGTGTAAAATACAATTAAGTGTTCAATATTGAAGCATACTCCAGCGCCGCAGAATGAGTGGCTGGGGACTAAATAAAACCATTGTACTCATGCGGGACTATACGCTACTATACTCGTGGTAGGGATGTTTATTTTACTTAAGTCAGATAACATAAAAAAGGTTCAAATCCTAGTAAAGGCGGTTACTTTTATACGGATTTGAATAATAGATCGTGGATACCGGTGTTCTTTGGTGGTTGGGTTTCAATTAACCATACATCTCAGGAACGGTCGAACTGAGATTTACAAGACTACACTTCTTTTGGAATGTAAATATCATCCTCTGAACTGATAACTTACAGTGCTTCCGGATTAAACAGAAAAAGAGAGAGATAACCAAAAGAACGGTAATTTTCGCAACACAAGCAGATTACGGACAGTTGTAGAAAATTTCTATCGATATATAGTTATGCAGAGATCAGTGTTCAAAATACAAAATCAGAACACTTCTACTGCATCGGTTTAAAACGTGGTTTTATCCCTTACTCATACCTCTGCTCATGCGCAGTTTCTTTTATTTAGTTCTACCATTCATTCAGTGGGGCTAGTTTCATTGCTTCAAATTTTACCAATTCCACATTGGTCCCGTATCCAGTTATGTAGAGCTCAATGACGGTTATGTACAATCACGTGTAGACAGACTTCCACGAAGCTCCTCAAATATTACGTACTAATATTCCTATAAAGAACATTCGATGTAAGTTCGCACGGAAAATCAGAAAACAGTGCCATTGGTAGCTAAATCAACAACGATCATAAGGATTAATAAACACGAAAGAAAATGAAAACTATAATTAATAATGAAAAAATAATAACTAAAAATGAACGAAGTGAAATAATGAATTGATACGTAACACATGTTGATGCAACTCAAACTCAAATCACATTAAGTCACCAAGGTCCAACGCGTGTAGATCTTTCATCTTTTAACGTCTTCACTGTCTTTACTGTTTTAGCTAAATATTTCCTATGGGTGTTTAGCCGCAATTTATATTTTGTACCGAATTCCTGTATTTCTTCTCGAACAAATAGTAAATCCGGATATTCGTAAATTTCATTATTAAAATGATCCCTAGTAATTTATTTTGGGATCATTGTTTAATCCGTACTTTGCCGTTCCTTTCTATACTCCAAAACTGGATCAAATCGGTTTCAGCATCATCGTGTAAAATAATTATTTGTTAGATAGTGAAAGCTACGATCTCTTGCTCAGCAACCAGTAAATTTCCTTAAACTTGATATCCGGCTGAAATATTTTTCTTTTTCTATTCTTTATTGAAGGAAGTGTTAGATATTTAGAGAAAACTTTATTTAAGAAAATTTGTTCATTCCATACATATGAATATTTTTAGAAAAATCTTTCTTAACAATTTATTCTCCATCTCAACAAAACGTGTAGTTTGTTTTGTGTTATTTAGCTCTAGCTTTTTAATTTTTATTAATAGCCGGGAAAGTCACGCAATACTTTGCCAGGTTTCTTTATTCTACGATTAAAGCTCGATTCCCTCACTCGACCGTCTATATAGAGGGCTTCGCTTCCTGGACCCCGACGCATTCGTTATTCTTGTTGTTAAAATATTACATAATTTACGATATTCATAGAAGAAAAAAAGAAAATTAATCATTTTACTTCGATATATTTCTGTTATCATGGTGAAAGAAATAACAATGAAGTAAAAGTAGACTTTATTCCTTTAATTAACAAATTCACTTTTGAGAGGGTTAGAGCCTCGATTTGTAGATTAATATCTTTCCTGGGTTAATACAAATATATCCTGAAAATTTGAAAGCAATCGGTCGGCTAGATGCTGTTACAAACAGACAAATTTTCGCAGTCAAATATAAGATTTTTAATTTTTCCTTTTTTATCCCCAAAACACAAATATAATTATAGATAATTCGTTCGTATAAAGAAGCATAAATTGTTCAAACGAATGAATCGTTCGTACGCTTCATTGAAAATAGAATGTGAGCACATACAGCAAACAGACAAACCAACGCACCATTCTTTGTTATGGGAGAGAATAAAATATACTCTGATAAAAGTATGTAGAGAATACTGAAAAACGTTGAATATCAAATCGGTAGATAAGAATTTCACATATTATTTAGGAAGAATCAACTAGTACAGTTCTGGATTAAGAAAAAAAATAGTAATAAAAAAAATCTTAAACATCCATTTAATTCATAATACAGAGTGTCCCATATAAAACGCAACCCATCAATCACTCATGTATGAAATTTCAAAAGTCAAGCTTACTCCCCTCCTACTCGTTACTGAAATGGACTCGTCCAACATCTGAACATCGCGGCGACGCAGTAGAACACTACCTATAGTAAGAACAATGCAATCATAACGTTCAGTTTATTGGTAAGATGGTGTTTTCGCTAGATGAACGTGTTTTCATTGCCGAGTCGTACTTCAGTACGAAATCAGCGGTTGCAGTGCAAGATTTGTTTCGCCATAAGTACCCAGATAAACCGGCTCCTAACAAAACATCAGTATTAAGGTTAGTCGCAAAATTTAGAGAGACCGGTTCTGTTAATAACAAGGAACACTAAAGATCTGCGTCAGTTTTGAATACAGATACAGTCACTGAAATCAAAGACCGATTACTCGCCTCGCCAAATAAATCGATCAGACGTTTGTCTGCTGAAATTAATTTTTCTAAATCAACTGTTCATCGGGCGACCAAACGATTACAATTACGACCTTATCGCATTCAAACGGTTCATCGCCTTCTTGAGCCCGACAAAGAAAAACGGCTACAATATTGTCAACGGTTCCGTCGATTTCTACGCGAGGGAATTAATGTTATGGATTCGTTATTTTTCACAGATGAAGCACGGTTTCATTTGGACGGCTACGAAAACAGCCAAAACAGTAGAATTTGGAGCGCTGAAAATCCCCACGTTTATCACGAAAAACAATTACACCCGCAAAAGTTGGGCGTGTGGTGCGCGATATCGCAGAAGAAAATAATCGGTCCTATTTTTTTTACGAGTACACCATTAATGCAGAACGATATCAGGATATTTTATTTCAGTTCAATGCACTTTTGGAAGAGGAAGACAGACACTGCTGGCTACAACATGACGGTGCGACATCGCACTACGCAGGTTCAACTTCTGATTTCGTCGAGGAATTCTTTGGTACTCGTGTTATCGGTCGAGGCTTGTGGCCACCAAGATCTCCAGATTTGACTGCGGTGAATTGTTTTCTACGGGGTTACCTCAAAGAAAAAGCCTACAGCAATAAACCACGAACACTTGAACGATTGTAAGTTAATATTGAACAAGCTGTATTAAATATCCAGCCACATACTTTGAAAAATGTTGCAAGAAACGCTGTAAAAAGAATTGAAGCTTGTATTCAAGAAGATGGCGGCCACTTCCAACATTTACTCTAAATGTAAGATAATGGATGGTAATAATAAAAATTACATTTACATTTGCACATACCTTTTTATTATTTCAATACCTACCAATATAAGGGTTGCGTTTTATATGGGACATCCTTTATTTTATTAATGCAATTATGAAAGTTAAATATATAAGGCGACTGAAATACAGTAATTAATGGATGACAGTATCTAGAGATATTTATAATAGCTATAATAAAAAAAAAAATAAATAATCTTTGATTATACTTAAAAGGATTATTATATTGAAAAAAATATATATACATAGTGTGTTTTTATAGTACCAAGTTAATTAGAGCCTAAGTGGGTAACTTCATTTTCCATTCATAGAATGCGCTGGCTGTACTTCGTCTCATCTCTTGAATATCAATGCAAAAGCCGTCTCTCCATCTCATTCACTCTCTCTCACTCTCTTTTTAGCAACTGGGAAATAAATTCTTCTACTACCACTACTACTCTTATTACTACTATTACTACCACAGTGAAGAAACAATTTGTGTGTCACTTTTTTCCCTCTTGAAGAAAATAATAAACTGCGGTTGGAACATCATACTACTGTTAAGGCACGCGTCTCGACTTCATAATTTATCAACTCTAAAAATGCACTTCCTTATTTTATAACTTTTTTTTTCATCATCTTCATCATCTAGTTACTTTACATTTTTAGTTATTCCATTCTAATTTTATTATAACATAATTGTTTAATGTCAAAAGATTAGTATTATAATCATCATTACGACTAATTTAATTCTGCTTCCTCTTTTATATTTGCACAGTTGTGTGCCATTTTCTTACTTTGAAATTCAGAGCAAATAATACTTTTTTTATATGAAAGTAATATATATGTAAATGGAAATTAGTATAATAATTACTTAAAAAATCAAATAATTTTTACTTAAGTATGAATTTTATTTCAATAGAATGAATAAAAAAATTAACAAAGTTATAAAAGAAAATACGATTTGAATTAATTTTTACATCATAAAGCATATATTATTTATTCTTTTAAAATGAATCATTTTTATGTAGTAAGATTCAAATTTTTTTATTTGACGTGCACTTCTTTATGGATGTGAAACAAGAACTGTAAGAACACGAGATAAAAGGAAGAATATGGAAAAAAAAATTATAACATTTAATGAAGAAATGTGAAAAAAAAAATTCTATTTAGAATAATTAAGCATAAAAATATTATTAAAGGATAAAAATAACTAAAATATTTTATAGAAGGTGCAAGGAAAGAAATCAAAAAAGAGTGAAGATTATATAAATTGTAAAAGGAAATGGAAGTTATTAGAAATCCAAAGATTTAACTGGAAATAGAGGAAATTGATGATAGAGGTATTGCAAGAACCGTTTATTTTTTCTGTTTAGTCTCCGGAACCACCTTACAGTGGTTCCGGAGAATGAATGGATAGAATATAAATAACGTTGATACGTATGAATGTAAATAAAGTATAGTATTGTACAGTTTCAGGTTCACCAGTCCTGAGATGTGTGGTTAATTGAAAACCCAACCACCAAAGAACACCGGCATCCGTAATGCAATATTAAAATCCGTATAAAAGTAACTACCTTAACTAGAATTTGAACCTTACAAATCTTGACTTCCAAATCAGCTGATTTGCGATGACGACTACGATGACCACTAGTCTTGCAATGACGACTTGCGATGACCACTAGAACAACCCAGTGATTTGCAAGAACCTGCCCAAAGGCAAAGATAAATTGAGATTTAAATTAATAGTTTTATATGAAATATAACCAGAAAGAATAAAAAAAGGTAGTTCTAAGAACTGTATTTTTTGTAACTTTTGAGAAATCTATAATAAAAAACAAACGACTGAGATTGAATAACATGAACTCCAAAATCCATATACAATTCACATATAATAAATAACGACCTTACCTACCCTACTAAAGGGCATTTGTATATGTCTGTCTGTGTGAGCGTCCACCTTAGCTCAGAACCGGCATATACCGATCACTAGCGGAAAAAACCGATTCGTTAGTACATGTCCTGTGGTGGTCAGATGTATAATTGTTATACATCAAAATTATTATAAATTGATAAATTAATAATAAATTAATTATAATTGATATATATATATATATATATATATATATATATATATATATTATGCTGTTATAAAAAAACAGCGTCTTTGCTATAGCAGCACAATGGCTAACGTTTGTACACAAAAGATATACTTTCGATGATCTGGTTGTCCGGTTATGTGGTCATTATCTTTTTCCGAAATTCAGTTATATCTCCGTAACGGTACGACCAATTTTAAAAATTCAAACACTATTTGATAGAAGTACTAGGGCAAAGTTAAAATTATGAAATAGAAACAAGAGATCGAAATGATTAATTAAAGTACCGGAAAAAAAAATTGTAAAAATCTTTTAATTACAGTTATTTTTCGTAATACGCAGTTAATGTGAGGCACGCAAAAATGAATTGTGTCTAGAAAAAATTTTCAAGATGTAAAAAAAAATCCCTTTCGGTACACCGGAAGGCGGAGGTAAATTTCACCGGTGCAAAGTAGGGGGTAAAAAAGATATCCACTTTAAAATTAAGAAAAACTTCGAATTTATTCAATACGACGATGGTTGCATGTGAAAAAAGTTACACATGTTTAGCATACGACAAGCCCATCTTACAATTCTAGCAAAATTTTGATCATCGCTTGCCATAAGAGTTAGTCATATCAAAAATTGTTTCAGACAAAGCTTTTAGGTTATGTTTAGAGGGCTAACGACCACTTTAAACCGTTTCGATACTGTGCCTATTAAGGGAGGTATGATGTCTTTTGTCTTCAATTCCCATTTTTCACCCCCTGGGCCAATGGTTGGTGATATCAAAAAACGTTACTTACATAAGTTTTAGGCCCTTATCCAAAGAATAGTAGGGACTTCAAACAAATTTGATATTTTACTTAATAAAGAAAGTTATAGCAATATTTGGTTTTTTCGAAAAAAACCCTCCATTTTCATTTCTATGGTCCGATTTTGGACGTTAACAAACATGAGTGTGATTGGTGCAAAAATGACGGCAGTTATCGTGTCCAAAGAAAATGAAATATATATATATATATATATATATATATAAATTAAACCTAGTTTAGTTTATAAACTAATATATATATATATATCTAAAATTTTGAGCTGACGGTATGAGGTCTGGGAATGTGAAACTTATAAAATCTATCTAAAAAATTAGACTGTCTAAAAATATGATGAAATAAACTATTTTGTAATTTGGGGTTTTTTACCCATTTATAACCTCTTAAAATTGTAATTAATTCGGTTTGAAAAATAGATATTTTATATAAAAATAAAAACAATAATTTATTTTTAATTATTAAAGATCTTTTACTGATTTTGAATAAAAATCCATTTAAAACCATGACCTTGTTTATATTAAACATCGGACATTTAATTATTAAATATCACGTCATTATTTTGAAGTCATTTAAATATAAAGTGATGCGTTGATATTAAAGTGTAAGCTGCCCTACCCTATTCCTATTGTATCAAAATATAATATAATATTAATTTGTTTTAACTAGTTTTTAATATTATAATTTATTATAAGCGTGTCATTACACGTGTATTATTCGTATTTGTTTAATAAATTTTGTTTTTATAAGACAGGCAATTTAATATTATTTTGTTCTATTAAATGAAATGTTTTATCTCTTTAATTTTTAAATAGCCAATTTAATAATATTTTTTATTACTTTAGAGCGGAACAAATGTTTATAATTCTATTTTGTAATATGTCGACATTAGAATACAAACAAATATATAAATGGAACCTTTTACTTCAGGGTTATTATCTTTTTTCTGTTTAGTCTCCAGAACTACCGTAAGGTATTACGTTAGAGGATGAGTGAGGATGATATGTATGAATGTAAATGAAGTGTAATCTTATAGAATCTGAGGTCGACCATTCCTCAGATGTGTAATTAATTGAATCCCAACCACCAAATAACACCGGTACCCCACGATCTAGTACTCAAATCTGTATAAAAGTAACTAACTGCCTTTATTAGGACTTGAACGCTAGAACTCTCGACTTCCAGATCAGCTGATTTGGAAAGACGCGTTTATCACTAGATCAGCTCGATGGGTTGCTGTAGTCTTCTGCTATGTTGTAACGTTACAGGTGAGCATTTGAATAATTAAATAATAGTCGATACCACTATTATGATAAGGATGTAGGATGTAGGGGGTATGCCGAAATGAAACGACCAGTACTAGATAGGGAATCTTGGAGAGCTGCATCAAACCAGTCAAATGACTGAAGACAAAAAAAAGTGGATACCAGCACTATCTAGTATTCAAATCCGTAAAAACTTTATTCATTGCTAGGATTTGAAACTTCGAACTCTCGACTTCGAAATCAGTTGACTTGCGATAACAAGTTAACCACTAGAGCAACCCGGTGTGTTCAAAAATTAAGTCTGCTATTCTTCAAGATCTGCGAAATCGAATTTTTCCAGCAGTGAATTCAATAACCAGGGGCGAGTTACCAATAAAAATAATTTGGGAATAATTAAAAAATTAATTGTTAATTATAAATATCGATTTTTACATCCTTGTATAAAGTAAAGGAAGTATTGTGATCGCGAAAAATTTCGGTTTCAAGAGTTCAACGGAATTTCCATTTGACCATTCTTGAATCCATTTTGACTATTTTTGGCGTGACGTCTGTACGTACGTATGTTCGTTCGTATGTATCTCGCATAAATAAAAAATGATTGGGCGTAGAATGTTGAAATTTTGGATTTCGGACGTTGTAACATCTAAGTGTGTACATCACCTTTTAATTGCAGTTGATTTGACCAAAAGTAGATTATGGAGTTTTTCTTAACTGCGGTAATAAGCCCTCATTGAGAGGTTTTAACAATATATCATAAGTAGTACTTATTTTCATTGGTTCCAGAGTTATAGCCAAATAAATTTTAATTAGTGAAATATCTGGCTCTTACAAGGAGAAGGAACATCGGTACGAATCGGAAATGAATGACTTCATTTCCTTCTTCTTTTTTTAAGGAAAAGTATATAAAATTTTATTACACTAATAACTTCTATTTTTTTTAATCGTTATTAATGATTAGTTATAGTAAAACCTTTGAATTTAATATCAATAAAATTAAATTTAAAAAAAATTGAAAAAAGATTTTACCGGTGCTAAGGTGAGGATAAAACAATGTTCACCTTAAAATTAAGAAAAACTTCAAATTTATCAATACGACAATTGTTGCATGGGAAAAAAGTTACACTTGTTTAGCAAACGAAAGCCCCATCTTAAAATTCCAGCAAAAGTTTGGTCATTCCTTGCCGTAAGAGTTGGTTACATCAAAAACTGTTTCAGACAAATGTTTTAGTTAGAGGACTAACGATCACTTTAAATCGATTCGATACTATGACTGTTAAGGGAGATATGATTTCTTGGTCTTCAAGACTCCTTTTTTCCACCCCCTGAGTCAATGTTTGGTGATATCAAAAAACTTTCTTGTATAAATTTTAGGCCCTTATCCAAAGAATCGTAGGAACTTTAAACGAATTCGATATTTACTTAATAAAAAAAGTTATGGAAATATTTTTTTTTCGAAAAAACCACCCCATTTTTACCCCCATGGTCCGATTTTGGCCGTTAACGAACATGACCGAGATTTCGAGTCGAGTTATTTTTATGGAACAATTTCAAAGTGATTGGCGAAAAATTACGGCAGTTATCGTGTCCACAAGAAAATGAAATATATATATATATATATATATATATATATATATATATATATATAAACTAAACCTAGTTTAGTTTATATATCTATCTTTAGTTAATAAACCTACTTACTATCATGAACATTGGTTCCATCGTGATTTTGTATTATATTAGCAAATACCCCGTTTGAATTTTGAAAATAGGACGATTGTTTGCAGCACCCCATTTTGCACCTTCCAAAATAGCGCCCCTTAAAACCTAACATTTGATCCCATTCATACTAGCGAGGAAGAGAATTATATTTACAGTATGTTTTTTACCGAAACAAATATACTTCTTCTTATTAGTACCTTAAACCCAACAAAAAACAAGTATATCAGTTACACAAATAATGGGTTTCACTCTGCACTACTCTAATCGACTGTTCAGCAAAGAGTATTATTTTCAAAGAAAGCGCACATCTAAATTGTTCCTTTGCTGTTTAATATGATCTACATGAATCGAAGCCATGACAAAAAATGGAATAAATATAAATAAATAATATTAAAAGATTAAATATTTTTTAACTGTACTTTGAAAAAAAAAAAAAAGAATAATTATATAAATACAGAATAAAAATACCAAGTAATTTATTTTACTCTGTCCCCAGGTCAACCTGGACGGCGTTTTCATCCCGCATTCTTACTGACTACAGTACCTCGGACTCCAAGTTGATCGTCGCTTGACACGGAAGAACCACGTGAAAGAGAAGGAAAAAGAGCTCAACATCATATTTAAGGAGCTTTACTGGTTACTAAGTAGAAGTTCACGTTTATCGCTGTCCAACAAAAATTTAATATACAAGGATATTCTGAAACGGATTTGGACGTATGGTAACATCTACCGGATACGAAGAGCTAATGCAACATTAAGGTTATGCAACCTTCCAGAATAAGTTAACGAAAATTATTACAGAGGCGCCGTGGTTTGCACGGAATGAAGAAATGAGTATCTGAAATTGACTTGCGTCAGGGAGGAAATCAAGCGGTTAGGTTCATATTAAAAACAACGAGCTCAGAAATCATGTGAACAAACTATCGCTGAATCTCCTAGGCAACAGTGAGGATGTCCGGCGAGACAAATGCTTTCAAGTGCTGGATTGGGCGAGTCAGAGTGACTCCTGGTCTGGAACGACATTCTTTAAGTGATGAACATCTTCTCTATGCTGATGAACGGCCTAAATTACTTTCATAAGCAAATTATGTTACTGTTTTGTTGTTATTTTTCTTTGTATTATAATGATATTTGATTGTTTTTGTTGGGAGTTTACGGACTTTGATATTTTTTACGGAGTGAATCTGTGCCACTGCATTTATACAAATCAACTGTTACATCTTATGTACTTATATATTGTCTTATTTTTATGTCGTATTTGAACTATTGCTTTATGTTTGTATGTTTTATTGAGGGGATTCTCTGGTATCCTCTCATAAAGCGCTTATTGTAATTCTATTTACTTATGGTTTCGTTTTAGAACGAATTTGGGTAAAAAAAATATATATAATTATTTATATTATACTTATGTTATTTATAATTATATTTTTTGATACGTTTTCACATCTTTTTATTCTTTTTGCTATAATATTTTTAATTAAGTAAAACAAAAAGAAACGATTTACAAATTGCATGAATTACATGGAGAATAGTACTGTGATATATTTACCATTCGATATGTTTTGAGTACCGATTGTGAAAAGGGCAAGCAAATAAGATATCATGTCTGGTATTTGTTTTAATGGATAACATAAATTTAGAAAAAAATGTTTATATACAACACAAGAATGACAAATATTTTTAAAAGTATGTATTAAGTTAAAAAAAAAGAATAAAAATATCTTGGGTAAATAATCGAAACAAAAGATAGTATAAATAATAAATCTAAAAGTTATTTCAGAAAATTCTTCTGCTCCTTCAAAGGAATGGGTTTTGTGATAAAAATAATAATGTTTGTATTAACATAAATTCAAAAACATTTTTATTTCAAATTGTTACAACAAAAGGTTCTCCTTTTTTGGCCTGATTAGTAAGTAACACAATCGATAATACATTTATATAAGGATAATTTGCGAGATAAGTCTATAAATAAATTTATTTATATTATTAGAAAAAGCGGTCTAAGTTGAGAAAACTCACTTGTTATACAAGTGAAATTTAACCAAATTAAATTTAATGTTTGAAATTCACTAAATGACACTCTATGAAAAACGTTTTTGAAAATTCGTATTAAAAAAAATTGTTATAAAGATCAATTTTTTTAATAACAAAGTTAATCGAAAATAAAATATTTACAAAAATCTGGTAAAAAGTGTTATAAATAAAATTATGTTAAAAAAATTAAAAAAAGATCAGAATAATTTTTTTATTATTTTTGATAGAAATAAAATAATAAAATTATACTGTAAATCCTACGTAAAAATAATTATTGAAATTAAAAAAAATTCCAACTATAACAAATGTTTATTCATTTCGTCATACTATCTTTATGAATAAACACATAGATTATAGTTCCTTAATTCTTTCTCCAAAAGAATTATCACCGGCTTTGGACAGTGTTCTATTAATGACACGAATAAGTGTATATCGGTAGGATAAAGTACGAAAATTGTTATTAAAAATTAACTAATTATCTAGATTTTCCGTATGGAGCCTGAACTCCATCGGGCGGTTTTCCAGGTTGCAGAATAGTTAATTCTCGCTAGATGTAGTTTGTAAAAGGGAAATAAAATACCTGAGGATTGCAGTTAGGAGTTGGCTGTTCAGAGAATAGGTAAAGAAATACCGTATAAAAAAACCCGAGTTTCTCAGGTTGAGGATTTTTCGTCGGGCTTTTTTTTTTAACCTCCGGAACCAACCATCGTTAGATATTTCTTCAAAGAATGACATGCCTGATCGGGATCTGAACCGGGGACCTCGGACCAGCAACCTAACCAAATAAAACATTACTCGTTATCAAACCAGTCGGAAATAAGACAACCTACCTTATCTAGAGACGAACCGGAATTGAAATATGGATACGACGTTGTTGATGATCTTGTTGGAAGGATGGATGTGATAGGTTACTTGGAGATAGTGATGGAAAGGATTGGTGATGGATGGAGGTCATGGCTCACTTTGGGCTGATGTGCCAAAGAAGAATAAAAATAATTATGAAAATATAACATTTCCCAACCAGTAAATAAAGTGAAATAGATCAAGAAAGAAGAAAAGAAGCAGAAATAGACCAAGTATAATCACCTAAATCACCAGATTTGAACCTTCTTGATTTATTTTTTGTGGAATATTGTATAAAAGGCTTGGTATTCACTCAAAATTTTGAAAAAAGTATGTATGAAGTTTAAGAAATAAATTTGTTTGCTGTTAAAGGCATTGCAAAAAAAAAATCTTAATAATTTGGAAAACGTGTCGACGTGAAATGCCTATTCAGATATTTAACATTTTAATTGGTTACTTAATTTTATAAATTGATGAAGTTAAATACAAATTATTTAGTCATTTCAATAAAATTTATGCGTACGTAATTAAAAAAAAAAAAAAAATAGGAAAAATTAATATTTGCAGTTAGTTATTTGTTTTCAATAAATTTAAATAAAAATTCCTGAAAAAGTATAAAGTAGTGAAAGTAGTGCAAACAAAATTTTAATATAAAATTTATTAAAACGTTTTAATATAAAATTGTATACAATAAATACAATTTTTGAATCGGTTGGATTAATTCAGATAATATAACATGAGGGAAACCGTTTATAATAAAAAAAATATCAATTATCGAATTTTATTACTATGAGCCCAGAAAAAGGAATATGTATAATTATAAAAACAAAATATTTTTGGACTTTTTTATTGCTTTCATTAGAGGAAGTAATTATATCTTTGAAGTAAAACAGAAAATTCTTCTGAAATATATTTTAGAATTATTACTGATCCAAACACCATCCGCTAGTCTCTCAATTTTTGCCCAAACTATAATACACATTTTCGGACATATTTCATTTATGAGATGTTTAAATATTTTTTTAAATGTAAATTTTTGGTTAAAACCAAATATAATCTCTATCTTATTTCTTTGATCGTTTATTTTCTCAAAATTTAGATATGAAAACTTTGGCTGATTGAAAAAAATATCACCACAAATATCAGTAATTCCTATTATTTGGAAATTAATTTTTTTATTGCAAAATATTATACAGTTTAAGTGATTAAAGATTGAAAAATTATAAAATATTTGTACAGTTTTTTCTGTTTTATATTTTTATACTTATTCTACTACATATTTTATAAATATATATATATATATATATATTTTACCTAAAATTACAAAGATTGTAAAAGTAGTTTGTCTAACGATCCAGTAATAAGTTTGTTTCAAATAAATTAAGTGGAAGATTTTTAAACGAAAAATTACACGGTTTACAAAAACGATTTTAATTAATTTCTAATTTGATTGTTGTTATCAATAATTGATCACAATTACTTCAGCTAAATTATACATTACTTTAAACTGAAAATTATATATTTTTACAGGACTCTATGAAAATAGTTTGGAAAAATTAAAGTTAAAAGTATAAAGCAAAGCATTATAACCTTTTCGCAAGATCGATAGTAGTCTACCCATTTCTCAAATAAACTTTCGTTATTTTTATCAAAACGAAAATTCCTTTCTTTCTGCGTTTTTTTAATTGATAGACATTTTTAATATTATTGGTTAACAAATATTTTTAACAATTTTAGTAATAAAATTAATACGTTTATTTTTTTTTGAGCAATTCATTTTTATAATCGGTCTCCAAAAGGATAAAGACCATAAGTAAAATTTTTGGCTAACAGTAACGTGTCAGGAGACCATCTAAAGATAGCCCACTTTAAATACAGCATTAATAATATGCATCGCCTCTCATGGCATAAACGAAGCAATTAGTTAACAAAAACAAACATAACAGTTAACAACGGTAACAGATAAATACGAGTAATCAAGACAAATAAAGGCAGATTAAAGTCATAAAATATTAAAGTTACAAAACAAGAAATACACCGAATTCTCAACAGAGAATCAGACTGCCGACTCAGAATCAACGACCAGCTTCAACATACGTAGGTTAAATTCTAGTACAGATTCTTAAAGTTTGAACTCCGCAAATGACGTATCTTTGTACAGGCCTATAAGCTTGCTTCCAATCCTTTCATAAAATTAAATAATATATTTAAAACTATTTCAACAAGAATTCTAAACATTAAACAGTAACGGTTTTAAACTTCAATTGTTTTTTTGAATCGGTGCCAAATGTATGTTACTGACAATATTCTATTGTTAAACTGGAATATTATAGTTATTAAAATATTTGAATTAATTTTTATTTATATTTTTTTAAAGTAAATTGATACGTTACTGTATTACTAAAACATTACTTATTAATTATTAAACAATTAATATTGTTTATGTTATATCTCGAGGAAAACAAATTCTCTAATCCAAAGCGGTTACAATTTTTAAATTGGATTCAATTAGACCAAATAAAAAGAGCTTGGCACATCTTGTAGGTGACATACTTTCAAAAAACTTACCAATAAAAATTAAATCATATCAAAGATATATGAGTATATATATGAATATTAGATTATTTTTTGTAGTCAATTTATTTCTTCCAAGGATTGATTAATATAAAAACAATTTCCTAGGTACAGAAATGAATTTATATTACGATTTTATATTTACATCCCAATATATAATTATAAGGAAATATAAATCGTTTATTACAAAAAGTATTCAAATTGTTGTATCTTCATAAAATTGTTAAACCAATATCCTATCCCTAATCTATCCTAAGGTTATTCTAAAGTCTCTAACCTATTCCCGTTACCTTTTAATCTTTACATAGAACTAACAGTTAATGAAGTTAAAGAACAATTTAGATCCGGAGTAACAGTACAAAGTGAAAAGATAAAGATGCTACGATTTGCAGATGATATAGTAATTCCAGCTGAGAGTAAAAAAGATTTAGAAGAAACAATGAACGGCACGGATGAAGTCCTAAGCAAGAACTACAGCATGAAAATAAAAAAGAACAAAACTAAAGTAATGAAATGTAGTAGACGAACCACTGAGTATAAAAATAGCAAGAGAAAATCTTACGGAGGTACAAGGATTTTTTCATTTGGGAAGTAGAATTACTAAAAACGGATCAAGCAGGAGCGATTTAAATTCCGAACAGCACAGGCAAAACGAGCCTTCATTTAGAAATATAATTTATTTACACCAAAAATTAATTTAAACGTCAGGAAAACATTTTTGAAATTACATGTTTGGGGCATAGCTTTATATGTAAGTGAAACTTAGACGATCGGAGTACTTGAGAAGAACAGATTAGAAGCTTTTGAAATGTGGTGCTTAGGAGAATGTTAAAAATCAGATGGGTTAATACAGTTACAAATGAAGAGGTGTTGCGGCAAATTGATGAAGAAAGAACATTTGGAAAAATATAGTTAAAAGAAGAGACAGACTTATAGGCAACATATTAAAGCATCCTGGAATAGTCGTTTTAATTTTGGAGGGACGGGTAAAAGGAAAAAAATTGTGCAGGCAGGCAACGTTTGGAATATGTAAAACAAATTTTTAGGGATTATGATGTACGGGTTATACCGAAATGAAACGACTGGAACTAGATAGGGATCACTACTAATGCGATTAAAAATTTAATATTTTGGTTAGAATTTAATTAATTATAAACGAATTTATATGAAAAAAAAAATTTAACATGTAAATATTTATTACATTATTAAACCCACCGGGCTTGTGGTAAACTTGTCGCAAATCAATTTTTTAACAGTTTATTTTCGAATGAAAGGGTCTAAATTTCAAATCCTAGTAAAAATTTGTTATTTTTATTTGGATTTGAATACTAAAAAGTCGATACCGGTGTAATTTGGATGTTGGGATTAAATTAACCACACATCTCAGGAATAGTCGGCCTGAGTCTATACAAGACTATATGTCATACATATCATTCTCATCTCATGGAGGGTTGGTTATTGTTAACTCGTTGTACAAAGTGCAACGTACACAGTAGGAATAATAATAAAATAAATCTCTATTAAATATATGTAGTTAAATCGATTCAGACGTATATAATTTATAATTTAATTAGAGCAAACAAAATTTGGTTGAAAATCCACTATTTGTTTTCTTTCCAGTTTTTCAAATAAAATATAACAGTTTTTCATTAGAATTACTTGAAATCATATTTAAATAACCGATGCAACATATAAAATTCTTCAAACATTATTCAATAAAACTAATTAAGTTGAACTAGTTATTACCAATGTAAAATTGAAACTAAAGTTAAAAATAAAATAGCAACAATTTTAAATTTAAAAAAAATAAATTAAAAATAAATATAAATTTTTACTTCGTTTACGTTTCAGATAAAATATATTCTATTTTGAAATATGGATTTTATATAAAAATCGTAAAAAGACATGTAGATAAAAATAGACATTTTTCAGATATATTTATGTGAAAATTTTGCTTATTTTAATATTCTCAATCATTTGATATTTTTATCCCGTTTTAAATTGCACTGCGTGAGAGTTATTTAACTTCAATCAAATGAATGAATACGCAGTAAGCAATCATGATAAAAGAGTTTTTCTAACTTTATTTAAATTCATTCTTTATTTTTTAAGATTAATAAAAAAGGAAACTGATGGTGATTTAATTGTTTTTAAATCTAAATTATTACAAAGTCGATTTGATTTGTTTAAATATAAATTTGTCTGTTTAATAATTTAAGATACAGTTTAATAATTTTTTATAGAAATAAAAGTTAAAATAATATTCTTTTTTAACTCATTTGTATTTTTTTAAAGTCAAAATACGTCGGTTCATAGTAATTTTAAACGGTTTAACAAGTTTCAGTGTAATACTTTTTTTTAACTAGGTTAGTCCCAGTTTTACAAGTAATTTATTAAAACAGTAGAAAGAGTGTAAGTTAAAAAGTTAAAAAAAAAACACAGTAAATAATGTAGGGTTGAGATAATTTTAGCGGGTGGCGAGCGAGCGAGTGAGCGAACGAGTAAGTATCTTGTGGTTGAATCTATCACAATTTCCGATTCAGACGTAGGTTGACAGATTGCTTGGTACTATCGACAGCTTCCATTCCTTTAATGGTGAGCCCTTGTAGGCTTAAACTAGCGGCCATGTTGTTTCGCGGGGGCTTAAAGACGCTTAAGGTAAGGGTGGGTAGGTAAGGGTGGGACTGTTGTTTGGACACAGAGTGGCGAGGCGAGGGAGGGGTAATAACCTCTTTCACATGCGCAGTCTGGAATCGAACGCGACCCCCCCTCTTTTCCTAACCTAACCCTCCCCGCGGTCCGCTAACGATTTCACCCCTTATCCTCCACCCCTATACCATCTATTTTAGTGGTCAAAAAAGCTTCAAGTATTTTCCTTTCTACGGGCCCTGGCAACGCTCTCTTGGAAACGGCATTCACCCCCGGGACCCGCCGCCACCGCTTTCGCTTTGCCTTGCCTCACACCGACGTGGGTTTTTACTACGTAAATGGATTTCAGTTTGATGGTTTTGTAAAATTCCTCTCTTTTACTCTAACAACGTCCTTCTACTACATACATATATGTAAAAGACGTTACATGTGTGTTTGTGCAACTTGAGATTTCTCATCTTTTTTCTTTTTGTATCTTTTTCTTAAAGAGTGAGCTTCAAAAAGGAGATTTTTTTCAGTAATAACCCCTTTAAAGAAACGGAAAATAGTTTATTACCTTTGTTAAAGTATTATATAAAATATCTAAAATGACGTATTTTACACGCCATCTATCAATTAAAGTAGCAATAAACTCTTTTTATAAAGAAATATCTTTCTTTTTAAATTATAATTTTCATACAATTGATAATTTATTCCGCTTAATAAGAATAATTTAGTCTATAGAATATATTTTAATTTAAATATCTTACAATTCAAAACAAAAATTAATACTTGTTACAAAATTAAACCGTAAAGTATACATATTTTATATCTTTACTTATAATTTTTTAATGGTTTAATTTGTAATAAATGAAACGGCTCTGGATAATGCAACCATCTATTGTACGCTATCGATTTACGTACGATATAAACAAGGCCATAAACAAGATATAAAGGATATAAAGATAATATAAGGATATAAAGAAGGCCATTTTAACGATGCCTAAAAACTAACTACTATGAGAATATCACCGTCAATTGTATTTCCGAAATTATTTAATAAAAAAATGTATTTGTACTCTCTTTAGCTTAAATTAATAAATTAAAGAACTGAAATCATGACTGCAAATATGAATGACGTAGAAAAAACTTTCTATCTAAATATATAATTTATAACTCTGTATATAGTATTATAACTGTACAAATTTAAAAATATAAATAAATAAACCATTTATAAGAACAGTATATTTTTTGAACAAATAATACTTTAATACCCACATGTCAAAAATAATAAAAAGGTAAAGATAGTTATTTTTTGTATGTATTAACAATGAAAAAGTATAATTTCTTTTTACTATGTTAATTGAACCATGAAGAAAATTTATAACAAATATTACTTGATGTATAAGAAAATTATGGAGCTTTTTAAAATCGAAATTTTTTCGGGTATCAAATATTTCTCTCTTGCTTCAAATAAATATGCAAGTGAAGGTAAAATGTGTAGAAATTGAAAAAAACGGTCTACTGGAAAATAAAAAAATAATATTTTATTAAAAAAAAATAATAAAAAAGTTAGGTACTTACGTATTAACGCCACCGCAACTACAGCTTTATTTAAAAAGGATTTCGGTTAAATAAATAAATATTTATTTATTTTATAAATATAATTTAACCAAACTTAACCTACGCTCGCTAACCTTGACTAATTAACACCGTAATTTTTTGAGTATTTATTTAATAAATTCAGTAATTATTGCATTTATTATTTAAATAATCAAATTGAGTATTGTCAATTAGTCAAGGTTAGCGAGCGAAACGAGCGTAGGTTAAGTTTGGTTAAATTATATTTATAAAATAAATATTTATTTATTTATGTTAAACTCTATAACGGCCCATTTCCCACCGAAATACGATTGACTATTTTGTTTTTAAATAAAGCTGTAGCTGCGGTGGCGTTAATACGTAAGTACCAAAAATTAATATTTTCTTTTTTTGTGCTTTTTTTTGTTATTAAAGAGCGGTCATCAATAGCTATAATTATTAGCCCAGTGGAAATTGGTAGCGAATGGAAAGATGTCGTGCCTGACCGGAATTCAAAAATGGGACCTCCACACAAATGCCGAGATGCCTACTCAGCTACGGTGGTATGAAAATTTACGTTGACTTGTTATATTGAAAAAAATATTTATTATACAATATTATATATATTTTTTTATTTGAATTTCATTTTTATTGCCTATTTATAAATAACCCGTAATTATTATGTAAATAATATTTATATAAAATTCTGTGAAGAAATCTATATTAAAAATGAAATCGATTAAAAAACTGAAAATATCATTACACATAAAAAAAAATCCGAATTATTTCAAATTCAGCGTTTCAAAGCCAAATATAAATAAAAGATAAAATATTTTTTAACAAAAGAAGTTTATAATTAAAAAAAAAAAAAAATGATTAGTCTACAAAAAAAATTCCCGTAAAAGAATAGCTGATTACAAGGAACAGAAAAGGTCAAAAAATTTATTTTGAAAAATAAAAGAGAAGCTACGCGTAAAAAAAGCTGTAAAGAGGCTACTGCGTTATTCTAAAAGCTACGGATTTCTAGAATTTGGATCATAAAAATTTCAGATTAACTAGAGAGAAAAAAAACCATTTCTTCTATTTAATATAAGGGTTGTGTATAAAATGAACTACTGAGTCGATTTTATCGTTACGTTTAGTTAATGAAAGATTAAAATACGAAATGAATAATTTGGCAATCGATTGAACCGTACCAATGAAACTCTTACTACCAAAACTTACACGATGAAAAAGCTTATCAAAATACGAGCACATACTAAATGTATTTTTAAGTGAAATCGCTTTCTAAGCATAATTTAAATAATAATCTTGAAATCATATCATTTTTCATCCAAAATCGTTTTAAATGTATGTTATGTGAAATAAATTTACTATTTGATCAACAGGGGAGCTTCCTACTGAAAACAGAATAAAGGATTTAAGAAATCAGTACGTTTGGTATAGGTAAAGCTATAATTTCGATCTCCTTCTTGGCAAATTGGTAACATCTCTATCGATCACCCGGGAAGTTCAT
Source organism: Lycorma delicatula (assembly GCF_047948215.1). Lineage (NCBI taxonomy): Eukaryota > Metazoa > Arthropoda > Insecta > Hemiptera > Fulgoridae > Lycorma > Lycorma delicatula. Next base: position 100,562,033 of record NC_134464.1, on the reverse strand, counting down.
TCTTCGAATAATAGTCTGTGACTGTATGCTTTGTTAACACACTCAAAATTCACTTCTTCTTACCTATTTACCTAAAATTGGACACACTGACTTGTTATTATCTATATAAGAATAAAATATTTTTAAAATAAGAATTTGCTGGGATTAGAAACCTTCTTATAGTCGACTAGTTAAAAAATTACGTAAAATAATGATTATGTTTGGCAATAATTTACTCTTAGCCATTTACTTATTTTAGATAGTATATATATATATATATATATATATATATATAAATCTGATTAGAATGTTCTCTTTTATACACATAGATATTAAACACTTTGTGTTTTATCTGTAAGGTAGAATATTTTTTCTTCTAAGAAGTTTATATATATATATATATATATATTAAAAATAAAAAAATAAATAAATAAACTTGGCGTTTATAGACCTAGAAAAGGCATTCGATAACGTAGACTGGAATAAAATGTTCAGCATTTTAAATAAATTAGGGTTCAAATACAGAGATAGAAGAACAATTGCTAACATGTACCGGAACCAAACAGCAACAGTAATAATTGAAGAACATAAGAAAGAAGCCGTAATAAGAAAGGGAGTCCGACAAGGATGTTCCCTATCTCCGTTACTTTTTAATCTTTACATGGAACTAGCAGTTAATGATGTTAAAGAACAATTTAGATTCGGAGTAACAGTACAAGAAAAGATAACGATCCTACGATTTGCTGATGATATAGTAATTCTAGCTGAGAGTAAAGAGGATTTAGAAGAAACAATGAATGGCACGAATGAAGTCCTACACAAGAACTATCGCATGAAAATAAACAAGAAAAAAACGAAAGTAATGAAATGTAGTAGAAATAACAAAGATGGACCACTGAATGTGAAAATAGGAGGAGAAAAGATTACGGAGGTAGAAGAATTTTGTTATTTGGGAAGTAGAATTACTAAAGATGGACGAAGCAGGAGCGATATAAAATGCCGAATAGCACAAGCTAAACGAGCCTTCAGTAAGAAATATAATTTGTTTACATCAAAAATTAATTTAAATGTGAGGAAAAGATTTTTGAAAGTGTATGTTTGGAGTGTCGCTTTATATGGAAGTGAAACTTGGACGATCGGAGTATCTGAGAAGAAAAGGTTAGAAGCTTTTGAAATGCGGTGCTATAGGAGAATGTTAAAAATCAGATGGGTGGATAAAGTGACAAATCAAGAGGTATTGCGGCAAATAGATGAAGAAAGAAGCATTTTGAAAAATATAGTTAAAAGAAGAGACAGACTTATAGGCCACATACTAAGGCATCCTGGAATAGTCGCTTTAATATTGGAAGGATAGGTAGAAGGGAAAAATTGTGTAGGCAGGCCTGGAATATGTAAAACAAATTGTTAGGGATGTAGGATGTAGAGGGTATACTGAAATGAAACGACTAACACTAGATAGGGAATCTTGGAGAGCTGCATCAAACCAGTCAAATGACTGAAGACAAAAAAAAAATATTAAAAAAGAAAAAAAAAACAACTTAACAACCAAACACATTAACAGAAAACACCCCCGCAAAAAAAAAAAAAAAACTAATACCAATAGTCGACTTTTGCGGGATCCCGCATCATCAATCGGTATATAATTTTATCTATAATTGCATCAATAAATAACAAAAACAAAATAGAAATATTGTTATTTAGCACAGTGGTGTCATTTAAATTTCGAATAAGTTATATATATATATATATATATATATATATATATATATTCACTTCTTAGAAGAAAAAATATTCTACCTTACAGAAGAAACACAAAGTGTTTAATATCTATGTGTATAAAAGAGAACATTCTTTTCAAATTTAAAAAAAAAAAAATACATTTTTAGAATAACTGACTGAGAGATACAGAAAAAATTTGATCGACGTGCAAGCTAAATATTTTGTTAGTCCCAAGAAGTATGCGCAACTCCTATCTAGCCACTCTGATCTCTTCGTCGGTAGTGCCCACACGGCACTGCGTAAGTGTTTAAAGATGCATCCGTACAGAATTCTTGTTGTTCACGAGTTGTTATCTGCAGACACTGGAAAACGTGTAGCTTTCTGTCAACTGTAATGTCATATGGGGAAGAACTCGAGATTGGTTTTGGTCTGATGAGGAATGGGTCTGTCTTGAAGAATACGTGAATGAAAGGAATTAACGCATTTGGTGTACGTACGGAGAATTCCCCTTAGCTACACGGACAAAAAGTGGGTGATTGGTGTACAATGTTACGTAGGCAAATCTTCATGTACTTCTTTCATGAACAGTGTGAGCACTACAAACAGATGGTACAACAATTTGTAAACACTATACCTGCAGACCGGCTTGAGTAAACGTAGTTTTAGCAGGACAATGCTACATACAGCCAACAACACTATGACTTTCTTGAATCAGTGTTTTCATGGACAAATGATTTCGAAGGGGTTGTGGCCCCCTCGGTTTCTTGATTTATCCCCTCCTGAGTTTTTCTTGTGGGGATACCTTAAGGATGCTTCTTATAAAACTCATCCTCACACCATTTCCGAATTTCAAAGCGAAACTGGACGATGTGTCGCTGCAATTCCTCAACAAATCTTACATGTGTTGAAGAGCAGGCAATGTCACATTCAATTATGTGAATCGCCGTCATTTTCCCATAAGGTAGCGTCTTTTTTTGAACAGTCTATTCGATATAACGTACATCATCTCCTCGGCTCCCAAAAAAAATTCAGAACGAGGTTTTAAGATACAAAAATGGTTTGTCTGATCATTATATAGCGTCCATAAGTATGAATTATGTAAACTTATATTTACGTAAATAAAAATATTATAACTTATCTCTTTGTTTAAATTTATCAATTTGTATATTTTATGAAAGGAATAGTAACTTATAACTAAAAAATAATAGTATCTACCTTTAAAAAACCAGATTATGGCTTTCCCATAATTCAGCACAATACTTCTGCTTACGAAAAAGCATCTTAGAATGTTTACATTGTAATTTTTAATAAATTGAGAAACCGTCTGAAATATTTTTCCAACCAATTTAAAGAAAAATGGAAATTAAAAAAAATTTTCTTTTACAAATAGTAAATTATTCTTTTGATAGATTTTTATATTTACAAATTTACAGAAAAAAGGTCTGCATACCTTTCAAAGTGTAGGTAAATATGTGCTGAAAATAATTTTTAAAAAAGGCATTTGAATTGTGAATTATTTTGTATTTTTATTTTTACTTTTTGTACGAAGTAAAGGAAGTATTGTGATCGCGAAAATTTCGGTTTTCAGATTTCAATGGAAATATCCATTTTCCAACCCTGAATACATTTTTACTAGTACAGGCGTGACGTCTGTACTACGTACTTATGTGCGAACGTCTGTATCTCGCATAAACTCAAAAACGATTAGCCGTAAGATGTTGAAATTTTGGATTTAGGACTGTTATAACATTTATTTGTGCATCTCCCGTTTTCATTGCAATCAACTGTACCAAAAGTGTCCAAAAAAGCACAAAATCCAGAAAAATTTGGATTTTGGAATTTTCTTAACTGAAATGATAAGCCCTTATTAACAACGATATATCACTTATTTTCATTGGTTCCAGAGTTATAGCCAAATAAAATTTTAATTAATGATATGTTTGGATCTTACAAGGGGAAGGGTCCGGCTTCATTCCAGAATTTAAAAAAAAATTAAATATGATTTATTAATAATTATTAACCTCTGATTGTAAAAAAGTTTTACAATAAATAATAATTCAATAATAGCAATAAATAAAGTATGAAAAAAAATCAGAAGTTATTATTAAAATAAAATTTTATGTACTTTTAAAAATGTGTACATATAATTTAATAGCGTAGAAGGAAGTCATGCGGTGCCAACATTAGATTTGGTGAAACATCTGATTATTTAATATTAATTGGAAATTATAATATAGAACCGTATATTATTTTTATTTGTGAGTTTCAGACTACTTATAATAAATGTCGCTATAAAATTTAGTAATCTTCTCCTGTTTGTTTTTTTTTATTTCATTTCGTGATGGTTAAATCATAATAATTTAAAAAACACAGTATTAGATACATGTAAGATTTATATTTAATTAAAGAGTAATAAAGGGACTTTTACTCTAACCTAATATTTCAGGTAAGATTCTTGAATTAATAATTGTATAAATATGTGATGTTAATAAAAACTAATATTTTTGCAACTGTATTACTGTCCACTTTATTAAAGAATTGGAGGATCGTATTTCACTTTTAAATGAACTAAGTTTAACTGAAGTGCATCAAAAATGTGTATATGTAATTTAATAAGTGTACAAGGAAGTTCTGTGTTGTCAATATCAAATTTTTGTATTTAATATATCTTCTTTAACATTAATTCATTGTCTTTGAATTTAAAAATGTTTAATATGATTTTTACGCACATTATTTTTTATTTCAAAATTTTGTTTTATATGTATAATTTATCTTATACTGACGTAATTTAGGTATAATGTATTATTACGTCCGATTAGAATGAAGATTTATTTATTTATGTGTATTAAGTTTTGTATGTTTATGTATTATATACGCGCGCAGTATGTATGATCTAATTTTTCTTTCTTTCTTTCTCTAATTTAGGTCAAAGTTTAAAGTATTTATATAGAGTTTAATTTTATTTTTAAAAAAATAAAAACAAGTCGCATTATTTCTATTCCGATCAAAGTCCAGTCGGCAAAAATCTGACTTTCATAAAGTACATTACAATTAAACATTAATTATGTTTCACCACATAAATATTTTCTCTAATATAATAATTATATTTATTTTTTAATTTTTAATTAAAATTTTATTTTAAAAATAAAAATAAATAGATTTTACTAACACAGTTACATCAAATACAATACTGCAGGATGTTTTATATTACTACAAGAAATTATTATTACTTTAAATAAATTTTATGCCAAGATAGAATTTTAAAAAATAAACTTTTTTATAAAAAGAATCCAAGGGGAAAACAGTATCAACTAAAAACGTAGTTGCAATAGAGCATAATGTGTGAAATCAGTCAGCCGATGATGAATACACGAGAGAGGTGGTAATGCCTTCTAAATATATAAAGAAATGTAAATATCTAAGAGTAGATGCTGCTGCATTAAGAGGAAGAAGAAGAAGAAGATTATATGAAGAAAAGTGAGAAAAAGATATAAAAAGGTGTTTGAAAAAAAGAAAGAGGGCGCGAGAGTGTTGTGGAAAGACGTAAAATAAGAAGGAGTCAATAAATCAAATCAATATGAGCAAGCTGGTTGCATCCAAGTACATTTGCACACTCCGATACGCCGTACTCTTCTTCTCTTTCCACTCGTTCTAAATTTTTCCCCCATTAATATCCCCTAAGGGCTTTTTTATATAAATCCACCAATAATAATTTTCTTTCCGTTTTTTTAGGTTTATTTTTAACCACTTATCACAATTAAATTTATTATTCTTTTCCTTTCAAATCTGATAAAATAAAAATTTATTTATTTATTTACTGTAAAAAAATTACATAATAATAAAACAATCAAATTAATTAGTTGAAAAAATAGAAAGATAGATAAAAAATATTAAATTGCCCAAATGATAAAAAAAAAAAAATTTGTGAAAATTATTAAATTATATTTATTTGAAGAATAAAGATTCTTCAAATTGTTTAAATAGATAATAAATATATTTTTAAAAGAAACATATTGTTTCAAATTGTTCGCAACAGATAAATTTAAAAAATTCTTTCTTAATATTTATGATTAGCCCATTGGGCCGGTCCAGTGGTTATTAGATTGTCGCAAATTACTTGTTTAACAGCTGATTTATGAAGTCGAATGTTCTGCGATTCAAACCCTAGTAAAAGTTAGTTATACACGGATTTGTAAAATCTGTATATATAAATATATATATTGTATATTGTGTGTATATATTGTATATATATATATATATATAAAATGATAGTATTTGACGTCAGTGGATAACAGTGTACTTTGATTGTTGGGGTTAAATTAACCACATGTCTCAGGAATGGTCGGTCTGAGTCTATACAAGACTACACCTCATTTACATGACATACTATCATCCTTATCTCATAGGCAAATATGGAGTTTCTTATTCTACATTAATTGAACAGATCTGCAACGTGTACATTGGGAAAAAAAAATATTTACGACTTTTTTAAAGAGTTTAGGAAATTCAACATCTAAATTTAATGCAAAAGATTACTATTTTTTGCCGACTTCAAGTAGGTAAATAATAATCTAAGTACGCAAGGAAAATAAATCTTTAATTAGTGGTTAACATATTTTGAGATAATTTGAAGTCAGTTTACCGATTTCCTATATATTCTTCATTAGCACTGCTTAAAATTATCTTATCTAATTTCATATTATAAATTAACTATATTTAATTTAAATATTTAATTAATTTAAATCTAATAATGTGTTAAACAAAGATGGTACACCAATATATAATACGAAAGGTAAAGTCGATAGATGGATGGAATATATTGAAGATACGGAGGAAATGAATTAGAAAATGGTGATATAGAGGAGGAAGAGGAAGTTAAGGAGGACGAAATGGGAGAAACAATACTGAGATCTGAATTTAAGAGAGCATTAAAAGATTTAAATGGCAGAAAGGCTCCTGAAATAGACGGAATACCTGTAGAATTACTGCGCAGTGCAGGTGAGGAAGCGATTGATAGATTATACAAACTGGTGTGTAATATTTATGAAAAAGGGGAATTTCCGTCAGACTTCAAAAAAAGTGTTATAGTAATGATACCAAAGAAAGCAGGGGCAGATAAATGTGAAAAATGTTAAACAACTAGTTTAACTAGTCATGCATCAAAAATCTTAACTAGAATTCTATACAGAAGAATTGAGAGGAGAGTGGAGGAAGTGTTAGGAGAACACCAATTTGGTTTCAGGAAAAGTATAGGGAGAAGGGAAGCAATTTTAGGCCTCAGATTAATAGTGGAAGGGAGATTAAAGAAAAACAAACCAACATATTTTCTAGGTCTATAGACCTAGAAAAGGCATTCGATAACGTAGACTGGAAAAAAAATGTTCAGCATTTAAAAAAAATTAGGGTTCAAATATAGAGATAGAAGAACAATTGCTAACATGTACAGGAACCAAACAGCAACAGTAACGAATGAAGAACATAAGAAAGAAGCCGTAATAAGAAAGGGAGTCCGACTAGGATGTTCCCTATCTCCGTTACTTTTTAATCATTACATGGAACTAGCAGTTAATGATGTTAAAGAACAATTTAGATTCGGAGTAACAGTACAAGGTGAAAAGATAAAGATGCTACGATTTGCTGATATAGTAATTCTAACCGACAGTAAAAAGGATTTAGAAGAAACAATAAACGGCATAGATGAAGTCCTACGCAAGAACTATCGCGTGAAAATAAACAAGAACAAAACAAAAGTAATGAAATGTAGTAGAAATAACAAAGATGGACCGCTGAATGTGAAAATAGGAGGAGAAAAGATTATGGAGGTAGAAGAATTTTGTTATTTGGGAAGTAGAATTACTAAAGATGGACGAAGCAGGAGCGATATAAAATGCCGAATAGCACAAGCTAAACGAGCCTTCAGTAAGAAATATAATTTGTTTACGTCAAAAATTAATTTAAATGTCAGGAAAAGATTTTTGAAAGTGTATGTTTGGAGTGTCGCTTTATATGGAAATGAAACTTGGACGATCGGAGTATCTGAGAAGAAAAGATTAGAAGCTTTTGAAATGCGGTGCTATAGGAGATTGTTAAAAATCAGATGGGTGGATAAAGTGACAAATGAAAAGGTATTGCGGCAAATAGATGAAGAAAGAAGCATTTGGAAAAATATAGTTAAAAGAAGAGACAGACTTATAGGCCACATACTAAAGCATCCTGGAATAGTCGCTTTAATATTGGAAGGACAGGTAGAAGGGAAAAATTGTGTAGGCAGGCCACGTTTGGAATATGTAAAACAAATTGTTGGGGATGTAGGATGTAGAGGGTATACTGAAATGAAACAACTAGCACTAGATAGGGAATGTTGGAGAGCTGCATCAAACCAGTCAAATGACTGAAGACAAAAAAAAAATTAATTAATTTAAAAATATTTAATATTTGATGTTCAAAATCAATAGATTTAGAGGTTGAGTTTTTATTCATTGTGTAATATACTATAACTGTTTCACAGATAAAATAACAACTACATTCTATTATAATGATTTTCCATTTTTACCGGTAACTTAAAAAAAAGTTTCAGAAAAGAAATGTTTATTTTCCCATATAAGTAGAAAGAATTTATATTCTATATAGAATAAGCAAATTAATTTTTTGCTTTACGAAATCTTTCACAGTATTTCTCACGAATGTGGTAGATTTAAAACTTGATATACAGGATTAGGGTTGCTTTTTCTGGTAGTAATGATGTTCACTATACAGTAAGTCCTATGATGAACAGAGTTAAGTTGTCACATGTAGAACTAAAACGTATTTTACATTTTGATGGGATTGTTACTCCTATACTCGTATTGATTCTCTGAGTAAAGCTTTAGAAGATGCCATTACTTTCCTTAATAAACCTGCTATAGAATGCTTGTTACCTTAACATTAGCTATACCAATTTAAGGAGTGACGTGTATCTTATAACAGGACACCTACAACTATTTTCATTAACTCAACACACACACACACACAGACACACACAGATACACACACACACACACATATATATATATATATGTGTGTACTTTCATACAAAGACGAAGAGGGTTTTTGTTTGTTCGGGATAAATAAAAAAACTACTCGAACAATCGCAATCAAATTTTTACCCATGTTTCTTGGCATAACTGAAACGGTTTTTCATCTTGAAAAATCTCGAAGAACCAACCGATCCAGTGCTTTCAAATTTTCAGCATACATTCGTATTATACCATAGAACTCTTTCAGCCTTCAACCGAGGCCCTAGCTCTCTTGAAGGTTAAAATATCAAAATTCATTATTTCTTCACCCCCAAACAGTGAAGTTGTTCATTAAGGAAAAAAAGATTTAATCTTTTTACTTCATTATTACACATATTTTTACCTCCACGGTAAAGACATAAGTTATAAATTTTTTGTCGTCAAAGGTGTGTGTACTTTAGTTACCACAGCTACTATTACTCTATCTTTTGTAATTTAGTTTCTTTATCAGGTATTTAATTGTTATTTATCAGTACTATTCTCACAATCATGAGGATAACAAACAGTGTGGTGGCCCAGGCGGCGGAATCCTCTGGGTAGACGGTAATTTTGACCGAAGCGAAATATGCGGCACTGGGGTAGGCCCTGTGGCCCCTGGGAAGCACCGAGAAGCCACTAATTTAGCTCCAAGGGCTAAAAAGCTATAGGAACGATTTACGCGCGGGTTTTTGAAAAATGGTCCAAGTATCCAGAGGAGGTTGAAAGCTACTGAAGTCCTTGATCTGAATAACAGAAAGAAAGTTAGAAGTATTTTGAACCGACTGCTGTGTTTAGAGAATAGTTTGAATTAAATCCGATAGGCAGCATTGTTTTGACAATTAGATTTATTTACATTCTTTTATTACGTGAAAGGTTAAATTTTGTGAAGTTTCGTAATTTGCAGTTTTTAATGTTTTATCAAATTTATAAATTGTGTTAATTAAGTCCATTGATTTCCAAAGTGGTCCAGGTGGACCCCCAGGGGTCCACGGGAGACTCGACGGGGGTCTACGTTGGCGTGACAAAAAAATGGGGGTTCACAATTCGTAAGCAAGGGTCCACGAATATTCATCTGGTTTCGATAGTGAAGAACTAAAATGTTGTGATTGTCATTGTAGAAGTTACATTACGTTATTAATGTTTAATTTTAATTATATTACGACAATTTTATAATATTACATTTTTTGCTCGTCCAACATTACTTTTTTGACATCCAGTCACAGTACAGTCAATCAAAAATTAACCGATCAATTCTCACTTTTTTCGGAAGCTGTTAGTTCGTGGAACTCAGCCGTAACGCAAATTTTCATAGTTAGATCTAATCTTCACATTTTCCGTCGACTGGAAATATGGTAGAAATGTAGCTGCAGGGGGTCCACCGGAACCAGCAAAATTTTGAAAGTGGTCTATGAAAAAAATAAGTTTGGGAACCTCTGATTTAGTCTATATAAATACTCAGATCTATCAATAGCGAAGCACTGCCAGGTCTGCTAATATTATTTATATTATAATTTTTAAAAAAATATGTAATTAATGAACTATATAATATCCATTAACGAATTTTAGTAAATAAAGATTATAAAAACTCTAAAATAGCTGATTGTGCTGTATTTTATTGATTTATTACACTGAGTCTCATCCCTTGGTTACTGTTAGTGAACTGATCCCAAGCCGTAAAGAAAATATTTAACTAAATTCTTAGAAATTAATATAATTCAAGACTGTTAGAATTGGAATTTCATTCCAATTTTTTTTTTATTATTCTACTTTGATTATTTTTAAATGTTTTGTCTTTTTTCCAAAATTCAAAAAATTGAATAAAATTTAGGATTAAAAAAACAATCAAAATTGCTCGTAAACGATACAAATAGTCTTCTAAAAAATGAAATTTGATCGGAAAAGTCAATTCATACGAATATTCAAACTTATAAATAAAAATTTTAAATATGATATATTTGTAAATAATAATAATATAAATTATAATTTTTAAGGCGTTTAACGAAAATATATTACTGTAATTTTGTAGGTATTGAAAATGTCAAGCACGTCGGAGACTCTAGCTTGAAATCTTTCATATAAAAGATTGAGAAGCTACTATTTCAAAAATTGAGTAGCTATATAAAATATTTTTATAATAAGCCGGAATAAAGCTTCGATATAAAAATTTAAATAGAATAACACGACGTAAATATCTTATTAAACGAAAGAACGACGAACTTTATAGAAAAAATTGATAACCTGTTTTACGTTATTAATATATTATAATCTTATACAGTTACCGAGAATCCTACTTAATAGAGTTTTATACTACGTAAAGCCAAACATTGGGAATAACTGAAGGGTATTTCATCATTAAAAATTTTTTAAAACAATATCGTAATTGATTTCAGTTACTTTTTATCAGAATAAATTTTCTAGGTCCAGCAAGATTTTTCATAAACCAAAGTTTTTATGTGGAATAAAATCTCAGATATTTTGTTTTAATCATCTAATAAAGAATTTTAATGAGCGCAACAAGATGCTAAATTTTTAGGACTAATATGCTGGAATAAAAAACTTTTCTCTACTATATTACTGAGGGCTTCAAAGATTGATTTCAAGCTATCTAATTTATATTATTCCTCAATAGCTATTTTTATATATATTTTATACATCTTTCAACATTTTTCAATTTTATTACCTTCTGTCTATATATAAAATTATTGGTTCGATAAATGAAAAGTAGATAGATGTTTTCATTACATAGATATAACACTAAGATTTTTTTGTCTTCAGTCATTTGACTGGTTTGATGCAGCTCTCCAAGATTCCCTATCTAGTGCTAGTCGTTTCATTTCTGTATACCCTCTACATCCTACATCCCTAACAATTTGTTTTACATATTCCAAACGTGGCCTGCCTACATAATTTTTTCCTTCCACCTGTCCGTATATTGTCCTTCCAATATTAAAGCGACTATTCAGATATAAATCCGAAACATATTTACAGATTTATTTTTATAAATGTTAGGTGTTATTTTAGATAGTGGTGTCTCCATCTGAATATAGTGATTATATGTTATTTAATTATTTCAGAATGCGGTCTCATAATGGCCTATTTAAAATCGAAAAGATTTTTTTGACTGATTCCCAACGATAAAATTACAAAATGACTTTCTATTTAAATCATTATAAACGGTTTAAATACTTTTCACCAATATTTTGGATGTTTATATTTCATATTATGTACAATTATCAAGAAATGTTGTTTTTTTTTTTATCTAAAAGAAAATTGTTTTTAGCCATCAAGAAATATTTAAAAAATTTAATCTCCGGACTTGAAATGCAGAAAAAACTTTTTTTAAATGTTATCTTAATTTAGCCTTTGTTGAAGGGGGTGTTAGATTTACTATATTTAAACAAATTTTTTAACCATAATCTATATACAGTGAAACTTCTCTTAACGGACACTTCCCAATTACGGAGTCCTCTAATACCGGAAACTTATAGATTCCCGAAAATTTTTATTAATAGATAAAATATTTCTTAATAAAGGACCTTCTATACCGGAAACGGACAATGAAATTACATATAAAAATGTTCAATTAGTACTGAAAAACGGCTGTAGGAATAAAAATTGAAATTATCGTTGTTTTATTTTATACTCGGTGCGTCTAATTTGTTTATCTGTTGTGAACTGCATCACTTCCCGCCTAGACGTTGATGATATGATTTCAATTAATTGATCAATATCCAGCGTGATTCGTCATCGGTTTCTCTGCAAGTGTATACCGTACATTGAAAACGTATAATATTTTTGTTACGGTATAATATTGCATTTTTTCTATACGTACATTTGTACGTATAGAAAAACATAACATACATACATAAATATATTTTTTTGCTACATACATAACATCCAAAACATACAAAATTTAACGTACAGTAATACTGTACGTTAAATTTTGTATTTTTTATAAAAATCGTTACAACCACCGTTATTGCAACTTAAAATATCTCAAAACTGTAAACGCTTGACGTAAGAAGAAAAACTAACAGTTATAAACGTCTAAGAAAAAGAAAAACTCAGTGTGCATAATATGGCAAAACGTTTTAATGTCGGGAAAACTCATATATCTTTTTTTTTTTTTTTTTTTTTTTTTTGTCTTCAGTCATTTGACTGGTTTGATGCAGCTCTCCAAGATTCCCTATCTAGTGCTAGTCGTTTCATTTCAGTATACCCTCTACATCCTACATCCCCAACAATTTGTTTTACATACTCCAAACGTGGCCTACCTACACAATTTTTCCCTTCTACCTGTCCTTCCAATATTAAAGCGACTATTCCAGGATGCCGTAGTATGTGGCCTATAAGTCTGTCTCTTCTTTTAACTATATTTTTCCAAATGCTTCTTTCTTCATCTATTTGCTGCAATACCTCTTCATTTGTCACTTTATCCACCCATCTGATTTTTAACATTCTCCTATAGCACCACATTTCAAAAGCTTCTAATCTTTTCTTCTCAGATACTCCGATTGTCCAAGTTTCACTTCCATATAAAGCGACACTCCAAACATACACTTTCAAAAATCTTTTCCTGAGATTTAAATTAATTTTTGATGTAAACAAATTATATTTCTTACTGAAGGCTCGTTTAGCTTGTGCTATTCGGCATTTTATATCGCTCCTGCTTCGTCCATCTTTAGTAATTTTACTTCCCAAATAACAAAATTCTTCTACCTCCATAATCTTTTCTCCTCCTATTTTCACATTCAGTGGTCCATCTTTGTTATTTCTACTACATTTCATTACTTTTGTTTTGTTCTTGTTTATTTTCATGCGATAGTTCTTGCGTAGGACTTCATCTATGCCGTTCATTGTTTCTTCTAAATCCTTTTTACTCTCGGCTAGAATTACTATATCATCAGCAAATCGTAGCATCTTTATCTTTTCACCTTGTACTGTTACTCCGAATCTAAATTGTTCTTTAACATCATTAACTGCTAGTTCCATGTAAAGATTAAAAAGTAACGGAGATAGGGAACATCCTTGTCGGACTCCCTTTCTTATTAGGGCTTCTTTCTTATGTTCTTCAATTGTTATTGTTGCTGTTTGGTTCCTGTACATGTTAGCAATTGTTCTTCTATCTCTGTATTTGAACCCTAATTTTTTTAAAATGCTGAACATTTTATTCCAATCTACGTTATCGAAAGCCTTTTCTAGGTCTATAAACGCCAAGTATGTTGGTTTGTTTTTCTTTAATCTTCCTTCTACTATTAATCTGAGGCCTAAAATTGCTTCCCTTGTTCCTATACTTTTCCTGAAACCAAATTGGTCTTCTCCTAACACTTCTTCCACTCTCCTCTCAATTCTTCTGTATAAAATTCTAGTTAAGATTTTTGATGCATGACTAGTTAAACTAATTGTTCTATATTCTTCACATTTATCTGCCCCTGCTTTCTTTGGTATCATAACTATAACACTTTTTTTGAAGTCTGACGGAAATTCCCCTTTTTCATAAATATTACACACCAGTTTGTATAATCTATCAATCGCTTCCTCACCTGCACTGCGCAGTAATTCTACAGGTATTCCGTCTATTCCAGGAGCCTTTCTGCCATTTAAATCTTTTAAAGCTCTCTTAAATTCAGATCTCAGTATTGTTTCTCCCATTTCATCCTCCTCAACTTCCTCTTCTTCCTCTATAAAACCATTTTCTAATTCATTTCCTCCATATAACTCTTCAATATATTCCACCCATCTATCGACTTTACCTTTCGTATTATATATTGGTGTACCATCTTTGTTTAACACATTATTAGATTTTAATTTGTGTACCCCAAAATTTTCCTTAACTTTCCTGTATGCTCCGTCTATTTTACCAATGTTCATTTCTCTTTCCACTTCTGAACACTTCTCTTTAATCCACTCTTCTTTCGCCAGTTTGCACTTCCTATTTATAGCGTTTCTTAATTGCCGATAGTTCCTTTTACTTTCTTCATCATTAGCATTCTTATATTTTCTACGTTCATCCATCAGCTGCAATATATCGTCTGAAACCCAAGGTTTTCTACCAGTTCTCTTTATTCCGCCTAAGTTTGCTTCTGCTGATTTGAGAATTTCCTTTTTAACATTCTCCCATTCTTCTTCTACATTTTCTACCTTATCTTTTTTACTCAGACCTCTTGCGATGTCCTCCTCAAAAATCTTCTTTACCTCCTCTTCCTCAAGCTTCTCTAAATTCCACCGATTCATCTGACAACTTTTCTTCAGGTTTTTAAACCCCAATCTACATTTCATTATTACCAAATTATGGTCGCTATCAATGTCTGCTCCAGGGTAAGTTTTGCAGTCAACGAGTTGATTTCTAAATCTTTGCTTAACCATGATATAATCTATCTGATACCTTGCAGTATCGCCTGGCTTTTTCCAAGTGTATATTCTTCTGTTATGATTTTTAAATTGGGTGTTGGCAATTACTAAATTATACTTCGTGCAAAACTCTATAAGTCGGTCCCCTCTTTCATTCCTTCTGCCCAGCCCGTATTCACCCACTATATTTCCTTCCTTGCCTTTTCCAATGCTTGCATTCCAATCTCCAACTATTATTAAATTTTCATCTCCTTTTACGTGTTTAATTGCTTCATCAATCTCTTCGTATACACACTCTACCTCATCATCATCATGGGCGCTTGTAGGCATATAAACGTTAACAATCGTTGTCGGTTTAGGTTTTGATTTTATCCTTATTACAATGATTCTATCGCTATGCGTTTTGAAATACTCCACTCTCCTCCCTATTTTCTTGTTCATCACGAAACCTACTCCTGCCTGCCCATTATTTGACGCTGAGTTAATTACTCTAAAATCACCTGACCAAAAGTCGCCTTCCTCTTCCCACCGAACCTCACTAATTCCTACTATATCCACATTCACCCTATCCATTTCCCTTTTTAAATTTTCTAGCCTACCAACCTTTTTTAAGCTTCTAACATTCCACGCTCCGACTCGTAGAATGTTATTTTTTAATTTTCTGGTGACCCCTTCCTTAGTAGTCCCCACCCGGAGATCCGAACGGGGGACTATTTTACCTCCGGAATATTTTACCAAGGAAGGCGCCTCCATTATTGTTATGTGAAAATGCAGAGAGCCACATTTTCTTGGAAAAAAAGCAGCTGTAGTTTTCCATTGCTTTCAGCTGCGCAGTACTCAGAGGACTGAGTGATGTTGATACGGCCGTTTAAGTCGTCCTGACTCACGCCCCTAACAACTACTGAAAGAGCTGCTGCCCTCTTTCAGGAATCATTCCTTAGTCTGGCTCTCAACAGATACCTCTCCGATATGGTTGCACCTTCGGTCCAGCTACTCTGTATCCCTGAGCACTCAAGCCCCCTCACCAACGGCAAGGTCTCATGATTCATAGAGGAGGTTATATATCTTAAAAATCAAATTTGATATTCTAGTCGTGGACTGAAAATGACAGTCGGTTAAGCCAACAGGCATTTCCTAAAACGCCAGGCATAGCGGTTGACATTTTTACTTATGTGTGTTTGCAGTGTTCGTCCTAATAAAATTCCAGTCTTTGGAACTTTGATATGCGAGAAAGTTTTAGAAATTACTAAAGAACTCGGTTACGATGAGTTTAAAGCATCATGCGGTTGATTAGATAAATTCCGAATTAAAAATATAAACAGTTTACATTTCAGATAAAAATGTTTGTGGTGATGCTTTGGTGAGAATTTGGTGTCCGAGTAGAAAGAAATTTTCCACTAGTATTTAATTTTGTTCTGTTATTTTATCGGTTGATTACAGTAGGACAGTATTTTCGTTTTTTTACTCAAATGTAAACTTAGGAGGTCAGTGTTTTATTTTCAGAAAATCATTAAAGAAAATTTGAATTTACAAAGTCGTATTAATTAGCAACTATTTTTTTTTTTCATTTTAATTTACATGAGATAAATACACAATCCTCTTCTATTCAAAGAGATTTTTCTGTCAATAACCGAACATGATACTACATTTCGATTTTTATTGATTAGCGGACGTCTCTAAATAACGGACAGTTTGTTGTTCCCGAGCCAGGTCCAATATCGGGAAGTTTTACTGTATAAATGTTTTTAAAAAACTTTCCTTAAAACTTATTCCTCACCTCTCATATATATATATATATTTTTTTTTTGTTCTAAGGTTTTAATTTTTTATTATGAATAGCCGAGAATTTCACGGAATACTTTTCCCGTTTTTTATTAAATTATAACTTTTAAAATTATTAAAAATATACAGTAAAAGTAAACAAATTCAAACAATAAAAACCACTTGAATTATTTCATATATGTTCCTAAAATGTAGTTTTTTCATTTGACAGTTTTTTCCATTAATTTTTTAATATTATTATGAAATACCACGATGAATATGATACATGTAAAAGTATGAAAATTATATATATATATACTTTCATAATATTTTCATGGAAAACAATATTCAACTGGAATATGCATTATCGTAAATCTTTGCAAATCTGATGTCTATTGTTTTGTGAACTAGAAAATATTGTTTAATATAAGTAATTGATAAATATAAAAAGTCATACTGAAATTAGTATATTTGTGATGCAATTATTAAAAAAAGTAGTAAATTAATTAACAATTTTGTAAGAAAAATATTTATATTCGTCTTATGTTAGGTCAATATAAATGAAAAAAAGGAAATTAAAAAAGGGGTTAAAAATGATGTCTATAGAAATGAAACAATTCTTTTTTTTAAATTAATGATTGAAATTATTTAAGTAATTGAATTTCCGTAATTAAATTATTTTTTCTTAAAGAAAAAAGAAAACACGTTAAGTACGGGTAAGGAAGCTTTAGTGCGATTCTAATTTTGCACTCTATATTTCCATAATGATATTCACATAAGAGTTTAGTCAGAATGAAAGTAGCAAATGTTTAATGTACTGGTTAAATGTTTCCACTCTTACAATGCTAACTAAATGGCATCTTACCTACTTAACAGAGAAAGCAGTTTGTATACTGTAGTCGGACGGGAGGAAGTTATAAAGAGTAGAAATAGAGAGCGAGAAGAATTATAGAGAGAAAGAGTCAGTTCAGACTATATAGCTAGCTGTAAAGAGCATGTCGAGATTAAGGAGGCGTAAAACAGACGATGAATAAATGAATACAAAAGTGAGTAATTGATGTCGAAGGAAATGAATACTGTAGACTACCCCCTACTGTAAACTGTAGAGTGCTGCGCCCTAACGGTTGCGCATCGAAACATCTGACTAAACTGCCCTCTATATCGTATAACCTAATAAGAAACAATCTTAACACATTATTGCTTATAAAACATTATTTTTTTTTAATATCGTTTTCCCCCCTAACAATATATTATCGACGTAAAATAACAATATTAATAAAAAAAGGAACAACTGAGGATATGCTACCATAAATTAATCATATTTTAAAAAATACTAACGCTGTAAGTAACTTTAATCTACTCTGTAAAATAATTAACAATATATATAATATTTTGTGACAAAAATTTACGACAGGGTGAAGAAAGTGGTGGGTTAAAAATTTAATAATTATTTTTAATTTAACATTTTTTTTTTTTAAGAGAGGTCATTATTTTAAAACGTTTAATTTAAATAATAACATTGGTAAGAAAAATTATTAAAAATCAGGAAAAATAAAACAGAATTCCAAAAATTATAAAAAAATTACATACGTTTGAAATAACACTGACAGACAAAAAAAAAATTTTAATGTTAAGTGTGATACCATTTCTTGAATTGCTTTTTTGCATATATTACATATCTGTAAATACAATTTTTCTACACGCGTAAGTTTCTATCACC
This sequence comes from Lycorma delicatula, assembly GCF_047948215.1. Lineage (NCBI taxonomy): Eukaryota > Metazoa > Arthropoda > Insecta > Hemiptera > Fulgoridae > Lycorma > Lycorma delicatula. The sequence goes on along the minus strand of NC_134464.1, from coordinate 100,543,469 downwards.
GTAAACCTTTTCTATCGAGCGTAAATAAATTACGCTAGAAATTTTAAATAAGGGAAAATTTAGTTAAAATCTGTAAAATTTATAATTTTTCATGGCCATACCTGTGTTAGAATGAATTCGCTGATGCTTTTCATTTATAAATAGCATCTAGAACATCCCGAATTAATTTCCAACAGTAATCGGCTAGCATGTTAGTACTCCATTTCCCTTTATAGCGGCTTTCCATCACCGCAATGTTCAATGTGGAATGTGGAAACATTCACCGTGTTCGTCTATTACGTCTCCGAGGTCGTCCGGGAAAAAATGCAAATGTGAGTGAAGGAAATGTATTTTCAAAGACATATTACATCGCACAGCTCAGTACGAAGTTAGAAGTTGATTAACAATATCCTGGTAATTGCCAGGTTTTTGTTTGCCGAGAAAAGTTTTGCCAACGTCTTTAAATGAAGCCCAAGCTGTACTTTCTACATTACTTAACATCGAAATAAATATATCGTCTTTGACCAATTCTCTTATTTGAGGGCCGGCAAATATTCCTTCTTTAATTTTTCCTTCACTTACATTCGGAAATTTCTGCCTGATGTACAAAAATACGGGCCTATTCTATTTCATTTCTTTAACAAATTTTTTCATTAGTTCTAGCTTGATATTGAGAGGAGGTAAAAATATTTTTTTTGGGTTCAACCGAGGGTTCATGAATAATATTTTTCCCACTTGGAGTTAAGTTGTCTCATTTATTCCATTCTTTGGTAACATAATGTTTATCTATAGCTCGGCTATTTCATTCGCAAAGAAAACACATGTACTTAGTATAGCCTAACTGCATGCCTAACAAAATAGCTATAATTTTTAAATCAACAGATATGTTCCAGCTATGTTTTTTACAATTTATTTTTTCAAGAACGTCTTTCATCACATCGTATGTCTCTTTCAAATCAATACCATAAGCGATTGGTATCGAAGGATATTTGTTACCGTTGTGTGGTAACTTTTAAACTGTACTTGGAAGAATCTATGAAAAGGCGCTAGTCCACAGGTTTATGAACTTGTCCTAAGTGCAACATAAGCCCATCAATGTTTGTGCAATAAACCAAATTATTTTCATCAATAAAGTACTAAGAAAATTCTTTTAGTCGGTTCGAAAGCTCGAAATTTTTGTATTTTTTTGAAGTAAATTCCAATCTCGCGTTCTTGATCCTAACAGTTCAGTTTGATTTTCTGATAAATTTAAATCCCTAACCGAGTCATTTAATTCACCTTGTGATATAAAATGTGGCTTATTGGAAGATAATTCAAAATCAAAATTATTGTTCTCATCTTCAGTACCGCCTGATTCTTCATCGATACTTTCGAAACATACATTCACAGGTGGCTCAGGAACTAGAATAATTTCACTGTAAAGTACAGACCTAATTGCAGATTGAAATGAAGGATATTTTACAGTATTTTTTTAGAAATTCCAGACACACTTGTTAGACAAAAGTAACAATCGGTTACATGATCCTCAGGTGCCTACGTCTTATCCTGATTAACAATTTTTCACTGAAAGTACAAGTGATAGATATGCTTTTTTAATTAAAGGTGTAATGTTTTTTTCTATTTGGTTCTACGGTAAACTCACAACATACATAACAAAAGGCATCCACATCATTTACACAATTTCGAGACATTATGACTACACTGTTAAAAAAACTTAAGACAGCAATAAGACTGAACAAAATTAATTCATTCCTAAATCCAGTGCTTAATACAAACACAAAACTGTGTTTTAAGCTGCATGTTTTGACCTGTACATAAACGATTAATCTTGTCGTTGAAGGCTCACTCTTCAGTATTAGATAACATGTGACTATGATATTATTTAATTCTTTGTCTAGTATTGTTTTTTTCTTATAGCTTAAAATTATGCAAACCAAGTTAAACAATAAAAAACGAGCTAACAAAATACAATATACGAGCTTAAAATGCTAACTATACGTTGAAAAATAAAAAAAATCCTTTAATTAAAATTTAAAAAATTTTCAAAAGAAGTGGTTGATAAAAAGAGTTCATATTCGTTTTCAGCATAAAAAAAAAACAGATTAAAATCATGTATCCCATGTTAGGAAACAAAAATTATGCTCATCAGTGTAATATTTAATATTGATGAAACGACTCTTCATAAAATATACATCTTTCTATTACGTCTAAAAATTTAGTTTTTCAAAGACTCTTTATGTATTAATCTACCGGCTGTAGTTCTATCGCAGCTGCAGGAACATGATTATAAAGGGAAACTGTACCTATAACCTAAAATTTTGTGTATCGGGGTTTTTTATGTCGAGGTTCCAAAATTCACTTAAAAAATCACAAAAAATGTTACAGAAATTTTCGAAAATGTATGTATAATCAAACGTGTATTTTCATTAATATCTTCGGGCTGACTCAACGTAGATTCTTTAAAAACGGATCAAAAAAATAAAGATAAATATAAATGAAATCTGAGAGCAATCAGTTTTGAACAAATTAAAAAAAGGGGAAGGAATAGTTTTCACCACTTCTAATTTGTGACATTTCAAATAATATTGTGGAAAATTGAGTTCTAGAATGATAAAAGTATGACGAGGGTAAGTCAATTATTATCCGGAATTTAGTTATATTTTTGTCTAAATTGGTAGTACTGTCGTGTTGAGTAGATGACGCATGCCTGGTTTAATTGTTGTTATGTCTGTGAAGGTTTGATCCTGCTAGGTTAATTCCATTATCGCTGCCCTGCCGTTAACCGTAGATGCTCCGCTTTCTGTTTACACCAAAGAAGAGCGATGTTCAGCGATCCGTTTTTTGTGGTCGGAAGGTGTATCAGGGGCCGAAATTCACAGAAGACTTTCGGTACAGTACGGGAACAGTGTTTTGCCGCAACGGAGTGTCTACTAACGAATTGAAATATTCAAAAACGGTCGCACAAGTGTTACGCACGACGAAGGAGCCGGACGACCGTTTACCGCCACAAATGAGGAAAACATTGAGCGTGCACGTGACAAAGTTTTCTTAGACAGACGAGTAACTGTCGATGAAGTGGCACATCGTCTGCAAATTAGTCACGGTTCTGCCTACGAAATCATCCACAACAGACTTAGGTTTCATAAAGTCTGTGCAAGATGGATCCCAAAACAACTTACACAGTCGCGTGAACAAAAAAGCTTGGACATCTGCCAAAAACATTTGGATCGCTGTGGTAACGAACGGGACATTCATCACCGGTGACGAAACATGGATCCATCATTAGGAGCTGGAGGATAAACGGCAGAGTATGGAATGGAAACATCCAAATTCGCCCTGCAAAAAAAAGTTCAAGACCCAACCGTCCGCAGAAAAAATGATGCTTACGATTTTTTGGAACTCACAACCCCAACTACTGGAACATTATGAGGAAAGGGGCACGAAAATAAACAGTGCGCGTTACAGTGAGATGCTTACTACCAAGCTGAAGCCTGCAATTCGAAGTAAACGCCGAGGACTGCTGTCGAAATTTGTGTTGTTGCACGACAATGCCCGTTCGCATTCTGCTGCCCGCATTGCTGAAACGCTCTAGAAACTCAACTTTGAAGTACCGGCTCGTCCTCCGTATAGTTCTGATCTTGCCCCTTCTGACATCACTTGTTTGGTCCACTCAAAGAGGCGTTAAGGGGCTGCCGATTTACCTCAGACGAAACAGTGAACGAAGCGGTGCATTCCTAGCTCACAGCTCAACCGAAAATCTTCTTTTATGAGGGCATCAGGAAGCTTGTGCAACGATGGACCAAGTGCCTTGAAATGCAAGGAGACTGTTGAAAAATGATGTACATATAAGTTTTCTTGTATTGCAATAAAATTATAACTACATTGCAGATAATAACTGACTTACATATATATAAGTGTGTGTGTATGTGTGTGTGTGTGTGTGTGTGTGTGTGTGTGTGTGCGCGCGCGCGCGCGCGTGTGTGTGTGTGTGTGTGTGTGTGTGTGTGTGTACACGAGTATATCCTACTTTTTTTATTAGAAATCGCACAAGGGGGCATCATGGTACCCATATTTTGTTTTTTTCGTTAAGTACAGATTATTAGCCTTCTTGTACCATTCACTGGCACCAGACACTTCGCCAAATCCGGTCAACTTATTGTAGCTAATTATTACTCCAAAAAAAGATGGTTAACTAGAGATCTATCAGTTTTAATTTTTTTTAATTTTTATGTTTGAATATTCAGCTTTAAGCCCCAAAAAGTGCTGTAAAAAAGTAGAATGTGGCTCTTACTTAAAATATTAATTTTTAGTTTTATTTTGTTTTTGAAGTCTGAATATCCAGCTATATTCAGTATTAATATAGACAATTTGAGGAGTCTCATGGAACTCAAATTATTTTTTCCTTTATATTTGGAATTATATTTAAAATTGGTTTCGAAAATTAGAAACCATAAGTAAATTTGATGGCAATAATCAAGTTGTCTGTGAGATTCAGTATGAGTTTTCTCAAATGACTCAACGTAATAATGCTGTGAGCTTCTGTTCGATTCCCAAACATATTGGAATTCCAGGTAATGAGCGTGCTGTTAGTGCGTTAAAAGAGACTTATTTTCAACCTCCCCTCGTTAATCGCGTTGTTTCGAACGATCTTGTCTGTTTTCTGAAGGGTGGTTCACGACGAGGGGCAAATTGAATGGAATTCTAATATCGACAATAAACTTCGCTCAATTAAGAAGATCTTGTCTCCTTGGAGCTCCTCATGCAGGAATAACCGTCGAGAGGAGGTTGTTATTTGCAGTTTGCAAATAGGGCACACTAGGCTCACTTAGATATCTGATGATTCAAACAGATGCACCGCGTTTGTGCTCACTGCAATTGCCAACTAACTGTACACTACATCCATGCGAATTGTGTTTTGCGGCATTGCGTCGCAAGTTTAAATTAGGAATTAACATGCGAAATATTTTAGGGAATAATGAAATTATGTTATCTTATGTTTTATGATTTCTTAGGGCCGTCCGTTTATATTCAATTTTTGAGTTTTCTGTATTATTTTTCAGCTATTGAATTAAAGCAGATTATAATTTTATTTTTATTTTTTTAATTTAGATTATCACTGTAATATTTCATTGTGATTTTATTTCGATTTTAGCATACGTCACGTTCTTTTTCCATTTACGCTGTGTTTTTATGTAGCTGTGTTTTATTTTTTAATGGTCAGTTATTAATATTTATTTATTTACAATATAAATATCGTGTTCGGGCGCTGATGAGGACACTTCGTTGTGCGCCCAGGAAAAGTCAACAGCAGATCAAAGATAGCATATTCATTGATAAAATTTAACCAGGAATAAACTAGAGATCATAATATTGTCCAGTATTACAAATAAAACAATAAAAAAAGAATAATAATAGTAATATAGGAACAAATAACATGAGAAATAGAAATGATCATTAACATAAATTCTTTGTTGATGTATAACTTAAGAAGAGTGGCCTCGTTCTGAGTATCACTATTTAGTTCCAAGGCCCATATAAGAATTGAAACAAATTTTGAATTTCTTAAAATTTCAGATACTTCACCTGCTTTTCATGTTGTAGTTGTTATTAGAAATATTATATGAGGTGATATTTCTAGTAAATTGTATTAATTTATAAAAAGAATATTTAAAAAATTCCTTGAGGATATAAATATTTTCTTATTTCTATACACAGACGATTCAGGAAAAAAGGAACATAATTTGGGAACTAATTCTAGAACTTTAAATAAGGAAAAAAGCTCACCAGAAATATATGTTCGAAAATGCTTTACCTAATTAAAGGTAGCGAAAAACTTTGCCCGGAATTCAGTTCCCCCTGTGAAATGTGATCTTTCTGAAATTTTTAAGGGGGCAAATTTGATTGTTTCTTATATGTTCTGAACTGAATAACGGTTAAAGATTGTTTTTGTCAAATGGAACTCAAATCTTTTTACTGATAAAATAGATCTTTCCTTTCAGCAATTTTACAATAAATATAGCTTAATTTTGATAATAAAAAATAATATTTTCATGGTAGTAAACTAGGAGCAACGATTTATTACTAGTAATTTTTTTTTTCAATTATACTTAAAACGTATGAAAGTATTAAAAGTAATACTAAATAATTTCTAAAGTACAAATATCATTTGATATAGGGTATCAAATCAAATATGAATTTTATACTAAATATTATGATCTTTTTTGGAATTGGATTCTATCTATTACATAGTTAAGTTATTAATATTTAAAATTCTACGATGTATTTGAAATAAAAATCTATTCAAGTTAAAGCAAAGAAAAAAGCCTTTTATTATAGCCTTTGTTATAGCATTTATGTTTTATTATTATTATATTTATTACCAGTGGACTCGACAGTGCTTCGCAATTGCTAAATTGTGTGTCGATAATTAGTTTGTCGTTTAGGACGCATTATTATTTTTAAATAATAAAAGTTTTATTTTCTATATAAATATTAATTATTATTTGCGTTATTTTTACGAAACGTTGCGTTATTAATTGCGTTGTAATTTACGAAAACAATTAAACGGACAATACTAGGAAAACGGTTTGTGAATGACGTGGTGGAACTCGGACGTGTTTCTGCTAGCTTGTACCTAGTGTTCTGTTATTCGTTTTTCCTGTATGTAATCATTGTTCTGTGTTTCGTTACTGTTTCGTTCGGAACTGGAAAGGAAATCTCAGGAGCTGTCATCTCAGCAAGACGAGGTAGGGGAGAGGCCTCGAACTGAGACTAAAAGATGAGACTGGTGAGATTAGGGCCTTATCAGATCGCATTCTGAAAACTCTTTAGGGGGAAAAAATAACCTCCGGTAGTAAGGTAGTTAAACAGGCTGCAGTGCATATAAGAAATTTGGACTGCGAAATCAGTAAAGAAGAAGTGGAAGTGCGGAGAGCGGTCATGAAGGCCCTCCCATCAGAAGAACAGTTAAGGTTACCTCCCTTAGATCGGCCTTCGGACAGTCGCAAACTGTCACCCTACCTAGGAGGGCAGGTAATCACTTGGGGGTCAAAGGGAGAATCCACATTGGATGGCAGTCCTGTCGGGTGCTACTAAGAGAGGAAGACCCCAGGTGTTTCCGGTGTTGGGGAGCGGAACACCGGGCTTCGACTTGCACCGGCCCCGACAGGTCAAACTTATTCTTTTATGTGGAAGGCCTGGACATAGATGAGAGCAGTGTGTAAGTAGCATACTGTGTATTGTGAGATCCGAGCCAGGAGTTGTCCGACCACAAAATGAAATACCTGGTGTTTAATGCTAACAGGTCCATGAATGTCATGGACATCTGCCAGAGAGAGGCAGTGGATGTTATCCTCGTCACGGGACCCAATGGGATGGCGGTCAGAGGACCACTATGGCTAGTGGATCAGGCTTCAGGAGTTGCGATCGGTCTCTCGACTGGAGGTATTCCGGTGCTATTTAGTGGTATCCGAACAGGCATAGTTTGATCTGACTTTGAAGGTCTGATCATTATTTGTTGCTATCACTCGCCAAACTCGGAAATGCAAGAATTCATCGAATTCCTGGATGATTTAACCGATGAGATCACGAGACACAGAGGCAGGCATATACTTATCGCGGGGGACTTCAATGCGAAGTCTCCCGAGTTCGCAGGCACGAAAACCAACACCAGAGGACACTAAGCGAGCAGTTAAGTATGCACGAGCTGACTTGTATTAACGAGCTGGGAGATGCGTTCGTGAGGGGAATATCAAAGTCGGTCTTACATCTAGATTTATGAGTGAGGAACATATGAATGAATATCGTAGCAGGAGAATTCTAGAGGAGGATTCCACGTAAGATCACTTACTGAACCGATTTTCGACTCGGCATTAAGAAACATAATTGACCACCCGGTGACCTGTCGGGTGGGCTGTCTAACATTCGCTCAACGAATCCGCCAACAACTCGTAGGGGTAGTTTCCCCAGAAGAACTAGAAAGGACGGTGTCAGAAGAATGACGGTGTTCCAGGATCACTTACGGGAGGGGAGGATCGGTGAGATATGAGGTTGGTCGGTAGGGCACAGGCACACATTCGCTCTCTTAACAACACCTAGCGGAACCTGTTAGCGAGTCCGACACTCCACTCATAAATGGGGTTCCTCAGAATTATCGAAACAAAAAAAAAAAGAAAATGACAAAAACAAAAAATTTTACTTTTATATTAATTCATTATTAATTTTCTTTCTTTCTTATTATGACCCCCGGAACGAATCCCACCGATCTCACTACTATATAAATCATAAAAACGTATAAATAAATAAACTAAAACTTCTTTAACTAACTTTATTGTCGTTTATGTATATCGAGAGATACCGTCTACTTCGATCGGTGTACGTCAATGTCAATATCGACTTCCTCAGACAGATATTATGTGATTAAATATTATTTTATTAAATAATTATTATATTAAATATTATGGAACTAAGAAAATGTTAACACTTCCGGGACAGATAGTAATAAATTATAAAATTTTCAGCGAAATTGGTTAAGTAGTTTTTGAGTTATTAGAGTAAACACAATACAAAAATTGTATTTTATTTATATAGTTTATTTTGTAATTTATAATTAATCAAGATACATTTTTTGTACGTACGCACTTTTCAACTATGCAGAACTGATTCCTTCTTTCCTTCTTCTTTTTAAATTAAAGTAGATATTAAATATCAAAATATATTAATTTAAAAATGGTAAATTACTACTATATTTAAAAAATATTTCCAATTTTGCGGAAAACGTTTATCTCTTTGATTAATTTTTTTATGAATTAAAATTTCCATATTTTTTTATTCAGGTATGATTGAAGATGATGTCGGAAAAAATATTTGACGGTTGATACCTATCAATCTTTATTTCAAGTCGGTAGGAAATACAATTTTTGTAAAAATCTAGGTTACTATAATATTCTTTTTTAATCCATGAATATAAATCTAAAGTTAAAAGTTAGAATTTGAAAAGTGTCACCATATATGTGAATATAACTTTAGTATTTAATCATAATATTTTCAGTAAATTTTATTAATTTATAAAAATTTGTAAAAAAAAAAAAAATATTAAAAATATTTTTTGAAACTAAAAATATTTTTCATGTCTCTATACAGGTAATTCAGGAGAACAGGGAAATAATTTGGAAACTGATTCTAGAGCTATAAATAAAGAAAAATTTTCTTATAAACATGTGCGAAAACGCTTTGTTATAGAGTTACGGCTAACGAAAAATTTCGCCCTGTAAAATAAGATTATACTGAAATTTTTAAGGCGTTATATAAGGGGAAAACTTGGTAGTTTATGTTTATTGAACTGAAAAATTGAATAAAATATTCTTTAGGTCAGTATCTCGTTTTAAAATAGAAACATTCGGTGATGAAAAACACCTTTTTAAGTTTGAAATACAATAACTTTGTTAAACGACTAACAAATGTGTAAATTTTATTATCAAAACTTGTAGAAAATATAATTTTTAGAAACGGGATGTAATTATCTTTTATTGTTAAAAGCAGAACTTAAGAGAAAACTGTTACGAATTTGTAAAAATTAAAAACAACTTTTTTCAGTACAAAAAATTTAGACCGTTGAAAAATTAGAATACTTTTTAATTTAAATAAAAAAAAAATACTCATTGTGGTGTATATTGTATTAATTTAAAATAAATGTTAGAAAATTCCATCATTGACACTGATCTATTTTTCAGCTCATTTCCTTACATTTTCTATCACCAATCTTATGAGGATTTGATTGGTTTGCTTGGCATTTCTCCCGCCACCAGCCCATTCGGTCACCCTAAAGCATAAGACTGAATATCTACGCCACAAACGGATACTGAGTCTCGAAACAGTTTAGCGACCAGTGTCCTAAATAGCTCCTAAAGCTTACATAACAGCGTGGAACTAAGCGCCTAACAGTGGACCTAAGCGAGTTGCCATACACCACCAGCTTACGAGTCCCAACCGCTCACTTGTCATAAATTTACTAAAATGAGTAGGCGCACCCCGTCAACTACTAAAAATATAAAAATACCTATATACCCATATAAACCTCAATGAGAGGTTTTCAAGCTTTATGAAAAGTGCCCTCAGCGCTGGGAAGTGTACTATTCTCACGAAGATTATTAAAAATTCTATAAAATACTTTACGGTTTCGTCCAAGGTGTATTCTTCCTGTATTCTTCCACCACAGCTGTTAAGTTTTGTTCTGTTCTGTTTTTAATAATAAAATTAAGAATTTGTTTTTATTTTTCATAGATTTTATTTCATTGCTCTTCTCAGAATTAAAATCTCTACAAGTCGTACTAACAAAACTTTCGAATTTATGAATGATATAATTAAGTTACTGTAATTTAAACCTAAAAAAACGCGTTTTTCGTCAACGAATTTTTCTGTTTTACGTTAGATATCATCTAAACTGCCGGAGATACATACCGTTCTGGGACTATAGTTTTATTCGATTTTTTCAGATCAAAAAACATAAAAACCATCAAATTTACCACTTATAACGCTTTAAAAATTTCCGTATGATTTCATTTCACCGAGAAAAGTGAAATCCGGGCGAAAGTTTTGCTAGATGTAACTCGATAACAAAGTGTTTTCGAACATATATTTATATGATCCTCTTTCTTTATTTCAAACTCAAGAATCAATTCCCAAATTATTTGCCATTCCTTCTGATCACTCTGTTTATGAAATACTAAACATTTATGTACATTAAATATGATCAGCTATTTCAACTGATTTTTTTTAAAAATCTAACTTTATTTTTTATTTAATCACTCATTTTTACAAATTTGCACACATTTTTATCCAACTAAGCAAGCGGAGAATAATGTTTAAGATGATATTTTTTTTTGCAATTGTAAAAGAATTTAGAAAACCAACCATTTTTGGAACCTCTGTTGAAAATTTTCGAGATATTATTTTTCTTCTTTATCCCCATTAGGATTGAAGGTAATAAGTCAAAAAAATTTCAGATTTGGATGACAATGAATAAAAATGATTTGCAGCAAATAATTGAAAAATAAATTACTCTTAATTAAATATATTTTATCAAATAGCCTTTGCGGAATGTCAATTTAAGATTCATATCTTAAACTGATATACCACAAGATTTCAACTAAATGAAAAAAATGAACCAAGAGAAGTTCCTTTGAGGGTGTAAAAGATTACAACAGGCTACTGTACAAGAAAAAAACTATTTTCCTTTTTCGCAGAAAAAATTAAACACCCATCTAAAAAATTCTTCAGTAGTAAAAAAACTCAGTAAAGTACATTTCTTCATTAACAGAATCATGAATTAACAAACAGCCATATCCAGAAAATTTAGGTAATATGGTGGATTAAGCTAAAATTTTTTCACATTTCATTTAAAAAATTTGGTTTTTTGTTAAAAAACAAGAAAATCAGGCAATTTCTAAAATATATTTTTCCTATTGAGATGAGGTAGCTAATGCTTCTCTATTTCAATAGAAAGAAAAAGTTAAATTAATTTGTTGCTTTATAGAACTTATAGTTTTTCTGAAGCTATGATGCATGAGAAAAATTTGAAGTACTTGATATTACTCAGAGTTGCTTTCTAAGAATACTGATGTTAATTTAAAAATTAGTTCCTGAACTGAATAAAATGAAGGTTAAAAGGCTTGAATATTATTAGAATTTCCTTGGGATTGGCACTATTGAATGTAACAATAAATTCAGGATACTGCTGAAAAAAGGAAACAGGAATTTAGGAGCACATACTTCAGTTTACAACCGTTATTTTCTGTGATAAAATATTTACGCAAGCCATTTTCACTACCTCAGGTAGTGAAGAGAAAGAAAACTCATTCATTTTTATTTAAATAAAACAATTATTCACGACTAAATATTAAATTAATTTATATCTGTAGTAAAAATTTATTTCGGTGTAAATCTATTAAACAATACGGAACTATTTTCAATTTAAATAGAAATAATAATAAATGTAATTATAATGAATGCAATACTTCGTACACGACTACGTTGTAGAAAGAATACTGTTGTTAGTAATGTTACTCCGTTAGTATTATGTTTAGGCAAATGAAAATGTTTCTACTATTTATAGTACTACATACCCCACAAACCCAGTAATGTGGCGTAATCTTTCAATGAAAAGTATTACTAAAACAGTAAATGTAAATTATAAAATAAAAAAAGAGCGGTTATTTTTGAATTGAATATAATTTATGTAATGTCTATATCAAAAATACAATACAACGTTAAGATTCTTTCTGTCTTATTATGCACTTTACAAAACAGAATATCATGTCTTTGTTAATGCTTAATAATAATAATAATATTTTGTATTACAGCCTACTGTTATGTTAAGTATTTTTGTATAAATAACGTTAAATAATGTTAAAAGTTTATCAAAGACTGGCTTCCATAGTAATCACAATAAATATATTAATTTTGCTATGTCAACTAGAAAAGGACGAAAATTTACCATACACGATTTATGTTATATGAATAATATTTACCACAAAGAGATATTTACATTAGATATTTACGTTTTTGACTTACTTCGTATGCTATTTTACCTTTATTTCGTTGAAATTTTCAAGGAAATCAAAACAAAATGTACACGCTTTTGTTTTCGTGCAAACAAATTAGCGATTTTTTCAAAATAAAACTCCGTCGTACGGTTAATTACTCAAACTAGTATGTGTGTAAAGTGCACAGACATCTATCTATCTATGTAAAAAAAAACCTGAGTTACAAATTAAATCATAATACAAACAGAATGATTTTAAAAGTATGTTATTTTTAAAGATACATACAAACAAATAATAATATGTTTGTTTGTATATATAAAAAATATTTTTTTAAATATAAATCTTGTATTAATTGTTTTGTATTATTATTATTATTATTATTATTATTATTATTATTATTATTGTTTTGTTAAATATTATTTTTTTTTTATTATAAAAATATATAAAATCAGTGTATGGATATTTAAATAATATATACCAGAGTTTACAGTATAACATGAATGCATAATAAATAATGTGTAAACTGTGGAATGTATCTTCGATTTAAGTGATTTGTATTCGTGGTGTATTAAAAACAGATACTAGGAAAAAAAATTAAAGTGGATATGATTTTGTCTGGATTATGTTGAATGATAGTTAGCTCTTTATAAAATCTGAACGTTTATTCATTATTATTTTCCCCATTTATTTATTATATATATTTTGGGTCCCATGTTATGAAGCAATAATAGTACGAAATTTCATGTCATTGGGAAAGGCTCAACTCTTTAAACTAAATAAAAGAATTTACAAGAAAATACATCCTACTTCGCTATGATTTTTGGTTGTCCGACATTTTGTTTATTAAAAAAATTCCTATCTCAAATTTGAATTTAGATATTTCAGAAAATTTTGGTATAAATGTTTAAACAGGCATATTATACAGGAAAAATAAATTTGAAAATGTTTTATCAAATTTCAAAATAGTTTATATTCAATTATTTTAACACTTAAAATCTTAATTTCTTTACGAAACAAAGACACAATACCAATTACAGTCAAAAATTACAAACAAACATCTAACAAATTAATATAAGCTATTAATTCTGGAGTCGCAATAAGGAAATATTCAGAAGTCCCTACAAAAGCTGTCTTAGAGTAAACTTCTGTGATGTATTTAACAGTTTGATTTTCACCATACTAGCAAAGGGGTGTCGGTGTTTTACCCCATTTATACAGGAAATAGGTGCACCTACCATACTAAAATCTTAATAATTTATAGGTTTTTAAATTTTGATTTATTATGAAAATTATTAAAATATTTTCCTGAACTAAATGACAACTCGTTTGTAAAAATAGGATTTTAAACAAAATAATTATAACCGGGAAACATATTTCAAACATTTTGTGTCCGATTTCCTTTTTTTTATTAAGTATGATTTTATTAAAAATAAATCTGTTTAAAATCTACAATTCTTTATAAAAAAATTATTATTTTCGATGTAAATTAATTTTTATAACGATTTTTAACTTTTCTTAAAACTTAATGAATTTATTAACATTGGTAGTAATATTTTAAGGAGTAATAATATTGTTTAATAATCAATTCAGACAATAATCTACTTTTCTATTTGAAAATGCAGAAAGCTACATTTTAGAAGGTAGAAAACCTTGGGTTTCAGACGATATATTGCAGCTGATGGATGAACGTAGGAAATATAAGAATGCTAGTGATGAAGAAAGTAAAAGGAACTATCGGCAATTAAGAAATGCTATAAACAGGAAGTGCAAACTGGCGAAAGAAGAGTGGATTAAAGAAAAGTGATCAGAAGTGGAAAGAGAAATGAACATTGGTAAAATAGACGGAGCATACAGGAAAGTTAAGGAAAATTTTGGGATACATAAATTAAAATCTAATAATGTGTTAAACAAAGATGGTACACCAATATATAATACGAAAGGTAAAGTCGATAGATGGGTGGAATATATTGAAGAGTTATACGGAGGAAATGAATTAGAAAATGGTGTTATAGAGGAAGAAGAGGAAGTTTAGGAGGATGAAATGGGAGAAACAATACTGAGATCTGAATTTAAGAGAGCATTAAAAGATTTAAATGGCAGAAAGGCTCCTGGAATATACGGAATACCTGTAGAATTACTGCGCAGTGCAGGTGAGGAAGCGATTGATAGATTATACAACTGGTGTGTAATATTTATGAAAAAGGGGAATTTCCGTCAGACTTCAAAAAAAGTGTTATAGTAATGATACCAAAGAAAGCAGGGGCAGATAAATGTGAAGAATACAGAACAATTAGTTTAACTAGTCATGCCTCAAAAATCTTAACTAGAATTCTATACAGAACAATTGAGAGGAGAGTGGAAAAATTGTTAGGAGAAGACCAATTTGGTTTCAGGAAAAGTATAGGAATAAGCAAGGGAAGCAATTTTAGGCCTCAGATTAATAGTAGAAGGAAGATTAAAGAAAAACAAACCAACATACTTGGCGTTTATAGACCTAGAAAAGGCATTCGATAACGTAGACAGGAATAAAATGTTCAGCATTTAAAAAAAATTAGGGTTCAAATACAGAGATAGAAGAACAATTGCTAATATGTACAGGAACGAAACAGCAACAGTAATAATTGAAGAACATAAGAATATAAGCCGTAATAAGAAAGGGAGTCCGACAAGGATGTTCCCTATCTCCGTTACTTTTTAATCTTTACATGGAACTAGCAGTTAATGATGTTAAAGAACAATTTAGATTCGGAGTAACAGTACAAGGTGAAAAGATAACGATGCTACGATTTGCTGATGATATAGTAATTCTAGCCGAGTGTAAAAAGGATTTAGAAGAAACAATGAACGGCATAGATGAAGTCCTACGCAAGAACTATCGCATGAAAATAAACAAGAACAAAACAAAAGTAATGAAATGTAGTAGAAATAACAAAGATGGACCGCTGAATGTGAAAATAGGAGGAGAAAATATTAAGGAGGTAGAAGAATTTTGTTATTTGGGAAGTAGAATTTCTAAAGATGGACGAAGCAGAAGCGATATAAAATGCCGAATAGCACAAGCGAAACGAGCCTTCAGTAAGAAATATAAGTTGTTTACATCAAAAATAATTTAAATGTCAGGAAAAGATTTTTGAAAGTATATGTTTGGAGTATCGCTTTATATGGAAGTGGAAACTTGGACAGTCGGAGTATCCGAGAAGAAAAGATTAGAATCTTTTGAAATGCGGTGGTATAGGAGAATGTTAAAAATCAGATGGGTGGATAAAGTGACAAATGAAGAGGTATTGCGGCAAATAGATGAAGAAAGAAGCATTTGGAGAAATATAGTTAAAAGTAGAGACAGACTTATAGGCTACATACTAAGGCATCCTGAAATAGTCGCTTTAATATTTGAAGGACAGGTAGAAGGAAAAAATTGTGTAGGCAGGCCACGTTTGGAATATATAAAACAAATTGTTAGGGATGTAGGATGTAGAGGGTATACTGAAATGAAACGACTAGCACTAGAAAGGGAATCTGGGAGAGCTGCATCAGACCTGCACCAGTCAAATGACTGAAGACAAAAAAAAAATCTGCTTTTTAGCAAAATAAAATATGTATATATGTACAGAATGATTCTCGTAGAATGTGACAAATTTCAGGACATCAACTGATGAAAATAAAAAAGAAAGTTAATATAAACTTAGGTTCGAATACGCTTCTTTAGTGATTGTCGGCTTGCGAAAGATTTCATCCTGATTTCTGCGCTTTCTCAGAAATCGCTTTTGGTAAAAATAAACCATACTGTAATTCTTGCAACCTAATCTAAGGGTAAATTTAATGGTTTTGTATGAAATCTTCCCTGAAAAATTAAAAACAAAAATTAAGTTGCAAAACTATTTTCAGTATTTTTATTATTAAGTTTTATTGAAAAGCTTTTATATTCTTTTTTCCAATTTAATAACGTTATTTTACACCAGACGTAAAATAGTGTGTTTTTCGACCCCTAGTTTTTGTATTTTATCCCAGATTTATCGAAAACTTCTAAAATACAGTTAGGATACCGATTTCTTTAAAATTTTCAGAGCAGATTTCATTAAAACTACTAAATTTGCCCCGTAATTTGGGTCGCAGGATTACACTTCTCTTAATTTTACTGAAGGCACAGAAATCATGGCGAATCTTCATTAGTGAGTGTCGCTAATGAAATTTTTTCAATCCTATGTTTATATGAACTTCCTTCTTATCTTCTATACTTTCCTTCCTTCTTTTTCACCAGTTTTTCTTTAAATAACCATACACACGATTATTTTCACCAATAATCGTGTAATTTTCACGATGCGATGCTATTTTCAAGTTTATTACATTCTTCCTGAATCTCATTGTATATATATATTTTATGAAAAAATAAATCGAGATGGTATTTTTGCTATATAACCTACATTTTAAAAACAGGTTAAATATTTAAACCTTTTTAAAAACGTCCAAATATTTCTTATTGAGATATTTATTTTCTTCATTATTTTACAGAATTTCATTATATAAAATACTTAAAATATATTAATATTAATAATAGTTATTATTATTATTATTAATAAAAAACTTTGGTAAAATATTCATTATGATCGGAATGACTGTTGCGGTTCTTGAGATTTAAGCAAATATCTTTATTTACAAATTTAAAAAAAGCATAAACATGGACACATTCAAGTTTGTATTTAATTTACAATTAATTAATTAATGGACGAAATTTTGACTATAATTTAATTAGTTAGCTTCCAATTTTTTTTATTTTTATGTAAAACCATATAAATTATTATAACCTTTTGTAGTTTCAATGTGAAAAACATACAACCATAAAATTTGTTAGCATGTCTTGATAACCGTGAAATGTTAAAGATAATATTAAACCGTATACTGTTATAGCTATTAAATCCATAGACGAATTTTTTTATCTTTAAGCGTATTTTTGTTGTTTCAAGAATTTGCGTTATATAGTGAAAATAATATATATATATATATATTTTTTCATAAATAAATATGTGAAAAATTTTTCTGCAAAAAAAGTTAGACTAATCTATATAACAAGTAATTTTCAGTCATTCCCGCAAAATTTTTCAAACGATCGATTCAAAACTTGTAACTATAAACGTGCCGATTTATTTGATTTGCCTAGACTATATTGATCCACTACGGGAACACGATTAACTTCTCATCATTGATTTGGTTTTTTAATGTTAATAAACATTTACCCAGTTGAAATGTATAGAAAAATTACGATATAGATCTAGAGAAAACGGTGTCATATTCTCTGACCAGATTCAAAAAATTCAAACAGGAACTTCAAATATTAAAATTAAAGGTCTTTTGAAAATGGATAAGCATTCTTGAGATTGATTTACCTATTGCAATTAGAAACCATCCGGAAAAAACTTATTGCAAAAATCTTAAAAAGGTTATGCCGTATTATACAGAACTGTAGGTAAGACCAACTTACTAAAAGTCTGCTCTAAACGCGTCTATGATTAGATTAATGGTTTGAGATACAGGAGGCAGAATCTTCGACTAGTAGATATTCAAACTCTTAATTGATTTTACAAATGCGTATATATGAACGATGATTATACTGAAAAATAGTATTAGACATCTCGAATGAAGATTTTGAGAAAATATCTTTTTAAAAATATAATAATTTTGTTTACGACCAAATAATTATTACATAAAAAATTACTTGAAAAACATATACCAAATATATAAAGCCGAATTAAGGTTCGTTTGTTCTGGCATCTCGCAAGAACCAACCGACCTATTACTATAAAATTTGCCGGATACAGTCGTGTTATCCAAGGGAAAGTTTTAAGCTATAGACCGAGGCCCTTGCCTCCTTGGGGGTGAAGTTGTGAATTAAAGATATTCATCAAAGAAAACAAATATCAATCCTTTTATTTCATTATTATTATTAACTTTTCTGTCATCAAGGCAACAGAAATAAACTGTGGAGTTTTCATCGACGAAGGTGTGTCGATTTTAGTTACCCCATAGCTTATCCTATTTTTGTAATTTTATTTAATTTTTAGGTTTCTATAAAGCTTGAGTAATTGCTATTTATTATTATTATGATCATGAGGGTAACGAACACTGCAGGGGACCAGGAGGCGAAGCACTCCGGGTAGATGATGATAAGCGAAGCGAGATCTGCGGCCCTAGTATAAGCCCTGGGGGTCCAGCGGGCGGAGTCCCGACCGGATAGTATATATATATATATATATATATATATATATATATATAATTTTTTTTTTATATGGATGAACAATAATTCGAAATTAATCTGTTCCCCTTCACTATGATTTGACATGACAGCTTTTTTTGTATCTTAAGTAAAATATAAAAAAAAATAATTATTTTTAATAAACTACATGAATGAATACACACGTAAACATTTTACTATAGGTAACAGTTAGTAGACATATTTGTGATGATAAAACGTGTATAATATAATATAAGGGGTAGTTATGATAAGGGTAGTTAAAATGGGGCTATGAATGATAGCCTGTCGTGTAAAGCGTGCATGCTGACCTTTCTGCTAAGTAGCGGAAAAATCCATCAACTCGTTCTGTAATGTTAGTAGATGGGTGAAGAGGAGTTTGTCGGTGCTAGGCAGTGACCACTCTTTTGGTGGTGAAGGGGGTGAGGTCAGGGGTCACTCGGGGGTCACTTGGTACCTGGTACGATGGAACTCCCCCTTTAACAGAGGCCGTCGGCCGATCGAACTTCTGACTCACACTTCCTCCTACTTCTTCGTTGTAATATATATATATATATAAACTATATAAGCTAACGATATAGTTAAAATAGCCCCTAATAAAAAGATTCGTTCCAGTTCACCTGTCTGTGTTAAAGTTATAAATGTAAAAAAAATAATAATAATAAATGACCGTGCTAAATTGAAATCCCCGTCGGGTAATAATTTTTTATTACTACCAATAAATACATAATATATAATATTTTGTTAAATTATAATATACCAGTAAAAACTGAAGCTAATATATCTTTGTAATAATATCTTAAACTTCTAACTACTGGATTTTCTTAAGCTGAAAATAACTAACAAATAAATACTAGCCAAAAAAATTAATAAAAGTAATCTGAGTACTCAAAATAAAAAATAAATATTTTGAACTCGGCTTAAATTTATAAAAATTCTTTAAACTTTTATTTGTTTTGTTTGTTAACCTGATGTTCATATGAAAATGTTTTAAATTTAACACGTTTTTTCCCTAAAATTTTCAGTCGCAGAATTTATTTATTCTTACTTTTATCTAACGGTTAGGTTTAACTTTTTGCATTTCCTTAAATAATTAAACATGATATAGCGATAACTTTATTATTTTTCATCTTACTAATATTGTATTTACAATCAATCGGTTCAGATTAAAAGATCACAAGTAAATTACGTTATAAAAAGCACGTGAAGAGGAGTACCCAGCGAATACCCTTAATAAAGTCTATTTATATAAAAAACTACATATAGATATAAGTCTATATAAATAAACACACTTGCCATAATAGGGATGACAAAGATTCAAGAGATCAAAATAGTCTAGAGAAAACCACAAGGAATCCACAACATTATTGAAAATAGTTACAGATAAACAATAAAGTAACATACCAAGCTTCACAGAAAAAATATAAGGGCGCTAGGCTTCTCGCACAGGCATAGTAAAGACGTTTATCACATATTTGACATCGAACCAGTTCAAGTGTTACTCAACTATCATAAGTCCAGCACGTGTTGGCGTGTCAGTCACCGGACATCTTCCCTTTTTTCCAGGAAATTAACAGCTAGAAAGATTACCTGACCGTCTAATCGCTGTCTGCAATTTAAAACTAATCTTTTGATTTCGTCGAGAACATAAGCAATACAAGATATTCATGAATTTTCTCAATCCGAGCGAACCATGGTGCCTCTGCAACGGATTTTGCCAACTTGTTCTGAAATTGTTGTATGATCTCAGCGTTGCTTTTGTACGTCTTGCCCCTTAGCTGTATGCCATATGTCCAAACCGGTTTTAGAGTTTATAATCTAGTTCTTTTTTGATTAACAGTTTGTTTTAGATCTTTTTACACGACTGCCCAAAAAGAAGTGTAATGCATTTAGAGTGTATGTACGTTTATACCACCATAGCTGCTAAACGGCTGAACCGATTTAGATGTATGACCCCGTGTTGAAATCCTTGCGTTAACGGGAGTGTCATAGGCTATATAAATATGTCTATACAGAGCGTTTCATAATGTTCTTAGGATTTACAAAAATTAAGTACAAAAAAAGTATTTCACTTACCTAAATGAAAGTTGTAGGAGGTGATGCAAGGACTCAAACAGTTTTTGTTAAAATCTATAAATGTTCAATATGTGCTCCTCTGGTGACACGGTACACATCAACACGAAAGTATAGCTCTTGCCAAACTCGTTCTAACATGTCATTTTCGATAGAGTTGATTACATTCATTATGCGATCCTTTAGCTCAGAGATATCGTGCGGCATTGGTGGGATAAACACCTTATCTTTCACGTAACCCCAAAGAAAGAAATCAAATGGCGTGAGGTCTGGTGATATTGGTGGCCACAGCATAATTTGTTGGTCTTCTTCAGACGCATGTCCTATCCAGCGCCGAGGTAATGTTGTGTTAAGGTACTGTCGAACCTCTTCATGAAAACGGGCAGAACAACTATCTCGCTGGAAAAAGAAGTCGTTGAGTAGCTGAGGCATAATCCATATATGTAACATAAATGTAATATATCATGCCGGTTACTGTCGTTTCCATAAAAAAGAACGGCCCGTTCACTGCCTCACGAGAGATCGCTCAAAAAACGTTTACTTTCGGAAAATCCCAAATATGTTCCACATAAGCGTGTGGGTTTTCAGTTCCCCAAACTCGCACGTTATGACGGTTTACTTTGCCGCTAGTAT
This sequence comes from Lycorma delicatula, assembly GCF_047948215.1. Lineage (NCBI taxonomy): Eukaryota > Metazoa > Arthropoda > Insecta > Hemiptera > Fulgoridae > Lycorma > Lycorma delicatula. Next base: position 100,521,998 of record NC_134464.1, on the reverse strand, counting down.
GGAAAGTAGCTTCATCGCTGAAAATTATCTTGTTTAGAAAACCTTCATCTAACAACATCTTTTCCTGGAACTGTAAACAAAAATCGAGCCTACGTGTTTTACCTCCATCAGAAAGACGCTGGATTAATTGAAGACGGTACGGTTTGCATAATAAACGTTTACGGAGAACTCTCCACACTGTTGTTTTCGGTATTCCTAATTCTCTGCCGGCAGCCGCAGTTGACTTTGACGGGCTCCGAATGAAACTTGCACGCACACTTTCGACATTGACTTCTGAGGTTGATGGACGACCGGTTGATTTTCGCTTGCACAAGCAACCGGTTTTACTGAATTGTTTATACCGTGCACGAATTGAATTGTCACATGGTGGGTCCTTATGAAATTTCAACCGAAACGCACGTTGCACAGAAATTATTGACTTTGACAAGTGAAATTCTAACACACAAAACGACTTCTCGCTTCCCGTGGCAGCCATTTTCTCTACTGTCGACGCCTAGCGAGCAAATGGTTTACTAACTGCTTAGTATATGTGGAAAAAACTATTTGAAGTACTCTTTCGTACAGCAGTTGTTTTATTCTTATGAGTGAAATAGTTTTTTGTTAATGAATTTTTGAAACTCCGAAGAAACGCCCTGTATATATATATATATATATATACATATATATACACACACACACACACACACATTTTTTACGAGTAGTAGTGGAGAATTTCTGGTAGAAGCACAATTTTTAATGAATTGAATTAATGAACTGTGAGCCTCTATCATCGTTTGAGCTGGATTTAAACTGAATGATATGAATCGATCGAATGAATAATATTACAAAAATAGTAGAATTAAATTTACGATGAATAAAATAGAATAGTATTAAATTAATTTAAAAAAATTCGCGAAAAAAATTTTCCGTGAGGACTGCGTGGGAGGCTAGAGTGGTGAGGTGATGCTAACACCTCGCGCAAGGCTAAACCAATCATCAACATTAACTGGTAACAAAAGGGTTGTTCCTGGGGCGGCTGTTTTGGGAGGTGCAATACGGTGTTCTTAGAATATCTCTGGAAACAATCGTCCAATTTTAAAAATTTAAACGGGGTATTTGTTAATAGATTGAAGGCTAACTTCTGCATGCATCAGGTTCACTCTCGATCTATCAGATCGTACTATACTATATACAAAATTCTCACCGGCACCCTTTTTAATTATCGTATATTAGTAATTGTCTTACACTAAAGAGCGATTTTTGGCGTCATGGTTCTTAATATTTAACTCTTGTTCATTTTTCAGTTTCTGTAGTCTTTTTATTTAAAATTTAAATTTCATATTTCTTTTACTATAAATTTCGAAAACCCTTGACTTTCATACTGTCTATGCTTCTCAGTCATTAAATATTAACTTTTCTTTAAAAATTTTAAAAGGTTTGTATTTCTTATATATAATTGTTTACGATGAATTAATTCAGCACAGAAAGTTACGAAGCAGTTTGTACGCGGGAATATGAAATGTGAAATTTGTAGCTTATGAAAAATGCGATGCCTGACCGGGATTTAAATGAGGGACCCCTGAACGAAAGACCGAGACATTACCACTCCGCAATGAAGATTGGCAAATCAATAAATGTGATTCTGTAAATGTATTTTATATATCAACTAAAGCTGTTCTCTTATACTCTAAATGTGTTTTATAATACATTTATTTACGATTTTCTACGCTTTGTAAATTCATTACCTAAACAAGAATTTTCATTAATTCCTAATATTTAGAGCGCTTTTAATATCTTCCTGTAATATTATACTTAATTTTTACATTTTTTTTTTTACATTCCAAGAAAACTTCCTTCTTTATCAAAGAATTCATGATATTCAGTTTTCATTCAATCTCTGAGGGAATTGTTGAAAAGGACAAAAACAACGATTATAAAAATTATTGTCAGTATTTTACTTCTTTATTATTTCATTAGATTGTTAATGATCTCTCGAATTCGGTAATAAGTTTTAAAATTTCCCAAGAATTAATTTAAGCAAACTTTTTTGGGCAATGAATACATTCAGACCTAGAACATGAACCATCATCATATTTATTTCTCTTATTCGTATGTCAACTAAATGCAAAGAAAACCTAAACAAAATATTTATTAAAAAATAAAAATATAAAAAATTCATCATTATATCTACTGGAAAAATTCTTTATACTACAGTCTGTAATGTGTTTTAGAAATTTCAAACATTTTCATAATTTTTTCCAAATCCCGATTTATAATCACAGGATCCAGGAAAAAATTGTTACATAATTAAGGAAAATTCTAACAAAATTGTATAATTTTATTTAAAAAAATTGTCTTTTTTTTTTTTTGTCTACAGTCATTTGACTGGTTTGATGCAGCTCTCCAAGATTCCCTATCTAGTGCTAGTCGTTTCATTTCAGTATACTCTCTACATCCTGCATCCCTAACAATTTGTTTTACGTATTTCAAAAGTGGCCTGCCTACACAATTTTTTCCTTCCGCCTGTCCTTCCAATATTAAAGCCACTATTCCGGAATGCCTTAGTATGTGGGCTATAAGTCTGTCTCTTCTTTTAACTATATTTTTCCATATGCTTCTTTCTTCATCTATTTGACACTGCAAACATACACTTTCGAAAATATTTTCCTGACATTTAAATTAATTTTTGATGTAAACAAATTATATTTCTTACTGAAGGCTCGTTTAGCTTGTGCTATTCGGCATTTTATATCGTTCCTACTTCGTCCATCTTTAGTAATTCTACTTCCCAAATAACAAAATTCTTCTACCTCCATAATCTTTTCTCCTCCTATTTTCACATTCAGTGGTCCATCTTTGTTATTTCTACTAAATTTCATTACTTTTGTTTTGTTCTTGTTTATTTTCATGCGATAGTTCTTGCGTAGGACTTCATCTATGCCGTTCATTGTTTCTTCTAAATCCTTTTTACTCTCGGCTAGAATTACTATATAATCAGCAAATCGTAACATCTTTATCTTTTCCCCTTGTACTGTTACTCCGAATCTAAATTGTTCTTTAACATCATTAACTGCTAGTTCCATGTAAAGATTAAAAAGTAACGGAGATAGGGAACATCCTTGTCGGACTCCCTTTCTTATTACGGCTTCTTTCTTATGTTCTTCAATTATTACTGTTGCTGTTTGGTTCCTGTACATGTTAGCAATTGTTCTTCTATCTCTGTATTTGAACCCTAATTTTTTAAAAATGCTGAACATTTTATTCCAGTCTACGTTATCGAATGCCTTTTCTAGGTCTATAAACGCCAAGTATGTTGGTTTGTTTTTCTTTAATCTTCCTTCTACTATTAATCTGAGGCCTAAAATTGCTTCCCTTGTCCCTATACTTTTCCTGAAACCAAATTTGTCTTCTCCTAACACTTTCTCCACTCTCCTCTCAATTCTTCTGAATAGAATTCTAGTTAAGATTTTTGATGCATGACTAGTTAAACTAATTGTTCTGTATTCTTCACATTTATCTGCCCCTGCTTTCTTTGGTATCTTTCGATATGCTTACTTATATCATTCGATATAAGTATATTAATTATATATTTTAAGGATGTAATATAATTTTTGTGATTCTTAAAGAAAAATTTCAATTTATTTCACTTTAAGAATTTCAGTGATTTAATCAAAATTGACTTTAAATTACGCGTTGAACTATTTTTAATCCAAAGATTTCTAGATATATTTCTAGTATTAGAATATATTAACTGAATAAATTTGAATATTTGTCGACTTTGTAGTATATAATTAAATAAATTGAAATTATATCATAATGAAAATAAATTCAATCTATTGATTTTAGCAGATCTGCTGGTAAAGTTTTCAACCAGTAAACTTTATATAGTATATATCTAACATATAGGCGTTTCATAAAAAAGACGGAAATTATTTCAGAACACGTTCTACTAATGAAAATAGTACTCGTAAACGCTTCGTTAATGAGTTATAACTAGCGAAAAATTTCGCCCTGGTTTCTGCTGCAACGATTAAATGAGGTCATGGTGAAAGTTTTGAGACGTGAAATATGAAAATATGATTGAGTTTACTCTTTTTTTATTATAAAATTAAAAATTAGGTGCCGAGAAGTGTATCCACAGAATTTTCAAAAAATAACAATTTGAAACACCCAAATAATTGGATGGGAAATTAATTTTTATTAAAATTTGATTAATTTACTTTATTAAACGGCCAATAAATAAATATAACAATGTAATAAAACCTTTTATGATTTTAATAACGAGGAAATTTATATAAGTAAAATTAACGTAAAAAAAATTGAAATTTAAGAAGTTCGACTTTTATTCAAATAAAAATACACCAAAAACTACCAGAAAAATATATGAAAACTACCAAAAACTAATATGAGTTGTAGTAACAAAATTAATTAATCACAATAAATGACAAATTAAATTAAATTCAGTTGAATAGCAGTCTTAAGTGTTAATTAAATTATTTAAATTTTGCTTTCAAAATTACATTAAAAGAATGTCATCATCTGAAAATTTGTCGTAGGACAACAGTTGATCAAAAATTACATTCTATCTTTATAGGCTTATAGAAGTTAATAAAATGCAGCAGATGCATATCATAGTTTAATAAAAATTTTTAATTTTATAATAAAAACTTTCAGACATAGTTTTTGTCTTAAATCTTCAAGAAACTCTTTCTTCAAAGACTCAAGCTTATTTTGGTGAACGAAGATAATATTCCTGACAATCATTTTGACTTTAGGATTGATCATTCAATTACAGAAGAAACTCACAAAATAGATAATGTCATCATCAGGTGTATAGAAGGAAAGAAATATTGTTTAGCAACGTATTTGGATTTCGAGCAGGCCTCGATACAGTATGGTTGCCTGGTTTGCATTGTAAACTGAAATTGAGTTTATTTCAATCATTTTATCACGTTCTACGTAGCTACCTTATACTTAATAATGAATTATCTGAGTTTTTGTCAGTCTAGTCTTTCTCAAGGCTAAGTTCCGGGACCAATTTTATACTCTGTCTATACCGCGGAACTTCCATCTTGCGATGATGTTGCTGTTGCCTAGTTAGCTGATGATACGGTTACCTTGGTGGTCGACAATGACCTAACACTAACTTCAGATAAACTACAGTCTGAATTGAACCAAATCAACAGAAGGCTAACTAAATGGAAAATCAAGGTTAATCCAGCGAAGTCTGGTAATGTAACATTTACAATGAGGAAAGAAAACTGCCCATCAGTCCACCTGGATAGCGTTTCTATTCCCTATGCTGACCAGATAAGGAATCTGGGTTTCCATCTGGATTGTCAACCGAAGTGGAGACATCATGTAAGAGTAAAAAAGAAGCAGCTGTACATTAAATTTAAATGTTATTGGTTATAAGGCAAAGTATCTCAGTTATCGAAGTAAAAAAAAAACAGCTATTGTACAAAGTACTTCTGAAACCGGTAATTGCCTATGGCGTCCAGCTTTGAGAAACGATAAGTAAAAGATAAGTTGGAATTATCCAACGGTTCCAAAATAAATTTCTTAGGAGCATAACAGATGCACCGTTGTTTGTAAGGAACAGCGAGGTCCATGAGTATCTGAGGTTGCCGTACGTTCACGACGAAATTCAACGATTTAATTCGATATATAATATAAATTACAGTTTATCAACATTAAAAACCATCTCGGTGAAAACTTTCTAGGTAAAAGTAATGTAATTAGACTTTTGTAAAGTGTCTATTTGTTGAATCTAGGAGATAATGTGTGAAGTCTAACGAAGTTTTTTCTCTGAAGTAATGGTTGTCTTTCGTCTCATCAGTATATTTTTAAATTTTTAGGTTATGATTTGATGTGTTTTTTTTATAGCTATCATTTATTTATTTTCACTATATGTTTTATATCTTTGCTTATATGTATTCTTTTTGACGAATTTCACTGGAAAGTTTCTCAATATAAATTACAGTTTATCAACATTAAAAACCATCTCGGTGTAAACTTTCTAGGTAAAAGTAATGTTATTAGACTTTTGAAAAGTGTCCATTTGTTGAATCTAGGAGATAATGTGTGAAGTCTAACGAAGTTTTTTCTCTGAAGTAATGGTTGTCTTTCGTCTCATCAGTATATTTTTAAATTTTTAGGTTATGATTTGATGTGTTTCTTTTATAGCTATCATTTATTTATTTTCTCTATATGTTTTATATCTTTGCTTACATGTATTCTTTTTGACAAATTTCACTGGAAAGTTTCTCATTCAAGTTATCATCTAATTTATTTATAGTTTTTGTAAATAAATTTTAAATAAAACTTTGTATAAAAAATAATGATTTTGGTTATCGGAATTTGCAATGAAAATAGCAATTAATAATGTCAAGATAAATTGGCTAAACGAACGATTATTACAAATCCCAAAATGTTATCGGTAGTATTTTAATGCTAACTGATTCATTTTACGTAATATTTATATTTTTTTATGATTATTTTGAAGAATAAATCTATATCGATGAAAAAGTAATGTGATCATGAATCACATAGATCATGAATATGATGTGCTTAACATCATATTCATGATCTATGTGTTGGATAATTTCTCATCGTACTTTGTTAGTAGTACAGTAAACTATGGAAAATACTTTGTAAAAAAATCATTCACTCTCCCATTTGTCGATGTTTTAAATTAATTACCGGGATATCTCACATTGATGTTTTTATTATTGTGTTTAAGAAAACTTCCTAATAATAAAAAAGCAAACCGTTTACATTTTGGTGAAAATATTTATTATTTGTTTCAGTTTATCTATTCAGAATAAAAAATATACTTTGCAACCTTGCCAAAAAATTTTCTTATTTTGATTGGAAAACAATGGGTTGAGAACTAAATAAAATAAAATTTGAAAACAATTTTCATACGTAATATCTTTTCTCATTTTTACAAAAGTTTGTTCTATTCAAAGTAATAAATAGGATTTAATAATTGAAATATCACCGAGTAGTTAAGTTTATAATTACCTATTCTACAAAACTGTACACAACTCCAAATAAATTTTCAAAACAGAAATTAAGCAAAATATATGAACCGCTATAATTTAAACACTTTTTGCTCTTCGGTATAAAAGTTTAACCTAATTTATATTAAAAAAAACTTTTATAATTGACTTCAAACAGGAAAAAAATACTCGATTGAAACTACTGTTTACTTTCTACTTTACTCCTTTTTTTTCTATGTTAGATCGGGATTCTATCGCTCTAAAATATTTTTTATTTCCAGTATATTAGCCACCGATTTAAATACGTATAATTTTAATAAACATTACAGATTATAAAATTATTTTGGTTTATATTCCAAAATTTGTAATAAAATACATAAATATAAAAATTATCTAACCGTTGACAAACTTAAATGCAAAATGTTACATCTCTTTCATAATAGTAAAGTAGAAACATATTTTGTAAATTCTTTTAAGGTATTTTCTTGTTTCCTAATTTATCTATTTCTGATCTAATTTATTCACAACGGGTATAAAATTGTTAGTAATATTTTTATTTAAAAAAATGTGTATATAAGTTGTTTATTCGGAGAAAGTTATAAATTTATTACAAAATTTCGTGATTTACTCGAATAACGTTGAAGAAGAAAAAAAACCATTTACCAAAATAACCTTCCGGTATGGTTATTTTCAACTTAACCATCGACAGCTGTATTTTAGTGTGGACAAATAAACGCAGACAGACAAATACGAATGTTAAAAATAGTAACCTTATATTCCTTAATTTGTATTGGGGTTTGTTCTTCACCTTATTGCATAAAATAACTACGTAGGGGCTACTCAATATTATTTTGGTTTCTAAAAATATAATTTTTTTACTTAATTCCAATTACTCAATGTACGAGAGGTTATCTCTAAAGTAAAGATCGTTCATTGTTAAAAAAATTATTCTGAAATATTTACGGATATTTTTTATTTCTCTTAAACTACATACCTTATACTATACTTCTCTTTATAATTGCGACATGAATTAAGACATTTATCGTCGCGGTACACCAGCTTAAATATACCCTCGTCGTATTCTTCTGCAGCCAGTCCATTTAGCCACTGATTAACAGCACTTTTAAATTCATCGTCACCCGCGAATTGTTTACTACCTAAAAATTCTTTCAATTTCTCAAACAAATGGTAATCAGAAGGACCTAAGTCCGGACTATATGGTGGTAATCGTAAATTTTCCATCCAAATGTTCTCAGTAAACCACATATCGCACCCGCAACATGTAGACGTGTATTATCGTGCAGGAGGACGACGCCGTCGGTCAGCCACCCACGACGCCAATTTTGAATGGCGCGCCGAGACTTACTTAGTTTCGCAGTAGGCATCTGCATTTACAGTCGTTCCACGTAGCATAAAATCAATCAGAAGTATGCCAAACCGATCCCAAAAGACTATGGCCATCAGTTTGCGTCCATCTTTGTCGGTTTGGTTGATGATTGTGGATTACGCCATTCACTTGACTGCCGTTTGATCCATGTTTCATCGCCGGTAACAACTGAATTAAGAAACTCATCACTTTTTTCTGTATAGTGCATCAAAAATTCCAAAGCAAATCCATTCGTAATTTTTTATGACGTTCCGTTAAGACTTGTGGCACCCAACGTGCACAAACCTTTCTGAAGCCTTAACGGTCATGAAAAATACGACCAATAACAAATCTTGAAACATCAGGAAAAAGAAGGGCCAGGTCGGAAATCGTTGAGCGACGATCTTTTGTGATTTCATCAGCGACACGTTTCAACAAGTCCTCGGTGATTATTGTGGGCATCTCCAAAGGTTCTTCATCATACAAATTAATTATGTTATTTTTAAACGTTTCCCACCATTTTCGGACGTTTCTTTCATTCACTACATTATCCCCGTACACAGTAACCAACTATCTATGAATTTCAGCTGGCTTAACGCTTCGGAAAACGTATGACTCCACGTATTTCACAGTCGGCGGCCACATCGATTTTCCTATTCATTTTATAACGTAATAACTCACACGTAAACAAAGACACTACAATGTAGCAACTTACAGAAAACAATGCAATCTGTACATTACTAGCGTGGCCATGAAAGACACAGGTTCGCCAACCTTAAGGAGAGAAATTTCCCAGCGGTCTTTACTTTAGAGATTTCCCTTGTAATATTTTTGTTTGTATCTTTATTTGTTTTATTAAAATATGAATAGACAGCATGTTGTAGGTTTTGGTACGTTTTCATCGGTAAAATATATTTATTCTGCGAAAAAATCTTACAGAACTGGTATTCCTTCAACTGTAAATAAAATGTCACTTATGGCCGGCAAATTATTCCCTAATAAATTGGGATATATTTGCCAAGTTGCAAGCAGCAAAAATCAAAAAAATAATGATTTTAAGTAGGCTAGTTCAAGGATAGGTTACAAAAAATTTACTCTTCAAAATAGTAAAAGTTCAATAAAAATAACGCTTAACTTTCGAATGGAAAAAGTTTTCCTACCGTCCCCAGAATTATGTAGTTTTGAAATATTTAACTAAAATAACTCTTACAGCTCACATAAATTTTACTTTTATTTTTACTTGCAATAAATCTATTAAGAATTTGATAGTTTTATCCGTAAAAAAAAAAAAAAAAAATAGTAAAAGTAATCTACGCTATAGAAAATGCACGAATGTACAAAAATGTACTTCTCATAAAGAATATTAAATATTTAAGTGTTCTTCAATGTCCTTTTATGTATGAACATTTTTAATCATTTTTTGTAAAAGTAAAAACACCATTTTATCTTCAAAGACGTTTACACGGTGTGCATTATTTAAGGCATTTAATGTTACGGTATTTCACCAACAATTAAGTGAGTCATTATTATTCCCCTTGAATGGAATGACTGGAAATCCGATCAGGCACCTCAGCTACCAGTAACTGCCTCGATTGAGAATGGTGGTCCAACAGGGCGTTGGAAGAGGTAGCTTTGTAACTTAGCTGGAGTCTTGAATCAAAACTTCTCTCTTACACATTGGCGGAATTAACATGCACCCGGTGCATTATTTATCAAAAGTCAGCTAACTACTGCGATCCCTCTTTTTCCTACACCCCTGGACCGGATCTGCAGTCAAGCATGACTCAGTTTAGGGGCACGTCCTTGCAACTCTAACGAGTCTCCCCGTCTGCTGGCAGTAGCTCCGGCATGGCAGGTCGGCCCGCCGGTTTTGGATCTTCTTATTTTAATTTGCCTGCCTATTAACATCAGAAGGGAGAAACCGGGCCCAGCTGTGCTGTTCCAGAGATTCCCCCATCCGCGGGGACTCGGTTTTTTCTCCAATCTTTTTTTTGACCCGGGGACGGGAGTCCCCGTGCCTCCTCACTAAATTACTAAAAATTACTTCGATCCCTAAATTACATATATGGTTACAGGTGACATAAACTTGCTAATGCGTGACAAAATCCATTTAGATCTCGGCAGACTTGAGTAAAGCATTCTTTCTCATCATCTTAAGATCGTGCAACATGAATGGACATAAGACTCTATCTTCTTAAAAGGACGCCGCAACCGCTATTGGACACTCTAGTGGGATCCGACTTCACTTTCCCGTGGAACTTATGGCGGCCAGATTTTCCAAAGTCACGATTGATTAGCAAACCGTCGAGTAGGTTTCACATCTCAAGGGATTAAGTTAATCTCTGTAGGACGCACTCGACGTCCTATAGAGACGCGTTCCACGATCAATAGAATTAGGTTACCAGACCGACAGTTCCACGCGGAGAGTACACCTTTCTCTCATGAACTGACTTCTTAAAAACAAAGCTCCTCAAGTCTTTGTAATGAGTGCCGACGAATCACTTTTGCGTAGATCTATCAAACATCGTATACCACATTCGTTACCTCAGAATGACCGTAGAAAAAGAGGAAGGGAGGGACCTATCCGAAAAAAATCTGCAAAGAGACTAAACCATTTGTACCGTCTGGTTAGTTATATCGATAGTTTTACCGGTGGCAGCTAACCGATGGTAGGTAATATTCAATAAAACTAGATAAATAGTCTTTTGTGTTTATCACAGAACTAGCTGTATAATGAATATAATTATTATCAGAAAAAACAATTTTCATTCGTTTTTATTGTCTCTCAGTTACTTAAAATATTACAAAAACTAGAAAATATATTGTGAAAAAACAAATTAATGTAAATCTTCAATCAAATAAATTTTAAAACATTTAAAATACTGTCAAAAATATTTTGTTATGGATACAAAAATATTTCTTACATTATCTGTAAATTGATTCTTGTAACAAGATCGGTATAGTGGACCTGACTAACGGATTCCTACTACCTTCAATTAAGAAGAAAGTAGTAGAAAATGTAATAATAGGAAGAATCCAGAAAGGGACTAAAAGAAACCCTTTAAGTAAAGGTAAGAGTTCCGTTTAACAAGCGTCTTTTGTAATGTTTCCCACTGATACACCTAAACAAATGTTCGTTCCGTGAGAAGAGTTACCGGACCAAGGTTAGGAATGCATAGGAACGAAACGACTCGATCGATCGTTCTCAAGCTCAACTCGGATCTAGTCCAGCAGGTAAAGAAGATAGGAGTATAAATATTCCGGGAGACCAGTTAAAATATAGTTCCGCGAGGAGAGTCTGTTATGTCAGTCAGTGAGAGTATTCTGCGAGGTCAGTTAAGGAGCGAATTTCAAAGTGAATTAGGTCGCTGCGATTAATGTTACCTCACAAGTAATTCCAGTACATTAAGACAAGAAATGGTTCAGTGAGTTACTGTAAGATTATAGGTGAAAGAGATAATGTACTAAATTTCATTCATAAACCGTTAGGGTAGTTTTATTTGTGAATACCAAAGGTAATTGCAGTCAAAGAACTTTATACTTGTCTTATCTATTGTTTTTAATAGAAGACTAATAGTTAAAGTGGTCATACTAGTGGAACTGTATTCTGCTTTTCCATTCTATTTATCCACCTGCGAATAAATTCTGTTTTGTATGTAATCTCTGTTTGTTGTTATTATTGACATTTTTGATTATTTGTTTGTTATTTACATTCAATATTATTATTGTTTACTGTTGCCATTATTCTAATTATTATTGTAAAATAAATAAATTTATTTTTTTATTGTCTGTTATTATTATTATTACTAATACTATTATTCTGATTATTATTGTGGTTGTGATAACTATATTTTTTCCTATTGTAGTTTACTATTTTTAATACCATTGTCATTTTTATTATTAATGATTTGTCTCGTTTTACATATGCTTTTAAACCAATAAAGTGTAATTATATAAACATTTTCATTTGTCAACCTCTCAATATCCTGATCGAGCCGCAAACACGCGACATTATATAACTTGTTTTATACCCGCTATATCAGATATTCTAATAACTATGACGCGCTTAAACCATGCGATGAACAAACTATAGTCAGAGTAACTTCCAACAAGAGTAATGACTGTACAGTTTAATTTTGTGATGTACATAATGAAAGTCCAGAACTGAATATATTCTTTATTTCATTAGATTCACAGTGACAATGTGTAATAGTATATTCTGCCCGATTAAAAGGTAACGTGAAATCATTTCACTTCTCGCTTACCTTACTAAGTCTAACGTAGGAAGCTTGTAATCCCTGTGGGTGATAATCACATTTTTGGGGATGCTTAAAATATCCTATCACGTCGTCTACAACCACTATCTGTCCTTATAGAATCTAACATAAAAGTGATCAGGGATGACTCAACAAATCTATAAACAAATTTAATATTTAATAATTGCTGACTCCGTAGCGTAGCGGAACTGTCTTTACATTTCGTTCAGAGGTCCAGGTTCAAATCATCAGATCAAGCTTGGCATTTTTCACTCTCTAAAAATTTCCATTTTTATATTCACACACAATTCATCAAGGAAAAATTGTGTTATTGACGTTTAATTTAAATGAGTAATATTAAAATAATACCCCTAGTAGACTAAAGGTAGGAAAAATTTCTAAATTTTCTTATTAAATAAACTTTTTATATAATCAATCGATTATATTATTTACAAACCGATTATTGAGAAAAGCGAAATATGTTTCGTATTGCTCATTAAGAGAAGTGAAACATATTTCTTAATGAAAGGAAAAAATTTCTGTTAATGCTGACATTTTTTTATTGAAAACAAAAATGTCTCAAAAAAAACAATATGTATAGAACATTTTGTAGAGTTCATAAAAAAAAATACAAAATAAATTCGTTTTATGATGGCCTAACTACAGCAGTATCCTGATTTTAGATTAATTTTTGAACATCTGAATATCACGGTTGATCGAGTTTCAAACCAAGAACCTTCCAAATGAAAAGCAGGTACTACCGCTCCATAATGACAGTGGAATAACAATAATTCATTATTATTATTATTGTTATATGGTAAATAAGTAATTTAAGTTTAAGAGTCATTTTTTAATTTTGTTAGTTTATTAATCAGTTATGTTGTTTTGATTCAATAAATTTAACATTTCATGATCTTCGTATAATCATATTAAACAACCATTTAAATTTTAGTTTTAATTATTGCGATTCCCGATTTGATATAGTAGCTATAATTCTTAATTCACGTTTAAACAAAGCATTATTACGAAGTTGGAAAATATTACATGAAAATCGATATTAGTACACTTTAAGGTATATTTGTTACAATGTTGCAAGCTAAATATAAATAGTATCTTTAATATTGTCATGACATTTATCATGAATACCAATGGACTCATTAGGAAATAAATTGACCAAATTACAACACATTTGGGTGGCATCAATAAAATTTCTATCTACCGAATCATGAATTCATACAATTTATTAACTAGTGCTCTTTCACAGCAAAAAATATTTTTATATGAATGAAAACCTTTCATTCTTTATTTTAAATATTTACCATTTACTCTTAAATGTTATAAATTAGTAAAGATAAACGAAGTCAAATCAGTTAGATTTTTCAATAATAAATAATTCACACTTTATGATTTCTTTTCTAATGACAAAAAAATAAGATTTTAAGAAAATACGTGGGATAATTTTAAGTTTATCCCTTTTTATGATATCAGTGTTATAATCCGTTTTGTTGAACAAGTATTTCATTTAAAAAGACACGTCAGGTCGCTTACAAAATGTTAAACAATACTGTCATCGACATCATCATCATCATGACGAGATTTTTGGGAAAATTTGAAGATTTTTGAGAACAGGTGTTACATTGTAATCGGTTGAATAAAATGAATAATAGAATAAAAAAGGGGATAGAAAAAAATAATGAAAGAAAGGTTAAAAAAGAAAAAAAAGACAGAAAAATAAGAAAAAGAGAGATATAGTGAGTTTATTAAAGATGATGTGAGAGAGAGAGAGATGTAGAACATTATAAGACTTTGAAGAAAAAGGTGACCGAAAGCGTGGCCCACATATGTTCTCTTTCCGTTAAGCCAGCCAGCCCTTTTGTAGTGACCTAAAGATAGAGTACAAAGGTTCTGATCTAAGCGGGCGGAACAAAGGAACCGTAAAAAAAATCTATGAAAAGACGTAAGATGAGATCTGTAAGTAAAGATACTGGCTAACTTTGATAGACAGGATCTAGTTTTAAACCTTCTCATATTCTGCAAGGCAGTCTTCATAATTTTGTTAATAAAATATAAGGTTTTATCATTTTTTTTTTCAAATAGAATCAGTTAGTTATAAGATTATTGTTGTCGTTATATAATATAAAATACCAGCACGGTAAAAAAATTGTATTATATATTATAAAAAAGTGCACAAAAGTTAGCAAGGTATAGTTCGTAAAAGGATTTAAGATTTCCCCTTTCTTTTGCCATAAGGAGGAAGAGGACCTATGGATTAACATCCTGGATGGAATAAAACTTCAACTCAACGGTAAGAAGTGAATAAAAATAAGTCAAGATAAAAGATGTGTTCTTAATTTTTTCAAAGGTTTCAGTTACATTATAAAAATAACCAGTAAGAAATCTATTTAAAAAAATTGTAATTTTTTTTTAATTAAACAGATTAAATGTTTTTTTTTTTTATAAAGTGGTGGGTTGATTTTTTGAAAAAAAAATTTTTTTAATTATACATATATGTATTGTAAGTAACAAAATTTCTTTAATGAAGGTTTCTCTAAAATTCCCCTGAATAAAATCGCAGTTGGTTTTTTCGATATCCCCTCACCACCGTAATGAATTTTGAAGAAAATTTGATATGATCAATGCCTCATATATAGAAATATTTGAACCAAATATGAAAAAAAATGTTTTTGGTTATTCCTGAGGAAAATATTCTAGTTTGAGGTAAGTATTTTTCATCAGTATATCTAATTATTATTATTAAAAAAAAAACTTTTATTAAATAAAAGACACCGTAATTTATTTAAAAAAAAAAAAAAAAAACTTTCTACCCCGGCTAATAAAGCTAGAATAGGAGAAGGTATTAAAATGGAAAGTATGGTAATCATGTCAAAAATGGGGAATCGGGTTTTTTGTAAATCTTTACGTTTAAGGATCCAACTTGATCATACAGATCAAAAAACATATCTATGTATGTATGTGTCAAACGGTTTTTGGCCTTATATTCAGGAATGATCAAATCGTTTTTCTTCAAATTTAGCTCAAATATATCTATATAATGATGTACCGATCATATTAATATTTCTTTAAAATTCGTTAAGGGTGTGAGGGGATATCGCGAAAAAATTAAATTCGATTGTCTTCAGAGACGTTTTAGAAAAAAACTTTATTAAAGAGAATTTGTTACATACAATAGATATATAAATTAATTTTTAAAAATTCAGGAATGATCAAATCGTTTTTCTTCAAATTTAGCTCAAATATATCTATATAATGATGTACCGATCATATTAATATTTCTTTAAAATTCGTTAAGGGTGTGAGGGGATATCGCGAAAAAATTAAATTCGATTGTCTTCAGAGACGTTTTAGAAAAAAACTTTATTAAAGAGAATTTGTTACATACAATAGATATATAAATTAATTTTTAAAAATTCAAAAAATAACCTTTCCCCTCTTAAAATTGAAATATATGTTTTTGTTCTTTTGTTTTATTTTCCTTCGGTTTAAACATTTTTCAAAATCTTTTTGAAAGTTTATACTTCATATTTAGAACTATTACGAAATGTCTAGAAATGTTTAAAATAATAGACTCTGGACTTAAAAAAAGGAAACCGATTTTTGGAAATTTTCTTTTTCTTATTCTTTTTTCTTTTTCTTTTTCTTAAGGAGGTGTTAGATTTCGAGAAAGTTTTACTTGAATGTGAAAGTTTTACTAAATGAATATTTTTGAAAAAAATTTTCTTAAAACTTATTCCCTACCTCTAAAAAATGTATACCCTCTTTTCTGTTTTTTTGGCTCTAACTCTTCTAATTTTTATTGATTGCTAAGTCATTCAATACTTTACCAGTTTTTGTAATCTTTATCTAAATTTCGATATTCTGAAGTCGGAACAAAAGAGTAAAAATATTTTAATCATAAAGTAACCACTAATTGGATCCCGAATTTAAAACGAAGACATTTTTATAAAAGTTTAAATAATATTGAAAAAATTAAAAGAGAGAAATTAGTTTTATTGTTTTTTTTAATACAGATAGGCCGATAAAACAACGCTGCATGTAGGAAAAAAACACTGTTCGTAAGAAATGCAAAAGGTGAAAAACTACACATCTTGATAAGAAATAACGTAAAGTAATTCTTATAGAGCGTGAGCTAAGGCTATCTAGAATGTGAAACATGTATATTACTATACCGTCTAGATAGCGCTATAGCTCTAGTAGGAAAACTACGAGTATTGTAATCAACCCAATTTGGACATATGCGGTTTTGATTGTATGTTGACGTTATGATTTGTAAGGTAACCAAAAAACTGGATTGAAATTTCCTGGATATTAATGTCCATATGTATGTACGTGTGTCCGGTGTTGGCCTCTAAATCATCTTATATTTCCAAAACTAATGAGTAATTCTTTTCATTATCAGGCAGGAAATTCCAACCAATCTTATTCGTTGTTTTTTTACCAATCATAAGGTGAGTGTAATTCTTATCATCATCATGAATGAAATTCGCACACTGCAGTTGTAACAAAGAAGCTCCGGCAGCGTTTTCGTTGGGGTGTGTTTGATCACCATTCATCCAGCCCTGACCTGGCTCCATCCGATTTTCATATCTTCACTCACATGAAACGCTGGCTAGGTGAACAACATTTTGACACAGACATCGAGCTGCAGACCAGCATAGAAACATGGCTGAAAACACAGGCGGTTCCGTTCTATGACTAGGGTATTGGAAAGTTGTTATCACGTAACGACAAATGTCTAAATCGGAGTGGCGACTATGTAGAGAAATAGCGTAACTATGTAAGTAGTTGTTACAAATAAAAACTTTTTTATTTTCACTGTGGTTTTAATTTCGTGATCGATCGGACCTTGAAAAAAAAATACCCCTTGTATTTTTCTTAGACACATTTGTTAACAAATAAAGAATAACAATATTTGCAAAAAAAATCATTTTTGCAAAATGAAACTCCTACTCCATAAAATGTTCCTACAGTCGTATGCTGCGTTGTGACGTCACATGTGAGCGGTAGAATTAAATAAATGAATAATATTTGAAGTGTCAAAAATACCTCAGCATGTTTGGGTCTCGAACTCGATCGCCCGGTTGACTCGATACCTGGTGTGTTAAGCCTCAAGGCTACAGCACTCTGCCAACCGTACAATCGATATTGGTTCTATGTAATATGTGAAATAACATTACTTTAGTTATTGCGATCACCGCCGCTATTACTGCCACACCCGCTCGAATTAAATACGGTTTGCCTTCTAGCTTTAGTTAATCATAGAATTAAACGAAAAAATATTATATTTAAATAAAATGATAAATATTTTAAATTAAGTTGTATATGTAATCCTTGCATCAGAAACAACCCGCACTTGTAAGTTTTTTTATACTTCAAACATAAACTCACACGTTTTTATATTCTTTTTTTCATGAAGTCTAAATATAATTTTTTTCCAAATCATTTCAAAATTACGGTTTACATTTAAGAAAACATTTTCCAGTTAATTGTTTCGTAAAAATATTTTGAATTTATGAACGAATTCAGTTCATATGAAATACGTAAATCAAAAAGTATTCAAATTGTCAAAGTAGTCTACGTAATCTCCCTTTAAAAATTCATTAATTTAAGTCATCTTATAGAAATTTACTTCTACGTATTCCAGACAAAATGTCTCTACAAAATAATAAAATAATCATGGAAAACAGTATATTTAGTAAAAATTAAGGCCTGAATATAGGTAAAAATATAAGACATTATAAGAATCCAATTTTTTATTTTAAATCTGTTAAATTATTTTACTAAATATCCCACAAATTAATTATATTGTAAGGTGTCGTAAATGATAAAAACAATATGATTTTAAAACATTTCAATCTTCATGAAAATAAAAGCTAGGTAAAATCATTTTTCCATCATATTTTTAAATAATACATCTTAATGGAAATATTATAAACAAATTCGGTCAAAGATTTTAGGTAAAATTTCTAATGAAATAAAATCACCACATCAAAGATTTAACTCAATCTTTGTTTGAAAATTTAATTTTTATCTGAATTAAAGATGGGTTTTATATTAATCATGACTTTAAAGATGTAATTAGTATTTATTTTTTCTTATGAATATTCCAGAAGCCTCTAGATATACCATACGGCTTTCTTTATTCGAGGCTCTTAGACAAATGTGTCCGGTATTTGTGACGTGTGAGCGAGGTGTTGTTTTGAACAGATTTTTAGAACTGATTTTATCTCGGTAATAATTAGATCAACTTAATTATCTTTTATTAGATAATATCTGAAGGATTTTTAAATGTTGTTTCATATATTTAAAATAGGTTTTAAATAATTTTAATTAAAAATATTGATGTTTTATATGCAAAACAGGAAAGAAAACAATCAGTGGATTTTGAAAAACATTTGGTTTCCTCTACTTAAACTATAAAATATATACGTCTCGATTTAACTATATATGTTTAATAGATATTTATTATTTTTTTATTATCATCCTCAATATGTACGTTGCAATCTGTTCAACTAGTGAACAATAAGCAACAACCCCCCCCCCCCAGTCCAATGAAATGAGGATGGTATGTATGACATGCAGTTTTATACATACTCAGACTAATCATTCCTGAAACAAATCATTCAATTATAGTTAATTGAAACCCAACACCAAAAAACATCGGTAGGTAAGATCAAGTATTGAAATTCAAATAAAAGCAAGTACCTTTATTAGGATCTGAACCTAAGAACTCTTGACTACGAAAACAGCTGATATTTACGATGATGAGTTTTACCAGTAAACCAATCCGGCGGATTATATAATTAGTTTTAAATAATGATTGGTATTATTATGAACGAACATTTCCCATAGCGGCTTCGCCCGCGTTATATGAGAAAAAAACTTCAAAACTTGGAAACAGTTTTTTTAGAAGTTACATGAGTGTTGTTCTCAGAGTTTTCGCTATTGACAATTATAAGATAAAATAGATAATTCGACTTAACAACTTTAGAGTTATTAAATGTTCCCTTTAAGTTTATTACTAAACTAATTTGGTTTTACGTATAATATGATAATTAAGGATAAACTGCCCTTTTATGGACAATACATTAAATATAGTTAATTACGCAATAACTGTGTGAAGAAGTGGATACTCAGACACCGACTAACGATATAGATAACGATATTGTTATATTTACTAAACGAAATTCTAGGTTATTTATTTTTAGGTCTCTTTTATTTATGATTTGAATAGTAGAGAGAGTGGTGAGGTTTGAACTGTGGTAAGTAAGAAAGCTACAGTTAAAATTTCATAATAGTTTTCGCGGTTATCGGGAAAAAACGAAAATGAGTTATCTCTTTACATAATAGTGAGATAAAATACAATGGCTATAGAGATACTATTCAGATATATACTATTCAGAGAGAGAGAGAAAGAGAGAAAGAGAGAGAGAGAGAGAGAGGTAAAAGTAAGTAATAGAAATTTAAAGAAGTATCAACATCATTATCAAATTATATGTACGGTTACTTTAAGGATTAATAAAATAAAGAAAACAAACATTTTATTTTTGCAATAAAATATAATTAGAAGGTAAATTTAAATTTCAAACGGTATAAATAAAAACTGAAAGTGATATTCTTGTTCAGTAAATAAACTACCGAAGACAACAACAAACTAATGGATTCAGGTCGTGAAGACTTAGAAGACATCGTGATTGTGGCAGGTCGCATGGTCGCGTTGTCTTGTCGGGCCGTGGGAGATGAGCTGAGCTCAGCATTTATCCTGAAGCATTACTAAAGTATCTACACCAGTTAAGTCGGCTACTTTCCCTTTATCCTAATAGAACTTAACTATCAAGGTCTTGTAATATACGTATTTAAATGGATACATAGATTATTTTGAAGTAACTTATATTGAAATCGTGTTGAATTTATTAACGAAAACATTAAAGGAAAAAATTGATCCGTCTAAAACTTAAAGATGATGTTCATACGCCGATATTGTTTTATACTTCAGAAAGTATTATAGAACATATTTTATAACATCGGTAATTCTTTGATGAATAAATCGTATTACATTAGTCGATAAGAAAAAAATATAATCAAAGATGAATGTAAAACCTACATTTGTGCGTGAAATTAACATTAATTTGAAAAATATAAAAACGAATTTCTATGATTGTTAATAAAAATATAATAAAGTTTTAATAAAATTATTAAAAAAAAAATCTTTTAAAAATCCAGGTTTTCTAAAAAGAAACTAAAAAAATGTAAAAAACTAACCCTAAATAATTCTTAAGTAGAAATATCGAAACAAGTTTGAATAATTAATTAAAATAGTTTTAATAATATGTATAAACAAGTAAAGGGGAAGTAAAATTTGACTAGAATATAATTCCTTATTATTATTTTATAAATAAGCTTAGGTAAAATAAGAAAATAAAATTCTTATATTTTGAACTGAAAATAACAAAGAGTAGAAAAAACATTATATAATAACCAGTGATAAGACAATATTCTAGGCTCCAGATTCCTAGGACGACGTAGAAGGAAATTATAATAAAACTATTTATAATAAAATAATTTTTATTTTATTGTACAATGTATAATTTTATATTGGTATAATAATAAAGCATAAAAATAATACGATGAGAATACGAAGCTTCTCTTCGCGAAACTAAAAGAAAATAAAATAAAAATAAAAACAAACGACCAGCATCAAATGATAAAAAGAATATATTTAAAAAATTACATATATAAAGGAATAATTCCGTATAACTACCAGCATTTTAAGATTTACAATTATAATGAAACAGATAACTTTCAGCCCGCTACAAATCATCTGTCAAATTTGTGCAAAACAAAAAGTTTAAAACATGAACTAACGTAGATTTATCATCTAAAATACTATGAATTTTATTTTAGGAATATTACGACGTTTTGGTATTACAAATAAAATCGACCAGGATATTTTGTATCTTCAGATGAAAATTAAAACTTTCACCAAAAAGAGGATCGCCGGAAGTCATTCAAATAAATGTATATGTTAAATTTTCTTTTCCATGGCTACTGCTTGTTAAAGAACAATACGAAAGTATCATTTGTATTCTTAATTCGCTTAAATTACTAAGCCATCAAGGTTTAGTTTAATAAAAAGGATATATCCAGAATTTTATTAAAGAATATAACGATTTGTAAGTACTTATAAAAAACAGATAACTGTTGGTTGGTTTATTATTTAGTAATTAGTCACGTTAAAAAAGTATAGTAGAATCATTCGGAATACGTAACTACGTTAACCAGTCAAATGACTGATTACAAAGAAGAAATCGTTCAGTAAAAGAGATTACGTTGAAAATCTTTAATTTTTTAACTCTATTTTTTTATGGTCTTATACATATGGGTGTTTGTTTTTAAACGTAACCCAAGCAAAATTATTTTTAGAAAAGTTAATAGATTCATTTCTGATGAAGAAACTGGCAGCACTACCCGTTGTTGTTTTATAATCAGCTGATATAACTTTCTATTTCTATTTCTTTTTGTGAACAGTTAGTTACTTTTACTGTGTTATTTTTTACAGTGTATTTTATTAAGTAGAAATGGTTTCGAACACGAAAAAATAAATTTTTATTGTGGAAAATTATTTAACAACTAAATTCTTTACGCCAAAAAGCTTTTTATTTATAGTTGCCGGGTAAGAATATATCGAATAAACAGTCAATTCGTCGTTTGATAAAGAAATATAGAGGGACTGATTCTGCTTTCAATCGGCGAGATAACGAAAACGTTCAGTACTTAATGATTAATCATTGGAAGATGTTAGAGTAAGCTTTTTAAATTCAACTGAAAAATCATTACGAAATCTTGCGCAACAAAAAGGAATATCTCTGTATAAAGTCTTTAAAGCTACCAGGCTACTTAACTTAAAGCTATACCCAATCCATGAATTAAATCTAGTTGATTATGCTGCTACGCTCCGTGTCAATGGTTTAATCAATTTATTCGGAGGAGCATTAAGAGTGTTGGATAACGTATTTTTTACGCAGATAAGACTTGGTTTTTTTTGACTGGTACGGTAATAATCTGAATGATCGCTACTGAAGCTCCAACAATTCTCACATCATCCATTTACGACCTCTATACCAACAGAAAATTGGTGTGTGATATGCAATTTTTAGGCGACGAATAACTGATCTTATTAGGTACATTTCATAAGAAAGCTACCTATTGTAGCTCATGTAGCCTACTGTAGTATCATGATTCGACTTCCAGAAAATTTCGATATATCTTGGTGTTTCACATTGCCCAAACTCCAAAACCATCGACAGTTCGAAAGTTTATATACAGGATGATTCAGGAGGATAAGGCAATACTTTTACAACTCATTCTAGAGGCTAAAAATAAGAAAAAAGTTCATATAAACACAGGTCCAAAAACGCTTCGTTAGCGAGTTATACAGGATGAAAGATTTCGCCGGAGTTTCAGTTCCTCCGGGTAAATTAAGGCTTTCTGAAATTCTGGGAAGGTCAACTAAGAGGCAAATTCAGTTGTTTGTGGTTTTTGAGCTGGGAAATCGAAAAAAATTTGTTAATAAAAAGTAGTTAATAAAAGTCGACATGTTTAAAATTTTATTAGGTTTTTGTTTATTAACATCAATCTTCCTATAATTAAATTCTTTACAACTTTTGTTTAAAAAATGTACGATTTATTGCCAATCTAACAACGTTATTGTACGTCAAACGTAAAAAAATGTGTTTTTTTACCGTATTTTTGGCGTTTTACATGGGATATCTTAGAAAATAAGAGAGATACAGTTCTGGGACCTATTTTTTCGATTTCCCAGCTCAAAAACCATAAGAAACAACTGAATTTGTTCCTTAATTGACCTTCCCAGAATTTCAGAAAGCCTTAATTTACCCGGAAGAACTGAAACTCGGGCGGGCGAAATCCTTCACCCTGTATAACTCGCTAACGAAGCGTTTTCGGAACTATGTTTATATGAACTTTTTTCTTATTTTTAGCCTCTAGAATGAGTTGTCAAAGTATTGCTCTATCCTCCTGAATTACTTGTGTATATATATACATATATATTTCACTTTCTTGTGGACAGGATAACTGCCGGAATTTTGCGCCAATCCCTTTCAAATTGATACATAAAATATAACAACCCAAAATTTTGGTCGAGTTCGATAGGCAATATCGAACCATGGAGGTGGAAATGTTGGTGGGGGGGGGGGCTTTTTCGGAAAAAAAACCAATATTGCTGCAACTTTCTTATTAAATAAAATAGCGTATTCGTTTAAAGTTCCTACAATTCTTTGAATACGGGCCTAAAACTTACCTAAAGATTTTGTATATCACCCACCATTGGCAAGGGGTGGAAAAATGGGGTTTTGAAGACAAAAATATCATACTTCCCTTGATAGGCACAGTATCGAATCGGTTTAAAGTGGTCGTTAGTACTCTAAGCATTACCTAAAACTTGTATCTGAAACAAGTTTTGATATGACATACCTTTACAGCATGAGATGACCAAAATGTTCCTGAAATTGTATGAAAATGGGAGTTGTTTGCTAAACATGTGAAATTTTTTCACATGAAACCAATGTCGTATTGAGAAAATTTGAAGTTTTTCTTAACTTTAAGGTAGAAATCTTATTTACCACCTACTTTTTTTCTTTCCTATTTAGCCTCCGGGAATCACAGTCAGGTATTACTTCAGAGTATGATATATATGAGTGTATGTAAAGTGCAATCTTGCACAGTCTCGACCAATTTTGAGATGTGTGATTAATTGAAACCCAACCACCAATTAATACCGGTATCCACATTCTAGTATTCAAATCCGTATAAAAGTAAAGTACCTTTACTAGGGTAAAAAAATTAAACCTTTACTAGGACTTGAACGTTGGAACTCTCGACTTCGAAATCAGCTGATTTGCGAAGACGCGTTCATTACTAGATCAACCCGGTGGGTTTTTTCCTCTATTTAGCACTGGTGAATCTACCTCCACCTTCCGGCGTGCCGAAAGGGATTTTATTCCTTTAAAAACACTTTTAATGTTAACCTTTACCAAAATATTATAATGGAATTTATTGCAAATTTAGTATTAAATCAGAAACATTCGTGGTTTCAGCATTATAGCTCACATGTCATACGGAAAGAGGAACAGTGGATCTTTTGAGAGATTTCTTTGGTGAAACAGTAATATCGACTGGCTTATGGCCAGTTAGGTTACCTGTACTTTCTCCTGCAGATTGTTTTCTCTGGGGATTCCTAAAATATTGTGTATTCAAAAATAATCCACACATTAATGAAGAACTGAAAGCCAACATAACTCAAGAATTCCGAGAAATTGAAAGAGGTACACTTGTAAGGTTACACGGAATATGACAAAGAGGGTAATGGCTTGCAGTGATGAAAATGGTTGGATTTTTTATAAAAAGCTTTATCTCAATAATGTTTTGTACAATTAATTTTAATACTTATAACAACTAATCGCATTAAATATAGCGCATTATTTTTCTTTAAATTGAGCTTTTTTTAAAATGTTATTTAAATCAGCTAGCTATCAGTTTTGAAAAACAAAGGGAGCTATTATAACTATTTTTTTATGTTAATTTATTTTTGAAGTTGGGAAATAGAAATTTTAAGGATCTTAAACATAAGAATTTTTTTAAAGCAATATTTTTTAGAGCTTTCATTTCTTTCTTTTGATTTACGCAAATTTTTTGTCATTTTTTTATAAGTTTTTACGGATTTAGTTTGGAGGAACGTTGAAGGATTTTTCAATAAAATATCTTTTCTAAAGATAGTATAAAATATTATTTCAGCATCGTATGAATTAAAAATAATCCAGCACTTTCATGTTCAATGCGACTTAATCGTCACGTAAAAGAAGAAATTCGATTAAACATTTTGTAGATACGATATAGAAAATTTAACGTAATTTCTTAATTTCTTTTGTAATATTTCACGACTACGTAAAAAAGTAACCTACAAAAAATAAGGTGAAAAAAAAATTAAAAAACTAGAAATAGAGATGCAATGCAGCGAAAAAAGGGTCAAATTTCTTTTTATATATTATTATATTGAATAGAAATAAAGCATGACTGGACCCTTTGAAATAGACCACTAGCAGCATTATTATACCGATCTTGTAGTGTTGCAAAAAAGTTTATAAGTCTAAACAGACGACAACCTGGTGACATATTTGACAAAGCAACCCACCCAACCGTTTAGTTTCTTCAATGAGTCTATTTCACTCAAAAACATCTTATATAAGATATCAACAAGATGTCATTGTACAATTCAACTATATTTCGTGTCTTAAACGTTTAAGTTAAAATACTCAGGACTATCTATAAGGAAATAAAGATATTTTTTTTTATATTTAATTGTTGTATTTGGGAGGAAATTATTTTATTTAATTGTGGTTTATTAAAAGGAGGAAAAGTGAAAACAGTTTATTTTCCAAAAAAAATATTAAATATTAAAGTTTGGATCAATAATGGCGGTTTTGATAAACATACATTTATTTATTAAATAAACTGAAGAATCGTTTTTGTAAATCATGTACTAGAACGAGGAATTTGATTTATTGAGTACACTTTACATTTTTTTGTTAAAAAAGCAACAACTTTAAAGCAATTATTTTTGTAAAAATTTCTATAAATGGAAACAAATTTTTATATGACGAGTATGAAAATCCCAGTTAACCAAATTTTTAATTATATCATTATCAAATAAATTCATTTTTTTTAAATTTTCTTTTACCTCGATTTTAACCATTTTAAATATTCCTAATTACAATTTTTTTCTAATTATATCAACTATAAGAAGAATATTATCGATTGAATTTTTTAAAAGCTAACAAAAATGATTCCTTTAATATTTAAACAAACCGTTACGTAAAATTTTATACAGCCGGATTAAGAAATTCATCTATTTATTTATTTATATTACTTTTTTTTACTTATTAGTTAAGGTTTTGTCACGCGTTTCGAATTTTATAAACCATTATCATCCGTAATTCCGATAATCCAATATTATCTTCATTTTCCTAAATACATTTACTTTTAATATAGAAGAAAAGTTTTCATTCTGATATTAGGAAGCGTAGATGCCAGTTCAAGTAGCTCGGGAAAGACGGAAATCGATGACGTATTTCTCCTCAAAGCAGAACATAAACTTAAAAAATAAACTTTGAGTTACCTAGAGCATAAAAATTTTTATCATTACAAATTGTCATCACCTAATTAATTTAAAATATTATTTTTATTGTTAACCAATAAATGTTAGTATCAATTTATTGCGCAGTTACAAAATTCTGTGATTTCTAAAGACGTGCAAAAGATTTACAGCCGGTCTACGTGGCGCGGGTGATAGCGTTCGGCCTTTCATCTGGAGGTCCCGAGTTCTAATCACGGTCAGGCATGGCATTTTCATACGCTAAAAATTTTCATTTCATCTCATCCTCTTAATCAATACCTAACGACGGGGACTGAAGTTCGCAGTCGAAATTTATAATTATGGACACTTACGTATTACTGTCAGAGAAGTTATAAAAGGTTGTCAAGTAGTTATTATCAGATGAATAATTGAAACTCTGTACTAGTAAACATTTCAAAATATCTGCTGATGTTTTGTAGCATAATATCTTGCTTCACAATTAATATAAAATTTTGCAGGAGGTAATTTTGTACTTACTTTTATGAAGTAAAGTAGGTATGTGATCGTGAAATTTTCCAGATTTCAACGGAAATATCCACTATAATTATTCCCGAAACCATTTTGACTAGATTCGACGTGACGTCTGTACGTACGTACGTATGTATCTCGCATAACTCAAAAACAATTAGCTTTAGGATGTTGAAGTTTTGGATTTAGGACTGTTGTAATATCTACTTGTTCACCTCCCCTTTTGATTGTAATCGACTGGACCAAAACTGTCCAAAAAAGCCGAAGATCCAAAAAAAAATTTTGGATTTTTGTTAACTGCAATAATCACTCCTCATTGAGAGCTTTTCAACGATATATCATAAGTAGTAAAATTTTCATAAGTTATAGCCAAATAAAAGTTAAATTGAAGAAATATTTTGATCTTACAAGGGGAAGGCACATCGGTTCGTATCCGATATCATCTCTATTTTTTTAATTTAAATATATTGATTCATTAATCAATGAGAGATTAACCTCTCATTGTAAAAAAAAAGTTTACGATAAATAATATTTCAAGAATAACAAAAAAATAAAAAAATATCAGAAATTTTTAATGAAATAAAATGTTATGTACTTAATAGGCGTACAAGGAGGTCATGTCTTGTCAACATCAAATTTTTTTAATTCCAAATAATGTTTCTCTTAGCTTTTAAAATTCCATTTTATTAATAAAATTTTTATAATAATAAAAAAAAAACTAAAAGTATCCATTTTCAAAATGATTTAATCTTATATGAAAAATTGATTGTGCAAATTGATTTATATAGCAAATTGATTGTGGGATATTTACGCATACTCGCGTAAATATCCCACAATCAATTTGCTGAGAATTATACAGAGTGATTCACGAAAAATGTAACAAACTTCCAGGACATATTCTACTGATTTGAAAATAAAGCAGAAACTTCATATAATCATACGTTCGAAAACTTTTCATTAGCTATGTCTGCTACGAAATATTTCGTCCTGATTTCTGCGATTCCGGTAAAATTACGTCAGATTGCAATTTTCAGTACTACTGTAGAAATCTCTGATAAAATTCAAAAAATTGTGGTAAAAAAAATAAAACACTATTTTATGTTAGACATAAATTTTTTAAATTGATAATAAAAACATGCAAATTTAAACAAAACTTGTAGAGAGTTTGATTTTAAGTAAAGTGGTACGGATAAAATCCAGAGAAATTAAATAAAAACTTTTGAATTATACAGTTTATTAAAAATAAAACATATTAAAACGTGGCGGATTTTAACTATGTATTAAACCAAACAAAACTTTTAATTAACCCCGGTTTTTTTTCCATTACCCCGGATTTTCAAAAATTCCTAAAAGTACAGTTCTGGGACCTATATTTTTTTCTATTTTTCACATTTCATATAAAACCACTAAATTTACTTCTCAATTTGGGTCCTATAGTTTGACTTAATTTTACCGAAGGTAGATAAATCAGGGCGATACTTTTCTTTAGCCGACACTCTCTTACGAAGCGTTCTTTAACTATAAGATTTTGATAAAATTTTTAATTTTATAAAAAATAAAAATGTCCTCCTTTCTAAACTTTCTAAATAACTAAACCCCCAATTAAATTTCCTAAATTAATTTTTTTTTTTTTTTTTATTATTATTATTTTGGATTTAGATTTCTCAGGTTTTTTTTACAAATAGTAATTGTTCTGAATATCTATTATATTTTTCATTAATCACTCTTTAGTTTGTGTTTACTGTATTTTTTTTAATGGGTAAACCAATTACGGTATGTATGTCAAAATTACTCCATCTTAGTGGACAGAAACATGAATACATACACTTGCAGTTTGCCTGTTTGGTGATAAACAAACAAAATATATTACATTGGCAATAAAAAATCGTTAACAACCAAAAATAGTGTTTGAAATAGAAAAATCAGAGTCAAATTTTCTGGATTTTCCCACACTAATTGAGATCGATTTATATCATATTAATTAAGAAAGCTATATTCCGGATCTCTCCGATACCGATTTCACAAAACACGACACGACTTATTGTTATATTCTAAAAGAAAAAGTTAATTATAAAACATTATATTTGGCATATTGAAGGTGAAATAACGTAGTCAAAGAGGCCAGGCCAGTTCTCTTCATCTTCTACGCCCGTTATCTGCAATAACACAGATAAGATACCAATACCACAACAACAAAATTACTACTTCTTCACAGTAGGAGTTATTAAACAATAGAATACCCCCCTTCCCCTTATTTTGACCCCCCGCTAATTACTTTAGTCATTAATAACATAACCAATCAACAGGACAATTGGTCATCATGATACGGTGATGAGATACAAAGTACGCCAAGTGGGCGTACTTTTGTTTATATTAATTAGTTACTTACATATTTTACTCTGCACTATGTGGCGAAACTCGGGTCAAGATATTTTCAACTGTCCTCCGTCCCACTCTATTTTATTATCTTTTGTTTTAAAATGCGATACAAAAGCGATTCAGAGTCAAGTATTTATTCGGTCATAGAAAATTATAATTAGATTTCGTGTTACTTAACTTTATAAAGTTACTTAAAACCAAAAGTTAACTTTCACCTACAAGGTACTTGTAATGTATAATAACTATTGAATCGATGTACCGTTTAAATTTTTTTCAAATGACATAAATTTTATTTAGAAGTTATAATTTTAGAAGTTTTATCGAAGTTACAAAATAGTTCTATCGTAATATTTTTATTTTCAAATCACACTAAATACGAGTTTTCAAATCCTATTTTTAAATCGTACTATTAAATAATTTTCATTGAAATAACGTAATAATATAAGATTTTCATAATATCGTAATAAATTTGTACTTTTTAACAGTATAAGAAAGTAATAAAAAAATTTAAAAAACCTAAGAATTTCACAGCGTTTGATTCAATTTTGTTTTACTTAAAAATCTACGTATTTAATTTTTTTTTAAATGGAATGGAAGATCGTAAAAAGATTACTTTTTAACTGTTAATGAAAAAATCTAGCTGTACGCAAATATTCAAAATTTAAAACATTGCTTTTTATAAACATTTCAGTAGTGTATAGAAACAATAAGATAATAAAATGCATAATTATATTAAAAAAAAAAAAAATTATAAGGAACAGTCTAAGATTAAAAGGTAAACTAAAAATTTCTCATTAATAAAAATATCTCGACTACAAATAGGCAAGATTTTCATTAGTGATTATGCAATGAGTAATATCAAATATTTATGAAGCAATCCAGTGATCCATTATTAGTTCTTTCTTAAAAATACAGATATTTTAATAAATAATTTAAAATTATTATTACTTTTCAATAACTTAATAGAAATAAAGCCCAAATTTTTTATTGAAATTGAAAAGTTAATTCGTCGAAATTTAAGAGCGATAAAAAAAAGATGGTAAAGTAATATGTAGAAAGATGGAATTATAAAATATTCTTTATAACAAAAATATTAATTAAATCAATAAAATATTCTAAAACGTATACCTTTTACAATAATCAGTCGTTAATGAAAACTTTCTTCAAGATGACTAAACAGAATTCATCCACACATCTTGGTATTTTCATTTGATTCTTGTTTACTCACATGCCAGAAAAGTTATTTTATTTTTTTTTTAATATTGTGTGATAATCTCTACAGTTCAAACTATTAAGAAAATTATATTTAAAAAAAAACAACTAATTATTACTTCCGTGTAAGGAAGTATCGCGAAAAATTTCGATTTTCAGATTTCTACGGAAATATACATTTTGACCATCCCTGAATCCATTTTGACTAGTTTCGGCGTGACGACTGTACGTACGTACGTATGTATTTACAACTGTATCTCGCATAACTCAATAAGGATTAGCCGTAGGATGTTAAAATTTTTTATTTAGGACTGTTGTAACATCTAGTTGTGTGCACCTCCGCTTCCTTTTCATTGCAATCGACCGGACCAAAAGTGCCCAAAAAAGCACAAATTCCAAAAACTTTGGATTTTAGACTTTTCTTATTAACTGCAGTAATCGGCTCTCAATGAGATCTTTTCAACGATATATAATAAGTGGAACTTATTTTCATTGGTTCCAGAGTTGTAGCCAAATAAAATTGTAATTAATGAAATATTTGTTTTATTACAAGAAGACATATTGGTTGAAATCCTATTTAATCTCTATTTTTTTTTACTTTTTTTAAATCTAAATATATTGATTTACTAATAGTAGTTATTAACCTCTGATTGTAAATTTGTTTTTATAATTAATAATAATTCAGTAATTACAATAAAAAAATTAAAAATATGAAAAAATACCAGAATTTATTAACGAAATAAAATTTGTACTTTTCATATTAAAAAATGTATATATGTAATTTAATAGGCATACAAGGAAGTCATTTGGTGTCCACATCAGTTTTTTTTTACTTTTATTCACAGAATGCTATTCTGCTGAATAATTCAGGAAAACGGCAAATTATGAGAATCACGGAGTTGGTTAAAGGCGACGAAGTCAACGAAATACGTTTACAGTTCTAAACATGACCTAACCTAACAGCGAAATGAAAACAGGAAAAAATAAAATAAGCGTGAAAACATTATATTTCATTTCAATTAGATTTATAGTAAGAATACTTTCAAAAAATACCTCGAATTTTGTTATATAATTTTTTTTTTTCATTTGATGAACTGCGGGACTCGAATATGTCATTTTATTCATTTTTTTTAATGTACCTTTACGAATCGCGCCGCTAGATGGCATTGCTTGATAGTACTAGGCAGCGTACAAAAACTTGATAATATATTTGAAATAAAATTTAAAAGAAATGTACTACAGCTTGTTTTAATAGTAAATTCTGTTATGTAAATGAAAGTAATGGAGATGAAACAATTTGTTTAATTCCCATCAATTTAAAGAAAAAAAAATAAAAGTATTAGTTTACAAGACATTGTACTAGTTTTATTAAGAAAGGAATAAGTGAAATAGAAATAACTTAGATTAGTAAAATCGAATTTAACGATAAAAATCGAAGGTTACACTTACAAAGTAATAAGTACAATGTTACATCACGGATCTTCCATTCGTAAAGGTCATTATACTAGTTTTATTAAAAAAGGAAAAATATGGAGTGAAGTGAATGATATGACTATCAACAAAACAAATTGGCCGTGAAATTCAATTTGTTTGTTCTTAGGCAATAAATTTTAATAATATATCCTTAAGATAACAATAAAAAAACAATCCAACAAAACGCAGTGGTATCCAAATAAAATAAATGAAATTGTAAACCGAACGGTAAAAGTCTTGCAGATATTTCTTCAAAAAACAAAAATTTCTGTAATATAAATGAAACTGTTTTTAACAAAACGATACTGAAATCAAAAAAGGTAAGACACTATATTTCTATTATGAAAATCTGTTATTAATTTAGAATTCTGTTTAAAAAAAATACATGTTAAATAAATGTAATAAACAATAGATATACAATAAGAGATAACAAAAAATTTTTACGCGTTCCATACAATAAGCAAAAAAATAAAAATTTGTTACAGAACTCTTACCGCACACCGATTTCTTTTTTTTTTTTTTTTTTTTTTTTTTTTTTTTTTTTTTTTTTTTTTTTTTTTTTACCTCCGGGTCCGTATTCAAACAATTCATTCCGTAGAGGATGAGATATGAGATGAATGTTTTGTAGCGTGTGCGAAAAAAAATTCCATGCCAGACCGGGATTCAAACCGAGGACCTCCGAGTGAAAGGCCGAGACGCTACCACTCGCGCCACGGAGGCCGGCACCGATTCTATTTACATGTAATACAAATCACACTTACAGAAATAATACAATTCTTATGATTATTCGTTAAATAAATAAATTGAAATCGTTGTTGAATAATTGAAATCGGGCCGGTAATAATTTTGTAACATATTTTTATTTTTTTTGCTTACTATATGGAACGCTTAAACGTTGTTTGTTATCTATTATTGTATATCTATTGTCTATTGCATATATTTAACAAGTATTTTTTTTTTAAATTCTAAATAAATAACACATTTTTATAAGAGAAATGCAGTGTCTTACCTTTTTTGATATCAGTATCGTTTTGTTAAAAACAATTTTATTTATATTAGAGAAATTTTTGTTTTTTGAGTGGAAGAAATGACATCTGCAAGACTCTTACCGTACGGTTTACAATTTCATTGTAATTTTTTTGAATTAAATATTCTTATGAAAATAATATTAAGTAGAATTATTTATAACATTTATAAATAAAAACATACCATTGCATGTTTATTTATAATTTTGACGGATTATAAATGTTGTCTTGCCGGTGGCTTTCTAAAAAGCAGAAACCATAGTAATTAGAGGAATGACCAAAGTTCTTGAAATCGAGAAGCAAGAAAGGAAAATCCTCAGGAAAATCTACGGTGCGGTCCTCAGAGACGGAACCTGGATCAAACGACCCACAAAGGAATTATATGAAAACACAGACTCCATCACCGACAAGTTTACGAAAAGACATCTACAATTCTACGGACACTTATGCTGGGTTAGTGAAGATAGACTCACGAAAAAAACTTTCAACACGGTCAAGGCAAGTAAATCCATTTGGATGAAAGAAACACAAGACGACCTTGAACGATTGAACATCTAAGAAGAAGAAATCAAGAACAAAAGGAAATTTAGGGATGAAATTAAAAATAAGAAAATTGGAGAAGATCAAGAAATAAAAACTATATGAAGAAGGTGGACGGTGGAGAAGAAGAAGAAAAAACACAGTGAACGGATTTAGAGGTTTTGGGAAGAGAAGGAAGTAAAGTCACGATTGGCTCAACTTCAGGCGCTCTCCTAAAGGGGAATAATCGGAAATAATAATAATAAAAGCGTGCCATTTATGAATACATTCACACAAAATTTATTTTTTTGAAGATCATATCTTGCAGATGAGCTCCGTCCCTGCGTAGACATTCCTATAGTCTCGTAGATAAGTAGGAATCTTCCATGATTCGACACAACATTTAGACAGGAATTTCAGCAACTGCCATTTGGATCTTGGCTTTTAGTTCTTTTGTCGTATCAGCTGGACAATATACTTTGCTTTTAAGGTGATCTCATAAGGATTGCACATCGACAAATCAGGAGACCTAGGAGGCTATAGAATTCACCATTTGTCGAAATTATACGACTGGCGTAGAGCAGCAATCGATATTCGTGATGTTGTTTACTATTGTTGAAACCAAGCGTTGTCTGTAATTTGTGGAAATGACTTCAATTTTACGCAACAAAGTTTTGCAGCATGGCGACTTATCGATCTGTAGTAACTAGTCGTTAGGCCATCTTCGTTTTCAAAAAAATAACGGTCTATTACGCCATACGCTGACTCAGAAAACTAAACTGTGTACTTGTTTTTGTATATTGGACTTGGTGTAACTTTATAGGATTCTTTTGTGCCCAGAAACGAATTATTTTTACTAAAAAATACGTGAAGATGGAAGTAAGCCACAACCGAAATCCACAGTTTGTTAATAAAGTCATCATTATCCTCCTTTATCTTTATAATCAATCATACGTTCATAGAACGGATTATGCGATCGTTTGGTTAAGTTCCTTGATGATTGTAACTTGAACGAATGATAAAGAAAGTTCTGCAACGCAATTCTTCGAACACTAGGAACTATGCGACTAAAGACATTATATAACGGCAAATTAAACGTTATGGACT
Organism: Lycorma delicatula; assembly: GCF_047948215.1. Taxonomy (NCBI): domain Eukaryota; kingdom Metazoa; phylum Arthropoda; class Insecta; order Hemiptera; family Fulgoridae; genus Lycorma; species Lycorma delicatula. The sequence continues at coordinate 100,486,980 of NC_134464.1, read as the reverse complement.
AATTACGACAGAATTTCACTTATATATCTCATACAAAAGCTTGAATGTAGTATGTTTATATATATATATATATATATATATATATATATTTTAGAGGTGAGGAATAATTTCCAAGAACAATTTTTCTAAAAATATTTTAGATTAAAACTTGAACAACCTATATATAATAATTACTCGAATGTAGTTTTTTCTAAATTTAACATCCCCTTCAATAGGAGCTAAAATAAGAAAAAGAGAATTTCCAGTAAAACTTTTCTGCATTTCAGGTCGGGAATCTATAATTTATAAATCTATAATACACATACGAATTATAATGTATTGTATATATGAAGTATAATAAACTATCGAATATTTTTAGAAAAATATTTAACCAAAAGGAAATGTATCAAACGAACCAGATATATATAATTAAATTTTAAGATGTGAGAGTTGATTTAAAAATGGTTTTTGGATTATTTATATGTATATTGTAGGTAACAAATTTTCTTTAAAATATCCATGAAGAAAACTGAAATTTGTTTTTCACGGTTTGATCACTTATTATTGAAACCCATTATTATTATTATCACGTTCAAATTAACATAAAAAAAAACTAAACTATTCCATTACATTACCATCTCAATTACTTAACATTTGTAACATTTATTATGTCATTATTCAATTTCTTCTTCTTTTTCTTTATTGGGTATTAATCCCGTTACGACAATAAAAATTCAATCAATATCCCGAAGCTTATCTCGACAACGTTTTACCTGCTCTAAAACTTCATTTCCTATCTTAATATCAATCCTTTCCTCTTTTCCACGTAATACCATACATTTTGTTTTCTTTTTGTTGATCCGCATACCCTAACTTTAGCAAGCTTCATTTAAGTCATCAAGAATTTCACTTAGTTTAATTGGGATCACCGCCATACATCAGCAAAACGTAAGCATTCTATTCTTCTAACATTCCCCATTCTTAATTCCTCTTTTCTCATTTAGACAGCATTTAATTATTTCGTCCAAATATATACTAAATAGTGTCGGTGACGTGCATCAATGTCATTACTACTAGTTAATCACAATAATTATTACAAGACGCTAGTTGTCTTGCAATGATAGTTTCATTTTTTTAAATCTACTTTATATTTATTTAAAACAAATATTTTAAAGAAATTTATTTTTTTTTTGGTATTTTACTGAATTCGGTTTCATCTTCAGTCAATATTTTTACTTTCCTGGTATCATAGCTAAAGAGCTGTGATGCGAGAAGAAAATACGGTAATAATCAATCACAAAACGGGATACGAGTATTTTTTTCATTTCTTAACGTTTCATGACCCAGGTACCCCCAACAGCAAAAACAGTGAAGAGTAATGTCCGTTTGTACGTATGAACGTATGTGTATGTTGGCATGTTTGAAGCTTAATAACGTTTGAATAGATAAAACGATTTTGATGAAATTTGACACAAGAGACTTTTGTATGCGGAACAATTTGTAGTTAAATGTTCCAGATTAATATCCAAGGGGTAGGTAGTTTCATTGGGATCAATTTTATAAAAACTTTGTAAACGTAACCCCACATGATATTAAGCTCGGTGCATGCATATCTTAAAATTAAAAAAAAAATAAAGTGGAAACCACATGACTTCGTTGTACGCCTATTAAATTATATATACCCATTAAATTATTATATATAAACATTTAATAATCACCTTCGTCGACTTTAAAAGGGCCTATGATTGTATACACCGACCATCCATGCTGAATATTCTGAGAAAACTGGGCTTTCACCCTAAACTCGTAAAGATGATAAAATTAACTTTAACCGATACCCAGTCCAGAGTGAAATTCAGAGTTGAACTCTCTCAACTCTTCTACATAAAAACTGGATTGAGGCACGGAGACGGCCTATCAGAACTCCTTTTTAACTGCGCCCTCGAATTTGTCATGAGAAAATGGTATGAAATAAATCCCAAAAATATAAAAATGGGTACTAAGAAAAACTCCATCGCACTAAATTTCCTAGGATTTGCAGATGACCTCGCTCTTTTAGCAAATAATATTCAAGAAGCCAAAACACAAATCATGAGCCTTCAAAACCTAGCACAAAAGATAGGGCATCATATCTCTTTCGAAAAAACTGAACTAATGGCCATAGATCCTCTGGTAATAGAGCACATTACGGTAAACAATCATAATATTAAAATAGTAAAACAATTTAAATAGCTAGGGCAAATAATAACTTATAATTTAAATGAAAAAATGACATGGCAAAACAGGACAAATAAAATGATTAAATCCCAAAAATTAACTCGGTCAACATATAAGAAAAAATACCTTTCTGCTAAAACAAAACTTAAACAATATAAAACTGTAGTTCAGCCAGAAGTCAGCTACGGAACGAGACCCTTTTCAACCGAATTGAAAAAATTCTGAAAATAGAGAGGAGAATTGGCAGAATGTGTATCAATAAAAAAACACCAAAAAGAAGGCCGATGGTGGATTGTGACAAATGAGGTGGTGTAACAAGAAATAGAGCCTGTTACTGATACTATGCGGAAAAAAGAATCTCTTTCTTTGGTCATCTCATAAGGACACCGGAAACAAGACTGTCAAGAAATATCATTGAAAAGCTCTGGGTTCCAAAAGCTAGAAGTAGGATAGATCAAAGAAATTAGAGAAGATATGAAAGAATTGGGAATTTCCCTGACCGACCTACAGAATTAAACTGGAAAAATTACAAAGCTAAAAGATAAAAGCATTAGATTTAAACAAAAGACAAACGACAAAATACAACGAAGAGGGTGTTTACGGATGAAGAAAAGAAAGCAAGATCTGAACGGATGAAGAAATATTGGGCAGCTCGGAAGAGTAAAATAACACGCTTTTCTCAGAAAAGATCCAACTAAAATTGACTTAAGTGGTCCCATGTTGGCCGTAAAAGCATAATAATAATGATAATAACAATAAACATTTAAAATGAAATGTACAAAAATGTTATTTCACTAATAACTTCTGATTTTTCTTTTATTATTATTTATTGTATTTTTTTTACAATCAAAGGTTAATAAATTAATATATTTGTTTTTTTTTAATTTAAAAAAAGGAAACCGAGTCGGTTTCGAACCGATGTGCCTACCCTTCTAAGATCCAAATATTTCATTAATTAAATTTTTATTTAGCTATAACTCTGAAACCAATGAAAATAAGTACCGCTTATGATAAATCGTTGAGAAGCTCTCAATGAGAGCCTATTACTGCAGTTAAGAAAAAGTCCAAAATCCAAATTTTTGAATTTTGGACTTTTTAGACATTTTTGGTCAAGGGGATTGCAATCAAAAGGGGAAGTACAAAACTAGATGTTATAATAACCCTAAATCCAAAATTTCAACATTCTACGGCTAATCGTCTTCGAGTTATGCGAGATATGTACGTACGTACCGGACGTACAGGCGTTAAGCCGAAACTAGTCAAAATGGATTCAGGAATAGTCAAAATAAAACAGATATTTCCGTTAAAATCTAAAAACCGAAATTTTTTGCGATTACAATTCCTTGTAGTACAAAAGAAGTAAAAAAAAATTTTCCTCTTTCCCAAAATCTAAAACAGCCATTTTTTTATTTATTTCATATTTTTTAACCGAATTTTCTTTCGTATTATCGATTCTTTTTTAAAAAAATCGATCTCTTCAATTTTTAAATTTTTTTCATATTCATTATTTTTCCACTGTACCCAATACCAGAAGAATTAACTTTTTTGTCAGCTTTTTTACATTATTTCATTACAAAATAAAATAGATTAGTATATATAGGTGACTCACAGTGCGCTGACCATTTAGAAAATGAAAAGTAAAGAGAAAATACTTTCCTGTTAGAAGAACAAAAGAGAGGAAAATGAAAGAAGGAAGAAGTAAAGGAAAAGGTACCAAAACCGTAGGAGAATCAATCATTATTCTATTGAAACGTGAAAAAATAAATTATCTTAAATTTTTCTTTAAATAATTAATTATAAAACCGGTAATTAAAATTCGTAAAAATGAGATAATAGAACTCTAACATACATAAAAATTGAACGATAAATAAATTGAAAAATAGAACAGAATAAACTTAGAGCAAAATGAAAAGAAAAAAACGAAGGAAAGAAAGATAGTGGAAGTAAAAGAAGAAATATGTTAAGAAACACAGACAGTAAACAATCTCTGTTCGTTAATGCTGAGACATGAAACTAACGGGAAAAGTGATGTGAAGGAACATGGAAGGGGGGTTGGTAGGAGGTTAGGTGAATTATAACCCTGCCAGAGGGTTGTTGCTGAGCCACTAATAGACATACTGCGTGACCGTTTCCAACTTCCACCAACCTCAACCTACTCATAGTAATACCCTTATGATTATACGTACTTAAATTCAAACCAAGAAAAGATATTCTTGTTGCAAATTCTATTTCAAATAATGCACATTTTATGACACGCATTTCTTATTCTGTTTTATTTAGCTACCTTGAATAATATAACACGCTAACCTTACTTAATAGGGTATCTAGATATCTATTTCACGGTAGTATGATTCTCATCGTATTAGTGAGTGCATATTTGTTTCTCTCTCTGTCACTCTATCTCCCTCCCATTCTCACTTACTCTTCCTCACACACGTGTGAGTGATAAAAATGCTTATTCACTCTATCTACATTTATTTATTAAACAAAATAGTTTTTCAGCAAACCTTTTCATTGAAAAGAATATAATTAAAAAGATTTCTTTTTATTAACAGACTTTTCAAATAATTAATTTCAAAAAACAGCCTCTGGTTTTACCATTAGATATTGCTTTGTCATCTGAATGATTTTATGATATTACCATTCTTTTCTGTTTTATGCTATAATCTTTTCAGTTTCAATATAATTACTGCATACTACCTTCTCAATTAAGTAGCAATATTCCAAAACTAGTCTTATCCATTTTTCTATATTTTGGAGGAGAAGATTAAAACGTATATTTTGATTGTTTTTTGTTTTAAATAAATTAATTGTTTATACCAATTAACTGTCTACAGTATTAAAAATGTTCACAGATTAATGGAATATAAGTAATTACAGTTCAAAATTAATCAGTAACGAGATTTTGAATGGTAATTTGGGTATAGCCAGCTCTGTAAAAGAATATTACGGATTAGGCAAGTTTTGTTTGAAAAAAAAAAAAGTTTTTTGAAAATAATACAAAATTGAAATTTGACAATAATACTTTAATACTTTGAAAATAATGATCTATCTAAATTATTTACAAGAGATAAATTAAATAAAGTTTAATGAAAATTGTAATAGATAGAGACACATTATTCAAACAAAATATTTTTTTAAAAAAACGCAAAATATCGTAATATTTTTTGATTAGTCACCGACGAAAACATTGAAAAACAAGAATAAACAAAACGAATATATATAAATAAATACGATAAAAACAAATATATATATATTAAAATAATTTAAAGTCAATCAGAAAGCATTCTGTTATCATTGTCAAACATATTGAAGCACCTCATTATCATTATACCCATCAGTCATAACTTCACTAAAGATATTATGGACGTCTTCTGCTGGAATGACCGTTTGCATGTAATCAGTCTCTGTTATCTAGTTAAAAATATTAGAAAAATATTCTAAATCTTTGTTATCTTCCCACTGTTCACTTAAGTGTTTCACTAACAAGTTCTTTACATCTTTCACTTTTGCTGTGGGAAGAGGTAAAAATTTTGGAATTAAAGCAGGAGTCAAGTTCTTAACAGTCTGACACTTCTTAAGTATTGAATTACGAACAACGGCTTCAGTGAAATATCTACCTTCTCCTTCAACTTCAACAGAAGAATCTTTTCTTACTAGTAAGAATCTATTAGCCATTAAAAATTTGAAGTTCCACTGGGTAGGAACTTTTATATAACTTTGCCAAGAGACAACAGTCAAGAACAATCGGCTCATCAGCAACATTTATAACAGCACTTGGTGTTTCAAGATATATATATATATATATATATATATATATATATATAAAATCAACTTTTGGTACTCGTATTTGCTTCCTCATTCATTTTAACTTACAAACTTATTTACGAGAGGTTATCTCTAAAGTAAAAACCGTTCCATTGTAAAAAGGTTAATTCTGAAGAATTTACAAATATTTTTTTTTTCTTTTAAACTACATACTTTATAAGACTTCGATATGTAATCATCACATGAATTAAGGCATTTATCGTTGCGATATATCAGCAACAATATACCCCCCTCGTATTCTTCTGCCGCTAGTCCATTTACCCACTAATTAACAGCATTTTTAAGTTCATCGTCACCCCCCAAATTGCTTACCGCTCAACAATTCTTTCATTTCCCAAACAAATGGTAATCAAAAGGACCTAAATCCGGATTGTATGATGAGTGATCGTAAATTTCCCATCCAAATGTTCTCAGTATATCACGTGTAGGACGTGCACATGTGGACATGCACGTACAGGAGGACGATACCGTCGGTCAACCGCCTACGTCGCCGATTTTCAATGGCGCGCCGGTACTTACGTAGAGTTTTGCAGTAGGCTTCTGCATTTATAGTCGTTCCACGTGGCATGAAATCAATCAACAGTATGCCGAAACGATCCCAAAAGACTGTGGCCATCAGTTTCCGTCCAAATGGCTGTGGCTTGACGTTTATTGGTCTGGTCGGCGATTAAGGTTGACACTATTCATTTGACTGCCGTTTTCTCTCTGGCATGTAATATGAAATCCATGTTTCATTGCCGGAATTGAATTAAGGAACTAACCTTTTTCTGTGTAGCGCATGAAAAATTCCAAAGCAGATCCTCCCATACTGATATTTTGTGACGTTCCATTAAGACGTACGGCACCCGACGTACACAAACCTTTCTGAAGCCTAAATTTTCATGAAAAATGCGACCGATAACAGCTCTTGAAACATCAGGAAAAAGAAGCGCCAGATCGGAAATAGCTGAGCGACTATCTTTTCTGATTTCATCGACACGTTTCAACAAGTCCTCGGCGATTATTGAGGGCCTCCCCAAATGTTCTTCATCGTGCACATTATTTCTACACCTTTCACACAATTTTCGAAAGTTTCTTGCATTCATTAAATTATCACCGTACATAGCAAATTTCAGTTGCTTTAACGTTTTGACGGTTAAAAAACGTTGACTTCACGTATTTCACAATCAGCAGCATCGAGTTTCCTATTCATTTTATAACGTAATAACTCACACTTAATCAAAGATACTACAACGCGACAACTTACAGACAATGCAATGTGTACATTACTAGCGTGGCCATGTTCGATACATGTCACCGACCTTAAGGAGAGAAATTTTCAAGCAATCTTTACTTTAGAGATAATTCTCGTAATTACCAATACAACTTTAATTTTTCAATAACAAAACATAATAACCTTTCTGCTTCACAAAATAAACAGCAATGATCGTGATCACCATGTATATTTTTAATGAAATGAATGCTTCTGATTGGCTAAGTGGATAAGACAAATATTGCGACGGAAGCTGCAACATATAAGACGAGTTTTGGAACATATGACAAAATTAAAATTTTTTTTTTCTATTTATTATGAGTTTTCGAGCAAACTGATATTATATTCAGAAAAAGCATTCAAAATACAATAAGTGTACCATAAATTTCGGTTTCGGGAGGATAAGACGAGTTCTGATTTTATAACTGAATTATATAATCGTAGCGATTCCCAGTGATTCCCAAGCTGTGCGTCGCGGCGCCCCGGGGACCCGCGGCTTCTTCACAGGGGCGCCGCAAAATATTGTAAAAGCTTCATAATTAATTAAAATTATTAATTTAGTGTTAACAAAGTAAAAATATAGTGTAGATACACGAGTTTTATTTATTTTTATCTCTTACTTACGAGTAGTCATACTTTTACTTAGGGTAGGGCACTATGGAAAAATTTTAATTGAAAGAGGGCGTCGCGGAAAAGATTTGGGAATCACTGTTATAATTCAAATACCTGATTTTATATTTTTATACATTGGAATCTTTGTTCCACTATAGTTTTTTTTACTTCTATATATGTCCCTCTCTCTTTCGTTATGAAATTAACTAAACCGAATATCTTAATACGTGGTTGACCAGCCAGCCAGTGGTGGTTCGTCTCTTTACGAAATTCTGTCACAAATGCCTTTCCTCACAGGATCATTTTAAGACATCTTCATTTCGTAATTTATTAAAATAAAATTTTTCGAAGGTTGTAGTTCTCTTCCTTCGTTTTTCTCCTACTTTTTTTCGATACCGTAGGGCACTACAATCCGGATAAATATTTTGAAAAATATCTCTATAATTCTTTCATCTACGTTTCTCTCCTTGGCGGTTGTGCTAGTCTGTTTTTCATCTGTACCTAACTTCATCCATCCTTTGTAATTTTACAATCTGAATAACGAAATTCTGTAACTTCTGATAGTTTAGATTCCATTAAGATAATATTTATTTTTTTATCACCTCCTTTCTGTTATATTTCATAATTTTTTACGGATACTTATTTTTAAAATAAATTTCTAACCTAATAATAAATCCTTGTCGTTATGTATTTCACTTAACTTTTTTGTTTTTTCAAAAATAATAATTAATCAGCGAATTTTAATATCGTTAAATTTTTCTCCTTGGATAGTTACTAAAGTCTGAAATCTTTCCTTCAATTCCTATATTTCTTCTACATTCAAATTGCAAATACATAAAGACAGATATCCTTACCTCATCTTTTTAAAATTCGTGGCTATCATTTTTTAATCCGATTTTTGTACAGATAATATAAAGAAAAACTCAACAAATATCCATTCTAAAACACACATTAAAAAAAAAATCAAATATTTTTTATTTTACTATTTTTTAGAAGAATACAGCTACTGAATTACTTAGATAATCTTTTTTTTTTCTTTTGTCTTCAGTCATTTGACTGGTTTGATGCAGCTCTCCAAGATTCCCTATCTAGTGCTAATCGTTTCATTTAAGTATACCCTCTACATCCTACATCCCTAACAATTTGTTTTACATATTCCAAACGTGGCCTGCCTACACAATTTTTTCCTTCTACCTGTCCTTCCAATATTAAAGCGACTATTTCAGGATGCCATAGTATGTGGCCTGCCTATAAGTCTGTCTCTTCTTTTAATTATGATTTTCCAAATGATTCTTTCTTCATCTATTTGCCGCAATACTTCTTCATTTGTCACTTTATCCACCCATCTGATTTTTAACATTCTCCTATAGCACCGCATTTCAAAAGCTTCTAATCTTTTCTTCTCAGATACTCCGATCGTCCAAGTTTCACTTCCATATAAAGCGACACTTCAAACATACACTTTCAAAAATATTTTCCTGACATTTAAATTAATTTTTGATGTAAACAAATTATATTTCTTACTGAAGGTTCGTTTAGCTTGTGCTATTCGGCATTTTATATCGCTCCTGCTTCGTCCATCTTTAGTAATTCTACTTCCCAAATAACAAAATTCTTCTACCTCCATAATCTTTTCTCCTCCTATTTTCACATTCAGCGGTACATCTTTGTTATTTCTACTACATTTCATTACTTTTGTTTTGTTCTTGTTTATTTTCACGCGATAGTTTTTGCGTAGGACTTCATCTATGCCGTTCATTGTTTCTTCTAAATCCTTTTTACTTTCGGCTACAATTACTATATCATCAGCAAATCGTAGCATCTTTATCTTTTCACCTTCTACTGTTACTCCGAATCTAAATTGTTCTTTAACATCATTAACTGCTAGTTCCATGTACAGATTAAAAAGTAACGGAGATAGGGAACATCCTTGTAGGACTCCTTTCTTATTACGGCTTTTTTCTTACTTATAGCTAATCAGTAGTAAGTAATTGATGGTTATAAAATAAAAATATCTCAAAAAATCATTTCGTTCAGTAATTCTTGTGATTACTAAAACCCAGATCGATACTCGAACCAGGATTCAGGATTTTCCCCGCAAAATTAAGCAAAGTTTTGAGAGCTTGCTATTAATAAAAGCAGAAAACTTATAAAATTATTTTCTAGATATATACATAAAAACAAGAAATAATTCATAAGATTCTGAAAATCTATAATTGTAAACTGTAACCTTTAATTTTTATTTGTTTGATTTCGCTGTAAAATTTGAACTACTGTAAATCATAGTAAAAAAATTTTAACATTATTTTGATGAGGCCTTTGTTTCTACAAGTTTAAATTACGATCGTTAATGTTCTTCGTGAAATTTTTCGATATCCTGCTTGCAAATATCATACACCCTCCGTATCATATACAAGCATATCATTAACTACTGATACACTGCAAAAACTTAAACAGGTAAAAATGTGTTATTTAACAACGCTGCAAATTACATAAACGAATAGCTTGGTTATATATTTTACGTTACACATTTGTACGCACTTAAAAGGCAAGTCATAATCATTAATAGATGAATTTCTACCTGGATTATTAATAGTCGTCAACCTCAAATTTTTTTTTTTAAATATATATTTCCACCAATACGCTGGGATTATTGTGAATAACTATAAAACTTTTTATTATAAAAAAAAAATCCTGAGAATTTATGAACAATTATACGGGGTATACACAAACATAAAAAAAATCCATAGAAGCATATAAAAACAAATATCTGATTAAGTATAATTACTTCTTTCTTTTTTAAATTAAATTTTACAAGATTTCATGTTTATATGATTATTAAAGTCATGATTTTAACAACAATTATTAAAACATATCTCTCAAATTTGTTACAGTACATGTAACAAAATGGACGTACGGTTTCGAAAGGGAATGCCGGGGTTTTAAAACTATGTAATATATTTCTCATATTTCACGTACATTCATTAATAATTATAGATGAAATGAAAAATCAACTCAAACAGTTTTAGCTGTGTCATAAACGTTTTCCTGTACATTCCGCTTGAAAGCGTTATTATCAAAGATGGTGACTCGTTGTTTTGCAGTTTGGAAAGTGTGAATCTGTAATTACCGTTCAACATGCGTTCAGTTTAAAGTTTTCTTGTGATCCCTTGAGTGACAATAACATTCATAGATGGTATAAAAAAAGCGTACAAGTTGACATTGTATCCGAAGACAATGTTGAGCGTGCAAGAGAGTCTTTTTTGCGTAACCCTGGGAAATCCGTTAGGAAGGCTAGCCACGAATTAGTAATTCCTGATGTCTGAGTGGAGGGTTTTACGGACATGCTTACAACTTCGTCCATATCGTTTACAGCTGATATACAAACTTTAAAGCCTAGAGATTACGACCGTGCTAGCTTCGCGAATGAAATGATGCTCCGTGACAATTTCTTTATCGCGTGAAAAGGTATCTCTTTATCGAAATAGGTTCTTCTGTTCAAGTTCAAGGAGAAGATAGATATTTTACTGAAACTGGTATTCCTAAGTCAATAGTTAAGAAGTCTTAAGTCTATTAGGAACTTGACTCCTGCTTTATTTTCAAAAGGTGTTCCCTTCCCATAGCAAAAGTTAAAAATGTAAAGAAGTTATTAGTGAAACATTTCGGTGAACAGTGGTGAAATAGTTACCGAAGACTTAAGTGTACAACACTTATAGTGTCGTATTCTGAAACGAATCAACATTTAATGTTAATGGAAAAGTAAATAATCATAATGTGCGTATCTGGGGATTATAAAAACATCACTAAATATTGTAGTGTGAACGAGACTTCCAAAAACTGAATTTTTTCTGTGCCGTATTCCTGATGGAAGTTTACGAACCGTTTTTTTTTTTTTTTCACGGGAGCTAGTGTGTCTGGAATTAACTATTTTAATATGCTACAACTATGGTTCCTTCTTCAACTGCAATACGAACCAAAGAACTTTATTTAGCAACAAGATTGTGCATCTCCTCACTGGTATAACGCTGTACGTGATCGGTTGAAAGAAATTCTACCCGACCGCTGAACCGATCGCCTGAGACCAGATGTCTGGGCTTGTTTACCGCGGCCTCCACGTTCACTCATTCTGATCTCGTGGGTTTTTTTCCTTAGCGCTTTATAAAGGATCAAGTGTATGCGCAACCGTTAGCTGACCTACTCGACTTGAGAAACAGGATTGAAGCAACTGTCGCATCAATTATTCCTGACCTGCTGACTAAAGTATTTATCGTAAAATAATTGCTGACTAAAGTACTAAAGTAATTCTCCTATCGGCTAGATGTTTGCCGTGTGACGAATAGTGTTAACATTGAACACTTACAGTTAAAAAATTGTTTTACTACTCTTTCATCCGTATGTAACTTACCAGTGTAAATAAAACTTATTAAATATAACATAACTTTAAAACCTCGATATTCAATTTGAAACAAACGGTATTTTCTAAGCATAAGTCCCATTTACAATTTTTTTACGGTATAAATTTCCATTTGTATTTAAATTTAATTTACCAATTATTTCAATTTACCTTTTTCTTATATTTCTTTAAAAGAAAGGATTAATCATTTACCTACAACGCATTTTATTCTAGCATTCCTTTGAACTTCGTCATTCCTTTGAACTTAATCTATTATAATTTATTTTATAGTTTTTTTTTTTTAATTTAGTTTAAATTAATAAATAGAAACTTACCAAAGCTGAGAATATCTTAAGCCTTAAAGGGATAACTGAAGTGCAATAGAAAATATGATCCGATCTGACAAACCTGTAACAAATAATTAAATTATAAGGTTATAGGATTGGTATTTAAGATAATAAAATACGATTAAATTTGCCAAACAGCGAAATTTGGCGAGCGCTGTAGTAAAGAAAATGAGCAGAAGTAGTTTTACACCTTCACAGTTCAAGGTATAAAACAAAATCTGAATAATTCATCAAGAAAAAATAAAATAATAAAACGGTCCTGATAATTACAGTTCATTTTGGGAGGTGATAAAAATAAAAATGCTTTATTCAAATTATTAATATTTTAAAGAAAGATTTAAAAATAAATTTATTAATCATTTAATTAAAGAAAATAATAAAAATAACATTTAAATACATCGCAAGATTGTACAAGTCGTGAAGGATACGTCGATAATTTGTATGCGACAGATTCTGGTTACCACAATCATTATTACCGGCATTGCAGATCAACATATAGTTACAGTTGTGATCACTAGATGGCGTTAGTTGTCCCTAGTATGTTAATGAGGATTTGTTAAAATGATTTACGTCAAGAGTATTCTATTACTTCTAAGTCCTATTTACGTATTCTGCTTCTACTAATAAAGTAAACAATACAATTTAATTAATCAATTATCCGCAACGCAATTTATTTCTTTATTTATTTTGTTAAGTAATAGTCGATTTCCTTTAACGTAATCTATTTATTATGTATTTAATCTAAATTAAAAATGTAAAATATATGAAAAAAATACATAGAGCATTATTAAAGATTAATATTTAATTTATAAAACAAGCAAGTAAAAATAAACGTAAAAAAGCGACATATTGTTGGTATAATACAAAAATGTAACTTTTAGTAACGGAGTAAAATGTAATAAATAAAAACAAATTTAATAACAGAATCGACTTCAAAATCATAATAAAAAAAATATTTTACCACTCTTCTTTACATTTCGAGTTTTTTAAATCGTCAATGCTATTAACACCTTAGTAAATATTACTTTAGTACCAACCTCAAAACATTAAATTAAACACACACACACACACACACACACACACACACACACACACACACACACACACACACACACACACACACACACACACACACACACACACGTATATATATATATATATATATATATAAGCATTATTTATTTTGTACCCGTTTCAGTTTCTGAAAATTATTTTTTTTTTTAAGAGTACTTCGCCAACCTCCGTCGTGGAGTGATAGCGTCTCAACTTTTCATCCCATGGTCCCGGGTTCGAATTCCGGTCAGACATGGCATTCTTCATACGCTAAAAATTTCCATTCTCATAGGCAAAACGACCTATCCAATCGGGTACTTCATTTTACATTTTTAATTTTATTTTGTTTAATCTATTGATAGGCCTACATGAATTTAAAAAAGCCCAAAAAAATGTATTTAACATTTTTATTCTTTAAAACGTTCAAATAGAAAGTGAGAGAAATTTGTGTTTTGATAGAAATAATAAATCTTTTCCTGAGTAAAGCTGTAAATACAAAAATGTGTATTATTATTTTACGTCCAGATTTCAACCAATTTTCTTGAATTTTCGGATGAAAATAGCCCAACCGGGATTCGAACCCGGGACCTCTGGATGAAAGACCGAGACGCTACCATTCGCGCCACGGAGGCAGGCAAAAAAAAATTCATAATCATTTAAGGGTATATATCATAACGTCATAATTAAAAACCAAGTAATTATGGCAAAAAAATTAATATCTTGAAATATATAACATAAGATTTTTTTTTTTCAAAATAATGATCCACTCAAGTGTAAACTTAAAACAGATATACAAAAGGTACCCACCGGGTTGGTCTAATGGTGAACGCGTCTTCGCAAAATCAGCAGATTTGAATTCGAGAGTTCCAACGTTAAAATTCTAGTAAAGGCAGTTACTTTTAAACGGATTTGAATACTAGATCGTGGATACCGGTGTTCTTTGGGGGTTGAGTTTCAATTAACCACACATCTCACGAATGGTCGACCTAAGACTCCACAAGACTACAATTTACTTACACTCATACATGTCATCCTCATTAATCCCGTGAAGTATCTGACGGTGATTCCCGGAGGTTAAACAGGGGGAAAAAGGTATACAAGAGGAACTTTGGTTGTTCAACTGGCAGTAGTAATTACCAAAATTAAGTTTATTTATTAAGAAAACCACGGGTTAATAATATAACTAAAAAAGCGATCGGTTTTTAAATCTTTCCAATGGAAAAAATTAGAAAATATTTGTTTATAACAAATATCTGACATGAGATACTTGTCACTATTGAAACTGGCATAGCTATCACCAGGTTAACATGAATCCCATGCCAAGTTTAATAAAAAAATGAGAAGTGTGCAGGTTTCCCGTTGCCTTATTCACTGAGCAAACATTCTGTCACATATTGAAATGTCAACCCGATCAAACATAGATATTTTGCTGTACAAGTGACCCTTTCGTTCTTTGTATATAATAAACATCATTGCTCTCGGAGAATGCATATTTTACAAGTACCCTCTACACCTCAGTTTTTTTTATATAAGCATCATATACATGAAAAAATTCAGGAAGAATAGTGTAAAATAACTAATTAATGTATCTCTTCTATTGAGAAACAAAATGTATAGATAATCTTTACTTATACAGCAGGTAGAAATATTTATTTATACAGAAAATAAAAATATAACAAACTTTGCTTAACGGACAGCAAACCGGTGTAGCCGCGTGGCTAAACGCACGAGCTACCGAGACCCAGCCAGAATGAGTTATTCTATCACACTTTAAATATTATTAATTTATTTAATTCTACTGCTCACCTGTGACGTCACAAATTAATAGTAGTTTAAAGCATTTTTTAGGGTAGGGGTAGGGGATTTTGGAAAAATTTTTATCTGCAAATATTGTTAGTTTTTAATTGTTAACAAATGTGTCTAAGAAAATATGACCTTAATTAGCCGAAATCTCTAAATACTTAGGGTGAACTTACTCTACAGCCTCGCCCATTTGACCTTTTAAATAAAAATTTATGGCATCAACAAAACCTCAGATATAGAAGTAATCCGACCAAGTTTCTTCAAAATCGGGCAAGTAAATATAAGGTAATTTAGAGGCCAAAACTTAACACATGTACATACGTATATTACCATCCGGTTTTTTGGGTTTCTTGGTGTCAAAACTTTAAGATCCGGTGAAAACTGCATATGCCCAAATTGGACCGACTACAATACTTTCCCTTCTAGAGCTGTAGCTCTGCTATAGCGCTATGCAGATGAAAAAGTAATAATAATTATTATGTATTTCAATTAATAACCTGGTTAATTAATTGATTACTTTTAGCTGATCGTTCTGTTATATCCAAAATACTTACTTAGATTACTAGTTGTGCTTGACTTTTTTTTTTACCAATGGAAATATCGCAATACCTGCTCAAGAGTGAAATTTTGTTATATTAATTAAAATAATTTAATACAGTAAATAAAGAATTGTATCATCTACTGGTATAAAGAAATATTACAGTTATGTACTACTTTCAATACTGTAATTTTTTAAAAAACTAATATAGAGGTGGCACGAGTGAAAAAAAAAAGTCTCATATCTCAGAGCGAAAAAGACCGAGTCTTGGCGGGGATGCTCCCCTCCGAATGTCCCCCGTTAGAGGCATTGGCATAAAAACCGAGTCTCGGCTTCCGGTGTGGGGACCCAGGGAAGGCATAGCCGGGCCTGGTAGATCCTACTCTGGGGGTTTGAGGCGAGCGCAAAGTAAGATCCGACCGGCGGGCCGAGACATGGAATAAATAAAATTATATTTTTAATTTTATTTTTAAATAATTATTTTAAATTTTAAATGATATTTTTAATTTATTGGTTATTTTAATGAATAAATCTCAATTAAGTCAATAAATAACTTTCATTGCTCGAGTTCAAATAATATTAATAAAATAAGATATGTTTTTTATGAAAAGTACACCGTGTTTGACACATTTCAAATCATTTATTAAAGATAATTTTAAAAACAAATAGTAAATAATCTTTTCCTTCCAGATTTTTTACAAGAAGATACACGAATAATGAAAACAGTACATAAAAGATTCGATATTTGTTAATTAGTACTGACATAACTAATTCATATTTTTGTATAGAAATAATTTAGCAGGCGAGGTTATGGTAGGCTATTTTTATTTTAATCTTATTTCTATTTATTTTAATAAGACAAGTGTATATGAAATATCTGCTATGAAAGGCGACATTACTAGGAGAAAGTTTGGGACTTATATAAAAAAAAAGATCTTTCTACAGTTATTAAAGTAAAAGCAAGCACAAGGTTAATAAATAATATAACATTTTGCAGACGACTACAACAATATCTTCAACGCAAGCATCGGTATTTTTGTGTTTTTAACATAAATCAAACATATTAATTTGAAAGTTAATATTTTTAATCTGCTCTTTACGATATCCAATCTGTACTGATACAACTAATTATTTTCGATTATTTTTCCTTATTGCTACAGAAGGGTAGAGTTGTTCTGTTAATACCAATCAATACTAAATCAATAAATACCAATTATCAATAAATAGCAATTAATACCAATCAATATTTATCTTAATAAATACTTAAATTTTTAATATTTATAAATATTCGAATTTAATTTGAAATGAATTACGTATTTATTTAAAAAAATAATTATTAATTAAGTACTTTTCATTTATCTATTATCTTCAAAATACTCCCAATCAAACAAAATTATTTAGGATAGTCTTTTTGTGAATCATTATCATATCTTTTATTTCTTTTTAAATCCTTTTTACGGTAAAAATAAATGGAAAACAGAAGCTGGCAAACAAGTTAAAAAAAGGAGAACATTGTTCCGATTTCCTAATATAGTAACTGGACTGCTTGACTGATTATTTATCCATATGTCCATAACTCTATACATCTGCAAACTTAAATAAATCAGCAAACTGGAGCTTTCAAATCTAAATAAATAATATATTAATTCCAATATAAAATATACCTTGTAAATCACTATTTTAAGATCAAAAATGTTCAATTCTGAATATCCCAAAAATTCCTTTTTTTGCTTTACTTTTGAGGCCACATTAGACCACTTTGTCATCCGTATTTCAGTTCCTCTTGAATTTCCGTATTAGTCTGGCCTTTCGAAATTCCCAGTATTTCTTCATTCTATCAGATCGTTGCTTCCTGACTTAATCTGTGATCTCCACTTTGTTATGCCTTTCTAACTTTTTAAGGTTGTATCTATTGTTTTAGAGTGCGTAGTTAATTTTCATTTTATCACAGGCGTTCTCAACTCTCAAGCGAATCTGTTGAAGATCTTTTTGGATTTCTCCAACATACTTTCCACGGGTTTTTTTTGTTAATATTCCATGTGACCAGTTTTTTTTTAATATTCGGTTCTCAGGCATTCTTAATACGTGGAAAAAATTGGGAAATCCTTCGTTTTTTCATTGTAATGAGAATCGGGTCGACTTGTTTATAAACTGTTTCATTTATTAGCAATTCGCCAGACTCCATCCTTTTGATAACTTTTGTTTAAACAAGTTCTCCTAACTCGCCCTTCTGTTTTAAGTAATCGGTCCGTTTTACTTTCATTCCTAATCTGAAAGATTGACAGACTCACAAGGACAGAGGGCTACCGCAAGAACTACTGTCTTATAATGGTGAATTTTAGATTTTATTGAGTGACATTTTTTATTGTATGATTGCCAAGTTAGACTACGTGCTATTTTAATTTTAGTTATTCGTTTTGTCATGTTTGTCTTTCCTTCAATCTGCAGTGAGTGATTTCAACTAAGTATTTAAATTGATCAACTATTTTTTATTTTTTTATCGTTAAGTTTGATTTTGCTTTTACAGAGAGAATCCACGACCATTATTTCTGTCTTTTCATTAGAAATTTTCAGGCCAATCCTTTGAGAAATTTTTCAAGTTTCTAGTTAATCTAGACACAATTTGGAAGAGATTACTGCCGAATCCCTACTTCCCTTCATGACTAGGGAGGGGTATTGATGAATAGAATGCCATGGAGAGATTAACGACTGAGATATTAAAAAAGAAAGGATTCGAATATTTAAAATGGAGTGAAGAGGATATAGGAAACAAAACAAGAGTCCCGGCTGCTGGGGCAGGGACCACGGGAACGGCAGAGCTAGACCTGGGCTTACCCCTATCCTGCCAGTTAGAGGCCGGCAAGTTGATTATAAAAGATCCAGAACCGACGGGCCGACCTACCTTGCCGGATGTTGTGCCGACGGGTGAGAAGGCCCGTTATAGTCACAGGACACTCCCCTGGGTTGAGTTATTAATCCGAGTGCTTGACTGCAGGACCGATCCAGGGAAGCAGAAGAAAATAAAAAAGCTAGTTAATCTATAATATTCATATTATTATTAATGATTATTTTTAATTTAACATACTATTTAAATCAAGAATTTTTGTAGTTTTTTTATACGGTTAGAAGTTTAGAATTTTTTATTACCGATTATGTATTCGTTAAGGAAGCAATTTTGGATTTAGCGGTAGCTCAAAACAATATGACAATCGATTAAAAAATAAATATAATAAAAAACAATTAAATTCATTAAAATAGAAGAATTACTTTATATATAAATAATAATATATGTCAACACACTTGCGGGCGAACTTTGCACTGTACTCAAAACGGATTCTATAATATTTAAAACAACTTTTTCTAATAATATATTAATAAATACCGAAATCAATATACGCTATTATGTTTGAATGTAATAAAAAAAAAATAATTCACAAACCAAGGGGTTGTTATTTTAACGTCGTTTATGAATAACATTTATATATATATATTGGTTATACGTATAAAGTATAATTGTACTGATAACAAAAACAAGAGCAATATTGCTTGGCAACATACAACAACCCCCAGTGACTGGTACAATCATTCCCAGTGGCTGCCCTGCGGTCAGAAAGGCGTCTATAATCAATATTAGACAACTATCACGTCACAGAGTGAACGCTTATACCGTTAAAATAAAAGAAAAAAATATTAACTTTTGTAACTTGCTAGTCTATAATTATAATATAGTAACAGAGCAATTTAATACTACAAAAGTATTTTTTCCACAAAATCCATTTCATAAAAATACAAGTATATTTATATTAATATATATTTTTTTTTGTTTAACCTCCGGGACGATCGTTAGGTATTGCTTCAGAGGATGAGGTAAATGATTTGTAGCGTGTGTTAAAATGCCGTGCCTGACCGGGATTCGAACCGGAGACCTCAGGATGAAAGGCCGAGACGCAACCACTGGCACCTATTATTATATTATAATAATATAATATTATATAACAGTTTTATATCACTTTAAAATAATTATTGTAATTTTATTTTTTTATTATTTTGTATAAAAAATATGGTCTACTATTTTTTATAGCGTAATTCTTTAAGTAGAAAGAAAATGTAATTATACTATTATACTTCAAAATTTAAAAAAATAGAAATTTTTTTTTAATATAAAAATTATATTATTCATTTTTTGTTTTTGTAAACTACTCTTCAAAATCTTTTAACCAATTCGAACCTAATTAAAAGTACGTTATTTATTTACTTAAAAAATACTAATTAAAAAAAAAAAAAAAATAGTTATTAAACCCAAGAGCAAAATAAACTATCATGCCCAAATAAGTAAAAAGAATGGAACAATTATGAAACAGGAAACGAAGTTCTATGAGCATAAAAGATGTGATATTCTCTAAATATATTTATAAGCCTTTTTCTCATAATTTCCGTACAACCTAACTTACTTGTTCTTTAAAGTAATGTAATTAAATAATAACACAATAAATTTTATATAAAAAAGTACTGAAAGGATTACAATTCTTTATATCTAAAACTTTTATAGTTGTACTCAAATTAACTGTTAATGAAATGTTAATACCCATTTGTAACCCTTAATTTAGTGCTAACTTTAAAAGTCCGTATTTTAAAATAATAATGAATAAAATGTTATTTAAATTTTTTTTTTTAAATTACACAGTTAAATATATATATTTACAATTTTTTTCACTTTCATGGTTATTAAATTGTAATTATTTTTAATATGGATAGACCTACTATTTACACAAAAAAAGATGTTCACATAGTAACAGAATAGTGAAAAACTTACAACATAATAAAAATAAGTGTACAGAAACAATCTAAAGGAACTGCTTTGGTGTCTGAGCAAAGCTCTTTGTTTTTGGGAAGGAATAAGTATTATTTTTTCTTTAATTTTTCCATGTACTTTTCTAGAATTTTCGAGAAAAAGTACGTATCAGAAAACCATCTAACTATTTAACATTATTGTAAAATAAAAAATTAAACACTAAGAAATATGATTACGATATCAAATAAATATTTATTATTCCGTATAAACAACGAATTTTTTTTATTTGGAAAAAATTTATAAGTTAATAAGAAGACTTTGTTTTCATAAAATAAAATAACAATATATTTATTATATTAATAAAATATATCTACAAAAAAAAAATTACGCGCGCGCACACACACACACACACACACACACACACACACACACACACACACACACACACACACACACACACACATATATTTGAACTTCCGTAACTTATTCTACTCGTGAAAATAATGGAAAAAGTTCACATAAACATATGTCCTAAAATGTTTCATTTGCGAGTTAGTGAAAGATTTCGCTCGGATTTCAAGTACTACGGTGAAATTAGGTCGTACTGATAATATTAGGACGTTAATCAAGGGATAGAATTAATGATTATTAACCTGAAAAATCTAATAAAATAAGTTACAGAGCCGTATCTGGTGTATTTTTGAGAAATTTCGATGTGGAAATCAATAAATTGGGGTAAAGACCATGTTTGATGTACAATAACTTTGTTAAATGTGTAATAAAAAAAAAAAAATATTAAACAAAACTTGTAGAGAATTTAATTTTATTATTTTTTCCATTTTTCATTTAATTTTTTTTCATTATTTTCACGAGTAGGATAGATTATGAATGACCCGGGAGAACTTTGTATACTACAAACAACTGGCATGAAAGACAAGAAAAATGGCTGGCTGAAAAATCACCCGGCAGCCATCAATATTAAAACTTGGCAATTAAAAATAAACTAAAATAATCATCTTCTACTTAATTCTTTAATGACATATATTAATTATTTTAGGAAATTATTCTTCCAAAGCGTTTAGAATTCTTTCTAGCCTTAAATAGATTTAACACTATGATATTTGCACTACAACACAGTAGTGTTTGCAACCGTCTGACACCGTAAGTGTCTTCCTAACTTACGATAAAATCTTTTGATAAAATTGACAGTTATTTATATTATAACTTTAATAAGTTTGTGTCATAATGAAGAGTACCATTTCAAACGTAGCAGAAGTGTTTTTTTAATTTCAAAATTTGAATATTTAAACTGCCTGGGAAAACTAGTAATATTTACAGAATTTGACGAGCCATAGATTTGAATCCGTATAAATCCAGATCAGTTTTAAAGAATATTTGTGTATAAATAACAACAAATACATATTAAAAAAAAATGTTGGTCTAACTGAAAATCTATTCTATTTTATAAGGTTGTTTAAAAATATATTCAAAGTGAAATTTATTACGAACGTGACTTTGGTGTTGGTTCATCTTAGTGCTTGAAGTCTCAAGATGTTTTTGAGGTTGAAGATTTATTCCGTGCAGGATCTGCCCTTTCTGAATCTTCCTTGATATTCTGCTATTAAATGATTTGCTTGTCCGTCGACTCTGTATAAAACGGCTTTGGATAGGATTTTATAGGATAAGGAGAAAGTTGAGAAAGAAGAAGGAAGATATTTTTTTATACTTCGTATTTGCTCAATTTCCTTTCTTGTACAGCGGGTACATGAGCACACATTTCCAGTCATCGGGTATCTTCTCCGTCTTCTATATCTACTCGTAAATGTGTATTTTCGCCACTACAGTTGTTCTCATATTTTAGCATTTTTGCTATGATACATTCTTCTCCTGATGCTTTGTGTTTTTTAGTGTTTTTATGGTGAAGAGGATTTCTTCTTCTGTGGGTGGTTCTGATTTCGCATTGGAGTTCTTTTGTTTTCGATCTAAGTCGTTTCTTAAGTTTGTCACAGTTGAGTAGCGTCTGGAAATATAACGCTAGCATTTAGCAGTTTTCCATATTGTTGAGTCCCAGTTTTTTATCCCATTTCCTAAAGCATAAGCTTTCTGGCTAGTATCCTCGTAGTTCTTCTTTGAAGGTTTTGTTGAAGTCCCTAGTGTTACCCATCTTGAAGTCTTTCTCTATTTTTCGAAGTTGCGTCTTGTATTTTATCTTGATTTATCTTATTGGTGTCGTTTCCTTCCTTTGTTTACTAATTTTGTTCTATTTGTTCTCTATTTTGTTGGAAAGCTAAAGTTTCTACGCTTCTGTGTTTTTCTCCAGCATTTGTCACATACTCCGTCCCAACTTCTGTGTCTCGGTTTTCTTTTGCTTCCGCTATTTCTTTCGTTGCCTTGGTAAGAGTTTCTTTAATTTCATTCCAGTCTTTGCCTAAATATTGTTTGTTCAGACGTTCCCAATACTTTCTCGATTATATCCTAACGTTTCCGTATCTATTTTAGTTTTTTTGGCGTTCTCAGTTTGAACCTATCTGGTTGAAATTTAAGTTTTATTTTCAAAAGGTAGTGATCTGAACCCATTCTGGTTCCTCTTTTTGGTCTGACGTTTAGAAATTTCTTTCGATTTCTAGTTGTTATCGTTACATTATCAATTTGGAATTCTAACATTTTAGAGTTTGGGGAGATACATGTTTTCTTCCTTCTTCGGAGGGCTTTGAAATACATTGACAATAGTTTTAAGTTAAACATTCTGCAAAACGAAATTAGTCTCTCAGTTTCTATTTGTTCTATTGTATTCGGGATATTTTCCCACAATTTTTCTGTTTCTTTTCTTTGCCAATCTGGACGTTAAAATTACCAACTAGTATTTTAATTTAGCGTTGGGGAATTTTCGTTGTTCTTTCTTCTATAAGTTCCCAGTTTTTCTCTACTTTTTCGGGAAATTTCGTATTGCCTATACTTACCAGTCGTGTGAGTTTATCATAGTGTAAGCTTCATTTCCCGATCTGAATGATATAGTTGATATTTTTTCCGAGGGCTATGAGAAGTCCACGATAGCTTCCGTGAGTTTTCTTCTTTATTACGAATTCTGTTCCTAGAGCATTTGCTCCTTTACTGTTCTTGATAGCTGGTTTTCCTTTGTAGTTCCCAGTATCCACGGATACGTAGTTCATCTCTGAATCTTGTTTCCTGCAGTTCGAAGATGTTGATGTTACTTTCGTCTAGTGTATTTGTTAGTTATTTAAGTTTGCCTGTTTCTATGAGTGTATTCACGTTATGTGTTCCAAGTTGATGTATTTCTTGGATCAAATTTTTTTGTGAATGATGTTAAGGTTCCGGGAAGCTCCGACTTTTTTTTATACATGTGATTCGGGCTGTCCAGAATCCGATGGCACAGTTGTACTGCTCATTTTAAGTGATACAGTGATGGATTTTTCAGATTTCGTTTGTCAATCATGCACAAGTTAAAATTAGGTTGTGCAGGATAGATCTCCCTATTCCTCGTGATTAAAACTGCAGTTGTAAGCCCCAGAGCTACTTCCGTTTTAGTTCCGCGAGGTCCTATGTCCCTCGCCTTTACAGCAGCACCACATGGAGGCTCGAACGTAGAGTTACATACACAACTCTTTCTGGAAATTCCTTCCGGAATTGCGTTGCGCCTTTTTCGGTGTGTGTGTGTGTGTGTGTGTGTGTGTGTGTGTGTGTGTGTGTGTGTGTGTGTGTGTGTGTGTGTGTGTGTGTGTGTGTGTGTGTTATTTTACATAGAATATAACCTATGATTAAAGAAAGCATACTTTCTTTTTCCTGTTTAGCCTCCGGTAATTACTGTTCAGATAATATTTCAGAGGATGATATGTATGAGTATAAATGAAATGTTAGTCTTGTATAGCATCATTTCGACCGTTCCTGAGATGTGTGGTTAACTGAAACCCAAACCACCAAAGAACACCGGTATCCATGATCCAGTATTCACATCCTTGTAAAAATAACTGACTTTACTAGGTCTTGAACGCTGAAACTCTCGACTTCCATATCAGCTGATTTGGAAAGATGCGTTCACCACTAGACCAACCCGACGGGTTAAAGATAGTCTACTAGACAATGATTTATACGCTTAATATATTTTTAATTATAATTAGCTTTAAATAATTGCTAATTTTTTTTTAAAATCTTTTCCTTATTTATGAATATCCTATTTTATGTATTTTCATTAAACCAAGGATTACACTAAGTTTTATAATATTTACACACACATTTTATTAAATTATGTTTCAGTTCAAGAACAAATTAAAGCAGTCAGAATTAAATGAAAAATCGATAAAATCTATTTACTTTAGCTTAAATTTTATGAAAAATGCAAAACTAAATTAAAGTAAGATTAATTAAATTAAGATTTTTCAGATTATTTCTTGAGTTTTTTTTTGAAATGGAATTCTGTAGATAACTGCATCTATTATTCTTAAAATGTAGGTACGTACACTTACATTTTAAGAACAGTGCACATGTATGCACGCATGGTTTGTAACTTTGTTGAATAGCAAAGGTAGAATGAATTCTAAATTGCAACCCAACAAAAGAATGACATTTTATAATTTAATGTAGTTTACGTCAAAATTAAGTCTTTATAAAGGTTATAAGTGGTTTTTAAATACTATACTTATTATATAACTTTATTTACAGTTTAATTTTAGTTTTATTAGAATAACAAAATTTAATTGTACAGCTTAATTAAGTAGAAAAACAATAGTCTCACTGCTTCTTCCCACGTTCCAACTCATTGTATCTGGTTTCTTAGATGCGAGTGTGCAGTAAGAAATACAATGATGTCAGAAAGCTACGGAAGTATATTTTTGGATTTATTTAAGAACTTCGTTCTTTAAAGACAATTTTCGAAAGCGAACTACTCATGTAGTACAACAAATAGTGCTATAAACAGTATCATTATTTAGATATAAAGACTACAATAATACAGGGATATTACGGTAAGATCTTACATTATCATAATTGGCAGTTTTTGTGAAATTATAGCAGTTTATTTACAAGAGGATATCTTTTACACTGATAATAGTAATGTACTCTTTTATACCTTTTTAAATGTAATGGTGTAATTTATTATATATATATATATATATATATATTTTAATTAAAGGATGTAATTTATGGCGTAATCATACCAAAAACAATAACTAAAATCCATGAACACTCCTAGCAATAAATTTACATTCTAAGGAAAAATTATGAAATTTCCTTTCTCAGAGTTTTGTTATACGTAATAAAATATACACTAAATAGACAGGTTTGCGATTTGGTGGTTGCAATGATCGTGTAAAAATGTTTTCAGGTGCCATCAAATGTTATATTTAAAAAAAAAGGAATCAAATTTTAAGCAAAAAAAAAAGTTTTCTTCAAACAAATAAAGGATTAAATAAAAATAGTTAATTTTATATTTTATAAACCGAGAAAAAAATAATATTGAATAAAAGAAAAACAAGTCGAATATTTCTAATAATAAATAAAAATATTCAACAAACGGGTAACGATTATTCTGAAGAATTTTAACAGTTCACGGTTATAGTTGTGTTTCGCAAAATGCAAAAGGAAATAAGTATGGAAAAAGAAATAAAGAAAGGAGAAAGAGTGTAAGAGTGACAAAGAAGGAAATAAAGTAAAGAAGAAAGAAATGTAAAGCCGCTAGTGAGTAAGTGATAAATTATTATACGACATGCTGTCAAGATATTTGGACACACCATTAGGTATAAACAACGAAAACATTACTGTTTTTTATTTTATTTTTTTCACCTCCTGTGTTGTTGTATGGGATAATGTGCAACACCGTCTGAACTACTATGTGCTATAAAAAAAAAAAAAAAACAAAATACAGCAGCTTTAGCACGACCAAGAAGATGAATATAACCGTTATTTAAAGTAAATATAAAAATGGAAATTTTGAAATGAAAATTTTTTTATTTTAGAATTTTTATTTTTATTTAGATATAAAAATTATACTATTTTTTTTAGTACCATTCGAATTAATTTTCAGTTTAAAAAAAAACTTGCACAATAAAATTATAGAAAGAAACAAGAAAAAAGGGATAAAATGTGTTGTAATAAAATCATACATATATTTGAAGATAAGATGAAAATGAAGATAAGTTTTTTAAAACATAGGATTCTCTTTACTTATTTTGGAATGAGTTTTACCTAAGAGATACATAATTACCAGTATTTTAAATACATTTTAATAGATATCAGAAGAGTTTTAACTCTATCCAAACATTTTTCTAATGTACGATAAAACATTATTTTTAATGAAATTGTACCGATTTTGACATCTCCTTTTTTATTTATAAAAAATTTAATCTACAACATATTTAAAAAACACAAAATAAACACAAATTATTCAGCGAATTTTACAAACAAATGTAACCGCGTTGATTTTTTTTAAACGTTATTGCAACTATTACAATTACTTATGATCTTGCATGAACAGGCCGGTGCGATGTTACGACATAACGGATTCGTCAGTTGAGCAATAGCTACCGTGCAGGATAAAGCAATGAACGTACTATGGTTTCAGGAAAGCGGATCTGTTATTACTGTTAGCAGAAGTTTTCGTTTAGAGTACATCCGTGATCCTTCTAGGAAAGACACTATTAAAGGTTTGCATCAACAGTTTAAGGATGCAGGGTCTGTAGTAAACAAAAAAGTTGCTGGAAAATCTCCCGTTTCCGAGGAAGTTATGGATCGAGTAAGAGAAACTTTTTTGGAAAGCCGAGGTAAATCGACTCTCATCGAGCGAGTTTAAAACCGGGAATACCGAAATCAACAATCGTGAAGGTTCTACACATGCACACAAAATTCAATCGGTGCATGCAATTGAAGATGACCATAAACCACACCGTTATAATTTTGCCTTTGACATTCTTGATAAAGCAAACAAATACATGCGTTATTAGAAAAAATAATCTCTAAAAAAGATATCTTTCATATTTCTGGTTAATAGTTTTTTTTTTGTCTTCAGTCATTTGACTGGTTTGATGTAGCTCTCCAAGATTCCCTATCTAGTGCTAGTCGTTTCATTTCAGTATACCCTCTACATCCTACATCCCTAACAATTTGTTTTACATACTCCAAACGTGGCCTGCCTACACAATTTTTCCCTTCTACCTTCCAATATTAAAGCGACTATTCCAGGATGCTATAGTATGTGACCTATAAGTCTGTCTCTTCTTTTAACTATATTTTTCCAAATGCTTCTTTCTTCATCTATTTGCCGCAATACCTCTTCATTTGTCACTTTATCCACCCATCTGATTTTTAACATTCTCCTCTAGCACCGCATTTCAAAAGCTTCTAATCTTTTCTTCTCAGATACTCCGATTGTCCAAGTTTCACTTCCATATAAAGCGACACTCCAAACATACACTTTCAAAAATCTTTTCCTGACATTTAAATTAATTTTTGATGTAAACAAATTATATTTCTTACTGAAGGCTCGCTTAGCTTGTGCTATTCGGCATTTTATATCGCTCCTGCTTCGTCCGTCTTTAGTAATTCTACTTCCCAAATAACAAAGTTCTTCTACCGCCATAATCTTTTCTCCTCCTATTTTCACACTCAGTGGTCCATCTTTGTTATTTCTACTACATTTCATTATTTTTGTTTTGTTCTTGTTTATTTTCATGCGATAGTTCTTGCGTAGGACTTCATCTATGCCGTTAATTTTTTCTTCTAAATCCTTTTTACTCTCTGCTAGAATTACTATATCATCAGCAAATCGTAGCGTCTTTATCTTTTCACCTTGAACTGCTACTCTGAATCTAAATTGTTCTTTAATATCATTAACTGCTAGATCCATGTAAAGATTAAAAAGTAACGGAGATAGGGAACATCCTTGTCGGACTCCCTTTCTTATTACGGCTTCTTTCTTATGTTCTTCAATTGTTACTGTTGCTGTTTGGTTCCTGTACATGTTAGCAATTGTTCTTCTATCTCTGTATTTGAACCCTAATTGTTTTAAAATGCTGAACATTTTATTCCAGTCTACGTTATCGAATGCCTTTTCTAGGTCTATAAACGCCAAATATGTTGGTTTCTTTTTCTTTAATCTTCGTTCTACTATTAATCTGAGGCTTAAAATTGCTTCCCTTGTCCCTATACTTTTCCTGAAACCAAATTGGTCTTCTCTTAACACTTCTCTCAATTCTTCTGTATAGAATTCTAGTTAAGATTTTTGATGCATGACTAGTTAAACTAATTGTTCTGTATTCTTCACAGTTGTCTGCCCCTGCTTTCTTTGGTATCATTACTGGTTAATAGTGCTAGTGTAATATTACAAGAATATGCGGTTCCACAAACTGAACATCGACAACCCAAAATTTACTTCGAACAAGATGACACACCACCACATTGGGGTTTACATGTTGGGTACGACCTATATGAACAATTTTCTCAACGTCGGATTGGCCATGATGGACCAAATCCCTGGCCATCTTAATCTTCTGACGTTACGCCACTCTATTATTTCTTTATTTGGACATTTTCAAAGACCGGATATTCGCAACGAAGATAATCAACATTAATGAAATAAAAAGAAGAATCGAAGTTGTAATTAATTGAATAACTCCAGATATTCTTCGAAATGTGTGACGTGAAATTGAATATCGTCTAAACATTTTACGCGCCACCAAAGGTGCTCATGTGGTACTTGTTTGAAGTTAATAAGTTTTACTGTTTGAAATGCCCTATTGATCAATAAAGCATGAACGTATGTATGTACTTACATGCATTGTATTACATTGCTTTGTTATTTTTTCATTAATGCATTGAATTATGATCACTCTGTATATCGTTAAAAATATTTGAAACGATAATCACAAGTTAAAATAATTCTTCTTTTTTTTTTAAATCACTGCTCAGTATTTAAATTTTATAGCATAATGGTATATAGACGTTATTCACGTATTTTCACCTAAAAATTAACTAAAAATTTTAATAAAAATAAATGACCCATACTCCCGCATTCCTGAAAAGTCTTAGCTCATGTTCGGTTGCAGTCGTTCCATTGTATTCCGTTTCTTGTTTTTATCATGATATATATGATAAAACCTTCTTCTCATCTTCTGCAATCAATCAGATTTGTTTTTTTTTTAATAGAAATTAATAGTATAAAATAAAATATTTATTTTTTTAAAAATTGCTGTTAAAATTATATATAAATAATTATAGCTTTCAATTCTTGAAATTGGTCACACAAATAAGGGTAAATAAATCATTTTTAAGGAATATTAATTTAGAACTGAGACGATAAAAAGTTAAAATTTTAAAAATAATTACAATATTATATTAATTTTTACTTTTATAGGGTACATTTTCAAATCGCTTTAATTTTATTTCAGTTTTTCTATAAATGTTAATTTTGTTGTACAGTAGTTCGACTGGAACTAGTACATATTATATTTTTAGCGATGAGTTTAGCGTTAAGTAACACTAATTTCATAATAACAGTAAAAGTCAATCGAGGTTGACCTAATTTTATTATTAAATCGATTTTTAAAATCAATATTTGCAATTAGTAAATTTGTTAAAAATATTTTCATAATATACAATATTTTTGAACACAAATTAACGTAAAAATATTATTTCTATTTATTATTTTTTTTACTAAACTAAAAACTCAGCATCTTTGGTCAAGTAGAAGAAAATCTTTCAATTTAATTTTAAATAAATTATTTGAGATTTAAATTGATCGGTAATTAATTTATAACGGTAATGGTAAAATAATATGATCCTTTCTCGTAGAATGCGAGGTACTGTGTGCTATTGTGCAAAAATATTTCTGTTGTACATTTTCACAATAGTGGATATTGTTTTTGTTTTTTCTTTTGGAATAAATGATTATCTTGTTTTAAAAATAAATAAATATCTCGGCTACCAATAAAAAAACACGTTATAGCCAATATTTGCTAAATTGTGTCAACACAACTATGAAAAAAATAATTATTATTTTTATTATGAATGAAAGAGCTGTTTTCTGACGCCTTTAATTGTCTCTAGACTGACGATCTTCAGTTTAAATTGAAATTCTTGCTCTCTACAAACTATTGTATTCGTCAATCGATTCTTCCTATCGATATTTTACTACGAAGTACTCAGTTTGACCGTCTTCCACAACTTTTAGGAGTACCACAAGTATCAATTCTTGCTCTTACTCCGTACAAATTAATACCTTTGTCCCGTAAATAATTGTCCAATTACATAGATAATAGGACTGTTTTATCGTCTTCAGATTATCTATACATCACTTAAAATTTTCAAAAGAATCTTATCAGTTTCATAAGATATTTACAAAAACTTCTCCGTGGCGGAGTGGTACCGTTATGGCCTTTCATCCGGAGGTCCCGGGTTCAAATCACGCTCAGGCATGGCATTTTTCATACGCTACAAAATTCCACTTACATATATTATGCACAATCGTCAAGCTTAAGCGATATCATGAAGCAGAAAAAAAATGTTTGAATCCATGAAACATATACTTTTATTCATACATAATAATTGTAAGCTTTGATTTCCAAGACCAATTTAATAATTAAAATCATTTTCGGTATAAGGTAGTCAAATTTAATATTCTTCAAAACAATCAATCGTTTCCTAATTAAAAAACTTTCACTGAAAAATATTAAGATAAGCAACTGATGTAACGTTCATTTAACAAACGTAATATACTCAAAGAGTTACGTACACAAAATATGAACGACATATTTACTTTTACATCTATATTTACTTTTATGATGAATTGACTGGAAACCATAACTAAATAATTAATTGTATTTATGTAAAGTAATTAACTTTTAATTTCCGTTAAAATACTATCTATTAATTAATTTCCTTAAAACATTTTAAAATCCGATGTACTTTTTCCATCAGAATCTACGTCTTTTGTACCCCAGTAACCTTTGAACTTCTGACTAATTACAATACATATTGAAATCAATCAATCTTTATTATTCCTAAATAAAATGTCAGTAATAAATGTTAGTAATAAAATTGATCAATTTTATTTACTAAAAAAGGGTTTTATTATTTAAATAATCGAGGTTGAGTAGTGATTTTGAATTAAGTGACCGTCAGCCGTATTTCCAGCGTTGCCAGCAATAAATTTTTAGATTCCTGGCATCATAGCTCTAGTAGGTATGCTGCAAGAAGGAGAGTGTAAAATAATAATTTATATCCGTTTTTTCCTTATCGAATCATTTAAAAGATTTATTATTATAAAAATTAACTTCTTTTCAGCCAACTTCAGTGGATAACTTCAGGTAGCGCCTTGGCATTTCGCGTGGTCCCGGGTTAGAATCCCGGCCAGGAGTCATCTTTTTCATACGGTACAATTTCCACCAGGCTAATAACCATAGCTGTTGAAACCTCGCTATTTCATAAAAAAATAAATATCCTATTCTAGTTCGTTTTTAAAGAATTATTAAATAATCTTAATTTATTTTTTATTACTTTAGTTACGCATGATTTTACGGTTATCGCCTATAGAATCTTTTTTTTTTTGCTTGGATGAATTAATTCACTACTCGACTCGAAGCTTGGCGTAGAAATTGAAATGTAATTTTTTTAGCGTATGGAAAATGCCATTGCCTAACCGGGATTCAAACCCACAATCTCCTGACGATAGGTCGAGACTCTACCACTCCGCCATGAACAACGGCATTTATTTTTATAAATTCGATTTACAAACAACTCGTTTTTATGGAATTCAAAAATAAATTAATGGTAACCAAACTTTTTAGAAATAGATTTAGAAAAAAAAAAAGGTATTCTGTAGACCAGAATTTTCACTATTTAAAATTGTTATATAAGTAATATTATTTGCTTATTTAAATTAATTTAATTGATATCTATTTTATAAAAATCGGTTCAGTAGTTCTGTAGTTACAGCAGCTTAAAAAAATACGTTACCTAAATAAAATCAGCTTCTCTAAACAAAGAAGAAAAAAGGAAGTTATAAATACACTTATTAATTATTTAAATAATTTTTTTTAAGAGAAGAAAGTTTCAACTTGACCACAATATTTTTGTTTTTTTTATTTCTATATAATTTAAAAAATAATAAAATATTTTCTTATCAAATTGTTTATTAAAAAAAAAAAAAATAATTAGTAAAATATATATATGCAATTAAAATGATCGATAATGTTTAAAGTATGAGGTAAAAAATAATAAAATTTAATTAATAAATAATTAAAAATTAATTACAACCGTATACATCCTGACCACTATTAAAGAAGATTAAGCAAATAGATAAAAAACCAAGGAATAAAAAAAGAGAAGATAAACATAAATGAAAAAGAAAAAACAAGGTACTATAATTTAACGCTGGCGGCTACCGCTAAAATACGAATAAGACTTGGAAGTTGATATTTTAAGGATAGAGCGAGTGGCGCCTCCGTGGACCGCCTCGGTGCCATGAACACGTTACTTAAGTGCATTGAGTAGTATGCCGTGCCGCCACGATAGAAGTTGACTACTGTTTGCTTATATTTATATAAACAAGGATAGGTTAGAATCGGCGGTAGGTTTATAATATTAGAAAGCCGTGTGGGTAAGATAAAAAGAGGTTCAAACGGCGAGGAGGAGCAAGAAGGTGTTTTTGATTCGTGACCGTTGCTGACCACTGAATTCCATCATCTACACCATTTTATGTTACGCTGTAATTTTTACTACTGTTATTACTTTTAGTACTACTGTTTTATTTATACAATTACTGCACTGTAAAATGAAAATTAACAGTCGTGGTGTTAACTTGGCAATGTTAATAATAACAATAGTAATAATTTAATGACAATGATTACATCATCATCAAGTTAAAACCAACCTCCTCATGACAAAGTTCAATAACTCCTTGTCAACAGACAACAAAGAAGAGGGAAAAATTAACCTAACATTTTCGGACGATACTGTAATTATCGCCGACAAAAAATCAAAAAGGTTTTTATTAGTTTTAGTAATTTAACATAAATTTAAAAGCTTTTGAGAATAATTATATCTTATTTCAGGGTTTAGTTTAAATTATTAAAAAAAAATGATAATATAAAATAAGAGAAAAAAGTTTTTTTTTTGGTTTTTTATTAGTTTTCGATGAATCAGAGGAATCCCATTTACAGCCGAAATGTCAGGCTTGCTAACACGTTTCGGAAGATGGTATGAAGAGTGCGTATATGTGCCTGCGCCCTTAGACTAAAACTCTTATCTCACCGGTCCTCCCCTCCGGGGCCGGACTCGCAATTCAGCAGACTCAGCCCCGGGAGGTGCCATCGGGCTCAGGGGATTCAGAATCGCCATGCCTCACCTCACCGTCGCCGATCCACGAAAACGCGGACCAATGACGGCTACGCAGGGAGCTTTCCTTCATCCCTTCGCCCACTGGTTGATATCTTCACCTTGCCTTGGAGGGCTTATTCCAGGCATCTATTCCGCAGCCCATTCTTGTTTTCCCGTCAGCATGAATTATGACAATATTTATGGAGACTCTCCGGGTCGGTCTAGTGGTGAACATCTTCGCAAATCAGCTCATTTCGAAGTCGAGAGTTCCAGCATTCCAGTCCTAGTAAAGGCAGTTACTTTTATACGGATTTGAATACTAGATCGTGTATACCGGTATTCTTTGAAATTGGGTTTCAATTAACCACACATCTCAGGAACGGTTAACCTGAGACTGGACAAAACTACACTATCATCCTCATTCATCTTCTGAAGTAATACCTGACGGTGATTCCCGAAGGCTAAAGAGGAAAAATAAGTATTTTATGGACCGAGTCCTCCTAATCCCAGCCTCTCCTTCACCTGTATCCAGCGTATACACCAGAAAAAGGCGTGTTCGCAGGTATCTAGCTCTCCATACATAGGCATGCTCATTTATTGTGCTCAAACTCCCGGTTATCCAGAATAGTAGGAACTATTTGATACTAAAATATACACACCTTTCACAACGAAATATAAATAACTTATTTCTGATGCCATGGTGAAAAAAATATAAGAATGAAGTAAAAGGATTAATCATTTTTTCTTTAATGAATACCTTTAACCCATCACTTTATCCTCGCGGGAGCTGGGACCTATGATTTAAAACCTTCCCTGGAATAACACGAATGTATCCTGCAAATTTGAAAGCAATCGATCCGTTGTTCTCACTTGATGAAAGACATACAAACAGACAAACTTTCGGCTTTACATATAACATTTTTCGTAATGTTACTTATGAATAAATGCACTATTCATTCATTAGAATTAAAAAATATTGTTCATAAAGTTGAAAATTAAGAATTAGATGTTTACTGCTTATACGATACAATTTTTTATTTATTAGCCTCCGCGTGGGCCACCGTAAGGTATTGCTTCAGAGGATGAGATGAAACGAAAATTTTATAGCGTGTGAAAATGCCGTGCCTGATCGAAATTTGAACCCAGGACCTCCTGATTGAACCCACCGGGTTGGTCTAGTGGTTAACGCGTCTTCCCAAATCAGCTGATTTGGAAGTCGAGATTTACAGCGTTCAAGTCCTAGTAAAGACAGTTATTTTTACACGGATTTGAATACTAGATCGTGGATACCGGTGTTCTTTGGTGGTTGGGTTTCAATTAACCACACATCTCATGAATGGTCGAACTGAGAATGTACAAGACTACACTTCATTTACACTCATACATATCATCCTCATTCATCCTCTGAAGTATTATCTGAAAGGTAGTTACAGGAGGCTAAATAGGAAAAAGAAAAGGACCTCCTGATTGAAAGTCCGAGACGTTACCACTCGCGCCACGGAGGCCTGCTATGCAATTCAATTACTAGTAATAAACAGATTCTTGTTAATCATCAAAATTAATATGGCTTCTTATATTTACCAGTTGGTTGAATAAATCTATGATATTGGCAAATATTAAACAACTAATTTTTCAACAGAAATCAGTTCATTAATTAGTTTCTAAACAATTTAATGTAAACGCAAAAGAAACCAAATAAAATTGCTTTCTCTGAAATTAAAGATGTTTATTATACATCTTTGCCACTTTGATAAGCAATGTGAAGGCATTACTTGCCGGACTGATATCATTTGTATTTTTTTCTATTTCTTGTCGATGTAATATGCAAAATACGTTATCACACTCCTACGTAAAGAAACAATATCTTTTTCGTTTTTTTCCCGATAACCTTGAAAACTACTCAACCAGTCATTACTAAATTATAACTGTAGCTTTTTTTATTACTCCTGGATGTTTGAAACAATTCAAACCACACCAATTTCATTACTGTAAAATTAAAAAAAAAAAGTATAAAAAATAACCTAAAACTTTATTTGCTAAATTTATATTATTTTCAATGTCTATATAAATACTGAATTCTTCAGACAGTTATTATGTAATTTACTAAATGTATTGTAATTGTCTGTAAAAGACCAGTTTGTACTATTATTTTAATGTACTTAAAAAAAAGTAGCCTGATAATTAAAGTAAAGGGAACAAGTAATCATATACCTAACAACGGAAAAGTTGTTATTCATCCAAATTAATCTATTTTATCCGGTAAGTTTTGAATATCAGTGATATCTCTGAAATCAAAGGCCGACACAGATCTACTAAAAAATTATTTCCAATTTTTGAACTTTTGCCTGTGACAAATATCACAGGCAAAACCGATACGGAGGTGAAAATAAAGGAAAATTGCAATTTTATTTCTTATAACGGCATAGATGAAGTCCTACGCAAGAACTATCGAATGAAAATAAACAAGAACAAAACAAAAGTAATGAAATGTAGTAGAAATAACAAAGATGGACCATTGAATGTGAAAATAGTAGGAGAAAAGATTATGAAGAAGAATTTTGTTATTTGGGAGGTAGAATTACTAAAGATGGACGAAGCAGGAGCGATATAAAATGCCGAATAGCACAAGCTAAACGAGCCTTCAGTAAGAAATATAATTTGTTTACATCAAAAATTAATTTAAATATCAGGAAAAGATTTTTGAAATTGTATGTTTGGAGTGTCGCTTTATATGGAAGTGAAACTTGGACGATCGGAGTATCTGAGAAGAAAAGATAGAAGCTTTTGAATTGCGGTGCTATAGGAGAATGTTAAAAATCAGACGGGTGGATAAAGTGACAAATGAAGAGGTATTGCGGCAAATAGATGAAGAAAGAAGCATTTGGAAAAATATAGTTAAAAGAAGAGACAGACTTATAGGCCACATACTATGACATCCTGGAATAGTCGCTTTAATATTGGAAGGACAGGTAGAAGGAAAAAACTGTGTAGGCAGGCCACGTTTGGAATATGTAAGACAAATTGTTAGGGATGTAGGATGTAGAGGGTATACTGAAATGAAACGACTAGCACTAGATAGGGAATCTTGGAGAGCTGCATCAAACCAGTCAAATGACTGAAGACAAAAAAAAAATAACTTTAGACAAAGAATGCTAATTTGTTTTTTAGACATGTTAAGTCATTTAAAAAAAAAATACTATTAGTTAATGTCAGTTAAATCTGCAAGTTATACGTATTTGGTAATAATAAATCTTACATTATGAATCGATAAAAATTCATACTTCATACTGTTTTAACATCTTTCGAAAAATTTACATTTAGTGTAAGCTATTTCGGCTTTATCATCACTTAGTACGAGAATTTTGTGTAATTAGAAAAATAAAATTCTTGTAATCTACGAAAAATTTAGTACGTAATACAAAATTAGGATTAGTAATTCTATTTGGTAGTAATTAAGTGGGAAAATGATTTGTCATCAGCCAATATAATAAATTTCTATGGCAAACTGATTTACCCCAAGTTAAGAAAACTGCAATGAGAATTTCTTCACAGTGACTGTTCTGTACTTACAACTTCTACGACAATAAACTATTTTTTATATACCTAAGGTAAATAAGAAAAAAGTATAAACCACTAATGTTTTCTAATTATTTTCAAGCAGTCGCAAATTACTTGTTTAATAAGTGAATTTCGAAGTCGAAGGTTCTGAAGTTCAAACTTAAGTAAAAGTTAGTTATTTTTATATGGATTTGAATACTAGACATTGAATACCGGTGTACTTTAGTAGTTATTTCTTTTTCCTGTTTATTCTCCGGGAATTACCATTCAAGTATTACTTGAAAGGATGAATGAGGATGATATCTATGAGTGTAAATGAAGTGCAGTCATGTACAGTCTCACTTCCACCATTCCTGAGATGTGTGATTAATTGAAACCCAACCACCAAAGAACACCAGTATCCACGATCTAGTACTCTAATCCGTGTAAAGGTTCTTTACTAGGACTTGAACGCTGGAACTCTCAACTTCCAAATCAGCTGATTTGGGAAGACGGGTTCACCGCTAGACCAACCCGGTGGGTCGTACTTCGGTGGTTGGTGTTCAGTTAACCACACATTTCAGGAATGTTCGGCCTGAGTCTGTACAAGACTAGACCTCATTTAAACGTCGTAAATACCATCCTCATTTCGTTGAACCTTTCGGCGTTGCAAATTATTCACTAGTTAAGAATAAGTTAAAATATTTTTTTCCCAAAATTAACGGATTGGATGTTATACTTTGGTTGGTCATCTATATTAATAATTATATAATTTGAGATTCAAATGCGGTAGAAGCCAGTAGAGACTGATATGTGATTACTAAAAAAAATTCATGAGTTTTCGAGTTTATTTGATGTGTATTAAACATTGAAGTTGGTGTGTGAAATAATTTTACTGACCACAGAACACTAAAACATGTCGAAGTGCAACTTCAGTGTGTTTAAAGAGCCATGAGAACTCTAAAAATATAACAAAATGTTTTATTTGAATTATAAATAAACTCTTAATTTTATTTGAAATCCAATGAACGAACGATTAGTGAAAGTTAAAACCTAAAATGTACTTATGTATTTTTTTCTTTTGGAAACAATTTCTTATTCTCATAACGTGAAGATTGTTATTTATTAGAACGGTTTATATTCATACTATGGGAAGTAAAAGAGTGAAAAGTAAATAAATAAACAAATAAATATCAGATTCGTGAAAATATTTACCGTAATTAGAATAATACAAGTGTCCAACGCGGCAGATTAGGATAATCTATTCTATCACGCCTAGCATTACCATACAAAGTGTTGCGCATCCGATCTGGTGTAACTATACCGTATTGTCGATTCCACTGTACACACTGGTTACAATATTGTTAAGTGAACCCTTTACTATGACCTCAACGTTTTTTTCCTTTCTTTCACAATACCAACCGAACACCAAAAGGTACAAAAAAGGGTAGCTCTGTCTTAGTGTATTGTAGTAGTATTACGTGACAAAAGGTGAGAAATTATAATACAATTAAATTTTAAATAAAATGTCTAATTCATAGTATATCTAATCTAATTTTCAATAAAAAAAATATATAGAACGTATATTTACAGTTTAATACATTAAAAGTTGAAAAACATTTTTGTTAATTTTAATAAAAGGATAATAATTAAAGGAAATAATAAAACGGCAGTGATATTTTTATTTTACATGTTTTCATTATTAAAATTCTGGGAATATCATTGTATAGAATTTTTCACATACGGCTGGAGATAGAAAATGAGAAAAGATTTTTTGCAAATACGACAAAAAAAAAAGCTGACAATAGGCCCACAGTTGTAGGACTTTACCGTCACGCGGCTTTTTCCTGATTAACGGCTTATACACACAATTTAATATAAAATTCTTATAATTTTATTTAAACACAATATTTTTTGTTTAATTCAACGATTCTAACTAAAGCGCGCATACCGTATTTCATTCGCGCGGGTGTTGCGGTGCTATCGGCCATTTTAAATCTTTATATATAAAAATGTTAAGTTCGTTTGTGTACGCTTCAAAAACTCAAAATGTTCTACACCGATTGAGCTCAAATTTTAGCACGATATATAACCCGCATCAAAGATTGTATTAATTTTTGTAATTTAGTAACATCGAAAGAAGAACTGATCGAAAAAGTATTTCCTGATATTCCAATTAATCATAGAAATCACGATCGGCTCAGTGAACAAGCTATCCTTGCCGCAAAGAATAAAGATGGCTATCAACTTAATAATGTTACTCAATCCGGCATTCAAAGTGAGGAAATTACATATAAGTCGATAGACACCGTTGTGGAAGCAGATGAAGTAGTTAATTATCCAAAGGAATTTTTAAACTCACTTGATCTGCCAGGGATGCCACCACACATATTAAAATTGAAAATAGGTGTGCCAATTATCTTGTAGCGGAATATCAGCAAAACTCTGCAACGGCACGCGACTTGCAGTTAAGAAATTGATGAATAACGTAGTGGAAGCAACGATTTTAACGGGGCCTTTTAAAGGTGAAGATGTCCTCATTCCTCGAACACTCATGATCCCGACCGATACACCATTTCAATTAAAAGATTGCAATTCCCAATTCGATTGGCATTTGCAATCACAATTAATAAAGCTGAAGGTCAATCTTTAGATTTGTGTGGTTTAGATTTAGATGCGGATTGCTTCTCACGTGGATAACTGTAATTGTGTGTTCCCGATTCGGCAAACCAGATAGCCTTTATATCTAG
This sequence comes from Lycorma delicatula, assembly GCF_047948215.1. Lineage (NCBI taxonomy): Eukaryota > Metazoa > Arthropoda > Insecta > Hemiptera > Fulgoridae > Lycorma > Lycorma delicatula. The sequence continues at coordinate 100,446,556 of NC_134464.1, read as the reverse complement.
GCAGACAGTGGAAAAACAAAAAATATTGTATATCCACAAGTATTGCAAAATTAAACTTCTATGAAACGTATGCTTTGTTTTGTTTCTCATTTCTCATCCATGCAACCACAATGTGCCACAGCAAAGCGTGGCAGGGTACAGCTAGTATTATTTGAAAAATATTATTCATTTATTTAATTATTCTACCGCTCATCTGTGACGTTACAACAAAGCACACGACTACAGCAGCTGTGCGTCAGTGTTACAGGACCGCTCCATGTGGTGAAGGGGTTACCAATGACGACGCTGTACACCCACTTACCATTATTTTATTTAGAAAATGTTTGGGGAAAAGGGTACGATTTTGCAATTATTTTCGTAAATATTTTTACTTTTTCATCATTAACAAATGTATCTAAAAAAATACAACCTTAATTAGGCAAAATCTCGAGATATGAGAACCTTGCCCTACAGCCTCACCCCCTTGACCTTTTACGCTGAAAATTTAATGGCGTCAATGCCTCATATATAGAAGTAATCTGACCAAATTTGGTCAAAACAGATCCTGTGGTTCTGTAGATATAAGGTGATCTATAGACCAATACCGAACATACACGTACTTACGAACATTAACATCCGGGAAATTTCTAACCGGTTTTTAGGTACCTTAGGTGTCAAAACGTTAAGATCCGGTAAAAACAGCATATGTCCAATTAAACCGATTTCAATATTTTCCCTTCTAGTGCTATAGCGCTATTTAGACGGGAAAGTAAAAAATTGTATTACATTAAAAGTAAAATGTGGTTTAGGGAAATAATTAAATGACAGTTATATTTTTATATGTTATACGTTTTGATTATTAAAATTCTGTGAATATCGTGTGTTAAAATTTTGTAACTATCGGAATGTTTACATACGGCTGAAGATAGAAAATGGTTTTTTGAAAATAAGAAAAAATATTGTTTTATTTAAAAAATAGTATTATAAATAAGTTTTTTAAACTTATACAAAAAATTACCTGAAATTTTTGGTTTACATTTTATTGTTTAAAATAAAAAATAACAAAAAAGAATTTTTATAACTTTTTGCATTTTTTTTGCACACTTCCTCTACTGGAAAAGATATATATTATGCTAATAATTTTTTACAAGTAAGCGTAGCAAAACTAAGAATCCAAAAAAAGTAAAAATTAAAACAAAAAAATTTAAATAAATTACTTCCTTCATTCACTTGTTTTCTTTTTTATTATACTGTTAAAATTGACCGAGTTATGGAAAAAATAGATAAACAATTTAAAGAGTTTCTTAAAACTACTTTAAGATAAACGAGGTCGAAATGTGTTTATTTAAAAAAATGCTGTTTAAAAATTAATTAAAGTAAAGAATACGTGGTAATCTATTCAATTTGTTAGACCACGGGGCTGTACTAGCGGATTCGAAATTTCGAAGGTGTTCAGGTTCAAATCGTAATAAAAGTCAGTTACTTTTATATGGCTTTGAACACCAGATAATGGATAACGGTGTACTTTAGTGGTTGAGGTTCAATTTATTACCACACATCTCGGGAATGATAGGGCCTGATTCTGTACAAGACTACACCTCATTTATACGTCATAAATGTCATCCTCATCACAATTGACCCCGCGGGGGGGGGGGGGGTTGCATATTGTTCACTAATTGGTGAAGAATAAGTTGGTGCATGTTTTTTTTTTTATTTAATAATAAAGTACAACGAGAAAAACCGTGGTGGAGCGGTTATGCTTCGGCCATTCCTACGGAGGTCCCAGTTATGAATCTAGGTCAAGTGTGGCATTTTTTCACATGCTAAAAAAAGGTTCCATTTTCATATTCCGTTTTATTTCATTTTTAATCCTAATTTTTTTTTAACCCGATTTCCTAGTAATAATCAGCATTGTGCCTTTCTCCGTAGACTATTAATATTTAATCTTGTGTTGATATTTACACAATTATTTTTTTATTTTTTCTATATAAAATACGTTATTAAAAAAATGTTGGGATATAGAACAAGAAATACTAGCTCGTTATTGATCATGATGATCGATTTTTCCGGAAACAGTGTTAACGAAAATGCTAATACAGCAAGGTTATTGATTAAAACGACCATAATTAGTCGTACAATCGATTATTCCGTTTTTTTTACATTAATTTTCATTTTGTTATTTTAAATTATTTTCGAGGCAAAAAAAAACATGTTAGGTTTAATACAACGAAGTTCTAAAATAAGGAATAATAATTATTAATAGGAATAATTTGTAAAAGAATTGATAAAGCGTAAATCAAAAGAAATAAAATAAATGAACTTATATATCCGATGACTTGTACGATTTCCTGCAGACGTAAGCTATTAATTTTTGAATGTACACTTCGTTTTGTGTGTGTGTGTGTGTGTGTATATATATATATATATATATATACATATATAATATATTTGTGCGTGTGTGTTTAAATCTTAGTTCATTGAACACAAGAAGAAACTAGACAAATGAAATTGTTAGTACTCGTGCCAAATAATGGTCAAGGTGGATTAAAATCTATTAAAAGGAAGAAAAACGAACTGGGAAGGAAATAAGCAATTCTTCCTTATTCGACACACTAACCTCTTCATTCCAGTTGTCCAATAAATCTTTTAATCAGAATGTGTGTGTGAATTGTGTTCATTGATCTTTTTAAAATAAAACCGATAAAAATAAATTAATTCCTTTCTTACTTAAAGAATAAATATTATTTTATTTTAATTTAATTTCATCACTTCGATTCCTTTTACAGTAGTGTTTATCTTATGTTACGCTTCTTGAAGTAGAACGTTAATTATTTAAGTGTAATTTATTTATTATAGTACACAGGTATATATATTGATATATTGTTTGCATAAATTTTAAGCTTATCTGACGACTTAAGGTAAATTTTACTCATTTAAACATGTTCTTTAAAAGTTTCTGAAATAATATGCGACCCGAAACTGGTTTGCATATGTATGATAAAAATGATTTTAAAAATATAAATTTAACTACGTAATTAGGATAAATAAATATATGAGTAAACAAATAAAGAAACTCTTATAGACTTTTAAACGAAATCCCATATAAATAAATCGATCTAATAATTAGCTGTCGATTTTAAAATTGAAATTTAAAAAACCGTAAATATATATATATTTTTTTAAGACCTTTATAAAGAATAAATCGGTTTTATAATTATATTAAAATTTAATTTTATTTATATTTAGAAGCATGATTATGGAAAAGAGCCGTTCATAAGAAACGAAAGAGTGTTATTACGAAAATATCTCGCTACTTGATATAAACAAAAAAGAGATTAAAAAAAAGGTAGATTAGTACTGAACATTAAGCTTTTATGAATGAAAAACGTGTGTTAGTTTTTAACCTCAAATTTCCCTACAAATGTTTTGTTGGGAAAAAAATTACTACTACTTAAAACCAGTACTAACCAATCAGGTAAAAATATGTGAAGGGCATTTTTAAAAAATAATTTTTTAGTTATACTAGAAAAAAGGAAAAGGCGGGCCTATCTCCCGTTGCAAAAATGTTACGTGGTTTATACTTCGTTACACAAGATTTTGTTAAATGTTTTTGCGAATTGTAACTAAATAATGTTTATGAATTTAGTGTGCTAACGACAAAAACGTTTATAAAGAAAATCTTCAAAATACTAAACATTTTTAGCTGTTTCTTGGGTTGTGTTTTTTTAACATATTTCTAACCCCAATGGTTTCTTTTTTATCCCGAAACAAAAATATAATTTTAGATAAATCGATCATATCAAGAAGTATAAATTATATGAACGAATGATTCGTTCGTGCCCTTCATTCAAATTAAAAGTGTAAGCACAAACAGCAAACAAACCAACACACCATGCTCTTTTATTGGAGAGAAAGTGATTTCTAATGAAAATATGACCTAACTATTTCCAGCAAAATCTTTGTTAATATCAAAAATTTTGAAATCGGTAGACGACCTGATGATTGCCTAGAAATTAACTCGGTTACCCGTACGTTAAATCGTTTAGTGACAGTTTATTTGAACCCGTTTAAGTCTACTGAGTAGAGGTTCTACCAATAGACCTGCAGATTAAAAGCAGGATGCTTAGATATGAGGGACTACCACAAGACGAGATAGCGGCTCAATTGGAGCAAGAATGGCAGTTGGAATGGTCACGCTCAAGAGTCGGGTATTGGACTAGAAGACTAATCCCTGATATAGGTAGGTGGTATGGAAGTAGAAGCGGAAACGTTGACTTCTATATGACAGTTATTATCGGGGCATGGATCTTTCGGGCAGTACCTAGCCAGAATTGGAAAAAGGGACACACCACAATGTGTTTATTGTGAGGAAACAGGTAATGCGGAGCACACTATATTTTAGATGGGCTGAAAACAGGAGGGTAATTATAACAAATCGATTAACACCGGATAATCTAATTAATTGGATGGTACAAAATCAAGAGAACTGGGACTGGTTCAGAAGGTTTGCTGGAGAGATCCTGAGAACTAAGGAAGAAGAGGGCGGTAGACTGTGATTAAGTTAAGTTAAGTAGGGAAGGGTGGACAGTCTCTCCGTGGAGGGCCCGTATGCTCTGGTATGCGGGTTCCTGCGAAGGGGGAGAATTCCAGGGGAGATGGGAATAAAAGAAAAGACCGAGTCCCGGCCGGCGGTGTTTCTCCCTGCGGGCGTCTAGGCGCTTTGTGGGGTGGGTACCTCGGTTAGAGGCATAGGCGTAAAGACCGAGACCTGGTTCCCTGTGGAGGGGCTGGGGGACGGCATCGCCGGACCTTGGCCCTAACGTGGGGAATTAGAGGCAGGCAAAAAATAAAACAAAAGATCCAAGACCGGGGGGCCAACCTGCCGTGCCGGATGTAAAGCCGGTGGGTGGGGGACGCCCCCTTTGAGTAGAAGGACACTCTCCCCGACTGAGTATACTTAAATGGATATCTGGTCGGGGAGAGTAGGGATAAAAAAAAAAAGAAAAAAAAAAAGTCTACTGAGTAACGTCATCAGTCTGTACACGATTTTTTGCTCTAAAATTCCTTTAATTTCGGGAAAAGATGAAAGTCACAAGGAGCAAGTTCTTCGGACGATACAAACTTTCATCCAAACTTTTGAAAATGTCAGAACGCTCACAATTATGGAGCAGACACACTCCTTCAATGAACAGGACAAATCGATGGTTCTGTGTAACTTTTTCTGTCCTGTGTTCCCATAAATTTTATCTTTCTGCATTAATTGTTTTTTTATCAATCAGATAATTAATTACAGTATTATTCTGATTGATTACTTGAAAGAATAAGGAAGGATAGTCTTCTTGTCCCAAAAAATGTCAATGATAATAACAGATGGAAAATAAGTATTCTCCATATGCTTGTTAAACTTTGTGGAAAAACATTTCCACAAATTTTCCTCGTTCAACACATCTTTTCCGTAAAATTTAATTAGCTGCTGATGAACCTCAGCCGAGTAGATGGTTTTTGTATTCTATTAACGAATCAGTGATTCCATAATCACATATTTATAATCTGTGATATTGACAATTAGCAGAAGTGATATTGAAAAACACTATCTGATGAATTGTTTAAAAGATAATTGACCGTAGATAAATAACGACAAGTTTCTGACCAAGATATATTCCAAAGCGACAACAACTTGTTTAATTAATATGAGGAAACAATTCTTACTATGATTCGTAAAAATATATATTCAGATTATTACCGAAGAACCTATAATTTTTCGTCTATACTATGTTTGCAAGAGAGAAATTTAACAAACTATCAGAGAAATTTCTTCCATAATAAAAAGTTATAATAATCATCAAAATAAGCGCAAATATAAAATTAATATTAATGTAAAATTTTGCTTGGACATGTGGAAAAACAATTCAAGTTGATAACTCAACTTAAAATTAACTTGATGTTGAATTGTTAAAAGAGTAATGTGAAATCCATGTAAATAAAACTTAATTTTATTTTGTCGTCTTTTATAGAGTAAAATTAATTTCAAGGAATCTGACCGATAAAAAAATAATTCCTTTTTTATGAAAAGCTTATTTACCATAATGAAAAACAACCTATTTAATATACCTTCTTCCTTTTTCCTGTTTAGTCTCCGGGAATTACTGTCAGATATTACTTCAGAGGATGATATGTATGAGTTTAAGTGAAACGTAGTCTTGTACAATCTCAGGTCGATCATTTCTGAGATATATGGTTAATTGAAACCCAACCACCAAAGAACACCGGTATCCGCGATCTAGTATTTAAATCCTTAAAAAAATTACTGGTCTTTATTACGACTAGAACGCTAGAATTCTCGACCACAAATCAGCTGATTTGCGAAGACGCGTTCACCATTAGACAAACTCGGTGGGTCCTATGAAACATATCTAAAATATTTCAGCACAACTTTTTCAATAATGATATTTTTATAACAGAACTAATATTTTTTTTTAATTTTTGATGTAACATAATTACACGAACTGCCCAAAAATGAGTGTAATGATTTAAGGTGTATGTATATATGTATGTTTGTTTTACTTCTTTGTACGAAGTAAAGAAAGTATTGTAATTGCCAATAATTTGGTTTTTCATATTTCAATGGAACTATCCATTTTGATCATTCCTGCATCCATTTTGAGTAGTTTTGGTGTAACTTCTATACATACGTACGTATGTATGTATGTATCTCGCATAACACAAAAACAATTAGTCAAAGAATGTTGAAATTTTTTATTTTGGACTGTTGTAACATCTAGTTGTGCACCTCCTCTTTTGATTGCAATCCACTGAGCCAAAAATGTATATACAGCCAGACCTCTAAATAAAGCAGGGTTTCAAGTTTGAAACATTTGGATTTTGGACATTTTCTTAAGTGGAGCAATAAGCTCTCATTGAGAGCTTTTTAACAGTATATCATAACTGGTACTTATTTTCATTGGTTCCAGAGTTATAGCCAAATATAAGTTTAATTAATGAGATATTTGGATCTTACAATGGGATGGCTCGTCGGTTCGAATCCAACTTCATACACATATATTTTTTTTAACTTTTTTTAATATTAATTTATTAATAATTATTAACCTCTGATTGAAAAACAAAAAAAAAGATAACAATAATTAATAATTCATTAATAACATTACAAAAATAAACACGTGAAAAAAAAATCAGAAATTATTAGTGAAATAAAATTTTATGTACTTTTCACTTTAATTCAAAAATTTTTACAGAGTTTAATAATTATTAATAAATCAATATATTTAAATAAAAAATATATATATTTGAATATGAGAGGTCGGATTCGAACCAATGTGCGCACGGCTTCGGATCCGACACGTTCTCACAGACACCAAATATATACTTGATCGACGTGAAACAAAATTACTACATAAACTAATATAAAATCCTAAGGAAATTTTTAGGGCTATTTTTCTAGAGTATAACTGAATAGTGCGTGTTAGTATTTTCTGATGAAGACACGTAAACAGTGCATTCACACACGCAATATGGTTCAAATCGGTGTCCCGATGGCCGTGCCTTCCCCTTGTTAGCTGCAGTAATATGGATCTTAGGTGCCTTATACTGATTTAACTTCTTGAACAAAAAGGTGACTATAGTTATTTTCTTTCAGAATTATAAATGATTTGGTTACGAAAAACAATTTTTTTTTAAACATTAAGATTTTAGTTGTCTTAATTTTTAACTTCTTGAGCAACATCTTGATCTTAGTATATTAAGATAATTTTATTTCCAAAGCCTATCTTGTTTTTTAAACATTAAGTTCTTAAGATCTTAGTATATCAGAGTAATTTTATTTGTTTTATCGTTTACACATTGTCAAAAACGATTTACCTATTATGAAACGATTAACCGAATATTGAAAGTTTGTATTTAGGACTGTGCACAACACATAGTTGTGCAACTTTTACTCTGTCCTAATATTTCAGATAAGATTGTTGAATTAATAATTCTATAAATATTTGATGTTAATATTTTAGCAGTTGTGTAATTGTCCACTTTATTAAAGAATTGGAGGATCCTATTTCACTTTCAAATGAAATAAGTTTAAATGAAGTGCAGCAAAAAATGTGTATGTATGTAATTTAATAGGCTTACAAGGAAGTTATGTGGTATCCACATCAGATTTTTTGTTCCACTGTAGCAGCTCAACGGCTGAACCGATTTAGATTACGACCCTGTGCTGGAATCCTTACGTTACAGGACTGTATAAATAAATAAACAAATATATATATTTGTTTATTTATTTAGGGATTTGCCGGTTGTAGGGATTTGCCGGTTGATACACAAACTTTAATTCAATGAATTAAATTAATGAACTGGGAACTGTGAGCCTCTATCACTTTGTTAGCTGGGTTTGAACCGAATGATTCGAATAATCGAATGATACAAAAATAACAGTATTAAATTTACGTTAAATAAAATAAAATAATATTAAATAAACTTAAAAGATTTTTATTTAATAAAAGCAAGCTTCCTGTGGGAACTGCGTGTGAAGCTAGAGTGGTGAGGTGATGCGAGCACTCCTGTGAGGCTGGACTAATCATTACAAACAACTGGTAACGAACGGGGTGCCCCAGGGGCGTTGTTTTGAGAGGTGCAAAGGGTGCTCTTATAATATCTATGCTGACAATCGTCCGATTTTCAAAATTCAAACGGGATATTTGCTAGTGTAATACAAAATCATGATGGAACACCAAACCTGAACAAAAATTAACTGATATATTCAGAAATGGATCTTACTTACACGACTGCCCAAAAAAACGTGAGATGTATTTAGGATGTATGTATGTTTATTTGTTTGTTCCATCGTAGAAGGATTTTCATGATAATATATAAAACAGTAATAAGCTAATAGAATTTCATCGAGTGTATTGCAATTTTAAATCCCTCTAAAAATACAGTTTAATACGATTACTTTTAGGCTTGAAAATCCTGTTACTAAAAGTTGTAATCTTTTTCTTCATTCTTGTTATTTCCGAATAAAAAAATATAATTTATTTACCTTTTCAGTAGATAGGTTGGCAAGTAAAATCAGTAAAAGATGGCTGCAATAGAAGTCGTGTATTTTATTTTTTTATTATTAATTCATAATATTATTTTTGTGTACAAAGCGTAAAAAAATTAACGAACAAATTAATCAAATTTATTACCGTAATTTATTCATTCAATATCATACAGATCTTAAAACACAAATTTTTGATACAAATAAATCGATACTGAAAATACTGTCGATTATCGATTTAAAATCGTATATGTTATTTTAAGGAATCTAACGCGGGTTCATACATGTAAAGTGGTTCAGCCGTTGGCTGTCACAGTGGAACAAACGTACATGCATAAATACATTCGCCCTAAAAACTCTATACTTTTTTTTGGGCAGTCGTGTAAAAATAGTATGATATAGTTCGTCCAGTGTAAATAATAGTTAATTTTTACGTCGGGAAAAAAAAGATACTAATTACGTGAAATATCGTTTCCGATTACTTTAGCTGTGTTGATGTTCACAAGAAAAGTATACAGTAAAGACTCTTTACTGTAAAACAGTAAAACAGCAAGTAGTAGTGCAAAACAGGCTTGAGACAAGGAGATGATTGTCACCGCTTTTATTCAACTGTGCCCTTGAATTTATAATACGGGATTGGAAAAAACTAAATAAAGACAAGTTAAAATAGGAAAAGGTATCTCAGTAAATCGCCTAGGCTTTGCGGACGATTTAGCCCTACTATCCCAAAATATAGAAGAGGCCAGATACCAACTGTCAACACTGGAAGAGATTGCAAGAAAAATTGGTCTAAAAATTTCATACGAAAAAACCAAAATTAAGGTGAGAGACCCACTATGCATAAGCAAAGTAAAAATAAACAATAATTACATAGAACTAGTAGAAAACTTTAAATATTTGGGGGAAAACATCACACACAACCTCCAAGAAAATCCAAATTGGAATGAAAGAATATAAACTCATCAAAGCCACAATAAAAACATAAAACATTTATAACAAAAAATGCATGTCCATAAACACAAAAATAAGACATTATAACTCAGTTATCCGACCGGAAATACTTTACGGATGCAAAACCATATTTGGACCGTACCAGACAAGGTTTACCGACAAAATGGAAAAGATTGAAAGACAGATTTTACTACGATGCATCGGGAAAAACATTAAAAAAGACGGGATTTGGAGAATTATTCCAAAGGAAGAGATTTACAAAACGATCATCCCGATAACTAATAGATTTAGAAAGCAGAGAATTTTCTTTCTAGAAAATATTTTCAGACCGGAAGAGACCATACTTATCAGACGGATAATCGAACTTTTCTGGAACAAGAAAAGCAGACCGAACTGGTTATACGAAGTACAGAAAGACATGGAGTAATTAGACATAAAAACCTAAAAACGAAAACCGGAAACTATGAGAAATTAAAAAATAATGAAACAAGATTCCTATCAAAACCCAAGAAAACAATAAGCCGGGTGTACTTTGAATAAGAAAGGGCAAGAAGATCTGAAACCCTTAGAAATTACTGGCAAAAAATAAAAGCTGAAAAACAACAAATCAGCAAGAAAAGAAAGAACTTGCCAAAAAAAAAAAAAGAACGAACTAAAGTGATCCATTATGGTCTTAAATGTAAAAAAAAAAAAGTTTATATGGCTGAAATTAACGGTATACTAAGCTCATGAATTTTTTAAAAAATAAATGGCATCTTTTTACAACTCTAAGTGTAACCATTATATTTTACGTTATCAATAAATTACCATCCCATGGCAACTTCAGTAGAATATCTGTGGTGTACAATATAATGTTTTATTAAAATTTATAATAGAATAAATTTGTTGAAATATTCCTGATTACTTATTTACTGAACAAGTTGCGATGAGGTAATGATAAATAACGATCAAGCTCAGTTTCGTTTTTAATTGCTAACATAATTTTATTTTATTGTAATGTTAGAACTAATCAATCTAATCCACTTTTTATAGTTAATATTTTATTTGCTAACGGACGTAAGATACAAGCGAATGACCATTTGAGAATGGTTAAATAGCCTTGTAAAAAATAAATAAAAAATTCTTTTCATTACAGAAAGAAATTTTAAATAAATAAACGAAATGATATTCAAAAACACGAAACAAAATCCTTAAGTATACAATTAAAAAAAAAAAAAAAAAAGTACGGTAAAAGAAGTGTTTAGATAAAAAGAGAGAAATCAGATAGACCATGTTTTCACTAATTCAACTACCAAATTACTACTACTATTACTACTGTAAGAAGAAATAAATGGTATAGTGTAGGATAATAGCTTGTATGCAGTCTAGCCATGTGAGTTGGCCAGCCGTTGAGTTTTTAAGCGGTGTTGTGTTGGCTATTATTATAATGGAATATTGTTTGGCTTCCTATTTTCTTGCTTGACCGGTTCAGCAATTGCTTCGCATTACACCCAGCTGTCCATCACATTAAGCGTTGTTCTTTCTCCCTTATTTTATTGTGCTTTATACTACATCCCGTATCACTTCAAATCACAATTCATACACTATAAATTCAACTTTATTCTATATACCTTTTAATACTGCATTATGTCTATTCGACCTAAAATTCTTATTTATTAACGCCCAATTTCACTTCTGGTCTATAAATAATTTTTTTATTATTTTATTTATTAAATAACGCTTAATTTTTACCAGATTATTGATTTCCTAATAAACATCGATCGATTAATCTATCTTTTTTATATTATTTGTAAAATATACGAAATAAATTATACAGGGTTCATTGGGTAATACTTAATCGTAAAATTATTATCCAGTAATACAATTAAATAATAATTTAAAAAAATCAGTTAGAAAGGAATGGATTCCTCGAAAAATTCTTTTACAGTTATTCTCGTTGAACATAATCTGATATAGTAAACTTTCTAAGAAAAAGATTTTCCAATATTATTTTTATTTATAACACGTTAATTTTTATTTATTTTTAATAAATAATAATCCAAATATTAATTTACATTTAAAAAACTGAACAGATTTGGATGTCGGATCGACTATTAAAATACTCAATAAAATATCTTAAAAAAACGTTGTTGCAAAATTTATTAAGTTTTTAATTTTAAATTAAAAAAATATCTGGTCCCTTATATTAAGTAAATGTGTAGAAAAAAATTAAAAGGTAAATTCGTTTATAATTTACAAGTCCACATAATCGGTTATTAAGTATATAGTTTTAATAAAACGTAATTTATCATAGAAATATATAAACTGTTGCACAACGTATTTCTATTCTACAATTAATTTTATAAAAATAAATCGCTGATTCTACATAAGAAAAATGGTACACTATAATCTTTCCAGTCTACCCGTAATAAACTATGAAAATTTTACGCCATCATGATTAAACCTAATGTTTTTCTTATAATTAGTAATATACCTGAATAAATATTATAGTAAAATAGATAAATTGGTCAAAAAGGAAGATTCCTGACAATACTTCCTTCGGTCTACGTATGTCATATTAAATACAATTAGATACTAAAATGTACTATATTTGTATTTTAGAGAATATTAGATGTGGTTTCACCATTAGGCTTTTCAACCTATGAATATTAATGTATCACTAAAATGCTGAAATTAAAAAATAAAACTAACTTTATTTGGACCCCTACGAAATTGAATATATCCCAACATCCATCAACGATGTAATTTCCATGACCCTAGTATTTATGCCAACATTTTTATAAAATAATTTGGACGTTTAACTAAAAAAAATGTATCTTAAAAACAATCAAAGTAAACCTATCAGCACACGTAATTCATTCATGAACAATTAAATCAACAGGAGTAAAAAGAAATGCAATCCCATGATGACTAAACAAACTTTTTTTTTGAGTTCATCAGTTTTAATCCCCTCCCCCTGGCCCAAGACCCGAAACCTAGCATGAACACAGCTCCAGGGGGTGCCATCGCCTCAAACTGCCTAATCGAGAACTGACGCGCCCCCCAGACATCCGGGACTCGGTCTTTAATTAATCGACATGTCTCTAATGAGGGGACCTCATAGAGATCCCCCAACGAGATTCCGGTCTAGACGCCGCGCCTCAAATGAGGAACCACAAAGGGATCCCTCCACCGGGAAAACGGTATTTCTTTGCCCCCCACATCGAAGTTCGGCCGGAACAGTACGGAAGTTCCTGTCCAATCACCAGCAGCTGGACACCTAAGCGGCTCACCCCTCCTGGACAGGGCCGTCCCAACCCAGGTCTTCCCCAAAACACAGGAAAAGCATCTCATTATTTGGTATTGGTCCTGCAGCCGTGTCCCCCGAGAGAATGCCTTCGGGAATTACATAGGGTAGATTTGGTCTCCGTTAGCCGCAGGACCCAGGTCGGTCCCCAATCCCCCAACATCTATAGCAACGCTCCTCAGAGTTGACTGAACCCAATTAGTATAATAATTAATAACGTGTCCACTAGACAGCCACCAGATAGTTAATGGTCAGATTTAAAGACAGACTGTCTCCTTACAAGACCAACTATAGCAGAATCCTCAGGAGAATACTATTAAGAGTATGGCTCAAATTCAAATAGGATTAAAACAGGAGAAATAAAAATCAAGATAAAGAAAATGGGTAAGGATGTTTTATATATGAAACAACTATTTCATGTGGTAAATAAGCTTACTCAGAAGACAATTATCAATTTGTAACGTGGGTGAGATCGAAAAATATTTACTTAGGATAAAAATGTTAAAAATCAACAATTTAACATCGACTTATAAATATCTGCTGCAAAAAAAAATGTTTTTCCTCCACAAACTAAGTAATCATATGACAATTTTTTTTTCAAATTTGCAAAAAAAATATTCATAGTATTCATCGTATAATATTCATACTACTCATATTTCATCCATAGAACATATGGGATATCCAACTGAACTGAAGATTGAATATAGTTAATAAGGAAGAATATACCAATAGAAAACCCTTAGATTGAATATGCGGAGAAAAAATCTTGATTTATAAAAATTACAAAAGTAATTTTTTTATCACAAATCTTTTATCGGTTTCAAATCGTCAATCGGTCATAAATCGGCTCCAAGAAGGAATCATAAGTAAATATAATTACAATAAGCATTTGATGAGGGGTTTCCAAAAACTCCGTAAAACTCCAATGAAAAACAAAAGAATCAAAAAGGTTACAAGAAAAATAAAAATAAAAAACAAAACAGTAACATAATTTAGGTTAATTTTACCTTCGCATGGCCCGTTGGTATATATAATACATAAAAATATAATTATAATTTCCGTTTACCAACAACTGTGTGTAATTAATTATGTTCAAGCGTTTTCGGAAATATTATTTCCCATCTTCAGGAACATATGATGATCTCATTGCCATAGTGTTTTGGGTATTATTTAGACCAATCTTACTTAGCATGGCCCGTTGGTATACATAATATATAAAAATATAATTATAAATTGCTAAGTAAAATTAATCTAAATTATACCCAAAAACGTATAGCAATGAAATTATATGTTTCTGAAGATGGAGAATAATATTTCCGAAAGCGCTTGAACATACTTAATTACAATTATTGCTAAGCGGAATTTAAAATTATATTTTTATAAAGTAACATAATTAGCCCATGAAAGAAAATTAGGCTCTTCCTCAAGGTATAGAGAAAATGTCCATCACTTAAGGGATGTCGTTCCCGGCCCAAGAACCATTCAGATTCTCTCAGGTACAGCACCGGAAGGCGTTTAAGTCATCAGACATCCTCTCACTGTTGTCTAGGAGATTCAGCTCAAGATAGTTAACATGATCGCCTATACGTTGTTTTTACGAAGCTCGGCTGATAAATTTTGCACACTAGCGTGCTACACGGAGAACAGAGGTACTATCGAGTTGGGCGTAACAGCACATGATAACTAAATTCCCCTCTACAAACCTGCGATAATGCGTTGAAATCCGTCGATGGTTTAGTTTTCAGTTGCAGTTAAAATGGAGTCGAGTACGGCCAATATGTCAACACGGTTAAAAAAGCCCGCAGTGATAAAATTTTTATCAGGAGAAAATGTGAATCCTACGAATATTTTATCTCGTTTAAAAGCGGTTTACAATAGTGAAAACTCGTAACAGGAGTACTGTGAATAGTGGGTGTTGAAATTTTGCGAATGTGAAGCTGGTAAAGCGACAATTGAGGACGCACTACGCAGCGGATGACCAATTTCTGTGACTGATGAGAAAAATCGAAAGGAGGTGTACGATTTTCTTCAAAGTGATCGGAAAATCACCTAGCATAGTATCGCTATTTAGTTAGGAATACCTAAAGAACGAGTAGACAATAATATCGAACAGTTGGGTTACTGTAAAATCTGTGCATGATGGGTACCGCGTAAATTCTCTGATGGCTCTTCGCAAGCTGTAGTTTGAGCCTATTCTTCGTCCGCCATACTCACAGGATTTGGCTCCTTGCGATTTCCACCTTTTTGCTCATCTCAAGAGGAATTTACAAGGTAATCATTGCACCACTGACGATGAGGTGAAGGAAGCTATGGCCACTTGGATCCGCGAAAGAACACCAGAATTTTTCAGTGACGGAATGCAAAAACTTGTCACACGTTGAGAAAAGTGTAACAGTGAAAACGGAGATTACATTAAAAAATAAAAACTGCATTTTGTAGCTAAGGTATTGTAATTTTATTCATTTATTATTTCATTCCAATATCTCTTTTCATTCCCATGTTACGCATAGATGTGCAAAATTTATCAGCCGAGACTCGTAATGTGAATCGAATCGTTTGATTTCCTCACCAACATAAGGCAATTCCAGATAGTTATGAATTTTTTTAATCTGTGCAAACTACGATACCCCTGTAATAATTTTCGCTAACTTATTGTGAAAACGTTGTATGACCCCAGTCCTGATTTTGCTCATCGTACTCATATACCTACGTACGATATAATACATAGAAACATAATGGTATATGTGTATACCATACATCCAAATAGGTTTTAGAATTACCTTGCATATTAAAAGTTTGTTGGACAACAAATGCGAATTCCTGCATAGTAACCAATAAAGCTCTTTAGACCTGATATTTTACTGTTTTTTTTCTTTCCTATGGTTCTTCCAGCACAAGCAGCCCTTAAGGTGGAGTCTGAGGTACCACACACGATCAGAATGCGGGATGAAAGCTAGGTGGACCCGGAACAATCACCCCTTCCTTAAAACAAACATGACGTGATTCGATTTATTGTGGTTTACTTTTCTTTTCTACTTTGCTAGTCACACATCGAATGTATTTAAATGCAAAGATTTATTTTAACTCATATTTTCAGGTCGTAAACAAGAAAAATTGTATCTATTTTGATATTCTATATTATCTAATTTACCTTATTTTTAAGATGAAATAATTTTGCACAAACTATCATATACTGGTATTTAATTTGGTTCTAAGTATTTATTATTTAATAAATTAATAATTATGTGAGGTACATATTATTATTTTCAACGGGAAAAATACATTAACCTGAACTTTCCCCAGTCAATTTCTGAATGCGCTAATGTTACTTATGAGTTATATATTTTGGAAAATATAGTGTTGATGATGATTGTTTATATTACTAAATATTATCTGTATTTTAGTGAATCCGGGAAAGCTGATACACATCAGAATATTTGATAAAATATTAATAATAGGTCCGAATACAAATATTAATATTATAAGATAATATACTGATTAATAAAGCAAAATGTTCGTCTGAGAAAAAAAGGGAAAACCACTTTACTCCTCACTTTTCGAAGTAATTTTTTTAGTCTTATTAATAACTATACAAATTTCGAGAATGACTGGTATCGTAACAAACGATAAGGTTATAGTTCCGAACGTAATAAATTTGAAATGTAAACTTAATACAAATACTTAGTTTATGAAACCATTGTTAAAAGGTAAATACGTAGATCACACAGATTACTTTTTATTTGAACTTTGCACAAACTGTAGCCACTATGGTATGTGTATGGTATGTTTCAACTAATATTCAATTGCAGTTGCAATAATTATATGACGTACACTGAGGTATGTTTAAAAAAAATGCTTTTGAAGTGGATATCACGTAACAGATTCATTAGCTTTACTTGTCGCATATAACAAAGCGAACGACACAGTACAAAAAAAGAGATTTAAACATTTTAAATTCTGGTAATTTAAATAAAACAATGGTAGTATAACAATAAATGGAAATTATGTTCTAAATGAAAGAGTTTTCTTTTAAAAATATGCACTGATGAAAAAATGCAACGAAGATTTAAGTATCGATATTAACAATGCAAAAACTTTCTTAGCAGATATTTTTTGTTTATTTAAAAGTATTTCAAATTTTATCCCGTACAATTTACATTTTTTTTACATATTGATGAAGATTTTGGTCCAGAAAATTCTTAATTTTTAATCTTTATAGTCGCTATTATACCACACAAAAGAAGAAAGGTAATTTTCATACGATTTCAGTTCATATATTTTATATTATAAATACCGAAAAACTAATAATTATAAAAACAAATTAAAAAAGAATAATTATCTTTTTAAAAGACAGTTAGATGTTAGAAGTAAAATTTTAATTTTATTTCCACTTACAGTTTATATTTGATACCTTCGTTTTTTTTTAGCCTCCGGGATCAGCGTTAGATATTGCTTCAGAGGATGAGATGAATGAACCCGGGACCTCCGGATACAAGGGCGAGACTCAACCACTCGCACCATGGAGGTCGGCTACGTTTGGTATCTGAACTCCTTGTATCTCTTTACCTCTTCAAGATCCCGAATTTAATCCAAATTATAACACATGTGCTTTATTTGTATAAAAGTTACCAAAGTCTGAAAATTTTTCTTCCAGCCAATTCTAAATTACTAACCCAAATATATGCTACCCCATACACACACGCCCGCGCAGGTACATAAATAAACGCACGTTTATGGTAAATTATAAACCTCCTATCTTTTAACTGCTTTTTTTTGACTATTCATAACCTCACGAGTCCATAAAATACTGGGTGAATCGAAAAGGACATCATAAATTTAAAAGTATATAAAAATTTATTGAGATAACTTACAGATTTGGTTGAGGTCTCATTTCATAGAAAACGACATCAAGTTTGTCACCAAGCATTAACTTTGGTTTGATATGGCTTCCATCTGTAATGCGACATACATCCCAACTGAAGTCGAGTTCTTTCCAGACCGTACCCAGCAAACTGGATGTTACTTCTACAGCGAAGTCTTAGCTCAACATGATCAGCAACTAAAGGTGTTACGTAAATCAGATCTTTAATGGATTCCCAGAAAAAATATTTAGCGGCTACAAATCAGGGGAGCGAGCTGGCCATCCAGTTAACCTTCACGACCGATTCACTGTCCTGAAAATCAAGTATCAAGAAAAACTTGGACTTTTAGGCGGTAGTGAGTTGGTGTCCCGTCATTCTGATGGTAATAGTGTCCATCTTTGTCATTATCGTCTAAATGAGGAATTAGAAAATTCTGAAGCAAGTAAACGATACCATTTACATTGTCTCCTGGAAGAAGAACAGGCTGTACCAGTCTTTATTTTCTTAGGGCACAAAAAGTGTGGATCTTAGGGCTATCATAAATGTGCTGCAAAGTATTACGAGGGTTTTTGCTATCCCATATTCGATAGTTATGGGTGATCCCCTTGCCACTGATGTGAAACGTTGACTCTTCACTAAAAATTATATTGTCTAAAACTGTATCGTTGTCTGAAATTCTATCATCATTTCCACACAAAACTGCAGCCGATCAATTTTTTCGTCATCTGTAATGTGTAGAACTACGGTTGGTTTGTATGGCTACTAGTACAATCGGTTTGACTTCTATTCCTATAATTCAAATACGCGCCAACAGTCGTTTGTGGAATGCCAGTCTCACGTGATGCACGTGGAGTTAATTTTTTTGAACTACGCGAAAAGCTTTCTTTGAATTATTCCATATTAGCTTCAGAGACGCGTGGGCGTCCTGGTGATTTTAAATGTTTAACAGAATAATCTGTCTCAACGAAAGTTTAGTGCCAAGAATAAATTGCATGTGTACTAGCAGGCTCCCTACTGTACGCTCTGCAAAAATTACGTTGAACTGCAGTTGCTGGCTGCAAATTGTGAAAACAAAACACATAGCAAGCACGTCACGCATCAGTAAATGAATCCATTTTTAACAACACTGGTGACAGTGCTAGTGGGCGAATACGTCACTAATGAACTATGTAGAACTATGATATCCACGATTTGAATACTAGATCGTGGATACCGGTGTTCTTTGGTGGTAGGGTTTCAATTAACCACACATCTCAGAAATGGTCGACCTGAGACTGTACAAGACTACACACTTCACTTAAACTTATACATATCACCTTCATTCATCCTTTGAAGTAATACCTGATGGTAATGCCTGTTAGATAAACAGGAATAAAAAGAAAGGCACTAATAAACTAAGCGAGTGAAAACTTGTTGTGTTTTGCTATGAAATGAAACCTCAAATGAATTTTTCAGTTATGTAAATAAATTTTTATATTTTAAAGTTGTAAAGTTCTTTTTAATCACGTTTAGCACTAAAAAAAAAAAAAATGGGAATTAGATCATTTTTGGATTGAATATGATGTACTATGTCTTTTCCTTCTTTTGAAGCACGCTTATACTATTACTGCTGGAAAAATCAAAATCAAAAATATTTTCAATAAAAGTATTTTCAATTTTTTTTTTGTCTTCAGTCAAAAAAAAATTTGACTGCAAAACCTTTTCTTCAGGGTTTTAAACCCCAATCTAAATTTCATTATCACCAAATTATGGTCGCTATCAATGTCTGCTCCAGGGTAAGTTTTGCAGTCAACGAGTTGATTTCTAAATCTTTGCTTAACTACAAAGATTGATTTATTAAGACTTATTTTCAATAACTACATTTAATCACAATTATTTTTCAGGCTACATCACCACTAAAAAAATCAATTATAATAAGTAGTAAGAGATTATGTAATTTTTCCATTTTTAAGATAAAATAATCCTAATTTAAAATTAATGAATTCTGTTGAATAGCTGATTATATAATTAGTGTAATCATAATAATAACTGCGAGTAGAATTATATAGCTTGATTATTTACAAAATACAACCAAACCTCATAGATTATTAATTTGGTAATAAAAATATGTTTCTTTCGGGTTTTACGTTTACAACCATAAATCAATTCAAATCTCTATTTTCTGATCTCAGTGGAGGAGTGGTAGTGTCTCACCCTTTCATCCGGAGGTCCTGGGTTTGAGTCGCAGTCAGGCATTGCATTATTCATACGATGATACAAATTTTCAATCTCGTATGACAAAATGAGCAAGACAGTCAACCGTCATCCCAAAAAAAAGAACTCTATTTAATATATCTAGCCATCAAATATATTAGTGAATCAATTTATTTCGGTAAAAAAAAAATTAAAAATAATAATAACACAACCAAAATGATAATACAAAACATACGAGTATTTCTTTTATATCTTGTAAATTATAAATTACAATTCCTTTAATGTGGTTTTTGTTTAGCGACGATATTTTTCTTTAACCTACATGGATGCTTATGTTAACATTATTATTGCATTATGATAAGTGATGAACCAGTGGTTTTAGTCTTGACCACAATAAAATAAATAAAATCTCAAAAATAAAAAACAACAGAAAAACTGTAAGAAAAGAGATAAGGGTATTATATTGTATTATTATTATTCTACTCTTGCAAATTTACTTTCAGTACTTTAATAATACACTCGTAACCTATTACCACATATTAAATGTCCTAGTTAGTTATGTCCAGTAATAAAACAAACAATATTATAAGTGAGGTTAGAATCAAGTAAAACCTGTTTTCCGTTATTAGAATTAAAATCAAAACTACACTATTATAAATACGGGTATTTAGAAGGTATGTTTGTAATATTACAAGCAACTCAGCTTCGTTTAGGATATGTGCTATGTAGCCTAATATTCGGACACAGTAAATAATTATTTTAACATGTCTCAAAATGCTGGATAGTATTCTGAATTTTTTACCGGTAGAAAGTCTGAACTTATCCTCAGGTGACTTTGCAGCATCTGAAGGATAGAAATATGTATTTTGAATAGTTTTTAACACAAAATTCCTGATCACTAATGCGCAAATCCCATCTAAGGAAAAAAGTATTTATCAAACTTTTGTTCACAAAATAAATGTCTATTTCTTAAGGATTATTCTTTTTTTTTTTTATAAAGTTCCTAACGAAATTTTATTACGCATATACCCGTAAAGTTTTATAAGACGAATTTTAGAATTTCAATTACTGTATCTTATTTTTAATTTTCAATTTTATTATATTTACCTCTACCCAGGTTTGTAAACAATAAAATATATAGTACGACTAACCGATTCATAGTCTAAATATAAGGTTTTAAAAAAATTAAAATTGAGCTTAAGTTTGGTACAAAAAAAATATTACTCAAAAATTAACGTGATTTGAAATAATCGCATAAAAATTAAAAAAAAAAAAAATCAATTGTTTTACACATCGATTTTTGTAAATAGATTCAACGTTGTAATGTTGAGTTAGGTCGTTTCGCCAGTGCCCACCCATTCCCTTTCGCCAACCCAGTTGTGCATGCTGCACAATTACGGAGAGCTAAATGTAGTCTAAAAAAAAAATAACCGATGAGTGATTTCTACACTTCTCTTCATCGAAATGTCTTCGTTTTGATTAAATAGCATTCACTGATATCTTATCATGGTTATTAAGTGTATAATATATACGAATAGAAAAAAGTAGGGGAACGGAATATCATTTCATCTGTAAGTACGAGTATATAATACACTTATGGTTGTTTTACAATTGTTTTTGTTTTAGTTTACTGTGCTTTAAATAGACAATAGCGATATTAACCCCAGCAGAATGTGAACTTGCCGCGATCCTGACCCCCGTAGGGGAAGAGACACCTTTGACTATCCCCGTCGCTACACCACCCCCTCCGTTCCGGACTTTGATGGGCTTTATCTGAAGTTGTTTTTAGACAACCTAAACTTGATAACACAACACAGTTCTCAGTTTGGTAACTGTCAGAATGCCACCGATACAAATGCCTCGCCAGATATCAGTGTATTTACACAACCTACTATTGGTTTCGTCTGGCCGCTTCCAACCACGAGCACCTACTACTATAACTTACAACCATCAACTATAAAATTAACCGATTCGCGGGAGCGAAATCCCTGAGCCTTCTTCTAACACCGAATGTTTCAGACAAAATCTTTTCCTACATCTAACTTCAATTAGACTACGCACTCAGATCATTACTTGACTGAGTAACACAGAAAATTCTATCCGCATACCAACAAAAGTGTTGATTGCAACAACCAAAATTTATCCTACAATATTCAAAATCCTCTTGATTTACTTAAGAATCAAGAAACATATTCACAAATTTAGTAAGCCTCTAATTAAATCATACCCTATCTTTGTCTAGTCCCCTTTCGGGAGCGAGTCCAATGCCTACACCCTCCCACACCGCAGCTCCATCACAAAGTTCTCTGCACATCAACATCATTCTAAGAGTGAATATATCAGCTAACCGAGGTTCGATACCAAAACGCCTAAGATAGGCTAAGCGGATCCTTATCCACCCGGGTTACTATTCTATCTAGATATCCATAACAACATCAGATAAACTCAGCCGTTCTCCGCAGGGCTAAGAATCTAGGAAGCCAGAAATTATGTTTTATTTCCTTTCGGTTATCCAATTGCAAGTTTTCATTTTTAAAAAAAATCAAAATTAATTTTACTGGCAACGTGTAGTATGAAAAAAAAAATTATTAAGAATTAAATGCTAAAAATAATAAAGATTAATTGTTTATCATTGTTTAATAAATATATATTGAAAATTACATTTGAATTCAATTATTCATTTGTGTTATTTGTTATCAATAAAACTATATTAAAACATTTTGCGAAGTTATTTACGTAACCAAACCTTAGTAAGAATTTCATAGTACATTATTTAAGTACCTATTTATACAAAAACTCATTCAACTATAAGCTAATGGGTAAATAAATTTTTTTTCTTTGCCATATCAAGAAATAGGCTTATTCATCTCGTACTGGCGCTTATCTTTTATACGGTCTTCCTCGATCTCTCCTTCCACAAGGATTATATTCAAAAGCTTTGACTGGTAAACGTTCTGATGACATTCTATTTAAGTGATCGTACCAATTAGCTCTGAAATTCTTAATTGTGCCTAACAATGACGTCATACTGAGTTATCGTCTTAATATTTTCGTTAGGTTTCTTGTTTAGTTTGGTGTAACCTGCCGCTGCTCTTAGATATTTTATTTCCATAGCTTGAACCATAGATTCATTTTTCGATAAAATCCATGTTTCACTCCCATAAAGTATAATTGGAACAACCAATGTTTTATAAAACTTAGGGTATTTGCGGAGAAATTCCAAATTTTCCTAACGGGAAGTCCGCAGTAACCAGGCAAAAAACACTTCCGCATCGTGTTTTTTTCTTTCACTTCAGGCCAAATAAATTGCAAAAAGTAAATAAATTTAATGGTTTATTGAATATTTAAAACATTAAATAAGTAAAATAAGACAAAACACTCACATTTCATAAAAGTTTTAAAAGCAACAGATTTTAGTGAAGCCTGCATCAGTAATTATCTGGCTTGACGTTAAAAGAGTGGGAGAAACTTTGCACTGCACCAGAGCGCATTTACAGTACTTCACTAGTAACCCATTTATATACATGATTATTTTTTCCTTAGTTTTAATTGTTTAATAGTATTTTTAATTGTTTTATTGAGAGGTTTTAAAGAAAATCTATTTTATTTTAAAAGTTAAAATTACAAAAAAATAAACAAAACAAATAGTATTTGAGTTTAATTTAAAGAGAATCTACTTCTATTTATAAATCTGTTTTCCATTATTTGTTAATTTTTTTTTAATTGTTAAGTTTAAAAAAAAATTGTTAATTAAAATGTTAAAAAATTGTGTGTTGTTAATTCCTAAGTTAAAAAAAAAAATTATAGGTTTAATTTTTATTTTTATTTTTTAAACGTTCCTATTGGAAAAACTCAGTTTAATTAATCCACATATTTCTTTTAAAATGATACTTAAGGATTTCATTATAGCATAAAACAAAACAAATTTATACTTTTTGAAAAAATTTACATAAAAGAATTTTTATTAAATAATAAAATAAAGTAGAAGTCACATGCTACTAGTAAGTACAAATCGCAACAATAATAAAGGAAATAGAACTTCCTCACGTGGCGCTGTGGGAGCTTTGCTAATTCCTGATCGTACTTAGAAAACAATTAAGAAGATCGTGCAGGTTCCAACTAGTTCAAGTTTGTGCTCATTAGGCATATCCAAGATCACAAACTTAACGTATGCATCCTTACAATTACATATGTACATATACATGTATATATACCTGTACACACTCATATATGTAAACTTAAGAAACTGATGCTATCTAACTTGTCCACGAGGTAATAAAACACAATTTAATTGAACACGAAAAATTTCCTACATTGCTAACAACGCACTACAGATTATACACAGAATACCAGTTGTTCTTACTAGCCGTGCAACCAATTTACCTTTCTGTATTTCGAGCGTGTCCATATAAATTTTGTATTTAGGTATGCTTAAAAGAATTTCATATAAATATCAAATCGTGGAAGCCGTTAAGCTGCATTATTTTTAAATTCATATAAACAAATTTCTTCTCGGACAAGGATGTTTTATGAAGCTGTAGATACTTGAAAGAATTTTGCTTTGGTAAATAACAATAACTATTTGTTGTTGTAATTAACATGATTATTTTTGCATACTAAACATTAATCTGAATATTGAAGTCCACCACTTACATGAACTAATCCTGCTTAAAATATCGAACAATTATTTACTTTTAACACTTATCCCTGGTAATAAAACAGGAAAAAATTAGAAAGGAAAAATATTATCAGACTTTAAAATTTACTCTTATGGGAAGATGTTAAAATTCAACATAAGAACGAGTATGTCATGTTTCTTATTTAATTGTCTGTCACAAGTTTGTGTGGCAACATCCTGTTAAAAGACAAACTAATTTCGTTGAACCGAACATCAAAACAGTCAGGTTGAGCTAATTCAATGATTTACTGATATTTAAAAAGTAAAACCTATAGAAAAATAAAAATTTAGTACATATATATCAAAATAATATCTGTAAAACCAAACAACAAACACAGTAATAGAAAAATCCATAGACTACCAAAACTCAACTTTAGCGGGATTCCGTGAAAATAACAAAGACCTTATTAACAATTTTTTTCTTCCAATACATACATACAAATAAAATAACAAAAAAATTATTGATGTCTGTGATAAATATAAAAAAGCTTACAAACCAAATAACCATGTTATAAAATATTTAAGGAATAATAATCATAAAACAATGAAGAAAACAATGCCATTCATTGTTTCTTTAGAAGAAACAATGAACGGCATAGATGAAGTCCTACGCAAGAACTATCGCATGAAAATAAACAAGAACAAAACAAAAGTAATGAAATGTAGTAGAAATAAAAAAGATGGACCACTGAATGTGAAAATAGGAGGAGAAAAGATTATGGAGGTAGAAGAATTTTGTTATTTGGGAAGTAGAATTACTAAAGATGGACGAAGCAGGAGCGACATAAAATGCCGAATAGCACAAGCTAAATGAGCCTTCAATAAGAAATATAATTTGTTTACATCAAAAATTAATTTAAATGTCAAGAAAAGATTTTTGAAAGTATATGTTTGGAGTGTCGCTTTATATGGAAGTGAAACTTGGACGATCGGAGTATCTGTGAAGAAAAGATTAGAAGCTTTTGAAATTCGGTGCTATAGGAGAATGTTAAAAATCAGATTGGTGGATAAAGTGACAAATGAAGATGTATTGCGGCAAATAGATGAAGAAAGAATCATTTGGAAAAATATCGTTAAAAGAAGAGACAGACTTCTAGGCCACATACTAAGGCATCCTGGAATAGTCGCTTTAATATTGGAAGGACAGGTAGAAGGACATCAAAGATGTCCTTCTACCTGTGGAAGAAATTGTGTAGGCAGGCCACGTTTGGAACATGTAAAACAAATTGTTAGGGATGTAGGATGTAGAGGGTATACTGAAATGAAACAACTAGCACTAGATAGGGAATGTTGGAGAGCTGCATCAAACCAGTCAAATGACTGAAGACAAAAAAAAAAAAAAATCATAAAAATGATGGAAGAATTTTAAGTGGAATATACAAACTAATTGTAATGAATATAATAAAATCTGTATTGCTATAACTAACAGGTCCTTAAAAAAATCCCTTGCGGCACGCCAGAAGGAGGAGGTAGATTTCACCGGTGTTAAGTAGGGGATAAAAAAGATTTCCACCTTAAAGTTAAGAAAAACTTAAAATTTATTCAATACGACAGTGGCTGCATGTGAAAAAAGTTTCACATGTTCAGCACACGACAAGAACCATCTTCTTAAAATTCCAGCAGTAATGATCCCTTGCCGTAAGGATTGGTCTTATCATAAATTGTTTCAGACAAAGCTTTTAGGTAAGATGACTAACGAGCAATTTAAACCGATTAGATACTGTGCCTATTAAGTGAGGTATGATTTTTTTTGTCTTCGTAACCCCATTTTTTGCATTCTCTGGGCCAGCGCTTGATGATATCAAAAAAATTTGCTTAGATATGTTTTATGCCCTTATCCAAAGAATAGTAGGAACTTTAAATTAATTCGATATTTTACTTAATAAGAAACTTATAATGATATTTTGTTTTTTTCGAAAAAGCTTCCCTCATTTCTACCCTTATGGTCCCATTTTTCCCATTAAAAAACTCGACCGAGATTTTAGGTCGTTATATTTTATGTGACAATTTGAAGTGTTTGCTCAAAATTGTGGCAGTTAACGTGTTCACAAGAATGTTTTATATATATATATATATATATATATATATATATATATATATATATATATATAAATTTTAGAACTGATGGTGACTTTGGGGGTCTGGGGATGTGAAACGCAAAGATAAGTCGAAATTTTCTGGAAGTCAAGTCAGGGTACCCATTACAATAGGTAGCTTACTTATGAAATCTATCTAAAAGATTCATGGAACGTTATAATCTCTAAAAAAAAACAGAAATGAGGTGTATCTAACATGGCCGACCATCTGCTGCAATATAAATGTAGCATCACCGATTATAAAAATAATTTAGAAATTTTAAAAATTTGTAACGACAATAAAAATATGAATATACTCGAAAAATATTGCATTAAAAAATTTAAACAAAAACATAAAATGATTAATCAACTGGTAGTTTTTGAAAATGACACTTCAATTAAAGACACAGGGAGTTGTAGCATTTGGCAACAATATTTGAAAAGATGACATTTTAAATTTATATAATTTTAGCTGAAAGTGATAATATGTTATTCCAGTTTTATGATTGCTTTTACTTTATTTTATAATAAAAGTAAGCTATCTTTTTAGCCAAGTTGATTGGGAAGATGTAAAGTCTGTTTCAAACCACAATTAAAACATATGGGGGGGACTAGATATGAGGTATAAATTATTATAAAAACTTGGAAATTATCATTTTCAAAAGGTCCATGCCATGCATACAGAAAAAAGTAAGAAATAGACTGGTTTTCCTTTTCTTTCTTTAATGAACAGAATAAAGAAAATGTATATTTAAGAATGACAATGTAACGAAATGTAATTTCTACACAAACACAATGTTATATACACTGTCCTACTCATAAGCTGAATATAAGTTACGTAATTCTTAAACAGCGTAAAATAGACTTAGATCTAATAAAAGCACTGTTTCTTATCATTTAAACAACGCCGATACTCAAATGCATTCCGTCTGTTAATTCTGTTTTCAAATATAAGAGTACCTTTAATTAATTTATTTTTAAATTAAATTTTAAGAGTTAAATTTTTGTCATTGAATTATTTAATATTTTAATATTCATTGTTAGGTTGAATTTAGTTGAAAATATTTTAAATTAAAAACAGAGAATTTATTTTATAAATTTAAATTCTTAGTCTAATTGTGTAAATATTGCAACCAATAAAAAAAAATATTAACGTCTGAAGTTTACAAGAATAATACTGTAATTATAAAATAAGTATTTTTTTAAATTGTTGGGCCTATAACTAGAAATATTACAATGAATATTAATATGAAAGGGTTAAGTAACACTCTCAAAGATGAATTCCAGAGGGAGATGGTATAAAGAATAGAGGATAAACAAAAAGAGAGGGCGTTAAAAAATAAAAAGAGGAAAGTAAAACTGAGGGGGTTGTGAAAAGATTTGAGATCTCTATTCCGTCCGGTATACCTCAGGCTAAACCTTTCAGCTAATTGATATTTTTACTCGGATAAGCGTCTACTCTGTTTTTTGAAAAAAAAAAGAGAAAGAGGACAGCTTCAGGTTATATAGACGAAGAGATAAATAAACGAAACAAAAGATGGATATAGATATAAAACAACTAATGATAAAGACAACGGAAAATGATGACCAACCAACCGCTATGTAACCATTTGTTTATTACATTTATGTTATTGTAACCAATTTTCATATCAGAATTACTTTTAACATTATACATATATATATATATATATATATATATATATATATATATATTATTATTATTATTATTATTATTATTATTATTATTATTATTATTATTATTCCATATATTGGATTATTTATTTATTTATAAGAGAAAATGTTTCATTCAAATTTTAACACTTATTTTTCAAAGATTGCGGACATGCGAGAGACAAGATCTAAAAAAGCATGCCTACGCTGATGACTGGGTGTTAACAATAAAATGTAGATCATTTGCAGAGTCGAAGGAGGTCCTGATGGCTGACCTGGAGAAACTGGGAAGGTACTTCCGGAGATGGTGCCTCCAACCAAATGCTAGTAAAACAGAGGTGTCATGCTTCCATCTGAGTAACAAGTTCGCTAACAGAGAGCTTAAAATTCTATTCGGAAATACATGGCTCTTTCACAATAAGACACCGAAATACCTAGACGTGCCACTTGAACGCCTTCATTTAAGGAGCACCTAATGAAATCTGCAGATAAATTGAAAGCGAGAAACAACATTATACATAAGCTCTGTGAAACAACGTTGGGAGCATCGGCTTCCACTTTGCGCACATCGGCTCTGAATCTGGTCTTCTCGGCTGCTGAGTATTGTACCCCACTGTGGCTTAACAGCCCTTATGTTCATAGAATTGACGCTCAACTTAATAACACTATGAGAATGATTGCCGGGGTTATCAGGTCTACTCCCGCGGAATGGCTCCCGGTATTGAGCCACATACTACCTCCAAACCTGCGACGTATGAACGCTCTTGTAAGAGATTACAAGACTATGGACAATCGAAATCTTCCAATATATGAGAACATTGAGGATGCCAATCGTGGTCGCCTTCGATCTAGAAAGCCACCTATCAAAACAGCAATTGCTGCCACAGAGGACGGATTTAACCTAACTGACGCCTGGCGTCAAGAATGGACCACAAAGCCGGATAACCAAATCCCATGTATTACTCAAAGGCAGCCGGGTTTTGACTTGCCACGTAAGACACGGTCAACGCTAAACAGAATACGAACTCAGCACGGTAGATGCGCCTATTTCCTGTATAAATGGGGTAAAACACCGACGCCCCTTTGTGAGTGTGGTGAAAATCAAACTGTTAAACACATCATAGAAGTTTTCCTAGGACAGCTTATGAAGGGAATCCTGAAGATTTCCTGATGGAGACTCATATATTAATTTGTTAAATCTTTGTTTGTAATTTTTTACTGTAATTGGTGTTGTGTTTTGGTGCCATACGCAAAATAAATACATAAATAATGAAAAAAAAAAACATCACCCGAGCTTCTTCTCCTGTATCAATTAGTACACCTTACGTTGGTCTAGATTTTAGCTTGGAAACCTACAGAAAAGTTATTTATAACTTTAAAACTTATTTATAAGAAAATCAGCAGAGTAATGGAACATATTCCATCTCCTCATGTCTTATCATTTACCTGGAACCGTCTACGAAGAAATTAATGAAGCGTAAATCCTGACCTCCGTAGAAAAAGACAACCCCCTTGTGACGCCCGGTCATCACACAGTCCCCTCCGTTCCTAGCCCTGATGGGTTTACCAGAGGTCATCTTTTAGAACCTCTAAACCTGATAATATATCATAGTCAATTTACCGTTCAATTTTTGTTACGTTGAATTGTTTTCCTAGTATTAATTTTTTTCATTCGCTTAATTAATATAAATAGTGGCCATGTTCAACAGTTAATTATCTATCATTATCGTATAGGTATTTTGTTATTAATATTACTATTAGAAACTTGCTGATTATTTTCATTATACGATAACGGTTCATCTAAAGATATACATAGTTGGATGAGTTCAGAAAGGTTTTGTATCACAGTATATTACTACTAAGCAAGTTAAAACAATACCTAATCAAGCGGTTCTTTGATTAGTTCAGTCCTCTTGCTCGCAGTTCTCCAGCTAGCGTGCTGTTTATTATTATTATTATTATTATTATATTCGACCCGAGATAGGTTCAGTTAAATATAACACATGCATACAATTACAAAGAATGTTAGAGTATGTGTATTTGTGGTAGAGATGAAATGATTAGAGAAGGGATGAAATATCTCAAACGTTATACTATGTTAGTACGTTTCTACGTAACTATACGTTTATGTCACATACATTGTTTAACTGATTTTGATATACGAAGGTCCATCTCGACTCAGACCAAAGCCGAAAAGCCACAATTCCAGTATGATGATATGATCGTCTGATAAGAAGTCCATTTGTTTCGTTTTCCCCGCGTGCGCTTCTGGTATTGTCATCAGTGTTCTGTTATTAATTACCCCAACAGTGACGTCCGATAGCATTCATGTCAACTGCCTCTCCTTTCCCTCTTTATTACTCCCCCTCATATTTGTACGTATATGTACATCTCTCCTACCCCTCTCTTATTACAACCAACACAATGACTATTTCTATGCCTCAACCGACCGACATTTATTGATTTTCCTTAACTGACATAATCAACTGTAATTCATCCATTACATGGTCTCATTTCAAAAAAAACAAAAAAACTTCTACATCGTTTATTTTTCTTACTCAACTGATTGCTATAATAAACAATACTATATATCTATATATACATTCTATCAATTAAAAATCATCTAAATTTTCAAAAACAGTTTATAGTTTTCCAAAGATAATTTTAAAATCAATTACCATTTATGCAATTAGGTAATTATTGTATTTTATAAATATATTTTTGAAGTGGAGAAAATAATCGTTTTGATTAGCGTGATAAGTCAAAAATTATATGGACAAAATAATTAATAAATCTGATATTAACTTTATGTACAGACCTTTAATAAGATATACCAAACATTTTTAATTTGTTTACGCTACGAATTACAGAATTGTATAAAGAGAAAAGATTCAATTTTCTAGGAAAGTATGAAGAAGAGTCAACAATTTATTTTTAAATAAAATTATTTTTGAGGTCTGTTTAACCATTTAGTAACAATTTGATTTGAAAATACTTTTAAAACAATTGTAATTTTTTCCAATGTTTTTTGTATTTTATTTGTTGTTTTTAAAACAGACTGACTGATTTATCTGAGTAATTAAATTTTACGTTATTTTCACAATTTTCTAAAAATTTATTTCTTTGTCACACGGTTGAGGGATCTGAGTTACTATTAATTACTTGATGTAATACTAATTAATAAACTTCTATAAAAAAAAGTGAAAGAACTGTTCAAATTAATTCATCTCAACTTGTTACGAATAAATTTATTAGAAGTTCGTACGATGTTGGTTTTTGCATTATACTTTGTATAAATGAGGTTGTTTTAATCATTATATTTTAAATAAATCATTGTAATTTTCATTGTGTAAATGTTAGCGATTTTATTTTTCGTTTGTTTTAGAATTATCAAAACTTTATGTTATATTTTGTTCATTTTTTGAATAAAATTCGAAGTTTTAAATTTTATTATTTTTTTATCGATTTCTTTTACATTACTTTTTTATAATAAACAGAATACATTTTTTGCTGAAAAGTATTATTTAAAAAAATTCCAGTTTAAGAAAATCTAAATAACTTTAAAAAACTCTGTAATTATCAACTGGAAAATTACAGAAGATATATTTGTAGAATCAACTTTACTTAAACGATATCATATAAAAAAAAATGATTTACCATCACAATTTTTTTTTTAGTATATTTTTTGAGTATTTTCAGTATCACAAAGTATGAGTATAATTTAATCATACAATTTTGAAGAAATCAAAGCGAAATTTTTCAC
Organism: Lycorma delicatula; assembly: GCF_047948215.1. NCBI lineage: Eukaryota > Metazoa > Arthropoda > Insecta > Hemiptera > Fulgoridae > Lycorma > Lycorma delicatula. Next base: position 100,414,052 of record NC_134464.1, on the reverse strand, counting down.
TAGTCTTAACATGAAAACAATACATTTTTTTACCACATTTTTATATGTATTTTTAAGCTTCAAATGATCTAATCACTTTCAAAAATGTGTGTAATGTTTAGTTAAAAATCTATGTCAATCGCACTTTGTAAAACTTTTTCCCTCGTACTTTTATAAGAAATTATTTCATAAAATAACTGAACATGTTGGTTAAAGTAAAAAATAATTTCTTAATTTTTTTTTAAATTACTTATTTCTATACACAATAGAAAAAGTTATTTATGTATAAATTTTTAAATTGTAAATCGGATGTGAGATTTAATACAAATATACGTGAACAAAGTAATCGAAGGTCTACAAAAAGCAGTGTAGAAGTAGTTAGTAATAACCTATTTAAAGTTGGAATCTAAACCAGACAAAAGTGCAAATACTTACAAGTCAATTTTTAAATATAATAATAATTATTATTCCAATTTAGGTTAAATAAAGATTAAAATTGGCTTTAATGAATAAATATAATGGCTTTCAATGAAAATGAATTGGCTTTTTATAAATGTTGAAGAACAATGAAATCGATTGTGACCACTGTCTGGAAACTGGTCACAGAATTATTTCTTTAAAAAATTTACATAATAAAAAAGAACTGGAATTTTGGGAAACTTACATTATGAATAATTATGTGGAAACTTCATTCCTGGACAAGAATAAGGCGTTCAATATCCAATAGTCTCTTTAAATTTTTAATTTGTTGACAATTCTTTTGTGAAAGTTTTAAAAAATAAGAGCACTAAACTGTTATCCCTACTCTGAAACTTTTATTCTTCTGTGAAAACATCGTTCATTTAAGGTTCATGCTGTTTTATCTTTCGTGTGGTAAGCGTTATCTACTTAACCTATAAAAGAGGCGTGAACTAAAATTTGATTATATAGACTCATATTGTTAGTTCCATTCAATGCGTATAGCGGCGCTGTGGTTTGTTTACAAGAAAATGGCGACGCCACAAGGGAAAGTCGTTTTGTGTGCTGCAGTATACAAGGAGTGAAAAAATTGTTTCAGTGCAGCGTGGATTTCATTGTAAGTTCAAAAAAAGCCACCTCCTCATAAAAGATTTACAATTGGTACAAGATATTCGTAGAAGACGGTTGCATATGCAAAGGAACAAGCACTGGTCGTTCTCAAGAGTCAGATCGAATGTTGAGGTTGAGGGTATCCGAACTACTATCGAACGTAGACGTAGGAAATTTACAAGCAGGGGAAGCAGAGAACTTGGAATTACGCAAAAACAGTATGGCTTTCGCTTAATGATGATTTTATCTTCATGGAAAAACGGCGCTTCACCTCAGCTTCACGATGAGGTACGGCAATATCTAAATGACACAATTCCAGGACCATGGATTGCAAGAGGTGGGCAACATGATCCTGCTCATATTAAGTGTCCTCCAAGCTCACCAGATCTTACCCCTTGCGATTTTTAACTGTGGGGGTACATAAAAACAGCGTGTATGTACCACCGATGCCTGTTACGTTTCAAGAATTGCAAAATCGATACAACAGTGAATTCAGTAACCAAGGACCAGTTAATTCGTGTGAGACAAGAAATGGACTTCCGATTCAACGTTTGTCATATAACAAATGCTGCTTATGTTGAATGCATAACATAAATCTTTGAAATTTGCTCTATTCAGTGATGTATCACATGTGTCGTTCATTAGAAATAAATATTTAAACTGTGCTCCTTCTTTTTGAATGATCTTTATATTTACGTATTCTACTTCTTCCTTTTTCCTGTTTAGCCTCCGGTAACTACCGTTCAGATAATACTTCAGAAGATAAATGAGGAAGATATGTATGAGTGTAAATGAAGTGTAGTCTTGTACATTCTCAGTTCGACCATTCCTGAGATGTGTGGTTAATTGAAACCCATCCATCAAAGAACACCGGTATACACGATCTAGTATTCAAACCCGTGTAAAAATAACTGACTTTCCTACGACTTGAACGCTGGAACTCTCGACTTCAAAATTACCTGATTTGGGGAGACGCGTTCACCACTAGACCAACCCTGTGGGTTTATGTATTCTACTGCCTAAAATAACAATTTTATTTAATTTTTTTTTTTTTTTTTTGCTCTTACTTCTTATTCTAATGTTCCAGCTTAAAAACACTAGTTTTATGTGTTTTTTTAAAAACACTAGTTTTCGAAGTATTGTTTATTTGTTAATTAATATTATTTTGCACTTATTTGTTTTTATTATTTTATTAAATTAATGTATGTGTATAATTTATAAAACATTTTTCTTGACGTAAAATATTTACAATCAAACTGGGATTCGGTTTAAATTTTAAGTTATTAAAAAATAAACCTCCAAAAAATGGTTTTTGAAGGGTATTTTTGTTAATTTATTTCAATAACCGTCTAGCTCAGCTCTTTTATTCGTAATTAAAATCGGTAGATGTTCCCTAAGTTATCACAGAAAACATATCAATAAGAATTTACGTATTCAAAATATTTTCGTATAATTTTACGTTTTATACATATTTTCATAATATTTAATTTAAAAATAAAACAAAATAATTTTTTGGTGCGAAGATATTTTATAGGAATGCTAAGATAAATTTTAGGGTAGGTAATATATATGGGAATTGGTACAGGCCTCTATTAATAATAAAGTTTTCATAATATAAAATTTTAAGAAATAATAATAACCTTTTGCAGTAAATATTTCATTAAGGAACAAAGGAAAATGAACAGTTTATAAAAAAAAAATACAATCTGAAATAAATACAAGTTTAAAAGTAAGAGAGGTTTGACCTTGAAATATCATTACATATTGAAAATTTGATTATTCCGTGGGAAAAGTTTTAGAAAGCTAAATTTATATCAATGTAAAAAATATATTTAAATACTTTACGGTATATAAAATTTAAAAAAATATATTTTTTTTTATAATACTGTCGATAGAAATATGTAATAAAATATTTAAAGATTTACTGATTGAATTTATGTGCGAATGAACAAGGTATATAACACAAAGGTGTATAACACCTTTGTGTTTGTGTGTGTGTGTGTGTGTGTGTGTGTGTGTGTGTGTGTGTGTGTGTGTGTGTGTGTGTGTGTGTGTGTGTGTATTCATTTAAGTAAAAGTCGTAAAACATGGTATAGAATAGATAAGTAATTGAAAAATAATACTGCCTTAATAATAATAAAAAGTATTTATGTAAAAAATAAATAAAACATTTTGTTTTATTTATTAGGTTTCTATAAGAAGGTTGAATCATATGACATTAATTTATCTTTATTACAATTAATGGCCGTTTTATAGAAATACACATCTATCAAAAATTCTAAAAAAGATGGAAAACGAGGTTCCTTTTTTTCAATGTTTGACGACTTTCATTTTCAATGTTATGATATTATTTCTCAAAAAAAAAAATAATACAATTTTCTAAACAATAGACCTAAATTGGGTCTTTAGTGGGAGATTATCTTCAAAGTCAGCGATATTTATACAATTTGTAACAGATTAGAATCCGGTTTGCAATACATATTTTAATACCGATCTATCGAAAAAATACTTCGAAGAAATAGAAACGAGAAAACATATATTATTCCTCTATTGTATTTAATGGTTAGATATAACATATAGAATACATTTTTATAAAGAATCGAGCATTTGGTAATCTTTAATATGATATGTATGATTACTTTAATTATTTAAAATGTGATGCATGTATAGAATGTGTAAAACGTTATTTCATCTGAAAACTAGTTTAATAATAAAATTATTTAAAAATAAACTACAAACTGCTTATTGATTAATGTTTCCTTTTATCTAACAAAAAATACAGCCACAGCCTCCTTGTGATCCAATGCCTTCATGAAAATTTTAACAACCCTTAATAATATAACAGCCACTGCTCTGTTCAGAATTTGGTATATATTCAAACGCTTAAATGATGAAACATGTATAGACGACTTCAAAAATTAAAGTAGACACAAAGAGACATTAAGTTTGCCAGTTTTGAACTCATTCAAAACTGGCAAACTTAATGTTGAATGAAAACAAAATTAAAGAAGTTTATATTCCTTAATCAAAAAAAAGACACGACTTCACGCTTTTTAGAGAAAAAATATCGATCAATATTCTTAACAGCGCTCTATGTCCTATTATCAGACTTAAAAATTTATCTTGGAATACATCTTGACAGACAACTCACCGACAAAACCACAAATGGAAACAAAAAGATATCTAAGTCATAACATTCTACAATTCTACTGAAATTTTGAGAAACAGTTAAAAATCAATCTCTTAAAAATAACATTCTAATTTATAAAATCTCTATAAAACCGATATGAACCTTTGAAATTCAACTTTAAGTATGAGGAAATAATACAAACATGAAATTTGACGAAGAAATCAGTGAAAATATTTTTGACAATCCCAAAATAACTAAGGCATATTAGTAAAATTATATGCGTTAGCTTCTTGAAACTACATTCAAGAATCGTATGTCCCACGGTTTTGAACCATCGAAAGTGTTAACTTAGATAAATCGAGATTATTTATGTACTTATATCCCGGTCAGGCGTGGCATTTTCACACACGCTACAAATCATTCATCTCATCCTCTGAAGCAATCCCTAACGGGAGTCCCGGAGGTTAAAAAAAAAAAAATATTTATATACAGTCTCTAGACTAATTAAATGCATAGATAAGATGCGAGTCTTAGGTGTCCCTCACAACGTGGATCAGAATTCATTCCCTCTCACACACATACTTCTCTGCCTTTTCTGCGTTGCAATTTGGTGTACAAGTAAAAAAAAAAATTTTAAATAGAGGTAAAGCTGATTTTTTGTATTATAATTGCGCTCTTTGAAGAGATTGCATGAATTTTCTAGTCGGCATATACTCGTGCTGAGGAATCAAGAAATATTATCGCACATATAAACTCTAACGACTGACATTATCAGTTACGTCAAATTTTGACTCGCTATCAGCTCCTGTAAGAGTTAAAGAGCTCTTTTTGGATTTGTTTACCTCTGTATTATGACATCGATTGTTTAACACATTTACGATTCATTTACCGGCGATGGTCTAATTATTTTACCGTAAAATTTACTTACCTGGTAAGCGCGGTAGGAAAACTATTTTCAATACCAAAGCATATAGATAATAGCGGTAATTGTTCTCTACTTTTTTTACCTAGAAAATTTATTAAGTTACAATGACGACTGTTTTAAAATACTTTAATTTTGGTTTCGTTTTTGTAGCTTTATTAACAAAAATTTTTTTAATCATTTTTACGGTGATTTAAGTAAAATTAAAAATTATTTAATCCCAGACATACAAGGACAAGATCAATTAACCGATCAGATTTTGTACACTGATCTAAGATATTTTTGAATATGAAAATATTCAAAATATTTAAAAAAAAAAATATTTTTGAATATTCAAAAATATTCAAGAAATTTTTTTATTTTTTAAAATGTAATAGTTATAATAATTAACAAAAACGGAAAAGGCTAATACAATACTTACAATCACTAAGGTTTCAAGAAAATATTATCGATAGTGCTGACAGTATACTATGAATTAACTCTACTTTGTGACGCTACACTTTTCTCATTGCTGTTTTAAGTTTACAAATAACTAAAATTGTTGTTTTTTTATTTGTACGTTTACAACTATTACTTTAGTGAATTAATCATATTTTAGTTGAAAAAAAAATGTTATTCGAAATAAACAAACATATCGTCAACTTACAATATGAACAGACAAAGTAGTTTTATTTCATTCTAATTTGTGACAAGTATGTATTGGAATTCAATAGATACAACTGATAAATCAATAAGAAAAGTAAGAAGTTATGAAAATACTGTCGATCGTTATGGTGTACTAGAAGTAACAGAGAATACCAATCCTTAGTCGAGATCAAAATTTGTTGGTTAATCATTTTTTGCTTTTTTATCATACGACTAACATATATTTCGTGATATAAACAAAAAGAATTTTAATAAAATACTAAACATTTAAATATATTTTTCCTGAAATTCAAATCAAAAGTAATTATGAGCAGTTACTTTATCAGCTTATATTTTGTCCATACTTTAATATATCATAGTAGATATGCTTAGAATCAGAGAAATACAAGATTTAAATTTCGGAAAGCGGATTTGGACAGCGGGTGATTCATGCAGGGTCAAAGTCCACACCGCGTTACCGATATTCTAGTCGATTAGCAATCAGTTTTTTAAGTTATTGTGACCTGTTCAGATGGTAACCCGTTCTACAGAGAGATCCATTCTAAAGTTAATGTTACATTACGGTTAGAATTTTATAGAGATAATAATAAACTAACTTAATAATTGTGAAGTCGGACTCAAAGTCAGCCGTTGAAGATGACTGATGGTGCTCTTCGTTACATGATTATCGGTCGTACATATGAGTAGTAATAGCATGGAACATGTGGGGGTTCCCCAAAAACTCTAACCTTATTATAATATACCCTCAACCCTAACCTCTCTCCATAATATTGGATTAATATTTGAACTATGTCTCTCGTAACGCGGCACGGACTTTGGTCTTGCACGGGTCACCGAAACGGGTCTAAACTTGCTTTTCGACATTTATATCTGGTGTTTTTCTGTATTTAAACACGTCTGCTATGATACAATAAAGTGTGATCAAAATTTAGGTTGATCAAGTAATTGTTCAGAATTACCAAATCAAATTTGATATTATTAAATACTAGATAAAGATACGATTTAGAGAAAGTTATAAAAATGTGGGTGCTATCAGTTCCAAATAAAAATGAAAGAATTTCGCAAAATGAGAAAAACTAAGATTTTCTTTAATAGAATCTGAATTGTGATTAGCGAAGTTCGAAAAAAATTATAAGGCGAGCCAACAATATATGATGAAAAAAGTGCCCCACCATTGTGAAATTTTTTTCATATTTATTTATTGTATTATCCTCCTCTTTCCGTTTAAAACTTTTCATAAGAAATTAAGATAAGTTTAACAGATTGCAAAACCTTTTTAATTTTTTTAATTATTCAATACATAACTAATCTTTGTACCTAGAACATAATAAAAATAAATTTATCTTTTTCTAACGTAATATTAATCTGATAAAATAGATTTTTGTTTCCATTGACATTATATATATATATATATATGTTACCTTTAAAGACCGAAATTAGAGAATGTCGATATTCTACGATAAATTTGGACATATACAAAATACGTCCAAAATAAGACCGAAATATTTGCTTATTCGGACATTCGCCAGTATACGTCGACAAACACACATAAGCTCTGGTGGGGGTCGAAAAGATAACTACAAATTAAAAAAAAAAATTCGTTCAATAACAATCTCCAAGGTAAATAGATTACAAGAAACCTTTGTAAAAAAAAGGAAGTATAAATTTAAGCCAAACATAACCTATGCTAGTTTCGTCTAATTAACGTTATTACATGTTATACTAATACACTAATTACATGTTATTCTCCAACATTAAAGGCGATTAATCAAATTCACCGCATTAAGCATGCACTGATGGTGAAAATTGAACAAAGGGCAAATCATCTGACCATTTATTTGTATCGTTATCGTTCATCCATTACGTTAACATATTTTGTATATTGACTCTTAATTTATAAAATATAGATTACTTGATTAAATGTTTTTATAAATGCAGTGAATTTAATTAATTGACCCCCAATTTGATTCATCCCTCAACCAGAGCTTATCTATGTTTGTCTATATATACCGGTGAAAATCCGAATAAACAAATATTACATTTTTTCACTGACGTATTTGGTACGTGACGTCATTCACCGAATACGCCAATATCGGTATTTCACGATAACATGCGTGTATATATATATATATATATATATATATATATATATATATATATATATATATATATATGGATTGTTTCTAATTTTATTGATTACTCATTACGTAGAATGTAATTAACTATTGTACAATTACAGGTTAAGCGTTTTCTTAAAAAAATTAAGTTTCTACGCTGAAGATGAGCTTCAAAATTTTATTCACTTAGTGATTATTTTTTTAAATTGTACGATCTAGAGTTGCACAGGTCGCCTTTTTAAAACAAAAAAATTACATGAAGAATCGTAACATATAAGTTGTTCCGCTCGTAGCAAAAATTTAAAAAACTCGTTTACCCATTTGGCTACAATTGCGTTACAAGCACACAAACTAACGAAAATTCAGAAAGTCGAGTTAAAACAAATTTGCACTCGCCCAAAGGCGGTGAATTGAATACAGTACGAAGAAAATTCACGAATTAATACCATAATCTTATTTTTTTAACTATAAATGTTTCTTTATTTTTTTTATAATACGGGTTATATTGGCTTATATGTAAGTAAAATTCTAACCTATATTCTACCTGAGGCTAGTTTACAGATGGTATTTGAAACCAGATTTAGAACGGTTTTCCTTGAATTTATTGACGCAACAAATCTGAGTGACTTCCGTCCGATTCCTTTTTATTAAAAATAGAAACTATTGTTGATCTCTAAAGGATTATATAGGCTATATACTGCTCAGGGAATATGAATTGTACATGTTTGGAAATTCAACGAATATTTTATTACTTTCAGGATTTAAAAGTAGTCACTACTAGAGCGAGTGACCAAATAGGGATTTTTTAATAAGTTCAGATGTAACATTTATCTGTTTTTCTTTTACCATTCTTCTTCACAAAGCTTTATTTTATTTTCACATAACACATATTTTATTCAAACGTAAGTAAAGTTGTAAACCTCAAATTTAATTTTTTTTTAATTTTTAAAAATCAGATAAATACATGATGATTTATCCAAGATTCCTTCCATCAAATATCTTAAATTATACATTTCTAGAGAAAATAATAGCTTATTTTAATTAAATGAGGTGTAAGAAATAGAAAAATTACGTTTAAAATAAGTAAAAAGAGTATGAACCTCCTGTTGGGAAATTTAAGGTACTTATAGTAAACACCTGAAATTATTTTTAAAACGGTCCCTTTGAATCAGAATGAAAGAAATTCAACAATTTACAGGTCATTAACTGTTTTACAAACCGTAAAGTCCATGTTATTCATTCTAGTCAAAATCAAATACGAATATTAATACGGTGAGATATAGTTGAATTAAACATAAAATAATATCCCTCGTTAAAGTTTAGAAAACTAAGTTGACAGTATAGGTGAAGATGGATTGATGTATAAGCTGTAGTCCCCCGTTCGGATCTCTGGGTGGGGACTACTAAGGAAGGGGTCACCAGAAAACGAAAAAATAACATTCTACGAGTCGGAGCGTGGAATGTTAGAAGCTTAAAAAAGGTTGGTAGGATAGAAAATTTAAAAAGGGAAATGGATAGGGTAAATATGGATGATGTAGTAGGAATTAGTGAGGGTCGGTGGGAAGAGGAAGGCGACTTTTGGTCAGGTGATTTTAGAGTAATTAACTCAGCGTCAAATAATGGGCAGGCAGGAGTAGGTTATGTGATGAACAAGAAGATAGGAAGGAGAGTGGAGTATTTCAAGACGCATAGCGATAGAATCATTGTAATAAGGATAAAATCAAAACCTAAACCGACAACGATTGTTAACGTCTATATGCCTACAAGCGCCCATGATGATGATGAGGTAGAGTGTGTATACGAAGAGATTGATGAAGCAATTAAACACGTAAAAGGAAATAAAAATTTAATAATAGTTGGAGATTGGAAGCAAGCATTGGAAAAGGCAAGGAAGGAAATATAGTGGGTGAATACGGACTGGGCAAAAGGAATGAAAGAGGGGACCGACTTATAGAGTTTTGCACGAAGTATAATTTAGTAATTGCCAACAACCAATTTAAAAACCATAATACAAGAATATACACTTGGAAAAAGCCAGGCGATACTGCAAGGTATCAGATAGATTATATCATGGTTAAGCAAAGATTTAGAAATCAACTGGTTGACTTCAAAACTTACCCTGGAGCAGACATTGATAGCGACCATAATTTGGTGATAATGAAATGTAGATTGGGGTTTAGAAGCCTGAAGAAAAGGTGTGAAATGAATCGGTGGAATTTAGAGAAGCTTGAGGAAGAGGAGGTAAAGAAGATTTTTGAGGAGGACATCGCAAGAGGTCTGAGTAAAAAAGAAAAGGTAGAAAATGTAGAAGAAGAATGGGAGAATGTTAAAAAGGAAATTCTTAAATCAGCAGAAGCAAACTTAATAGGACGAGAAAATATTATGGAGGTAGAAGAATTTTGTTATTTGGGAAGTAGTACTACTAAAGATGGACGAAGAAGGAGCGATATAAAATGCCGAATAGCACAAGCTAAACAAGCCTTCAGTAAGAAATATAATTTGTTTACATCAAAAATTAATTTAAATGTCAGGAAAAGATTTTTGAAACTGTATGTTTGGAGTGTCGCTTTATATGGAAGTGAAACTTGGACGATCGGAGAATCTGAGAAGAAAAGATTAGAAGCTTTTGAAATGCGGTGCTATAGGAGAATGTTAAAAATCAGATGGGTGGATAAAGTGACAAATGAAGTGGTATTGCGGCAAATAGATGAAGAAAGAAGCATTTGGAAAAATATAGTTAAAAGAAGAGACAGACTTATAGGCCACATACTAAGGCATCCTGGAATAGTCGCTTTAATATTGGAAGGACAGGTAGAAGGAAAAAATTGTGTAGGCAGGCCACGTTTGGAATATGTAAAACAAATTGTTAGGGATGTAGGATGTAGAGGGTATACTGAAATGAAACGACTAGCACTAGATAGGCAATCTTGGAGAGCTGCATCAAACCAGTCAAATGACTGAAGGCAAAAAAAAAGTACAAACTGTCTTCGTGGCTTCTTTGCCACGAAAATTCTACTATTAACATTGATAATACTACAGTAGATACCCCTGGTAAAAATAATGTTCACTTATAGTTTTCTCGCTTTCTAAACTTTGACAACTAATACAATAATCCGATCAAAAAATGAAAAAAATACAATAATTATGAAAGATCACCAAATAAAAAAATACACGCTTTCCATATTGTAAATACAATATGCAACCAAAATACGCAATATTTTGGTTGCATATTGTTTTTCCCAAAATTGTATTTTAAAAATAAAACCACGATTCATAAAAAATAACAATTTATATAATTATGTGATATTAAAATAATAAACAAATTTAATTTAAATCGATCTATGAAAACATAAGAAGCCCAGATGTTGTGGGGGAACCGCAGTGATATTCTTGCACATTTTTCATCACGTCGTTGACCAACTACATTAACTTTTAAAACAACGTACTGCACGTATTGTGTATATATAAAACACAGGACCTAACACTGACCTTTAACTATACCGTTTTTATTTTATTTTTTTAGCTTTATCCTCGAGTAAAGAAACTAAACTCATGGAAGTACAGCCTAGTTATATTAAAAAATATTCATTTCAACTATCACACAATACTCACGTTGTAGCCGTTAGACGAAATATTGGTCTTGTAAAGCGAGTGTACAACACGCATTTGCGCATACTCTTCTTATTCATTCACTATAATTGAATAGCTAATTAGAATACGCTTCGTAATCACTCTATCAATGTAGAATCAAAAATATATAACATTTTGTATGATAATTAGATTTTTGTTAGTTACTGTACCCAGCATGGTCGTGGGCATGCATAAAAATTTCTGCTTTTAGTTTAACATTTTTTTTTTTAATTCAACTATACTTCAGTACTCTATTTCTTCCACTAATACGTAAAATACTTATGGCATTATTATTAACTAACGGGCATAATATCCGCGTGAAGGTACAATTTACTTTGTTTGAAAAATGTATTTGTTATTATTATTGTTTGCATCAATTCATCAGCTTAATTGACAGCGTGTAATTACACATTTAAAATTTTATTATTAATTTGCAAATTTCATTTTATCGTATAATTAATAAAGGAAAATTGTTCATTTAAAAATTTTATTGAAAAGACAATAGTTTATCGTTTAGATTCCATAAGTTAATCGTTATTTTTTGTTAGTAGAACCAAAGATTAGCTGCTGTTAATAAATGGTATATTCCGTATTATCTCAATGTGTTGACTGTGCAGAGAAGTTAAAAAGAAGTTTGTTGTAGGTGTCGGTGAACGAGTATCAAGGTACAGAAATCGAGATAATATCAGTTGTACTACGTTCGTTCATAACATAATATAACGTACATAGTGGAGTATATAATTACCGTAGAAAATTTATTTAAATTAATAATGCAAGTGAAGAGTGGACGACTAAAGATTAAAAAGAAAGATAACAGGTCGTCTGAAACGAGATATCTTTAGGGCCATCCCCCACACGCGTTCACTAAAACATTCAATACCGGGCAACAGATCGGCCCTCAGGTGGTATACTTAATTTTTTTTTTCTTTTACTTTATGTTATGTCAGCCCCATCCGTGTTTTGCAATCATGTGCAAATGGTTCACGCAGTGTTCAGATTATTTTTATTATGCTAATTATTATTATATTACCGTTCAATTTATAAAATGCTATCAAAATATGTAAAATTTGTGTTATAGTATTAATTTAACAATTTTAAATTTTTTATAGAATTATAAACTAAACAAAACAGGTCACCTTGTTCAAATTTATTATTTTCTAAAAATAATTTATAATTATTTAACAATACTTAATTTCAAAAAGCTTGAAATTTATATGTAATAAACATAAATTTGATATTTTTTATGAAGTTATAAAGTTTAATATCAAAGTGAAAAAATTTAGTTTATTTATTTATATTTAATTAAGCATAAAAAAAAATGGGTAAACCGATTTTACACAATGTCCCAGAATTAACACTAATTTTTTTTCTGTATTTTAAGATTTACCAACGACCTTACCTTTTCTTAGATAACATTTTCAATTGTAGTCACTCAGGAAGTACTTTATGTAGAATTCATAAGAAAGCTACCTATACTAATGGATACCACGATTCGACTTCCGGAAAATTTCGACATATCTTCGCGTTTCACATCCCCCAGACCTTAAAACTATCGTCAGCTCATATATGTATAAAGCTTATATATATACGAGGTGTGATCAAAAAATACAGTGAATGAATTTTATAGCGGCAACTGCCGACGCTACATCCATATGCTGTAATTTGTCCAATAGCGTGATCAACTGAGACAGGCAGGGACAACTTGTAACACGTTCGAGCTTGCCAGTCAGCTGCCAGAGCCGCTGGAGTGAGGTTGTGTTTGCCGTATCGCGCAACATGGATTTTGAACAACGCATTAATATTAAGTTTTGTTTTAAGTTGCAAAAGAGTGCCAAAAAAGCTCAAGAAATGTTAGAATCGGTGTACGGCGATAATGTGGTAACTTTGAAGACTGTGCACAACTGGTATGATCGATTTAAAAACGGAAATGAGTCTGTTAAAGACGAGCAGCGTGCGGGACATCCAGTAACCTCAAAAAGAGTTGAAAATATGCAAAAAATGGAAACAATGGTTCGTTCAAACAGGCGAATGACTATTCGAGAGCTATCGGAAGACCTTAACATCTCGTACGGATCCGTTCAAAGCATTTTAACTAATGAATTGCAAATGAGACGAGTGAGTTAAAAATTTGTACGCAGACTTTTGAGAGATGAACAGAAGGAAAATCGTGTATCAATTTGCACGGAGTTGAAGGGTCGTCTTCATGCAGATCCGGACTTCATGGCCAAAATTGCAACTGGAGATGAAAGTCGGGTCTATGGCTATGACCCTGAAACCAAAATGCAGAGTTCCCAATGGGAAACCAGTTCATCTCCTCGCCATACGAATAAAAAGGCTCGTCAGTCAAAATCCAACATCAAGGTCATGCTTTGTTGTTTTTTCTATAGTGAGGGCATAGTGCGATCAGAGTTCGTTCCAAGGGGAACAACTGTAAACTCTGAATTTTATAAGGGTGTACTGCAACGTTTGCGAAACGACGTGCGAAGAAAACGACCAGAAAAATGGACCGATGGCTTCCTTCTTCACCACGACAACGCGCCGTGTCACACCTCGCTTCTCATTCGCGAGTTTTTGGTCGAAAAAAGTATTCCTGTCTGTCCACATCCGCCATACTCACCGGATTTAGGACCATGCGACTTTTGGCTCTTCCCAAAAAAAAACTGTGCTTAAAGGAAAACGTTTTGACACCATTGCTGACATCGAAAGGGCCACGACCGAGCAGCTGAAAGCCCTTCCGAAAGACGCTTTCCAGAAATGCCTCCAGTCATGGAGTCAACGTTGGGATAAGTGCATTGCTAGCCAAGGACAGTACTTTGAAGGAGATTAAATCGAATTCTATGTAACCTTATTACTTTTTTTAATAAAAAATTATTCACCTTTTTTTTTTATCACACCTCGTGTATATATATATATATATATATATATATTTAAATTTCTTTTCGACACGATAATTGCAGTAATTTTGCGCCGATCACTTTTAAATTGCTCCTAAAAAATAACTCGTTCCAAAATCTCGATCGAGCTCGTTAACGGCCAAAATCGGAACATGGGGATGGAAATGGGAGGGCTTTTTCGAAAAACAAAATATAGCTATATCTTTCTTATTAAGTTAAATATCGAAATCGTTTAAAGTTCCTACTATTTTGTAGATAAGGGCCTAAAACTTATCTAAGTAAAGTTTTTTGGTATCACCAACCATTGGCCCAGGGATTGGAAAAAATTGGGTTTCGAAGACAAAAAATCATACCTCCCTTAATAGGCACAGTAACGAATCGGTTTAAAGCGGTCATTAGTTCTCTAAACAATATCTAAAACTTTTGTGAAACAAGTATTGATATGGCCAACCCTCCCGGCAAGGGATGACCAAAATAAATCTACCTCAGCTTTCCGGCATGCCGAAAGGGATTCTTTTAAATATTTTTTTAATTTTTTATATAGGGGAGACTTGTCGTTTTTCATATTCTAAAAAATTTGATTTCCATAACCCAAGCTCAAACTTCAAGCTTATAAGGCGAAATTATCAAGAAAAATTGATTAACAGTTGGTATCGTAGGTTGTTTTATTTTAAAAATTTGTAATTAATCTGTTTAGTATTATTTGATCATAAAAAGGTGCGCCAAATGACAGTAAAATATATATATATATATATTTTATAAAAAACTGTTTGATCTTGAGACCGGCAAGTATTCCTATCTCCAGAATAGAATTTAATAAACGGTCATTACTTTCGGGTTAACTTATTAATAAAAATATACTTTAAAAAGTTAACAAAACTAAAACCTTTTAACGCGTGTAGCTTTATCATTATAAATTTTAGAAAAAATATTTTTTATTGTTCATGAACCCCAAGTTCATCTCATTGTCTCTAGCGAACCATGGAGTTCCTCACACCATCCTGAGCAGCTTATGAAACCGACCAGTAGGGACTACATATGCTGGTCAAGCATGTGAATCATCGGCCCTGAATTTTTCTTTACGTTTGTGAGGAAGTAAGACGATTCAGAAGGTTGATCTTTGAGAGTTTGATCCGTGGGATGATACAGTGGTTATTATGTTAAAAATAGTTTAAACTTTTGGAATCTATATATTATTTTCATCTGACTTTATTATTTGTAACTTTACTTAATGTTTTGTGACTTTAATATTATTATCTGTCTTTACTGACTTTATTATTTTTTATCTGTTATCTTATTTATTTGTTAATTAATTTTGTTTATTAACTAATTGCTTTTTGTTTGTTTCAAGAGAGGTGATGCATATTATAATATTGTTTTTTAGTTGGGCTTTGGATGGTCTTCCGACAAGTTACGCTTAGTCAAGCAATTTTACTTATTGTCGTAACCCTTTTGGCGACCGATTGTAAAAAAAAAATATTTTATTCAAAAAAGGAAAAACAAGACATATTTTTTCTTTTCTTTTTTAAAAACTGACAAAGTTTTCTATGAGATACAAAAATAAAAGTAGTTTAATAATAAACTATTAATATTCTTTGAACAAAATGAAAATATTTGTTACTAATAATATTTTTTTTTTTGTCTTCAGTCATTTGACTGGTTCGATGCAGCTCTCCAAGATTCCCTATCTAGTGCTAGTCGTTTCATTTCAGTATACCCTCTACATCCTACATCCCTAACAACTTGTTTTACATATTCCAAACGTGGCCTGCCTACACAATTTTTTCCTTCTACCTGTCCTTCCAATATTAAAGCGACTATTCCAGGTTGCCTTAGTATGTGGCTTAAAGTCTGTCTCTTCTTTTAACTATATTTTTCCAAATGCTTCTTTCTTCATCTATTTGCCGCAATACCTCTTCATTTGTTACTTTATCCACCCATCTGATTTTTAACATTCTCCTATAGCACCGCATTTCAAAAGCTTCTAATCTTTTCTTCTCAGATACTCCGATCGTCCAAGTTTCACTTCCATATAAAGCGACACTCCAAACATACACTTTCAAAAATCTTTTCCTGACATTTAAATTAATTTTTGATGTAAACAAATTATATTTCTTAATGAAGGCTCGTTTAGCTTGTGCTATTCGGCATTTTATATCGCTCCTGCTTCGTCCATTTTTAGTAATTCTACATCCCAAATAACAAAATTCTTCTACCTCTATAAACTTTTCTCCTCCTATTTTCACATTTAGCGGTCCATCTTTGTTATTTCTACTACATTTCATTATTTTCGTTTTGTTCTTGTTTATTTTCATGCGATAGTTCTTGCGTAGCACTTCATCTATGCCGTTCATTGTTTCTTGTAGATCCTTTTCACTCTCGGCTAGAATTACTATATCATCAGCAAACGGTAGCATCTTTATCTTTTCACCTTGTACTGTTACTCCGAATCTAAATTGTTCTTTAACATCATTAACTGCTAGTTCCATGTAAAGATTAAAAAGTAACGGAGATAGGGAACATCCTAGTCGGACTCCCTTTCTTATTACGGCTTCTTTCTTATGTTCTTCAATTGTTACTGTTGCTGTTTGGTTCCTCCTGTACATGTTAGCAATTGTTCTTCTATCTCTGTATTTGAACCCTAATTTTTTTTTAAAATGGTGAACATATTATTCCAGTCTACGTTATCGAATGACTTTTCTAGGTCTGTAAACGCCAAGTACGTTTGTTTGTTTTTCTTTAATATTCCTTCTACTATTGGCCTAAAATTGCTTCCCTTGTCCCTATACTTTTCCTGAAACCAAATTGGTCTTCTAACACTTCTTCCACTCTCCTCTCAATTCTTATTTATAGAATTCTAGTTAAGATTTTTGATGCATGACTAGTTAAACTAATTGTTCTGTATTCTTCACATCTATCTGCCTCTGCTTTCTTTGGTATCATGACTATAACACTTTTTTTGAAGTCTGACGGAAATTCCCCTTTTTCATAAATTCATTAATAATAGAAAAATTTATATGACAAATTAGAACGTACAATAATTAAGAACTAAAGATTTTTAAGATATATCTATCAATACACAGGTATTATTGTACATTAGAAAGCAAAAAAATGATTGCTACTACTGTTCATGGGTGGCGGTTTAACAAAAGAAAGCTATTACAAGATAAAATTGGGTTACCTTTTTTTTTTATACATATGTATAAAGGGGGGCGGGGTTATTAAGGATCAAGAACAAGAAAAAAGAAAAGTAAAATTGAGTGAGAAACGAAAAATAAGAAGAAGAGAAAAAAGATAACAGTTAGGTAAACTATTTCGGACCTTACAAAAACCGCTGTTTCTCTACACAAAGAAAAAAAAACGGAAAAAGTTCAACATTGGCATGTGAAATCTGTTACATAATACTTAAGGGGAATAGACTACACACAGAAGAGGGAGTAATGTTTACTTTTTATCTTTATTGGGGGTTGGACGAATAAGGTAAATAAACCCAGATGTAGACAGTCGGTTCACGATTCTGAAAAGTAAAAGTTAGTTTATACTGTTTTGTTTAAGTTATATTTTTAAAAATATCTACAAAATTATCAAACTATAAGAAATAAATTTTCTTATACAAATTAAAAGAATATGCTTTTAATTTTTTCATTCATAATTGAAGTTAAGTTATTAATACTACGACAAATTTTGTAACGAATAAAAAGATATATGAAATATCTAAAAATATGCTTATTGAAATAACCTAGAAAGAAAGATTACGCTAAAAATTCATTTACAAAAGTTTAATTATGATTAAAAGTAGGCGTTAATTTCGATTATTTAGAAAATCCGCTTCAGTCTTCGATAGCGTTTACAATAAATCTAAACTGGTCGAAAGAGAGCACGTTTTTTTATTGATTGATTTTTGATTGATTTGTTAAGAATAGCTATTTAAGCTATTTTCCAGTTTTCTGTATATGTACGGAAAACTGGAAAAAAGATAGAAAATAGAATAAATAAAAATTTGGTTCTAATAAGTATAAAAATTCTGATAAATTGGCTGTAGCGAGCAGTTTTCAGAACCTAATCTTTAAATTATTACATAATAGTTTTCAAAAATTTGAGCAATACAAAGCAAATATTTGGAAAACCTATTTTATCAATAATGATCTGAAAACTTTGTTGTTCAATAAAGTCTCTCTATCTGTTTAAAGTCTCTATCTACTCTATCTGTCTCCTGTACAATAGGAGACAGAGTATGAATTTGAAATTTATCAAACATTTTGGAAAGTTTTCCAGTCTTAAGAGTATTAAACGGTTATTCCCACCCCTTTTTTCCCACGTAATTATTAAAAAAGAGTAAGGGGGAAAATTCTTTGATTGGTTAATATTACTTATGCAACGAGCCTATAATAATAGCCATTAATGCGCGAATGCAAAATAAGTTACGTACAAGCAATGACGGGTGTGGTAAAGATGTATACCGTAGTTTTTCTACGGCTCAAAAAATATCAGGATTAAAATTAGTGATAGAATACATTTAAAATTTAAATCAGTGATAGAATACATTTTTTACGGAATATATAATTAATTTTTCAAAAAATGTATTATACAACACATTTTTGTGGCAATTTGTCATTGCAGTTATTAGTCATAATTTCTGCCTTTTCTTTAATATCTATCGATGTAAAAAACATTTCTTCTTTAGAATCCGAAATAATAAAGAAAATTTTAATATAGAAATTAAGTTACCTATTGCTGACTTTCAAATTAACCTCTGCCTGCTAACTAATAAATCGAATTATAATCAAAGTAAAAAAAACAGCTGATACATATTAAACAATATCCGCTTCTGATTGGTCAGTAGCTGAAAAGAGTAGGTTTTTGATTGGTTAACACCTTTTGTTGTTTTCTCCAATCAGTTTTCCAGCAACAGCCGAGTCATTCTCTCTCTCTCTCTCTCTCTCTCTCTCTCTCTCTGTGTGTGTGTGTGTGTGTGTGTGTGTGTGTGTGTGTGTGTGTGTGTGTGTGTGTGTGTGTGTGTGTGTGTATGTGTGTGTTTGTATAGGCAAACGCAGTCACACTGCTACCGGCTTGCCAGGCCCAAGAAGTGTAATGTAAGTGTAAAGTGTACCGATAAACATGTAGTCTGAAACAAACCGACCACTCGCGAGAATTGTGATTGGTTAATTGAAGCCCAACCACCAAAGAACACCAGTATCCACAGCCTAGCAATCAAATCCATTTAAAAGCAGCTGAGAACCTTAAAACCTTAGAACTTCCGACTCTGAAATCAGCTGATTTAGCGATGACGAGTTTAACCACTATAAGAACTCGGCGGGTATGGTCGAATACCTGTATCAAAATGAAAACGTTTTTCATAATGACTCTTATTTTGATAAAGGTTCCAGCCGCGTAATTAAATTATAATACACCCAAGAAAAAAGTACATATTATATTTCTTTCTTACTTTGTCTTTCTCTTATTTATTCAACGTCTATAAATCAAGGTATCCAATCAGGATTGAAGGTTTGAGTAGTTTATATAAAGATTAAGCTTCTTATTGATATCGCCTGAAACGTCAAAGATGTTTGTATATTTCATTTTATCTTTTCTTCCTTGTACGAAGCAGAGGAAGTACTGTGATCGCGAAAAATGTTGTTTTTCAGATTTCAAGGGAAAAAATCCCTTTCGGCACGCCGGAAGGCAGAGTTAGATTTCACCGGTGCTACGTAGGGGACAAAAAAGATTTCCACCTTAAAATTAAGAAAAACTTTAAATTTACTAAATACGACAACGGTTGCATGTGAAAAAAGTTTCATACAACAAATCCAATCGTCTTACAATTCCTGCAATATTTTGGTCATCTCTTGTCGTGACGTTTGGTCATATCAAAAATTATTTCAGATAAAAGATTTAGGTAATGTTTGGAGGATTAATGATCACTTTAAACCGATTAGATGTTGTGCCTTAATTAAGGAAGGTACGATTATATTTGTCTTGGGAAACCCCATTTTTTCCACCCCCTGGGCCAATGGATGGTGATAACAAAAAAAACTTTACTTCGAAAGTTTTAGGCCCTTATCCAAAGAATAGCAAGAATTGTAAAAAAATTCAATATTTTACTTAATAAGAAAGTTATAGCGATATATTATTTTTTCGAAAAAACCCCCACTGTCCGATTTTAGTCCCAGTGGAACGCGACTAAGATTTTTGGGTCGTTACATTTTATGAATTTGAACGTGATTGGCGCAAAATTACGGCAGTTATCGTGTCCACAAGAAAGTGAAATATATAAATAAACTTTTGAGCTGACGGAATTTTGTCGTCAAAGGATGTGAAATGCGAAAATATGTCGAAATTTTCCGAGGTCGAATAATGATACCTATTACAATAGGTAACTTTCTTATGAAATCTACCTAACATTCAATTTGACCATCCCTGTATCCATTTTGACAAATTTCGGCGTGATGTCTGTACAAACGTACGTCCGTTCGCATAACTCAAAAGCGATTAGCCGTAGGATGTGAAATTTTGGATTTAGGATTGTTATAACATCTAGTTGATGTTATCGATTGGAACAAAAATGTCCAAAAAGCCCAAAATTAAAAAAAAAATGGAATTTTGGACTTTTTCATAACTGCAGTAATAAGCTGTCATTGTGAGATTTTCAACGATATATCATAAGCGGTACTTATTTTTATTGGTTCCAGAGTTATAGTCAAATGAAATTTTAATTTATGAAATATTTGTATCTTACAAGGGGAAGGCATATCGCTTCGAATCCGACTTCATTTCCTTTTACTTAACTTTTTTTTTTTAATTTTAATATATTGATTTATTAATAGTTATTAACCTACGATTGTAAAAAAAAAATAAATTATAATAAATAATAATTCAATAATAACAATAAAAAAAATAAATTCGACATAATATCAGAAATAATTTCTGAAATAATTTTTATGTACTTTTCATTTAAAAAAAATGTATATATGTAATTTAATAGGTGTAAAAGTAAGTAAGTCATGTGGTGTCGACATCGGATTTTTTTACTTATTTTAAAAACTTCGCTTAAAATATAATGTAAATATATGAATATATTTATATTAAATATAATATAATATCTCGTAAGTACTGTTTATTTGTCAAATTTATGTTATAATCATTTGTTTACATATTTGTATTTGTACTTTTCCTGCAAAGTCCTACTAATGGTGATTGTTCAACGAACAAAATGATCATCTAGGATTCGATTTTAAATGAAATGTTATTTATACACAGTTTTTTAGCGTAAACTTATCTTCAAATTTTGAAGTTCTATTTTACAAATTTGAAAGTTTAATTTAAAAACTTTAGTGTAATCATTCATCATCTAGGGATTTTGAATATGAAATTTTGTTACATTCCCTTTTTTTCGCTTTCGGCTACAAAGTGGGTGTCTTTTACCCTTGAAGAAAATATTTTTAATTCAGAGTATACCGTTAACATCTTCCTTTGTGTGCTGTATTATTTTGTTTGTTTTACAGTTTATACATTTTACAGTCAGAAGCGTATTCTACAATTACCGGAGTTTGGTTTCTGATGCTTTTATACTTATAGAAATATAAATATAATTTTACGATTGAGGCCTGTATTTACCTTTTTACAGAATTTCCAGCCTAACGATCCATCTATGAACCCAGTAAGCCGCTATTATTATTATCTCTGTGGCTACAGTCAGCTCAGACAAGAAATCTTTTCCTGGAAAATCGAGCCATTGGTAGTACAAATTACTTAGTTGCATTCCTCTTTATTATTTCAAATTCTATACAAATTTATAAGAAATTTAAACGTTTATCAAGACGAGCTATTTAGAACAGGTAGAAATTTATTTTTTAAACTTTTTTCTGAGATTCAATACCCGGTAATGCTTCGCTATTGCTAAATTTGACTGTACGAATGAAATAAATTTTGTATTATATGTGACATGTAATCTATTTCGCTCATTTCGTTGTGCTGATTCTTCCTCTGCTTCTGAATTCTCTCATTCTTCGGGCTCGAGTTGTACGTCGACCAATTCTTTCTTTTTGAACGCATTATTATTTTTAAATTATATGTTTTACCTTCGAAAAAAATATCTATATTTTTATTTAGGTTTTTTACAAATTTGTAACTTACAAAAACAATGAAACGTACAGTATTACGAAAACAATAAATTGTACTATATTAATTCACTATTAATTTCTTTCTGCTTATGACCCCCGGAATGTTTACCACAATTCAAACCTCACTAATCTCACTACTATAAAAATCATTAAAAAAAAACTTAACCTAAAACTTATAACCTATAAACAATAAATAAACTAAAACTTCTTTTACTAAATTTAATGTCATTATACGTATAAGATATCATCTATATCGACTGTCGTTGTCCTACATCGACCTTTGTCTATTCTACGTCAATAAGTCTCCTCAGAGCGATAAAATATTATATGTCGAGCAATAGTTCGTCGTATTAAACGCATTGATATGTAGATATGTATACTAATAACATGTAAATACTCCGGGGACAAATAATAATAAATTATGGAATTTTCATCGAAATCAGTTAAGTAGTTTTTGAGTTAGTAAGGCACATACGCACAAAACGAACATCGTATTTTATTTATATATATATTAGTTCATCTCTATTTAGATATTTGGGAGACATATAAATACGGCAATTTTTAATCAATGATAGTGAAGTTTTACTAGAAGAAATGATTACACGTATCAACGTAATTCTATGTTAAATTAATAAACATAAAATAAATTTTTAAAAAAACTAACTCATGGGCGCTTAGTTTTTCTCTCTCAACAAACTAGACAATCTTTTTATAATTTTAAATTTACACTTATCTTTAATACTAAATAAATGGGTGTAACTTACAACTACAAGAAAATAGCAGCAAAAATATTTTTTTTCTTCACTGAAAGATGGTAAAAGGTTAACTAACACATATATATATATATATATATATATATATAATTTATATTATAAGAGAAAATATTTATGATCAAATAAGACTCATCCAAAAAACAAAATAATAATTTTAATATAAAATAATGTTACAAAAACATAAAATAATAGCAAATTCATTTTAAAATTAATACATTCTAAGTAATAACACGACGAAATGACCACTGTTAATAAATCAAAAACATAACAGTGTTATTCCTGAACCAGCAATTTATCAAACATAGTTGTTTTTTTTTTATAGGGGGCGTACAAAAAGACGAGATGAGGGGTGTGTTGCTTTATAAAATGCAGCTTAAATATTATATAAAAGAAAGAAATAAGAGAAGAAAAAAGAACACTAGATCCTTTATAATATACCTGAGAAGATTTAGACAGGTTTGGACCGTGGATTTGCCCATCTTCACTTCATGGACCTGGACAGAGCTCGCAGAACGGTACAAGAAAAAAAGCTCGGTTGTCTTTCTCGCTCTATCACGCTCTTATTATTTTCTTTTCTTTCCCTCCTCATTCTTTCTTTATTCTATCAACCCCTCTGACCATTGTCCGACGCAGTCGGTGGGGAAATATAGCCTAGGGGATGATGCATTCTTTTGATCTAAACACCTGTTGATATGTTTTCTTTCTCAGGAGATCATATAACGGAACATAGCATGACTTTAAAACAGCAGGGTTCCAAGATTTTTAGAAAAATAGCTCGAATATAATTCATATAATTTCTTAAATTTAAAAAAAAATTTATATAAAAAATATTAATTTATAAGTTAGTATAAAAGTAGTATTTCTAAAGCCGATTAACTACAATGATTTATCGTGAATTTAAAGCTGGAAAGAATAAATCACAATATAAGAAAAAAGTAATCTCGAACGGTTTGAAAATCCTGTAAGCGCGAAAAATTACCGGAAGATTTATCAATATTACAATTACGACATTATTTAGGTTAAATAATGATAATTTATAAAGATATTATTGACAATATACTATTCAACAACGCAAAATATGTAAGTAAATTGAATCGAACAAAATAAAAACATTACATATTCATTTTTTGAGATTATCAACCACGAAAATTTACCTTATGACGATGACATATAGAATACTGTGAGGTAAAAATATTTTTCAAAAAAGTTACTAAACTGGATAATATGAAATTAAATCCAATAGCTTATTACAAAACCACTGTCATATTTTAGGAAAAAAATATTTTTTTGTGGTGCGTCTCATTCATAGGAGGTATTAAAAAAAAAGAAGCTGACAAACACAGTTGTAGGACTTTGCTGTCATGTGGCTCGCAAATATAACGCAGTATGTAATGATAATTCAAAGGCGAAACAGGAAAGAACAGTATATTTTTGAAAAATTAAAAGATCGGCTTATATCAAGGGCAGAATGGATGCATTTACGTGAGCTAAAAATTCAGTTGGCGCAGTATTTTTCGGAGAAAAGAATGATTTCTCGTAGAGATAGGTACTGAATTCATTTAGTGAAAATGTTGTTGCATCTGTTAAATTATTAGTTCAGATTAACGACCAGCTCGTCGAAATGTCTGCCGATAAAACGTTACAACTATAATTCGCATTTGAAAATTTAGATACGTTTTGGCTTGTTCGTCGAAGTGAATGAGAAAATGTAGTCACAGAAGCATTGAAAACATTAATACCTTTTGCTATGTCTTACCTCTATGAAAAGGGTTTTTCGTCTATAATTACGCTGTAAACTAAATAAAGAAATCGTCATTTATCATTTGAAAACAATTTGCTCTTCAGTGTTTCTCATATAGATCCACGTTTCGAGAAATTTTCAAATGAAAAACAAACTCAACCACGACATTTTATTATTTTCTTTGCATGTGCACTTAGAAATTTCAGTAAAATATTTATAATATATTATTTTTTTCTCATAAAATGATTTCATTATTGTTTACGTATAAAGTTTTAAGCTAGTTTCGCGATCCCCCTTTTATATCACCGCGTTTCTCATCCCCAAGGTTGAGAAACGCTGCTCTAGGGCTATGCAACAAGAAAAAGTATGGTAATCAGTCAAATATTAAGATACGGGTTTGTTTTGTATTTATTGAGTTTTATGAACCAGGGACGTCAAAAAATAAAAAAGTGGGGGTAAAGATAATGTTCGTACGTACCTAATGTTGTACGTACGTGTATTGGCATGTTTGAAGAAGCTAAATAAATTTTCACTAAATACTCCGATTTGATGAAATTTTATTCAGAAGCTCGTGCACGAGTGGCTATTTTTTGGTAAAATTTTGGGGTAAATTGTTTTTTGGGGTTAATTTTCTCTTTTTATTGACTAGGTACTTCTTTCTATACTGTTTAGCCTCCGGTAACTACCGTTTAGATAATTCTTCAGAGGATGAATGAGGATGATATTGTATGAGTGTAAATGAAGTGAAGTCTTGAACATTCACAGTTCGACCATTCCTGAGATGTGTGGTTAATTGAAACCCAACCACCAAAGAACACCGGTATCCACGATCTAGTATTCAAATCCGTGTAAAAATAAGTGGCTTTACTAGGACTTGAACGCTGGAACTCTTGACTACCAAATCAGCTGATTTGGGAAGACGCGTTCACCACTAGACCAACCCGGTGGGTTGGGGGTTAATTTTCTCTGAATTTTGCTAACATAACCCTACTTTATATAACGTTCACTACAAGTATGCATACTTATATCAACATTTTAAAAACATTTTTCCCTCAAAATTTCCCGTTCACCAAAAACCGAGAAAAGCTATTTTTTTGTTTATATTTCTTAAATGCAATAAATAATAAATCCAATTTTTCCCCCTAAGCATAGTAGTACTGGTGCAAGTGACCCAAACAAAATACTTTGGAGGAAATGTTGAATGTGTGGGAGCCGATCAAAGTTTAAAAATATAGATTTTTTCAACTTAAAATTTTTTTTTTTAATTTAAACTTTCAATATATTTAAAAATTTAAATAATAAACTTTTACTAATAATATTACGCTAAAATTTCATCATAATTCATCCCCCCAAAACAAAATCATATGTAACTTTTTATTCGTTGTATATTTCTTGCTGGAACTCAGTTTATCTTCATTTTAACATAGATTTAGAAAATATAAAACATTTTCTTGAAAGGTAATTTTGGAGATAGATAAGGGAGAAGAAAAATACCGATTTTTAAAATTTTTTAAACTTTTCTTGTTTTACTTAAACATGCGAGTATAATGATAATTTTACAATAAATTTCATCATAAATTACCCGCGTTCAAAAAAATAAATCTTAGATAACTTTTTTCGTGTATCATTAGATAAGAATAAATAACTAATGTCAGGAAAGTATCACAACTATGCTACCAGCTTTTTTGGTTTATATACATTATTTTAAAAACAAATATTCTAAATTATTGGAAAAGTGAAATATTTTTATAAATTAAAAAAAAAACGAAATAAGAGGTAGATAAAAGGTAATAAATTCAAAAGAGATTACATTGTAAATAAATAGGTAAGAAGTAAATAGATTCAAATACTATAATATCGTCAGTGGATGATTTTAGAAGTTAAGTTTATAAATAGCAGTTAAGTAATAAATGTATATTTTGCAACTAAAACATAAAATATTTATACAAAATAGTTTACTGTTTATATAACGATAACATAAATATCGAGCATCATGTCATGTGCATCACGAATGACGTCATATTAATGCGGTAAAAATGATGCAGTTATGATATAAAAACAGCCTTGAACAGTCGAGAAAGTGTCTATATTATTAACAAGGTTGTGGGAACAAAAATAAATATATTTATAAAACAGACAATATGTATATGCATTAAGTTTTAAGTACGAAGGTATGCGTGATACTGCATAGCAAGCAACCGACCAAGTAAAAGCATCAAATCAATATGATCATGTCAAATCCTCGCATGACATTATGTCACCTCTCAACAAGAACCTATTGTTCACGACGTAATATAACGACGACGTACCGATGCATGACATGTTAAATCATTTGTCAGGATCGTCTATCTGCTAGCTATCTGTTATCGGTTACAACATGCAGCTTGCAAGTTGCACAGCCCAATTATTATTTAAGTAAATCTTCATACAGTACAATGATTTACGTTACAAATTGTATACGTACGACTTCGTATATATGACAGTATAAAGGAAATATATTTACTTATTTTATCCTTCGAATGAAGCCTTGAAAAATGGAAGCTTTAAACCAGGACGACCCAACGATAATAAAATATAAAACAGGATAAAAATAACGTAAACGAGATTTTTTAAGTATGAAAAGCTAAATAAAAGTCTTTTAAAAAATTAGATATAATTACAGAACTAAAAATTAAGGGTTGCTTTTACATAAATAATGCATAGACGGGTAACATGTTTGTTTTAGAAAGAAGAATGCACCAGATCTAATTTACTTTAACAGTCCTCCTATTCTTGTACATTCACAATTATTCAGAAATTTCCTATCTTCAGACAAGTAGAAATTTAAGAAAATAATTTTAAACATAACTTTTTTTTATCTATTTATTTTTTTTTAATTTAAAGCTAAAATGAAAATAAAACTGTTTTAATTTTTGTAGTTATATTTGTTAGTTTTATTAATATTGATAAAATTTACATATAAAGTTGAGACCAGAATAGAATGACTTTATGTGACAAATCTTTTAATTCCGGTGACGCCTTAAAATTCAAATGTTAGTAATATAGATGGACTAAATAAGTGGTCAGGTAATCGGTTAAAATAATCTTTAATACTCAAATAAGAATTTAGCCCACCGGGTTGGAATCAGTTGTTTAACCACTGATTTTTAAACTCGAAGGTTCTGAGATTCAAATCATACTGAGATTCAAAAGTTGGTTGTTTTTATACGGATTTGAATGCTAGACAGTGGATAACGGTGTACTTCGGTAGTTGGGGTTAAATTAACCACACATCTCAGGAAAGGTCGATCTGATTCTCTACAAGACTATCCCTCATTTATATAACATTCATATCTCATTGGTGCATGTTGGGAGTGGATTGGTTAGATTTTTTTTTTGTCTTCAGTCATTTGACTGGTTTGATGCAGCTCTCCAAGATTCCCTATCTAGTGCTAGTCGTTTCATTTCAATATACCCTCTACATCCTACATCCCTAACAATTTGTTTTACATATTCCAAACGTGGCCTGCCTGCACAATTTTTCCCTTCTACCTGTCCTTCCAATATTAAAGCGACTATTCCAGGATGCCTTAGTATGTGGCCTATAAGTCTGTCTCTTCTTTTAACTGTATTTTTCCTAATGCTTCCTTCTTCATCTATTTGCCGCAATACCTCTTCATTTGTCACTTTATCCACCCATCTGATTTTTAACATTCTCCTATAGCACCGTATTTCAAAAGCTTCAAATCTTTTCTTCTCAGATACTCCGATCGTCCAAGTTTCACTTCCATATAAAGCGACACTCCAAACATATACTTTCAAAAACCTTTTCCTGACATTTAAATTAATTTTTGATGTAAACAAATTATATTTCTAATTGAAGGCGCATTTAGCTTGTGCTATTCGGCATTTTATATCGCTCCTGCTTCGTCCATCTTTAGTAATTCTACTTCCCAAATAACAAAATTCTTCTACCTCCATAATCTTTTCTCCTCCTATTTTCACATTCAGTGGTCCATCTTTGTTATTTCTACTACATTTCATTACTTTTGTTTTGTTCTTGTTTATTTTCACGCGATAGTTCTTGCGTAGGACTTCATCTATGCCGTTCATTGTTTCTTCTAAATCCTTTTTACTCTCGGCTAGAATTACTATATCATCAGCAAATCGTAGCATCTTTATCTTTTCACCTTGTACTGTTACTGGTTAGGTTGTTAGGTTGGATTAGATAGGCTGTACTGCGACTTTTGGACCACTCTGTAGTTATGCATCTGGCGTTTTCTTCGATGTTAGTTAAACAGAAAAAATAAATAAAGAAGCGTTAACTTTCATCTTCCTCCAATTCATGTTTTATGCAAAATTAAATGCGTAACCATCAATATTATTTTATAAAAGATTTAATCAACTTTTATTCTAACTTAATTGGTTTCTAATAAGATAGTTTAGTCGATTTACCATTGGATCTAATGTTTTTTCCAAATCTTTTTTATTCGATTTATTGTTGAGATGTAATTGAACATAAACTTTTAATAAACACTTAAGCTACTTTTTCGTTACTTCAAATGTTATTTCTTTTTTTTTTTTAATAATAATTTCATAATTAAAAAATTTCCTAAATAAAAATTTTCCTACAATGTTATTTCCATAATTATTTTTTTACACAATTTGTTCAACAGTAGGACAATATATGAAACCCTTCGGCATCTAGCGGTAAACTCATCATCGCAAATCAGCTGATTTCGAAGTCGAGAGTTCTAAGGTTTAAATCCTAGCAAAGGCAGTAACTTTTATACGGATTTAAATACTGATCGTGGATACCGGTGTTTTTTGGTGGTCGGGTTTCAATTTACTACACATCTCAGGAATGGTCGACCTGAGAATGTACAAGACTACACTTCATTTATATTCATAAACAACATTCTTGTTGTTTATGAATATACAAAAGAGAAAAAACGTAGGGAAATATGTGGGGTTCAGTAGTAGGGCAACTAGAATTGTATGATAATATTTTAATCTATAATTAGTTATACGTTCGAAAAAAAACAATTAAATAAATAAAAATAATAAATATGTATGATGAGGTGTATTTTAATTAAATTTGATTTTACTTTTCTTTAAGCAATTCCATTTTTAAGTTGACTTTTTGATGTTAAAATTGCAGCAAATCCTGTTTCCAGAATTAGAAGAGTCAAGCGTATAACTAATTGATTAAAAGATATATAAAAAAATGTATGAGTTACAAACCATATCTTTTAATTTTTTTCACTTAATTCCTGTGTTTTTTTTGTTGAACAACCCTTGTGTATACATCTACGAGACAAAATAATACATATAAATGTGTATGTAAGTATAGGTGGGCATATAAGTATATATATATATATACGCCGTTATAAAATATGATTGTTATCTTTCCCACGTGGGATCATCTGTTCTTTTTGTAGGGATTTTTAATGTCCGGTGTCAATTTTCAAGTTCGCATTCGAGGGGTTATAGTGGAGAAACTAGCGGACACCACAACGTCCGGTTTGATCTATATTGAAAAGTGTATAACCTATATATATATATATATATATAACACATGATGGTTCCTGTTCATTATTATTATTTTTATTTTTTAAGGACACGTAATATATATATATACGTAAATGATATTCCTGTTTAATCAGTAAAAAAAAGTGCTTTATTAAATAGATTAAAAAAAAAAGATGTATACATCTAATTAAACATATAACTTAATATTACAATATTGAAAGATTAACGTGAAATAAAACAACAATTTTAAAAACTGAATTTTTTCATATCCTTAATTCTACTGTAAAGTTAACAAAAAGAAGAAATTTTAGACGTAAAATGATGGATTTATGTTTTCAAACTATTTCTTTTTTTTTATTAAAATTTAAAAAAACAGTTTAACTGAACAAATTTCTTAAGAAAATCAAAGGACTTAAATCAAAGCTTAAATTAAGAATTAATAAATAAGCTACCATAAAAAAAAATTGGATAAAAATTGGATTTTATTTTAAAATAACATAATTTTTTTTTATCTGTTACTAGTGGCCCTTGCAGTGTCAACATTATAACAAAGTAATGTTATTTATCTCACCACGTTGGTGTCTAGTGGTGAACGCGTCTTCGCAAATCAGCTGATTTCGAAGTCGAGAGTTCCAACGTTCAAATCCTAGTAAAGGCTAAAATCCTAAATGCTAGTAAATCCTAGTAAAAGCAGTTACTTTTATACGGATTTGAATACCAGAATACCGTGGATACCGGTGTTCTTTGGAGGTTGGATTTCAATTAACCACACACCTGAAATGCTCGACCTGAGGCTGTGCAAGACTGTACTGATACTTCACTTACACTCATGCATACAATTCTCATTCATCCTCTGAAGTAATACCTGGCGGTAATTCCCGGAAACTAAACGGGGAAAAATTTTTATTTATTTTAAAAAGTCCGTAATTTTAAATCGGTTATTTTTAAAATCCTAGTGAACCCGTGTCGCTACACAGAGTAATATTATATATTTTACAAAATCGGCTCTAAACCTGGTGGAGCAGTGATGCTCCACAGCGTTATTATTATTATGATATATTATTTTTTTTAAATAGTTTAAAAGTCTATTCCATTTACAACATGTCTCACCACCCACACGACTTGGTTTTCTTTTTCCTTTCCTACCACAGGTAAAATTCCAGCTCAAAACCTATTTCCAGTCGTTCTACTTGACGGATCGAGCTGATATTTTTTATTCTGCTCGGAATGGCCCGCAGATATGTTATCAAGCATTGACAGACCTTCAATGTGATTTTCCTGCGAGCAACACCCTCAGGGAGTTCTGCAACTGAGTAAAAATGAGGATTCTTTGAGGAATTCTCAGAGTAGACTCAAGTTTGGGATCCGATAAAGCTGTGGGTCATTCTTAGGAGAAGAAAAAACTACTCGGTCCGATTCATTCTGTAGAAGACCTAAACAGACTGGAAATAGGTTTTCGGCAAATATTTTTTAATATAGACGATTTTTAATTCGCTTTAACTGTTTACGTCATTAGCAATTACACTGGGATCCACTAATTAAATATTCTCCAATAGTAGCCGGGAACGAGACTCCCGGCTATGTAGGAACAAAGTGTCACTGAAATAGTGTAATTGTAGTAGTATCGTGTCACTGAAACGGTATTTTTTTATTTTGTCAATCCCCGATTTTTCAATTACGTTACATTTATGTGTTTTCAACTTTGTTAATATTTTCCTGATTTTAGTAATAAAAATAAGAATTTATATCCAGAATAAAATAAAATATGCGCCCGTAACTAATAAAAATTTATTAAAAGAGAAATATCATATTTAAAAAAAAAGATCAGTTAAACTTTTTTTTCTCTTTAGCTATTTTGTGAGATTTTTCTGATATTAATAATAATTCATGTTATGGTAAATTTGATTAATCCAGTGATTTTGCGTAATTACCGGTGAATTTGTTTAATAAAATTTCATTTTATTTTAAACGACTAGCACTAGATAGGGGAATCATGGAGAGCTGCATCAAACCAGTCAAATGACTGAAGACAAAAAAAAAAAAAAAAAAATCATTTATTATTCAAATTTCATTCTCCAATTTTGGAGGATAACATATATAATTTGTATATTTAACGTTAATTAAATGAGGTTAACGTAATTAGAGGAGCGAAACGAGCGTACGTTATGTTTGCTTAGGTTTGATATACGTACGATTCGTCAGTACACGGAATCAATATAATCTAATCAAATACCAAACCTACGCTCTCTTCGCTCGCTTATCTATAATAATTAACAGATACGCTTTGACTATTTAAATAATAAATTCAGTAATTACTGTGCTGTTTATAGTCTAGTTGTTATTTTAATAATTATATAAAATATGTTATGTGGAGAATATGTAAAATGACCGGTGTATTTAATAAATTGCTATATATTTATTAAATTGTCCACCATTAGAGACGATTAATCAATTTCACCAGCAACTAAGCATATTCACCCGGATTAATGAAATTTACCATAACATATATAGAATAAATATTTAAATAATTTATTCTGTTAAATCATTTTAACTGAAGATAAAGAAGTTCAGGAATGAATTGACAGATATTTTGTAATTTTGATTTGTGATCCTTTTCTTTTTCAATAAAAATTTATGTTAACTTAATTATATAATTACTGTCCGGATCGTACCATCAGAGCTATGCTGCAAAAAGGAAAATGTGTAATGAAACAGCAAAAGTCTTTTCTTTGCATTTTTCGACATCCATGATCCAAGCACCCCCCAAAAAAAATAACATGAGGGATATTGTTCTTACGTACGTACATATTTACGTGTGTTTGAAGCTTAATAAATTTTGATTGGATGAATCGATTTTGATGAAATTTTATTTAGAGACTCGTGATAAGGGAAAATTTTATTGCTGAAATTTTAAGGTCAATATTTCCGGAGGGTGCGGTAGATAGACTTTTGGGGTCAATTATGCAAATATAACCCTACTTTATATTAATCTCTGTGCATACGTACATCTTACCATTATTTTAAATAATTTGCTCCAATATTTCTCTTTTCCCCAAAAACCCCAAAAGCTATCTTTTTATTTATTGAATATTTTTTAAAAGAATATTGTTATGTGTTCTAGGCATTGTAGTAATGCAACCAAAATAAAGAATATTTTAGGAGCAATATTTATAGGTTGATGGAGGAGCCAATCAAAGTTTAAAATATTAAATTTTTAAAACGTCTTTCGTTTATTTTCATGTATTATTATTTTTCCACTATATAAGAATAAATAACCAATGGTAGAAAAGTATTACAACTTTGTCGTCAGGTTTTTTTATCATTAATTTAGTATTTATAAAAATAAATATAATACATTATTTTATATAACATTTGTTTGGATTTTAATTTATTTTTTAAATATTAACTTATCTAACATTTGTTTGAATTTTAATTTATTTATTTTTTTAAATATATTATTTTTTAAATTGTAAGACATAATTTTCATCACATGAGTATGAAATTTAATCGATTTCTGTAAAAAAAATAATGTTAAAAATATTTCACTATAAATAACATTTTATATTCGGAGAAAAGAAAACTGCAGAAATGACATGGGGATTGTTAAATAAACAAACGTTACGTTACACAATAATATAGAATTGCTGACCATATGGCGGCTGGTCATGTCAAGGTCAAAAAGAGATATGGGCTACAGGTTAAAGGTGATTTGCATTGTTGTTTTTTGGCCGGGTCCTGGAAGAACAGAATGATACTGAGAGAGTACGTGTGTGAGAAAGACAATTCGCTGTTACGTACCCTCAGTTTCAATGAATCTTTACATAAAAACGAACTAATGCTACAAGGGACATTAAACGTTTTTGGGGTGTAATATTTCCTATTCTTTCAATATGTACCTTATTCATAATTTTCTAAAATAGACAGACCATCTCTATCCATCGTACATCGCCCATCGATAAAAATAGATATTATTGTACAAAAATATAGAAAACTGACGAGGGGAAAAACCTATATAATAATAATTTCGTCCCTCTTTACCGCTGTTATTACAACAATACATTTTATTCGTTCGCATTTACAATCAAAAATATTAAAAATACGTTTTATACGTAGAAAGATTTTTCAGGTAAATAAAATAAAAACTGAAATTTTATCTGAAAAAAATTATAATGAAAAATTAATTAAAATTCTTTTAAAAGTAGATCATAATCGTAATTTTATAAACCGTTCCCTCATATCCGTGAAAAAATCTAAATTAGTGAAAAATAGTTGCAAAATTTACTACACACAACACTGATTTTTCATAAAACTTCAATCAAATCAATTTTAGATAGATAGAAAATTTAGGCAGGGAAATTTATTTTACAGGGAAGTTGACGAATAAACATCAACTTTATAAAATCGGCATCAAATTAAAAGTTTTTGGTAGTTATTTTCTATTTGGTGTCTATTAAAAAAAGTAAGAAATTTAAAGGATTATTGTATAATTCATCTTTTTTCATGATTTTTAAACAGAATTTTATTATTTTTTAACAATTTATCTAATACGCTATTTTATACTGAGCTATTTTGAAACCAAAATGGACATACGGTGTCCAAATAATATGGGATACGGCAAGCAAGTCAAATTTTGAAATAATACAGCGGTAACAGAACGAACTTGCGAGGTATATATTTGAGGCGCCGTGGTTTACGAAAAACAGTGAAATCCACGAATATTTGAGTCTACAGAGTACGTCAAGGAAGAAACATAACGTTTCAGTTTGAAATATTCGGCTAAATGACCACATAAACCACTTAGCGGTAAATCTCCTAGACAACGGTGAGGACTTTAGAAGAGTTAAACGGCTACACCATATTAACTCCATAATGTAATTATATCCGCTGAGTGTTGCGCATTAATCAATCCATTCACTTTCTCTCTGTTTCAGTTTTCACTTTTAGTTTTTATATTTCTATTTTTTCGTTTATTTTTTCTTTTCTAAGTGTTTCATCGAACTGCTTTTTGTTGATTCTTGTTATTATTAATTTTACTATACTACTTAGAGAACAGTTCTTTAAAACTACGTTAAATACGTACTACGTTCTACCCTCAGAAATCCTATAAATACTATTACATAATTTTTAAAGAATTTCGATGGGGAATTCTTTTTAACGTGTGTATATGTGAAATAATTTACTTAACGTCCGTATAAAGAGTAACCGAGTAAAAAAAATTAAAAAAAAAAAAATTAAAACATGAATAGGAAAAAACTGCCTATGAAAAAGAACGTAAGAAAAAACGCTATGTACAATTTCTATCTTCAAAAAAATAAGAAATAGATTATAGAGTAAATGGATAGATTGCGACCGTACATAAGGCAAGACTTTCTGTAATGGAAGAATTTCTGTTACATTTTACCCAAAGTTTTCAACTAATTTTCTTGAATTTACGTGCACCAATATTTTAATTATCTGAATGGTATTAGAGTAACATTAAACTTCCTATTTTTGTTGCACAAAAAAAAATTGAAAACGGTTAACATAGTAACGAGTAAGATATGAACATACATACAAAAAAGGATATAGGAGTCGAATTGAGAACTTTCTTCTTTCACTAACATTTTTTTAAAAAGAAAAGTAAAAAAAAGACAACTTCGATGACTGTAGAATTATCGTGCCATTTGTATCTTACTTCTTTAAAGAAAAAAAGTTAAAAATTCTAGATAGATGTGTTGCATCAGTAAGAATTTATACAAAATTTCCAACCAAATTTTTTAAATAACTGCCAACTTTAACAAAAAAAATACCTATTCGTTAAACCTTTTATGAAAATAAAGAAAATTTTATTATCTACTTCTACTATTTTGGATATCTTCCTTAATCGCAAACGAATATAGGCAACCTAATATTTCACATACATCACTCCTAAAAGCCGTTTAGCCATGCTGAAAAATCTCATGATAGAGCATGGTAAGCATTAATGTTGTTAATACGACGAATATTAATACTAAATTCGGGTATTTCGTTGTGATTATGATGGGAAACTGTTTTACCCAGAAAAGTTTTTGATTATAAAAAGTAATTATAAATATCAAATAGATTAGTTGAAAAAATACGAATTTTTTGAAATTTTTATTCTAATATTTATGTTAGTATTGTTTTTAATTAAGAAAAAATCTAAAAGTACTACTTTTTACTCACAACGGAACGGAGATGGTATATGCGTTAGGGGTAAGAGAAAGGGTATGTGTTTGTGCGTATGTCTGTTACCATTTTCCTCAAAAACTATTGGACAGATTTCGATGCGGTTTTTGCATTACGTAGATATCACTTAAGAGCTGGTTCTGAGACGTGTTTTACTGTTATAAACCATATAAGGGGACGCTACAGTAGATGTGTTTATTTAAAATGGCTGGACCGAACATAGGTTATTACAGCAGTTACTTTATTTTACAGTTATAAGCCGCCAGGGGGCGCTGGAGTAAATATGTTTCTTCAAGACTGCTTTTGAATTTTCTAAGTCTTTCAACTCCGGCAAGGTTACATTATTGTATGAATTATTAAATAATTTGAGCCGGTCAAGTATACTAAACTTTCTCATCATATCAGCCTATAAAGGACCCCTTTTGGTCAACGGTCTACTAATCTTTAAAAAGTATACATAAAAAATAGAATTAAACATTTTAATTTTAATATATAATGAATTTTCTAAAAATATAGGTTAAGCTTAAAAAATTAGCTTAAATAAAGTTTTCTCTAAATTGATCAACCCCTACAATAAAAATAAAATAAGAAAAAAACTTTCCTGCAATTTAGATCCGGGATCTATAGTTTAAAAAAGTTGTAAACATTTCTTGATACCTTATATATGAACTATAAACTTTCAAAAAAGTTTAGAAGAAAACTTAAACCTAAGAGAAATGAAGAAACAACAAAAATGGGCAAAAGAACAAAAAAACCATACATCTCAATCTTAAGAGGTGAGGGTTGTATTAAAAATGAAAAAAAAAATTGTTATATTTATAAATACATTTTAGGTAACAAATTTTGCTTTAATAAAATTTTCTCTAAGATTCCTGTGAAGAAAATCGACGTTGGTTTTTTCATGATATCCTCCACCCCATTAACGAATTTAAAAAAAAAGTAATGTGATCAATGTTTCACATACGTACAAAAGAACTTTTGTGTATAAGTATATATATATATATATATATATATATATATATATATATATATATATAGATACACACACACACACACACACACACACACAATAGTTTTGTATACATATTTTATATATTTAATATATATATATATATCAAATTCAAAAATATTATATATATATATATATATATACATACACAAAGTTTTTTTTTTGTGTAGATGAACTAGTTAGACCCTAAAACGTAACAAACTAATAAAATATTAATATTACGTAATATCTCCAACAAATTAAATATTAGAGGCAAAAAAACTAATAAAAAACATTTTTTTAAATATTTATAGATAGCTTATCGAATTTTCTTAAGTAATGTTTCTTTTTCTAAATCTAACATCCCTTTCAATAAATGCTAAAATAAGAAATGCATTTTAGGTCCAGGTCTATAATTAAAAAAAAAAAAAAGAATGTAACATTTCTATATAACTCTGAACATGAAGTATAAATTTTCAAAAAAAAAACTTTAAAAAATATTTAACAGAAGGGAGTATAGCTAAAGAAAATATGTATGTCAATTTTAAGAGGTGAAGGTTGATTTTTTAAAAAGAGGTTTTTAGTTTTACATATGCATTTTTTATGAAACAAATTTGCTTTAATATATTTTATTTTTTCTAAAATGGCTGTGAATAAAATCGAGATTGGGTTTTCCCAATATTTGCACCCCATGAAAAAATTTTGAAAAAAATTGTATGATCAATGCTAATCGAATATTTTAATTAATGTAAGGCTAAAACCAGTGCGACACACATACGTAGACACATATACATGTATAGGTACGTAAAAATTTATTT
Source organism: Lycorma delicatula (assembly GCF_047948215.1). Taxonomy (NCBI): domain Eukaryota; kingdom Metazoa; phylum Arthropoda; class Insecta; order Hemiptera; family Fulgoridae; genus Lycorma; species Lycorma delicatula. Next base: position 100,375,530 of record NC_134464.1, on the reverse strand, counting down.
TTTTTTTGTCTAGATGAACTAGCTGGACCCTAAAACGTAATGATTTGAATAAAAAACCGATACCCCATTTTTGACATGATCACCATGCTTTTCGCTTTAATATTATTATTCTAGCTATATTCCCTGAGAAAGTAAAAAGAATATTTCCTCTTTTCAGTAGATTTTTTGTAAAAGTTAATGATATTAATCAATATATATATATATATATATACATATATATAGATAGATATAGAAATGGATATTTGTTTGTAACTACCGTTTTTAGATAATTCTTCAGAGGATGAATGAGGATGATATATGTATGAGTGTAAATGAAGTGTAGTCTGGTACATTCTCAGTTCGACCATTCCTGAGATGTGTGGTTAATTGAAAAACCCAACTACCAAAGAACACCGGTATCCACGATCTAGTATTCAAATCCATGTAAAAATATCTGGCTTTACTAGAACTTGAACGCTGTAACTCTCGACTTCAAATCAGCTGATTTGTGAAGACGCGTTAACCACTAGACCAATCCGGTGGGTTTTGTTTGTTTGTCTGTCTGTCTCGTAAGCGTTCCTGTACAGTGATCCGATTACGATGAAACTGGTGAGTTGTGCGCACGCCCGTGTAATTAGTTTGGACCCGCTAGGTGGCGCTGGGTCGAGATATTTCAAAAAAATTGTAATTATGGTCAGATTTGTCTCATATTCAGAATATTTGTTAGTTACGTGAAAAGAAATACTTTTGAAAAAAAAAAATGGACCCGCTAGGTGGCGCCGGTACCGAGATATTTACGAAACAAAAAAAACTGGCACAGACTTTCTTGTACATATATAAAAGGCAATGTTCGTATGTGTGGCCGCTGTAGACTAAAAGACGATTGGAAAATATTTACGCACGGGAAAAAGGGAAAAATTGAAAAGAGAACAAGGAAAAAGGGGCTACAGAGAAAGGGGAAAAAAGGAAAGGGGGATAAAGGGAAAGAGGGAAAAAAATAAGATGGAAAAAATGGGAGAAAGGGAGAAAAGGGAAAAAGTGAAAGGTTAAATTTTGTTATGTTCCGTAAGGTTCATTTTGTTAATGTTTTATCAAAATTTCAATTGTGTTCATTTAATCTATATATATATATATATATATATATATATATATATATATACGCAAATCTATCAATAGCGAAGCGTTGCCGGGTCTACTAGTTTACTAATATATATAACAGCTAATTTTTTTTTTTTTAGAAATAATGGTAATTTATTCTTTTGTATCTGGTGTAACAATAAAGTAATTTATATATTTTTATATATATAAATATAACATTTTTATAAGCAATTGTTATTTAAAAAAACGTGAACTAGAGCTGGTCAGTGTTTTCTATAGTAGGGGTTATAAGATTCTAAACAAAGTAATTGAATAATAAAGCTAAACATTATTAACATGGAATGGAATGGAATGCAAAGTTGGCAGGAGTCTATTACTCCCTACTTTATCGCAGAACCTGGACAGAGTCCCTTGCTGCTGGATCTTTCTAATCGGGCTTGTTTTTAAAAGGGTTATTTTTTTAATCTCGGATCTAATTTTTCAAGTTTTGTCTATTATTATTTTAGTGAATTTAAGACGGATTTAATTGCATTCCAATCCGTTGTTAAACCAGCGTTATCGAACCCATTTCATGGGCCGACCGCGGAAGGCTAGGCTTATAGAGCCTGTCCTCCCGACGTAATTCCCCTTCAGACCGTCCACTGAAGTCCTTTCGGTGCTAACTCTTTAATAGGCTAGCAGGAATACGCCACAACGGGGCACTAGCTATAAGGAGGGAGCAATGCGTCCCCTTTTCCGGAGGAGTCGCAATTGCTGGGTTATTTTATCTTACTGTAAGTTTAACTTACAGATGGTGATACCTATTCGCGATCGCGGTTTTGGGGCGGCGATTTTCTGGAAAGAAGTAAACAGTAATTATTCTCTCCACGTAATTATTAACCTTCAGACACGCGTGTGTCTGAGAAGGGGTTGGGGGGACCGCGTGGCCGCAGTGAAGAAACCATTTGTTTTTGTGGTGGCTGTTGGCATCTGCAACAAAAGAAGCAGAACACACACACGAGAAAAAAAAAAAAAAAAAAAAAAAAAAAAAAAAAAAAAAAAAATTTAATTTTTACTTTCCTTTCGACTGGCAGGATGAGACGGCACGACGCGTCGTTCCACATCCACGTTTCTCCCGTTTCTGAAACAAGAGAAACAGAACAAAACACACGCGAGAAAAAAAAAAATTTTTCTTTTTCCTTTTTAGACCGCGTTTTTGTTTTGTGCGCGACTTACCGTATTTGAAGTCTTCAAACTATATAACTCGCGAAAAAACTATTCACTCGCGACCCCGGAAACGCGTCTGACGCACTATTCCGTTTATGGCTCATGCGATATGGAGGCCCCTAAGCCTGGTTTGTCGATTTTCGGCTACCGCACCGCACCATCACGGTGGTTCGTCCAGTACGGCGTGAGGCCGCTTCCTTACAACTGTCGGAGTTGGGTCCTCTCTGCAGATGTCCCGAAGATGACTGTGTTCGGACACAGCCGCTCTCCCGAACAGTCTGCGCGCCTGCGCCACCCCCACCTCGAACACGGATTGAAATCTCGCATCAGATCGGAGAGTGGCGTTCCTGACGAACCACGGAGCTCCAAAGATCGTCCGCAACGCGATGTTTTGGACGGCCTCGATCTTCTTTTGGAGCGAGGAGCTCAACATTGCCCCCCATGCCGGGTAAGCATATGTTAGAATCGGCAGTACGTACAGCCGAAAAATGAGAAGCTTAGTTGCCAGTGGGTATGGGCTGGCACTGTTCAGCACTGGGTATAGTGAGGCTCTGGCGGCCTTAGCCCTCCGGGTCGCATAATTTACATGTTCGCCGAAGGTAAGCCGCCTGTCCAACACCACCCCCAGGTACTTAACTGTTTTCTCAAAAGGGATTTTCTCCCCTGAGATTTCCAGCTCTCTGGTCGGTTTTCGTGTCTTGCATGTGAACATCACGGCCACCGATTTTTCACCGTTGACCCTGATTCTCCACATGTCGAGCCACGGTTCCACTAAGTCCAGCTGCCTTTGGAGCCTCCGGACCGCGTAATCCACATTTGCGGATTCGTAGAAATATGCCGTGTCGTCTGCGTAAAGGGCCGTTTTGACCCCTTCCGACAGCGGCATATCGTTCACGTACAAAGTGTACAAGAACGGGGAAAGTACTGCTCCTTGGGGAACCCCAGCGGCTATTTCTCTGGTGGAGGAAATCGTTTCCCCTACGCGCACGACAAAATGTCGGTCTAGCAGGTATGACCGCATCAGTCTGACATAGCGGTAGGGGATCGCCGATCGCGCTAGCTTATAAAGCAGCCCGCTATGCCAAACTTTGTCAAAGGCCTTGGCCACATCCAGAAAAACGGCTGCAGTCACCCGTTTCCTGTTCAGGCCTCCGACAAGGTCGTCTATTATTTTTACCAGTTGGAGGGTGGTTGAGTGACCCTCCCTGAACCCAAATTGCTCGGGCCGCACTTCTCCCTCCATGTATCGCCTCAGTTTTTCGAGAAAAATCCTCTCGAACAACTTAGACAATACCGGTAACAGGGAGATTGGCCTATAATTCCGTGGGAAAAGTAAACTTTTCCCCGGTTTGGGTAAACATACGACTTTGGCCGTTTTCCAACAATTCGGGAAATATCCAACGTACAAAATGGACGTGAATATCACCGAAATTGCTGTAATCACGGAGGCCGGTATGTTCCGGAATGCACGGGCGCTGATCCCGTCGACACCCGGGGCCTTGTCGGGGCTTGTGGCCTTAATGGCTGCGGAAACTTCCGCTTCAGTGACTTGGTCAATCTCTAGAGGGGCGTCCTCCACCTGTGAGAAATAATCTACAAGAAAGGATTCCACCTCGGTTGTGTGCTCGTCGTTCGTGAAGGGAGGGGGGTTTGGAGTGAACTGCTCCTCCAAGGTATCGGCGAATACCTCGGCCCTCTCCGCCTCCGAGTATGCAAGAAAACCTCGCTGCCCCACAACCGGATGGCGAGGCTTCTTCCCTTCTCGCAGTCTCCTGTTCAACCTGAACACCGAGGAGATGTCGTCAGAGACCGAGGCGAGGTATTCGTTCCACGAATCCTCTCGATGGCTTGTCAGCAGTTGTTTTACCCTGTCCGTTTGATTATAAAAGGCCCGCTTATCAGCGGGGGACAGGGTGATTCGATATCTCCTCCTCAGTCGTCGTTTCTCCGTTATGGCTTCGGAGATATGAGGAGGGAGGTCGTTTCGAACAACTGCTCGAGTTTTGGCCGATGAACTGCCTGCCAGGGCCTCGGTCATTGACGACGTGACGCGCCCGACAGTGTCGTCGATTTCCTCCGGGGTGTTCAGGAGCTCAGGATTTACCGGCCTGTACTCCCGCTGGAGGGTCTCGTAGAACCTTTTCCAGTTGACTGACCTTCGGGGTATAGGCGGGGGATCTCGGCCACCCCCTGCCTGACCTAGTTCCAACAGGACAGGGGAATGGTCCGAGCTGAGGTCTTCTATCGTTTCAATCATGAATGGGAGGGTACCCCCCTTCATGACTGCGATATCCAGCACGTCAGGCCTAGATCTGCCTGAGCGATGCATGAACGTGGGCACCTCAGGGCCTACGACGACCAAGCGGCGGGCTCTCGCCCTTTCGTACAGCAATCTGCCATTCGGATTTGTCAGAATGCTGTTCCATGACACGTGTTTGGCATTGAGGTCGCCCATGAGTATCATGGGCCCCTCCCAATTTTCCAGCACGGCATCCAGATCTGCGCCGGTTACCGCGTCGTTCGGCTTGCTATAAGCCGAAACCAGCCGATACACCGTGCCCAGATGCTCCACATGCACACACGTTTGCTCCATCACGTTTGTATGAAGAACAACGCGCGTATGCATGTGGCGTCTGTGGACTAAAACCGCAGTTCCACCAGAGGTGCGAGATCCGGGTCGAACTGGCCTATCCGTCCTATATGTAAAATAGTTCCGAAGGGTCAGTTGCTTGTTTGGGTTCAAGCACGTCTCAGACAACAGTATCACGTCTATCAGTAGATCCTCGGCCAGACGGCATAGTTCCTCCGCCCGGCCTACTACTGAGTTGGCGTTCCACTGCAAGAGTCTGAGGGTGGGCCTAACCATACCTGGACAGTACAGCCATGAGGCACTCTATTAAGGACTGAATACAGTCCTTGAGAGATTTTGCCTGGAGCAGGCGTGGCAAAACCATCATGATATGTGGCAGGATATCCTTCACTGTCATCTGCGACAGGAACTCCATGCCAGTGGTCTCCAACGGGGTAGCCGGTTTCGGATTGCCGCTGGAGGTGCCTTTCGGCGCGGCCGCCCTTTTGGTGGGGCGTGGGGCCACAGGGGCCGCGGTGTTTTTAACAGCCTGCTTGGCCTTCCCAGTCGGAGCAGGCTTTGCCTTTCCCGTCGAGGAAGGCTTGGCCTTCTTCGCCGGGGCCGGCTTTGTCGCCGCCTTTTGTTTCACCACCTTCTTGGTGGTCGCCGCCGGTTTTGGCTTGGCGGGTGTTGGGGAGGGTACCTCCCCTTTTTTCACTACCGCTTTGGCCACAGGTGCCGGCACCTCCGGTTTGGGGGCTGATTTTCCCCCACCGGCAACACGGGCCCAGCTGCGGCCGTCAACAGTCGCGGGCTTTTTAATGCCCTTGACCTTATTGACTTGCTCCTTATAATAGGGGCAACCCCGGTAATTAGCCGGATGAGACCCCTTGCAGTTAACGCATGAGGCTGGTTCCTCACGCGGCTTAACGCATGTGGCAGTGTCGTGGTCCCCACCACACTTGACACATTGCTGGGCCCTCTGGCAGTAATTGGACGAGTGTCCAAATTTCTGGCATCTGTGGCACTGGGGTGGCCCCCCTCGTGACACAAACGCAGTCACTGCGACCTTGCAGTAAAAAATACTGCCAAGGTCATAAATGGTCCGGGCCGAAGGGGTCCTCTTAAGGGCCACTAGGCAGGTCGGGGTTTCCCGACCGTCCCTTGTGAGGAGCTTCTTAACCGAAACCACCTCATAGCCAAGGGAGGTCAGTTCCTCCCTTACTTCCTCCGGGGCAGCCCCATAGGGGATTCCCCGTATAACCACCTTCAGCTCCCTGTCCTTCGGGAGCTGAAAGGAGTGAAAGGCGATTCCCTTCGAGTGCAGAAAACTCTGCACCGCCCGGTAATCCGCCTCGCTGCCCAGCTGCAGCCTTATCGAGAGCCCGGTGCTTTTAGCTACCAGGCGCCCCCCGATCCGCGACTTAATGTCGCGCGCTAATGCTGGCCACTCCTTCGGGCAGTCCAGCATTATTGGCGGGATTTTCTCCCGCCTGACGGTAGCAGGCTGTGATGGGGCCCCATCATCAGCCTGCGGGTTGGCGGCTGCTGCAGCCTTGCTGCAGCCCGCTACGGGCTCCGTCTCCATAGGAGGCGCGGAGTCCCGGCGTTTCTGGCGCTTCCTAGCGCCAGACCCGCTTTCCTCTCCACCGACGGACAGTTCCGGGGTGGGAGAACGGGGTGGGGCAGGCCTTACTTTTCCTTCCATTGAGGAAAAATAAAGAATAAAATTTAAAAAAAATTAAACTTAATTAAACACTTCTTAATGTACACTTGCTGCAAAATAAAATCACTGACAAGAAAAATCAAAACAAGATATAACCTGTAGACCTAAATAGGTACAGATTATATCAAACAATTTAAAATAAAATTATTTTTAAATCAGCACAATAGTCCTATAATAATAGGCTATTAACTTAATGTGTTCGTAATGACTACAAGAGTTCACTTTACATTATTATAGAAATTTGAATAGAATAGAAATAAAATTAAGAAAAGGATTATCCTTTTCTTAATGTAACTGGCCTGTAATCCAGGTAGCTGGCCGCCCGGCTGATGTCCTAGCAGACCCTTCTCACATTGTCTGGCGACGCAGGTAGAAGAACTGTTGAACACCTGGCAGGACTGGTTACAACTCACAATCACAGAGCACAACAAGACACAACCTTTCACTACAAGAGCCAAGGATGGAATCTCCATTATTAACAGGGAGATGATTCTTTAAATGTACTAATACAAATGTACGGGTACACAAGCGTACGGGCGGACACGCACGCACGCGCACGCACGCATGCACAATTTATACACATAATATATTAAATACTGGAGAAAAAGCTGCAACGAAGTAGTTGCATAAAAGAAAAAAAAGAGGGGAAAAAATGTATTCAATTCATATAATATTATTCAACATTTGGTTGTTATATTGACCAAAAATATCGTGAACAATATGCACGCTTGTCTGTCTGTCCGTCTAAAGTCCATCTCTAACTATTACCACACACATACACATACTAACGCACACACCCACACATCCACCCCTAATTTTATTCTATCAAATTCTGTTAGCGGTTATTTTTGCCTTTCCCAGGAGGGAAGAACGTACAATCTATAAGCTGAGCAACAAAATATCGTGGACCTTGGTCATCAAAAACATCAGATTCAAGTCACGTGACCTAAATGAAGAGTAACTTTACAATAGATGTTAGCCGGCTGTTATGCATTAGATGAATAGTTTTTTTTAAAAGAATGATTTTTAATAGAATTATTGATTGAAAAGTATATCAATATGTATAGTGTAGTTACTTTTATTTTATCTGTAAAACAGATGTTCAGTTTAAATAATTAATATTTTATTTCGCTTAAAATATATATGTGTTACGGTAAATTTGATTAATCGCCTCTATTGTTGAAGAATTTAATAAATATATTGCAACTTATTAAATATACGATCGTTTTATATATTCTGCTTATTAACATATTTTACCTATTACAATAATAACTATAAGCAGTAATTACTGAATTTATTATTTAAAATAATCAAAACATTTCTGTTAACTAGTAAAGGTTAGCGAGCGAAGCTAGCATAGGTTATGTTTGGTAAGTTTATCATAACCTAACCAAACACAACCTACGCTCGCTTCGCTCGCTAATATCGTTTAACTAACGATAAATACACAAATTATGTATGTTATTCTCCTACATTGGAGTCGATTATTCAAATTCAACGGTAATTATGCATAATCACCGGATTAATCAATTTTACTGTAACATACACACACACACACACACACACACACACAAACGTTTAAATTTAGCAAAATATAATTATAGATATTAATAACTTTAGCTCAGAAAATCCATATATACACAGTACTACATAAAAGTGAACCGAAATATTTACTTTTAGCAATCAACGTATCAAACTGAACAAAAATGTAATTTCCGAGCTATTTGAAAATATTTTTGATTTTATCAGGAATTTAAAAAAAAAATGAATGAAATAATTGTTTTTTTTTATGTTAAATTCTTCTTACATAAAGTTTCATCTTATAATATTTGTTTAAAATACTTTTTTTTGTCTTCAGTCATTTGACTGGTTTGATGCAGCTCTTCAAGATTCCCTATCTAGTGCAGTAGTTTCATTTCGGTATACCTCCCACATCCTACATCCCTAACAATTTGTTTTACATATTACAAACTTTGCCTGCCTGCACAATTTTTCTGATCTACCTGTCCTTCCAATATCAAAGTGGGTATTCCAGGATGCCTTACGAAAAGTCTGTCTTTTCTTTTAGCTATATTTTTAAAATGTTTCTTTCCTCATCGATTTTCCGCAACACCTCTTCAATTGTCACTTTATCCACCCATCTGATTTTTAACATCTTTAGCACCACATTTCAAAAGCATCTAATCTTTTCTTCTCAAGTACTCCGATCGTCCAAGTTTCATTTCCATATAAAGCTAGGCTCCAAACAAATACTTTCAAAAATTCTTTCCTGATGTTTAAATTAATTCTTGATGTAAGCCTGAAAGCTCGTTTCGTCTGTGCTATTTGGCATTTTATTTCGCTCCTGCTCGTCCATCTTTAGTAATTCTACTTCCCAAATAACAAACTTCTTCTACCTCCACAGTCTGTTCTCGTCCTATTTTTATATTCACTGGACTATCTACTTTATTTCTACTACATTTTATTATTTTCGTTTTTTTCTTGTTTATTTCCATGTGGTAGTTCTTGCGAAGGGCAACATCCATGCTATTCGTTGTTTCTTCTCAACCTTTCTTACTCTCGGCTAGAATTACTATATCATGAGCAAATCGTAGCATCTTTATCTTTTCACCTTGCACTGTTACTCCGAATCTAAATTTTTCTTTAACTTCATTAACTGCTAGTTAACTGCTCTATTTAAAGATTAAAACGTAATGTAAATAAGGGACATTCTTATCGGACTCCCTTTTTTATTACTGCTTCTTCTTATTCTCTGTGAATTATTACTGTTGCAGTTTGGTTCCTGTAAATGATAGCAATTGTTCTTCTGCCTCAATGCTTGAACCCTAAACTTGTTAAATAGCTGAACATTTTATTCTAGTCTACGTTATCAAATGTCTTTTCTAATTCTATAAATGCCTTGTATGTTGTTTGTTTTTCTTTACTCTTCCTTCAACTATTAATCTCAGAGCTAAAGTTGCTTCCCTTGTCCCTAAACATTTTCAGAAATCAAATTGGTCTTCTTTAGCGAGTTTTTTTTGTTTAACATTATTGAAATTGATGTACTAAATAAAAATGTTACGCTGAGTGAAATAAATTTGAGGTTTGTTATGGATTGAGGTCTGTCGGCAAAATTTTTACAGCCGGTCAAAGGTTATGTGACATTATGAACCTTCGTAGGCCTCCGAATATATTGAAGTATTACACAGAAATTCTTAAGAATTCTGTTAAACAATTTGCTCGTGATAATATGAAGGAGGCTGTTGAAGAAGCTGTTATTGAAAACAGCCTTGACTGTAAGAATTAAAACCGAAATTTGTCAGCAGGTTTTGATGCAACATGGCAAAAAAGTGGTCTGACATGAGAGGGCAAAAAAGTCCTGACCTGAAGAGAATTCAGTTGTGTCATTTATTAGTACTGAAACGGGTAAGATATTAGATGTAGACATATAAACAAAATAATCTGATTGTCTGGATAAAACAACCACATTGATAACTGTATTACTAAATACCAAGGCAGCAGCGCAGGGATGGAAGTGGCCGCATTAAAAACATTTTTCAGCGGTCAGTGGGAAAGTATAAGTTAAATAATATTAATAATGTTACGTACGTGTGTTGGCGTGTTTGAAGCTTAGCAACTTTTGACTGAATAAATCGATATCGCTGAAATTTGACACACAGAATCGTGTATATGGGGCAATTTATTGATAAAAGTTTGGAGATCAATAACGCCAAGGTGGTGAGGTAGACAGATTTTTGGGGTCAATTTTCTCAAAATTTTGCAAACACAATCTCTCTTTACATTAAGCTCAGTAAATACGTATGTGCTTATCTTTTTTTTAAAAAAATATAATATTTTACCCCCAAATTCTCCTCCTTACCCAAAAATCGGAAAAAGCTATACTTTTTTTTTACATATTTTTAATCGAATTTTTTTTATGTCTTCGCAAGAATAGTAGTTGTGTCGGCCTCCATGCCGCGAGTAGTAGCGTCCCGGCCTTTAATTCAGAGGTCTTGTGTTCGAATCCCGGTGAGGCATGGAATCACACGCTACAAATTGTCATTTCATTTCATCCTCTGAAGCAACACCTAACAGTGGTCCATAAAAAAAAGTAAAAAAAAAGCATAATAGTTGTGCAAGTGGCCAAAAAAAATAATAATTTGGAGGCATTACTGGGGCTGATGGAGTCGATAAAGTTTAAAAAATCGATTTAACAAAATATCGATTTAAACATTTTTTTTTTTACTTTTTAGTGTATCATTATTTTCTCACTACATGAGAATAAATAACCAGTGCCAGAAAAGTATAACGATTTTGTTATCAGATTTTTTCAGTTTGCTTTCATTATTTTAAAATTATTTTAAGATTTTCGTAATGAAGCAGAATTGCACACACAGACGTACGCGTACGTATTAACGTACATATATATACAGAGAGAAAGGGAAACACGAGAAAATTTATTTAGATTACCTCAGGAAGGTTTCAGATAACCTGATTTTTTTATTTATTTATGTTTTGTTCGTGTCAATTGGTTTTGTTTAACAAAGTTCACATTTTAGTAGTCTCCAATTATAATGTACTCATCGTCCATAAATAAACACACACACACACACACAGTGAGAGAGAGTGAGAAAGAGAGAGAGTGAGAGAGAGTGAGAGAGAGTGAGAGAGAGAGTGAGAGAGAGAGTGAGAGAGAGAGAGAGAATGAGTGAGAGTGAGAGAGTGAGAGAGAGAGAGAGAGAGAGAGAGAGAGCGAGCGAGCGAGAGAGAGAGAGAGCGAGCGAGCGAGCGAGAGAGAGAGAGAGCGAGCGAGCGAGAGAGAGAGACAGTGAGAGAGAGAGAGAGAGAGTGAGAGAGAGAGAAAGAGAGAGAGAGAGACAGAGAGAGCATTATATATACATATATCAATAATTCAATTTAATAAAGAAGATATTTCATGATAGTTGAAAAAATCGATCATTCAAATTATAAGCTTTAATCTTATATAATTTTATCCTATTTATATAAAGAGCGTGGTGGGCAGCCAAGTGGAGAATTTTTTATTCATCTATTCTTTTACTTCTACTTCGACTGTCCAAAGTGATGTATAATTTTTTTTTCTACAGTTCTCTTCTTTGTTGTAGTATAATGATTATTTTTTAAAAACAATTATAATATTTAATATATTTTTAATAAAACTTTTATTGTTATTATTTATTAATATTAACAGGGTTATTTTTAATATAGTTTTTTTTTTAATCTTTATTTATTTATTTATTTTATGTTTGGTTTTGTGTTAACAAAATTAACATTTATTAATTTCTCTACGTATCCTAATAAGTTTCCATTCAAAATACGCATATAATTATAAATATTTAAATTTAAAATTCTGAACAGGTTTTTATCCTTGTTATTTTATTTCAATTGGCGTTTAGCAAAACTTGTCCTTTACTTTTTTATAGTAATTACAAAATTTTGTGATATATTTTAGGTATTAACCAAAAAAAAAACCGCAAAACAAATTCATTTTGACCCTTTTTAGCATAACTTACCAATCTTTGAGGATTAAATGCAACTGAAAATCCCATTTTAAGTTGCATGAATAAAATTGGGTTTTAACTATCGCTTAAACTACAGTAAGACAATTACAACATTATGCAAGCTAATAAAATGCTTGCAAGAAGATTCGACAACTGGAACAACTGGGGGCTTAACGTAACAAATATAAAAGAATTTGATGTAAAAACTAAATGTTTACGACCGATGTGATGTTAAATAAAATAAATCTATTTATTTATGGAAGTTACATAATAATCGTTGTAGTAACCTAGTTCAAAGCTAATTTAAAGAATGATGGACTAAATCCAACGTGGGTGTTAACCGTTAGTCTGTGTTTAAATTCGGATGTAACTTAACTGTAACCAACCACCTGTATTTAAATTTACATTCTAGGATTAAAATGACACAGGATGCATAAATATTTACTTTCTCTCACAAAAACATCATCAAATTTTTAATCTTAGAGGAATTTTATTAATAATTTTTTGAGCACACGCACGCGGGGGCGCACGCACACACTATATCGTCCTGCATCGCATATACACACATACTTAAAAAATGTATAAATTATGTATAATGTGTTAGGTACATTAATATTATGTAATATTGTTATGAACGTAACAAATATCGAATTCATCACACAGCTGCGTTGATCATACTTCCGTTTGGTCATCTCAAAAATCCCCTTCTAACTACCAAAAAACACCCTAATTTTATGTTCACCCTCATTGCTCTTTAACTATAGTTTTGACCCAATGACGGTCACACCATTATTATTACTACTACTATTACGACCAATCTATAAAAATTGGTAAAACTCGTCCGGGGATAATCTCCCGTAAGCCTGCTGTTCACTAATTGCAATTGTCATTCCCCTAAATGAATAACGTCTATCGTTCTATGGAAGCATCATATTTACTAACGTGAAACTTTAACAGATGTTTTAGACTACGCTGAAAAAGAAATTGAAATTATAAATATTATTAACTTAAAAAAATAAAATTCTAAATGGATTAATGAGTTGCAATTTCTAATTTAAACGTTTTTATACCCCGTTTCCCACAAAGATGTTTGTTTTTTAGATTATCTCTTCATAACTTACTGACTAATTTGCTTGAAATTTTGTTTGGGTAAAAAAATACGTAAATTAAATAGCTTTACAATTTAAAATGTCTAGTTTTTTAAAAATGTAGGAAATGTATTGTATATATTTAAACGAATTACAATAATTAATTAAATAAATTTAAGCTTTAATTTTTTTTAAATTTATTATTTCATCATTGCAAAAAAACCGATACCCAATTTTTTTGACTGATTACCACCATACTTTCCTTCTTTCAGGATAGCTCTGGAGCATTCGTTTTCAAAGTGGGCGATGTGGAGCTGGAGGTCTTATGGAGGGAGAAGGCCGACAGAAAAATTCAGGCAGTCTAGGAAAGCGATGCCTGATTAAAAAAAAGGAAATAATTATGTTTCCCTGATATTTCAAACTAAAATTATATACCTACTACACTAGTACAAAGAATTAAAGGGACGCCTGTAGTTTATGACAAAAAATGATTTTATTTAAACTATTTTAAATTTGCAACCAAGAGGCTTAGAGAGATGAATAAAAAACTAAATTAAAGCTTGAATACTCTTCTTTTTGACAGTATACTTCAGATTTCAAACATCATCAAATTAAAAAAAAAAAATCAGTGAGAAGAAAAGTTTTAAATTTTGAATGTTTTTCTTCGTGTTGATCGACTGTATAAAGGAAACGAAATTTTTTCAGTAAAATGCATTAAAATCGTTTAAAAGCTTAAGACTTTAGCTTTAATTTCTTTTTTTATATGTCTCTATTTTTTTCTGAACCGAAATATTCCACAAGACAAACGGCCACTTTTGTCTTTAATGCTGCATGTTTTCACGTTCTAAGCAACGTATAAATACGGAAATTAAAGGGTTTTTAAATGCTGTTTTTAAGAGCGCATCTTACAAACAGCAATTGCAATTATTTTTAACAGATGGTAAGTTAAAAAATTTTGGGAGCAGTAGAATATTTTTGATTCTCAATGTGGCGGTAGGCGAAAAAGTTTGAGAATCAATGCTCTAGAGTTATGATGCCATGAAAGTAAAAAAGAACTGAAATCTATACTTAACTATATAATAGTAGCAAATGGTTATTCTAAAAAAAAAAAATACTCACAAATATTGAAGTACTCCGACAGTGATCTTTCATTTTTTTCGATTATGATATTTTACACATCGCTGCAACCAACTTCCTAAAAAAACACACAAACAGTTCAATGAAGTTTATTGTCCATAAGTTCCCTACGGTCAACAATTGTCTGGCTAATTTATGACCAGACATTTAAATGATCAGGAAAAACATCTCAGAGGAAGTCTTCAAATACTGAGAAATTTATTTATCGATGATGACCTTTTGTAAGTCTCATTAGTAAATAAATTACGGGATAACACATATTTCTACAAATATTCCTATCGTTAAAGATGGACGAAGCAGGAGCGACATAAAATGCCGAATATCACAGGCGAAACGAGCATTCAGTCAGAAATATAATTTGTTTACATCAAAAATTAAATTTAAATGTCAGGAAAAGATTTTTGAAAGTATACGTTTGAAGTATCGCTTTATACGGAAGTGAATCTTGGACGATCGGATATCTGAGAAGAAAAGATTAGAAGCTTTTGAAATGTGGAGCTATAGGAGAGTGTTATAAATTAAACGGGTGGATAAAGTGACAAATGAAAAGTTGTTGCGGCAAATAGATGAAGAAACAAGCATTTGGAAAACTATAGCTAAAAGAAGAGACGGACTTATAGGCCACATATCCTGGAACAGTCGCTTTAACATTGGAGGGACAGGTAAAAAGAAACAATTATGAAGACAGGCAACGTTTGGAATATGTAAAACAAATTTTTAGGGATGTAGGATGTAGGGTGTATACCGAAATGAAACGACTAGCACTAGATAGGGAATCTTGGAGAGCTGTATCAAACCAGTCAAATGACTGAAGACAAAAAAGAAATAATGAACCGAACTATCTTATTGAAATATAGCAGAATTTATCCCTAAAAGAGTATGATAACATGATGAATTAAAACATTTAATTATCTATTATCCAGGAATAACCTGAGTTGTATATTATAACATTAACATAAAAACAGAAGTGATTTTTTTTCTAGATGGTATCACCACATTACTAATGAAAATTAAAAATAATAATTATTCTAAGCGAAAATTAGAGTCTTAGTTTACAGATTATTCATTTTATTTCTTTTCAGTATAGGTTGCGGATGTGCTTCTAGGCATGGAGACTGTATGAAACATAAAATAAATTTCAATATTAAACACCTCAAATACTAAATACTAGGCATTTAAATACTGAAATATTAAACGCCAACCATTTTAGTTCAGGTCGTCTCAGACCGAAGGGTGTTCGTCAAAGTTTTTGTTTTTCAATGCCCTTTAAAATTATATGTAACAACACTACCCTTTCTGTTTAAAAGTTTGCAGTTGTACCCATGAGAACTCTCTGGATGCCTGTGGTGTGATTGTCTCATACCTTAAAATAGGCATTTTAAGGAACATTTGCTTATTGTAAACCATCATTGGCTATATTTTCTTGTTGAAAAATTATTTTAGTTTCCTACGTTTTAAAGAGGAAGAAACACTGGATAATTTTTTTTTGTCTTCAATCATTTGACTGGTTTGATGCAGCTCTCCAAAATTCCCTATCTAGCGCTAGACGTTTCATTTCGGTATAACCCCTAAAAAATAAATAAATAAATAAATTGACAGGTGAAATTTTTGGAGACACCTATCGATAATTAAAATCCGAGACCAGGAGTTTCAAAAACAATTATGCTTACTAATATAAAATTAAGCCGGTGAAATAATCATATTTGCCACTTTTTTTATGTGAATTACGATGAGTTTTAGCTCCTATATAATTCTCTGGTTTTTCATTTTAATTATGGAAAAATTTCAGTTAATCATATTAGTAATTAAAAATTATTATCTCAATAATGGTAGTAGTTATTTGTCTGTAATATAAAATTCCTTATATACTGAAAAAATGAAGTCATTAGAAATGGCTACAGTTTTACTTTACCAGCGAATATAAAGGGGAAAGTATGGTAATCATTTAAAAAATGGTGTAATTGGCTTTTTGTAAATCTTTACGTTTTAGGATTACATTAACCATTCATTATTCATTCATTCATTCATTCATTCGTTATTCATTTACGTTTTACATTATCCAACTATTTTATCTAGACCAAAAAACATATCGTATGTGTATACAGTTTCGTCTTATATCTCAGAAATGACCGAACAGATTTTCATTAAAATTAATTCCAATATTTCTATATATTGATGGCATTGATGGTGTTAATTTTTATTCAAAATTTATTAAAAGGGAAAATATCGCGTAAAAACCAATTTCGATTTTATTTTTCTTAATTAGTTAAGGGAAAAACTTTATTAAAAAAATTTGTAAACTAAAATGGATATATCTTTTTTTTAAATTTGTAAAAATACAAAAAATACCAACCTCTTAAAATTAAAATATAAGTTTATTTTTTTGTTCTTTTGCTTTATCACCCTTCGATTTAAATATTTAAAAACTTTTTGAAAGTTTATATTTCATATAGAGAATATAAAGAAATATTTAATATATATTTTTGTTTTAATTAAAGATCCAGGGTCTAAAATACAGAATTTTTTTTAAAGGTTTATTTTCCTTATTTTTAGCCTTTACCGAAGAGGTATTAGATTTAGAGAAAAATTTACTAAAGAAAATTTGTAAAAGCTACAAAAAATTCCTTAAAATGTATACTTTACCCTTTACATATATATATATATATATATATATATATATATATATATATATTATTTGTTTTTTTGTTCTTTTGCTTCAACTCTTTAAATTGCTATGATTTATAGCTGGGAAAGTCATACCATAATTTGCCAACATATTTTTATATCTAAAAATTAAAAATTGATCTTTTACTGCAAATTTTGTGACAGTTTTTTGTGTTAAAACGAAATTTCAATCAAATTAGTCTGCAAATAAAATTTCCACACCAAATTAAAGAGATAAAACTATTCGTGAGATGCAATATACGGTGTACAAGAATATATTGACATTTTATTATACGCTTAAATCAATTCACAATAGAATTCGTAGTCGGTGGTCAAATATTTTATTTTACTATACACAGTAGCGTAGACACTACAGCAATAAATTTATTTTCCTACGTTCATTTTCCATTCTATTATATTTTATTATATTCCTTTTAGAAAATTTCCTTATTTTATCAATACTATTTATATTTATTAATAAAAATAAAAAAGAAGGATATTATAAAAGATAATGGAAGAAAAAGTAGTAATGTTATCTTTACAAAACGAATTGTATGTCTCACGACTAAGAACGTGCGTTGTCCTATAGGTAAGAGCTTAAGTGAATCCATGTTATACAATAGGATGCTATAGTAAAGCAAAGAACTAATAGCAAAACTTGCCTAACAGTAATAATATGTTTTAAGTTAAATATTTGCTAATAAAAAAGTAAAAGCATGTGTTCCTACTTTTATTCCGACTGCATATTGTATACGAAACATCATTTAACAAAATACATGATATGTGTGAACACGTATGTTTACGCCAGTTGCTTTTACCATATTTTGCGTGTGTATATATTTTTATTTAGTAAAATCTATAGTATATTGTTTTAATATAAAGGCACTACTACACATGTCTTTTAATCAATTGTAATAGTTCATATTTTACCGTAAATTTATATAATATAAATAAAAACAGATCAAGGTTAAACTAACACACTAAATCAACATCTCGTTTCCCGAACAGAAAGTGCTGGTCTACAAGATACGTTAAACAAATATACAGATTTGTAAAAAAACAACTAAAACATATCTTTATTTGTCTAATTGTTTATTTTCATATTTTATCAAAAAAAATATTTTATTAATTGTTTTATATTTATGTGGAAAGTCAATTAACATAAAAACTACGTTAACCTTACTGCGGTGGTTGTAAAAATAAATTTTTACACCAGCACACCTGGGTAGGCACTGCGAGAGCGACAGTGTTCTCTCTTACTCACAGTCTCGCGTGCAGCTTTCTATGTGTGCATGCGCACAAAGCCAAACACCACGTTGCTGTTTGGCTTACGAAATTGGTATTTTATGAACTGTCGAATAGTTTCATAGTTTAAGTTCAAAGCGAATAGTTTCATAGAAAAAGTTTTGTATCTTTTCCATAAACTGGGGGATGACTATTGACATTAACCTTAAGGATATTCTACAAAAATATTGAAATATTAAAAAATTAAAGAATTAACAAAGATAAACTAACGAAAAGAAAAAAAATTACAAAGATACAAAAATAAAGAAAGAATTAAAGAAAAAAGGACTCATTATATTAAATGATATCGATAATACCAAGTAGAAATAAAGGGTGCTGCAATTCTACAGTGCCTACATGCGAGCTGCCACTAACTAGAAAAATTTTTTGCAATGGGAAAACATTAGAAATCAATCTGGGGTATTTAACAGATACGACGTTATAAAAATAGTTGGTGTTCATAAACAGATTTTCTGGAATCGTGAACACTTTCAGTACATATTGTAAACTGACGTTCAATGAGTTTTCAAAATAATCAGTCGTTTACAAACAATGACAATAAGTAAAATATTTATAATTTAGTTTTAATAAGTTTTTTTTTTAATAATAAAGCTTAGATTTTATTCTTTACCATTTAATATTTATAAAGTTTTCTCTTTTAATTACGGATTTTTCTAATAAGAATTTTTTTCTTTTCCAAATTATATTCTAATAATATTTAAAATTAAAAATTACACAAATTACGCTAATTACAAATATTTAATAATTAAAAAATTAACACGGTCGCTTGTCGAAAATACTCGTATTACACATGATTGGCCAGTAAACGTGCAGTAACAGTTTGCAATTTAAAAATTTATAAGTGAAGAGGTTCGAAAAGCTCGACATTTGTTAAATTAAATAAAAAAATCCTTAGCTCTTATTTATATAAACTTATTACTAAATTCTTATGTATAACTTACGTAAGGTAAGTTACAGTAACTTATATTTATGTACCATGTAAGTAATATTAAGTATAATTATAAGAAGTACGAGAATATTACTTATACTTATGGTATAACTTATGTATAAGTTACATAAGGTAAGTTTCTGTTTACATCATAAACATAAATCCAGAGACGATTAGATGAACAATTAATACACTCAGTTGGATGTTTACAAAATACAGAATTACTGGGATGAACTGGATTTATACCTTAAGGGAAAGGGATAAAAAACTACAGATTTAAGAAACTACATACTTTCTCTCAGTTGTTTCATTAGAATCTAGAAAAAATATAAGTTTTAGCTGAAGATATTTAATCACTAATCAATAACATGCTGCTTCAATACGGCTAAGATATCCTTATCTCTTGAGCAAGTCGGACGGGATAAGTAACCACTACATGAAGGCAGCTTTTAGCATTTGTTTGGGGTTGGGGTTGTTTATTTTATACTGCGGTTCCTTCGAAATATGTAATAGTTTTCCTTATCCATGATCCCTTGTTTCACACTATCAATAAGTCAAAGTCCAATTCGGTGAGGTCTTTCAAACGGATCATATTAAAACTATTGAAATAGTACATCTTTAGTGTTATCTGCTTGGATGTTGCAGGCCTGTGAACCGATCCCGGGAATAAAGATATCGGTTCAGTACCTACGTAATAAGCCTACATAGTGAAATTTGTAATTCCTTTCCGGACTTTGACGTAAAATTATTTTTTAACTTTTGTAATAAAAAAGTACCGCTGACGAAAAATTACGTTTACAGTTTTCCTTCTCTCTAATACCAATTTCTATCAGAATAAAATAAATTCGTTATTTCTATTACCAGTTTGTCCATGGATTTAAAGATAGTGTTAGTAAGTGTTTATAAAATCAGATGTTTGTTTTTTTTTCTTTTGTTATCGGTTGAAATAACCTATTTGTCTAATTGCGTTTGGTCAATTCGTATTTTTCGTAATTCATTCCATAAATTTTTTTTAATTCTATCCGTTCCTTTTTTTCATCACCATATTTTATACATTTATTATTAATTTTATCAAATTATTACATTATTTGTTTATAAATTTGTCTTTACTATTTACTAGTACGTTTCTTCGATTCTATCAGACGTAACAGCACGATAATATCAAATTTTTAATTTCAAATATTTTTTTTTAAACAAACTTTGTGTTTAAAGACTACTAATTATGCTTAAAAAATGAAAATCGATAATATCATTGAAGAAACTTAGCAAAATAACCTATTTTTTGTGAAAACAAAAAAAAAATCATCTAATGAAGGTTGAAATACCTTAATAAAATAATCTAATTTAAAATAAAATATAAAATAATTTAAAATAATTAATATAATTCTATAATTTAAAATAATCATATTTTAAATACTAAATAATATATTATTTAAAATAATATATCGACCTAAATTCAGTCAAACGTTGACAAAAAAATTAGAAATTATTTTTCCTTAATTATGAGAATTATAATATGTTTAACAGAAATTAATGGTTTTTTTTTATACTGATTTATGGAAATAATATAAGCTCGAAATGTTGGCCAGCGAGTAATAATAATTTTAGTTCAATTTATCAGTAAATAACAGACCTCAGTGGAATCAAATAACAACGAACGTATTGTATTTTCCCCTGTTTTTAATATCTGTTGATAACTAACGTCCATCCTGATAACTAAGAGTACTTGTAACCGCCCTACTGCGTTTATCAATTAAACCGAATACGCATGTAGCTTTATCTTTTAAATAATTTAAATTTATACAATTAATACACCACTATCATTTGTTAGTATTTATGAGTGCGTGTGATTTATACTATTTTTACTAACTTCTTACACTGAATATAATCTAGAAATTGTTCTAATACAAAGGTTGTTCAATAATTAGAGAGAACGAGGGAATAAAAAAAATTATTAAATGTAATACGCTTAAACTGTCTAATGTTCAAGCTGCCCTCAAATAGAAGTAGAAAATAACTGCCGTTGAAAAAGAACCTTATTATTATAATTTCATTTGCTTATTTCAAATTGTTGAGTTCGATGAACAGTTTTTTGTGATACAAATGTTATTTTCTGAAGACATAAAACCGAGAGAAATTCAAAAGTGGATTTAATTCTTTAAATCGGAATATGTTTACCAATTTTCATTACAGCGTAAGACCGGTGGAAGTTTCGACTGATCCTTTGAAAAATTCCATTAATTAATATATTTATTTATACAGTTTCGTGATGAACAAGAAGATAGGGAGGAGAGTGGAGTATTTCAAAACGCATAGCGATAGAATCATTTTAATAAGGATAAAATCAAAACCTAAACCGACAACGATTGTTAACGTCTATATGCCTACTAGCGCCCATGATGATGATGATGAGGTAGAGTGTGTATACGAAGAGATTGATGAAGCAATTAAACACGTAAAAGGAGATGAAAATTTAATAATAGTTTAATAATAATAGTTTAATAATAGCAAGCATTGGAAAAGGCAAGGAAGGAAATATAGTGGGTGAATACGGGCTGGGCAAAAGGAATGAAAGAGGGGACCGACTTATAGAATTTTGCACGAAGTATAATTTAGTAATTGCCAACACCCAATTTAAAAATCATAATAGAAGAATATACACTTGGAAAAAGCCAGGCGATACTGGAAGGTATCAGATAGATTATATCATGGTTAAGCAAAGATTTAGAAATCAACTCGTTGACTGCAAAACTTACCCTGGAGCAGACATTGATAGCGATCATAATTTGGTGATAATGAAATGTAGATTGGGGTTTAAAAACCTGAAGAAAAGGTGTCAGATAAATCGGTGGAATTTAGAGAAGCTTGAGGAAGAGGAGGTAAAGAAGATTTTTGAGGAGGACATCGCAAGAGGTCTGAGTAAAAAAGATAAGGTAGAAAATGTAGAAGAAGAATGGGAGAATGTTAAAAAGAAAATTCTTAAATCAGCAGAAGCAAACTTAGGCGGAATAAAGAGAACCGGTAGAAAACCTTGGGTTTCAGACGATATATTGCAGCTGATGGATGAACGTAGAAAATATAAGAATGCTAGTGATGAAGAAAGTAAAAGGAACTATCGGAAATTAAGAAATGCTATAAACAGGAAGTGCAAACTGGTGAAAGAAGAGTGGATTAAAGAAAAGTGTTCAGAAGTGGAAAGAGAAATGAACATTGGTAAAATAGACGGAGCATACAGGAAAGTTAAGGAAAATTTTGGGGTACATAAATTAAAATCTAATAATGTGTTAAACAAAGATGGTACACCAATATATAATACGAAAGGTAAAGTCGATAGATGGGTGGAATATATTGAAGAGTTATACGGAGGAAATGAAGTAGAAAATGGTGTTATAGAGGAAGAAGAGGAAGTTTAGGAGGATGAAATGGGAGAAACAATACTGAGATCTGAATTTAAGAGAGCATTAAAAGATTTAAAGGCTCCTGGAATAGACGGAATACCTGTAAAATTACAGCGCAGTGCAGGTGAGGAAGCGATTGATAGATTATACAAACTGGTGTGTAATATTTATGAAAATGGGGAATTTCCATCAGACTTCAAAAAAAGTGTTATAGTTATGATACCAAAGAAAGCAGGGGCAGAAAAATGTGAAGAATACAGAACAATTAGTTTAACTAGTCATGCATCAAAAATCTTAACTAGAATTTTATACAGAAGAATTGAGAGGAGAGTGGAAGAAGTGTTAGGAGAAGACCAATTTGGTTTCAGGAAAAGTATAGGGACAAGGGAAGCAATTTTAGGCCTCAGATTAATAGTAGAAGGAAGATTAAAGAAAAACAAACCAACATACTTGGCGTTTATAGACCTAGAAAAGGCTTTCGATAACGTAGACTGGAATAAAATGTTCAGCATTTTAAAAAAATTAGGGTTCAAATACAGAGATAGAAGAACAATTGCTAACATGTACAGGAACCAAACAGCAACAATAACAATTGAAGAACATAAGAAAGAAGCCATAATAATAAAGGGAGTCCGACAAGGATGTTCCCTATCTCCGTTACTTTTTAATCTTTACATGGAACTTGCAGTTAATGATGTTAAAGAACAATTTAGATTCGGAGTAACAGTACAAGGTGAAAAGATAAAGATGCTACGATTTGCTGATGATATAGTAATTCTAGCCGAGAGTAAAAAGGATTTAGAAGAAACAATGAACGGCATAGATGAAGTCCTACGCAAGAACTATCGCATGAAAATAAACAAGAACAAACCAAAAGTAATGAAATGTAGTAGAAATAACAAAGATGGACCGCTGAATGTGAAAATAGGAGGAGAAAAGATTATGGAGGTAGACGAATTTTGTTATTTGGGAAGTAACATTACTAAAGATGGACGAAGCAGGAGCGATATAAAATGCCGAATAGCACAAGCTAAACGAGCCTTCAGTAAGAAATATAATTTGTTTACATCAAAAATTAATTTAAATGTCAGGAAAAGAATTTTGAAAGTGTTTGTTTGGAGTGTCGCTTTATATGGAAGTGAAACTTGGATAATCGGAGTATCCGAGAAGAAAAGATTAGAAGCTTTTGAAATGTGGTGCTATAGGAAAATGTTAAAAATCAGATGGGTGGATAAAGTGACAAATGAAGAGGTATTGCGGAAAATAGATGAAGAAAGAAGCATTTGGAAAAATATAGTTAAAAGAAGAGATAGACTTATAGGCCACATACTAAGGCATCCTGGAATAGTCGCTTTAATATTGGAAGGACAGGTAGAAGGGAAAAATTTTGTAGGCAGGCCACGTTTGGAGTATGTAAAACAAATTGTTGGGGATGTAGGATGTAGACGGTATACTGAAATGAAACGACTAGCACTAGATAGGGAATCTTGGAGAACTGCATCAAACCAGTCAAATGACTGAAGACAAAAAAAAAAAAAATACAGTAACAAGCTTATTCCCTTTACAGTCACTCATGGATGATAAATAAATTTTGAAGCGTGGAAAAATGCCAGCCAGATTTGAACCCGGGGCCTCCGGATGAAAGGCAGAGACGTTACCACTCCCCACAGAGATGGGTAATGATCTCCGTGGACAAGTTTGAAAAGTTTTTGAAATTTTTATGTGCAAGTATCGGCACTGTCTATTCATTATTTATTTCAAATTCAATTTATTGTAAATAATGAATGGACAGTAAAAATATTCTATGAGAGTTTCGAGTCGGTTGACTCAAAATCAGAGACGCCAAATTCATAATTGTAGAGAACTTAAACAACGGTTTTTAGCAAGGTAATCATCCTTTTTTAGATCGCATAATATCTTATGATGAAACTTCATCATTCTTAGCCGGAATCCAAACGTCAAAGTATGGAATTGAAACTTCCGACTTTACCGGCCAGATAAAATTAAAACCAACTCGTGAACTAGAAAACTGATTGATGTTAATAATAATAATTTTGGCTTATTAAGGCCAAATTTATTGTAATTATTTGGAAAAAAATGTACAATCAACAATGAGTATTAGTGTGTCGGGCTAGAAAATAAAATGAAATCCACAATAAGGAGGAAAAGTCCTAGTTCTCTCTCAAAAGGAGTAATTCATCTGTACGATAACGTCTTTGTCATCGCTCAAAAAAATTCAGGACGTTACACAAAAATCGGATCGGGAGTTGATGATTCATTTATCTTACAGTCCCAACCTTGAATTACAAGAATCTTTTTCTGTTTGGTCCTCTCAAAAAAATTTTACGTGGCACCGATTTGGGGAACAAACATTGGTTAAGAATACGATACAAGAATGGATCAAACATTGACGTGATTAGTTTCTTAATATTGGGATATGAAATCTTGCAGAAAGATAGGAAGAAATTCTAAATGTATTAAGATTATGTTAAAAAATTTCGTTACCTTTAATTGTTGAATAAGTAATTACTTTTTCTACATTAATTTGTATTTTTAATTACTGAACGATCCTTGTAGAAAAAATGAAGGGTTTAAAACATTATTTTAATAAATTCCCACAACTCATATTTAATACTACTGAATGCGTCTAACGCACCAATGTAAAAACATGTGTCAAGACTATTCAAAAACAGGACTACAGTGAATATATTTCTAAGTCAAATTTATCGATAACTTGGAATAATTATTATTATTTTACCTTATCTCTGTCCCATCGTCAGTTTAAATATCTTATAGAATTCTCATGAAGTGTGAGGTGGGACATACGACAAACCATGTTGGAGCGATTTATTACCATATCTCTACACCGTCACTTTATGTTGAAAAAAGAAAAGGTAAGATAAAAAAAGGTCATCGCGAGTGCAGTTCTATTTGAGACGTAGATTAGTGCATCTATCAGTAATCTGACTGCTTTTAATAAAACTGTGCACGTACAATACCTGAAGGGTTTGCTCAGCCATGATTTGACCCACAAAAGTCCAAATAGATTACAGAAGGTATTCGTATCAGATTAAATTTCAGTTTATATGTATATTATTTCGTTGACGTAGAAGTCATTATAACTGTTTACACAGTTTTCTAGGGTAGCAAATTTAGTAGAGCAAAATATTTATTCGAAGTTGGTTATTTGTTGAACTATAACCCTCCCTAATTAACGTACATAATTCCGTTGAGGCAAAAAAAATTTAATAATGATACAATTTTCTTTAAAAGAAATCTTTTAAGCGGAAATTTAATCTTTTCCGTTTAGAATGGGATTATTTTAATACGGTAATTTTTACAAAAGACGTCTTTCAAGAATATGTACTCTAGAAAAAAGTATGCGGCTGGAATTAAACTTTTGGAAATCGAGAATCAATGCGTTATAATAAAAAAAAAATTAAAAACCTATGGTGATTATAGAGCAAATAAATCAGAAAAATCTTGATTATAAAATATAAAATAAATGTATTAATTTCATAGATACATAAGATCCTTTATAAGCGCCTTCTTTCGCCAATTGAAGGAAAATTGTTTCAGCTACCTGTTTTTGCTTAATTATTTTTTCAAGACTCACTTCCATACACGAGCTAGCATTATTTTATAAATAGAATAATCATATTCTCTTTTATAGAACAAGTATAACGTTTTCAATGTATTATTGTTCCACGTAGACAAATTGTTGAAATTTATATATTTTCAGTTCCTTTTTATTTTTATAATTATTATTTTCATCATTAACAATGAATTTATTGAAATTGAGACCCTTGTTTTAAAATATAGCTATTTATAAATATTTTTTTTTTTTTTTTTTACTGGAAATTTATTCGAACTTCCTTGTAGCATTAATTTTTTTTACTTTTCTTTTAATGTAAAAATAAAAACTTCACATATTTGACTAAAATAATTACTGGAAGTGTCAAGTTATATTATAGAATTCCTGAATCTTCAGAAAGTCATTAGAAAACACAAAGAAAAAAGTTTTATGGTAACCTAAGATTGTAATCAACATAGAAAATTTGGAACCGATTCAATCCTATGATTTTGACTTTTATCATAAAAAAATATCCATTTTTTAAATTTAATTTTTTAAAAAATAATTAAATAAATGGCAAACAGCAACAGTAACAAATGAAGAACATAAGAAAGAAGCCGTAATAAGAAAGGGAGTCCGACAAGGATGTTCCCTACCTCAGTTACTTTTTAATCTTTACATGGAACTAGCAGTTAATGATGTTAAAGAACAATTTAGATTCGGAGTAACAGTACAAGGTGAAAAGATAAAGATGCTACGATTTGCTGATGATATAGTAATTCTAGCCGAGAATAAAAAGGATTTAGAAGAAACAATGAACGGCATAGATGAAGTCCTACGCAAAAACTATCGCATGAAAATAAACAAGAACAAAACAAAAGTAATGAAATGTAGTAGAAATAACAAAGATGGACCACTGAATGTGAAAATAGGAGGAGAAAAGATTATGGAGGTAGAAGAATTTTGTTATTTGGGATATAGAATTACTAAAGATGGACGAAGCAGGAGCGATATAAAATGTCGAATAGCACAAGCGAAACGAGCCTTCAGTAAGAAATATAATTTGTTTACATCAAAAATTAATTTAAATATCAGGAAAAGATTTTTGAAAGTATATGTTTGGAGTCTCGCCTTATATGGAAGTGAAACTTGGACGATCGGAGTATCTGAGAAGAAAAGATTAGAAGCTTTTGAAATGCGGTGCTATAGGAGAATGTTAAAAATCAGATGGGTGGATAAAGTGTCAAATGAAGAGGTATTGCGGCAAATAGATGAAGAAAGAAGCATTTGGAAAAATATAGTTAAAAGAAGAAACAGACTGTCTCTTCTATAAAAGAAGATGCCACATACTAAGGCATCCTGGAATAGTCGCTTTAATATTGGAAGGACAGGTAGAAGGGAAAAATTGTGTAGGCAGACCACGTTTGGAATATGTAAAACAAGTTGTTAGGGATGTAGGATGTAGAGGGTATACTGAAATAAAACGACTAGCACTAGATAGGGAATCTTGAAGAGCTGCATCAAACCAGTCAAATGACTGAAGACAAAAAAAAAAAAATAAAAAATAAGTGACTTAAAGATACTTAAGGTAAAAATCGTCCAGCAATTGTAGGATGTAGATTACACCTCATTTTAATGACAAAAGTTCTAAGGATTTATCATACAAAAAACCAGAAAAGGTTTGCTTTGAACTTTTTCAATATTTGCGTAGAGCTCCAAATTTCGAATTGTATGACAAAATTTTAAATTATTTTTACTCTTAGGATCTCACGTATTCTCATTTTCTTTTTGCTTTAAAGTTTTATTTAAAATCAGGTTCAAATGCAAAACACTGTAAGTAAATAAGGTGAGAAAAATCAATGACGTGAAATAGAAAGTTTCCATTGGAACCTATCAAAAGAATACCGTACAAGCAATTGTATACATAGTTGCATGAAAAACAACATAAGTGAGAAAAATTAAAAATAGAACTATGAATAGCATAACAAACAAAAACAACAAAAAATAAAACTGTATGAAATAATGCAACAACGCATATAATCAACAAACTTTAAGATAAAACGACGATCAATAATACTTGAGGGAACAATTTCAACACAAGTTATTAGACATTATTTTCCAGATCCAAGACATGAAGTTGCTTCAAGCATCTAATATCCTCACTATCCAGTAAGATCACAGCAAGATAGTTTTTATGGTTGTTACACAATAAACTACAATCCAAACTGAATCGTAAAATCTCCTCGTGAACATGTGCCAATGCCAGAAACTCCTGGATCTCGTTGTTCTTTATAAACCACGGCACCTTCGTTAAGCTCCTAATAAATTTATTCTGGAACCGCTGGAGAATTTTAATATTACTTTTGCATGTTGCTCCCCAAAACTAGATTCCATAAGTCCATACCGACTTGAAATACTTTGTTAAATAACTGTTAGTTAGACAATGACAACTCAGACCTCCTGACTAGAAAACATCTCTTTAAACTTAGTGTTTAAATCCTTCCTCTTCTCTCGATCATGATGTTTCAAAATTAGAGGACGGTTTAAATGTAAACCTAGATACCGTACATGGTCAGCATGCGTGATAAAAATACCATCCATTAGAACTCATAGGCATTCCTCTTTCCTCATTACATTTCACAAGTTGATTTCACCGGATTAACTTCCTATTTTCCATTTAGCCAACCAAATTAGATCTAATTCAGACTCTAACTTATCTAAACTTAGCATTAGACCATCGTCAACGGCCAAGATCGTTGTGTCATTAGCAAATGAAACAGCAGTGACGTCGCCGGAAGTTGGAAGGTCTGTAGTTAAGACAGAGTACAGAATCGGTCCTAAAACTGAGCCTTGAGGAACACTTGACTCAACGGCAAAAAACTCAAGACAACTCTTGATTATATTTAACCTCGAAAATTAACCATCCAAGTAGTTACGCAGGATCAAGTAAAATGGGTGAGGCAAGCTCAATTTCAGCTTATAAATCAGACCTTGTCAAAGACCTGCTCGACATCAAAAAAGGCTGCAGATCTCTTACCTTTTTTATTTTTCTGTTCAACCTTCACCTAAGGTACAACCGTAATGAACCATCGAAAGGTACTATATCAGAAGATAATAATTCACCCTAGAATTAAGCTAGCAACATTTTAAGATATAGTTTCAAATAAAAAATAATGCATGTATATAAAATTTTGCAACGAAATTGTTCTACACTTTTTTTTTTTTATTCAGAATTCAAAACGTGAATAAATACAAAAAATCCCTTTTCGTACGCCGGTAGGCGGAAGTAGAATTCACCGGTGCTAAGTAGGGGATAAAAAAAATTTCTACCTTAAAGTTAAGAAAAACTTCAAATTTACTCAATACGACAATGGTTGCATGTGAAGAAAGGTTTCACATGTTTAGCATACGACAAGCCCGATCTTACTCCAGAAAAATTTTTAACATCCCTTGCCGTAAGAGTTGGTCATATCAAAAATTGTTTCAGACAAAAGTCTTAGGTAATGTTTAGATAAATGACGACCACTTTGTCTATTAAGGGAGGTATGATTTTTTTGTCTTCAATTTTCCATTTTTTCCACTCTCTGGGGCAATGGTTGATGATATCAAAAAACTTTACTTAGATACGTTTTAGAACCTTATTCGAAGAATAGTAGGAACTTTAAAGGAATTTGATATTTCACTTAATAAAAATTTATAACAATATTTTGTTTTTCGAAAAACCCACCCCATTTCCACCCCCATGGTCTGAATTTGGCAGTTAACGAACTCGACCGAGATTTTGGGTCAAGTTATTTTTACGGAATAATTTGAAAGTGATTGGCGAAAAATTACGGCAGTTATCGTGTCCACAAGAAAGTGAAATATATATAAACATTTACGCTTACGGTGGTCTTGGAGTCTGGGGGATGTGAAACGCGAAGATATGTCGAAATTTTCTGGAAGTCGAATCATGGTACCCATTACAATAAGAAATTTTCTTATGAAATCTACCTAAAAATTGTAGGGAATGTATTTTTTACAAATAACTACATATTCTCTCTGTTATGATTTACAATACATATATATATATATATACATACAAGTGAGGAACATAACAAACCGAACCCGTAATGTACCCGCAGCAGAATCAGGTTATGTTGGAATGAATTTTTTTTTAATGATACGGATAAATTAAATAAGAGAAGCATTAAACCTAATTTAAATGTTGCATTTATTTACCTTATTGTTACAAAAGATGTTCAAAATGACCACCCTGGTCATCGATGCACTTTTCTGCTCGACTTATCTTATTGAGGTTCGACTGACCCAAAAACACTGTTGTCAATTGCGTTGATTTCTCGTTGAGTTTACCTTCAGTTCATCAATATTGTGGGGATTAGATGCATAAACCCTCTCCTTTAAGTATCCCCAAAGGAAAAATATCGCAAGTAAACAATTTTGGGAAACGTAGAAGCCACCGTCCTCTGGTGACAACTCTTTGTCTGTCTCCTTCAGTTGTTACACAGATGTAATGCGGTATGGTTTTAATTTTAATCATGAAGAATTTTACGACAAAAAGTGTATTTAACACCGGATTGTTGGGATAGCTTGCGTAGTGATTTTTTTTGGACTGGCAGTAATTCTCCTTACAATATCGGCAATAGCCTGTGGATTCCTAACGGAAGGTCGCCTATTTCGTTTTGCATTTTAAACCAAACCTGTTGTACGCCGTTTTTAACTAAATCGTGTATGCAACTCTTCGCTGGGATACAGGTACTCTTTCTACGAATACTTGACGTGATTCTACAAACGATCAAGAACGAATATAGGCCTCAACTATAGCTATCCTCTCCTGGATTAAGGCATTTTATAAAAACACAACTACATTCACAATACTGCACTGCAGAAAAACGTAAACTGCACTGTCATGTAACCACCTGCCAAACGGCAGTAATAATCAGTTGTATATACATATACATTCACAAGTCGCGCTAGTTGTGTGAAAGTCTTTCATAAAGATACCGATTTCATTACAGGTTTGGGTTTGTGTTGCTCACCTGTATGTATATACTTACAAAATAAATTCTCAATACATAATTTTCTAAATCCTACAATAAATAATTTATTATAATTTCAGAAGCTTTTTATATAATGTAAATAAACGTTTTAAATTATATATTGTAATACATATTGTAAATTGTGTTGAAATATTTATTTTTACAATATATTATTACTGGATTAATAGATATAAATTACTATATAGAATGTATTTACTATATATATAATATACAGTAGTGGTAATAGTGACAGGAGCGCGGTATTGTTATCCAATACAGACTAGAATGGTAGCTCACGTTTAGGTGAATTATTACCCACTACCGCCCAGTCGCTGACAAACCTTCCTTTATCCGTCTCATTCTATATTTTTTTCTCTGTTTATATATATTTATTTATTTATTTTACGTTTGTTGCTCTGATTTAAAAACGAAGTATGATTGTTAACTTACCTGTTTAAAACTGCCCATTGAATAATATCGTGATGTACCGGCTACTAGATATTCATGTATTATATATATATATATATATATATATATATATATATATATCCTATTGTATTACCATATCATATCATATCATATCTAGTACAGATATATCTTAAAACAACTTTAATAAATAATATTACGGTACTAACGACAACAATGTCTTTATTTTCTTCAAAGATGTTTAAAGATTTACTAACTATAATTTTCTATACTAATAGCAGTGAAATTTCTTTACAAAGTATAAAATTACAAATATACCATTATTATTATAGTGGTAAAATGGTGATAGTATTGTAAACGACCTGTTTATTTATCTATAAATATCCTAAATAGACTGTTAATATTAGCATTCAAATCTCAAGTAAAATAAGAAGTACATATAATAGCAATTGTGTATAATTTTATGTTTGAAATAATCTCTCTGTTATTTCACGAAAATAAAGGCAAACCCAGGAACAAAAAAAGAATTTAAGATTGGAATAAATATAAAAGAAAATATATGACATTTCTTAGATTCGCTAAGAACAAAATTTTTTTTTTGAAAAATTAAAAAAAACTTTGAATGCCATTAACTTTGAATTCTGAAATTCACTTAAAAATAATCAATATTGAAACATAGCTAAATAAATGAAAATATACGTAGATAATCAAAATTCAAAATTAAAATAGAAAACAGAATTTTACTAGTGTCCCATTATAAATTTTATTAATACACATTTTTATTTGATAATTGACAATACTTTCACTTTATTAGAAAATAATGACAAGAAGCACCTCCTTTTCCTTTTTTTGTGTGATATAAAACATCTAACAAATGAACATCCCAGCATTGGCTGCACGAGTTCAACTGTTGACAAAATTTTCCAAAATATGTTGAGATAATTGCTAAATGATAATAGATAAATTGTTGATAAATGTCGGCAATGTTGAGTCAAATTTCTTCTTCGAGATCCAGAATTCTTTGTTTTTTATGGATTTACAACTTTATCCTTAAGGTAACCCCCCCCCCCCCCCCAAAAAAAATTCTGAAGTGTCGTCACATGATCTTAGTGGCCGATTCACATCAACTCCCTACGAGGTAACACGACCGTTAAATTCTTCTTGGAATAACTGCACGGTTTCACTGGCAGTGTGGTATTATTTTATAGTCTTATTGAAACCACATGTCTCCCATGTTTGTCATAGGATCGAACACCATTGACGGTAAAAGCGTTTTCATTTTCGAAGAAGGCACAATCAATCCCCCAGCCCAAAATCCGCACCAAACCGTGGGCCGTTGAGTATGCATAGGAAGTTCTTAAACCTTTTTTTGGATTTTCTGATCCCCAAATTCGACAATTTTGTTTACTGACAAAGCCTCATTGCTACAGATTTTGTTTTTCGAAAACCCGCTATCAACTCGTTATATTGTTATTTTTCAATTTCTACGCGTTGTTCAATTATGTACTTTTCTATGATTTAATCGCAATTTTACTGATAACAGCATATAAAAATCTCTATTTTGGATTTACCATGGAAAAAATGGCAACAGATTTAATCCATTTTAGGACTTCCTTTATTTAAGGAGTAAAATTATAAACGATTGATGAAGTAGAGATAAAATGGTGACTCGAAAAAACAAGGAGATTTTCTACGAATACTCTTTCTACGAATACTTGACGTGATTCTACAAACGATCAAGAACGAATATAGGCCTCAACTATAGCTATCCTCTCCTGGATTAAGGCATTTTATAAAAACACAACTACATTCACAATACTGCACTGCAGAAAAACGTAAACTGCACTGTCATGTAACCACCTGCCAAACGGCAGTAATAATCAGTTGTATATACATATACATTCACAAGTCGCGCTAGTTGTGTGAAAGTCTTTCATAAAGATACCGATTTCATTACAGGTTTGGGTTTGTGTTGCTCACCTGTATGTATATACTTACAAAATAAATTCTCAATACATAATTTTCTAAATCCTACAATAAATAATTTATTATAATTTCAGAAGCTTTTTATATAATGTAAATAAACGTTTTAAATTATATATTGTAATACATATTGTAAATTGTGTTGAAATATTTATTTTTACAATATATTATTACTGGATTAATAGATATAAATTACTATATAGAATGTATTTACTATATATATAATATACAGTAGTGGTAATAGTGACAGGAGCGCGGTATTGTTATCCAATACAGACTAGAATGGTAGCTCACGTTTAGGTGAATTATTACCCACTACCGCCCAGTCGCTGACAAACCTTCCTTTATCCGTCTCATTCTATATTTTTTTCTCTGTTTATATATATTTATTTATTTATTTTACGTTTGTTGCTCTGATTTAAAAACGAAGTATGATTGTTAACTTACCTGTTTAAAACTGCCCATTGAATAATATCGTGATGTACCGGCTACTAGATATTCATGTATTATATATATATATCCTATTGTATTACCATATCATATCATATCATATCTAGTACAGATATATCTTAAAACAACTTTAATAAATAATATTACGGTACTAACGACAACAATGTCTTTATTTTCTTCAAAGATGTTTAAAGATTTACTAACTATAATTTTCTATACTAATAGCAGTGAAATTTCTTTACAAAGTATAAAATTACAAATATACCATTATTATTATAGTGGTAAAATGGTGATAGTATTGTAAACGACCTGTTTATTTATCTATAAATATCCTAAATAGACTGTTAATATTAGCATTCAAATCTCAAGTAAAATAAGAAGTACATATAATAGCAATTGTGTATAATTTTATGTTTGAAATAATCTCTCTGTTATTTCACGAAAATAAAGGCAAACCCAGGAACAAAAAAAGAATTTAAGATTGGAATAAATATAAAAGAAAATATATGACATTTCTTAGATTCGCTAAGAACAAAATTTTTTTTTTGAAAAATTAAAAAAACTTTGAATGCCATTAACTTTGAATTCTGAAATTCACTTAAAAATAATCAATATTGAAACATAGCTAAATAAATGAAAATATACGTAGATAATCAAAATTCAAAATTAAAATAGAAAACAGAATTTTACTAGTGTCCCATTATAAATTTTATTAATACACATTTTTATTTGATAATTGACAATACTTTCACTTTATTAGAAAATAATGACAAGAAGCACCTCCTTTTCCTTTTTTTGTGTGATATAAAACATCTAACAAATGAACATCCCAGCATTGGCTGCACGAGTTCAACTGTTGACAAAATTTTCCAAAATATGTTGAGATAATTGCTAAATGATAATAGATAAATTGTTGATAAATGTCGGCAATGTTGAGTCAAATTTCTTCTTCGAGATCCAGAATTCTTTGTTTTTTATGGATTTACAACTTTATCCTTAAGGTAACCCCCCCCCCCCAAAAAAATTCTGAAGTGTCGTCACATGATCTTAGTGGCCGATTCACATCAACTCCCTACGAGGTAACACGACCGTTAAATTCTTCTTGGAATAACTGCACGGTTTCACTGGCAGTGTGGTATTATTTTATAGTCTTATTGAAACCACATGTCTCCCATGTTTGTCATAGGATCGAACACCATTGACGGTAAAAGCGTTTTCATTTTCGAAGAAGGCACAATCAATCCCCCAGCCCAAAATCCGCACCAAACCGTGGGCCGTTGAGTATGCATAGGAAGTTCTTAAACCTTTTTTTGGATTTTCTGATCCCCAAATTCGACAATTTTGTTTACTGACAAAGCCTCATTGCTACAGATTTTGTTTTTCGAAAACCCGCTATCAACTCGTTATATTGTTATTTTTCAATTTCTACGCGTTGTTCAATTATGTACTTTTCTATGATTTAATCGCAATTTTACTGATTACAGCATATAAAAATCTCTATTTTGGATTTACCATGGAAAAAATGGCAACAGATTTAATCCATTTTAGGACTTCCTTTATTTAAGGAGTAAAATTATAAACGATTGATGAAGTAGAGATAAAATGGTGACTCGAAAAAACAAGGAGATTTTTCTCACAAATAAAAGTTTTTTTTTTTTGTCCTCAGTCATTTGACTGGTTTGATGCAGCTCTCCAAGATTCCCTATCTAGTGCTAGTCGTTTAATTTCAGTATACCCTCTACATCCTACATCCCTAACAATTTGTTTTACATATTCCAAACGTGGCCTGCCTACACAATTTTTTCCTTCTACCTGTCGTTCCAATATTAAAGCGACTATTCCAGGATGCCTTAGTATGTGGCCTATAAGTCTGTCTCTTCTTTTAAAAACGTTTGTTAGTATTAAATATATCTCAAAAAAAATTCTTTAAGATTCTGGTGTGGAGAGTATTTTATATTACTAGAAAGAGTATTTTATATTACTTATATTAATAGAAAATAAGTAAAGCGAGAAAGAAAAAAAATTAGGGAGTTTTGAGATATGCTAATTCAAAAGCATCTTCAAAATTAGGTGGTTGATAAAATATAAAGAAAAGCAGTTTTAAGACAAACAGGTAAGAAATTATTTTTTGACAGAATTTTGTAAAGACGAGTAAGGTTAGTGGCCTATATATTAAGAGATCCAACTTTTAGTTTAAGAGGTCCAACTTTTGTTTTATACATAGTTCTTTTACCAAAAACGACGTATAAAATAATAGAAGAACTACGTAAAAACTACGTATAAAACAATTAGAGAAGACTAAGATTAGAATTTATAAAATAGGTAACTGAAGATGTATGTTGTAGTAAATATGTTGAAATTAAAATATTAGCTCAGATTAGAAAAGACTGGGAGTAGCATCTTACCAATCAAATGAATAGCGATTAAAAAACAAATGTGGCTATGATAAACAAAATTCAAGGAGGTTTCTCTAAGCAAATACGAGAAAATATTCTTTCAGATGTTTACACCCCTTCATCAGAATTTTCTTATTAATGACAAACGTTTGGAAATGGTTAAGAAAAAAATTTTGTACGGAATTAATAAAAAGTGGTTTTCATCCATAATAACATTGAATGCATAGCGTTGTTAAAAGTTTAATTATATTTCATCATCGAATAGATAAAAATCTGAATGATCTCAGGCTTCCACATCTCTCTCATACGAACAAGTAAGTTAGTTACACTTTTCTATTGACGAAAAATACTCTGATATTTATCAACATTTAGCTGCAACCAAAGACTTATTAAAATTCAATTTTTCATAAGTACTTCATCTACATCTCGAAAAAGACTTTGGAATCAATCGGCAGCCACAAAGCAAATTTTCATATCTTCTTATGAAAATTAGCTACAAGCTATTTTTTTTGTTGAATATTTAATTTATTTTTGTCAAAGTACTGGTGTATGTATTTTTTTTTTTAATATCGTGACTGCTCTCTGTTATGTTGAAATGTTATAGTTAATGTCTTAACATTTGTGTCCGTCTTATATTTGTATGTGTCCCGGGGACTCATACATCATCATACAATGATCAATTTTTGTACGTAATAGTCAATTAAATTCAACGTTGTTTGTTTGTAGTTTCATGTGTCTGGTTTTTCCAATAAATAGTATTTATTACAATCACAGTAATTTAATATATATATATATAATTTTTTTTTTTCACTTTTTTGGTTACATTTATTGTTTTATATTATCAACAGTTATTTCTTAGTTTGAAATTTTTAAAGAAATGTATTAAACGTCTTCTCTGAAAATGTTGACAAAAAAATATATCCAAAAAAAAAAAACATGTTTTACCTAATCTTATTTTAAAATAAAAAATTCATTTCGTTATCTGTAAAACAAATTTGTTTCTAAAAATAAATTTATGTAAATGGCTTTCCAAAAAATATTGTAAAATGTAGAGTTGTGGTTGATGAATGAATTCCCAACGTAACTTATTATTTATTTAATAAAAAAACAGGGCTATTGTTAGAATTAAAAAAACTCAAGTATGCAGATATTTTCATAAGTTCTATTATAAAGCTAAAATAAAAAAGTAATTAAAATTAAAAAAAAAAAAAAAAAAACTTCAAATAGCCAATCTCCGTGGCTGAGAGTTAGTATCTCGGTATTTCGTGCGGAAGCCCAGGTTCAAATCCTGGTCAGGAATGCCATATTTTTAAACGTTACCAATTTTTACTGGTTAATGACCATAGGTGCTGATGCCCGCTCTTTCGTAAAAAAAAAAAACCTTTAAATAAGCTAACACTCCTTATACCTTATTTTGTCCATATAAAAACCAATCCAAAAAAAGTCTTTCAAAATCTTAGAAATTAAATAAAGAAAATTATAATGAAAATAAAATCACAAACTAAAAGAACAAGTATAAATAAAATATAGTTAAGCAGATTGCAAAGAAGTTAAAAGCATAATTTTATTTATTCTTTTCATTTAATGACTGATTGATTTATATAATGTAATTAAGGTTAAAAAATATTAACCGATGAATAAATTTATCAATTTAAGAAACGGTTTGGAGAATATCTCTGAAAAAAAATCTGATGTGGATACCTCATGATTTCCTTTACGCCTAGTAAATTACATATACAATTTTTTTTTTTAAATGAAAAGTACATAAAATATTACTTCTGATATTTTGTTTATTATTATTGAATTATTATTTATTATAATTCCTTTTTTACAATCAAGAGATTAATAATTATTAATAAATCAATATATTTAAATTAATAAAACAGGAGAAGAAGTCAAATTCCAATCGACGTGCCTTCCCGTAGTAAGATCCAAATATTTTATCAATTAGAATCTTTTTGGCTATAACTCTGGAAAAAATGAAAATAAGTACCACTTATATCATTGAAAACCTTTCAATGAGGGCTTATTACTGCAGTTAGGAAAAAGGCCAAAATCCAAACTTTTTTGAATTTTGGGCTTTTTTTAACCCTTTTGGTTCAGTCGATTGCAATCAAAAGGGGAGGTACACAACTAGATGTTACAACAGACCTAAATCCAAAATTTCAATATCCTACGGCTAATAGTTTTTGAGTTATGCGAGATACATACGTACCGTACAGACGTCACATCAAAACGAGTCAAAATGGATTCAGGGATGGTCAAAATGGATATTTCCGTTAAAATCTGAAAACCGACATTTTTTGCGATCAAAATACTTCCCTTACTTTGTACAAGGAAGTAAGAATAAATTTTTTTATAAAAACAATTTTCCCATGACATGTAAAAAACTATACGAACATTAACCTATTGGTGAACTGATTTGGAAGAGACTTACGTAAAAAAGTGTAACCAGACCAACAGCTAAGTTGGAAGGGATATTCCTTAACCAATCCTATATCATTAGCACTCTATATTGAGAACCATCATAATTTCTTTCCTTTTTTATATGAAATTTAAATTCACGCTTTCCCTAAATCTATTAGGAAAAAAGAATAAGCGGAAAATTATTTATTCATTTCATGGAAAGTTAAAAAAAGACTTTAATCATCATTATCAAAACTATTAGTAATTTTAAATTTTATTTAATAATTTGTATTCTTTTTGTATTAAGTAAAAAAAAAATAAATAAATAAAATAATACCAAAATTTATTATGTGTTATTTGCATAAAACGTATTTATTTATTATTATTTTTTTTTTTTTAATAATAAAATATACTTAATTATTAACCGGAAAAAGAGAAGTAATAATAATAATAATAATAATATCCTGCTGGAGTCCAGAATAATTCATAAATCACTTATTTAACAGAGTTATCATTTTCGAGAGATTACTGCTAAAATGGTTTTAAAATAGAAAGTATAAATTTTATAGTCAATAGCTGCATATAAATTATGCCATAAATTTTATATAAGAACAGATTATGTCACTTCGTACAAAACATATTCAATAAATTATTTTTTTTTTTCCAATTTCGTTTTGTACATTCAATTAATTTTTAAATTATTACATCACGAAACATAAACCAATTAATGTTAATGCTAACATAAGTCAAATTTAAATCCTTTGGTGTTATAAAATAATAAAAATAAGAAAAAATATATACTTTTACACTATTATATATACATATATATATATATATATATATATATATATATATATACATATACTGTTAAAAAAGGGATGATGTAATCGTTCTTAAGGTAAATAATAAATAAGTTGTTGGATGAAGAACGATGTAATGTAGAGGTTTGTTTTAATGGTAAGTACGATTCATTCTTTATGAACTGAATGAAGTAAAGAACAGTACAGTGTAAAGTGTACATAGAGACGACTGGACGGACGTTAACGAGTCGCTAAGAGCAGACGTGGTCTTCTAGAGAAGAGCCTCATGGGTGCGTGCGCGTCGTGCTACACGGAGAGCGAGATAAGGGGGTAGACGTGACTTTGCGGTCACCGTGCGGTCACCCTCACAAACGCCCTCTCCTACTTACCCGCTCGTATTCTCTCTCTCTTTTACTCTTTGTGGCGATATCACTTAGGTAAGGTCCTTTCTTGTCTCGGTATGAAGTTAGTACACTTCAGAAGGTAGATAGGTAAGGTACCTGTTACCTGTCCTTCAATAATAATTAACAAAATAATAAATTACATTTCATATCTTGATATCTTGGCTGGTTTTTTTTTCTTATTCAAAAAACCTTGTGTCAACATGATTTGTAAGTTTATAATGTGTTTCAACGCTACTGTAATAGAAAGAAAAAAGCGGCACGATAATTTTAGCCTTCTCAATTGTCCGA
This sequence comes from Lycorma delicatula, assembly GCF_047948215.1. NCBI lineage: Eukaryota > Metazoa > Arthropoda > Insecta > Hemiptera > Fulgoridae > Lycorma > Lycorma delicatula. The sequence goes on along the minus strand of NC_134464.1, from coordinate 100,335,168 downwards.
CATTAACAATAAGCTACATGAAATTCGTTACTACCACTAATAAGTAGTGTTGAAATAAAGAAAAGATAATTCAAACAAAAGTTCCTTTTTTTGTTTAAGGTTTCCTGTATTTTTACTTTTGTATTTCAAAGAACTAAGCGTGCGACACCGAGCGGCACACAAACTAATTTAAAAATTGAAAGATCAGATTAGAATAAGTCAAGTAAGCGCCAAAGAGGTTTCAGTACAAAAGAAAATTGCAAGAATGTTAGTTTTAACCTATTCCCAAAATATTGATCCATTCAATGGCAAACTGTCAGAAGTGCATATTTTTCCATTTCTTAAACCGCTAAAAGCTATAATCTGAACGATTTTTTCATAAATTTATTACGAATTAAAATCATCTTTCCAAAAGTTAATATTTAATTTTATCTAAATCCTACTTTTATCAAGCCGAAGAGTATATGGAACGATTATCAAAAATTAACTTTACCATCGCTTAGAAATCCTTATATAAAAATAAATTAACAAGAAAAATATATTATTTTATTTATTCAAAATACGAAGAATATCGTAATTATTTTATAAAATGTAAAAAAATTATATTATAATATATAAACTGCATAAACCAACAGATTCGTTGGATTTTTAAAACACGAAATATTTAAAATTTGTAATATCTGCAACAAAATAGATAACAAAAATTACATTTAGGTAAGCTCTAAAGTGAAAATCCCACATTAATAATTTAAATCTAAAATTAAATACTATATTAAAAATATTTTATTTTATCTGTAAGATGTGTTCTATTAACGAAACGAAAAAATTATACTTTTCTTTAGTGCGAAGCCGAATAAGTTACAGTAACATAAACGAGGAAGAACTTTCGTTATAAATTTAAATTCTATCATTATAAATCAAAATAAATTTTAAGAAATGAGATGAAATGAAAAAAAATAATGAACACACAAGATATATTTTTTCCGATAAAATAAATAATTAAATTGTTTGTACATTTCCGATTATAGTCTATTATTCATGAATCAGCATATCTACGAAGGAAAAGTATATCTCAGTAATACAAAATTCTTTGAATCGGGGTTATTGTATATGTCGATATTTCAGGACCCCTTAATTTAAAAAAAAAATCTGATGTGGACACCACATGAATTCCTTGTATTCCTATTAAATTACATGTACATATTTTTTTGCTGCACTTCATTTAAACTTATTTCATTTGAATGTGAAATACGATCCTCCGATTCTTTAATAAAGTGGACAGTAACACAATTGCAAAAATATTAGTTATTAACATTATACATTATTATATTTATACATTAATTCAATACTTTTACCTGAAATATTAGGATAGAATAAAAGCCCCTTTATTACTCTTTAAATAAATATATGTCTTTATCTAATACTATGTTTTTTAAATTATTATGATGTAACAGTCAACAAAATGAAAACAAGAACGAATAATCAAATCTGATCTGGACAACGAATAACTTAAATGTACGCCTACATTTTTTTTTAAATGAAAAGTACATAAAATTTTATTCCATCAATAACTTGTGAAATTTTTTCATTTTTTTTATTCTTATTATTGAATTATAATTTATTCAATAGTCAATGGTCTTGATGCCCATGCCTCAAACAGGGGTACCCCAGGAGGGGCCCGCGCCGGAACTCGATCCTTTCCGACAGTTATTAAAAATATTAAATAAACTAGCTGTCGGACAAGGAGCTCAAATGGGACATGTTTCTGTTGTAATTATACTCTTAATATAGTAAAATTTTAATGATAAAAACATGTGAATTGAATAAAGAATTCAACTGAATTTTTTTAATAAGAATTTGTCATTTTTCCTCAACTACTTTTAATATTGTATAATTTTTAAGGTAGAAACGTCATGTGATCGAATAGGGTCAATTTGGTCCATATCAAGGGGCGTCACTAGCGCCCCCTCTGGCATGTATGACAACTTGACAGAGAGGCGGTGAGGCTGCCTCTTATTTAAAATAGGGTTTTTCAACACCTTCTGTACTTCAAATTCGTTTTCTTAAATAAATAAGAATGATTTAGAATACATAAATTGTGTTTAAGAATCCTGAATAAAAATGTAATCTTATGCGCAAAATAGTTTTTCGATTAGCATTCTTGTTTTCTTTTTTTTTTTTTTTATAGAAGTACATTAGTGTAACTACTATGAAAAAAAAATTATTTTCTCTCTTTAGCCTCCGGAGTCACCGTAAGGTATTATTTCAGAGGATGAATGAGGATGTTATGTATCAATGTAAACGAAGTGTAGTCTTTTACAGTCTCAGGTCACCGTTCCTAAGATGTGTGATTAATAGAAACCACCAAAGAACACCGATATCCCTGCTATAAAAATATTCAGACTTCAGAATTGGTCCCACTGAGATCAGCTGATACTGATCGGTCAAGAACGACTCAGAAACGATTCAATGAATCTACATAAAATCTTAACATGCATATCTAAATTTTAATGAAACTGATGTAGTAACTGTTTGGAGATTATTGAACGTCACAATTTTATCCATAGGCATAAATATTATACAAAGGACATCCCGTCAAGTATTTTTCATGATTTATTTAATATTTATATTGAAATATTTATATTGTTCACGCATACAACCACACTTTTTCAAAACAGAAAATTTATCTCCGAATTCTTTATTGAAATTAGTGTCAATCTTTTTTTTTCGAAAAAAGATTATTTAGGAGCAAGTATGAGTTTATCTACATGGAACTATATGGACAATTCCATCTTCAACTCTATGAAAAAAATTAAATAAAAACACGTTCTACTTAAATTAAACTTTAAACACCTTAAACTTTCATTCGATCATTTTCTTGTTAAATGAAGTTTATTTTATATTTCAATACAAGATATTTTTTCTACATGAAACTCTACGCCTAAACATATATACGTTGAGCTAATGTTTTAAGCAAAACCAGTTATAGGATAGATCTCAACGAAATTGATGTGATGAACAAAATATATCAAAACTTATTTTTAAATAGTGTTATTAATAGTGTTTTATATCTTACTGAATTCATCCTGTAGAATTCGTTGTGGGATTAAAGCAATATATCTCATATTAATGTGGTATCCCTATAGAAAAAATCTGATGTGGACACCACATAACTTCCTTGTACGCCTATTAAATTACACACACATTTTTAAAAGTACATGGAATTTTATTTCACTAATAACTTCTGATTTTTTTCTTTTTTTTATTATTATTGAATTATTATTTATTGTACTTTTTTTATAATCAGAGATTAATAATTATTAATAAATCAATATATTTAAATTTAAAAAAAAGGAAATCAAGCCAGATTCGAACCAATATGTCTTCCACTAAGTAAAATCCAAATATTTAATTAATTAAAATTTAATTTGTCTGTAACTCTGGAACCAATGAAAATAAATGCCACTTATGTTATATGGTTGAAAAGCTCTCAATGAGGGCTTATTACCGCAATTAAGAAAAAGTCCAAAATCGAAATTCTTTGGATTTTTGGCTTTTATGGACACTTTTGGTCCAGTCGATTGCAATGAAAAGGGGAGGTGCAGAACGAGCTGTTACAACAGCTCTAAATCTAAAATTTCAACATTCTGTGGCTAATCGTTTTCGAGTTATGCGAGACATACATATGTACATATATATATATATGTCTGTACATACACATATGTACAGACGTCAAACCGAAACTAGTCAAAATGGATTCAGGAATGGTCAAAATGGATATTTCCGTTGAAATCTGAAAACCGGAATTTTTCACGAGTACAATACTTAAAATTACAATAAAATACTTAAAACTAAAATACTTTCAAATTTCTTCAACATTTGGGAAAATTTTTTAATCCTTTATCGGTTCATTTATAAGGATTAAAAATGATGAAAGACTGGTGTAATGAATACAAAAGTAAGCTTGGAAAAAAAAACATTTTGTGTCTAGGATGTGTTTAACCTGTAACACAAGATGCTATCGTCGGCTTCTGTTTCCCTTTTGACTTCTCAATCAGATACCAGAGAGGATCAGAATGAATATAAGTATTAAAAAATTTCTCAAACAAATAAAATTGTGAATATTTGATCTAAATGACATCGACGATTAAAACTGAATATTTATATTTAAATTCCAACTACATCTGTTTGTTAATAACATTAAATATTTAAACTTTAAAATTTTTATTTAATACTTAATTGCAGTATATATTTTGTGCGTTAATATAATTTTACTGCTATGTTAGATAAATTGCTATGAATTTTAATCTTAAACTAATTTATAATTCGGTCGGAGTATGGAGTTCTTTTTCCTTCATATTAAGTTTTAATTATAAAAAATGAATTTATTGTTAATTAAATTAAATATTACTTATATTTAAAGTTAATTATTACTTATATTTGTATTACTGTTGAACGACTACTAATTTTAAGGGCTATTCCAGAGATAGAATGCAAGGTTTTGGTTTAGACTATCTGCATATATTAGATTTTAAACCATATTATCACTAACTCCTAAGCTTAGAATGGCTTAATGGATTTGTAAATTATTTCTAATCTAATTTTACTTCTATATTAGTACATTATTACTCTTTAAATCCAATCACGGTAATTTTTTTTGAATCTGATTAACCGTTTAATTTTGGAAGTTAACTAAAGATAAGATATTTTAAAACTAATATTAGTATGCCCTTTTTTTTTATTTTTACAGCTACTTCTTTTCTTTAATTCAATTGTTTTTCTTAAATTATATTCTTAAAATTAAAATTCTATGGCTTATCGGATTTAAATCTTTACTATTATTCAAATTTTACCTTTTAACATTTTATTCTTGTCCTTTAGGAAAATTTTATAATAATAATTTGAGGAAGCACTATTATTGAAATAAGATTAAAGCAAATTGTTAATAAGAGAGAAGCAACAAAATTTTGTTTCAACAACTATGTTAGTGCACATTTAATATTTTTTGTTACGATTAAGATAATTGTTTGTTACTCTTTTAGTTTTTAAGTTACATCCTGTAACAGGATTAGCTTTATAAACAAAAGATTGTATACTTTGTAATTTATATATAATTTAGCAATTACGGTACGAACCCGCTATAACGTGGCCATACGGAGACAACCGTTACATCCACGTTATAGGCTAACCACGTTATTTCGAGGATAAACTGGGAAACGAAAAAAAATTGCCAAGCGAGTTAATATTGTAACATAATTAAAATATTAAAGAATGTTACTGTTAATAACTAAATTAAAAAAAACAAAAAAACATTAAAACAATGGTTTTTTTAAACGAAATTGCTCTAAAAAGTAGAAATAACTTTTCAGTGATTATAAGATAATCAAAATAATTATCAACATTTGTAAAAAGAAAACCGTTGTGCGCTCATAAAATATACTTTGTCTAATCATTTCAATTTATGTTTAATTTTACCTTTAGGGATTCTCACAGAAACCTATTCGAATTCTTCAGTAATATTTTATGAGCTCACGATGGTTTTGTTTTTACAAATGATGAAAATTATTTCTATTATCTTATAATAGCTGAAAAATTATTTTCTATTTTTTTAGAGCAACCTCGTTTAAAAATAAAACAATTGATTTAATTTTTTTTTATAATTTATTTACTTTTATTTCCTGGAAGAAAGCAAAGGAAGTATTACGATCACGAAAAATTTCGGTTTTCAGATTTTAACCTAAATTTCATTTTGACTATCCTTAATCCATTTTGACTAATTTCGGTGTGAGGTCTGTACGTACGTATGTATCTCGCATAACTCAAAAACGATTAGCCATAGGATGTTGAAATTTTGTATTTAGGACTGCTGTAACATCTAATTGATGTTACCCCTTTTGTTTGCCATCGACTGAAACAAAAGTATTCAAAAAAGCCCAAAATCCAAAACAATTTGGATTTTGGACTTTTTCTTAACTGCAATAATAAGCCCTCATTACGAGCTTTTCAACAATATATCATAAGTGGTACTTATTTTCATTGGTTACAGAGTTATAGCCAAATAAAATTTTAATTAGTGAATTATTTGGATCTTACAAGGGGAAGGCACATCGATTCGAATCAGACTTCATCTCCTTTATTATTTTTTTTTTTAATATAAATATATTGATTTATTAATAATTATTAACCTCTGATTGTAAAAAAAAATTACGATAAATAATAATTCAATAATAATAAAAAAAATAAAAAATATCAGAATTTATTAATGAACTAAAATTTTATTGTACTTTTCAATTTAAAAAAAAAATCTGTATATGTAATTTAATAAGCGTACACATCAAATTTTTTCCTTTTTTTTCTCCCGCCCACACCAAAATAAAAAATCCCGTGCCATGTCATCCCGTCTTTAACAACAAAAGATGGGATGACAAATGGTTTAGTTATAGTAACAAAATTCATTTACTTACGGAAACAAATCGGTTTGTCGTCGTAACAAAATCAGATAACTTACAGTAACAAATCAATAACGATAGGTTATAGTAACAAATTCATTTTGTTATCGTAACAAAATCGTTACGCTGCCATAACAAACTCTTAGTTATCGTAACATGTGATTTGTTATCTGTAAGTAAACAAAGAAATATATTTTCACAATGTCCGCCAGATTGAATTTAGAACCATATTAAATATGCTGTATTATATTGTCATCAGAACCAGAGCTGTGTGCAAAATTTCAGCTTGATTGGATAACGGGAAGTGTGTAAAATTTCAGTTACTAAATTTGACTTATACAGGATTTCGAATATAAGAAAATCATTGAAAAATGAGAATATTACTGGTAAAATAAAATGTAAAAAGATAAAATTGTAGTATTGATTATATATTGTACGTAACATTAAACAATATTTATATTTTTGTAACTGCAATTCACTTCACTTTTTTTAAAAGATAAAATAAAGTAACTGTGTAGTCTTTTGACTACTTTCCTTTTAATTGAAAATACAGTATTGTAATAACCCTGTAATATTTGAATTCAAAACATTGTAATGTACAGTATTACTTTACAGAAACTCTAATTACTAAATTAATGTGTATGATTTAGTATGATTATCTATTTTTTTTTTTTGTCTTCAGTCATTTGACTGGTTTGATGCAGCTCTCCAAGATTCCCTATCTAGTGCTAGTCGTTTCATTTCAGTATACCCTCTACATCCTACATCCCCAACAATTTGTTTTACATACTCCAAACGTGGCCTGCCTACACAATTTTTCCCTTCTACCTGTCCTTCCAATATTAAAGCGACTATTCCAGGATGCCTTAGTATGTGGTCTATAAGTCTGTCTCTTCTTTTAACTATATTTTTCCAAATGCTACTTTCTTCATCTATTTGCCGCAATACCTCTTCATTTGTCACTTTACCCACCCATCTGATTTTTAACATTCTCCTATAGCACCGCATTTCAAAAGCTTCTAATCTTTTCTTCTCAGATACTCCGATTGTCCAAGTTTCACTTCCATATAAAGCGACACTCCAAACATACACTTTCAAAAATCTTTTCCTGACATTTAAATTCATTTTTGATGTAAACAAATTATATTTCTTACTGAAGGCTCGTTTAGCTTGTGCTATTCGGCATTTTATATCGCTCCTGCTTCGTCCATCTTTAGTAATGTTACTTCCCAAATAACAAAATTCTTCTACCTCCATAATCTTTTCTCCTCCTATTTTCACATTCAGTGGTCCATCTTTGTTATTTCTACTACATTTCATTACTTTTGTTTTGTTCTTGTTTATTTTCATGCGATAGTTTTTGCGTAGGACTTCATCTATGCCGTTCATTGTTTCTTCTAAATCCTTTTTACTCTCGGCTAGAATTACTATATCATCAGCAAATCGTAGCATCTTTATCTTTTCACCTTGTACTGTTACTCCGAATCTAAATTGTTCTTTAACATCATTAACTGCTAGTTCCATGTAAAAATTAAAAAGTAACGGCGATAGGGAACATCCTTGTCGGACTCCCTTTCTTATTAGGGCTTCTTTCTTATGTTCTTCAATTGTTATTGTTGCTCTTTGGTTCCTGTACATGTTAGCAATTGTTCTTCTATCTCTGTATTTGAACCCTAATTTTTTTTAAATGCTGAACATTTTAAAATGCTGAACATGATTATCTATATACTAAATTAATGTATTTTTTGCTTGGAAATCATATTTTTTTACACTTACATGAAATTTTGCAGAACTTAATCTATTATTACTAAATACGTGTATGTAGGTAATACATATATGTATTAGATATATATGTATGTAGTTAAATACGTATATGTATAGTTATATATGTCGTTTTTATGTACTGACTAAAAAGTTGATATTTTTTTATATCTGACAACAATTTTTATTTGAGGGGAACGTCCTTCTACTCGGGTTATCCCTATCCCCGGTATTTTAACCATATTACCAGCGGCATGGTAATGTATATATTTTTTAATTATGTTTTTGTAATAATATAAATAAGTAAGCATAAATCGGTGTTAAAGGTTCTGTATTTTTAATCTCTAAATTTTTAATAATAATAATAATAATAATAATAACACTTGTTGCACTCAGTACATCATTAGTTTACCTCAACAGAAAATAAACTTTAACCGGGTAATATTAATTACTGGAATTATTAGCTTGAATTTAATTATTAGCGTGACCAAATCTAGTGATAATTCTAAATGTCTTTGAATCAAGAAACCTCAAAAACAAAGAACACCACTTATAATCGGTGGTGGCTTATCACCCATAATCATCGCTGATAATAAAAATCAGTAACCATTCAAGACAAAAATTTGGCTCTGATTTGTAAAAAAAATGTCAACCTAATCTTTCCAGTTACACAGGTAAAATAAATTTTACGGTTCGTTATCTTATAAACTTAAAATTATTGAATAGCTTATTTAAATAATATCATTTGTATCAAAATATTTATGAAATTCTAACATTTATAATCTTAATAAGAAACAAAATAATCGATCTTGTTTATTTATATTACATATGCATAACGGAAAAAATATGTAGAGAAGGATTACTAAATTACTGAAGCTCAGCAATTTCCAATTATAATTATGTAAGTATATTATCAAACACATCAATAAAATAGCCGGGTAAAAATAATATACAGGGTCATTCAAAAAGTACTTCACACGCTTTTAAAATTAATTTTAATTTTAATACGCTTTTAAATTCATATTAATATTTATTGAGATAACTTACAGATTTGGTTGAAGTCTTTCATAGCAAAACACACCAAATCTTGACTTACGTAGTTAATTAGTACGGAATTCGGCCACCAGCTCTATCACCAGTGTTGTTAAAAATGAGTACATTTACTGTGTAGAACGTACTCGTTGTGCCTTTCGGTTTCACTAATTGCAGTCAACAACTGTAGTTCAACGTAATTTTCGTTCAGAGTACGGTAGGGAGCCTCCTAGTTGGAATATACTCGTAGTTTACCTTTGGCACCAAACCTTCATTGAGACAGGTTGTTCATATTACAGGAGACAAACGTAAATGGTATCGTTTACCTGGCTTCAAACTTTTCAAATTTCTCGGTTAGACAAAGACGACCAAGATGGATATCACTGTTATCAGCAAGATGGCGCACCACCTCACTACCGCCTAGAATTCCGAGAATTTCTTGATACACGATTACCAGACCGGTGGATTAGTCGTGAAACTCCGATCGCTTGGCCACTTCGCTGCCCAGATTTAATCTCGCTAAACTTTTCTCATTAAAGATCGGGTTTATGTGCCACCTTTGCATGTCCATCTTCTTGAGCTAAGAATTCGATTTAACGCCGCAGCTGCAGAGGTAACGCCCGACTTACTCGCTACAGTCTGGAATTAAATCGATTTTAGGTGGAAAGTGCGTCGCCATTACAGATGGAAGCCATATCGAAACAAAGTGAATGTCGGGTGACAAAGTTGTGTTTTTGTATGAAATGAGACCTCAACCGAACCTGTAAGTTTTATATGGTTTTAAAGTTGGGAAGTCCTTTTTGAATCACCCAGTGCATCCCTTTCTTTTCAAAACCCGTTTATCTCTTACTAATTTTTTTTGTGCATTTAAAAAATTATTACATTTCGTTCAGACGTACTTTACAATTGTTACACTACTTATTTTAATCTGCGTTTCCAAAAAAATATATCGACAATAAATATAAAATATTTTTGTTTTCTGGTTCATGTATTTTATTAATTTCGGCCTTTACAAGAAAAAAACAAAACTTTATTATTTTAGAAAAGTTATTGAAATATATTTTATTTTTTTTTTAAATTCAAGGCTTTATGTAAAAATGTAAAAATAACAAACATGTAAATATTATCAGAGGAAAAGCAAACGGTAACCCCTCCGTTCAATGCATACAAAAACTGAAGGAAGACATTTACATAAACATTTATGGTTTGTGCAAACCATTTTGATTCCTTTTCTATTCTCTGTAATATTGCAACATACAAGAAAATAGTATACCAATAATTTTATGAATTTTAATGTCATATGATTATTTTTTTTTATATTAGATAAAGCCTAGAAAACCTAAAATAATACCCTTTTTTGTGTACGTTTTCTAATACAAAAATATTAAAAGCATTCTATTTTTAAAATCCTGCTGTAAATTGAAGGGTGATTACTTTTTTTGAACACATTACGATGGAATATTAAAAGGAACAAAGTATGACACTGACAACTTTTTTTTTTATGAACTCGGGATGTGCTAAATCATGTATTTCAACGGTAAACAAACCAAACAATAAACGATCAAAAATAAACATCAGTATAATTCCAATCCGATTTTATATATATATATATATATATATATATATATATATATATATAAAATACATGACTAATAATAAACTTCATAGCGAAGAAATATTTTTAAATTAGTAAAGTCTGCAAAATTGTAATATAAAATCAAGACTGGGGGTTCGAGTCCCGGTCAGGCATGACATATTTTTTCACAAGCTATAATATTCATTACCTATTTACATTTATTATCATACCTATTTTCATGACATGCTCATTCATCATAGATATCTGTTACTGGGATTAATGTTGCTGTTACTGCGTAAATAAATAAAACCCATATTGTTTTTGTTTTTTTATCGTTGTCAATTTGTTTTTTAAATGTAACAAATTAATTTTTTCAAGTGTTTCCTTAGAATAATTTCATCATTTTACCCTGTACAATTTTTTGCAAAAAAAAATTGTTATTTCGATTAAATAACATATATATATAATTCGATTAAAATTATCATCATATCATCCTCATTCATTCTCTGAAGTAATACCTTACGATGGTTCCGGAGGCTAAACAGAAAAAGAAAAGAAAGCTTACGTGTGTTATAAAAATGTTGAGTTTTTAATGTAGTTGTTAATTCAAACTATCCTATTCTGGTAAATAAGAGCGTATCTAAAAAAAAATCTTACTTTACAATGAAGCTAGTTCAGTAATTTTTCTGACTATATTAACACTTACAGTATTTAAAATTTAATCGATTTTCTAATTTCTTTTTACATCCGGGACCACCGTTAGGTATTGATTCAGAGGATAAGATGAAATTGCAATTGTTTTGTAGCAAATGAAATTAGATAATTTCATTATCTAATGGACACCAAATGAAAAACCGATAACGCTACCACTCGCGCCACGTAGATAGATTTTTCTAATTAGTTCTCGTAAAGTTACATATCGATCCTTCGTTTAGTTATTTAAATACGATTTATAAAATTTTAAATTAAAATAATCGACTTTCAAATTCAGGCAGCGATACGTTTTGGTTGAACTTGTTACGATTAGAGAAAAGCATAGGCATCCGACAGTTGTATAAAGTAAATGCAATGAATTAATGAAATATTAAGAAAAATGATTTAATTTGTCTAAAAATAGTAGAAAGAACGAGTACAACAACCAGGATTATGAAGATCAGCCATCGACATGAAAGATGCATTGATAATGAAATTAAATTAAAAGAAAAGTTGTCCAGTCATCATCCAAAATTTTAAATTCATTTGGCTGGAAGTTTTAAAGGTCTTGGTAAAATTTTTCCCAAGATCTCGGTTTTAATAAAACTCGTGCGTGTTAGACATATCTACCGCGCAAGTTAACAGAGGAATTTGAACAAATACAAAATGCGAATTGGGAACAAATACGAATGACTCTTATAATTTTGAGACGTTGTACAAAAGTATGTGATGATTTTCTTTCATTCGATTATGATGAGAGATAAAAATTGCGTGATTACCGGATATAAAATGCAGTCTCTTTGTATTATATCTACTAATATAACGAAAGTTAAAGAAAAATCTATATACTTGCAAATCGATACAATCAACGTTTTAAGATTGATTTTGTGTTCTGTTTATAAATTTCATCATCACATGGTGCACGAAATGCAGACCTATATTCTGTAGTTGTAACATGTCATTTTTTTAGGAAAACTCAAATGGAAAATTTTCAGTCATCCAGGAGGATGACTAAAACATAATTTTGGATTAAAATAATTTTTTAGCGACTTCATTCTGTCACAAAACTCAAACAATTACTGGATTTGGAATAGATTCAAGATTTGATAGGAGCTATCAAATAGGGGCAAATAGGATGGTGAGAAATCAATTAACGAGGAAATTTTGAAACTCGTAGATTATTAAAAAAATAAATAAATACAGGACATTTTAGGGGTTAATAGAAAATAAACTAAGCCATATAGCACGCGTACATTTTTTAAACATTACTGCGGATACTAGAACTACTGATGACCTTCAATGAACACACTGTGGCTATGTAACTTCAAGGGAAACGTCAGTTGAGCAGTGGCTACCGTGCAAGAGAAATCAATGAGCGTACAATAATCGTTTCATGAAAGCTTTTACTGTTCGTAGATGTTTTTGTTAAGAGTACGGCCATGATCTAGCAAATAAGGACTCTATGAAACATTGGTATCCGCAGATTAAGGATAGAGGAAGTGTAATACGAAAAAAATGGTGCTGGTAGACCTTCCGTCTGCGAGGAAATTGTGGATTGACAATTCGTAAAGGTTCTACAACACATGCAGAAAACTTGATACACACAAAATTCAATCTGTGAATGAAATTGAAGATGATGGTAAATCACAAGTTACAGTCTTGCCGTAGACATTCTTGATAAGGTGAACAAAGAGATATGCGATTTTATAAAAAGTGATCTTCTCTGACGAAGCTATCTTTCATGTTTCGGATCAGGTTAACCATAAATACTATTGAAACTGGTAGTGAGAACCTTCATACCGTTCGATAAACACAACGTGACAGCGTAAAAATTAACGTTTGGTGTGCGTTGACTGGTTATGAAGTGATCATTCTTCTTCGACGAGGCAACGGTTGCTAGATCTAAATATGTAGATATGTTACAAAAATATGCGGTACCAAACGTTTACTTCCAACAAGATTTCTCACCATCACATGGGGTTTACTTGTTAGGGACTACTGTTTTTTTAATATCCGGGATCACTGTTTGGTATTACTTCAGAGAATGAGATGGATAACAATGTAGAGTGTGTAAAAGCCACGCCTGAAAGGGATTCGAACCCGGGACCTCCAAGACGCTACCACTCGCGCCACGGAGACCGGCAAGGGACTACCTACATGAAGATTTCCTCAACACTGGATTAGTTGTAATAGACCAATTCCTAGATACGTCCCCCGACTTACACCATTCGATTTATTTCTTTAGAGGTTTGTCAAAGATAGGGTGCACCAAAGAAGTCGTCAACGTTAATAAACTAAAAGGAATCGTCAGTGTAATTAATGGAATAACTCCAGATATTCATGCGGTGTGAAATTGAATACCGTTTAGACATTTTACGCGCCACAAAAGAGATCGTATGGAACATGATACGGAGTTAAAAATGTTGTAAACAACACTGTTTGATATGTCCTCTTCAACAATAAAACATTCGTAAAAGTATTGCTTTGTTATTTTTTTATTAAAACCTAAAATGCCTGAGTAATTTATGAACACCTTGTACTTCTTTTAACGATTAAGCTGTCTTTTTTTTGTGTTATTCTCGTAACAATTAATATCAATGCGTTTACTTTAAAATATGTTTGTAGATAGTGAATAATGGTTATGGATACTTACTTACTTCAAATAAAAAAATAAGAATAATTTTCTAGAAAATAATTAAATTAATTACATATAATATTAAATTGCTTTACAATCTTTAATAAAAGTTTAAAAAAAAATCCGTAAATGAATGAAATAAACTAACTTTTTCTCATCGTTAGTTTTACTATATAATAAAAGACTATAAATAAATTATAAAAAAAAAATAAGGAATAAGAAAGGTAGATTAAAGGATATACGGATGGAGGTGAAGCACTTTCCGCACCCGATTTATTTTACCCCCCTACTTTAAAAACAACGCGCAAACTACACCCACATTTGATTCATTGACGGGAATACAGGTGTTTATTAGCTAATAATCCACGATGTAAAAACAGGTTTACTGTAACCAGATACCAGAAAGAATAAATAAATAAATACACGTATATCACAACAAACAAAACTTCACCGTTCCAAATGTACGATGTACGGAAATAATTTAATTTAGAAGCCCCACTAACATGTCAATATATGATATAAGGGAGTGAGTTGTACCGATAAATATCAGTTCTTCTTGTCATAACTGTGGTCAATAGATTTATTAATTTATTTATGACAGAGTAACATTGTAAGTAACTGTGAGAAAATTTATTAATTTACTATAAAAAAATAACTTAAATAAATATACACGATAAGGAAATTAATTAAATAAGTAAATTATTAATTTATGTTGTTAGCTTTCTCTATGAATGGTTGGTATTTTATATATATATATATATATATATATATATATATATATAAATAGTCTCGCATATATATTACGAATATGTACAGTAAGCAACAAGAAAGGAGTTATTTGTGATGGAAGCGTGTTGTACTACCATTCTAAAAAAATTTTTATTTTTTGTCTTCAGTCATTTGACTGGTTTGATGCAGCTCTCCAATATTCCCTATCTAGTGCTAGTCGTTTCATTTCGGTATACCTTCTACATCCTACATCCCTAACAATTTGTTTTACATATTCCAAACGTGGCCTGCCTACAAAATTTTTTCCTTCTACCTGTCCTTGCAATATTAAAGCGACTATTCCAGGATGCCTTAGTATGTGGCCTATTATTATACATAGAAGCACTATGGCCAAGTAAAGATCAGTGGTAATAATTTTTTTTTTTGTCTTCAGTCATTTGACTGGTTTGATGCAGCTCTCCAACATTCCCTATCTAGTGCTAGTAGTTTCAGTATACCCTCTACATCCTACATCCCTAACAATTTAAAAATTGTTTAAAATTTAAAAATTGTGTAGGCAGGCCACGTTTGGAATATGTAAAATATTCCAAACGTGGCCTGCCTACACAATTTTTTTCCTTCTACCTGTCCTTCCAATATTAAAGCGACTATTCCAGGATGCCTTAGTATGTGGCCTATAAGTCTGTCTCTTCTTTTAGCTATATTTTTCCAAATGCTTCTTTCTTCATCTATTTGCCGCTATACCTCTTCATTTGTCACTTTATCCACCCATCTGATTTTTAACATTCTCCTATAGCATCGCCTTTCAAAAGCTTCTAATCTTTTCTTCTCAGATACTTCGTTTGTCCAAGTTTCACTTCCATATAAAGCGACGCTCCAAACGTATACTTTCAAAAATCTTTTCCTGACATTTAAATTGATTTTTGATGTAAACAAATTATATTTCTTACTGAAGGCTCGTTTCGCTTGTGCTATTCGGCATTTTATATCGCTCCTGCTTCGTCCATCTTTAGTAATTCTACTTCCCAAATAACAAAATTCTTCTACCTCCGTAATCTTTTCTCCTCCTATTTTCACATTCAGTGGTCCATCTTTGTTATTTCTACTACATTTCATTACTTTTGTTTTGTTCTTGTTTATTTTCATGCGATAGTTTTTGCGTAGGACTTCATCTATGCCGTTCATTGTTTCTTCTAAATCCTTTTTATTCTCGGCTAGAAATACTATACCATCAGCAAATCGTGGCATCTTTATCTTTTCACCTTGTACTGTTACTCCGAATCTAAATTGTTCTTTAACATCATTAACTGCTAGTTCTATGTAAAGATTAAAAAGTAACGGAGATAGGGAACATCCTTGTCGGACTCCCTTTCTTATTACGGCTTCTTTCTTATGTTCTTCAATTGTTACTGTTGCTGTTTGGTTCCTGTACATGTTAGCAATTGTTCTTCTATCTCTGTATTTAAACCCTAATTTGTTTAAAATGCTGAACATTTTATTCCTGTCTACGTTATCGAATGCCTTTTCTAGGTCTATAAACTCCAAGTATGTTGGTTTGTTTCTCTTTAATCTTCCTTCTACTATTATTCTGAGGCCTAAAATTGCTTCCCTTGTCCCTATACTTTTCCTGAAACGAAATTGTTCTTCTCCATTAGCATATTACAATTCTACATATTTGAAAAATTCACGGATAATTTTTTAAAAATTTCGACTTTAAAGTAGAAAAAAAAACTGATAAAATTTTATAATTTCTTGACGGGTTTCGGAACTATTCCATCGTCATAACTTATTGTACTGGTACTTTTAAATTTCTGTTAATCTGTATGTAGCATTTAGTCAACACCCCTCCCTATGTTCGAATTCATGCCATATATGGCCTTCTTCTAGTTTATTTTTTTTTAGTGATTATACTTATCTTTTAATTTTATTTACCTATTTCCTGTTTTCAATAAATTGAGGTTCTTGAAAAGGGAATCACAAATATGTTAAAGGAAAAAGAATGAACATTTTAGAATATCAGGAAATCTTTAAATTAAAAAGTATCAATAAAACGAACATAAATGAAAGATTATAAGGAATAATAGAAATTTAATCGTACCAGTATAATAAGATTTTACAACGGAATGGTTCCGAAACGTGTCAAGTGATAAAAAATTAAGATAAGAAAGATAAACGGAATAATAACAGATAGAAACTATAGTGATATTAGCATAAAAGATAATAGTAATTATTATCTTAACAACAACAATTAAAACACATAAACATTATTTTAATTTTTGAATATTTATTTACTTAAAAATTTTGTAAATTTTCAATCCATTTTTATCATATATTGTTTCCACATTTTAAGAATAAAATGTTATATAGAATTACTTTTTTTTTGTAATCAATTGTTTTCTATCAATATCAACCTTAATACGAGGGTTCTTCGGAAAGTTTGAACCTTAATAAAGAAATTTTTATTTTCCAACGTGACCTTGCAATCCAATATATTTAGTCCAAAGATTTTGCAACAATTTAATACTCTTAGTGTAATGTGATTTCTCCATAAGCGGTTGTCTCAGCTTAGAATTCACCGTTTGAAATGAATCTTCATCCAACAAACCATTTCTTCAGGTGTAGGTAACGGAAATAATCCGTAGAAACCAAATACGGTCAATATAACTTACTATAAGTAGAAGCACTTCAAAGCGTTGATCATGGAATTTTTTGCAGAAACAACCCGAGATGCAAATAATTGAGGACACTTTCACAATTCCTGTTGAAAGAAGCTTCATCAGTGAACAGAATCCTCGCCGAAAAAAAGTATCTTCAATTAATGTTCTTCGCAACCGGTTATAGAATGCCGATAAACGGGGATAATATCGGAAATACTAATTTTCAATACTAGCATTAACGGTAAATAAAAGCAATTGATATAATCGAATTGAACGTAAAATGGAAGACATTAAAAAAAAACACAAAATTACATCAATTTTCTGCCACAACTTGGCTAACGTTAACCGATTTAAAAAAGTAAAAAGTAATTTATTCAAAATATAAGGCTTAATATTTTAATGAAAACATAAATTTGATAAAACTAATATTTATGAAGATATAACGAATTGAAAAATAAACATGGCCGCCATTTTGTAATTTGCGAAGGTATTTAAGTTCTGGATTTTTGCTAATTTTAAAACTGTATTACCAAGACTCTTACCAAATATTAATCTGATTGCTTTATCCAAACTTGAGACATACATTTTTACATAAGAATTACAAGATGGTGGCAGGGGGAGAACGAAGGAGAAATTGCCATTTTTCCTAAAGATATTTTTTGGTTAGGTTTACAAGTAGAATCCGGAAAAGTATAGCCAACCAATCATTTTAAAAAGACTGTGTGTGTGTGTGTGTGTGTGTTTGGGGGGGTATATATATATGTGTGTATGTGTGTATGTGTGTGTGTATGTTTGTGTGTTTGGGGGGTATATATATATGTGTGTATGTGTGTGTGTATGTTTGTGTGTTTGGGGGGGTATATATATATGTGTGTATGTGTGTGTGTATGTTTGTGTGTTTGGGGGGGTATATATATATGTGTGTATGTGTGTGTGTGTATGTATGTATGTATGTATGTGTGTGTGTGTGTGTGTGTGTGTGTGTGTGTGTGTGTGTGTGTGTGTGTGTGTGTGTGTGTGTGTGTGTGTGTGTGTGTGTGTGTGTGTGTGTGTGTGTGTGTGTGTGTGTGTGTGTGTGTGTGTTAATGTTTAAAATAAGTGCTTTCAAAAACTGCAACCCTCATGAAAAAAATTCCTTAAACCTGCGTCTTTCAAAAAAAATATAAGAAAATGTGTAATAAGAATAACTTAGTGGAGTGGTAGCGTCTCGGCCTTTCATCGGCAGGTCCCGGGTACGAATCCTCGTCAGGCATGGCACTTTTTATCGTAACTACCAAATTCCATTTACAAATCCGACGCACAGACTTGAAGCTTATGTGGTTATATCATCAAACAAAACATAAAAAAAGAGAGACTGTTGCCAAGGGTGTACAAGATTGACTGCTGTACAAGATTATACCCGTAAAAGATTATACAATTTACTTGTTACACATACCATCTCATTGGACCATCTCACTTAGGTGAGGGGGAGGTTGCTTATTGTTCGCTAGTTGAACACACATTGCAATCTACGCAATGTACAAATTAGGAAAATAATTTTTTTTATTTTTTTATTTTTAAATCAAACACTATGATACAAAAGTGAGCATATACCAAATTTCGTAGTTGTGAAATTTTTTTATATAAAAATAAATAAGAGGCATATACGTAATTAGATTTATAAAAATATACAAATACATTGATTCTAAAAGAAATCTTTAAAATACTAAAGAATTTTACAATCTCTCCTAAGAATTAATTATATATTTAGGACAAATAATTATCCTAAATTATTTATTTCATTCTAGAATTAATTAATTTTTTATGTATTAGATTGGATTTTTTCTTTGAAATTAATTCTTAAAGAATAAACTACAATTATTTTGTTATGGGTAAAATTATTATGACCATAATTTTCCTAACTAAAATGACTTCAGTGTGTTCAAAATCCGGGAGCATGAATTTTTTTTTTTTTTTTGATAATAATTTCTGTTATGTACCGAGAGTTTCAGTTCACGTAATGAGAGAAATAAAATAAACTGGAAATTGATTAAAAGATTAATTAAATAAATTCTGATTCTGAGTTAATTTTCTTTTGAAACCGAGAGGTTTAGTTGGTAAATGGCTAAACGTAAATGAAATCATTTTAGTACCAAGTACTAGCTGCAGGGCGTGCCTACGGCATTCTTCCGCACAGATAGGCCCTCCGGGCGGGTTGCCCTGGCGAGCGGCGTCTCATAATGAAATTTTTAGATGTCCAGAATTACCTATTGTGTAAAAATGTATTTTTTTTTTTAATTTTAATAGGAAAATAACCTTCCGATAAGGATTCTGATGACCAAAAATCTCGAATAAGGGACAGCCCCCTGCGGAGCTGACGTTCGCACGTGCTTGCACGAGAGGGCCGTAGCGATGAGGCACGGGGACTCTCGCATCCCCAAGCGAAAAAGATCGAGTCCCGGCAGGAATGCCCCAATCGGGGTGTCGTCGTTAGAGGCATTAGCATAAAGACCGAGTCCCGGCTCCCGGAGTGGGGACCAAGGGACGGCACAGCCGAGCCTGGTGGATCTTACTCTGGGGGTTTGAGGCGGGTGCAAAGTGGGATCCGACCGACGGGCCAAGACGTGGAGGCCCGTTAGAGTAAAGGATACTCCCCTGAAGTAATACTTAACTGCAAGATCCATTCCGGGCGAGAAGAGAAAAAGACCAATCTACGTAAAATTTTAACATGCACAACTTCAGATACATTACTACAGCATATCTAAATTTTAATGAAATTGATCCACCAGTTTGAAATTTTTGAGCCACAAATTTTATACAAAGTCTTTTATATAATACATATATAAATGCTCCTATTCCTTATTTCTATATTTATATATAGAAATATATATAGATATATAAGGAAATTATTATTATTCCCCCAATTCCACCATGTGACCGAAATAATGCGTACTTTTCTTCAAAAAGTCGGTAAAAAAAAATTGAATTAATAATTTTTTTAAATTCAGAAAATGAATATATTTTCAATGGCATTGTTACAAATGTTATGTTTAAGGTACTTCTAGGATACTAAGTAAATTTTTACATAAAGATGGAGGACAAGGAGCCCATTATATGAAGACTTAAATGTTTCACAACATTGTAATATGTTATATAAATATATATATGTGTATGTGTTGAAAGAGAGAGAGAGAGAAAGATTTTATTTAAAATATAATATCATGGAAAAGAACATTTTATTCAAGGATAAAGAAAAATTCAATTTTATTTAGACCTGTAAGAAGACGATATATAAATATAGGTTTATAATTTACATTGTTTTGTTTGTGTCACTGGGCTTGTGTGTACGCTGGTGCGCGGATAAAACACCAATACATATTTCTATATCGATAAATTTCATATAAAACTCTTTGTATACTGTATTTTCCACTTACTTTAACAAGCTTGGTTTATTCTTCTCAGAATTAACTTTTTATAGGTTAACAATTTTTATTTCTAATAAAAATTCCATTTTTAACCGATAAGACATATTTAATATATACGTGTATTGATAGTATTTTGTACCGGTTTATGGTTAACATAAACTTAAATTTGTTGACTACAATATACTGTTATTGAATGTAACACTTAAGAGTGTTATACTAAAAGATTTCCTTAAATATTATTTAATTTATATTTACTAAAATTTTATAAAAATAAGACATTAAAAGAGACTATAAAAATTAAATAGTTCAAAATATAACAATTAAATACGTTTTACAACCCAAAAAACTATAATAGTACTAGCCGGTTGCGGAACCCCGGGACCCAAGTAAGTCCGGATTGGCCCAGGGGAACCCCGGTGGCGATCCCAGCTCCTCCTAGTAACAAGGGGTCTGCCCCAGGGCCGCAGAGCTCGATTTGTTCCCCTTAACCAGCTGTTACTAAAGCTGAATAAAGGGGAGAATATTCAATTAAAAAAAGACGGTATTGACAACAATCATTTAGATCAGGTGATGTTTAATATGATCAATAATGCACAAATGTGTATCGCTTTTCAAGGGGCTCACTCTAACATCTTTTGTATAAGTATTGTAAATACGTAAACTTTTGTGAATATGAAAATAAGATTTAATCTAATTTACGTTTTTCTATTTTTATTACTTTATAAATGGTTGAATGTAGCAACTGTGGTTTGTTTGTGCGGGAAGATTATAAGTTGATCTCGCTGCAGTAATCTTACGATGTTAACGTTTAGTAAACCCATTTATCAAGTACGGTAAAAAAAATACAATGATTACAAATTTATTTATAAAGCTATATAATATTTTGAACAACCCGTATCTAGTGATACTGAATACCCGTGATAGCGAGATACAGAATGTTCAAAAACCTTATGGGAAATAGGAAAACACTAGTTGAAATTTGCCTCCATTATGCGATTCACACAATTGAACCCGACGTTGCATGCTCTTAAACACACGTTGTAACGTTTGTTTAGGAATTGCGGTGACAGATCATTTAATTTCACTGTGCAATTCGGGAACGGTGCGAGGATGAGTTTTGTAAGCAGCATCCTTAAGATATTCCTACATGAAAAATTCAGGAGGCGATGAATCAGAAGGTCGAAGGGGCTACAACCCCTTCAAAAAAACTTGTTCGTGAAAACAACTATCTAAAAAAGTCATAGTGTTGTTGGCTGTATGACCCGTAACATTATCCTGCTAAAACTACTTGTACTTTAGCCGGGACGTTAAAGCCTGGAACGTTACCGTTAAAGCCCATCAGGACTGGGAACGGGGCTGGTGGTGTGGCGAATGGAAGCGTCACAAGGCGGGGGTGTCTTCCCCTTCAGGGTTGAAATGTATGTAGCGTTCACTGTTCACTGTACGGAGAAAGAATATCATGAAGATTCGCCTAAATGACATTGCACAACCACTTTTTGTCCGTGTAACTGATGTAGATTTTCCGTACACCAAATGCGTGAATTCCGTGCATTCACGTAACCATCAAGGTGGAACCATGCCTTGTCAAACCAAAACCATTCGTCGATTTCTTCCCCATCTGGCGCTACAGATGATGTGAACCGCTGGCAGAAAGCTACATGTCTTCCACTATCTCTAGATAACAACTCGTAAACAAAACCAATTTTTTACGGATGCACCTTTAAACACTTGCGCAATACCGTCTGGACACCACCAACGGAGGACCGGATTGGGGCTAGATAGACGTAGCACAAACATCTTGCGACTAACAGAAAATACAGCTTGCATGTCGATCAACTTTTCTGGTGTTTGGACTTTCAGTCGACCACTTTTGGCTGCATCTTCTACATTCCCTGTCTCATGGATTTTGCCGTACAGCCGCTTGATGTAGGACTTGTTTGGTGCAAGATCCATACCGTACTTTTCTGTGAAGGCATTCTGGGTCTGGACATAACTGAAATATCTAATATATTGGGTGACAATGAATAATCTCTGCTGCATTGTGTAACCCATTTTTCTTCAATTAAACATGTAACAAAAGAAGGAAACATTTTTCCATAAGATCGCGTCAATTTTTGAACACTATTGTATGTTACGTGTGTCAATCTGTCCAATATTGCTCTCCAACATACTAAGTGTTTTTGAATAATATTTTTCACAAAATCTATTTACAAACAAAACTTACTTTTGTTTAAATCCATAATTTTTTTAACAATATTTATTATTTTTGAACGGTCGATAACCTTTCTAAATATAAAAAAATCCCGTTCGGCACGCCGGAAGGCGGAGGTAAATTTCAGCGGTGCTACGTAGGGGAATTTACTTCAAATTTACTCAATACGACAACGGTTGCATGTGAAAAAAAGTTTCACATATTTAGCATACGACTTGCTCAATCTTCTTACAATTCCAGCAACATTTTGGTCATCCCTTGTCGTAAGGGTTGGTCATATCAAAATTTGTTTCAGGAAAAAGTTTTACGTAATGTTTGGAAGACTAACTACCACTTTAAACCGAATAAAGGAGGTATGATTTTTTTTGTCTTCGAAACACCATTTTTTCCACCCCCTGGGACAATGTTTGATAACATCAAAAAACATTACTTAGATAAGTTTTAGATCCTTATTCAGAGAATAGTAGGAACTTTGAACGAATTCGATATTTTACTTTATAAGAAATTTCTGTTTTCGAAAAGCCCTCATTTCCACCCCCACTGTCCAACTCAGCGCATTTACGAACTAGACCGAGATTTTGGGTCGTTATATTTTATGTATCAATTGAAAGCAATTGGCGCAAAATTACGGTATCTACCGTATCTACAAGAGAGTGAAATACATATATATATATATATAAATGTATATATAAACTTTTTATGTGACGGTGGTTTTGGGCTTTGGGGGCTGTTAAACGTGAAGATATGTCGACATTTTCCGGAAGTTGAATCATGTTACTCATTGCAATAAGTAGCTTTCTTATGAAATCTACCTAAATGTGTAGAAGCGGATTATATTTTTCTCCGACAATATTATTTTTCTCTATTCAATACTATGCATAGCTTGATGAGTGTAAGAATTAAACACCCTTAAGGGGATTGGGTCCCATTAGGAACGGATAATTTTTATTTTTGTTTTACATAACGGAACTTGATTTATTTTACGTTATTTACATTTTATTTTGTTAAACATAATGATTATTGTTGTTAAAAATAATACAAAGAATTATTAATTGTATACAGAAAATTATATTTTATGACGTTGATGGTTGTTAAAATGATTTTCAGTCACATTGTAATAATTAATAACGAAAATAATAGCTTTGTAACGATTACAAGAGACTGTAATACGGTTCTTAGTGTTATAAGTTATTAATATTTCCTGTATTTAGCTTTACCGGTAGCAATGTACTCGTATACTATCTTTAACTATGCGTTTTAGCGGTAAAGTCTTACATTTAGCTTTTCATATATAAATATTAAAATACTTACTTTATAATATAACAATGAAAAATTATTTAAATCTCATTTTAATTTTTTTTTTTTAAATTAATCATAAATAATTTTTAAAAATAAGTAATCATTATTTTGTTTATTAAAGAGCGATTTCGGAAAATATTTTTACGTAAAAAAAAAAAAAACGCAAATCCAGTTTTACATGATGATGTTTAAAAACACCATTTTTGTTTTTTTATTCATTCCGGCCACTACAGGTAGAGGGATGCCTTTCTAAAAATTAAATACCGTCTACTTATTTTTTATTATAACGATAAATTATAACGAAGGACAGGTAGAAGGAAAAAATTGTGTAGGCAGGCCACGTTTGGAATATGTAAAACAAATTGTTAGGGATGTAGGATGTAGAGGGTATAGTGAAATGAAACGACTAGCACTAGATAGGGAATCTTGGAGAGCTGCATCAAACCAGTCAAATGACTGAAGACAAAAAACAAAAACGATAAATATAGTTTGTCAAAATTCTAAGCCAGACCGGATTCGAACCAGAACCTACTAAATGAAAATCTGAAACATTAAAATTATCAGGACGAAAAAAAAATATTTAAAAAAATAAAAATATAATCAGAGGAAGAAAAAGTAGGAAGAAATTGAATAGAAAGGATAGAGATAAATGATAAACCAAGTTATAACAATCGGTTAAATATCATACTTGCGGAAAAGGCAGAAGTTCTTATACAAAGCATGATTTTAAGTAAGTACCGTTTTGAAATTCCGCCGCTGCTATGCTGCGGTCGGCATTCTACACAAGCGCACTGTGTACCCGCATATGTTGGCAAGCCAAAGACGCCATTACAGAAATATTCGACTATGTTTACGTTTGTTTGTGAGAGTTTAAAATGCCTCCGCATTGATCGAGAATCCTGCTTTCTGTGAAATATGTGGTGCGAATCGTTTTCTTAGCGTGAAAGCGACTGAAATTCATCGTCAGATCAATGAATTGTATGGAGGAAACATTACGAACAATGGAATGGTACGTAAGTGAGTTAGAGATTTTAAAGATGGCCGCCAGAATGTTCATGATGAGGAACGCAATGGACGACCTTCTGTCATTACTAAAGATTTGATACAGAAAGTTGACGAAAAAGTGTGTGAGAACAGACGCTTTACGATTTCTTCGCTATTTAAAGAGTTTCCTCAAGTATCAAGAAGTGTTGTCT
Organism: Lycorma delicatula; assembly: GCF_047948215.1. Taxonomy (NCBI): domain Eukaryota; kingdom Metazoa; phylum Arthropoda; class Insecta; order Hemiptera; family Fulgoridae; genus Lycorma; species Lycorma delicatula. The sequence goes on along the minus strand of NC_134464.1, from coordinate 100,309,546 downwards.
ATGAAACTGTGACCGAACGCTTAAATTATAGAAAATTGTACTCACGCAAACGTGTTGCAGTGGTTGTTAAGTCAGGCCTCAGACTTCTATGACGACGGTGTTCAAAAGCTGGTTGTACGATATGAGCCTTAATTACGTAGAAAAGTAGATTAAAGTACAGGCTTTCTAGTAAAACCCACCGGGTTGGTCTAGTGGTGAACGCGTCTTCCTTAATCAGCTGATTTGGAAGCCGAGAGTTCCAGCGTTCAAGTCCTAGTAAAGCCTAGTAAAGCTAGTAATTTTTACACGGATTTGAATACTAGATCTTGGATACCGGTGTTCTTTGGTGGTTGGGTTTCAATTAACCACACATCTCAGGAATAGTCGAACTGAGAATGTACAAGACTACACTTCATTTACACTCATACATATCATCCTCATTCATCCTCTGAAGTATTATCTAAACGGTAGTTACCGGAGGCTAAACAGGAAAAGAGACAGAGGCTTTCTAGTAAAAATAAAATTAAGAATAGTGTACTTATTTTAAAAACATGTCTTGTATAATTTTAGGCTATTTACGAAAAAGCTGGTGTAGAGTGTGCATTTGTATAGTATTAATTAAGCCATTGTTGATTAAATTGAGCACATAAATTTTTATGTATTTCAATTTGCAATACTTTCACTCACCGATGACTATTTTTAAAAACTGTCTACCGATCAACCTGTCGATTAACGGGTGACCAATACACTTTTAATTTTTAAATATGTTTTACCTTTTATCGTTCCTAATATATTTTTTAGATATATTTTAATTTTTTAAACTTTTGTGGAAGCACTAGCTTTCGGATCGTTTTATATAAGACGGGTACATATAAAACGACGCGCGCGCGTGTATGTCTGTGTATGTGTGTGTGTGTGTGTGTGTGTGTGTGTGTGTGTGTGTGTGTGTGTGTGTGTGTGTATATATTTTTTTTGCGTGATAGTTTAATTAATGTATGAAACAGTTTGAGAACAGTAATTTGTTTCTTTATATTATCTGACTTTTTTTCTGTTCAGCCGCCGGAACCATCGCAAGGTAATACATCAGAGAATGATAAAGATATGTATGAATGTAAATGAAGTGTAGTCTTGTACATTTTCAGAACGATTATTTCTGAAATGTGTGGTTAAATGAAACCGAACTGCCAAAGAACACCGATATCCACGATCTAGTATTCAAGTCCGTTTAAAACTAACTGCCTTTACTAGAATTTGAACTTTAGAACTCTCGACTTTAAAATCAGCTGATTTGTGATGACAAGTTAACCACTAGATCAGTCCGGTGGGCTACATTACTGTAATACATGTAAAGCATTTGAGATACAAGTAATGCTAATAAGATTTTCTTTCTCTGAAAGTAATGAATGTTAATTTATTATGCAGATAGTCTCTACGGTGAATAAAGTAAAGATTCGCTTACATTGCTGAATATTAACTACATTTTTTTGGGCTTAGCATTAAAATATGCAACCTTTTAACTGAACTGAACAAGAGAACGAAAACCACTTCATTCCTTACTTTCCGTTGGAAGCCTGACATGGACAGTTTTTATACTTGAAAATGACTATGTAATTTTCAAGAGATTGTCTATAACAGTTACGATTGCATCGATTGTCATACTTAATTAACTGTAAAAAAGAAACTTTTGACATCTTTACATATTCATACGTTTGAATTTTTAACAAAACAAAACTTTATGTAAAGTAATGTAGGCCTAATTGATATTAGTGTAATTAATTGGTTATAATGCGAGTGGAGAATATTTAAATAAATACATATAAGTAGTATTTAATAAAACTTGTCAAAATGAAACGTGTTAGTTTTTTTAAAGAATATTTTACTTGATAAAACAAGTGGTTTTACAGCTAGGCTTATTCTTACATTGAATCCAGTGTAGCAGTTAAATTTATTATAACCAACGCGCGTCTATTCATCTATTCCACTGTCTTTTAGTACCCGCCCACTCAACAGTTTGACATCTACCTTAAGCTTCTCTGTAAAACAAACGATCTCTAATATTAATTGAACATATTTAAATACAATTTTTGTTCACTATAAATTTAAATTATCTTATCTAAGTAATTTAAAAGAAGTTTATGTTATTAAAATTGTTTATTTTTATCAAAACAGTATTTATATATTACATAGAAGTAAAATATCTTCTTTTTTTTTAATTTTGTAGAGATAATATTCATACTACATTTTTTTTTTAATACGATATCTATTATACCAGTACCAGATTACTAAAGAGAATAAAAAAAAAAACTATAATAAAAATATTCTGCGGTAAAGTTGTAGCAACTGTCAATATCCAGCTGAGAGAAATCGGTGGGGTACAGGACGATGTTTCTTTTTCATGTCTTTTACTTTAACAATAGTGTACTAATGGACAGGTGAAATTAAATTAAACAAATCTATTTATGAAAGATGATAATAAATTTATTATACATATATATTTTTATGCATATAATTTTCACTTATTTTTAATCATACACACACACACACATGTATATGTATATAAATATATATATATATGCTCCACACACTACCATGCAGAGAAATAATATGAGATACTATTAAATAATGCATCGCTAAATGAACTTATTGTAAAAGAACCGATAAATTTTTTTATATAAGCAAATAATAAGTGAAATCAATTGATAAGTATTCAGACTAAAATGCAAAAGGAGAGAGAGAAAGAGAGAAAAGTGAAAGTAAATTAAAAAAATCTACGAGAGAGAACGGATCATATATTTTTTATTTGCGGATATATTAACTACGCTAGACGCTTCATTGTATGTATCTATTATTGTTCGTATTAGATTGAAGTTTAATAAATCGCTAATAAATTACTTTAAAAGTAAGAATGATTTTATCTTAATTCCCAAACATTTTCCTATAAACCTGTGAAATCTTAGTTTATCGTTAAATCGTTAAAGAAAAACTAAGATAATTTGTAGCGTTTTAACTTAAATTTCTTTTACATCCGTTCAAAATGGTAACAAAAAATTATAAAATAAGACACATTAACTGTCTAATTAACCTTTTTGTAAGCTCCTTGCCCAATTAGGATGAGCTTCGGACAAGCAGTTTTTTAGTTCCTTGTACGAAGTAAAGGAAGTACTGTGATCGCGAAAAGTTTCGGTTCCCAGATTTCAACGGAAGTATCCATTTTGACTATCCCTGAATCCTTTCTTACTAGTTTCGGCGTGACGTCTGTACGTACATACGTATGCATCTCGCATAATTAAAAACGCTTAGCCGTAGGCTGTTGAAATTTTAGATTTAGGACTGTTATAACAACTAGTTGTGCACCTCTCCTTTTCATTGCATTCAACTAAACCAAAAGTGTCTGTTATAAACGATCTCGCCTGAAAACCGTTAACACGTTATGGTAGATTAAAGAGCGAGGTTGGACTGTATTTTCATAGGTGATGAATTGAAACAACCCCTTGTTGCTTATTGAATTGTTCTTTAATTACTTGACGTCTTGACATTTCGATAATGTATAACTGAACCGAATAAAGCATATAACGTAACACATAATTAAACTGAATAACATATGACTTAATAACATATAAATATAAAACTAATATAAGCGTTCATCCGAACATGTCCATCCGGACTGTACGTGCAACACGACTACTCTTTGCAGAATTCGACTTCCGAATGAGATAGAAGTCGCTACCTCATAATGACCACTCCCTGCGGCATTATGACGTAGGACGTGGCGTGTTCAGATCGCCTGACCAAGCTTGCCTTGGGGTCTCTAGCCCCCGCTAGATAGCAGCACCCGACGGCACAAGTAGAAAAAACAGTGTCCAAAAAAACCCAAAATATAAAACATTTGGATTTTGAACTTTTTCTTAACTGCCCTCATTTAAGCCCTCACTTTTCCTTAAGCCCTCATTTTGACGGTTTCAACGGTATATTATAAGTAGTACTTATTTTCATTGGTTCCAGAGTTATAGCCCCAAATAAAGTTTTAATTAATGAAATATTTGGATGTTACAAGGGGAAGGCATATCGGTTTGAATCCGATTTCATCTCTTTTTTAACTTTTTTTTAAATTTAATTATTAACCTGTGATTGTAAAATAATTTTACAATAAATAATAATTCAAAATTACAATAAAAAAAAAATATGAAAAAATATCAGAAGTTTTTAATGAAATAAAATTTTATGTACTTTTAATTTTAAAAAAATGTATGTAATTTAATAGGCATATAAGGAAGTCATGTGGTGTCCAAATCAGATTTTTAAACATCTTTTTACTTCATGGTTGTCCAGTTATTATAATAGTACATTTTAAGTAAGAGAAAACTATTTTAGATGAAAATTTAAAAAAATTTAAAAACCTGACATTGATAAAATTACTTTGAAAATGTGTATTGATGAAAAAATATATTATATTTCACGTAGGAAAATTTGAAAAAAAAAATTTTGACTGAATACTTTGCGTCTACGGTATAAATGCACTGTAACAAAAGAAAAAAACTTATCTGGCGCCTTTTGTTATTAACAGATGTTTATGTAGTATATTTATTTCTTTACGCAACAGCTATTGTAGCTGTTATTAAATTTTTTCTCTCTTCAAATTCCACTTAATGTCGATCGTAAAAATTTAACTTATTTCAAGCTTATGAAAACGTACTCACCAGTCTATTTAATCTTTAAAAATGATTATTTATCACTTAAATAAGTAATAACTGAAAAAAAGGAAGATAACTAAAAAAAATCCTTTAACCGGAAAAAAATTACCTAAACGAATTAGATTAAAATGTATTTTTTAAAAAAGCTAAAATTTTCTGCAGTTTTTAAGTTAAATTGTTGGTAATGGCACGAAAAGTCATATTAAACAAACAAAAGAAAAAGAAATAAGTAAACTGGTTCCTTATTATGAAGCGATTAATATAGTTTGAATATAATAATAAAAGATAAAGAATATCCTTAAATGAACTGATATTTTAAATTTGCCGCCATTCTTTTCGCTATAAAACCAGAATAAAGATTTTTTTATTATTCTGTTATTACGTAAAAGTACATACTTGAACATGAGTAGAAATTGTAAAAATGAAAATATAACGAGTTTTCGATAAAAAAAATCACCTTTAGCGATGAGGCACATTTTCTTCCAACTGTCAAATTGTCAAATTTGTAGATCAGAAAATCCAAAATAGATTGAACCACTTCTTATGCATCGTAGACGGGTCACGGTTTGTTGCGAATTTTGGGCTATTAAATTGACTGGTTCTTACTTCTTCGAAAATGAAAATGGATGCCGTTACCGTCATTGAAGTTCGATATCGTGAGATGATTTCAAATTTTTATGATCTAAAATTAATGATATGGATACTGAAGACATGTGGTTTCAACAAGACTGTGCAACATGCCACACTGCTGATGAAATAATGCAGTTATTGTAAGAAAATTTTAACGGTCCTGTTATCTAGCAACGAGGTAATGAGTTCGCCAAGATCATGTGACTTGACACTGTTGGACGTTTTTCCTTGCGGTTACTTTAAGGAAAAGTGTACATCGATAAACCATAAACAATTGAGGACCTCAAAGAAGATATTTAACACCAAACTGCCGACATTTCCCAGCAATTATCTCAAAAAGGTTCGGAAAATTTTGTCAAAAGTGTGAACATATGCAGCCAAGACGGGCACTTCCCGGAGGTCCGGGGTTCAAATCCCGGTCAGGCATGGCATTTTTCACACACGTTACAAATCATTCATCTAATCCTCTGCAGAAATGCTTAACTGCGAACCCAGGTTAAACAAAATAAAAAGGCCGGGCACTTATTTGTCAGATGCTTTGTATCACACATAATAACCACATAACCTTCATGTTATTACTTTCTAATAAAGCAATAATATTATCAAATAAAAAATGTGTTTTATTAAAAAAGTAAAATGTTAGAGCCTATTGTAATATTATTTATTTATGCAGAAACATCAGCCTGATGCAAAATAACAGTTATGATAATGCATTTTATAGCCTGTAAATAAAATGTCAACCACGACTGGGACATGAACTTGTAACCTCCTGATGAAAGGCAGTAACGCAACACTAGGCCATAGAGATCGGTAATATTAAGCAATAATTACAGCAAAGTAGTTGTACAAATAATATAAACATACGTAAAAATAGGGGAAAAACAGAGTAAAATCCAAAAATTTTTAACATCCACCGTAATTCATTCTGTTAAAAAGTCTGTGTGCGCGTGCACGCACACACATACGTTCACTTATGCTAGCCATTTAATTAATAATAAAAAAAATGACTATTTTTTTTATTTTTTTTACAGCTTTTAATAAAAAACATTATAAAAAAGAGACTTCGCATATTTTAATTTTTCTTAGGTATTTTATTTATAAAGACAAATTATTTTTACTTTTACGTCAGGCAATAAAAAACACTGTAAACAGATGTTTTTTTCAAAAGGAACATGAAGTAAGATTAACTAAAATTATTAAAATAAGAAGTTTTGCATTATTATAAATATTTTTATCTCGTTTATCTGCCTACCTACAAAACGCCCGCACGCACGAACGCACGCAAAACACACGCACACACACGTATACTGTATATAAAATCCAAGATGGGTGGGACAGCTAAACGTATAGTCTATGTTTTGACAAACTAAAGCCTAATTTCCTACAATTAACATAGTAATGTTTGCTCGTTCATTCATAACAAAAAGTTGTACCTCATTTAATATTAATTCTACTACTACTAGTACATTTTTTCTTTCATTCATAAAATACCAACAACTCTCCTTTTTTATTTCGTTTACTTGAGACTTTTATAATAAATATCTTACATACACAAAATATCCATTTATCTTCCTAATTTAATTTTATAAATTTTTAGTGATTTTAATCTATTATCAATAAAATTCAGAGGTTATTATAATATCTTTGAAAGAAAATTAATAAGGCATTATTAAAAAAAATGACTATCAATGTGACTCGTATGGACTTTTCTTTAATGTACATATATTTAAGCCGTAAATTTTGTAAAATAAACACAATAGGATAATTTTTTTTCTTTGTGTAATGATGAGGAAATTGATCCCATATTAAACGATTTCAAAAAAATTACTTTTTATTTTTCTGTTCAGCCACCGCAACCACCGTAGGGTGTTACTTCAGAGGATGAATGCGGATGATGTATATGTAAGAGTAAATGAAATGAAGTGAAATGTCTTGTACAGTCTCAGGTCAACCATTCCTGAGATGTGTGATTAATTGAAACCTAATCATCAAAGAACACCGGTATCCACGATCTAGTATTCAAATCCATATAAATTCAACTCCCTTGGAACTAAAACTTACTTGGAATATTTTAAGAAAAATGGATTTAACTAAAAATTACTTGGTACTTCTGAACAAAGATTTAAAAGATTTTTAGATTCTAATGATATCAAGAAGTCCTTAAGCTATCATATAAAATTTGATATTTTTTTACGTTTTACTTATTTTCATGTTTTTGCTCTAGTACAAACTTTTTCAAATAAATATATCCATTTTTCAGATAAGAAAACATATATTTTAAATAAAAACCATCAGATAATAGTATAAATACTGTATGAATACAATTTATAACAAAATCTGTAAGTGTGCTTTCGTAGAGTTAAGATGTAACAAGCACGTATTTCATGTTAGGTGGAATTATGTAAAAAATCTCTTTCGGCAGGCCGGAAGGCGGAGGTAGATTTCACCGTCGTTAAGTAAGGAATAAAAAAGATTTCCACCTTAAAGTTAAGAAAAAATTCAAATTTACTGAATACGACAATGGTTGCATGTGAAAGAAATGTCACATGTTTAGCATACGACAAGCTCCATCTTAAAATTTAAGCAACATTTTGGTCATCCCTTGCTGAAAGGGTTGGTCAAATCAAAAATGTTAAGGTAATGTTTAGAAAACTAACGACTACTTTAAAACGATCGATATTGTGCCTTTTAAAGTAGGAATGATTTTTTACCTTCAAAACCCTATTTTTTCCACCTCCTGGGTCAATCGTAGGTGATATCAAAAAACTTTACTTACATAAGTTTTAGGCCCTAATATAAAGAATACTAGGAACTTTAAACGAATTTGATATTTTAATTGATAAGAAAGTTATAGCGATATTTTGGTTTTTTTTTTTAGAAAGCCTCTCCATTTCCACCCCCATGGGCCGTTTTTGGCCGTAACGAACTCGACCGAGATTTTGGGACGAGTTGTTTTTAGGAAGATTTGAAAGTGATTGGCGCAAAATTACGGCAGTATTGTGTCCACAAGAAAGTGAATGTATATATAAACTTTTGAACTGACGGTGATTTTGGGATCTGGAGAATGTGAAACGCGAAGATATGTTAAAATTTTCCGGAAGTCGAATCATGGTACCCATAACAATAGGTAGCTTTATTATGAAATCTACCTAAAACTGAAGGATTATGTAAGATACCAAAGTATATTAACGCTAATAATCAACGAAAAAATCAAATCTAGTTAATACGAACTTTGAGACTTGTTTCGAATGATAATTCAGAAGTCTATAAATATCTAACACAGAGTGTCCCATATAAAACGCAACCCATCCATCACTCATCCATGAAATTTCAAAAGTCAAGCTTACTCCCCTACTCGTTACTGAAATGGACTCGTCCAACATCTGAGCATCGCGGCGACGCAGTAGAACACTACCGATAGTAACAACAATGCAATAATAACGTTCAGTGTATTGCTAAGATGGTGTTTTCGCTAGATGAACGTGTTTTCATTGTTCAGTCGTACTTCAGTACGAAATCAGCGGTTGCAGTGCAAGATTAGTTTCGCCATAAGTACCCAGATAAACCAGCTCCTAACAAAACATCAGTATTAAGGTTAGTTGCAAAATTTAGAGAGACCGGTTCTGTTAATAACAAGGAACACAGACAAAAGATCTGCGTCAGTGTTGAATACAGATACAGTCGCTGAAACCAAAGACCGATTACTCGCCTTGAAAAATAAAACGATCAGACGTTTGTCTGCTGAAATTAATTTGTCTAAATCGACTGTTCATCGGGCGACCAAACGACTACAATTACGACCTTATCGCATTCAAACGGTTCATCGACTTCTTGAGCCCGACAAAGAAAAACGGCTACAATATTGTCAACGGTTCCGTCGATTTCTGCGCGAGGGAATTAATGTTATGGATTCGTTATTTTTCACAGATGAAGCACGGTTTCATTTGTATGGCTACGTAAACAGCCAAAACAGTAGAATTTGTAGCGCTGAAAATCCCCACGTTTATCACAAAAAACAATTATACCCGCAGAAGTCGGGCGTGTGGTGCGCGATATCGCGGAAGAAAATAATCGGTCCTATTTTTTTCGAATACACCATTAATGCAGAACGATATCGGAATATTTTATTTCAGTTTATCGCACTCTTGGAAGAGGAAGACAGAGACTAATGGCTACAACATGACGGTGCGACATCGCACTACGCAGGTTCAACTTCTGATTTCGTCGAAGAATTCTTTGGTAATCGTGTTATCGGTCGAGGCTTGTGGCCACCAAGATCTCCAGATTTGACTGCGGTGGATTTTTTCTACGGGGTTACCTCAAAGAAAAAGCCTACAGCAACAAACCACGAACACTTGAACAATTGAAAGTCGATATTGAACAAACTGTATTAAATATCCAGCCACAAACTTTGAAAAAAGTTGCAAGAAACGCTGTTAAAAAAATTGAAGCTTGTATTCAAGAAGATGGCGGCCAGTTCCAACATTTACTCTAAATGTAAGGTAATGGATGGTAATAATAAAAATTACATTTACATTTACACATGCGTTTTTATTATTTTAATACCTACCAATATAAGGTTGGGTTGCGTTTTACATGGGACATTCTGTATAACTTCTGAAATAGGACCTATCAACAATTGTATCCGTTTAGCTAGTTATATTTTTCAATTTTCAGGAAAAAATAAGTTATTAATTTACAACCCAGTAATACAATAATAACTTGAAACCGGCATTTTGATTCTATTCCGTATTAAGAAGCCGACAATGTTAAAATATACCTGTTCTGGTTGACCTCGAACCGTCAAACTTCCGCGCAGGAAGATGAAGTTTACAACTAAATCTATATGCCAGCCTGTCTCATTCTGTGTGAAAAAAAATATTACTGCAGAGTAAAAAGAATTTGGTGCACCAAAAAAAAAAATCATGAGCTTATTACAAAAAAGCAAAATAGACTTATGAATTTTTATTTCCATTTATTATTCTAACTGTAGTTTATTTTCTTTCCAGATGACATTATCATAGTAAGGTTAAAGAATTAATTAATTAAATTAGCTAGTAATTATTAAGGGAAAACATGGTCCATAAAAATAAAAACAAATATTTATAAAATTTGTGTGTATATATATATATATATATATATATATATATATATATACAAATTTTATACATTTTACATTTTTTTCTTTATTTCCAAAGAAAATTTTATTGAAGAGTAAAATAAAATGAAAGGGACCATAAAATAGAAGACATATAAATAGAAGAAGCATTCGGTCAGCAGTCCAGTTGTTGGAAGTTATATGGAATTCCTCTTCGGACAGTTGCCAAGTAATAACTTTTATTTTATGACTTAAAATAAAAAGAGAAAGAAAGTTAATGTAGGAGTGGTGACCGCACATAATTTCAGTTTGTTTATTTATAAATATTCTGGGATCAATTATGCCGCACATGTCACTTTATATATATTAAAAAAAAAAAAAAAAAAAAAAAAATGACCGGTTGTTTTTCTGTAGCCGCCTTCATTAAATATATAATACAAATAACGCTTTTTTTTGTTACACTGAAATAAAATATATATTGATAATAATCGTAAATACTTTCGGCCAAAAACTTTAACAAAATTAAACATTTGTAACCTAACATAAAAGTAAAGTAAAAGGCAGGAAGTATTGGTCAATTCGATTTAACATTGGTTTATATAGTGGCTATATCAAATTTATTTAAGTTTACCTTTTTTATTATTAAAAAAAAAGATTTAAAAACCAATGCATTCTTTCGACCCCCTAATAAACATGATTTTTATGTAGACTAAATTAATCATAAAATAACCACAATTTAAACCAAAATTAAGAACAAAAAAAAATATTTATCGGTTGTTTAATTAGCGCTATTAAAGATAAAACGTTACAAACTAGTTTTTTTTTTTCAAAAATAACAAATAAAATCTTTACTTTATCTTATACATTGAAATTAATATTTCCGTAAGCACCAGTATCCAGCTCTCTCATAACCACCTATCTCAACTGATCTCCTAAATTCTGGAATTAAAACTACTTGTACATATTAAAAGGTCTACTTCATAAGAACATCAATTTAGAAAGTTATTTAAACAATTCTAAGGAAAAGGATTCTAAGGAAAAGAACAAGTTAATATTCAGATTGTCTCCAGACAATATTGATACTAGAGTTGCTATCACGAAAATACGTCCTTAGTATGGAAGTAGTGGACGTCTAGACAAAACTTTCAGTAAATTTTGATGAAGTGATTGAGGATATGGAAAAACAGTAGGTAGTGATTTAACCTATTAGAAAATAGGTCATTCATTGCTTTCTCAGGTAATAGGTGATCATTGTACCAAAAATTTCGAGGGGGAAATCTCTTTGTCTTAGATTAGAAATTGTGTTACTGATCCTGCTATTGACCAGCTCCAACAATGGAATAAATTGTTTTTTATTAAGGTATTGATATGTCAGTGTGAACTAAATTTGACTTCCCAGAGAATAATTTGCAAAAAAAAAAAAATACTCAACTGAATAATGAAATTAGTTCTCTATTGGGGAAAGTATCCTAAATAATTAATAACAGACAATATAAGTGTCTGTATGTATAATATATATATATATATATATATATATATATATATATATATATCTGATTGCGAAGAAACTTTGGTGAGTTGTTGTGGACACGCCCGCGAAAGTTCTGAATTAGTTTGAACCCGCTAGGTGGCACCGGTGTCAAGATATTTAAGAAACAAACAAATATACATACTGACTTTCTTCTTCTGTTTATATATAAACGGCAATGTTCGTAAGTGTGTCCGTTGTAAACGAAAAAACTGCTGGACCGTTTTACGCGCGGGAAAATGGTAAAAAAGGGAAAGGGGAAAGAGAAAAATTGGAAAAGTAATAAGGAAAGGAGGAAAAGTGGAAAAGGGGAAATGGGGAAACGGAAAAGGAAATGGAAAAAGAAATAGGGAAAAAGTGAAAGGTTAAATTTTATGAAATCCCTTAATCCCTTTGTTTTATGAAACTTTCAATTGTGTTTATTTAATCTATAAATATACTCAAATCTAGCAATAGGGAAGCATTGCCGGGTCAGCTAGTTATATATATTTTTCCAACATCCACTTTTCCACCTACTGTCGAGTCTGGAAAAGACTTTGGAAAAGAGTCTGGAAAAGTTTGTGTGTGTATAGGCAAATTTAATTACTGCTACCGGCTTGTCAAGCCTGACTTAGCTGCAATCTACATGTACCGGTAAACATGTAGTCTGGAACAGACTCAGATCAACCATTCCTGAGACGTGTGATTGTTAATTGAAACCCAACAATATATATATATATTTATATAATAACCGAATAAAATAAGAAAAAAGAACAATATTTCAAACGAAGATTTAATGGTTTAGAACCATTTTACTTTCTTTTTTTTTAATTTGAAAAAATATGTATATTATTGACAACGAATATGGCTAAAATTTGATTTGCATTTTAGTTTTATCTTCGGTAAAAGATTGTTTCGTAATAAATTAGAAAGGTTAGTAGGAAAATAAAATATTGATTTCTTCAAGATTTATAGATTTCTATTAATAACTAAGCAGTAATAATTTTAAATAATATCATAATTTATTAAATTATAAATTTGATCGTATGTCTAGATTTTTTTCTTGAATATGTTTATATTAGTCACTTAAATAAAATATAAATTGAAATTTCAGCTTCTATTTAAACGTAGCAATTCTCTACGATTTTTAAAATTATTTTATATTTCTCAACAGTACTCATATTGAAATATATTTCTCTTATGTAAAGGACTTTTCATGTACTTCTTTCATCAACAATAATAAAATTAAAAAAATTATAAGTCTATAGGCTTAGTCTGTTTGTGTTTTTATGGTATATTAATTTATTTCATCTAAGTATAATAAAATGAATTTATTTTTGAAATAAAATTTTATTTTATTCTGAGGAAAACACAGCAATTATTATTACAAAATAAGCATAATATTTTTTCTATTTATTGAAAACCATAACATTTATATAAAACAAGAAGAAGTCCAAGTATTTAATTTAAGCATATATGGTAACTTGGATATTATTATACTCGTAAATAAATTCCTTCATTAAAAAGAAATACAAATGGTATTTCAAGTATTAGATATGTTATTATCTTTATTTTTTATATAAAACGTCTATGTGATGACCATTTTTGAAATCTTCCATTAACCATCTTGCTTTATATTCGTCATTACTATCAAGTAAACTCTATTACGATATGAGTAGCAAGTAAATTTATTCAAACGGTCAGAGAAGCAGTGTTCCAGTAATAAACTTCATAGCTTTGTAGGAATACAAGTTTTCCATTTATTGTTCTATTTGAGCTTTTAAAACGATATATCATTGACTATCCTTGTGCAAAACCTAAAATATTCAAGTTTTTTTTTTGAGGTCACGGGCATCGACTGCTTTGGTCATTTTGTCCTGTGAGAATGGAAATCTGTGTCGTCTGAAAAATGCCATGCTTGACCGAGATTCAAACCTAGGACCTATAAATAAAAAGCTGAAACGCTACCACTACACCACGAAGATAGGCTGATTGAGTTAAATTATATATCATTTATAAGCACGATCATAAAAAATTTATCACGGATTAAAAATATTAATCTTTATGAAACTTAAAAAAATAAATATTTCTATTTAATTTTATAAATTACAAAAAAAAAGCTGAAGTTTTTAATTTTAAGTTATGTTATCTTATTACACTAATGCTTGAAAGGTTAAAAAATAAAAAATGTGATGTGGACACCACATGAATTCCATGTACGCCTATTAAATTACATATACACATTTTTTGTTGCACTTCATTTAAACTTATTTCATTTGAAAGTGAGATACGATCCTCTAATTCTTTAATAAAGTGGACAGTTACACAATTGCTGAAATATTAGTTTTTATTAACATCAAACATTTATACAAATATTAAACAATCTTACATAAAATATTAGGATACAGTAAAAGTCCCTTTATTACTCGTATTACTAGATCAGTATTATTCGTATGAGTTGCTCATAAACAAAAGTTTGAGAGATTTCTAGTGTGTCGTATAAATAAAAGTTAATAATAATTAAACTATTCTTAATTCACCAAAGAATTAAATTTTACCTATCTAGAAAATACTTTCATAAACTACGTAATTTATGATTATAGTTAAATGACAATAATAATTTAAGAAATAATCAAAGAACTTAAGTAAATACATACATACATTATTCATTTTCAGGTGTTTGGTGAAATCCTGTATACTAGTTACAAATTTTAATTTCGACCATTCAGTTTTTATTATTGGATTATTTGGTGAATAATCAAAAATGAAATAAAGAAACAATCATACAGGAAAAAGAAAGATGACATAAAGAAATATAGCTCAAAAAAACCATAATAAGATGAATATGAAGAGGAAGAAGATGTTAAGGATAAGGGAAGAATAAAAAAGTAAAAAGAGAAAATGATAAATAAAAAGAAGAAAAGAATGTTAAAACCAAAGAAAGAATAAAAATATTAAGAGAGGATGATGAATATAAAGAGATAAAATTTTAAAACTAGAGAACGTGTATACAAATTAAGATCAGAAGAATTATATCGAACCAAAGAGCGATTGAACGATTGGCAACAAAAAACAAATAATCGAAATGATGATCAACTCCCACTTAGGGAGAATATTGTCCGACAATATCAGAGAAGTAATGAACTAAAAGATAACAGGTTTTTGCAATTTATTAAAGATCGTGCATGTATGCCTCAGTATATATGTTGTTCTTGTGAGGGTTTATTTTTCAGTCACTATGTAGTTAACTTTAATGTAGATAAAATTAAACAGAAATTCCAGAATAATTGAATATAATTAAACTAGAAAATCCAAAAATAATACGATTCTAAATTATAACTTTATAACTTTCAATTAATATTAAATAATCAGATATTTCACCAACTCTATTACATATACACATATGTAATAATGCCTTACATTGTATATGTAATAAGGCATTACATATACAGAATTATAAAAGTACAACATTTTATTTCACTAATAAGTTCTGATTTTTTTCCATTTTTTTTTTCTTGTTATTATTGAATAATTATTTAATGTAAATTTTTTTTTACAATTATTAATAAATCAATATATTTAAATAAAAAAAAAAGATAAAATAAATAAATTAAAAAAAAGAAGTTAACCGATTCGAACCGTTGTAAGATCTAGTCTTCCCTTGTAAGATCCAAATATTTCATTAATTAAAATTTTATTTGGTTATAACCCTGAAACCAATGAAAATAAGTACCACTTATGATATATCGTTGAAAAGTTCTCAATGAGGGCTTATTATTGCAGTTAAGAAAAAGTCCAAAATCCATATATTTTGGGATTTTGGGCACAAACGTTGCACAACTAGATGTTACAACAATAATAAATTCAAAATGTTAACATCCTACGGCTAATGGTTTTTGAGTTATGCGAAACATACGTACAGACGTCACGCCGAAACCAGTCAAAATGAATTCAGGGATGATCAAAATGAATATTTCCGTTGAAATCTAAAAACCGAAATTTTTCGCTATCACATTATTCCCTTATTTCGTACACGGAAGTAAAACGAAAAGAATCAAATATTAATCGAACTTGGATCAATTTAATACGATAAATATTTCACGTAATACCAATTACGTATTTAAAATATAATAAATTATTACAGGTAATATTTGTACGATTTTTAAATTTTAAAACTTTCCACGAGTCGTGCATAGGTATATTTTTTATATAAAATACTTTTTATAAATTTTTATAAAAAGTACTTTATACTTTACTTTACTTTTTTAAAAATTTGGATGTATTTATTTAAATTTTTTGTGATAAAACTAATAAATGAAATCAGTGAAAAAATGAAAAACATTTTCTTGTGTGCTCCTTTAAATATCATATTTCTATGTCAGCTGTGGCAATCAAGAAACAGTTAATTTTTGAAGAAAACTGTTAGCTTAGTATGGTTATTTAGTATTTTTTAACCGTTATCGAACCGATTGGAATTTCTATTTGATTTCGTTTAAAGATGGATTCATAATATTCGTTTAAGAAGCTCATTTTATCCATAATTTCGTTTTGTGTATCAGTGAATTTTGGAACCAAATTTGTGTTTTTTTTGTTCTAATTATTTTATTATCACACACACACACACACACACACACACACACACACACACACACACAAACGTAATTTGCAAGGGTTTTTACGTTGTATAACAGTATATATTTTATATATAATATAATTTTAGCATAGTTTAGCAAACACTTCACATCTGAACCCAGATCTAATTTCTGTCGAATAGATCCGAACATTGGTCAATTTATGAGCAAGTGGTTTGCGGACCATTTTCCACCGCACGCCTTACAATTCTGGTGACGTGGCCAAACAGATGGGCGTGGGTAAGCCTTGTGTGTCAAATTCTCAGCCGAGTTAGGATGACTTGGTCTCTTCTGTTTCTTGGGATAAAAGGTTTCTCGCTGTCTCGGCCGACGGATGTGGCTGTTCAGTTATATTCCCTGACACCGAGATAACATATAAGCTTAGCGCCTATTCATGTGTGTTCTTTTGCGAATCCTACGCAATTTACTCCGCCTTGAGAGTTATCGAGAACCGTAGCGACGTCAGCTTCCTGATAATTACAGACTCTATGAGTGTTCTGAGAGCTTGAGCTGCAGAAGATCTGAATCCATCGTCCAATCAATCTACGATACCCTCTCAAGAATAAGTAAGACAGCCGTATTGGTATGGGTCTCGGGACATTGCGGCATCCTCGTGAACTAATGGGTTGATGAGGCTGCCAAGAGGCGTATAAATGGCCTCTGAGTCGAATTTATTGAATTTTATTTTTATTTTTTTTTGTTACTATTAAAAATAGCATATTTAATTGCGTGTGAAAATAAAAAAAATAAGTATAAATATTAAAATATATATATATGCAAAAAAATTTATAGGCTAATGTAATTAATTTAGGCTGATTGTGTATATTTCAGGCTCTGACAGTTAACTTTTCCTTTATTTTAATTATCTTTTGAAAACCAGCCCTCTATTAAAACGTTAATTTAAAAAATTCTAATTAAAAACTTTTTTTTGCATTTTAAACAAGTAAAATTCATTTAGTACGTATTAGTGTTTTAAACAGTCGAAGCTATTAATGTTATTTAAAAGTATTATTTTATTCTTTAACAATTTTAAGTATTTTTCATCTAAAATTAGTTACATATCATTAACAATAAAGGTCGTTAAATAAATTATCAATTCGTTTAAACTAAAACAAGTTAATTTAAATTAAAATTCTTGTTACTTTTATATTGTTTTATAAAAAAGGAAAGGCTTGGTTTAGCTTAATTCCTATGTCCGGCGTCCTTAGATTGAGAATAAAACAATGGACCCGTCCTATCGTTGTACTGTAAACTAGCAGTTAGTAACATCGTGTTTGTTATAATACGCTAACTAGCAGAAGCCGGATGTTACTCTTTGGTCATCCTTATCCGGCTTTGGTCTCTGACATCACAACACAACCGCGACAATGTCCGTTTCGGTCATCCGTTCTCACAACCTTCAACTATCGACCCGTGTTGATGAAACTCCTCTCGATACAAACATTTCCCTCCTCACCCTACATTTGGTAAAAAATACTAACACGTCCCCTTAATTTCACCTACGGTCATTATAATTAATAAAAATTGAATGACCAACTTAAGTAATTGTGTAACTTAGAGCGAGTAATAATTCCAATAAAATACGCAACTTCAAGTAGTTTATTTATTAAAAAATAAAATATTTTGATTAAAGGAAAAAAGTGTTTTGTTACTAAATTTTGATATTTGAGATTATAAGGTTACTTAATTTTTTTTAGATTAAGATTACAAAAATGTACAAATTGTCTTAAAAACAGTTCATTATTTTGGAAAAAATTTGTGCGTAATTAATTTTTTCAATATCAATTAGTATAATCACACACTACGCTCAATATTCATCATATTCTCAACTAAAGAACACACGTATATGAAGTTACGTAATTCTCTTTAAAAAAATTATAGAATTCACAGCAAAAAAATAAATAAATATTTACTTCAATGAAACTGTAAAGCCGTAATGTAATATTTTAATAAACGTACATGTATAATAATGTTAATTTTTTTTTCGTCCAGTCATTTGACTGGTTTGATGCAGCTCTCCAAGATTCCATATCTAGTGCTAGTTATTTCATTTCGGTATACCCCGTACATCCTACATCCCTAACAATTTGTTTTACATATTCCAAACGTTGCCTGCCTACACAATTTATTCCTTCTACCTGTCCTTCCAATATTAAAGCGACTATTCCAGGATGCCTTCCTTAGTATGTGGCCTATAAGTCTGTCTCTTCTTTTAACTATATTTTTCCAAATGCTTCTTTCTTCATATATTTGCCGCAATACCCTCTTCATTTGTCACTTTATCCACCCATCAGATTTTTAACATTCTCCTACAACACCGCATTTCAAAAGCTTCTAATCTTTTCTTCTCAGATACTCCGATCGTCCAAGTTTCACTTCCATATAAAGGGACGCTCCAAACATATACTTTCAAAAATCTTTTCCTGACATTTAAATTAATTTTTGATATAAACAAATTATATTTCTTACTGAAGGCTCATTTCGTTTGTGCTATTCGGCATTTTATATCGTACCTGCTTCGTCCATCTTTAGTAATTCTACTTCCCAAATAACAAACTTCTTCTACCTCCATATTCTTTTCTCCTCCTATTTTCACATTCAGGGGTCCATCTTTGTTATTTCTACTACATTTCATTACTTTTGTTTTCTTCTTGTTTATTTTCACGCGATAGTTCTTCCGTAGGACTTCATCTATGCCGTTCATTGTTTCTTCTAAATCCTTTTTATTCTCGGCTAGAATTACTATATCATCAGCAAATCGTAGCATCTTTATCTTTTCACCTTGTACTGTTACTCCGAATCTAAATTGTTCTTTAACATCATTAACTGCTAGTTCCATGTAAAGATTAAAAAGTAACGGAGATGGGAACATCCTTGTCGGACTCCCTTTGTTATTACGGCTTCTTTCTTATGTTCTTCAATTATTAATGTTGCTGTTTGGTTCCTGTAAATGTTAGCAATTGTTCTTCTATCTCTGTATTTGAATCCTAACTTTTTTAAAATGGTGAACATTTTATTCCAGTCTACATTATCGAATGACTTTTCTAGGTCTATAAATGCCAAGTATGTTGGTTTGTTTTACTTTAATATTCCTTCTACTATTAATCTGAGGCCTAAAATTGCTTCCCTTGTCACTATACTTTTCCTGAAACCAAATTGGTCTTCTCCTAACACTTCTTCCACTCTCCTGTCAATTCTTCTGTACAGAATTCTAGTTAAGATTTTTGATGCATGCCTAGTTAAACTAATTGTTCTGTATTCTTCTCATTTATCTGCTCCTGCTTTCTTTGGTATCATGACTATAACACTTTTTTTGAAATCTGACGGAACATCCCCTTTTTCATAAATGTTACACACCAGTTTGTATAATCTATCAATCGCTTCCTCACCTGCATTCTCAGTAATTCTACAGGTATTCCGTCTATTCCAGGAGCCTTTCTGCCATTCAAATCTTTTAATGCTCTCTTAAATTCAGATCTCAGTATTGTTTCTCACATTTCATCCTCTTCAACATAATTACCATTATTAATAAGGGATAAAGACCATAATTATTGTTGCCCAATCTTATTGTTGTCATTATTGTTTATGAACATAATTAACATTATTAATTAATTACCATTTAAACACGAAACATAATTATTTTCAGGCATTAAAATAATGTTACCGTATGCGATAGGAAAAAAAGTCGTTTGAAACGTTCAGAAGCGTTTTAATATTTGTTAAATCTGAACCGTTATGGTGGCTGTTAATAACCATGAATGATTTAAATTTTTATTTTTGGTCGCATAAATCCGACATTTTTTTAATGCAAAAAGTATTATTTTTTAATGCAATTTAAATAAAAGAGTTTTTAGAAATAATTTTTTCTTACTTTTTTCGGTTTTTTAAATATGTACCATTAACATTTGTACGCATAGTTGAACTATAAAATAAATTTTATGTTTGTCAATCATATGATCGTAAGACATTTTCACTGCAGTAAATGCCATTTTATTTTTAATATGTATTTCATATTTATACATGTTTAATATGCATTTTCTGACTTTTCTAAGAAAAGTACGGTATTATTTTTGGTCGAACGGTCAGATTGGGGACGGAGATTAAATTTTCTTTACGTTATGAGGTATTATGAGTATGAAGATGCCTTTCACAAAAAATTTTCTTTATATATATATATATATATATATATATATATATTATGCAATAAATAAATATAAAACCCACTTATCAACAATCGTTTAATTTGTCCTAGCGCCTTCGGAAACGAATTCCATCTTCAGGAACTTAAACCTTTTTTTATTATTAACTAAAAAACTTTGTCGTCATGAATCGAATTGTTATGTGAAGTGTGTAAAATATATAAAGATGGTCGTCATGTGTTAAAATTGCATCGACTTAACGTCCTGTCATAATGAACGTATCCACCGTTATTCGACGTTAAGTCGACGCAATTTTAACACATGACAACCATCTTTATATATTTTAAAAAACTTTACATAACAATTCTACTCATGACGACAAAGTTTTAGTTAATAATAAAAAAAAATTAAGTTCTCGAAGAAGGAATTCGTTTCCGAAAGCCCTAGGACGCATTAAATGATTGTTGGTTTTATATTTAAATTATTTATTGTATAATCATACCAACGGGTCGTGCTTGATAAAAAAAAAATATTATATATATTACACAATGGACATATTACACAAATTTTATAAATACGCCAATATATATCCTACCCTACTACAGGGCGCGCGCGCGCGTGTGTGTCTTAGCACCGAAATGTACCGATCACTAGCGGAATATCCCGATTTGTTATTACCTGCCTCCTGATGGTCAGGTGTATACTTGTTAAATAATAAATAAGACCGGTCAAGTATGGTAAAATCCCGTGTGTTTTCGATTGAAAATAAATCGATTAACGAAGTGGAATTTTATCCTACAACGAATTCTACAGGATAAATTCAGTAAAATACAAAACAAAATTAAGAATGCTGTATAAAAATAAATTGTGATACACTTTGTTCTTCGCATCTCTTTCGTTGATAATACATAAATGATTTCAAAAAACATTAGCTCTACATAAATATGTTTAGACAGCGTTGTATTTAGAAAATATCATATTGAAATATAAAAGAAATTTCACGTAGTAGGAAAATGATCGAACGAAAATTTAAGCTTGACAATATATTTCGATTTCATTTTTTGTATAGAGTTTAAGATAGAATTGTCCATACAGTTCCACGTAGATAAAGTCATAGTTGCTTCTAAATAATCTTTTTTTATAAAAAAAGAATTTAAAATCGCATTTAAAATGCAAAATTAAGGACCCCATAGGTGTAAAAAAAATCTTATTCGGCAAAAGGTTTCTATTTATTGAAGGATAATTTTTATGATTTTCTTTTATACACTCGATAATCCGGTTATCCGGTTATCCGGACATTATCTTATTCGGGAATTCAGTTATATCTACGAGATGGTATGACCAATTTTAAAAATTCCAACGCCTTATTTTTTACCATGTTGAGTGCTAACTTTTACATAAAAAATATGCATGCTGGATCGTTCGGTTATCCGTTTTTTTCCGAAAACTACTTCTATCTCCCGAACGGTACGACCAATTTTAAAGATTCAAACAACGTATTTGCTAGCAATACAAAGACTAACGATTGCATACAAAAGATATATTCTCGATGATCCGTTTGTCCAGTTATCCGGTCATTTTCTTATTCCGAAATTCAGTTACATCTCCGGAATGATAAGACCAATTTTAAAAATTCATACAGCGTATTTGATAGCAGTACAAGGGCTAACGTTAAAATTAATAAATAGAAATAAGAAATCGAAATGAATAATTAAAGTACCGGAAAACGAATAGTGAAAATCTTTTAATTATAGTAATTTTTCGTAATACGCAGTTAATGTGAGTCACACAAAAATGAATCGTGTCTTGAAAAAATGTTCAAAAACCGCAAATTTGGCTGTACTTCAAGGATTGTGTGGAAAACAGTTACAATTATTTTGTAAAATTTTAGTAAATTTTATAACTAAAGTTAAAGTTATGTATTTTTACACGATTACGATAAATAAATCAGTTTTCAAAAACTGAATCTCCTTTTACGCCCCAAAGAGCAGAGCAAAGCGATGCCTGGCTGTGAAGCCAGGTAAAGCCGGGCTGAGCAGTTAGTATATATGTATGTAGGCCTATGTAAAAGTTTTTGGTTCGAAAATCTGCAAAGCTACTATAGATCAATTTCACTGAAGTTTAGATATGCTGTAGTATTGTATTTAAAAATTGTGCAGATGAAAATTTTTGAAGATTCGTCGAATCGGTCTTGAGTTACGCTCAATTTAAGGTTGAAAACAGATAGGTTGAGGTTATGTTGACTTGTATTGGTGTGTTTTTCATACGCGCTTATGCAGAGAGTCACAATGATGAGCGAATTTAAACATGATGCTTGTGTGTAGGGTCTACTCATTTTTAATCATTTCATCAAATTACGGTAATGATAATTTAATTTTCTTATAAATAGAAAATATATTATTATAATATTAAATAATAATAAAGAAATTTACCCGTTTTAGTTTTCTCTTAATTTATATTTTGTATATTTCTTGTAGAAAAATTATACAAAATAAAATAATGAAAACTCTGTCATCTTACTCAGAAATGCGCAACATTTTTTTAATTCTGTTAAAAATCGTTTATGATATTTTAAAAATATTAATTATTCTATATTTTTAATTAAAAATATGGATGGAGTTAGAAAAATGAAATCCATCCTTATGAAATAAAAAATCAGTAGCAAGAAATGCAAAGCAAGATTCGTATAGCAAATAATGTAGGGAAAATATTAAAATATCTCTTAACCAAACAATAGTTATTGCATTAATATTTTTTATTTTTTTTTTTACAACAAACGATTAATCACGGTAAATGAAAACACTAGAAGAAAACTATATGAAAATAAGAAAGTTTACTTTTCCTAATCTTAAATTTTCATAAAAATAAAAACTGTGAATTACGGCGAAGTTTGATAGATATATCTGTATGTTACATTATAAAGTATGGTATTCTAGATAACAAAAAATTAAAAAGAAAATAAATTTATACAAAAAAAATCTCTTGTTTTATATATATGTTCCGTTTTAGATACGCAATTTTTTCAATTCAACACTATTAAAAAAAAGCAAAAAAAAAATTATATGAATAGACTATAAATATTTTTTTTATAACATAATACGTTACTTATTTAAAATTTAAAAGAAACATATTTTTTGTACGCGGTTTTAAGTCAAAAACTCTTTGAGGTAGATTTAATTTTGATAAATTTAACTCAAGTGTAAGACAACCTATATAGTTCTTACTTATTCATGTGCAAGAAAACACATATAAATAAACTTATGTGTTCAGTATATGCAAAATACTATTATAAAAAATAAAAGAAAAAAAATTGAGAAAGGGTGAAGTTCGTTTAGGGATTATTGTTAAGAACCCTTTGTACACAAAACAAAAAAACAATGAAAAAACATATCATTTTTTTAAATAATTTTTTTGTTTACAATGATACGCATTTTATTATTACTTACACGCTACTGGTTACAAATGTATTAACAATAATATACAATTACTTGATAATTTATGATGTAATAAAACAAAATTTGCTCTGGATTTTATATAAAAACGAATCCATTAAACCGTAGTTGATTTACCATAATATATTACTTTCGAAGATTTATTTCTTCATTTATTAATGTTATGGAAGAAATAGAAGCACTGTGTTTCGAGGCTAGAAGAAAAATTAGTTTTACATTTTTTGAAATACTATTTGCATTATATCTTGTTGATAAATTTGAAGTTTAAATTATCGTAAAAATTCATATAATCCTTATTTCTATTATTTTATTAATTAAATCAAATCATTACAGATTTTTTTCCAATAAAGATATCTTTTCTTTCTTCTTTTTCCTTTTTAGCCCTCGGGACTTACCGTACAGGTATTACTTCAGAGGATGAATGAGGATATGTATGAGTGTAAATCAAGTGCAGTCTTGTACAGTCTCAGTTTGACCGTTCCTGAGATGTGTGGTTAATTGAAATCCAACCAACAAAGAACACCGGTATCTACGATCTAGTATTAAAATCCGTATAAAAGTAACAGCCTTTATTAAAACTTAAACGCTGGAACTCTGGACTTCCAAATCAGCTGATTTGGCTAGATGCGCCATTAGACCAACCCGGTGGGTTGCAAAAACAGATACCTACTTTTCTTCTATAATTTATATCATCCTAACTCGAAATTTAACAGTAATTTAATTTTATAAAAAGGAATTCCGAAAATATATCTCCCGTTAATTAAACAATAAAATATCTTTGCCCGTTAATTTTCTCCCAGTCTGAGAGTTTGTCGATCTAAGATTCTCCAGTTATAGCCAATTTTTTAAGTAATTACTATTTAAATAAGAATTGTTATTTTAGAAAGTTAAAAAGAAAATTATCATGTACTTGCAAATGCTTATAACTGTTATTATTAAGTGAGAAATCAAGCTTCAAACTCATCGGCAAAGTTATAAGGTGATTATTATATTATAGATGTAAATATATATATATTATTTGTTATTATACACCTGATATTATCAGTGTAGTAGTAATAAGTAAAATTAATTTTTATAATACAATTATATGACAGGGAGACATAACACAAATGACTAATAAATTGTAAGATGAGCGAAGTAACAAGAATAAAAAAATTGTAATATGATTATACATAATTGTATGATTTTAAAACAAATTCAATAATAGAGTTCTTTATATTTAAAAATAAAACCTGTAAACTTAATTATATAAAATTAATTATTATGAAGTGTTTCTGTAAATAACAATAAACACCATGAAATAAATAATTATATTAAAAATTACAGAATATTATATTAAAAAGAAACTTAATAATTATATTAATAATAGCTTTATATTAAAGTACAAATATTTCATATAAAAAATTGTTTAATAGTGACGTCAGATTCATAAAAATAAATTTATTTCTCTATACAGCTGGTTAAACAGTTCACTTTGCCAATTAAAAGTAATAGTTTAACCCATTTCCTTTATCTCAAACGTTGTTTTTGTATACAGAGTGTATCATAAAGTTAACCGGAACTTTAATAACCTACTCTTCTCGGAAAAATAATGGAATAAGTACATATATATAAACATATTATGTCCTAAAATGCTTCGTTTGCGTGTTACTGTTGGTGAAAAACTTTGCTTGAATTTCAGCTATCTTGGTAAAATGAAGTCATATAGAAATCTTTACGACGATTAGTAAGAGACAGAATTAGCGATTTCTTATGGCTTTTGACCTGAAAATCGGAAAAATAAATTCCAGAACAATATCTCCAGAACGCTTTGAGAAATATGGGGTAAATTCAATAAAATAAATTAAAAAACTATGTTTCTTATGGTTGACGTACAATAACTTTCTTAAATGGGTAATAAAGACATAAAACCTTTAAACAAAACTTGTAGAGAATTTAATTCTGAACAAAATACTCTAAGATACATTATAAAAACAAAGAAACACTAGAATTTATTTAGAAACAATAAACTAGACCAAAGTTAATACGTAATAGTCATAATAAATGTTCAAAAATGTGCCCACCATTTCATACATTTGGAACGCTCTGTACTTTTTTGCTCTTTTTAGTTCTTCAGGGCTGCTCAGCCGCATCTAAATTGTGCAATTAATTCCTCACGATAAAGTTTTTTTTTTTTTGTATACCATATTTTTCATCAGTCTCCAGACGTAAAGGTCTGAAGGTGTTACATCAAGGGATCTTGGTGGCCAGGAATGTAGACCTCCATGACCGATCCATTTGTCAGGGAAATTATGATTTAAATTACTGGAAAAAAAAAGAAGAGAAGTAGGGAGGCGCACCGTGCTGGTGGTATACTTTGCCCCTCAGCGCTATAGGAACATCTTCAAGCAGCTACGATAATTTCTCTTGAAAAAAGTGCAAATAAACCTAAGCAATTAAGTAGTCAGATAATATAATACGTCCACGCAATTGACTGTGAAAAAGGCCATATATTGATGTTAAATCGGTGTTGAAAAAACTTTCCACCGTTTCATGCGGATTTACTTCTGCCCACATATGTTCGTTGCATAAGTTGTTGAAGTCATTTCAGGTGAAATTTGACTAGTGGGTTTATACTTTGTACAAACTGAAATTTTTTGATTTATACTCCACTAGTTGTAGAACCCAAGCGAAGCGGACTGTCTCTCGGGTGTAGATAATGAACTGGCTGTTTATGATAATAATAAAACATGTTTTGTTTAAAGTGCGCTCCAAATCGTAGAATGCGAAACACCGATCCGCTTAGAAAGACGTCGTGTACTTAGGCCTCGACTGGCCTGAACTGAATCAATAATAACTTCATCAACAACATCGTCGTGATGGACAGATCGTTCGTCGGTGGTACGAATCTAGATAGTGAACGTGTTTCCAGATGATTAGGAAAAGTCGTGCTACTTGTTTTGGGATCTAGAATCCTGCGATTCAGAAAACGTATTTCATATTTTACTCCAGTAGTTGTAGTATTACTATTACACACTAAACCAATATGAAGACCATACCAGCGTATGCCTCTGTTGTAATTAGCCATTAGTGATATGTACTCCAAACATCCTGTTGTCTAGCGATAAACATCATCTCTGAAATGACTCAACGTTATATAACTGTAAGCTTCTGCTGGATCCCCAACCATATTGGAATTTCAGGCAATGAGCGTGCTGATAGTGTGGCAAAATAGGCTGTTTGCAGCCTTTCTTCACTGATCTTGTTTGAAATGATCTTCTCTAGAGTGTGGTTCGTGATGAGTGGCAGATTGAATAGGATGCTACTACCAACAATAAACTTCGTCCGCTTAAGGACACTATGTCACCCTGGAACTCTTATGTATGATTAACCGTCATGAGGAGGTTATTTGTCGTTTGGGAATAGGGCACACTAGACTCACTCATGGATATCTGATGGCACAAACAGTTGCACTCTGTGTTCGCTCGATTGCCAACTAGTGGTACACCACTTCCTTGTGGACCTTGTGTGTTTTACAGCATTGATTGAGAATTTTAACTAGGCATCAATGTATCGATGTTCTCTACTATCTTACGAATTCTTAAGGCCCTGCATCTATATTCAAATATTTATAAGGTGAATTTTAATTGTTAATTTTTGATCATTTACTTTACTAATTTTGTGTCCGGGCACTTATAACGACACCCTGTTGTGTGCTCAGGGAAAAAATCTTTTCAAACCCTAAATTTAATAACATGGAAACTCATATTTCTCCTGTTAGGATTTTCACAAATGTCTTTGCCCGGTTTCAGCTTTCCAGGACAAACCTTAAGAATATTCTCATTTCTCTCCGGTTTTACGTACAAAAAAATGAGTCATTTCATGGAAGAAAATTCAAAATTAATTATATAATATTTTTACTTTAAAAATAAGAAAATAAATAAGTTACTTTATAAATAGTTTCTTATAAATAATAAGTAAATTACATTTATTTAAAAATAGAACAGAGTAATATGGTTTATAAACTAGGATCATAGAAGAAAAAATTAGATAAAAAAAATTAAAAAAAACACACCATCAACCGAAGCTACATTACATTATAAAAGGGTAACACCGATGGTTACGCTTACGCTGTATGCCTTCAAAACAAACCGAGACCCCTCACAAATATTTTTTATTAGATTTATTTACAACTCTATTGTTTTATTTTTTATTATTTATCAGACGCCATGCTGGGCTTATATCAGTGTGAGAATAAAATTAATATAACCCGTTGAATTAACGACTATCACCCAGAATATATTTTTGCCCGCATAACAAAGATGCATGGATGTTAATGTGTGAACAAAAACTAACCCTTACATAAAATTAACCGATAGAAAAAGAAAAAAATGGAAAGTGAAAAATTGGTATTGCAATAGCTATATGTCATCATACGTCGAGAAAACGTTAACACAATGTTCTTTAAATAATTCTGCTAATATATATATATATTCATAATATAATTCTGTTGACATCCGTCAAGAGTTAAACGACGGTCATGGTACTTCTTTTGTTCCACTGGTCTATTCAAAAAAAAAAGAAAAAAAAAAGTCAATTGTTGTATATTTTTTTGTTCGTTTTGTTAGTATTGAAAGAAAAAATTTCCTTCATTGTTTTACTAACTAATAGGAACGTTTTGTGTAATTTTTTTTCTACGTTTTGTAAAATAACTCATTTCTCGTTTTTTTTTTTCTCTTTCGTTCATGTATACTTGCATATACACAAACATATACTTGTAGAATAAACCGGCCATTGATGTTCATGTTATAATAACGATGTGTGTCCTTGCAACGACGTCGCGACGCATTTTTATTGTATTCAAATTCCATTTTTTTCCGTATGTATTATGTTTATATTTATTAATAACAGACTAATTACGCCAAGGTTATTTTTCTATAATGGAATTTCTATTAGTAAAACAGAAATATTTAGTATTATTTTTCCTAGTTTTATAAATCAACGAGGAAATATTGCTTAAAAAAAATAATGAAATTACTTCATTAGGTTTCCCAAAATTAAACTTTCTTCACACAATTAAACTTTTTTTTACGCTCTTTTAGTATTCTGTATGGTTTTCTAATACAGAAGTACTAAAGGATGTAATAAAAGTTGATTTTAATAAGAGTAATGATGTTCATTATATAGCAGTCGTTTCAGTAATGTATAAATTTTTATATCACTTTTAAAAATAAGTATTTAAAATATTTTGGAAAGGTTGGTGCATATCACCCTTTTCAGAATTCGTGTTTTATTTAAAATTCGCATTTTATTTTATTCTAATGGATTTAAAATGTAATTTTTTTTAAAAAATGAATCCAGTTATAAGGTGTTTAAAATTTCAAAATTCTTTAAAAATTGTGTTTGGATCTTTTCCGTTTTGTCTAGCAGTTTAGTATTATTTATTTTTGACATATATTCCAGATGTTATCCAATTCCAGAAGTTATTAATGAATTTTATCCCCATACTTACTGTTTATTATTGCAAACTGCAGTATTATTCGTCTTTAAATTATGCTATTCGTTTGACTGTCTTTTTTTTTTAACCTCCGAGTCCGCAATCAAGCAATTCTTTCTGCAGAGGATGAGATGAGTGTTTTGTAGCGTGTGTGAAAAATGCCATGTCTGACCGGGATTCGAACCCAGGACCGTCTGACTGCCTTTAAATAAACCTAGTTTCTTCTTGGGAGTGGACTAGATGGCCAGTGCAGTAATGATCGTCAAGTGTCATTACCTTTCTCACCTCTTACTCCCCAGATCAACATTTCTTACTTGCCATTAACGTTTTTTAATAATAAAATTTATATTTTTGTTATGAATTTAGTAAAAAATTCACAAGTTCGAAACGTTACTAACATATTATTTATTTTTTTTAACTAATTAAGCAATTTTCCTGAAACTTACCTATTTCCTTCAAAACAACTTTTACATAATCTGTAAACATTCTGTGAAATCGGTCACAAATAATTTGTAAAAGTCGATCTGAACTTCTATTTTCTAATTTGTATAAATTATATTCTTTTATCGCAACAATAGTTCATTCTTACCAAATACCCATTATCGGGATAAAACTAAGCCGACGTGATTTTTCTTTTGCTTAATTCGAACTTTTAATAATCTGAGCCATCTATTTATTAGTAAATTATCCGTACTTACATTGCATAAGTAATTTTATCAGCAAATAAGATTATAGATAATCACCATTTCCAGATCAAAGATTCTACAGTTTATATTTCTTTAGCCCGACAATAAAAAGCAAAACAAATTGTTAAACGAAAAGAAATCGTTTTCGAAAACCCAACATTAAAACAACGTTAAAAAGTGCCTGTAGTAAAGTCGCTTGCATTTATAACACTCTTGCTTGTTAAAACTCAAGCGTTGCTTATAATCCTGTAATTACAATTTCATTTATGTTATAATATTTAAAAAGAGAAGATTATGTAAATTTCTTTATTTTGTAAATACAATTAACTTTCTTTATAATAAATCTGCCAAAAGAAGGAAATTTACTATTTTCTATAGCTGTGAAAATCGATCTAATTATAATCAAACGGTTAACTACAAGCAACAAAAAGGTTATGATATACAAAATTAATGAAATTAAATTAGATTTATTACAATCTTTTACTAGATAGGTAAAATATATGTTAAAAATAAATAATACAAAACTGCTACAATAAATGGAAAAGATCCAAGCATAATTTTTAAAGGATTTTGACATTTTAAACACCTTATAACTTGAATCCTTTTTAAAAAAATCACATTTTAGATCCATTAGAATAAAATAAAATGCGTAATTGTAATTGAAACATAATGTAAGCTTGGGAAGAGTCTTTTCTAACACTACAAAAGATTACACGGAAAATGGAAATAAAGCTGGTAGGTATGAAATAATATAAATTTAATAAAAAAAATTAAAAATATATAGAAACGACATGATTTTTATTGTTTTAATTTGTATAATTATTTTCTATAATTTTTTGCCAAAAAAATATATAAAAAATAAATTAATTAAGAAAAATAAAAGAACTATATTTATAATTTATTTTTTTAAATTTAATATTAAAATATATATTCTCTGTTTATAAGAAAATTGATGAAATAATTTAAAATAACGAATAGATCCTACACACAGGCTTCAAGTTCACTCGCCACTCTGACTCACTGCATAAGCGCGTATGAAAAATACACCAACACACAGTCCACATAATCTCAAATTGGAGTTATGTCGACCTTAAATTGAGGGTAACTGAGGAACGAATCAACCGATCTTCATCAAATTCTTACACGCACAACTTCAGATACACCAATACAGCACAACTAAATTTAAATGAAATTGATCCAGTAGTTATGGAGTATTTCAAGCCACATATTGTATACATAGGCCTAAATATTCATAAAAGGAAATTACATTTCATCCCTCAAACCTCAAAAAAAAAGAAAAAATTTTACCCCCTCCAATCCCTTCGGACGACCGTACGACCTACTATCCTGAAATTTAATAGATACGATTATATAAATAGTATATAGGATATGTTGTCATCCAGTTAATGTTATATATGCCCCCATTTACATAAAAAAAACTAAATTACAGTTACTTATCAACTGGAAATGTATCCAATAAAATCAATTCATAGTTAAAGCAGATATGTTACTAGAGAGATCCGATAAAAGATACAAGTTATCGTATATATTATTTATGATTCGTGTTGGAACATATTTATTACGAGTTGAAATCATATTGTTTACTACAATATAGTTGCAGTAAACAATATGAAATAAAATTTATGAAATTTTCAATTTGTGAAATAAAATTTACATAAAATTTTATTTCATTAATAACTTCTGATATTTTTTTATATTTTTTTTATTGTTATTATTGAATTATTATTTATTTTATTTTTTTACAATCAGAAGTTAATAATTATTAATAAATCAATATATTTAAATTAGAAAAAAAGTTAAAAAATAAATAATATCTCAAGTCTGGATCGAACCGATGTGCCTTCCCCTTGTAAGATCCAAATATTTCATTAATTAAAATTTTATTTGGCTATAGCTCTGAAACCAGTGAAAATAAGTATCATTTATGATACATCACTGAAAAGCTCTCAATGAGGACTTATTACTGCAGTAAAGAAAAAGTCCAAGTTCCAATTCTTTTGGATTTTGGGCTTTTCTGGACATTTTTGTTCAGTTGATTCCAATCAAAAGAGGAGATGCACTACTAGTTGTTCCAACAGTCCTAAATCCAAATTTTCAACATCCTACGGTCAATCGTTTTTAGTTACGAGATACATACTTACGTACAAACGTCACGCCGAAACTAGTCTAAATGGATTCAGGGATGGTCAAAATGGATATTTCCGTTGAAATCTGAAAACCGAAATTTTTCGCGAACACAATGTATTTCCTCGTACTTATTACTTAATGAATTCTTTGTACGAAGTACAAGGAAGTTAAAAAAGAAGTTTAGATTTAATATAGATAACCTTCGCTCTCTTCGCTCGATAACCTCGTCTAATTAACGTTAAATATTCAAATTAGTTATGTTCTTCTCTAACACTGGAGGCGACAAATCAAATTCACCGCATTCAGATTGCACTGATAGTGAAATCGATTGAAAATATTTTTATAAGAAAATTGAACAAAGAGCAAACCATCTGACCATTTATTTGTATCGATATCGTTCATCCATGCAGTTTATTCTGTATATCCTGATTGCCTCTTTCAATTTATAAAATGTTAAAAATTTTATTAAGTTTTTTTATAAATGCGGTGAGTTTGATTAATCACCACCAATGTTGGAAAATAACATACATAATTTGTATATTTAACGTTAATTATAGACGAGGTTAGCAAGCGCAGTTTATGTTGGGCTTAAATTTAAACTTCCTTTTTTTACGAGGGTTTCTCGTAATCTATATATCTTGGATGTACTGAATGACTTTTTTTTAATTTCTAGTTACCATTTTGACCCCCACCAGAGCTTATCTGTGTTTGTCGACTACTCCGGCGAAGGTCCGAATAAGCAAATATTTCGGTCTTTCACCGACGCATTTTTTATCCGTCCACATTCACCGGAGAATATTGACATTTGCCAGATATCGCTCTTTTACGGTAATACATTCATTTAATTGCAATTTAGTAATTAACGTTTTCATATTATTTTTTCCTAAAGTTAAAGTGACTGGACTTCAGTCTTTTAAAGTTATTTAACTTTTTTTTTTTCAAATAATTATATTAATCAAGTATAGTTTTTTTTTTTAATAAACAATTGGTGTGCTTACGTTATTTAATTGATGTTAATCATTTAATTAATGGATAATTAAATACTATTATGTTCAATATCACGACTGAAATTATTGAATTATATTACTTTGACACCGCTGAAATTTGGGGAAACTATAAATATTTTTTTATTAACACATTACTTCAGAAGAAATAGAATACTAAAATATTCTAGAAATAGAGTAGGTTAAAATATTTTCCCATTTATATTTAACAATGACTACGGTACGTTTTTTTAAAATTAAAACTGCTGTACGATTTAAAAGGGAATGAATATTATCAAATAACTATCTAACCGTTAAATATATCCGTTTATTTAACAAAAACATATAGATATCAAGTTTATAAAAAACCCATATATATAGAGACCTACATAATTAGATTTTTTATTAAATTAAATTACAAAAAAGGTCTGTCTAATAACATAAGTAGAATTAAATAGGTGTGTAACTGCATAATAAAAAGGTGTGGATATCAGATCAGGTCGTGATTTTTTTTTAGTATATTTTTTGCGTTCAAGGTACACAATTACAGTAATGTACAGTAGTTTTTTTTTTGTTTTTTAATTGCAGTTGAATACAAAGACGCTTTATTTCACTGGTTGGTTGGTTGCTTTTTAGACCGCATGAGGGTCTACTTGGTTTAGGTACACGCTATATCTTTGTCTAAGGTTTTTTCTGTATTATTCTTCTAGCTGGTGAGTAACGGACAGTATTGTAGAGTAAGAGGAAAGGGTTCACAGTTCATCAGGCCGGAAATACCTCTGTCGTTTTTTTTTTGTTTTTTTTTTACATCTTTCCCATCACTTTTTTTAGTAGAGTATCTTTTATCGTTGCACTTGATCACTTTGTTTATAATTTAAGATAATTTGGGTGTATTTTCTTATAATTCATTTCCGTATTAGTTGTTAATACTATGAAAAAAAAAATGACCGGCCGTTTAGTGTAAACTTTAGCATGTTAGATTCTAGAAAATCTAGTTTCGAGTTTGATTTTTGATAAAGATCGGACATTTTTTTTTCCTATCATTTCATCTATTTTATAAAAATATATTTATAATTAAATCCTAAATCATATAAAATAAATCTATAATTTCGTTAGTGATTGTATTCTCCATAATTCATCGTAATGAAATTGTATTTGAACTACGTACGAAATGTGTATTATTATAGTTAGTTAATATCAATATTGACGTAGCCTTCCAGAGTAACTTATCTTCCGTAAAAATTCTTCTATACTGTATGATAATTAGAATCTTTGGTATATTTTTAGCTTTTCTTTCATGTGTATGTAAAATATATAGATAACGGAATTGATTGAATTCTTCCAATTGAAATATTTTGTAATGTAATTTAAATGTATTATTTTTGAAATTTATTATAACGATTTTTTCCAGAGTAAATCTTTAGATTTATTTTATAAGACAAATGAACATATTAAATAAAATTACAAAAATGAAGAAAAACTAGCTGTAGCATACAAAAAGTATCAAAGAACTTTAGAATTTTAATTTACCGATAATAATTTTACATATAATTTACAGATTTTTAGATTTTAATTTACAGACTTTAGAATTAAAAAAATTTTAATTTACAGATAAAAAAGCTGCAAAGAATAAATGACTATTCATAGTTGACCTTATAGAGTTTTTTCATTACTAAATCTTTCCCGCTTAGTGAAATAGTTTTTACATTTCAAACATTAAGGGCCTAAGTTTTATTTTTATAATAATATAATTTCATCTTTTTATAAAACAATAACAAAAAGTAGTAAACACGATCAGAAAATATTTTGTAACAAAATTTTTTTAACGTTGTTAAAAAGCTACTATAATCTTAAATATAAAATTAAAAATTTACGCGTATAACAAAAATAAAATAGTATATAAAAGTAATTTTTTATTACTTTTCAAATTTCACTTTTTTAAAAGAGTGTTTTGGTCTGTTTTAATGTGAAAATAAAACCTTAAATTTAAAACAAGGCTTTAAAATAAGAGAAATTTAAATCTTTCTCATTTTTTCTTTTTGTGATTAAGTATTTTTGATATGATGACATTCTCAATTTTTATAAATCCTTAATCTTCTACCATTTACATACTAATATATTTTCTATTTTTACTTTCCTGGCATTATAACTCTAGAGCTGTGCTGCAACAAGGAAAGTAAAAAAAATAATCAGTCAAAAAATTGGGTATGACTTTATTATTTCTCAACGATTTTATAACCCAGGGACCCGAAAAAAATAAGAAAAAGTGGGGAGTAATATTTGTATCTACGTATGTACGTGTGTTAGCTTTTTTTGAAGCGTAATGGCTGGATAAATAGATTTTAATTAAATTTAGTAGACTCGTATACATGAGGAAATTTATTAGTGAAAGTCTGGGGTTAATATCTCCAGGGGACGGAGTAGATAATTTCTTTAGAGTAAATTTTCTCAAAATTTCGCAAACATCACTCCATTTTATATTAAACTACAAACGTACAGAGTACATGCTTATCTTACGATTCATAAAAATATTTATCCCCAAATTCTCTCCCTTTCTTCAAAATCAAAAAAAAAACTATTTTTACCCATATTAAAAGCATATTTTAACCCATTTTCTTTCACGTATTCATAGGGATAGAAATTGTGTAAACGACCCAAAAAATACTTTGGGAACAATATTGTCGGTAGGCGAGCCGAGAAGAGTTTAAAAAAATATCGATTTTTGCAATTTTTAAAAACTTTTTTTTTTACTTAAACTTTTTATAAAAATATTACAATAAAATTTTAACATAATTCACCCCTAATCCCAAAAAAATAAATTTTAGGACCAATTTTTCAGTGGAATTTTTTTTGTTCCATTTAACATAGAAAACGTAGATTAATCAAAAAACTTTCTTGGGAAGTGATTTTGGGGATGAGGAAAAGAAAAAAGTATCGATTTTTTTAACTTTTTCATGAATCATTCTTTTTCTACTATGTAAGAACAAATAATCAATGCTAGGAATTACAGCAGCTTTGATGTCCGCTTTTTTACATATTTCAATCTTTCTTTCCTTACAAAGAACTTTCTACTACCGAATTAACTAAACTGGATATCTAAATGTCTATCACTGTAATAAGTATCTTTTCAAGATTTCATATCTTTTCGAAATTGTATATTTTTTTTATTCATATTGATTTCAAAGTTTACTTAACCTTTAACCTCAATCTAACTAAGTTTAAACGTGATCCTTTAATACTACTGTTCATTTATTTTTATCCTTTTTATTTTGTATTATAAATAATGATTTTTCACCACAGAATTTTTGTGTAATTCTTAGATCTATATACATAGTGTATCACGAAGTTCTCCCAGGACTTTCATAACTTATTCTACTTGTGAAAATAATGGAAAAGGTTTTTATATCGATGTACTAAAATGCCTCGTTTGTTACGGCATGTGAAAGATTGCGCTCAGATTTCAGTAACCGATAAAATAAGGTCGCACTGAAATTTTTAGGACCTTAATTAAGAAACACAATTAGTACTTATGAATTTTTACCTAAAAAACCGAATAAAATAGGTTTCAGAACCGTATCTGCAGTAGTTCTTCAGAAATTTGGAATGAAAACCAATAAATTGGGGTAAAAACCCCTGTTTTTATGTTTGACATATAATAACTTTCTTAAATGGGTAATAGACCAATAAAAATTAAAAAAAAACGCTTATAGAAAATTTAGTTCTGAACAAAATGGTCTAAAATAAGTTGAATAAAACAAAGAAAACTCAAAAAACTTTGAATTTTATTTAGAAACACTACACTAGACGAAAGTGTATTATATATACTACTTTATAATAAATGTTCAAAAATAAGCCCACCATTTTCAACACATTTCTTGGCACGCTTGATTCTGATGTCTTCTTTCTTTTTCTGTTTTTTTTTTTTTTTTGTTTTTTTTTTTGTTTTTTTTTATCCTCCGGGAATTACCGTTCAGGTATTACTTCAGAGGATGAATGTGGATGATATGTATGAGTGTAAATGAAGTGTAGTCTTGTACAGTCTCGGTTCGACCATTTCTGAGATATGTGGTTAATCGAAATCCAACCACCAAAGAATACCGGTATCCACGATCTAGTTTCAAATCCGTACTAGGATTTGAACGTTGGAACTCTCGATTTCCAAATCAGCTGATCTGGAAAGACGGGTTCACTACTAAACCATCCCGGTGGGTTGATTTTGATGTCTGCCTGTATTTTTATTATACCTAAATAACATTTATA
Source organism: Lycorma delicatula (assembly GCF_047948215.1). Taxonomy (NCBI): domain Eukaryota; kingdom Metazoa; phylum Arthropoda; class Insecta; order Hemiptera; family Fulgoridae; genus Lycorma; species Lycorma delicatula. The sequence continues at coordinate 100,271,866 of NC_134464.1, read as the reverse complement.
ATTACCAAAGATATTAATAAATATAACTTTTTTTGTACAATTTTTATTTAAAATATTTGTAATTTTGAATGAAAAAAAAAGGTATAAGATTAAGACAAATTGTCACTAAAATGTGGCCATTTTCATAGTAGTAATGATAGATTAATAAGAAACTAAATTTAAATTACTCCATACATAAATAGGAAACAGTATTACCTTTTGATTGCAGATGAATTAAGTAAACCGTTTAAAAACGGTTAAACCGTTTTAAAAGTAAAACCGTTTTAAAAAACAACAATGCGTGTTTAATTGTTAACCCTCGAAACATTATAAATTTAAGTAGTTTCCTTAAATTTAAACGTATACTAATAAACAAAATAAAAAATGTTAATGTGTTCTAATTTATAATATTTAAAAAACGCTACATAAGTCTACAGCTTTTTTGTTTAATTTTCAATGTAACTTGTATTAAAAATACTAATTATAGCATATATTTTCAAATATTTAAAAAATTAACGATCAGTATTCGTTATTAAATACATTTAATTTTGAACTTTAGATTATTATTACTCCAATTTAATTGTCTATTGAAAAATATCTTCAATTTTTTACGAGATCTTAGTTTTATCTGACCTCTAAAAAAAAAGATCATTTACTCGTTGTTTATAAACCTAAACAAAAAATCGCTAAGTAACTGAAGGCTGGAGAGAGTGAGTGAAGGAGAGGGATTGAAAGAGAAAAAAGATGAATTAGCTTCACCCTTAGCCTTAAAGTATGGAATAACTTGAAGTATTATCTGCAAAGGTTATATCCTTCCCGTGTATAGGTACCAGAGTCCATTCAACTACCCAGAGAGCAACAACAATAACAATAAAAAACCGTATACAACTGCTATATATTTATTAAAAAAAAAAATGCAAAGAAGGGGTTGAGATAGTATTTTTTATCCCACAGAAATATATAATAGCCTTCTTTCTAACAATACATTTCGACGGTCTATGAGGATAGACCAAACTATATATATAACCCATCCACGATTGTCCGTTTTTATGACCCCCTAGTAACGTTTTTTTTCTCATGTTTGCATTTGAATAGAAATTTTTTTACTATAGATATACACATACATGTATATATAGTATTTTTTTTATTATTAAATGATTTATGTACCTGAATTGTAACCTAAATTTAACCTCTAGTTGGTGGGAAACCAAACATCAATCTGGTACAAGTAGGAGCCTGACGTGAACTATATTTATTATTGCGTTTAACTGTAATAATAAATACAATTGTAACAGTTGCACAATTACACGTTGAATTTTAATTGTTTATTTATTTATTTATTTTTTTGTAATAAATTATGACCTAGTTTTACAGTTATTAAAATGCAGAAAGTCTTAAATCATTAAATAATTTTAATTAATTCATTAAAATAAATTATTTTAATATCTATTTATGAACGTATGTACTAAAAAATTTCATTTTTTTATTTTTTCTTTCGAACTAGATTTTATTCTAAATTTAAAACTTTTTTTAGTAAAATTCTGGTGGTCTTAAAGGCAATATTAAGTCCTATATTTTTACTTTTCTGGCATCATAATTCTACGATTATGCTGGAAGAAGGAAAGTATGATAATCAGTAAAAAAAATAGGGTTAAGTTGTTTTTGTATTTCTCAACATTCCATGATCCAGTGACCCGAAAAAAAAAAAAACAAAAAAAAGTAACGTGCAATGTGTATTATGTACGTGTGTTGGTGTGTTTGAAGCTTAATAACTTTTTAACTGGAAAAACCGATTTTAATGAAATTTGTTACAGATATTGGTGTATATGAGGCGATTTGTTGGTAAACGTTTGGGGGTCAATATCTCCAGGAGATGCGGTAGATTGTTCTTTTAGGGTCAATTTTCTCAAAATATTTTAAATAATACCCCATTTAATATTAAGCTCAGTGTAGGCATGCAAATTTATTTTACAGTTCTGAAAAATATTTTTCCCCTAAATTCTCTCACTTCTCCCAAAATCGAAAACGTTACATTTTTATTTATTATATATTTTTAACAGATTTTTGTTTTGTTTTCCTAAGCTTAGTTGTTATGCAACTGGCCCAAAAAATTTTTGGGGGTAATATTCGATGCGGGGGAGCTGATCAAATTTTAAAAATATCAATTTTCCAAACTCTTTTCACGTAACATTATTTTTCCATTATATAAGAATAAATAACCAATCCCAGGAAAGTATAACAACTTTATTCCCAGATTTTTTAAAAATACATTACTAAAAAATGAATTAGTTCTATGATAAGTTGTGATACATCAATTCTAAATACGACATCGACTTCAGCTTTTAATTAATTATTATACATAGAAGCACTATGGCCAAGTTAAGATCAGTGGAAATAAATTTTTTTTTGTCTTCAGTCATTTGACTGGTTTGATGCAGCTCTCCAAGATTCCCTATCTAGTGCTAGTCGTTTCATTTCAGTATACCCTCTACATCCTACATCCCTAACAATTTGTTTTACAAATTCCAAACGTGGCCTGCCTACACAATTTTTTCCTTCTACCTGTCCTTCCAATATTAAAGCGAATATTCCAGGATGCCTTAGTATGTGGCCTATAAGTCTGTCTCTTCTTTTAACTATATTTTTTCAAATGCTTCTTTCTTCATCTATTTGCCGCAATACCTCTTCATCTGTCACTTTATCAACCCGTCTGATTTTTAACATTCTTCTATAGCACCGCATTTTAAAAGCTTCTAATCTTTTCTTCTGAGATACTCCGATTGTCCAAGTTTCACTTCCATATAAAGCGACACTCCAAACGTATACTTTCAAAAATCTTTTTCTGACATTTAAATTAATTTTTGATGTAAACAAATTATATTTCTTATTGAAGGCTCGTTTCGCTTGTGCTATTCGGCATTTTATATCGCTCCTGCTTCGTCCATCTTTAGTAATTCTACTTCCCAAATAACAAAATTCTTCTACCTCCATAATCTTTTCTCCTCCTGTTTTCACATTCAGTGGTCCATCTTTGTTATTTCTACTACATTTCGTTACTTTTGTTTTCTTCTTGTTTATTTTCACGCGATAGTTCTTGCGTAGGACTTCATCTTGCCGTTCATTGTTTCTTCTAAATCCTTTTTATTCTCGGCTAGAATTACTATATCATCAGCAAATCGTAGCATCTTTAACTTTTCACCTTGTACTGTCACTCCGAATCTAAATTGTTCTTTAACATCATTAACTGCTAGTTCCAAGTAAAGATTAAAAAGTAACGGAGAAAGGGAACATCCTTGTCGGACTCCCTTTCTTATTACGGCTTCTTTCTTATGTTCTTCAATTATTACTGTTGCTGTTTGGTTCCTGTACATGTTAGCAATTGTTCTTCTATCTCTGTATTTGAACCCTAATTTTTTTAAAAATGCTGAACATTTTATTCCAGTCTACGTTATCGAATGCCTTTTCTAGGTCTATAAACGCCAAGTATGTTGGTTTGTTTTTCTTTAATCTTTTTTCTACTATTAATCTGAGGCCTAAAATTGCTTCCCTAATAATGGCAGTAAGGCTCCTGGAATAGACGGTATACCTGTAGAATTACTGCGCAGTGCAGGTGAGGAAGCGATTGATAGATTATACAAATCAATAATAAATAAATTAGTAAATTTAATTTTTTTTTTAAGGAGGAAAATGTACACCGATTTTAATATTAAACGGTATAACGCATACTCTCGTATTAGAGGAAGTGAGCATGCTTGAGTATACATCTGGATACTTATAACGAATATAAGCTGGAAGAAGATTCCCTTAATTGTTTTGGCATTAAATGAGAATTTTTCCAGAAATAACATTTCAGTGTAGAAATTAAGCTGTAATTAGCGTAATCGTGAAATATTTTAAATCGTTCAGTGAAAATTTTGATCGACTCTTTACGGGAGTATCGTTATCTTTTCACAAATAAAATATTACACAACGATCTTAGAACCGCTACATTTACAGAAAAAATTAAACCAAGAAGAAGAAAAAAAACTTTTCGCAGATTATTTACCATTTAATTAAAACTACTTATTTGAATTTTTTAATGTCTCCTTAAAGTACAAACCTTAAAAAAATACGAATTCTTTTTACCGATCTGTATACTTTCCCGTTATAGTTTTAGCAGCATATATCGCTGTATCCGGGAACGTAAATATATTTCAAAAAACGTAGATAAGCTCAGAATTCAATTAAAATTGATCTAGCAACAAAATTTAATTAACCTCTCATTTCCTACCTAATTAGACATTAATAATATTGCATTTAATAATTAAATAAATGTGTGTATGAAACAAATTAATGGGTATTTCTTTTAAAAATAGAATATCCGTGACGTAAATAAACAAATAAGCGTTTGAAAAATGCATTTCTGTTTTGACCAAAAAAAAAACTAATATTAAAAGTGGAAAACTGGAAATTGTATATTAAATTTTAAAAACAGATACAAAAAATAACAAGTTTCCATTCAAACACAAATGATAAATTAAAAAAAAAACTTCTATAACTTATTAAAGAAGTTTTTAATTAAAGAAACTGAAATTTTTTATTTACAATATCTATACAATCGCCCCCCCAAAATTTATACAATCGCCCCCCAAAAAAGTGCACCACGTGAAAACGGAGAAAGTTTAGGATATGTTCTACTGATGAAAATAATGAAAAAAAAAAAAAACATACAGACATAGGTCTGGAAACGCATTGTTTTAAAGTTACGGCTAGCGAAAAATTTCGCCCGGATTTCAGCACTTCTAATAAGAAGAACTTCTACTATAAACTTTGGGACCGAAATTAAGGGGTTTCTTATGTAATCTGAGCTGGAAAATAGGATAAAATAGGCCCAGAACTGTAATTCCAGTAATTGTTTTTAAGACAACCGACTTAGAACACAAAATTCGTTGGAGAAAAACAATTTTTATTTTAGTTTTGTAATAAAATAGCTTTGTTAAATGACTAATAAATGCGGTAGATTAACTAACGTGTAAAGAATTTAAAGCCGCTCCGTGTCGGAATGGTAGCGTCTCGTCCTCTCATCTAGAGATCCCGTGTTCGAATCCCGGTTAGGCATAATATTTTTCATACGCTACAAAATTTCATTTCTGTATCCCACTCACACGATTCAAGCTTACGTGATGATTTCATCAACCGAAAAAAAAATACTTCAAGAAAATTAATGTAAAAACAGCCATAAATTGAAGAAAACTTGACAGAATTCTGTTTTTTCGTGGGACACTGAATTATGCGTATTTATAAATGTACAAAGACCTTTAAATTCATTAAACTAGTTGAAATAAAATGTACTACAAGGAAAATCATTACAACAGCTAATGTTAAATACTGCATGCAATAAGCCGTACTCGAAAAAAAAAAAACAGAAAATATTTTTTTGAATTTTTAACAAACGATTTTCTTATGTACTTTTTTTTATACAAAGTGTCTCATAATAAGTTTCCGTAGACAGGAAAAATATGTTGTTTTTTTTTATGAAAACCATTTTTTTAAATATAATATGCTCTACATAACTACCACTGTTTTGAAAAGACATTTAGATGCATGTCCTACACTACTGAAGAATACGTGTAAGCACAGTTGGAGTTATTCTTATAATAGCGTTGGTGATACATTCCTTGAGATGATTTATATTTTGTATCTTTTTCTAATGGCCCTTAAAAAAAAAAAAAAAAAAAAAATTTTTCTACGTATGGAAAATTATGGGAGAATCTGCAGTTACCTAAAATCTATTAAAAAAATTTAACAGAAAACAAGTAAAACACTAAGGAGTCTATTTTTTTTGTTATTTCATTCTAACTAGACCAACTGTTAATCGAAAAATAATAAACATTTTTGTATTAATCAGTACATCACTGCAATAATAATAATAACAGTAATAATCATGTTAATCGATTATTATTTTTCTTGCTGCGATGTAATAATTATTGCTGAATGTATTTTATTCGTTTTGATTTAGTGACACACTTTTTACTTCCATGTACGAAGTAAAGAAAGTATTGTGAAAGCGAAAAATTTAGGTTATCAGATTTCAATGGAAATATCAATTTTGACCATCCCTGAATCCATTTTGACTAGTTTCGAAGTGACGTCTGTAGGTACGTATTATGTATCTCGTGATTAAAAAATTATTAGCCGTAGAATTTTGTATTTAGAACTGTTGTAAGATCTAGTTGTGCACCTCTCGTTTTGATTGGAATCGACTGCAAAATGTCCAAAAGTGTCCAAATGAAAAGTTTTTAATTTTGGACTTTTACTTAACTTCAGTAATAAGCCCTCAATGAGGGCTTTTCAACTATATATCATACGTGGTACTTATTTTCATTGGTTCCAGAATTATAGCCAAATAAAATTTTAGTAATGAAATATTTGGATCTAAAAGGGAAAAACACATCGGTTCGAATCGATTTCATTTCCTTTTTTAACCTTTTTTTTTTTTAATTTAAATATATTGATTTATTAATAACTGTGTACCTCTGATTGTAAAAAAGGATTACGGGAAATAATAACAATAAAAAAAATGAAAAAATATGGAAGTTATTAATGAAATAAAATTTTACATACTTTTCATTAAAAAAAAAAATATGTATATGTAATTTACAAGGAAGTCATCTCTTGTTCACATCAGATTTTTATTTTACGTAATATCTAAACTGTACTACAAACATCAATATTTACTAATTATTGTTACTTATACTATTTCGCTTTAAGTATTCACCTTTAACTAATTAGTAATCATCGTTTTTATTATACCTGTATTTTCATTTTAATTATAAAAGTGTCTTTTAATCATTGTTATTGTTTCATTGATTTTAGTATATTACCTATGTATTCAAGATAAAATTTACGATTCAACAGTAAAAAATATCTTAAAAATTGATGGACAATTACTTAATGATTTTGTATAAAAAATGATCGGTGGTAAAATGTTGACCTGAATAATTGTAGACGATTTATTAGGTCGGAGAAAATAAATAATATCAAAGGAGACGATAAATGAGATTTTCGCTTATTTTGTAATATAGAGACAAATAGGTACTATTCTTTTCCCAACGAATTTAAAATTCCTTAATACTTCATCGACAATTAATTAAGCTATTTAATTACCATACACGAAATTTAAATCTTTTTAAATTCAGATCTTTCAATAGTTATGTCTACTTCTATATACGTAATAATTTTTAGTAAAATTTGTGCGTAATATAATATTAATTAGATAATTAACTTTCATAAAAACTTACCACTGCACAATTAATTTCCATAATATTAAACGATTCTGTAAAAAAAAAAAAAAAAATTGTAAATAAAAATATTAATAATTAATCTTATTAAGATTACGTTACTGAACATGATGAAGAATCCATAAATGAAACAAAATATTTAAAATTATAAGTACATTTCATTCATTAAATTCAGTTATAAATAAATAAGACCATCTTAAAAATGGAAATAGAATTGCGTAGTAAAATAAAATATCCAGCTAAACATATTCGGCCATTTCAACGTAATATCACGGACAAATCGAACGGGATAATAACTTTTGCGCATGTCACAATGGACCCCACGCACCCAATAGATGAATAGCAAACTACTGACCTCACTGACCGCTACGTTGTCCTATCACCGACTTAAAACCAACCCCTTTTACCCTACCAAACCCATTCTGACCATCAACCCTTCATATTTTCAACTCCCTTCCCACACGCCCCCAAAACAGTACTACAAACTCTTCACTCCCTCTTACTTGATGTTCACTCAACGATGTTTACTGTTGCAATTCCAACTATGTCACCAAATTACATAACTCGTTTCTTTTAATCTTTCTTTATAATTCTGTAATATCATTTTTACACAGATGTATTATATAGCTATTATCAGCTTGTCTTTCATCTTATTTTTTAATTAATTGCACGAAGATATATGTAGCTTTTTAATCTTTTTTACATGACAGCTCCAATAATTTTGTCTGTACGCTGGTATAATGTGTGTGTGTTTGTAGTTTTAGTTGTGTTGTGTTGTGTACGGAATATTATGTTATTCTTTCAACTAAATGGTTCTAATATACCATTATCTTCACCTTTTATACCATTACAGCCTAAAAGTTAAACAAAAAAAAAAATTAAATATATCTTTCCAGGTTTTCTTTTAAAGAAAATTTATACAAACTTACCATCGAGGAATATATATGAAAAATACTGTAAATTTTTTTTTTCTTGGTTTCAGATCCCTAATTTTTTTTTACCAAGTCCTAACTTACAAATTTAAATTCCAAAGAAGGAAAGGACGGATTTTCTAATCCGGTTTTATAAATTAATGCCGTTTATAAATTCAAGAAAGGTGTATTTTAAAAACAATTTACAAAATACTTAACCCAAATTTGTTTTTTGATTTATATGATGTCATTCTTATAAAAACCGAAAACGAGTCACTTTTAAATAGTTTGCTATGTGCACATCATCTGTTATTTTCATGTTAATAAATAAACTTTCAATTTTAATTATTTATGTTCTTTTTCCGTCAAATAAAAATCCATCTAAAATATCTATAAATAATATTTTTTAATACCCATAATTATCAGTAAGAAGATAGAATTTTTATTCAGATTGGATTGTAGTAGGCTTAGTACTACTAATTTTATTTATTTTTTATTTACGAAATCAAACAGCAGATATTTTAATAATATTTATTTCCACATTCAAGCAACTACAAGGCTACTAACTACATTACTGCCACTTAATGACCGATGAAAGTCTGCAGTATATGAAAAGTCTAAACCTAACTTGATTAGAATCCTATTGAATAAATGGTAGAGTTACATGTAAAAGTATTACGAAAAATAATATCATTGTACCCATTTTCTAGGATAAATTATTATAAATAAAAAATCCATTGCCAAATTAATATTTTTTTTAGAATTTCTATTTCAGTTAAGATTTAAAGTGATACAGAGATAGTTAAAATATATACATTTCCGTAATTTAAAAATCTGATGAGGACACCACATGAATCACTTGTAGGCCTACTAAATTACATGAACACATTTTTAAAAGTACTTAAAATTTTATTTCATCAGATTTTTTTTCATATCTTTATTTCCTGTACAAAGTAAAGGAAGTATTGTGATCGCGAAAAATTTCGTTTTTCAGATTTCAACGGAAACATCCATTTTCACCTTCCCTGAATCAATTTAGACTAGTCTCGTCTGACGTCTGTTTGTACGTATGTATCTCGCATAACTAAAAAAAATATTAGCCGTAGGATGTAAAATTTTGATTTCAAAAAATTGATTTTTGTCTCAAATGTTTGGATTTTGAACTTTTTCTTAACTGCAGTAATAAGTCCTCATTGAGAGCTTTTTAACGATATATCATCAATGGTACTTATTTTCATTGGTTCCAGAGTTACAGTCAAATAAAATCTTAATTAACGAAATATTTTGATCTTACAAGGCGAAGGCATATCGGTTCGAACAGACCTCATCTCCTAATTTTAACTTTTTTACTTTTAATTAAAATATATTAATGTATTTATAATTATTAACCTCTGATTTGGGAAAAAATGTTTTCGATAAATAATAATTCAACAATAACAATAAAAAAAAATTGAAAAATTTGAAAAATATAAGAAGTTATTAATGAAATAAAATTTTATGTACTTTCATTTAAAAAAAAAAAAGTGTATGTGTAATTTAATAGGCGTACAAGGAAGTCATGTGATGTCGAAATCATATATATTTTTTATTATTGAATTATTATTAATTATAAAACTTTTTACAATTAGAGGTTAATAAATCAATATATTTAAATTTAAAAAAAGTTAAAACAAGGAAATGAAGTCGAAGTATAAGAAATATTTCATTAATTAAAATTTTATTTGGCTATAACTCTGGAACCAACGAAAATATGTACCACTTATGATATATGGTTGAAAAGCTCTCAGTGAGGGCTTATTACTGCAGTTAAGAAAAAGTCCAAAACCCAAATTGTTTGGATTTTTTTGGAAGTGCACAACTAGATGTAACAACACTCGTAAATCCAAAATTTCAACATTCTACGGCTAATTGTTTATGAGTTATGCTACAAACATACGTACGTTCGTATAGACTTCACATCGAAACTAGTCAAAATGGATTCAGGGGTGTTCAGAATGGATATTTCCGTTGAAATCTGAAAACCGAAATTTTTTGCCATTACAATACTTCCTTGTTCGTAAAAATGATTTCTTTCCTTTTGTAACTTTGCAAAAATGAACGATTCAAGTGTTATACAAAATATTTTTTATCTGTTAGATATATATTTTTAACTGTTAAGGAATCAAAGTGCTGGTCGGTAGGGTCTTTATAACATTTTTTTAAAAACGAGAAAGTACCAGATTATTTTTAATAATGTAATTTAAATGACATTTTTAAATAATTCATGTGATTTGTGATTGCTTTTTAAAATATTTGTTCTTATATAATATTTGTGCAAATATATTATATAAAATGTATAAAAAATTATTTTAATTTTAATAATTTTTAACATTCTCTATTACACAGCATGAAAGCACAACTTAGGGAAGAAATACATAAATCAATATAATAAATAAAAATAAAAGTTGAAGTATGAAGAAACATTACAGTAATCGTTGGTTGGTTGGTTAGTTAGTTCTTGTGGGATTTGAGAAATTCAAATCGTGAGAGAAAATAGTTGACAGAAGAACAGTTTTGTTTATAGGAAAGGAGGAGTTTCTGCTGACAGTTTAAAGATATGTCACGACAAATAGTAGTAGCTGTACTCTCAACAGCTCTTACGAGTTCTATAGCTACAACAACAATTTGTAGCTCATTCTCATATTTGTGGCTCTCTACATGCTCCTATGAGAATAGGAAACAGAACACCGCATATTTCCTAGTATTTTACGAGTAAAATACTCAAATATTTAAGGTTGAAATTATTTTTAATTTCCTTCCAAAGACAATTATTTAAGAAATCGTAGTATGTAATGGTTATTTTTTTAAAACTGGTTTCTCCCAAAAATAATAAATTGTTAAAATATAGCAAAGATTCACCGTAAAAATAAACTCAAATATATAGTTAAAATATATATATTTTTAATATGTATAAAGTAATTAAGAGGTATATATCTTCTTATTTTCGAATGGCCGCACTACTTTTAACAAAACACATTTTAATCCGCCGGGTTGGTCTAGTGGTAAACTCGTCGTCGTAAATCAGCTGATTTTGAAGTCGAAGTTCTCAGGTTCAAATCGTTATAAAGTTACTTTTATTCGGATTTGAATACTAGATCGTGGATACCGATGTTCTTTGGTGGTCGGGTTTCAATTAACCACACGTCTCAGGAGCAGTCGTCCTGAGTTTATTCAAGATTCTAAATTTACCGGTACAGTTATATTACACTGATAAGTCGCTAATGATTTTAATTGTTGATGGGACTATAAATAAAAGTATTAAAAAAACACATTTTGGATACAACTTTTTGTTTGTAAATAATGTATATCGGTTAAAAAAATAAAAATTTCATGGTAACTAAAATTTTACAACTGTATCGTTTTAAAAAATATAAATTTTAACAAGTAACAGTTAAAAAAAATTCTATGGACATAAAAATTGCCGATCCTGCAATTGGCGGAATGGTAGTGTATCAGTCTATGGTAGTGTTCGAGGGTCCCGGGTTTGAATCCTGATCCGCAAGGCATATTTCATACGCTGTAAAAATTTTGTTTTCATATTCTACCGTATTCTTTGTAAGTTTCTGTCGCGGTTAATTCATAAAAAATAAAAATAAAAAAGCTTTTATTAAAGTAATATTTTCTTAAACAAACGCTTTCATTTGTTTTTTACAAACTATTGACGGAAGAACATGTCTGATATTTTTTTGAACGGTTTTTAATATATAATAAAACACAAAAATGGTGAACAAGAGTCTATTCAATGTAAATATGCGGGCATTCTGATTGTCCTTTCTTATTTCAACTCGGTTATGGTTTGTTTTTTCCATATAATTCAATAATATAATGTTTTTTAAGTTAATTCTAAAATTTTACAAAAAAAAATATTTGAATTATTTATTTAATAACCGTTTCATTATTTTATAGTTTATTTCTAATAAAAATAGCACCTGGTGTAGTCCGCAATAAAATGAAGGTCGCACATTTTCCTACTACGCCTTTTACCTTCTGCAGAATAATAAGCTACGGTCATCTAGTAGTTAAAACCCTTCCCGTTTACAATTTAAAAAAAAAAGAAGAGATTTAGGTAAAAATGGAAAAGAAAAAAGATCAAATAATGAAAAATATAAATAAATTTTTACTTAAGATTATGTCGAAAAAAATCTAGTTGTAAAAACCCTTCCGTTTACAATTGAAATTCTCATAAATTTCATTATATTGGTATCAGTTATATATTTTACCATTTTTTTCTTCATCTTGCAAGATAGAAGTTTTTTGACATATAATTTACCGAAGATGATGTGATTTTTTATGATTTTTAAAATAATTTTTGTCCGACTATTAGGATAAAATAACAAAGAGAATGCTTAAGAATCGTTTTTAAAATGAAAATACAAATATATTACTATCACGCATTTCGATTTTAAAAAATCATCAGTATAACTACAAAAGAATTTAAAAAGCTTTCCCCTACATATAAATATTCATTAATGAAATGAATCATTAATTTATTATGAATAAAGCAAACAAATTATAGGTATTTTGAAAAAAAAAATTAATAAATTATACAAATAATTACAACGGGAGTAAACTATCTATACCGTTCTGGTTATACTCTTTACAGAAACACTGTTTCATTTAATAAATATATATAGAATAGAGTTTTTCTAATGTTTTTATTTTCTTGTTAACATATTTCTTAATTATCGGCAAAGAATGTTTAATCAGTTTACAATCGACCCTTCATTTTTACTTATTTTATAGCCTCCAGGACCACCATTTTGTATTGCTTCAGAGATGAGATGAAATGAAAATTTTTTCTCATGTGAAAATGCCATGCCTGACCGGGATTCGAACCCTTGATCTCCGGATGAAAGGCTGAGACGCTACTACTCAAGTCATGAAGGCCAGCTTTACAATAGGCTCACCCAGTTTATGTTTTCTCGTTATGATCGTCGCTTTATAACGAATTTTATTAAAAGAAAATGACTGACCAGTCGGATAAATAAAAAAAAAGAAAAAAAAAAAGAAAATATTTCATTGCGTTCTATTTATCTTGTTTTAATTATCTCCCTGGCACAAAAGTTGTCTCTCATCGTTACTACTCTCTATTACGTTATTTCAGATTTTAGATTCATTGTATTTTACAACCCGCAGTAGTGTTTCTTCACTGTTTGCTTGATTTTATAAATTAATAGAGAGACGTTTGTAGATTAACTACAATTATTAGAGAGTTGAAAATAGGAGAAAGAATTAAAAAAAGAAAATGAAATTAATATCTTTGGTAAAGATATAATTTTTGATAAGATTCGGTTTATTTGGTAACCCTGTTTGTCGCTTCGACTCTGAGGGTTAATTTTTGTTGGAAGCCGACTTGGTCAGTTGCTATAACCGTTGTGTTGCTAGTTCTTAAATAAAATAATGTAGTTAGCTCATATCTAGTGAACAAAGGGGCTAGGGGCTAAAACTCCTTACAGAAGATCAAGTCTTTGAAGATTACGTAATCTCTAAATCGTTAGTAGCGATGAATTTTACTGAAACTGATTCCCCAATCAAGTGACTTGATGGATGAAATTACTTAGAAAAAAATGACAATTATTAACACTATTTTCAAAGAAAATAAGGGCCGTAATACAATCTCGATTTTTATAAAATACAGAGCATACATCTACAGGGTACCGAAAGGAAGTCGATTATAAATAAATGTGTTTTACTTGGTGTCTACAAGGCTACTCGGCGCTTCACGAGAAATGGGAAGTACAATACAAAGCAGTACAAAGGCAAATTACACAGCGATATCAAACTGTTTCCTACAAACAGACTATCCTGCATAAGTTGACGCAACATAACATGCAAAAAAAGATTGGTGTTAGCACACTGGTCGGAAGAGAAAGATGATGTTCTGTTTTTAACCCTTGGTTTTCAGACGATGCTTAATTTCACACTGACGGGACTGTTAACGAACAACATTTCCGTTTTTGGACGTCAGCAGCACCACAAATCGTGCATGAAAAACAATAACACGGGCCTAAAATTACAGTTTGAGCAGTTTTATCCAATCACGGATGGATAGAACCAATGTTTTTCGACGTACAGTTAATTCTCAACGCTGTTTAGATAAGTTAAGGAATGATTTTCTACACAAACTGCTTGTGATTGAGTCGTCTATAGATACTCAATGATTTATTCAAGATGATCTAATCCCTCACACCCCTGAAGTTGCGTGAATTTTTTAAATTCAGTTTTTAGTAATCGCTGAATTTCAAATCACTATCAGGCTACCAAAATGGAGGTTCCTTTTGGCCAAATTTGAGCCCGGACTTTAATTGTTGTGAATTTTTTGAGGGAATATTTAAAAAAGAAACGTTTCCGTTAACACCTCAAATGTTATGGAAATGCGTGTACTCGGATAGTTCAATTGTGTGAAGAGATTCAAAAGGACTTGAATCGCAGAGTGATCAGAAACGTATACGCGCCTTGAAGAGGTTGTTAGATTTAACGGTGGCTATATTGAACATGCCACGCAGGTAAAAGAACTTTCCACAAACACTGTATTTGGTATGTAAAGTTGTAATGATATTAAATTTAAAAATAAATATGTAATCCAAAATTCATATGTATCAATTTTTTTTACGACACCTACACCTTTTATCGAGAGAAGCCATACCTACAACTTGTAAACATTTTAGGTGATCATACATTTTAGAATTAATAAATTCATAAAATTACTGAAAACTTCTAATATAAATAATATGCTATTAAAGATTTAATCGACATTTTATGAAGAAATACAAAAATTAGAAAAGAAAATCAGTTTTCTGAAGAATAAAAACTGTGAAGTTATTAGCTGGTACTTTCTTTATAGATTTCTAATGCATCTTTGTAGTTTTAGAGTAAGGTTTGGAAATTTTATTGACTTTAATACATGAATTTCTACAGAAATAAATTCTGCCTGTATAGATTCTTTTCTTTAAGTTTTATTTGATTATTGGCAATTTAACAAAGTAAATTTGTGCTAGATTACTTAAACGGGTCACTTTTATTCAAATAAAACAATTCTATTGTTAAGTGAGAAGTTTATATCAGATAAAGTTAGTCATTAAATTGTTTATACAATTTGATTACTTGTTATTTGATGAAATTACGGTTTGCTGTACTATTTACTTTTCTACATCATATATATATATATATATATATATAAATATAAATGAATGTTTGTCCCGCATGCGTTTCTATGACATTCATCTGATTGTGATGAAACTTTGGCGAATTGTTTCTGAATTAGTTTCAATCCGCTAGGTGGCGCTGGGATAGAGATATTTAGAAAAATTGTATTTATGGACCGATTTGGCTCATATTCAGATTATATATTAATTACGTGAAAAGAACAATTTTTGCAAAAACTATACCCGTAGGTGGCGCCTGTGTAGAGATATTTACGAAACAAACAAATATGTATACAAACTTTCTTCTTTTATATATATATATATATATATATATATAAAAGGCAATGTCGTATGTGTGTCTGCTGTAGACTAAAAAAACTACTGGACCGATTTACAAGCGGGGGAAATAGGAAAGGGGGAAAATGGAGTAAGAGAAGGATGAAATGGGGAATGAAATAAGGAAGTAGGGAACAGGAAAACAGAGAAACAGGGAAATAGGGTAAAAGTGAAAGTTTAAATTTTGTGAAGTCTCATAATGTTCAGTTTTTTATGTTTTTCAAACTTTTAATTTTGTTAATTTAATCTATATACGAGAGATATACGAGATGTGTGAGAAAAGTAATGAGATTGGTAACACTGCGAGCGATCTGGCAACGCTGTGTCTACTGGTCTGTGCTAGACCGGTTTGTTAATCCCTTCCACATGCTCAGTACGAGTTTCAATTCCGTTCAACCAACACATTATTTTTGACAGCGCCATCAGTGAAGTTGTGTTTTTGTTGTGCGTTGCGAAAATGAAGCATCGGAATTTAGAGCGAAGTTGTGCAATCAAATTTTGTGTTAAACTTAGGGAATCCGTGAGGGTGGCCTTTGAAAAGTTGAAAGAGGCCTATGGGAAACATTGCTTATCAAGAGCACAAGTTTTCCGCTGGCACAAATCATTTTTGGAAGGCCGAGAACACGTTGAAGATCAACCTCGCTCAGGGAGACCATCAACTTCAAAATTTGACGAAAACGTTGAGCGTGTGAGGGTTCTTGTGAGATCAGACCGTCGTTTAACAATAAGGATGATGAGTGAACAGTTAAATTTAAACGCTTTCACCGTACATAAAATTTTGACAGACGATTTGGATATGCGAAAAGTCAGTGTGGAATCGGTGCCGAAAACCTCAACGGAACAAAGGATAATTGAAGAAACGTGTGCGTTGATCTTCTAGAGAGGACTGACAATGACCAAGAATTCTTCAATCGTGTGATCACAGGTGATGAATCCTGGATATTTGAGTACGATTCTGAAACAAAGCGGCAAAGTGAATAGTGGCATACTCCGTCATCTCCTCGACCGAAAAAATGTCGAATAAGCAAATCAAAGATGAAAACCGTGCTGATTTGTTTTTTGACAGTATGGGTATCGTGCATAAAGAATTTGTTCCTCCAGGACAAACAGTCAACCAAGTGTTTTACAAAGGTGTCCTTGAAAGACTCAGGAAAAGAGTGATTCGCGTGAGACCAGACAATTGAGACAAGTGGATGCTTCATCATGACAATGCCCTGTGTCACACGGCCATTTCCATCAGGGAATTTTTGACCTCAAAACACATTTCTACGGTTCCTCAACTCCCCTATTCATCTGATTTGAGTCCTTATGACTTTTCCTTTTTCCGAAATTGAAACATGTCTTAAAATGACGTCATTTTGGAACTCTGGAGACATTCAAAAGACTGTGACCGACCAGTTAAAAGCTCGATTGTAGCCTTCCAGCGCTGCTACCAGGAGTGGGAACAACAACTCCGCCGGTGTATAGCTGCCCAAGGGAACTACTTTGAAGGAGATAATATTGTTGTTTGAAAAAATAAAAACTTTAGTAAGTACTTTTCTCACTTACCTCGTATACTAAAATCAAGTAATAACGAAGCGTTGCCGGGTCAGCTAGTTCTTTATAAATTACAGTCATAAACTTTTAAAAATACCAAATCTTCATATTTAATCAGAACTAAGGTATTAGGATCTAATAAATTTGGGAAAATAAAACTGTTAAATGATTAATTGAAATTTTGGTTACTTACATAATTATACCTTAAAAATCACAAAATATTATTAAAATATTAATTTTTTTTATTCAAAAATAAATAGGATTTAAAATAACTAAGTATAGATGAATGTTGAACTAACCTGGGACAAATAATTACAATTGGTACATTACAGTACGAAATTATTATAAGAAAATTTATGACACAAACTATTAAATAAGATCGTTTCCTCTTATTCTTCCATTTATTTATTTTCTCCTCTCTTTTTTCAAGATTATAAATTGTATTCTCTTGAAAAAATAAATAAATAAAAACATGCTAAAGATGAATTATATTTATAAAACCATTCATATTTTGCCAGCTCTTTGACGCTTACTTATCACCATGAAGTGTATAAATTTTGCCGTGAAAAAAATATAAAATGCATTTACACCGTACAGTTTACAGAATTTCTTTATGATTCAGCGTAAAAAATATTTTTAAAAAATAAATAAATGAAAAACCATAAAACAACTGTAAAATAATTCATTTATTTTCGTTTTAGGTTAACTTTTATTGTAACTACTTCCAACGATTTAACGCTAAGTGAACAGAAGAAAAAAATTTAAAGCTGTTTTTTTTTATTATTATTATTATTATTATTACATATCTGTCCTATGAAGATAAATAAATCGTATTGTACTTAGATAATAAAACAAATTTAACAAATAACCTATTGGTTATAAATTTATAAAAATATTATACTATATGATATCCTTTTCTAGTTACTGGTAGAGAGAGCATTTGAAAATAAAGAGTATAAAAAATTGATTCCTCGAAAACAAAGTTAAACTTGAGGTAAAAATTGCGAAAAAAAGTAATAACTAAAAATTATACAAGTAAATTATTACAGTAATGTTATTTTCAAAATTATGAAATTTAAAGTTAATTAAGTATTTAAATTTTATTAATAAAAAGTTATAATTGTTAATGATGTTAAAAAATAAATTAATACTTTGTTATTGAATTTTCATCACCAATTAACGAATCCTCTGTAATAAATACGCTGACTATAATTTTTTAATTGAAAAAATTTGTAGTTTTTTAAGTACATAGAAACCAAATTAAAATAAAATTGTGTTAGGTGTATATTTTGATCTTCCTAGCACGAAAAATAACACTTGCATCCTTTGCTGATGACACGGCGATTATGGTGGGTGACGTTGACCCAATAGCAGCGTCGGAGAAACTACAATCGGAGTTAGACTTCATTAGTAAATAGGTAATCAAATGGAAGATACATGTTAATACTGCAAAGTCGAGTTAATTGCTGGAGCTGATTGTTAATACTGCAAAGTCGAGATAATTGCTGAGCTCATATCCCTCATTCTACCAAGTGCACTATCTAGGGCTACATCTGGACCACTGCTTAACATGGAAAAATCATATGACAGAAAAGAGGAAAAAATTAAATATCAAGCTTAAACTGTTGAATTGGTTATTAGGAAGAAGGTCCGTGTTATCGTTAAATAACAAACTGTTGTTGTACAAGGAGTTTTTAAAGCCAATATGGGCCTATGGGATACAACGGGGTACGGCAAGAAATAGCAATATCGACATCAACCAAAGGTTCCAGAACAAAGTGCTGAGGAACATTTCAGAGGCGCCATAATTTGCGAAGAACAAGGAGATCCACGATTATCTAGGGATGCCATCTATTCGTGAAGAAATCCACCGGCTAAGTTCAAATCAAAGTACGTACATAAGCTTAATGCGCACGAAAATCATCCGGCTGTTAAGCTTTTGGATAATAGTGAAGATGTGAAGACCACTAGAAAGGTTGGATGTAGAGATTTTACGTTGAATATCATCCCTTTGTTACTGAAAGTTTGCTTATACTATTTATGAATAATTTCAATTTAGTAATATGAATTTTTTTTTTTTTGTTTAGGAATAGTTTATGTAGTTATGAATAGTTTCGTGGTTTTTTTTATTCTTACATGGAATCGGTAATTTGTTAAGTCTTTTTACTTCATTTTACAAAGTAAAAGAAGTATTGTGATCGTGAAAAATTTCGGTTTTCATATTTCAACGGAAATATCCATGTTGATCATCTCTAAATCAATTTTGACTAGTTTCGGCGTGACGTCTGTACGTACGTGTGTATGTCTGTACGTATCTCGCGTAACTCAAAAACAATTAGCGCTGTAGAATGTTGAAATTTCGGATTTGGAATTGTTGTAACATCTAGTGTGAACCTCCCCCTTTTAATTGCAATCGACTGAACCAAGAGTGTTCAAAAAAGCCCATAATCCAAAAAGGTTTGGATTTTGGACTTTTTCTTAACTGCAGTAATAATCCCTCTTTGAGAGCTTTTCAATGATATATCATAAATGGTTAATAAAAAAAAAATGTTAATTAATGAAATATTTGGATCTTACAAAGGGAAGGCACATCGGCTCAAATTCGTCTTCATCTTTTTTTAAGGAATCAGTCATTTTTTTTTTACCTTTTTTTTAATTTATTTCTTTTAACTTTTTGTTTTAATTTAAATATATGGATTTATTAATAATTATTAACTTATGATTGTAAAAAATCTTTACAATAAATAATTATTCAATAATAAAAAAAATGAAAAAAATCAAAAGTTATTAGTGAAATAAAATTTTATGTACTTTTAAAAATGTGCATATGTAATTTAATAGACATTATTACATATTTTTATATGTAATAGTGTTGATGAAACATCTGATTATTTAATATTAATTGAAAACTATAATTTAGAATCGTATTATTTTTGGATTTTTTAGTTTAATTTGATGTAAGTTTTCTGGAATTTCTGTTTAATTTTATCTACATTAAAGTTAACTACAGAGTGACTGAGAAATACACTGAGAAATACATGCCCGATCTAAAAAAAATCTTATCTTTTAGTTCATTACTCCTCTGATATTGTCGGACAATATTCTCCCTTCGGGAGTTGATCATCATTTCATTTATGTGTTTTAATCGCTTTTTGGTTTGATATAATTCTTCTGATCTTAATTTGTATACACGCTCTCTAGCTTTAAAATTTTATCTCTTTATATTCATCATCCTCTCTTAACCTTTTTATTCATTCCTCGGTCATAAAGTTTTTTCCTCTTTATATTTATCAACTTTTCTCAATCTTTTTATTCTTTCTTTGGTTTTAACGTTTTCTTCCCTTTTTTTGAGTTATATTTCTTAATGTTATCTTTCTTTTCCCTGTATTATTATTATTTTTTTCTTTTTGTGCTCAAAGTCTTCTCTAAATCTGGCACCACCTTCAATAAAAGTAAAAATAAGAAATATATTTTAAGTCGAGGGTCTATAATTAAAAAAAAAAAAAAAATCTGAAGTGGACGCACATGACTTCCTTGTATGCCTATTAAATTACATATACCCATATTTTTGAAAAAAAATAAAAGTGCATAAAATTTTATTTCATTAATAAATTCTGATATTTTTCATACAATTATTATTGAATTATTATTTATCGTAAAACTTTTTTACAGTCAGAGGTTAATAGTTATTAACAAATCAATATATTTAAACAAAAAATAAAATTAAAAAAAAACAAAGATGAAGTCTGATTCGAGCAGATGTGCCTTCTCATGTAAGAAACAAATATTTCATTAATTAAAATTTTACTTGGCTATAAATCTGGAACAAATGACAATAAGTACAACTTTTGATTTGTAGCTGAAAAGCTTTCAATGAGGGCTTATTACTACGGTTAAGAGAAAGTCCAAAATCCAAATTTTTTTGGAATTTGGGCTTTATGGGACACTTGGTTCCGTCGACTGAAATCAAAAGGGGAGGCTTACAACTGGATGTTAAAATAGTCCTAAATAAAAAATTTCAACATCCTACGGCTAATCGCTTTTGAGTTATGCGAGTATTTACATACGTACGTACGTACAGACTTCACGCCGAAACCAGTCATACTGGATTCAGGGATGGTCAAAATGGATATTTCCGTTGATATCTGAAAACCGAAATTTTTCGCAATCACAATACTTTCTTTACTTCGTACAAGAAGGTAAAATAAAATGTAAACATTTGTTGGTAGCACTATATATTAAGTATAAACTTTCACAAAACGTTTGAAAATATTAAACCTAATGGATAGAGAGAAAAAAAAATAAAAAAAAATATTTGTCAATTTCAATATATGAGAGTTGATTTTTTAAAACAAAATTTATGGTTATACATGTGCATTATAGGAAAAATGTGCTTTAATATAATTTTCTTAAAAATGACTCTGTAAAAATTTTAATTGGGTTTTTCGCGATATTCCCCGCCCTCTTAACGAATTTTGAAAAAATTAACTTGATTAACCTTCCATATATAGAAATATTTAAGCCAAATTTGAAGAAAATCGGTTTGGTCAATCTTGATAGAAGATCAAAAGCAGTGCAACGAACATACATACACGTACGTAGGTTTGTGTTTGGTCTAGTCGAACCACAAAATGTAAAGATTTGCAATAAACCTGATATGCCATTTTTGACATGATCACCATACTTTCCTCTATCCCTTTACTATAGTTATTCTAGCTATATTCACCGGGAAAATAAAATTTTAACAAAAACTTAGAAAAATACAAGTAATAAAATATAAAAAAGTTTTATAGCTAAGTTTTTCGTTAGATATAAGACTTCAAAAAAAGGTTTTTTATCTATTCATAAGAAATATTACTATAGGCTTTTATCAAGAAAAGGTTTTTTTTATCTACTACAACTAGTTAAAAGAAGATTCAACCGTACATCGTTAAAATAAAGTACTATTTTTAAAGTGCTATATGAATAAATTAATCAAACATCCACTGAAAAATATATACATTATTTACAATATAAAATGATTAAAAGTCAAAAGTAAGAGATTTTAAATTATATTGTGTAATAGTCGAGAATAAATTATAGCAAATTTTACTAATAATTCTAAACAATGATTATAAATTCATATAACAGCAGTTATTACAATTTGATTTACAACCGTTCTTTAACAAACTTAAAAACGTAAAGAAATTACAATTTATGAAATATTTTATTGTGCATGCATGAAATTGCACTTAAATCATAGAGGACGTGACTTATAACGTTACACACGTATGATAATATGTAATACCTGTTAACGTTAAATGAAATGAGAAAGAGGGAATTAACGAAATAAGTTAAAAGAAAGACAAAGATAAAATTATAATACGAGTGAGAGTTTTTATCATGATGATAAAAAGAAAATATTTACCGACCGACTGATAACCACAATTTCTAGTCAAGAATCCTCATTGTTACGAGAAATGAGGCCACTTATTCCGGAAAATGACTCACGGTTATAAATATTTAAATTACATTATACACGCATATATTATTGTACAACATATGTGTATAATACGTTTATGTTTTGTGTACCCGTGACCATTCAAAATTCGTGCCTAGAATTTGTAACTTTACGTAATTACATACCTTTCAGTATTGCGATTTTGACCCGATTATTTTGTCCTAGTAACCACAAAAATTAAAACCAAAAGAAAAAAAAATCACACGATATTATTTTACCACTAATATTTTTATTATAATCACGAATAATATTGGGTAAATAATTAACTTATAAAGACATATTTATGTAAATAAATAAATACCGCTGATGTTTTATAATCAGAACTATGGTTAGTTGTCACACTTTATAAGTTGTAAACTCCTTTCGTTTTAAAAAAAATCAAAACAAAATTATGTGGTGCATGTAACTTGCATACCAATAAATTTATATGGAAAAACCCAATTATTGTTGTTCATAAGTTTATTTCATAAGCGTGTCACGTCAACGTAATTCTTAGAATACTATTATTAATCTCTATAGCCTATATAGAAAAAGAAAGTCTGTCTATCTTTCTGTTACGGCATTCCACAAGATAGGTTTATCCATTTTTGATGGAACTAACAGATTAACTCGATCTTGACCTAGTTCAATATAATATTTAAAAAATACGCTCAATTCTCTTACGTCATAAATCGGTTTTACTTTCGATTAATAAAATTTTATTATAAACATAAGACGATAGTTAAATCAATATAATAATATGAAGATATTTCCCATTAATATTTTCCTACATTCTGAGATTTTCCCCGGTTCTTATTATTCTGGTTAACAGATATATATATTGACAACAACATTTACTATCCTGAAGGATCCTTCACAGCCCGAAGAAAAGACTTCCAGAGCATTAAGCAACCATTTAATCGTAATTTGGACGTATACCTGAAATGTAATAGTACAGTACTATCATTTTATCACGTACTATGTATTTCTTGAACAGTCTCCGAGGAAAGGTTCGTAAATTATGATCACAGATCACAGGAATATTCTACGGGAATGGACAGAAGCGCTTCAGAGGATGAAATGAATGATTTGTAGCGTGTATGAAAATGCCATGCCTGAGCGGGTGAAGACCTCCGGATAAAAAGCCGAGACGCTATCATTCGCGTCACTGAAGCCGGTATATCGAAAACATTGTGTACAGGAACTTTAACCTCCAGACACTAATAAAAGAATAAGGTACTGCCAGTAGTCGGTCAACCAAGTGGGAAGTAATGAGATGGGCATACTGGATAATGTGTTTCTGTTGTTTTTTAAACAGGCGTATTTTCACTTTTTCGGTTAAATAAATAGTCAGAACAACAAATATTGATCAACGTAAAATTGATACATCTTACATGACTCACTGCTGCATTCACAGAAGGTGAATTTCTGTGAATGTAACGACGTTCGGTGTGCAATTTCTCGACGACGAATAGTAGGCCCGGTTTTGTTTTTAGTCCCTTGACAGTCCGGCAAACAAGGATTACACTTCGTAACTATTCACCAGCCTGATGAATAGTACTGTTACATGCAACAAGATGCGGCATCATGCCATACATCCGAAAACATCATTGAATTTCTGGAAGAAATGTTTGGTGATGGCATTATCTCAAAGGATCTGTGCCTCTCGTTCCTTGACTTATCGTCACCCAGACTTCTTTTTCTGGAGTTTTTTGAAAGGACATGAATATCGAGCAAACCTATTTACTCTACAAGACCTGGAGCGAGTCATTACAGCAGAGATGAATTCCATTAACCCCGAGTCCTACGAGGGTGCCAACAAATTTGGTGGGAAGGGTTCGGGCCTGCCTTCAGGAAAATGGTGGATATTTCCAGCACTCGCTAGAAGACAATAGCAGTTGTTCATAACTACAATCCATGAATCAAATCAAATATAAGTATCTGTGATAATAAAAAAATAGGGTTTTGCACGAATTATGATGAAATTCACTTGGAATTTACTTAATAAATAAATGATATAATCTGTAAATTTAAAAATAAACTTAGCTGTAGAAATTATCTGAATTGAATAAACTTAATCACTTTGTTCCATTTTAAAATTGTTGAAATCTTTTCCAGTAGATAAATTATCAAATATTTAAATTACAAAAAAATTCAACTATAAGAATATCTTTATTCGTAACAGCATTCATTAGGACATTAAAAAACTAATAAATTAAAAATCTTTTAAATTTTACAAAAATAATAAAGAAATAAATATTTAGCACAGATTAAATGAAGCAGAATTTTTCTAATAATAATAATAATAATAATAATAATAACTTATTATTAGCAAATTAATGTATCTCTCATTTTTTGCTAATAATAATCACTTAAAACAGATATTACTGATAACACAAAATGGAACATCCATAACGAAGGAACTTCAATCTTATTATAAAGCAATTTACAATGCATTTGAAATTAATTATTTTTAAAAAAATAGAAAAAAAATTACAATAAAACTAAGAAAAAAATTGTTATATATTATTAGAAGTAAGGCACTATATAATTATTATTGTGAATGGTTACGTTTGTGATTTATAATCGTATCAGATCATCTAGAATTGTTACAATTATGATTCTTTCTCTGCTTTTCAATATTTATCTATCGTATCACAAATTTAAAACTGCATTATATTAATTATTAAGTACGAGGGATATCTCTAAAGTAAAGATCGCTGGGAAATTTCTCTCCTAAGGTTGGCGAACCGGTGTCGTTATGGCCACGCTAGTAATGTACACACTGCATTATTGTTTGTAATTTGTCGCGTTACATTATTTTTGATTACGTGCGTGTTATTACGTTATAAAATGAATAGGAAAATTGATATTGCCGCTGACTGTGAAGTACGTGGAGTCATACTTTTTTAAACCATCAAAACGTTAAGCCGGCTGAAATTCATAAGCAGTTGTTTGTAGTATACGGTGATAATGTAATGAATGAAAGATACGTTCGAAAATTGTGTGAAAAGTTTAGAAATAACAAAATTAATGTACACGATGAAGAATGTTCGGGGAGGCCTTCGATAATCAGCGAGGACTTGTTGAAACGCGTCGGTGATGAAATCAGAAAAGATCATCGCTCAACGATTTCTGACGTGGCCCTTTTCCTGACGTTTCAAGAGTTGTTGACGGTCGCATAATTCGTGACCATTTAGGCTTCAGAACGATTTGTGCACATTGGGTGCCGCGCGTCTTAACGGAATGCCACAACAACAAAAAAATCCGAATGGGATCTGCTTTGGAATTTTTGATGCGCTACACAAAAAAAAAAAAAGGTGATGATGAGTTTCTTAATTCAAATCGTTACCGGCGATGAAACATGAAATTACATGCTAGAGAGAAAACGGCAGTCAAGCGAATGGCGTCATTCTCAATCACCAACCACACCGACAAAGGTTAAACCACGGCTATTTTGATGTAAACTGATGGCCACAGTCTTTTGGGATCGGTTTAGAATGCTTCTGATTGATTTCATGTAACGTAACGTGGAACGACTACAAATGCAAAACTCGACGAAGTTACGGCGCGCCATTCAAAATCGGCGACGTGGAAGGCTGACCGAAGGCGTCGTCCTTTTGTAATCAAAATACTTTTGATTACAACGATGATTTTGACGTACACAATAATGTACGTCCACATGTTGCGGGTCTGACAGGTGATTTAATGAACATTTGAATGGAAAATTTACGATCACCCGCTATAGAGTTTGGACTTAGCTCCTTCTGTTTATCATTTTTTTGGGAAATTGAAAGAATTTTTGAATGGTAAGCGATTCGCGGGTGATGATGAAGTTAAATATGCTGTTAATCAGTGGCTAAATGGACTTGTGGCAGAAGAATACGACGAGGGTATATTGAAGCTGGTGTATCGCTATCATAAATGTCTTAATTCATGTGGCGATTATATAGAGAAGACTCTATATAATCTATGGCGATTATATATATGGAGACTATATATATGGCGATTATATAGGTGTCTCTATACTAGGTATATAGATAGTTTAAGGGAAATAAAAAATCTTTATAAAATTTTCAAAATAAATTATTTTTACAATGAAACGGTCTTTACTTTAGAAATAACTTCTGGTATACGTATGTTTATCCAGGAATTTTTAATCATAAAAATTTTAAAATGAAATTATTTATTATTATTATTTTTTCATTAATCGAATTAAAATTAAAATTTAATAAAGTTATTTCGGTAATGTAACATCATATTCAAGAGTGGTCTGTTATATCTGAAATAATGTTTCTAATCTACTGGTGGGCTTCGGATGATTAAAAACTATGGAAAACGCATATCATTCTCCAATGAGAAAGAGAGGAGGTGGCGCATGATTATTTCATCCTACTTATTTGTCTCTTCAAGTTGCAGTTACGATACTTTACCGTACGATTAAATATTGATTTAT
Source organism: Lycorma delicatula (assembly GCF_047948215.1). Lineage (NCBI taxonomy): Eukaryota > Metazoa > Arthropoda > Insecta > Hemiptera > Fulgoridae > Lycorma > Lycorma delicatula. Next base: position 100,244,705 of record NC_134464.1, on the reverse strand, counting down.
TACGTTATAAATTAAAATTTGCAGTATATTTATTTTAAAAGTGAAATGAAATTATTTTCATTATTTTTTGTTATTTTATTTATTTACTTTTTCTAACTGAATTAAAATTTTTATTTAATAAAATAATGTCGGTAGTATTCTCTCCACCATGTCATGACTTGCATCTGTGGTCTGTTTCTTCATCTACGCTACCATCAATCTCGACAGTATTCTCCTGGGCGGCTACGACCAATTCTCTTGCTCTATCCTTGAGCATAGCTACCAGCCCACGGACCATGTTGGCTGTCGTAATGTCTTTATCGCATAGCGACAAAAGTTCGTCCACTACCTCCAGTAATCTGTCGTTACCTCCGTTTACCATCAACCGGTCTGACTCATCAGAGCTACCTGGTCCTCTACGCTTCTTGACCGGGGGGCTTGTTGGTGGTGGCGAACCTCTCTCTGCAGCAGATACCTCCCGCCAACACAAGAACTTCGATTCCGGTTCCGGGGAGAACGGGGTGGTTCTCTTATTGGAGGGTTCGTTGAACTCCATCGCCTCCGTTCCCACTGTGTGGGAGAGCTCGCGTGATTCCGGGTCCTTGGGCTGTAGGTCGGCTAAGTAAATTCACTCATAGGTTTCCTCATATGTCTCATCTTGTGCATCACGCATCGTCCTGAGGTTTGAGGCTTTGGCTTCACGCCACAGACTTCGTCGTTTTGGTGCCCCTGAAGGAACCACCAGACGTTTTGACCTCCTGATCCGAAATAGATTGCGAAATTACAAGAAAATCGCTTGAAAAGTTGAAAGGTAAAAAACCTTCTTAATGAAAAATGTAAAATAAAGAAATACAAAAATAGAAATATCCTTAACAAAAATGTCCTAACCCCAAATTTAAACACATGAAATTTTTAAGTCTAAACGTATCTGCAGCCCCAAAATCAAGCCGAACAGCACCGAAACGCTATTTCACAGTCAAAAAATAAATATTCCTAGCAGAATTAACTCGGTAATCAATAAAATAAAGAAAAACTTACCAGAGTCTTCTGTTGCTATGACTAACAGCCCCTAGCAACGACGAACCAGGCAATTAAAATAATTTAAACTTATAACCGTAAAATAACAGAACAAAACAACACAAAACACAACAAAATTAACAAAAACAACACTAACGAACTAACAGGAACAATAATAAAAGCGAGAATACGTAAAAACGAAACACCGGGAGCGTGTTGGCGAAATACGACCGATCGTTACAAGACCAAAACATCAACTCATTATACTTAACTTTTTTTCTTTTTTTTTACCTCCGAATTCACCGTTAGGCATTCTTCAGAGGATGAAGATGAATGATTTGTAGTGTGTGTGAAAATGGCATGCCTGACCGGGATTCAAACCGGGAACCTCAACTTACTTTCTTTTTAACATTTTTTTTTTTTGACGTATACTGTCTGTTGGCCTCCATGGCGCGAGTGGCAGCGTCTCGGCCTTTTATCCGGAGGTCCCGGGTTTGAATCCCGGTCAAGTATGGCAATTTTCTTCACACACACACACACACACTAACTAACACACATATCATTCTCTTAACATTCTCTGAAGCAATATCTAACGGTGGACACGGGAGGTTAAACAAAAAAAAAAGTGTATTACTATTGTATTATCAATGTGAAGTCAACTATGTAAAATAATTATTTTTTTTTTAAATTATTTTCTAAATTTATTTTTAAGTAAAATTAGTGTACATTTCAACAACCTGTGTAATATTTTTATTATTAATCTATTCGTTTAATTTTTCTTTTTAATGCTAAAAAAAATACCAATCTATTTAAAATTATTATAGACGAATAATTTTTACCGTTGCATCATTAATAAAAATACAATGATATTAATAGTTTTATTATAATTTTTTTTCATTGAATAATTTAACAGTTTATTTCATTAAAAAAAATTAATCTAATAATTTTCTTTTTACAAGGGGTATTGATTATAAAAACGAGGGCTATTTTTCAAAATGACTCTAGACCCTACTGTCCGATTAACATAAGTGAATCACAAGTTAAGCTCCAAAATTAAGAGGAGCGAGGATAGTGGCCGTATATAAATCATACGGACAACTGTTAAAAGCCTAAGGAAAGATACATAGCATTCTCATAAATTAATGTCTTGTTCAACTTGTATTATACGACATACTGTAGTAGACAAATACTATTATTATTATTATTATTATTATTATTATTATTATTATTATTATTATTATTATTATTATTACTACTGCTTCCAGTAAAACCGAACAAATTATCTCTTTAACTCCTTTCGTTAACATTTCATTTTATTATTTTCTTTTTTTTATTATTTAATTTAATCAATCATTAATATTATACTTAATTTTTTGGTATAAATACATTTTGTAGTAAAAATAAATAATTTTATTAATTAAATAATTTACTTTGTACATACTTTTGAATATCTTTATTTTGTGAAATATTTCCCATTATTTTATCTGTTCGTTTTTCCATGCATCACACAATATCATCCGAAATATTTGTTAAGTTTTAACTTTAAGATTTAATTAAAAATATTTACAAGGGATCTTTTTAACGCTCCCACTTTTGGACAAAAATCTTTTTTATAACATTTACTTATTAAGGATAAATTTTATAAAAGGAAATTATAGAATAAAAATTAAAATAGTTGTAATGTAAATCATAAATAGGTTGCAACAACTTGTCTTAAAATTTTAAATTGAAGTTTTTCTACTTTCTAGATTAAATAAATATATTTAAAAAAAATTATTTTTGTCTTAAAATCTATTTTAACAGGGACTTAATCCTTCTTTAATAAATCATAATTAACAATTAAATGTTATCTTCCTCAACCAAAAAAATATTTTTTGTTTAGATTTGAACAACAGCAGCTTTTATAGAAAATATTATTTTCAATTTCTTTTTTTTTGTGTGTAACCTGTTACACTCATTATATTAAGTTTCTTTCATTCAAATTATCACCGCTCTACAAAGAAAGCAAAAAAAAAAAATAAAAATCCTTTGAGTAAAACGGATTTCATAGCTTTGAATTTTCCCTTTTAGAAGATTTAAATACGTCTAGAAAATTTCTGGAACTAATATGAGATATCTGAATAGACTAGGTTAGGAACTTGTTTGCAAGTGTGCTATACGACGCGTTGATATAGTGTTTTGACAGATGTCCTTTCCGTAATAAATAATATACTCTATTTGAAATACAAAAAGTTTTAAAGAAAATAGTTTTAATTATCTTTTTCTCTGTAACTAACTTGATGTATAAAACAACTGAACTGAAAACAAAATGACACAAACCGTTTAGCAAATATTATACCGGACAAACAGGAAGGACATTAACCCAAAGATACAATAAAGAGATGAAAATGCCAAACAAAATAGTCTATAACTTCAGATATACGAGGTGCGACAATAAAGTAATGAGACTGATTTTTCTTTGCAAGATGTGGCAACCCTGCAGCTTGCGTAGGCATACCTTGGTCTTTGACCTTGGTCTATAAGCTCCTTCTAGTCCAAGCGGCACATTGATGCAACTGCTCGGTCGTGAGTTGTGCTGTAATAAGTGAACACGTGTTTGTGTCTCTCGTCACAGAAATGAAACCGCAAAATATTGCGCAACGGTATGCCATTTCTTTTTGCGTTAGATCGGGTGAAAACGCGACGACAACTTATGGTAAGCTTCAGAAGGCTTTTGGAGAGGAGGTTATGTCAAGAGCTGAAGTTTTTCGGTGGCATAAAATTTTTAATGCAGGCAGAACGAATGTTGAAGATGAAGACCGCAGGGGACGACCTCACGGACAGATATCAACTTGACCAGGGTGCGTGAAATTGTACGATCTGATCGAAGATTATCCGTGAAAATGATTGTAGAAGAACTCAACATCAATCGAGAAACGGTTCGTCTAATATTAACTGAAGATCTTGGTATGAGAAAGATTTGTGCAAAAATGATCCCCAAAAATCTCACACAACAGCGAGAAACACGGAAAAATGTGGCAACCGATCTGTTAGAGCAAACGGAAATCAATCCAGATTTGTTGAGCCGTGTTATCACTGGTGATGGAAGGGTGGTTTTTCCAATACGATCCAGAGACAAAACGCCAAAGTTCGCAACGGTGTTCAAAGGGATCACCCACACCAAAAAAAGCTCGCATGTCAAAGTCAAAAGTGAAACGCATGCTTGTGTGCTTCTTCGATTCCGAGGGAATTGTTCATAAAGAGTGGGTGCCTCCTGGACAAACAGTTAACCCATATGTCTACAAAGAAATCTTAGAAAGACTTCGTAAACGAGTTCTTCGTGTCCTTGCCAACATTGCTGATAATTGGATTCTGCATCACGATAATGCGCCATCCCATACTGCTCTGTCAGTACAGCAATTTTTAACCTCAAAACAAATTTCAGTACTACCACAGCCACCTTATTCACCAGATATCGCTCCGTGCGACTTTTTTCTATTTCCAATAATCAAAATGGCGGTCAAGTGACACTATTTTCAAACAACACAAGATGTCCAAATAGCTGTGACGAGGGTCTTGGAGGATATTACAGAAGATGAGTTCCAGAAATGTTACCATCAATGGCAGAAGCGCTGGAATAAGTGTATGCAATCAGGGGGGAACTACTTTGAAGGAGACAACACTAAACATGACTAAAACGGTAAGCAACATTTTTTTTTCACATCAGTCTCATTACTTTATTGTCGCACCTCGTATAACCACACAGAAATTTGTATATAAACACATACAAAAATTATTAAAGGAATGAAATTTATACACAATTGATAAAAATTATTTATATACTTCAACAGTAATAGATAGAAAACAATTTAGATTTAACAATAACAAATATTAAACGAACTAATATAGAACGGTTTTATGTTAACGATATTAATAAAGAATCTAAAAAAAACTTCAAAACGATCTATGTATTACTTACTCTATGTACAAAACGATACCTATGTATTAATTTACTTAAAAAACCTAATACCTAATACCTATGTATTAAAAAAATCAATTCCCTTTTTTAAATCTCTTAATTTTTATTTTTCTTTCCCGTCTAGATAGTGTTATATCAGATCTACAGCTGTAGAAGGGAAATTATTAAAATCGGTCCAATTTGAGCATATGCAGTTTTCAACAAAATTTGACTTTTTGACACCTAAGGAACCCAAAGAACGGGATGAAAATTTTCCAGATATTAATGTTCGTATGTAAGTTTTCAACTTAAAAGGTCAAGGGGGTTAGGCTTTAGAGCAATGTCACGCTTAGTATCTCGAGATTTCGCCCAATTAAGGTCACATTTTTTGTAGGAACTTTTGTTAACAATGAAAAAAATAACAATATTTGCAAAAAAGTTGCAAAATCGTAACCCCACCTCAAAAATACTGCTGTAGTCTCTTCTTCCATCTCTCTTTTTCTGTTTGGCCTCTATAACCATCGTAAGGTATTACTTTAAAGGATGAATGAGGATGATATTTATGATTGTAAATGAAGTGCAGCCTTGTACAGTCTCAGTTCAACCATTCCTGAGATGTGTGGTTAATTGAAACCCGATTACCAAAGAACATCGGTATCCACGATCTAGTATTCAAATCCAAATAAAGTATTTGCTTTTGTTAGGATTTGAATCTTAGAACTTTCAACTTCGAAATCAGCTGATTTGAGAGGACGAGTTAACCTCGTTAACCTCGGGGTTAGCCCGGTGGTCTGTGCTTGTAATCGTCTGCTGCTTTGTGACATCACAGGGGAGCGGTAGAATTAAATAAATGAATAATATTTAATCTTTAAAAATTAACTCTGTCTGACTGGTTCCCGAACTTGATCGCCCGGTTGACTCGGTACCTGGTACGTTAAGCCTCGCGCTACAACAGATGTCGATCGTACAAGCGAAATTTGTTCTATGTAAGTTGTGGAATTACATTAGTTTAGTTAATGCCGTCGCCGCTAGTAAAGCCACACTCGTGCGCGCTTTAAGTTTAACTTTTCTTTGTGGACTTTGTAGGACTTTCCCGGAAGGTATAACTTTGATGTCAGTTTTTTTAAAAGAAGTTTAAAAAACATTCGTGTTAATAACCTAATAATTTAAATTATAATAAGGTAGTTAATTGTACATTAACTAACTGTTATAATAATTTTATAACTTATAATTATTGTGGTTAAAAACATACGGTTATAATATTGCGTGTTTTTAAATAGACTATAGTACACAGTAACCCTATGTGTAAGCTATTCGTAAACAAGAAAACTTGAATTTAAACTTGACTTGTACACAGACATTGTATAATCTATAAGTTATAAACAAATGAGTTATATTGTATGTAGCTATATAATAACAGTTATATTCATAAATGCACTTATAACACCGTAAATTGTTTCATAAAAGAATTACTAATGAGTATTCAAATAATATAATGATACGGTATTATAAATATTAGTAAGAGGAACTAATAAAAACGTTTAAAGTTTATTAATACGTTGCATTACTAGAATTGTAATAAATAACGTAGCAGTACGAATTCTGTATTAATAATTTATATCGACTTGTAAAAGAGAGAGAGAGAGTTGGAGTGAGGAAAAGAGTTTGAAAGAGTGTGGGGAGAAGGGTTTTAAAGAGAAATAACCGGGTTGTAACTCGTAATGTTCTACATACAAATTTAAATAAAATTCTCTTTACTCAAAATACAGTGTAAAAGTATACTCGTACAATTATTCGTTTGTTATTTACAACTACATAACAGGGTATGTAAGCACTGCATAAAGTTTTCGCTTCATAATATTCTTTGACTGCTGCATGAACTACATTCATAATTTGTCATCTTTTTCTTTTCTTTACAGAATTTCTTTTAAATCTCCCTCTTTTTATCTTGTTCTTCTTCCTACTTTTATTCATTTTATATACTTGGTTATTATTTTATTATTACAGAAAGATTCTATTTATAAAAATAAATATTTTATATTGTTAAATATTCAAAATAACTTAGCTTGAATCCAAAAATTGTTTCGTTTGAATAATTCAAATGAATGCCTTTACTTTCAACTTTTACTTTAATTGACGTATACAGCTAGAACGGCTATATTAAATGGGAAAATATGGTGATAATGTCAAAAAGAAACTGTGGGATTTTTTGCAATTTTTTTTCATTTTGGGTCCAACTATATATATATATATATATATATAGTAGTGGCGTACGTGTGGGTCACAATGCTTTTAGCCCTTTATCTCAAGATTGATCAAACCGATTTTTTTTTCCAAATTAGGGTCAAATATTTCTATATAGGGAGATTGATCATAATTTATTTTCTCAAAATTTATTAACAGGATTAGGGATATCACGAAAACCCCTAATTCAATTTTCTTCAGAGGAACTTCAGAAAAACTTTATTACAGCAAATTTGTTTCCTACTATGCATATATAAATAATACAATTTTTTTTTTCAGAAATCGCCCAACCACTTAAAATTGAAATCTATCTCGTAATTCTATTCCATCTTAAATCTTCTCTAGTTTGTAGTCATTTAATTTTCAACATTCACCTGTAATACCAAATCTTAAAAGTCTTTTTTTGTGTTACGTGTTTGCTATCATTAAGTGCAATATGGTATAATACACAGGCGCGCGCGCGCACACACACATATGTATACATCAATAAAAAAATATTTTTATTTATTTATTTTTTAATTTCAGAAGTGAAATAACACTGGATCAGGTAATATAAAAATTGTTGGTTAATAAAACACTTAAAAGTGTTTTATCGGTGAGTTATTTAACTTAAAAATTAACACATAAAATACAGTGCAACTAACATAGTACGTACATAGAAATTGAGAGAGAGAGAGAGAGAGACAGAGAGACAGAGAGACGGAGAGAGAGAGGAAGGATGATTGAAAACATAGGATTAATCTATTTAGGATTCACAATGGATTACACATAGGATTCATAAGTTACATCTACGGTACGGCAGTACCGTAGATTTAACTTTTAAAAATTGTGTAAAAGATTTATAGTATATGAATCCTCATTTATTATTAAAACCCAATTAAACGTGATAAAAACAGATTATTATCACCGTCGTATTTAAATTATATTAAAATAATTTAACAATACATTAAATATATTAAGCTACGGGTGGAAATTTATTAAATTGATGAATATCCAATAAAAAAAGTCTGTATTTTTTTGTTAGTCGATTCTAACAATATGTATGTGTGTGCGTGTGTGTTAATGCAGCGACAAACTAATCCTACTATATATAATACATCGAATAAAAGAGATGGCCGTATCGGGGGGTGGGTTCAACATCGGTGGTGGATAGAAGCGAGTAAAACGGGACTAAACTATAGGCCTCCTCCGGACCATATCTTGGTTGCTTGATCTGTACCCCGCATGGACAGGCAGGCACCAAAACCCTCATAAAAAGTATTTGGCCCTGGTCTTCGACCACCCTATATGTGATTGAAGAACACCGACCGTACGTCGTTGTTGTATTTACAGTACAGATCGGTCCATTTTATTACAAAACTTCATCCCTAAATAGAAAAGTGTACTTAGTATATAACCAAACACAATATTACTATTATTTTTATCAAGATAAACAATTCAGGATTGAAGTGTATTATAAACCAGCGTTGCGTAATATTTAAAGAAAATTCACAACCTCTTTTTAACTTGATGTATTTTTATTTTTTACATAAACTTATAACTAATAAAAATTAATTCGAATTTTAAAAATAATTTGAAGTTCTTTTCAAAGTTAAATTACTTCGTGTCACTAAATAAAGTTACAGCTAACTTTATTTAGGGTTGGTAGTCAACCCTACTCTGACTAAAGAAAAAGTAATTTTTTTTTCATTTATTGGTTTCTTAAAATCTGATTTTTAATAGGATATAATTTCTATATCTTTCTATATTTTAACTCTAAGTAATAAAAAAAGGAATATTTTACAAGTCGTTGCTAGATGATATTTCTTCTTTTTAAACAAAAAATATGTAGATTTTAAAACATTTGTCTCTCGTGTTTCAGTAGTGATAAACAGTTAATTTATTATGTACTTTGAGTAGCATAGTTATTTGCTTGTGTCGGAAAATATTGTTTACTGTGTAATACTTCGAAAAATTCTTTTGAATTTTGGATTTTTTGGATTTGAGACGTAAATTATTTACATTGTATCATTAATTATGTTTTTTTTATTTCCCCTTATAAAGTTATTTGGGATAAATAAGGTCCCGTTTTTAAAACATTGTTCACATTTGATTGTAGTATTTAGTTTATATATTTTTTAATTCCTGTTTAGCTTCCGGAAATCACCGTCAGGTATTACTTCACAGGATAAATTAGGATGATATGTATGAGTGTAAGTGAAGTGTCGACGTTTCTGAGATGTGTGGTTAATTGAAACTCAACCACCAAAGAACATCGATATCCACGATCTACTAATTAAATCGGTATAAAAGCAGCTGCCTTTACTATGATTGAACGTTGGACCTCTTGACTTTGAAATCAGCTGATTTGCGAAGACGCGCTCCCACTACACAAACCCGGCGGGTTAGGTTACATATTTGACCATAGGTACATATATTTGCTTTTCTTTTATTTTTTTGGTTTACATTTGATGTAATTTTTATTTGAATAGTTTATTAGTGTATAAAGTAAATCATAATGGACCGACAAAACGTGGTTCAAAAAAAAAAAAATCTGATGTGAACACTAGATGACTTCCTTGTAAGCCTGTTAAATTACATACACACGTTTATTTGCACTTCATTTAAACTTATTTGATTTGATAGTGAGACAGATTCCTCCAGTTCTTTAATAAAACCGGACGGTTTCACAATCGCTAAAATATTAGTTTTTATTAACATCAAATATTTATGCGATTATTAATTCAACAAATATTATCTGAAAATTATGTTAGAGTAAAACTCCCTTTATTACCCTTCAAATAAATGTAAGTTTTAAACGAATCAAATACTCTTTTTTAATAATGATCAAACCATCAACAAAATGAAAAAAAAAATAGGAGAAGGTTAGTAATTTTACAGAGATATTTATTAAGAAGTAGTGTGAAATAAATGCACAAATAAAAATAATACGTTTCTAAATTATAATTTTCAATTAATATTAAATAATCAGATGTTTCACCAAACCTGATGTGGATACCATACAACTTCCTTCTACGCCTATTAAATTACATATATACATGTTTAAAAGTACATAAAGTTTTAGCTCACTAATAACTTCTGATTTTTTCACTTTTTTTATTGCTATTATTTATTGTAAAAATATTTGTTACAAGGGAAGGTTAATAACTATTAATAAATGTATATATTTAAATTTTTTAAAAAATTCGGAAACGAAGTCGAATTCAAACCAACCTACTTTTCCCTTGTAAGATCCAAATATTTCATTAATATCTTATTTGTCTAAAGAAACGTTTCTTTTCAGTAGTTAACCATTCAAACCCACCGGGTTGATTTAGTAGTGAACGCGTTTTTACAAATCAGCTGATTTGGAAGTCATGAGTTCCAGAGGTCAACTTCTAGTAAAGGCAGTTACTTTTATACGGATTTGAATACTAGATCGTGGATACCGGTGATCTTTGGAGGTCGGCTTTCAATTAAGTACACATCTCAGGAATAGTCTAACTGAGACTGTACAAGACTATACTTCATTTACACTCATACATATCATCTTCATTCATCCTCTGAAGTAATACCTTAGAGGTAATTCCCGGAGGCTAAAAAAGAAAAGAAAGATATGTTAATCATTCATAACGATAGGATAATAGCGATCATCAATTCCGTTTTGCTCTACTTTATTTTAATTTTTATTTCATTTAGTTCAACTTTTGTTATAAGTAATTTGTTAAATTTTGTAAAATTATGTCAAATAAATAAATTTATAATTATTTTGTTAAATTTACAATTTGTTTAATGCAATATAAAATGAACGAGGTCTACAGTTTATTGAATTACTTATTCTTGTTTTTTTAATCCTTTTTTGTAGATTTACTTTTAGTAGTTTTCTTTTATCGACTGATGATGATTGTTTAAAAATCGAAATGTGCACCTTCGTTTTTAAATTCTTTGTTTTTTTTTAATAACTCTTCAAACTTTTCTCTTTTCAACTCTAACTGTAAATACAAAACCTTTTGTATAAAATATAAAGTTAAATAGAAAATAGAATCTGAATTACTATACAAAATTAATTTTATAAAAACTTTCAAATAAGCAAAATATTATTATTATTTGGCAATAAGAATAGTTGTATTTATTTAAATTAATTTAATATTAACAAAAAATACGAGTATTAGTTAAGTTACTGAAACATATGAAATACTTAAATAAAGCAATAAGGAAGTTACCCATATTATAACAATGAGTGCATTGTAATGCACTGTAATACCATATAGTTATTATAGCTATATGAAGATTTAAAAATAAAATTAAGAATCACAGTATGCAATTTAATAATACAATATGGCATGCCAAAGATACTATACAGCATACCTAAGTTGCGCATACCATAAGAGAGACGATAGAAGAAGCCACAAATGAAATAAAAGAAAGATGAACCGTTATGCACAGTAGGTGACTGATATTGCCAGAAGCAGTGGGTGGAGTGTGGTGAGAGTAAACGGTGAATGAGAAACAGAAGGAAGATTTCTTATTTTATATATATATATATATATATATATAAAATAAGAAAAAACACAATCAGCAAGATGCATTTTATTTCTATTTAAAATTACGTTATGAGGTATTTAAAATTTAAAATTAGATTTAAAATTCTGATATTATTTTCATATTTCTTGATCCATTTTATAACAGTATGTAATTCATGGTCAAAAAAACAGGCTGTACACAAATATAAGCAGAAGCTATTTTTAACATATGAATGTAGCAGCAGATATAAAATAATCTTGAAAACTAAAGTTGTTTATTAAAGCAATTCCAAGAATGACAATCAGTTTATTTCAGAAGAATAATAGTAATTAACCAATCACACTCCGTACACAAAATGCACATACAGCAATAAAATTACTTTTTTTTTTTTGTCTTCAGTCATTTGACTGGTTTGATGCAGCTCTCCAAGATTCCCTATCTAGTGCTAGTCGTTTCATTTCAGTATACCCTCTACATCCTACATCCCTAACAATTTGTTTTACATATTCCAAACGTGGCCTGCCTACACAATATTTCCCTTCCAATATTAAAGCGACTATTCCAGCATGCCTTATTATGTGGCCTATAAGTCTGTCTCTTCTTTTAACTATATTTTTCCAAACGCTTCTTTCTTCATCTATTTGCCGCAATACCTCTTCATTTGTCACTTTATCCACCCATCTGATTTTTAACATTCTCCTATAGCAGCACTGCAATTCAAAAGCTTCTATCTTTTCTTCTCAGATACTCCGATCGTCCAAGTTTCACTTCCATATAAAGCGACACTCCAAACATATACTTTCAAAAATATTTTCCTGACATTTAAATTAATTTTTTATGCAAACAAATTATATTTCTTACTGAAGGCTCGTTTAGTTTGTGCTATTCGGCATTTTATATCGCTCCTGTTCGTCCACCTTTAGTAATTCTACTTCCCAAATAACAAAATTCTTCTACCTCCATAATCTTTTCTCCTCCTATTTTCACATTCAGTGGTCCATCTCTGTTATTTCTACTACATTTCATTACTTTTGTTTTGTTCTTGTTTATTTTCATGCGATAGTTCTTGCGTAGGACTTCATCTATGCCGTTCATTGTTTCTTCTAAATCCTTTTTACTCTCCTTATTACTCTCATGTAATAAAATTACATGAGAAAATAAATTTCAAAATTTTCATAACAGTGTCAACACTGTTAAATTTATTTTTATATTATTTTTTCGCTTTAATAAATACTTTAGTTGTATTTACAATTTTAATAGTATTGAGCAATCGCTACCACACGGTTCAGCGTTCACAGATCGATTTTTAATGACTAAGGATTTTCTGTTAACTTTACCGATCTCGGCTTACTCAACAAGGATTTAACAGAGTTTCATATAAACTAAAATTAAAAAAAAAGAAGGAAAACGAGAGGATGGTGAGAAAGTGCAACTGAAACATAAAGATACCGCTTCAGATAATTCTACACAGAATACATCTTAAGACTCGAACAAAGTAACAGACTTCATTTCGCCCATATTCTCTCAGAAAATCTGTATACTGTTATCAATTAAACCAGTGATTCCCAAATTGTGCGCCGCGGCCTCTTCACAGGAGCGCCGCGAAATATTATAAAAGCTTCATAATTAATTGAACCAAGACATTTATAATTATTAATGTTAATAAAGTAAAAAAAAAAAAAAATAATGAAGATACACGAGTTTTATGTATCTTTGTCTCTTACGAGTAGTCATACTCTTACGTAGGGTAGGCGCCATGGAAATTATTTTAATTGAAAAAGGGCGCCGCGACTTGGAAAATTATGACTCGTGAAAAGTTTTATGTATGATTTATTTAATGAAATCAAAGTTACTTGAAAATAGGTACAGAGTTTCCATACTGGAATAACGTCGTCCATTCCAGGAATTGTATGGCTTAGTGAAATATTCAACTGAAAAATAGCTATTCGGTTAGAATGGGGAAATGTTTTATCACATTAATTCAAATTGAAGAAAAACTCTTTCGCTTTATTTTTAATTACTTCCGGAACTTTGACTAAATTATGTCAATAAATTTATTGAAGAAAATCACGTATATAAAAAAAACTTCCTTGAATATTGTCGATTTCAGTGGCCGAGTGATAACTCGGCCTATAATCCGGAGATCCGGTTTCGAATCCCGTTCAGGCGTAGCATTTTTCATACGCTACATGATTTTCGTATCATAATCCCCCTTTCTCAACCTTCGAAAATGGTGAATCAAAAGGAAATACTATGTGACCTGTAACGGTTACTCACAATGATTGATATGTAGATAAATGCTTGGAATAAGACCTTCAAGGCTGAGGAGAAGAAATCGACCGGAGAGTGACGGGGTGATGGACTGCCACCTGCGCAGCCGTCTCGGGCCCGCGCTTGCGTGGATGGAAAACAGTGATGATGCACGGTGACTCTCGATCCCCTAAGCTCGAAGGCACCTCCCGAGGCTGAGTTATGCTTACTTACGGGTTCGGCCCAGAGAGGGGAGTTGGCGAGATAGGAGGTTTAGTCGGTAGGGCGCAGGCACATATACGCACTTTAACTGGCGGAACCTGGTAGCGAGCCCGATACTTCGCCCGTAGCTCGGGGTTCCTCCGACTCACCAACCAAAAAAAATACCCCAAAAAACTCATTTTTGAAAAAGTATTTTACCAAACTTTAATTTATGTGTTATTTTGCGTTGACTGCTTATCAGTGATAATTTTTCTTCGCCAAGCCAACGTTTACTAGCGCTAGTTATGTTACCGTGAAAGCTCGAAATTAGACGATGTCAGTAAGCTCCAGTGAATGTCGACACATACCAAATACGTCAGTGAAAGACCAAATATTTGTTTATATTATTATACATTCGGACCTTCGACGATATACGTCGATATACACAAATAAGCTCTAGTGGGGTTCGAAACGATAAATATAAATAAAATAATATAAAAGATCACCCAATACCAATCCTAAGGTAAATGATTACAAAAAAACCCTCGTAAAAGAAGGAAGTTTAAATTTAAGCGGCACGTAACCTACGCTCGCTAACCTCGTTTAATTAACGTTAAATATACAAATTATACATGTTATTCGCCAACATTGGAGGCGATTAATCAAACACCACATTCATCTGCATTGATTGTGAAAGTCGTATAAAAATATTGAATAAAGGGTAAACCATCTGACCATTTATTTGTACCGTTATCGTTCATTAATAATCTGTATATCCTGACTGGACCTTTCAATTAAAATACTGAAAATTTGATTAATTTTTTTTATAAATGCCGTGAATTTGGTTAATCACCTCCAGTGTTGGAGAATAACATGTATAATCGGTATATTTATCGTTAATTAGACGAGGTTAGCGAGCTAGTAAGCATAGGATTGCCTCAATTTAAGTTGCATTTTATTTTCCTGTCTAGATAGCGCTTTAGGAGAACAACAGCTCTAGAAGGGAAAGTACTGTAATCGGTCCAATTTGGGCATATGTGGTTTTCACCGGATCTTGACGTTTTCACACCTAAGGAACCCAAAAAAAAACCGGATGGAAATTTTCTGGAGTTATGTTCGTATATACGTGTGTTCGGTGCTGGCCTCTAAATTCATCTTAAATCTCCAGAAGTACTAGACCGATTTTGACCAAACTGTGGTCAGATTTCTTTTATAGATGGGGTATTGATTCAATTATATTTTCAACTTAAAAGGTCAAGGGGATGAGGCTGTAGAGCAAAGTCGATATTTCACCTAATTAAGATCATATTTCTGTTAGGCACATTTGTTAACGATTAAAAAATAACAATATTTGAAAAAAAAAATTTTTTAAAGATCGCACACCCCCAAAAAAATGCTGTGTATTCATTTACGATGTGACGTCATAGGTAAGCGTAGATTTAAATAAATTAATAATATAACTATTTAAAGCGTAAGAAAGTAACTCGATCTAGATGGGTCTTGAACTCGTTCGCCAGGTTGACTCGGTACCTAATGCGTAAAGCCTCGACGCTATACAGTTTGCCAAGTAGTGAAATTGAATTACTTTAGTTAGTGCAGACCGTCGCCGCTAGTACCGCCACACCCGCTCAAATTAAAATAATATATTTTAAATTAAATTGTGTGTTAGCCGAGCATCAGAAACAACCCACAGTTGTACGCTGTCATGCGGCTACATTCGTGTTCCGGGAAAGTCCTACAATTGTGTCTTCAGATGTTTTTTTTAGGAAGGTTCCTAACGAGAATCTATTTACCTTAGAGTTTGGTATCGGGTGATTTTTTTTTAATTTCTAGTTATTTTTTCCACCCACACCAGAGCTTATGTTTGTCGACATATACCGGCGAAGGTCCAAAAAAGCAAATATTTTGGTCTTTCATCGAATATTTGGTATGTATCGACATTCACCAGAGAATATTAACATTTGACAGATATTGGACTTTCACGGTAACATATTTTTTTAAAGATGTAGTCCTCAATATTTTCAATTTCTTAAATTAACCTTCTTTAATTCAGAAGAAGAAGGATGAAGGAACTCGGCTAAAATTATATAAAAAAAACTAGGCACCCGGAAATGCACCAACAATTAATTAACAGTAGCGTATTTAGATGTTACCAAAGCACTGCTTTCGAAACGTTAGAATTCCGATCAAGAACGAGAAATTATATTTTTATCTTATTTAATCATTACAATGATAATTATTTTATTTTATATTTCAGATAGCTGTTCGATCTTCCTTGAAACACTTAAGACACGAATGCACACGCATATTATTCCATAAAAATGGTTCACTTCTTAACACCTGAGCTATTGAAACATTCAGTACTTATTATTGCAAACCAAAAGAGAAAACGTTAACCTTAACAATAACTTCATAAAGGTTTCAGGATATAAATAACACTGTATTCAGTTAGTTGATAGTACACGATTATTGATAGCCCCTCCGAAAAAAGCCCTTAAGTAGTGCACGAAACCACGTCATTTTATACGCTTACGAAAGCGAATTACAAAGTAATACAACGGTGTTGATTTCGGATGTCGTTAATAAAACTGCTAAAGTAAGTGTAAGCTGTTGTGCTTCAGTGTCAATGTGATTCGCGAGTATAAATCTATTATCTTTTCATTCTTGGAAGGAGATATGAAATAAACAAACTGCGAGTGTGGGAGTGCGTGTATACACAGCACCGTATCGTACGCGCCTAACTGTTGTAACTACCGGATGTTTATAAACAAAACATCGTTGTTTATTACCGACTTTAAAATAACAGTATAAATTCTCTTATTCCATACTGGATATTTTTAATTTTCTTTTAATTAAAGGTAATTAATAATATTCTTTTAATTTAAGTTAATTATAGTTCTGTGTTTTAGTACTTTTTTTTGTACGCGTGACTACTGTGTGGGTATAACAGGTTATTCTGATTTATTGTTCGATTTATTTACTGTGCGATTATTACCGATTATTGTGATATTTGATAGTGCGATAGCTTGTATGTGCGTATTCGAATAGTTTATCGATATGGCCGATAACTCAGGAACATATTTTTTTAATAAGTACATAAAAAGGGAAAAATTTGCTAAATGGTGAAAAGAAAAAATAGTTTTATATTTATTCAATCAACTTCTTTCTTTCTTTCTTTCTTTTCCTGTTTAGCCTTCGGGAATTACCGTTCAGATGTTACTTCAGAGGATGAATGAGGGTGATATGTATGAATGTAGAGGAGTGTAATCTTGTACAGTCTCAGTTCGACCATTCCTGAGATGTGTGGTTAATTGAAACCCGACAACCAAAGAACACCGGTACCCACAATCTAGTATTCAAATCCGTATTCAATCAACTGCTGGAGAAAAATCCTACGTTGGTTAAAAAAGGAAGTCGCGAAACTTACTTCTGAATGAATTAATTGGTGTGTCGGTTAGTACTATTAATAGATATGGACTGAAGTAAATAGGAAAGGAAAGGTAAAAACTCCTGTTAAAAATAGAAAATGTAGAAAACCTGTACTAGGAAAACGGGATGAATTTGACAGAAATGTAATGAGATTGATTGTACATCATTTATTTTTTCGAAATTAAATACCAACCTTAAAAAAATCGCTGGCTGGGATAAACTGTGACAAGTATTTACCAAAGATTGAACGCAATAGTTTATACAAATTACTGTTGTCGATGGATGTTAAATTTATTAAAAGAAATAAAATAAAAAAGTGTAATTGTTGATAGAGAAGAGACCATAATTTGGAGGCGTAATTATTTAAAAAAGATAGCAAATTATAGAAAAACAGGTAGAAATATTTTTTTATTTGGATGTGACGTGGATAAATGAAAGCCACACCACTTCAAGAATTTGGTGTGATACGATCGTTATATCGGTAAAAACAGAATTTCTGTCAGGATTAAGCAGGGGCCTGCAATCTCCAAAAATAAAGGAAAGCGATTAATTGTCGTACATATTGGCAATGAAAATGGATTTTTATAGGGGGAGATTACTCGTTTTTGAATCCAATAAAACTGGAGATTATCACGATGTCATGAACGGAAATATTTTTAGGAAACGGTTTGAAAATAGTATTATTTTAAAAGTATTACCCGAAAATAGTATTTTTGTAATGTAAATTGCTCCGTATCTTAGTGTAAAATTGGAAAATATTCCAAACACTTCATGGAGAAAATAAGAAATTCCTTAATGGCTGCAATCAAATCCACTTTGCAGAAAACAGTTAAAAAGCAGAACTCCTTGAACATGTAAAACAGAATCGTGACAAATATAATAAATTTTTAATCGATGATTTAGCTGAAACGAAAGGTCATACGGTGTTAAGACTTCCCCTTTGTCACTGTAACTTTAATCCGATTGAGTTAGTGTGGAGCCAAGTAAAAGGTTTTATCGCCCGAAATAATAATACGTATAAAATGAAAGACGTTAAACTCCTGCTTGAAAAAGGCGTGAACGAGGTATCAACTGATATTGGAAACAGTGCGTGAAACATGTTACAGAAGAAGAAAAGAAAATGTGAGACTTAGATAATTTTCTCGATGTTGTGATTGATGAAGTAAGAGATGATTCGTCGTCAACATCAACTTCTGGGAGTGACGGATCGGATATAATTGAGGAAATCCAGTGTTTGTTGGATGCTGACAGAGAATAAGGTAACAATTTTCTTAACGTTTCAAGGTTTTAAATTATTTTTAATTATATGTTGTTATTATTTGGAATATTATTGTTTTCATAGGTTTTATTATGTTGAACATTTTGTTTAGCGGAAAATTAAATATAAATTAAATACTCATAAATAATTATAATTCAATAAATTATAATAGCAATTTACTGAGATACACACATCTCAGTAAATTGCCTAGGCTTTGCGGACGATTTAGCCCTACTATCCAAAAATATAGAAGAGGCCAGATACCAACTGTCAACACTGGAAGAGATTGCAGGAAAAATCGGTCTAAAGATTTCATACGAAAAAACCAAAATTATGGTGAGAGACCCACTATGCATAAGCAAAGTAAAAATAAACAATAATGACATAGAACTAGAAGAAAACTTTAAATATTTGGGGGAAAACATCACGCACAACCTCCAAGAAAATCCAAACTGGAATGAAAGAATAAATAAACTTATCAAAGCCACAATAAAAACACAAAACATCTATAACAAAAAATGCATGTCCATAAACACAAAAATAAGACATTATAACTCAGTTATCCGATCAGAAATACTTTACGGATGCGAAACCATATTTGGACCGTACCAGACAAGGTTTACCGACAAACTGGAAAAGATTGAAAGACAGATTCTACGACGATGCATCGGGAAAAACATTAAAAAAGACGGGATTTGGAGAATAATCCAAACGAAGAGATTTACAAAATTATCATCCCGATAACTAATAAATTTAGAAAGAAGAGAATTTCCTTTCTAGGACATATTTTCAGAACGGAAGAGACCAGACTTATTTGACGGATAATCGAACTTTTCTGGAACAAGAAAAGCAGACCGAACTGGTTATACGAAGTACAGAA
Organism: Lycorma delicatula; assembly: GCF_047948215.1. Lineage (NCBI taxonomy): Eukaryota > Metazoa > Arthropoda > Insecta > Hemiptera > Fulgoridae > Lycorma > Lycorma delicatula. Next base: position 100,225,007 of record NC_134464.1, on the reverse strand, counting down.
AGACATGGAGGAATTAGACATAACCCGTGAAAACCTAAAAACGAAAACCGGAAACTATGAGAAATTAAAAAATAAAGAAACAAGATTCCTATCAAAACCCAAGAAAACAATAAGCCGGGTGTACTCTGAACAAGAAAGGGCAAGAAGATCTGAAGCCCTTAGAAATTACTGGTAAAAAAGGAAAGCTGAAAAACAACAAATCAGCAAGAAAAGAAAGAACTTGCAAAAAAAAATAACTAAAGTGATCCATTATAGTCTTAAAAGTAATAAAAAAAATAATAGCAATTAGAATTATAATAATTTTAATTAAATAAACGAATTAAATAATGTGAGTATCAAATTTTGTGAGGAATTACAACAAATCGTAAGTTTTGTATGTAATATTTTTTAGACATACTGCTCCACAGCGCTCTGTCATATGCAGTGTGTTTATGCGATATCTCCTTTTTAGGATGAACAGAGAGTAATAATGAATTACGGCATCCTAAGAAAACAAATCCCCGCAGATCAATTAATGAAAAGGTTGACGATTTCGATAAAAACGCGATTCATAAAAAAACACACGCATTTTATTTTCTAAACTAACTGCCTACAACAGAAAAAGTGTTACGAGTTGTAAATGACGATAACGAAATACCAGATTTTATAACTTTTACTTTTTATTTACTTTCACTTTTTTTTTTACTTTTTATAACAACATTTTATAAACTGTTAAAAAATATGAATTTTAAATACAAAAAAAGGGGCCGGTAGAGGGCTTAAATCGGGTCAACTGGATGATCGATAAAACGGGTCGGCTGGTTGGAAAAACTATATAAAATATACAACGAATATTATTGAGCCAAACTATTGGGAACTGGGGAATATAAAAGAAAACATAATTGTGTCACTCATTTCGGCGGAACGGCGAATGCACTTGGACTTATGCAGTCGTGAGGTGTAGCGGCATCTCGACGACGGTTTAAGAAGTGAATGTCACGCGGGACTCAGCGATGTAGCTGTGTGGGAGTAGGAGAGCTGTCCGCCTCTCCCTTGTAGACCAGACAGAAGTCCATAATTTAACCTAAGTCTGGGTTACGAACCGAAGTTGAGTTCAGTAAGGTAACTAGGACTAAATTCCGTTGTTGCGAGCAACAGTTTTGGTGATATGTTGTATTTAATTTGCCTCGAATTTCGAGACATTCACAGAAATTGGCTCAATAAAGTAGAACTAGGCGAACTCGGTTAGGTAGTTCAGAGGGAAACGATGTAGGACATTCAAGATGTCCGGAAGAGGCCTACAGCGAAGGGAAAAGTCGAGTTAATAAATCACCGATGTAAATATCTACCGAGGCATTTACATCGGTGGCATCCCAACGAGGCCAGGCTTATAACTATGAGATGTAAAAAGTCAGAGGGCGATAGACGACTTCCGTTAAAGCCCGTCAGGGTAAGGAAAGAGGTGGGGGTGGTGTAGCGATCGGAACGTCACTAAGCGGGTGTCTTCACCTACGTGGTTGGGATGTGTCACTCATTGTAATTTAACGTGGCAGTTCTTAGATGAATTGGAGTGTACTTTTAAGGGGCAATAACTAACCGTAGTTGCGATCAACTTTTTTCGTTCATCCAAGCAAACCTCAAAATTGGAGCTGAAATAGGAGAATAGAAGTTACACTCAGAACCCGGACGGACCAGACCCGTGGTCCTCTGGGATTACGCTTTTGTTTTTTTTGTTTACACTCCAATCAGTAAATTATTTATTGCCATCGTACCACGGCGTTGTACCGAATAAATGATTTGTAAGTGGCATATGCGTTTAGGTGGCAGCAAAGTTAGACGCGGGGTCTTCGTGCTTTCGCGGGTTGGTAGAGTAGTTCTAGACGACTACGTGGTAGTGCTAATAAGTGTCCGATAACTTTGGAGAAGGCTAAGACAGGGTGAAAATTACCGATTCGAGGCATTTGCATCAGTAGCATCTCACCGAGGCCGGCTGATGACTGTGGAATGTGATCAGTTTGAGGGCTAGAAGATGTCCTCCGGTTAAGCCACTCGTGGTTAGGAACGGTGAGGGTGGTATGGCAACCGGACATGTCACATGTCCGGTTGCCATACTGGTGTTCTTCTCCCTCGTGGTGGTGTCTAGGGCGGGGGGGGGGTAATTGGATAGATACATCACTCACTGTGCATTAAGGATTTCTCGGAATCAGATGACGAAAACTGATTGAATTTATTATTTGTTTATTATCGCAGAAAGTTAATTTAAAATATTAGTGAAATTTTACTGTTAGTGCACGGCTGACAATTTAATAACACTTAATAACTCAAGGGAGCTACTTAAAAAAAAAAAAAACACTTTTAATGAATTATACGTACGGTTTATCAGATGTTCCAAACAAGGTAAGAAATATTTATTGATCATTTAAAATGTCTTAATTTATTTAAATTTAAAATATTTATATAATTTTTGTAAAACATATTAGCGTGTGTGTGGTAACTGAATAATAATGACGCATAATTTTTTTTTTATATGCATCAGGATTTACAGATGCTTGTGAATCGGCCGGTTGAACACTTGCACGCGCTGTCTGTTTACTTGAACTCTAAGCTAACCGAATTAGATACAGTAATATTTAATAATCTTTACACCTAATATAAAGTTACGGTTGTTGCTGTTATTATTACATTCAAATTTAAGCAGAAGTCATTCCTGATAATCTTTTTGAATTAGAAATTTTTTTTATGATATGCTCAAAATATTTCCACTATTACATGTCTGTGTATTTCATCACCCACCATATTGCGCAACAAAATAATGGATGCTATTGAAATTAATATCCTATTTTACATAGAAAAAGAAATAAAAAAAAACAAATCCCTTTCAAATACATTGAAATTAAATTATACATAAATTAATAAAATATTTCAATTACATAAAATTATGTAATATAATTACAATAACATTATTATTTAATTCATTGTAAATTATTAATACCGTTAAAAAATATTTACCGATTAATAATGAATTTGAACTTTAAATAATCGTGTTCAATTTAAATATGTAGCTACATACAATAACCGAAGGGTCATCTTCACTACACGCATTCATGTCCATGATATACTGATCATCACACGTTATAGGTAAAATGTTCAATATTAATAATGCATGTATATATAAAATACATGTGCATGTTTTTTGTATTAGGTAACTAGCCTGACCGATCAGGTTTATCCTTTTATATCTATATGAGAAAATAAAACTATTCAGCATAAATATTTTAAGTTAAGCGAATAAACGGTTAAAAGATTTGTTGTTGTTGTTTTTTTTTTTAATGAATATTTTGTGTTTCGTTAAATAACAAAATAGCTTTTTGATATTTAAAAAAAAACTGTTAGTTTTGTCACGTAAGCGCAAGTAAAAAGAAAATAAATTAATAAATTTTATGTTGTAAGTTTTTATCTGCATGAAGATACTTTATTTTACTTTTGTTAGAAATATGCAACAATAAATCATTTAATATTGAATAATATTCTAATTATATAATCATGTTGATAATCTCTCTATAATATTTTGAAAAAACAACTTTTACAATCATTAAAATTGAGACTTTTTTATTGAATTCAGTTTAATTTCAAATAATTTTAAGGACTCTACAAATGCTGAAATCGTTTGATTATTTGAAGTACAATGAGCTTGGAAAAAATTATTTGTACCATAAATGTACATATATATAAAACACAGTTTTTTTAAATATTTACAGGACTATTGCTATAAAAAAAACAAAAAAATCGGGAATAATATTTATCCGTATTTAAGCTTCTACATATTCTATCTTCAACGCAATACGGCACTTAGATTTGTTTTCAAACACATTAGAGAAGTCTTCTTTTGGAATCGTCTTTATGATGCTTCTAACACTGTCTTCTATGGCATCTATAGATACGTACATTTGCTGCCAAGTAATGCCGAGCTTGGAGTGGCAACGATTATTATCCGACGTAAAAACATGTTCCTTTCGTAGTAATCCTCCTAACCAAATAATTGTTTTATTTTTAATAAATGAATGCAACGATTTTGAAATGAAATATAGTTGGATAATTCTGTATTCTTGTAAAATGTAATATCGGATGACAAAATATTAACCGTTACTAATTACACGGTAAAAATTGCAACGGATGGTACGAGGCTCGGCTGATAAATTTTGCACATACACGCGTAGAATGGGAATGAAAAGACATATTGAAATGAAATAAAAGATGAATAAAAGTACAATACCTTAGCTACAAAATGCATATTTATTTTTTTTTAATGTAATCTCCGTTTACACTGTTACAATTTATCCAACGTGTGACAAGTTTTTGTATTCCGTCACTGAAAACGTCTGGCAGTCTTTCTCGAATCCAAGTGGCCACAGCTTCCTTCACCTCATCGTCAGTGGTGTAATGATTACCTTGTAAATCCCTCTTGAGATGACGGAAGAAGTGGAAGTCGTACGGAGCCAAATCCGGTGAGTATGACGGATGTGGAACAGACTCAAACTTCAGCTTGTGGAGAGCCGTCAGAGAGTTTACGCGGTACCCATCATGCACAGATTTACGGTAACCCAATTAACGGAATAGCGATGCGTTGCTGGGTGATTCGCCGGTCACTTTGAAACAAATCGTCTACCTCCTTTCAATGTTTCTCACCGGTCATAGAAACCGCTGCAAGGTGCGTCCTCAATTGTCGCTTTACCAGCTTCACTTTCGTGAAATTTCAACGGCTACTTTGTTCGTCTAACATCGAATTCATTACATCGTCACACTGTTTCTGCACTTCTGATATCTTAAACGTTCTGTTGTGGAACAACGCGTTAACACAAAGAGGTTAACAAAGGATAGAACAAGATGGAGAGCAGCAGTCGTGACAGGACCTACCGTAATGGCAGAACACTACGAATGAACCATTCTTTGACAGTTATTTAAGAGGTAACGTAGTATTTTTTTTGAAACTAGCTGGGAAAAATTGTAATTACTTCCAGTTTTGTTAGAATTGTCTCAGTCCAAAGATTGTTCGTTTTCAATGCCTTTAAAATTATGTTTCAAAACCCTACCTCTCCATCAAAAATGATTTGAGTTGCGATCTTCCAATCGGAGCTCTCTGGGTGCTGGTAGTTTTTAATAATTAAGAAATGTTTCCTATATTTAAATTGAAAAAAAATTGAGGAAATTTGTATACCAATGACAATTAATAATTATCCAATATGCTTTTGAATCGATGAGTAGTGGTCATTTAGTCATTAAAAATAAATTGCATATAACGTTTTATGTTCTTAGGTATTTAATTATTTTCAAAAATTTTATTTATTTTTTTTGTTGTCTTCAGTCATTTGACTGGTTTGATGCAGCTCTCCAAGATTCCCTAACTAGTGCTAGTCGTTTCATTTCAGTATACCCTCTACATCTTACATCCCCAAAAATTTGTTTTACATATTCCAAACGTGGCCTGCCTACACAATTTTTTCCTTCTATCTGTCCTTCCAATATTAAAGCGACTATTCCAGGATGCCTTAGTATGTGGCCTATAAGTCTGCCTCTTCTATTAACTATATTTTTCCAAATGCTTCTATCTTCATCTATTTGCCGCAATACCTCTTCATTTGTCACTTTATCCACCCATCTGATTTTTAACATTCTCCTATAGCACCGCGTTTCAAAAGCTTCTAATCTTTTCTTCTCAGATACTCCGATCGTCCAAGTTTCACTTCCATATAAAGCGACACTCCAAACATATACTTTCAAAAATCTTTTCCTGACATTTAAATTAATTTTTGATGTAAACAAATTATATTTCTTACTGAAGGCTCGTTTCGCTTGTGCTATTCGGCATTTTATATCGCTCCTGCTTAGTCCATCTTTAGTAATTCTACTTCCCAAATAACAAAATTCTTCTACCTCCATAATCTTTTCTCCTCCTATTTTCACATTCAGCGTCCATCTTTGTTATTTCTACTACATTTCATTACTTTTGTTTTGTTCTTGTTTATTTTCATACGATAGTTCTTGCGTAGGACTTCATCTATGCCGTTCATTATTTCTTCTAAATCCTTTTTACTCTCGGCTAGAATTACTATATCATCAGCAAATCGTAGCATCTTTATCTTTTCACCTTGTACTGTTACTCCGAATCTAAATTGTTCTTTAACATCATTAACTGCTAGATCCATGTAAAGATTAAAAAGTAACGGAGATAGGGAACATCCTTGTCGGACTCCCTTTCTTATTACGGCTTCTTTCTTATGTTCTTCGATTATTACTGTTGCTGTTTGGTTCCTGTACAGGTCAGCAATTGTTCTTCTATCTCTGTATTTGAACCCTAACTTTTTTAAAATGCTTAACATTTTATTCCAGTCTACGTTATCGAATGCCTTTTCTAGGTCTATAAACGCCAAGTATGTTGGTTTGTTTTTCTTTAATCTTCCTTCTACTATTAATCTGAGGCCTAAAATTGCTTCTCTTATCCCTATACTTTTCCTGAAACCAAATTGGTCTTCTCCTAACACTTCTTCCACTCTGCTCTCAATTCTTCTGTATAGAAATCTAGTTAAGAAAAAATTTTATAGCTTTTGGATTTTCGTAATAAATATTGTATTGAAATATTTCATTTCTTTCCGTAACTGAAGAACTGTTCATAATAAGTTAAAGTTCATAATAAGTTAACGGATAGATCAGTGATTATTCACGAAGAATATCTAAGTGAATGTCTTACAAAATTACAGTTTTAAAAAAAAATTATAATATTTCAAATAAAGAAGATATTTTTTTCTCTGTCGATTACAAAGAAAAAATTGAAAAAAAATTATCATACAACTTTGGAGAAATAATTTCTCAATTTTTACGAACGCAAGCGTATCGAAAATGTTTCATCCCCAACTTATCGTAGAATCTAAAAGATATATCTGTTCCTTGATCTGATTTTTTAATTAAATGGACAGTATTTATTTTTAATTACGGGTAGAGATAAAATTTACGCCAATTTTTAACTGAGGTTTCCATTTTAGGTTAATAATACAAGGTAACATATCGGCTACCTGTTCTAATCCAGTATACGCATAAACAAAATATTTTGTTGAGTAATAACGCTTTGTTACTAAAATTACAAATAAATATAATAAAAATTAATAATTATGAATGGTTAATAAAAAAAAAGTACAAAACAATGTATTTACATGAATAAAATAAACAAGTTTTTAAAATTATGTGTGAATAAAATTTAAAATTCAATATAGTCTAAGCGATTTAATTTTGTATTTATCCATGAAAATAAATTATACGTTAAAGGAATAGTAATGATTATTATTATTTGAAAATTTCCTCTTATAATAATAACAACGATTATTATCGTTCATTTAATAGTTTATGTCTGATAATGAATGTTTAAATCTTGGAATGCAGGTTAACTTCTTGTTTGTGTTTCTTAAATCATGTACATATGTATTTTTAATTACCTGTCTACCTTAAATGTAACATATAACATTGTTACATAGCTAATAATAATCAGCTAGTCATCTTACAGTTGTCCTATTTAGTTAGTTACTAAAGTATTTTTTAATGGTATGGTAGTACTTAGAAAATCATAAAATTTATTTATATATTTTTTAATAAACCGATTGTAAGAAATTGAAAAGTGAAAGTTTTTCGGATTAATATGATTTCATATCGTAATATTATGTATTATAGATGTTTGTTAGTTGTATAAGTATTGTACTTTTGCTTGTTGTAGTTGTTAATATACACCCACTCACTAAATAAACTTGACAGGTCAACAATTCTGTTTAATGTGTTATTTTATTATTATATTGACCCTTTATATTGACCTGTATGATAATAAAAAAAGAAAAAAAAAAGAACACTTAAAACAAATAAACAGGTTCATTTTGTAGGCTACTTTTTTATTATTCGACCTCTATTTATTTTAATTATTCTAATAGGATTATTGTAATGTTTATAATATTTTAAATGATATTATATTTATTTAAATTTGATTATATTCCTAGTATACTATTAAATTTTTATGTAAAGAAATTCCAAATATGACTCGTTGGTGATGGGAATATGTAGAAATAAATTTTTATTATCTTTAACTTCTAAATTATATCAATACTATATAGTACAGCCTATATAAGGTTAAAAGAGGTGTTAAAAAGCCGTTGAATGCAATACCGGATTTACTCTGGCTTAATTTATTACATAAATATAAAAAAATAAAATTTTCTAAGATTATAAATATTAAGTTAATGATGTTAAAGAACAATTTAGATTCGGAGTAACAGTACAAGGTGAAAAGATAAAGATGCTACGATTTGCTGATGATATAGTAATTCTAGCCGAGAGTAAAAAGGATTTAGAAGAAACAATGAACGGCATAGATGAAGTCCTACTCAAGAACTATCGCATGAAAATAAACAAGTACAAAACAAAAGCAATGAAATGTAGTAGAAATAACAAAGATGGACCACTGAATGTGAAAATAGGAGGAGAAAAGATTATGGAGGTAGAAGAATTTTGTTATTTGGGAAGTAGAATTACTAAAGATGGACGAAGCAGGAGCGATATAAAATGCCGAATAGCACAAGCTAAACGAGCCTTCAGTAAGAAATATAATTTGTTTACATCAAAAATTAATTTAAATGTCAAGAAAAGATTTTTGAAAGTGTATGTTTGGAGTGTCGCTTTATATGGAAGTGAAACTTGGACGATCGGAGTATCTGAGAAGAAAAGATTAGAAGCTTTTGAAATGCGGTGCTATAGGAGAATGTTAAAAATCAGATGGGTGGATAAAGTGACAAATGAAGAGGTATTGCGGCAAATAGATGAAGAAAGAAGCATTTGGAAAAATATAGTTAAAAGAAGAGACAGACTTATAGGCCACATACTAAGGCATCCTGGAATAGTCGCTTTAATATTGGAAGGACAGGTAGAAGGGAAAAATTGTGTAGGCAGGCCACGTTTGGAGTATGTAAAACAAATTGTTGGGGATGTAGGATGTAGAGGGTATACTGAAATGAAACGACTAGCACTAGATAGGGAATCTTGGAGAGCTGCATCAAACCAGTCAAATGACTGAAGACAAAAAAAAAAAAAAAGATTATACAATAAATTTAAAGATAAGATCCTCAGAGTAAGTACCTATAAGTACCTATTACTTATTATTTTTATTTATAAAATTATTCTTCTGTCATCAATCTTTATCCATTTCGGTAAATAAAACATGCAAAATTTGTAAAAATAATGAATAAAATAGGAGATTTAAAAAAAAAATATCGGGTATTTAAATTGTTGTATTTCTTAGATGAAGTGTACAGTGTTGACCTAAGGCTTGAATCAAAAATGAGTGATTCGGGACCCGGGGGTCTTGGGACTGGAACCTGTGACATAGGAGGGCTCTCTAGGAGGGAGAGGTTAAGACTGTGTCCCAGTGGTGGGTCTCTTTAGGGATTCGTCGCTTGAGGCGAGGCATAAAAACCATAGTCCCGATGGGGATGCTCTCTAACGGGTTCCCGTTAGAGGCACGGCAATGGCAGACCATAGTCCCGGTGGGGAGTCCCTTTTGGAATTCTCTCAGTTGAGGCGAGGCGTAGAAGACCGAGCCTTAACCACTTGGGTTGCTCTGGCATTGACGGCATAACCGGACGGCGCCAGGGGGTTCTGAGTGGTTAGATGCGAGGCATCTCCTAGGAGCACGTGATGTTTGATTGCAAGTTCAGTTCCAATCAAACATCACGGGTGCTGAGGGTGGGGGGAAAAAAGGCTTGAATCAAAAAGCAAAAATGAAAGTTTTAGTTTTGCTCATGGCTACAGATTGTTTTCCTATCCCTCCGCTTGATAATCACTAGCAAAGATGACGACTCCTGAACACAAAGCCTTTTTCTGTTCTGGAGTACTCTAAATGTGGATCTGCTGTTACCAGTTCAACGTTCGTTCCGTACAAAAATTACTTGAGAAGCTAAGAGTGACAATAACATTTATCGATGGTATAATCGGTTGGGAACGACCAGATACCAGTGTAAAGGGAAGGGCACGGGAAGACCGAGGGTGACTGAAGAAAATGTAGAACCTGCGACATTTTCTTCAGGGAGCCTTTCCTGCGTAGACCTAAAAAAATTGTTCGGAAGGCCATCCGCGAAATAGCGATGCCGGTAATGATAGACTGGATTGTTTTATGAAAACGCTTACATATGCATCCATACTGTTTACAGCTGTTACAGTTTTTGAACATAACGGCTACGTTGTCCATGCCGACTTCCCGATCGAATGATGCAGAATGAAAATGTTGATTTTCATGATCGTATTGTTTTTGGTGATAAGTCACCATTTCATCTTCGTGGAAAAGGTAACACATTATAATGTTCTGGGGATCATAAAATCCCCATGAATTCTCTTACAATACGAAAGATTCCTCAAATTATCTGTTTCTATGCGATATCTCCACGGCAAGTTCACGGGCCGTTTTTTGTTCAACCAAGCGTATCAGGAGTTGCTTAACTGGAAATTTTACGTACACAGCTGTTTACTCAATTGCAAGAAGGACCAGAGGATTCTACTTGGCAACAGGATGGTGAGTCTCCTCACTGGCATATCTCTGAACGGGAACGGTTGAATGAGCTTTTTCTCAACAGCTGGATTGGTGAGCATGGACTGATGACAGTGATTGTTTGCGTTGGTCTCTGAGATCACCCGATCTGGCCCCATATCATTTCTTCCCGTTTTATTTTAAAATATCCGAGGCTCAAAAGATACTGTACATAGATAAGTAGAACCCAGGATCCACTGAGTTCAATCCAGATACACTATCTATCCAGATACTTTCTATCTTGTCAGCGAAATATCATTCAAAGAATGGACTAACGGAGAATAACAACAAACGAGCAGCACTCACAGCGAAAATTTCCGAATTACATTTTTTAAACTTCTATAATCTATAATAATCAGGAAGCTGTCCTTTCTTCTGCCCGTTCAATAGAATCAGGAGTAAAGGAGGAAAGTCTAGCTTTTGCGGTATGTAGTATGTTACTGTAACTCCTAACACCTTTGTGTTTCGTCTGTGTTTATAAAGCAGAAGTTATACTTTTTTTATATTCAGTATTGGCTAAATCTTTGTTAGATTTATAACAATAGAACCCTAAATTGTTTACCATATCCTTTGGCATCGGTCATTTCTGTGATTCCATATACATCCTAATATCTATACTGGAGCAATACTTAAATTTCAACAAATTTAGAGTACTTTACATTTCTATTTGTTTTTTTATGCTAATCTTGATCTTCCTGATGCTTTTTTTATCTCCATTATTAAATTATCATCCTTGGAGATCAAGGTATGATCAGTAGTTGTTTCTAGTTCTTTTGTAAAGAGAATTTTCTGGAGATAATTTTTAGTTTTTTTTAGAAAATCGTTTTTACATTACTGCCCAAAAAACGTTTATGTATTTAAGGTGTATGTATGTATGTATGTATGTTTGTTTCACCCTAGCAGGTTAACCGTTGAACCGATTTAGATATATGACCTGGCATTTTAATATATATGTTTAAGTTAATTTAAAAATTCTTTCAGATGAACAAGTCTTTGAATAATTTACATCTGAACGCTTCATTCTGAACATTTCAGAAACTTCACGTGTGAAGCTGGTATTTTACTGGTATCTTTATAGATTGCCCAAAAAGGATTGTAATTTTTTTAGGGTGTACGTAGTATTCGTATGTATGTATCTTTGTTCCACCGCATCAGCTCAACCGCTGAACCGATTTAGATATATGATCCACATTGGAATACTTACGTTATTATCGAGACTGTCGTAGGCTATATATATATACACACGAGTATATATATATTTAAATAAATTTAAAAAATTTGAAAAAAAATTGTCACCCAAATACTCGTTAATTATCTCATATTAAAGAGCAATATTTATTTTTGGCAGCAGTGATTTTTAATATTTATCTCTTGTTAACATATTTTTTTAACAATTTAAAAAAAAAACACAATTTTGTGTTTCTGATTTTCCTATCCACCATTGTATTTAAAATAGCAAAATATTTAACTAAAGTTGTCAGCAAACAAATATTATTGTTATTTATTATTATTTAAAATTTCTAAATCCATTATTTATATATTTATTTATATTTACGTCTTTATTTTTATATTGTTCTATTTTTCAGTTTTTTTGCATTAAAAATATAATTCGATCATTACTACTTTATAAGTCTTATTACCATTTATTTTAATTCAAATATTTTTTTTAAAGATTTTATTTAATTGTCTATAAATAAATATTTATTTCAATATAATCTGATTTATTAACAAATATATAAAAAACTGTATTTAAGTTAACCGATACAATTAAAGACACCGCTACGTGTGAATCCACCTTAATAGATACCTGTGAAAATAACCCCTTAGTTGGGTCATCTCAAGGGCTACTCATATCAAGAAGTTAAAGGTCACGAATCGAACAGAAAGCGTGCAGTTTAATATCGTAAGAAGCTATTCATTTGTCGGTCGTCGCACACTATAGATCAACCTTATTAAATTGCTACTTTCAAACAATATCAAACATAGCCGCCATACGAACAGATTTTATATTATTCACGCTAATATTTGCTGTCGACTGAAAAAATATAGTTAGTAATGATTTTACCAAAGGCTATAACATAAATCATCGGTATGCAGTTTATATGAAACTTTATTAAAATGAATTTTAATGTATAATTTAATATTATTATTATTAAATTTAATTAAAGCTTACAATAATAAACAATTTTCACAACACCACGAATTCCTACCGCATTTAATTCCTCGGTTAGAAATCACAATACTTCCCGGTGGTAAATTTAACCAAAATGTGGTTTTAATACTGCATGGTTTCAAAAATAAAAAGAATATATTTTACTTCCATGTTCCAGAGGTAATGAAAGTAAGGACGATTTCTTAATGTATATTGTTTATTTAGTAAATACGAAATAATTAACGTAAAACATAAATAAATTATAATTGTTACTACGCTCAAACGAAACAGAAGATGATGACGATATGGAAATTGTCATCGTTTCACTCTTAATATCTAATGCATCGAAAATAATAACTAGAATAGTAAAAGGCCGAATAGAATGTGTGGTGGAAGGTGTATTGAATGACTAGCTCGGTTCCAGGCAGGAGAAAAGTACAAGGAAAGCAATTCTGGTCTGCAGGATAATCTTAGAAGACAATATCTAACCCACCGGGTTGGTCTAGTGGTGAACGCGTCTTCCCAAATCGGCTGATTTGGAAGGCGAGAGTTCCAGCGTTCAAGTCCTAGTAAAGCCAGTTATTTTTTACGAATTTGAATACTAGATCGTGGATACCGGTGTTCTTTGGTGGTTGGGTTTCAATTAACCACACATCTCAGGAACGGTCGAACTGAGAATGTACAAGACTACACTTCATTTACACTCATACATATCATCCTCATTCATCCTCTGAAGTATTATCTAAACGGTAGTTACCGGAGGCTAAACAGGAAAAGAACGAAAGAAAGAAAGAAAACAATATCTAAAAAAGAAACAATCTATATGGCATACATAGATCTCGATAAAGCATTCGATTGTATATACTGACATACTTTTACATATTTATAATTTTAAGGAAAATTGAATGGAAATTTAGATAAGAATAGTTATGTGCAATCTTTAAAAGGACCAAATAGTTGTGATAAAATAAAAATTCACGTACGATTCAGACAGGAAAAGACAAGGATATAGTCTAAGTTACTTTGAGCTCACACGGAATTAAAAGAAAACTTCAAATAACTATAGAAGAAAAAAAAGATTCATCGTTGATAAATCATTTCACTAAAACCATTAATAAAAAATCTTTAACGGTATGAGTTATGGCTACTAGAGAAAGTCAATTAGGAAATAAACTAGAGTAAAAAAAAAAGTATTAATATTTGATAAAAAGGAGTATAATAAAGATAAAAAAAAAAAAAAAAAATAAGTGAACATAAAATAAAGAAATTATAAAATTCTGCTATTTACGGAGTAAAATTACAAAGAAATAATGAAGTTATTCAGAAAGGAGAGATTTCATGCAAAATAAGAAATCTGTAATGGATGTAAGATATATTTTTAAATATTTATGTTCAATCCTTATAATTTCAATGTATAGACATCAGTAAACGCTGATAAAAAAGTAATGGAAGCTTTTGAAATTTATGTTAGAAGTTGATGTCGAAAATTACGGGTGATTTATTACAAATTTTTTAAAATAAAAAACAAGCTAGATTAGTAAGCGTGAAAAAGATAAAAGATGTAAAGTAAAAGACAATTACTACTAGAATATGTAAAACTAAGGATGTAATAATTATATTGAAGTTAAATGTTTAGTACGAAATGAAAAGAAAATAGATTGCATTGGGGTTGGAGTATTTGTTACTTTATTCTTTTTTTTTTATTTATGGATTATTTTATTTATGATTATTATTTTTAAATCTAAGCAAATCACTGATGACTATATAAAAAAAAATAAAAAATTCAAGAAGAAATTCATACATTTTTTTTTCAAGCTGTAATCACAAGGACTTCATTATTCTTTATGAAATTGTTGTTTTCTTAAATTTTATTGATTCATTTTACCTAAACACTTTGACAGATAACAAAAAATGAATAGTATTTAAAAAAAAATTTCATAGAAAATGTTTTACCATTTTTAAATCTAGTTCTATTTTCCTCTTGGCAGAACGGTCTTCGTTTATGATTTCCTAGCTTTACATTTCACCAAAATGATACAAGAATAAAAATTAAAGCTATATAAAAACGATATAGTTATTTCCTATTATAATAGGAATTATAATAGTTATTTCTCTTTATTATAATATAAACTATTTTTTCTTTACATTCACACTGAATTTATAAGAAATAAATATAAACAAATACGAATGTGGTGTATAAAAAATATATTTTTCGTTATTGATATAAATAATTGAATAATAATGTGTAAGGAAGCGTTTAATATGCAGTGACGATTATTATGTAATAAGAATCTGAGTTAAATTTGAGAAAGGATGTTATAGAGCGTCGTTTTGTACGGATGTGAAACATGAACACAAAGAAAAAGGGGGAAAAAGAAAGGATTGACTCGATTGCAATGTGAATATGTTGAAGGTTGGAGAAGATTATAAAATCTTCGAATCAAGAGAAGAGGTAAAAATGAAGAATGAACTCGAAGTTTTATCAGAACTAATAAAAATAGGAAAAATATGCGAAAATATTTATCATGAGAGAAAAAAATTGATCGCATATAACTTTATAAAAAATGGAAGGTAGGAAAAAATTAAATTGATACATAATCTAATAGGAAATGAGATCTATCAAGAAATCAAAAGTTTAGCTGGATGTAGAAGGCAATGGTAAGGATAAATGGACTTATTTCAGGGCAGGTACATAAAAGAATCTTCAAAAAGTAACACAACCTTATGGAAAAAACAAATAAGTTACAATAGTAGATGAAAGTGGCTTCCATTAGTCACATAATTGAATACACGTTGCATGCTCTTAAGCACACGTTATAACGTTTATCGAGGAATTGCAGCAACACGTCGTTCAATTTCGCTCTGCAATTCGGGAATGTTGTGAAGATGAGTTTTGTAAGCAGCTTCCTTAAGGTACACCTACAAAAGAAAATAAGGAGGGGATAAATCAGGTGACCGAGGGAGCCACAACACGTTTGAAATTACTTGTTCATAAAAACACCTATCCAGCAAAGCCATAGTATTGTTGGCTGTACGAGCCGTAGCATTATACAGCTGAAACAATTTGCACTCTAGCAGGTCTAGTGTACACAAATTGTTGCACTTGTATTTAGCGCTCACTTTACAGAGTGTCATGAAAGATTCATGATACTCGTGAAGATTAAAGAATTCGGAAGAAGTGCAGGACTGACGAGATTCCTCTGAATATATCTTGCATATATTAAAGTAGGTCCGGCCAAAAGTAGAGTAAAAGAAACTGATATATTTAACTACATGATGATGTAATCTTCGGAATAACTGTCACATATCCATCTACATGTTATGAACCAACCTATCACATTACCTTTTCCTTCACGGATAGGCTTTCAAAGACCACTCAAATTTCTTACAGTTCTTATTTCTTTCGGACTGTTTAGTTACTCTTTCTTCATTCTATATTGCACACCAAACACCCACTTTTTGTCCGTGGAAAGGAGACTCGTCAAACTGATGTGGGTTTTTCACATTTTATAATTGAAAATTAAAAATCTCATCGACAAAAACCAATTCTCAAATTCGTTCCCGACTGGCGTTACAGATGACATGAACCAGTGAAAGCTACACGTTTTCCAGTGTCGGCAGGTAAAAACTCGTCAACACGAATTTTTTACGTGTGAGCACTATCAACGGAGAGACCAGACTGGCAAGATAGGCGTCGCACAGATTTCTTGGGACTAAAAGAATATGCAGCTTGGACGTCACCAACTTTTTTGGAGTTAGCAGTTTTTGTCGACCACTTTTGGCTGCAATGGTACATTTCTTATCTCTTGGTACTTGTCGTACATCCGCTATTTGGAGGACTTGTTTGGTACATCCACACCGTAATTTTCTGTGAATGAATTCTGGGTCTGGACATAATTGGCATATCGAGTATATTGGAAGACAATGAATATTCTCTGAAGCATTGTGTAACCCATTTTCCTTCAATTAAACATGTAAAATAAGAAGGAAATATTCTTCTATAAGGTTGCATCACCCTTTAAACATTCTGTATATTTATTGGATTAGATCAGGTGGAATTACAGACTAATATGACTATCATATATGGCTGGACCTCAAACGCGGGGAATTGGTGTAAGAGTTGACCAAGTTCCTTACCGCTCACAGGTGCTTTAAAGTATTACACGTGCACACGGACGCCGAGACCATCGGCTGAATGTTATTATTATCGTGTAGCAAAGGATACCGCACGGTGTTTGTGCGTGAACGGTTCCTGCTGCATAGATAAGCATGCCGGAAAGAATTCGTCGTGCTTACCCCAGAAAACATCATTGAGACCATGCTGAGGTCCGATCGGACGTGGCACTGGGTGTGAACGATGTTGGTTAAGATTATCTGAAAAAAGGTAGTGGAAGAAGTGCAGGAGTAACGAGATTCCTCTGAATATATCTTACATATATTAAAGTAGGTCCGGCCAAAAGTAGAGTAAAAGAAACTAACCCACCGGGTTGGTCTAGTGGTTAACGCGTCTTCCCAAATCAGCTGATTTGGAAGTCGAGAGTTACAGCGTTCAAGTCCTAGTAAAGCCAGTTATTTTTACACGGATTTGAATACTAGATCGTGGATACCGGTGTTCTTTGGTGGTTGGGTTTCAATTAACCACACATCTCAGGAATGGTCGAACTGAGAATGTACAAGACTACACTTCATTTACAATCATACATATCATCCTCATTCATCCTCTGAAGAATTATCTAAACGGTAGTTACCGGAGGCTAAACAGGAAAAAGAAAGAGTAAAAGAAACTGATATATTTAACTACATAATGATATAATCTGCGGAATAACTGTTACATATTTACCTACATGTTATGAACCAACCTATCACATTACCTTTTCTTCACGGATAGGCTTTCAAAGACCACTCAAATTTCTTACAGAAGTTCTTATTTCTTTCGGACTGTTTAGTTACTCTTTCTTCAGTTTATTCTCTTCTACTGAGTTTTTCTTTTCTCCTACAGCAACCTTTAATTCAAAACTTTTCTTTCATATGCTTTTCGATCTGTAAAATGATTTTTTGACAGTCATTTTCTGTTGAACTTTTTGAGTTCATCTTTCATCTACATCATAATACCACCTTGACCTTTTTAGTTAGAGAAGTTGTTGAAAATCTGTTTGCTTAGCCTCCATAGTTTTTAGTCGTTGTTTTCTTCTTTTTACTTTCAAGTCTTCAATTTTATCGTATATATCTTTATTTCATCTCAGCTTATAGCCTTCTTGTTATCTTCTTGGACCAGAAATCTTTCTTAAAAGTTTTCTTTATATCTTGAATACAATTTTTATTCCAGTTATATTTGAAGTTTCCATGCCGTACAAAATTATGGTCTTACACCTGTACTGTAATACCTTAATTTTGCATTTATAGAAAGGTTCTTTTTATTAAAAATTATTTTGGTTTAAAATTTTAGTTGTCTTAATTTGGATATTTTGGTTTCAGTCATTAGTTTATCTGTTCGGATTCTGCTAATTATTTCTCCAATATATTAAAAATTGGCCGTGGTCTTAATTTTGTCATACTTCATTTTTTTTAATTTAATTTTCCGCATTATTTTATAAAATTAAATTACGAAATTTCTGGAAACTGATGTTTTAAATCACCGTAATACATATAATTACTTAACCTTTGACACTTTGGCATTTATGAATGTTGTTATAGCTTACCGATATAGAAAAATTCAGCTTAATCGAATTTTTTGAATCGATGCTACTGAACAGTGTCGGTAAAATAATTCTTAAGTTTGTTTCATTTGTTTTATCTTTATTTAAAAAAAAAAAATTATTCATAAATAAAATGATATAAATTTCTTTTAAAGATGTGAATTATATTTTTCGAATAATTTAAAAAAGAAAAATATTTTTAATATTTGCATATAAAATATACATAATATTAGTTCAGTTTTCTTAAAAAAAAAAAAAAAAAAAAAAATTACCCATAGGTGTGACGGACAGGATTTTATGAATATATATTTATACATTACGGATTCACTGTTGGCATTTAGTATAAGATTTCACGTGTGGTCATTACAATAAGTATTACTTTAGTTATGGCTACCGCAGAGAAATGATATTCAGCCGGTCCACTGTCGGATTAAGGTTAATTTAGAACGTTCTTACAATTTTAAAAAGTTATATCGCAAACCTTTCCGACTGGAATATTCAGAACCTTACGATATAACACGGTAGATAAATACTGCGACTAAATGACCCGTGAGAATTTAATTTCGTTACATTAAACCAGGGTACAATAGTTATAAAATGTCATAAACGTTTACTCCTATAATATATATATAGTAAGTAAATACAGTAGGTCTACAATGTAAATAAAATATTTTTATCACTGCCTTAACAGGACGGATATATAAAAGAATTTCATATTATGACATTAATGTTTTATTATCAACCTAAATAAAGATTTTACTGAAGTTTAAATTTCTCCATTTCTTCATATTTAATTGTTAACATATAAGCTAACAATAATTTGAATTTACCTACATATTTATAATTTTATAAATATACGTTATATATTAGAATGATCAACTACTGAAAATGTAATTTCTAAATAAGTAAATGAAATATTTTTTTATGAACTTAAAATACAAAGCTTATTAAGATTGATGGTGATATTCTCAAAAAAAAAAAAAAAATTCACTTTTGACTTTGACATGCGAGCTTTTTTTGGTCTGGGTGATCTCTTTGAGCACCATTGCGAACTTTGGCGTTTTGTCTCTGGATCGTATTGAAAAAACCAACCTTCATCACCAGTGATAACACGGCTCAACAAATCTGGATTGATTTCCGTTGGCTCTAACAGATCGGCTGCCATATTTTTCCGAGTTTCTCGCTGTTGTTGTGTGAGAGTTTTGGGGACCATTTTTGCACAAATCTTTCTCGTACCAAGATCTTCAGTTAATATTAGACGAACCGTTTCTCGATCGATGTTGAGTTATTCTGCAATCATTTTCACGGATAATCTTCGATCATATCGTACGATTTCACGCACCCTGGTCAAGCTGATATCTGTCCGTGAGGTTGATGGTCGTCCACTGCGGTCTTCATCTTCAACATTCGTTCTGCCTTCACTAAAAATTTTATGCCACCGAAAAACTTGAGCTCTTTAAATAACCTCCTCCCCAAAAGCCTTCTGAAGGATACCATAAGTTGTCGTCGCGTTTTCACCCGATTTAACGCAAAAAGAAATGGCATACCGTTGCGCAATATTTTGCGGTTTCATTTCTGTGGCGAGAGACACAAACACGTGTTCACTTATTACAGCACAACTCACGACCAAGCAGTTGCATCAATGTGCCGCTTGGACTAGAAGTAGTTTATAGACCAAGGTCAAAGATGGTGTGCCTACGCAAGCTGCAGGGTTGTCACATCTTGCAAAGAAAAATCAGTCTCATTACTTTATTGTCGCACCACGTATATCGCTAATAAAAATTAGAAAGCTAAGTTGGCGCACATGTAAGGGAATAATCGCTATATCGACAACTGGATTCTTGTTAAAAATGATTTCTTGTTGCAGCGTATTATATGCAAAAAAGCATCATCTTTTGCTGATATTCTTATTTCAGCTCCGCGCGAACATGCGAAGTCTTATCTCCTTTTATCATCTGTCAATTCTCTTGGAACCCATCTTGCGCTTGTTTTATGGTTCTTGATCTTGTTTTAGATGCAGTTATGAACAGTACCGTATAATTTTTCAGTTACAATTTCAACCGTTATCCGTTGGTGTTCTTGGATGACAAAATCTACGCGAGTTTCAAGCGCTAAAGGTGAAACTTCAACAGAATAAATTTTTCTACCCGCCGGTAAAAATTTCTTCGGTTCATAAAATTTTATCCGTATTGTTTGGTCATACGAAAGTAAACATTTTAACCGGGTTTTTCACTTTTGGAAACCAAAAGATCCATCACTCAACGGTGTTCAACTAGTTAGCAAACTTCAAGAGGACTCGTCAATGTAAAATGGGGTTTTAAGATTATAAACAAATCAATTTATTCAAACAGCTGTCAAAGGTAACACAAGGTTACCAAATTGTTGTATAATGTTCTATTTGTGTATTTAAATATTAAATGAATTGATCAAATTAGATATTTTAAAAATCTGCCAAATGAAAGAAAAGAAAAAAACTTGGGTTCTTATTTATTTATTTATTACATTTTTGATATAAATAATAAAATTTGTCAGATTATCTGATAAATAGATAAGGAGTCAGGATGTATGATAAATTTTATTATAATTTGTTGTTAGATTTAAAGAGAAATTTCCTTAAGCAAATTTATTAAGTTTAACCTTTGTATGAATATTTTAAGAAAACGTTTTCTTAAAATTTATTCCCGTCCTCTAAAATATATATAAATATATATATATACATATACATACACATATATATATATATATATATATATATATATATATAAATATAAATATTAATTTAAATGTAATTTATTTAATTTTATTTTCTTCTTGATTGGATACAGTTAAATATAATAACAGGACATATTTTACTTAAAAATATTATCTTTATTAATAATCTGTTGGGTTAACCAATCAACTATACAAATTATAAATTAATTTCACAACGTTTCACTTAGGATTCTCTAAGCTTCCTCAAGTGACAATACACAGTTTTTTTATATTATAAGTTTAGTTTTAAGGAAAATAATGTGTAATGTTTGTAATTTTTGAGAAAATTATGTGCATTGTAAAGGTTTCAAGACACAGGAAATAACAATCTGGCTATATAAAGAGATATTCATCTAAAGATAAGATGAGTCAAGTGTGTTTAGGGGGTTCTATTACAATAAGGGTAGGGATAAAATATTGTTATCTACGATGGGTAGATCGGTTAATTGCTTAGTATGCAAGAGAATTCTGTATGATGTGGGTTGTCACCTGAGGAAGCTTAGAGAATTCTAAGTGAAACGTTGTGTATTTAATTTATAAGTTTGAATAGTGGATTGGTTAACCCAAGAGAATAATAAAGATATATTTTTAAGTAAAATATGTCTTTTTTTACTTTTAAGGCCGCAAAGGACCACTTTAGTCAGATTAATTCAAGTTTCTTTTGCCGATCTTTTGGCCTTTAAGTTCTTGGCTTTCACTTTCTCTCAATATTTAGTCATTCTTAATGATCTTGCTTTACGATCCTCTTCGGAATAAACCCTTTTTGTATAATTAAAAGTTCTTACTTTAAAGTGGGTATTCGGATCTGTAATAACAAATTTTAATTTTTCGGATTTATTAAGTAAATCTTCGTAAGTCAAATTTAATTCTTCCATGTCTTCTTTAATTTCTTTGATCCATAATGGCGGATTTTTTAAAGACCAAAATTGATCGATAATTCTCTTAGTAATCCTATCCTATCAGAAAAAAATTCGCTTCTTTTTCATAGTATCGATTAAAGATTACAAGTTTTCGTACAGAAATTTATTAGGCGATAATCTGTACCGATTTTCGTGTTTATATTTTTTGTTTATGCAGGTTCTAAGAATCCTGCGTTCAACTTTAAGCAAAGGTTCAGCCTATTATTCTGATTTAATCTAAATAAAGTCTCGCTCGCGTAAGTAATTACTGCTTTAACCACAGTTTTGTAATGTCTAATTTTAGTGTTAATCGAGAGCTATTTTTTGTTGTAAATATTTTTGGTTACTTGTAGCGCTTTAAATAACTTATTAAGTCTTTCAGTCCGATTTTGTTTTTCGTTACAATTACAAGTAATGATCTCTCCAAGATATTTAAATTTTTCTACAAGTTCTATTTTGTTTCCATTAATATTCTTGTTTTATATATATATATATATATATATATATATATATATATATATATATATATATATTTATATATAAATTTACATATTGTTTTTTTTTTTTTTTACTCTAACGCTTTTAATTTATAAATTTAAAAAAAATTAAATTATATTTTTTTTTTATAATTTCTTTATCACATACGGCTATTAAAATTAAAGTAACGTTGGCACCTATATTATATCCCGGACCCAAAAAAGAGAACTAATTTATGTCATTACTTTCATAAAAGTTATACTTTATTTTTTCAATATTTTAAAAAATGTCTCTTTTAAATTTATTTTTATTTTGTTAGAATTACTTCTTTATAAATAAATCTTTCCTAAATATTTTCCAGAGCGTAAGGAAAAATCAAAAATTTCCCCCAAAATCAAAAATTGTTTTATTCGAAATTTGGGAATTTTGATGTTTAAATCTTATTTTGGTAATCGTCATTACAAATGATAAAAGCTCCGTTGTTAATTAAGACTTCCAAATTTAAAAAAACTCAGAATTGTTTTGTTTTTAGTTTTTTGGTCTCAACGTTTATAAAACTAATTTTGGTGAATATTACCACTATCAGGAGGTTTTTTTTACGATATTAAGATTTAAGAACATTTTTAAAGATATTACATGTTACAATTTCGTAGAATTTTTTCCGAATTTATTTTTTTATTTTACAAATTCATAGAATTTACTATTTAATTTTTTTTACCATTTTACGATTCTAATTTTTGACCTGCACAGCCAGGAAAGTCATAATTTGCCAGATTTTTTCAAATCTAAAAATACGCAAAACCCATTGTCCAAGGTTACATTTATTTTTAAATTAACACATTTCTTGAAATTTTCATTTTTGTGATTTAAAGGCGCTTCTCATCACAGTTGCATCGCGTCTGGTTAACTAACATTAGCTAAATATCAGTTTTGAAATAAAAAATAAATTTTTAGATGTTATACACGTTCCTGTTAGTTAGTGCGCGTATGTAATACTTTCCATATAAGACTATGCGTAAAGAAATGTTTGTATGTGTATGTATCTGTATTTGTGTGAAGGAGTTGTTATGGGAAAAGCAGAACTGTGTTCGGCGGGTAGTTTATGTACCAGTAAATTGAATGGAAGTTGCTGGGGTCAAGCGAGTGCACCTTGAGGTGGTCTTTTAATCAGTGTTTATACTTACAAAACTCTTAATATATAGTCTAGATTGTACCTCTTTAAAACAAATACGAATAGGGTATATTTCAATGCAATTGATAACACTGTTATATTACGTTTAATATCCTATTCATATTGTCCTGCAGTACTGTTAGGCATTGTTATTTTTTTCTCCCTCTAAGAGTTTAAATTCATAAATAAATAAACCTGATATTAATACTGTTATATCTAACATCTAAAATTTTATCTAAGTAATACTCAGCATTGTTTTTTAGGTTAATATTATTAATGTATTTATAAAATTATCGATGAAAATACTAAAGTTCAATTAAATAGTTGTAATACAAACAAATATCACGGTTATGCTCATAGAGGACGATAAATATAGAATATAATTAAAGAAATAAAATCTAGTTTGAAATTTTATAGTTTTAATTTCCAAACTACAGAGAAAAAATATTCCACATAAATCTTAATTATTATGGACAAATTTTACCATAAAACTGTAATCAAAGAAGATAATACAAAATTTCGAAAATAAAAAATATTTTTATAAAGAATGACATATGAGACATTTATTTATCAAAATATATTCTATTTTTCTTTTAAACTAAAATTTTATAAATAAAAAAAAAATTGCATTTAAGATGTTTTGGTCTTAAATTTTATTTGGTTATACCTTCTGTCTTGAAACCTTTTACTAAAATGAGTAAAATAATTCCGCGACCGAAATATTTTCCTGTTAGATATCTTAGTTTCAAATTTTGTCAACCACTACCGGGTTAGTCTAGTAATAAACTTGTTGTAAATCACCTGATTTGTAGTCGAGAATTCTCAGGTTCAAATCCTAATAAAGGTAGTTGTTTTTATTCGGATTTCATTACTAGATTGTAGATGCCGGTGTTCTTTGGTGGTTGGGTTTCAATTAATTACACGTTTCAATGGTGGTCGGCCTGAGTCTGTTCAAGGGTACACACTTACTGGTACATTAGACTGATAAGTTGCTAATGACTTTTGACTATTGATGCAACTTAAATAAAAAATATTTTTTTAAAAATTCACTAATAAAATCTATAAAATTAAAGAAAAATCATTTATTTAATTTTTTATGCTAAAATATTTTATTCATACACTTATGAATTTTTTTTTTGTCTTCAGTCATTTGACTGGTTTGCTGCAGCTCTCCAAGATTCCCTATCTAGTGCTAGTCGTTTCATTTCAGTATACCCTCTACATCCTACATCCCTAACAATTTGTTTTACATATTCCAAACGTGGCCTGCCTACACAATTTTATCCTTCTACCTGTCCTTCCAATATTAAAGCGACTATTCCAGGATGCCTTAGTATGTGGCCTATAAGTCTGTCTCTTCTTTTAACTATATTTTTCCAAATGCTTCTTTCTTCATCTATTTGCCGCAATACCTCTTCATTTGTCACTTTATCCACCCATCTGATTTTAATTATGAATAAAATATATATATGAATACAATATACATATATTACATATACATATATTAATACAATATACATATGAATAAAATATTAAATAGTTTTTTTTTTTTTTTTTTTTTACTAGACGGAAGAAGAAACGTCCAATTCAAAATATAAAAGAAAACGTCCCAGTAACGTTTATGAAATTAAATTTTTGCTTGTTGAAATGTTAGCTAAACTCCAACACTTTACAGCATGTAAACTATAAAATATATTTTTTTTTACATTTTATAAAATACTGTATTGGTTTTTTTTATTACTAAAGTTAAAAAAATTTATCATAAAATCATTAAACGTAATAAAAACGTTTAATCATAATAATAAAAAACTTAAATTTTTACGATCTACGACTAGTAAATAGGTTTTTTTTTCAGTTACACACATAAATACAAAAAACTTTTTTTTTCTCAAACGGGAAAAGTTTAAAGTGAAAAAACCATATCAGGTGTTCTACAAAATTCTCAAGTCTATTAATTAAAATATCTGGTAAAATAAGTTTTTTCTATATATTTTGATAAAAATATGTTTTACTGTTCGTATTATATACTGTTAAAGGAAAAAAAAAGAAAAATTTAAAATGAAATACTTTTGCTTTTTTTTATAAAATACAATAATAAAAAAGCAGAATTTTCAGTAGTTTACTGGAAAATAAACATTATTTATTAGGGATACATTATAAAGATAGCGTTAGTAAGGAATAGTGACGTTAATAAACTTTCTTTAAAAACAAAGAAAAACGTACATTAAATTTTATGTATATATCCAAATCGCATTACACGGTTTTGAAATCAAAAGAAGTTTATTCTATTTCATTAATTCTAATTTTGGAAGTACACAGTAATTAACTGAAGAACGCGACTGATTCTGTGATTTCAAATATTATAACCCGTAAAATAACGCTAAAAAATTCAATAATCTTTCAATTTATGCTTAGTACTCACTCATTTTTAGTTATCTGGTTAAATTACGCCTACGTATATTATTTATTTATATAAAATACAGGGTTATCATAAAAGAATGGTGCGGTTTCAGTAATTCATAGGAAGATTGTAGGGAAATTTCTAGTTGTTATATTGGTATCCCTGAAAGCCTCAAACCAAAAAGTTTGTTTATCAGCAGTGTTGTAACCACAACGTCAGTTCCTGTATTGTTGTTGCGGTGAGTTTAGGGAATTACTATGTTGTCGGATAAAGACAAAGCAAAGTGTGTTTTATTGATGGCCGAATTAAAATCCGTAATTTTAGTTCAACGTGCGTTTCGACGTGAATTCGGAAGAGATCCACCACAAAAAAATAACATAAGAAGTCGGTTCAAACAATTCGAATAAACCGGATCGGTTAAGAAAGAGAAATCAACCGGCAGACCAAGTGTACCAGATGAAACGGTTGATCTAATTAGACAATCGGCAATTAGAAGTCCTGGAAAGTCCATCCCCCGTCGAAGCGTCGAATTAGGTATTCCAAAATCAACAGTTCACAAAGTTTTACATAAAAAACTGAAATTACACGCTTATAAAAACCAGATACTGCTGGAATTGAAACCCGATGATGGTGTAAAACGTTACAATTTCGCTGTTGAAATGTCGGACAGAATAAGTGAAAACAAATCATTTTTAGACGATATAATTTTTACAAATGAAGCTACATTCCATGTGAATGGATGAGTTAACAGACACAATTCACGAATATGGGGCTCTGAAAACCCACACGCAATTATTGAGAAACAACGCGATTCGCCTAAAATTAATGTTTGGTGTAGTGCGATGAAAAATCGTGTAATAGGGCTCTTCTTTGTTGAAAAAAACAATTAATGGAGTTGTGTATCTTGACATGTTAACCGATTATTACTTTCCTCAGCCGGATGAACTCGAAAACATTCATCGACTTCTTTTCCAACAAGATGGTGCTCCCCGCACTTCAATGCTTGGTCACGGACGCTTTGAACGAAAAATTTGGAGATCGATGGATAGGCCGGCAAGGACCCGTACTTTGGCCTCCAAGGAGTCCAGACCTGACACCTTGCGATTTTATCTTGTGGGGGTACATCAAAAGCGTTGTTATTCACAAAAATTCGCGACATAAACCACTTAAAAACAGGATTAATGAAGCGATGACAACCGTTAACGAAGAAATGTTAACTAATGTTTGGAGAGAAGTTGAGTATCGTTTGGACATTTGTCGAGCGACTAAGGGCGCACATATTGAAGTTTATTAATTATGTAAAAAAATGTTTGAGACTACAAATTTGAAAAATAAAAAACATAAACTGTAAGTAATTCTGTTTTAACTTAAACCATGTTCAAAACCGCACCATTCTTTTATGATAACTCTGTATATAATGCTCAAACAAGACTTCAGTTTGTTCAATTAATAAATTTTACTTTTTTTCAGACAGTAATACATTCTACTGAAGATGATAATAGTACGATTACAATTGATATAATCGCATACATGTAATACAGGTCTTGATAGTTCAGCGATAAAACTTTCGTATTATAATCAAAAAATAGCAGTCTAACAGCTATATAGAAAAAATAATAGTAATTACCTCTTAAATAATACAAACTATTACATGCCACATTATCGTTTATGTTTATGACAAACTATTATAAACCAGGAAGCTCTATTTGTGTATTGTAATAAATAGCCAAGGACTGATAATACATTTATGAAAGTCGTTACTTCTATAATTTGAAACAAATTCTTACTTTTTTAATTTAGAAGAAAGACAAATTCCTGTTATTCAGTTTAAAATAGTGTGTCGGATTGACGGAGAGGTTTAGCGATTTGCATTTCCGTACTTCTAAGCGGTTGGAGACTCAGACAGATTATTTATATTTAATTATAATGACATCTCAATACTAAAACAGTATTTGGCGATTAGGGTATAATTAATAACATACTTTGATCTGATCAATTAAGGAGTAATAAGTTTCAATCATTATACGAACAACGAAACAGCCGCTTATTGACTACGAATGAAATAAAGTTGCATTTTATGTCTACAGATGAACGGCAAATGAATCGAAGACATCGAAATAAATATTTATGTTTTTTGTTAATTTTTTATGTAAAAGCGCTTGTAAAATAAAAAATTGAATAAAATAAAAGGATTATTTACTGAAAATTCTCTTTCAATTTTATTCAAATTAAGTCATAAGAAATATAAAATATTCTGAAAGAGAAAATATTGTTTAAATATAAAGCGCATATTAAACAAGAGAGTCATAGAAGGATGTATATATACAGGTATTCACATGCCAAGATGCCATGCCATCTTACCTGAGCCTCGTAATTACGACCGTGTTATGATTATTCATGTTTATGTTTACTGGTTCATTGAATACCTAGAGACTCACGAGACAGCTACCTCCCTCCATCACTCCAACCATAACATACTCTCTCCCTCTCCCTCCTATCCCTCAAACGTACATGACTCGCTGCACCTCCTTTCCTTCTAAAGTCATCCACGTACCACAAGTCAATAAAGCTCAAGGACTCGCGTACGTAAGTAAATTTTGCATGCATTACGCGGGTTAAACGCGATCCGTGACTAATATTATCGTCAAAGACTATACTCATTTTTCCTAAAACTTAAAACGACTATTATTAATTATAAAATCGTAGAATAAAATATTGTCAAATACTTTAAAAAACCGTAATTAATATATTTAAAAAAAAATAAAGTAAGATTTCAGGAAAAAATTTATTGACAATTTTCAAAATATCTACAACCGATTGAAAATCCTTAAAATAATATAGAAATTTATTTAATGAAATTGTAAGTACTGTATCATATAGCTTGAATATAAACGACTGAAACTAAAAATTAAGAATCGTTGCTCCGATTTTCACCTAGCCTATACATTTTATAGTTAATTGATTTGAAAATTGGTTAAAGAAATACAACTAAGAAAGTGTTTTTAATTTACAAAGCGAGTTGTCAGGTTAGTTTTACGAGTTTATAATGTTACTAGCCGACACGGCAATGCTTCGATATTGCTAGACTTAAGAGTATATATATATATATATATATATATATATATATTACATGAGCACAATTGAAAGTTTGATAAAACATTAAGAAAATGAACATTACAGAAATTCACAAAATTTAAACTTTCCCTTTCTCCCTTTCCTTTATCCCCTTTCCAATTTTAATTTTCACCATATTCACTTTCCCTTTCCCCATTTCTCTTTCGTGATTTCCACTTTCCCCTTCCTCTTTCCTTCCTTACCTCTTTTCTTTTTTCTCCTTCCCCTTTCTATTTCCTTTTCCCTTTTTTATTTTTTCCCTTCTTCCCTTTTTTGATTTTTCCCTTTCTCCCTTTTTCCCCGTGCGTAAATCGGTCCAGTAGTTTTTTAGTCTATAGCAGACACACATATAGGAAACATAGAATCGTAAAACATTTAGAATTGCGTGTGTTGCTTTACATCCAACAGATAGCGCTGATTTTTAAAAAAAAACCATGTTTGTACCTGTCACAGGTGTGACATCTTAGGTATATAAATAGTAGGTATATAAAAACACGCATGTATTCGAATGCAACGTTATGTCAAAATTTCAAAGCAATCGGTGAAGAACTTTTGGATTTTTAAGATTTTGAACAAACAAACAATTACATTTTTATTTATATATATAAAATTGAGGTTAATAGAGGAAGCAACCTTCTGGTATTAGTATGGCAACGTTTCATTTATCAACAAACAAAATCATTTTTATCCAATTCCGCTACGTTCAGTCACAGAACGTTCATTACATCTTTACTTAAGTTACATTATAGTCGTATATTATTTATCTGTACTGGATTCTAATCTTCTTTTAGAAAAAAAGATAGTATATGATATTTCTTATTCCTAAATAGTTTTTTATACCAGTTTTGACATAAGGAAAATTAATTAATTCATAGTTTTATCGTATAGTATTAAAAATCTTGTACAAATATTTTTGGAGTGCCTCACTATTTTCCTGATTTCCTAATGCTTGTAAATGTTGTTCCAAATATCGATTCTATTAATATTTTATTTTATCTCTATTCAAAATTTTAATTAGTCGACCTAAATAAATAATAACGTTTCATTCGTAATATATAGCACACGTGTGCATATTATGAAAATACGGCAGTTTGAAAGCGATTATGAATTTGAACGCACGAAAGTAAAAAAGGAAAACTAATAAAATAAAAAGTGACCTTTTTCCCGACGATGCATCGGGAAAAACATTAAAAAAGACGGGATTTGGAGAATTATTCCAAACGAAGAGATTTAAAAAACGATGATCCCGATAACTAATAAATTTATAAAGAAGAGAATTTCCTTTCTGGGACATATTTTCAAAATGGAAGAGATCAGACTTATCAGACGGATAATCGAACTTTTCTGGAACAAGAAAAGCAGACCGAACTGGTTATACGAATTACAGAAAGACATGGAGGAATTAGACATAACCCGTGAAAGAACTTGCCAAAAAAAATGAACTAAAGTGATCCATTATGATCTTAAAAGTAAAAAAAAAAAGAAAAAGTGACCTGTGCAAAGCAGATATCAAACGAATATATCTTGCTTACAGTACAATTATAGCATTAATCAATTAAAGATTCTCTCTAAACTTGCCATCCCTCACCGTTTAATTTCCCAGTTCATAATATAAAAAAAATTAAAGTTTATCACAAAAAAGTATAAGATTCTTTTACTTTTCATGAGTAAACTTCTTTTCAAAAAAGAAGTTTACCCAGTTTCGTATTTTGTACTTTTTTATTTACTGATTTGATTATATTTTTACGGTATGATTTTGCTACTTTTCTCTTTAGTATACACTGAAAAGAACCCATCGGGTTGGTCTAGTGGTGAACGCGTCTTCCCAAACCGGCTGATTTGGAAGTCGAGAGTTCCAGTTCTAGTAAAGTCAGTTACTTTTATACGGATTTGATTACCAAATCGTGGGATACCGGTGTTTTTTGGTTTGGTGGTAGAGCTGCTCAATATTAATCCCACATCTCAGGAGTGGTCAAACTGAGACTGTACAAGACTACACTTCATTTACATTCGTACATATTCTCGTTCATCCTCTGAGGTAATACCTTAACGGTAATTACCGGAGGCTAAACAGAAAAAAGAAAATTAAGTATGCACTAAAGAAGAATGTTGAAATATAGAAATTTTCATTTTGTAATACATTTTCATTTTTTTTTTTTTTTTTTACAAATACCGTATTTTCTCTAATCTAAGCCGCATTTTTTCCTCATTTTAATATCCATCGGGTGCGGCTTAGATTCGAACTTCTTTTAATTAAAAAAAATTTACATCAGATTTTTAATAAAAATCCTGTTAGTTTTTCTCAATTCCTTAAGTATTGTATGTTATTAACGATTTAATACATTCAAAAAAGTTAAAAATTGAAACTGAAATGAAATAATAGTCGTAAACATCTTACGGACATGACGTTACATTTTTATTGACAGATAAATTATTTTATTATTTGTCGATCGACTGTTATGAACAACAATTTTAACAAAAATTTAATACATAGAGAATTTAAACACATAAATATTAAATTACCAACTTCAATAGAATCCCTGAAGATGGAGAAGTGACTCCGAAAACGCTAGGACACATACACTGAAAATTGTTGGTAAAAATGGTACAGTGTCCTAACACTTCTTCCACTCTCCTCTCAATTCTTCTGTATAGAATTCTAGTTAAGATTTTTGATGCATGACTAGTTAAACTAATTAATAAATAATTTCATATAAATAATTTAAATTCAAATAATTTAAATTATTTATATGAAATAATTTTATATATTGCGATTTTTTATTTAAATCTCAATTTTATTTTTACTAGCAATTAAATTATCAAATTATTTATTTTTTATCCGATCCTTTGAAGTAACTATTTTTTTTTTTTTTAAGATACTTTTATTTAACAATTTTTTTCAAAAAACCTTTTGAGAGTTTACAAGCTGCTTTAAATCGAAGACGGCTTAGATTCGAACAATATGGTATTTCTAGAGCATCTTTATTTGCTATTATATTTACTACGTTGAGTTTCATAATACTTAACGTTGGTTAGAAATAAGATTTATCGCAAAATATATAAATAATTTTGTATACAATTTATTTATTTATTATTATTTTTTATTTTTTTTTAATGAAAAGGTCTACCAATTTAAAAATAATACTAGACAATTTAGGTTAGAAATCGATTTGCTGAAGGACAAATATATTGTTTTGTTACATATAGGCCTACATGTATGCATATTTAAGTAGCATACATATGGTGTACACATGTATGTGTATGTACATAACATTACCTATGCAATCAAAACATCATAGCAAGTACAGTCTTTTAAATATTATTCAATACTCGCTCTATTTGCAATTATTAGCAGTAAACATTATTAAATTATAAATATGTCATTTGTAACTTATGTTTCTTTTTCACTATAATTCATATACATAATGTTATTTATAACACTTCATTTTAATTCATAAATTAGTTATGATAAATAAAACATCTTATTCTGAATCATACTGAATATAATAAAATGAGTTATAGTTTTGTAATTTGTATTTAAGTTTTATTTTATTATTTTTAGGACTTTATAAATAGGTGTATTATAATTTTAATAAAAGATAAGTGATAAATTATCTTAGAATAGTAATAAAATTTACCAAGAAAGTTATTTAAAGAAATCAAAATCAGAAAAAAATTCAGATTTTATACACAGTAGGGTGTGCATCAGTTTTTATGTATTCAGTAAAATCAGCATGATGTATGTTAAGCTGTTACAGTTAGTATATCATTTATCAATAGACGAAACTAATATTTAAAGGTCTATTTTTACCAAAAGGTGATATACTTACTCTTTATATGCACGCACGCGCGCACGTACACACAGATAGAAACGTAAATTCCAAAATAAAAATGTTTAAGACCAGAAAAAATATGTTTTTTAAAATTAATTTTGATATATACTGGAATATTTATCTGGTTAAATTAAGGAAAGTGTTACCTACAAAAGTAAAATATACAAATATTCTATTACCTACAAAAAGTAATCTATAAAGAGTGTTAGTATTAAAACACAACCCAAAAGAAAGTTTTAACGTGATTAGTTATAAATATTACAATTTTCCACCATTTTCATCAATGTAAGCCTTTGCCCTCGCTTTCAACCTTTTGAAACGTACCTCTTCCAATTTCTCGTAATTATTGAGTTATTCTGTTATTCTTTAGTGGTGTGTAGATTATTTTTGAATACATAACCTTTTAGGCATCTCCAGAAACAAAAAAATCTGCAGAAGAAAAAATTAGGTGACTTAGCCGGCCATAAACCAGACGATATTACTCTTTCACCAAAGAAATTTTTCAAAAGATCCATTGTTACTTTTGCAGTGTAATATGTAGCCCCATCTCATGTAAACCACGTATCTCTCTCATTTGATTCTAAATTTGCAATAAATTACGATACAATTTCTTGGTAGAAGTCTGAATTAACAGCATTAACAAAGAATATGGAACTGATTGTTCTTCGCCTGGAAACTGCACACCACACACTAGTTTTCTGTGGGTGTAGAGGTCGTGAATGGAAGATGTAAGGATTGTTGGAGCTTCAGTAGCTATTATTCCGACTACTAGACGAAACCAAGGCTCATCTGTGAAAAAAAAACATTATCCAA
This sequence comes from Lycorma delicatula, assembly GCF_047948215.1. Lineage (NCBI taxonomy): Eukaryota > Metazoa > Arthropoda > Insecta > Hemiptera > Fulgoridae > Lycorma > Lycorma delicatula. Next base: position 100,191,112 of record NC_134464.1, on the reverse strand, counting down.
CACTTTAATGCTCTCCCTTTCTTTTCCTGTTTAGCCTCCGGTAACTACCGTTCAGATAATTCTTCAGAGGATGAATGAGGATGATATGTATGAGTGTAAATGAAGTGTAGTCTTGTACATTCTCAGTTCGACCGTTCCTGAGATGTGTGGTTAATTGAAACCCGACCACCAAAGAACACCGGTATCCACGATCTAGTATTCAAATCCGTGTAAAAATAACTGCCTTTACTAGGACTTGAACGCTAGAACTCTTGACTTCCAAAACAGCTGATTTGGGAAGACGCGTTCACCATTAGACCAACCCGGTGGATTTTTAATGCTCTCCCTAGTAAACTGATTAAATCAGTGACAATAGCGGAGCTAGCAGAATAATCGGCTGGGTGTGATTTATTTGATTGAATTCAGTATGGCTTTAAGTTAAGTAGCCGGGTAGCTTTAAAGGCACTATACAGACTTTTTTTTTGTTCGGCGAGTTTAAAAAGCTTACTCTACGTCTTCCAATGTATCACCAAGTACTATATGTTTCCGGCTATGTCTTTGGTTGCAAACAGAACCAGTTACTCTATATCTCTTTATCAAACGATGAATCGAAAATTTATTTGGTATATTCTTATCAGGGAACTGCAATTGAAAAGCTTCTTGACGCAAAACAAAAGATTTAGTTGTTAATTTCTTACGATAAAAATCCTTTCTTCCGTGTTAAAAACCAATTCTTAATAAAAAAAAAGTAACTTTTTAAAAAAGTAATAGAAAATTATATTAACTGATTATAAAACAAAAACAGGTAGTGCTGTCAAACCGCTTCATCCGAAATTATTGTATTATTTTTTTTAAATCTTGGGTTGCGGTTTAAAACGAACACCCAGGACCATTTCAAATCGTATATCCTTTACTTGTAAATAATAAAATGATATTAATAAAATTGGTATACTCTCTCTTGTACCTTAAAAATAACTCGTTCCAAAATCTCAGTCGAGTTCGTTAACAGCCAAAATCAGACCATGGGGTTGGAAATGGGGGTGGGCTTTTTCCAGAAAACAGAATATTGCAATAATTTCATATTACGTGAAATATCGAATTCGTTTAAAGTTCCTACTATTAACTGGATAAGAGCCTAAAACCTATCTAAGTAAAGTTTTTTGATATCACCAACTATTGGCCCAGAGGGTGGAAAAAATGGGGTTTCGAAGACAAAAAATCATGAACAGTATCAAATCGGTTCATAGTGATCGTTAGTCCTCTAAACATTACCTATAACTTTTGTCTGAAACAATTTTTGATAAGACCAATCCTTACGGCAAGGAATGACCAAAAAATTGTTGGAATTTGGAAATTGTTGGAATTGTTGGAAAGAAGGTGGGGCTTGTCGTATGCTAAAAAACATGTGAAACTTTTGTTCACAAGCAACCATTGTCGAATTGAGTAAATTTGAAGTTTTTCTTAACTTTAAGGTGGAAATCCTTTTTACCCTCTACTTAGCACCAGTGAAATCTATCTCCGCCTTCCGGCGTACCTAAAGGGATTTTTTTATTGTAACTTTAGTTTTCTTGTTTAAATGAATCCTAAATTATTAAAATACACTGAAGAAATAATGTTAGATGAGAAACTGTGGAATAATCTTTCTGAAAATATTTTATTTCAAATAATCGAATATAGGGTAATTCAATAAGGGTTAAGATAAACATCCCCTGAAATTATAATTAAAATTGGTACATTTGTTATTTTAAAAAAACTTGATAATTTTTTCAAAAGTTAACTGATAGAAATTAGTAAATCTGGTTTTTAATCTGTGTAATACAATCTACTTAAAAGTGTATATTATAAATAAATTATTTTAAGTATTAATTTTCTTACATATTTTAATATCTGTACTAATTATAATGGAAATTTATTTTAATATTTAAATAATTCTTGTAGGGTAAGAAAAACTCAAGCCAGTTATTTTCAAAAGCTTGGAAAATTCAGCTGTGGTATCAAGGATATTAAGGTCAAATTGGGACTAAAATTTTCTATTCCTTAAGGTTTTCTGCATTCCTCAAAAGGCATGACTTAAAGAAAGAAAGAGAAGTTATATGCAGTCAAAAAACCTCAATAATTTTCTTTAAACGAGCCTACACGCGAAGGACTTTTTTAACCTTTTAATAACATGAACTGTGATTTTTACTTTCCCGTCTAGATAGCGCTATACCTCTAGAAGGGAAGTATTGTAATCGGTCTAATTTGGGCATTTACAGTTTTCATCGGTTATTGACATTTTGACAACTAAGGAACCCAAAAAACCGGAAGGAAATTTTCTGGATATTAACAGTTGTATGTGCGCGTGCGTGTGTACAATGTTTCTCACCTTATATCTCCAGAACTACTCGACCTATTTTTGCCCAAACTTAGTCAGATTACTTTTATAAATGGGGGATTGATGCCATTAAATTTTCAACTTAAAAGGTCAAGGGGTGAGGCTGTAGAACATGGTCACCCTCAATATCTAGAGGTTTCGCCTAATTACGGCCTTATTTTTCTTAGGCATGTTTGTTAACAATTAAAAAATAATAAACTAGTGGCTAAGCGGGTATACTACGTCAATAGTACCCCCTCACACCACAAAGAGCGCTGTTGTAGCAGTGACGTATATAGTATTATAGTGCCGCTAGTACCACCACATCCGCATGAATAAAATACGGTATGCGCGCTCGCTTTAGTTACAATCATTGAATTAAATAAACAAAAAATATTGTACGTATTTAAATAAAATTATAATTATTTTAAATTTGATTGTGTATGTGTGTAAGCCGTGCATCATAAAAAAGAAACGGCGTTATGGTAAAATCCTATAACTGCGTTGTCAGCTCTTTTTATACCTTTTTAAAATTAAAACACATTTTCAAAAATAAATATTTGAATATCACAGTATTTAAATTAATTATTAATATTTAATTAATTCTGTAACGGCTAGAGAACATTAGTTTAATCATTTTCTTGTATTTGCTCGTAAAATTATACTTAAAAACAGTTCTGATTTTAAGCAAAAAAACTGTTTGAATATAGTAGCTATTTTAAGAGAGTAAGGGGATTCAGGTGCCTAGCGAGAAAGAAAGTATGAATTGTATGACGTAAATTTTTATTTTTATTAAAACCCAAAAATTGAAGAACTATTTTGAAAGAAGCGAGACTAAAATACCGTTGTACATAACTTGTTTTCTACTTCAGATGGCTACGTAAGCTAACTACCTGAAGAGAAATAGGTTTTACAAATGTGTATCACAATCCAGTTTTCAGTTTGCCTTGAAAGTAAAAAAAAATTATTTTGATTATGCATAATTTCTTTTCTTAATTTAAGGGATCTAGAAAAGCTTGAGACTTGACCGATACAATTTCATTATATTTTTTACTTATCCCTGAAATTAGAACGTTTTTTGAAATATTAAGGCGAGAATATAAGGAGCGTATTAGAATTTTTATTAAAAATGGGAATCTGTGAATGAAAAAACTCAAAATCTAAAAATAATTCGTTCTAGTTTTATACTACTACCTTGTATTAAAATACTTAATAAAAATTATATTTTTGAAATTTAGTATTCCATGATTTAAGGGCTACAGGGCTTAGGAGAAATAAAGACATGAAATATTTCAATCATTTTAATTTTTCCATAACGGTAGAAGGAATTTAGCAAAAAAATCGCTCCATATTTATTTATTTGCTTGTATTGAAGGAGGTGCGAGAATTTGAAAATAAAGATTGAGCGTTGTAATTGTTAAACATTTTTTCTTTGAAAATAGAACAGAATTTGTAAAGTAATGCTTCAAATAAAATAATATTTTAATTTTCATTAAATTAAGGGTGCCATACCGACATACGAGGTTTGTAAATAAAGTAATGAGACTAGTTTTTTTGCAGCCAAACTGGCAACACTGTAAAGTTACTATGGTTATATGAACAGCCGATTTATATTAGATATTAATATTTTTGGTTTATTGTTGCCACGTGAGACGTAAACAAACTTTTCGTGAAACGAGTTTCTGTTGTGCGTTACAAAAATGAGTGATACTAATTACAAGTAAGTTGCGCAGTCAAGTTTTGTTTTAACTCGGTGAGAATGTTACTGAAACTTTTTAAAAATTGGAAAGGGCGTATGGAGATCACGCTCTGTTATGAGCCCAAATTTTTAGATGGCTTAAAGCATTTTCAGATGGCCAGGAATCATTTGCGGACGATCCACGCTCTGGAAGAACGTTAACGTCAGAAAGTATCGACAGTGTTGAGCGAATCAGAGAACGGTACTACCGACGTTTAACTGTCAGAATGACGGTAGAACAATTGAGTTTAAGCCGTACCACAGTCAATCAAATTTTGACAAACGAAGTGGACATGAAAAAATTTTGTGCAAAATTCGTTTCAAAAAACCTCACTGTTGGAACAGAAAAACAACAGGGTGGAAGTGTGCCGGGATTATCTGGGGCGAATTGAAACTGATCCTGATTTTCTAAAAAAAATGTTATTACCGGTGATGAATGTTGGATATTTGAGCCCAACCCAAAAACAAAACACTAGAACAAGGAGGGGCACCAAACTCACCATGTCCCAAAAAAAGCAAAAATGAGCAAATCAAAACCATGTTAATTTGTTTGTTCGATAGTAATGGCATTATCCATAAGGAGTTTTTGCTTTCAGGACAGACAATAAATCAATATCTTTACCGAGAAATCCTTGAAAGGCTACGGAAAAGACTTGCCCGCGTGAGACAAGCCATCAAAGACAACTGGATGTTGCATCATGACAACGCACCTTGTCACGCTGCACTCTCAATTAATCAATTTTTGGCAAAGGAAAACATTCCTGTAGTACCTGAACCACCTTATTCATCTGCCTAGAGTCCCTCCAACTTTTTTCCTGTTCCCGAATTTAAAAAACCACCTCAAAGGACACAATTTTGGAACAATAGAAAACATTTTTTAAAAAAATGTAACCGACCATCTGAAGGATTTTCCGGTTTCTGAGATCCAACACTACTGTGAAGAGTTGGAAGTGTTGCGTGGCTTCCCAGGGAACTATTTTGAAGGTGATAGAGTCCACGTATAATTAGATTTAAATAAAAAGTTTTTCTGAACCAGTCTCGTTACTTTATTTATAGACCCTGTATGTAACTGAATTGGTAAATGACAACTAAAACAAATCATAAAAACTATACACCATACAATAAAACTTATTTTATTTGTTGCATTTAAACAAGATAGAAAGGAGTAAAATAAAACTGAATTTTCTAATAGAAAAATGTTTAAATATTCAATCAATAGCAAAAGCTCTTCCTAGAACATTATTAACGTCGAATGCATACGTTAATAGCAAATAGTATAATCATTAGCGTTTATTTCTAAAATCTTAGAATTTCAATATAAATTTATCCCTGTGTACAGATTTTATTCAGAGCTTCTTTATTGGATGCATATAAAGAATTTAATATTTATAATTATTATGTATTCTTGGAGTATTTGAGCGATATTATGTCGTAACTTTGTTTATCGATCTACCTGAAGTATGTATCTTTGTCCTACTTGACGACTGTTCAGAAATCCCAACACCAGGGATTAAAATAATAACTGGGTAATTTATAATTCTTTCTAATTTAAAACAATACAAATAATATTAATCAATTTAAAAGAAAGTCTGGAAAATCTATAATATTTTCAGAGAAAACTCTGCCGATTGTAAATTTTTTTACTAACGATTTTGACTAAACTTTTTTCTTTACTTTTTAACATAACAGTATATGCAAAGTAGCTTTTTGCAAGTACTATACAAATAATATAAATAAATAAATATATATATATATATATATATATATATATATATATATATACTTATACAATTTGTAATATATCAATCATTTTTATCCAAAATTTATTTTTATTGAAAAGAATATAACACAAAAAAATATATATATTTGAAATAAGATGGTATATTATAAGAAGAGAAAACAATTATGAAGGGAAGTTAAAAGAGAGAAATTCTTGATTGAATTGAAAGGCTGAAACAGGGAAAAAGAAAGATGATGCTGTCCACTTCCACTTGTACGACCAGATCAATCTATTCTCAATACTTGTCCATAATAAATGCTAACAATACACAAATACACACGCACATGCACACACACTCACACTCACATATATATATATATATGTATATTCTTTGAATTGATATCTATACCCTCGGTATTTTACTAAATCATCATCACCGGTATCATGATGTGCTGGTGTCCTTACCTTTCTTCTCTGCTTTAACCTCTTACAAGATCTCACAGACCGGTTTCTTTTACAAGGTGGACCGAATAACCTTTGCAGACCATTCGTGTTATTTGTCCTATCGGATAAAGGATCTATGTGAATCTATCGTTCTTCTTCTGCTTCTTAGCTATTATTAAATATATTTTAAAATAAACAAGGAGCTCAATTTAACACGTCTTCTTTATTATATCTGTTGAACTAACACTACAAGAAATGAAAATATAACAGCACCACACGCAGTTACAATCTAATGTTCGCTTGTATAAAAAAAATAAAAATAAATAAAAGAGTAATAAAATTAAAAATATATACGTATGAATAAACATTTCAAAGCAGATTTATCTTTTCGATAAATGTGATGTAGAAGTGGGTCATCTCCAGTGTTTATCATACGATATTAAAATATATTTTATTCTCTACTTCACAGAAACGTGGAAAGCGAGTAATTTTTACGAAAGAATAAATATCTAAAATAATAAAAAGCTCAATAAATCAACGTCAGGAACATGACCTTAAAGTAGAAAATTAAATTTAAAAAGAAATGTAGGAAGAGAAACCGAGAGAGAAAAAAGACAACTAATTGGAAGGCCAGAGTTTAGATGGATGGAGTAAACTAAGTGACCTCTAGCTGTCTCACTAGGATCCAACGAGAGCATAATAGGATGAGAGTATAAAGGAAGTCAAAGTGTACAGATTGGCGAAGTTAAATGTCAGAAATTTATATTAATATATATTTTAAAATGAAGGAGCTACGCTTAATAGTTAAAACAAAAAAAAAAACTTGAAATTAAAACTAAAAGATCATTTCAGCTAGTATACAATTATTATTAAGAGTTACACCTATATTACTGTTATATTAACAGGTTATATACTACTACACCCAAAACAGCATCACTTGACTACACTGTTACAAAACATTTTTCACACAATGTTTTTTGTCAACCTATATAATTTCTACACAAAATTCCATTCTTAAATTCTGCGTAATTATAATAAAAAAGTTGAGACATAAATTTGGGCCTCACAACATTTTAGTGGTGGATACAAAAATTGGTGTCACGAAAAAAATATAAATTCAACAAGAAGTCTGATGAAAAAGGGATGAAATAAAGAAATGCTGTTTATATTACCTAAAATAATGAAATCCAAAAATATAGGTTTGTGAAGTTCACAATGTACATGGAAAAGCTTTACATTCAACTTTTTTATAACACTTAAATTTTTATTATATATCTTTCTGTAATAACATAATTGAAAAGAAACTTTACATGGAAAACAAATAAAATTAATGAAAGTAGTAGTATTTATTAATATTAAAAAAAAATTACGTACACTGCTTTTTATTTACACTTATTTAAATCTAATAGTAATTAAAAAAAAAAAAAAAGTAGGAAGTAAGTTACGACACCAGCCTTCGAGACTGTCATAAACTTCGAAATAATGCATTAATGGTCCTTATAGAGAGTTGCATACCGTATTTTTCCTACGAAAAGCTGAGAAAATATTATTATTAAATCTATGATAGACTAAATGGTTTATGGTATTTTTTTTCTAATTTTCAAAAATACATTAAACAATACATTTTTGTGGTAGTAGGTTCTACCTTTTCTTTAATATCGATCGGTGTTAAAAGACATTTCTTCTTTAGAATCCGACATAATTAACAAAATGATAAGCAGTGTTATATAGAAACCACATTGGTGTACTTTCAAATCAAATTAACCTCTCCTTGCTAACCACTAAATCGGATTAAAATCAAAGTAAAATAATTATTTTTTTTAAAAATAATAATAATGGAACCGACATCAAAATGCGTTAAATGAAAAATATAATTTCTTCCAAAAGTTAATTCTTTAGACACTTTTTTTGAATCGACGCCCTGCTTCCACAAAATTAATTTCTAGATATACTATATTTTTTTTTTTTTATAATACTGCATATTTATACTTCAAAAAAACCAATATCGATATTACATTAGTGGAATTCAACCGTTATAATACAGATCTAGGAAAAATTACTTTACAAATTATATTTATTTTATGAAAATTATCTGTTATTTAAGAACAATAATATAAAATTTATAATTTTTGCTTTGAAACATTCCCAAAAATTTCCTTATTTCTTGAAGACAACAAAACGGATCTCATAACCCAGTTTCACATATATCTTTAGACCCAGAATCGGGTTCCTAATTCTTATGAAATAAAACAGAACGTATAATTTTATAAAACATTTTTTTTAGAAAACTTTATAATAAATATTATATTTTTATTAATTTTTAACGCTGAAATAATTTTTTAAATCTAACTTTAATTAATGTTAATACAACAAATGAAATAAATTTCTTTAAGGTGAACGGAATCTATTTGAAACAGTGCTTTGGAAAGCTAGGGATTTTTTTAGAAAAGTCTGAGCCTTACCATCTTAATACTTGAAGGTAAAATATTTCTTTTTATCGTATATATAGGGTCATTCACGGGAACCGGATGTTTTCAAAATAATCATAAAATATTGAATATTTACTTTAAAAAAGTTTTATTGGTACTGAAACATTTGCTAAATCAAAGCATTTGTTACTTACTCATGAACGAAAAATTATGTCCGACAAGTGATATCCATTTCGGGCAATACATTGTAGCCTTTCATGATAATTGGCCTCAATTCTTTGCAGCATGTCTACATCAATCTGGGTGACGTGATGACGAATTACGAACTTTAGGTCCTCCAATGTACGCAGTTTATTGCAGTACACACGCGATTACAGAAACCCCCACCGAAAAAAATCACAACTACTCAAGTCGGGGGACCGAGTGGGCCAAGGAATGTCGCTGAATCAGGAAACGATCCGTCCCGGAAACAAGTTACGGAGAACAGCCACCGTTGCCCTCGCTGTGTGTGCTGTAGCTCCATCCTGCTGGAATAACACATTTTGAAAATCGATTCCCCGGTTTCGTAACTCAGGGATGAAAAACGTATTCAACATCGCAATGTAACGATCAGCTGTTACAGTTACGGCAGCGTCATTTTCTTCAAAAAAAAATATGGTCCAACAACACCGACCTTTCCAATTGCACACCAGACAGTAACCATTGGGTTATGAAGTGGTCTCTCGTGAATCCGATGTGGGTTTCTTTCTACCCAATACCGGCAATTCTGTTTGTTGATGAAGCCATTCGGATGAAAATGGGCTTCGTCACTCATTAACAATAACAAATTTTCATTTTCTTCAAAAACGGTAAGCATTTGTCGACAAAATTGTAATCGCTGCGTGAAATCTTGCTCGTTTAACTGCTGCACGACGGCTATCTTGTAAGGATGGAAATGCAGGTCTGTATGCAGAATTCGTCTTACCGTACTTGTGCTCATTTGAAGCGCTGCTGAATGCTTCTGAATAGAGCGGCGTGGGCTTCTGACAACGGCTTCCCTTACTCGTTTGATATACTCCGGAGTGCTAGCAGTTCGTCGAGGACCCGGTGGTTTTTTCTTCAATATTGAACCGCTTGTTCGAAGGTTGTTTACCCGTCGCAATATTGTGTTACGAGAAGGGACGCTTGCATTACGATGGATGAACTGACGGCGGAAATCTCGCTGAACAGCAGTTACGGATTCGTCATTTCGCACAAAACTGTCATACGCGTACAGGCGTTGGTCTAGCGTCCATCTCAACGACTAAAATGTAAATGCTATGAACAAAGGAAACGTCAGAGACCAGCCACGTGCCCCTCCCACCACGAACGCCCGAGTACAACCCAAAAACATCCGGTTCCCGTGAATGACCCTATGCTTCAGTTGGCTCAAGGCAAGAGGTTAGTATATATTCCAATAGTTAAGTTACTATTCCCATTTTAGATAAAGAGACCCCGATTTCTTAACGAACTGCGGACGCTGTGGATGCATGGTATATAAAGAACGCTCGAAATATTTTTTGGGTGGTTTATAGGTCTCATTTCGCTATGTTGTGGGTATAGCCTTTCTTGGATAGATATTCCTACAGGTAGATTTTCCTTTCTTTTATCGTTGATACTTTCCTCACTGGTGGATTTCTTTTTGGTTTTTATGGAGGATGAAGACCTCTTAAATTATTGGGTTCTTTTGTTTATGAGGTTTGATCGAAGGAGACTCTGTTAATAATCCAGTGATTGTACCAAGTGTCTCCAACCTGATGGTTGGATCCATATTGGATAAAGCATCTCCTAATCGTTTATAATACAATACAACAGAAGTTTATTTTGAAGCTTAACAAATTTTATTTTAATCTTCCCAAATTGTATTCTATATATTTTATATTTATTTCTTGCAATACTTTACTTGCATAAATATTCTTAATCGATAAAAATAATAATCTCTTTTAAATTGGAGCTGAAAACGTCATTTATAATTAAGAAAAAAATAAATATAATTATTGGATGAAAAACGTTAGAATATAAAAAGTAATATGTCCAGATTTCTCTCCAAGATAGGATGAATTTCTTTAAATATTTGAAATTAAAACTTAACCACAATATCAGTCGAAGAAATGATACGCCTATAAGTTTAGATAAAATCAATTAGATTTTAAGTAGTGGTCGGCTAATCTACGTGAAATATATCCATAAAACTATAAACTAAAATATTTTTTTGATTGTATATAATTGATATTTATTAAAATTAAATTATTCAACGCAGATACGTCAAAACATTTTATAAGAATGAGTAAGATAAAAATTTATAAAAATATACTAACAAATTTTCTTCGGTAATGTATGAAACATACACTGAAAAACAAATGCATTCAGAAAAATTCACTCAAAACTTAATTGTTTTTATATATTTTTATGATACATTTTGTAGAAAATATGCTGTAAAATTAATTTTACAACATAAAGAAATTAACAAACTATTGGAATGCTTAACAAAGTGTTTAATATACGAAAACATTTTAAGGGAAAAATAACCTTCTCTATCGTTTACAAAATTTTAAAAACCGGACAGGTACAAAACTCTGTCAAACGGTCAGTTATAATACTGTGGTCTAATCTTAAAAATGTTTGCAAAAGAAATATAGTCTACAATAGTGGTCGGTCTATGTCCGTATGGACCAGGGAGGATCATGGGGTCGTGGGAAGGCGAACTCAAGCTAAACTAGCTTGCGAAATACACTTACAACTGTTCTGCGCTCGCCCTGTTTAAATGTAACGTACATATCAGCTGGCAGATCTCACGTAGGTCTATACAACTTACACGGGTTGTGCTACTCGACGAGTAAGTAAATTTGAGCCGCAAATTGAAATAAGAAACACATTTAATGTAGAATAAAAAGAAATACAGAAAGATAAAAAGAAAAATCATTTTCCTTCAGTTTTACATATCTTTTTATAATATACATATACGTACCAGAGACAAGACAAAACTCTGTACCCAAGATTTTAGATTTATTTTTTGGTGGTTTTATGAACCGTTATGACTACAATTTTTTTACAGAGATAAATTTTTATCTGATATATTACACAAAAAAAATTTCAAGTTTTACATTCCATTACAACTTTATGAGAATGATAGTCGTATGTAAAACAAACAAATTTCCTTCATAATTATAAAAAACACCACTTAAAGCTATAATAATAATAATAATAATAACAATTTTATACAGAAAAAAATAAAAAATAAATAAAAACTTTAATAATGACTGGACACTCAAATACGCATAGAAAAAACATGAAGAAATTTGAATATTCGTCAATTATTATCAATAGATTATATTAAAATACAGTTCTTTAAAAATATTAATAATCAATTAAAACACATTTTCTATTTTACTTATAGTAAAACTTCGATTATCTGAACTAAACTGTACTGGATTAATAAACTTTATGACAACATTAAAAATAAAATAGCAATGAAAAGTATAGTATAACATTAGTTACAAACAACTCTTTATAATTTTTTTTTTTCTCTACTCCCCTGGGCCGGACCGACTTGATGGTATTACGCCACCCAGGGGAGTGTCCGTTACTCTAATAGGCCCTCCCCGACTACCGGCTATATACCGGCATGGCAGGTCAGGCTTACCGGTCGCTCTTTTGAGATTTTATTGCAAATATATATATATATATATATATATATATTTGCAATAAAAAAAGCCACACAAATTTTTTTTTTTTTATATATATATATATATATATATATATATATATATACATTCTTATTATTAAAGGTACAGTTAGTAAAATCTGTTCAATCCACGCATCAAATCGACATGATCAATGTATCTAAAAAATCCTTGGAAAAGCTAAATTAAAAGCTTCATTTTATACTGAATTTCTCTATTTAGATGACGGTAAAGATACACTTCCAGATATTTTGGATAAAACGAAGTCACGCAGCTTTAGTAATGCACAATAATTATTTCTACATAGCGTAACATAAAATATCTGGACTTGGCTTCGCTAACCTAGATTTACTATTTAATCTAGTTACTTTTTAATCATTAAAAGGCTTGAAAACTCTTCTTTTCAACAATTAGAGCTTTATCACAAGAAAAAATGCTTTAAAATCTGCAAACGTTCTATTGTTGTAAGAAGTATCTGTAGAAAGCCTGTAGTATAATTTTTACAATATTAAAAAACAAAAATGATAACATTGATAAAAAAAATTTTGTACAAGACGTACCTGAAAGAGAAATACTGCATAAGTTTTATTGTGTGTGTAGTGTACATTTGATTGACAACTGAATCTCGAAAATCTCTCTTATAATTTAAAAATAAACCGGCATTTCTTATTTTTCACTATGCAGGACAGATTTTGAAAATCTTGGGCTTTAAGTAGTATAACTGTAGGCCTTAAATTATCGTCATTATTTTCAACCATGATCACTAACATCAATTCAGGCTTCAACGTCTTAAAAAAAATATGAGTTAACCTAACCCTTTTCTAACCACTAGTCTTAGTTAAATGTTCATACAAAATCCTGTCACTCTTTTTTTTATAATCCGACTGCAAATTGTGTAGGATTATCTTCTATTAATTTATCAATACATCAAAAGTATTCAAAAAATATAAATAAAACTATAAAACTGATAATATTAATAAAACTATAATAGCATATGAAAAAACTTCCAAGAAAAATATTTATCCCTTATATAAAAGGAATAATTAAAAAGGTCATTTCAGAATATAGAATTCAAGCTACACAATTTTTTTATGATGCAGTCAAAACAATTCTTGAGGTATGAAAAGAAAAAAAAATATACTAAAAAAAAAACTTGCAGTTTTAAATCGGAAAGTATATTTGTAACAATTTATTAGGTACTACATTTCTGTTGTAGTAGGTTAGTCTGAATCATTGAATTTGTAATGATATTTTTTCATACGGATATTTACATTACTGTTATAATTGTTATAAAATCTTGTATATCAGATTCGGCGAAGGAAAAATCCTGATATTTATCTCTCAGTTGTAGAGATGAGATAAGGATTGGCTAAATATTAAGAATTGGTAGTCATACAAATAAATGGCTGATGAGTGAATGGACCAAGATATTCTCGGTTATAAGGAGTTTTTCCCAATTCAAGGGCCAACAGTCTCCTCACGGGATCGGTGAACGGTGGTGGATACAGAACACTCTTGCTGTGCGGGTTGGAAACTGTCTCTAAAACGGAGGAACGTATTCAATTTGTCAACGGTATTAGAATATAGAAGGCAATAGAAAACCACTGTATTAAAAATCCTAGCGATAATTCCTTGCATTATGCTATAATTTTAGCTTTTTCTGTTAAAATAGTAAAAAGAGCTTCTCATTTTCATATTCAGGGAAAGTTACAAAAAAAATTTAAGCCAAATCCTACGTATGGAATGTCTTATATAGAAGTGAAGCATGGACGATTAGAAAGAGAGAGAGAGACTGGATTGAGGCTTTTGAGATCCGGATAAGGATAACGACGGAGGAAGTATAAAGTGAGAAATGAAGTACCGAATAGGATAAAAGAACAAAGAGTTTATACTGGAAGTGCACAACAGATGAGGAAACTGAATAGGTCATGGGGTTACGAGAAATGAAATTTGATAACTGCACTGGGAGGGTCAGAAGAAAGAGAACGGAAGCAGGGAGGAAGAAAAATGAAATTAATAGGTGAGATTAATAATTGAAACTATAAGGAAACGAAGTAGAAGGCTTGGAACAGGAATGGATGGAGACAATAGTGGCATAAGGGTCCTGCCTCCAGGCAGAAAACATCAGAGGATGATAATATTTGGTATTATGATTACTGCTTGTTATTAATATAAATTAGAATAATTATGAAAAAATACTATTTAGTTGGTTTTTAAAAAATAATTCTTACTCTCAGTTCGTAAAAGAAACTTATTTTTTGTTATTAATAAATATTTTAGCTTTTAAAAAACAAAATTTAATACGTAAAGTCTAAAGTTTGTAGGAGGGTTTGTCTATTTGTAATAGCATCAAGCATGATACCCCAATTTTATGTACTGCACGGAATGTGACAACGTCGAACACACTCTGTTTCACTGCCCTGAATGGGAAGAACAAAGGGCTCGTGCGGAGATTACTAGCTTGTTACCTTTTTTTTCCCTTCTCGCCACGACCGGATATCCATTTAAGTATACGCAGTCGGGGAGAGTGCCATATACTCAAAGAAGGCGTCCCCCACCCACCGGCAGCACGTCCGGTACGGCAGGTTAGCTTTCCCGGTCTCGGATCATTTATTTTCCATTTGCCATGCCTCTAATCCCCCACCTCATGGCCAAGGTCCGGCAACGCCGTCCCTCAGCCCCTCGGCAGGGAACCGGGTCTCGGTCTTTATCTTTTGCCATGCCTCAAACCGGCGGCACCGACCCCACTAAGCACCAAGGCACCCGCACGGCCGACACCGCCAGCCGGGACTCGGTCTTAACTTTACCCCACAGATCCCCAGGAGTTCCCTCCCTTCTCAGAAACCCGCACACCTCAGCATGCGGGCCCTCAGCATGTTACCTGCGTCCCTGCTACCTTACATCATCGCTTCTGCAGCTTGCTGGGATGCGCTCAGCCTCTTTTCTCGGACAGTGCTTCGAGCCAAAAATTATGATGAACGGAAGAGGGGTTTCTAGCGGGAGGTGTTGGATAGCCTCAGCTGTGAGGGCCGGTATGCTCTGGTGCTGGCTCCGATGATCAGCTGGGGACTCCATGTACGAAATGTGACGCTTTCTGCTGTGACGATGGTCATATGGACCTGACATCTTTTACGAGGGACTCAAGACCATAGTCTCGGCGGGGGAATCCCCTTGGGGACTTTCCATTTAAGACATTAGACACTCAAAAGCCTGAGATCCGGCTCCTGAAGTGATTGGTTTGCTTGGAATTTCTTCCGCCACCACCCTATTCGGTCACCCTGAAGCATAAGACCTAATGTGTGTACCACAAACGGCAACTAAGCCTCGAAACTGTTTAGCGACCAGTGCCCTAACTAGCTCCAAGAGCTAACCTAAAAGCGTGAGCGGAATAAGCATGGTACCATGCACCACTCGCTTGCGTGTCCCACCGTCATATATAATTAAAATAGGTAGGCGTACCCCGTCAAATATTAAAATACATATGACTATCAATAATTCATTTATCTTGTTAAAGACAGCAATTCGCTGCCACTCCTGGGGTGAGGATGAAGGTTACGGCATTGCTGGATCTGCAGCCTCCTCTACGGGGATTAGAGGCAGGCATTAAGTAAAAGATCCAGTCGGCGGGCCGACCTGCCTTGCCGGGTGTTCAGCTGGTGGACGGGAATGCCCGTTAGAGTTAAAGGACACTCCCTTTGGACTGTGTTATACTTAACTGGGAATCTGACTCAGGAAAAGAGGTATAGTAATGAAAGAAAAAAAAATAGCATCACGCAAGAACCAACAACCAATTTCTTTCAGATTTGGAGGATACATTTGTGTTATCCTAGGGAAGATTTTAAGTTATATACCGAGGCCCTAGCCTCCTTGGGGTTGAAGTTCTGAATGAAACATATTCGTTAAAGGAAAAAAAGATTATTCATTTTACTACATAATTATATTATTCCAAACGTGTACGGATCAATCTGTTCAACTAGTAAACAATAAGCAATCCCCCATGGCACAATGAGATGAGGTTGATATGTATGACATGCAAATGTGGTGTAGTCTTACGCAGACTGAGGCCAACCGTCCTTGAAAAGTGTGGTTAATTGAACCTCAACCACCAAAGTACACCGGTATCCACTGTCTAATATTCAAATCCGTAAAAAAGCAACTAATTTTTAGTAGGATTTGACCTCAGAACCTTTGACTTTGAAAATCAGCTGTTAAACAATTTATTTTCAACGACGACTTAACCATTAGACCAACCCGGTGGATTTGAATACTAGATAGTGGTTACCGGTGTACTTTGGTGTTTGGTGTTCAATTAACTACATGTCTCAGGAATGGTCAGCCTGAGTCTGTACAATAGAGTCTTTACATACCTTACAAATCATCTCATCTCATTGGCGCAGGGGGAGGACTTATTGTTCACTAGCTGAACAGATTGCAACGTATAGAGAAAAGAAAATTATTATTATTATATTTCTATCACCTTCTCAGCAGAGATGAGTTATGAATTTTTATTCGTCAAAGGTTTGTGTAGTTTAATTACCAAACTTATTTATAAGTATTCCGTCTTTTGTAATTTAGCTTGTTTTTCAAGTATCTATAAAGCGTGAAACTTTGATTGTTATTTATAAATATTTTTCTCTTAGCCATGACGGTAACGAACACTTTGGGAGGATCTAGGGAACAAAGCCCTCTAGCCAGACGGTAATGGCGACCGGACCGAAGCTAGCTCTGTAGGAATGGCGAGCGTAACGAGTTCTGCGGCCCTGGATTAGGCTCCATGATTTCCGGGCTTTGGTAAGCCCCAATCGGCTAGCATATTTTGTTGTACGAATGAATTTATGTAAAAATATCATATTTATCTGTAGTAAATTTAAGTATACTTAATTGTCAACTATACGTGATAGCTAGCAAATTTCATTTTTTTTTTAAATATATTCTCCTGATGGTAATCTTTCTCACATTTTCTTAAAGATAACAGTTTTTCCTTCAAATAATGTGTGTATGAGTGTACTTTGTATTATTCATGTCGTATGGTTTGACTGAAAATACATTATCATTATTACACGACTGCCCAAAAAGGATTTTAATCTATTTAGGGTATATGTATGAATGTTTTTTACATAGCAGCTCAACGGCTGAACTGATTTAAATGTATGACCTTGCGTTGGAATACTTACATTAAACTTTAAGATAGGGAATTAATTATATACATTGGTTTGCTTGGGATTTCTCTCGCCACCACCTCATTCGGTCGCCCTAAAGCATAAGACCGAATGTCTGTACCACAAACGGCAATTGAGCCTCGAACTGTTTAGCGACCAGTATCCTAAATAGCTGCTACAGCTTATCTAACAGCATGAGCGGACTAAGCGCGGTGCCATACACCACCAGCTTACGTGTCCCAACCGCTTACTTGTCATATAGTTGCTAAAATGAGTAGGAGCAACCCGTCCACTACTAAAAATATATATGACATCCATAAATTAAAATTTATTTCGTCTAGACAGTAATTCGCTTCCACGCCTAGGTCGCTGAATGCCTGTTAGTATCTGTCCACCGTATTAAAACGCTTGGAGCCTTAACTGGCTGGTGGTCAGCCATATATATATCTGGGTTAGCTTCACAACGCAGTACGGTAGGAGTTTTTTCCCTTAGGTAAACTACTGATGTCGGTTGAACAGAAGCAACCGCATCAAGGAATTCCCATACATTCCCATAATACGGCTCTCGCCACATTTAATCGCCGTTTAATGAGTGGCCATTTTTTCCCTTGACCTCTAAGTCCCGGGGTGCCCCCCTCCACCAAGAGCAGGGCAGTCAAACATCAGGTGTTCATTTGACTAGACCTCTCCGCAGACGCACAGCTCATCAGCTGCCAGGCGGAACCGATATAGATATTCGTTTAAATTAACATGGTTGATGAGCACCCGGGCATCCGTTGCCCTCAAAAACGTGCTCGAGGCATACTATCCCCCCAGATCCAGTATAAAGTTAGACAAGGATTTTCCCTTAGTCGTGGTGTACCATTCCAGCTGCCATGCTTCCATCGCGATGCTCTACAGCCTTTTTCCGCGGGGAAATATCATAGGGTATATATATATATATATATATATATATATATATATGCGTTTAAATAATTTTTTTAAATTTGAAAAATGTATACGTTATATAAGATTGTCTTCCGCACGCTATTTAATTATCCCATATTAAAGAGAAGTTTTTTTTCAGCAATGTTTT
Organism: Lycorma delicatula; assembly: GCF_047948215.1. NCBI lineage: Eukaryota > Metazoa > Arthropoda > Insecta > Hemiptera > Fulgoridae > Lycorma > Lycorma delicatula. The sequence goes on along the minus strand of NC_134464.1, from coordinate 100,172,514 downwards.
TTTTAGCAGTTGTGTTTTTTAATTTTTAATATTAATCTTTTCTTTTTATTATTTGCAGAAAAATATGTTTGCACGTACGTGAGATTAAGAGAAATGCAACGAATAATGCATACCTATATACAACAAATTCACGAGTGGCGATAAGTTATTAATTTATTCGTGTTAATATTTAACCTACAATAATTGTATATTTACGTATACAAACCAATATATATATATATATATATATTAATATTATTATTCTACCCGCATGTATATTAGTTAAATGAATAGCAATCAAACAAGTTAGTCCTATTTTATTTATATTATATATATTTATTTCATTTTATATTTATTTAAAAAAAACAAAAAACAATTCAATAAAGATAAGAAAAATATTTCTATTAAGGTCATAAAAAAGAGTAGTATTTTATTTGTTTTTGTATGATTTTATTATTAATTTCATAAAAAAAATTTTTTTTCTAAATTTTGACATGACCTTGTGACATCTAAAATATCAAGATGAAAAAATTAAATAAACGAAAAAGAGGAAGTTGGTCAAAATTGTGGGCACGTTTCATCTTATGTAAAATCCTATAAATATTAATAAGAGATTATATAAAAAGATTTCATAGAATTGCAGCCCAAATGTTATATACAGCAGTTATTAATTCTTGTGAAAGATGATGCAGAAGTTGACCATGTCATTTTAAATGGATATTTATTCTCTCTCTCTTACACTCACTTTAACCTCCCTCAATCTATCCTTTTCTCACACTCTCTACACCCTAACTAAACATATATAAACCACCTACACATAATATTTCACAACAATTTTTTTTTTTTAACGTTATAATATTTAATTTAAAATTCTAGTTTGGACATGAGAAAGCAAGCTAATGTTATTTTAAGCTCTTCACTATAAAACATCCTGTTAATATAATTAAAAAACGTTTAAATTATTATTTTTTGTTTTGTTAATAATTTACACAAGTAAATAAAATATTTGTAAAAGAAATAGAAATTTTATTTTTATGACATTTACTTAAAAACTTGTGAAAAATAAAAATAAACATAAATAAAGACAACTTTGTTTTATTTCGTTTGTCTGTTTATAAATAAAATAACATTTAATAGATTAACCCAACGGTTATCAATACGAGAACTGGCATTTCACAATTCAGAAAAACCATAAGGTACAGGTTCAAATTATAAACCCACCGGATTAGTCTAGTGGTGAACGCGTCTTCCCAAATCAGCTGATTTGGAGGTCAAGAGTTCCAGCGTTCAAGTCCTAGTAAAGGCAGTTACTTTTAAACGGATTTGAAAATAGATCGTGGATACAGGTGTTCTTTGGTGGTTGGGATTCAATTAACCACACATCTCAGGTATGGTCGAACTGAGAATGTACAAGACTACATTTCATTCACACTCATACATATCATTCTCATTCATCCTCTGAAGAATTATCTAAACGGTAGTTACCGTTCTTAGGGTACTTAGGTTACCGTTCTTAGGGGTTCAACGGTAGTTACCGCGTCTTCCCAAATCAGCTGATTTGGAGGTCAAGAGTTCCAGCGTTCAAGTCCTAGTAAAGGCAGTTACTTTTAAACGGATTTGAAAATAGATCGTGGATACAGGTGTTCTTTGGTGGTTGGGATTCAATTAACTATATATCTCAGGAATGGACGACTGAGACTGTACAAGACTACACTTCATTTACACTCGTACTTATCATCCTCCGAAGTAATACCTGAACGGTAATTCCCGAAGGATAAACAGGAAAAAGAGAAAGGTTCAAATTATAATTATTCTAAAAATTCTTTGATTTTAGATTTATTTACACATTTTACAGTCAGGTAGAATTTTTGGTTGATTTCTTGTTGGATTTATAACTTAGTGTATTTTAAAAATTAGGTATATATATATTAATGACTTATCGGTTAATTTATCTCACCCAATCAGACTCAAAAAAAATGTTATTAAAATAATAAAACAGAACTAGAACAGAATTATTTTTTTTTAGAACAAGAGGGTGTTGGTGGAATTAACTTCTAATCGGAATTAAACGAGGGAGAGTGGTGGTAGTTTTCACCATTTTTATTTTGACTTTTTGTTTAGTGTTAGCAGAAAATTGATCTTTATTAATATAAAACTTTTTTAAAAGATATTAATTTATTTAAAATTTCTAAATGTTAAGTCAACGAAACTAATAATAATAAAATAACTATCAAAACATAAAAAAAAAAACTATAAATAAAAAAATGTATTTTAATCTTTTTGAAACCATTACTCTGTTTGAAAACATTACTAATTGACACCAATTTCGAAAAATTATAATTTACAAAATTTTGTCAATATGTAAACGAGAGGTAATTCAAAAAAATGCAGAGGCAAATACGTCTTGAAAAATTAACAGAACTACAGCGTGAAAGGTCTAAGAGACTAGAAATTATTATTAATTGTGAACCGAGACTCTTTTTAGAATACAGAATTATATATTCGTATAATTTTTTAAGATTATTTTTTTTTACTAATTTTTTTTGAAATTTTATTATGAAATAGATGATAATATCATATGGCATTATGTAGACTGTACTATTACAATGCAAATGAAAAATTAAAAATATTCATAATAACAATTATACCGATGAATAATTCGTTGATTTTTTTAATTTAAAATATATTTTGTAAACCATGTAACTTTTATTTCAAAACCTTTTCTCTTGGATTAACTAGAAAAACTTGACTGTAGAATAACCTAATGAACTTCCTTCGTAATTAACAATCAACAAAATTGATTCATTTTTCATAATAATAGTGAGACTTTTCATTTCATTCTCCTGGCAAGTATAGCTAGAATTAAAGGGAAAAGTATGGTAATCATATAAAAAATGGTTTATCGGGTTTGGCAAATATTTACTTTTAAGGATCGAATTAGTTCATTTAGACAGACCGTAAAAACATATGTATTAAAATATTTGCGTATGTATGTCGCACTGCTATTGGCCTTATATCTCAGAACTGACCCAACAGATTTTCTTCAAATACAGCTTAAATATTCCTTCTATATGTGGGGCATTGAATCACATTATTCTTTTTCAAAATTTGATAAGAATGTAGGGAACTATTCCAAAAATAACAATTTATTTGAATACACAGTGAACTGATTTTTAATTTCTAATGATTCATTACTTCATCATTATTTTTAGATAATAATACTAGTTGCAGTGGCGTGCCTTAGGCACGCCCTCCGGCCGGTTTGCCCTGGCGGGCGGGGTTACGGAATGGGATTTTTAGGTGTCCAAAATTGATTACCTCGTGTAAAAATATATTTTTTTGAATGATGATAATTAATATGACAAAATTAAATTAGAAATTTCACTCTAGAAATTGATAATAACGAATCGGGATTTTCCGCTAGTGATCGGTACATTCCGATGCTAAGCTAAGGACACACACACACACACACACACACACACACACACACACACACACACACACACACACACACACACACACACACACACACATCTACATACAAATGCTCTTTAGTAGGGTAGGATAACCAAACATGGGATGATGCAAGAAATATTCATTTTTTCAAACATTTATCTTGCAAAAACACATTTAACTTGTATCATTTGGTAAACAGCCGTTATAACCTAAAAAAAATTTTTTTGCGGAATATTTTTTTTTTAACCTCCGGTTTGTTTAACCTCCGAAACCACCGTCAGGTATTATTTCAGAGAATGAATGAGGGTGATATGTATAAGGGTAAATGAAGTGTAGTCTTGTACAGTGTCAGGTCAGCCATTTCTAAGATGTGTGGTTATTTTAACCCCAACCACCAAAGAACACCGGTATCTACAATCTAGTATTCAAATCCGTATAAAAGTAACTGCCTTTACTAGGTTTTGAACCTTAGAACGGAATTTAAAATACTGGTAAGTCGCGGGAATTTGAAGGATTTCAAAAACAAAATTAATGCAAAATGTAATTTACTTAAATATACTTTAACGTGTAATTGCACCAAATATAATTAAATTACTTGCTTAACTTCATTATCATATCATATAAATGTCCTCTACGACTTTCTATATACTGTTATATTCTGCCCCGCAGATTTCACATCACTGGTTATACAATTTGTTTGGTACACATCTGGATTATTCTTGTATTTAGGATTTGGATTCTTTAATGTTATTAGATCTACTGATGAACACTCTATACTTTTTAATTTCCAATGAAAATATTCGCATACTGGCAGATCTGAAAAAGTATCGGCCATCCAACATCTCTTCTTTTGAAAACCGCATGGCCTGAGAACATTTTTGAGCCACAGTCATGGATGGTCTGACAATCTGGGCCGTTGCTCCATCCTGCTTGAACTACTAACACAACATACGTAGACAACTCCAAAACGTAGCGTTGCAGACGATATTTGGAGCACCGTGGTTCGTCAGAAACGTCACTCTTCGCTACGGGACTACACACCGTATCCGAGGTGGGGGTGGTGCAGGCACGCAGACTGTTCCGGAGAGCGGCCGTGTCGGGACACGACCATCTCCTGGACATCTGACGAGAGGACCATACACCACAGGGTATAAAAAAACGGCCTCATGCAGTATTAAACGTACCACCGTGAAGAGGCGGTACGAGAGTCAAAAAATGACAAACCAGGCTTAGTAACCTCTATATCGCGTAACCTATAAATGGAAACCGCGCGAAAATTCCGGCCGCGAAAGTGACTGTTTTCACAATTAAATTTTGTTAAAACTATAAAAAGCTAGACAACACCCCACACCGTCCCACGAAGAGACCACAATATCTCATTTAGTCAGCATATGCGACTCTCTCCGGAGAACGGGGCGCATTTCTCCATCCAAATAACTAGGGCTCCGGTAGACGCATTCCTGCTAGCGCATAGATGCTGGTACCGAAAAGACTTCAGCGGATGGACTGAAGGGGAATCACGCCGGAATTACTAGGCTCAAAACCTTAGTCTCCCACGGTCAGAATCGGTAAATAAATTTCACGCTGGTCAATACGGATAGGAACGCAAAATACCCAATCCGTCCATAAATAACACTTAAAATTTATAACCGCCACTAAATAACCGATGAAACCCGACCGATAATAAAAATATACTGCAGCAAGAGACGTTGTCCACAATCTGCGATCTGTAGGGAGAAATACTGAATCTCCCGCCATTCTTGCGTCCGCTCCGTTCCATACGTACACAACACTGAACTCTATCCCACGACCAAGCAAAAGTTCAAACACAACGTTTCGTACCGATCAGAATTGAATGTCATCTCGTACCCTTCCAATATGAAGAAATAAAGGTTTATGATTCCAAAATTTGCTAGAATAAACCAGATAGTTACGACGCGTGAATTATAACTATGATATTATGCGTGGCTTACAATTCGTTTGAGATAAGTAACAAAAATTTAGTTTGTTCACTCTGCACGATAAATGAAAATCCACTTCGTTACTTCTTAGTAGAACTATTATATCCGTAAACAAGTTGATAAAATTTGCACAAAATTTCATCCGTTAGTAATCATTACCAGAAGAAAATGAATTTATTTACTTAGGTATAGAGAATCAACTATTTTATAATACATATATATAAAGATATAATATCTCGACCTCTTTTTAATATACTACAAACAGGTCGTATTACTATTAATCTACATAAAAAAAAGTTAACCCCACCTTAAAATACGTAATTATTACAATATAATATTACAATATTTGATGTATTTACTTTAGATTAATAATAAATTCTAATGTAAATAAAATTAATAACCGTAATGTGAACAATTAATGAGATATTATAAATACATTATATTTTATAACTGTAATTTTCTAAATTAATTAATAGTCAATCTCTCTTATATTTTGCAACATCATCATTTTATATGGATGAATTTTGAGATTCTTGTCTAGAATTCTTCTGACACTACTTTGGATTAAACGAAAGGATGCGGGGTGTTTTCTGGTTGAGCCCTGAGAGCTATTCATTATTTCCTGTCTGACTCTATCAATGTTAACAGGAGTTCTCACGGAGCGCACAGAACTCAATTTGTTTTTCGTTGCAGAAGCTGTAATTCGGAAATTATTTTTCACAGCTTTATCTTACTGAGATTAGGAACGACCCCATAACATGGTATTCTGAAATGCAAACTGTGTAATCGTATAATCATCATAACAGAATAACTACTTTTAAAATACGTTTTCACTAAAACGTATGATGTACAACAGTCCACTGCTCCATTTTTTACTGAAATGGTATCCAAGGTTAAAACCATTTAGATTCCTCCTACACGTCAGGGTTGGCAACTTATTTTTCATTATATATCGCCAAGTTCCCTTGACTCACTTGTATAATTTTAAAAGAGAGACTTAGCAAAGAAACTTAGTCTTTTACATACATAGGAACAAATATAATTTTAATCTTAGAGTTTTTTTCGGCTATTTATAATTATTACTATTTCAAAATTATTTTATAATTTTTGTGTGTAATTGGTAATAAATAAATATAAGTCTAAGTCAAAAAAATTCATAATTATATAATAAGTATAACGAACATTTTGTAAAATTTTAATTTCATAGTTAGACTTTTCAAAAATAATATTAATTTACTTTTTATAAAATTTAATGTATTTATTATTGTATGAAAAATAGAGCGTAGAATACGTAGGTAATTTTAATAATTTTAATGAAAAAAAAAAATCACATTTTTCAGTTTCCAAAAAATCTACTAATTATTTGATATTATTTCAACCAGAATCTTCAGAGAAGTTTCATATTATTTATAATTTAATAGAATTATACGTTTGTATACACACAATCTTGTTCATATCTTCACTCATATACGTAATTCTGAAGTTGTTGAACTGTCTTAGCGAGTATGATCTAAGGTTTCAGATCATCTCTACATTATTTTTGTTTTAATTTATTTATTTAATTAAAATTTGTTTTTTAAAGTTAAATGTTTATGGTTCTAACGTTATATATTCATAATAGGAGGTTTAAAAAGTATGTTCCATTCCTTTAAGTACAGATTCTCACAATGTATATATATATATATATATATATATATATATATAGGGAGAGAGAGAGAGAGAGAGTGTCCCGTAAGGATTCCGTTAAACTTCATAGGCGTATTTATCTCATTAAAATAATGAAAACAATTCACATAATCGTGGGTCCAAAAACGCTTCGTTAGCGAGTTACGGCTGGTGAAAGATTTCGCCTCAATTTCTATTGCTGTGCTGGAATGAAGCCTTACTGAAATTCTGGAAAGATAAACTAAGGGGCGAATTTAGTGGTTTCTTATGGTTTTTGACCTGAAAATGTTTTAAAAATCGGTCCCAGAAATGTATCATTATTTTTTACGAAATTGGGAATAATAAACAAAAAAATAAAAATTGAAAAACAGTTTTTTAGCTTTGGAGTGAAACAATTTTGTTAAATTGTATTAAACAAATAAAACATATTGGTTAAATTGGTAGAAAATATAATTTTGAGAAAACTGATGTAGATTATTACCAACAATATCCCCACAACAGCAATTTTGTTCCTTCATGTGAAACAATAACAGAAAAAATTGACTAATATGTATTTGTCTGCCCGCAATATTATGATGTTGTGACTTAATAATTACTTCATTAATTCCTTTTTGTAAGTTTAGCACAATTCTCCTAGGACATTCAAACTCTTAAATATTTTTTTTTTTTTATACATTCAAGAAAAAAGGTTGACAGCACAGTTGTAGGACTTACCCGTCACAATGATTCTAACTAAAGTATGCGCACATACCACATTTCAATCACGCGGGTGTGGCGGTATCAGCGGCCACTTTAAATACTTTTTTTCACTTAAAATATTATTCATTTATTTAATTCTACCGCTAAACTATGACGCCACAACATATCATACGACTACAACAGCTGTACGTCAGTGCTACACTAGCGCTCCTTGTGGTGAGAAGGGGTATTATAGACGTAGTATACCCATTTAGTCACTAGCTTATTTAAAGCATTTTTTGGAGGTGGGGTGCGATTTATAAAAACGTTTTTTGCCTAAGAAAAATAAGACCTCATTAGGCGAAATCTCGAGGTACCGAAGATGACCTGTTCTACAAACTTACCCTTTTGACTTTAGGTAAAAGTAATCACACAAAGTTTGGTCAAAAAAGGTACAATAGTTCTGGGGATATAAGGTGATTGAGAGCGCAACATCCAAAAAACACACACGGACATAGGAACATTAACATCTGGAAAATTTTTAACTGGTTTTTTGGGTTCCTTAGGTGTAAAAACGTAAAGTTCTGTTGAAAACTTCGTATATCCAAATTGGGCCGATTAGAATATTTTCTCTACTACTACAGCTGTAACTCTAAAAGGGAAAGAAAAATAAATATTTTAACAAAATCAAGAAATTTATATAATTTTTAAAAAATTATTTGTTTTTAATCCGTTAAACCGAAAATTATAATAAAATAATCTAATAAGAAAAATTCTAAATAAGATATGAAATTAGGACAACAAGTTGTACGCAAGTAATGCGCATAAACACTAACACACACGCATATATATATATATATATATATATATATATATATGATCTTCCCATTCATGATAGAGTTCTCGTGATATATAAATATTTACAGAGAGAGAGAGAGAGAGAGAGAGAGAGAGAGAGAGAGAAAGAGAAATATAATTTTTAAAATCACACATATGCGTACATTAATTCAAATACGCGGTTATAACATAGGATGTCTGCTTTCTCCCGTACACATATGCTTGATTTATATCTCTATACCAGTGTTCTTTATTCCAATGCTTAATACTAGACTTTACAGACTTTATAACATCAGCTCAAGGTAATCTAGAATAAATAGTGGAGCATACAACGGTTTTTAAAGACATAAACGCAAACACCCCTTTTGTAAACTGTAATATTCTTGTTGTTCTTTCTCGCTTTGATATGAACGGTCAGTGACCTATGGAATAGGCCTATACATATAAAACGTAATAATCATTATCACACGATAACTGATATGTATTTATTTACTCAGGTACAAACAGAGAAAAACTAATCAATTATTTTATAAAGAGGACAAAATATTTGATTAGTATTAATCGACGTAAATAAAAATAACTTCTCCTTAAAATACGTATTTATTACAATAATGTGGTACATTAAATTTTATCTATATTTTACTTTGTAAAATGGTATTTTTCTAATTAATTAATTGAGTATAAGGAAGATCTTTTGCAGATTAAAATACTTATAACTAGATTTTTCGTTCTGTAAAACTTCGTTAAATCGGTTGACGGTAGAAAAAAAACCGTATATTTAAATAAAATAAGACCTCAATTTTATTTATTAATTTTTTTTTTTAATTAAAAAATATTTTTTGAATCCACTGACTGGTTTAACGCAATTTTCTTTAAGTTCTTCTTAGTACTAAACTTTTAATTACCACATATTTACTAAACTCTAAAAACTATATCTTCAATTTTTCAAACATAAACATATTCTTCCAACCTCTTATCAGTTTTTACTTTATACACGACCCTCTATTAGCAAATTAACTAAACAAGTATATCTTAGTATACAGCCTATCAACCTAGTTCATTTTTATACAAGCATGTGCAATCGCCGCCAAATAACAAGCTTCGAGTAGCAACAATTACTACCCAACGTAAAAACATGTTCCTCGCTCTTAGTAATCCCCCTTTCCAAACTACTGTTCTATTTTTAACAAATGAATGTAACCATTTTGAAATAAAATACAGTCGGCTAATTCTGTACTGTACATTGGAAAATGTAATAACCGATGACAAAATATTATATATTATTAATTACACGGTAAATATTACTATAGATCGTTATTATTGTAACTTTAATTACCGACTGGAAAATGGATTATCCGTTTAATTCCTCAGCTAGAACGCTCTCCTCGTTGTCATCACTATCTTCAGTGTAATTTTCACTATTATTACTGTCCCTATATAAAGAGACAATGAAAGATTCTGTCAGAAAATCTATTAACGATTCTCTGCTCCAATAATCACCTTCGACTTTTTAAGCTTTTCACAGTAAAAATTCCAGTGTTTTTTGCTCATCGAATTCATTTTAGCTTCATACAGTTCTGCAATTCTTAAAAGTTGCGTTTTGGCTGGCAACATTTGCTTTACCTCTTACCATACAATCTCGATTGTATTTAAATCAGGATGGTAAAAAGGAAGCCGCAGAACATGCCCAATTCTTTCTAACAGTTCGTCAAATTAGTATCGTTTTCTGTTACTTTTGTTCAACTTAATTAGTCCATACAATTTTGTTCTAAACATCTGAGACGAAATTTGAATATGATTTTGCAGCCAAAAATTTATATCTTTTTCTTGCTTGATGACATTGGAAGTTTTTCAGAAAGGGTATTATGATACAGAGCATTGTGAATAACTACGACAAACTCAAGAAGAAGGTTAGGAACTAATTTTTCTTCAGCCAATTTCAAAAACGTTTTAGTATTCTGCTACTATGGTAATCGCCAGTTTTTGATTTGGATGTCCAAGTTAACACTGCGTTTGGAATAAAGCCCATTTCATTTCCGGCGTAAATTATAATTAAGAGTTCACCTTTATTTATTGATAAATTAATACGTACATTAATTGACTATGTAGCAAAATACGCGATACATGGCAAAAAGAACCGTCCCGAAAGGCAAATCACAAAACTGAACTTTATATCCAAGGAAAAGAAAAAGAGAAAAAAAGGTAAAATAAAATAAAAATAATTGTCTTGTATTTGAAACATTATGTCACTTTCTTAATACTGTAAACAAACAAAATATGTGTTAAAAAAATTTATGTTAAAACTTTCTTTATCTAGTTCAGAAATTATTTCAGTCAAAACTTCGTCCAAGGCTGTTCAACAATAGAAATCCAAAATTATAAAACCTATTAGTATTGAAAATTGAAATATGCTTTCTTGGTGATAAGTTTATTATATTTTTTTTTAGTTGAAATTAATTCACCACAGGAACTTTTTGAAAAGCTTGTACGTATAAATATGGAAATGGAATTTTGTACCGAATGAAAAATGTCATGTCTGACGGGAATTCGAACCCGGAACCTCAGGATGAAAAACCGAGACGCTACCACTCCGTCTGGTATGATATATCTCAACCAGATATCCAAGATTCATCAACCGGGAAAAATTTCTAAAAAACTTGATAAAATTTTGTCCTAAATTATTAGACGTAAAAATGGATTTTTCATAAAACCGCAGTACTTCACTCGCACTTGAAAGTGTTACCAACTTTTAGCATCTGATTTTCAAACATAATTGAACTTGACATAATATCTGTAATCATTATCGAGGTTCAAATTTTGATAATTTTTTTAAAAGGTTCACGGAACAACCAGTATTACTGGAAATATAATTAAGAAACCACTTTAAAACATCCCTAGAAGAATCATTAAATATTACAAGGCAAAGAATAGACGATAGAAAATATTAAAAATGATAAACTATTTAAAAATAAATTGTTGCTAAAAGTAACTCAAATGCAGAACTTTTAATAGATGATAATGGAGACAAATAGGGTACAAGGGACCTGCCTTAGGACAGATAACAGTATCGTGTTGATATTAAAATAAAAAATTAAATTGAAGTAAAATCGTATTAGAATGTAAATATTATTCACTTGCTTCCCGATTTCATATTGTCCACTGTTCGCATCCATTTCACTCTGAACAAATATTTGTACAAATATATAAAACTAATAATAACAACCTACGTTCTTAAAATGATAAATGTCTAGCGTTATATGATATATATTCAACTTATATAAATTTGGTGATAATGTTTTTATTTATTTTTATAAGATAGATATCCTACTTATGCATTTCTAATCTCTTCCGCTGTAGATAAATATAGCATTAAAATACAACATACCCACTGATTTTTGTTGGTTTTATAAGGACCATGTTGGCGAATAACAGATTTCCTTTACAGGAGCCTCTAACTAACCAACATCTCCCCTTTTAATCTCTCATGTGTTTCACTCTTTCACTCGCATCTTATCTCTTTTTCATTCTATCTACTTCTTTTATATCACCGTTGTCCATAATAAAGAATCCACAGGTGGGAGTGAGGTCATCGTGTCATATGTTCAGTCTATCTCTTTTTTTTTTCTTTTTTAGTAATGTTTAAGTCCTTTAATTTATTCAGTTAACAATACAATGTTGGCATTATTTAAAATCTTGTAGTCTTCTTGTGTATGTGTATGTGTATGTGTGTACGTTTGAAAGAATTTCACAAGTTGTCGGATAGTTACTCAATGATATAAATAAAATTTTTCTGTTGATAAATTAAAATTCCTTAATACTTTATTGGGCAACGATATAAAAGATAATGCAATACCCGATTTGATCAACTAATATGTCAAAAAGAGTTATAGTATTTTTAAAAGAATAAGGAAAATTTTTACTACAGCTATATTGGCCTGACCATGTTACCTGAAGTAGAAAAGTTACTTATTATTCAAAAGGTCTTGGTTTTAAACGATGCCATTTAGAAAGAATAAAAGATAAGATAACTTTAGCGATTTAAAAAATAAAAGATTATTTAAAAGTTTACTTAAATTTTTTTATTAATTATAATAATACGTACCAATAATATTTAAAGAGAAAACTCAGTGAAGGATCCAGTCTCTCCTAAAAAAAAAAAAAAAAAACTGTTACAGTTATTTTTAAGGCTGTTATGTGATATATATATATACATATACAGGAGTACATCCAACCCTGCTAAAGAGCATTTGTGTGTGTGTGTGTGTGTGTGTGTGTATGTGCGTGCGTGCGCGCGCGCGCGCGCGTCCCCGTTCGCTGAGAACATGCTTACATGATCGAACACACTGCTGCCCGTCAAAAAATCATAAGAAATTTTTTCTTAAATGTTTATAAACAACAAATACAACAGCAATAATAATTATAAAATAAATTACTACATTTTACTACCGTAATTTATTCACTCAATAACGTAAAACATCTTAAAACACAACTATTTTTGATAAAAAGAAAATTATACTGAAAATACTATCGATTATCCATTTAGAATCCATTGATATTTTGTCGGAAGGTCATTGATATTTTGTCGATGAGACGCCGCACGACAGGGCAACCCGCCCGTAGGTCCTACCTGCGGAGGCGTGCCATAGGCACGCCTTGCAACTAGTATATATACAATTGTCGCCGAATGGCTTCGAGGGCACGTAATTCATAACCTTGCGGTGGCCCTGAAAAGGGCCGTTTTTTAGTGTTAGCTCTGAGAAGAGCTGTTGTTTCCGGAAGCTGGTCTCTGGTGAAGACGGGAGTTGCGGTTCGGCCATTGAACTCCGACCAGGCTTTCCCTCAGCGGTAGTTGGTTCCCCACTACAGCGTGGCGGTTATGGTCCCCAGAGCCCCGCAGTGTTGGGTCGGCCTCGGTCGTCCTTCGACGGCGCGGCCGAGGTGGATTTCCCCGAGCGATCCTACCTTGGGCCGGCTCCTGCTGCTGAGTTCGCCGACCATGCCGATTGAAGCCCGGCGAACCGGAGCGGGAAGGTAGCGTCCGTGTCAAGCAGCTATCCTTGGCGGGCCGGCCAGGACTGCTGCTCCGTCGGGGATGTTGATAGCCACCGGGAGATCCACGTTGAGGCGGCCAGGAAACTTCTTCTGTCTTCTTCCATCTTCTTCTTCTTCTTAGTTTTCTACAGGTGGTGGTCGAGGATGAATTGCCTTCATCTCGTGGTACACGCTTTTTATTGGTGTGATTGGTAGGGCTGCAGCACCGCTACGGTGGGAGAACTGCACGGTCATTTGCGGGGCGGTAGTGATGCTTGTTTCAGCGCGTCCGTATACTGTGCCCAAGCTCACATCTGAGTTGCCATTGTGTTGGCCCGCCAATATTATATTAGGCATAAATGCGGTAACAATATATAAAGCAATTATACAGCAACATTAGGTTTACGAAGCGTAAAACAAGTTTGCATTCTCTAAGAGTAGTAATGTTAACAATAGACAACAATTTGTTGTGAATGAAATGAATATATCACAAGAGTTGGATACCTACTGAATTTCTGTATGCCTGTATATGCTAAGACATATTATTATAAACGAAGAAGAAATCTGAAAACTATTTCATTTCTCATTTTCTCTAGTATTGATGCTTTCTAGTATTTGATGCTTTCTAAGCTTGAGAGTAGATAAAAAGTTACGATGGTGACTTGTAGCTCATTTCAGATTATCTATAACTATTTCGGTTATAAGGGTATAATATAAGGATAAGATTACTTGACAGACAAACAGAAATAATCGTTGAACAAAAAAAAGTATTTTCAAAGTTAAAAAATTGTTAAAATAAAATTTATTGTTTTTTTCAATAAGTTAAAAATTTTTGCCTAGTAATATTTACGCTAAAAGTTGTTGACAAAAAAAAAATCGGGAAAAAATCTACGTAAACCTCATAAAATCAAATATTTTTAGAAAGATTTGAAAATTACGAATTAATATTAAAAATTATGAATTTTAATATTTTAAAAGCGCATGTAATTTTTACTTAAATTTTACACTTAAGTAGTAAATAGAAGTTCGTATAATTAATTAAGTTACTTTTAAAAAATTTATATCTTTTTAAAACGATACAAAAGTCATCGTAATTAGTAAATTAATCACCAACGTTAAAACATTCTGTAGCCTTAATTATATAAAAATCAACTTTTATTTTGTTCAGGTATATTAAAATTTAATCTTAATGAATAAATAAAACTGGTGATACATCTAATCGGTATACTTCGTTTTATTTAATATTTAAGAAAAAATTCACTTTGAAAATGCAATGTTAAAATGTTATCTTTGCATAAGAAACTCAAATAAAACCATTATTGTACAATTAAAAATATACTTATAAATTGCCCTGTTGATTTCTTTGTAATGGTAAACAGTTAAAAGTATAAATTAATAATTTAACTGCCTTCTGTAAACAGAATCTGTAAAAAAATTCATGTTTTTAAAGAGTAATAGTTTAAATGCAAATACTATTGAAAAAATTCGAGTTCAAGATTAGTACAATTATTAAAGAATAATGATAAAAAAATATTTCTAATAATATATCATGAAAGAAAATATAGCATGAAAATAAACAAGAACAAAACAAAAGTAATGAAATGTAGTAGAAATAACAAAGATGGACCACTGAATGTGAAAAGAGGAGGAGAAAAGATTATGGAGGTAGAAGAATTTTGTTATTTGGGAAGTAGAATTACTAAAGATGGACGAAGCAGGAGCGATATAAAATGCCGAATAGCACAAGCTAAACGAGCCTTCAGTAAGAAATATAATTTGTTTACATCAAAAATTAATTTAAATGTCAGAAAAAGATTTTTGAAAGTGTATGTTTGGAATGTCGCTTTATATGGAAGTGAAGCTTGGACGATCGGAGTATCTGAGAAGAAAAGATTAGAAGCTTTTGAAATGCGGTGCTATAGGAGAATGTTAAAAATCAGATGGGTGGATAAAGGGACAAATGAATAGGTATTGCGGCAAATAGATGAACAAAGAAGCATTTGGATAAATATAGTTAAAAGAAGAGACAGACTTATAGGCCACATACTAAGGCATCCTGGAATAGTCGCTTTAATATTGGAAGGACAGGTAGAAGGGAAAAATTGTGTAGGCAGGCCACGTTTGGATATGTAAAACAAATTGTTAGGGATGTAGGATTTAGAGGGTATACTGAAATGAAACGACTAGCACTAGATAGGGAATCTTGGAGAGCTGCATCAAACCAGTCAAATTACTGAAGACAAAAAAAAAAAATAATATATCGCAAGAAATTATTGGTTCTTATGAAAGTAATAGATCTACCTTTACATCTCTATATTTCAATAAAATTTTTGAAATTTAAGTTTACATGTTTTTACTCAACAGTAACGTCCTCAAACCATAGCTACTTGGATGGGCTTTCTCCAAGTAAAATATAATCAAGAATTATATCTGCATTCTTCCGCACTAAGTCGAGGGTTCCGTAGCCAGTTTTGGTACCATTCTTATACTGTATCTTGACTGCTAATCTTCGGTTGAGGAGGAAGTCACTGTCGCTTCTTTTGCCGATGACACGGCTTTCTGGCTGTTGATGACAATCCAGCCGTGACCTCAACTAAAATTAAATATAATCATCAGGTAGCAGGGTACATGAAGGTTAATCAGACTAAGTTGAGCAACGTAACATTCGAAATGAGGAGAAGAGGCTGTACACGGGTCCATCCCGTGGTATTTTAACCCCGCATACTGAAATGTTTACATGGGTCTTCACCTGGATAATCGTTTGACGTGGAAGGTTTATGTGAGGGAGAAGAGAAAGCAGCTATACATGAAGTTCAAGAAGGTATCCAATTTGCCGGGAAGGTTTTTTTCTTTTTTTTTCCTGTTTATCCTCCGGGAATCACCGTCAGGTATTACTTCAGAGCACATATGAGAATGATATGTATGAGTGTAAGTGAAATATAGTCTTGTACAATCTTAGGTCAACCGTTTCTGAGATGTGTGGTTAATTGAAACCCAACCACAAAAGAACACAGGTATCCACGATATAGTATTCTAATCCGTATAAAAGTAACTGCCTTAGTTACTAGGATTTGAGCGTTGGATTTCTCGACTTCGAAATCAGCTGATTTCGCGTTCACAAATAGACCATCTCGGTGGGTTTACTGCAACATCTAACCTAAATGATATGCACGATGAATTTTATTTATTTGTTTGAAACAAATTAATTTCATATTTCATTCCAAATCTAATTTATTGTTTAATTTTTCAAATATTTCTTCTCTTAGTTTTATTTATGGTAGTTTTGGAAGGAAATCTTTAATCAAATAACCAAAATATAACCACCGGGTTGTTCTAATGGTGAACTCATTATCGCAAATCAGCTGATTTCGAAGTCGAGAATTCTAAGGTTCAAAGGCAAGTAAAGGCAGTTACTTTTATACGAATTTGAATACTACATCCTGGATACCGGTGTTCTTTGGTTGTTGGGTTTCAATTAACAACTCTCAGAAATTGTCGACCTGAGCCTGTACAAGTCTACAGTCCACTTACATTCATATATATGTATATTCCTCTGACGTAATACCTTACGGTGGTTCCGGGGCTAAACAGAAAAAAAAGTAAATAACTAAACTGCAGTTTCTAAATAAAAAAAACTCCATTTTCACAATTTAAGTAGTAATATTAAAGACAGTTTCAACCATAAAAAATAACACCATCATAATTCCTTTAGGTAAATAATCTGGTACTTTCAAAGTTTTATTAATATATTATAAGAAAAAATTTATAAATTTTATCTGTTTATTTTTTTTAAACATCAATTCACGTAAAAGCATATTTTCTATAAATAATCAATTAGATGATAATATATAATCTATCTTGGTTCGTGATCTTTCAATTTAAAAATTATAATTTTTACAATTTTTCCTGTATACTTCAAATACATTTAAATTCGTATAAAAATATATTGTAAATTATATCGCATAAGATATAAAATATAACTTGTAGAAGAAAGGAAAAAAGTTTAAAAGAGAAAATAGAAAATAAAGTGTAAAGAAGATTTTAAGGTAATAAACAGAAAGATAATCGATTTAAAGTGCTAGGTTAATAGAGTAACGATAACTTGAGAGGATTATTTGCGTGTTCATGACTCCATGGATTCCTACAAGAATGCGTGCGTGCGTACGTGGTACTGCATGGAGGTCAACAGCCGTGATGTACACCGCGACAAAGAGCCCATTGTACGGTTTAATTAATGCGAGGAGACCCTATGGGCTATTCTCAATAGCGAAATATTAACTAGCTATCAACTGTGGTCAGGCAAGATCACGCGCCGCGCCTTATCTTAGAGTACTACACTATATAGATATAGAATTCTGTATATTATTCACATCGGGCTGTAATTAATCACACTCCAGTACTATTGTGTTTTATAGTATGCATATATATATATATATATATATATATATATATATATACAAACTGAAGCTAGCACAAGACCTGTTCGAATCATATTCATATCTGTTCAGTTTATAATATCCCGTGTCCTGTCTCATCATACCTCTCGGGGACATCACTCTTTTCCCTATCATCTCTCATATCAATGTTTCTATCTCATTTCTTCCTATCATTCTATCTTACTCGACTATAAAACATTACAGTGCATAATGTACCGTAATATTTTAATAACTAACTAATAAACTTTAATAAAAAGATAACTTTGAAGTTGTAACCCAGCCCTACAATTTATTCATAATAAAATGTTCTTTGATATTAATTGATGTTTTTAAAGAACGAATATTTAAAGAAACGAATAAAATATAATAACTTAAAATAAATAAATTAAACAAATAATGTACTTTAGTAAACGGGACTATATTTTGCTAAAACAGGAATAGATTGAAAAAAGCTACAGTACCAACACAAGCAAAAGAAGGACCTTGATAGATCGTATAAAATGATAAAATAGTATATAAAGCGAATTTTAAAAGAATTGTAAAAGCAAGAAATTTCAGGACTATTTTTTACAAAGAAAAATATGGTTGATGAGGTTACTGATTCAAGGAAATGCAAAGAGTAAAACTTTTAAAGAAAAAAAAGTTTGAAATACTCGTATATACAAAAAAAAATAATTTAGGCAATGAAATTTACGGGGTAAGTAAAACTAAAATAACGAAAAAATTGAAAAGAATGAAAAATCTCATCGAACCACTTAAATGAATAATACCAAAAGAAAAATGGGCACTAATTTAGATGGGTTCACCTAACCGAGCAAAAGCATAAAGAACGATACAAAATGCACCGCGTAACTATGTACACACAAAATGTAGCTAAAATGCACGCAAATAAACACATTGTATATTTGCGCACAAATACACACAAATGTACCTAATGCACACACAAAATGCTACTCCAGGCGTACGTGTCTGCTTTAATGTGGCGCAAGTTTATTGTAAAAATCGTTATTTTCATTTCTGGAAACAGGTCAAAGTAGAGTGCACATATTTTTAGTTTAATTTATACCTCAATTGTTTCGTATGTCAAAAAAACAATTAATTTTGTTTGCGAGTCAAAAAATAGGTGGGTGGACTCCCCTAAATAAGTACCGAAAAATATTTCAGTAAAATGTTATAAACTTGTTATATTTATTTCCTTATACGAAGTAATAGATTTCAACGGAAATTCGTTTTGACCATACCTTAATCCATTTTTACTAGTTTCGGCGTGAAATCTGTACGTACGTATGTTGCATAAGTTAAATAAAAAGATTAGCCGTAGGATGTTGAAATTTTTGATTTAGTACTGTTGTAACATCTAGTTGTGCACCTCTTTTTTTGATTCAATCGAAATTAAAATTAAAATTTTTATTAACGAAATATCTAGATTTTAAAGGGAAGACACATCGGTTCGAATCACACTTCATCTTTTGTGTGTTTTTTTAACTTTGTTTCGAAGTTATACTTCTTTTAGTGAGAAACTGATCAGAGTGTATTTTCTGCAAGTTACGGAAGTTGTGCACGGCGATGTAACATACCATGAAGATTTGCACAGACCCAAGTGGATCAGTTTGCCCGCAGAAAATAGCACACATCGGATAAATTCTTGATTTTGCATAAATAATTTTAAATTTACCAAAAACAAAATTTTTGATAAAATACACTATTATAAAATAAAATTACTTGTATCATATTTTTCATATCATAAGCCTCTGATAGCCTTTGTGCCTACTCAATCGTCATCCGAAGAATTAATGGAACTAAATTAATCGAAATATATTCCATGAAATTTTTTTTATATGATAACGAATACTTCAATAATTTTAACTGTATAAAATAAATATTATTTAATTTAACTGTTATTTATTCAAATTTTTATTCATAGTATTTAATATAATCTATCGGTCGTTTGACTCAGTTCAAATTTGTTTGAATGCGTAAAAAAATTATTTTTTTATTCACGCGAAGTAGTATAACTTCTTACGTGCGTACATAAGTACAAGCGAGCTTTTTTTTATTTATTTTTTTTTAGTTAAATATATTGATTTAATACCCGTGATTGTAAAAAAAATTACAATAAATAATAATTCAGTGATAATAAAAAAACAAATGAAAAAATATTATTAGTTAAAAAACAAAATTATAAGTAAAATAAAATAAAAATAATAAATTTGGTAAAACATCTGATCACTTAAAATTAATGGAAAATCATAATTTAGAATCGTAAAGAAAATCCAATCTTAGCAAATTCTTATAAAAATTGTATATTTATTTTTAAAAAAATCATTTTATTTAATTATTTGACAGAAAAATAAACTACATTTTTGAATCGTATTCAATTTAAAGCGATTTAAAATTTTTTTTTCACTTGTGCGTAATATGTACAAGATTTCTGGCGTTACATAAATAAAAGTTAATAATCATTAAACTATTCCGTTTAGTGAGCTCCTGTATACTGATTACAAATATTAATTTTGACCTTACGGTGTAGTATAATCAATTTTTATTACTGGATTATTTGGCAAACAATTTATTTAAAGAGTAATCAAGGGACTTTTACCCCAACCTAATATTTCAGGTAAGTTGAATTGTATAAATATTTGATGTTAATAAACACTAATATTTTAGCAATTGTGTAACGGGTCCACTTTATTAAAGAATTGGAGGATCGTATCTATCTTTCAAATGAAACAAGTTTAAATGAATTACAGCAAAAATGTGTATATGTAATTTAATAGACGTACAAGGAAGTCATGTAGTGTCCACGTCAGATGTCTTTTTTGTTTTTTTATTAAATAATGCAATTAATAGTTCGAGCTTTTTTATATTTTATTGAAAAAAATATATATATAAAATTCTCAGAAATTACAGAAGAAGTTTTTTCTTTTTTTAGTAAATTTCTTTTTTTATAAATTAGTAAGTTTTTTCTATTAGACAAAAATGATAAATTACGAAACACTTTTTAAAATAGCCTAAGGAAGAACTCTGAATATACTCGTAAATAAGGTTCTGAAATGCATAAAAAAAAAAAAAATAGAAAAATGCATAAACAAAAAAAAAATGAAAAGTTTATTTCTTAACGAAATTAAGAAATTTCAACGTAAATATTTTTCAAAATTCACATTTGAGAAAAAATTAGAATCATTAAATAAAACTGCGAAGCAAAGTTGAACAGTTTAAGCATACCAGTTAGACTGACAAACAAGTCAAAAAAATTAAAAACATATGATACCAAACGTGTAAGGAATTTAACAACATTTATCATTACTGTACATCTATAAAATTAAACTTTTGATGAAAATAAAATAACAGTAGACTAAATTTGTAATTTGACCAGTTCTATTAAACTAATGCAACTGTTTTCAAGCTTTCTATCTAAATTTACCCGGTAAAATATTAAAATATAAAATCCCCACAATCTTCAAGTAATTTTTTTTTTTTTTACTTCTCTTATTAAAAATAAAAAAGTTCAGTTATAACAAATTTTGTTTTAGGATTTTTAAGTGGTATTTACTAAAGACTGTATTTCTAAACGATAAAGGGAAATAGGGGAAGTGACATGTCTACTCCTATTCTCCTGCAATTAAAAAAGTAAATCAACTCAGATCTATCCGTACTTGCTTATGAATAGATAACATACTTCTGATTCTATTCATAAAACATTTTAACATGATTGTTTTTTTTTTACAATAATCTTCAACCAATACACCAAAACACATGGCAACAAATTTGGATAACAGTAGAAATCATTGGCCCTTTTCTCAATGATTTTTGTAAAACTAACAACCAAAAAGTAATTACTTTAACATATACTTCTGAATAATATCTACATACGTAGCTTGTTGTAGGTTCCTTACATATTCGTAAAATGTTTTTCCTTCTATAGTATTTTTTCTAGTTAACCGTTTGGTATCGATACTTGTACTTTAGTATCGTCTATAAAAAAGAAACTAGGTTTTTTATACAGATAATGGTTATATTTATTTATTTCATAGGAAAGGTTTTTAAGCGTATCACAGAAAATGTTTCTTTATATATTTAATCAATTAGATATTTATTTTTATTTACTAAAATAATACAAGTTTTGGGTCTTATGGGTTATACGACCACCACTATAAATATATAAAATAAAATAAAAATGTATAAAAGAAGAATAATAACACCTAGAAACATAAAAATATGTGCGATAAAAGTTAAACCGTTAATTTGTTATCACAGAATTACCTTATTTTGTAAATAACGTCATGCCTATACACTCGTTATAAAAAAGACCTATACTAGGTCTTTTGTACATGTTTTCTTTTATATAATAAATAAATATAATCTAACTAAACTTAACCTGCGCTCGCTTCGCTCACTAACCTTCACTACCGAGCGAAGGTTGCGAGCGTAGGTTAAGTTTGGTTAGATAATGCCGGCCTCCGTGGCGAGTCGAGAGTTCCAGCGTTCAAGTCCTAGTAAAGTCAGATATTTTTACACGGACTTGAATACTAGATCGTGGATACCGGTGTTCTTTGGTGGTTGGGTTTCAATTAACCACACATCTCAGGTATGGTCGAACTGAGAATGTACAAGACTACTTTTCATTCACACTCATACATATCATCCTCATTCATCCTCTGAAGAATTATCTAAACGGTAGTTACCGGAGGCTAAACAGGAAAAAGAAAAGGCCTCCGTGGCGGGAGTGGTAGCGTCTCGGCCTTTCACCCGGAGGTCCTGGGTTCGAATCCCGGTCAGGCATGGCATTTTTCATACACGCTACAAAGCATTCATCTCATCCTCTGCGGAAAAAATCCTTAACTGCGGACCCAGAGGTTAAAAAAAGATTAATATAATCGGATTTTTATCACCCTCAATCACAAAATTTATATATTTATAGTGGTGGCGTATAACCCATAACAGTAGATAATAAACGTATTATTATTGTTATACATTGCGTTCGGAAAGTTGCTGTGCGCTGGAATTATAGAAATATAATGAAGAAACTTTCTTAATTATTACTTTGAATTTTTATTTCATTATTTTATTGAAACAATATTACAATAACTGGAATAGTTTATAAAAGATGTTGAAAATAATCTCGTCTAGGATTGATAACATGAATAATAAACTGCACACGTTTCAGTTTGTTTTTAAATACTTTATCCAGCTGAAGTACTGGAATGTCTCGAACGTATGCAGTTACTGCGGTTTTTAAATTTGTTAATTTAGCGTGGTCTGATGCGATACACTGTTTGTTTCGCTGCCCACCATGAACAGTAATCTGAGGGAGTCAGATCGTATAATCGTGCAGGCCAAAAATCCCTCGATATGATTCATTCGCAAAAGACATTTCGTAAAAATGTCACTGAACGGTTACCTATGTGCGCTGTGACGCCATGTTATTGAAACCAACCGTTATTTATTTCTACTTCTGTTAACTGACTAATGAAGTTTATTAAAACAGCATAATAACGATCACTATTAACTGTATTTTCAAAAAAATATTGGACCTATAATGCGCGTTCTACTCACACCGATCCAGACTCCAATTTTCGTTTCGTATAAGCTTATGCGAGTAATTCATGAATGAGTGATAGTTGTTGACCACAGTCGTGTATTTTGTGAATTTATGCCACGTTTCCTATGGAATTTAGGTGGATAAAACGTTTGCACCGTTCACAATAATTTAGTCTTTTGGCATGTTTCAATTTGACCATAGCATCCGATATATCAAGCGGCTTCAGTTCGTTATGTTTATGTTATGTTTCACTTCGATCTGCGTTTTGAACAGAGCCCGAATTTTTTCGATAAGACTTCCAGCTACATTTCGGTAAGGAAAAAGATTAATTGGAAACTTTAAAGAAAACTTCACGAAAGACGTGTTCAACGATAATAATGCGTTCCTCTACCGAAAAAACCATTACGTTTCTCGCAACTATAGATTCCGTTAAATGAAACGAAGCGTGTTCAATCACAACTCAGCAATTATGTCCTTTCGTTCTTTTTCCTGTTTAGCCTCCGGGAATTACCGTTCATTTATTACCTCAGAGGATGAATGAGGACGATATGTATGAGTGTAAATGAAATGTAGTCTTGTACAGTCTCAGATCCACCAATCGTGAGATGTGTGGTTAATTGAAATCCAAC
The DNA here is from genome assembly GCF_047948215.1 of Lycorma delicatula. NCBI lineage: Eukaryota > Metazoa > Arthropoda > Insecta > Hemiptera > Fulgoridae > Lycorma > Lycorma delicatula. The sequence continues at coordinate 100,148,300 of NC_134464.1, read as the reverse complement.
TACCAAAGAACAACGATATCCACGATCTAGTATTCAAATCCGTATAAAAGTAACTGCCTTTACTAGGACTTGAACGCTAGAACTCTCGACTTCCAAATCAGCTGCTTTGGAGAGACGCGTTCACCACTAGACCAACCCGGTAGGTTAGCATTGACGTCCTTTCTTTTTCTTTTTCCTGTTTAACCTCCGGTAACTACCGTTTTAGATAATACTTCAGAGGATGAATGAGGATGATATGTATGACTGTAAATGAAGTGTAGTCTTGTACATTCTCAGTTCGACCAATCCTGAGATGTGTGGTTAATTGAAACCCAACCGCCAAAGAACACCGGTATCCACGATCTAGCATTCAAATCCATGTAAAAATAACTGGCTTTACTAGGACTTGAACGCTGGAACTCTCGACTTCCAAATCAGCTGATCTGGGAAGACGCGTTAACCACTAGACCAACCTGCTGGGTTTAGCATTGACGTCCTAGTTTCTTGTTGAGCAACGCCCAACTAACCTACGGGGCAACCAATCTGACCGCCAAAAGAACAAATTGCACCTATTAAGTCTAATACGGTGAACTTCCAAACGTACTGTGTAAAAATACAAGGAAAGTTTGTATAATTTCTTTTATTATATTTTAATCAATTAAAGTGTAAAAAAAAAATCATAGACCTTATTACAATTTTTTTACTAATATCTATGAAAAGACCGCAGCTGATCTAATTGTCTGAAATCCAATCTGATATTACTCCTATTTACCTACAATTAAAAATGTAAAACAGATTAGATCTATCCGTGCAACATTTTAACATTTTTTTTTTTTTAAATTATTCAACCAATATACCAGAACAAACGGCAAATATCTGGTGAATAGTAAAAATCATTGACCGCTTTCTTCGTAATTTTTTGTAAAATTAACAAGCAAAAAGTAAAGGAAAGTTTTTTATAATTTCTTTTATTAAGTTTTAATCAGTTAAATTGTTTAAAAAAAAATTATAGACCTTATTATAATTTTTGTACTAAAAACTACAAAAAAGACCGCAGATTATCCGCGCTGAATGGCTGAAAGCCAATCTGATAAAGCAATGACTGTAATAAATCTGGTAATATAATCTATTATCTACGGCAAAATCGTACATAAAGATCGTCCCATCGATGGTTCAGTGGTAGAATGATCGCCTGCCACGCGGACGACCAGGGTTCGTACATAACGATCAATATGGGTTGAATCCTTTTTTGTAAAACATCATCATTACTAAGAATTACATACTAATTTGAAATAAAAATTCATTTATCGGAAACTTATTTTTATTCAAATTAGGTATATAATAATGTAATATAAAAGATACATACAATAATTTTTTTTTTGAATATCACAAAGAAAAAGTTTGCGTTAATAATATTTCTAATCAATATAACAATTTCTATTCTTTATTAACTAGATAAATTATAAATAACTCCCGTTAATTCATGGCTTACCTATATTGATTTTAAATTCATAAACACGATTTACCGTGCAGAATATTACAATTTATGTCACATGAATTAATAAGAGAGAAAAAACACAAAAGATTTCCGTTCATTAATTTCATGAACATGCTTTGTCAGGTTTCATCCTTGAACCTATTAAAACGAAATTAAAAATATTAGCACCATAAATTAAACGACTGTGCAAAACGAAAAGAAAAAAAGAATCCACGCAGTTTATATACGTATATGAAAGATGTATATATAAATAACGTGTGTCTATTGTTATGACATCACAAAAATTCGGGCAGTAACGGCGATTATATTCATATATAAAATTCAATAAGTTTTTTTTTTAGATTGAAAAAGTATAATGTATTATTAGGCGAGGCAAAAAAAAAGTTCATTCGATTGTATTGTTCTTTTTGTTTAAGTTTAGATATCGGTTCTTTTGCTTATGTATGTGTTCGTGCGTGTGTGTATTATATATTATATGTACCGGTGGGTAATAATTAATTACTATAACGTAATTTTTTTCTTCACTTAAGTCATTTAACCGAAGCCTAATGTTTTACTTTTTAATGTAAGGTTCATTCTGATTAAACCGAACCTACCGGTGTTATTATTTTGTACTACAACTGTAAATCTATTGTTATGTAGTTAAAACATATTAGTACAAGGTCTTTAAAATTGTCCTATGTAAATGTATATATGTATTCATGTAAAACCTGTTTAAAAAAATTTATTCATTGGTAAAATAAAATTGTGTAAATTGTTGTTTTCCAGCTGAGCGTCATTTTATGAATAATTTATATAAAATAAAACTTGATAGATGAACACGCTAAATACATTGTTTTGATGACCGACCCTTTCTATTACTTAATTAATGATTACTAATTATGTACTAGTAGACAGTAGTTTTGTAATACGTGTGATAGAATTATGAGGCTACTACGAAATGAATACCGCCAAAAAGAAACGTAAATTTCTATAAACATTTAAATCTTTCATTGTTCATTTATCGATTGATTGAGTTTAATTTCGAAGGAAGATCAACTTATAAAAAAATAATTGTGTGTGTGTGTGTGTGTGTGTGTGTGTGTGTGTGTGTGTGTGTGTGTGTGTGTGTGTGTGTGTGTGTGTGTGCGCGCGCGCGCGCGTCTATGTATACAGGAATCCCACATAGAAACGGAGAAAATTTTGGAACATGATCTACTGGTGAAAATAATGAAAAAAGATCATATAAGCAAAGTAGGAAACGCTTTTTTTTCGAGTTCCGGCTAACGAAACATTTCGCCCGGATTTCAGTTCTTCTAATAAAAAGAAGACCTGCTGTAATTTTTGCGACCCATATTAAGAAGTAAATTTGATGTTTCTTTTGTTTTTAAGCTGGTAAAAAGGATAAAACAGGTCCCAGAACTTAACTTCAGTAATTATTAAGATATCCAACGTAAAATACAACATTTGGTATCGAAAAACCATTTATTTAGATTCGTAGTACATCATTGGTTTTTCCTGTGTAAATTATTGAATATACACAGCTAAAGAAAGAACTGTTTTATCAATTTTATATTTCTTTTAACATTTTATTCAATAATTAGCGTTTTTGTTTTTAAAAAAAGAAAGAAAATTTCTGTCTTGCTTTGCTACTGTTTGTTTTGCTACAATAAATACCGACTTTTAAAAATTTTTATTTACTTTTTATCGGCTGCATTTACATTAATTTTATCAGAATTTAATTCTCTACAAGTTTTTTTATTAAATATTCCGCATTTATTAGTCATTTAACAAAGCTATTGTACTGCAAACCTTTTTCTCTTTCCTGTTTAGCTTCCGGGAATCACCGTCAGGTATTACTTCAGAGGATGAATGAGGATGATATATATTAGTGTAAGTGAAGTGTCTTATACAATCTCATGTCGACCGTTTCTGAGATGTGTGGTTAATTGAAACTCTCCCACCAAAGAATATCGGTATCCACGATCTAATACTCATATACGTATAAAAGTAACTGGATTTACTAGGACTTGAAAGTGGGAACCCTCGACTTCGAAATCAGCTGAAAACGCGTTTATCACTAGAACAAACCGGAGGGTTGCACTAGAAACCTAGAAAAGCTTGTATTTCGACGCCGAATTTCGTGTTTTACGTCGGATATCTTTCTTTCGTTCTTTCTTTTTCCTGTTTAGCCTCCGGAAACTACCGTTTTTAGATAATTCTTCAGAGGATGAATGAGGATGATATGTATGAGTGTGAATGAAGTGTAGTCTTGTACATTCTCATTTCGACCAATCCTGAGATGTGTGGTTAATTGAAACCCAACCACCAAAGAACATCGGTATCCACGATCTAGTATTCAAATCCGTGTAAAAATAACTGGCTTTACTAGGACTTGAACGCTGTAACTCTCGACTTCCAAATCAGCTGATTTGGGAAGACGAGTTAACCACTAGACCAACCCGGTGGGTTTACGTCGGATATCTTCTTTTTTTTTCTCTCAGCTCCCCTGGACCGGACCGACTTGTTGGTATTACGCCGCCCAGGGGAGTGTCTTTAAACTCAAATAGGCCTCCCCACCTACCGGTTAGCTTTTTTTGAGAGTTCTTTATTAATATTGCCCTTTTGGACACCCCGCCAGACCCAATTCGCCGCGACGCGGCGCCGGGTCCCTTCAGTATTCAGTGTGCTGTTACCTGACTGTTACCCGTGGAGTCCTTGATGGCTCATCAGTGCCAACACACCGCAGCATGCTGGGCCTCACCAGCAAGGCTGTCCAGCCAGTCCTATTCTAGCCAAGTCTTCTCTCATCGGAGTATTTCTTAGAACAGCTTGTCTAACAAAACTAGCAAAATTATTCCAGTTTGACTCGCTTTTTAGCATGTAGTCTATTGTTGTCTCTGGAGTTATACCAGTGAGTGCCTTACTATGTCTAAGTGTGTCCCACCTATTGCACTCAAAAAAGTTGTGCTCAGCATCATCTATCTCGTTGCAGTAGTTTTGGCTCTTCTCTCTTGCCTCTTTTGTGCAGGTAGTTATTGAAGGAACCATGTCCTGTAAAAAACTGGGATAGGTGATGATCAACCTCACCAAATCTTCTCGACAACCACGGATTGATGTTGGGGATGAGGGTTCTCGTCCATCAACCCACAGCTTCCTGCGACCATCTTTCCTGCCTGATATTATAAACAGCATCCCTGACCTCTTGTTCTGGCTTGTCTTGTGCCCTCTCCACCCTCTTTTTTGCGATTAGGTCAATAGGAAGTGTACCCGATAACACGCACAGGGCGGCATAGGACACTGTCCTGTATGCGGACACAACACCTAGGAGCACACACCTGTGCGTTCTCGCCCGTCTCTCTTTGTTGCGCCTGATGGCGATAGAGCGCCACCAGGCCGGAACGGCATACATAAGCGAAGACACGACGGTGGTCGCCAGTAAACGGCGCTTTGAGGCCCGAGGGGCATTCTGCGATGAGATAATGATGTTTAGACTTTTTATCATCCTTTCAGCCTTGTTGCATACATTGACTATGTGATCGGTGTATCTACCGTTTTTCTGGAGGATAACTCCTAAGTACTTGATGTTATTCGCTTCTTCTACAGCATGACCGTTGATGGAAATATTGAACGGTTCTAGCACTTTTCTACCCGTAAAGGCATTTTTCTACACCGGCATTTTTCCGTAGACATTTGCAGACCCCTGGACCTCTTGGTACTCTGGTTTCTTTTCATTCCGCATAAATCTTTCGCCTTTACGTCCGATATCTTAAAAACTACTAACGTTACAGTTCTGTCTAATTTCTTATAAGACATCCAACTGTCTTATCCTATTTCCCAGCTTAAATGACACAAGAAACCACCACATTTTCTCTTTAATTTGAGTCCAAAAAAAACAAAAAAAAGGCAGGACTTCTTTTTTTTAGAAGAGCTGAAATCTGGGCAAATCTTGCGTTAGCCATAACTCGAAAACAAAGCATTTCCAGACCTATGTTTGTATGTACTTTTTCATTATTTTTATCAGAAGAACATGTCTTGAAAGTTTCTTCGTTGATAATAGACTGTTTTCATCCGGCATATTAACGAAACTGTAACCTTTCTAAATTGAAAAATAATTTCAAAATTATAAAAATATAATTATTGATACAACGATATGAAATTATATAAAAAAAAAAGTTATTTTCCGTCAAAACTGACAATATAAAATATATATGAGAAGTAAATAATATTAAGTAAGAGAAGTAAGATAAATACGTACACTAACTTGGCTATTTAGAATAAAATACTGAAAACAAGTTTACAATTGACTCATATCCAATGAAAGTAATCGAGATTTGAAGAATTTATTCTTCGATGACCCAATTTAAATTCATTTCAGTTTTTGAAGTAACGCCTCCAAAAAATGAAAAATTTAAATCTAGAAATCGTGCTGGTTATTACAAAGTTAGACATTCCCGCTACTTAATCCAATCAAACAATCGGTATTTTACCATTTTACCATTAATTTTATAATTAATCTACTTTTACAACTTTTCTATAACGATTCAAATGGACAAAAGAATTTCTTTCAACAATATTAGAATATGAGATAACGTGATAATTTAACACATCTAAATATATATTAACGCTTATATTATAAAATAATACAAACAGATTATTTCAATTAATAAAAAAGTCTTAAGATCAGGAGTTTATTTTGAAAAAGTATGTAACAAAAAATGCTAGGAATGTTTTAATTATATTTTTTTGTGGCTTGTTTATTTGTTCTTACAATATTTCAGGAAAATCATTCGGTAAATGAAATATCTGCAACCAACGAAATATACAATCATCTTCATGGGACACGCTGTATTTGAAAATATTAAAATACAATGAGGAAATATCGATCGGTAATGTTAAACTCAAACTTTTTATAACGGTAACCAAATGTCCTGAGGAATCGTGGTATTATAGATGCCAAATAACTAGAAAAGCTTTTTCGGTTATCATATTTTTCCCGATTATCTGCCTATTTTTGGTCAGAATGTGGGGTGTATAGCAATAAAGGCGTTCCACAGTATATCCAACTCGTATCACTGATCATCATCTCCTGTACGTTTTAGTCGCCAACTAAATTTGTGTTAAAATTGTGCAAACCTGTTTAAGTTACAACGTTTATTTAATAAATTTTGTATGATGGAGTTGGTTATGACTATAAAACGATTCGGAGACTTTCTGGTAGGAGTGATTTTGCGTACGGGCCAAACCGTTGGTCAGTATCCAATTCGATGTCCATATACAAAAGTTTGCTCCTAAAATGGTAGCTTTGACGATGATCCAATCTGGAGACTTTATTTCCTATCCGCTCTACCAAAAGTCTAAATTAGAAGACTTTATCTTGTAAACCTTGGCTTCGCAAAGCGTACTTGTATTTTTTTTTTGTCTTCAGTCATTTGACTGGTTTGATGCAGCTCTCCAAGATTCCCTATCTAGTGCTAGTCGTTTCATTTCAGTATACCCTCTACATCCTACATCCCCAACAATTTGTTTTACATACTCCAAACGTGGCCTGCCTACACAATTTTTCCCTTCTACCTGTCCTTCCAATATTAAAGCGACTATTCCAGAATGCCTTAGTATGTGGCCTATAAGTCTGTCTCTTCTTTTAACTATATTTTTCCAAATGCTTCTTTCTTCATCTATTTGCCGCAATACCTCTTCATTTGTCACTTTATCCACCCGTCTGATTTTTAACATTCTCCTATAGCACCACATTTCAAAAGCTTCTAATATTTTCTTCTCAGATACTCCGATTGTCCAAGTTTCACTTCCATATAAAGCGACGCTCCAAACATATACTTTCAAAAATCTTTTCCTGACATTTAAATTAATTTTTGATGTAACAAAATATATTTCTTACTGAAGGCTCGTTTAGCTTGTGCTATTCGGCATTTTATATCGCTCCTGCTTCGTCCATCTTTAGTAATTTTACTTCCCAAATAACAAAATTCTTCTACCTCCATAATCTTTTCTCCTCCTATTTTCACATTCAGCGGTCCATCTTTGTTATTTCTACTACATTTCATTACTTTTGTTTTGTTCTTGTTTATTTTCACGCGATAGTTCTTGCGTAGGACTTCATCTATGCCGTTCATTGTTTCTTCTAAATCGTTTTTACTCTCGGCTAGAATTACTATATCATCAGCAAATCGTAGCATCTTTATCTTTTCACCTTGTACTGTTACTCCGAATCTAAATTGTTCTTTAACATCATTAACTGCTAGTTCCATGTAAAGATTAAAAAGTAACGGAGATAGGGGAACATCCTTGTCGGACTCCCTTTCTTATTAGGGCTTCTTTCTTATGTTCTTCAATTGTTATTGTTGCTGTTTGGTTCCTGTACATGTTAGCAATTGTTCTTCTATCTCTGTATTATTGTATTGTACATGTATTATTTATTCATAATATTCCTGAATAAATTCCATACGTTTAGTTAACAAAAGATAAAGGATTTTTAATTTTTCAATGAAAATTTAAATACTAATGATCAATTTTATTAATATAAAATTATCAAGCTCATTATACTGTTAAAACTTCAGCAAAAGGGGAATAACAAAAATTACAGACAATACGTTTTGAAAAAAAAACAACGTATTTTATTAAGGCCATACTTGCAGCATTAAGTTTGTTTTAAAATTTTCCCGCAAAAAAAATTAGCTAGGCCAAAATGAAAAACAATAACAATAAATCCGCAGGTCTGCTATACGTTCTAACAAAAGGAACGGAAAAAATTATCTTCATTTTCAATAAATGTCATCTTTTTGTAAGTCTAATTTCTTTTTTAGGTTTATTTTACATCAATTTACGATACTGTTTGATATTTCGTAAGAAAATCACGATCTATTTTTTCTAGAGATAACTTGATTAAATGATGTAATAATCAGAGAATAAATAAATAAATTATTGGAATCAAGTTATTTAACCTTGAAGAAATCTAGAATCTAATTATCTATTTTTCCTATTTCGTTCAAGCCCCAAAATTCATGATTTTCCTTACTCGTGGTAAGTTGATCAAGACGTTTTTTCTTTGTCAATTACAAAATTTCATTACGGTTATATTAAAACTTGTAATACATATTTGTTTCAACATCGTTTTTAAGAATTTTACATTTGGATAAATTAACCACCTTTTGTGAAAGTTATGAAAGATTAAAATATATTTGATTACAATTTTATTCAGAACTTATTATACTACTAATGAAAGAGTCATATAAAAAAAAAATTGATCTGGACATCACATAACTACCTTGTACCCCGATTAAATTACATATACACATTTTTAAAAGTACATAAAATTTTATTTCATTAATAACTTCTGATTGTTTTTCATATCTTTTTTTTTAATTGTTATTATTGAATTATTATTTATTTTTAAAACGTTTTTTTACATCAGTGGTTAATAATTATTAATGAATCAATATAATGAAATTTAAAAAACTTACAAAAAAGCAGATGAATTCGGATTCGAACAGATATGCATTCCCCAAAAAAAAGAATCCAAATATATAATTAATTAAAATTTTATTTGGCTATAATTCGGGAACCAATGAAAATAAGTACAACTTATGATGTATCGTTGAAAAGCTCTCAGTGAGGGTTTATTACTGCAGTTAAGAAAAAATCCAAAATTCTAATTTTTTGGATTTAGGGCTTTTTTTTGGACACTTTTAGTCCAGTCGATTGCAATCAAAAGGGAAGTTGCATAACTAAATATTACAACAGTCCTAAATCCAAAATTTCAATATTCTACGGCTAATCGTTTTTGAGTCATACGAGACACGTACATACGTACGTACAGACGTCACGCCGAAACTAGTCAAAATGGATTCAGGGATGGTCAAAATGGATATTTCCGTTGAAATCCTGAAACCGAAATTTTTCGGGATTACAATACTTCAAGGAAGTAAAAAAAGATATGATCGTGTGTATATTCAAATTCATGTATTTCTTATCGCTTAATTGAATTTATTTTATTATTTCATATAACATTTCTATGAAAAATATTAGTAAGTTATTTTTTTATACATTAATTTTCCCATTGTTTTAATATATAACGAATTTTAATAAAAACACCTAACCCAATGTCACTTCTCAACATTTTTATATACGGTACCTTCCGTAGAAAATTCCAAAAATTGAATTTAAATTTTTTTGCAGGTATCCATTTGATAGCCTTTATACTAAATGAGTTATTCATATTTTTTTGTTTGCCATAAAAGTAAAATAATGTGTTTTTCGATCCCAATACTTTTCTTCATTTCTGGTACTTTTTTTCAATTTTTCAGTTAAAATTTTATATAAAACCACATAATTTACGCGTTAAATTGGATCTCAAGAATTACGGTGGCTTAATGTTACTGAAGTCGTAGAAATCACGCTGAAATCTATCACCAGCTGACGCTCGCTATGGAAGAGTTCCGAACCTTTGTTTATAAAAACATTCTTTTTTATTTTAACCAATAGAGCATCTCCTGAAAGACTGTAATATTCTTCGTAAATCACTTTTTATATCAGGAAAAGATTTAACAAAAAATTATATTAATGAGATTACTTGTAAATTACAGGACGAATTTTGTATTTAAATTTTTGAACAAAATGTTAACAATTAAAAAGAAAATATATTTTTAATGATAAGAAAAACACGATCTATAGTTTACTTCAAAGCTATTAAATCTATATATATAAAAATTTTAAGTTCGTTTGTGTACGCTTCAAAAACTCAAAATGTTCTGCACCGATTGAGCTCAAATTTTAGCACGATATATAACCACTATCAAACATTGTTTTCATCTATTTTTAATAAATCTATCTACCTATTTTTAATTTGGAAATCTAAACAAAGGAAAACCAATCAGTTCAATGCAAGATGGCCGCTGTCAAACACAACGACCAAATTTCTTTGAATTATATTTAACAGCTAAAACATCTGTATTTTATTAAAACAAAAAAAACCCCAAAAAAACCACCTAAACAAAAAGAAAAGCCACCAAGAAGGATGACTTACAGTAAATAAATTAAAACACCCAACTTTCTTATAGCCCAGATAGATTTAAGACTTTGCAAACAAAAAAGTCGAAATAACCAAATACACAGAAAATAATATCCCTACATAATGACAAAAAAATCCTTTGTTAGGTTAGATATTCACTTTTGCCTGAATTTACTTCTGTAAATTTAGACAATAGACATATCTTCAGTCATATGTCCGATCAAACATTCCCAAATTAACGCGTGAACAGAAAGGCATTTATGATCGCATAATGCAAATGATAAATGACGGAGTTGGGGGGACCTTCTTCTTGGATGCGCCAGGAGGAACTTGGAAAACATTCCTCGTTAGATTGATTCTAGCAACGGTTCGATCAAAAAATGACATAGCCTTAGGTCTTGCTTCGTCTGAAATAGATGCGACATTGTTACCAGGTGGAAGGACTGCGCATTCAGCTCTGAAGTTGCCATTAAACATGCAATACATCGAGACTCCCACGTGTAATATTGTATGTGTAAGCATCCTGTATGGGAAAAGTATTACAAAAATGTAAACTCATTGTTTGGATGAATGCACGTCACATAAAAAATCGCTAAAGCTCTTGATCGATCGTTACGAGATTTGCGTGAAAACGTTCAACCATTCGGGAACGCTTTGATATTGCTCGCAGGAGATTTTAGGCAAACATTGCCTGTAATTTCTCGATTGACACCAGCAGACGAAATAAATACTTGCCTGAAATATTCAACACTGTAAATATTCAACAATGTACGTACATTGCTGTTGACTACGAATATGCGTGTCCAGTTGCAGAATGATCCATCAGCTGAGGTATTCTCACGACAGTTACTGGACATTGGAAACGGACAGCTGCCAGTCGATGAGACGTCTAGACGAATATCATTTCCTGATAACTTTTGTAATTTAGTAACATCGAAAGAAGAACCGATCGAAAAAGTATTTCCTGATATTCAAATTAATCATAGAAATCACGATCGGCTCAGCGAACGAGCTATCCTTGCCGCAAAGAAAAAAAGATGTCTATCAACTTAATAATGTTATTCAATCCAGCATTCAAAGTGAGAAAATTATATATAAGTCGATAGATACCGTTGTGGAAGCAGATGAAGTAGTTAATTATCCAACGGAATTTTTAAACTCACTTGATCTGCTAGGGATGCCACCACACATATTAAAATTGAAAATAGGTGTGCCAATTATCCTCTTGCGGAATATTAATCAGCCAAAACTCTGCAATTGCACGCGACTTGCAGTTAAGAAATTGATGAATAACGTAGTGGAAGCAACGATTTTAACGGGACATTTGAAAGGTGAAGATGTCCTCATTCCTCGAATACCCATGATCCCGACCGATACACCATTTCAATTTAAAAGATTGCAATTCCCAATTCGATTGGCATTTGCAATCACAATCGATAAAGCTCAAGGTCAATCTTTAGAATTGTGTGGTTTAGATTTAGATGCAGATTGCTTCTCACATGGGCAACTGTATGTTGCGTGTCAAACCATTATATTTACGCAGACAGTGGAAAAACAAAAAATATTGTATATCCACAAGTATTGCAAAATTAAACTTCTATGAAACGTATGCTTTGTTTTGTTTCTCATTCTCATCCATGCAACCACAATGTGCCACAGCGAAGCGTGGCGGGTACAGATAATTAATAATTTTTTACCGATTTTTCAAATAAAAGTAGGGTATTACTTTCGGTCACACGGTAGGTGTGGGGGATTTTTAAAATGAGTTTTCTTTACTTTTTGGAGTACAAGAAGTTCAAAAATATCATAAATTAGGGTTTATATATATATGTATACAATAGGTATGTTCAAAAAATAACCGAACTTTTTTAGTTACGCGCCAACAGAGATATTAATTACGGGCGGTTGACAGCATTGGCGGTTCCGCATAATCTCCACTGTAACCACATTTTCTTGGGTTGTTGATATCTCGTTAAGTTTTCGTGTTATTTGAGTGCAACTTGTTTAAGTGTTAGTAGTGAGTAACTTTGTAATGTACGTTTTTCGGGAGCAACGATACGACATAAAAGTTTGCATGAAAGGGGATAATTTTCACAGAAACTTTTCAAGTTTTGAAACAAGCTTAAGGAGATGGTGCTCTGGATCGTACGCAATGTTACGAATGATTTTCACAATTTAAAAGTGGTCGTCAGACAATTGAAGATAATCCTCGACCAAGGAGTCCATCGACTTCAATTGATGACGCACACGTTCAGAAAATTAACGATCTGGTGCACGTAAATCGTCGATTGAAAATCAACTAATTTGTAGAAAGGGTTTGCATCTCGGTTGAATCATGCCATGACATTTTGACTGAAAAATTGAACGTGCAACGAGTTGCAGCAAAGTTTGTTCATCGTTTTCTTTCAAAAAATATTAATTAAAGCCCTATATTTTATTTTAAAAAATGAAATTTGCTTGATTACTAGCAAAATGATTTTAAACTAGTTAAAGAAGGACTGAAAGAAAATTGTGTTTTTTTAATGCGAGTGTTAATGAATCCGTTAATTGATGTAGCGTTTTAACTAATGTTAAATGTAGGAAATTCCAAAAAATCCATTGCTTGCTCATTTATTCTTTTAAAAATAGAAAGAAGATAAATATATTGTGTAGAACTTCAACAAAATTTAAAGTATTTTAAAAATCTTAACGGTTTTGTGTTATTTTATAAATTTGTTTACTATTTTTGGTATAGATAAACAAACAAGAATAAAAATCTTGTGATTTTGCTTTTTTATGTTAGAGATGTATAATTTAATTTATAACGCGAAGGCGGTCGTCGGTCAATATATCACAAAAAAGAAACAGGAAACACAGTTAGAATATCGTTAAAAATAAATCAAAAGTATTGTACCTAGAGAACATTGAACAGGCTATGCGTTAAATATAAACTAAATGTAACCTAAAGGATTATTATCTATCTATCGTCGGTTATCTTGTGGTATCATTTTTTCAAAATGAGAACAGCAGTGTATATATATATATATATATATATATATATATATACATATATATATAGTGGCAACGTTAAAATACACTTTTCATATTAATTAAACCCGCCGTATAATAACCAGTTTTTGCCACTATAACAAATTATATTTTAAAACCTGTTTTAAAAGAAGTATGGTGAAAGATATAACCTAGTGATAGTCTTCATCGGATCTCCTTTTAACAAACATTTACTATAACAAGATAGACATAATTGCTTAATCCATTTTTATTATTATTATTAGTTTTTTTTTTTAAGTAACAAATTAAATAGAAAGATTAGATTAATAATCCTAATACGTAATAACTTTTGTATATTTACACCTATATATAGTAAAAAATAATTTATATATAATTTTATTTTGAACATAAATAACTGGTTAATATTAAAATTTTCAAGTAAACTTTAATAAAGTGTATTTCATAAATTTAATATTCAAACAAATTTTATATCAGAAAAATAATTTTACTATAACTAAAAAAAAACAAAAAAACTTTGCATAAGTTCTTTTACCTTTACTAAAATACTAGCCGTCCCATCTAGTCAGAACCTGGACTCTCGGAGATAAGGTCAGCCCAGGAGAATCCCGGAGCCAACTTGGGGACTCCTCGGGTTCAAGGGGCCTACCCCATAGCCCCAGAGCTCACTCACCATTCCCAATTTTTCAGAGAGTTCGGCGCCACGGTCATCCGCACAGTTTGCTTCGGTCGTCATTCCCATCTACCCAGAAAGCTCAATTCCTGGACCCCAGCACTATAAATTTATATACGTTTTCTAATAACCGTGATCTGTTAAATCGAACGTCTACCTGATGATCGATGCAAAATTTAGCCATCATCCGACTAACAAATACCCCGTTTGAATTTTGAAAAAAGAGCAATTGTTTGGAGAGATATAAAATCACCCCATTTCACCTACCACAATACCAAAACAGCGCCCGAGGGGCACCCCGTTTCGTAACAGTTGATGGTGATAATTGGTCTAGCCTTCCACTGTGCTCGAATACATCTAGCTGCACACAAAGTCCCTACATTGCTGTTATTTGCCCATTACTGTTAAAAAAAAAATAAATATATTTTTTTTAAATTTATTTAATCCTAGCAGACCCGGCAATGCTTCGCTATTGCTAGATTTGAGTATATACATTAAATGAATACAATTGAAAGTTTCGTAAAACATTAAAAAGGTTAACATTAAGGAACTTCATAAAATTTAACCTTTCACTTTATCTCTTTTTCCATATTTCCCTTCTTCCCTTTCAACTTTTTTCTCTTTTTACCTTTTCCCTTATTTCCCTTTTCCCTTCTTCTCTTTTTCCGTATTTCCCTGTTATTTTTTATTTTCCCCATTTCCCCTCTTTCCTTTTAAATCGGACCAGTAACGTAAATCGGTCTAGTAGTTTTTTTTAGTCTATAGCGGACACACATACGAACAATCCCTTTTATATCTATAGAAGAAGAAAGTCTGTATATTTCATTTCTTTCTTTGTTTCTTAAACATCTCGACACCGGCGCCACCTAGCAGGTATACTTATTGCAAAAATTTCTCTTTTCGCATAACTAATATGTATTCTGAATAAGAACCAGATCGGCCCATAAATACAATTTTTCCAAATATCTCAACTCCAGCGCCACCTAGCGGGTCCATTTTTTGTAAAAATATTTCCTTTAAATCTATCTAATATATAATTTTAATATGAGGTAAATCGAGCTATAAATATAATTTTTCAAAATATCTCAACCCCAACGCCATCTAGCGGGTCAATTTTTGCAGAGGTATTTCTTTCTATGGCAGTAACACATATTCTGAATATGAGCCAAATCGAACCATAAATACAATTTTTCAAACTATCTCTATCACAGCCCCACTTAGCGGGTCCAAACTAATTGAGAAACCTTCGCGGGCGTGCGCACAACTTACCAAAGTTTCATCGCAATCGGATGAACGGTTTAGGAAGGCATAAAAGACATACAGACAGACAAACATTCATTTTTATATATATAAATTATTTTATTTAACGTAAATTTAATTTATTATTTTTGTAACATTATTAATTCAAATCATCCAGTTCAAAACCAGTTCACACAGTAACTGAGGCTGACTGTTCACAGTTCATTAATTAAATTCATTAATAAAATTTGCGCTTCAACCGGCAAATATTTCCACTAACACATATATAGTTTTAAGGAAGTATTGTAATGTAAATTTCAGTTTTCAGATTTTAACGGAAATATCCATTTTGACCATCTGTGAATGCATTTTACCAAATTTCGGAGTAACATCTGTACGTACGTATATATCTCGCATAACTCAAAAGCGATTAGCCGTAGAATGTTGAAATTTTTGGTTCAGGACTGTTGTAACATCTATTTGTGCACCTCCCCTTTTGATTACAATAGACTGAACCAAAAGTGTCCAAAAAAGCCCAAAATACAAAAACAATTTGTATTTTGGCAATTTTCTTTACTGCACTAAAAAACCCTCATTGAGAGCAATTAAAGGTTATATCATAACTGGTACTTATTTTCACGGGTTCCAGAGTTGTAGCCAAATAAAATTTTAATCAATGAAATATTTGAATCTTACAAGGGGAAGGCACATCGGTTCAAATCAGAATTCATCTCCTTTTTTTTAACTTTTATTTTTTTTTAATTTACATATATTTATTTATTAATAATTATTAACCTCTGATTATAAAACAATTATTACGATAAATAATTCAATAGTAACAATAAAAAAAAATTAAGAAAAAAATCAGAAGGTATTAATGAAATAAAATTTTATGTATTTTTCATTTAAAAAAAAAAGTGTAATGTAACTTAATATGCGTACAAGGAAGTCATATGATGACAACATTAGATATTTTTTCGAGATGAAATATACCTAAAACCCTTCTCAGTTATGCCAAGAAATATAGGTAAAAATTTGGTTGCGTTTGATCAAGTAATTTTTTTTTATCCCGAAAAAACTAAAAACTTTTTTCTCTTAATATAATAGTATAGCTTTTAACTTATTTTTTTGTAATAAATGGTAAGCGATTTTACCAATGGAGGAACAATTTTTGTTTTCATGTGACATCCCGTTGTAAGATCCAAATATTTCATTAATTAAAATTTTATCTGGCTCTAACTCTCGAACCAATGAAAATAAATAATATCGTTGAAAATCTCTCAATCAGCGCTTATTACTGCAGATAAGAAAAAGTCAAAATCCAATTTTTTTGGAATTTGGCCTTTTTTGTTCTCTTTTGGTCCAGTCGATTGCAATCGAAAGGTGGAGGTTCACAACTAGAGTCACAACACAGTCCTAAATCCAAAATTTCAATATCCTATGGCTAATCGTTTTTGAGTTATGCGAGATACGTACGTACATACTGACGTCATCCCGAAACTAGTAAAAATGGATAATTTCGTTGAAATCTGTAAAACGAAATACAAAGTACAAGGAAGTAAAAAAGAATGGGAAACTTTAGTTCTTCGGCCAATTTAAATTGATTTCTTTTTTTTTTTTTTAATTTTCAATACAAATTTCATCGTATTGTAATTTTTAATGCAAAATTAATAAATTTTATTTTGAATATTTGGATTTTAAATTAAGATATTTTCACTTTTACGTCATCTATTCTATAACTTACTTTTAAAATTTTTAATAATTTTAAATAAAAAAAAAAACTTTAAAATACAGCACATGTTAAAAACCATGTTCTTTAAAAGCAGCACATGTTGTTAATTCAAACCAGTTCTTTGAAACAGCTCAAAAATATAAAAATTTATTTACGTAACGAATATTTTTAGTTGTAAATGTTCATAAATCTTTTAAAAATATTTTTATGTGGTTTTAGGATTTTTCTTATTTTATGTAGTTTTGTTATTATTTTAATAATATTTTTTGCTCGTTTAGTTAATTACTTTAAATTATTACTTTCCGGACACTACCGGACGTTAAAAGTAATAACAAACTGGTCTGTTGCAGTTGGCACTACAACATGAAGTAGGAGTGGGTGTATAGCGTTTTAAAAGACAATAGAGATCTCAGGTGACCATCCTGTGCTTTTAATTACACATCCTCTCTTTTATATGTTCCCACAAAAACTCTCATCTTTCTCTCTCTGTCTATAGAGATCATAAACAACAAAAAAAAAATCTTCTATTATATCTGGAAATAAATAAATATATCATACGCAAAATTATCTATTTAGATTTTTAATATCTTTTTCATCCGCGCTCTTTTATAAAATGGTAAAATTTACAAACATTTTTCAAAGCATATAATCTTGTAAAATATACAAAATATTTAACCTAATCGAGTTTTATTATTATAAAATACAAATATTTATTTTTTTTACTCTTTAAATGAAAATAAACAAGAACAAAACAAAAGTAATGAAATGTAGTAGAAATAACAAAGATGGACCACTGAATGTAAAAATAGGAGGAGAAAAGATTATAGAGGTAGAAGAATTTTGTTATTTGGGAAGTAGAATTACTAAAGATGGACGAAGCAGGAGCGATATAAAATGCCGAATAGCACAAGCTAAACGAGCCTTCAATAAGAAATATAATTTCTTTACATCAAAAATTAATTTAAATGTCAGGAAAAGATTTTTGAAAGTGTATGTTTGGAGTGTCGCTTTATATGGAAGTGAAACTTGGACGATCGGAGTACCTGAGAAGAGAAGATTAGAAGCTTTTGAAATGTGGTGCTATAGGATAATGTTAAAAATCAGACGGGTGGATAAAGTGACAAATGAAGAGGTATTGCGGCAAATAGATGAAGAAAGAAGCATTTGGAAAAATATAGTTAAAAGAAGAGACAGACTTATAGGCCACATACTAAGGCATCCTGGAATAATCGCTTTAATATTGGAAGGACAGGTAGAAGGAAAAATTGTGTAGGCAGGCCAACTTTGTAATATGTAAAACAAATTGTTAGGGTTGTAGGATGTAAAGGGTATACTGAAATGAAACGACTAGCACTAGATAGGGAATCTTGGAGAGCTGCATCAAACCAGTCAAATGACTGAACACAAAAAAAAACTCTTTAAATTATAAAAAAAATTCAAAAAACAATTCTTGATATTTGCGCGAAGAAAATAAATTAAAAAAAAAATATTTTAAGCTTAAAAGAAAATGTTATAACATACTGCTTTTAATAAAATAAAAACCTTTTTTAACATTATCAAACAAAATCGTCTACAGTTTAAGACATTTTTGCTTCCTTTCGACTTTCTATAAAACATCATATTTTCTAAGGCTTTCTAGAACCTCAATAAGTAAGTAAAACTAAAAATATCAGACAAATACATCAAAACACCATTTAGTTATTTACTTTTATTAAACTTTTATTCATAAAAGAAAATTCAGTTTCGATATTATTCAACAATTTCTAAACGTTTATTATTTTTTATCCTTTAACTTTCTTTCTTGGCATCATAGATCAAGAGAAAAGTTGCAAAGTATTAACTAGTAGTGGTAACTAGTCAAAAATTCGTGTGCGATTTTTTTGAAAACATTTCTTGATATTTAGCGACCCAGGGACCCCTAAAACCCAAAAAGAAGTGAGGAGTAATATTCGTTCGTACGTGTGTTTGAAAAATGCTTACGTATGTATGCGTGTAGGTGTGTTTGAAGCTTAATAACTTTTACCTGGATAATCCGATTTTAATGAAATTTTATACAGTGACTCGTGTATGTGAGGAAATATTTTAGTAAATTTTGGGGTCAATATCTCCTGGCGGCGAGGTAGGTAATTTCTTTGGGGTCAATATTCTCAAAATTTTGCAAACATAACCACACTATATTAAGCCGAGTACATGTATACATGCTTATCATACTATTTAAAATAATGTTTTGCCCCCAAATTTTCCCTGCCTCAAGTAACTAAAAAAACCTTTTTTTTTAATTTATTGTATATTTTTTTAATCTAAACAACTTACTTTTTATTTATTTATTGTAAATTTTTTAACAGAATTTTTCTTTGTGTTTTCCTAAGTATTGCAATAGTGGAAGTAGCCTATACAAAATACTTTGGGGGCAATATTTTGGGCGGGGGAGCTGATAAAAGTTTAAACATATCTACTTTTTGATTCTTCCAAAAAATCTTCTTTTTTTAACTTTTAATATTAATATTATAATAAAATCTCATTATAATTCACTCTAGCCCTAAAAAAAAACCTTAGGTAACTTTTTATTGATTGTAGAATTTTGAGTGGAATTTCTTTTTTAGTTTCTTCCATTTAACATGATAAACGTAGTAGATAAATCAGAGAATTATCTTGAAAAAAGATTTTATGGATAGGGCTTAGAAAAATGTTTAAAAAATCAACTTTTGGAATTTCCTAAACTTTATTCATGCACCACTTTTTTTTTTTCACTAAATAAGAAGGAATAACCCCAGTGGCAGGAAGAAATAATAACTTTTCTGTCGCTTCTTTTTTTTTTTGTTTTTGTAAAAACGAAATTTCATTTTTAATAAATATAATTTTTTTTTTTAAACAACTTGATATTTTATAATGTAATTAATGACTTTTAATTATATTTACTGCTTAGACAAATTAAAAGAAAACATCACACATCACAACTTAGAGAATTCAAACATCATACTCTAATAAGGAAACCTGTATCGAAATTTTCATCAAAAAATTAATTTAGAAAATGAAAATATAAATAAATTTTATTATATATATATATATATATATATATATATAATTAATAATTAAAATATTGATTGATAAATTTAAACTGTACTATTAACCGTTATGGTTAGTGAACCGCAGAGGTGTAGACATGTATATATATATATATATGTATTTACTCGTATATACACAACTTCAGTGAATGAGGTTTCTGTACTAGTTTCGATAGAGTAACCAACCAAACTAACTGGACCGATACGATACATGGGAATCTGTATGGTTAATAATTAACCCTGGTGTTGTTTATAGAAAGAACGCGATAAAGAAATATGTGGTAATATATTTCATCCAGAATTGAATAGTGAAAGAGAAGAAGAAGAAGAAGAAGAGGGAAGATAAAGGAAGATAAATAGAAAGAGGAAACGATATAATCGATTATAATACAGGAAGGGATGTACATATTATAAGACTGCAATTCACCTTGTAAGTAAATAGGTACCTAAGCTAATGTTTATTGTAACTTAAAGCTCGAGTAAAAGATGCAAATGCCGCGATCGCGTTCAAACTAAAGATGTGTTTCTGTACTCTTTCGTTTTCTTTTTCATTCTAACATTATACATCTCTCTCTTTCTTATTTCTCCTCATTTATCTATCGCTATCTTTCTTTACCGTTCTTTCATTTTAAACCAACCGCATCATAGTCGGTAACTTAATCTTCCGTGATCTTTTTCTTCTTCTTCTTGGAAGTAGGAGAAAGCGTTTCTTATTTTGAATAGACTTGCGATCTTTACTATGATTTGTAAAGTATGGATTATGTACAAGAAGAAGAAGAAGAAGAAGAGGAAAAAGGAATAGAAATATTGATATACTCACATAAATTTCGCTCATTGTACATAAAAGTGAAAGTGATTTACCGTCCGTTGCAATACTTTGCCGATTCTCTTTATTTACACGTTTATTGGTTTTTTTTTTTTTTAATTCTCCATTTCTTTCTTATTCATCGGTATATCATTAAATATAAGATGCGCGTTTAGACTTTTCGTTTATGGTGACATCATTCTTTACATATTATATCTTCTTCTTTTCAATAAATCGCACGGTTTGCATTAGAAATGCTGCGCTGTCTTATACAATATTCTGCCAGTTATAGTCGGTCTTCAGTAGATGATACAAGGCTAACAGTCTAGTTTTATAAAACTAGAAAATAACAAATGGAAGACGCAAATAAATTCTATTACTATTATTTAGTGAAAGTATATAACCTCGTGAGAAAATACTATTTTATATATATAGTTAATTCTGTTAATTTATTTATTTAGGGTATAAGTTGGTTTAATTTAATTAATTACTTATCGTAATGAATAGGTTATTTATTTAAAATAAATTAACATTCAATTAAATTGTACTTTTTCGTATTGTCAAATACATTTTATTTTATGTGCCACATTATAAGTTCATATATGGTACGAACATTTTTACATTAATTTATAAATTGTAAATCTCTCACCTGTTTTCTTTAATTTATTTCTTAGAATTTTTATAATTTGAAAAAAATCTTTCAAGTATAAAACATCAGCTAAATGGGAATCAAAAAATTCTACTATTAACTTATTATAGAAAGCCTAGTAACTATTAATTAATGGTATTAAACCAAGATATGCATGCAAGTGATTATTTAATAATTTACATATATATATATATTTATTTATTTATTTATTTAGATAATGTATGATAAATATGTGTATTTAGAAAGGAAATATTTTCCTTCCCTTCCCTAAAATTAATCAAAAAGAATTATATAATTGAATCTTCAAATGATTACGACAAAAAAGTCATCCATCATTATAATACGATGAAATTTAATTCTTATAACTTAATATCTGAGAGGAGAATGGAAGAAGTGTTAGGAGAAGGCCAATTTGGTTTCAGGAAAAGTATAGGGACAAGGGAAGCAATTTTAGGCCTCAGATTAATAGTAGAAGGAAGATTAAAGAAAAATAAACCAACATACTTGGCGTTTATAGACCTAGAAAAGGCAATCAATAACGTAGACTGGAATAAAATGTTCAGAATTTAAAAAAAATTAGGGTTCAATTGCTAAAATTTACAGGAACCAAACAGCAACAGTTATAATTGAAGAACATAAGAAAGAAACCGTAATAAGAAAGGTAGTCCGTCAAGGATGTTCCCTATCCCCGTTACTTTTTAATCTTTACATAGAACTAGCAGTTAATGATGTTAAAGAACAATTTAGATTCGGAGTAACAGTACAAGGGGAAAAGATAAAGATGCTACGATTTGCTGATGATATAGTAATTCTAGCCGAGAGTAAAAAAAATTTAGAAGAAACAATTAATGGCATAGATGAAGTCCTACGCAAGAACTATCGCATGAAAATAAACAGGAAAAAACGAAAATAATGAAATTTATTAGAAATAACAAAGATGGACCAATGAATGTGAAAATAGGAGGAGAAAAGATTATGGAGGTAGAAGAATTTTGTTATTTGGGATGTAGAATTACTAAAGATGGACGAAGCAGGAACGATATAAAATGCCGAATAGCACAAGCGAAACGAGCCTTCAGTAAGAAATATAATTTGTTTACATCAAAAATTAATTTAAATGTCAGGAAAAGATTTTCGAAAGTATATGTTTGGAGTGTCACTTTATATGGAAGTGAAACTTGGACGATCGGAGTATCTGAGAAGAAAAGATTAGAAGCTTTTGAAATGCGGTGCTATAGGAGAATGTTAAAAATCAGATGGGTGGATAAAGCGACAAATGAAGAGGTATTGCAGCAAATAGATGAAGAAAGAAGCATTTGGAAAAGTATAGTTAAAAGAAGAGACAGACTTATAGGCCACATACTAAGGCATCCTGGAATAGTCACTTTAATATTGGAAGGACAGGTAGAAGGAAAAATTGTGTAGGCAGGCCACGTTTGGAATATGTAAAACAAATTGTTAGGGATGTAGGATGTAGGGGGTATACTGAAATGAAACGACTAGCACTAGATAGGGAATCTTGGAGAGCTGCATCAAACCAGTCAAATGACTGAAGACAAAAAAAAAACTTAATATCGTCTGAAACAATCTGAATCTTTTTATGAAACAAGTAATTAATAGTCAAATCACTTAAAACTTTTTTGTTTCATCTTCACTTCAACGTAAGTGGTATATTAATTAAAATAACTGTGGTCATCGTATCGAGAATCACCTCACTTTTTTTCAACTAAAATCTCCTAAATTAAGATATAATGATCATAAAATGTTGAGAAATGTGAAAAAGGTAGTAATAAATTCTTATCATTCATGTGTATATATATTTATATGTGTGGGTCTCTGTCTTTCCCCTCTATCTCTCCCCGTCATCCCACCATCAGTCTCTCTCTCTCTCTCTCTCTGTGTGTGTGTGTGTGTGCTGACGTCTATGTGATTTAACTAATTAAGAGATTGGCTGGACCAAAAGTCTTCAAATTTGATATCGCCATTTCTACAGATCGGGCATTGAAAGCTAATGAAGTTTGAAGTCGCCGTCTCAAAAAGGTAATTTGAGGGGAGAGACAAGTTTTACATCTCGAGTCAGTTATTAAGATTTAGAAAAAACATCAGCAATTTTTTTTAATAATATTTAAAAAATATAAATTTTTCAAAAAAGTGATGTAGTATTAAAATGTGCAATTAAATTTAGCCTAATTCATAGGCCTCATAAAAGTTAATCTGTTTTTTTATGAATATAAAACTGTTAAATCTATTAAAGCATTTTGATTAGTTTTCAAAGGAGAACAAACTGGGATACTAAATTGTCAAGCTGGATATGCGTAAAATTGTTTGAAATTCAAAAATATTTTTAACGTAATTATGTCGGTAATAATAATAAATATTAAAACAAAAAGAAAAATTACTTTTAAAACAGCTTTAAAATGTTTTAAAAAATTTTGCGCAGTTCTACGTAAGAAACCGACTTTGAGTTATTTTATTTTGTTTCCAAGTTCAAACTTGCAGCATCATAATGAACCACGCTTTTAATCTGCCTTACTCAAATTTTTTCGACCTTAAATTTAGGGTAACTGAAGAACGACTCAACGAATCTTCATCTAATTTCATCATAGACACAACTTCAGTTATACTGCTACAGAATATCTAAATTTCAATGAAAGTGATTTACTAGTTTTGGACATTTTTTAAGCCATAAAATTTTACATAAGCTTATAAAATAATAATAAATATAGAATAAACCGCAGTTTAAATGAATAGTATTTTCGTAATCCTCATACATAAAAACGGAAAAAAATCATTTTCACGCGCTTCCACTACCACCATCCAACCGAAAGTAATACCGTACTTTTCTCTAAAAAGTCGGTAAAAATACCTTTTTTCTCAGACAAAACAGAAATATTTTTCCTACTTTCAACACAACAGAAATTAATTTTAAAAGTTAAACGCTACATTTTTTTCTTTAATATTTAAAATCTCTAATTTTTAACAGTTTTCTTAAATATTTAACTAAGTAGCAAAACTTTATCTTTTCATCCGAAGAATCCGCGTTCATATTTTGACCGAGCACGTAATTTTTTATACGCTAAAAAATGTCCATTCCCTATTGTAACGAACAAGAATTGAGATTAAATGATGAATTAATCATCAAAAACAATTTTTAAACATCTACATTTATTAATTGTTTGTTTTTATGGACTATGAAGTGTTTGCAGACGTATTCTTTACCGATGAACTTTAAAATTATTATTTACCGATAAGTTATTATGTCTGACATGTTATGGGAGTTCCTTAAGAACCCCCAATGATGTGCTTATTATCAAACGATTTACTTATGGTTCCATTTAAGGAGCCAATTATTATAATATACTAGTTGTAGAACAAAAAATATATCCACATAAAACGTTACGGAAGATTTAATTTTCATTATTACCAACAATTTTACGGTTGGTGTTAAACAATTTTCATTACTTGAAAAAAGGTTATTCTACCATATCTACAAATTCTATCGTCTTTAACAATGAAATGTATTTTAAAAGATTTAGCTAAAAAAAAAATTAAGTCCCTACGATATACATAAGAAATTTGTTACGGAAATTTATAAACGAAAGCGTTTGAATAGATGTTAATAGAAAAATATTCTATAACTGGAAATAATAATTTTAGCATTTTGCGAAAGTGGACTGAAGAAAAAACAAAAGATTTCAAAAGATTTCCCTTCGTTCGTTTAAAAAAATAATACCAAAAATTAATTTCTTATTGTCAAATATTCAACCCTCAAAAACTCAAAACAAGATAATTTTTATTAGTATATGTATAAATTCCAACCGTCAATATAGAAAATATAACTTTGCTATTAAAAAAATTCCCCTTGTGGTATCTGGAAAGAATTTACGAGACCGCTACTGAAAAAAATTGTTTACATGATAAAGAGTAAGCTTTGAACATACATAAAAAAAATTAATGTGGACACCACATGACTTCTTTGTATGTCTATTAATTACATATACACATTATTTTTTAAATGAAAAGTACATAAAATTTTATTTCGTTAATAACTTCTCATATTTTTTCATATATTTTTTTTTATTGTTATTATTGAATTATTATTTATTGTATTTCTTTTTTTTTTATCAGGGGTTAATAATTATTAATAAATTAAAATACTAAACTAAAAAAAAAAAAAGAAGATGAAGTCGTATTCGAACCGATGTACCTTCCCCTTGTAAGATCCATATATTTCATTAATAAAATGTTTCTATTGCTATAACTCTGGAACCAATGAAAATAAGTACCACTTATGATATATCGTTGAAAATCTCTCAATGTGGGCTTATTAATGCAGTTAAGAAAAATTCCAAAATTCAAGTATTTTGGATTTTTGGCTCCAAAAAAGCCATAAATCCAAAACGGTTTGCGAGCGACATATAATTTTTTTACACAACCGTGTACGAGAAACCTGGTAGAAAGGAATTATTCCTACCTAGAATCCAACACGTTTTCTCCACCCTTTTTAGTATGTCTCTTAGCAAATACTTGTTAGATAAACAGTCGGTTCGGTCGATTGCAATCAAAAGAGGATGTGCACAACTAGATGTTACAACAGTCCTAAATCCAAAATTTCAACATCCTACGGCTAATCGTTTTTGAGTTATACAAAATACAGTTGTTACGCCAAAACTGGTCAAAATGGATTCACGGGTGGTCAAAATGGATATTTCCGTTGAATTCTGAAAACCGAAATCTTTTACGAACAAAATATTTCCTTTACTTCTTACAAGGAAATAAAAAGGATCACTTAAGGATACTTAAGAATATCCGATTTTTATACGAAGTCGGCTGAAGAAATTACAACATTAGAGATAAAGATTAGTATATATATATGTATTTTTTTTTATATATATATAAAGGGTAGTTTTATACCCATCGTAATGAAATTTTGCAAACTAACAGTTCCAAACAAGAGGAAAATTATTTTTTATATTTCATTTTGGAAAAAACTAACCACACCGTCCTTTTCACTCTCTTAGTGTAGCCTCTAACCAACCTCAAATTTTGAAATTAAGTTTACAAAAAAACAGCAAGAAAACAAAGTCGTTACAATGGAAATCGATGATTACTGAAAAAAAATTTCGAATAGTAGTATAATTAGCAGTAAAAATAATTATGTTTTATTATCATATCTTAAAAAATAAAGGTGTTCTGGAAGGAAAGATGTCTAATAAATATTTTGTACCTTGAACATAATTGAAAGTTAAATTAGGATATGTGAGGATATGTAAGAAATTTAAGGAGGAAAGGGTGTTAGATATGAATACTGTCTTTTATTTATTCTATTTCAAATTTACCATAAGAAGATAATAGAAAAGAGAATCAAAGAAGGTGTGTATTTTGGTGGGAAGACAGTAAGTAGAATGCATCAGAGTTTCTGATGAAATGGTATTTCTTGTAGAAAATATCAAGACGCTTACAGGGATGCTGGACAATCTAGATGGAGAATGTCAGGACTTTGGTATGAAAATCAATAATAAGAAAACTAAATGCATGATGATTGGCAAAGATAAGAAAAAAATGTTAGCTAACCTAGAAAGAGAAGAGGTTGAACAGGTGGAGTACTTTAAATATTTTGGGAGCATTATATATGACGATAGGAGGTGGACAAAGGAAACAAAAAATAAAATTGCAAATGTAAAAAAAGCTTTCAATAGAGAAGCCTGTTGTTCAGTATGCTTGATAAATATCTAAGTAAAAGACTCGTCAAATATTTTGTATGAAGAGTAGCATTATATTGAGCGGAGACTGGACTTTATATAACGAAGATGAGAAAATATTAGAAAATTTCGAATTGTGGTTATAGGGGAGGATGGAAAAGATAAAGTGGATAGACAGAATTAATAATAATTAAATGTTAGACATGAGACGTTAGTGGGAGAAGGTAGATCACTACTGCAGATTTTGAAATATAGGAAAAAAACTGATCGGACATGTGTTACAGAAAACTACTTGTTAAAGGTTGTCTACTACTTGTTAAAGTGAATGGTAAGAAAGGAAGAGGAAGACGAAGATGGAACTGCTCGATGATATTAACGTAGAAAAAAATTAGGTTCATACGAAAAGATAGCTGAAAATAGAAAAGAATAGAGAGGTAATCTTGTGTAAAGATCTGCTAAATAACAAACCACTGAAGATGATCGATATGAAATCATATTAATAAAATAAAGCTGAAAGTTTTTTTTCTACTCAATCACTCAAAAACTACTGCACCGATTTCTACGAAAGTTTTTTTTTATTTTCTTTCTTTTTTTAAACAGAAACAATTAGGGTATGAAATAAAACGATATCATTCGATAATTTTTTTACGAAAATGAGGAAAATATCAGTTTGTAAAAATGTCTTTATTTTGCGAGTACTAAAGCACCGATTTCAATGAACCTTTTCAATTTTTTTTTTATAGAAGAACATCCTTTCTATAGGCTAAATTTTTATAAGTACGCGTTCGAACCCGCAGATAGGAATTAATGTATATATAAGTAATAATATTAGAAAACATTTTAAAATTTAACAAACAGGTGAGATTAAAAGATAAGGCAAGAATTACGTCAGACCAGTTGAGTGACAGATGACAAAAAAGAACCGATTATAAATTCTCGTAATTCAAAAAAAAAACAATATTATTCTCATAAAATATTTCATCGTAATTAAAATTATAAAACAAACTATTATAAATTTTTTTACAGTTGTATTTAACATAATTTTACGTTGAAAATTATTCATAAAAGAATTGGTGGCGGAAGACATCTAAATTTTCCGCTTGTACGAGAAATTACGTTTGCATCATACTTAATTATAAAGATCGGGTGCAGTTTTAATAACATCTCTACATCCCATAATTTGATATTATACTTAAAATTGAGCTATAATTTTGTTAAAATATTGTCTATATATATTGTTTTTGCATATAAATTGCGCAATATATCCTAAAAAATAATGTGTTTAAAGACATGACGTGAACTCTGTTTGCTAAAAAGAAAAGTAGACAGACTGAGAGAGAGTGAGTGAGCGAGAGAGGAATGAGGTTTGTGAGCGATAATGAGCAGTACGTTAATTTGTATGTGCTGACGAGACACTTATCTAGTTAACTTACTGGTCGATATAACAAGTACAAAGGCTGTAAGGCTGCCCATTTCCCATGATGGACATTGCACTGGCTGGTATAAATATACTTGTATACTGTTGTATTACCTTAACTCATAACAGTAAGCAATGGGCCTTCTCTGCTAACGACCCTCGTGGGAGCCGAACTGGAAGGCCTACTTTCACACCGAGGCTATTATAATGCATATATATATAGCCTACTGATTCCCATTAAAAATAACTATTTTGCACAATTTTAAATCCGGTTTAAATAGTAAAAAAATGTATTAAAGGAGAAAGCAAAATTATAATTATTATACGACGCCAATGATGATTTTTTTTAATTGATTTTGAGAAAGAAGGAAACTCTCAATTTTAGATCTTAATGAATTTTGTTTTATCTTTTCTACATATATATGTGTGTGTGAATTATTTATATGTTTGTGTGTGTGTGTGTGTGCGCGCGCGCGTGTTCAAATCATAATATTCACCAAATGGACGTAATCTGATGATTTTTCTTTTTTATTTTATAAAGGAAACTTCGGTAGTGATATTTTAGAAAATTTGTTTAATCATTTTATTTTCCCATATTTGAAGTGTATTGTATACCATAATAAAACGAATAAATATATAATACTTCCAAAAATAATCTTTGCAGTCTGTTTTTTTTTTTCTTAATGTAGGTCAAAAAATATCGAGAAATTTAAAATAAAGTATGGAGGAAGTAAATTCTGTTTCTTGTTATGGTGTATGCTAGTTTCTATCTTGTTAACAAACAGGGAATTGCTATAACAAAATAATATTCAAATTTGGTTTGTTGAATTCTAAATAGAAGGCAGTAAAATTATTGAAGTTTAGAATCAAACTCCTAGATGTGATAGGGTGTGGGTGGTGTCATTTCTCTTCTTGTGATACATCGAGATGAATTTACCAACTTTTTGCCTTTTTTTTTGCCAACAAAATTGTTTAGAACTGGATTTCTGTAGAATGGTAACATCTTGTGTGTTTGTGTGTGTGTGTGTGTGTGTAAATATCAAAAAAAAATTTTTCAGTGAACACACGTGCGTTCTTACGGGTGTGAATAACTTTAAAGAGAGAGTGAAATAATGGTGATGAAGTACGGCAGTCCGGTAATCTTTAAATAACTTTTCACCGTTAAAAGTAGAAAAACTAAATTTATCATAATCCTCATATCTAGAAACTATGTATTTTTTCGCATAGGGGCACCTCAAAATTTTTAAATGGATCTTATAGGCTAAATATATATTAAATGATATTTGAAAAAATTTGGTATTGAAAAAAACGGTCGGACTACGAAAACCCTAACGAAAGTTGACCACCATTTAAGATTTTTCGCGGCTAGTTTCACGAGTGATCTACAATATTACTTAAGTAACTGATCAACAGTGAAACACCAAAAAAGGATTATCTAATGTTGCTACCTAACACGATTTATTTTTATCAGTACCACAACTTGGGATGTACTATAGCCATTCTACCCTACTATTTTTCCCTTTATAATTTTTGATTTGCCTGCTCTATGGGAAATCCATGGATGCTTGCAGTATAGCGGTCTTATAACAAAACAATAGATAGTTTTGAAGTAACAGAATTTGGTATATTTCATTTTCTCTATTTACGTTTGGCAAGTTACTTAAATTATTTCAGCCTTAGTTCACGTTCAGTAATTTGTCCCCGTAGATTCTACAGATTAATTTTTTTTAATTTTCATCAAGACGCAGATTTCTTACCTTTTTTCCAATCGGCCATTTTTCCTCTTCTTTTTTTTCTTTCAAACTCTAATCGTATTTTAAATAATAGTAAAATGTTGAAGATAGAAGTTTTCTTACAAAAAAAAAATTAAAATGCTAGAAAATATTAGTTAAATCCTTCTTAAAATTTCTATTAATCGAAATCGGAGTCAAATTAAGCTTAGCTGTTAGTTACTTTTAATTTGAACTTTGATATAAGGCGCAAAAATCACCACCAAAAAAGAAAATAACAGATAGATATAAAGAGATCATTATTGGCAGCACACCGCTGCCAATAATGACCTCTTTACTAATGTACTTCCACACCGGAAGTACAAAGAGTAACGGTGGAGGGTCCACCGTTAGAACCAGATAAAGGTCTATATGATCCATCGTACGCTCGGAATACTGAATAAATGGAAGAAGAGAAGCAGGAAGAATAACTTTATTGCCGTGCGCGTACTTCTTTTATAGTTGTTTGTTAATATATTTATTACTTTACATTCATTCTTTAACAAGTTAATTTAATATAGATTTTGACATAAAAATCTTTGATGATAGTTTTACTGGCAAACTGAAAAAAAAAAATCTTACGTGAAGTAATTTACAAAAAAAGGGGTGAACTGTTTTTCGTTTTTATTTATATGTTTAACATAAAGATAACTTGGTTAAAAAACAAAACAATAACAGATTAAACAAAAATAAATCTGAATACATAAATTCTTTCACGTAGACTTACTAAAAAAAATGCGGTTGTCATAATAACACTATTTTTGAAACATTGATTGTTGGAAATTTCTAAGATATTCTGCGGTTAAAATCCAAAACTTGATTTATTTTTCATTTTTTTTAATTTTTATAAATGTCATATTTCAAGTTTTAATCGTTCTTCAGTAAATAATTTGCAGTTATACGAATTTAAAATAACCTCAGGTAATTCCATCTTTTACAGAATACTTAAATCATATGAGAATTTCAGGTAAACTACTGAGTTTCCAGTTATTTCGCAAGTACATAATCGTACGAGTTATAGATGCAAATTTATTATCACTTTACGATTTAAATGGTAAAAAAAAAAAAAAAATAGTTGTCACATAAATTATTAGGCACTTGGAAAAACATACTACATTTATAGTAACTATAAATAAAAGTAATGAATAGAAATGTGATTACAGCGGAGTGAATAAATTAAATTGAAGATATCACAGTAATACAGGTTTAATCCAACAGCTTTTACGTATAAACAAGATAAGAACATTACAGAAACCAATTTTTTTTAACGACGAAAGCAAATAACCTCTATGAAGGTAGATGACAAAAGTATATATATATATATATATATATATATATATATATATATATATATATATATATAAATCATTTAATATGAATTTATAATCAAACCTTTCTTTAAACTGTTAAAATGTAAAATATAAATGAAAACTTTAATAAAATAAATTGCTTTAATACTTTAAATATTAATTTATTAAAGTCAATGTTCCACAAGACTTTGCTAAATTTTAAAGTATTTTTCTTATTAAGATAATGAAACACTTTGTATAAAAGTTAATTTATCCAGAAACACTTTCTTTCAAAGTGTTTCAGACCCTGTTTTGACTTTAAGGTATAAAAAAAAGGAATATTACATTAAGATTTTTCGTTTAAACATTATTCCAAAGTTTTTATAATGTGTGTTTTTTTTAGAAATGGTATCCTAAAAAAAAAGCTGACACAATTGTAGTACTTTCCCGTCAGGCGGCTTTAGCCGCCTGACGGGAAAGTCCTACAACTGTGGGTTGCCTCTGATGCACGGCTTACACACGCATACACACACAACTTAGTTTAGAATAATAATCATTTTATTTAAATATAATATTTTTTTTCGTTTATTTAATTCAATTATTCTAAATAAAACGCTCGCGCGTACCGTATTTCATTCGTGCGGGTGTGGTGGTACTAGCGGCGACGGTTAATAACGGCACTAACTAAACTAATATAATTTCACAATTTGCATAGAACAATTTTCACTTGTACATTTGGCAGACTGGTATAGCCGCGAGGTTTAACGCACCAGTTACCGAGTCGACCGGGCGATCAATTTCGACACCCAACAGACCGAGTTACTTTTTTAAACTTTAATTATTATTAATTTATTTAATTCTACCGTTCACCTGTGACGTCACAACATAGCAGACGACTACAAAAACATTTTTTGAGGTGGGGGTGCGATTTTACAAATATTGTTATTTTTAAATTGTTAACAAATGAGCCTAACAAGAATATAACCTTAATAAGCGAAAAATCTAAAAAACATAAGTGAAAGAATTCGAGATACTGAGGGTGACCTTGTTCTACAGCCTCACCCCCTGACCTTTTAAGTTGAAAATTTAATAGCATCAATACCCGTTATGTAAAAGTAATCTGATCAAGTTTGGTCAAAATCAAACCAGCAGTTCCGGATATATAAGGTGATCTAGAGGCCGACATCAAACACACGTATATACGAATATTAACATCCGGAAAATTACCATCCGGTTTTTTTTAATTTTTGAATACCTTAGGTGTCAAAACGTCAAGATCTGGTGCATATGCCCAAATTGGATCGATTACAATACTTTCCCTTCTAGAGCTATAGTTCTGCTATAGCGTTAGCAAAAAAAAATATATTAAATAAATGTGAAATTTTGAAATATGAAAATTTTTAATTTTCATAAATCAAATTTTGAAATGGGGGAGGTAATATGTAG
Source organism: Lycorma delicatula (assembly GCF_047948215.1). NCBI lineage: Eukaryota > Metazoa > Arthropoda > Insecta > Hemiptera > Fulgoridae > Lycorma > Lycorma delicatula. The sequence goes on along the minus strand of NC_134464.1, from coordinate 100,115,024 downwards.
GCAAACAGGTAAGACTGATTCAAAGGATTCTAAATTTATCTAATTACATCTAAAAGTAATTATAACTGTCAAGAAATAATATATATATTGTTACTTACTTAATCCTGAGTTTATACATTGTTAGATTAATAATTTATTTCTGTATTACATACTGAAACAGTATGTTATGCAATATTATGCTGACTAATCGCTGTTACTGATTAGTGTTTAGCCCAAAACGTATTTATTTATAGTTTTATAATTCTATAAAATATCCAAGCCAAACACGCACAAGATTGAAGTCCACTGTTTATACTATGCTTTTCCTTCTTTGTTCTGGGAGGTATGGTCTAAAGAGTGGGATGCGTGCACCCCTCTATTTAAGCTATTCATCACGCATATGAAAAAATTGGCAAAAACATCAAATTTTTAATTTGGGGCTATGACTTAACACATAATCTTACATATCACCGAGAAAGCTAGTCGTCAAATCCATTCTGAAATACCGTCCTAAAATAATTTTTTAACTTTTAGTGCGTTTAATTTAAGGGTGTTTTTTAAAAAGCTTTTTTTATATATTTTCTTTATTTTATACTTTTTTCTTCAAAAGTTTATATAATTTACAGCTGCGCTAGCGCAAAGGTTTAAGCGTATTTAGCGAAAGATTGGATCGGTACATTTTACGGTGGGTGAGTGCAATTAAAACAGAGGACTAAACGATTTAATTTCTTGATAACCGATGGATAAAGAGTTCCAGATGCGTTAAACAGTTAGCGTTCGACCTGCTGATACATACACCGTTTAAATCGTGAAAATCGGACGAGCGATTGCCGAGATATTACGGTGGTACCCCCATCGACACCCCTTTAATATCCAAACGGCACCCCGAGGGCACTTGAGATATTATCATTTGACGGGTACAATTAGGAGCGGATGGAGTTATCGACCAGGGGAGTAAAATTATTTTCAGAGCACTAAGACCGACCGTTTTTGCTATATCTACAATTTTCGTCCAAAAATTCGGATCCAGTTAAAAAGTACTAAATTTTTTCAAAACTTCGGTCGCGAATTTTAGATCGAAACTTGCCGAAACAGGCAAGGTTATCTTTCACTAAAAAAATTTTTTCACTAAGAAAATATGCATGTTAACGGAGGGGTTGCATAAGTTCAAGGAGAATTTTTTTTTTCAGTTAACAACTTAGCAATTTATTGACATCTTAGCGACTTGAAAATGTTGCTAATATGTGTTGTCATCAGGAGCAGACCTGTATGCAAAATTTCACAGCGAATGGATAAGCGGCAGTGCTTCAAAATTCGACTGAAAGGTTCCGTACCATGAATCTCACATACATAGTCGAAGAGCGTTTTTTTTTGTTTTCACCCTACACCCCCCCCCCCCCGATCGGGATCCACACCAAAGCAAAGTTTAGCCCAGGAGATTATCTACACAAACGGGCCTCCCCGTCCAATGGCCATAAATCTAGTGCAACAGGTAGGCCCACCGGTTATACCTTTCATTGCCCGCCTCTATCTCCTAGGGCGGGGTATCCAAGCCCGACCATGTCATTCCAGGACTCCATCCCAGAAGTCGGGACTCGGTCTTGACACCAATACCTCTAGTAAGAACACCCTGTGCAGGGCACTCATACCGGGTCTCCATCTTTTTCGCGAAGGGATAAGAGCGTCCAGTGACCTCATCACTGCCGCCCATGCGTGCAAGCACAGACGAACGGCATCTCCGCAGGGGGCTGTCCCTCAACCTCTCCGAGCCCTATTTTCCCTGGCTTTGTGCTGGACTTTATATACTCCAAGAGTGAGTTAATATTATGTATATATACATACCGTAAAATTTATTATATCGTATATACACTGTCTTCCATTAATAGTATATTACAGCGCCGCGCTTGGTAGGCGACCATCGGCTAAATAAAATCTGTGCTAATTCGGCTTGGACAATGTACCAATATATTTTCTTTTGATCTATTTTTTCCCCTGTGGTAGTTCATTTTACTTTTTTATATATAGCTACTCAACTAATCGAAAGATAATATTAAAAAAAAATTAAAACTATAAAAAAAATTTTGATCAATACGTTTAGGTGACCTATTTATTACTTTTGACGCTCAGTTTTCTCCTATAATCCGATTTACTTCATAATACAATTTTAGTAAAAATATGAACAATTACATTTGACTATAAATTTTTAATTATTTCATCATTACTTTTTTCTGTTTTATTGAATATTTTTTTCGTAAGAATTTACCTCCCTTCTTCATTATAGTATTGTTTAAAATATAAGAAAACTAGAGTATTTCATTTAAAAACTTATCGCTACGTCATTTTATAAATAAATATTTACTTAAGACAGGTATTGAAATAAATAATAGTCGGTGACCTACATTCTTTTTTGTGTCACTTTGGTTTCCATTCAGATTATTTGAAGGGGAAATGGGAGCAGGTATATGTTTACATTAACATAAAAAGCATTTTCTTACCTTTTGAATTTATAACTTATTAAACGTAAACAAAGTGAATTCACGTATTCGTTTCCATTTCAGTTTTTATCATTTATTTTTTACCGCTCTTTTTTCTACCCTTCCCGCAAAACACATGGAATAATAAAAAAATGAAAAAACAGTTACGTTATCTAATTAGAGCATAAAATTAAAAAATTAACTACTGTTTAATTGTTTTTTTCTTAGTATTAGAAAGAAAAGGTACATTAGACATTTGGATTAATATACCTCGTAAATAATACAAAAAATAACCTTTAAAAGATTATCACGCTTTCTACAATAAAGACATAATATATTAATGTTAAGGAACAAAGAGAATTCGGTACGTATTAGTCAAGAACAATTAACTGAACAGAAATTTTACGACAAATTACACCAATAAGTAAATATTACAGCGACTATCATAAGCACAGGATGGAATAAACCGGGTAAGCGGGTAGAAGTATTAAGTATAATTTGATAAGAATATAAAGATTTCATAACTAGAAGATAAATATCAGTCGATTCCGATATAAAAGTGAGTGTGGATGACTTCTTTCAAAACTTTAGAAATTCAAATAAAAGAATGATAGCATAAAAGCTTTTACAACAATTTTAAAAAATTAATCAATTTCTTACACCAGTTTACTGTAATAAATTGTTCATAAATTTATCAATTATTTTTCATTAAAGTAGTTAATATTTTTATAAAAGAAATATTAAAATATGGAATTTTTTAAAATCGGTGCTAAATTTAAGATTAATAAGTTTTTTGTAATCGTTTATTAAAGTGGCAAAGAATTCAAAATTTTGAAATTGAAACAATAAAGTAACATGTTTTAATTGCTAATGATTTATTTGTAAGAAAATATTATTACATTAAATAAGTTTGTTTTTATTACAAAAAAAAAAAATAATTTTTATAATGAAATTAATAAATTATAATATATGATGTAATTATCAAAACGTTTTTTTTTTTTTTTTTTTTGTTTAAAATAAGTAAAAGTAAAAAAAAGGAGAGAAATATGCTTATTACACTTTACATTTATTTACAGAGTTCATGAAGAATTTCTATTATTCTTTTAGCCATTCTTAGTTTTCAACATATATGTTCTTATAAATATTCATGCAATATTAAAAATTTACATTAAAAAATGTTCCAATTCTATTTAACAATGGAGGGAAAATATTATTTAAAAAAAAATCTTCATATAGATTACATAACATTTTTTTTGAAAATCTTCGATTTAATTTAACCGGAAGAAACATATGCTGTAAAAAGGAAATTTTCTTTACAAAATCTTCGAAATTTGGTAAAAACTAAAGATTGTGATTGCTAAAAATAAATAAATAAATATACATAAAAGTGTGATTGAATTGACAATTTCTTCTTGTTTTAAACAGATTCTAAACTTAGTTCTAATAGACTTTTCCATATTTTTTTAATTAATTTTATTTGTTTAAATTATTAATATTATTATTATTACGCCTCTCAAAATTACGACCAAGGACAAACGGGATAAAGAATTGAAAGTTGTTCTCACCATGATACGTGAAAAGGTGCGTGAGGAGAGAATTCAACAAAATATGGATCAACGGATGACCGGAGTCGTGAAGGTCAGCCTCTGGGGGTGGGCGGCGAGGATCCCCAGAGTCGTCGTCCGTCAATCGCCGCCGAATGCCACGGGTCATTTCGAATCGGATAGAGAGAGCCCGGGTGATCACACGAGGGCTCCCATTAACGCCCATCACCGCTAGGAACAGAGGAGGGTGTGGCGTCCGAAGGCGTCACAAGGCGGGTGTCTTTCCCTATGGGATGGGGAGGATCACGCGGGGGTTGAGGACATGCCATAGAGATTAGTTCAGGCCTCTGCGTGACTGGAGGAGCTGGTTTAGTGGGTGAGAGCTCCGCACTGCCGTCAGAGCGGGCCTGGCGGCGGCTGGCAGAGCTTTTCCTTCCACCCTCTATGTAAAAAAAACTAAAAAAAAACCTCAAAATTACGTAATACATTGATACATTTAACAACTCTTCTGAAATTATTTGGTGATCGTTTTATTAATTATTTTAATATTTTTACTGCAAATTTCGCGACTGCCCAAAAAGAGTGTAATGTATTTAGGGTGTATGTATGTATGTTTGTTTTTCCGTAGCAGCTCAACGGCTGAACCGATTTAGATGTATAACCCCGCGCTTGAATCCTTACGTTACCGGAAGTACCATAGATTATATTTTTTTTCAAATTTTTTAACTTTATTTAAAAAATTTGAAAACAAAATTATACTATGTTCAAATACTATATACAAAATTGTACCCCGCACACTCTTTAATTATTCTATATTAAAGAGCAATGTTTTTTGCCAGTCGTGCTCTTAATTTTTAATATTTTTCTTTTGTTGAAAAATGTATGTTGAGCCCGTCCGGAGATATTTTTTTCTTTATTGTATTCACATGTGAATAACTATCTTAAAAGTAACTTTTTATATTTTTTTCACGCTACTATTTTTGTTGTATTTTATAAGACTTATATTATATATATACTTTTTTTTTTAATTTGATGTTATTTTCTATAATCTAACAGCTTTTCATGCCAACTTACACGCTTGACATAATGTTGACATTATTATCTTATGTAAATATTGATAAAACATTGTAGATAGATAAAAATCTTTACAGAGAAATTTAAGCATTAATACTCAATCACACGTTTAATTTAAATTTGTGTTGCTTCGTAGTTGGAATTTTTTTATATGTAAATATTTTGTAAAAATTAAATTTGATTGAAGATTACAATTTTTATTCTACGATTTGAATAATTTTCCAAGAGTAAAAGTTAAAAGAAATCTAACAAAATTACGTCACTCAATATCTCAGTATATAAATTAGATAAACGTTGAACCAGACTTACTAGTTGAATTTCAATAATAAAACATATATAATGTAACATATGCCTATTTATTAATATTATTTTAAATAAAAACATAACTTTAATAATTAAATAAATTACTTTAATCGTTCTAACTTTTTTCATTCGTTGCAATAAACATGCTGAAATGAGTTGTTTTATGCATTGTAAGTTACATTAATATTAAGTTTTAAGTCTATATAATTTTGTACGGTTTTGTCCTCGTACGTTTGCATTTTACTGTATTATTATATTAACAGACACATCTGCTAAGAATATGAGGTTGGTGAACCTCTTGCTACCCTCCCTGAACATACACATAGGTATATACAGACAGGTGTTTTCTTGTTAAGTTCCCATTCATATAATATAATATTATATTATATTGTGGATATAGTATTGTGCTTCATTAAATAAGTAAATTGTCATCTGTCATTACGACTGTTGTACAATACTTTATCACGTATACGTCTATATATGTTACTTTACTGAAATTAATCTTTTTAAGATTCATATTCTTCTTCTGTACTGCTAAATTATATTCATTTAATACAATTTAAATGTATGTATTATTATAACGCTAATACTTCATTTTTTATTCATTTTTAGAAAATACGTAATTTTTTCAATACTTGTTAACGGTACACAGTTTTAAATCTAATTTAATTCTTTTTCTAATATAATGTTTAAACAAACAAATTTTAACAATGCGTATGTAACACAAGTACCGAAATTTCTAAAAAAATATTTTTAACCCACTTTAAAGAGGTTATGTATTCGACCCGTACATATTGTATTTGTTTTAATGTTTGTTCGCGCACAAACTTTTTCCTATTAATCAGATCGAAATAAATCTTGTTGCAATCGACGCAACTGCTAATTTTCATAATGGTACCGTGATGTTGAAAATATATTTTAATGCCAAAAATTGGTGAAAATCGACAAAATGAAAAGTGTTAAAAAATCTTTTTCGTCGTCCGGCGGGTAGGTAGTGACAGCCCACCTAGTCCAGTCATTGTAAATCAGTTGATTTTGAAGTCGAGAGTTTTAAGGTTCAAATCTTTGTAAAGGCAGTTACTTTTATTCGGATTTCAATAAGAGATCGTGAATACCGATGTTCTCTGGCGGTTGGGTTTCAATTAACCTCAAATCTCAGGTCGATTTGACACCGTTCATTTACATTCACACATTTCATCCTCATTCATACTCTTAATTAATATCTTACGATGGTTCCGGTGGCTAAACAGAAAAAAACAAAGGGTAGGAAGTGACAGTGGGAAACATGATATTCTGTATATACGCGTCACATTAGATGATATTATAAGGTCTTCTATAGAGCAAATATGTAGCTTCTGCACAAAATATGTAGCAAAATAAAATCATCGAAAATCGAAATATCTTAAAATTTCGTCTTAAAATTTTTACATGCAATGTAAATTATATATAATATATATACAGCATCGGTAGGGACAGTGGGAATGTTTTAATTATATATACGTGCATCATATTACATGGTCTTGATGTCGATTCTAGTTTTTAAAAATAAGTATTGTTGATGTTATAACGAAACTTTTTTTTTTTTTTTATTAAAATAAAATCAGTTTAAAATATCATAAAACTAGATAATCTGAAATAATTACATTTTCTGATCCTTAGCATAAAAAACTGATTTTATTGTTTTCCGTTATTCGAAAAATCGAAAGAAATAATGAAATGTATATAATAATTGATTAAAACAACTGAAAAAAAAAAATAGTTTTCAATTTTTCTTTAAATTTTGAAGTTTGTAAGATGTCATCACAACAAGCAACAGTTAGTAATTTAATAACTCTTAATTTAGCACCGAATTCAAAAAATCTTAATTTAAAGATTTAATATTATTTTTTTGATTAGTAAAGACAATTTTTTTAAATATATTTCAGATTAACGTTTTACTTCCTTGTACGAAGTATTGTAATCCCGAAAAATTTCGGTTTTCACATTTCAACGGAAATATCCATTTTGACCATCCCTTAATTCATTCTGACTAGTTTCGGCGTGACGAATTTTCGTACGTACGTATGTATCTCGCATAACTCAAAAACGGTTAGCCGTAGGATGTTGAAGTTTTGGATTTTGGACTTTTTCTTAACTGCATTAATAAGCTCTCATTGAAAAATGTTCAACGATACATCATAAATTGTACTTATTATTGGCTCCAGAGTTATAGCCATATAAAATTTTAATTAATGAAATATTTGGCTGTTACATTGTTTCGAATCCTACTTCATCTCGTTTACTTTTTTTTAATTTAAATATATTGATTTATTAATAATTATTCCTCTGATAAAAAATAAAATTGCAATAAATAATAATTCTATAAAAAAAAATCAAAATTATTGAAATAAAATTTTATGTACTTTTCATTTTAAAATTGCGTATATGTAATTTAATAGGCGTACAAGGAAGTTACATTTTTTTTTGTATAAATTTAGTTAGTAGAAACGTTACCTGTACAAAAAAATTACAAGCATATTAACAAAATTCGGATAAATAATCTAGAGAAACTACTACTGAGAGTGAGATAAGATTTTTGAAGTGCGGCAATAATACATGTTATTTAATCTTGGAAGTTCATGTAAAATATAACCAGATTTCAACTGTATTTTAAAATCGTTTTTATAGGTAATTTTCATATTTAGGTTATAGTAACGCACATCTTTCTACAAATTTCCTTGAGATTTTGGTTAAACATTTTTTAATATGAAAAGGCATCAGTTTATATTATTTTATTACAAAACCCAATAACATAAATTAATTATTAAATAAAAAAATATGATGTGGACACAACATGACTTCCTTGTACGCCTGTTAAATTACATACACACATTTTTAAAAGTACATAAAATTTTATTTCATTACCAACTTCTGATATTTTTTATTTTTTTTATTGTTATTATTAAATTGTTTTTTATCGTTCAATTTTTTTACAATAGAGATTAATAATTATTAATAAATCGATGTATTTAAATTAAAAAAAATAAATAAATAAAAGAAAGGGGAGATGAAGTTCGATTCAAACCGATGTGCCATCTCCTTGTAAGATCCAAATATTTCATTAATTGAAATTTTATTTGGCTACAACTCTGGAACCGATGAAAATAAATACCACATATGATACATCGTTGAAAAGCTCTCGATGAGGGCTTATTACTACATTTAAGAAAAAGATCATAATCTAAATTTGTTTGGGTTTTGGGCTTTTTTGACATATTTGGTCCAGTCCATTGCATTCAAAAAGAAGAGGTGCACAAATAAATGCTATAACAGTCCTAAATTCAAAATTTTAACATCCTATACGGCTAATCGTTTTTGAGTTATGCGAGAAAGATCGTACGTATGCAAAAATTAGTAAAAATGGTTATTTCCGTTGAAATATGAAAAAACGAAACTTTCCGCGATCACAATATTTTCCTTTACTTCGTACAAGGAAGTAAAAAATCGACTGAAATTGTATTACTTTTATAGAAAATACAAAAATAAAATTATCGAAACATATGGCTTTATTTACTTTTGAAATACGATTTCAAATAATCGAGTCATGGCGGAAATTGTAATTGCATATCGATGGTCCCATTCCAATACCATTACGGAAATAAGACGTACTGAATTTTTAATAAATATATTTCCTCAGTTTTTTTTTTTTTTTATGAACTCTAAATACATCTTCACTGCCATCAAAATACATTTTTATATTATTTTCAAAACATTTTGTTCATTTAAATATTCCCTAATCAGTTCCCAATGTTTTATTATTTATTTGTCTTGTACTTTTCATATGGACATTGTACCGGGTGTCCCATATAAAACGCAACCCAACCTTATATTGGTAGGTATTGAAATAATAAACAGGCATGTGTAAATGTAAATGTAATTCTTATTATCACCATCCATTAGCTTACATTTAGAGTAAATGATGGAAGTGGCCGCCATCTTCTTGAATACAAACTTCAATACTTTTTACAGCGTTTCTTGCAACTTTTTTCAAAGTTTGTGGCTGGATATTTAATACAGCTTGTTCAATATTGACTTTCAATTGTTCAAGTGTTCGTGGTTTGTTGCTGTAGGCTTTTTCTTTGAGGTAACCCCGTAGAAAAAAATCCGCCGCAGTCAAATCTGGAGATCTTGGTAGCCACAAGCCTCGACCGATAACACGTTTACCAAAGTATTCCTCGACGAAATCAGAAGTTGAACCTGCGTAGTGCGATGTCGCACCGTCATGTTGTAGCCGGCAGTGTCTGTCTTCTTCTTCCAAGAGTGCGATGAACTGAAATAAAATATCCTGATATCGTTCTGCATTAATGGTGTACTCGAAAAAAATAGGACCGATTATTTTATTCCGCGATATCGCGCACCACACGCCCAACTTCTGCGGGTGTAATTGTTTTTCGTGATAAACGTGGGGATTTTTAGCGTTCCAATTTCTACTGTTTTGGCTGTTTACGTAGCCATCCGAATGAAACCGTGCTTCATCTGTGAAAAATAACGAATCCATAACATTAATTCCCTCACGCAGAAATCGACGGAACCGTTGACAATATTGTAGCCGTTTTTTTTTTTGACGGGCTCAAGAAGTCGATAAACCGTTTGAATGCGATAAGGTCGTAATTGTAATCGTTGGTCGTCCGATGAACAGTTGATTAGGACCTATTAATTTCAGTAGACAAACGTCTGATCGATTTATTTGGCGAGGCGAGTAATCGTTCTTTGATTTCAGCGACTGTATCTGTATTCAACACCGACGCAGATCTTCTGTGTTCCTTGTTATTAACAGAACCGGTCTCTCTAAATTTTACAACTAACCTTATTATTGATGTTTTGTTAGGAGCCGGTTTATCTGGGTACTTATAGCGAAACAAATCTTGCACTGCAATCGCTGATTTCGTACTGAAGTACGACTCGACAATGAAAACACGTTCATCTAGCGAAAACACCATCTTGTTTCTAGCAATGCACTGAACGTTATGATTGCATTGTTGTTACTATCGGTAGTGTTCTACTGCGTCGCCGCGATGTACAGATGTTGGACAAGTCCATTTCAGTAACGAGTAGGGGAGTAAGCTTGACTTTTGAAATTTCATGGATGAGTGATTGATGGGTTGCGTTTTATATGGGACACTCTAGTATAACCTAATTTAGTTAGATCGTAATTTATACGTTTATAAGAATAACTATTTTCACATAATTTCTGACAAATGTAAATTATACAGTACATGTGTGTGTGTGTGTGTGTGTGTGTGTGTGTGTGTGTGTGTGTGTGTGTGTGTGTTTGCGCGCGCAGGTGCATCTGTACGCTGGCGCGTCAAGATAAGCTAAAAGCTATTTTCTTAGTTATTAAAAAGAAAACAGTTAAAAGATTCTTAGTTCATGTTTAATGAACATAGAGGAATTATTTAAAATGTCATGCTTCTGAACGTATGGATTCGTAGCAAAGTTTAATAACTGAATTACATGTTTTTTTTTTTCAATTAAATTTTGTCCTCCATTTATGTACTCATTTAAGTTGTCAATCGACAGTATGAGACGGTTTCAGGTCATACAGATTTTAAGAAAATTATTCTATTTTTTAATTCCTGTCTTCTATTTAATTTATGTTCAGCTTACATAAAATATTTACTGGTTAGTAGAGAAGGAATTAGGAAATCATGCGTGGAGTTGTTCACGGATAGATAATTTCTTTCCCACCAGGTTGGTCTAGTGGTGAACGCGTCTCCCCAAATCAGCTGATTTGGGAAGTCCTAGTAAAGCCAGCTATTTTTACACGGACTTGAATACTAGATCGTGGATACCGGTGTTCTTTGGTGGTTGGGTTTCAATTAACCACACATCTCAGGTATGATCGAACTGAGAATATACAAGACTACACTTCATTCACACTCATACATATCATCCTCATTCATCCTCTGAAGTATTATCTAAACGGTAGTTACCGGAGGCTAAACAGGAAAAAGAAAGAAAAAGATAATTTCTTTATTTTTCCACCGACAATGAAAGATGAAAATCTTTTCTTGCTTTGCCTACTTAAACGCCGCTATTCTCAGTACAGATACAGAAATGTACTGAACAATTAGTTACTGTAATAATTATTTCGGCTGATTACTACCAACTACAAAGCCAAAATTTCTTTCATATTATAATATTAAAATCTATATGTAAAGGAAAATGTAACCGACGGTGTATATGTTTATAAAGAGTGTTCCAGAAGATGTTGACCAAACCTTACGGACTGACTTAGGATATTTAATAAACAAAAGGTTTATGTAGATAAATGCCGTATATCGCTTTACTTTCCTTCTATCAGTCACTTTTTGTTTTTTCAATAAAGATTTACATCTTAAGAATGAACTGGAATAATTTAATGAAATTTGTTATACATGTATTCAACAACATCTAATACAAATTAAAGGTAAAAGATTTTACCTTTAAAAATTCTAAAATAGCGGCCATTAATTTTTTAAATTATTAATAGCTCCTTAAATATTTGTTTTATTAAATTATACGTTTTACGTAAAATGTTAAGCCTTTTATTTTTAATAAAATGACACCTCGTGATTTCAAATCTGTTGAAAAACAGCTGAGGTTTAGATAAACTTTAAAAAGTGTATCGCATAATTTACGTAGTCTGATAATTTTGTACCTGTTTTCACTTATAATAAAAACTATTATAAATATTGGTTTATTACTGTTACGTATTCATTTTATTTTATATTATTCATCTGTTTGTTTTGCATATAGAAAAATATTTTTAAATTAATTGTATATTTAATAATAAGACAAAAACTTAAGAAAACACAAAAGAAAAACAAAAATTCTTTTTAAATCTATATTAACAAACAAAAAAAAATATATATATATAATTACAAACAAAATCAGTATAAATAACTAAATAAATTATTTGTGAAAGTGAAATAAATACTTTTAAAACAATAATTACGACAGCAACTTACGAACAGTTAGAATAACAATACAACAATACATGAAGTATGTATTTATACATAGAGCGAGGAATATTTATAAGTATGTATGTCATATGAAAGAGCAACAGCCTTAAATTCTTGTTGCCAAATTATGATTATGTTAAATAAGAACAAGAACAACGTACGTATATAACACAATGATGAGGTATCATCAAAATGAAATTTTATTCTTGAATCTTATTATCAAATTATTTCCGGAATGACCGGGTAGAAAAAAAAAAATAAAGAGAAAGAGAGAGAAAAAAAAAGAAATTTAAAAATAGAGAGAGTACGTTGTTTATAAGAGAGAAAATGGAGGCGATTTAAAGTCGCGTGTTTTGAATCTAGGATGACACACGCCCTTTTTTTTTAAGTTTATTTCAATAAATATATATTATGTACGTGAATATACATGCATATATGAAGGCGTTACTTTGACCCCACAATGATTGAAATAGAGTCGCTCTTAAAGATAATGACAGATTAGGTGTAAAAAGGCCATGCATTGTCCCCGGTCATATATATGTAATTATAGAACCAATCAGCTGTTGTATTGTAACTAGCCATATAGTATGTTAACGTGAGCTTGCTTGCGCGCGCTGAATCTTCAACCCCCTGACGGGGTCGCTGACCTCTATAATAAATGTATTACACGCATATAATATTCTATATTCATAAGAATTTATTGTCTTATTTATCCGGTATAAAATAAGATAACCAAATTTAAGATATATTATTCCTACTAGTTAAGAAATCAATTTAAAAAATTTAACAATCTCTTATAAAATTTTACGCTACATTTATTATTATTATTATTTCCGATTATTCCCCTTCAGGAGAGCGTGTGAACTTGAGCCGATCGTGGCTTTACTTCATTTTTCTCTTTTCTTTTCTTCCAAAATCTCTTCATCCGTTCTCTATGTTTCATCTTCCCTTCTTCAGTCCATCTTCTTCCTATTGTTTCTCTTTTTCCCTCTTGTTCGGTTTTCTTATATCTAATTTCATCCGTAAACTTTCTTCTGTCCATGATTTCTTCTTCTGAGATGTTCAGTCGTTCCAGGTCGTCTTGTTTATCTTTAATCCAAATGGACTTTAACTTACTTACCTTGAAGATGTTGAAAATTTTCTTACCGAGTCGATCTTCACCTATCATGCATAAGTGTCTTTAAAATATCAATCCACCGTAAAGTTTCTTTTTAGAATATTTTAGAAAAACTTATAGCGATATTTTGTTTTTACTGGTTTTTTTTTTGTATTGGTCATCCCTTGCCGTAAGAGTTGGTCATATCAAAACTTGTTTCAGATAATATCTAGAAGACTAACTACCACTTAAAACCCATTCGATACTGTGCCTATTAAAGGAGGTATGATTTTTATTGTCTTCGAAACCCCATTTTTTCCACCCCCTGAGCCAATGGTGATATCAAAAAAACTTTACTTACATAAGTTTTAGGCCCTTACCAAAAAAAAATAGTAAGAATTTATATAAATTCAATATATTACTTAATAAGAAAGTTATAACAATATTTTAGTTTTTTTTCGAAAAATCCACCCCATTTCCATTCCCGCGGTCTGATTTAGGCCGTTAACGAACTTGACCGAGATTTTCGGACGAGTTAGTTATTTTTAAGGAAGAATTTGAAAGTGACTGGAGAAAAATTAAGGCAGTCATCGGGTCCACAAGAAAGTGAAATATATAAATGTATAAACTTTTGAGCTGACAGTGGTTTTGAGGTCTGGGGGATGTGATACGCAAAGATATGTCGAAATTTTCCGTAAATCGAATCACAGTAGGTAGCTTTTTTATGAACTCTACTTCGAACATTAGATTTTTCAAAAATATAATGAAATAAACTATTTTTTAATTTGGTGGGTTTTATCCATTTACAACCCCTTAAAATCGGGTAATTCATTCGGTTTGTAAAATAGATATTTTACATAAAAATAAAAACAATAGATAATTTTAATTATTAAAATTGTTTTACTGATTTTGAATAAAAGTCCATTTAAATCATCACCTCGATTATATTAGAGTATATATGGGACCTTTAATTATTAAATATCACGTCACTATTTGCAAGTCATTTAAGTAGTATTTAAGTAGTATTTAAGTAGTAGTCATTTAAGTAGTATCAACGCATCAAGTGATGCGTTGATATTAGTGCGTTGATATAAGTATAAACTGCCTCTATCCGATTCGTATTGTATTATAATAAAATATAATATTAAATTTAAACTTTATTTTTCATATTATAATTTATTTTAAGCGTGTCATTACACGTGTATTATTCGTATTTAATTTTATATATTTTGTTTTTATAGGATAGGCATTTTTAATATTATTACGTTCTATTAAATGAAATGTTTTATCTCTTAAATTTGTAAATAGATAATTTATTAAATAGCAAATGTAATAATATTTTTTTTTTACTTTAGACCGCAACACTCGTTTATAATTCTATTTTTTAATATGTCGACATTAAATAAACAAAAAAAAAAAAAAATATTTATATGTAACCCTTTTACTTCAGGGTTATTATCTTTTTTTTTCATTTTAGCCTTTGGAACTAACGTAAGGTATTACTTCAGAGGATAAATGAGGATGATACATATGAATATAAATGAAGTGTAGTCTTGTACACTCTTAGGTCGACCATTCCTGAGGTATGGGGTTAATTGAATCCCAAACACCAAAGTACACTGGTATTATCCACTACCTAATATTGAAATCCGTAAAAAAAGTTATTCTTGTCTTTGCTAGGATTTGAACCTTAGAACTCTCGACTTCGAAATCAACAGATTTGCGATGACAAGTTAACCACTAGACCAACCCGGTGGGTTTAGCAATTAAGCCAACTACTCTTCAAGATCTCCGAAATCGAAATGTTACAGCAGTGAATTCAATAACCAGGGACCAGTTACCAATAAAAACAATTTGAGACCGATTAAAATAATTAACTGTTATTTATAAATATCGATTTTTGCAACCTTGTAGGAAATAAACGAATTATTGAAAAAATTTCGGTTTTCAGATTTCAACGGAAATTTCCGTTTGACCATCCCTGAATTCATTTTGACTAGTTTCGGCTTGACATCTGCACGTATGTGATTGCGAATTTATCTCGCATAATTCAAAAACGATTAAGCAGTGTTGAAATTTGGAATTTACGACCAGTGTAACATCTAGTTGTACACCTCCCCTTTTGATTGCAATCGACTTGGCTAGTCAAAAAAACCCAAAATCCGAAACATTTGGATATTGGATTTTTTCTTAACTACAATTATAGCCCTCATATAGAGATTTTCTCTTTACACGGAACTAGCAGTTAATGATGTTAAAGAACAATTTAGATTCGGAGTAACAGTACAAGGGGAAAAGATAAAGATGCTACGATTTGCTGATGATATAGTAATT
Organism: Lycorma delicatula; assembly: GCF_047948215.1. NCBI lineage: Eukaryota > Metazoa > Arthropoda > Insecta > Hemiptera > Fulgoridae > Lycorma > Lycorma delicatula. The sequence continues at coordinate 100,099,237 of NC_134464.1, read as the reverse complement.
CTAGCCGAGAATAAAAAGGATTTAGAAGAAACAATGAACGGCATAGATGAAGTCCTACGCAAGAACTATCGCATGAAAATAAACAAGAACAAAACAAAAGTAATGAAATGTAGTAGAAATAACAAAGATGGACCGCTGAATGTGAAAATAGGAGGAGAAAAGATTATGGAGGTAGAAGAATTTTGTTATTTGGGAACTAGAATTACTAAAGATGAGCGAAGCAGGAGCGATATAAAATGCCGAATAGCACAAGCGAAACGAACCTTCAGTAAGAAATATAATTTGTTTACATCAAAAATTAATTTAAATGTCAGGAAACGATTTTTGAAAGTGTATGTTTGGAGTGTCGCTTTATATGGAAGTGAAACTTGGACGATCGGAGTATCTGAGAAGAAAAGATTAGAAGCTTTTGAAATGCGGTGCTATAGGAGAATGTTAAAAATCAGACGGGTGGATAAAGTGACAAATGAAGAGGTATTGCGGCAAATAGATGAAGAAAGAAACATTTGGAAAAGTATAGTTAAAAGAAGAGACAGACTTATAGGCCACATACTAAGGCATTCTGGAATAGTCGCTTTAATATTGGAAGGACAGGTAGAAGGAAAACATTGTGTAGGCAGGCCACGTTTGGAATATGTAAAACAAATTGTTAGGGATGTAAGATGTAGAGGGTATACTGAAATGAAACGACTAGCACTAGATAAGGAATCTTGTAGAGCTGCATCAAACCAGTCAAATGACTGAAGACAAAAAAAATATAGAGATTTTCAATCCAATGGTATCATAAGTGGTACTTATTTTCATTGGTTCCAGAGTCATAACCAAACAAAATTGTAATTAATGAAATAGTTGGCTCTTACAAGTACATCGATTCGAATCCGACTTCAATTCCTTTTTTTTTTTTTAAATGAAACGTACATAAAATTTTATTTAATTAATAACTTCTGATTTTTTCATATACTCTTTTATTATTAATGAATTATTATTTTTTGTAAAACTTTTTTACGTCAGAGGTTAATAATTATTAATAAATCAATATAATTAAATTAAAATAAGAGTTAAAAAAAAAGATTTCACCGGTACTAAGGAGGGGATAAAAAAGTCCACCTTAAAGGGTAAGAAAAACTGTAGGATGTAGAGGGTATACTGAAATGAAACGACTAGCACTAGATAGGGAATCTTGGAGAGCTGCATCAAACCAGTCAAATGACTGAAGACAAAAAAAAAATGAAAAAATTTCACGTAACTTCTAATTTAATTTTTTGGAACCATATAGGTCTCCAAAATTTTCTTTTCTCTGGCCAATCTCTCTTTTGGTAGGTTTCAACTGAACTTCTTTCATTTAGTTTGTTCTTCATTTTTCTTCGTTACTTTATAGCTTCTTTCTTTCTTAATGTATACAATTATTCCAAACCTTCTTCTTTATATTTTTTTTTCCATTTTTATCTCTCTATTTATTACGACATAAAGAAAAGTTTTACGTAGGATATGTCCAACCAAATTTTTTTCCTCTTTATTATCATCTTCATTAAATTAATCTCCTTAAATACTTTTTAATACTTTCTCATTTTGTCCTTCCGAACATATTTTTTTTTATATCCACATTTCACAAATCAAAGTACTTTTTTCATTTTTTCCACCCATCTATGATTCAAATCCATTTTACAATTTTTCCTCAACAAAAGATCTTTTGCAAAACTTTCCCTCAATTCAATCGGGATCCTTCTTGATATACGTAATTCTTACATTTCAAAAGTTATTTTCTCCACGATATTCTGGTTCAGCCTTTATCGTAACTAAATTTTTCTAATACGTAAATGATTTTAATCTGATCTATTATAATGTCTTCGGATAACACAATCTTCTTAACAGAATGATGTAATCGATGAATTCAATTATTTTTACACGGAAGATGACTCGGTAAAATACGATAAGTTCTCAATTTAAGTGTTATTTCTTACCCAATAATAAACATCTTGAAATTTTATATTTATCATCTACTTTAAGGTTCATTGAAAATAGTCATAAAAAATTATCATTCAAATCGGTCCCGTAGTTACTGAGTTTTAAGCGAACATTGGTACATATATAAACAAACACATAAACATTTTTGATTTATATAGAAAGATTATAGTTTCATTGTTTTTCAATTTTTTTTTAATTTGTTTTAAATAACAATATATTTACATATTATTTCATTGTTATATGCAAATTCATTCAACCTTAGTAATCAAGAATCGATAATATTTTATGCAAAAATTTTCTATTATTTACAATTTTTAATATTTGAAATAAAAAAAAAACAGCCGGTTGTTATCTTTTTATTCAACAACCTACAAATGATTATAAGATTGCTTTACAGGTAATATTAAATCTTCAGTACTATATTTCTATGTTATTTAATGACGAATATATTTAAAAAAATAACGTTCGTTATACGTTTATAAAAACAAAAATTACAAAGTATTGTGTACATGTAACAAACTTTAATAATAATAAAAATAATAATTGATACTTTCAAAGTAATAACATTGAAATTAAATATTTTTAAATGGAAATGACAAATCAAAAATTATTTTAAATGGAATTTATCATCCTTGAAATGAAGGAAAATCGTCATAATAACATTAATAATAATATTATAATAATAAGAAACTGCATTATTTTCTTTTTTTGCATGTTATTCTCATGTCAACCCACACTGTCGAGTTAAAATAATGAGGTTGGGTACGTTAGTTGGTGTTGGTATGGTGCTGGAGCTAGGTCAAAGGTTAGCGACTCAGGTGGGGCCCCGTTTGTCCACAATAATAACCGACTATTCTTTACACCTACACTAGTTTTGTTCAATGAAGGCAATCTATTAGTTCTGGCTCCTTGGACACGGTATTATACACACCAGTGTATATAATATGCATCATACACGTGGTCTAGTTTATCCTATTACGTTATTTAAGATATTTTATTAAAATATTTTACTACTTTTTTTTTTAAGTAAAGTATATTTAATTTTTTGCACCAGTCTTTCCATATTTAATTAATCATGACTCTAGCTTAAAAATAAATAATAATAGCTGACCGATCTAAATTAAACATAATTAAATAATAATTATGAATAAAAAAAATACGGGAAGAGCTTTCGTTATTTTCCGCCAACAATACAGTGTAAAAGCAACGTTATACTTAATTCTGGTAAACATAAAAAACAACGTTTTAATCCCTTTTTAATCAAATTAAAAATAAAGGTTGCCATTAAGACGTAAATTTTTATTGTTTTTCTATGGAACTAATAAACATGTAAATCTCTTGTAAAGTTTTATCCACAAATTCATTTTTTCCTAGTGTGTACGTTGTGATCTGTTCAATAGTAAAAATAAGCAACCCCCCCCCTCCCAGACTAATGAGATAAGCATGATATATATGACCCGTAAATTAGGTGTAGTAGTAGTAGTAGAACAGACTCAGGCCGACCATTCCTGAGAGATGTGGTTAATTTAACCCCAACTACCAAATTACACTGGTATCCAGTGTCTAGTATTCAAATCCATATAAAAGGCACTAACCGTTACTAGGTTCTGAACCTCTGGATCTTTGTCATCGAAAATCAGCAGCTAAAAAGCTTATTTCATTAAAATAATATCACTGAAAATTAGTTATTAAACCACGATTTACTACGAAGAGTTAACCAACCCGGTGGCTAATCCGCAAGAATATATATTTTTTACCTCACAATTTGTTTATTTACAATCGATTCAAAGTAAGGTAGTGTTATAAACAACCGTCATAAAGTCGTATTATAAAAAGCAAATAATGAGGGGTTTCCATCAAAGATGCTCATTACATATCTGTTACTCAACCTGCTTAAGATTCACTCAGATTCCCGAAGTCCATCCCAACCCCGTAGGGGAAGACACCCGCTTAGTGACGTTCCGGTCGCCACCCTCTCCTCGTTCCTTGTCCTGTTGGGCTTTAACGGGAGGAGTCATCTATCGCCCTCTGGCTTTTTACATCTCATAGTAAAGCCTCGTTGGGATGCCGTCGATGCAAATGCTTCGGTAGACATTTGCATCGGTGATTTAATAACTCAGCTTAATTCCCCAAGTCCAGCACATAGAGGCGTTTCAGTCGCCAAACATCCGCGCTGTTGTCTAGGATATTAACTTCTTGAAAGTTCATATGATTATCTAACCTCTGCTTATAATTTGAGCCGAACCGTTTGACCTCTTCACAAACATAAGATAATTCAAAATAGTCGTGCATTTCTTCTTGCACAGCAAACCACGATGCCTCTATAATGGATCTCGCCAACTTATATAAAAGTTTCATTAAAAGTTTGTTTGACAGCGAAAAGTGTCCTTTCTTCTCGCACGTTGTACTTTCACCTCAAATAACGATCGAAGTGAATTTTTTAAACGAAAAATTTTAATTTTCTATATAAATGATTTGAAGTTGATTTTGATTTGAAAATGATTTAAATATAGCTTCATAAATTGCACAGCTTGTTCAAGTAACGGTTGAAGAACTGAAACTAAAGATTTTGGATTTCTAGAATGATATTATGCTAAAATCCCAGATGAGAACTTCTGAAATTTAGAGGACAGAGAAACGTTTCCGTTCTTAAAAAGAGCAACGTACAAGATAAAATAATTTTTCGTTTTTTATATGTAATTGGGAATCGTTTTCGACCATAAATACCATAAAATCTAAATATAAATCTCAACTTACTGAAGGGCATCTTTACGATTGTTTACGAATACGAATATCATCTACTAATTTAATTATGAGGTACTGGCCGATGAAATGCAATACCAAAAATCACACTGACTGGGAATGATATTTTCTTATAAATATTTTTATATACTATAACTTTGCATGTATTCATTTAATAAAAGAATTTAAGAAATATTGTTTATGCATTTTTAACAGTTACGGTTACAGATAGAAATAAATATTTTTTGGTGTTTTTATTTATTATTAACTATATTTAGTTATAAGTACGCTTTGAAAAAACAGATGGTGCTCCCTCCCCTGACTGTATTTCAGAACGTGGTCTAGGGTAAAAAAAGGTTGGGAACCCCTGCACTAGAGAATTTGGTTATTTTTAAGTTAGACTGAATAAAACAAAAAAAAAGTTAATTATAATATATTCAAATTTTCAGGTTAAATCAATAAACCGATACTAATTATCAAACAAAAAGAACGTTGATATGAATGAATTATATTACGAGCTTTGTTTAACTCATTACTAAATAAAATTGCAATTAATTAATTTTTATGTTCGTTTCCTTTTAGATATTTATTTTTATCAGTATTTTAATAGTTTGTATTAATATATAAATATAAATATCACCTGAAACGTCATTTACTTATCAAAGAACAAATCTCAGAACCGATTTCATTTGTATATTGTTCAACTACCTTAATCTATGTTAAGCATTCATGCCTGAGTGCATACAAGATATGTTACGTCCTATTTGAAAAGTAAATAAAGATAAAATACGTAAAAGTAAAGATCATTGTGATCGGATAAAAAATAGTCTGTTACTTTTTCAAACGAAAATATGAACGGACATATGAAAAGAAGACATTCAATGGGAAAGATTTTATCTCTTTTAAAAGTAGACAATCCTGGAAAAACATCTTCTGATCATGCCTATGGTCAACTACTTTTCTAAACCCTTTCCTTTCTTGTCAGTTGTGTATTAGTGCACGTTGGTCAATATTCCTTCTTTTACATTACTCTTTTTTTATGAATACATAGTATACAAAGGTATAATTGTCAACTGTATTCTACTTTTAAATTTATTTTCATCTGGTTTTATTTTTTCAGACACCTGGCTAGTACGTTTTTAAACAAATTATTTAAAAACATGTAATTCATTTTTTATATTTACCATAAATTCTATTTAACAATCTTTGTACAGATGATGTTTATTTTTACAATGAAACGGTACGAAAATTTGAATTTATTATAATTTGAAAAATTGTAAAGAAACGTTGTTAAATACAGTCTAACAAAAAAAAAAAAAAAAATATATATATATATATATATATATATATATATGTGTGTGTGTGTGTGTGTTTGTGTGTGTGTGTGTGTGTGTGTGTGTGTGTGTGTGTTTGTGTGTAAAATTACAATAAACATCAAAGTTTAAAAATTAAAAATAGTTTGTTTTAATAAAACCTGATGATACAATTTCCTGTACCAAAAAGGAACCCGAAAAATTGAAGTAAAAAAAATTAATACATAAATTTATTATTTTCCTAATTTACGGTACAAAATAAATTCTATATAAACTGTTAAAAGACTTAAACCTAATTCAATAAAATGAAGTTAATATAACGAGATTAAGAATTTAAAAAAAAAAATTATTAATACTTCTGAAGTCTAACATTTATTAAAAGTTAGAAATTTATAATTAAAGTGTATATATCTTACCTAGCACAAAAATCCACGTAATCTACTCGATTAGACCTACATAAATAAATTTATAAAAAGAAATATTTACTTTTTATTGAATTAATTTTAATTTCGTTAATATAAAAAGTTGAAAATTCCATTAAAAATCAAATGAAAATTTGATTGTTAATAGAATAAACTAAACTAAACTAAATGGAATAAACTAAACAGTCATATGGACTATTTAAGGTTTATAAAAAAACATTTTAAAACAAGAACTTACATTATAAAAGAAATATTTAAAAAATGTATAAAAATGATGGACATTTTCTACTATAGGATTGCGCGGCTTTAACATTTCCTCTTTGTTGTATTGATTTATACGTACGTTATGTTTGGTTAAGTTGATGTTAGTACAAATTGTCAGTACACAGAATCAACATAATCTAACAAAACATAACCTACCCTCGTTAACCTCTTCTACTTAACGTTGAGTATAAAATAAAAGATAAAAAAATAAACGATAAATAACTTCTAGCATTAATTGTTAAGGATAAAGGTATTGTTCGACGGCCTTTTTGGATATAGAACAAGCAACTGACAAAGTTCGATTACCTGGTCTTCTTTTCAAATTAAATTCATGCCTGCCACAATCTTATTGCTTAATCCTACGCAGCTATCTGAACGGTCGCTTCTCAAGAGTTAACTACAATCAAGTGACGTCTAAGTTTTTTTGACAAAAAATAAAGAGATCCTCAAATTGAGCTCTGGGACCGGTTCTATTTGTGGTCTACACTGCTGATCTACCTAATCCAGACAGTGTTATAATTGCGTCATTTGCAGAGATGATAAAGCAATCTTTGCGATTGACGGTAGTCCAAATAAAGCCTCAGAGAAATTACAATCTGTACTGGGTACTGCCAGCGTTTGGCTACGTAAATGGACAATAAAGGTAATGATAAAGTCCAGCCGCGTAACCTTCAGGATGAGAAGAAAAAATTGTCCTGAAGTTCATTTAAACGGTGTCATAATACCTTATGCCAGTAATGTAAGGTACATGGGATTTTATCTTGATCGCCGTTTAACGTAGAAAGATCGTGTAAGGGAGAAAAGGAAGTTGTTTGACATTAGGTTTAAAAAAAAATTACTGGATATCGGGAAAGGAATCATAACTTTCTTTATCCAATAAGATTTTACTTTACAAGGCTTTCTTGAAGCCGCTAAGGACTTAAGGAATTGAACTCTGGGACACAGGCAGTAACAGCAATGTGGAGATCGTTCAACGGTTTCAGAATAAAATACTACGGAACGTAACCCAAGCGTCGAGGTTCCAGACGAATACTGAGATCCACGATTACGTAGGCGTTATATACGTTCGAGAAGCTGAAGTACGTGTCCAGGTTGGAGAAGCATGTTAATTATTTATCTTTGAATTTACTTGACAACAGTGAGGAATTTTGGAGGCTGAAAAACTACATGTGCTTGATCTAGTTGATGGACCTCTATAATGAAAATTCGGTTTGCTGGAGATACCACTTCTTATAATTATTTTTATTTTATTCTCATTTCTGAATGTTTACGTTTATTATTTATCTATTATTATTTTAAAGTTGTTTCATTTATTACTATTCTATTTAATGTTAATGTTTTTTGTTTTTTGTTTTATTTATTTTGTTCCATTTACGTACCATTAATGTTCCATTAATGTTTTAAAGATATTTAACTATATTCAAAGGCATTAAAAATATTATCAAGCTTTTTTATAGTTACTAGTATTTATTCATAGTATTTACTTTGCACTTTTATTCATATCAATTGTTTTTGTACTCGACGAGAATTATCAATGGATGATCCTTTTTCAAGTATGACAGAGTGCCCTCTGTCATACGACTTTTTTATAGGCTCAATGTAGAAGATTATTGTTAATAAAGGAATTGAGCAAAAATAAATAACCAATAATAAAAAAAAAAAAACAACCAATATTCAATAAAACTACATTTTTCTACATTAGAAAAAATAAATAAATAAAACCATATTTAAATTGAGAAGTATTACTGCTTCTATAAGGCAGTTCAAGTCGAAGCTGAAAGTCATTTTAAAGCTAAGTAATTCTTTGTAGGCCTAGTGCCCGCAGAGATTGTAAAATATGGTATTGCAGAGACGTGAAAGTGGTAAGCCTCGATTACGTGGCATTGTAGTAATTTCAAGCGATATTTTAATAGAAACGACGTGTCCTAAAGTTAACAGAATTCTACAAAATATTAGTCACAATATCGTGTTCTAATGAAGAAGCTGCATTAGTTTTTATAATTTAACAAAGATAAATAGATTTAAACGGTTCTTTTTATAAGAGAAACCTATTATGGATATAACTATTTTATTAGAAGAAAGTAAGTTTCAAAGCATTTAGTTTGTGTACCCAAGTAAACTTTACGATTAAAGGTTTTAATACTTCTCTTGACTTTAAATGAAACATTCCATATTTTTGTTCAAAATATTTTTCATGAAATTAGTCCAAAATGGTACAATTTGGAGGCTTTTAGTAACACAAGATTTACGTCTTTTTAACAATATTAAAGTAAGATATCAAATTAAAAAAACGAGAATCTTATGAAGAAAACGTAATGACAAATGTTTTTTGGCAAAAAGATAAAAACAAAAGTTTACAGTGAATTGAAACCGGGTTTCTATATAGGAAGCTTTGAAATGGAGAAAATAGAACACATCGTATTCCAAGAGTGAACGGTATCGCCACTGCACCTCTCAGTTACCAAGCTTCAACCATACTTCTTTTATTGGTGTCATAAGAATTATTATCTAATGGTTTTAAGCGCAGAGTGACCACTCCTATACCCCACAACTTTTGTTGGCGCGTTGCATAAGTCTCCCTATTCAGATAGGTCCCCAGGTTCTCATACCTCTCTTTTTTCTTTTCCTGTTTAGCCTCCGGTAACTACCGTTTAGATAATTCTTCAGAGGATGAATGAGGATGATATGTATGAGTGTAAATGAAGTGTAGTCTTGTACATTCTCAGTTCGACCGTTCCTGAGATGTGTGGTTAATGAAACCCAACCACCAAAGAACACCGGTATCCACAATCTAGTATTCAAATCCGTATAAAAATAACTGGCTTTACTAGGACTTGAACGCTGTAACTCTCGACTTCCAAATCAGCTGATTTGTGAAGACGCGTTAACCACTAGACCAACCCGATGGGTTTTACTAGAAAGCCTGTACTTTAATCTACTTTTCAGGTTCTGAGTTCAAGTTCTCATACCTGCCCCTTACATAGGATAGCATTGGATAAGATAAGAATTCATCTCAAATTAAGAAGAATCTTCATCCTTTTTATGATTAGATTTCATAAAAACATTTCCTACGTTAAACAAAATTTAAATAATACGGAACATGTGTGTGTGTGTGTGTGTGTGTGTGTGTGTGTGTGTGTGTGTGTGTGTGTGTGTGCGCGTGTGTGTAAAGGAACCGTCTCAATCGTTCAAAAGCACAAAATGAAGCAGACACACCATGTTATCACAAGGTCATGAGCGTGACTGATTCGCAGAAGGATACTGGAACAACTCAGGATTATCAATATTTGCAGAAAAATTACTATCTGAGCAGGAATACAATCCGTCAATACGTAATCATATTAATGTAGGAGAACATTTACTATTCAAACCGCTGTGTGAATTATATTATCTTTTCCTGTTTTTTTATGTAAACGCATTTATTTTCTGAAATTAAAATAAATAAAAAAATAATTTTTCTTTTTTTCTGAAAAATAAAAAAATAAAACATCTTAAGTCTAAAAATAAGGAAAATTTCTGAAAAACTTAAGTACTAATAAAGGATTTATAGAAACATCGTGAGACGATGCAACTTAAAAAATATAAGGAATAGAATGATAGGAACAGAAATATTTAAAGTTGTAAATAATGGAAAGAGACAAACAGTAGTAAAATTAAAAAGATGAAAACTAAGGTGAAAATTCAACTGATAAAAAGATAAAACATTTTTTTCTTTATTTAGCCTCCGGAACCACCGTAAGGTGGTTCAATGGATGAACGAGAAATAAATGTTTGAATGTAAATATAATCTTGTACTGTCTTAGGTCGACCATTCCTGATATGTGCGGTTACTTGAAATCCAACCACCAAAGAACGGCGGTATCCACCATCAAGTATTCAAATCCGTATAAAAGTTTATAAAAGTTTACCTTTATAGGATTTGAACCTTTGAACGCTCGACTTCAAAATCTGATGATTTGCGATGATGACTTCACCACTACATTAACCCGGTGGGTCAGGAAGATGACGCCTAACCAGGTCTATTACGAAGAGATGCCGCTGAAAGAAGAAAGCTGAAGAAAACTTCTGATCTGTCCTATCTGAGAAAACCTGAATGTTAATGCTAATGATAATAAATGACTAATTTCATGAACCGTTTAAAAATAAAATGGTTCCCTTAAAAATTCTATACGCTGTCATTTTTTAATTAATCTATTATAATCAAATAGGGATAATAAATTATAATTTTGTACTAAATAAAATATCACCAGAATCACGTTATAACGGTCCAGCTACCGGGTAAAAATATTTCGTTAAACTTTCCACTATCAAAAAAGAAAAAAAGAAACCGTATGACGATATATTACAATAAGTTATTATTAGATAAATTACATCTGTCAAAAATAAATACATCTTATTTATATATTCAACACAACTATGATCATAACCTATTATTTATATTAAAAAAAAAAAAATAATAATAGTAATACTATCATATTATATAGTCTGTACAGGCCACGTACGTTATTTATTATTTACTTTAAAAAATATGAAAGTAAAAATTATTATCCATAAATAATAGGTGTGATCCAAGTTATGGTAATAACTTACGGTTGTCGAATATTTATTATTTAAAATTTAAAGACGACTCCCTTTTAAAATACAGTATAGAAAATACTGACCTACCTACATTATTTAATTCTGTTATACATTACAGTCGAAGATATCAGTCGTGTTGAAACATTAGTTCTTATACGAATACATAAGTAAAACAACAAAAGGTATAAATAAATGGATGGTTGACAATTCATTTACGTTGTAAACAGTACAACTTACAGTTAAACATACTGTAAATGTTCACTCTTGACATCACGATTAATGTACTATAACACTTGTAAATATTTCACTCTCCATTTCATTATTTTTCCCAGGATGAATTTTGTGATAATATAACGTTATCGATAGCTACTTTACGTCAAAAATAATTAAAATAAACTTGAGTTATTTTTCGCAATCCGACAGCCACTTTTTTTTTTCAATTTTTTCAACCAAATCAGTACGTATTTGCAGAAAAATTATAAGTATAATCAAACTTAACCTACGCTCGCTAACTTAGTTTTTTTTTTTATTTCTACTCGTCGATTATATTCAAACATGGGTCTTCCAAACAAACTTAACCTACGCTCGCTAGTAATGTTAGCGAGCGTAGGATTTCTCCGCAAATACCTCCATATACCCACTGATTTGGAAGAAAACTTTTTAAAAAACTGGACGTCCGATTTCGAATCTAGCGCCGTTTTGATGAGGGGAGTTTCGAATGAGCAAACATTACTGTCAGCGGGATGGCGACTGCACTGCCGAGGGAATCGATCCTATGCAACCGTGAGGTGTAGCGGTATCTCGACGATAGTAGTAGGTGAAGTAAATGTCACGCGGGACTCTGCGATGGAGCTGAATGGGAGTAGGAGAACTGTCCGCCTCTCCCTTTTAGACTGGACCGGATTCCGTAAATTAAAAAAGTCAGGGATATGAACTGGAGTCGAGTTCACCAAGGGAACTGGGACTAAATTTTCGTTGTTGCGAACAATATTTTTGGTGGTATGTTGTTTTTTATATTTGCTTCGAATCTATGAGACATTTACAAGAAAGTAGCTCAGTAACAGTAGAAATAGGAGCGGGGTTCGTGCTTCCGTGAACTAGGTTAGCTAGTTCAGAGGGCAACTATGTAGGATATTCAAGGTGTCTGGATGAGGCCTGCAGCGAAGGCAAAATCTGAGTTTATAAATCACTGATGTAAATGTCTACCGAGGCTACAGGGCTAGTAACGGTGATGGGAGGGGGGGTATCGCGAGCAGAAGCGTCATAAGAAGGGTGTCTTCCCCTATTGGGTTGAAAAAGTACCAAAACTTTAACCATTAATTAAAGAATTGTAAAAATATTTCATTTGTTTTACAATTTTCTTATTTAAATTTAACAACATTATATCATCAAATGTGATAAATGATGTTGAAAAAAAGGACTGACACACAATATAATATCTTCATACAATTTTTTTTTTCAATTTCATTTTCAAAATATAAACTAATGGACATAGATACATACACCCAAAATACATTACACTCCGTTTTGGGCAGATGTGTAAATGAGGTCTATTTCTGAGTATATCAGTTAATTTTTGTCCGATTTGGTTCTATCGTATTTTTGTATTATACTAGCAAATACCATATATGAATTTTGAAAATGGGAAGGTTGGTTGCGAAGATATACAAAATTTCCAAATAACTGTGATCTGTTAGATCGAGACTGTACCTGAAGCATGCAAAAGTTAGCCTTCAACCTACTAACAAATATTCCGTTTGAATTTTGAAAATCAGACAATTGTTTTCAGAAATATTATAACAGAACCCACCTCCTTGCACCTCCTAAAACAGCGTCCCAGAGACAACCCGTTTGTTACCGGTTCATGATGATGATTGATCTAGCACTACATGAGCTGCTCGCATCACCTCACCACTCTAGCTTCACAGGAAGCTCATTATTATTAAACAGACATTTATTTAATTTTATTTATTGTAAATTTAATTCTATTGTTTTTCTAATATTATTCATCAGATTGATTCGAATCATTCAGTTCAAACTCAGCTCACACAGTAATAGAAGTTCACAGTTCATTTGTTAATTTCATTTAAGATTGGGTTTCAACTCCCAGATTTTCACTACTACACAAAAATATACATATATATAATCTTCGACATTCCCGATAACATAAGGGTATCAACGTGGGGTCATACATATAAATTGGTTCAGCCGTTAAGCTGCTACGGTGGAACAAACATACCTACGTACATACAATCTAAATACATCACACTTTTTGGGCAGTCGTGTAATATAAACTAATGGATTGGACTAGTCAGCATAATAAAGCTAATGATGGGAGCCTGTTTCCGAAACGCGATCTTTTCTGTTATGCGCTTCGAACCCTGTTTTTTGTTATTTTTCGCGGATTTATATAAAATTATAATTTAATACATTTTAAATCATCGTATTAAACAATTAATTAGTGTCGTAGATAAATAATTTTGTATACCTATTTTACCTACGTTGGCCTGAACAGCATAAAGATAAGACTGTATTGTTTATGTATCTAAGTATAACAAATTATCTATTAGTTGATAGTTCTTTTATTGAGTTTAATTAGTGATAAGATAACGATTTCCATAATTTATCTTCTTATGTGCGGCTTCAACCAAAAGAATAAATGTACGGAGTACAGTACACGCGCGTGGCTATCGGACACCTGTATGTGTGAATTTTTATGACGGCATCTGTTGCGTCAAAACTATTCATTTTAAAAACTTTGCAGAACACAATAGCTTTGTACACACCTGCATAATAATGTTCTATTTAGTTGTAGTTAGTTAAGAGTGTGAGTTAAAGTATATAGTAAAGTTTTTAAATATATTTACAAGGTTACTTTTCTAGGTACGACAAGTCTGTTTTCGAATGACCTAATTATAAAACGGTAAGAGAAAATTTTAAACTTTTTAATTTTCTACAAAGGTATTTCTTTATAAATTTGAGATGACATTTCGTTAGTTGCCATGTAAAAGTTCGCTGTAAAACCGTTGTTATGGGTCACACGATACGACTATATAAGATAAAAATTATGCTTTAATATAAACTTGCAAGGTCCGAGTGGAAAAGTGTTACTCTTTGAGTTCGGATGTTCGTAGGTTCCAGACTCAGATAATATGTGCAAAACCCCACGATTCAAAAATAATGAATAAAAAAGAGTGCGGGGCGAATAACAGAAAAGACACAAATCATCTAAAAAATAAAAGTATGATTATATGAAAATAAAATATTGAAAAAGTTTACTAAAATAAAATATAATTATTAACTGTACCATTAATTTCCCTTAAAACATGAAACTCACTGCTTTAACATCAGATGATCGACAATGAAAGCTTACATTATCACACCAGAGATTACTTAAAATAGTAATACTTTGTTATAATACATTTTAACAGCAAGGAAACTGCTTTTAAATTAAATAAAATTACGTATAAATTTGATAAAATTTCAGAATTGGCTATTAATTTTTTTTGAAATATTATAATTCTTCCTCCAAAACAAACGATATTGTAGTGGTTTTTTTTTTTAATAAGGTGTAAATTTTCAATAATCATTAAAAACTTTTCGGTTAATGGAACAGGAATTTGCAAACAAGTTTTAAGAGAGAGTAATTTTTCCTTAAAATTAAAAAAATACTTTAAAGAAAAATGGTTTTAATGGAGTGAAGAAATCTGATTATCTTCAAGAAAAAACGCTGACAACACAGTTGTAGGACTTTCTCGTCATGCAGCTAAAGCAGCGTTCCAGGAAATTTCTACATCTGCGGGTTGTTTGTGATGCACATCTTACACAAACAACTAAATTTAAAATATTTATCATTTTATTTAAATATAATAACTTCCATTTATTTAATTCAATGATTCTAACTAAAGCGCGAGCGTATACCATATTTAATTCGCGTGGGTGTGGCGATACTAACGGCGACGGTCGACACTAACAAAATTAATGTAATTTCACAACTTACATAGAACAAATTTCGGTTCTTACGTATTAACGCCACCGCAGCTACAGCTTTATTTAAAAACAAAGTAGTCAATCGGATTTCGATGGAAAATGGGTCGATATAGAGTTTAACATAGATTCAAAACAATCTCTTTATTAATTTTAATAAATGGTTATTTATATTTATTTATTTTATAAATATAATTTAACCAAAATTAACCTACGCTCGCTTAGCTCGCTAACCTTGACTAATTAACAGGAGTGTTTTGATTATTTAAATAATAAATAATGCAATATGTACCGAATTTATTAAATAAATACTCAAAAAATTACGGTGTTAATTAGTCAAGATTAGCGAGCGAAGCGGGGGTAGGTTAAGTTTGGTTAAATTATATTTGTAAAATAAATAAATATAAATAACCATTTATTAAAATTAATAAAGAGACTGTTCATTTTCCGCCGAAATCCGATTGACTACTTTGTTTTTAAATAAATCTGTAGCTGCGGTGGTGTTAATACGTAAGTACCCAAATTTATCTTGTACTGTCGGGTACTGGGGTAGCCGCGAGTCTTACCGCACCAGGAATCGAATCAACCGAGCGATCGAGTTCGAGTTACCTTAATTAAAAAAAAATGAATAAATTTTATTCATTTACTTAATTCTAACTCTAACCTGTGACGTCATAGCATAACAGTAATTTCGAGTATTTTTTGGGGTGGAGTTAGATTTTTCTAAATTTTTTTTACAAATATTGTTGTTTTTATAATTATTAACAAAAATGCCTAAGAAAAATATGATCTTAATTAGGTGAAATCTCGATATACTGAGGGTGAACTTGCTCTACAGTCTCGCCCCGTTGACTAATTTAGTTGAAAATTTAATGACATCAATGCCCCGTATATAGAAGTAATCTGTCCAAGTTTGATAAAAAAATCGGTCCAGTAGTTTCGGTGATATAGTGATTTAGAGGCCAGTACCGAACACACACGTAAATACGGAAAATAACTACCCGTAAAATTTCCATCCGGTTTTTTGAGCTCCTTAGGTGTCAGAACGTCAAGATCCGGTGAAAACCGCACGTGCCCAAATTGGACTGATTACAATAATTTCCCTTCCAGAGCTATAGCGCTATCTAGACGGGAAAGTAATATTCCAAATTACAAGCATTGTTTTTTGGTGAAAAATTTAAACATTATTTTTTAATAAAAAGGATAAATTTGTTAAAAATGTAAGAATAAATATTGGAAGTGCTTTTTGTAGAACATGGAATAGATTTTTTTTTAAATGTCAGTAATGGTATGTTTCTATCTTTAAAGAGGCGAATCCTAAGAATTATTGCATAATTGTGTATTTTACATTAGCACAGCTGACGTTGTACTGGTCTTAAGCGAATACGGAGACTTTCCATCACACAACTACACGAGAATAATTTCATGGATAATTTTGTATAACTATCGACTCGCCTCCGATTTTAAAGAAATTTCTAATATACTTTATTTAGCACCTAAGTTATCTGTTACAACTGAAATTATTCGTCGGAGAAATCTTTCACCCGAGTTACAACCCTCCAAGTTACACTGCACTGTCACTAAAAATTTTATAATTCAGCACTATACAAGTATAGTGTACATTATTTTCGGACTGAATAATTGGTTATTGTATACAATTATTGACTCGGTCTAAAAATTAACCAATTTAATATTTAAGTTTAATTAGACGTGGTTAGCGAGCGAAGCGAGCGTTAGGTTATGTTGATATCGTATGAAGATCAGTACACGGAGTAGTTAGTTAGTTATCTAGCCTAACTTTAATAATAACCTAAACCTAACGAAACTCAATTAAATTTTACTTAAATCAAATTATTTACTCCGTAGGTAATGTATATTTCAGATTTATCAAAACCCAACTTTAAACTTAACCTAACTTAATTTATTCTTTAAGTGAATGTATAATCTTATTAACTTATTTCACTGAAACCAAACTATTCAGTCCGAGAATGTAGTACATTACAAAATAATTATGTATTTTTTTAAAATTCAGTAAGTATTTTAATAATGAAATAATAGTTTTGGATACTAAAGATGATTTTTTGGCGCGTACAGTGTTGAATTACGAAATTTTAGGTGAAGGTAGTGTTTAAATTACAAGTGATGGTAATGTGTAACTTATTAGTTGCGTAACTCGGATGAAAAGCGTTTCCGACGAATAATTTTTATTGTAACGAATAACTTAGAATCTAAATAAAAGTATATTCCGCATTTCATGAAAATCAGAGGCGAGTCTATAATTGTATATAATTTCACAATTTCATTCATGTAATTTATAATTTATTAAAGTTTTATAAAACTTAAGGGAAAATATAAAGTTTAAACAATAAAATATTTAAGAGCAGACCATATAAAATTTAAGTTATCATTTTCTTTCATTTAATTATTTACATGTTTTGTACATTTGCAAAATACATTCCGCGGGGAATTTTTTTTAATTTTCATGTTTTTGTAGTAGGTGATTTTTTTCTAGAATTGATATAAAATGCATAAAAAAATTAAAAAAGAAAAATTAATATCAAAATATCATTAATACAGTAAATATCATTCAAGGACCGACGATTTTAGGTCATTATAACCGATGGTCACAAACACCGATGTTTAGGTAGCTTTACTACTGTAATAATCCATCTACACGGGTATTGTAATACAGTAATAATAAAAATTATTAAAAATAACAATAATAATTTATTTCCGCAAAAATATTATGGAAAAAACTACGCAATAATAAATACAAATTCATCTATCGTGAATGTTTTTTCGCGAAGTCATAATTAAATCACTATTAAATGAATTACACAGAAAACATTTAATAAAATATTGTACCCGCACGATATAATACGATCATAGCAAAAGATTAATAAAAACTGAATAAGACTGCTTCAGTTACTGGTACAGGAAGAAGATAAAAAAACAAGAACTGCAGTACACATGTAAGAAAAAAGGAACCGGCAAATATTTCTATAGCTACAACATAGATATATACTGCGTTACTGATGAGTCACTTCTGTCCGTCATTAACAATAAAATGTTGCACTGCAGTAGTAAAAAGTAAGTAATAATAACCGATATGTCATTACAACCCCCGGATGTAGTTATAAACAATATATACATACTGTATTTATGCATTAACAGAATACCAACTAACCAAGAGACAAGTTTTTGTTCATTATATCCAATTACAAACGATACTTACTGTATGTCAAATTACAAAATGAAAAACAATAAAGTTCTTTTAAGCTTTCGATGTTCTTAAATTAAATTTTTTTACTCATTTTTTGAAGAAAAGTACGAAATTACTTTCAGTCCCAAGTTGAAATTAGGGGGTTAAACTGATTTTTCATTACCCGTTTTTTTACAGGCCTACATATATATATCCGTGTATAAAATTTATGGATTGAAAATTTCCAAAACTACTACATGAATTTCTTTGGAATTTAGTTATGCTATAGTAGTATACTTAAAGTTACGTATGTGATAATTTGAAGAAAATTAGCTGAATCGTTCTTCAGTTACGCTCAATTTAATTTCGACAACAGACAACATAACCTTAATTTGTAGTATTTTTATCGATCCTATGGTGTGAATGGGGGATGGAAATGAATTTTTTTTACGTTTTCAGGTATGAGAACTACGAAAATACCATTCATGTATAACATTTTATTCGAAAATCTCAAAAATAACATTCATGTATAAAATTTAGTGGCTCGAAAATCTGCAAAACTACTAAATCAATTTCACTGAAATTTAGATACGCTGGAGTAGTGTGTCTGAAGTTGTGCATGTGAAAATCTTATGAAGATTGATTGTGTTGTTGTTCAGTTACGCTCAATTTAATATCGACAAAAACCAACTAACCTCAATTTGAAGCTATTTAGATTTTGTGTATTTTTCATACGCGCTTACACAGCGAGTCACACATAGTGGTTAGTTAGTATAAACTTGATGCTCTTGTGTGTACTGGCAATTTTTAATTATTTCATTAAATTACAAATATTAATTATGAAACTGTTTTCCGAAGCTAGGTAAACGAATTCCGAAATTACAATATAAAAAATATTGACAAAATTTGATTCTGCATTACAGAAAAAAATTGATTCAAATTAACTTAGCTTAAGTCATTTTCAAAATTTTTCTTCACCCAATAATAAATAAAATTTGACGTTTCTATATTTATGCTAATTAAAACCTTATTAAGGGTCTTGTTTAGACTGTTTCTCAGGAGCTAGAAACGAACTCCGTAAAATTCATTTTCGTATATGATGAGATATAAAATTAATAATCAAACAAACCCAACAGCATATTAAAAAAATACAAACTACAAACCCAGACAATCAAGTTGACATGTAAATTTTATATAATGCGATAGATAAGATTCATACAGTATCTTTAAAAGAAATAATATATTCTTCTATAATATTAATGTACAATTTCTTACTTCCAATATTAAATTTTCAAAGTTAACGGATGGTTTTTGAAATTAATACAAAAGTTACATAATGTAATTGGTTAAATTACAAATGTATATAACTTATTAAACACAACATATTATATTTCCTGGTTTAATGCAAGTGTTATTATATGCTACGAAGTATGGAAGATATTTAGATCAAATTTTATCCGTAACTAAAACATTTTAAGTTAGGTTAGTTTTTTTTATAGTTAACTGTATTACTCTTAGATATTTTCCTAGCAACTATTTCAATTAACATCAAGATTTTCCGATTGTACACTGTAAAACGACTAATTTTTACTTCCATTACATTAACAAGGGTATACACTAAATAATGCTATGCTAATATTATATCTTGAAAGCTTTCTAATTATCAAAGAGCTGATTAACTTGCTCGTTAGTTTATTCATAATAATTAACAATCAGTGTTTGGTTATTGTATTGAACATTAATACAATACAAAAAGAAATGTAATTTTTTTAAATTTTATATTAACCAGGGATGTATAAAACAAATAAATAAAACATTATACATTAATAATTCAATCATTCCCAATAAGAGATGATCATTGCTTAATTTTTGTTACTTATAGAATTAAAATAGTCTACAGTTTTTACCTAAATGTAAAGAAAAATGTTGGGTTATATCAGTTACAATTAAATCTTCTAATGTTATTATACTTACTTAATAAATAAAACAGATAAAATAAACGTACCTGAAACAAACACAATTTAAAAGCATAACTAACACACCCTTACAAAGTAATGAAACTGTTAGACGCAAAACAACACACTGACCACTGTCCACCTTACGGATAGACTCGTGTTCAATCATGTCGCTGTCCAACAGGCAGTTGCGTCGATGTAATACACGTCGCAGTCTACCTCATCCCTCATATTAAAGAAGGCAGTGGCAGTCTTCATCGTATTGTTTACCGCAACAGCAGCTAACCGTACATAAATTGAACGCAATATATTTTATTTGTCATTGTAGTAAACATTATTCAATTATTAACGTACCAATTTCGTTTTAATAATTCTTGTTCAGTGTAATAAATTAAATATTTTTAAGTTTATATAATAATTCAGTTTTAATAATAAAATAAAATGAAGTAGGAAAATAGTTTTTTCTTCGAATTCATCAGTCAGTTGACTAATTGATATTATTCAGTCCTTTCTATTCTTTGCTATTTTTTTTTCAACTTAAGAAAAACATTTCTACGGTTTGCATTCTTTTTTTTTTTTAATATGTTACATATGTCTTCGTTCTTTTTACTTTATACGTCTATCACTAAATAAACTAAATTTCATTGCCTTAATACTATGAATCATCAAATAAGTTGATCTCTTTGAAAAATTCTGAGATAAATTTCTTTCGTCTCCTATACTTTATTTAAACTTCATCTCGAATTATATCTACTTATCTAATTTTCAAAATCATGGTAATATCATATTTCAAAGGTTTTACACTATTTTTCTTATTATCCACGTTTTACTGTATTTAAGTGTTGATAGTCTACGCAAAAATGTTCATAATTTCTTTCTAATTCTTTGTTCTGTTTAGAAGTAGCTGTTTAAAATTTGGCACAGATTTTAATTATTCAAAATTTAAAAAAGAGTTGAAAGGCTTTATTTATTTTTAATTCTTATCAGTTTTTTACTTCCTTGTACGAAATAAAGGAAGTATTATGATCACGAAAACTTTCGGTTTTCAGATATGAACGGAAATATACATTTCCGTTGTAATTATTAACAACTTCGATATATATATATATATATATATATATATATATATATATATAAATCAAATCAACAATTAGTTACTACTGAGAAAACAAACACTTGTTAGTTATATTACTAAAATAGTTAAAAAAAGTAACGTAAAAATAAATGCATATATTTTAGTAATTTTCAAAAACCAATTTACTTCGAAACAACCGACAAAAATAAAAATTTAATTATATTAAAAATAAATTATTATAAATCGAAAAAGAAAATAAATTAGAAAAAAAATTACAAGTAAGAACCGTTTACAAAAATTTCCAAACATTTCGTTTACATCCCTGAATCCATTTTGACTAGTTTCAGCGTGACGTAGCAAATTGAAATTTTGGATTTAGGACTGTTGTAACATCTATTTGTACACCTTCCCTTTTCATTGAATGAACTGGACCAAAAATGTCCAGAAAAGCCAAAAATCCAAAAGAATTGGAACTTGGACTTTTTCTTAACTGCAGTAATAAGCCCTCATTGAGAGCTTTTCAGTGATGTATCATAAGTGATACTTATTTTTATTGGTTCCAGAGTTATAACCAAATAAGATTTTAATTAATGAAATATTTGGATTTTACAAGGGGAAGGCACATCGGTTCCAATCCGACTTCATTTCCTCTTTTTTTTTTTTTAACTAAAAGCTTATGTTTAAAGCTTATGATTCCGTGTACTGACAAATCTTATGAATATCAACGTAATTAAAAAGTAAAAACTTTAAGCCATGCAGTTCTATACTGGAAAATGTAGCTGCGGAATTTTTTATATAAAAAATTTTTATAATGTAAAAATTAATAAAATACTTCGGCTTAAAATATCGTACTATTTTTCATTTTACCTGTAATTACAATTAAACCATCAAACGCAAGAAAACGCTCCAAATATTTCAGGAATGAAGAAAACTTGTTTTTACGTTACTAGTCCATAGACTGTAGACATTTTTACAAGTTTACAGTCCACGGACTGTAAACTAATATATAGTACAGCGTGACACAAATTTCTTTATCATCCAAAAATCAAAAAAAAATAAAAAAAAATTTGGCTGTTTAAAAATTTCTTGTTAATTTTACAAAATTTATATAATCATTGTTTCTTAAACTGATTAAATGATCGTAAAATGAAATAATTTTTAATTTAGACGCAAAATAAATTTTCTTAAATATTTTCTTTTATTCCAAAATTTATAAGAATATTCTACCACTCAAACACAACTGTTTATTTAACCGACGAAAAGTTCTTTATGCAAAAAAATATTTTAAACAGGTATAGTTAGATATGAAAGGATTCAAAATATATATAACCTTTTGTCTTCCTGAAAAATTCCTTATCATGCTCCGAAGTGATTCTATGAATTACACATTTTAAATCTAATTTTTTTTATTTGTCCTTTTATTTCATCTAAAACATGTTAAAAATTATTTTTTGGGATGAAAATTTGTTCACAATCTGACCTTTGTATTACATGTTTTTCTTTAACTTACATTTATTTTATTTACTTATTTCAACGGTTTCCTTAAATCTTGCAATCTTACTGAAACTCATTTCCCGACGTCACGCAATGGTGAAATTTTACACAGCAACGTAAGTCGGATGAAAATACAACATTCTATTTTTTTTTTTTTGTCTTCAGTCATTTGACTGGTTTGATGCAGCTCTCATTAATTTAAGATTCCCTATCTAGTGCTAGTCGTTTCATTTCAGTATACCCTCTACATCCTAAATCCCTAACAATTTGTTTTACATATTTCAAACGTGGCCTGCCTACACAATTTTTTCCTTCTACCTGTCATTCCAATATTAAAGCGACTATTCCAGGATGCCTTAGTATGTGGCCTATAAGTCTGTCTCTTCTTTTAACTCTATTTTTCCAAATGCTTCTTTCTTCATATATTTGCCGCAATACCTCTTCATTTGTCACTTTATCCACCCATCTGATTTTTAAAATTCTCCTATAGCACCATATTTCAAAAGCTTCTAATCTTTTCTTCTCAGATATTCCGATTGTCCAAGTTTCACTTCCATATAAAGCGACACTCCAAACATTCTATTGTTAGTTTCATATATTTACATATATATATATATATATATTTATATATAGAACATTTATATATAATATGTTGGAAATAGAAGGGAGTGAAGCTTGTAGGACCATCTTGAAGAAAGGAACTGAATCGATAAGATGTAGCTTTCGATCGGATTGATTTTGACTGTCGATTCAGTATGAGTTGATCAGGTGGCTGTTGAAGCGGATTTTCAAGTAACTAGTGTAAATTTATCTTCTAAAATTTATGTACGCTATCATTTGACTTACATAATTTTTTTTAGCCTCCGGGATCACAGGGTGAATATGTGAAAATGCCGTAACTTGACCGGAGAACCTCTGTTATTACGCAAAGCGCGTCATAGGACGCCGTTCTGTAACTAGCGTCCACCCTCAACAGTGCAAGTCTATGCGCGCTTCTCAATTTTCCTTTATTCCGTTTAATACTAATTGTATGTCCCCAAACCGCGGCCGCGTATAATATCATTGATGTTGTAGCAGCAGTTATTAATTTCCTAGTTTCTATTTTTGGTGTTCCATGGTTCTGGAAGAGTCCTCTCAGAGCTTTGACCATTGGAGTGACCCTACTACATATCATATCGATGTGTCTGCTAAATCTCAAATTTTTATCGAGTATGACTCCAAGATATTTTGCCTCATTGACCTGCATAATTGGCTCTCCTCTGATATTCAAATTTATACCTCTAATAGGTTTTCTGCCGGAAAGGGTAATACAACTGGACTTCCCCGGGGCTATCTGTAGTTGGCTTCTTTGTAACCATTTATCTATAATTCCTAATGCCAGATTGGCTTTGCGTTCTAAGTTATCTACATCCCTATCCTCAACGAGGATTGCTATGTCATCAGCATAGCCAATTGCAGTAACTCCTTCAGGATAATTCAGTCTGAAGACTGCGTCATAAAAAATGTTCCACAAGGTTGGGCCCAGCACAGAACCTTGAGGAACGCCACCAAACATCTGGAAAACTGCCTTACCTTCCAAAGTTTTGATCTCAAGAAACCTTTGATGTAGATAGTGATTAACTTGATTTATTAGATATTCGCTTATTCGCATCTCATGCAATGCATCAATTATAGATGACCAGGGGACTGATCCGAACGCGTTCCTAATGTCCAGCATTATCACTAGGGGGATTTTCCTGGTCCTCCAAGTACCGCTCCTGCTATTTAAAGCCCAATTTTTAACTTTCTCTAAGGCATTTATGGTAGATCGGCCTTTTCTGAATCCATATTGTTGTGGATGTAGACAGCCCTTTTCCTCAAGCTCTGCCCTAAGCCTACCTTCTATCAGCCTCTCAACCACCTTTCCCATATTATTAATAAGAGTAATCGGCCTATATCCATTATTTACCCCCGCCTTGGGTATAAAAACCGTAATTTTCCTGAAAAATTACGGTTTTGTAGACCATAACTAGCCAGATCCACAATTTCCCAGGGTATTATTCCTGCTATAGTCTAATATTATAGCTTGAGGATAAAAAAGCGCACTATTACAAGAAATAGCATCCCATGTTTTTCTTTTTTTTTGTGTGTGTAAGTGGAAAATTCCTTTAAAAGTAATTTTCTTGAAAACAAGATTATATTTTACTTTTTAGTACGAAATTTTTTGTTTTTTATTTTTTTTTTTTAAAGAAAAGCATATTTTAAAATCTTTTTTATATGATTTCCGAATATAAGTTTAGAAACGCCTTTGTTATTTAAAATATATAAATAAAATTTCATGTTTATTTATTTTTCCATCTTTCTCATGAAGCATCAGAAATAGACATTAAAAAATCTCAAAATTTTTATTAATTCTTGAATCGAACGTTATTACAATTAAACACGGATTTTCAATTTTTTTTTTTAAGAAAATGTAAATTTTTTATGAATTTGCTATTAATATTTAATCGTTAAATTTACATTAAAAAATGTTATAAAATTAAATGTTTAAAAAAACCGTTTTCTATATGATTTATTTCTATTTAAGACAATTTATAAATAAATTAAAGAAATAGAAAAACTGATTTTGTTCTCTTTAACAAAGTTCCTTATTTTCTTAAATAGATAAAAATAATATTTGTTTTATATAAATTAATATATAGAACTACATTAATTAATAAAATATCGTTTTTTTATTTTCTTAACTTCATTTTCAACATTTTAAATAATTTTACATTTTATTTATCGATGTTAATTAATAGAAAATTAATTTAATTATATTAATTATACCTGTTACGTTTAAATGACTAAATATGTTTAAAAAATTAATTTTTTATAAACTAATTAAAATAAATTGCATTTCTACTTATGACAAAATAATAATAATAATAATAATAGTAATAAAGCAGTGTAAAACGTGAAGAAATAGAGGTAGGTACTCCTGTCAGATGAAAGGAAGGTGCCTTTTTGACCCCGAAATTTTGCTAAATCATCCAACGGGATTTATCTACCTGTAATGTGAACAGCAATGATGTTCAATCCAGGATCCTTTCCATTGTCTTTCTTTCGTATATTTTTAATCATACCGGATATAATGTATAAGCAATATTCCTAACACTCATTTAAATTAGTTTTTAAGTCCACTTATATTCTTTTAATAACTGAAATAATTAAGTTAATAGAGAATTTTTTTAATAATAATATTGTAGCATCGTATAACAAATATATGTAATAATATTTTTTTCTGTTGTAAATTTAATGGAGAAAACATAATAATAAGAAAAAATGTCAAAACTCTGACTATTTTATATAATTAGATTTCTCTACAATAATTAACAGAAATAATAAAGCCTAAATAAAAAAATCTGATGTGGACACGAAATGACTTCCTTGTAAACTTTTTAATTACATATATTTTTCTTACGTAGTTTTTTATTTTTTTATTTTTATTATTTATTGTAAAGATTCATTTCCAATTAGAAGCTAATAATTATTAATAAATTAACATATTTCTTTGGACACATAATAGGAAAAGAACCGAACCGGTTTGTCAGGAAACTGGTCGAGAAATACTGGAAAATGTCCAAAACACCACCCTTTCGTGCCGTTCTTTTTCCTGTTTAGCCTCCGGTAACTACCGTTTAGATAATTCTTCAGAGGATGATATGTATGAGTGTAAATGAAGTGTAGTCTTGTACATTCTCAGTTCGACCATTCCTGAGATGTGTGGTTAATTGAAACTCAACCACCAAAGAACACTGGTATCCACGATCTAGTATTCAAATCCGTGTAAAAATAACTGGCTTTACTAGGACTTGAACGCTGGAACTCTCGACTTCCAAATCAGCTGATTTGGGAAGACGCGTTAACTACTAGACCAACCCGGTGGGTTCCAAAACACCACCCTGGATCACCGAAATTAAACAAGAAGATATGGAAGAACTAGAAATCACAATAGAAGATTTACGAAACAAAACTGACAATATAAAAATAGTAAAAGAAGCAAACTCCAGATTTATAATTTAAAAACATAAAATAACAACGAGGGTTGACAGAATGAAGAAGTATTGGGAAGCAATCAAGAAGAAAAAGAAAAAGAAAAGACGAACCAGAGTTGACTAAAGTGGCCCACTGTAATCTCAAAATCTTCAAAAAAATCAACATGTTTAAATTTAAAAAAATTCTTAAAAAAAGAAAGAAAAGGAATTGAAGTCGGATTCTCGCCGATGTGCCTTTTCCTTTTAAGATCCAAATATTACATTAATTAAAGTTTTACTGGGCTATAACTCTCGAACCAATGAAAATAAGTACCATTTATGATATATCGTTGAAAAGATCTCAATGAGGGCTTATTACGGCAGTTAAAAAAAGTCAAAAATCCAAATTTTTTGGATGTTTGGCTTTTTTGGACACTTTTGGTCCAGTCGATTGCAATCAAAAGGAAAGGTGTACAACCAGATGTTACAACAGTCCTTAATCCAAAATTTCATTATTCTACGGCTAATCGTTTTTGAGTTATGCGTTCGTACAGATGTCACGGCGAAACTAGTCAAAATGGTTTATTGCACAAATATTGATGAGCTTATGTTGCACTTAGGACAAGTTCGTAAACCTGAGGACTGGTGCCTTTTCATAAATTCGTCCAAGTATAGTTTAAAAGCGGTTCTACTATATAACGGTTACAAATATCCTTCGATACCAATCGCTTATAGTATTAATTTGAAAGAGACATACGATGTGATAAAAGACGTTCTTGACAAAATAAATTATAAAAAACACTGCTGGAACATATGTGGTGATTTGAAAGTTATAGATATTTTGTTAGGCATGCGGTTAGGCTATATTAAGTGCATGTGTTTTCTTTGCGAATGGCATAGCCGTGCTAGGGATAAAAATTATGTTACCAAAGAATGGAAGAAATGAGACAACTTCAAATGGAAAAAAATATTAATCATGAGCCCTCAGTTGAGCCCAAAAAATATTTTTACCCCTTCTCCATATCAAGCTAGGACTAATGAAAAATTTTGTAAAAGCAATGAAGAAGGATAATCCCAGATTTCTTCTCATCAGGCAGAAATTTCCGAATGTGTGTGAAGGAAAAATTAAAAAAGAAATATTTGTCGGTCAAAGATGATGTATTTAACTCGATGTTAAATAATATAGAAAATGCTGCTTGGGCTTCATTTAAAGACGTTTGCAAAAGTTTTCTCGGCAAAAAAAATTCCACAATTACCACGACATTGTAAATGAACTTCTTACTTCATACAGAGCTATAGGATGTAATATGTCTTTGAAAATACATTTCCTTCACTCACAACTGGATTTTTTCCTGGACAACCTCAGATACGCAAATGACGAACACGGTGAACGTTTCCACCGAAACATTTTGGTGATAGAAAGCCGCTATAAAGGGAAATAGAATACTAATATGATAGATACTGTTGGACATTAATTCAAAATGTGCCTGAGGTTATTTATAGCAGAAACGCATCAGCAAAATCATTCTAACACAGGTATGGCCATACAAAATTATAAGTTTTACAGATTTTCTAGATGTTTTTAATTTTACAGATTTAACTATATTTTCCCTTAATTTTTTTTTTTTGAAGCGTAATTTTTTTAAAACTAAGAGTGATAGACAATTTCCATTTACAAATATGTAATGTACGCAAAAAAGCAATTCAAGAAATGCTATCACACTTGGAGAATATTTTTTTTTTTGTCTATCAGTGTTATTTATTTTATTTCATCTCAATAATTATGCAATTAATGCCTGCCTAAAACGTTATTTTTTCTTCAAATTAAGTTAGGAATTTATGCTCTTATATGAATCTGTATAATATTAAATCTATATTTTATTAATTAAACTAGTCTTATATTTATTTAACATTGAACACAACACTGGTATGACTATCCTACAAAGACAAGACAAAAAATTAATTCTTGGTTTCAAAAACATATATCTCCAATAAGGTTGGAAACAAAACCAGATAAAACCACATGATGGTATCAAAGCCAGATTTCTCCAAACTTTAAATGCCAATTATTAAAAATGTTGGTACATTTTTCAATAATTATCACGAGTAGTTACCAAATCTCACCATGTTAGTACACACCAAAAAAAATTATGTTAATAAAATGTTAGAATATGAATGAGGTAGTTTTCTTCCTTTTCTAAAAAATACAAAAGGGTGAAGGTACCTGTTTTTGTAACCAAACGACACAAATTATACAGATAAATGAATTATAAAATAATTTTAAAAAGTATATTACGAGGGTTATTTTTTTTTCAATGTCCGATCGGTCACGAAATTAAAACCACAATGAAAATATTTTTTTTTTTGTTTTAACAAGTCTCTTACATAGATACGCTATTTCTCTACATAGTCGCCACTCCGATTTAGACATTTGTCGTAGCGTGGTACCAACTTTCCAATACCCTTGTCATAGAACGGAGCCGCCTGTGTTATTAGATGTGTTTCTACGTCGGTCTGCAGCTCGATGTCTGTGCCAAAATGTTGTCTTCCTAGCCAGCGTTTCATATGAGCAAAGAGGTGAAAATCGGATTGAGCCAAGTCCGGGCTGTATGGTGGGTGATCAAACACTTCCCAACGAAAACGCTGCAGGAGCTTCTTTGTTACAGCTGCAGTGTGCGGCCGAGCATTGTCATGGAGAAAGACAATGCCTGATGACAACATTCCTCTCCGCTTATTCCGAATCGCCCTTGTAGACGTTGAAGAGTCACGCAGTATGAGGCTGCAGTGATGGTCGTACCACGTTCCATGAGTTCCACCAAGAGAACTCTATTCCGGTCCCAGAACACAGTAGCCATACACTTTCTGTTGGAGAAGGTTCGCTTGAACTTCTTTGGTTTACTGGGAGAATGAGAATGCATCCTCTGTTTGGATTGTTCTTTTGTTTCTTCAGTCTCGAAATGGACTTGTGTCTCGTCCCCTGTGACAATTTTGTTCAAAAATCTCCTCCATCATTTTGGTAGCGCTGGAGAAACGTTAGGGAGGCGTCCATTCTCATTGTTTTTCGATGGTCGGACAGCATCTTGGGAACCCATCTCGCACACAGTTTGCGGTACTGAAGTCTCTCACTCACAATGGTGTAGGGAGCTGACCTTGAAATTTCAGGAAACGAATCACTCAATACAGAAATTGTTAACCGCCGATTTTCTCTAATTGCCTCATCCACTCGCTCAACGAGATCATCGGTTGACACTCGCTTCCTTCCCTGACCGCCTGCATCATCAACATCTGTACGTCCTGCTTTAAAGTTCCTGCACCATTGTCGCACTTTGCTGTCACTCATTGAAGTTTCACCGTACACATTACTTATTTGTCGATGAATTTCAGCAGCATTACACCCTTCAGCCTGAAAAAATCGAATTACCGCACGAACTTCACACTTAGCGGAAGATGCTATTGTTGTAGACATGTTTACGTGCAAGCTGCTTGTTCAGAACTAAACGAAGTGACGCGGCGTGATTGAAGCCATACTGCGCAACACTTATGCGCAAAGGTTCATCCAATTTTTTCGCGGGTTTTTGTTTCGCGACCGATCGGACCTTGAAAAAAAATAACCCTCGTATTATCAACAAAAAGTTTAAATTTTAAGATTTAAAAACGGGTACCGTATTTATAAAAAAATGTACTGTAATTTATTGCAGTCTCAATCATTGTAAAAAATTACATCCAGAACGCATTATTTTCTTATTCCATTATCCAATATTTTCTCGATTTTAAATATACTACAAAAAAGAGATTAATTTATTTTCCACTTTACGCGAAATGTACTTTTAAATCAATATTTAGTAAGTAATTATGTATTTCTTTTAATAAATCTGTGTGGTTTGTAATAAATTTATGGTAATGAGCCAATTTTTTTCTAAATATTAATATTATAAACGCGTAATTCATTATTTATATATGTATATAGCTCATATAACCCTTTTATTTTAAAAAAAAAGAGAAATGTCTTATTCTCTTTATCTTTTCTCTAGCAATATCTTTTTGTCAGGCAAATTGGATTACTAAGTGGCGTTTGTAACTTTTAAAAGACGAAAAATTTACATCAGCTTTCTAAATAACATCTCCATAAAATCAAGATAGAAATATATATCTGCAGAATACGTTCTCACACCCACATTATTGTTATATACGCCTCTGTCTCTCTTTTCTCTCTCTCTCTCTCTCGCTCTCTCTCACTCTCTTACTAAAAAACAAAACAATTTAAAATAAATTTTATTTAAGTATTCGTAGAAAATTTTACTGTTGAGAAATATTTATGGTAGTACACGTAACGTGATAAGGTCAAAAAAGTATAATATTAAATTTATCTTATAAATCAGTTGTTATTTGATATTATGATTTTGAACTTAGTGTTACGGGGTAACAGGTAACGGAGCTTGGACATATCTCAAACTAATACTTATTTTTAACATAATTATTACATATAATTCACCACTAAGTTTATAATAATATTTTTACATCAAAATCGTATGATACTCTATAGTTAAATATTGACTATTACACTGTTGAATAAATTAAATCATATTTTATGTTATGTAAACCTAGACTGTTTAACGGTAAGAATATCTCTGTATTTTATGCATAATTTCTCATTTTTATAAATGTGTGTATGTTTCCACCTCTCGTAAAAAGTATACGAGGGTGTTTTCTTACTAACTGAAAAGGTAATGGGTATTTCACGTGTATAATTTTTAAATTAGATTTACTCTTCTCTACTTCAAATCCATATTATGAGAGCTTTTTAATATGTAAGATAAATGACGTATAGATGGCAGCAGTATTAACAACAATAATTATAATAATACTTTTAAAAATGTGTAAGTGTAATTTAATAGGTACAATTACGATATGTGGTGTCCACATCAGATTTGGTGAAACATCTGATTTAATATTAATTGAAAATTATAATTTAGAATCGTATTATTTTTACATATGCATTTGTTTCAGTCTACTTGATAATAAATATTGCTAGACATTTACTAATCTTCTGTTTTGTTTTTGTTTTCATTTTGTTGTCGGTTAGATCATAATAATTTTAAAAAAAATATAGTATTAGATGCATATAAGACTTACATTTATTTAATGAGTAATAAAGGGACTTTACTCTAACCTAATTTTCAGATTTTATTTGTTGAATTAATAATTGCATAAATATTTGATGTTAATAAAAATTAATATTTTTGCAATTGTGTAACTGTCCACTTTGATTAAAGAACTG
This sequence comes from Lycorma delicatula, assembly GCF_047948215.1. Lineage (NCBI taxonomy): Eukaryota > Metazoa > Arthropoda > Insecta > Hemiptera > Fulgoridae > Lycorma > Lycorma delicatula. The sequence goes on along the minus strand of NC_134464.1, from coordinate 100,066,967 downwards.
GAGGATCGTATCTCACTTTCAAATGGAATAAGTTTAAATGAAGAGCAGAAATAATGCGTATATGTAATTTAACAGGCGTACAAGGAAGTCATGTGGTGTCCTTATCAGATTTTTTGATATGCGAAGGCCGTAACTTTAATCGATTATCTTCCGAAAAGGAAACTAACCAACGGTGAGTATTACACCAGTATACATTGCAAAATAAATTTTACGTACTGCAACGTCTAATCGATAAAATCAAATACGCCCGATCGAATTTGCCAACCTGCTTCATCAAGAAGTACGCCGATTCACACTTCAGCAGTTGTAATGAACAAATTACCAGAATTGAAGATCAAATTACTACCGTATCTACCCTATTCACCAGGTTTCGTTCTTTGTAATTTCCATCTTTGCCAGAATCTAGAGAAATGGTGAGAAGAAAACAAAAGCGATTTTATCAATGCTGTGAATGACTACTATAAAAAGTTGTATAAGTCGATTAAAGGAAAAAAAAACAGCCCTTGAGTATCGTTAGACTATAGTTCATTTATTGCTAGACTCCGTTTCATTTCCTGATTAATTGGTGTTATTCTCCCTTCTTAAAACGGATAAAATTATAACGACGCTTGTTTACAAGAAATCAATTTTCTTTATACACTTCGACAAGTTCTTTAGAGATTTGTCTTACACCTATAAATAAATTAACTTCTCACATTACTACACAGTTATAATCTGTCAAAGGCATTTTTCAAACTAGATGAATGATCCTCAACGTAATGAATAATAACCTAAGACCGTTTTCAAATAGAGAATTAAAGCCAGTTTGTCGATAAAAATGGAACGAGATAATTTGTTGGATTACTTGTGACCGTATATTAATTAAATACATCTTACTTTTTAAACTGGAATTTTATTATAAAGGAAAATTAGCTTACATCTTTACCTCAATAATGATGATTATTTGAATATTTTTCAATATTTTTTTTTTTAAAGATTATATTCAGAATAAATTTTTTTTATTTATTTTTTTGAGCAATTTTTTATAATCGATTTCCAAAAGGATTCCGATCTTAAATAAAATCTTTGGCTAAAAGTAACGTGTCAGGAGACCATACAAAGATAGACCATCACAAATGCATCGGCTCTCATGACACAATCGAAGTAATTAGTTAAAAAAAACAAAAGTAACAGATAACAAATAATAAAGTTATAAAACATTAAAGTCATCCAAGTAAAGTAACAGAACAATAAAGACACCGAATTCTCACCAGAGAATCAGACCGCCGACGTAAGAGTCAACTACCAGCTTCAACATAGTCAAATTCCATTACAGATCCTTAAAGTTTAAATTATATTTAACATAATAACCACAGTATAATCACAGGTCATTCACCCCAATGATCATCCCTGCCTTCAAAGATCAGCCACGTCCATTACATGTATAGTCTCCTCAGTAGTCTTACTTCCTCCCCATTGCCAAGTAGATTCAGCGCCAGAAAAACGGTTATTCTTTTTCATCTATAAAGATTACTAGGAATGAATTAATTAAGTATTACGTACTATTCTAATCGACTTGAAGATAAAACAAGCAGTTACCATTAACTAAATTCCAAATAAACTGAATAAACTCCAATAAATATTACTGTAACTTTCATGAGTTCCTGACAAAACCGCAAAATGTTTAACAAGATTGAGTGTACAGAAAGTATTTTTACAATTGACTTTAAGCACATGAGGAAACAGCAATAATTGATCCGGTTACTGTAAAATTCTTAACCTGTTTTGAAGCATAATAAAAATTGATGTGGACCGTTTCCCCGATATTTATTTATTTTATAATAATCCTCTCCTGTACATTTTTTACAATTAAAAATTTTTACTTAAACCTACTCTAAGAGGTATATTTAAATACAACCTTCACCTGACTATTAATGTTTTTCATTAGAATCAATCGGAATTTTAGTCATTTCTGAGGGAAAAAATTCTGGATTTACCGTTTGGCTGAGGTTGGTTCTATGGGGATCGAATAACAACTTTATTTTATTACGTTTTTAAATGATAACTGGAAGAAATAGAGAAATTCTATTTTTAAGTAAAAAATAATGATGTTTTAAATTATAATTTATTTTAAGTTTATATCAACCAACCGTTTTATACAATGTGGATGGCCTTTGCAGTTTATTTAATTTTTCATTGACTCTCTAAAATTGTCTTTCTCAAATTTTTCGATAAAGTTTATCGTCATGTAAATTTATTGCAACATTTACCAGATATTATGATTTAATAAAAAAAAAATCTTGTAACTAATTATTCTACTAAAAATAAAATCAAAGTTAATAAAATAAATATAAATTTTCAGCTTCTTTAAAAATAATATGGATTAAAAAATGTAACAACAAATTTGGTATAAAATAAAAGAAAATGTTTATAACTAAAAAACTTGTGAATCCAGGTGAGAAATCTCAAGCATCGTAATATGACACGTACATGAGCATATGTATGTCACATTAAAACTATAGTTATCTTTTAGATTGTTACCCTATTAGCATGTACAGACAATAAAAGCCAGCCGAACGCACCGTGCCGACTTCGTAACTATACTAGCCGCGCATGACCGCGCGTGCGCATACTTCAGTTTACTGCAGTTCAACACCGTACGACCATTCCCACCTGTTCACGGCGTGCATGATTTCATCTACCGCATTACAGCATATATATATATATATATATATATACTCATATTACAAGCAGCATGGACTATTGTGGTTTAAATAATTTACGCTTTCAGGAAAAACAACCAACCGGTCTTTTTTAGAATTTTCTGTCTAAATTATTACACGTTACCCATTTAGCGTGTGATATTTCAAAGTTAATATATTAAACTACGTTACATTTCAGTACAAGTAAGAATGTGCAACCTCCAGTATTGTATATTTTATAAGTTAAGTGTATATTTATGTAAATTATATTAACACTGCATTCTATTAAATATTGTAAGTACATTATTAATTAAAAATAAATTTGAAAATTGTAAAATTAAGCACGAATCAGTTTCGCGTTATATTATAAAAAATTGTCGTTTGCGTAACTAAAAATTTACATAGAAATACAAACAAAATTTTTAACAAATATTACATAAATGCATTTAAAATTTTAACAACAATTCTGGAAGAAGTCGAAAATTTCAACAGAATTTTTGAATTAAAGAATAATTTTTAGGAAAAAGAAGATTAAATAATCATGTATTTTTTTATTTTTTTTTGGTTTTCAGTCCTTTGACTGGTTTGATGCAGCTCTCCAAGATTCCCTATCTAGTACTAATCGTTTCATTACGGTATACCCCCTACATCCTACATCCCTAACAATTTGTTTTACATATTCTAAACGTTGCCTACCTGCTCAATTTTTCCCATCTACCTGTTCCTAAAATATCAAAGCGACTATTCCAGGATGCTTCAATATGTAGCCTATATAAGTATGTCACTTCTTTTAAGTAGATTTTTCCAAATGCTTCTTTCTTCATCAATTTTCCGCAACATCTCTTCATTTGTTACTTTATTCACCTATCTGATTTTTAACATTCTCCTATAGCACCACATTTCAAAAGCTTCTAATCTTTTCTTGTCAGGTACTCCGATCGTCCAAGTTTCATTTCCACATAAGGCTAAGCTCCAAACATATACTTTCAAAAATGATTTCCTTATGATTAAATTAATTTTTGATGTAAACAAATTATATTTCTGAATGAAGACTCGTTTCGCCTGTGCTATTCGGCGTTTTATATCGCTCCTGCTTCGTCAATCTTTAGTAATTCTACTTCCCAAATAAACAAATTCTTCTACCTCCGTAATATTTTCTCTTCTTGTTTTTATATTCAGTGGTTGATGTAGATTATTTCTACTATATTCATTACTTTCGTTTTGTTCTTGTTTATTTTAAATTGTTTTTTCTTTTTATCATGTATTTAAAAGATATCAAAAGAGCTCGTGCTTGTTGTTTGCTAATATTTCGTTACTTATTTATAATTATAATAAAGAAGGCGTCATGGAGATTACTTAACGCTATGAACGGAAAATTGCATTGTTTAAATGTCTTTCATTTTCGACTTTGCAAAGACGGTATATTTCGACGGCATGTTCCATAACAGCTCCTAGTCTGTGAATGTAGGTCCAAACTCCTGCACGAATGGCTTGTTCTAGTTGTATAACTGTCTGAGGTTTATTTATAAATATCCTTTCTTTTGGGAGTCCCCAAAAAAAAATAAATCAGGGACCATCATATCTAAAGACTGCTGCGGCCAATCCATTGCAGATCTTCTGGAAATTATTCGTTTGCCGTAAATTTTGCTTTATATCTTCTTCAACTGTATCACAAGTACTCCATATTGCTGAAACCGCATTGCTGGTCTTACGAAATTTTGGAAGCATTTCTTGATATCTTTTTTCACTGACTGTTACAGATCACCATTGTCATTTTCGAAGAAGAACTTTCCGATAAAGCCCTGCGATATTATTGCACAATATCACTGAAAGTGATAATCGGATATAATCTGATGATGAAACCGACCGGATTGGTCTAGCGGTTAACCCGTCTTCGCAAATCAGCTGATTTCGTAGTCGAGAGTTCCAACATTCAAATTCTAGTAAAGGCAGTTACTTTTATACGGTTTTCACTGTCAGCTGAAAAAATATATATATATATATATATGTTTCACTTTCTTGTGGACACTATAACTGCCGTATTTTGCGTCAAACACTTTTAAATTGTTCCTTAAAAATAACTCGTCCCAAAATCTCGGTCGAGTTCGTTACCGGCCAAAATCGGAGCTTGAGTGTGAAAATGGGGGAATGACTTTTTTGAAAAAACAAAGTATTGCTATAACTTTCTTATTAAATAAAATATTGCATTCGTTTAAAGTTTTTACTATTCTTTGCATAAGGCCCTAAAACCTGTCTTAAGTAAATTTTTTTATATCACCAACCATTGGCCCAGGGGGTTGAAAAAATTGGGGTTTCGAAGACAAAAAGGGCCATACCTCCCTTACTAGGCATATTATAGAATCGGTTTAAAGTGGTTGTTAGTCCTCCAAACATTACCTAAAACTTTTGATATGACCGATTGGTACTTTTTGATATGAACTAAAACTTTTCAATATAACTTTTGTTATGAAACAACTTTTGATATGGTCAACCCTACGGCAAGAGATGACCAAAATTTTTTTTAATGGTATGAAGCAAATTATTACATTTTAAACTCATAGCCAAAGACATAATGAAACTACGGAAATTACACATAATACGTCCTAAAAAAAATCTTGCGTACTGATGAAAATATACTTGTTAAAATATAAGAATAATTTTGTCTTCTACAGTTCTCTACATAATAGAAATAAATTACAGTAATTTATAATATGGAAAGATAAGCAATAAAAGCAAAAAACATTGTGCTATGTTTTGAAATTTCAAAAATAAATATAATCGTATGTTATTAAGATCCGAAAATTAATTTATGAAATGTAAAAACATTAACGAACACTTTTTAAAATGTTATCGTTCTTGGGTATTATATTTAGTCATATTACAATGATTTAATTATTTTACGGTTTAACTATTACATTTATAATTTCATTAAAGTTAAAATTATTTTATTAAATATAATAAAAAAAATATCTTCCGTAAATTTATTGATTACTTTAATTAAATACTGCCTTCAATGTCTATTTTTTTAAGGAAGGCACTAAATAGATATAAAATTTATTTACCAGTTTATTCCATTTACGGAGTAATTTAATTCATTTTTTTTCTTTATATTAACAATATTTGGTCACTTATTTATTTATTAATTTCCTTTTAAAAAATATCCCTTCCTCATTCTTTATGTTACCGTTTTGTTTTTGTAAAAATTTAACTAAACATAAAAAACCTTTTATATAAATGAAAAACTTAAATATTATTAACTAATATTTATTGGTTCAATGAATTGGTAAGCTACTTTGCACGTATATATACTTATAGCTATTAAATCAAATTCTTGTTGCTAAACAATCCTCTAATAATAATATTATATTTAATCGGTGACGCACCTTTAAACCGTTTGTGTATATTTTAGTGAATAAATATATATTCTAAAATACTACTTGTGTTTAGAAGTTCGTTAAAATAACTTTGTTATTAGTAATTTTTGAAATAATTTAAAGATTTCAGATGTTAATATATTTTAAAAAAAATATTTTTATTTAGATTTTATTCTAACAAAAATATTCGTTAGTCAGCAAAGTTTGGGAGGAGAATATCGAATTTTTATACTTTGATACATCTCATTCCACCGACAAATAAAAGATTAGTTTAATAATAAAAAATATAAGAACTAACCGCCTGTTTTTTATAATGTTTTATTAAAAACAAGTTCTGTTCAACAAGCAATTTATGCAATTTCTTTTTCAAAATAAAAGCATCTTTTTGATACGTACAATTTTTATACTCTATAATTTAGATAAAACAAACCAAAAATTAATCAATTTATGATCTGTAATTATATATATATATATATATATATATATATATATATATATATATATATATATATATATATTTTGTCTTCAGTCATTTGACTGGTTTGATGCAGCTCTCCAAGATTCCCTATCTAGTGCTAGTCGTTTCATTTCAGTATACCCTCTACATCCTACATCCCTAACAATTTGTTTTACATATTCCAAACGTGGCCTGCCTACACAATTTTTTCTTCTACCTGTCCTTCCAATATTAAAGCGACTATTCCAGGATGCCTTAGTATGTGGCCTATAAGTCTGTCTCTTCTTTTAACTATATTTTTCAAAATGCTTCTTTCTTCATCTATTTGCCGCAATACCTCTTCATTTGTCACTTTATCCACCCGTCTGATTTTTAACATTCTCCTATAGCACCACATTTCAAAAGCCTCTAATCTTTTCTTCTCAGATACTCCGATTGTCCAAGTTTCACTTCCATATAAAGCGACACTCCAAACATACACTTTCAAAAATCTATTCCTGACATTTAAATATATATATATATATATATATATATATATACATATTCATTGGGTTGGTCTAATGGTGAACTCGTCATCGCAAATCAGCTGATTTCGAAGTCGATAAATTCTGTTTTAAATCCTAGTAAAAGCAGTTGCTTTTATACGGATTTAAATCCTAGATCGCGGATACCGGGGTTTTTTGGTGGTTGAATTTCAATTAACCGTATTGTGAAGGTAATGCAAACCACCTGTAAAACCTGCCAGGAAGAATCCTAAATGACAAAAAATTCAACAGCTCTGGAATCACCAAGGGTCAAACACGACTGAATGAATTGCCAAGAAGGCAGTACTTCTTTGGCTCTACACATATATTATTTATATTGTCTCTGATTATTTTTTTATTACCTCTTGTTTTATAATTCCATCGACTCAATTTATAAATGATACCATTTTTTACTTATTTTTTAAAAAATTATTTCGGAATTATAAGAAATATCTTTCTATTTGAAACTGAAGATAGATGTAAAAGTTTTATAACCTTAACTATCCCTGAAATATACTAATCAGCATATCGCTGAAAAATATAATCAAAATACATGAAATTCAGAAATAATAATAGAAATAGATAAATGACCAGATCTTAACGTATCATAGATTTTTTATTGTTTCATGAAAGTTATGGTACTTGGAAATTGTATATATAAATAATCACGAAAATAATGTTTCTTATAGTCTAAAAAAGCATCAATGATACGTTTATAATAATTAAAACAAGCTGATAACAGAACAGTATAAAATTGGTTTTAATGTATATGTAATAATAATATTTATAAATAGTTTTAGTATTTTTTTTATTTTTATAGTATTAAGACGCTAAAAATAAAATGCTTTCTTTCGTCAGCCGAACTGTAATATTTATAGTGATGAAATTATTTAAACTAATTATTATTGCATCTATATAAAAACTAGTTTACTTTTATTTTTTATTGACCGGCTTTAATAAAAGAAGGAAAATCTCATTCAACCCGTATGTATTTGATTTTTTTTTTTAATGTAAATTATATTAAAATTTTACTCTTTTCAAATGTACCGATTCAATTACTTTTTATTTTCTAAAATAAATTCTACTGTTTCTTTTATGATTCTATAATTTTTAGTGGAACATTTTGAAAAAGTAAATAAATTTATCTTTCTTTTTTTTTTTATTGATTGCCGCCTTTGGATTATTGTTGTGTAAAATTTTAGGATGTAAGTTCAAACAAACACATCCTAAAATGCAGCATTTGCGAGTCGGCTAGTAAAAGATTTCACTCGGATTTTATCCACCCCAATCAAATATTGTCAAACTGAAATTTTTAAGAAACCAGTTTTATAATTTTTTTCTAATATTTTTTACACGAAAATTCAAGAAAATAAGTTGTAATTTTATCATTCTCGAGACTTGTTCGTACTCCTGTTACCGATCCACAATGTTTATTCCTACTCCATTTTCTTTTGTTACCGTGATTCAGGTTTCTTGACTTTGTTTATAAGGATTGTTTTTCATAGGGGTAGCATTTTGTATCAAAACTTTTATTAAAAATAAAATATAATAATATTGCGTAACTTTCCTGATTAAACCGGGAGCAACTCTAGCTACCAAGTTGCTTTCAGACCATCTTTCCGTTTTTTTTGAAGTCTGCCGGAGGCGAAACACTTCGGATTAGTATATATTGGATATTTTTCCCAATTAATAAAAGTCTATAATCATCTATAGAGATACTGATTTACATAAAATAATGATTCTATTCTCTGAGAAAAATTAAGAGATTAAGGATGACTATATCTCCCCACACCATTGACCAATTGTAAACGATATTAAATGGCCTCAGTGACCCATATTCGGAATTTACGGATATAAATCCAAAAATCTATTAATCTTCTCTGAAGATATTAAACAGAACGAAACCTGATGAAAAAGTCAAAGAAATTAGGTTAATTATTCCCAATTCCTGATTGAAATTACCCAAGTATTTAACACATATAACATCTATTTAAAACAAGAATATGTGACTTTGAGTATAGAAATGACAAAAAAATAGTGTTTTTTTCTGCGTATTTTCGTATCTACTAGCTCACATGACTAATTGTGACCAAATTAAATGGTAACAATTATCCAAAAATACAGAAATCATCGAGCCAAATTTTATTCATATTTGTTCGTCCATTTTTAAAACTCTCTAACCAAACCAGACATGTAAACAGGTCAACAGATACACTAAGTGATTCCAAATTGGTCGGAAATCACTCGGAAGATTTTTTTATAGGGTAAATAAAATAAAAAAATTCATATAAACAAAGGTCAGAAAACGGTTCGGTAGCGACTTCGGCTCACGAAACATTTAGCCCTGCTTTCTGCCCCCTCTGTGAAATTAAACAGTACTAAACGTTTTGGCGTATAAATCGAAGGGTAAATTTGGTTCTTTTTTTATTGTTTCTGGTATAATAAATTGAATAAAAATGGTTCCTGATCTCAATCTCACTTGATTTTTAATAAAAACGGGGTAAAAAACAAAAAGGTTTTGTAGGAAAATACACTTTTTTAAGTTCGGAATAAAATAACTTTGTTAATTAAATTTTAAGTTAAATAAAAATTTATAGTTAACTTTGTTGGAAATTTAATTTTAAGAAAATTATGTAAATAACATCTATTAAGATTAAATAAAGATTTGAGAAGTTCACATTTAATTAGAAAGAAATATACAAACAGATGTACTCACATACATTTATTTTTGGACTTTACAATCCAAATTTTTATGTATTTATTTTTTCTTTGGAGAGGATCATGAAACAAACCTTATTAACTATTTGGCAACCCACCAGGTTGGTCTAATGATAAACTCGTCATCGTAAATCAGCTGATTTCGAAGTCGAAAGTTCTAAGGTTCAAATCCTAATAAAGGTAGTTTATTAAAAGTACTTTTATACGGATTTGGATGCTAGGTCGTGGATACCAGTGTTCTTTGGTGGTTGGGGTTCAATTAACCATACTTCTGTTCATGAATGGTTAGTCAAGTCTGTTCAAGATTACATTCAACGGTACACTTACAAATGTAATCTTGATGAATAGCTAATGAATTAAATTATTGATGCGATATAAATAAAAATATTTTTTAATAAAATTATTTGAATTTTTCTTTGAGTTTTATCAAATCTTCATAAAATTGAAAGTGAGTAAATTATTAGCAGTCTTTTTTGTGCTTTAATTTGGTTTCGTGTTCTAAAAATCAAAATTTAGAATTAAAATTTTTTTAGTATAGATTTTTATAAAATTTTTATTTCAAGGTAGATTCATAATTATATTTAAAGTAAAAATGATAAATTCGATTCTTGAAAGTTAAATATTAAAATATGACACTGTAATAGAAAATAGAAAAACGAAATGAGTAATGCAAAAGGTCTTTTATAAAAATAAGTATTTCTTGATAACTAATTCTATTTTATTTTATCATAGACGTTTTACATATTAGCATCCGGTATACAAGTACCTTAAAAACACACACACATATGTATATATATGTACATAAAACAAGATAACTTTTTGAAGTCATTTTATAATACATAATTTTTAATCAGGTGTACGTTTTAAAGAAATAAAGTAAATAAAGCGTGATATTACTTAATGAAATTTATTGCATTGTTTACTGAATAAATATATACATATATAATATATACATTTACGGCTTATATATATATATTTATTTACATATAAGCCGTAAGTGTATAATAACATTTTTCACCGAGACAAATTTTATAATTTCTAATGATATATAACGAATAATATAATTTTATCATTTTATTATTAAAAAAAACAGCAGACAATGCTGGCAATGCTTCGCTATTGCTAGATTTGAGTATATATATATATTTATATATATATATATAGATTAAATGAACACAATTGAAAGTTTGATAAAACATTAACAAAATATACGTTACGGAACTTCACAAAATTTACCCCTTCCCTTTTCCCGTTTTACCTTTCCTATTTTAATTTTTACTATATCCCTTTTCCTTCTCGATTTTGCTTTCCCTTATTTCCCTTTTACCTATCCTCTTCCCCTTCTCCCTTTTTTTTTTATCCTTTCCCTTTTCAATTTTCTTTTCCTGTTTTTCCTTTTTACCGTTTCCCCTTTCTTCTTTTTTCCATTTTCCCCTTATCCCCTTTTCGATTTTTCCCTTTTCCAATTTTTTCCTCTTTTCCTTGCTCTCTTTTTCCCCGAGCGTAAATCAATCCAGAATTTTTTTAGTCTATAGCGGACATACATATCGGAAACATTGAAATGGAATCGTAAAATATTTAGTATAGCGTGTGTTGCTTTTACGTCCAACAGATAACGCTGTTTTTCAAAAAAAGCATCTTTTACCTATCACATGTGACATCTATGTAATAGTGCGTATATAACACCACGCGCGTATTCGAATGCAATGTTGTGTCTAAATTTCTAAGCAATCGATGAAGAACTTTTGGAGATTTAAGATTTTGAACAAACAAATATTTACATTTTTATTTATATAGATTACTGTTCTTAAGAAAAAGGATTGGTTGATAATGTAATAATATATGTTTTTCCTAAAATCAAATAAGGTGTGACACTTAATAACAAATAGAAGTTATTTTACTTTACTATTCTCATTATATCTCTGTAAATTAAATGTGAAGATTAAATATATTGATTAAATTCAGTCTGATTTTACTTTGCAATCGCTTTTTTTTGTACGTGAACTCTGAAAGCGGATGGGTCATATCCTCACTATTAATAATTATTAAAGAAATCAAAGAATGATATTACCAAATTCATCATACTAACACATAAATCTGAAAATTTATTTAACCGATTCCAATAAATCTTTTTTGTATTTTCTTTCATTTTTATAGAGAAATATATAGGCTACTAAATACCTACAAGATGAACGTCAACAGCATGCATAGCTTGCTATGACGGAAGATCAAATAAATGAGCGTTGAACGGTCAAGCACCACGTTAAATACGCCGACAAACTCTCCGATAGCCGTCAGTTCATAGTATTCTTTATGCTTATTGTTCACTAGTTGAACAGATTGCAACGTACACACTAGGACATAATATTCAACATTACAGACAATATTTTTTCAACATCTCAAAAGGATTTTTTTTAATAATTTACTCGTAAATTTCTTAAACTTGTTTACCGCTGATATATTTAATATATTATTACAAATTATTAAAATAGTGAAAATCCACCTTACCAGCAAATTAAACGTGTCTCTGTAGATCATTCAGTCCTTAGACCATCGTCAGGAGAATAGAATAATATTATAAAGTAAAATAAAAATTTAAAATGATTAAGCAGTCATGGTTGTTTGTCAGTTATCAGTAGTATACTCATAACTGATAACTAGCAGAGTTTATTTTATAATATTATTCTCTTCTCCTGAGATGGTCTAGGGACTGAAATATTTAGAGTCACATTGAATTTGCTGGTAAAGTCGATTTTCACTTCTTAATAAAGTTTAATAATTTACTCGTATATAATAATATTATTTATTTATTAAAAATAATAGGTTTTACGCCGATAATAGCTAATTGTTTCTTTTTTCCATATAAGTAATGAGAAATTAATTTCATAATGTGCTTTTTAAAAAAAAAAAAAATGCTACACCTAAGCGGAATACAATATTGTTTCATCTGCTAGACGAAAAATTGAGATAAAAAGAATTACTTACTATAAAAAATTGTAAATCAGTTGTAGATAGAAGCAAATGTTGCTGGGAAATTTATCTTTCTGTTTTTTTTGTTTTTTTTTAATTTTTAACTCAAAAACAAAGTGACTCAGAAGTGTAGTAACCTTGAGATTACTTCAAATATTTAATTTTTTTCTTGTATACTATTTTTACTTCCTTGTACGAAGTAAAGGAAGTATTGTAATGGCGAAAAATTTCGGTTTTCAGATTTCAATAGAAATATCCATTTTGACATCCCTAAATCTATTTTGACAAGTTTCGGCATTTTGTATGTACGTATGTATCTTGCACAACTCAAATACTAAACGGCTAATCCTACGATTAGCCGTAGGATGTTGAAATTTTGGATTTAGGACTGTTGTAACATCCAATTGTCCATCTTCCCTTTTGATTGAAATCGACTGAATAAAAAGTGTCCAAAAAAGTTAAAAATCCAAAGAATTTTGGATTTTGGATTTTTTCTTAACTGAATAAGCTCTCATTGAAAGCTTTTCAACGATACATCACAGGTGGTACTTATTTTTATTGGTTCCAGAGTTATAGTCAAATATAATTTTAATTAATGAAATATTTGTATCTTACAAGGGGAAGGCACAACGGTTCGAATCCGACTTCATCTCCTTTTACTTAACTTTTTTTTTTTTAATTTAGATATAGATTCTTTAAAAAAAAAATTAACTTCTGATTGTAAAAAAAAATTACAATAAATAATAATTCAATATTAACAATAAAAATAAATAAAAAATATCAGAAGTTATTAATGATATAAAAATTTGATGTACTTTTCATTTTAAAAAAAATGTGTGTATGTAATTTAATAAGCGTACAAGAAAATCATGCGGTGTCCACATCAGTTCTTTAATTAAACTGTGTAATACGTTTTTTTTTTAATTATAAGTTTGTAAGTTATAAAAAGGGTTGGACTGTTGCTGATCTTAACATAACTTAAAAAAAAAGGCAAAAATATATGTAATTCTTTTTTTGTTATACTTTTAAACATATATTTGAAGCTGTAAATGAGCAAAGGTTTTGTAAAATTTCTGAAAATAAAGGCAACTAATGTGTACAAAAAAATAAATATATTAAAATGATGATCTATATATATACGTTCATTTCCCTCAAAATATTTAAAACTGCCGATTCAATATTTATAAGTACAATAGTTATAAGGTACAATATTTATAAGTTGCACAATCTTCGGCACCATTTCATTTAATAAACCTGCCTGGACACCGCTAGTTTAAAATCAATGCATCCATCATGTTGGTCGTATTTAGTGTATTCGCCTGTCAGCGGTTTGTGGTGGAGGGAGTAGCATCCGTGAAGTATCGCTTTCTCTAAATAATTTCATGTTATATTATTCCTTAATTCCAATTAAACGCTTATTATAATAAACAGAAACAAACAACGTGATGGCTCTATTAATTTTATTGTTATTCCTTTTTTTAAGCGTCCAATACTTATGGGTTGCGCCCATTAATTAATATTAATTTTTTTTGATAATCATTTTTCCATAATTTTTTTGTGTTCATAAGAACTTTAATTTTCCACTGATCTCGGTGGGGGGGGGGTGTACTTTCTCGGCCTTGCATCCGGAGGTACCGGGTTCGAGTCCCATTTAAAAAATGGCATGTTTCATACGCTACAAATTTCCATTTTCATATTTCCACGTTTCATCTTCAAAGTTTTTGTGGTGAATTAATTCATCAAGCAAAAAAAGTTTTTGTTAAATTCTGACAATTTTTCTCCATCTTCCAACATAGAGGTAGTTCTGCAGTCATCAGTATTAGGTTCTTCATTGTTTTTTTTTGTTTTTTTTTTTAGGCAGATTTCATAAGAAAGCTACCTGTTGTAATGAGTACCATGATTTGACTTCTAGAAAATTTCGACATATCTTCGCGTTTCACATCCCCCAGTGCCCAAAACCACCGTCAGTTCAAAAGTTTATACTCATATATATATTTATATATATTTCACTTTCTTCTGGACAATATAATTGCCGTAATTTTGCGCGAACCACTTTCAAATTGATATATAAAATATAACGACCCAAAATCTCGGTCGAATTCGTTAATTTGCAAAATCGGATCATAGGCGTGGAAAATGGGGAGCTTTTCGGGACAAAAAATATCGCTATAACTTTCTTATTAAGTAAAACATCGAATTCGTTTATGTTCTTACTATTCTTTGAATAAGAGTTTAAAAATCATCTAAGTAAACTTTTTTGATACTACCAACCACTGGCTCAGAGGGTGGAAAAGGAAAAGTAGGGTTTCGAAGAAAAAAAAATCATTCCTCCGTTCGGTATAAAGTGGTCATTTTAATCCTCTAAACGTTACCTACAACTTTTGTCTGAAACAATGTTTGATATGACTAACCCTTACGACGCACTACCACGCAGTTAATTTCTGTGGTAATTAGTGCTTAATTTCTGTGGAGTGGGTAGGTAACACTAGACCCACCGGGTTGGTCTAGCGGAGAACGCGTCTTCCCAAATCAGCTGATTTGGAAGCCGAGAGTTCCAGCGTTCAAGTCCTAGTAAAGCCAGTTATTTTTCACGGAGTTGAATACTAGATCGTGGATACCGGTGTTCTTTGGTGGTTGGGTTTCAATTAACCACACATCTCAGGAATAGTCGAACTGAGAATGTACACTTCATTTACACTCATACATATCATCCTCATTCATCCTCTGAAGTATTATCTAAAACGGTAGTTACCGGAGGCTAAACAGGAAAAGAGAGAGAAATATATAAAACAGATCACTGAGGATACAGGATGTAGTGAATACGCAAAGATTATAAAATAGTACAAAACAGGAAAGAATGAAAAATAGGATTTGCTTCCGATAATATAAGAAAAATAAAAAATACAATCATTTAAAAGAAATTTTGTTGAATATCTCAAACAATTACGTTCACCTGAGTACTGTTTTTAAATGAAAAAATATTAAGTAATTTATTTTTAGACAACGTATCAGTGTTTTAATAAATTAAAAAAATAAATTATGTATATCAAAATACTTTTGAAGAGAATGTAAACACTTCGGGTTAGGATAATCCAGGCCTTAATTAACCACGGTTCTACATATTTATTTATAAAAGATATATATAAAACGAATGCAATAAGGAATGAATATTTTGATACTATAAATACTTGATACATTTTATCAATGAATTTAGTAGATGAAAAATTAATCTATTAAATTTTTTATGAATTATTTAAGTATTAAAAATATTTGAAAACGTGGAAACAAAATTAACTGTTTGTGATTGTAATCAAAACTAAATGTAAGAAATATCACCCGTTATCCATCCCCGCTCTGAAAAAGTGGGGATGGATTTGGTTCGGAGACTGGCTTCTTGCTACCTACGACACTCTACCGCAGTATATCACCCTTTCCATTGTACTATCAGCTGACATTACTTCATACACCACAGATAAGACTAATGAGCATCTATTTGTTTATTCCTTCCAAACTTTGACGAGTAATATATACAGAATTATATAAAAGTATGGATACCGCTTCATATTTAAAAACTGAAGGATACTAGGAGATAAAAACAAGTACGGATTTACGTAGTTACAAGACTGTTACTTTATGATCTGTTTGAAATTTTTATCCGCCATTTTGAATCTGTCATGCTGAATCAATTATTATTTTTAAATAGGAGGTTGCATATCTTAATCATGATTTTAACGTAAAATAAAACAAGAAAAATGTGGGTTAAAAACGTTTCTCGATAACTATCTTCGTTTTTTAGTTATAAGAAATAAAATTTGTAAAATCGGAAATATCGTGGAAGTAATATCTAGGTAAAACACTCCGTAGTATTTTTTATTTATTTTGTATTACGTTTGGAACAACTAAAATTTTAAAGTTAAATATTTTAAATATCGTTAAATAAAAATTTGTAGTTTTGTGGAAATTATTTTATTGTGTATATTATTATTATTTATTATTAGTTTTTTTTCATTAATTTCAACATTAACTGTTTAAAGTTTTTTTTTAATGTATGTAATTCTTAAAATAAAAAAGTTAATACGGAAGTTTTACCTCGCTTTATTACCACTGCGATATTTTCATTTTTTTTTCAAATTTGATTGCTCATAACTAAAATAAACTGACAACACAGTTGAAGGAATTTCTCGTCACACGGCTAAAGCCGGGTTCCAGGAAAGTACGGGAACAGCTGTGGGTTGTTTCTAATGCACGGCTTACACACACAATTTAATTTAAAATGATTATAATTTTATTTAAATATAATATTTTTTTGTTTATTTAATTCAATTATAGTAACTAAAATGCGCGCATATACCGTATTTAATTCGTGTGAATAAACTAATGTAATGACATAACTTACACAAAACAAATTTCGCTTGTACGGTCGGCAGACTGGTGTAGCCGCGATGCTTAACGCATCAGGTACCGAGTCAACGGGGTGACAAGAGTTCAAGACCCAGCCAGACCGAGTTACGTTTTTACACTTACGATTCATTTGGTTAATTCTACCACTCACCTGTAATGTCACAGTATAGACGACTAGAACAACATTTTTTAGGATGGGGTGCGATTTTGCTAAAATTGTTTTTTTTTCAGATATTGTCATCTTTTAATTGTTAAAAAATGTGCATAAGAAAAATATGATCTTAATTAGACGAAATCTCGAGATACTGAGGGTGACCTTGCTCTACAGCCTCACCCTTTTGACCTTTTAAGTTAAAAATTTAATGGGATCAGTGCCCCATACATAGAAGTGATCTAACAAAGTTTGATTAAAAATCGGTCCAGTAGTTTTGGAGATACAAGCTGATTTAGAGGCAAACACTAAACACACATACACGTTCACACGAACGTCCGGAAAATTTCCATCCGGTTTTTTTGGTTCCTTATGTATCAAAATCCTGTATAAACTGTATATGCCCAACTTGAACTGATAACAGTAATTTCCCTTCTAGAGCTAAATCTCTGCTACAGCACTATCTAGACGGAAAAGTAAAAAAGTAGGCATTTATCTAGAAACGTAAAATTTTACATTAAAATCATGTATCACATATCCATTTTCCTATTAAAAAAAAAAAATTGACCCAATATGGCAGACAAAAAATTTTAAATACATGATATAATGTAGCAATTTTGTATTTATGTAAATGCCTACTTGTTTCTACCTCCTAGATATCCATAGCTTTAAAATAAGAAGCCTTTTCCATTCTTTAATATCACTATATAAGTATGAACTAAAAGTAAAAAAAACCTAATTTTTCTGAATTAGCTCTGATACACTTAGATTACATTCTGTTGTAATAAGACCCAATCAAATAAAACTTAATTACTCGTTCTTATATTATATTTTTAACTATTAACGTAGCATTTTATAAAGATAAATTAGTGTAGTCACAATTCAGGATGTAGAATGAAAACTGCTTACTGATAAGACATTATTCCAGCAATATTTTAGTAGTTTATACTAATTTAATTTTATTATCAGTTTATGTTTTTAACATATGACACTATCCCTGTTGAATATTTTAACACCAAAATAGGCGATAAAAAATTCTAAGATAAGATAAAACATTACTTATTCATTTTTTTGCTCATATTCAATCTCTATACATCTTCAACCTGACATGTAAAATACTTACATACTCTTACTTTTATCTATTTATTTAAGGTTGGTTTTTAATTCATGTATTTTATAAATGATACTCCTTGAGGCGAAGATTTAAATGTCTTCGCTTTCAAACTTACATATGCGTATTTAAAAAAATTCTTTCCAATTTTTAGTTTAGTTTTAGCTGGAAAACTGAACCGTTTAAAAATTTACTTCTTTGGTCTTTATTCATAAACTTTAGGTGCGATTATCTTTATATTCTTTTACGATATTTTTTACCAGCATAAAATATCTGGATAAAATAGCTGTTGAAGATAATTTTTTATCTAATTCCAAATTAAATTTAACTCTTTTATTACAAATATCTAACACTTAATTAAAATAATTTCTTAAGATATTTTCTATATATGAACATCCTGTTTTTGGTTACATAGGTTATTGTAAAGAAATGAAAAATAATATTCTTTTAACTTGACCGAATAAAGCCTATGACATAGCCATTGGATATCTAAAATGCGTAGATGAATAATGTAAGATTTGTAATGAGGTCTATATGTTCATCAGACAATAGCGAAACAAGTTTTTTTTTTTTGCTATCGGTCGTCCTGCAGTAACACAATGAACACCATCACTGCTTTGTTAATTCATCATTTGGCCACATCATCAATCACAGCGCTACGATTGTCAATACCGCTGACCTATGACCTCATAAACTTCTCCCTCTTGCCTTATGAATATTCCTTCTTTCATATTTCAAATTTCATTTTTCGTTTCTTGTTACTCTTTATTCATTTTACCACTATCCGTCCAATATGTAAACCCTTTCTAATGCAATCATAAAATTTAATTTATAATATATATATATATATATATATATATATATGCTTGACCCATTTTATTCGTTCACTTAGTTATTCAATGGCGTATAAGTGAAATTGCTAACTGTACGTTAATTTAAGTTACAAATGATATGCAACTGATGATGACTGCGTGAGAAAGTAGTATAAATCATATTCTATGGTAAAAATTAATTTATCATTTTATTAATTATTCAATTTTTATTTTATTATTAAACTTTTTTCTTATAATTATTTATTAATAAAAAAATAAATAAACAGAATAATAAATGTATTATAATTTTTTAAACGTCTCACTTAAATATAACAATATTAAAATAACTCCTCTGCCAAAAAAAAGAACGTTGCTGACAAACATTGCTCTTTAGTATAGAATAATTCTAATACAGGAACTAGTTCCCAGTCGCAGCTTTCGTAGCGGTCAGTCTTTTAATTTTAACTTTATTATTCAAGTAAATGGAGGCAAATGCAGTCAGTCACACATAAAGTAACGGTGGCAGTGACTGTGGTGGTTGAGCCACAGCGCCGTATACCTTTGCACCTCTTAAAAAAAATTGGAATTAAAAAAAATACCCGAAAATTGTTTTTAAATATTTATCTGAAGAATATTTGCAAGCCCAAATTTACTGAATATCTCTTTTATTATAGTCGGGATTGGGAAAATTTAAAATTACTGTTCAAAAATAGTTTTACCTTTCTTTTACCTTTCTTCATAACCTTTTCAAGGTCGAATTTCAAAAATTCAGAAATTGGTTTATTGATATGAAGATAACACACCATAAATCAGGTTGATTTCTTCATTTTTTACCGAGAAATTAAAAAAAAATAATAGGGTTTCAAAGAAAATTCAAAAATCAATTTTAACCCTTGAAACTCTGAATGAAACTCAAAAAATCAAGAAACTTGTTCTTAAATGTTCATAATGAATCGGTTCAAACCCACCTTATACAGTGATAGACACTCACATTTTACAATTGATTAAAGTTTGTGCTTTAAACGACAAATCTTCACTATACGTTATGTATATATGTATATTTTTTTTGAGAATTTTGAAGAAGAAATATATTCAAAAACTTTCTCAGTTATATCAAGAAACATGAAAAAATAGTAGTTGCTAAAGATCGGGTAGTTTTTTTTGTTCATCATGAACAAACAAAAAACCTCTTCCTTTAAGAGTATAGATATAGATATAGATTACTTTATTTAATGTAAATTTAACTCTATTATTATGTAATATTAATCATTCGATTGTTTTGAACCATTCAGTTCATACACTGTTCGCAGTTCATTAATTCAATTCATTAAAATTGGCGCTTCAACTGGCACAAACCTCCACTACGACATATATATATATATATATATATATTCAACTGGCACAAACCTCCACTACGACATATATATATATATATATATTTGTCTTCAGTTATTTGACTGGTTTGATGCAGCCCTCCAAAATTCCGTATCTAGTCGTTTCATTTCGGTATACCCCCTACATCCTACATCCCTAACAACTTGTTTTACATATTCCAAACGTTGCCTTCCTGCACATTTTTTCCCTTCTACCTGTCCCTCCAATATTAAAGCGATTATTCCAGGATGCCTTAATATGTGACTTATAAGTCTCTCCTTTCTTCTAACAATATTTTTCCAAATGCTTCTTTCTTCATCGATTTGCCGCAATACCTCTTCAATTGTCACCTTATCCACCCATTTGATTTTTAACATTCTCCTGTACCACCACATTTCAAAAGATTCTAATGTTTTTTTCTCAGGTACTCCGATCATCCAAGTTTCACTTCCATATATAGCTACGCTCCAAATATATATATATATATATATATATACTTTTTTCCGAGATGAAGAAATATATCCAAAATTCTTTTCAGTTATGCCAAGAAACATTGTTAAATATTTATTAGCCATAGGTCGGGTAGTTTTGTTATTTATACCGAACAGAAAAAAAACCCTGTTCCTCTTTATATAACAATATATATATTAAAGAGTGTGCGGGTGACAATTTTGTATATAGTTTTTGTATTTTTATTATATTGTATTTTTACTTAATATATTTTTAGTTAGTATTTAGGATTTAGTAAAATTGTTTTCAAATTTAAAAAAAAATTATTTAAATATATAAATTATATACATATGACACTCCGCCGGCCTCCTTGGCGGGAGTGGTCGCGTCTCGGCAGTTTATCCGGAGGTCCCGGGTTTGAATCCCGGCCAGGCATGGCGTTTTCACACGCTATTGTTATTCATTTCATCCTCTGAAGCAATACCTATCGGTGGTCCCGGAGGTTAAACAAAAAAAAAAGAAGTCCTATGACACTCTCAGTAACGTAAGGATTCCAATGCGACATGTATGCGCATACATGTATATATATATATATATATGTTACCGTGAAATATCAAAATTAGGGAATGTCAACATTCTCCGGTGAGTGGTTGACACTTACCAAATACATCGGTGAGAGACCGAAATGTTTATTTATTCGGATTTTTTCGGTATATAACGATAAACAGAGATAAGTTCTGTTGGGCTTCAAAACGATAACTAGAGATTAAAAAAAAAAATCACCTAATACCAATCTCTAAGATAAATAGACAAGAAACTCTCGTAAAAAAAGGAAGTTTAAATTTAAGCCAAACATAACCTGCGCTCGTTTCGCTAGCTAATCTCATATAATTAACGTTAAATACCCAAATTATGTAAGCAAATATTTCAGTCTTTTACTGACGTATTTGGTATGTGTCTACATTCACCGGAGAATATCGAAATTTTCCAGATGTTATTGTTTCCCTTGGACTTATATTCTATGGAGACGGAGATCTCTGGAAAACCGTTAAACATTGTGGAAAAGAAAAAAAACAATACGCTCTAAGTAAATGAAAATAATTTTTTATAAATAATTTATATTCTGCTCTGCTAAGATGCATTTTGCTAGACTACTTTTTATGCTTGAAATTTGTCAAATTAAATTTTTCTTAACCGATTATTTATTTTATTAAAAGAGATACATCAGATTACTCTAAACAAATAATCTTCTACGCTAAGTTATTTATACGATTTTTCAGTATACTTTCCAGTATTTAACCCATAACATATACAACAACATTCGTCATCATTTACTCAAAATATTTAGGAACCACAAAAAAAAGTTTTCTAACAACCATCTTGTTGGACTTATCTCCCACACAGAATGGTAAATTATAAATTATAGAAAATAAATAAAATACGGTAATGAGGTAAATAAATAAATAAATTGGCTTAAATCAGGATGAACTAGGTCACAAAAAGCCAACCAAGTGTAATCAAAAATGATTTTCCGGTGATACATCTTTAATGAATTGTAGGTTGAAGGACGAATTTATAGTTAGTTATTAACCTATAAAGCTTTTCTTGGAAAATCTTCTATTATTGGTTTTAAAAGTCACTAAAATTAAAATTGTACATATAACGTAAAACACAGCATGCATATATATATATATATATATATATATACACACACACACACACACACACACACAGAGAGAGAGAGAGAGAAAGAGAGAGTATATAGAATAAAAAAAAAAACTCTAAATTATTTGTTTAAATTTTCCATTTAACTTTGGTTGTGCTGTAAATAAATGCTCATCTCGTCTTGTTAAACGAGAATTAAAAGTAAAAATCAAATATATGAGTACTAATAAAAAGGAAAGCAAGAAAAAACTGAACGTAAATTTACAATATGAAATAATCAAAAGAAATGTATTATAAAAAATACACGGATAATATTATTGTATAATTAATTAAAATTTTCATTTAATTATTATCATAATTTTAAAGGAAATCAAAAAAAGAAGAAATAAAAGTCCCTCAAAAAAAAAAGAAATAATTATTATCCTAACAGATTTCCAAAGAAGGATTTAGGGGGAGATAAAAAAAGAAAGAGAAATGTCCTTAATTAAAAATTCTCCGGGTCTGTATCTTTTAACCGGCATAAAAACCCGTATGTAATTATGTAAAGTTGAAATAAAAAGTGTCTGTGTGGGTGACATGAGGAGATAGTAAACGAGTCCAGAAAGCCGATCAGGAACATATGTTTAAACAAAGCTGGAGCGACGTAGAAACATGTGCAAGTCTTTTCCGTCCTTATTTAATAGTTTTTTTTTTATCTCTTTCTCACTTACAATGCTGCTCATCACTCTGTCTATCTCGCTCATCAATTTACATTCAAATTCTCCTACCATAATGTGACCCTGACGAAATTTTTAAGAGGGAAAAACTGTTGAGATTTATCAGCATACGTTTATAAATAGACTCGCAATGATCCTAAAATAAATCATTAGTTATTTATACTTGAAATTCAAAGTATAATTTTGTTGTTTTATTTGTAATTTTTCGAATGTATTATGAAAAGAATGCTCTATTCTATTGTACTTAAACTTTTATTTGTCAATTAAATTTCTATAAATACTATTCTTTTAAATCAATTTTGGTTGTAACTTATGAAAAAATAATCTATACGATTTAAATTAGTAGGTTTTTATAATGTAGCCTATACAACTTAAGAACCGTTTCAAAATGAATAAAATGCTAAAACTATATACGCATTTTTGTTCTTAAACTATCATCCTCAGTGGAACAAAGAAATTATTAGAAATAAATATATATAAAAAAATGAAAGATAAAAAAAATTAATATTTGGCCCAAGTAAAACAAACAAGATAGTTGGGAAATCTCGTTTTATATGAAGGAAAATAAAATAAAAATGTTATACTTTCAAGTTGATCGGAAACCTTAAAAAAAAGTATTAACTTCCAACACTTTTTATTAAAAAAGCTTTGTTTGATTATAGCTTTAAAACTTGGATACTGCTGAAAATGAAAAAAACGCAAGACCTTCAACAAGTTGTGTTAGCGTCAAGCTGTATCAATACTATGCACTACTAGGAGAGCAAATGTCGAAGACCCCAGGAAAACAGAAGAAAATCAAAGATTTATAGAAGTGAAAAACTGGGATGGTCATTTTTTAATTTATTTATCTTGATCCATCACACCATTTGAAGAAATAATCAACGATTGTTGAAAGGAAAAGAATAATCCTTGTAAAAGGAATATTCTACATGAGGAAAAGTTTGGAAGAGGATGATTAAGTACACAGTTCCTCAACGATATCAAAGGGGTTCATATTATCAAATAAAAAAACCGGTTTGAGAGAGGAACATTATATCCAACAACTCCTGAATTGTGTTAAGGATGAAGGAAAAAAAGGAAGTTATTTTTTTTTAATTATTAAAAAAAGCTTACGAAAACAATTTAAAAATATATATTTTAACATTTATTAAAAAAACAAACTGATGTAGTAAAAACTTGATTTCTATTTATTTATTTTTTTTAATAAATAATAATAATAATAATAAAAAAATTACCTTGCAGAGACGAATCAGGTCTACATTAACATTTTAATTAAAATTCATTATTCTTAAATTACCTTAAAAAGTATTAACATTATAAAAAATGTTACTACACATCTTTTTTTTTGTCAAAAATAAATGTAACGTAATCCTAACCATTAAAATGCTATTTTGAAATATGTAAAAGTTTTCAT
Organism: Lycorma delicatula; assembly: GCF_047948215.1. NCBI lineage: Eukaryota > Metazoa > Arthropoda > Insecta > Hemiptera > Fulgoridae > Lycorma > Lycorma delicatula. The sequence continues at coordinate 100,042,149 of NC_134464.1, read as the reverse complement.
AAATATACTACTACCACTAGACCAACCCAGTGGGTCACCACTAGGCCACGAGTCACTGGGGTTGGTCTAGTGTTGACTCGTTATCGGAAATCAGCTGATTTCGAAGTCGAGAGTTCAAGGTTCAAATCCTATTAAAAGCAGTTACTTTTATACGGATTTTAATACTAGATCATGGATACCGGTGTTCTTTGGTGGATTGAGTTTCAATTAACAACATATCTCAGGAATGGTCAACCTGAAACTGTACAAACCTATACTTTATTTACACTTATACATGTCATTCTCAGAAGTAATAACTTACGGTGGTTCCGGAGGCTAAACAGAAAAAGGGACAATGAATGTTTGTCTGTCTGTATCTCTTATGCCTTCGTAAACCGTTAATCCGATAGCGATGAAACTTTGGTGAGTTGTTTTGGGCACGTTCACAAAGGTTTCTAAATTAGTTTGAACCCGCTAGGTGGCACTGAGGTCGAGATATTTCGAAAAATCGTTGTTATTATCCGATTTGGTTCATAATCGGAATATATATTAGTTACGTGAAAAAAATGAAAAGAAATATTTTTGCAAAAGCTATACCCGCTAATCAGCGTCGGTGTTGAGATATTTACGAAACAAAGAAAGACATATACAAACAGACTTTCTTCTTCTATAGATATAAAAGGCAATCTTCGTATGTGTGTCCGCTATAGACAAAAAAACTACTTGACTGATTTACGCGCGGGGAAAAGGAAAAATGAAAAATGGGGAAAAGAAAAACGGGAAAAGAGTGAAGGAAAGTGAAAGGAAAAAGAAAGAGAGAGACTATTAAAAGGGGAAAACGGTGAAAGGCAGGAAGGAAAAGGGTGAATGGACAGGCGAAATGGGGAAGAGAGAAAAAAAGGTTAAATTTGTGAAGTTTCGTAATGTTTAGTTTTTTAATGTTTTATCTAACTTTCAACTGTTTCATTTAATCTACATTTAGTAATATATATATATATATATATATATATTACTCGAATCTAGGAATAGCGAAGCATTGCAATATATATATATATATATATATATATATATATATATATATATATTACCCTACCGTGTTGGTCTAATGGTTAACGCATTGTAAATCAATTCTTCAACAGCTGATTTTCGAAGTTGAAGGTTCTAAGGTTCAATTCCTAGTAAAAGGTTGTTGGTTTTATACGGATTTGAATACTAGGTAGTGGACCGGTGTACTTTGGTGGTTTAAATTATACTATACTTATTTACATGTCATATATATTATCCTCATGTCATTGGGCCGTTGGGGGGATTTTCGTGTTGATCATATTTTTTAAATTTCACATTCGAATGGTGAATTTTTTTTCGTCTCTTTTTTTTTTTTTTTAGCTTATTATTCGCTAGTTGAACAGATTTCGCCGGCCTCCGTAGCGCGAGTGGAGCATCTCGGCCTTTTATCCTGAGGTCCCGGGTTCGAATCCCGGTCAGGCATGGAATTTTCACAAGTTACAAAATTGTAATTTATCTAATTCTCTGAACCAATACGTTACAGGGGTCCCGGAGTTTAAAAGAACAAAAATTGAACAGATTGCAATGTACACATTAGTAAAATAGAATTCTAAAAAATCCGATATTTTTTTTTAATTTAACCGTAATTCTTACTAATCATAGAAAAACGATGAAATGTTATATTTATCCTCCTAATATACCAAGAAGTGTAATAGAATATTAATTAAAGTGTTATTTAGGCGTTTGTAATAATACAGAAGTTTTCTTTCAGTATTTTAACTTATATTCAGACTCAAAAAAAAAATTGCATGTAAAAAACTTTTCGACCGTAAATAATATTTACAATCAACGTAAGGATGGATTATTTATTTATCTAAATATTAGTAGTGGCTTCAAAAATTTCCAAAGTTTTAAAACAATTTAACAAAACAATTTAGGTTAAATTATTTATTAATGAAATATAAAGCAAACAATAAAGGGGATAAAGCAATAAAATTTATCTTCTGTGAAGAATTTTTCAAAATACTTTTTTATTCAGTTTGTAATCTTTTTAAATTACAGGGTGTCCCATATAAAACGCAACCCAACCTTATATTGGTAGGTATTGAAATAATAAAAAGTCATGTGTAAATGTAAATGTAATTTTTATTATTACCATCCATTACCTTACATTTAGAGTAAATGTTGGAAGTGGCCGCCATCTTCTTGAATACAAACCTCAATTCTTTTTACAGCGTTTCTTGCAACTTTTTTCAAAGTTTGTGGCCGGATATTTAATACAGCTTGTTAAATATTGTCTTTAAATTGTTCAAGTGTTCGTGGTTTGTTGCTGTAGGTTTTTTCTTTAAAGTAACCCCATAGAAAAAAATCCGCCGTAGTCAAATCTGGAGATCTTGGTGGCCACAAGCCTCGACCGATAACACGATTACCAAAGAATTCCTCGACGAAATCAGAAGTTGAACCTACGTAGTGCGATGTCGCATCGTGTTGTAGTAGCCAGCAGTGTCTGTCTTCCTCTTCCAAGAGTGCGATGAACTGAAATAAAATATCCTGATATCGTTCTGCGTTAATGGTGTACTCGAAAAAAATAAAACCTATTATTTTCTTCCACGATATCGCGTACTACACGTCCAACTTTTGCGGGTGTAATTGTTTTTCGTGATAAAAGTGGGGATTTTCAGCACTCCAAATTCTACTGTTTTGGCTGTTTACTTAGCCATCCAAATGAAACCGTGCTTCATCTGTGAAAAATAACGAATCCATAACATTAATTCCCTCACGCAGAAATCGACGGAACCGTTGACAACATATAGCAGTTTTTCTTTGTCAGGCTCAAGAAGTCGATGAACCGTTTGAATGCGATAAGGTCGTAATTGTAATCGTTTGGTCGCCCGATGAACAGTCGATTTAGACAAATTAATTTCAGTAGACAAACGTCTGATCGATTTATTTGGCTAGGCGAGTAATCGGTCTTTGATTTCAGTGACTGTATCTGTATTCTATACTGACGCAGATCTTTTGTGTTTCTTGTTATTAACAGAACCGGTCTTTCTAAATTTTGCGACTAACCTTAATACCGATGTTTTGTTAGGAGCTGGTTTATCTGGGTACTTATGACGAAACAAATCTTGCACTGCAACCACTGATTTCGTATTGAAGTACGACTCAACAATGAAAACATGTTCATCTGGCGAAAACACCATCTTTTCTCTAGCAAAACACTGAACGTTATGATTGTATTGTTGTTACTATCGGTAGTGTTCTACTGCGTCGCCGCGATGTTCAGATGTTGGACGAGTCCATTTCAGTAACGAGTAAGGGAGTAAGCTTGACTTTTGTAATTTCATGGATGAGTGATTGATGGGTTGCGTTTTATATGACACTCCCTGTATTTTTAATTCATTTATTCTCATCTATTTTATTGATTTGAAATTTCTATTTGTGTTCATATCTCTAAAAAACAAAAAAAAAAAAATAAATACGTATTCTACGTAATTTTTAATTGAAAACAAATAAAAAATTCCAAAAAAAACAAAACGTTGGTTCAGAATTGTTGGGTTTTCCAGTTATATTTCTTCTATGAAATAAACTCGAAACATTTCCAAATATATTTGCGAAAAGTTTTTTCTCTGACTTTTTCGTACAAGAATACTATGAAACCATACCAAAGTTCTTTGTGCTTAATGAATAAATTTTACGGTTACATACATTTATTTATCTAAACGATTGATAAATCACAATCCAGAACACTATCTGTAGTAGTTTTGGAGAAAATTATTGTAAAACACAAAATATTTGTGTCGCAAAACTCAGAGGAGACCTGACTCCTATGGATTACTTTTTTGGAGGTACGTGAAACATAATGTTTACAAAACAAAACCTTCAGACATTGACGAGTTTAAAATAAGAATAACTGACGAATTTACTCGTGTACCACCAGACATGATACAAGTTATAAACGGATATTATTTAAGATTAGCACACTAACAAGCTGTAGTGGGGAAGCACTTTGAATATTTATTGTAGATTTGTACGCTTTTAAAATTTATTTCATTCGTAATTTACGATCGAAAATATCCATTTAAAATTTTAAAATAAATATTTTAATGTTTAAAATAAATAATAACAGTTAATAATAACCGTTTAATTTATTGTTGTGTTGTTAATTATTAGTTATGTTTATTATTATCAATATTACAGCACTGTTTAAAGTCCGTTATTGTATGCATTACGAATGTAAAACCACTGTTCATTACATAAAATTGTTCATGCAGTTTGTTTTACTGTTATCACGATTTTTCCGTCATTACAAATTTGAATGCTTTAATTCGATAACGAAGGCATTAAAAAAAAAAAAAAACCGGTTTCACCTTTTTTTTCTTGTAAAATTTTAAATCGAAATCATGTGTTATATGTTCACCTTCCTATTTAAAAAAAAATTAAGTTTGATTCAATATGGCAAATCCAAGATGTCAGAAAAAATTAAAAAAACCAACAATAAGGCAGAAATTCTTAAATATATGGTACCCCATTCCTTTCTGCCTCTAAATACCTCTCAGAAATGCGATATACAGTGTTCCCATACTTAAATATCACTGTATATATAGATTGAAAGCTAGTTTATATATTCTATCTGAAACAGTAGACAGTTTCATTATCTGAATCATACAGTAGATAATCTACTGTACCCAGGATTTAAATTCCATGCTGTTGCGATCAGTAGTCAGCGTTTATTCCGCGAATACTATTAATCTGGCAATATATTGTAGTTAATTTTAAACTTGCATGTAAGGAAGTTTTCTTTGAATCGAGAAAAAAAATAGGGTAATTTAATTCCATGCCAGAGATTAATAATTTTCTCCGTGATTTAATTAATTATCTGTTTGAAATTGTATGACTTTATTATTATGGAATTTTCTTTTTTATATTACGGTAAAAATATTTCTTTTTTAAAGAGTATTATGTAGTTAATCGTAATAATAAAATGTTATTTTTCCTATGTTATAAAGTGTACAAATGGTAAATTAAAATATTCATTAAATCTCTTCGTCAATGTCATTACAATTTGTCAAGAAGTAGAATCACGTATTTAAGTTTACTTAACCGTAAGCTTTATTTCCTTGCGATAATATTTAATTTATTATATACTTTGTGATATCATCTTAGTACTACATTTTTATAAATAAAATATTAAATTATTACTAGTCAGATTTATAGATTGATCATAATCAAATGTCGATCCAGTTACGACGCTGGCGGCTCGGTTGAGATTGAAATGGACATGACCATGACAGCAAAGGACTGTTGGGCCAGAAGTCACCGAGCTATATCAAATGTCGACCATCCTTGACGGAACTGAGAGACCAAAGAAAGAAAAATAAAAAAAAGATTCAGTAGTAACAGCAACGACGGTGGTGTGTGTGTATATATATATATATACAGGTGACAAAGAGCCGACGGCGAGTCATGCATTACTGGCATCCGACCACACCTTCCGGTCTGACCAGACCGTATGCTCTGCTCAATCACCGGAAAATCTTTCTGGCCAGCCACGGTACGGTAACCGGCCGACAATACAATAAGAGACCGCAGGACAGACGGTCAAAAACAAACATAAAAATAGTCTTAAATGTAAACAACCTCATAAATGATACAACCTGTGAACGTTTCTGCTTGTTGCTTGTTACTAAATAAAAATAAAAAAGAAACCCGAGAAGTTTTTTTCCAGTTATTGCCAACTACATTTTTAAAAAAAATATAATAAAAATAAATAATATTAATAAAAAATCGGTATATGTTTTGTTATGAAAATTAGAGCAGCATAAATAAAAATAACATTCTTTAATTATCATATTCATTAAAAAATTAATTGAAGTAAAAATATTTATTTGAATTGTTCATCCCTATTAAGATGTAAAATGAAATATTAATTCAAAAGTCGGTAGTTAAATTAATATTTAAAATGCATTTATTAAATTTAAGAAGATTATTTTGTAATTAATGAATAGCTATTAATTAAATTGCTTAAGTATTTTAAGGAAACTATTTAATTTATTTCCTTATTACCATAACATAATGCAATGAAAATTAAGGTAGGTCCTTGACACTAGTGATATCTCAATTCCACTCCATTTTATTGCTTCTTTTTTTTTTGTATATTTTTTTTTTTTACTTTATAAAACTTTATTATCCATTAGTATCCTCTTTTTTTTAAATTTGTTTATCCTTTATAATATTATTTTAAAGAAATTTCTCGTTTCAGTTTACTTCCATTTGTAACAATTTTATAATAATTATATTAGTATCATATTAATACTTACATTCTATTTAAATAATTATCAGAAACATTTTGAAATTTCATTTTTTTTTTTTTATTAAGCCAAATAATATACAGTAGATAAGGCAAAAATGTATGGAATCAAAGGCAAAGAATTTCCAAGAGAAATATGTATTAGCCAAGAGATTAAACAAAATGAATCCATCTGATGTAATACGCACCTATTAAAAAATCATGTAATAATATTTTCAGATAATAAAATGAACTTAACAATCAAAGTTATTTTAAATTAAATAAATAACTCCAAGTAATAAAATAAAAATAAATTGTCTTATCCAACGCAAACTATACCATGCTTTGTGACCAAAGACAGTTTTTAAAAATTAATCAGGAACGTGAAAGAAATTATTACTGAAATTAGTAAAAAAATTTAAAAGATTAAAAATGGATTAAAGAGCAGATTCAGCGATTAAAAATCTCTTAAATAGTGTTACATTTTTCTAAATCATCCCTTCTTTTAAAATGTTATATAAAATGATTTTACTATTTTTCTCTGAATAGTTACTAAAACGTAATTAAAGATCGAAAATGTAAAAGGTGAAGTCTAAGCAAGTTCCTTCGAACATACGAGGCGAATTTTACAAGTGTACGCAATTGGTTCAGATCAGTTCTAAAGATTTCGAGATTTGTTTAATAACAAAATACAAACAAAGAAATAAGAGTAATCCATTCCCTGCCATTACGTAATATTACGATCATGTAAATATTGTCATAATTACCCTGAAATAAAAAAAAAGTTATATTTTTAAAATTTGGACAGTCTTAAAAAAGATTGTTTCAATAACAAAATACAAATTGAAGAAACGAATCCATTGCCGGGTTATTACGATATATAAGTTCATATAAATATTGACATCCAAAAAAATTACAATGAAAAATTGTAAACCGTACGGTAAGAGTCTCGCAAAAATCATTTCTTCTGCTCAAAAGACAAAAATTTCTGTAATGTAAATATAATTACTGTTTTTAATAGAATGATTCATTTATGATATTATTTTATAGCCCTATTTCATTTATATGTAATACATATTCACATTTACAGAAATAATACAATTCTTATGATTCGTCGTTTAATAAATGAAATCGAGCCGGTAAAAGTTTTGTAACAATTTTTTCTATTTTTTGCTTATTATATGAAACGCTTAAACATTATTTGTTATCTATAAAATTATCTATTACATATAATTAACATGTATTTTTTTTAAGCAAATTCTAAATGAAAAACAGATTTTAGTAATAGAAATGTAGTGTCTTACCTTTTTTGATATCAGTATCGTTTTGTTAAAAACAGTTTTATTTATACTACAGAAAATTTTGTTTTTTGAGCGGAAGAAATGATATCTGTGAGAAACTCTTACCGTACGGTTTACAATTTAATTGTAATTTTTTTGATAACCACTGCGTTTTGTTAGATTAGTCTTTTATTTTTTTTTTTGTGTGAATTACTGATTGTTATCTTATGGATTTATTACTAAAAATTATTGCATTTCAAGTACAACCATACATTTTTTTAATTTATCGGCCAATTTTTTTGTTGATAGTTATATCATTCACTTCATACCATATTTTTACTTTTTTAATAAAACTAGTATAAAGACCTTCACGAATCGAAAATCCGTGATATAATATTGCACTTATTACTTTGTAAGTGTAACCCTCGATTTTTATCGTATCCGTGGACACGCTTTTTATATTATTATTAAATTAACTTTTTTTTTTTTTATTTCTCCATCAATTAGTTCAAATAGTTCTGATTGTAAAATAAAAATTTTATCAATCGAATTTATTTCTGTTTTATGTAACAAATCTTTGTTGCCACATTTGCAACATATCCTAGTATATTTTCTACATTTCCTAGTATATTTTTGAATATATTTTCTTTTAAATTTTATTATTTAAAGTAAATTATTAAGTTTTTGTACCCTATCTAGTACTATCAAGCACTGCTATCTAGCGGCGCTATTTGTAAACCCACCATTTTGAGGAAAAGTAACCTATTCGAGTCCCGCGCTTGATTTGGCGTCCACATCAGATTTTTTACAAATAAAAAATATTAAAACTAAAACTGTGTTTGCGTGAGTGTTTATTTTAAATGGCCTAATTTATATATATCTTTATTCTCACATTTTATTTATAACAAGAACAGTATTATTCCAAATTACAAGCAAACATTATTGTAGACTGAAAATTAATTAAAAAAAAAAAGTAACTGGTTTCGAAAGTATAATTAAAAGTATAAAAAAAAAAAAAAAAAACGTTTTTGCGCAATTAATGTATGTTAAATGACATATTATTAAGAATAATAAATCCGAAGCCCAGATTTACAAAGGAAAAAGGTGAAGAGTAAATTTCTTAAATTTTTAAATGAAGATTAAAATCAATACTCTGCTGATCTTCGCGGAGGTGTGGTAACGTCTCACTCAACGTTTCATCCGGAGGTCCCGGTTTCGAATCCTGATGAAGCATAATTGAGTGTAAGGCTGTTCCTTTGAGAATAAACAAACAAATGAACAATAAATAATATCTAAAATAATTTTTTTTTATATGTAAAATTGTAAATGAAAAAAAAGTAGAAAAACGTAAAACGTAAATTGTAACCAAAATTGTAAATGAAATATATTAAATCCGTTAAAAAATATTAATATTTAACTACCTTTAAATCAAAATTAAAATCACATTTCTGTCATTGTAAATTTTCATCCAGATTACTTTCATGTCTTAGTTAAGAACTAATTTCTTATCTACAAAAATTTTATTGAAAGTTATAAATCAACTATTAACGTAGACCTGAAATTTTCAAAAAACATAATTTTAAAAATATTGGAAGACCTTGTAAGTGGACAAAAGTTTTATTTATGTAATAAAGTGTAATTAATGTATTATAATGTAAAATACACATTTCAATTTATTATAGAAGAAAAGCATAGATAAAAATAAGAGTTTGAAAAACAATCCAGGAATAACCCTTTTAATAACGTTTATTTTAATTCTCTTTTCTTTATTTATTTACGTTATACCAGGTTACAGAGCAACAAAGGACAGTGACATGTCAAAAGTACTCTGCAGAGATGCTAAAGCATCAGTACAAAGACTGGCGTGTAAATGTAAATGTAGCGGTAAATTTGTAGTTCTGTATAGACTAACGCCGATCACTCCTAAGATATGAGGTTAAATGAACCCCAACCGCCAAAGAATACCGGTAACCACGATCTAGTACCCAAATTTATAAAAAGGCAACTATCTTTACTAGGATTTTAACCTTATAACTCTTGACTTTGAAAATCAGCTGATTTACGATGACCAGTCTAACCGCTAGATAAATCTGGTGGGTTTAAATCATGGATTTAGGATTTTGATATTTCCCATTAGTCTATGTTAAAATTAATGTAAATGGAAAAAAAAGAATTCATTTTATCATTTAAATTATTCGCAAGGTTTATTGCAAAAAAACCTAATAATAGAAGAAAAAATTCAATTTGTATGTAAGTGTCTAAAAATTATGATATCAATTAAACTTTTAATAAATAATATACTATGTAAGAGGAAATTACCCCAAGGACAGATTAATAGTCGTGAGTTTGTTTTTACCCTCAGGGAAAATTATAACATGATTAATAATAATAATAACAATAAATTCCAAACATTTTTTAACTAAATTTATTAGTTGTATTTAATTATGCGATAAATATTTGTAAAATGTTCTACCTTCTCGAATTAGGTGTAACATTTTTTGCATATTTAATTTTATTATTCTTCAAAGTATTTATTTGCCTGGTTAAATTATTTATCTATGATTAAGTATTAAAATAACTCTGATTAAAATAAAATAACGGTAGTTAAACAAATAATACTCCGTGAATTAAAAATTATAAATAAATAAATTTAAATAAAAAAATGATATGTAACGAACAGTCAATTAATGACGCATATAATAAAATTATTTTTTCATGCGATAAAGTCCTTGATAATAATATTAGTAACGACCATAACTTAAGGTTGTAAATATTAATGTAACATGTGTAATTTTTTATAATTATTATGTAGTCTATATTTATTATCATTATTTTTCATATTTTTTATTATATAAATTAACAAATAATATTTAGCAAAGATATCTTGATTTGATTGACGGTCCATCACGGAAGAACTGTGATATTTCACCATCAGTAGCGAATATTACGCGGTCGCAAAAGTCACGAGAGTTTGTATCGCGTAGTACCACGATGAAGGTTTTACATCGTCGAGATCTTTACGGCATCACCATCAACGTACAAAACCGCCGCCAACATTAAACGATAAGATTTAAATGGAGAAAAGAAGCGTGGATAGGTGGTATAGGATACGAAAGGATAGAAAGATTGGTCCTGATCTAGCGTGGCCTCATTATAACAGTGAATCATGAAATATACAATCTGACAAAGTATATTAGCACACTGTTTCTTTTAACCTTACGTCACCAAAGTACACGAGTTCACTAAGTATTTGTGTTTCTATATTTTACCTCATTATTTCCCTTCAAAAATCTTCTGTACCACCATCCATGCAAGTATTCGTAGTATTTCACTGTAACACCTTACATAAGTACAATTCTTTTAATGTATTATATGTACAGAGTGTTAAAGTATTGCAAGCCACCCTTTAATAACTTTTTAACATTTAAACGAAGAAAAATTAAATTTAGCGTATCTGGAAACGAGCTATTTTTGATGTGAGACTGCTGTACCCCAAGCGTTTAGGAACCAATTCAAAAAAAATATTAAATAGAACGTGCATGTTGTGACAAATCATTCTAAAGTGAATTGAAAAACAAAATATTTTACGAAAAAATAAACATTGAGTCTAGTCATCTTAGTTATCCAATTTCGGGACCATTACTACTTGTGACACCTTCCATTTCTTCGGGATACACGTAGTCTAAATGCCATTAAATTTTTTTTTAAACATCGGACATCTTTGAATGGAAGCATGATCAGAATATTTTACTAATCAAAATCATACCTAGGAGATTTCTATGAATTCCATCTTTCCTGATGTCATGGTACGACCTGTTGAAGCCCTTCGTATTCTTCCATATCGAGTAATCGTCGTTTTTTAAAGGCTAAATTCACCAGAAATTACTAAATGTTTCGCTCTTAATAGATGTCAGCCGCCGTTTTAATGTACGAGCAGCCCTGTTCAATGATGCTTTATCCTCGATCCTTCAATAACATTGCCACCTCTATCTTACTCTCTCTTCTTGTTATAGGTAAGATCCATAGGTCACACCTACCTATTCTCCAGTCCTATCCTTTGACCGCTAGGCCGCCTCTTGCAACAATCTGATCAAGTAATGTGTCGCATTGTCTATATCAGTACCATTTTTCAGCGAGACATTCATGATCCTTGATCCGACCCTGATACCAGTCCCAGTCTGTCATATAATTTTGAAAAATCGTGTTCTTCTTTACGATAATCGTACTATTAATAAAAAGTAGACTCAGATGATGAATCAAGGCTATTCTTAACATTAATGTACACCGGTGAAATACCAGAGATAACAAAGAAGTCTAGTAAGTCGGGAATTTTCGTTGGATTCGACATCAAGGCTATTCTTAACATCAATGTACACCGGTGAAATACCAAAGATAACAAAGAAGTCTAGTAAGTCGGGAATTTTCGGATTCGACGACCAGTACGACGTTACATTCCAGAGATGTACGAATTACATCCCAGAGTTTTCTCCGAAAACTCTAGAGAGGATGCATCTTATACCAATCACGTCCTGTTATAAAACGGGTACCCATTGTTGGACGGAAATCTGAATAAAGTCAGTCTGTCAAGAATCTGATTTGTTGTTGCTTGTCAGTCCTGTACCAGTGTATTTATGATGTTTTATAACATTTGTGACGAGTATCGCAGTACCCTCATGAACCCTACTATCTTGGTGGTTAGTCGTGTAAGCCTGATATCCTCGGAGATGGAAATAATTTCGGTTTGTAAACAGTATCTCCGAGGTTAATGTAGCATCCAATGATTCGGTAAATACCAAAGCTTCTGATTCGTGTTGTTGAAAAGCGAGGTCATTCATGTTCCAAGTAGTAATCCTCAGGAAGTGGTCATCAATGAAGTTCTGTGATCACCGTCGTGAGTAGACCAACCAATTACCTATCTGCTGCATTAGAAACTCTATTTGATGTTAGTTTTTTCAGTTTATCCTCATAAGCACTGTTTTCAATAGCCAATGCGGCTGTTGAACACAATAGCCGCATTCGTTCTCGGACGAGTGTCAGAACGGTTGCTTAGGTTCCTACTTCTTCAATCACTCAATGAGGGGAAGTTAGCGCTGCGCAGATCTAAGACATATTCAACATTTCAACATAGCCATATTCAAACATAAAATCTAAATGTAAAGATTTAAGTACCTTAAAATCATAACCCAGATCTAGTGGTTCGTTCATTCCGATTCTGGAGTGGAATAGTGGTTCTCTTAACATGTTGTGACCTTTGCTTCTGCTTCCTTTCTAAGATTTCTTTGTACACTGTACATCCCCTGTTGTTAGCAGGATGGTTGGCTGGCGGAGCGCACAGATCATCGGGCTATTTCTGTCCTGCATTTGAACAATCCGTGCACGTTTTACACAGCGGTCAGAACTCATGCAATTATATTTTTCAATACTGTTGGCATCTCAGGCACTGGGCTAAACTTGGAGAATTTTTTAGTGTTTCGAACTAAACTACTGTTGGCAATAAGGTTAAATATTCTATTATTGTTTAAATTTGGTTCTAAGTTAACAAAGAACATCGATAATCGTTCTTTTGTCAACCGGTAGCGTACATTACGATATTTCTTACCCTATGTCCTTTACACTCGATTTCATTTTTGATTAAATCTGTTGAGATCGAGTAGTGCAGATTTCTCAGCACTATTCGGAATGCCTTCTCGTCTTTTGGAATGAAAGTATGCCCAGTTAATCGTTGTGCATGAAGCAGATCGATAGTTTGCCCTCAATATGGTTAGATACAACACGTAGTTGCTTAATACTAATCACCTACGCAATGTTCACCTTTTCGAGCAGTTCCTAGACTCATAACCCATTCGTTATGTCGAATAGTACAATCGGCAGGGGTATAATAGAATTTACCTGGCTATTTCCAACGATTCCATTTTTCATCGGGAAATTTTCGTATTTATTTATAGAGTTTTTCGGGCTTCGTGACCTTGGAGTACGTAGTACTGATACTTTTTACCATAGCAGGGTGGTGTAGGCTTTCTTTCTTTTTCCTGTTTAGCCTCCGGTAACTACCGTTTAGATAATACTTCAGAGGATGAATGAGGATGATATGTATGAGTGTAAATGAAGTGTAGTCTTGTACATTCTCAGTTCGACCAATCCTGAGATGTGTGGTTAACTGAAACCCAACCACCAAAGAACACCGGTATCCACGATCAAGCATTCAAATCCGTATAAAAATAACTGACTTTACTAGGACTTGAACGTTGGAACTCTCGGTTTCCAAATCAGCTGATTTGGGAAGACACGCTCACCACTAGACCAACCCGGTGGGTTAGGGTGGTGTAGGCTGGGAGTCAGCCATTTCAGTGTCAGTTACGCCTTCATATATGTCAACTATATCAAACGATAATCTGTCACTAATCAGTTTTTGATGAGAAAGCTTTCTGAAGGTCTCTTTCAGTGGTACCAAAGGGCCATGCTTTCTGTTGGGCAAGAAACCAGCACCACTAGAAGTCTTGTTCACACCGTCTACAACAGCTGATTGCTCGTCCATTCATTTAACTCGCCCGATAGTTTTGAAAAATATACTTAAATAACTTTTTATTAAGCGCTCAAAAATAATTCTATAATACCCTTTAAGTTCGTACTATATCAATCTACAAATGATACACCTTTAGTACTCTCCCGATAGCATAAAAAAAGAAAAATTACAGAACACTACATAAACACAAGCTCTACGAAAAATCAGCAGTTGATTTTTAATTTGAAATATATTTAGTAAATTATTTTTAATGATATGTGTATTATGTTTATGTTATCATAAATCTTACTAAAAACTAGTTGTATTTGGAATTAAGGTCAAAAAACAAGAATTCATCATAATAGCATACAATACGTAATGGAATAAATGTAATTTTAATACAATAAAGAAAGCTGAATGCATATAGAGAGAGACAATAATATTATAATTATTATAATATAAAAAGAGAAAAAGATAATACAGGTTAAATTCAACCGGTGTGTAAGGGTCAGGACAAATTTAGCATAGATTATTTGTTGGGAGCAGCGGGTGTCCTGTAGTGACTGTACATCGGTTCAGTACAAGATGCGGGATGGGGGCCCCCACCTGCAACATGTCTTCCCGAGAACTCCCCCCCGTTTATCCCTTTTTTTAAATACATGACGTCATCTATCATGTTAGCCCCTCTAGTATATCAAATAGGCTATTACTTCTTTTAGTTGTACAAAATAATTTTATATGTACAACATTATAGAATACAACTTTTCTTATTTGACATTAGGGTTCAATCACCTATCAGTATAACAGTTTTTTAGTTAAATTATAATGATATTTAATCAAATGTATCGTTTTTGATCTACAAGTCTTTCATATATGGTGTTAGGTGGACGTCCATAAACTATCTCCGTTCATTAGATATCGATGTTACTTTAACATATTTAAACAAGTAGTATAAACAAATATATGAAGTAAATTTTTCCATAGCGAATTTAAGTGAACTCATCAATTTTAGCCGATCAAATTTTATGTAGGTGTTAACTAAACTATTTTGGTAGTAGGATTAAAAAATATTTCTTTCTTAAAATCATACGTATTTTTTATTATTTTTTTTTTTTGTCTTTAGTCATTTGACTGGTTTGATGCAGCTCTCCAAGATTTCCTATCTAGTGCTAGTCGTTTCATTTCAGTATACCCTCTACATCCTACATCCCTAACAATTTGTTTTACATATTCCAAACGTGGCCTGCCTACACAATTTTTCACTTCTACCTGTCCTTCCAAAATTAAAGCGACTATTCCAGGATGCCTTTGTCTGTCCTAGGCCTATAAGTCTGTCTCTTCTTTTAACTATATTTTTCCAAATGCTTCTTTCTTCATCTGTTTGCCGCAATACCTCTTCATTTGTCACTTTATCCACCCATCTGATTTTTAGCATTCTCCTATAGCACCACATTTCAAAAGCTTCTAATCTTTTCTTCTCAGATATGCCGATTACTCAGATTACGTATTTTTAAATTCTACATTTAAAGATTTATGAAAATTTATAACAGCCGAAAGATTTACAAATAGATAATTTCGTTGAATGGAGATATTGTTTAATAAAAAGTATTGAATAGAATTTTTCCTTAACATTAATTAACATCTAAATTATAATTAAGTAAACAAATAAAGTAATTAAGTGAAATGAGGTCTCCTATGAATTCCTACCTTCTACGAAGACTTATTTTAAAATTCGAAAGGTCATCCAGAAAGTAAGTTCCGAATGACTATTAAAAATTCAAGATCTTACTGCTGTAAAATTGTAATTGGATTTTAAGTACAAATATTATTTTACTTCTCTAGCCCGTCATAGGTGTGGCATTAATCATAATAGGACACTAGAAGATATAATCTTTCATCATAAAGTGATACCACTTATGTCTCAAGCTACGTATTAACGACTTGTTTGACGACATCGTCGGCATGGAGCTATCGGACAAGAAGGAAGAATTCATAACACGGGACAAGCTCTGGTAGAAATTGCATGAGTGCAAGACTAGATGAAGATGACCAAACGGTTAGCTGAAGAAAATCGTGAGAAGACTTTGCATTATTGTAAATTAACACGACGTCCCGGATAAACAAGCCTCGTCGGTTTTCGAGATTACACAAGGGAATTTTTTCAGCGTCTCGCAGTAGACGTTATTATTGACTGTGCAGCCTTTTAGATCTTGCCTTTTTAGGCAAGAAGTCGATAAGTTAAACTTCTTTTTTATCTCAAAAAATTGTGCACATGTTTTTACGGAGTGGAAAACATTGGGTTACATTTTGTTTTTCTAGACGACAAAGTGTGTCACCACCCCATAGATTGTCATTTCGTTTCAGGTGTTATGTATGACACCTATGTTTCGAACCCCAATAAATATACGGTTGGGTCGTCAACTTGTTTTTTGTATCGAGTTAGAAACTCCAACGTTTTCTGTGCAATTTATTCTGTCCACCTGTTTCATTTTGTGATCTTCCGTAAGTATCTATCGTACACAAAATTTTTGACAATTCAGTTTCTCAGACACAATGCTTATCAAAGCAAACACAGAAAAATATATGATGGTCAATTGGTTGTTTCCTTTAAACTATTCGTCAATTGTACGCATATATAATGTATACTTTAAAAAAATAAATCTTTTAAATCACGATTGTATTGAATAAAAAATTGAAATAAAATTACAACTCAAAAGTAAAATCTAATTTAACATGATAAATAAACAAGAAATAACTGCAACTGTTTAATTGTAATAGTT
The DNA here is from genome assembly GCF_047948215.1 of Lycorma delicatula. NCBI lineage: Eukaryota > Metazoa > Arthropoda > Insecta > Hemiptera > Fulgoridae > Lycorma > Lycorma delicatula. The sequence continues at coordinate 100,025,313 of NC_134464.1, read as the reverse complement.
AAACGTCTTAAGAAGTCGTGATATTGTACACCTTAAAATAATAATATTATAACGGTATTACGAATTTCAATTAAGAAAATTATTCAGTTTCTTAAATTCAATTTAAATTTCTCACTTAACAACACAACTACCAATTCTTAACTTATTAATTATTAAATCAATAACTAATTATATTTTTTCCCATTCATTTAATATAAGTAATTAAATTAATTAATTATTTTTTTTTTATTGGTAGTTCGTTGAATTTCAATTAAAGAAAAAAATAATAACAATATCTTAGATATTTAATTATTAGCCACCGAATAATCCTTATATCTACGAGTATACTACTGTAATAATAGATAAAGATTAAAATGTTAATATTTTTTAGTTAATAGCTGATCAAGTATTATTTAAATAAATAAAAAGCATAGGTATTACTGTTTAATACTTAAAAAAAAAATCATTATTTATTACTAACTAGTTGAAAAATAAATATCCTTTTTCAATTAAAAGTTGGAATAATATTTCACCAGAAATTGCTACTGAATAGTAAAATGAAAAAAAAAATGAAAGAAAACAAACTTTTCGTTATTTCATTTTGTTTTCTTTTGAAAAGAAAATGAACTTATTCTAATATAAAATTTAAAAAATCTAATATGGACACCACATGACTTTCTTGTACGCCTATTAAATTACAGACACACATTTTTTTTAAAATGTTAAGTACATAAAATTTTATTTCATTAATAACTTCTAAAAATTTTGTTATTTTTTGTTATTGAATTATTTTATTCATCGTAAAAATTGTTCTACTATTTGAGGTTAATATATTATTAAGAAATCAATATATTTAAATAAAAAAGAAGTTAAAAAAAAGGAGATGATGTCTCGATTCTAACCGATGTGTCTTCCCCTTTTCAAATCCAAATATTTCATTAATTAAAATTTTATTTGGCTATAACTCTGGAACTAATGAAAATAAGTACCACTTATGATATCAATGAAAATGTCTTAATGAAGACTTATTACTGCAGTAAAACAAAAGTAAAAAATCCAGATTTCTTTGGATTTTGGGCTTTTCTGGACGCTTTTGTTTCAGTCGATTGAAACTACCCCGTGGGGTATGGAAATTAAATTTTTTAGCGTATGAAAAATTCCACGCCTGACCGAGATTCGAACCAAGGACCTCCCGGTAAAATACCGAGACGCTTCCAAATTTTACTTAAGTTTCCTTCTACCAATAAATCCGTGACATTCAGTATTTTTTCTAATTAATTTTTGGTTTTTGTCAAAATAACTTTGTTATCTGTAAATCTTTAATTTTTTTTAATTGTTTGTACTTTGTATAGTAAATATTGTAATCCCGAAAAATTTCGATTTTCAGATTTCAACGGAAATATCCATTTTGACCATCCCTGAATCCATTTTGACCAGTTTTGGCATGACGTTTGTACGTACTTACGTAAGTATCTCGTATAACTCAAAAACGATTAGCCGTAGAATGTTGAAATTTTGGTTTTAGGACTATTGTAATATATAATTGTGCACCTCCCCTTTTGATTGCAATTGGCTTGATCAAAAATGTCCCCAAAAGCCCAAAATCCAAAAAATTGGATTTTGGACTTTTTCTTAACTGTAATAAGCCCTGATTGAGATATTTTCAACGATGTATCATAACTGGTACTTTTTTTCATCGATTCCAGAGTTACAACCAAATAAAATTTTAATTAATAAAGTATTTGGATCTAACAAGGAGAAGGTACATCGGTTCGAATCCGAATTCATTTCCATTTTATTTAAGTTTTTTTTTTAATTTAAATATATTGATATATTATTAATTTATTAACCTCTGATTGTAAAACAATTTTTACAATAAATAATGATTTAATAATAACAATAAAAAAAAATTAAAAAAAAGAGAAGTTATTAGTGAAATAAAATTTTATGGACTTTTAAAAATGTGTATATGTAATTTCATAGGCGTACAAGGACGTCATGTGGTGTCCACATCAGATTTTTTTTTGGTTGAATTTAACATTAATCGTAAAATTTATTTTCAATTACTTCTACTGTGTTCAAGTTTAAAACCAACAAGGACAGATTACATTTTTATCTCACTTTTATTTTGAATCAAAGCTCCTTCAAAGCTTCTTCAATCTCCTTTCTTGTAACTATTGCCTAATTCTTGCACGTCTTGGTAGTAACTCTACCACAAACGTACAGAGTGATCAACTTAAATCCAACGCTACAAACGCAGTTGTGACTTGTAAAATTTTATGAATAAAATGAAAACGCAAATTAAATGTTGTATTTAAATTAATCAAAGTTTACTGATTTACCATATATTTACAAAAGATATTCGAAATTCGTATCCTGCGCAGCAATTCACTTTTGTACTAGAGCGATCATGTTGAAAATCACCTAACGCAAAAGGTTGTTGTCAATGCCGTCCATTTCTTATTGAGTGTTCGCCGTCAATTCATCAATAGTGTGGGGATTTGATCCATAATCTCTATCCTTAAAATAGCTACAAAGAAAAAAATCTCAACTAGACAAATCTCGGGAATACGAGACAGAGTGATGGAGGATATTACCCTTGGAACGTTCTTTTTATTATAAAAGTCGCATGAACGTGTGCTGATGAATCGTTTGATGTGTGACAGGTTACTTTGTATTTTCGAAGAAGAAACTGTACTCTCTCATGTTTTGTTAACTGAGCGTAATATTCTTTCAAAATTTACGCACATTTCTGTATTCACAATTCGATTAAAAAGGTTTTCTCGCTGCTAAAAAATGACCAGAAACACCGGGCTATACACTAATTTTCTCAAAATAAAGTGAACGCTCTAATATTTGAATATTTTCAATCATATAATATCTGTTTTTGTGCAAATTAACACGCCTATATCGGAAGTTGAGAGTTCCAGCGTTGAAGTCCTAGTAAAGACAGTTACTTTTGAATACTAGATCGTAGATACGGGTGTTCTTTGGTAGTTGGGTTTCAATTAACCATACATCACAGGAATGATCGAACTGAGACTGTACAAGATTACACTTCATTTACACTCATACTTATCATCTTACCTGAAAGGTAATTACCGGAGGGTAAAAATGAAAAAGAAAGAACACGCCCATATCAATAAAACCGTGTCTCGTATGACATGAAATACATAGCTGAGTTTATGTGTCAAAGGACAATTTTTTTGAGAAGAAAGCTGTAATAATAATAAGTTTTCATTTGCCTGATCTCTTTAGTTGTTTCACAGTTGTTATATGATAACGTTTCATTTATCATAAAGAATCTTATGACAAGATGTGTATGATGCTTTGTTGTGATAAACTTATGTTTTTTTCAATAGTCAGAAATTCTTTTTCGGAATAACGATTTTGGCGTCAATCCTAACGGAAGGTCACCTATTCCGTTTTGCAATTGAATTCGACCCTGTTTCTCCCCATTTTTAAATTTTCGCGTATGCCGTTTCTACATTATTTTTTAATTGAATTGTACTTGATAATTTTTTTAATATTAGTATTTGGATATTTTTTCGCGAATATTTGACGCGTTTCTTGAAAGAATGTAAAACGAACATAAGCTTCCACAATAGTAACCCTTTTCTGAATAGAATAAGGCATTTTAGAAAAACTCAACGAAACTATGCTGCTCTGAAGAATGATTTGTTTGGAACTGACAACATTAGATGAAAAATTTGTAGTAAAATACACACCTATAATTGCCTAGCACTAGTAATAGCAGCAGCAATGTTAAAGGTGACATCTTAAATAACTGGAATTCTTATTTGATTTTAAGTTGCTCAACCGATATTTAATTCCAAATTTTTTTTAAAACATACGAGTGAGCTATGTTATAAAAACTGAGAAAAAATGATTAAATTCAAATTTTTAACTATTTCTTAATAAAAATTTTAGAAATTTAAAATTGCACATGCCAAAAAAGAGGCATAAATTTTCTATTTAATTTTTTTTTTTTCTTGTAAAATATGAAACCACAAATTTTTATTTGCCACTCTTATTCTTGCACCGTTAAAACATTCCTTTTTATTTCTTAGTTCTTTATTTTATTTCATTACGTGATAACTTAGTATTTAATGGTAAATATTTTCTTTTATATAATTCAGTTGTGGGTCAGTTAGCGATGAGCGTGTTTTGCGGTTATGATCACCACTATACTTTATAATACCGTACTAGTTTCCCATCATGACAACATTCAAGTAGATTAGTTGTTAGTGAATATTCGTGAAGACTTTCACACGATGTGGATAGAAGAAGGGAGAGGGAGAGCTTACAGAAAAAGAACTGCGAGAGAGTGGTGCATTACAGTAAAATGGCAAAGCAGTAAGTATACTAGAGAGTATAGAATAGCAGTTCGTATAACTCAGAATGCGCTCACAGTAAAGTTATATTACTAGCACAAGTTATGTCACATATGCTCTTCTTCTTCCGGGACACGTCCATGTCCTCCATACCCTCTCCCGCCCCTCTTACTTACCCCCCTTCGGAGAAGTAACTATTCCACACTTCATCACTTCTTTTCATAACCCTCGTGAGTTGATGCAACCTTACTGAACGAATCATCCTTGCATGAGAGATCATCTTGTTTAATACTTTAATTCTATCTAACCGGCAAAGCGAAACCTGTAAAGTTATTTTATCCTTGATATATTGAATTTAGTTCACTTTCTTTTAGGTTATTGATGAATTCATAAAAAAATCAGAGTTCTTTAAAAATTATATTCTAATAAACAATATCTTTTAACAATTTTTTTATTTAAATTAGTTCATATACTAAAATTATCTTATTTTTTGTTTTACTTTCCTGGCATCAAAGCACTCTAGAGCTATGGTGCAAAAAGATAGTATGGTAATCAGGAAAAAAATGTGGTATGGAATTTTTTCCATTTCTCAACGTTTCATGATCCACGAAAAAATCAAAAGAAAGAGGGTAATGTTCATACATACGTATTTACGCGTATTATTGTGTTTGAAACGTAATAAAGTTTTACTGGATAATCCAATTTTGATTAAATTTTGTAAAATAATCACGATAAATAGAGAAATTTGTTAATGAAATTTTGGGGAAAATATCTCCAGGGAGTTTAATTTTCTTAAAATTTTACAAACGTAACCCCACTTTATATTAATCTCAGTATATGCGTGCATGTTTATTTTACCACTTTTTTTTAATTTCCAAATCCCCTTTCATAAAAATAGAAAAAGATTTTTATTAATGCATATTTTTTGTCAAAATTTTTGACCAAAAACAATAATAATTTTGGGGCGATATTGTAGCTGGGGGAGCCGATCAAAGTTTTCAAATATTTATTCTTTGAATTTTTCAAACTTTTTGTGTCTATTTCAACTTTTAATATTATTAAAATTTTAAATAATAATTTTTTAATTATAATATTACAATAAAATGTCATTATAATTCATACCCAACGTCCAAAAGAGAAATCTTTAATAACTTTTTTCTGGACGTACATCTTTTAGTGGGATTTGTTTTTGGTTACCCCTATTCATCATAGTAAACGTAAAAAAATTAAAACCATTTCTTGGCAGGGGATTTTGGAAGTGGTGGAGTGAAAAAAATAAAAAAAATACCGATTTTAGAAATTAAAAATTCTTTTTTGGTTTATTTAAACATATAATTTTAATTTGACAATAAAACTTTATCGTAAATTACCCCCCCCCCCCCCAAAAAAACGAAATATTAGGTAATTTGTTGTCAAGTATAATTATTTTTCCACTATATAAGAATAAATAACCAATGCCAGGAAAGTATTAGAACTTTTTTGTAGCTTTTCTTTTAAAATAAATCTGGATTTTATGAAAAATGATTAATTAGAACAGAAAGAAAGGAGTGTGACGGGAAAAAGATGAAATTAACTTTCTAGATAAAAATTTGTATTCAAAATCATAACAATTCAATTTTATTTTAATTTAAAGCAGTGGTTGATTTAAAGCAGGGACATATCAAATTATTTTGGTTAAACCAAAAAAATAATTAAATCATTAGCCAAATTTATATACGAGATTATAATAAAACAAGTCAAATCAATATTGAAAACCAATTAACTCTGGAAAAATGAGTAAATCAACCTCATTCATCCTCTAAAGTAATACCTTACGGTAGTTCCAGAGGCTTAACAAAAAAAAAAAATAACCCTGATTAAAGGTTACGTATATATATTTTTTGTTGTTTGTATTCTGATGTCGACATATTACATAATAGAATTATAAACGAGTGTTCCTGTCTATAGTAATAAATATATTATTATTACATTTCCTATTTAAAAATCGTTTTAAAAATTAAAGAGATAAAACATTTCATTTAATAGAAAGAAATAATATTAAAAATGCCTATCTTATAAAAACAAAATTTATAAAAAAATACAATAATGCAACTGTAATGACACGTTTATAATAAATTATAATATATAAAATTAGTTAAAACAAATTTAATATTATATTACAATACGAGTAGGATAAAGCAGCTTACACTTTAATATCAACGCATCATTTTATATTTAAATGACTTGAAACTAATGATGTGATATTTATAATTAAAGGCCCGATGTTTAATATAAACGAGGTGGTTTTAAATAGATTTTTATTAAAAATCACTGAAAGATCTTTAATAATTAAAAATAAATTATTGATTTCATTTTTACATAAAATATTTATTTTTCAAACCGAATGTGTTATCCAGTTTTAAGGGGTTGTAAATGGGTTTATATTAAATTATAAAATAGTTTATTACATTATATTTATTGACAATATGATTTTTTAGGTATATTTCATAAGAAAGCTACTTATTGTAATGGGTACCATAATTCGACTTTCGGAAATTTCGACATATCTTCGCATTTCACATCCCCCAGACATTTATATATACATACATATATATATATATATATATATATATATATCCTGTCCATAAAAGAAAGTGAATATATATATATCCTGTCCATAAAAGAAAGTGAATATATATATATATATATATATATTCACTTTCTTTTATGGACAGGATATCTTCCGTAATTTTGCGCCAATCACATTCAAATTGTTCCTTAAAAATAACACATCCGAACATTTGTTAACGGCCAAAACCGGTCCAAAGAAAAGGGAAATGGAGGGAACTTTTTGGCAAAAACAAAATATCCCTATAACTTTCTTATTAAGTAAAATATCGAATTTTTTTAAAGTTCCTACTATTCTTTGGATCAGGGTCTAAACTTATTTTGATAAAGTTTTTTGATATCATCAATAATTGGCCCAGGGGATGGAAAAAATGGGATTTTCAATACAAAAAACCTTCCTTAATAGGCTCGGTATCGAATAGGTTTAATGTGTTTGTTAGTTCTCTCCAAACATTACCTAAAATCATTGTCTGTACAATGTCTTGATATGACCAACCGTTACGGTAATGTAACGGTAATTTGCTGGAAATGTAAGAAGATGGGCTTGTCGTATGCTAAACATGTGAAATACTTTTCACATGCAACTATTGTCGTATTGAGTAAATTTGAAATTTTGCTTATTTTTTTTTTTTAGGTGGAAATCTTTTTTATATCCTATCTAGCACCGGCGAAATCTAGCTCCGCCTTCTGGCGTGCCGAAAATAATTTTTTTTCTATTACTGTTTTTATGGTTTTTTTTATGATTACTATTTTTGATTGTATTCTTAATATTTGGTGTTTGTGACGATCTTGGGATTATCATTGCTGGTTTTTTAATTCGTAAGTCAAGCAATAAGAAACTAAACTCAGTCTATCTCGATCCTAAACAAATCAAATCTGGTATTAAAATAAAACAGACCATTCTTAAAATACATAAAAAGTAAACATAAAAAAATAAAGCCGAAATAAATTTAAATCATCAATTATACAACACATTGTATAATGTGATCTGATGTGCTTCAGAGTATCTCCGAAATGCGTTAACTACGCGTTTCGTAGTTACATTTCCACTCCACTACTACGCATTTCCACTCCACGTGGAGTGGAAATAGCACTCCACTACGTGGACTGCTAGGTAGAGCTGAAAATAATTTTCAATTCAAAAATAACCAGTAATTTACAGGTTTTTTTTAAAAATAAATTATTATATGGAAGGAATTTAATGAGTAAATTCCATAATAATAAGTTCATTTTATTGTTTTTAATATAAAAAAAAAAACCTTTCGACACGGCGGAAGTAGATTTCACCGGAGCAAAGTAGAGGATAAAAAAAAATTTGCACCTTAAAGTTAAGAAAAAAATCAAATTTACTCAACACGACAATGGTTGCATGGGACAAAAAAATCTTCTTACAATTCCAGCAATATTTTGGTCATTTCTTGCCGTAAGGGTTGGTCATATAAAAAATTATTTCAGACAAAAGTTTTAGGTAATGTTTAGATGAGTAACGACCATTTCAAACCGATTCGATATTGTGCCTCTTGAGGGAAGTATGAATTTTTTTGTTTCAAAACTCCATTTTTTTCTACTCTCTGGGTCAATGGTTGGTGAAATCGAAAACTTCATTTTTTCTACTCTCTGGGTCAATGGTTGGTGAAATCGAAAACTTTTAGTTATATAAATTTTAGGTCCTTATCCAAAGAATAGTAGGAATTTTAAACGAATTCGATATTTTACTTAATAAGAAAGTTGTGGCGATATTTTATTTTTTCGAAAAATCCCCATCCGATTTCTACCCCATGGTCCGATTTTGGCCTTTAACGAACTCGACCAAGATTTTTTGACGAGATTTAAGGAACAATTTGAAAGTGATTGCGAAAAATTACAGCAGTTATCGTGTCCACAAGGAAGTGAAGTATATATATATATAAATATATATATACACTTTTGAGCTGACGGTGGTTTTGGGGTCTGGGGGATGTGAAACGCGAAGATATGTCGAAATTTTCCGGAAGTCAAATCATGGTACCCATTACAATAAGTAGCTTTCTTATGAAATCTACCTAAAAATAAAAGAAAAAAAAGTAGTTATCGATTGTAATGATAGCAGTAATATTAAGTATTCCCGACAGTAATTTGTAATATTTTATTCTGTGCATTATTACAAAAGAAAGCTTCAGAAATAATAATAATTACGATTATAATAATATAACTGTTATAATCTAAATGTCAAAATGAAGAAGATCGTTGCATATTATGCTGGACAGAGGAGAGTTCAACTCATTTTATCAAGGTAGTCTTGTTTTACCGTAATAGGTCACGGCCGAATTATACTCATGAGTATACATGCTTGATAGATGATGACATTTGCATTATGTCGGTAACGTTGCTTTTATTCTACCAATAGTTAAACATGACTAACAGTTTTAGGTTCTTTCTTCTCTCTTTTGCCCTATAGCAATATAACCGTTTTATATAAATATTAGTAATATAAATATGATGAAAAGTAATTTACTAATGTAAGAAGACAGTAATAATAATAATAATAAAGGAGATGTATTACTTGTGTGAAACACAACTAGTGAAAACTTACATGAATTTTTACAAACATACAATAAACAGATTCAACAATTTAAATTATATTTATTTCATATTAAAATTTTGAATTACTTAACATTTATTTTTACATAATATTCTTAATGGAGATCACATCGTGAAACGTTCGGATTCAATTTCAATCAGAAATCTTGCTCAATTTAATGGTTTAGGAATCGACCTTATATTCTTTTGTTAGTACTAACGATAATTATAGTAAAAGAAACTAGTTTATACAGCATGGCCAAGCTAACTTTTAACTTAGCGAGAGAGCACACTGCTTTGTTTTTTTTTTAGTAAAAAATCTCTTTCGGCACGCCGGAAGGCGGAGGTAGATTTCACCGGTGCTAAGTTGGGGATAAAAAGGATTTCCACCTAAAGTTAAAAAAAACTTTAGATTTACTCAATACGACAGTGGCTGCACCTGAAAAAATTGTCACATGTTTAGCATATGATAAGCCCCATCTTCAGACAATTCAGAAAAATTTTGTTCATACCTGGCCGTAAGGGTTGGTCATATCAAAATATTTTCAGACAAAAGCTTTAGGTAATGTTTAGAGGACTAACGAACACTTACTGTGCCTATTTAGGAGGTATGATTTTTTTTCTATGAAACCCCATTTTTTCCACCACCTGAGCGAATGGTTGGTGATATCAAAATATTTTACTTACATAAGTTTTAGGCTCTTATCCAAAAAAAATACTAGGAACTTTAAACTAATTCAATAATTTGATTAATAAGAAAGTTATAACGATATATGTTTTTTCGAAAAATTCTCCCATTTCCACCTCCATGGTCCGATTTTGGCCGTTAACGGAACTCGACCGAGATTTTGGGACTTTTTAAGAAACAATTTCAAAGTGATTGGCGCAAAATTCTCTCGTTTCCACAAGAATATGAAATATATATATATATATATATATATATATATATATATATATATATAAATAAACGTTTGAGCTGACGGTGGTTTTAGGGCGGGGGGATGTGAAACATAAAGATATGTCGAAATTTTCCGGAGTCGAATCATGGTACCCATTACATAAATAGCTTTCTTATGAAATCTACCTAATTGAGATAATCATGTTTCGAGTGGTAGACTCATTTTTATATCATTTACTGATTATGTTACGATGTAATATACGAAGCCAAGACTGAGAAATATTTCTTTATAATAAATATATAGACAGATTTTTTTGAAGTTCTTTTTTTTAACCCTATTTTAGTAGAAGGGGGTTGTTATTCCTAACCATCAATTTGGTTTCCCGAGTAAACAGTCCAGCAGTGAAAAATCATAGAACTGTGGATGTCATCAACGGTTGCTTTGAAAGGAAAGACTACTACTCGCCGGTATTTTTTGATATCCAACAGACTTTCGATAAGAAATGACTTCCTTTAAGTAACTTACGAAAGTTGTTGCTTGGTCTACTTCCCAAGCTTAAAATGTGCCTGTTAAAACCATATTATTTGGTATTTGCTTTTCTTGGCATTTCTTCCACCATTACTCCATTCGGTCACCCTAACGCATAAGACCGAATATCTGCGCCTCGAAACAGATCTGGCAGATCTGCGAATATCTGCCAGGCTCGAAACAGTTTAGCCCAGTGTCCTAAATTGCTCTTACAGCTTACCTAACAGCGTGAGCGGACTAAGCGCGTTGCCATACACCACCCGCTCATGTATCTCAACCTCTCAATTGTCATATATTTACTGAAATGGGTAGGTGCATCCGACAACTAATAAAAATATATGACAGCCATAAATTAAAATTTACTTTGTCTACAGAGTAATTCGCTGCCACGCCTAGGTCGCTGAATGCCAGCAAGAACCTGTCCACTATACTAAAGTGCTTGGAGCCTTAACTGGCTGGTGGTCAGCCATATATTTTTAGGTTAGTTTCCGACAGCAGTGTGGTAGGAGTCTTCCCTTAGATAAACTATTGATGTCGGTTGAACATAACAACCGCATCAAGAAACTCCCACACGGTCCAACAATGCAGCTTTTGCAACATTGACTCACCGCTTATGAGTGGCCAATTTTCCCTTTGACCTCTAAGTTCCAGGGTAGCCCGGTCGCTGGCCCCTCCAAGAGCAGCTCAGTCAAACATCAGGTGTTCCTTTGACTGGACCTCCCCGCAGACGCAGAGCCGATTAGCTGCCAGGCGGAACCGCAACAGATATTGGTTCAAATTAACATGGTTGGTGAGCACCTGGACACCCGTTGCCCTTAAAAACGAACTAGAGGCATACCATCCCTCCAGATCCCGCATAAACTTGTACAGGGATCTTCCCTTAGTCGTGGTGTGCCACGACTAATTCCAGCTGCCATGCTTTCATCGCGAGGCTCTGCAGCCTCTTTCGCTCGTGGGAAATGGGCAACTGAATAAAATTTAGATACGGTGCATTGTGATCACCGTTCCGCTCCGGTACTGGCCCGGATCGAAACCGCATCCCAAATATCTCGGCTTACTTAGCCAAGATAGGCGTTTTGGCATCGAGCCCCGTTTAACTGTTAGGATGAAATGGATGTATGGAGAATTGTGTGATGGAGCAGCGGTGGGGAGCGTGTAGGCATTGACCTACAACCCGAAAGCGGACCAGAGTAGAGAAAGTTAAGTTATGTTTTCATTATAAGCTTAATAAATTTGTGAATCTGTTTTTTGATGTTTAGACAAATCAAGAGGAATTTGAGTAAATTGAATTGCAGGGAAAAATAAAAAAAAGTGTTGCGATTAACACTTGTTTTGTTGGTATGATGATAGTATTTTTGGTGTTTAAAGACAATTAAGTTATCATCTGAATGTATAGTCAACTTGAAGTTAGATATAGAAAAGGTTTTTGTGTAAACCATTTGGTGTTAGAGAAAGGCGCCGGGATCGTGCTTACGCGAATCGGTTAATTTGATAGTTGAGGGTTGTAAATTATGGTAGGTGGTCGTGATTGGAAGAGGCCATTCGAAGACGATATTAAGTTGCGTATATACATTGATAGAAATGTCTGCCGAAGCATCTGCATCAGTGGTATCCTGATAGAGCCAAAAAGATGAGTGTGTTTGTTATCAAGTTTAGAGAATCTAAAAGACGATCTCTGGTAAAGGCCATTAGGGCTAGGAACTAAGGAGGTGGCGATCGGGTCTCTTCCCCTATTACAAGGCTTTTCCTAATAGGGTCAGGAGTCCTTTTTTCTTTAAGTAATGGTCTACATTTCCTTTGTTTGTTTTACGTTTTCCATTTTTGTTTTTACCCAGAAACTTTCACGATTTGTGTATAATCCTAGAAGATCAGCATTCTGATAAGTTTTGACTGATTTACTAGAGCATACTGGTATAAATGGTCTCTAATTTATCTCTAAACTTTCTCTTCAACATTCGAATTCAACGATTAACTTGCTGCAACACAACTTACTTACAGTACATCAAATTGGTGGAGAAGTTTTTTAATTGGAAAAAAAAACCCAAGTTTCACTACTAGCTATTTTTTATCTGGAGTTAATAGAAACGACAAATCCACAATTAAAGTTTTAATATTATCAGATCCATTTAATTTTTGGGAGTTTTGTCAGATAATGTTAAAGGGGAAAAGCAAAACCAGAATTTTGAAAATATTAAAATATTCTATTTTCTTACGTTTTCCTCAACCATGAGTTTTCGACAGATTGCACCTAAACTTTTAATTCATTTTTTAAATCCTCCCCAATAATTACATTTTTTAATATCATTAAACATACTTAAAACTTGCGCATATTATTGCATAGGTAAAACATTTATTTACGTATGATAATTATTTTTCTCAAGAATGATCAACATACGAAGATATTAATTGTCAAAGTTTAGGAACTTCAGTTGACGTGCAGGATCGGGACGGATTATTGGATTAGCGACTGGCTTCTTACTATCTACGACGTCCTCAGCATCCATTTAATGTATTATTTACTGTGTACAATAAGAGCAGTTAAGAGCTCTACTGTACTATTAACTGTGGCAGTACTACTTCAGAAACTTCAAGTAGAATTATTGCATTGCTTGTTTATGTATTTACGGTTTCATGTATAATATGTTGTAATATATTTGTAGTATTAATTACAGATAAAATAGCCAGATTACAGAGGTAGACAATATACATAGATGTTATGATACTAGTATTACATATATATATATATAGATATATATACTAGCAAACCAAGAAATGCTTCGATATTGGTAGATTTGTGTATATATATATATATATATAGATTAAATGAACGAAATTGAAAGTTCACCCTTTCACCCTTCAACCCCTTTCCTTTTCACCAATTTTAATTTTTACCTTAATCCCTTTCCCTTTTCCCCTTTTCTTTTTTCTCTTTTCTCCTTTCCATTTATTTTCCCGTTTTTTCCTTTTTCCCGTTTCCTCCGTGATTACATTTTTCCCTTCTACCTTTTTTACCTTCTTCCTTTTTACCATTTTCGAATTTTCCTTTTTCCGATATTTCCCTATTCTTCTTTTCCGATTTTTCCCTTTCTATTCTTTTCCCCGCGCGTAAATCGATCCAGTAGTTTTTTAGTCTATAGCGGATATACATATGGGAAACATTGAAATGGAATTGTAAAATATTTAGTATAGCATGTGTTCCTTTTACGTCCAATAGATAGCGATGTTTTTCAAAAAAGCATGTTTTTACCTGTCACAGGTGTGACATCGTAGGTATATAAATACTAGTTACATAAAAACACGCGCGTATTCGAATGCAACGTTGTGCCAAAAATTTCAAGCAATCGCTGTAGTACTTTCGGAGATTTAAGATCTTGAACAAAGGAACGTTTTTCTTTATATATATATATATATATATATATATATATATATATATATATATATTATATATATATATATATCTGAATATATTCAGAAAGTTTTGATTTGGCTTTACCCAAATTTCAAAATGGAATATAAATTTATTTCACAAGACAAATAAAGATTTTATTTCTATAATTCTATATTTCAATATAAAATAGCTAATTATTTTACACTCAAACTCATCGGCAAATAATATGACCCGAGTAGTAAAAATATAAAGATGTTTTACAGGATTTTTTTTTAACTCATTAATTAATGAAGATATCAAAATAAATATTTTATTTGGATAGTATAATGTACTAATAGTATAACTAATGCTGAGATGGAACTTCTGTACAATAGAATTTTACATGATTCAGTTAAATTACACGGTATTATTTACACAATAAATAAATAAATATATAATAAGCTAATCAGAATTATATTATACCTTTTTTTTCTAGAAAAAAAGCTATAACTTATTGGAATTAAATTTATTTCGTTAAAGTTATTTGAATTGTGTATATAATACAATAATTTTGAAAATTGTAAACGTCCGGAGGTGGATAAAAATGTTTATAAACTCAACCAGCATTGTTCGTACGTGGTTAGAGGAAACATTTCTGTGCATTTAATGTAACCTGTCAGTTATAATAGCATTAAGTTACGTTCATTTTAAACATAAATTTTCTGTTGGACATCCCAATTACTCACTAATTAAATACAGATAATATCCAGTCGGCATATTATGGATATAAACATGAAATAATAAATTTTATAAAACGTGCATCTTTCTACGTAACAGATTAATTATAAAACTGAAAAAAAAATTCAGGAATAAATAAAATCATATTTTCTAATAATTTATAAACAGATTTTTTTTCTCAGAATTTAAATTTAAAATAATACAAGATAATAATTGTAGCCCATCAATTAATTTATATATAAATAAATTGATTATATTTATATGTGGCAATGTATAGTTTTTCATATTTACTTACTTATTAAAAAAATATTTCTTAACAATGGCGTAATTTCTTTGTTAGATTCTAATTAACGACTTATACTGAAATGTTGATTTCGGGGTATAACAAGTTATAATATATAAATAAACTAATTATTTTTTATTTATCCTTAAAATGATATGAATATTTCGAATAATCCAAAATACAGTTCTAAATTTCTGAAAAAAATAATATTCTATAAACTTTCTGCCGCAAAATAATCTCTTAGTGTAGAATTAAAATAACAAAATGAACTTCCGAAAAAAAATCCAAATTGGAATTATAAAATGCACATATTTTGAGCAACGTAACAGAAGGAGATGGTTCTTTACTCAAATTTTTATTGTATTCTATTAACAAAGAGTAGGAAGTCTGTATTCAATAAGCATCTCAGCATTAGGTTAGGTTTTTTATCACAGCTACCGAACTATAAATAAAATCAATGGATAGATTTATGAACAAAGCCTCTCAACCTTTAATTGCACAGTTACCAATTGCGCAGTACTTTAAATAGTTTTTTGCATAATTAATACAGATCTACAAAAAAATAAAGTAAATAAAATAAATGAATAGGGATAGAGATGTGGGTAAAAAAGGGATTCGGAAAAACCATAAACGAACAAACAAACTTCCATCGAAGGAAGATTCAAGGTCCTCTCAGGCATCTGACACTCACCATGTTCATGTTTCCTCAAGGTAATCGAGTTATCTTTTGCCAAGAACGACGTAGCAAATAATTTATTGACGTTTTTCAACAAATCAGTTGAAGTATATACTGTTAACAACTGTGTTTCCTCGGTGTTACAGAACTAACGAACTGAAGGAAAAACTTTGTCCGGCCTCAGGAATGTACGAGTATGTAGCCTCTGTAACAGTATTATCCAACTGAATTATACAAAACCGTTCAGTTAGCAAATAGGATTCGTTTTACATATATATGTTACCGTGAATGACCGAAATCAGAGAATGACAATATTCTCCGATGCATGTTGAAACATACCAAATACGTTGGTGAAAGACCGAAATATTTGCGTATATAAATTAAAATCTTCGCCGGTGTAACACAGATAAGCTCCAGTAGCGGTTGAAACGATAACTGGAAAATAAAAAAAATCTCCCAATACCACTCTCTGAGATAAATAGATTACGGGAGAAACTCTTGTAAAAAAAATGAAGTTAAAATTTAAACCAAACGTAAAATATGCTCGCTTCGCTGGCTAACCTCGTCTAATTAACGTTAAATATATAAATTATATATGCTATTCTCCTACATTGGAGGCGATTATAAATTCACCGCATTCAGCAAGCGAAGCTGATGGTAAAAACTTGAATAAAAATATTTTTATACAAAAACTGAACAAAGGGCAAACCATCAGATCATTTATTTGTTTCTTTATCGTTCATCCATGCAGTTAAAATATTCTGAATATCCTGATTGACACTTTAATTTTTAAAAATTCAAAAAATATGATTAAATTTTGTTAGTAATTTTTATCGACGATTGTGTGACGGTACTGGAAAACCGTTAACGTCAAAAAGTGACGACAATATTGAGCGAATCAGAGACATGATACGGTACGACCGGCGATTAACTGTCAGAATCGCTGCAGAATTTGAACCGTACCACAATCCATCAAATTTTTAAAAAGAATTGGATATGAAAAAAGTTTGTGCAAAATTGGTCCCTAAAAATCTCACTGATGAACAGAAATACAATAGGGTGGAAGTGTGCCACGATCTTCTACGGCGAATTAAAACTGATCCTGATTTTGTAAAAAAATGTTAATACTCGTGATGAATCTTTGATATTTGAGTACGACACAGAAACAAAACCCAAGAGCAAGGAATGGCAGACTTCAAATTCACCACGTCCCAAAAAAGCAAAAATCAAAACCATGCTAACTTGTTTCTTCGATAATAATGACATTATCCATAAGGAGCTTTTGCCTACAGGACAAATTGTAAATCATTATGTTTACCGAGAAATTCTTGAAAGACTGTAGAAAAGATTTATCCGTATGAAACCAGCCATCAAAGACAACTGGATGCTGCATCATGACAATGCAACTTGTTATATTGCACTCTTAGTTAATGAGTTTTTGGCAAAGAAAAACATTCCTGTAGTTCCTCAACCACCTTGTTCTCCTGACTTGAGTCCCTGCAACTTTTTCCTGTTCCCGACTTTAAAAAACCACCTCAAAGGGTGCCATATTGGAACAGTAGAAAACATTAAAAAAATTTAACAGACCATCTGAAGAATATTCCGGTTTTTGAGTTCCAACGCTGCTATGAAGAGTGGAAAAACCGTTTAAAGCGTTGCTTGGCTTCCCAAAGGAGTTATTTTGAAAGTGATATAGTTCATGTATAATTGGATTGCAAATAAAGAGTTTTTCTGAGCCAGTCTCATTACTTGATATATATATTTATACAATTTAAAACCAAATTGATAAAAATTGTAGAAGTCATAATTTTAGGACCGAAAGAATATTCCGGTTTTTGAGTTTCAGCGCTGCTATGCAGAGTGGAAAACCCGTTTAAAGCGTCGCGTGGCTTCCCAAAGGAGTTATTTTGAAGGTGATATAGTTCATGTATAATTGGATTGTAAATAGAAAGTTTTTCTGAGCCAGTCTCATTACTTGATATATATATATATATATATATATATATATATATTTATACAATTTAAAACCAAATTGATAAAAATTGTAGAAGTCATAATTTTAGGACCGAAAGAACTTTTTATGAAAATATTATTTCTAATAATTATATCTTTTAAGTACTAATCATTTATAGGAAATATAAATAAGAATAATATTTTATTAAATCTAAGCCGTTTATATAGTATACCACCTTCTATCAATTAATTAATCTTCAATCTTTTGTACGATTTTTTAAAAAAAGTTAAAAAAGAATAATCACTTTGTTCTTCTTATGCGTAAATATTTATTTATTTTTATTTATTATTTTTTATTATATTTTAAAGTGCATGTAATAGTTCCATCATTATTTCCTGTCCTATTTTACCACTCTCAACTACTTTACAAATTTTATCATATTGTTTACTAATTTAAACAAAGAGTTTATGTATCTAAATTTGAAACTCATTCTTAGGCAGTTTCATTAAAGAGAAAATACTAAAGAAAGAGTTTTAAAAAAGAAAACAAAGGAAATTAAGTCGTTTTTTACGTATTAAAACTAATTAATTTTCACACAAAATGAAAATCAGAAAAAAAAATTGTAAAAATAAAGAATTTCTTATATAAAAATTTAAGACTGATCATTTTTTATTGTCTTAACCTTATCTGGACGATTTTGGATGTAGTTTTCTAGTTGTGGGCCATTATTAAAGTAATATATAAATGTTTCTATCAGTAATTATATTTAAAAAAAAAATAGAAAAAATAATTAAATTTAGCGAATACTCCTATCTCAAAACAATATATATTTTGATAGTATGCTGTAAACCAAATCAGCTGTTTTCGTATTTAATTTTCCGTAAAAGTAATTCCTTTTTATAAATATACTACGTATTTTATTATGTTTAAAAGTAAAATGTACAAAAAAAAAGAATGAATTTCTTTTTAAATTTAAACAGTAAATATTTAGCATTGTGTGGTTACGCGTACGTGTGTGTGTTTTTAAAATAGGGGGTGTTTATGTTTATACAGAACTGTACAATAATAATAATAATATTATGTTTGTTGTCACAAACTATTCTCCGGTTAGTTGTTAAGTAAGTAAATCAGTATTATTTGTTAAGGTTGGACAATGGTCATTCAATGAAATAACAATAATAGATACTAACAATAAGAACATAGTCAACTGAAAGAATCGCCCTTGCTACCCCACAGGACCCTTTAGTAGTTGATTTATTTACTGTGAAGATTGGAAACCAAGGGACGTTGTTATTATTCCATTACTTTCAGCGATATCAACAATTCCTTAAGAATATAAGAATAAAATATACCGTGCGCGCGCGAATTCCCGTTTGTTATAATCATTACTTTTTTTATTAATGAAACCAATTAAAAGTTGGAACAATAAATCGAATCTTATTTTTTAAAAAAAAACCTATTTTCCAGTTATATTCTGCAATAAAAAGAAAATATGATTATTTCTAAGTATAAAATACAAAATTCATTTGTCGTTTTGGAATAATAGTTTTCAGGACTAGGCTGAATACTAAACAATATTACTTTCAGAGAAATAACTCTGATTAGTAGTGTTTTTTCTACTGTTGATTTACATGTATCATAGTCATAAGAAAGACTGGAGAAAATTAAAAAGAAACAAGTTGTTGAAAATATTTTTATGGGATACAATCTTTCCTCTTGAGAGGAGAAAAATAATTAATATTATTTTAAAATTATAAAATAATATAATTTAAAAAGTCCAATATTTATTTTTTGCGTTTTCCCAATTTTTAAAATAAAGAAATGTTTTACATTTAAAAGGTGCAAAAATCTGTAATGAAGAATAAATTATATTTTATATTAAAAGGTACAAAAATTAAATATTGAAATAAAATTTATTTATAATTTTTTTTTTTGTTAAATTTACAAATTTAAAAAAAAGAAGGATAATGGTTAATTTTTTTAATGATTTACACAAGATTTTTATGTTAACATAACCTGTATTTTTTTAATATGTGTGTTTCGTGTAACTCAACACAATCCTTCAGTTTACGAAAAACATACTTATTATTGTTCTGTTTGCATTTTTAACAAATTACCAAACTATTTAAAAAAATTTCCTATTAGTTTATTAAATCATTCTTTTATTTTTATATAAAAAAATTCTATCCATAAATTTGTAAATAATATTAATTTTTTTAAATTAAATTTTCGGCATTTCCTTTTAATATGTAGATAAGTATATATTAACATAATTTTCATTGGCTCCAAATTAATTTTTATTTATTTCTTAGTAATTTTATTTACTTAGTACTTTTTTAATTTTTAATACTATTATGAATTCACTTTTTTAATTATTAACATGAACTTAAACCATTTCTATTTTGACTTCCTTATACGAAGTAAAGGAAGTATCGAGATTCCGGAAAATTTCGGTTTTCAGATTTCAATGGAAATATCTATTTTGAACATTCCTTAATCCACTTTGACTAGTTTCGGCGTGACATCTGTACGTACGTACGTGTAAACGTATGTATCTCGCATAAATTTTGGATTTATGACTATTTTAACATCTAGTTGTGTACCTTCCGTTTTGATTCCAATCGACTGGACCAAAAGTATTCAAAAAGGCCCAAAATCCAAAAATCTGGGTTTTTGACTTTTTCTTAATTGCAATCATAAGCCTTCATTGAGAGCTTTTCAACAATATATCATAAGTGGTAATTATTTTCACCGGTTCCAGAGTTATAGCTAAGTAAAATTTTAATTAATGAAATATTTGGATCTTACAAGGGGAAGATCCATTTCCTCCTTATACGGAGGAAATGAATTAGAAATGGTGTTATAGAGGAAGAAGAGGAACTTGAGGAGGATGAAATGGGAGAAACAATACTGAGATCTGAATTTAAGAGAGCATTAAAAGATTTAAATGGCAGAAAGGCTCCTGGAATAGACGGAATACATGTAGAATTACTGCGCAGTGCAGGTGAGGAAGCGATTGATAGATTATACAAACTGGTGTGTAATATTTATGAAAAAGGGGAATTTCCGTCAGACTTCAAAAAAAGTGTTACAGTAGTGATACCAAAGAAAGCAGGGGCAGATAAATGTGAAGAATACAGAACAATTAGTTTAACTAGTCATGCATCAAAAATCTTAACTAGAATTCTATACAGAAGAATTGAGAGGAGAGTGGAGGAAGTGTTAGGAGAAGACCAATTTGGTTTCAGGAAAAGTATAGAGACAAGGGAAGCAATTTTAGGCCTCAGATTAATAGTAGAAGGAAGATAAAAGAAAAACAAACCAACATACTTGGCGTTTATAGACCTAGAAAAGGCATTCGATAACGTAGACTGGAATAAAATGTTCAAGTCCGACAAGGATGTTCCCTATCTCCGTTAATCTTTAATCTTTACATGGAACTAGCAGTTAATGATGTTAAAGAACAATTTAGATTCGGAGTAACAGTACAAGGTGAAAAGATAAAGATGCTACGATTTGCTGATAGTATAGTCATTCTAGCCGAGAGTAAAAAGGATTTAGAAGAAACAATGAACGGCATAGATGAAGTCCTACGCAAGAACTATCGCATGAAAATAAACAAGAACAAAACAAAAGTAATGAAATGTAGTAGAAATAACAAAGATGGACCACTGAATGTGAAAATAGAAGGAGAAAAGATTATGGAGGTAGAAGAATTTTGTTATTTGGGAGGTAGAATTACTAAAGATGGACGAAGCAGGAGCGATATAAAAGGCCGAATAGCACAAGCTAAACAAGCCTTCAGTAAGAAATATAATTTGTTTACATCAAAAATTAATTTAAATGTCAGGAAAAGATTTTTGAAAGTGTATGTCTGGAGTGTCGCTTTATATGGAAGTGAAACTTGGACAATCGGAGTATCAGAGAAGAAAAAATTAGAAGCTTTTGAAATGCGGTGCTATAGGAGAATGTTAAAAATCAAATGGGTGGATAAAGTGACAAATGAAGAGGTATTGCGGCAAATAGATGAAGAAAGAAGCATTTGGAAAAATATAGTTAAAAGAAGAGACAGACTTATAGGGCACATACTAAGGCATCCTGGAATAGTCGCTTTAATATTGGAAGGACAGGTAGAAGGGAAAAATTGTGTAGGCAGGCCACGTTTGGAATATGTAAAACAAAATGTTAGGGATGTAGGATGTAGAGGGTATACTGAAATGAAACGACTAGCACTAGATAGGGAATCTTGGAGAGCTGCATCAAACCAGTCAGATGACTGAAGACAAAAAAAAAAGAAGGGGAAGGCATATCGGTTCAAATCCGACTTCATCTCCTTTTTGTATTTTTAGCTTTCTTTTCTTTTTAATTTAAATGTATTTATTTATTAATAAATATTAACCTCTAATTGTAAAAAAAAAGTTTTTCAATAAATAATAATTCAATAATAACAATAAAAAAATTAAAAAATATCAGAAGTTATTAACAAAATAAATTTTACGTACTTTTCATTTTAAAAAAATGTATGTATGCAATTTTATATGTGTACAAAGAAGTCATGTAGGGCTCACATCAGATTTTTTTTTACAGTTATTACTATTATATTTTTTTATGATTCTCTGATCATGATTTTATCAAATTTTCCTTGAACCATCCAGGCAAAAAGTCTGAACTACCAATCCTTGGCATTCCTTTTTTTTATCTGAGGAAAAAAGTACACTTATCCATTCCTGACGTGATCCATAAAACGTATTATTACGTGTTAATTAGATTATTTATATATTAAAAATAAGTCACTACTCGAAAACTACAATTCAATAATTTTAATTGAGATAAGAACTATCATAGATTAAATAACAAAAGTGATTTTTATGAAGCAAAAATACTGCTGTAGATTTTGCTATAAGATTTTAACAATATTTTTTTACCGATAACATCAGTAAGTGTTGTAGTGTTACTACAATAACCATGAATTTATGAAAAAAAAAGTTTAAATTTCCAATTGAATTTTCCTTTATGAAAAATAAAACTATTAATTAAAATGTATAAATTATTATAATTCTAGATACATAAAAAAACCAAACAATAAAAATTAAAAACAAGTAAAGTCCAAGCGGGTCGTCCGGTTTTGAGGCCGTAGACAACATTGAATGTTGAATCGGATCATGAGGCATGTCCTCCACGGTTCTTGAACTTGCACCGGTCCTTTGAAGAGTGCACAGCGTCGCCAACATCAGCGTTGTCATTATAAAGGGACCGATGACCGAACATCTGAAAACTAAATCTTTGCACACCTTGCTGAGCACAGAGTTCTTTTTTTTTTTGGTAAAACAAATAACGTATGTATCAAAAGTTGTTCCATTTACGGGAGAAAAAACGTGAATTTTACATCAGTTTTTACTTTTAGAATTACAAAAATTAAACTGTAGCTTTTAACTATTAAACGTAAGTAATAAAATCCATAAACGAAATCAAGAGCTAAAAGCGAAACGAGAGGAAAATATAACAGAAAAAACTTATTTAAAATTCGGGTTTTTTAAAAATAATCAAGAGACGAAAATTAACTTAATTCGTAGCTTTTGAACGCTATATTGTTTGGTATTCATCAAAAACTGAATGATTTTACAACACCTGAATGATTTTACAAGATACTGTGTATAGAAAACAATATTTTGGATGAATATTAACCTATTATACATTAGAAAATTTCCATTAAAAACAATTCTTTTTTATTTTTTTTATTTTACAAAAATTAAACTGTAGCTTTTAACTATTAAACGTAAGTAATAAAATCCATAAACGAAATCAAGAGCTAAAAGCGAAACGAGAGGAAAATATAACAGAAAAAACTTATTTAAAATTCGGGTTTTTTTAAAAATAATCAAGAAACGAAAATTAACTTAATTCGTAGCTTTTGAACGCTATATTGTTTGGTATTCATCAAAAACTGAATGATTTTACAACACCTGAATGATTTTACAAGATACTGTGTATAGAAAACAATATTTTGGATGAATATTAACCTATTATACATTAGAAAATTTCCATTAAAAACAATTCTTTTTTATTTTTTCTTCCTGGATCTGTTACAGTTAACACCAATTTGTTATTCAATTTTTAATTAAATTGAATTTTTAACGTTCTTTTGTTAATCATTAAATTTTAGGTGTAACCTGAGAATTTGACAATTAGTAAATAATATTTAAAATGTTAAAAAACATTTTAAAAACTACACTATCGTGATCTCTTACATCATTATGATAACAATTAATGCAAGCGTGTTTACTTATATTGACATTTTATATATATAGTTTATTTATGTATGCACGCCTTATTCAGGGTGTTCGCTGGAAATCCCACTTTACACGATTTTTGTAATGCAGTTTACTTGTGATTCCTTAATCGGAGCCGATTGTAAATACACGATCTGTGAGAAAACTTAAATTTTCACCGAATCATTTTATTTTTTGCAATTTATTTCATTAATTATAATATCAGTTATAAAGATACAATTTATTTCATTTTTTATTAGAATGATCATCAACCAATCTACATTAAATTCAAAGAAAAATTGATAATATAACTAATTAACCCGAAATAAAATACCGATTTAATAGTTTACGTTCTTAAAAAAAAAAAAAAAAAAAAACCTTGCGCAAGGTAGCAGTATATCTACACAAATATTTTTACAAGTTATATATACATTCAATAAAGGGTAGACTACAACTCTTAAGAAGTAAAAATCGGGTTGATCTATAAATCTTCCTAGCATTCACGGACACTTGGTGTCAAACTTATTTTGTAATCGTATGAAATTGGTTGCTGTCAATTTTTTTTAATTTTACGAGAGGTTATCTTTAAAGTAAAGACTATTTCATTGTAAAAACATTTATTCTCAGAATTTTAAAAATATTTTTTGATTTCTCTTAAACTGCATAGCTTATACTACCTCTTTATATAATCGCCACATGAATTAAGACATTTATCGTAGCGATACACCAGCTTAAATATACCCTCGTCGTATTCTTCTGCCGCCAATCCATTTAGTCACTGATTAAAAGCTTTTTTAAATTCATCGTCACCCGCAAATCACTTACCGTTCAAAAATTCTTTAAATTTCCCAAACAAATGGTAATCAGAAGGAGCTAGGTTCAGAATATATGGTGGGTGATAGTAAATTCCCCATCCAAATGTTGTCAGTAAATCGCGTGTCGGACCGCAACATGTGGACGTGTATTATCGTGCAGCAGGACGACGCCGTCGGTCAGCCGCTCACGTCATCGAATTTGAATGGCACGCCGTTACTTATGTAGGGGTTTGCAGTAGGCTTCTGCATTTATAGTTGTTCCACGTGGCATGAAATCAATCAACGGTATGTCAAACCGATTCCAAAAGACTGTGGCCATCAGTTTGCGTCCAAATGGTTGTGGCTTGACCGTTGTCAGTCTGGTTGATTATTGAGGATGACTACCGTTTTCTCTCTGACGTGTAACGCGAAATCCATGTTTCATCGCCGGTAATTAAGGAATCTCATCACGTTTTTCTGTGTAGTGCATCAAAAATTCCAAAGCAGATCCCGTTCGGATTTTTTTGTGACGGTCAAGGCGGCCAACGTGCAAAAACCTTTCTGAAGTCTTGAATGTTCATGAACAATGCGACCGATAACAGCTCTTGAAACATCAGGAAAAAGAAGGGCCAGGTCGGAAATCGTTGAGCGACGATTCGAAAAGTCCTCGGTGATTATCGAGGACCACCCCGAACGTTCTTCATCATGCACATTAATTCTGTTATTTCTAAACCTTTCACACCATTTTCAGACGTTTCTTTCGTTCATTACATTATCACTGTACACAGCAGCCTATGAATTTCAGCCGGCTTAAAGTTTTGAAGGTTTCAAAAATGTATGACCATATATTTCCGCAGTCGGTGGTAACATCGATCTTCCTATTCATTTTATAACGTAATAACACACGTAATCAAAGATACTACAACGCAACAACTTACAGACAATAATGCAATGTGTTATTATTAGCTAGGCCAGTGTGTTGTTACATTACTAGCTAGGCCATGAATGACACGTTTGCCAACCTTAAGGAGAGAAATTTACCAGCGGTCTTTACTTTAGATATCCTTCATACTTATTGGATTGATAACAGATAAAAAATAGCAGACAAAAAGATTTTAATACTTTCCTGGCATTGGTTATTTAATCTTATACAGTGGAAAAATAATGATACATAAAAAATTTACCTAAAATTTATTTTTTTGGATTGGAGGTAATTTATTAGCAAGTTTTATTGTAAAATTATTGTATGTTTAAATAATCTAAAAAAAATTGTTTTAATTCAAAAACATTGGTATATTTTGTTGTTTCTGCTCTTTAGCTTCAAAATCACCTACCAAGAAATTTTTTTGAAAAAACTAAAAAAAAATTCCTCCAAAAATTCTACAATCAGTAAAAAGTTACGTAAGATTTTTTTTGAAGGTGATGAATTAATATTGAAATTTTGTTGTAAAATTATTATTAAAAATTTAAATAAACCAAAAATTTTTTTAAATGTTAAAAAGTCGATATTTCTAAACTTTTATCGGCTCTTCAACCCCAAAGTATTTTTTTGAGTCACTTTCACTTCAAATTTGTAAGAAAATATGAAATATAAAAAGATAGCTTTTTCGATTTTTGGTGAAGGGGAAATTTTGAGACAAATTTAAAAAAAAAAAATGGTACGATACGAATGTAAAAAAATGTACGAATGTACACAGCTTAATATAATGTAGGGTTAAGTTTGCAAAATTTTGAGAAAATACATCCCAAAAAATTATTTCCTTCATCCCTGGGGACATTGATCCCCAAAATTTACCAATACATACTACTTTACCAATATTCACATATTATAATATACGTGTATCTTGCCCCATATGCACGAGTCTCAATACAACATTTCATCAAAATCAGTTTATCCAGTCAAAAGTTGTTAAGCATCAAACACGTACATACGTACATTACTCCCGACTTTTTTTTGTTTTTCCAGTCCCTGGGTCATATAAAGCGTGAGTAATGCAAAAATCTCATACAACATATTTTGATTGATTACTATACCTTCGCTCTTGCAGCGTAGCTCTAGAGCTACGATAGGAAAGTCAAAGTAAAAAAAACGTTGTGTTTTGGTTTATAAGATTATTACCCAATTTACATATCATCCTTATTCATCCTCTGAAGTATTATCTGAAAGGTAATTACCGAAGGCTAAACAGGAAAAAGAAAGATTGATACCCAATAGGTTAATTTTTACAGTTGGAAAAAATAAATAAAAGCTTTTGTTAAATAAATTATTGGGACATTATTTAAGAAACCTTAAATTTTATTTAAATACATTATTTTTAAATACTGTTCATTTATTTAATCCGTACAGGTATTTTGTTGATAAGTGAAGAATGATGCGATGAATTAATTAAAAAATTTATGGCCATAATACATTATTAGAAAAACCTATATAAAACAATAGATATAAAGTAAAGAAGAGAAGATGTACGTATATCGTAATTCGTATACAATACAGAACTACTATTTAAAGCCGGTATATCATGAATTTACACTTGCATATCATCTATTGTACTGAAACCATACTGTACTGTTTATAAGCATACATACATGTGTTAAACTGGACCCGCTATATTACATTGCACATTGTTTGCAAATACGAATATCTATTTCACCGTTTTATATCCCACCCTCATAAAAGAAAAGAAAAAAAACACGCCCTATTTGTGGTGGACCTAGTAAACCCATTGTTTTGCGTTATCCTTTTTTATTACTATTATTTTCTTTATTATCCACGTCTTAAATTCTTTAACTTCGCTTTAGTTTCCTTATATTCACAAGTAAACATTCTTATTTGATACTTAACTCCGTTACAGTAAAATCACGACATTGTTGAATCGAAAGTATATTACATTCAGTTTACAGTTACTTTGGGTTGCTTAAGATATCTTAATATAGTATTTTAATCGTACTGTAAAAGGTAAGGAATATATTATAATCCATAATGATTTTTATGTTGTTTTTATTAAATTAAAAATAAAATACTATTTTAACAAATTTCTGGTTTAGCATTGAAATTAATCTTTCCCGGAAACTAAATTTCATCAGCGGCTGTAGTATGAAATTTCGAATAAAAATTTCCAGTTTACCATTAGCTTGATAAGGGAAATTATATAAATTTTTTAAAGAAAAAAAGGCAATGAACATGACTGGAACACTGAAAAAATTGAATTAATTCTTGTAAATTCTGTGGAAGAAAAAACAAAACGTAAAAGAAGACCAGGTAAAAAAATGAGCTGGTATGTAGCAACTTATGATAGCTTAATAGCTATTTGCATCAATCTGCAACACAAGTTTGCAACTGAAAATAAAAATACAAAGAGGATAGCCGTTAAAAATAAGAAGCAAATAGAACCGTCATGTAATTTCATATAAGATTTAAAAAAGACCGTCATTTCAGATTATAAAAAAATCGATGAAAAATGGATTTATTTATAATACTAGCGGTTACCCGCGGCTTCGCACGCGTACTTGACGTGTATCTTGAACTCTTTGATGTACCTTTGATTTTCTGTTTTGGCAACTCTGGATGTTGCTTGATGTTCAGCTTGCGAATTTTTTTGTAACCTAAAACTGAACGAGTGACCAAAAATTAGATGGAAATCGGGTGAGTAGGAGAGAGCAGATGAAATGTTCACTAAAATTCACAAGGGGGCAAAGAAAACAGTTATCCACCGATTTTCAGCTTTGATTCGAAACTAAGAATTGTTATGGGATTGTAACAAAATTGTATTAATTGCATTTTGTAGCAATTTTTTTTTTGTAGGCTCAAGAAAATTACTTCCATTTTGGTTAATTTCTTTACCGTTTTTGAGTTTGAATAACCGCAAAGCTACTTTTTAAAATTTTGCTTAAGGGATGAATGTGGTGGGGGTACTTTTTTAAAAATTAGGTGTAGATAACAATTTTTCTCTTGTTTGGAACTGTTAGTGTGCAAAATTTCATCACGATCGGAATAAAACTGTATAAAAGACAAACAAATATTCTTCTTTATATATATAAAACTTTTTTATAATATAAATAAAAAGTTTTTTGTAAACTTTTAAATTTTTTTTATAAGTTAATAAAGTTTGAGCTTGCTGATCTTTTCATGATTGCAAATTAATTTAATATACTCAAAATATAAATTAAAAACCTTAAAGAAAATATAAAAAAGAATAGATCTTTAAATATCCAGTGAAAAAGTTGAATGCATGACCAACATAAATAAGATCACAAATTTACCATAGTAACAACGTATATTAACGTAATCTGGATCACCTGATTACGATTAGGGTGTGTCTCGTTTATTTACAGACTTTGGAACGAGCTTTTAAAAAGACAGATTATGGAAATTGATTGTTTTGTAAGCAGGAGATTGTTGTAGCTGGATGGCGTAGTAGTGAAACAGAATCAGGATTGGGGGTACCCAGTATAACTACGTTGTGACAGAAAGGTTAGGTATTACGTGGATAGGGGAGCCCCGTATCAACCCACCGGGTTGGTCTAGTGGTTAACGCGTCTTTCCAAATCAGCTGATTTGGAAGTCAAGAGTTCCAGCGTTCAAGTCCTAGTAAAGCCAGTTATTTTTACACGGATTTGAACACTAGATGGTGGATACCGGTGTTCTTTGGTGGTTGGGTTTCAATTAACCACACATCTCAGGAACGGTCGAACTGAGAATGTACAAGACTACACTTCATTTACACTCATACAAATCAACCTCATTCATCCTCTGAAGTATTATCTGAACGGTAGTAATCGGAGGCTAAACAAGAAAAAGAAAAGAAAAGGGGAGCCCCGTATCAACTCCCCGCTGATACGCCCAATCGAATGGTGTAGGAATCGTGGGGGTAGTGGTTGTTCTAGCGGTGGATAGCTCTGAGTTTTCAACATGAATTGTTGCCCTTTGTGAGCGTCCATGTAATGAGGCTTTGGAGACATTTATGTCGGACACTAGACTGGATTGAACAATTGATGAATTGGAGTCGATGGATAATTAGGTGTGTTTTTTTGTCTGCTCTCGTAAAAGTGGAATTCATAAAATTAAAACACAATTTCGAGGCATTGCTGGTTGGCTCTAGTAGAAAACTAATTACAAAGATTTAAATACCTAGGAATAATTTTATAGTACAGGTCGATTGAAAAACTTAACCTAGAAATACGAGCAAATAAAATGGAATTAGCAAATCAGTTAAGAAGAAATATTTACAATAAAAATATCGATATCATACAATGTGAAATATAGACACTACAACACAAAAATGCAATCTGAAGGTTTATATTCAGCAGAAAGAATGATGCTTGCAAATAAATCAGGAATAAAGAAAATCCTTTTTAGGAGATAGAAGAATGTTAATCTTAAGGTGAAAAGATAAAAATATATTATGGTCGAATTAAGAGCTGTGCCAGAGATTAAAAAAAATTACTGATCCAGTACGAAAAAGGAGATGCATCAATAGACATTTAAAAGAATAAATAAAAACAGAACAACGAAGAAAACTTTTAATTACTTCCTTAAACTTAGAACAAATTTAATTTATTTAAAAAAAAAAACGGAAAGAAAACAAAAAGAATTAGATATAAAAAAAGAGGAAATGTATGATAAAGAAATATTTATAAATAAAATACAAAATTTACAGAGTTTCCGGGAAAATTCAAGAGCAAAAAGAGACAAATCTACCAGAAAGGAATAAAAAGGAGCTTATAGTAAAACAATGAAAAAAATATTGGCAAAACATCAATGTCAAAAAAACCCAAATGCCAAGTGATGTTGTTTTAAAGTGGTCCGTAGAAAATTGAAATAAAAGAAAATGTTTGAGCTGATAAAAGAAAACAAAAGAATCAATTTTTATCTTTAAGTACTACTAACATTTATGAAAAAATTGTCATGAATCAAAATTGCACAATTTCTAGTGAAACGTTTTTCCAATGATTGACATTCTAATATGAACCTAGCTAAAATTCTAATTAACAAAAACCAATACATAAAATTAAGAACGCATTGTTATAATTTTATAGTATGTAAATTGGCTTTCTTGGCATTTCTCCCGACAATGCCCCTCTCGCCATATTGACTCGCCGCTTGTGAGTCGTCAATTTTCAACTTGACCTCTAAGTTCCAGGGTGGTCCGGTCTCTGGACAGGACTTCAAGAGCAGGACAGTCAAACATCAGGTGTTCATGTGGTTGGACCTCCTCGCAAACGTACAGCTCATTAACTGCCAGGTAGAACCGAAGCAGATATTGGTTCAAATTAACATGGTTGGTGAGCATCTGGGCACCCTTAAAAACGAACTCGAGGCATACCATCTCCTCAGATCCCGTATAAACTTGAACAGGGATCTTCTCTTAGTCGTGGTGTCCCATTCCAGCTCCACGCTTCCATCGCGAGACTCTGCAGCCTCTTCCGCAGGCGCAGGCTAGATATGTAAAGTAAAATATGATTTTCTATCGATTGGTTATGTTGAAATTGAACGTATTTCGGAATGCTGTGACTATCGTAGCGGTGACCGCATGATAGAGTTGATTTAAATTTCCTCTTAACATGCTAGTATAAATGCAGAGTTTTTATGGTCATTGAGTGCTAAGGGTTAATTCAAATGTAATCTCTTTGTTTTTGGAGTAAATAAGATACGAATATAATCTTCTGAAGGAGTGAACTGAATGTCTTTTTCCAACATCCATTTTACTTTTAATCATTAAAAAGTATCGATATGATTTATAAAGTAATTACTGCGGTACCTTAATTTATAATTTTATTTATCAGAGAGACAAGTCACATTCTTAATTTAATTTCGTTCCCGTTCAGAAATTGGATTCCCTTCCAAAAAGTATAAAAAATATTTGATCTTACGATAATATTCCTGTCAGTTAAAACTGTGACACTTATTCTAACAATAAATTCCCAACCTAAGGTAGACTATTGTGTTCTTAGGGGAATGCGGGCTATTAATAAAAAGTATACATGCTCAGATCAACGCTTTTAATAATACAATCTGCCTGTAATTGACATTCTATAAAATTGTAATTAATGTTTCGGTATACTGGAATTTATTAAAGTAATTCATCAACTTGAAAAACAATAATACTTAATTCTAGAATAAAAAAACTATATTTTTAAATTTACATTTATCTTGGCTAATTAATGATTTCTATGGTGAAGTATCTTGAAAAATCAAAGAATTTTTTGGAACTGAATCTATAAATTTTTCAAACGATAATATAACAAAAACAATTAGATAATTACATAATTAGAATATAATAAAAAAATAACAAACAAAATTTTATGTAATAAAGTTAGGTCTAATATTTTTTTAAAAATTATAATTAATGGTAAAAGGTTCAATGATCTTTATTAAAATAATAACAGTAAGTAATAGACATTATCATTATTATTATTGTGTATAAATGTATATGTATATATATATGTAGCCAACTTTCTGTTTTAAACTAATTGAAATGAATTATTTTACGACAGCTGTTTATTCTGTTAGGTTGAATTGGCAGAACAGGAAGTTGTTTTGTTGTTACTCGCGCTAGCTGCGATTTGATTAGAGAAAGAACGGTGCCGCAGTCTTATAGAGAGGTGAAAAACACACATACTCACATATATATATATATATGCTGTATGTATATAAAACAAACACTCATGTACACACACATATACACGTACACAAGAAGAGGTTCACAATGAAGTTTTGTAGGCGGATAACGAGGTGGTTTTGTGTGATAGGATACTATGGCAAAGTCAGTGAACATGTACATTTATATATATATATATATATATATAGTACGTTATGTTTAGTTTTGCTTTGTTTTCTTATGTTTGTTTGTACACATGAAACTAACTGGACATAACATAACTCACCTCATAGTATCCTACCTACGTGGTAACATCTCAACGTGTGTGCACATTTAATACATGATTGTCGGCGGCTTTCTATATGTGAATAGATGTAGTTTGCTTATTATATAGTTTCTAATAAAAATAAGTAGTAGTCAAATAAACCTACAGACAAATACTAATTAAAAATCAGAAAGTATCTAATTATTTGTTTTTCGTGATCATTCAGTATTATCTATTCTAAATAAAATAGATATTTTTTTAAAAAACGTCATGTTATTATTATTTCTACAAAGGAATGATTTTCTACCTGAAAATGATCCAAACTTAAGAAAATGTAGTTGTGAAAATTAATTGAAAAGTGCTTCGTGTTTTGTCAGTCTGTTTACATGTATATTTTTTTCAAAATATTAATAAATTCTCTGTAGATAAAATTTAGATCCAAATTTGGTATATATGTTAATGTGAAAGACTAGAATTATAGAATGTCAAATTTTCCGGGGAATGTCGACACATACGAAATTTGTTGGTGAAAGACCGAAATATTTCCTTATATTATATTATACGTTCGCCGGTATGTGTCGACAAGCACAGATAAGCTCTGGCAGAAGTCGAAGCGATACTAGAAATTAAAAAAATATCACCCAAAACCAATTTCTAAGGTAAATTGATTACAAAAAACCCTCGTAAAAAAATATGGAAGTTTAAATTTAAGCCAAAAATAACCTATGCTAGCTTCGTATAATTAACGTTAAATATACAAATTATATTTTATTCTCCAACAATAAAGGCGATTAATCAAATTCACCGCATTCAGCATGCACTGATGGTGAAAGTTGAATAAAAATATTTTTATAAAAAAATTGAACAAAGTGTATCTTTATTGTTCATACGTGCAGTAAAAATAATCTTTATATTCTGATTAGCCCTTACAATTTATAAAATGCTGAAAATTTTATTTTTAATTTTTTTTTTTACAATTGCAGTGAATTTGATTAATTGCCTCCAGTGTTGGAGAATGACATATATAATTTATATATTTAACGTTGATTAAATAAGATTAGAGAGAGTAGGTTATGTCTGGCTCATATTTAAACTTCTTTTTTTTACGAGGGTTTCTCGTAATCTATTCACCTTAGAGAATGTTAATTGGGTGATTTTTTTTTTAATTTCTAGTTATCGTTTCGACCTCCACATGAGTTTATCTGTGTCTGTCGACATACGCCGGCGAAGCAAGTATGTCTGAATAAGGAAATATTTTGGTAATATAAAATTTTGGTAACGGGAACTTTTTTGAAATAAAACGGGACCTATGGAATCCAACTACTAATTTTAAAATGTTTTATAATTTTTTATTCTTAATCAGTTTTTCAAGTTGTGGTTTTAAAATGTTGATATATAAGATAGTTATCGACCGTGGAATTCAAATGTGATTCACATAGTTTAGTTTCACTAAAAATTTGTCCTTTTTTGTTGTAATTATACTCTAAATACCACCATAATTAAGTGATTAATATTTTAATATTTAAAAACCTTTTGCGAATTTGTAATAAAATTCTGTCAAGGGTAACCCTGTGAAAGTTTGTAAAAATTTTCTGAGTTTTTAATTTATCAAATAATTGAAATTTAATGAATTGAATATTATTACTTTTTTTGTTATATAATTTAAATATATTTTATTATGTGAGCACACCTACGCTCTACGGTATAAGTCGTCGTTCCAAATTAGTTAACAGCTGATTCCAAGGTTCTGAGGTTTGAATCTTAGTAAAAGCAAATTAATTGCTTTTATACAAATTTGAATGCTAAACGGTGGATACAGGTATACTTTGGTTGGTTGCGGTTCAATTAACTACACTTCTCAGGAATGGTAAGCCTGAATTGTACAAGAATATATGTACCTCATTTATATGTCATACGTATCAACCTCATCACACTGCTGTGCGGCAGAGGGGGGTTGGTAAATGAACACATTACAACGTACACATTAGAAAAAAAAAATTATTAAGTATAGTAAAATTTTTGAAAGACAAATTCACAATAAAAATATTAATTTTTCGTTTACATATAAATAAAAATGTAAATTTTTTATGAATTTTATGCTAATCAATTAAAACTAAATGACATTGAATCATTAATGAGTTATGAGATCATTTAAAAGGCGTGATTTTTTTTCATTACATCATTACTGATGTAATGATTTAAATAGATATCTAAGTGGATATAAATTTAAAAATTAATTACAAAAAATAAAACACAGTAGAATAATAGCATCAACGAAATAATTAAAGATAAAAAAGATTTAAAAAAAAAAAATTTCTTCATTTTTAAAATCGAAATATTAATTAAAAATTTCCAAACAAATAAAGTACTAGAACTTAAAAATTAATTTTGTTTTGCTTGAATATCTTGAATTCTTATATAGGATGCCTTTCCACGGCAAAATTCCTTACTCTTATGCGTGTGTATGATGGACTTTATACACTAGCAATTTTTTGAAGTTGGAAAAAAGGATTTTCCGGGCAAGTTTTTTTTAAAATGAAAATTGCTGGTAGATATAAATAATAAATGCATCACTGTATACTGTACTGTTTAAAAGTACCAACGTATTCAAGTATTATTAAAAAATAAACATGCTATTATTTGAATAATAATATGATTAAAACTTCATATTTACGCTAATAACTCCTAAATAATAATAATAATGCCCTGAGGTAGGTAATCCTCACGTCCGGAACACAACATCTACGTTCCACGTCCAGGGCGGCAACAGCTGTACTTATGTACAATACATATAGCTGGCTAACTGGGCTCCGAGTAAATTCCTCGGATGTATTACTTTATAGACCTGTCTCCATCTTCAGGTCAACAGACGGATTGGATTTTTCGGCTACCTGCAGGATATGAACAAATTATTGATTAGGAAGTGGTCACATACCAAACTTAGAGCTGGCGATGTGGCGGCCAGGGTCAATGTTATTGCAGATGTAACGGAGACCCTTCCGTTGTTCACATGCCCCCTGCGATGGCAAGCATGTAGCAATGGTGCCCATGTATGTCGGTGCATGGGAGCTCTGAAAGCTTCGGTGAGTAGGAGCCTGGAGTAGATTTACATTTTTTAAAAACAGATTTTGAATTTTTAATGGTAATATCTAATGATAAGAGGAGATGTTTTTCAACATTTCATATAAAAAAAGAAAACAGTTAATTATTTAATACAAATTTTTACGAAATATATTAATTCAAATTTCCTAGAATTATTTCTTTTAATAATTAGTAAACTTTATTAATTCAAAATATTAATAATAATGATTCCTTCTATCAAGAAAAAT
The DNA here is from genome assembly GCF_047948215.1 of Lycorma delicatula. Lineage (NCBI taxonomy): Eukaryota > Metazoa > Arthropoda > Insecta > Hemiptera > Fulgoridae > Lycorma > Lycorma delicatula. Next base: position 99,989,134 of record NC_134464.1, on the reverse strand, counting down.
ACCAGGTTTTTCATTCATTAACTTATGCTGCTTTAATGAATATCTATTATAAGCGTAGTCAGATCTGATTCCAATGCCACATCGGTTTGTAAAGATGAAGTATAAAAACAGATTTTATTTAAATGAAAGTATCAGTTAATATAATAATGATCATAATAATAACAAAAATAAATGTTTAGCTTAACAAAGTAACAAAACCACTTTTTTGTTTCCCATTCAAAAACTAATATTTAAATTACTTTAATAATGAAAAAAAAAAAATGTATCCGTTAGATGGATCATTGATGATTTTGGCAAAAAAGAAAATTATTATTTTATTTCAGTTAATAACAGACAATAATATACTAAGGTAATCAAAATCAAACAACGGAAATATAAAAACCAAGGAACGTATATTGATCTAATAAAATTTATATATTATATAACTAAAAACAAAACTGTTACTAATTTGACGCTAAATTTTAAAAAATCTTTATTTTATTTAATTAATTTATTTTTAAGAAATCTTCTCATCTCATTTATTATTCAAGGAATATAATTTGTATTCCAACTGTCGGTCAAAAACTAACACCATAATAAGAAAAGATTTCCAGTAGCCAAATACCACTTAATACATTTTTATGATCTTTTAAAATTTTATTTCCGTCAGATATATGTATATAAATTTACTTTTTGTATACTTAAAACAGACTAATATAATAGAAAACGATTGACGGCATATTTAAAACATTCTTTTTTTCACGTATTTTATACATTTTTATTATCTGATCACACAATGTTTTTAACAACTTAAATTCAAGAAATACCTTATTTATTTATCTAATAATGTTTTTTTATTATTTATTTATTAGCTATAAAATGATCAAGAACGTGCAAAACTGGAATCTAGTCTTTTTATAACAATAAATTAAATACTCAAAAGTTATGAGTTTCGAGTTACATTTTTATTCTCTTTTGTGTTGGGTGAAATATATTTGAATACAATAATTTATAATACTACTTTTACTAGTAGTTCATTCAATTCTTTAAAATCTTAATTTATTCTCTTTCTCTCTCACATACGCACACACACACACACACACACACACACGCACGCACACACACTCACACACACACACACACACACACACACACACACACACACACACACACACACACACACACACACACACATACATACATACATACATACATACATACATACATACATACATACATACATACATACATACATACATACATACATACATACACACACACACACAAAAAAAAACAAATACACATCGTGAGAGAGTGAGAAAGAGAGAGAGGGGAGAGAGAGAGACGGAAGCTGGTTTTTTATATGCTGAAAGATTTTGTTTTATAACCGTTGTATTTTTAGTACAATTTTGTTTTTCATTTCGGTAAATTATTTTTTAACTAAAATATACAAGCTCTGGCTACACCCTGTTTATTAATATTTTAAAGAGCAGATTGTAACCATGAATGAACTACCAGAGATACGCGGTAAGTGCACTATCTTTTTTTAGAAATATATTAGTTTCATTCTAATTCGCTGTAACCAACTGTTTCTCATTACGATTTTATATGAAGACAATTAATTATTTTTTTTTTTTTTTTTACCTGGAAATAACAACTTAATTAAAAATTTAGAGTAAATATTCCACTTCATAAAATAATTGATTTATTACCTTAAATAAAAATCATTATAATAATCAAATTATCATCCTTCGTCTAAGCCTATTAATATTACGAATTTCATTTTAATAAAAATAAATAATCCAAATCGTTATAAATAATTTAGAAAAAGGTTACTGAAAATTTTAATTTAAAAATAATGGTTATTGATAAAAAAAGAAGATAAATAAAGCGCAAGAATGATTTGTATAAAAATCTAGAATTACACATTTCGATAGTTAAATAATCATCGACAGCAAATGTTGAAATTATTGTAAAAATAAATAAGAATAAAGACAGAAAATTTAGAAAAAGAGCAACATTTAATTAGAAAAAAAAAAGTTTCCCTGTTAGTTTTAAATTACAAGAAAAAAAACCATAAAATAATGTCATAATGGAATGGGCAGGTCAAGCGTAAGCAAAAGATTTACTTACATATTAATCTTTTCTATTAACAAAGTTGCAAGTTTAAAATATTGCTTTCACTTTGACTACTCATATTAGTCTCGTTTCTTTCATACAATTATTTTTTTAAGCGATTTATTTTTGTAATCGGTCGCCAAATGTACTGCGACCATAAGTATAATTTTTGACTATGAGTAACGTGTGGAGGAGACCATCCAAAGATAGCCCACATCAAATACAATATCAACACTATACATCGCCTCTCGTGACACAGACGAAGCAATAACAAAAGCAAAGATAACAGACAACAAATAATAAAGTCAAAAAACATTAAAGTCATCCAAGTAAAGTCGCAGAACATTAAAATCATATAAAAACAATAGAGTCACAAAACAATAAACACACCAAATTCTCGGCAAAGAATCAGACCGCCGAGTCAACCACCATCAGCTTCAACATACAAGTATGTCAAATTGGAATTCATAATGTGTAAATCTTTGAGATAATAACCACTGTATCATCCCAAGGACCATGCACTTCAATGATAATTCCTGCTTTCAAAGATCAGCCTCCTTATTCATCTTACTTCCTCACCATTGTCAAGTTTATTCAGTGCCAGATGAGTCACATGCTTAGATCCCAAATGATTCCAGCTTAGATATGTAGTCCTAACGGTCTTCCGTATTTCCTCACCGACACATAGCAGTCCAAGGTACCGGTGCACCTCCGAACCATGGAAACCTCCTTGATACTGAGCATCTATTTCAGCTTTAATATTACAAATAGTGTCCTTACTTGAGTACCATACCTCTATACTGGTTTCAGGAAAACCAGCAACAACTTATTCGTCGAGGACAAATGAGATATTCTACAAAGAGCCAGTACGTTCGTGCAAGTTTAGCGTTCAGTTGTCTCGTCTTCTCTCTGACGTGTTACTTCCAGATCAATCAATGATCTATAACCCTAGGTACAATATATATATTTTTTTTAAATTTATATTTGTTATTTCTTTTTTAGCTATTAATTATGGTTGTATGTCAGTTGAAATGAACATCTATTACAAACATTTTAGCTATTTAAGTCATACATGAGCAGTCTTTTAATTATTTTCCTAAACAATTTCGTTTTCTTAAATGAAAACCTACAAATAGGTCCATAATTTTTAATTGGAACATGTAAAGTAAAAAATATTTTGATGTTTAAAAATAAATTATCCTTTAAAAAAGGAAATAAATATTTCTTTTTTGTTAATTTTTAATTAATTATTATTAATTTTTTTTTTTCCGTAAGGGGAGGGAAAAGCTTTACCAGCCGCCGTCAGGCCCACTCTGACGACAGAGCGGGCTCACACCCGCTAAAAACCTCCCTTTTCTTCCCATAGGAACTGGTCCTGGCCGCGAGGCAAGAACACGGTTCTTATGTGATGGGTGAAGGATACACGTACTCCTGACTTTTGAGCAGCAAGATCTGAAGTTCACAAGGAGTCATATCGTTAGGCGACGACTCGGGTGGGCTGCCGCTGCCCTCTCCGGGTGACTGGACGTCACCCACTATCCGTCCGCCAGCTTACCGTTGATAATGTCTGTGATCATGCACTCTACCACAACCCAGCTCCTTCTGGATCTGAGCGTGCAGCCAATAATGTTATCAGGATCTAGAAGCCTGATAACATTCTGGCCTGCGATTGCTCCCAGTGGTGGCAGTTGAAGACGGTATGTTCAACGGAGTCAACCTGTACACAGTAGACACACAGGTCTGAGTCCTTCCGTCTGAAACTTTGGAAGTTCGAGCCGAAATTAACATTTATTTAGATTGAAATTGATGTCGATTTCCGCTTATTGATAATTTATAGACCAAAATTGAGAATCGAAACCAGGACCTTCACTATAACAATCCATTATAAAATAACATTATAAAACATTATAAACATTATAAAACATTATAAAATAAGACGCTAATGAAATAAAATTTTATTTATTCGCAGCAATCTTTGTCTCCCTATAACAGAAAATTTTCTTGAATTGGGAAAATTCAATAAAAATAATATTTAAGTCTCTTTGGCAATCAAAATCAGGATAATCTAAATGATCAGTTACATCGTAATTATTAGTAACACCTTCCGTCTCGTTTAGCTTAATGAACCTTTCCGTTATTTTTGGGCTGCGTAATTTTTTCAGGAGGAGGTTAAAGAAATAAAAGTAAAATTATTTTAAATTGTATTAAATATATTTAAAGAGTTTTGGATTTAATAAATATTTCCTTTACCAAGCACTATTCTTTGTCAACTATATTTAAACTTTCTTGGGTGGAAAAAGTCAGCGGAATAAATTTTATGCAGGTTATAAAATGTATCCAAACAGCTTACCTTTTCAGTGCATGTTTTTTATTTTTTAAAAATATATATATTTTGTTTATGATATTAGAAGTAAATATTTGTAAAATTTTAATTTTTTTTCTTAGTAATTTAAAAGTTATTTTACGCCTTACAGTAACTTTTGACTCTCTCTCTCTCTCTCTCTCTCCATTTATAAATATATGCATTGTGTATGTATGCAGAAATTTAAATTTTAACCTTTTACGTTAAATTTAATTAATTTTTATTATCGCATGTTGTAGTATTTCCAATCTTTTTAAAAGATTTACGTTTTTTATAACTGTAAGACAACCCGTAAATGGCAACATCTGTTGAATATTAGATTTTCAACTCAAGTGCTAAGAGTAGTAACATCAGCATTATAATTTATAGAGTTTGACCCTTCTTTTTTTCTTAAAAAGAGTAAAATAAAATAAACAAAAAAATACTAAAATACAACACAGGATGTGTTGAATCATCACAGCAGATCATAAGGCTACTTTTTAAAGTTTTTAACGTGACGTAATGAGCCTTCCTAAATAAAAAAAAGATCGTTCTGTAGTGTGTATGGGTCTATATATGAGACATATTTTTTTCTTCTTAAACGAATGAGTTTAAATAATGTATAAAAAATTATATTTACTATTATTTTAACTGTCATTAATATTATTATTATAATGGGGCAGCGAACATATGGTTTACTAAGGTTTTGTTTCTTATAATTCTCAGAAAAAAAGAGTAAAAATAATTTTTTTTTTAAATGTGAGCTTCATTAACATATTTGATAATAGTTTTTGTATTTGATTCAATATTCTTCTTCTATTTATTCATTATTTCCAATTTATATAACTTAATTTATTAAGATAAGGTTAATTAAAGGTTACAAATTTTAATTAGATTATACAGAAAAGCCCTTCCCCCGGTAATCATCTGATTGAACATTTTATATAGTTTATTTATTTAATTTTATATCTTAGATAATTTTGGTTTTCTTTAAGGTAATCTGAGTTCATTAGTATCTGATTAGAAAATTATTTAATAATTTCTCGTATTTCTTATTTAATAATAAGTTCTCGTGTGGGAGGCAAAAAAATTGTTGTTCCTCAATTTCTTTATTTACTTACAATCAGCTTCTACAATGCAGCTAAAAGTTAGTCGTATGACTGTCCAGTACTTGAAAGACGACCATCCAATGATAACCCTCAAGTAATACAAAAACAATAGTATAACATAATGATATAACATTTGATACTGTCATTGAATGTCCATTGGAATGTTCAGCCAATATTAATCTTAAAACAACAAAATAAATAACAGAACAGTAAACGAAACAGTTACTTTGAAACAGTCAACAAACAATAAAAATGAGCACCAAGCCGCCAAACCGGATCATCATAACGGGCCACCAAAAAGATCAAATATATGGAGTATTTTCAGCCGCCTAACATCCTCACTGTTGTCAAGTAAATTCAAAGCTAGATGATTAATATGCTTCTCCAACCAGGACAAATATCTCGAAACCAGACGTCCATCTTCCTCTCGAACGAATGCCTATGTGGCCTAATCGTGGATTTCAGCATTCCTCGCGAACGACGTCGCGTGGGTTATGTTCCGTAGAAGCTTGTTCTGAAACTGTTGAATGAACTCCACGATTCTCTTACTGGCTGTTCCCCAGAGTTTAATCCCGTACGTCCATATCAGTTTTAAGAAACCCTTGTACAGCAGAACCTTATTGGACAAAGAAAGTTTTTATCTCTTACGCAACACCCAGTACATCTTCTTAAGTTTAATTTCAAGCAACTTCCTCTTCTCCCTAACATGATCCCTCCACGTCAAACGACGATCAAGGTAAAAGTCCACGTACCGTACTGCACTGACTTCAGGTACCTGACACCGTTTAACCGAACCGCAGGTTAATCTTCCCTTCTTTTCGTGAATGTCACGTGGCTGGACTTCACCGGATTCCCGGATTATCCTTTATCCTCTGTGTACCCAACCAAACGTTGACGGCATCCATTGAAGAGTTCAATTCTCCGAGGCAGTAGCCGGGCTATCGCCAACTGCCAAGATCGCCGTGTCATCCGCGTACGACGCAACCATAAAATTGGCTGGAGTAGGCAGATCAGAAGTGTAGATCAGGTACAGAACGGGACCCAAAACTGAGGCCTGCGGAACCCTAAAGTTGTTATCGAAAAACGCAGACATTTTTTGATTGTAATTAACAGCTGAGAAGCGACCATCTAGATAGTAGAGTTTTGGTAGGCACGATTGCAATTTGAAAAGATCTGGTATCCAAACCTTATGAAATGCTTGCTCTATGTCCAAAATGGTCACCAAACAATACTGTTTCTCTTCCAGACACCTGAGGATAACAACAGTAATTCTACAGCCTTGTTCCACAGACACCTTCTACGAAGGCTTCTCAGGTTTCAAGACCATCGTTATTTACTACACATTCCATTTCAAAGGGTAGTGAGTTGTCCTAAGGATCGCATTAAATTGGTCGCGAATGTAAGAAACAGCCTGAGACGGTAGTGAAGATATCATCCTATGCGTAACGCAATCAAAGACTAGGAGCCGTACGCATCCCATCCTCTTCAACTCATGTGCTATCTCCATCTTCGAGAAGGGCCACAAAGGGAGAGACAAAGGAATCGGGCTAGTTAAGAACTCAATAACTTCCTTCTCGGACCACCGTGCATCTCATGCGGCCGAAACACCTTCCTTAAATGCTCAGAACAACTCAGCCTTTTGACTGATACCAAAGGCTCACTTATCAGCCATCTTCAAAAAATAGCAAAACATTTTGGATTTCTAGTGAACAGTTCTTTATTTTTATCCACGACGGAAAGGAGACGGTATACGAGGGGTAATATAGACTCGTATGTCTTAGGGGTAATATCATTTGATTTTAAGTAAATCGTTTATCTTAATCACACTAAATTCTGAAATCCGAATCTATAATTAAGAGGGGTAAGAGTGTGAGGTGAGAGAGAGAGTGTGTGAGAGAGACTGTGTGTGTATGTCTGTTACTATTTTCCTCAAAGATTACTTTGATGGATTTCATAGATATCACGTCAGAGTAAATTGTTAGACATGTTTTATATGCTTATAGACCACCAGTGAGGGCTGAACGGAAACGTTATATGCGTTTCGGGTAAGAGGTTGCGCGCGCGCATGTGTGTATGTCTGTTACCATTTTCCTGAAAGATTACTGGATCGATTTCGATGCGGTTTTTTTGCATTACACAGATATAACTTCAGAGGAGGTTGTTACATTTGTTTTACAGTTATACGCTATCAGGGGACGCTGTAGTAGATATTTTCTCTAAAATGGCTGGGCCTATTTTTATGCGATTTTTTGCATTACACAGGTGTTATCAAAAAGCAGGTTCTTAGATTAGTTTTACGGTTATAAGCTCCGACAGGGCGCTGCACTAGATTTTTTTCTTCAAAACGGTTTTGTGAGTTTTTAAAATTTTTAATTTTATCATTTGTTATTGAATTAATAAATATAACAGGTAGGTAATTAAAACAAGCGGTTTTAAACATGATTTCTCTGGTAAAATTCCGGTTTTTTTGATAATATTCGGTACGAATTTTTCCTGTTGTTTTTAGTTACTTTGGTGAATTGGTTACATGAAGAGATTTTGTTTATGATTAAGATATTCTACAAACATGGAGGTTTTTATGTACTTATGAAATATCTATTAGATTTATACAGTGCGATCAACCAATTTTAAAAACTAGGTACACAATTTTAAAGAAATTGATTCAGTTCAAATTAAATAATTTATGTACACCTGAAAAAATAAAGACCATAAATAGCTGCAATTCTACGAAACTCCAAATCTTTACAGATTGTCGATCAGTTTTCCCTACGTTTGACCAAATATATTATTTTTGAAGAATCTTCTGATTCGAGGATTTACACTAATACCTATACAAAAATCGAGGTTTAAGTAAACATTAAATTAGATCCATAGAGCTGATCGTATATCAGTTTATTGCCAAAACTTGAATCTTTGTATAAACCATACGTTTCAAATGACCGATATGCATTTTGGTATACAACAGTAGATTTTCCTCACTTAAGAAAAAAATGGGATATCAATTCATACTTAATTTACTTTAGTAAGCCTGGCATAAAAAGTTTTATTTTTTAGAATGACTTTGCGTTATCAGTAGTTATTTATGTCTTATAATAATTTTATAATAGAAATAATTATTATAATAATACTATAATAAATTGCATATTATTTGGCTTATTAAATTATTTTTTTCCTAATGTGTTCGTTGCAATCTGTTCAACTAGTTATCAATAAGCAACCCCCCCCCCCCCCCCCAAATGAACCAGTGAGATGAGGATAATATGTATGACATATAAATCAGATGTAGTCTTGTACAGACTCAGTTCGATCATTCTTGAGACGTGTCGTTAATTGAACCCGAACCACCAAACTAAATCGGTACCACTGTCTAGTATTTAAATCGGTATTTCATCAACTAAATTTTACTACGATTTTGAACCTCAGAATCTTACACTTTGAAAATCAGCTATTAAACAACTAATCTACGACAACGAGTTTAACCACCCCGGTTGCTAAATTAATAAATAATGTTTTCTTTTTAAACTAGGAAAGTAATCATTTAAATAAGTGTATATTAAAAATATTATCGATTATTTGGAGTAAGCATTTTTCAGTATATTACTGAAATTTATTATTTTATCACAATAATAAAAAAAAACCTATTTATTATTTCCGATAAAAGTTTGACCCATCCATTTTATTACGGTATCTTATCAGACCACACCTACTCTAATGTAATAATCATGTGTAAACATTCATAAACTAAAATACAACGGACTGACATCATAACACTGTTAAAATTTTTATATACAGTTTTTATGTAGATACACATTGATGTCCTACCATATCGTATAACACAAAAAGTAGATATAAATGTAAAATTTAGTGTTCTTAAAAAATGTGTTCATTTTATTGTTAAGTATAATATTTTAAGTTTTATTTTTATTTAACATTTTATATCCGTTTTTTATTTATTTATTTTTATAAATTATTTCGTGTATAATTTAATTTTCGTTTCTCTGTTTTTAAACATTCCTGCTTTTCTAAAGTTTACTTCTTCCAAAGTGAAAAAATCTGTATAAGTTGTTTGTAATAACGAAATTTACCACTGCATTGTATAATAACTAATACTTTAAGTTATAACTAAATAATGTAATTTGACTTTAAATAAATCGTTTATCTGAAGCCTGAAATCTGAATCTAGAGTTACGATCGCCAAGAGGCGATCACAAGTATGGTATAAGTGCAAATTTCTATATAAATTTCATCCAGACACATTTAAAAAAAACTGAACTTTGATTGAACTGTGTTTTTTTTTTACCTTTTAAGTACATTCAATCTTCAGGAACAATTAAAAGTAGTATCAAAGAAATTCAACCTGCTAATCCTTTCAGGTTATCTCCCATCCTCCTAGCACTTTTAATTAAAATAAGACGGAATATTTAGACATTTAAAATGTTTGTTTTAGAAAAGGTGACGTACTTTCATTAGCCAATAAAAAGATTAAATTGTGGCTTAGTTTATTGTTCCTTTTAATTCCAGGTAATCTAGATTTTCTGGCGTTCCATTAATTTTAATAAAAAACGAAATATTTTTTTTTTGTCTTCAGTCATTTGACTGGTTTGATGCAGCTCTCCAAGATTCCCTATCTAGTGCTAGTCGTTTCATTTCAGTATATCTTCTACATCCTACATCCCTAACAATTTGTTTTACATATTCCAAACGTGGCCTGCCTACACAATTTTTCCCTTCTACCTGTCCTTCCAATATTAAAGCGACTATTCCAGGATGCCTTAGTATGTGGCCTATAAGTCTGTCTCTTCTTTTAACTATATTTTTCCAAATGCTTCTTTCTTCATCTATTTGCCGCAATACCTCTTCATTTGTCACTTTATCCTGCTTCGTCCATCTTTAGTAATTCTACTTCCCAAATAACAAAATTCTTCTACCTCCATAATCTTTTCTCCTCCTATTTTCACATTCAGTGGTCCATCTTAGTTATTTCTACTACATTTCATTACTTTTGTTTTGTTCTTGTTCTTGTTTATTCATGTCGATGTGCTGTATTCGAATCCCGGTCAGGCATAACTTTTTCTTACGTTATTACCTTACAAAATTATTTCATCTCATCCTCTGAAGGAATACATAAAAATGTTCCCGCAAGTTAAAAAAAAAAACCGTTAAAAGGAAACTATTTTGATGGAAACCGGATTTTTTTGTTAAAAAAAATCAAACTTTTTTTGAAAATTAATTTTTTTCAATAAAGTTATTTTTTACTTGTGAATTCTTTCGTTAAAATTCACCCTGGGAAGAAAATGGGTAAAGTTTTTATGGAGTAAAATTTTGATTAGTTTCAATTTTACTTTGTATTATATAATGTTCAATCATATCAAAATGAATTTATTAAATTTTATTTTTCAAAATTTATATAAAATTGATCAGTCTAACTTTAAACAATTACAGTGATTTTTATGTATACTCTTTAACTGTTTCTTTAATTTAAAGCAAATTATTGTTAAAATTAAATATATATGGTGTAGATTTAATATCTTTCAATTCAGTAGAATTTCAAAAATTTTACAAGTACAAATAAATCAGATATTTTTTCTATCTAGTAAAATTTCATAAATTTCTATTGACATTTCCTAGGTTTTATCAAGGTTTCTTTTCTTAACTTTTTTAATATTATACAAACGTTATGTAGAACATACAATACACTTGTGTAATTATGTCTGGTGCCATACACAAAGCACAAGTTACGAGAAAAGTAGGACTTTATATACACAAAGCATCTTAATGTCGCTTAATTGGAACACACTATCCCGTTGAAGTTGATAACAACTATAATAACGTTCTAGATTTTGTTTCCGAACAACAATCAACGTAGAGAAGAACAAATGAATAATTAATTTATGATATATATATATATATATATACGTGTTTGGATATATACATATGTGTAATACATGCTTTATGTTAGCTAGCTACATTATAACGCAGTGTATAGCCCTAATGATGAAATCCAAGTAAATACTCTTTCTACTTTACATGTACTGTATTCACGTTATTATCAAAGCGTATTGCACAAATGCAAATTCTCTATGTTCCTCTATAGTACACAGTAATTAACTGGAGTATATAATATAAAAGCAAAAAGGTTATAAAGAGTAACGGGAGAATATTCTATAAAATATTATACATGAGAATAAACGTCCTTGGTGATGTCATTACTATCTGTAACATTCGTATATATAGACCGTATTAAAAGAAATACGTAAGAAAATGACGTCATTAACTTCTTAACACCCACGTAAATACTTTTGTTGTAAATTGTCAATTAGGTTAATAGTAAATAAACGATTTATAACAAGTGAACGCGAACTAATTTATAAACTAGCATAATAAGTTGGCAAAAAAATTTATTTCACTTATTTTTATCAAGTATTATAAGTTATTCAGTTATTTTAAAACTGAACTTTAATTAAAATTTTATATTAAATCGGTTGACTCTTAAATTTACTTATTTTTCCGACTTTTATAATAAGTTACGAGTATAGAAAAAAATGAGTATCGATCAAAAACGATAAAATTTTAATTCTTGTAGGTGTCGACTTTTTTTATGAAATACCTTTTATTCAAAAATATACTTTAAAAAATTAAACGTTTGGAAAGTATTTATGCCAAAGAAATGTTATATTTAGAGATATAATAAAAAAAATTCTGATGTGGACACCACCACATGAATTCCTTGTACGCTTATTAAATTACACATCTATTTATATTTTTATTACATTTTTTTTTCTTCTTCATATTTTTTATTTTTTTTGGTTTTATTGAATTATTATCAATTGTAATTTTTTTTTTACAATCAGAGGTTAATAATTATTAATATATTATTGCATAATTAATATATTTAAATTAAAAAAAGTTAAAATAAGAGACGAAGTCGGATTCGAAACGATGTGCCTTCCCCTTGTAAGATACAAATATTTCATTAATTAAAATTTTATTGGGCTATAACTCTGATACCAATGGAAATAAGTACCACTTATGATATAGCATTGAAAAGCTCTCAATGAGGGCTTATTATTGCAGTTAAGAAAAAGTCCAAAATTCAATTTTTTTTTTGATTTTGGGCTTTTTGGTCACTTTTGGTCCAGTCAACTGCGATCAAAAGGGGAAGTGCATAACCAAATGTTACAACAGTCCTAAATCTAAAATTTCAACATTCTACGGCTAATCATTTTTGAGTTATGCGAGATACATACGTACGTATGTACGTACAGACGACCTGCCGAACTACAGATGTCATGTCGAAACTAGTCAAAATGGATTCAGAAATGGTCAAAATAGATATTTCCGTTGTTAATTATACTGAATAATTTTTAAGTCTAAAATTTCAGGAAACTTAATATAATTAACAGATTAACAAATAATTTTGTTCATAAGCATATGAATTAGAAGGGAGCCTTTTTTTATAAATCTTTAATTTGATCCTTACGCTTACATAATTGTAATTTATAATAATTATTTGACTATATGCGCATGTTTTTATGTAGAAAATAAAAAATTAAACAAGATTTTGTTTGTTTTAAAAATGTTTTCTAAATTGTCAGTAATTTAAAACTTTCAACAGCTGGACATAAAATAGATATACAAATGCGTTGTGTAATTTAAAGATGAAAGCCGGATCAGGGACTAAGAAATCTAGAAGGTCTCATCTAAGACATAAGAACTACTAACTGCATACCGTAACTGCTGTACAACAGACAGATATAAAGCTTGCTAGGCAGGCAGCCCTAGACATATGCTGGACAGGTCCAGAGGGTGTTTGGTGTTTTACTTTTTGAGTGTAGACTGGAACGGTACGTTTTGAAGGGGGCGCTTATAGGATGGTTGTTAGAAAAGTAAAGCTTGTAGCACATGTGAGCTATCTGTCTAGCGCCCTTTGACCACATATTTCCGGCACCCTCACATCCGCGCCAAAACATCCAACAACCCAGACTTATTTACCCCTTCTCTACTAGACTTCCATTAATCACAAGAGTTTTTTTTTTACAACGCTTCTTTTCATTTATCCTTTAGAATTCAAAAATAAATCGTATGTAAATAAAACACCCGCACGTCTATTTTATTCATGGACAGGAGATAAGAGAAAGTTGTACTATTTATATTTTTTTCAGTATACTCGTAGATGACAGATAAATCAATACTCTTTGTAGAAATCCCTTACTACGCAGTTTCAATGAAAACGTTTTCACAAATTTTAATATTAGATTTAAAAAATATACGGACGATAAAAATATATAAATTTATTTAAGAGGAAAAAAAGTATGATGACGGCTATCTAATAGCAATATACAAGTAATTTCTATCCAGTGGTCAACAAAAACAGAACAAAAATTATTTTTTATGTTAAGATTTAACGTAGTCAAAACCAATTTATTTTTTAACTAAAATTTGTTTGATTTCTGGTTTGATATATAGTGCATATAAAGGTAAAAAAAATATTTCAATCAGTTTTAATTCCAGTTGTATTGGAGTAATTAATAAAGTTTTCTTCTCTTCATGTAAAATTTTTTGAGAGATATAAGGAGAAAATATTAACTATATGTATGAATGTTTATTCCATCGGAGAATTTCAACCGGTGAACCGATTTAGATATATGATCCCGCGTTGAAATTCTTACGTTACCGGGATTGTCGTACGCTATGCTATAAAATAATATATATATTATATGTTAAACTTAAAAAATTATACTACATACAAAATTACAGGCTTTTTAATTATCCTATATTAAAGAGTAATGATTTTTCTGCAATTGTATATATATATATATATTTTTTTTCTTCAGTCATTTGACGCAGCTCTCCAAGATTCCCTATCTAGTGCTAGTCGTTTCATTTCAGTATACCCTCTACATCCTACATGCCTAAAAATTTGTTTTACATATTCCAAACGTGGCCTGCCTACACATTTTTTCCTTCTTCCTGTCGTTCCAATATTAAAGCGACTATTCCAGGATGCCTTAGTATGTGGTCTATAAGTCTGTCTCTTCTTTTAACTGTATTTTTCCAAATGCTTCTCTCTTCATCTATTTGCCGCAATACCTCTTCATTTGTCACTTTATCCACCCATCTGATTTTTAACATTCTCCTTTAGCACCGCATTTCAAAAGCTTCTAATCTTTTCTTCTCAGATACTCCGATCGTCCAAGTTTCACTTCCATATAAAGCGACACTCCAAACATATACTTTCGAAAATCTTTTCCTGACATTTAAATTAATTTTTGATGTAAACAAATTATATTTCTTACTGAAGGCTCGTTTAGCTTGTGCTATTCGGCATTTTATATCGCTCCTGCTTCGTCCATCTTTAGTAATTCTACTTCCCAAATAACAAAATTCTTCTACCTCCATAATCTTTTCTCCTCCTATTTTCACATTTAGTGGTCCATCTTTGTTATTTCTACTACATTTCATTACTTTTGTTTTGTTCTTGTTTATTTTCATGCGATAGTTCTTGCGTAGGACTTCATCTATGCCGTTCATTGTTTCTTCTAAATCCTTTTTACTCTCGGCTAGAATTACTATATTACAGCAAATCGTAGCATCTTTATCTTTTCACCTTGTACTGTTACTCCGAATCTAAATTCTTCTTTAACATCATTAACTGCTAGTACCATGTAAAGATTAAAAAGTAACGGAGATAGGGAACATCCTTGTCGGACTCCCTTTCTTATTACGGCTTCTTTCTTATGTTCTTCAATTATTACTGCTGCTGTTTGGTTCCTGTACATGTTAGCAATTGTTCTTCTATCTCTGTATTTGATCCCTAATTTTTTTAAAATGGTGAACAATTTATTCCAGTCTACGTTATCGAATGCCTTTTCTAGGTCTATAAACCCAAGTATGTTGGTTTGTTTTTCTTTAATCTTCCTTCTACTATTAGTTTACCTCTGGAATATTTAACCAAGGAAGGCGCCTCCATCATTGCTATATGAAAATGCAGAGAGCCACATTTTCTTGGAAAAAAAGCAGCTGTAGTTTTCCATTGCTTTCAGCTGCGCAGTACTCAGAGAACTGAGTGATGTTGATATGGCCGTTTAAGTCATTCTGACTCACGCCCTTAACAACTACTGAAAGAGCTGCTGTCCTCTTTCAGGAATCATTCCTTAGTCTGGCTCTCAACAGATACCTCTCCGATATGGTTGCACCTTCGGTCCAGCTACTCTGTATCCCTGAGCACACAAGCCCCCTCACCAACGGCAAGGTCTCATGATTCATAGAGGAGGTTGTATTTTTTAACTTTTAGTATTTATCTCTTGTTAAATTTGCCTACTTTTATGAGTAGAAAAAATGTAAAAACGGAAATGGAAAATATCTTTTATTTATCTTATCCTATTTAGATTTTTTTAAGTCGGTTTTATTATTATTATTTTTTAATATTTTTATTTTTTTCATCATTATTGTAAAAATCTATAAAATTATTTAAAAAAATTAAATAACATTATTTATTTTCGTTGAAAATAACTTTTACTCCAGTGGAATAATCGATTATTTACATAAAAACAAACTTTAATATTTTTACTTAAAAATATTTCTTCAAGATTAGACAATTCTGATCCTAGCAGACAGGACATACATTAGTTTTTGTGAGTTAGTATGCACGTGTGTGTGTATGCATGTATGCAGTGAATGTGGTGGTGAAAGAAAAAAGCTGCCATATGGAACACAGTTCCCACGCCTCCACAAATCCTATGATTTATCGTTTCTCATGTTCAAGGTGCAAATTTATTATGGAGCTGCCGTTCTTTCTTTTATGGTTTCTGTATACGTTACTTAACATGAACGTTTCAATACAAATATAAATATTCCTTCAAGTTGTTTTTTATTGTGTGTGTGTGTGTGTGTGTGTGTGTGTACGCGCGCGCGTATTATTTAGTATGTAGGTTATTTTATTTGCTGGTAGAAAAAGATGCAAAATTTTTAATTTTAAATTATTTCTATAAAATGTAAAAGGATTAAACAGAAAATAGCATAATAAATGTTAGTTATACATTAATGAATTCTAATTTAAAAATTTACCATCAACTTAACATTAACAGAAAAAAAAACATTTTATCAAAATCTCATTTTAAAAATAATTTAGTTTTGTCATTTTTTTAACAAATCTAAATATCTATCTATAATCTACTACATCGGAACAATGAAAAGATGAGATGAAGGATCGTAAATATATTGAAGGACATAAGTCCAATAGTAATTAACTTCTCCATATGTGTATTTTGTTCTTGGAAATCTTGAAATTTAAATTGAATTTAAAAAAAAAAAGATGTAAAAGCCTCTCTTTTTTTCCTGTTTAGCCTCCGGTAACTACCGTTTAGATAATACTTCAGAGCATGAATGAGGATGATATGTATGATTGTAAATGAAGTGTAGTCTTGTACATTCTCAGTTCGACCATTCCTGAGATGTGTGGTTAATTAAAACCCAACCACCGGCAAACACCGGCATCCACGATCTAGTATTCAAATCCGTAGAAAAGTAACTGCCTTTACTAGGATTTGAACGTTGGAACTTTCGACTTCGAAATCAGTTGATTTGCGAAGACGCGTTCATCACTAGTTCAACAATACTGATACTGGGTCAACAATACTGATAGCTGATGGTCTTAAGGTGTAACAGATGTGCTGAATAGAATGGTGTGAAGAATAGTAAACTAACTTGTGGTTTTTTATTTTCATTATACTTTATGCACAACTTCTGCCATGGCTCAATATTCTTTAACTTTTCTTGAAGGTGCTGTGATGCGGTATAAGGTGATTGGTGAATCGCGTGTACTGCGATGTCATCAGCAAAAGTAGATGTTGCGGTGTTCGGAGAAATAAGACATATCGGAGGTGTGTATATATATATATATATATTATAGAATCGGAGATAGAACATTTCCTTGAGTTCGCGTTTAGCACTTCCTTGAGTAACGCGTGTATTTATTGAAAATATTTGTGACTGATTCATTCTGTGTTTTATCCTTGGAATGTCTACTAAAAAAGAACCAAAAATGTAGAAATATTAATAAGGAATATTAATATATTCCTCGCTGTTTGATTTTAAAACAAAGGCCGATGTGACACACTTTATCGGAGAGACTTTGCAAATGTAAGGAAATGTGGTAGAACAGAATCTCTTTTCTTCTAAATCCGTCTGAATATTAGAAACAATTATGAATCGGTTCAATGGTTCTATGACGTCTTCGAAGCCAAACTAGTAGCCAGATATTAGGTTCGTTTACCTATAAAAAAGAGGTTTTAATCTTTTAAGTAGATGTTTCCAAAAAATCATTTGAAAGTACATGTAACAAATTGATCATCCGGTATAATGTAATATCATTACTTGATATGGTTTACTTGATATGAGAACCAGTGATTTCTGGTATTTTCGAAAGATCCTGGAAAAATCCAATACTGAAAGCGGGGTTGAAAATCAGTGTAATTAGTCAAAATGTGTATTGTATATTTCTTTCAATATACTTCCAGTAATTAAGACCTAATCCGGAAATTTGTTAAAATTTAATTTTTTTTAACTTTTTCAGAAATTTAGTTAATAGAGAAAGGACATATTTGAAATGTAGACGAAAGAAACTCAAATAATCATCATCATTAATTGTATTAAAAGGAAATATAAAAAAAAACATCTGAAAAGTGACGTGCAAATCTTTCGGATTTTATGTTTGACTTTTTACTCAAATGGCATTTGAAAGTCTAAAGGGTAGAATAGTGTGTCCAGTTCGCTTCATCCATTTTTTTGGCGTCAAAAATTAATTTTGTCGTTTGGAAACAGTTCATCCAAACATTCTTGCAATAATTCATTGTTGAAAATTTTTAGCATTCTTTTAAGACTACGAACAGCATTGTTGAAGTTTCTTTTATCAACGGGATTTTGGGATATCTTTTTTAACCTCCTTAGGCTCCGTTTTTCAGCGATTGAAATTTTAATGTTCACTGAAGGATATATATTACTGTATTTTTCTCGTTTTCTTCTTCTCCCCACGGGGAGTTTTTTTCTTCAGCCCAGGGGAGTGTCCTTTACTCTAACGGGCCAGCCTCTGCCGTACCTCTGCCAGCTGCAGAAGGAGTGGCTGCCCCGTGATCACTAGCACCGCTTCTGTCGACACCGGGGCATATACTGATCCCACCTTGTGGGCCATGTGGCGCTGTACCCCCTCTAGGATTCTCCTGTTGCGCCCCACGGCCACGGCCCTCTTCCACGCCATAGAGAAGTGTTGCATTGACCACGTGAGATTCAGCCTTCTTTTCGATTCGTGGTCCGCCGATGTTTTCAAGCAACCTAGCCAAACGCTGCACCATTTGTCCTGCCGTCTCGCTAACCTCTTTCACATGGTGGGCGAACGTTCGCGTGTGGTCCGGCACGTTTCCAGGTACTTGGTGGTTTCCCGAGACGGGACCATCTCTCCCTCGATGTTAATTGCTATGGAAGCCAGCAACCGTCTCCCCACCAGCGAGACGAAAACAGATTTTCTTCGGGACAGCTGCAACCCCTATTCCGTCATCCATCTTCCGACGTTAGCTACAGCAGCGTTTGCAGCGTTAGCCACCCCTTCCTAAGTCTTCCCCACCACAACAAGGGCCAAATCATGAGCGTAGGCAATGGGAGTCACCCTTCCCATATATTACTGTATTAGACAATGTTTTGTCGGGTGTGGAAAATATACCTGCAACTTAGATGGTCCTGATTAGATAGTCTAAAGAATTATTGATATAATTTTCATATCAAGTGATTTTATCGTCTAAAGGTTTTCTGAAGTAACTCCAGTCTGTAAATATTTTCTTTATAGATTTAAGTGATGAATGTTGTTGAAAATCGAATACAGTAATAAAGTTTGAGTTTGACCGATGTAAATTTGTAACTGGACTCAATGTAGTTGTATGCGTCTGACACACTCTTTTTAATAAAAAAAATCCAAAAAATCTGCGACTGTTCTTATGTCGGTAGGCCAGTAGGTTGGCTCATTAAAAGAATTGTGTTCATCGGTGTCTTTCAATAACATGTGTTCTCTTGAGTAGTTAGACGAGATTAACTCTAAAGTCAACATCGTTGTCTTTCTGAAAGTAGCTCCTAATAAAAACTTATTGTCAAAGATAGTAAAGGTATTGTGTTGATTCATCTGACAGTTCCGTTGTTAGTTTTTAATTTTTTTTTAAAAAATAAGTAACCATTCTTTTTAGAAAAAATTGCATATTCATAAATATAAACACAAGAATAAGTTAACATATTTAATTTTCTAACGATTCATGTTTACGGGCGTCAGATTGTTTCTTATAAACTCATGGCTTCTTAACGGAGCCCTAAGAGATGAAATTATACTTTATATGATGATTATAAAATATCTGTATGAGTAACGTAAATAATAATAAATATTAAATATATACATAATAAATATTTAATAACGACGACGAGCTTAGCGGTTTATTAAGGCGGTTCAGAGCAAAGCAATAAATTATATATATATATTATTCTAAAATTAAAGAAGAGGTTTCTGAAATTATATATCCGTAAATGGATAGTTTTTTTTATTTGTAAGTGATATTTTATTCGTAATAATTTACACGTAAAAAAATTCAATTAGATATTTTAATGAAACATTTATTAAAAAATCCCTTTGGGCACGCCGGAAGGTGAAAGTAGATTTCACCGGTGCTAAATAGGAGATAAAAAAGATTTCCACTTTAAAGATAACAAAAACTTCAAATTTACTCAACACGACAATAACTGCATGTGAAAAAAGTTTCACAAGTTTAGCATACGACAATCTTCTTTCAATTCCAGGAATATTTCGGTCATCCATTGCCGTAAGGGTTGGTCATATCAAAAATTGTTACAGGCAAAAATTTTAGGTAATATTTAGAGGACTTTAAATCGATTCTATATCATGCCTACTAAGGGAGGTTGAGTTTGTTTTGTCTGAAACCCCATTTTTTCCACCTCCTTGGCCAATGGTTGGTGATATGAAAAAATTGACTTAAATAAGTTTTAGACCCTTATCCAGAGATTAGTTGGAACTTTAAACAGATTTGTTATTTTACTTAATAAGAAAGTTATAGCGATGTTTTGTTTTTTTCGAACAAGCTCTCCTATTTCCATCCCCATGGTCCGATTTTTGCCCGTTAACAAACTCAACCGAAATTTTGGGTCGTTGTATTTTATGTATCAATTTTAAAGTGATTGGCTGTAAATTACGGCAGTTATCGTGTCCACAAGAAAATGAAATATATTTATATATAAACTTTTGAATGACAGAGGTTACGCAAAGATATGTCGAAATTTTTCGGAAGTCGAATCATGGTACCCATTACAATAGATAGCTTTCTTGTGAAATTTACCTAATATCTATAATACCCACTACTGTCTTCTGCGGTCTTACAAAAAGCTGTTTGCTTTGATTAATATCAGAAATTTCATAAGTTGATAATAAATATTATTAAAATTGTGTATTGACTAATTTTTTGTTTATAAAGTAATACAATTTTTCTTCTGTGATAAAAAACTGCCAATGCAGTTGTATAAATGATAGTGACCACTGTTATATATTTTAAATAGATAGATGTAAATGGATAGTATAAAAATAATTCTATTTTTAATTCAAGGATCAAAAATAAAATTACACATTTTTCGTAGATTTCTGCTGAATAAATACTTCATTTAAAAAAAATCTCTACGGTTTATTTATATAAATTTTATAGTTTCAAACGGTTAATTAAATATAATATTATTTCTACACTATATGAGATATTAAATGATTAAATTTAATCTTTGGATAACTCTACTCAAATTTTTATTATTTTTGTAAGATAATCAAATCTTTAAATAGTTTAATAAGATTTTATTTGTTTTATTAAATCGATTAAAATAATTATGAAAGATTAATTAGAGTTCTTAAGTAAACTGATATCGCATATCGGAAGTTCTTGTATTAGGTTAAGCTTCTTTGGAATGTGTGACAGTACATTCCTGCGGGTGAGAAATAACCACAGAGCGTATTAAAGATAAAGACAGAGCGAGATAGGAAATCGGGGTGAGGAATACAGGGGAAGTTCATTTAAGAAATAGTAAGGGGATGTCCTGTAGGATTCCTAGACTTGATGAGTCGGTCGGGAGGTCGTCTCGTTTCCTGTGACGTCCGTCGTCTTCTGGACTAACAGCAGCATGTGTGCAGGATGTCATCTACTTTTCTTCTTAGGGATTCGTCTTTCTTTTCCCCTTATTTATATACATTTAACACAAGCACACATACTTAAACGTACATTACATATGTATATTCTCCCTACCAAACAGCATACATCTGTCCATTTACGACTTAATCTATGTATGAAAAAAAATTTATGATCAAATTATAATAATATGTCGTAAGCAATTACGAAATAAGTCTTACAAAAAAAAAACTGTTTTTTTTTTCTTATTGCGTTATAAGTAAATTATTAAAGATATCTTATGGACAATTAATTTTATAATTAATGCTATAATTACAATTATTTATTAGTTCAATAGTCAAAAGCATGAAAATAAATAAAGTTAAATTCAAACAGTTATAAAACCGTACTCCTCTTTATGATTTCAGGCGTTTGACTTATTTGAGGCGCTTTTTAATTCTGATCTGAGAAAGAATTTGAAGTTCTTCTCATTTTCTATTATATAAATTTTGATATATTTCTTCTTTACTTTTTTTTTTGTTTAACCTCCCCGTCTACCGTTAGGTATTACTTCAGAGGATGATATGAATGATTTGTAGCTTGTATGAAAATGCCATGCCCGACTGGAATTCGAACCCGGAACCTCCGCATGAAAGGCCGAGATGCTACCACTTGTGCCACGGAGGACGGATTTTTTTTTCTTTAATGGTTTTAGATTTATCTAAAATTCAAATAACCATGGATTCACCAAACAAGCTTCTTTTCCTTACTTTTTTTTTATAAGATCTTTTCCAAATTTCTTTCTTTCCTAACCGTGTGAAATTTAAAAGAACGCATTTAAATTTCGATATATTCCTGCAACACCACTTTACAAAATTCTTTATTTTTAATTTTTTTACTAGTCTATTTTCGCTTCTACGTGACGTTAAATTAAATAAAGATATTTTTTAAAAATTTATACCTAATAAATTTCTAACTTTTATAGTTAGAAATAATTCTACATTAATGCTGTTCTGCCTTATTTTTTTCATTCATATTTTGCAATTTTATTAACCAAATACCATAATTCTATGATACTTGGTAAATTCTTCTTTCTGCTGAGTTTTATAACTCTTGTTTTAATTTTACTTTCTTGGCATCATAACTCTGCTGCGAGAAGGAACATATGGTAATTAGTCAAAAAAATTGGGTATGAGTTTTTGGCATTTCTCGACGTTTCATGATCTCGGGACCCTTAAAAACAAAAAAAAAAAAAAACACAAATTTAACGGGATAATGTTCGCTCGTACGTTACCTATACATACGTACGTACATATGAACGTGTGTTGGCAAATCTGAAGCTTAATAACTTTTGACTGGATAAACCAATTTTGAAATATTTGACACAGAGACCGAGTGTACGGGTCAATTTGTTTGTAAAATCTTGGGGTCAATTTTCTCAAAATTATGATAACATAACCCCACTTTACATTATCCTCCCCGTCTAAGATTAAGCAGTATAAGTATATACTGCTAAGAAATGATAAGATAAGTATCATTTTTTTTTAAATTTGCCCAAAAATCCCCATTCCGCAAATACCGAAAAATCTATATTTTTATTTATTGCATGTTTTTCAATCGAATCCTTTTTATGTCCTCCTAGCCAGAGTATTAATTCAGTGACCAATAAAAAGAATACTTTGGAGAAAATATTGGAGGTGGAAAAACCAATCAAAATTTTAAATGTTCATTTTTTTTGAATTTTTTAATATTTATTTATTTTTTTTTTAATGAATTATTATTTTTTATGTCTTCTGCGTAGTAGTAATGCAAGTGGCCCAAAAAAAATAATAATTTGAGGGCAATATTTGGGGAGAGGAAGTCGATCAAAGTTTTAAAAAATATATATTTCTATTTTATTTTAAAATAGTTTTATAGTTTAACTTTTTAATTAAAGAATAAATATTCAATTCCAGGAAAATACAACAACTTTGTTGCCAGGTATTTTCTGTTTGTGCAACATAAAAATGTTTTTTTGCACTTCTTCCTACTTTCATTTCTGTATTGTTTTTTTACAATAAAAAAAATTAAAAAGCAATACTCACGCCCTACTGGGTAATTTCTTTTACAATGAATGCTTTTTTTATAGGTCTTATTTTCTACTCATTTCTTATGCTTCTTTATTTTTGTTTAATTTATAGATCAATAGTCTTTATTTATATTTAGATCCTACTATTGATAAAATATTAAACAATTTATTTAATTTTTTTTTTTCATTTGACATTGTTTTACTATCAGAATTAAGGAAAAAATATTAATATTTAATAAAAATAAATGATTATGTGAAATTAAAATTAAAAGTATTTAATTTTTCAGTTTTTTATATTCATTCACTTATTTACTTCAATCTTATTGTAACCTGGAACACAGGTCGTAATTAGAGCTTCTTTTTCATGTAAATTGAACATAAAGTTTGTAAATTATCTAAATTAGATTCCCTTTTTTTCAGTTTTTCAGTAATATAGGCCCAAAAACAGATTTATGATTCGCTGTTGAAAATAAAGGAGTTCATAAAATAAGGAGTATAATTAGTAACCTGTTTTTCATTTTGTTCGTAATGCAGTGAACAGTAAAAAAACGGAACCTATCAATGCTACAGATTTCTATAAATTTTATGCAAGATAAGAACCTAAACACTTGACTGATGCGTACAAACCTCAAAATTTAGGCGCATGAATATCTCACAAAATTATGATTGCTGACGAGACATAGATCAAGTTCTTTAATAAGATGATGAAGGAACGTTAAAAACAGTGGGTAGTTTTTCACTTATAAAGAAAAAAAATTACTGAGCAGGCTCTTTCGAACAGAAAAATTAGAATAGAATTTTTGAGAGCGTAAATTAATTTTAACAGAATTTACAGCACTTGGGATTATCTATTCTGTACTGAATGGGATCGATAACGAAAACGACTAATAAGATATTTATTTCGGAACTCTGAAACAGTTACAGAATTTAACTCAAAACGAACTATACAGAATCGTCTTGAAAAATGCGTCTACTAACATAATGCTTGACCCTATTCCGCAAATTTTTGAACTGCTTTCACTTAAGCGGTTAAAGTAGGAGCTTTTTTACCGTTCTTAATAAATTCTGAATTTGAGATCAAGTGATTATCATTTTTCACTAAGATAAGTTTTGAGTACCCAACCGTACATTAAAAAGAATTGGCTGACACATAAGGTTAATCGTTCGTAGATAGCAATCCAACGGCCGATTTATTTAACAAGAATCTTCAAAAATCTAGTTTCATGGTACAATAGATCGGTGGTACTTCATGAAGTTTTTTAAGTAATTATTTTTTATAATTTTTTCGACTTATTTTGTTAATTTTATGTGTTTTACAGGATAAAAATCTTAAAAACTAAAAATAATTTTAGAAAAACCAGAAAATAAGTTAATAGTTTAAATATTTAATAACAACTGTTAGTAATTTAAACTTTCTAACAGTTCTGTAATTGTAATACAAAGATTTATTATAGTTTGTATTAAAATATTTGGTACAAGTTTCTTGTTTTTCGAGTTTAAGAAATTATTAAGAAATGTTACTAAACATAAATATAGTAAATTATCCAGATAAAACACGTTTTACTTGTTCTTCTAAAAGTATTTATTCCAATTATCATTTTTAATTTACTATTAAAAATTAATTTTGTGTACCTGTATTAAACATCTTTACCCAATCTGGGGTGATTCTTGACTTAAGTGGGAAATGTAGAAATGTAATGACAGAATTATTTCCATATCAAAACAGTATTTTATTAATTAATAGCAAGATATAATTAATTATGACAAATGGAAGAAGAGAAAAATAATTGGCAGAATTTTTTTAAACAGGCAATCTAGAATGGTAGGTATCTAAATATTAAAGTTAAAAAAAATAAGTCTGTGGTTGGATAAAAGATATACAGGAGGAACAAAGTTTGGGATATATAAGTAGTTAGGATATAATTAAAAAAAAAAAAAAATTGTTCCTTATATAATCCTAAAACAAAATACATTTTTAAATCTTCAACAGTCTGACTAGACATAAATCGGAATCGTTTTTCTTTTCTTTCAGAAATATTTTAAATTCTATTTCAATTTACATTTTGATTTATCGATTTTTGAAATTTAAAATAAAATGTTGGGTTCAAGAAATTTACATTTACTAATAGATGCCAACACACACAGACGTATCTGTACCTACAAAAGAACTTGTCCTGACTGATTCATCAACGCCCAGCAAAAATACTGATGATAAATTGATGAAAATTATATTTCCAAAAGATTTTTTGGAATTTCGAATTTAAAGTGTTAAAATGGTGTAACAATCAAATTTACTATTTTTTTTTTTTAATTTATCGATAACAAATCTAAACAGAAACTTGATTTTTGGTGTGTGTTATCTTCATTTAAATATCTAAAAACCAGTTTCTAGATTTTTTGAGCCTCCAATATAAAGCTCAAATCTAATCTCTTCGGATAAATATCTAAAAATTAATTTCGGGTTTTTTGAATTTCGATTTTTTAAGTGTTGCGACGGTGAACAGCGCGGTAGTTCAATCAACAAATTCACTGTTACTTGACTAAAAAATATAAAGTAAAAAAAATTGACCGCGACGGGAAACGGAAGTAATCATATAGAACGGGTAAAGCCACGCCGGGAATGCTAGGATATATATACGAGGTCTGTAAATAAAGTAATGAGACTGGTTCAGATAAACGTTTTATTTACAATCATACATGGACTTTATCACTTTCTAAATAGTTCCCTTGGGAAGCCAAGCAACGCTTCAAACGGTATTCACACTCTGCAGAGCAGCGTTGGAACTCAGAAACTGCAATATCCTTCAGATGGTCGGTTAAATTTTTTTTAATGTTTTCTACTGTTTCAAAATGGTGTCCTTTGAGTTGCTTTTTGAAGTCGGAATCAGGAAAAAGTTGCAGGAACTCAAGCCAGGTGAATAAGCAGGTTAAAGAACTACAGGAATGTTTTTCTTTGCCAAAAACTCATTAATTGAGAATGCAGTGTGCAAGGTGCATTGTCATGATGCAGAATCCAGGTGTCTTTGATGGCGGTCTCACACGGGCAACTCTTTTCCACAGTCTTTCAAGAATGTATCAATAAATATTTTGATTTACAGTCTGTCCTGTAGGCAAAAAATCCTTATACACAATGCCATTACTGTCGAAGAAACAAATTACCACGGTTTTGATTTTTCATTTGTTCATTTTAGCTTTATTGGGAGTTTGAAGTGTGCCACTCCTTGCTCTGGCGATTTGTTTCTGGGTCGTACTCAAATGATATTTGAGTACAACCCAGAAACAGTATAGTACATTTAAAAAAAAAATCAGGATCAGTTTCAATTTGCCCTAGAACATCGCGGCACACTTCCACCA
This sequence comes from Lycorma delicatula, assembly GCF_047948215.1. Taxonomy (NCBI): domain Eukaryota; kingdom Metazoa; phylum Arthropoda; class Insecta; order Hemiptera; family Fulgoridae; genus Lycorma; species Lycorma delicatula. The sequence continues at coordinate 99,961,975 of NC_134464.1, read as the reverse complement.
TGTTTTTCTGTTCAAGAATGAGGTTTTTTGGGATTAATTTTCCACAAACATTTTTCATCCAATTTTTTTTGTCAAAATTTGATGGACTGTAGTACGTTTAAATTTAATTTTTCTGCAATCATTCTGATAGTTAATCGCCGGTCATACCGTATCAAGTCTCTGATTCGCTCTACATTGTCGTCACTTTTTTACGTTAACGGTCTTCCAGAGCGTGGATCGTCCGCAACTGATTCCCCGCTATCTGAAAATGCTGTAAACCATTCAAAATCTTGGGCTCGTGACAGAACGTCATCTACAAACGCGCTTCTCAATTCTGAAAAAGTTTCAGTAGCATTCTCACCGAGTTTAACTCAAAATTCGATTGCACAACGATGCTCATAATTAGTATTACTCATTTTTGTAACGCACAACAAAAACTCGTCTCAGAAAAAAACTGTTTACCTCTCACGTGGACAAAAATTGACTAATATATTAATACCTTGCTTTATTTTTCCTGTTTAGCCTCCGGTAACTACTGTTTAGATAATTCTTCAGAGGATGAATGGGGATGATATGTATGAGTGTAAATGAAGTGTAGTCTTGTACATTCTCAGTTCGACCGTTCCTGAGATGTGTGGTTAATTGAAACCCAACCACCAAAGAACACCGGTATCCATGATCAAGTATTCAAATCCGTGTAAAAATAACTGGCTTTACTAGGACTTGAACGCTGTAACTCTCGACTATATATTAATACCTAGTATAAATTAGCTGTTCATATAACTATATGTTTACTAGTAACTTTACAGTGTTGCCACTTTGGCTGCCAAAAAAAAAACTAGCCTCCGTATTTTATTTACAGACCTCGTATATATAAGGTTATATACATAAATACTTAGGAACAAACACAATTTAATTATGAAAGTAGTGTATTTTACACAAAAAATCCGGAAAAAGTAGTAATGAATAAATCTAGTTGAAAATTTGGAATAAAATTGCCAGTTTATAAATTTAATAGTAATTTTTTTTTTTATTTATTAAACAAAATTTCAACTTTTAAAAGAGAGATTAATCAACTGCATTAACATTAGAAAAAAATATGTTTTGATTATATGAATAAATATAACAATTCAGATTAAATTTAATATTTGATTTAACGTAAATATCGTTTTGTAAAATCCAGCCTGCAAATAATTTACTAGAAAGCATAAAAGTCTTACTGATGATTCATGTGCGAACGCAAAGCAAAACTGTTTTATTTATTTATTTCATTTTTTACAGTTAAATTCAGTGTTAAATATTTTAATTAAATGTAAAACATTAAAAAAAAAAAAAACATGTTTTGCATGTAAATGGGTATTTATATAACTTTAAACCTAATTAACAGATGTTTCATATAATTAATAAGTTGTAATGGACTAAACTATGATTTATTTAAACTAAATTTCTAAGAATTTTCATTATAAAATTTCTAATGAAAGTTTTGTATTAAAAATGATTCATCCCACAGAATAATTATCACAAGTAAATAAAATATGAAAACCACGATTATCCGTCGACGTTGAATATTTTTAATTACAATTTTACTGCATATTATTAACAATTAATAATGTTAATAACCGTAACGGTCGATACCACTTAAAATAATATTTTTAATTTAAAAAAAAATTAATTACTCATCAATAAATAGAAAGCGTAAACACGTATATGTGTAATAATTTAACTAGTAGTACTATAAAAATAATTTATAAAATTGAAAGAAAAGGTTAATTTTATTTTTTTTAAAAGAGCGTATTTTTATGAGGTAAAAATATAATAGGAAAGATTAAATACTCAAAATTTAAAAAAAAGAATGGCTAAAATTTCCTGGAATTCCTATAATGCTTAAAATTTAACTGTTTCATCACTAAGAAAGTTGAAAATTGTTATAAAACTTAAAAATCGATTTATATTCTTAATTAAAGAAAAATAGATTTATAAATTAACCCACCAGGTTGGTCTAGTGGTAAACTAGTCGCTGTAAATCAGCTGATTTCGAAATCGATAGTTCTCAGGTTCAAATCCTAATAAAGTTGCTTTTATACGGATTTGAATAACTAGATCGTGGTTATCGGTGTTCTTTGGTGGTTGGATTTCAATTAACCATACGTCTTAGAAATGGTTGGCCAGCGTTTGTTCAAGACAGCACATTTACGGGTACAGTTACATTACACTGATTATGAAAATGATTTAAATTGTTGATGCGACTATAATAAATAAAGTTTTATTTTTTTAAATTAAAAAAAAAAAGTGTAATTATTTGTAAAATCAGTAAACAATAGCAAAGAACTACAGTTAATCTTTAAGTTAATAAATACAATAATATATGTTAAGGTATGAAGTATTATTATTACTATTATACTTTGCACGATGCCATATATGTTTATAAGACTTCAAAGCCAAGATAGATTTTGATATTTCCAGTATTGGGCTTAGAGTACTGAGTTTAAGTGTAAGGAATCATCATCTCCTATGTCTTGAGTCCAGAGAACGCGTCTTTCGTCTTTGGCTAAAGACTAAGTACTGATTACGGTTTAAGCAGGGTCACTGATATTTTTGATTTGAACATGTTAAGAAGGTGAAAGATCAGCTATACGCGTATGATTATATCGATTATATCGTTCCTGGGCCCCACTCCAGAAACCGGGACTTGGTCTTTACGTCAGTGCCTCTAACGGGGACACCCCGGAAGGGGCAACCCAGTCGGGACATGGTCTTTTTCAGCGCTGGGGTTTTGGAGTTCCCGTGCCTCAACACCACCGCCCATCCGCGCAAGCACGGATAAACGGTGGCTCCGCAGGGGGTTATCTATCACTGCTGTTCTATTGAACATTAAAATTTAACTATTTCAGCAGTAAAAAAGTTGAAAATTATTATTGGACTTACAAACTTATTTGTATTCTTAACTAAAGGAAATTTAATTCAAAAAATTACTCCCACGGGTTGGTCTAGTGGAAAACTCGTCACCGTAAATCAACTGATTCGAAATCGGTAGTTCTCAGATTCAAATCCTAATAAAGGTAGTTGCTTTTATTCAGATTTGAACACTAGATCGTGGATATCGTTGTTGGGTTTGCTGTTCTATTGAATAAAATAAAATAAATAACTAATTATTATTATTAAAATATTTAGGTTGTTTGAGGAAATTATTAAAAAGAAATAAAAAAATTATTTCTCTACGCTGTGATATAGAGTGTAAACCCCATGTTAATAACGTTTCTTTGGAAAAATATTACTTATGAATCGGCAATCAGTTGACTGGTTTGATGATCTTCTCTAATTCAATCTCTTTTGTGCTGATCTTCTATCTTATCGATAATTGGTACACTTATATTTTCAATTTATACTCCAATATATTTCTTTCTCTACAGTTTTTATTTTCTGTTACTTTTCCATCTAGATAGCGCTATAGCAGATCTATAGCTCTGATATGTAGGATGCGAAATTTGCAAAATAGCACTCCATCCCAAAAATGTCGTGTGCTATATTGTGACGTCACAGGTGAGAGGTAAAATTAAATAAATGAATAATATTTAAAGTGTAAAAAAGTAACTCGGTCTGCTTGCGTCTCGAACGCCCGGTAGTGCGTTAAGCCCCGCGGCTACACCAGTGTATCGACTGTACAAGCGAAACTTGGTCTATGTAAGTTGAGAAATTACATTAGTCTATTTAGTGGCGACCGTCACCGCTAGTACTGCCGCACCCGCGCGAATTAAATAAGGTATCCGCGCGTGCTTTAGTAAGAATCATTGAATTAAATAAACGAAAAATTGTTATATTTAAATAAAATGACAAATTTTTTAAATTAAGTTGTATGTGTAAGCCGTGCATCAGAAATAACCGTGTTGTTAGCTTTTATTTCTTCTGTGATAAACTAAAGCTAGGTCTTTTAGCATGTATCCTACCAATCTAGTTTATCTTTTGCAAAGTTTCTACCACAAATCATTACCCTAACCTATCCCTTTCATGATCTCTTCTTTTTATACTTTATCAATCCAACAAATTTTCAAAATCCTACTGTGAAATTTATATTTTAAACAATTTAGTACTTCCCTTTCTTCTTTTCCTGTTGTTTCCATATTTCATTACCATGAAAAGAAATACATCATTAAGTACAACATTCCAGATCATAAATCACTATTTGATATCTTATCTCCTTAAATCGTTTAATTAATTGTGATAATCTGATTTTATTTTGTACCTTACTTAGATCCTTATTTGTAATTTTATCCCATAAATAGAGAAATAGTAAATCAAATTACTTTGTCTTAATAATTCATTCGTAATTATTTTTCTATTTTTACTTTTAGATTCTAAAAAATAAACATTTGTAAATTATTTTTTCAACGAAAGGAGAACAATAAGATATATTTGTTTTCTAATTCCTAGAACTTCTATATTTTTAATATCATTTCACTCCTAATCTTTGGATGTAATATTTAAAATTTCCCACTAAGAAAAAATTTTTAAAATAAGTCAATTGTAAAAGAGTTTAATTTTTTACGAACGTACTTAAACACTTCATGTTTTTATCTTTAAACTAACTATAGTTAAGTTATCCTAAATATATAAGAAATAAATTAAATAATTTTTTTTTTTTATTTGAATGTACAGCAAATCATTTGTTTTTTTGTGTAATAGCAATAATTGTTTATTGTTTAATTGGTATATTGAAATGATTATAATGTACTTATTATGCTGAACAGTGTGCTGGAATAAATTTATAGGGAAAGTTAAACTAAATTATACTACTTGATAAACAAATATTAGACGAGGCAATTGATGGTTTCGATAAATAATATATAAAGTAATAGTTTTTATTGTTTATCTAACATTGTTATTCTATGTGACCATAAATGGATGAAATTATAATACGAGAATTTAATTAGATGGACAAAATTAATGATTGTATATGAAACAAATTGTAGAAGTTAACTAATGTAGGTATATATATATATATATATATATATAAAACTAATAAAAATATTTACCGGCTATTTTTAAGGCAGTGTTATTAAGGTAACTGAACAACCCATATAATATGAATAATTATATAGTAATAATAAATTGGCATGATAATAATATATTTATAAATAGTTAGCGATTGTATACTAATAGTGTAAAATGATACGTTTGTTTGGTTTAACGTATACATACAACAAACGCTTATTCAATGAAAATTAATATTAGAGGGGATTTTCTTTAATCTGCGTAATATATAAATATTTAATCGCTACGTAATGGTTTATAGGCTTGTAGTTCGATAAAGATAAATTACAAGTCATTCATGAAAATGAGACAACCACTCTCAAGAATAAGAAGCACTCCATGTCAGGCTTATTGGGAAAAGTGAGAAGTAAAATGACTTACCATTTGCCTTTTCTACTGAATCAAATATACATTTGCTACTGAAATTCTCGTAATATTCTGCCCTAGAATTCTAGGTCTGAATATTACATCTCAGGGTAAAATACATTATATATTCATTTCAGGGTGAATGTGAACATCGCTACTCTCTGAGAAGCCAGATATTATTGGTACTTATGGTTCTTTTAGAGTGGAAGAAGTGTTAGGAGTATTAGGAGAAGACCAATTTGGTTTCAGGAAAAGTATAGGGACAAAGGAAGCAATTTTAGGCCTCAGATTAATAGTAGCAGGAAGATTAAAGAAAAACAAACCAACATACTAGGCGTTTATAGACCTAGAAAAGGCATTCGATAACGTAGACTGGAATAAAATGTTCAGAATTTAAAAAAAATTAGGGTTCAATTGCTAACATTTACAGGAACCAAACAGCAACGGTATTAATTGAAGAACATAAGAAAGAAGCCGTAATAAGAAAGGGAGTCCGACAAAGATGTTCCCTATCCCCGTTACTTTTTAATCTTTACATAGAACTAGCAGTTAATGATGTTAAAGAACAATTTAGATTCGGAGTAACAGTACAAGGGGAAAAGATAAAGATGCTACGATTTGCTGATGATATAGTAATTCTGCCGAGAGTAAAAAGGATTTAGAAGAAACAATGAACGGCATACATGAAGTCCTACGCAAGAACTATGGCATGAAAATAAACAGGAACAAAATGAAAATAAAGAAATGTATTAGAAATAACAAAGATGGACCACTGAATGTGAAAATAGGAAGAGAAAAGATTATGGAGATAGAAGAATTTTGTTATTTGGGAAGTAGAATTACTAAAGATGGACGAAGCAGGAGCAATATAAAATGCCGAATAGCACAAGCTAAACGAGCCTTCAGTAAGAAATATAATTTGTTTACATCAAAAATTAATTTAAATGTCAGGAAAAGATTTTTGAAAGTATATGTTTGGAGCGTCGCTTTATATGGAAGTGAAACTTGGACGATCGGAGTATCTGAGAAGAAAAGATTAGAAGCTTTTGAAATGCGGTGATATAGGAGAATAAAAATCAGATGGGTGGATAAAGTGACAAATGAAGAGGTATTGCGGCAAATAGATGAAGAAAGAAGAATTTGGAAAAATATAGTTAAAAGAAGAGACAAACTTATAGGCCACATACTAAGGTATCCTAGAATAGTCGCTTTAATATTGGAAGGACAGGTAGAAGGGAAAAATTGTGTAGGCAGGCCACGTTTGGGATATGTAAAACAAATTTATAGGGATGTAGGATGTAGAGGGTATACTGAAATGAAACGACTAGCACTAGATAGGGAATCTTGGAGAGCTGCATCAAACCAGTCAAATGACTGAAGACAAAAAAAAGGTTCTTTTAATATGTGATAAAATAATGTGAATGAAATAGTAAAGCAACAAACTAATGTACCCATTTATTTAAAAAAAAAAAATTCTTTATATACTTTTTTAAAGTTATTCAATTTATATATACAAATTAAATCATATTCCTTAATAAATTAAAGAAAGGCGATGAGTTTTTAATTCCATAAAAATATATATATATATACGAAGGAGTACCCAAAATTACAGGAATTTTTTATTTAAATCTTTTTTTAAAATTTTAATCTCTTTCAAAATACTTTCCTTTACAGTTAATATACTTTTGATCTAATCTTTTATTTCATTGTTCAAAAAGATTTTTTAATTCGTCTATTGTGATGAGCGACAGTACTTTCCTCGTACCTCTTCACCTCCACGTCGGCGAAACGCTTTCCTTTCAGAATTCCTCTTCATTCACGGGAATAAAAAAGAAACAGCATAGAACTAAAAAAGGTGATTAATGGAGGTAGGGCAAAGAAGTCACGACGCTTCTTTGTTAAAAATGCATTGAGAAAGCTATGTCAGGAGGTGCATTGTCATGGTGAAAAATCCAGTCACCCGACTGCCATAAATCAGGCCTGTTTTGCCACAAACTGTTGCGTAATCTCAGAACCTCCAAACAGAAACTCTGGTTAGCAATCTGATCTGTCGGAAAAAATTTCGAATGAACCACTGCTCTCACATCGAAAAAACAAATGAGCATTGTTTCGATGTTTGCAGTTATCCAGTGATTTGACAGTTTGGAGTCGTAATCATAGTACCATGATTCGTCATCAGTAATGATCTTATAAAAAAAATCTGGACCGGTTCGAGACAGTTTTTTCAAACTACGCCATGCTTCCAATGGATGCATCGGCACACTTCTAAGCAAGCCGTACTTGCTGAGTAGTCAGGACCCGAGGCACAAACTTTGCATACCCTTCTTATTCTCGAGATCTTCCGATAAAATTTACTGAACCGAACTCCAAGTTTCTTTAGACAACAACTTCTCGATTTTTTCAATGGTACGTCGTCAGACTTCAAGAACAATTGCTCGAATTTTTTTTCGAAATTTTCGTCCGTTGGAAAAGTTGAAGGATGTCAAAAACGAGGTCGATCATGAATCATCATTTTACCTTTTTGATTTGCGAAAACCACTCGTACACTTGAGTTTTTATCCATAGCAATATCTTTGTAAGCTGTTTTCAATCCACAATAGGGGCTTTTATCACAATAGGGGGACAGTTCTTAATCATATAAAAGTGGTTTTTCGTGGATCGAGAAGTTTCAAAGAGGCCGGACGAGTGTGACGCACGAAGAGGAAGCAGAACGCTCATCAACCTCTACCTCGGACATCAGGTTTCACAACTCTCGAGAGATGGCTTTCGCGAATATATGAGATACCATCGATGAGAGAGTCTCTTGTTTGAACCTCAGTCGTTTTTCTGCCAATCAAATCAAATCATGACGTTCAAATCAGTAGTGTGCGGGCGGGCGTTGTCATACAGCTACACCACTTTGTTGTTGTATGATAACGCCCGGCAACAAACAAAAAGTTGAATTTCGAGGTACTGGGACGCTCTCCTTACAGCCAGATTTCGCTCTCTCCGAATTTCATCTGTTTGGACCGCTCAAGAATGCTTTATGAGGTCGTCAATTTCCCACAGATTTAGACGTACAGGAACGATGCAAAAGTGGCTTCGCGACCAACCGAAAACCTTTTTGTTGGAAGAGATAGGCAATTTGTAAACCACTGGACCAAGTACATTGGCAAGGATGTTGACTATGTAGAAAAATTATGTACACGTTGAACCCCTAAGTTTGTATAAATAAATAGTAGAACGAAAAGTGTAGATTATTTTTCAGTCACCCTAGTAAATATTAAAAAAATATTTATGGTACCATCTGCATAAAAGAAACACTGAACAAATAAAATAGTACAGATATGGTTATTAGTAATAGTATAGTATGGTTATGGTTAATAATACGGATATGGTTTCCATCAATATGGTTATTGACGCTAAATTGTAGACATGAAAATAAAATAAAAATAAGAGTAGCAGTGACAAAGCAACCATTTAGCAATAAAAAAAATAATTATTATTATTAAGTAGTAATTTGGAGTTAAATTGAAGAACCTGATCTGAAGCATTATGATTTCCGTGTGTTTCAATATGGATATGAAATAAGTACGATAAGAAAAGAAAGAAAAATAAAGGTTGTAGTTTTGAAATTGAAGTGGAGAGTTTACAGACGTAATGAGCTACAGTAGAAGATATTTTAATCACAACAATATAATGTAGGAAAGCTAGATAGGACATATTAAGAGAGAGGAAAAATTGAATGAACTGCTAGGTAATAGGCGGTGAAAATAGGACACACTGGAAATCTGTAAAATTGTATACGTGTGAAGGAAATAATAGCAATCAGGATTCGAAAACATTAACCAAGAATAGAGAACATAGATATAGTACAAAGAAGCATGAAGGTGGGAATATGCAGATGAAAGTTCGTAGCTTAAGAAAATCGCCATGACAGGGATTTGAACCCGGGACTTCCGGATGAAAAAACGAGATATTACCACTCCGCGATGGAGATCGGGGGATCTTTATTTTATCTAAAAAAAATTCTTTCTTCCTTAAATAAATTTATCATTTTATTCCTTTTCATTTCCTTGCTTTATTATTTTCATTGCATTGTTTTTACTGTACAAAATTTAAATATACAACAAAATAAGTATATTTAATAATTATCTGCATCATTATAATTAATTGTTAATTATGCTGTTTTATCCTTTAGTAGTATTTTTAATTGGTATCAATTATTACCGCATCAGCCACAATAAAATACCGTCGATTGTGGTTACCTGCACTCAATAATTTTCATTTTTTTTTTTGAACTTAGATAATCTATGGGAAGTGGTTTACTAAACGTGCCTTCGTCAGTTAACATTTTAGTTTATACTTATTTAATTTTAATTACCAGGGTATCACTAACTATAACAATTGTAGAAACACTGAATAATTTATTGATAGACTTTAATCCAGGTATAGATAATTAAACAAATTATTTTCATCGAGATATAAAATACTTTATTTTTTTACTCAGCAACAAGAGAATGACGCTCAAATGAATTTCTTAGTTTGTGAAAAATACTATACTTGACTACGACTCGAACCCGGAACGTCGGATGTAAGGCAGACCCTGCCTATATTAATAATAAAAATGAAATATATATTAATTTTATTCCTTGTTGGAAGTAATTGAATAAAAGATATATTATTTGCAAAATAGATTACTTTTAAATTTTATGACACATACTCATACGGGATAGAGGATGTACTTATAAATGCAGTTAAACGCAGAGCGGCAACAACAATCGAAGGCACTGTGCCAAGTAGGGCTTCACCAATACCTCCCTTTTCTTTTGTTTTTAACTTATTTTACTCCTACGTACATCTTAATAAACATGTACAGTACGTATGTATACAAAGAAAATGGTTTTGTTCAGGATAAAATATACTATCATTTTGTTAATAAATTATAATGTATTTATTAAATATCCAGTATTAGTTGTTTTATGGGAATCATTTATAGTCTATATGGTATTAATGTTAATTATACTATAAAGTTCAAAGAGGGTAATGTAATTTCTGCATCAAATTATAACTACTGAAGACATTTTGGTAAAAGAATTATACTTATAGTTCTGCTAACAGTAGATCCTACACACTTTATACTACAAAAAAAACTAAGAATTTCATTTTTCCCTTCTTTAGCATATTTCAGCACAGAATGAAAGGTCATCTGTGTTTGAATTTTTCAGAAAGAATGAAGATAATGTCATTTAGAATATGAAAAATAAATAAAATGAGACAGCAATACAGAAAATAAACACTGATATACCGGGTGTTTCAAAAAGAACTTCTAAAAGAAAAGAAAAATTTATTGAGATACTATCTTACAGATTCAGTCAAGGTTCCATTTCACAGCAAAAGTGTTGTTAAAAATGAATACACCTACTAGTGCAGAACATGATCGCTATCTGTTTTTTTTTTCACGATTTCCAGTCAGCTACTAGAGTTCAACGTAATTTTCGTAGAGAATACGGTAGAGAGCCTCACATTTTTTTCTCCTTAGACTCCGGAACCACCGTAAGGTATTACTTCAGAGGAGGAATGAGGAAGATACGTATAAATGTGACTAAGGTGTGGTCTTGTACAGTCTCAAATCTAAGGTTAATTGAAACCCAACTACCAAAGAACATCGGTATCCACTTTCTAGTATTCAAATCCGTAAAAAAAAGTAATTGCCTTTACTAGGATTTGAAACTTAGAACTCTCGATTTCGAAATCAGATGATTTGTAATGATGAGTTTACCATAAGACCAATTCAGTGGTTTGGGAGCCTTCTAGTAGGCATACAATTTACTCTTTGCACCAACCCTTCGTTGGGACAGGTTGTTTTTCTTCCAGATCGAACGGTCCGTTCTTCTTCCAAGAGGCAACCGTAAATGGTATCGTTTATTGGATATTGGATATGTTTCAAAATTTTATAATTCCTTAATAAGACGATGATGGCTAAGATAGACGCCATTTTTATCAGCAAGACCGGGTACCCGCCTGGAGATCCCGAGATTTTCTTGATACTCGATGCCCAGGTCGATGAAGATACAATTGGATGGCCACCTTGCTTCCCAGATTTGACTCCGCTAGATATTTTTCTTATTTCATTAAAGTTAAGGTTTATATAGCACTGCTGCCTGCTGATATTGTTGAGCTAAGACTTCGAATTAACGCCGTAGCTGCAGAGGTAACGCCAGACTTGCAGGATACAGTCTAGAATGAAATTGACTTCAGTGGGATGTATGTCATATTACAAATGGTAACCATTCTAAATCAAAGTGAAATGTCGGGTGACAAACTTGATGTGTTTTTTATGAAATGAGACTTCAACCGAATCTGTAAGTTATTTCAATACATTTTTATTTGCTTTTTAAATTGTGAAGTCCTTTTTGAATTACCTTGGTGTAATGAAAATAAAATAAAAATAGGAGTAGCAGTGGCAAAGCTAGCATTTAGAAAAAAAAATTTAGTTATGTAGTAATTTAGAGAGTTAAAGAACTTGTTTTGAAGTGTTATTATTTCCGAGTATTTCAATACGGAAACACACGGCAATCATTATACATTTGTTCATTTATTTAATTCAGTGATTCTAACTAAAGCGCGCGCGCGTATACCGTATTTAATTCAAGCGGCTGTGGCGGTACTAGGGCGACGGTTGGCACTAACTAAACTAATGTAACTTCACAAGTTACATAGAACAAATTTCGCCTATACAGTCGGCAAACTGGTGTAGACGCGAGGCTTAACGCACGAGGCACCAAGTCGAACGGGCGATCGATTCGAGACTCAGCCAGATCGAGTTACTTTTTTATACTTTATATATTATTCATTTATTTAAATCTCAAGATATTTAACTAAAAATATATGACAATTTGGCGAAATCTCGAAATACTGAGGGTGACCTTGCTGTACAGTTTCACCCTTAGATCTTTAAAGTAAAAACTTTAATGGCATCAGTCCTTCATATATAGAAGTAATCTGAACAACTTTGTCAAAATAGGTCCAGTAGTACTGAAGGAATAAGATGATTTAGAGGCCAACATCGAACACACACACGTACATACGAACATTAACATTGGAAAAATTTCCATCCTGTATTTTGGGTTCATTAAGTGACAAAATGACAAGATCTGGTTTAAACCGCAAACGCCCAAACTACAAAAATTACAATACTTTCCTTTCAAAAGCTGTAGCTCTGCTATAGCGCTATCTAGACGGGATAGTAATATGTATTAATTAAAAAATAATATTTCACAATTATGGTAAATTTTCTTTTTCAAACTATTCAATTTTGTTATTAATATTTTAGTTTCTTTAAGTTTATTAAGAAGAAAATAAAAGATATATAACAAAATCAGAATAATAATTGAATTCAATACTGATAATATTATAAAGAAGTTTAATGCAGTAGAAACACCTCTCAGAAGAACAATAGCAGATGTTTTTCTGTCATTATACATACACATGTACCAGTGTTGTTATATTCACCATAATCAAGTAGGTGTGTGTTATGTTTGTGTATATATGTATGTATGTACACGTCTGGTTTGGTCTATACCTTGGTGTTGTTGCGAAATAGCAATCAATTAGACATGTGTATACACAGGTGTTGTTACCACCAATGTTAGTTCACGTGGTCATTGGACTACTACGTAATAGTTAAAAGAAATGTAAGCAACTTACTAGCAATCGAGCTAGCTAGATAGCAAACCTATCTAAGCTACTAAGTAAATTCTTTAAAATGCTTTTTATATGTATATAAGTTATCACATTTATAAATAAAAAAATATTATCAATACCTAAAAAAAATAAATATTTTGTTAAAATATAAAGATTTGTTTTAAAAAAAATAATGTTTATTTAAATTTGAAATTTAAATTCAGTAATTTAAGAAGGAACTACCTTTTATCGTATAAAATTTCAAGTTATTCAATAATATTTCTTAAGTCTGTCAATAAATAAAAATACTTTCCATAATTAAAAAAAAAAAAAAAAGATTAAAACTCAATAAAGTTGTAAGTCCAAAAGTGGAGAAAAACCTCACTATTTTTCTTATGAGATATCTAAAAATATAAGGTTTAAAACATTTGTTTAATTTGAGTCATTTTTACTTCCTTGTACGAAGTAAAGAAAGTATTGTGATCGCAAAAAATTTTGGTTTTTAGATCTCAACGGAAATATCTATTTTGACAATTCATGAATCCATTTAGACTAGTTTCGGCGTGACGTGTGTACGTACGTATCTCGCATAACTTAAAAACGATTAGTCATAGAATTTAAAATTTTGGATTTAGAACTGTTGTAACATCTAGTTGTGAACCTCCCCGTTTGATTACAATCGGCTAGACCAAAAGTGTCGACCCATCGGGTTGGTCTAGTGGTTAACGCGTCTTCCCAAATCAGCTGATTTGGAAGGTCGAGAGTTACAGAGTTCAAGTCCTAGTAAAGCCAGTTACTTTTACACGGATTTGAATACGAGATCGTGGATACCGGTGTTCTTTGGTGGTTGGGTTTCAATTAACCACACATCTCAGGAATGGTCGAACTGAGAATGTACAAGACTACACTTCATTTACACTCATACATATCATCCTCATTCATCCTCTGAAGAATTATCTAAACGGTAGTTACCGGAGGCTAGACAGGAAAAAGAAAGAGAGATAGAGAGAGAGAGAGACCAAAAGTGTCAAAAAAGCCCAAAATCCAAAAGATTTGGATTTTTGACTTTTTCTTAACTGCAGTAATAAGCCTTCATCCCCACTTGGTTTATCAAATGGTAAACGCAACTTCGCAAATCAGCGGAATTCGAAATCGAAAGTTCCAACGATGATGTTCTAGTAAAGGCAGTTACTTTTATACGGATTTGAATACTAGATCGTAGATACCGGTGTTCTTTTGTAGTTGTGTTTCAATTAACCATATATCTCAGAAGTGGTCGACCTGAGACTGCACAAGACTACACTTCACTTACATTCATACATATCATCCTCATTCATCCTCTGAAGAATTATCTAAACGGTAGTTACAGGAGGCTAAACAGGAAAAAGAAAGAGAAATAGCGAGAGAGAGAGACCAAAAGTGTCAAAAAAGCCCAAAATCCAAAAGATTTGGATTTTTGACTTTTTCTTAACTGCAGTAATAAGCCTTCATCCCCACCTGGTTTATCAAATGGTAATCGCAACTTCGCAAATCAGCGGAATTCGAAATCGAAAGTTCCAACGATGATGTTCTAGTAAAGGCAGTTACTTTTATACGGATTTGAATACTAGATCGTAGATACCGGTGTTCTTTTTTAGTTGTGTTTCAATTAACCATATACCTCAGAAGTGGTCGACCTGAGACTGCACAAGACTACACTTCACTTACATTCATACATATCATCCTCATTCATCCTCTGAAGTAATACCTGACTGTGTTTCCCGTAGGCTAAATAGGAAAAAAGGAATAAGCTCTCATTGAGAGCTTTTGAGTGACAGATCATAAGTGGTATTTATTTGGTTCCAGAGTTATAGCCAAATAAAATTTGTATTAAGGAAATGTATGGATTTTACAAGGGGAAGACACACAAGTTTGAATGCTACTTCATTTCCTTTTCTTTTTTTAATTTTTTTTTTTTTTAATTAAATATATTGATTGATATGTAATTATTATTATCTTGTGATTGTAAAACAAATTTACAATAACTAATAATTCAATAATAACAACAATATGAAAAATAATTCTGTATTAAAGAATTGGAGGATCGTTTCTCACTTTCAAATGAAATAAGTTTAAATGAAGTGCAGCAAAAAATTGTATATGTAATTTAATAGACGTACAAGTCATGTCTTGTTCACATCAGATTTTTATTTCAGATGTAATAAACCTAATTGCCCGATTTATACTTACTTCTTAAACATAATTTATCACGAAAAAATAAGGATAAAACAAAATAATTGGGTATTTATTAATGTACACAAAACACGAATACGTTGCATCTATAAAATTATCTGTTTCTTTCAAGTATCTGTCAGTTGACTGGTTTGATGCTACTTTCCATTCCTTTCTATTCTATTTTAAAAATTTAATTTCTACATATTTATAGCCTACTAAAATTTTATTACTTAAATAACAAATCTCTTTTATTTTCGTATGTGGTGTAATTATATTTTTAATAAATTCATTATTCTCTTTTCCATCACATTATATTATCCTTGTTTTAGTTTTTGGAAATAAAATATTTGTTAATCAGCAATGTCTTCTAATATTTAGTTTCTGCTAAGAGAAATGTTCTTATATCAGTGGCATAAGAATAAGTAAATTCGAACAATTTGTTTTCCTTAAACTCTTGTATTGCTTCTTATATTTGGATATTAAGAAACAAGAACAAACTACAAACTTATCTTACTTCTTTTCTTCTTCTTTTTTTGTTGCACATATACTACCTGACTCTCGTACAAATTAAAATAATTCTTCTCTCATTATACATAAAAAAAATATTTTTTTTTTCAAAAATGAAAATGCTTTCCAAATTATTATTTAAACGAAATGAAAATGAAAGTAATTATTTAAAGAGATGAGCTTAAATATTTCGTAACGTTCAATATTTGATCCCGAAAACCTAATTTAGTATGATTTCTTTAAATTTATTAAGAATTTTTATTATCAAATTTCATTTAAATTTGTTCTTTATACGTTAAAAGTCATAATCAAATATACTTAAAAGTTCATTGCATTAGACCCCCACAAAATCGCATTATTATTTTAAGGAATAACAAGAATACCATGTCAAACTTACTAGGGATAATGATGAGTGAAGTAGTTTCCCGTTGTTTTCTTCAATAATGAAAATATAATTTTGCATATCAGAATACCAAGCCCATTAAAACTTGGATTGAAATTCACTCCGTACCAGAGATTTTATTCGCGGTAAATATCAGAGAAAATTTTCATATATTACAACCATAAATAAAAATTTCTAGGAAAGATAATATGAAATAACAATTTCACATTTTTTTTCACAATTGTGAAAAATTCACAATTTTTTTCTGTAAGAAAAATAATGATAATTCTTCATAAATAATTTTACATACACGCGTGCGCACATATAAAGGTAATTTCTATTACACCAGTTAAAAAGTAAAATTTGCCGGCCTCCGTGGAGCGAGTGGTAGCGTCTCGGCCTTTCAACCGGAGGCACCGGGTTCGAATCCCGGTCAGACATGGCATTTTCACACACGCTATAATTCATTCATCTCATCCTCCAAATCAATACCCAACGGTGGTCAAGGAAGTTAAAAAAAATAAGTGTAAAAGTAAAAGAACTATACAAATTTAAAAAGTTACAATAATTCGCTGAATAATTATTATATTATTTTTTTTATTATTTAAACAGATGTAAAATAAAATAAAATATGTGTAATTATTATTAAAGATTCCTTTTTAATATATATATATTTTTTTTTAAACCACTACTCAGCTACAAATAC
The DNA here is from genome assembly GCF_047948215.1 of Lycorma delicatula. Taxonomy (NCBI): domain Eukaryota; kingdom Metazoa; phylum Arthropoda; class Insecta; order Hemiptera; family Fulgoridae; genus Lycorma; species Lycorma delicatula. Next base: position 99,945,128 of record NC_134464.1, on the reverse strand, counting down.
TCTAAACGAGATTAAATATTAAGTTTATAGAAAAAAAAAATATTTTAACTACAAATGCCTTACGATATTTCTTCTATTTCAACTTCCTGTGCAGATATTAACAATGTAATTTCTATATACATTAACAATTATGTTTGTTTTATTTTATTTTACATCTGTTTAAAAAGAAAAATAAAGAAAATTTTCTTTGAATTATATATACTTTTTTAGATTTATAGAGTCCTTTTACTTTTAAAACTCTTACTTTAATAAACTAAAATCAGAAATAATTTTATATGCGCGCACGTCTGTTTGAAAAAGTATTTATGAAGAATGACCATTATTTCTCTTACATAAAAACTGGTACGTCTATTTGTAATTTTATATAATCTTTCATAGTAATTTTATCGGTTGTAGTACATGTAAAGTCTATTTACCGCGAATAGAATCTATGATACGATTTGAATTTCACCTACATATTTTTGGGCTTGCCGTATTGATACGATGCATTATATTTTGTCTATTGAAAAAACAACAGGAAACTATTTCACTCATTATAATCACTAGTAATCTTGGCATGGTCTGCTAGTTATTTTTTAAAATAGCTACGCATTTTTGGGGTGATTAATTCAGGGCACTTATAAGAGTTTGATGGTAATTTTTAACGTGTATATATATATATATATATATATATATATATATATACACGTTAAAAATCACGTTTTAAAATCACACGTTAAATATACACGTTTTTATATATATATAAAAAACTAAAGAAGAGATTTAAATGAAATTTCATTTGTGAATTTAGATAAATAGTTTATTGACTTTGGATGAAATTTATTTTATCTTTGAATGGTAAGTGTATACGGTAAATTTTGTCTTTGACATTTACGACTCAGAGATTTGAGTGTAATGTAGCATAATATTACATAAAAGGGTAGATTAATTTTTTAATAGTTTGTATTGAAATTATTATATTTTAGATATTTTTTTAATATTAAAATACATAATTATTTAAAATTTTAGAAAGTAAATTTTGAACGTAAATTTAAAAAAATAATAGAATAAACATATAGTGTAAATCATCATTAAAATAAGTACCGTATACTACGAATAGTAGCTACGTTTTATATATATATATATATATATATATATATATATAGTATATAGTGTACGTAGGATATAAAATTACGGAAGACGTTCTGTGGAAGGTAGGTGTGATTTTTAGAGCATGTCTATCAAGACGGACTTGTAATATACTTATATACAGTGAGTATGAAATGATAATAATAATAATGTAAAAAAAGAAAGGATGTCCTTTGTCAATGAATGAAAATAGTATATTGTAATAATAATAACAATGTCCATTTTATTGCAGTTTAGTTAGATGGACGTAAGACGCCTACAACAACAAGTGTCCGACGAGTTTAACTTCCGAAAGGAAGGTAGAAATGAAGAAAAAAAAGAAGAAGAATACATAGTAAAAAAAGAAATGAAAAGAATATGGATTGATGTTGCCCACGCTTAGATGAGGGCCAACTCGTTCGCAGTGGGCCGCGACCCTTTGTGCAACAATATCTCTTTGGTTTTTTGTTTAGTCATCACCAGTACTTTCACAGAAGATTTTACACACGCGCACACAAATACATTATAATTTTTATGAATGTACGAAGAAGTGTATGAAATGAAATGAAATGACTAACGGACATTGGAAAGACTGACAGTCTGCCAGACAGACGTAAAGACAGATTTACATGCTGTGTATCCGCACTTGATTGTGATATGTCTATTACACTTAGATCTGTATGAGCAAATGAGTCTTCATTCGTATATTTACTTGACCTTAAAATTACATATTTATAATTAAAATGGTTATTAAATTTAACAAGGCTGATATTTTTTCGACTAATGAAATTAAAAAAAAAGTGTAAGTCAGCAAGGAAAAATTTATTTTATTAAAATAGAAGAAAAATTAAATTTTGTGATTGTTTTGCTGTGCTTGAGTGTGTGCACGCAGGTTTTTTAACATTAACAGAAAATATTTTGGAATTATGTTCAATAAATAAATAAATATATTTTTATATTATATTCTTTAAATATTGAATAGCTTTTTTCGGATATACACACTAATATTCTTTTGTAGAGGTCGCGCGTGCGCGTGTGTGCTCGCGCGCGTATGTGTAAATATTAATTTAATATCCAATACACCCATATGAAAAATTCATTCTCTTTTTAAAAGCCTTCTTATTATCGAACGATGAAATTATACAACAACAATTACATCACTCGATCTCTCACATCTTGAATTAACTTCATCGTTAACCCTTAGTGTTATAACTAACAACTAATAATACATAGTTATAATGGAGTATAACTAACATAGTTGTAATAAAAACAAAAACAAAGTCACGCAAAACAGAATTTTAATATATTACTCAGAAGCAGGTATATGTCAGGAAATTATTGTTTTGTAGTTGGTAACAATGATTTATTTTTTAATGTTGTATGTTTTCAGTTAGTTAAACAAGCATCAATACTTTTTTTTTATGTAAATTATTCAAACGGAATTTTTCGCTAGATTAACGATTTTTTATTTTACAATGTATGCAAATGAATGTACGTATACAGAGAAACTAATTATTTAAGAAAATGTCACTATTCAATGCCAAATAAGTCGTTTATAAAAGGTTTACGCGTGGTATATGCAACAATATGATCAGGTCACAGGATCTGACAGCTGAAGATTCCTCAAGAAATTCGTTAGGTTACCTATCTTTTTCAGTTATAAAATAATACTTTTGGAGCATAGTTACATTACGTTTAAAATTATTAATTTAAGAGCTGGTACTGTTCAATAACTCAAAAAACTAGGAAGTAGATAAATTAGTATTGTATATAAACAATACTGGATCATTTTTATTTCTCTGATGAAGTGTGATTCATGTAATCTGTTATATTACCGCCCAGAAAAAAGTAATTAAATTAGTGAAAATGGTATGCATAACAAGTTCGCTTTTAAATATTAAAAAAATAGAGTTTATTGTATTATTTCGCGGAAGAAAATTCCTGGATCGGTATTTTTAAAAATACATTATAAATAAATAGGTTTCTATGACATTATATGTAAATTCTAGACACGGACAATAGGCATTGTCACTACGACAAAATAGCATCACAGAACACACAGCATTCTCAGACAAGAATTTTTTAATGACTTCAAACTTCAAAACAAAGATAGGAATACAGATAAAAACAAACAATTATATTAAAAAAAAAAAAAAAACAGATAATTTGGGGTGTAGAGGATTTAGTAAATATATTTTATCTAAAAACTTAGCGAATATTGAAATATCCTCGCAACTGGTATTATTTATAAGTCTCCTCTTTTTAAGGATCGTAGTTATGATATTGCTTTTTATTCAAACAAATTTTCTTCTGTCATCGGAGTTATTAAAATGTTACCCTTGTATCAAATTTAATTGTTTCTTATAGTTTCTGGTTTATTTTATAACAACTAATGCTATTTTCAAAGTTTTTTTAATAGCGTTGCTTCATTCACAATTTGTTATTATAAGGGTGCGGTAAAATTAGAATATCTATGTTTGAACTTGCCGATAGACTTTAAAAGGTACGGAACTTTAAACAAAACAGAATTCTACATCACAAAAGAATACGTCCTAATGGCCATCAAATGGTTATGTTATTAAATGCAGTCCGATTGTTGGCGATGCAAAAGAAGAACGGGCAGAATGGAAATCGGTTTACATAAGATGTGGCTTAAAATTGCAAGTTATAGTTGGATAAAATTTATTTATTGCTGAAATAAAAGGATGCATTTGGTGAATATTAGATTTCATTTTGTATAAAAAAAATACGCTGCGAACAAATTTTTGCGTCGATGAAATTGGCATGGGGACGGAAGGAATTAGATATGTTATCTCCGGTGTGGTTATTTTGTAACTATTAACCAAATAAGAAATGGTTCGTCGGTTGCCCGATAGAAATTTATAAATCGTGCTCATCTAGGTAGAAACATAATGTAGGCCGGATTTATCCAACTAAGTAGGTGTTTGCAGAGAAAAGAGAGAGTGATTTTTGTATGATATGCCGGACCGGTCTGCGGAAACACGTACAGAAATTATCACAGCCAGCATCCTACTCGGTACCACCATTATATTTGGTAGATGGAGGGCGTAATATGGAATACAAAATATTCCCCGGAACATGGTACAATCTGGTATCAATCATTTAGAGAATTTCATTATTAAAAGGATTGAACCGATTTGGGCAGCTGAAAATCGTAGGAACCATCGAAAATTCTAAACAAACTCAGCGATGATAAATTCATATTTATGTATATTTACGTAGATGGAGAATCCATCACAAGTGTAAATCTGATGAACAAATGCTGCAAGTTTTACAATTTTCGAAGCATTCCAAAAAAATACCCAGATTAACAAAGAACAGAGAGAAATGAAAAGAGTAGAAAACCATTCATACCAGTTTTACGTACTTGTATGATGCCTGAATTAATATGCAACAAAAGATTTAAAACAAAACAAATTATTGCTTCAGCTTTTATTTTAATTTTAAAATACGTTCTGAATATTTTATTGATGAATTTCAGTTATGGATATACAAGTATATACGAGGGTAAGTCAATTATTATCAGCAGTTTAGTTATATTTTTGTTTATGTTGGTAATAATTTCGTGTTGAGTAGATGACGGATGCGTGGTTTAATTGTTGTTATGTCTGTGCAGGTTTGATGTTGCTGGTTAGTTCCATTATCGCTGCCCTGCCGTTAACCATGGCTTCTCCGCTTTTTATTTGCACCAAAGAAGAGCAACGTTCAGTGATCCGTTTTTTTGTGGTCGGAGGGTGTATCAGGGGCCGAAATTCATCGAAGACTTTCGGTACAATACGGGAACAGTGTGCTATCACAACGGAGTGTCTATGAACGGATTGAAAAATTCAAAAACGGTCGCACAAGTGTTACGCACGACGAAAAAGCCGGACGACCGTTTACCGACACAAATGAGAAAAACATTGAGCGCCCACGTGACATGGTTTTCTGAGACAGACGAGTAACATCATTTGCAGACGATGAGCTATCATCTGCAAATTAGTCACGGTTCTGTTTACGAAATCGTCCACAACAGACTTGGGTTTCATAAAGTCTGTGTAAGATGGGTCCCAAAACAACTCACACAGTTGCATAAACAAACGCGCTTGGACATCTGCCAAAAATATTTGGATCGCTACGGCAACAAACGGGACATCTTAGACAGAAACATCACTGCTGACAAAACACGGATCCATCATTACGAGCCGGAAAGTAAACGGCAGAGTATGGAATGGAAACATCCAAATTCGCCCTGCAAAAAAATGTTCAAGACCCAACCGTCCGCAGGAAAACTGATGCTTATGGTTTTTTGGAACTCAAAAGGTCCAGTACTGGAACGTCATGAGGAAAGAGGCACAAAATTAAAAAGTGCGCGTTACAGTGAGATGCTTACTGCCAAATTGAAGCCTGCAATTCGAAGCAAACGCCGAAGACCGCTGTCGAAAAGTGTTGTGTTGTTGCACGACAATTCCCGTTCACATACTGCTGCCCGCACTGCTGAAACGTACCAGAAACTCAACTTTGAAGTACTGGCTCGTTCTCCGTATAGTCCAGATCTTGTTTGGTCCGCTGACTACCACTGACTACCACTTTTTTGGTCCGCTTAAAGAGGCATTAATGGACTGTCGATTCACCTCGGATGAAACAGTGAAAGAAGCGGGGCATTCCTGGCCCGCAGCTCAATCGAAAATCTTCTTTTATGAGGGCATCAGGAAGCTTGTGCAACGATTGACCAAGTGCGTTGAAATGCAAGGGGACTATGTTGAAAAATGAGGTACATGTAAGTTTCCTATTTGTATTGTAATAAAATGTATAACTACATTGCGGATAATAATTGACTTACCCTCGTACAGTTATAAATATACACTCTAACCATCAGTGTTCTTTCAGGTACCACCAGTTTTATCTATTCCATAAAAGACATATTCTAAGTAGATAGTTAAGATCTTACTTTCATTTTAACAGTTTGAAACACACCTGGACCAGTTATTCTTCAACAGCTAACGGCTGCTTGAAACTGTCTCTTGATCGTAATTTTACTGTTTCGTTTCAACAAACTTAGTGTAGTAATCCAGGACCGTAACAAACTAGACGTAACCTTAGAAGAGACGCAACTACTTTTATAGTTAAAGCTCAATTAACTATAAAAGGACTTTATAAATACCATACTAATAAATCAAACTATAATGGCAAAATTTCCAAAAAATATCTGAATTATAAGATCATAAAAATAATTGTTTCCAGAAATTGGTATTCAATTGGAAATCAGGTATTAAATTACAAAAATCTCTTTTGAAGTCACGTAGTTACCTCTAACAGAAAATAAATTAGTGATCTAAACTATTTCTATAAAAAATATAAAATCGTTATTCTTCATCTATCAGTGAAAAATATGAAACAATTAAATTCTTTTACTAAATTTCCGATATCATAAGAAACATTTACTTAATTTTAGTTAAATAAATAACAAAAGAAAACGGATAATATTTCATAAATGTTATACTTTAGAACTACACAAATAATAATAATATTCATAAAAAATGGTAATTTACGTTTTATAATATGTAAACTAAACTCTTTGAAGCCATAAATTAACACATTATTACTTCCTCAAAATTTAATTAGTTTGTTCATAAAATAATACAAATCTGCCCTGGGTTTTATGAAACTTAACCGAACATCTGTAGGTACAAAAATTATTTACATACATTACGGAAAAAATTTGCATCCAAAACATAAACAAGCTAATAAAATATATCTCAATTTAAATAATTACGTGTCGTAATCTATTAACGATCCAACAGTAAAATAATGAACTAAAATTCAAGGACAAATTTAATATATGCAACTCATAAATTCTAAATATATATATATATATATATATATAGCACTGCAATATTCTTTCGCTGATTTTTTTTCACATTCAGTCAATTCACTTACTGACTATTTGATGTTCCATTGTAGACTTTCATTCCTGTTCTTCTACTCTATTATATTCTATCTATTTTGACGAATACTATTCTCTACCCCTCCCAACCTGACACTCTCCCTTATATTATATCTTATATTTCTTATACTACCCTTATTGTCACGGATTTATCCTTATGTTAGCACTGCCATCCATCTGTCCTACCTATACTATCACCCCTCAATATAATTCTTCTTTATAATATTTTTTACTACATTGGCACGTGTTACTTATTCTTTTTTTTTTTTTGCGGACATTAATGTTATAAAACTAATACAGTTAATGCTTTTATAATTAAATCATACTTTTAAATGCTTGTTTGGAAATTATCTATCTTAATTTATCATATAAATATATTTTGATTTTTTAATTTATAATCTTTTTAACCGATTAATAATGCAATGAAACGAAAGTACGATTTCCAAAAAAAAATAAGTAAAAAAAAAAAATTCTAATTACTTCCAGTTATTTTTTTGGGGGGTTTTTGATTTTTAAACTGGTTAAAGGACACTATTCAATTTCTTACAGGGCGTTAATAAAGTTAGGGAAGATTTCAAAAATTTTTTAATTTCCTATTTTGAAACGTTCTAGTTTTTGGTACGAGAACACTATATCACAAACATCCAAGGAGTTCCTATGGAAAACACCTCAAAAATTTTAAATGGAATTTTGACAAATCATTTTAAAGGTTAATAAAAAACAAAATCTTTGACTTAGAAAAAGTTCAGGTTACAACAAATTTAAGTAAACTGGCGGCAATTTTATATTTTCTGCGGCAATTTAAAAAGGGATCTACAGTATCTTTTAAAAAACTGAAAAAAAAAAAAAACATCAAACGCTCCTTCAACAATCTATTTTTCGTTATAGTTAACCCCTTTTTAGTAAACATCCTTTCTAGTATTTTAAGTTTATTTATAGGTACGATAGGTCATAAGAAGAGTCTCAACCAAGGATTGAAATTTTCTATTTAAGAAACATCTACTCAATCATGAGTATTTATTAGAAAGGAAACATGTAAAATAATTCATAAAAAATTTCTTTTAGAAATAGAAAGTGAGTATTACTGATTATAACCCATAATAAAGTTGTCGACTTCCGTGGCGCGAGTGGTAGCGTCTCAGCCTTTCATTCGCGGAGGTCCCGGGTTCGAATCCCGGAAAGGCATGACATTTTCACACACGCTACAGATCATTCATCTCATCCTCTGAAGCAATACCTAACGGTCGTCCCGGAGATTAAAGAAAAAACCTATAATAAAGTTGCGTAATAGTTAAGTTTGCTTCTTAACTTCATACATTCATCAACATTTTACGAAAGGAAAATCTATTTATTTTATAGTCAATTTAAAAAAGAACTACTTTTCAACTCGACCCCTATTTTCGTATATTTTTTAAACCTTACTTTTAATCACACACCGATTTTTATGATTATTTTTTTCTTTTTCTTCTACAAACCGTAGTTCAAAATTTATCTTAAAAATATTACGCCATCAATCTACAAAATTGGAATATATTCAGTATGTTTTTCATATAATTAAAATTTTTCTGCACGGTATCATACTGGAATAATTACATTAAATAAATAATTCATAGTCTTACATTATAGAGAACCTTAACTCATGTTTTCTAGTAGTCTCTTTATATCATTTATTTACATTTACTTCTTATTTTTATAAGGCATCAGTTTCTCTGAAACGGCTATTTAACAAACAGGAAGTTTTTTTTTATTGGTCTACTCAAATTTTAAGTAAAGATAAAACTAGAAATCTAGAATAAAATAAACAACCGAAATAAAAAGAATAAATGAAAATTTAATTTTCAGTTTTTCTTCAAATGGAATTTTATTGAAATCAGTGCTAAATTAAGGGTAACTTTACCATTAAATCTTTCTTAATTAGCAATTTCCTTAGTCTCGCTCTAACTTTAGAGAATCATAATTTAAAGAAGAATTTGTAAATAATTATATAAGAAAACAACGTATGATTATCGAGCGTTATCGTCTAATAATGAAATTCTATTTTCATTCATCACTCTTGTCGATTTCGTATAGTGTTCTAAAAAATTTCATTATAGGCTTGTGGAAAAATTGTTTGATGTGGCATGAAGTCGATCAAAAGGATTTCAAAACATCGCTGCCATTAACTTGAGCGGCCCCGTAGATATTTCTTACATTTTCCTGATTTAATTTTGTGGGGAATAACGGTGACTTACCCTTAAATATTCAGCATTTCATTTCTCTGTGCCATGTGATATTTTTTTTTATCATTAGTATCCGTCGAACCTAAAATTTTTCTTTATAGCTCGTCAATAATTTCAACGAAGGCCTCGTCAGTAATCATTTGTGATCTTTTTTAATTTTTTTAAAAAGTCTTTTCGTAGCCAAAACATTGTAACATTTAAAATGAACCGCTAGAAACAACTGTAGAAAGTTTTTAAATATTAGAAAAACGATATTTGATTATTTCATTATAAAAACGCATCTTCAAGACAATACAGACGATAAAAGTTTGCCTGGAACGTTATTCGTTATCTATTTTCTTTCAATCGTTCCTAACAGTTTCAAATATTCTAGTTTCTAGTTTAGTTTAGTTTCTAGTTTCTTATTACCTGAATTTATTATCAACTTTTAAAATCTATAAAACGTACAACCCTACCCAAATTTCACAATTAGTAAATATTTAAAAAATTTAAAACTCTCAAGTAAATACAAATAAAACGCAATAGATAGTGATAACTGGAAAATATATCTAAACAAACTATTGATTTTAAGTCTAGTTGTTCCAATCTCTATAGCAGAAAATAGGAAATATATGTAATAAACATATAAGATGTAACACATAATAAATGTTAAGTAACATTAATTTATGTGCGGTTATTTACGTGTACTTAACATTCTTATGTGTGGTGTTATGTATTTATCCCGTGTGGACTTCTTGATCTCCCATCGGATGCATCCCTAGGTGGTGGTTTAGGAAATCCTCACTACACGTATAATACCGGGGGATGACCAAAGATAGGAATGCTCCCTTGCACTTAGGAGTTGGTTCTCCAAAGGTTTGGGAAAGGAAATCCGTTTGAGGGTTTTGGGTCAGGCCAACATTCCGACAAAGTAAAACGTTACTAATTACAATTCAATAAACAAGCCTTCGAATGGATTATATTTTTCGGAAATGAACCGGGCAATAAATAGGGAACATTGGAGTGTATTTGGTAACGGAGGTCAAAAGGTCAAGACTCATATTGGGCTGTAGTGTGAATGTAGAAGATGTACGCTCATTCCAAAAAAATTAAAAAAAATTAATTTAAAAACACGGTACTTACCAGAGTTCTGTTTCATTTACATATAACTGTAAATTGGTTTGCTTGGCATTACTCCCGCCACCAACCAATTCGGTCGCCCTAAAGCATACGACCAAATGTCTGTGCCACAAACGGCTACTGAGCCTCGAAACAGTTTAGCGACCAGTATCCTAACATAGCTCCTAGAGCTTACCTAACAGCGTGAGCGGACTAAGCGCGGGGTGCCATACACCACCGACTTACCTGTCCCAACCGCTCTCATTTGTTATATATTTGCTAAAACGGGTAGGCGCACTCCGTCAAAAACTAAAAATATATATGACATACATAAATTAAAATTCGTTTCGTCGAGACAACAATTCGCTGCCACGCCTAGGTCGCTGAATGCCAGAAAGTACCTATCCACCGTAGTGGTTGGAGCCTTAATTGGATGGTGGTCAGCCATATGTATCTCTAGGTTAGATTCCCAGATTTTACTACATATTACTTCAGAATAATTGATTAAATTTGGTCCTATAAACATCAGAATTAAATTATAAACATTTTTTAAGATTAAAAAATAACAGATTTTTTACGCCTAATAATGGATTTTTAAATTAACTTTAGAGTTAATCTAATAAATTATCTAATTTAAGTATTAACCCTTTTTTTTTTATTAGTAGATTTTTTATTTTTGCCTTACATACTTAGTTTTCATAAATAAATAATAATTTATTTTAATGAAGCTTTATTTAATATTTATATAATATATATTTTAACATTTATGCCATAGATTTTTTAATTTTTATTAAACATAAAACAAAATCTAATCTACAATAATGGAATCGACATATGGAATCTCAAAGCAGAACAAAAAAAAAATGAAGAAAGCATCTAAAGAAAAGAAAAACAGTTCTGACCCAGATCGAATTTCTCTTTCTTTCTTTAAAAAACACTCATTGTATAGCCTGACGATGATAATGACGACGAAGATGATGATGATGATGACATTGATTTGCCTTACCACACCACCATATCCAACCAACTGCTGTTTCTTTTTTTCTCCTTCTTTTTTCATTGTCCTTTTTTTATTTTACCTCAATAGTTCGCCAGCAATTTGTTCAGACCCTCAAGTCCGGTTGTTCTGATGATAATTATGCTACTCGGATGGAAAACTATTACAAGTCCAGTCAGTTAGTGAATCGTACAATCAACCCGTTCACTCAACCCTCAAAAACGTTCAAACATCCCTTAACCCTCACGCGCACCCTTCCGCTGGATAACCACAGTTACCTCATTCATCTTTCTCTTTTTATCAATCCATGCCTCAGTTCTTTTCTTTTTTATCATTATTCTATTCTCTCTTTTTTCTAATTATCCTTTAAATTTCTTTTATTAATAAAATGTATTTTCGGAATTTTCTTTTTCTGTCATACATATCAATATTATTTATTAAATTACAAAGAAAAAATAATTTAAATTTTAAAAAAAACGTAAGTTGATTTTTACGATAAAGGAAATAAGAATAAAACTTAATAATTAAAGAATTAAAATATACAGCCTATTTTTGAAAAAAAAGATAATTTTATAATTATGGTACTCGGATGGAAAGCTGTTGTTACAAGTCCAGTCAGTTAATGAATAAAAAGAAAAAAATTCTATAAATGTATGGTTTATTTTTTATTTATTTTGTTTAACCGTTGACTGAGATATTTTAGTGAAATTTTATACAGAAATGTAAACTATAAAAATTTAAAAAATATATAGCTATCATTTATTTATGTTTTAATATTGAGAATATGACCTGTAATTAATTTTTTTTTTTTTAATAATCATTAACTCCGTAGGGTTTTTCCAAAACTTTGAACTTTTAAGCGTTTTATTACAAAAAAATTGACACTATATTTGTCATAAATATCAAAGTTTTTTCTAAGACTTCCAATACCTGAATATAATGGAAATCTGAAAGAATAATTGGTGCAGTTTTCATTTCCTCCAGTAATAAAACAATTCGTTTCTTAGTAAAAAATACTAATTTTTTTCTTGACAACCAGTATAAGCGTTAGATTTTTTTTGATTGATGAATTTTATCACCACAGAAGCTTACAAATAAGCTTCTACTTGAGAATAATACAAAAATTTTTAAAGAAAAATGCCATGCCTGACCGGGATTCGAATTCGAGACCTCCGGTTGAAAGGACGAAACGCTGAAATTCCACCACGGAGATCGGAATTTTATACCTTCAATATCAAATTTCCCATCAGCCCACCGGGCTGGTATAGTGGTTGACTCGTCGTCGCAAATCTATTGTTTAACAGATGATTTTGTTAGAAGTTTCTGAGGTTCGAATCCTAGTAAAAGTTAGTTGCTTTTATCAATGTACTTTGGTGATTGGGATTCAATTAACTACATGTCTCAAAATGGTCGAACTGTGTCTGTACAAGAATCCACCTCACTCGCATATCACGAACAAGAGACGAGGCTGCCGATGAGACCCGAATCCAAAAAGCTGCATGAAATATCTGGAGACTTCCGGAATATTCATAAGAAATAATAATAATAAGTCAATATTATTAAAAAATATCATATTATTCAAATACCACTGAATTGATTATATAGTTATTTCCGCTGAATATACAGAGTGCCCCATATAAAACGCAACCCAACCTTATATTGGTATGTATTGAAATAATAAAAAGGCATTTATAAATGTAAATGTAATTTGTATTATTACCATCCATTACCTTACATTTAGAGTAAATGTTGGAAGTGGCCGCCATCTTCATGAATACAAGCTTCAATTGTTTTTACAGCGTTTCTTACAAATTTTTTCAAAGTTTGTGGCTGGATATTTAATACAGCTTGTTCAATATTGTCTTTCAATTGTTCAAGTGTTCGTGGTTTGTTGCTGTAGGCTTTTTCTTTGAGGTAACCCCGTAGAAAAAAATCCGCCGCAGTCAAATCTGGAGATCTTGGTGGCCACAAGCCTCGACCGATAACACGATTACCAAAGAATTCCTCAACGAAATCAGAAGTTGAACCTGCGTAGTGCGATGTCACGCCATCATGTTGTAGCCGGCAGTGTCTGTCTTCCTCTTCCAAGAGTGCGATGAACTGAAATAAAATATCCTGATATCGTTCTGCATTAATGGTGTACTCGAAAAAAATAGGACCGATTATTTTCTTCCGCGATATCGCGCACCACACGCCCAACTTCTGCGGGTGTAATTGTTTTTCGTGATAAACGTGGGGAATTTCAGCACTCCAAATTCTACTGTTTACGTAGCCATCCAAATAAAACTGTGCTTCATCTGTGAAAAACAATGAATCCATAACATTAATTCCCTCACGCAGAAATCGACGGAACCGTTGACAATATCGTGCCGTTTTTTCTTTGTCGGGCTCAAGAAGTCGATGAACCGTTTGAATGCGATAAGGTCGTAATTGTAATTGTTTGGTCGCCCGATGAACAGTTGATTTAGACAAATTAATTTCAGCAGACAAACGTCTGATCGATTTATTTGGCGAGGCGAGTAATCGGTCTTTGATATCAGTGACTGTATCTGTACTCAATACTGACGCAGATCTTTTGTGTTCCTTGTTATTAACAGTACCGGTTTTTCTAAATTTTGCGACTAACCTTAATACTAATGTTTTGTTAGGAGTCGGTTTATCTGGGTGCTTATGGCGAAACAAATCTTGGACTGCAACCACTGATTTCGTACTGAAGTACGACTCGACAATGAAAACACGTTCATCTAGCGAAAACACCATCTTGTCTCTAGCAATACACTGAACGTTATGATTGCATTGTTGTTACTATCGGTAGTGTTCTACTGCGTCGCCGCGATGTTCAGATGTTGGACGAGTCCATTTCAGTAACGAGTAGGGAAGTAAGCTTGACTTTTGAAATTTCATGGATGAGTGATTGATGGGTTGCGTTATATATGGGACACTCCGTATTTCCTTCTTTTAGCCAACGATTATATTCCATCGAATAATAATCGAAAATACTTTAAAATTTTAGAAATAGCTTTGTAAAGTTTAAAAATTCGAACTAGTTAAAAATATCTCCAAAAACCCTATCAAGAAAATCGTATTTTTCTAAAAAGTTACATAGGAAGAGAAATTATTTAGAAAAAAGAACGAAATCATCTGTCTTATGCTTTCAAATAACTGACAATCGAAATCGACTTGTTTAAATTTAAAAATGAGGAATGTATTTAAAAAAAATACATTCGTGATGAACTGAGAACCTTCTTTTTAGAAATCGGTTAAAAATTATTCGACAGAAATATATTTATAAAACTAAAAGATGTTTTTACATTTGGGTGTAACATGTCAACAGAATACGAACCAAACAATGTGCAGACTTAAAAATCTAGTCGTACAGTAAAAATTTGGCGGGAGTCAGCTAAACATTATTTTAATCATTTGATGAGAGAAATCACAAACAGATTTCTCAAACACAAACTAACATTAAATCAATAGTTAAAAAAATACAATCGGTTCTGTTTATTTCTTTGTGTGTTTTTTAATCTTTCTTTTCTTTTTTTTATACTTATGTATGCGAATGCTTTTTGTACGGGTGTGTGTGTTTGAGTGACCATTGGAGACTAAACATAAGATAAATATAGTCGTAGCAAACAGCACATTCACAACAAGCAAGTATAAACTGATTTACAGTATAACAAAACGTTTTTCACCCTTTACACCACATTAGGCTGGCAAACACTCCCCCGCTCGTCGACACATTCACCGACTGTTTATTTATGGAATTGGCTCGTTTTGTGCTCTATTAATAATTCAGTATTCCACACCGTTCGACGTCCTCCTCCATCATTTCTTCTCGGCTATACACACTTCTGGTCCTTCGTTGTAATGGTAAACACCACCTGGTTTGAAATGATCGGGAGTGGACCTAAGAACAGTCCGTTAACAAACTGTATTACGACTCTGTATAATCCGAATATGTATAAACGTCTTTCAAATCCAGCGTTTCTCTTTTTTAACTTTCAAGCAATAACTTCTTGTTCCCGAACTCCACTTGCTCTAAAATATAAAACCAATATATAACCAATATTTTTTTTTGTTTTAAATCTAATTTTATACCGCATATTCTTTATTTTTAAATTAATTTTTTTTTCTTAATTTATCACGTTTCCTTAATTCGTATTATTTTTTTGTTTAGTTATTATTTAAAATTAAAACAAAATTAATTAACGCTAAAAACAATCGAAAAATCTTTTTTTTTTTAACAATTATTTGGCTATTTACTCGTACATAAACCTTTTTTGGTACTCGCTGAGCAGTTGGTAAATGAAAGAAATATCCTTGCAATAGTAATGGATTACACGAGTAACATAGTTGCATTTTCTCACTTTGATTCAAGTTTATATACTTCAAAACAATTTAGTATTTTTTTTTTTAATAAGGGATTTACAACTTTTGTAATCTCTTTATTTGCTTGTAATTTTTAATCTCGTGAAGTTACTAAAATAAAAAAAAAATGAAGCAATTATATTTAACTATATCATAAAGCGTGTTATAAAATTTAAAACGCATCGGCAGATATATCGTAACTAGTTAATTATTATTTTGAAAATAAGTAGTAATCGTAACTATATAATCATAATTATAAGAAACATCTAAAAAATATATAATGAATGTAGTTGAATTATTGGTTTTTTTTTTGTTTTTTTTGATAGGAGGAACTTCTCTGGAGGTAAGAAATCATAAGAATTAAATATAAAAATTCCGACAATTGGAAAAGCAATCTAACCCAGTAATTATAGAGTATAACTAATAATAATTATTATTAAACAAATTAAAAACGGAAGAAACGAGATTAATTTGATTTAATATTAAATAATAACTTTGGAATTCTGCCAAGCGGTCAGTATATATGCCTTTATGATTCTCGTTACAAAAAATAAAGGAATTAAAGTAGGAACAAAATTGGCTAAAATTTAAATAAATGATCATTAATAATATTATACCGTAGCACTAGAAGAAAAAGAAAAATTTGTGAGAATAAAAAGTAGATTTTCTTTATAAAATAAATACCACAGCAATTTCCTCTATTATTTTCTTTAATAAGAAATATATACATATGGAATTTAAATAAATACATATGTTATATTTAGATTGATTGACGAAGAATGTAACAAACCTTTAAGACGTGTTCTACAGATGAGATTAAAGAAGAAAGTTCAAATAAACATAGATTCAGAAACGGTTCGCTAGCTAGTATCGGCTGTCAAAAGATTTCACCTTCATCTTTGCGCCTTTGATAAAATTAATTTAGATTGTAATTCGTTAGATCTTAATTAAGGGTTAAATTTAATGATTTTATACGAAATTTAACCTTATAAAGATTAAATTTAAGTTAATATAAATTTAAAAAAAAATAGATCCCAGAACTGTAATTTTTTAGAAATTTGAGGTAAAAGACGAAAGAATGTGATCGAAAAAAATATTATTTTACAATTAGCGTAAAATAACTTTGACGGGTAAAAAACATATAAAAGTTTAAAAACAAAGCTTGAAGAGAATTTTATTCTAACTATAATGGTATGAATAAAGTCCAAGGAAACTGAATATAAACGTAAGAACTTTGAAGTTTATTAAAAATTAAATACATTAAAATGCGGTCGATTTTCATAAGTATATGAACAAAAGTATAACAAGACAAGATTTAATTATTAGAATTCTAAGTGCCGTGTAACTAATACAAAATAATTTTGATGAAATATAGAGTAGGAGCATTAGATTCAACATATGAATATAGAGACGATATTTTCCTGTCGATCAGACCAGGTGGTAAAGGTTCCCTCAGCATGCCTCAATTAACATACAAAAAGTCGAGAGCCTCACTACTATTCCGCCTCATTATCAATTTTGAGATATCCGGGTGGATCTAGTAAAATGGCCCACTCTGTATCGATGAAAACATATCGTTGTCCTGACTTTCGGTTGCAACGACTTAAATATTGAATTTATCGAAAAATGTTTAAACAAAATTTGTAGAACGGACAATTTTATACAAAACAAGCTCATTAATATTTTCATAAGATCATAAATAAACGTGATAATGATGTGTTACATCAAAAACAAAAGAAAAAAACTCGTTTTAACTTGCTTGTAAGTAAAGGAAGTATTGTGATCGCGAAAAATTTCGGTTTTCAGGTTTCAACGGAAATATCCATTTTGACTAGTTTCGGCATAACATCTGTACGTACGTATGTATTTCACATAACTCAAAAACGATTAGCCGTAGGATGTTGAAATTTTGGATTTAGGACTGTCGTAACATCTATTTGTGCACATCCCCTTTTGATTGCAATCAACTCAACCAAAACTGTCCAAAAAAAGCTCAAAATAAAAATTTAAAAAAAATTGAATTTGAACTTTTTCTTAATTGCAGTAATAAGCCCTCATTTAGAGCTTTTCAACGATATGTCATAAGTGGTACTTATTTTAATTAGTTCCAGATTTATACCCAAATAACATTTTAGTTAATGAAATATTTGGATCTTACAAGTGGATGACGCATCAGTTCGAATCCGACTTCATTTCCGTTTTTTTAATTTTGTTAATTTTTATTTAAATATAATGATTTTTATTAATAATTAATTATTAACCTATGATTGTACATCTTCCCATTATCAAGGGAAGGTACATCGATTCGAATCAGACTTCATCTCCTTTTTTTTAACTTTTTTTTTAATTTAAAAATATTGATTTTTAACTTATGTATAATTTTTACAAACATTTATTTTTATTGTTATTTTAACTGTTTGATGCGTATTTTACAAAAATTACGTTCACAAATCTAAGTCAAATATTAAAGTTTACGTAAAACTGATATTGCTATCTAAAAGTAAATATCGTTTCCTAACTATTGGTATTGTTTAACATTTATATTCGTAAAAATTTAGTAAGTTATGAGGTGTTTTTGTACTTAGCGATTGTCCCAAAATACGTTTTTTGAAATAAAATGATTTTAAAATTATTAATATTTGAAAAAACGAGAATATATTTTGCTACGAAACTTATAACAATCATAAATAATTACCAAAGAATATATTCGCATATTCTTTTTTCGATTTTTTAATTTGGATTTTATTTGTAGGACTTTAATACACAAATTTGAAAATACTTCGACTTCACAACATTATACTATAATATTTTATTCCTAAATGTAGAAAATTCTTTTAAATTTATCAAAAGTTATTCATTTAGGTATCATTTATCGATGAAATTTTGAATTTTTGCTTTATTAATCGTAGAACAAAAGTTACAGTTATTTGTTTATAACGCGCTCGTGTTGAAACGGTGCCGCCGGCTACCTTATATCTCTCCGTAAAGGCAGTATTAAAGCATTACTGTTCATTGCATTAACTCGTTTATTTTTGATCTGATCTAAGTGTGTCAATAAACATTTTTGTGTAGAATTTTCCGTTCTACATTATTACACATGCAAAATCAATATTTAACGACCTACAGCCGAAGTAGTGAAAAATATGATTCTTAAATTTTATTTTGTTTTGTCGGATTGGTAATGAGACTCTCGACTTTTAGTATGTTCATTGTAACCCAGCGGGTTGGTCTAGTGGTGAATGCGTCTTCCCAAATCTGCTGATCTGGAAGTCGAGAGTTTCAGCGTTCAAGTCCTAGTAAAGTCAGTTATTTTTACACGGATTTGAATACTAGATCGTGGATATCGGTGTTCTTTGGTGGTTGGGTTTCAATTAACTACACATCTCAGGTATGGTCGAACTGACATTGTACAAGACTACTTCATTTACATTCATACATATCATCCTCATTCATCCTCTGAAGTATTATCTGAAATGTAATTACCGGAGACTAAACAGGAAAAAGAAAAAAGTATGTTCATTGAGGCATGCTTAGGGACATTTACCATTTGGTCTGATCGACAGGAACATTTTTCCCGATATTCATGTTTTGAATTTAATGTTTCTACTTAAATAAGGAAAGCCATCAAAAGTATTGTTTGTCGGACAGAATGATATATCCACAGTGGGGTAGATTATTTTCAAAGGTTTATTTAATTTTAAGTTGGTTTTATTATTTCTGTTTGTATTTGTTATTTTTATAAAATATTTAATTTTTTTAATGAAATTATAATTTTTTTTTTAATAGTTAAAATCTGCCACATTTTTTTATAATTTTTCTTTTTAATAAACTTCAAAATTCTTACACTGGTATTTAGTTTCTGTGGACTTTATTCTTACCGTATTATTCATAATCAAATTCTTTACAAGTTTTGTATAAAAATTATTATATATTTATTACTAATGTAACAAAGTTTTTAACGACAAGTATGTTGTGTATTACGACCTCAATCTTTTGTTTTTAACCCAGATTGTGGAAAACTATTTAATATGTTGTTTTGGAAATATTTTTTCAAAATTTTCAACAGATATTTCATATAAAAACATAAATTTACCCCAAAATTTACTAATCGGAACCCAAGATTTACTTTCTGGCTTAATTTTATCGAAAGCGTTTAAATCCGCGCGAAATATTTCGCCAGCCGATAGTCGCTAACGAAGCGATTGCGATGTTTATTTGAATTTTCTTCTTTATTTTAACCAACAGAACATGATCTGAAAATCTGTTAGTGCTTTTTTAATAAATCATCTTTGTATAAGTAAATAATTCATCAGTATTTAATATTATTATTTTTTATGTTAAAGTAATTTTTATAATTAATTGTCTCAGTTTATCTAAAAAAATATTAAATTATTAAACTAATACTCATAACATCCGAATTTTAGAGATTTTATTCTGTTAATAATAGGTTATCATATTTAACCCTCTAAAACTGGTTTGATTAATCAGATTAGATCTTTTAGAATAACTATTAATAAATTCACACATTAGAAAAAGCATAAAATAATCACCACTTGATTATCTACCCTGAGGCAGGTTGTCCCTTGCACGGTATTTATCTCCATTCTCGTTTACTTCTAAATAAATTTTTGAGTTCTTTTTAACTCCACTTCCTTTTAGATTATTAATATTTTTTTTTTACTTTTTTTTTTACACTTTTTATTGATCCATCTAGTACTGTTTTAATCAACCCTTCTTTTCTTACGGATAAATCCCAGATAGTTAGTTGTTTGTCGTATTTTGAATTGCTCTGATTTAGGTTCTATTCTTATTCATACTTCTCATTATTTCTTCATTTTTCACCCTATCTGTCCACTTAATTTTCTCCAATCTTCTCCATGATTCCATATCAAACGCCTCCAGCCTGTTTTTGTTCCTTTTCGTTAGTATCCTTATTTCACATCCATCCACAAATAAATTTATTCAATAATTAACATTACACAAGACTTTTTTTCAAATTAAATGCTTACTTAACAATTGCTTTTCTAACATCTGTTACTTTTCACTTTTGCAATCTTCTTTTTACATGATTCTTAAACTGTAATTCGTGTTGTTATATTTTTTCAAACCTTCTTTTATTTATATATAAATGTTTATTAACTTATTATTTAAGATGTAAACAAATAAATCAGATTTACCAAGATGATTTAGGATTTAACACGTTAATTTAACAATGAACTATTGTTTCAGTATCATATGTATAAATATATGCAAATAGTAAATACATCATTTAATAATTTTTATATGCATCTTAAGATAGTGTATACTCATGAATAATAATAAAAAAAAGTATAAATCTCGTTTGAAATACATAAAATATTCGTTCTAAACTGAATATGAATTGTGGAAAAATTTGTTACTCTTATACCCGCGAAATATTCAGAAAAATTTAAGGTTACCACTGTTAATTAAATTAAACTGAATTTTTTTTTTTTTGTCTTCAGTCATTTAACTGGTTTGATGCAGCTCTCCAAGATTCCCTATCTACTGCTAGTCGTTTCATTTCAGTATACCCTCTACATCCTACATCCCTGACAATTTGTTTTACATATTCCAAACGTGGCCTGCCTACACAATTTTTTCCTTCTACCTGTCCTTCCAATATTAAAGCGACTATTCCAGGATGCCTTAGTATGTGGCCTATAAGTCTGTCTCTTCTTTTAACTATATTTTTCCAAATGTTTCTTTCTTCATTTATTTGTCGCAATACCTCTTCATTTGTCACTTTATCCACCCGTCTGATTTTTAACATTCTCCTATAGCACCGCATTTCAAAGGCTTCTAACCTTTTCTTCTCAGATACTCCGATTGTCCAAGTTTCACTTCCATATAAAGCGACACTCCAAATATACATTTTCAAAAATCTTTTCCTGACATTTAAATTAATTTTTGATGTAAACAAATTATATTTCTTACTGAAGGCTCGTTTAGCTTGTGCTATTCGGCATTTTATATCGCTCCTGGTTCGTCCATCTTTAGTAATTCTACTTCCCAAATAACAAAATCTTCTACCTCCATAATCTTTTCTCCTCCGATTTTCACATTCAGTGGTCCATCTTTGTTATTTCTACTACATTTCATTACTTTTGTTTTGTTCTTGTTTATTTTCATGCGATAGTTCTTGCGTAAGACTTCATCTATGCCGTTCATTGTTTCTTCTAAATCCTTTTTACACTCGGCTAGAATTACTATATCATCAGCAAATCGTAGCATCTTTATCTTTTCACCTTGTACTGTTACTCCGAATCTAAATTGTTCTTAACATCATTAACTGCTAGTTCCATGTAAAGATTAAAAAGTAACGGAGATAGGGAACACCCTTGTCGGACTCCCTTTCTTATTACTGCTTCTTTCTTATGTTCTTCAATTATTACTGTTGCTGTTTGGTTCCTGTACATGTTAGCAATTGTTCTTCTATCTCTGTATTTGAACCCTAATTTTTTTAAAAATGCTGATCATTTTATTCCAGTCTACGTTATCGAATGCCTTTTCTAGGTCTATAAACGCCAACTATGTTGGTTTGTTTTTCTTTAACCTTCCTTCTACTATTAATCTGAGGCCTAAAATTGCTTCCCTTGTCCCTATACTTTTCCTGAAACAAAATTGGTCTTCTCCTAACACTTCCTCCACTCTCCTCTCAATTCTTCTGTATAGAATTCTAGTTAAGATTTTTGATGCATGACTAGTTAAACTAATTGTTCTGTATTCTTCACATTTATCTGCCCTTGATTTCTTTAGTATCATTACTATAACACTTTTTTTTAAGTCTGACGGAAATTCCCCTTTTTCATAAATATTACACACCAGTTTGTATAATCTATCAATCGCTTCCTCACCTGCACTGCGCAGTAATTCTACAGGTATTCCGTCTATTCCAGGAGCCTTTCTGAATTAAGTTCGAAAACTGAATTAAGTTCGTAATATATTTTTCAGACTGAATGAAGCTTGTTTATTTCAATTCAATTCTAAAAAATTTGGTGGGAAAATTTAATTAAATTTTCAGGGGGTTCTATGACTATGAACAAGCTATTGGTGACTGATTTTTTACTTATTTTAGAAAAAAAAACATTTTAACAAATACAGAAAAAAAAAATTTAAGATGTTTATTCTGAACCAAAGACAGAGATTCAAGATCCAATCTGATTTCTTTTTTTATTTACTCGCAACGAATGCATTTTATTGAAAACTTTTAAGTGATAAAAACTAAATCAAATAACATTTAAAGTAAAATTTATACGGACCAATTTTAAAAAATCAAATTAGTCTTCTATTTTTTGAAATTTTTTTTCTTTTTTGTATTGACTTGCTGGAAACATTTTTTGAGTAATGAATTTTATGAATAAGAAATTCAAATAAAATTCAAAACATTATCTCTAAATAAAACAAAAAAATTATAATGAAATTGTAAATCGTACTGTAAGAGTCTCGCAGATATCTGCGAGACTCTCAAAAAACATCTCAAAACATCATCTCAAAAAAAACAAAAATTTCTGTAATATAAATAAAATTGATTTTAACAAAGCGATATTGATATCAAAAAAAGTAATACACTACATTTCTACTATCAAAAACTGTTATTAATATGAATTTTCTTTACCAAAAAATACATATTAAATATATTTAATAGACAATAAATATAAAATATTAGATAATAAACTATGTTTAAGCGTTCCATACCAAAAAAAAAAAATTAGTTACAAAATTCTTACCGGCCCGATTTCATTTATATTACATATCACACTTACAGAAATAATACAATTCTTATGATTATTCGTTGTTTAATAAATGAAATCGGGCCGGTAAGAGTTTCGTAAAATTTTCTATTTTTTTTATGGAAGGCTTAAATAACGTTTATTATCTATTATAATATATCTACTGCCTTTTACATATATTTAACATGTATATTTTTTTAAAGAAAATTAAAAAATAAATAACATATTTTGATAATAGAAATGTAGCGTCTTACGTTTTTTGATATCAGTATCGTTTTGTTAAAAACACTTTTATTTATATTACAGAAAATTTTGTTTCTTGATTGGAAGAAATTATGTATGCGAGACTCTTATCGTACCGTTTAAAATTTCATTGTAATTTTTTTTGGATATCACTGCGTGTTGTTAGATTATTATTTTATTGTTTTTATGAATTACTGATTGTTATCTTTGAGATTTATTATTAAAATTTATTGACTTTCTAGAAAAAAACAAATTGAATTTCACGGCCAATTTTTTTTGTCGATTGTCATATCATTCACTTCTTACCATATTTTTTCTTTTTTAATAAAACTAATCCTTCAAGAATCGAAGATCCGTGATATAATATTACACTTATAACTTTGTAAGTTGTAACCCTCGATTTTTATCGTAAAAATTCTATAAGCTGCAATATATATTCTTTTAAATTTTATTATTTCAAGTATATTATCATTTTTTGTACGCTATCTAGTACTATAAAGTATTGCTATCTAGCGGCGCAATTCGTAAAAGTACCGTAAAAAGTTGAATAAAATGACATATTCGAGTCCCGCGGTACATCAAATGGAATAAAAAGTTGTCTAACAAAATTTGAGGTATTTTTTGAAAGTATTCTTTATTAGAAATCTAATTGAACTGAAATATAATGTTTTCAAATTTTATTTTTCCATTTTTATTTCACTGTTAGGTTAGGTCATGTTTAGAACTGTAAATATAGTTCTTTGACTTCTCCGTCTGCAGACTCTTACTTACGAAGTTGTAACGAACTCCGTGATTTTGAAATTTTGATTTTGATTTTTTTTTCCGGGTAATTGAGTTTAGTTTGTACTATTGGTTGATTACAAATGAAATATACACTTTCGATAGCTTATTAAAAATTTACTTTTTAAGAGTTGAGATAATTACTTACATGAAATTATCGAAGAATTCTTTAAGGTTTTATTTATAAATTTTCAATGGGTGCACCGTTTGTAACATGACAGATATTAACACGGTAGTCGAATTCCCCCCAAACATGTGCAAGCATATGCCGGTCAACGGTAGCAACAGCATTTGTGATGCGTTTTTTAAGTCGTTAATATCAACAGGAAGGGGCGGTACAAAACTTTAACTTTTACATAACCCCATAAAAAGTAGTCGCAAGGCGTTAAGTCTGGACTAAGTGGTGTCCAACGCTTAATACCATGTTTTCCTCCCTTGCACGGCCAATCTATCGTCTGAGAAAGCGTTCATCCAGATAATTTCTAATTTTAAGTCCAGCGAGGCGGAGCTCCAACTTATACAAAAACGAAGTTGTCATTATCTTCCTCAAGTTGAGGCATTAGTCATTCGCTTAACATGTCCAGATAAATTACTCCAGTTACTGACACTTCGTGAAAAAAGAAACCTGTATATGAATTGCGTATATGTTGTAAAAATTCTCTTAAGTTTTCTGTATCCCATATTCTTACATTACGTCTATTAATTGAAAGGATTTGGAAAATAATTGGTAGAGTTATCGGTAGTATCATCAAAAAAAAATATGGTGGAGGAAGTACAAGACAGGTGAAGAGAACCGTAAGGGTAGAGTATGGATGGACGGACAGCCTCGTCCAGGAAGGGTGGGAAGTTATTTATTCAAATGATTGAGCAGGGACTCTTGGGGCCTGTAGGAGGAAAAGAAAAACTGGGAAGTCCCGGTTCGGGAGTCCTTGAATTAGAGGAAAGGCATATTTAAAGATCGAGTTCCGGTTTGGGGACCCCTTCCGGAGATCCCGGACTAGAGGAGTGGCACATTTAAAAAAAGAAAATACCTAGTCCCGACCACTGGGTGGTGCTGTCAGAAACGGAATAGCCGGGTCTGGCATGGCCATCGAGAGGTTTGAGGTAACTGGCACCCTCTAGGCTGCGTTATACGGGAACGTTGATCCGGCCTTGGAGGGAAGCCACTCTGTATTGTAAAATAAATGAAAGATTGTAAATCTTGTGCTAAAACACTTTTTTGTATAAATCTTCTTGTTTTTTTTTTTTTTTAACGGACATTGTGGATGAAATGGATTTAGACATATTCTAAAAACTTATCATTCATAAAACCCCTACATAAACAATTTCCATTATAATACTAGTTAGCCGTGTAGATAAATAATAAAAATCAATTGAATGGATATGGAAATACCAATTGGTAAAAAAAAGTAGTTATTTTTCTATCCTATTTGCAATAACGAAATTGTGTGACGAAAATATAAAATATATTTTAAGCTGTAAGCATAAGGCTACTGGCCGGCCAGTTTCCTATACAAATAAATGGTATACCGTATGTGTAAACGGAGAACAGATTTCATTAAATAAATAATTTTTTTCTTTTCTTATTTTATTAAAAAATAATCTTATTAAATTTTTTGGTATGACCATCGAGATTTTCTATTATATATAACTTACCATCGATTTTTCCATTTTTTAAATAATAAACAATTAGACACACCGTCTCCACTATGTCTAATAGGATATATGTAGGTCACAGTTATATACAGAGTTAATCTTAGAACGGCAGGTAAAAGACATTCTTTTTAATATTATCGAAGCAGCTGGTGTGAAATGTGTTGGATTATACGTAACGCTTATAACAGAATTTTATATCCGGTCAACTACTGCAAAAGCTGAATTTATTTTTTAAATTTAAGCGTAACATATCCTTTGAAATATTACGTTTCATAAATATATATGATCGAATCGATATAATTCTGTAATAAAATAAAATCTTTTGGTTCCCCCTTTGAATCGATATGAGGAATTACGGATTTCATTTGATGGAAGGTTTAAATATTACTGTTAAAAAAAATATTTCAAACAAATTTTGAAATATTATTAATATTATTACTTAATATTAAAAACCGTACAAAAAATTTCTATTAATGTAAAAACTATACAGGTCCAATAATGAACGGTTAAGAAATATATACAGAGTGTTTCTGAAATGGTGGGCAGGCTATACATTTTTGGATTCTACTGTAAAATAAAACAGAAAATATCCTTAGAAAAATGGCAATTTCTTCTTATTTCTCCCCCTGTTCGCAATTTTGCTATTTTCGTATTTTTTTTTGTCTTCAGTCATTTGACTGGTTTGATGCAGCTCTCCAAGATTCCCTATCTAGTGCTAGTCGTTTCATTTCAGTATACCCCCTACATCCTACATCCCTAACAATTTGTTTTACATATTCCAAACGTGGCCTGCCTACACAATTTTTTCCTTCTACCTGTCCTTGCAATATTAAAGAGACTATTCCAGGATGCCTTAGTATGTGGCCTGTAAGTCTGTCTCTTCTTTTAACTATATTTTTCCAAATGCTTCTTTCTTCATCTATTTTCCACAATACCTCTTCATTTGTCACTTTATCCACCCATCTGATTTTTAACATTCTCCTATAGCACCGCATTTCAAAAGCTTCTAATCTTTTCTTCTCAGATACTCCGATCGTCCAAGTTTCACTTCCATATAAAGGGACACTCCAAACCTACAACTTTCAAAAATCTTTTCCTGACATTTAAATTAATTTTTGGTGTAAACAAATTATATTTCTGAATGAAGGCTCGTTTAGCTTGTGCTATTCGGCATTTTATATCGCTCCTGCTTCGTCCGGGTTGCATAATTAAAAAAAAAATGAAGATATTTCTTCATAGTTCTACATGTACTTCACAAGTTTGTGAAGTACACACTTTCAAAAACTGTTTAAATTAGAGGAAGAGAAAGCAAACGAACAAAAAACATATATTTCAATTTTAAAAGGTGGGCTTGATTTAAAAGAAATAAGAATTTTTTTTATATTATTTATGTATATTGTAGATAAAAAATTTGTTTTAATAAAATTCTTCAGGATGAAATCGAAATTGTTTTTTTCGGATACCCTCCCTCCACTACCTTAACGAATTTTGAAAATAAATTAGTATGATCAATGTCCCTTATATAGATATACTTGAGTCAAATTAGGAGAAAATCGGTTTGGTTAATCTTGAAATAAAAGGCCAGTAATAATGCGATATACAAACGTACATACGTACGCACATTAAAAGGTGCATACATTTTTTGGTCTAAACAAATTAGTTGGACCCTAAAACGTAAAAATTTTCAAAAAAACAAGAAACCTCATTTTTGACATGTGTAAATTCGAAAACTTATAAAATTTTTCAAATAATTTCTATTCCATTATTTTAGTATAGAATTATTTTAATTTAGCAAGCAGAAACCGGGGTAATTCTTTTTCTAATTTGAAAATTAAAAATCTCCAGATAGAAGTTTTTAGTAAATATTCATTTATATAAATATTATTTGCATATTTATTTATTCCCTGAAATGTTCTTTGTGTTCGGAAGTATAAACTTGTGAATAAGTTCGGAAAACAAAATACAAAATCAATTCCTAATTATAAAAAAAAATAATACGATCATACGTCTTAAATCTTTTATGTAAAAAGTATAATTTTCTTTAAATGATGACGAGTTTGGAAATTTCATATAATTGCACGAAAATATCCAGTAAAAATACAATATTTCTTTGCATTTTATAGATAATGGAGAACGAATTTGAAATAATATCTACTATATTTTACAGTACAGTTCAATTTTGTTTCTAAATAAGAAATAGGAAAATAACATTATAATTACTCTTAATAAATTTAACTTTAAACTTTCTGGATAGAAATTTTGATTACTATTATGCCCAAATTTCAAAAACTAATACACGTGACGGCCAACCAAACATTTTACTAAATTCAGTTCAAGTTATGAGAAGCAACACAAATGAAATCAATAAAATATTATATACAATATAATCTGACTTATAAGTTTAACGTGAAAATTAAGTTATAAACTCTCAAATATATCTTGACGTTTGGAATTATCGTTTGCTTTAACAAAACTTCCTTCCATATAAGTTAACACTATTGTTATAAGTAGCCTGTTGAAATTAATTTGTTTTGTTTGAATGAAACCAGTTAACCTGCAATTACAATTCTTGTAAACATAATGTAATCTGGAATTTAAAAAAAGTCACAATATACTGCATTTATATAATAAATATAAGTTAATAAATTTTGTTTTTAAATTGGTACAAAATTTATTTTTAATATTTCAGTTTGGTTACAATTAATTATGTAGAAATAATTTGAAATAGTTTTAAATCTAAACACTAAAATTGCAATAATTTAAATCTCAATATCAGAGTATTATTATGAAAAGATATTTTTTATGATGTGAGCAACACATGACTTCCTTGTACGCCTATTAAATTACATATACACTTTTTTTTTTTAAATGTAAAGTACATACAATTTTATTTCATTAATAACTACTTATTGAATTATTATTTATCGTAAAACTTTTTTACAATCAGATGTTAATAATTATTAATAAATCAATATATTTAAATTAAAAAAAAAAGTTAAAAAAGTAGATGACGTTTAATTCGAACCGATGTGCCTTCTTCACCTTGTAAGATCCAAATATTTCATTAATTAAAATTTTATTTGGTTATAACTCTGAAAAAAACGAAAAGTAAGTACCACTTTGATGTTTTTTTTTTTGTTGAAAATCTCTCAATAAGGGCTTATTACTGCATTTAAGAAAAAGTCCAAAATCCAAAAGTTTTTGAGTTATGAGAGATACATACCAACGTACGTACAGATGTCACGCCGAAACTAGTCAAAATTGATTCGGGGATTGACCATCCCCGGTCATGGGGGTCAATTGATTCGGGGATTGACCATTTCCGGTCATGGGGGTCAATTGATTCGGGGATTGACCATCCCCGGTCATGGCGGTCAATGGGTATTTCCGTTGAAATCTGAAAACCGAAATTTTTCGCAATTGCAATACTTCGTACAGGGAAGCAAAAACCTATCTCAATTTAACCATAGAAACAATTAATTGATACTTATTATTGTGCATTTCAGACAGGATTACACAACCTGCAAATACTGTTAGACTTCTAAGTAGCCAGTTCCTCTTAACCTACATCCATTAAGTAATAATTGGAGAGGAAAGGATTATCCACCAAGAAAGTACCTGACATACAAGATAGCAAGGATTCCTTTTGGCATTTAACTCACATCCCGCTTTCGACAGTTCGGAGAATTTTTATACAAAATGGAAAGAGTACATTGTTTATCAGTGATTTTGTTTTGAACATTTTTAATATATACATACATACATACATATATTATAATAGAATTAAAATTTTATTCAGATATAAGAGAAACATCTGAAAATTGGTGTAAATTGTGTAAAAAAATAACCTTGTCCGTTTACAAGAAATGTATGGTATCTGAAAAACTTAACTGAACTCTGAATTTTTCAGTTGACATTCACCAGGAAGTTAATGATTATTCATTAACTTTCTTTTCTTTGCAGAAATTATAAACTTATAACTGTAACGATTATAAAAGTAACAATATTTAAAAGATAAGTTATACCTGAAAAGTTAGATCTATTCAATTATTGTCAAATTCTGCCTTACTGTTTTATATACTTTCTTCAGTCGAATACTTTCTCGTGGCTTATAATAATGGAAAACTTCCTTTGCAAAGCATTTTAAAGTCCTTTGGTGGTCTCCATTTCCTAAAAGAAAATTATGTAATTTATTTTTTTTTGTACTACACGTTATATATAAACATTACTAGTCAATTAAAATCTTGAAAAAATTCATTACTGTAACTTATACATTCATAATGTTCCTAAAATATTTGTAATAGTTGTGTGAACAAGCTAATCAATTATATTCTTGTAAATGTAATATTTATATTTTAAATATTAAAATTTTTTTAATTTAATTTTTGAGTGCTTCAACGAATTAAATAAATTACAATTTATAACATAACACAAAACGGAACTGTCAAATTGTAGCAGGTTTGGCAAGTTTAACCAATATCAAAATTTTCCTTATTATTTTATTAATATCGTGAGCATCGCCCTGGAAACAGGGTGACCCCGTGAAATTCTTAGTTGAGTGAATAGGGCTGTCTGTCTTCGGGTATTCTGTGGTTACAGGATTATCTCGGGCGATGCAGCCGGGGTAGTGGGCAGACCTGTACCCATAAAGCTCTTAATCCAGAAAGAATCCCGTTCAGAAGACAGAGGAGACATACCAGTAGGCAAGGAAGGCAAATGCAGAGGAGTCGCTAGTAAACAGGTAGCAGAGGAGATAGGATCAGTCAACAAAGGGTTGATGGACTTAAAAAACTAATGCCCAATCTCTAGAGGTGGCTGAACAACAAGTACGGGGATCTCTGGAACGAGTGGATTTGAAAAACTACCATTGTCCGATTTCGAAAGTACTCATCCCTCTCAAACAGGTAAATTTAATTTACTAAATAAGGTTTTCTTCACAGAAATTGGCTTTTAAAGATAGATTTCTTGAAACAATAATAAATAATTTTTTCTTAACATAAAATAAATCTATAAACACGATTATTAGCTGAAAATAATAATATTCCTTTAAACAGTCCGTTTGGAAAGTCGCTATGTAGTATGATTTAGAATTATTAGGTAGTGCATTCTGTTCTTTCAGCGTTAGGTTGGTTGCTCTGTGGATTCTTTGTGCGTTGCCCAGTAATAAATCAAGACATCAATTGAAGAGTTGTGATTGAACGTGCTTCGTTTTGCTTCGTGTCGTTTCGTTTATCGGAATCAATAGTTGCGGTAAACGTAATCTTTCTTTCGGTAGAGAAACGAAATTTTTTCATTGAATTGGTCTTTCTTGAAGGTGACAAGTATAATGATTTAGAGAAGTTCAAGTTTTCTGAAAAGTTTCCAAATACTTCTGATCCTCATCACAATGTAGTTCGAACTCTTATCGAAATATTTCGGGTAAGTAGTCTCCATTGAAGACTGTTAGAAGTGGATGACCACCTAAACTAAACGAACAGAAGGTTCTTAATATTTTGAATGCTATGTCCGAAATTTCATCAAAGTCAAAGCGTAATTTACACAGCAGCAAGATGTCGGAATTGCTATCTCACATAAAGCTGTAAGAAAAGAACTGAAACTTTTACTCTAAAAAGTATTAAGTGTTCAAGAACTGAAACCTACAGATCACGCCAAAAAACTAAATTATTGTCAATGGTTTAAACATTGCCACGTTTAGTAGTCAATGATTATCTTCACAAAACGCAATGCTGACTAGTCAGTGTGATCAGTAACTTTTAATCTCCATGAATTACACAAACAATCTTTGCACGAAGCGAAGATTGGAATCTGAGTCGCTGTGACTAGAATGCGCATTGTGGGTACAATTTTTTTAAAAATACAGTCAATAGTGATCGTTATTGGGTTGTTTTAACAAACTTTATTAGTCAGTTAACAGAAGTGGAAATCAATCACGGTTGATTCCAAATAGATGGGGTCACAGCTAACAGATCAATTACTTTTTTATGAAATGTGTTTTGTAAACGAATCATTTCGAGGGGTTTATGGCCTACACGATCGCCCGATCTGACTTTCCCAGATTACTTTCTATAGAAGGGGCAGTGAATCAAGCAATGTATTGCAACAGAGCATACACGATTGACGAACTAAAAACAGCAATAACGGTATACGTAGGACACATTCCTTTATCAGCTAGTTAAAGTGTTTGAAAACAAATTCAAACGTGTTCAGTGTTGTATTGATGTTGGATGAGGTCATAAATAAACTGTTCTAGCTATTGTAGTATCTGTATCTATAAAATAATGAAATAAAAATATAAAGTAATAAATAAGAATGTTTCGTCATTACACTTCCATAATTGAAATTTATTGCAATTTTTCTAATGTGCTGTATGATTAAATTAATGACACAATAAAATAAAAAAAATTCTACTAAATATACTTGCTGTAGTGGTGTGCTGTAGACACGCCCTCCGCAGCTAGGCCCACCGGGCGGGTTACCCAGCGGGCGGCGTCTCTGAATGGGATTATTAGGAGTCCAAAATTGATTACTTCTTGTGTAAAAATATTTTATTTTGAATGATGAAAATTGATATAACGAAAGTTAAATTAGAAATTTAATTCTAGAAATTGATACTAACAAATCGGGATTTTCCTCTAGAGATTGGTTGATTCTGGTGCCTACTTTTTGGTTATAGTTCATTATGTTACGAAGAAAAACAATCACATAAATAAAACAATATATTATTAATATATATTTTGCTTAATATCGATATATAAAAATATAACAAGTATACACCTCTGCTTCTCTGTTTAACTTCCGGAACCACTGTAAGGTATTACTTCAGAGGATGAATGAGGATGATACTCGTGTGAGAATGAAAATCAAGGGTAATCTTCTACAGTCTCAGGTCGACCATACCTGAGATGTGTGGTTAATTGAAATCCAATCAGCAAAGAACACCGGTATCGACGATCTAGTATTCAAATCCATATAAAAGTAAACTGTCTTTACGAGAATTTGAACCTTAGAACAGTCTACTTTGAAATCAGCTGATTTGCGATGACGAATTCACTACTAGACCAACCCGGTGAGAGAACAAGTATACACCTGACCACTACGAAACATGGGCTAAAGAAACGGGATTTTACGCTAGTTATGAGAACATTCGGAGCTAAGCTAAGGGGACGGACACACACACAGACAGACACAAATGCCTTTTAGTAGGGTAGGATATATATATTGCAATATTTTTCATGGAAAAAGGTACAGTAATTTATTTATTTCGCCTATTTTATATTTATTTATTTCATTATTTATGTGTCAATCTTTTTTATAATTTACTTCGGTATTACTTATGATTGTCATACCTATGAAGAACCTGAGTTCAACAGTCACCAATCAGCATTGCTTTTTGTGAAGATAATTGGGTTTTACAGTAAACCAATCAAATGGAAAATACAGTAAAGATATATTTTACTTTTAAAATTGATTATTATTTTACCCTCGAAAACATTTATGTACTTATATCCAAATTAATAGTCAGCTCATTGAAAAAAAACAGTGGGAAACTACTTCACTCTTCATTTTTCTAAATAAGCCTGGCATGAAATGCTAGTTATTTTATGAAAGTCTGTTCAGTTTTTAGGAAAGAATTTTGCTTGTCAGATCACCAACAACCGTTAACTTTGTGATAACAAACAAAATGATTTTTTAATATTGAATAAAATAGTAAATATTAATTTGATACGAAAAAAATAATCCTCAATTTTTAAAGAATTTTTCAATTAAATAATTTTTTTTTCTGTAATATTTCGACATTTTCTTTAAAAATTTTTTTTGATTTTAAATATTAATATGTAATGCATTTCATATCTATTAATAAAAAAATATTTTAGTATCCTAAATATTTAGATTAATTTTTTAAAAAACACACTTCATTTTATGAGTAAATATTTCTTTAACATTTTTGAAGTACATTTAGTATTCGTCAATAAATCTTTGTAAAATATGTAGAATCAATGGATCATTCTTCAAGTCATATGTATATTTGATTTTCTTTTATATATATATATATATATATATATATATATGTATACTAAACGAACGTTGGCTAGTCCATGCCAACTTGCTTTCAAACGATGTAAAGTTGCACAATAATACAATAATAATAGTAGTAATAGTAATACCGGGGTCAAATAGAAATAACAAGTAAAGAAAGAAGGAAGGGCCCGACCACCATCTGCCCAGCAGGAAGGATGACTTTACAGATTTTGGATGGTCAAGGTATGTCCAAGTTATGATTGATTATTATAAGAGATGGCATAACAACTATCAGATGTAACCTTCGTATTTCTTTATATATATTTTTTTTCTTTTGTGTATTTTCTACTTTGACTAGACATCGATGTGTATTCTCTGTATTTCTTATTTTATATTATTATTTTTCTTCTTATTATAAAAACTTCACAATATATATCTAACCGTTCCTATACGTTAATCAGAATATTTCATCTGTCAATAGTCCAAATTCAATTTTTATTTTGTAAAATTTCAAAAATAATTTGTATATTTAACTGTGATTGAAGGAATTCAATCAGTTCTAAAGGATTGCAGGATTATAACAACTTATTTAAAATAAAAACAAAATAAAGACATTATCATTATCTTAATACAGAAGTCGTTTGTTTTTCTAATAAAAAAATTAAAAAGAAAAGAAATACAAATTAATTTAATGGAAAAACTAAAACAATATTCGTAAGCATAAATATATTTTTTATCTGCTGGGTTTCGTAACTGTATTTTTTTCTGTTTAGCCTGCGGAACCATCGTAAGATATTACTTCAGAGAATGATATGTATGAATGTAAATGAAGTGTAGTCTTGTGCAGTGTCAGGTCGACCATTCCTAAGATGAGTGGTTAATTGAAACTCAACAACTAAAGAACACCGGTATCCATGATCTAGTATTCAAGTCCGTATAAAAGAAACTACCTTTACTAAGATTTAATCCTTAGAACACTCGACTTCGAAATCAGCTGATTTGCGATGACGAGTTAACCACTAGACCAGTCCGGTCGGCTTGGGTTCCATAACTGGAATATTTGTATGATTTACAAATCATTCTTTATAACGGATAACCGTTCTTATGGATATGAAGCTTATTTTGTCAGGCTTAGAAAGAGAAATGATGTTGAAAGTGTTATCTTCTTCTTGAAATTGCTTGCCATTTATATAGAGCTGATATTCAGTTCTATAGATGACAATTTTATATTGATTATCTTACAGAATGTTTAATGACTGAATGTTTGAATGAAGAATGTTTAATTAACATGATAACCATCGGAGAACATAATACGAATTAATATGTTATAGATTATACTGTATACTAATGTATATATTATTTTATAAATGTGTATATATATATATATATATATAATAAAATACATGACCTATTAATATGTATTTTTACTATGAAATAGTATTTTTGCGTTCACTCTATAATAAAGTGCAGGATATAGTTTAAAAAGAACAAATAAATATTTTTCTTTTGTAAAAAAATGCGTTCTATTATACATTAAATTTTGTACCAATACATAATGCGTTCTATTATATTATGTACCAATAATGTAAGAGAGAAAATATTACGTGTATTTTAAAATTTTAAAAAAATATTACATTTTTTATGTAATTTAATTTTTTCTTCTCTTGTTTTCAGTAATTTTAGATATTTGTAGTCATCTTTTGAGATCTCAATCATCTCTCTCTTGCGGCTTTAATCTGAATCGTATAAAATCTCATTCATAATAAGAAAATTATCCTTTAAAATTAACTATATATTAGATGATTTCAACTGTATTGAATGGATTAATATATATTGCAAGTATCGATATTCCTTAATTAGTCGTTTCATTTCAAGAAATGTATTTAACGTATTTAAGTATCGATCCGATATGCCAGTACAAGAAAATTTATCATTAATAAACCGCTAAACAAATGTCCAAGATAAATTGCTTTTAGCTTCTAATAATTCGCCCAAGTTATCTCCCTGTTAAATAACACAAGGGTTTAGTCATGTTTAGTGTAGTGTTTGTTGACCACTAAAGCGAACCTACCTTCTAGATTAGATAATAATATTCTAGTAACACAGCTTACGTTATCATATGAACATGGTCACAAATTAATAGAAAACATGGTCGTATTTATTATTATTATTATTTTTTTTTACTAACAGATAACAGAAGAGGTTCCCAGAAATATGTATGAAGTATACGTAAATTTAAAATTACAAAGTAAAATGTTACCAATAAATCAGCAAAAATAGTCACAAAATTATAAATTATTATCCATAATTATATTAACCATAATTTTTTTAATATATGTAGTATATACAGAGTGTATCATGTAGTTCTCATGAGATTTGAATAATCAATTCTACTCGTGAAAATAATGGAAAAATTTCACATAAACTTGTCATAAAATGCTTCGTTTGCGAGTTATGGCTAGTGAAAAATTTTGCTCGGATTTCAACTATCCCGATGAATTAAGACGTACTGAAATTTCTAAGACGTTAATTAAGGAACAAAATTAGTGCTTTCTTATGGTTTTTGACTTGA
Source organism: Lycorma delicatula (assembly GCF_047948215.1). Lineage (NCBI taxonomy): Eukaryota > Metazoa > Arthropoda > Insecta > Hemiptera > Fulgoridae > Lycorma > Lycorma delicatula. Next base: position 99,908,371 of record NC_134464.1, on the reverse strand, counting down.
AAAATCGAATAAAATAAGTTTAAGAACCGTATCTATAGTAGTTTTTTGAGAAATCTGGGGTAGAAAACTAATAAATTGGGATAAAAAACCTGTTTCTATGTTTGACGTACGATAACTTTCTAAAATAGGTAATAAACATATAAAGAAAAGTTGTAGGAAATTTAATTCTGAAGGAAATGGTTCATATTTGGATGGAATACTAGGTAGTGAACCTGTTTCCCAAAGTTGCGGAAAGTCGTGCTAATTGTTTTGGAATCACCAAAATCGAAATTTTGTTGATTTTTTTTTAGATTAAATACTTTTCTGATAAATGTAATAATTTACTGTTTATATATGAAATTAGAATTTTTCTAACTTTTCTTTGTTTTATTTAACATATCTTACACACTTTTGTTCAGACTTAAATTCTGTTTAAATTAAGGTATTGTTTAAAATTTTTATGAATTTATAACCCGTTTAACAAAGTTACTATACGTCAAACACAAAACCAGGGTTTCTTACCACCATCTTTTTGGACTTCACCGCAGATTTCTCAAAAACTACTATAGATACGGTTCTGGGATCTATTTTATTCGATTTTTTAAGTCAAACAAGTTAAGAAAGCACTAATTTCGCTCCTTAATTAACGTTCTAAAAATTTCAGTATAACCTCACTTCACGGAGATAGCTGAAATCCGAGTGAAATCTTTCACTAGCTGTAACTCGCAAACGAATCATTTTAGGACATAGGTTTATACGATTTTTTTTCATTATTTTCACGACTGGAATAAGTTATGGAAGTTCCAGGAGAACTTTGTGATACACTCTGTATATTTTAGTTTATACATATTTACATTGTCGAATTTCCAAATTGGGAAATTCGGTGTAATCAGAATGAAAGTCTGGTGATTTTAATGCAAAATCTGAACTCACTGAGAATTTCACGAATATCAGGAGCCTTCACCTTCGAGATAGGGTAGCAGCTGCGGATCTAGTGTGCCTCAATACACAGATGGCGACATTCTCGAGGGGACCTTCCTTGTCCACCATAGATTTGACCTTTGTGTCCGGCGAGTAGGTAGCTTGCTATGTGGATTGTGGCGTTCTCGAGGTGGAGTCGCTCTCAGATCATTTTTTTTGCCGAATTTACCACGAGGACTTCCACGGGCATCTTTTGCCCGGAACGGAAAATCATCTCCAAGCGAGTCTGTATCCGGTTTCGAAAAATGATCCAGACCCGGCTGACTGGTTGATTGTCACCAGTGGAATTGGTGGCTGTGATTCAAGATGTGTGTGCTGCAGCGGGTGTTTGGATTTCTTGTAACGTTCCTGCCATACTTACTGGTGAACGGACGACATCGCTTGCCTCAGAGCGGCAGCACGGGCAGAAGATCCCTCCAACGGGCCATGTAACGAGGTACTCCGAATGACTAACTGAGAGGTCGTTGTCCGGGAGGTATCAGAGAAGGCAAGGGTGATCGTGACTGTCTTGCGTAGGTTGTTAGAAAATGTGGCCGGCCCTCGGGCCTCCAAGCGGGCGCTTTATGGTAATGTAATCAACTCGGTACTATTATATGGTGTTGAGGTCTGGTCATCGGCACTGAGTAGCGATAGAAATAGACGTATGTTTGAGGGCGTGCAGAGGAGGATAGCTCTCCGCATAGTATCTGCGTACCTTCTGTCTCCACTGATGCGGTACTGCTTATTGCGGGAGTCCCCGCATTACAGCAGCTTGCCGCCATACGGATTGGACTTCTCCAAGGGGCTGGTAAGGCTAAGATGCACGATCAGATGTTCCAAGATTGGCAGGCTTGTTGGGTTAGTTCCTTCACTGGGCGGTGGACACACCGCCTGATTCCGCAGGTGAAGCCATGGGTCAGCCGTAGGTTTGGTGAGATCTCCTATTGGTTGACCCAGTTCCTGTTTGACCACTTCGTATTCCGAGTATATTTGAATCCATGACAGCGGCCTGATGATGATCCCTTTTGTTTATCCTACCGGGAGCTCGACACTCCGGAGCATGTCGTGTTTGCCTGTCGGACCTGGAACAGGGAGCGCTTGAAATGTGAGTTGATTACTGAGCCACTTACGCTGGATAATATCGTGGATCGTATGTTGTCGAATGAGATACAATGCCGTGCTATATCTGATTTTATCACACGGGTCCTTCAACAGAAGGATAGGAATAGGGCTGATAGGGCAACGAGGGGATGAGGGACAGCTCCCTACTGAGCTGCTATTCGTTTGTGCACGCAAAGGTGGGTAGCAGTGATGAACCACGGTGACTGTCGTCCTCTTGTAGAAAAGACCGTAGTCCCGGCAAAAATGCTCTTTTAGGTGTTCTTGTTTGAGGCAAAAAGGCATAAAGAACTAGTCCCGGCTTCTAGGGTGGAGGAACAGGAATGACATAGTCGGGGAAAAAAAAATATATATACATAGCAAAATTTGTGCACATGAGTATACATACATCGATATGTTTTAGAAAATTTACACCCTTTTCCTCAAGATTTTTACAAATACAAATTTATTGGTATAAATTCTAATTCCACCCACCTAATTTAGTGTTTTTTTCACTAATTTTATTGTGATTCCTGTGAAGATTTTTTATTTATTTTTTTTGTGTATCCAGTCAACTACTGGTGAAGTCATTAGTGACCACTAGTTTGGGTTTTAGGTGTTCTCAATTTTCTAGAATTTAGTAGGGAATCAAACTGGAAACTCTCGATTTAGTAGATATTTAATTTGAAATTAATTAATTCTTTATTTAAATCTTATAACTATATACGAAGTATGAATTCTAATATTATACTGTGTAATTGTAAATTTAATAGTAGTTTTTTAGTTAGATTCATTTTTTTTTTAATTCTAAGTTTTTAATTTAATGGTTTTTGTATGTTGAAATTCAGTGGATGAAAATGGGAAATCATAATGTAAGGAATTTTTCATATTATCATTATGTTTCACAAAACTAAACACGTTAATTTTATTCTAGTCTGACAGACCATAAACCAAAATTTTCTGAACCAATTTTAAGTAATTTCGTTTCCTCTTAAGAAAAACATAACAAAAAAAAAGAGAGTTTTCCTTCTGTGTAATAGATACGAACTTGTCCGTAGCCCGGGATCCTGGTGAAAATTAGGAGGGGAGAAAGATCTGCTGCCGACAGGCCGTAAAATGTAGGCATGAACGAAATGGCAAACGAGTCAAATGTTCGAGATAATGCTACCGCATCCGGAATTGTACCTGATGCACCGGCATTGTCGGATAACCGAGGTCAGAGTATTTCTTTTTGCCGGCCAAAAAGAAATCATTGCACGAGGATTAATACGTTACAAAATATCTATCACAGCGCTTCCGAACTCGGACTTATGGGCTTCTGACCGGGAGATCACAAGGAAGCTGAAGAGACCGAGCTTGGAGCATATTGGGGTGATATGGCCATCAAAATGGAAGAAGCTGCAGGAAAACATGAATACCGGACCCTCTACACAACACTTGGCGCCTAAGTGGAAAATTTAAGACATTTAATTAAAAAAATATGAAAGCAATGATTGCAGGTCTCAAAACTAATACTGAAAACCCAAGGTTCTAACGAATTATGGCTCACCATCTGCTGTTTACCTGCCCGGAATAAAAATTCACCAGGTTGAAATTTTTGAGTACCTTGATTAATACTGTATCCTTGCTTAATCCTGTACCTTGATTAATCCAAGAAAAGGAAATTTCATTATCCGCGGATGATGAAATTTCCTTGCCTGAGCATTGATCATCAGGCAACTGTTGCCTTCCAATCATTGGACTGTGCCTATGAAGGAAACAAAATGTAATTTTGAAGACAAAGATCTGACTGTTCTGGGAACTCATATTACCAGTCTTACTATATGGATCAGAAACATGGATACTACTGAAAGAAGACCTAAACAAATTAGAAGTGTTCCAAATGGGATGGCTACGGCGAATACTAGTGTATCACTGTGTGATCATCTGCGAAATCACACAATCTGGCTTAGATGTAATGAAAAACCTACTATTGAACTCGAAATACAAAACCACAGGCTGCGGTAGTTTAGGCACGTATGCTGAATGCATTAATACCGATTTCCATGTCGTCTTCTACGGAGACAACGACCTGCATACTGGAAGATCCAACGTACCGCACCAAAGAAGACATGGGTCAAGCAAATTGAGAACGACCTGAAACACCAAGAATAAATGTTGCTGACGAAAAACTCGCAGCTACCGTCTGGAAATAATGGTGCCGCTGGAAAACTAGTATTGGGTACCCACAATGCTCGATTTCCAAAGGCACTTCCAACAACGTACTGGCTTCGAGCCCACCATCGCCTATACATTCGTTAAGAGATCACAGAAGAAGGAGAAGTTAAGAAATGGTAATCAGAAAAACATTGAGTAACCATAAACAAAATATTTAGAAATTATATATGAGATAATTGTTATAAATATTATTATTATTCCACATTTTCACAGCCTTTTCCGGTGATATTCTGTAAATTCAGAGTAGTTTATTATTATTATTATTATTATTATTATTATTATTATTATTATTATTATTATTTAACTCGTAGTTATTATTATTATAACTAATTTAGTTGTATATACAGTATACTTATAGAAATGTGAAAATAACTTTGTTCCCTCCCAATAATAAATATTTATTCCATAGAAATTATGATTATTTATAAAAGTAAGTACGTAGCAGATTATGAATCATACAGTAACGGAGTAAATAAAGAACAATACAGAGAGAAAGATTATTGTATCATCAGAACCAGAAATTGATTTCGGAGGGTGTACAGATCACATCTGAGGTGGTGGACAAGATGACATAGCATATTACACCCCAATGATGGACTAACATAACCAAACTATAGGGATATTCAACTATAGGCTATGTTGTGTACATGTAAGGGGATTTTTTTTTACAGACAATAATACCAACTGTATTTTTAACAATAATAATAAGAAAAACGCTTTTTATATCAGCTTTATATTTTAGGATATACATGAAAAACAACAAATACCAAAAGATATTTTCTTACAAGCTTTGAAAATATATAATAATAATGAAAAAAAAAAAAAATTAAAATCGGCTGGTCTTTAACATCTGCTACGATTACATGCCTTGTCGATTTAAAAGACCTCTGAATTTTTTTTATCATTTATCATCCTATTAGAAATTATAAATGAAGAAACGTTACGCAGCATTATTAACCGTATTTTTACTTTATTTTTTGAACAGAATAAATGCAAATATAAAATGTAGACCTAGAATAAAATTTTCTTAGAAATTTCTGTTTTTATTTTTACGCTGGTGGGCATAAGGGATAATCAGTGTGAAATATTTATAACCTCTGCTCCGAAGTATTGTTTGGGAATGAACTTAATTATTTACTTAATTTACCCTTAAAAATATGTTATAAATGTTATTTGGGAAGTAGAATTACTAAAAAGGACGAAGCAGGAGCGATATAAAATGCCGAATAGCACAAGTAAAACGAGCCTTCAGTAAGAAATATAATTTGTTTACATCAAAAATTAATTTAAATGTCAGGAAAAGATTTTTGAAAGTATATGTTTGGAGTGTCGCTTTATATGGAAGTGAAACTTGGACGATCGGAGTATCTGAGAAGAAAAGATTAGAAACTTTTGAAATGCGGTGCTATAGGAGAATGTTAAAAATCGGATGGGTGGATAAAGTGACAAATGAAGAGGTATTGTGGAAAATAGATGAAGAAAGAAGCATTTGGAAAAAATATAGTTAAAAGAAGAGACAGACTTATAGGCCACATACTAAGGCATCCTGGAATAGTCTCTTTAATATTGGAAGGACAAGTAGAAGGAAAAAATTGTGTAGGCAGGCCACGTTTGGAATATGTAAAACAAATTGTTAGGGATGTAGGATGTAGGGGGTATACTGAAATGAAACGACTAGCACTAGATAGGGAATCTTGGAGAGCTGCATCAAACCAGTCAAATGACTGAAGACAAAAAAAAACCCTTAAAAAGGAAAAATCATTACAAATAATCATAATGTAATGTACAGTTCGGAAAGCTGCTGAGCACTGGAATTGTAGAAGTAAAATTACGAAACTATCTTAATTGTTACTTTGTATTTTTATTCCATTATTTTATAGAAACGGATATTACAAAAACTGGAATTGTTTAAAAAAATTGTTGAAAATGATTTACTCTAACATCAACTCAACACTGTACACGTTTCAATTTTTTTCAAACACATTAAACAGCTGATGTAACGGAACGTCTCGTACGTATTTTAGTTCGTCAATCGTCAATTGCGATACACTGCTTTTTTTCGCTGGCCCCCATAGAAAGTAATCTGAGGGAGTCAGATCGGGCGATCGTGTAGGCCAGGAACCCCTCGAAATGATTTGTTCACCAAAGACATTTCGTAAAAAAGTGATTGACCTGTTAGCTGTGAGCGCTGTGGTGCTATCTTGTTGGAATTTCTATGATTTCCACTTCTGTTAAGTGACTAATGAAGTTTGCTAAAACAGCACAATTAAAGATCACTATTAATTATATTTTCAAAAAATATTAGACCCATTATGCGCGTTTTACTGATACCGATCCAGACTCTAATTTTTGCTTTGTTTAAAGATTGTTCGTGTAATTCATTGGGGTTAGTTAACCCCGATGAATTACACAACAAATTACAAAATATACGACCGTGGTCGACAATTGTTTTGTGAATTCATGTAATCTCTAAAAATGAAACCACGCTTCATCTGTAAAAAATGTGATGTCGAAGATACCTACGGAATTTTGGTCAATAAAACATTTAAAATATTGACAATAATTTAGTTTTTTTTTTGGCATGAACTGTAGGTTTTAGTTCTTAAACTCACATTACTTTGTAGGGGAAATTATAGTTTTCTTTTTTACAGCTTTGTGGACAGTAGCAAGGTCCGATACATTCCTGCTGTTGTAACTTTCGTATCGACTTTAATGAATTTCGGTCGTAACATCCGAAATATCAAGCAGCCTCTGTTTGTTTAGTTTAGGTGATCTTCCACTTTGATCAGCGTCTTCAACAGAGCCTGCTACCCGAAATTTTGTGATAAAAGTTAGAACTGCACTGCGGTGAGGAAGCATTTGAAGACTTTTCAGAAATATATTGTTTCACTTCATCAGTATACTTGTCACCTTAACGAAAGAGGCGTTTGTTCAACGAGAAAAACGCATTCCTCTACCTAAAAAATCATTACGTTTCTAGCAACTTTTGATTCTGATAAACGAAGCAATATGAAACGAAACGAAGCACGGTTCAATCACATTTCAACTGACGTCTTGGTTTATTACTAAGCAACGCAAAAAGAACTTACAGGCCAACCGTTCTAATATCAAAAGATCAGAATGCACCACATAATTGCAAAGCATACTGCACAGAGACTTTCAGAAATTTTTGTATAAACAAATTAAAAATTAAAATTCTCGTTACACAAAAGTATATTTGGAGTATTTAAAAGAACACGTACTTCCAAAATATAAATAAGAATAAATTTTAAATAAAACATACTTCTATTTAGATTAAATATATGGTTTGTAATTCGTTAGCCTTTCTTATAAAATACCTAGATCTTAAATCCTATGTTCACAATATATCATATCATCTAAACGTCAGGAGCATCAAAAAGATATATATCCAGTTTTTCATCAACTGAAGAAACGGTCAAAAAAGAATTTTTTTAAATGTTACAATCATTAAAATTATACATTTTTTCATGAGGTTAAATATATTTACAAACATATTTTCATTTAATTAACTTAATAAAAGTTCTTTACCTATGTGCTCTTTCCAACCAACTAATTCATCACTTTATATCTATTGAATTGTAAAAAGAAATTATATTTTTCATAGTTGGATTCATTCCTTTCTATCCTATGCTGAAATTTTAAACTTAAAATATTTACTTCTACTGCATCCAAGGATATCTTTTTAATGTGTATCGATATTTGTATGTCTCTACAGTCTTTAATTTTCACACATTCCTAGTTGAAAAAAGATTAACGTTATTTTTTATCATAATACTCTTTACAAAAATTTTCCAGATATCTTTTTCGTAAGTCATTCTTCAACTATAATATATAATAAAGAATGAATAAAAAACGGAACAATTGGATTTATAAAAATCAACAAAAAACTGAATTATTAAACAAGCTGATAATTATTATATTATATAAACAAGCTGAATTTATATTTATTTATTATATTTATTATTTATTATTTATTATTTATTTATTTATTTATTATTATATTTATTTATTTATATTTATTTATTATATGAACAAGCTCAATTATTAAACAAGCTGATTTATGCAAAACCATCTTCTTTCCTTTAAAATATTTATTTTATATATTTTTTTAATTTATAGTTTTAAAAAATAATAATATAATACTTAACTGATCTAATTAATTTCGGTTTAATTAAGTAAAAAGGTTACATTAAGTATTAAAATATTTAAGTCTTAACCATTTATATAATTAAGATTTTATTGATTTCAAATATCGACTAAAAATCTTTTTCCAGTTGAATTTGTAATATAAAATCCTGTTTTTTAATGTAATATTTTTATTACTGTTAAGCATTATGTGTTAAATTAATTAATTCTTTTTTTAAATTAAATATATGTAAATTAAAAAATAAGATTATCATATACATTTCTACAGTAAAAAGAATACTGATTAAAAACGTTTAAAAGTTGGATTTTTTTCACAAGAAAAATAAGTTACGCATTTAGTAAAACACAATTTTGTGACGTTTTTACTTCCTTGTACGAAGTAACGTAAGTATTGTGGTGGCGAAAAATTTCGGTTTCCAGATTTCAACGTAAATATCCATTTTGACTATCCCTAAAATTACTAGTCATTTTTACTAGTTTCAACGTGACATATCTATACGTACGTATCTCGCATAACTTAAAAACGACTAGCTGTAGGATGTTGAAATTAGTGATTTAGGACTGTTATAACGAGTTGTGCACCTCTCCTTTTGATAGCAATCGACTGAACCAAAAAAGTCCAAAATTCAAAAACAATTGAATATTAGACTTTTTCTTAATTGCAGAAATAAGCTCTCATTGACAGCTTTTCAACGATTTATCATAAGTGGAACTTATTTTCATTGGTTCCGGAATTAAATCCAAATAAAATTTTAATTAATGAAATATTTGGATCTTACAAGAGAAAGGGACATTGGTTCGAATCAGACTTCATCTTCGTTTTTATTTATTTTTTTAAAATTTAAATTAAGATTTATTAATAATTATTAACATCTGATAGTAAAAAACATTTTATAACAAATAATTATTCAATAATAACAATTAAAAAAAACAAAATTGAAAAAATATCAGAAGTTATTAATGAAATAAAATTTAACGCACTTTTAATTTTAATAAAATGTGTATATGTAATTTAATAGGCATATAAGGAATTCATATGTTGTCCACATTAGAATTTTTCTTAATTTTTCACAAAAATTTAAATTTGAAAAATGTTCTACTTGCTATACATAACAGTATTGTTATAAAAATGCTTAATACGAGTAGTATATTACAAAGCGAAAACATTTTAAATGATTTCAATGCTTAAAAGTAACATTGACAAAAAACAACAATTTATAATCTCCTATTTAAATTTTTTTGACAAAAATTGTCTACACACAAACACACACACACACACACACACACACACACGCACACACACACACACACACACACACACAAACACACACATTTATTTATATATATATATATATATATATATATACTAGTAGGTCGGGGTGGAGTCAGCGGGGCCCAGATAGGTCCATGCAAACCCTGGGGCCTACTCCAGGGCCGCAGAGCTTGCTTCGGTCGCTATTCCCTCTAACCAGCGGGTTCCACCCCTGGTCCGCCACAGTAATCGTTACTCTCATGGTTATGAGAATAATACTGATAAATAACATGTAAACTATTCAGGCTTTATAGAAACCTGAAAAAGAAACTAAATTACAAAAGACAGAATAGTTGTAACTATGGTAATTGAAGTGAACACATTTGACGACGAAAAATTCATAACTTAATTCTGTGTCCATAATGACAGAAATACATGTATAATAATGAAATAAAAGGATTAATCTTTATTTTATTTAATGTATATCTTTAATTAACAATCCCCAAGGGGGCTAGGACCTCAGTCTATGGCTTAAAAACCTTCACTAGTATAACTCGAATGTATCCTGCAAATTTGAAACCAATCGGTTGGTTGTTTCTCGCGTAATGTGATAACAAACATAAATACATTTCAGCTTTATATTTAAGAAGATATAAGTAAAATGATATATTAATGTATATATCATTAGGATTTAATTAGGTAGTACAAAAATGAAACATTGAATTCAGAAACGACGAAAGGAAAAAATAGTTTTTTCCCTTTTCTCTTTGTGGAGGTTTGAATAAGACTTAACGCCATTATATTGTGCCTTAAGCAGATAAGGGAAATTAAGTTATGTGCACAACTTTAATAAGCCAGAATAAAATTCTGAGTTATGGGAACCATGAGGATGCATCTTCCTGCTCTCGTGACAAATTGTCAATAAAATTAAATAGCATCAATACTCCAAATATAGAAATTTCATGAAAAATTTTATCTAAATTGGTCTGTCAGTTTGGAAATATTAATCAAAACCATGCCCATGTATATTCATACTTTCTTACCTTTAATTTCCGGAATATTTTAATGATAAAACTGTATTGTTTTGGTTAGAAGGGGGTCATGATTAGTGAAGATATGCCAAAATTTTACACAATTAATATACTCTCTCTTACCATAATATACTATAAAATTATATAACTATATAACCGGAAAAGTAAAAATTATTGTTTAAAAGATTGTATTTTTATTAGAAACTTCAACCGTTTAAAAAGAATAAAAAACAAATTTTTATAATTGATTGTAATATTTAAAAATTACAGCATTCAAAATAGTTTATTACTAAAAATCATATCATACTTTTTGATGAAAAGATTGAAATGACCTCATCAAAGATTAAACCGGTACACTACTGAAATCTATAAAAAAAATTTTGATACAGAATTATGGATATTGTTATCTTTTTTATGAAATTTATTGAATAAAATTACGGAAACTTTAAAAATTATCATTACGTTAATAATAAAGTATTAATTTTGAGGAACAATATAAAAACGCAAGATGATAAAATAATCTAAATTTCTGTAGTTTTTATGAATTAAACGGATGAATAAATTTTTTAAAAAAAGGATTTTAACATTATAAATTTGACCTAATTTTAATTCATATTGGAAAAGAAATATTAATCTACTTTCATTTCATTTCTAATATAAAAATTAAAACTGGTTGATATTTATAAATAATGAGAAAACGTGAAAACAAATATATTCATGGAAAACCTATTTAAATAATAATAAAAACATTTATATACATCTACTACAACTTAATGTATATTAATTATAATAGTTATTAATTGATGATATTTTAGTTTAAAAATTAATTTCTAATAAGTAAAATATTGTTAAAAGTAGGACTATCATATAAAATCAATAAAGTATTACATAATTAAAGTAGTTTAACCTAGATTAATAAAAGTAAATTTATTATTACAATAAAAACCAGTTTTTATATGAATAATAAAACCTGGTCATCTAAATTTTCAGTACTAAAATAAAAATAATTGTTTAAGTAACTTAAACAATTATTAATGATGCAGTAGTGTTGTAGTTATAATAATAATAATAATAAAGTTATGTAAATTTTCTTATAGTAAAACTTGTTTTGTTTTAAGTAATGTTAACATAAATTTTTAAATTAAAAAAAAAATAATAAACTAATGGTATATAGATATACCGAAGTATAAATAGGACCTAAATGTTATGTATGCATATTTACACAGAAAGATTTAGTGAAGAAGTATTTTATAAAGTATTATATTTACACAGTATATAACTTAACAAGTTATGTATTCGTAAGAGAAATCGCTTCGCGCTACTATGAAACCGAAGATTTAAATACCAACTTCCATTATTTTCATATTAGAAATTGATTTAAATTATTAACTGCAGTAATGGTTATAAAATTGTAACCGATGTATTTTATATTATTTAAATTATTATCGTATAATAATCAGGTATTACAAACACACTGATCAAGGTTACTCGTATTAACATATTTTAAAATAACTTGATTATTAAATAATATTAAACACTTTTTTACATTTGCCGATGAGTTTTAAAATTAATAATTTGCTTTATAATTATAGAAAAGTATTTTATTTCCCATTCAGGTTTTTATACAAGTAAAAAATTGTTTTATATTTTATTCTTCTTTTTTTGATTGATGAATTTATTCACCACAGAAGCTTATGAGTAGAAATAAAACTTGTACGTAGGATAAAAATTGAAATTTTTAGCGTATAAAAAATTCCATCCGGAACCTCGGATGAATGGCCGAAATGTTACCATTCCACCACGGAGAACCGAATTTCATTTCTTAAATATATTTTCAAAAAAAACAAAAAACAATGGAATTGTTTTTGCTTATCATTATTTAACTGGAAAAGAATTCAAAAATAAAGAATTTAAGATACAAATAATAGGTAATCTACAAAGTATTGACCCCTTTGGGTAAGAGATGATAAAGTTAGCGTATTCTGACAAAAGTCGTGGAAGGCTGCATGTAAGCAGTCATGACATCGCCAATCACCTAAACATCCAAAATCAAACAATGTTAAACCGTTTGGAGAAAGCCTGGCTACAAAACAAAGCTCGATTTTTGGGTGCCACATGATCTGACTCAAAAAAAAATTTACTCGATCGAATTTCTACGTGCAAATCATTACTGAAACGTAACAAAATCGAGCCATTTCTGAAGCGGTTGATCACGACTGTTAAAAAGAGGATAATCTATGGAAGCAAGTTCAGGAAGCAACGATTATGACTAACGCATAATCTGTTGAAAAGCTCACACTGACGCCCAAGAAGGTTATGCTGTAAGTTTGGTGGGATTGGAAGGGTATCGTGGCATGACGAGCTGCTGTTGCCAAGCAGAATGACAGACTCAGACCTGTACTGTCGAGAATTAGCGAGATTGGACTAAGCAATTCAAAAGAAATGTCCTGAACTGGTCAATAGAAAGGGTGTCGTATATCACGTTGACAACTCCAGGCCACATACATCTTTAACGACTCCTCAGAAATTGAGAGAACTTGACTGTGGAGTTTTAATAATTCCATCAAATAGCATAGACTTGGCACCGTCAGACTATTCTTTGTTCCGGTCTCTGCAGAACTTCCTGAATGGTATTAAGTTAGTTTCAAAAAAGGTCTGAGAAAACCACTGTCAAATGTTGACCAAACACCACAGAAGTTCTATAGCAACGGGACTATGGTATTACTAGAAAAATGGCAGTTCATCCAAAAATATAGTGTATATGGGTCCTCATAATATTATTTTCCAATAATAATAATAAATGTATACTCAATTTTGGCTCCCAAAGGCACAATACATTTTAGACAACCCATATATATATATATGTTCCAAACTAGATACAAGAATGTATATAAATAGTCTTTTTCCACGTATTATTTTGTAGCTTTATACACTAAGTGAGGTGAAGATTTTCCCGTGACTTTATCAACCGAACTGTTAGTTGACTTTGGCGGGACAGTCGAACGGGGTTTATTGTATTATCTAATCGGATGACATCATTCGATTAATAATAACATGACATATTTGTACATAAAATACAAATACAACAGACTTTTTTTTCTTTTAAAGAGGTGGAGGAACCCCATTTGCGGATGACTAGGCAGTGACGGGCTCGCTAATAGGTTCCGCAAGATGTTATTAAATGCGTATGTAATCCTGCGCACTACCGACTAAACCTCCACTCCTGGGTATACCCACCCTTCTTGATACAGCTGGTATGCATTACTTCAGGAAGGAGGCAATACGCCCTCACACACATTGAAACACCATAGTCAACAGACATTCACCACACACACCCACAAGTTATCCCATAACTAAAACTAAAATCACTCCACACTCCACGACATCCAATCATCATTCCAGAATATATGCCTCAGCCGCACACTCCACATATCAATGTCAAATCCAATCACATAAAAAAACACCTCAATGGCAATCAAACACTACACCATACTTACCTCACGGGCTACCATTGGACGCAGAAGCTCATCGCACCCAGGCGACCCCCACACAAACAGGGAAACCCCACGGTTCTCAACCACGCGCTTGTCCGTCTCCGCACCCTCCAACGACCCCTTCTTGGCCTACGATTTTCCTCGATATTGCGTAATTTCGTCATTACCGCTCTTGCAAATCCGGAAACAGCAGACCAGTATTCATCACCATACAGCATAATCTCCATTAGTTCCTCTGGTTGAAACATTACGTCTCTTCCAATAGCATCCATTATCTCCTCTTTTTCTGTGTTAAAAAGAGGACTACAAAATAACTCATGGAACACTGACTCCTCTACCTCACAGTCGGAGCATCCATCCGAGCAATCCAACCCAAAACGGAATAGATATTTTTTAAATCCCCCGTGGAAACACAACAGACTAGTACAACACAATGAATAGTACTCTAGACAAAGCAGTTGGCGAGGGGCAATTTTCAACTCACATATTGTCTTATCTTTCTTAGTTCTTTTTATTTCAATAACATACACCAGAATTACTTTCTCTGAAAGTAATGATGTTATTTAATATACTAAAAGTCCATGTGAAGAATATCATTTATATTTTAATTAGCTTGGTCCCTTTTGAAATACAACATTATTTTCGGTTCAATGAAGAAAAAAATTGAGAAATTACTTCATTCCTCACTCTCCTTAGTAACCCCTAGATATAATGGTTCTTGTTTTTGGGATGATTCTAATCATTTTTTAGGACTTTATTTTGTAAAGTTATTTACAGCCATTACGTTTAAGGTGCAAATATATTTATTTATTTGTATTCATGGTATAAAAATATTTTTGTGAAATATTAATGAAGCCTAGTTTTTATTGAAACTTTCCTTACGATTTTAAATCGATCTAATTAGCCGTACTAGTTAATTAGTGGAATTGATCCTCGATAAATATCGATAATCAGTAAGCAAAAAAATAAATATAATTGAAGAAATAACATTAATTACCACGTGTTGTTTAAGTTACGTAAAACTGTGTAAAAATAAAAAAAATAAGCATAATAATATATTAACAGGCAAACGTTGAACGAGAACAAGAGTATTATCACATTTTCTATTCCGTGAACATAAAAAGAAGTAAGCCTAATTTGGTTCTGTAGACTTTAATAATGAAATCTTGTATAAGAATAGCGTGTAGAGAATAAGGGATTGGGTTATGGTCAAAGGAAAGTGGCCTGTGGTCTACAAACCGGAACAATTTTATCTCCCTGTGTTCACTTGTTTTATTTATCAGTTAGAAACGACAAAGCTCCTACGGGAACAATGAGGCAAACCTATATACACATATAAACAAACACAAAGCCTTTAATAAATGGAAAGTTTCACCGGGTTCCTTAACTTCTTAACTTTCTAAAAGGAATCAAACAACTTTAAATTAACTTTCAAGTCTGGTCGACGTAGACGTTCCATCTTAGTCCAGTCTGGAGTAATGTAACTGGCAGGAAGAAAAGCCTGGAACTGTATGCTCTTTGATGAATTTTCTGTCCATTTTTCTGTAATCTTAAATAATTATTCTTTTTATTTCTCTCTCTTTTTTCTGTAATACTTTATCTTTTAATCTTCCACTTCAAATCTGTCATCTTTAATTTATTCTTTTAAGTTGTACCCATTTAAAGAATTGTTTAAGTGAAAACGTGTATTACATTTTATAAAAGTTATTATAAAAAAAAAACCTGTTTGTTAAGTTTACAAATCGCATCCTAGCAGCAGAATATATTATTAATTAGTTAAAACTAATTAAAAATTTTTCTCTCTACTGCTACTTTTCCTTTGTTCTTGTTAAGTAATTTTGTAGAGATATCTGTTTCATTAAAATAAAATAATTTATTGGGATGTAATTTATTTTATAATCTTGATAGTAAAAATGTATTTTTATTAAAATTAAAAAAATTAATTTTGAAAATGAAATAAAATTAATTTATATTTTTATCGCTATAATTTTATTTGCGTCAAAAAATTCGTTTAAAGAATTTATACTTTTTCAAATAGTAAATACTTATCCACATATATACTTACTTATAGTAAATACTTATTCCCACTAATTATAAAATTAAATTATATTTTTTTACTGATTAATTATATTTAAAAAAAAAAAAAAACTATTTGAAGCCGAGACCTCTGTGAAATTACTCGATGTAAAAAAAATAATTAGTAATAACATTTTTTTTAATTAATTTTAATAAATTTATACAAATGTGTTGTGATAAAAAGTAATACGGTTCTTAAAATATTTATGGAATGCATGATAAAGTGTTAGTTAAATGTATTTGAAAATATTTTTTTTTAAATGTCAGATTAATATCGGAGGTAAAATATTCATTTATATTGTAGATATAAATAAAATTTTATTCTGATAAATTTTAACATTGAATGCAAGAAAATTACAATGAAAAAAATTGTAAACCGTACGGTAAGAGTCTCACAGATATCATTTCTTACCTTCGGGTTGGTCTAGTGGTGAACGCGTTTTCCCAAATCAGCTGATTTGCAAGTCGAGAGTTCCAGAGTTCCAAGTCCAAGTAAAGGCAGCAGTTACTTTTATACGGATTTGAATACTAGATCGTGGATACCGGTGTTCTTTAGTGGTTGGGTTTCAATTAACCACACATCTCAAGATTGATCGAACTGTACATTCTCAGTTCTCATATCCACCCGTCTGATTTTTAACATTCTCCTATAGCACCACATTTCAAAAGCTTCTAATCTTTTCTTCTCAGATACTCCGATCGTCCAAGTTTCACTTCCATATAAAACGACATTCCAAACACATACTTTCAAAAATCTTTTCCTGACATTTAAATTAATTTTTGATGTAAACAAATTATATTTCTTACTGAAGGCTCGTTTCGCTTGTGCTATTCGGCATTTTGTATCGCTCCTCATTTGACTGGTTTGATGCAGCTCTCCAAGATTCCCTATCTATTGTTAGTCGTTTCATTTCACTACACCCCCTACATCCTACATCCCTAAAAATTTGTTTTATATATTCCAAACGTGGCCTGCTTACACAATATTTTCCTTCTACCTGTTCTTCCAATATTAAAGCGACTATTCCAGGATGCCTTAGTATGTGGCCTATAAGTCTGTCTCTTCTTTTAACTATATTTTTCCAAATGCTTCTTTCTTCATCTATTTGCCGCAATACCTCTTCATTTGTCACTTTATCCACCCATCTGATTTTTAATATTCTCCTGTAGCACCGCATTTCAAAAGCTTCTAATCTTTTCTTCTCAGATACTCCGATCTTCCAAGTTTCACTTCCATATAAAGCGACACTCCAAACATATACTTTCAAAAATCTTTTCCTGACATTTAAATTAATTTTTGATGTAAACAAATTATATTTCTTACTGAAGGCTCGTTTAGCTTGTGCTATTCGGCATTTTATATCGCTCCTGCTTCGTCCATCTTTAGTAATTCTACTTCCCAAATAACAAAATTCTTCTACCTCCATAATCTTTTCTCCTCCTATTTTCACATTCAGCGGTCCATCTTTGTTATTTCTACTATATTTCATTACTTTTGTTTTGTTCTTGTTTATTTTCATGCGATAGTTCTTGCGTAGGACTTCATCTATGCCGTTCATTGTTTCTTCTAAATCCTTTTTACTCTCGGCTAGAATTACTATATCATCAGCAAATCGTAGCATCTTTATCTTTTCACCTTGTACTGTTACTCCGAATCTAAATTCTTCTCATTAACTGCTAGTTCCATGTAAAGATTAAAAAGTAACGGAGATAGGGAACATCCTTGTCGGACTCCCTTTCTTATTACGGCTTCTTTCTTATATTCTTCAATTGTTACTGTTGCTGTTTGGTTCCTGTACATGTTAGCAATTGTTCTTCTATCTCTGTATTTGAACCCTAATTTTTTTAAAATGCTGAACATTTTATTCCAGTCTACGTTATCGAATGCCTTTTCTTGGTCTATAAACGCCAAGTATGTTTAAATTCATTAAATATAAATAAATTAACAATCAATAAGTCTAAAACATTTCATTTTTGCTGAACACAATGATATAATTTTATTAAATTTATAACGATAAAAAAAATTGGAAAATATTGTATTTTTTTTAATAATAAAATTATCATCATAAATATTTTAGAAAAATATTGCTTTCCATTATAGTAAAATAACAATAATATTTATTAATATTCATAAATTTTAAGTGATAGAAACAATACATTTTACAAAACAATTTTATACATTTATAGGTTATACAAATAAAATATAAATTCCTTCTGTAGTAATGAAAAGAACAGAATAAATTTTATACATTAGTGAAAAATAATTACAGTTTATTTTATTGTATTTTTGATTTCTTTTTTTTTTAGAATAATAAGTTAACAATTTTGTATAATATTCACAAAAAAAAATTATCTTAACATTTTAAAATTTTTAACTAGATTTTTCGTTAAAATTTTACGAAATTATGGGAACTTTCACAGAAACGGTTAAAAGAAATTTAAATTTAAATTAACACACTAGTACGGTTTGCTGAACGTATTTTAAATAGAAATCATTAATAAAAACTACATATATTCTATAACTGTATAAAATTTGTATGTTGAACCAATTAATGAATATTTTTAAGTAACATGATTTAATAAATATAAAATAGTTTGCTATGATTAATAAAAGATGTTTTCCCACGCCAAAAGTAATAATCATTACTGGTATTAATATAAAAAACTACTAAAAATATTTTACTTCGTCATTTACTAATGGATCAGGTATAGATCACAGTTTTTTTTCTCTCCATTACATTTATTATTGATTTTAAAATCATTTACTCGTTTTTTTCAAATGCATTGACTTAATATATATCTAATTCATAAATTTAAAAGCAAGTAAAAATTTATTGAGATAACTTAAAGATTTGTTTGAGGTCTCATTTCATAGAAAAATACTTGTAGTTTGTCGCCCAACATTCACTTTGGTTCGATATGGCTTCCATTTTAATGCGACATACATTTCACCTGAAGTCAATTTCATTCCTGACTGTAGCCAGCAAGTCGGGCGTAACCTCTGCAGCTGTGGCGTTAAGTCGAGATCTTAGCTCAACAAGATCAACAGGCAAAGGCAGTACATAAAACCGATCTTTTATGAAACCCCCCAAAAGTAAATGTAGGGGGGTCAAATCTGGAGAGCGAGAAGACCATGCAGTTAAACCTTCACGACCGTTCTACCGACCTGGGAATCGGGTGTCAAGAAAATCTCGGACTTCCAGGAGGAATTGAGTTGCTGTTCAATCTTTTTGATTGAAATGGCGTCCATCTAGGTCATCATCGTCTAACTGAAGAATTAGAATATCTTGAAGCGTGTCCAGATAACGATACCATTTACGGTTATCTCCTGCTAGAAGGACCAGCCGTTCTGTCTGAAAGAACAACCTGTCTCAACTAGGTTTTCCTGCTAAAAATAAACTGCATGCCTAGTAGGAGGTTTCCTACCGATCTCTCTACGAAAATTACGTTAAACTTTAATCGCTGACTGCAAATTCTGAAAAAAAAACACACAGCGAGCACGTTCCCCACCAATAAATATATATCCATTTTAACAACACTTATGACAGCGCTGATGGCCGAATTCGGTAACAATAAATCAAGTGAATCAAAATTTGATGTGTTTTTCTAAGAAATGAGACCTCAACCGAATCTCTAAGTTGTCTCAAAACATATATGCTTTCAAACTTGTGAAGTCCTTTTTAAATCACCGACTAGTTTCGTATATTATACAAAATGCATTATAGTTTACCGATGGATGAATCTAATACTTAATAAATCACTTCATGGGATTTAAAAAAAAATATATCAAGGATTTTCATATGTTATTTTTGTCATTTCATCTTCTGTTAACATATACAATTTCATTTCATTCTACAAATTTGTACAAAAAAGGAAATCTTCTTTGAAATGATTGTTAATCTAACTAGATTTATATCCGTATAAAATGTTTAAAAACTATTTTAACATATATTAAATATTTATTGCTGTTTTGAAAACTAATTTAATTTTCATAGCAAAATTTATTATTTTAATAATTGTATTTTTAGTCGCACCAACAAAATCATTAGCGATTAATGTGTGTGAACGTATCGGTAAACGTGTAGTCATGAACACTCTCTGAACAAATCTCTGGAATGGTCGACCTGAGTCGACCATTCCAGAGACTTGTAATTAATTGACCCCAACCACCAAAGAACACTCACGATCTAGTATCTAAATCCGAATAAAAGCAACTACCTTTATTAGGATTTGAACCTTAGAAATCTCAAATTCAAAATAGCTGATTTACGACGAGTTTCTCTCTCTTTTTCTGTTTAGCCTCCGGAACCACCGCAAGGTATTATTTCAGAGAATGAATGAGGATGATATGTATGAATATAAATGAAGTGTAGTCTTGTACAGCCTCAGGTCTATTATTGCCCTCAGGTACACACCTGAGATGTGTGGTTAACTGAAAACACAACCACCAATGAACACTGGTATCCACGATCTAGTATTCCAATACGTATAAAAGTAACTGCCTTTATTAGGTTTTGAATCATAGAACTTTCGACTTCGAAATCAGCTGGTTTGCGATGACGAGTTCATCACTAGACCTAAGAAATAGGTGGGATAAAAATTAAATTTTAGTTATTTTTTTCAATCTAAATTTGACATTCAAGCAAAGAATTAGTAAAAATTATAAGCTTACACGATTAAAATATTATATTATTATAAAATAATATAGATTTATTAAAACAAAACCAGTCGCTCAAACCTCATTCAAACTCCAAACATGACTGTTACAGCACAAAAAAAGGGCACTGTCTATAAACTCAAGTTCTAACGGCCATCAAAAAAAAGACAAAAATACGACAGAAACAGGTAAAATCATACAGAAACATATCATTGACAGAAATATATGAGTCAAAAATCTGTTACTAAAATACAATCCAAAAAGCAAAATCATGCTACTAACAAATTTGTTTTCTCAAATGTGGACGTTGCAAACTGTTCAACTAGTGAACAATAAGCAACCCCTTCCACACAGCCGAATGAGATGAAGATGATATGTGTGTCATGTAAATGACACACATATCATCATGTCTTGTACAGATTCAGACCGACCGTTCCTAAAACGTGTGGTAAATTGAACCTCAGTCACCAAAGTACACCGGTATCTATTATGTAATATTTAAGTCTGTATTAAAATAAATTTTACTAAGATTTGAACTTCAGAACCTTAGACTACAAAAATCAGCTGGTAAACAACTGATTTGTGACGATGAGTTAACCAGTAGACGATTTGTCAGTAACTCACTGGGCTGTTGAAGTTAGATACAGCTTTAGACCCTCTAGTAGATACACTTGTAATAATGGCTAACGACAACCCCGACATTTTGAGCTACACAGATTTCAAAAGTTTTTTTTAAACGCTGTAAGGAAATTCCCAATATGCTGGAGCTCTCATTTACAGTATACATCCAATACAATACAGCTTATACACAACCTCCAAGTATGTATATATTTAAAACTCTTGGAAGTAAACATAATAAAATAGGTTTACACGTACAGTTAACAAACTGGCACGGCAAGTGTAAAAAATGCAACAATTGAATAAACAGAGATCACAAGCGTATCCGATGACACATCGAAGATAAACATAAGTACACTCAGTCGAGTTAGCAATTTAATTTTCCAGTAGAATATCAACGGACTGTTGTTTAATTGACAGACTATGTTGAATTTGAAGTGCTTTTTACATTACTGAATTTTTTTTCCGTAGGAAGTGGGAAAATTTGCCTGAACCAAACGCCCAGCAGCCCGCACATACTGGGTACATACCCAGTTTTTCAATTTCAGCGACTATACTGTGTAATGTACACATTTTGTAGAAATAATTTCCTGTAATTCAAAATCACCGCCTATGCGGTGGGACTCACTAAAACCCACTCCCTTATGCAGGGTGGTGCTGGAACTGACGTAAGGGAATAAAATCAGCACCACCCGCGTCATAGGCACACTTCTCATTCACACAAATATTTACATTACACATTCAGACACTTAATATTTACAATTAACAATATATACAACTCAGTATTTACACTATAGCTATGCCTCAGACAACAGGAACACTTCCCGCGGGAGCCATTAGTGACGAAAATGCCTCGGCGTTCCTCGCCACCCACTCCCGAAAGACAGCGCCCATTGCCGTCCTCAACTGACCTCTCCTTCTCCTTCATTAGTTTCTGCTGTAGACCCTTATAAAACACCAGGCACACGCAGTCCATCCCTCACCAAGAAAGAGCATCAACTGCATGACACCCCCCTCCCCACGAGCAAGTTCAATTGCCACGCGGTATCTCCTGCCTCCATCTGAGGCACACAAAGAAGGTGCACCACATTCACGTCCTCGCAGAACTGGCACAGCTTTATGCGCCTCTTTCCAAAAATACAGAGGATTTATGTAACACATTCAGTCACTATTTTCACTCGATATTTACAATTAACAATATTTATAACTCTAAATTTACACTATAGTTATGCTGGCCTCAGATAGCAGGAACGCGTCCCGCGGGAGCCACCAGTGACGATTATTAAGTTTAGGTTTTGTTGTTTGATGATATTATATAGTTATTTTTTAATTATTTTATAGATATTTAATAGCTATATACCGATGATTTAATATAATCTTGATTAGTCTGTAATGAATTTAATTGTTGATCCGATTATAAATAAACAAATTCATTTGATCAAAAAAACCCAAATATTTTTGTAAATGTCCTATTTCAATATTTCTTTATAATACTTTATTTCAATTTCAGCGACTATATTGTGTAATGTACACATTTTGTAGAATTAACTTCCTGTAATTCAAAAACCTGTTATAAAAATTTTGATACAATCGCATCAAGGTAAAAAAACCTTAAAAATAGTTTAAAAATTAAATTTTACAAAATTTTGAAAATATAGAAGTATTAAAAAATTAAAAAAATTTGGAATTAAATATTGCATTTCATAAAGTTTCAATAACGGTTTTTTGAGATAAAGTTTGAAGTTATATTTTAGAAAGACAATTCATCATTTGTTATGAAATATAATTTGTAGTACAGGCATTGTTAAATCAGAATATTAGATATTTTATGAGAACAAATTGAAATCGAGTTCCATATTTAGCATAACAGTTCATGAAAATCAGAAAAAACAATATTAAGATATTTATTAAAAAGAAGGAAGGCCTTGAGATAAAAAGACAGATGAGTAGAGATGAAGCAGATGAGTTTAATTCTTGAAGATAAAATAAAATAAGGAAAAAGAAGGGAAATAGAAGACAAAGAAGAATAAGAAGGAAAGGAAAAGTGCAGAGGAACAGAAATAATTTAAAAGAAGATAAATAAAGGTAAAAAGTAGAAGGATGAGATGATTGAACAAAAAGGAAAATAAGTTGATGATAGAGAAAAAAAAGAAAATGAAAGAAATGAAACAAGAATAGATGGCGGAAGTTGACAAAAAAAAAATAAAGAATATAACATGATATTTCTAATAAAATTGATGACTTGATATTAAACTCAAGATTCTTTACTTCGTTATTAATCAAATCTGACAAAATTTAGGATTTATACCTCATTGTTTGTTTTTCTATAATATAATAAAAATATATTAAACATTAATCAATTAACCCACAAGAAAAACTAGACAAAAGTTTAATTTGAATCTAAATTTAAACTGACTATATTTTTAAATTATTAAAAAAAAAAACAAGTTTGTAGGTTCTTTACTATGAATCTTAACAGGAAGAAGGACACTTAAAAGAATGTAATATTATGGGGAAAGGATGAGTATGATATTTTGAAAAGTTTTGTTATTTAGTGTGAATATAACGAGGTGATATTACGGTAAAGTAGTATTATACATACACCTACTAATATTAATATACTATACCTAACGACGCTTTGATAAATGAGTCGAAGATTAATTATCAGACAACCTGACCTATGCACTACTACACCTTATGTACGTTATACGCTCAACTAACATCACGTCTGGTGTTTGGTGTTAAGATACATTGATGTATACCGGTATGTAATATATATATATATACAGGTTTAAAAGTGGAAACGGAAATATTGAGTTAACCTTACAAGTCATCTTCAGTGCAATAAATATTATTCATACAAGATTATATATATATATATATATTATTCCGGGATATTTTAATTTTTACTTTCAAACTTACCTATATTTCACTTGTAACTGAATATGTTTTCGTATAATTTTGAGTTGTTACTCATGCAAAAAATTCAAATTTTAATAGGATGTTTTTTTAAAAATGATTTCATAATACACATATCACTTGTAAAACTCTTTAATAAGTATTCATATACCATTTTTTAAAGTAATAATTGGTCCTGATAGAAGATATCTAAAATTTAACTGGTAGATAAATTTTAATGACTAATCCAACAATTTTACATCTTTAATTATTGTTAACAATTCAAGACATGGATTATAAAACGAGTACAAATTTCCTTAATCCAAACTAAAATCTACTCTTGTTAGCGGATTACCAATCAATTTGGAAATCACTACTACGCTCGGTCATGTTTATATGCATATGTTTATGTGTATGTATGTACAAAAGTTTCTTGTTCTATCTACTGAAAGCAAATCTTAATCGATTTTGACGAAACTTTGTGGGATTATGTAAACCGATTGAGAATAAAGCCCTATTAATTTTCAAGAAGATCGGTTAAGAGAATCGGAGTTAAGAACCAAAAATCGGGTTTATAGGTATATTATCAACTTTTATCGTTCTACTAGATGTAATTTTTTATATTTCCTTTTATTTTCTTAAGAATAAATTATTTTAAGAGAAGACTGGTTTGATGCTAATCAACTGTTAAATACAAGCCCTATGTACTGGTGAAGCATATAAAATACTTTTATTTATACTGTCATATGTAATAATTAAATAAATGATAATCTTAATATTACGATATTAATATTTTAATGATGATATATATATTATTATTATTCTTTTACGGCCAACATGGGACCACTTAAGTCAATTTTAGTTGGATCTTTTCTGAAAAAAGCGTGTTATTTTGCTCTTCCGAGCTGCCCAGTATTTCTTCATCCGTTCAGATCTTACTTTCTTTTCTTCATCCGTAAACACCCTCTTCGTTGTATTTTGTCGTTTGTCTGTATTTTGTTTAAATCTAATGCTTTTGTCTTTAAGCTTTGTAATTTTTCCAGTTTTATTCTGTAGGTCGGTCAGGGAAATTCCCAATTCTTTCATATCTTCTCTAATTTCTTTGATCCATCCTACTTCTAGCTTTTGGAAACAGAGCTTTTCAATGATATTTCTTGACAGTCTTGTTTCCGGTGTCCTTATGAGATGACCAAAGAAAGAGATTCTTTTTTTCCGCATAGTATCAGTAACAGGCTCTATTTCTCGATACACCACCTCATTTGGCACAATCCACCATCGGCCTTCTTTTTGGTGTTTTTTTTTTATTTGCGTTCTGACAATTCTCCTCTCTATTTTCAGAATTTTATCGATTCGGTTTTTCTGAGTGATTTTGAAAAGGGTCTCGCTTCCGTAGGTGACTTCTGGCTGAACTACAGTTTTATAATGTTTAAGTTTTGTTTTAGCCGAAAGGCATTTTTTGTTATATGTTGACCGAGTTAATTTTTGGGATTTAATCATTTTATTTGTCCTGTTTTGCCATGTCACTTTTTCATTTAAATTATAAGTTATTATTTCCCCTAGATATTTAAATTGTTTTACTATTTTAATTTTCTGATTGTTTACCGTAATGCGCTCTATTACTAGAGGATCTATGAACATTAGTTCAGTTTTTTCGAAACAGATATGATTTGTGTTTTGGCTTCTTGAGTATTATTTGCTAAAAGAGCGAGGTCATCTGCAAATCCTAGGCAATTTAGTGTGATGGAGGTTTTCTTAGTACCCATTTTTATATTTTTTGGGATTTATTTCATACCATTTTCTCATGACAAATTCGAGGGCGCAGTTGAAAAGGAGTGGTGAGAGGCCGTCTCCTTGCCTCAATCCAGTTTTTATGTAGAAGGGTTGAGAGAGTTCACCTCTGAATTTCACTCTGGACTGGGTATTGGTTAAAGTTAATTTTATCATGTTTACGAGTTTAGGGTGAAGGCCCAGGTTTCTCAGAATATTCAGCATGGATGGTCGGTGTATACAATCATAGGCTCTTCTAAAGTCGACGAAGGTGATTATTAGTTGTTTTTTTCGTCTTTTATATAAGTCCATCATAAGTTTTAGGGATATTATTTTCTCCTGGCAACCTCTCCATGGCCTAAATCCCCCTTGGTATTCCTCAAGGTCCAGTTCAAGTCGGTCTTTGCATCGGTTGTATATGATTCCCGACAGGATTTTGTATGTGCAATCCAGGAGAGATATGCCTCTGTAGTTTTCCGGATTAGTTTTATCCCCTTTTTTATGTAATGGATGAATGAGGGCTGTGGTCCAGTGTTCTGGAAGTTTTTCTTCGTTCCCTATTTTCACGAGGCACAGATGTAGGGAAGTTTTGACTGAATAAACTGATGAATGTATTATATATATATATATATATATATATATGTTAAGTTAGAATGCCACTAGAAATATTTTTTGATTAGATCTTGGATATTCTAACCGAGAAACTTAAACACTTACAGAATAATACAATATATATATTTTACTGGAATCCAAAGAATTTGTAGAAATCGCTACTGCGCCCTGTCAGACTTTTTTTAAGGGGATGTTTCGGAGAGCGGGACCAACTTTTCTTTACGTTTTCGAGTCTCCTGAACACGATTCTCCATTGTTTATATAAATATGTATGTATAAGATTATTTCGTCCGCTCTAAAAAACGCAAATCTTAACTGATTTTGACAAAACTTGGTGGAGTGATGTAAATTGATTGAAAATAAAGTTTTATTGATTTTTAAGCGAATTGGTTGACAGGACCCGGAGTTCAAGCCAAAAAACCGGTTTTTGGCTACATTTTCAGCTTTTTTCGTTCTACTGGATGCAATTTTTAACTGTTTTTGATGAAAATTTGTAGTATGATGTAAATCTAGTAGAAATAAAATTCTAAACATTGGGTTTTGGGGTTTTTTGGGCAAAACATTGGGTTTTTGGGTACACTTTCAAGATTAACTGAAATCGGAAATCCGCCCTCTGGCACACTTATTGTGACTTTGTTTTCTAATAATCTTATTTCCTTTTGTCTTATTCTTAGGGTTCCATAATAAATAATAATGGAGAAAGTTTTATTCATTATTAGTTAACAAAATTATTTCGTATTATCTAAATTTATAATTTACAGAAAAATTATGTATTTTTATGTTGATGTTAATAATATTTTACTTTTTAATGTATTGATGTTAATGCTATATTAATTATTTTTATACATATATTAATATATTTAAGTCAATCTCCGTGGTGGAATGGTAGCGTCTCAGACTTTTATACAGAGGTCCTGGGTTCGAATCTCTGTCTGACTAGGAATGTTTTATGTGCTACAAATTTCCTTCCTGATAGGGCAAGATGATCAAAGCATTCGATACCCATCATCTCAACAAAAAAAAATTATATATTTAAATTTGAAATATAAATTTCTTAAGACGAAAACGAAAGAAATTTGTGACATAATCTCAAAAAGAGATGAAATAGGTTGATTGCCCATATATAATATAATTTAGTTTTAGTTAATTTCGTTACACACCGGGTTGATCTTCTAGTGAACGCGTCTTCCCATATCAGCTGATTTGGAAGTCGAGGGTACCAGCGTTCAAAGTTCTAGTAAAGTCAGTTGTTTTTACACGGATTTGAATACTAGATCGTGGATACCGGTGTTCTTTGGTGGTTGGGTTTCAATTAACCACACATCTCAGGAACGGTCGAACTGAGAATGTACAAGACTACATTTCATTTACACTCGTACATATCATCCTCATTCATCCTCTGAAGTATCTGAATGGTAATTACCGGAGGCTAAACAGGAAAAAGAAAGAAAAAGTTAATTTCGTTAACGCGAAATATTTAAAAGGCAAAAAAAAATTAGAGGACGAGAAAGATCGAAATATATTTAAAAAAAATAACCTTTTAGGGTGTAGTAAATATGATGAGATTAGATAATTAGCGTAGAACATAAAAGAGTGGAGAACAGCATGAAACCAGTCAAATCACTTTAAAAAAAAATTGTAATCCGAAACAATTATTATTTTTATTACTAATAAATAATAGCGTATGGTTTAAATAAATTAATAAAATATGTTTATAAAATCTTTTAAAGCTTAGTCATTTATAAAAGCAAATAGGTCACTGAATTGGCAAAAAAAAAAAAATATATACATAAGTATTAATATAAAATAAAGAAAATATTTACAATAAAGAGCAAACATTTAACATAACAATGAAGAAGTAATGTACTGGACATAAAATTGATGACAAATCTATTGGGCAGTTATGACCTCGTGTCTAGAAACCTAATCAAAACGTAGTTAAGATACTGTCCGTCCCCGTTTTTTTTTTTTTAAATCCATTGTTTACATGTCAAGACAGCAAATCTCTGTACCTCGTTAGAAATATTAAATAAATAAAAAAGAAGTTTCACCTTTAATGATAGATTTACATCAAAAAAATTTCTCTGTTACCTTGTTTATCTTTCCGACATCATTAAATCAATCTCTACAAAATAAATTTATATTTTTCACTCTTCTCATTTATCTTCCTCTCTTACTCTCTCTCTCTCTCTCTCTCTCACAAATATATATATATATATATTTATAAATTGTTGTCCCATCAGTGCCTTACTCTCTCTTTTTTTTACGAAAAATAATAATAACGGAACGTAGTAGACCTAAATAACAACGATAAAAAAATTCTGTCTTTAAATTAAAACGAATTAATCAATAATTTATTTAATTTATAGTTTATATTTACAGTAAAAGAGAGTTTATGTAGTCAAAAAAATTTAATTTGATTTTTTTTTTAAAGTAGTATTTTGTAGTAAAATAAATTACATATCAATCACAAAACTTTAACATAATTGCCCGTAGGTAAATACATTGCAAATATATTCAGTTTTAACAGTTTTTGCTATTACTACAGGCACAGTGTTATTAAATATACAAAAAACACTTTTCTGTCTAACGATCTTTTTAATTATATTTCATGTATTTTTTTAGTTTCATCTGTCTTCAGTTCAGGAATAACATTAAATTCTGTTTCATTCACATCACGAGAGTAATAATTCTTCTTGCTGCACCTTACAGATGCAGCCAGAAAAAAAGGATTATGTTTTTTCTATGCAATAATTAAAATAAATATTTTCTTGTAGTAAATTACCGGCCGCCGTGACGCAAGTGGTAGTGTCTTGACTTTTCATCCGGCGGTCCCGGGTTCTAATCCCGATCAAACACGGCTATTTTCATAAGCTAAAAAATTTAATTTCCATATCCCATGCACAGCGTAAAAACTTATGTGGCGATATAATCAAGCAAAAAAATAAAAACAGAATTACGTAATGCGTTTCATATAATAAATTTTCTGTTTCCTAAAACCCTAAAATTTCTAAACTTTCCTATTACAAAAGTAATATTTCTTATATATCTACTTAGCCTTAATTTATGAACTGATATTCAGTTAAGATTTTTTTTTAAATTCTGACCAGATCCTTAGTCAAAATTGGAAAAATGATAATAGAAGAAACTTATGGATTAAGGGAGGAAAGAAGTATAATGGATGCGATTAGGTAAACGTTATAAGCCTACAAAGAGGTAAATGTGATAAGTAAATCTTTACAGATATGGAAATTTATTCCACTAAAGAATCACTTCGTTCAAATAATAAAACATCATTCTATAAAATCGTATTGGATAAAATAATGGAAATATAAATTTTAAAAAACCAAAGAATAAATTAGAAAAATAGAAAGATTAAGTAAAGAAATGTATCTGAATTTGTAAACAGTTATAAAAATAGGAGATGTACAAAACTGATGGTTTGACTTAAGAGGAGGATAAGACAAGGGTGCTAAAAAAGAATAAAATGAACAGTATAGGAAAAATAAATAAATTGTGTTAAGTTTCATTTTTTTTTTAGATGAAACAGGGTATTTAACAGATAATTTTAGAATTAGAAGATATTATGTTTACCAAAATATTTATTCATATTTTACATATGAAATAAAATGAATATCAAACAACAGCTTATAAAAATATCTATGTAAAGTAAAAAACGATTGAACAAATAAAATATCACAATACTTATGTATTTTGTTCTCAGAAAATTTCAAAGGTAAAAATGAAATAAAAGTTTTAAATAGAAATTGTAAAAAAAATAAAATAAGAGGAAGCGTTTTTCAAGTATCGTTTGAACCATTATGAATTTAAATAATTTACTCTAGGATAAACATAAAAAGAAGGGCGAAAGGCATTTGAAATGTGATCATGAACGAGATTATATCGAAACACAGTGACAGATTGAGATGTAATGAGGAGAGTAAAAAAAAATAGAATTGGAAAGCTAATTGACTGTGAAAATAATAATGAAAAGAAAATAACCGATTAAAAGAGTGCTAGATAATTAAGTATAAGGTGGAAAGAATACAAAAAAGAAACCAGAAAAGATTTAAAAAAGAACTATCTAAAAAGATTTGGGAGATAACAAGAACTCAGTAGGTCGGCTGGAAATTAAACAGACTGAAGACTGACATGGTGTAAGATAGAGACCTCCTGTCTTAGAACAAATAACTGTATAAAATATGAATACGAGGAATTTATAATTAAGTCTTTTTTTTTTAATTAATAAAAGATTTTGCTAAATAGTTGGTTTTGTAAAAAAAAAATATTTTTAAATTAAAAGTATTAATGCTATGTTAGTATATAAAAAAAAAAATTATTTGACAAACCGATTTATATATGACAAAATAGAAGCAACTCTGCCTTTCATCCGGGGGTTCTTCATTCGAGTCCTGGTCAGATAATTTACTGTTTCATACGCTACAAGACATTTATTTCATTATAAATGATTTGACTGATTTTATTTGATTTCATTACCGACATGTTACAGTGTGTAAGCCAGAATAAAACGGAATACAGAAGAGTTAATTACTATTAAGTTAATTGTAGACATTAAACACAACTATTCGTTGTTGTGAAGGAATAAATTGTAGATATTTGTATCAACAAAAAAAGGAAGAAAATAATAAAAGTTATATTTGATAAATAAATAAATTTAATAAAACCGATTAATATAACTGCAAAATATAATAAAAGTAAACTAAATGTAATACTGAATAAAATAAAAGATGAACTGGAGGAATATCAGGGGGGGATTTAGACCGTGGAGAAGCTGTCCTGAGCATATAATCACTCTCAAATTAATAATGGATGTACACAAAATGAAACGAAGACAATTAGTAGATTTCCAAAAAGCTTACGACAGTTTTTATAGACCATCGATGGTGAAAATACTAAGAAACCTAGGATTACACCGTAAACTAGTAAAAATGATAGAACTAACGTTAATTGACACATCCTCCAAAATAAAAGTCCGAGGAGAAGTTCAGAACGACTGCTAATCAAAACAGGTTTAAGCCAAGGAGATGGACCATCCCCCCTGCTCTTCAACTGCGCCCTAGAATATGTAATGAGAGAGTGGTACAAAAAAGACCCAACACACGTAACAATTAAAGCGAGAAAACATGTCCATATCAAAGTAAACCGTCTAGGATTTGCAGATGACCTAGCGTTTCTAGCCAATAGCATCGCAGAAGCTAGAATCCAAATAACTTCATTGCAAGAACTAGCAGAAAAAGTAAGCCTAAGAATATCATATGAAAAGACTAGAATAATGGCCATAAATTCCCTGGTATTGAACCACGTAATCATAAACGGACACAAAGTCGAGCTGGTTGAACAATTTAAATATTTAAGAGAAAATATTACACGTGACCTCAAAGAAAAAATAAACTGGAAAGAAAGAACACTAAAGCTCAGTTATGCACAAAATACCACCAAAACAATATATAACAAAAGATGCATCTCAATAGATACCAAACTCAGACATTACAAAACTGTAACCAGACCTATAATATCATATGGAAGCGAAACACTCTTCAAACTAAAATTCAACATTTCCTACACAGCAGAGATGAGAAGCATAGAAAGAAGAATTCTAAAAACATGTATAAATAAAAGACGACTTACTGATGGGGGAGATTGGAGACACATACCAAACCAAGAGGTACATAAAGACGTAGAACCAGCTCTAGACTACTTTAGAAAGAAAAGAATCTCCTTCTTTGGACACATAACAAGAACAGAATCGAACAGGCTCGTCAGGAAACTGTCGAGAAATACTTAAAAATTTCCAAAAACACCGACCGGAATAACTGAAATTAAACAAGATATGCAAAAACTAGAAATCACTATAGAAGTTTTACGAAACAAAACTGACAATATAAAAATATTAAAAGAAGTAAACTCCAGATTTAAAATTAAAGAAAGAAAACAACAAGGATTTGTTCAGCAGAACTCAGAAAAGCAAGATCTGAAGAAATATTGGGAAGCAATCAAGAAAAAAAACAAAAAGAAAAGACGAACCAGAGTTGACTAAAGTGGTTCACTGTGACCTCAAAGTCCTCAAAAAAAAACAAAAAAAAAACCCAGTTAATTACATTTATAAGAATGTTATTTTTTTTTTGTACTCTATATATTGTAAAAATATAACTATGTAAATTGGATTTTTGCCCAGAAAGTTTTCATAGTTTATGAATCTCATGATTATGAATAAAAAAATAATAATAATTTAAAAACAATAGTACAATTATATTACCTATAAGAAAAATTTTATTTAATTAATTACGAGAAAAAAAATTTTTTTTAAATTCTTTTATGAATTATATATATATATATATATATATATGTTTTTTTGCTGAATTCCTTTATTTATAACCAGCCTCTATATTAAAGCTATAAGTAAGTCGTATGACAGAATATTACTTGAAAGAGGATCATCTAATCACAATCTTCAAAGAGTACAAAAACAATATGATAAATGCAAGATAAATACTACGAATAAATAATAGTAACTATAAAATAACATAATATTTTATAGTCTCTTTGAATACAGTAAAATGTCTTCACATCATTAATGAAGTCGGGTACGTAAACAACAGAAATAAATAAAACGTTAACTTTAAATAGAACAGCAATAAATGAAACATTAACTTTAAGATAACCATAAATAAATAATAAATTTAAGCATCTACAAATTTAATTTTATCTATAAATTTAAGCATCTCCAACAAACCAGATCATCATAACGGTCAATAAATCAGATCAAGCACATGGAGTCTTTTCAGCCTCCTAATATCCTCATTGTTGTCAAGTAAATTCAAAGCCGGATGATCAATATGCTTCTCCAACCAGAACACATATCTCGAAATCAGGCAATGAACTTCTTTTTGAACGTATGAAATTACTATGTAATCGTGGTTTTTATATTCCTCGCTTACCACGGCACTTGGGTTATGTTCCGTAGTATTTTATTCTGGAAACGTTGAATGATCTCCACATTGCTAGTAGTGGTTGTTCCTCATAGTTCAAATTCGTAAGTCCATAGGGGTTTCAAGAAAGCCTTGTAAAGCAGAATCTTGTACGACGATCATGATAAAAACCCAGGTACCTTACCTTAATAGCTAAAAGTATTCTGTTCATTTAAATGAACTTCAGGGCAATATTTTCTACATATTCATATCGTGAACCTTACGGGGCTGGACTTTGTCGGATTTGTCACTTTTATTTTTCATTTTTGTAGCCGTCTTTTTATACATTAAAAGTTTTCCATGTTTTTTTATAAATTAAAAAAAAAAATTATAATCGATATGAGGTGCAATTGATAAAAGAATTAAATATTAAAGTTCATGTTGATAAAAGTTTAAATGATGTTACAAAAAAAAAAAATTTCTCCATGTAACATATAAAATATTACAGTTTAAAGTTACAAGAAATTCAATATTCAAATAGGATATTAAAACATAGATGTATAATAAATATCAAATATAAGTAATAATCTATAACGTTTAATGCAGAATATTCATTGAAAAACAATGAAAATCATACAAGCAGTAAGAAAAACATGATAGGTTACCATTTATACAACAGCTAAGGTAAGCTTAAATTTAGAACGTAGATAAAATGTATCAATCCTAATAAATACTAATGGTTTAGGAAATAAATATATAAACAGAAACACAAATTCTGCTATTATAACGTACAATCAGGTAGGAAATAAACGTTAGCATTACTATACGTACTTAAAAAGAAACATATAAGTACATACATGATTTTATATAATCTACTACGAACCCCACCATAGAAACATAAACAATCAGATGTAATGTCTTTAAATTATAATACGGTATTTCTTTCACAAAACTCATCCGATAAACAACAATAATAGTTTGTATGTTTTACCTATAATTTAATGTAACAGTAAACGGTTGAAATTAGTTTTTAAATAGACGTCTAAAGAATTATTTCAGTACAAACAGGTTATGAAGGGTGACCGGTAATTTGTAATCTTGATAAAAAAAAAATCATATCGCATTCTGAATTGAACATCTTTCTTATTTTTCTGTTCCTTCTATTTTATTTCTCTTTCGTTTTTTATTCGTCTACTTTTTTAATCTTCTCATTCATAACTTAATTCTTTTTCAGGTTTTCTTTCTCGTATACTACTTTATATTATTTTCTTCGACCTCAGTAGATTTTCATTTTAACGTATCTTTCTTTTCCTTCATTTTCTACTTCTCTTTATTCGTTTTGCTGAATTTAAAACTTTCCTCTTTCTTTTTTTTCATTCATCGCATTCTTCTTCATCTCCATTTTCGTTTATTCTGTTTTCTATTCATCTCTTTTTATTTTTTTCCTTCTAGTTACTCTTCTCCTTCCCTTTTCCTATTTGTTTTCATTTTTCTTCTTCCTTTGTCCTTCTTTTTCCTATTGGTTGCCTCTTTTATTTTATTATTTATTCCCAGCTTCAAAGGAAAAGTTGATGTCTTGCTTTTTCTTATCAATATCTTCTTTCTGTTAATTCTTTCTTCTTCTTACTCGTTACTCTTATACCCAATTTAATCCATTAGCAAAGTAGGAGATAAAGCGATGTATATAAAGGGGTAATTATTTATTGATTTTCTTTACTCTAGATACATGTAGTTAAAATGGATATACAGTAACCAATGAGTAAAGTAATCATCAGTCCGAATTCATTTCCCCAAAATACAGATGTTCAAGGTACAATTTATTTTACAGAAAAAAAGAAAATATGCGATTAAAAGAGCTGAATATCATCTACATTTCAGTAGACTTGATATGTTGATATGAAACGGACATCAAATAACTTTTTTATAATAACCGTGAATTTTTTTTAGTGACATATAAAATATGTATCGCTCATATCTCAGCGCACTTTTTTCAGTTAACAACCAAATATTTAAAATGTGAACAATAATAATTCCAGGGTTTTTTTCCATAGTTTTTTTATAGTCACAACAACGATAATCGTCATCGGTGACTTAAATAAATCTAAGTGATCATAATTACTTAGACAATAAACACCAAAAATTGAATAAGAAACTGGATCATGAATAAAGAAATATTGGAATATTACCATTAGGCTACTTTCATTTCGCCTTACGTATTCCGTAAGAGATATCACGTAAGCAAAACCGCTAAATTAAGTTCTTCATCACATTATCACAGTGGCACCGAAACAGTCTTTTGATATACTTCTTCCGGTAGAGTAAAAACCCTTGCCATCTGAACCCAGGCTTAATTGACGACGAATATTTCCAAACTTTGGGCAGTGTAGAAGTAAGTGGTTCAC
Source organism: Lycorma delicatula (assembly GCF_047948215.1). NCBI lineage: Eukaryota > Metazoa > Arthropoda > Insecta > Hemiptera > Fulgoridae > Lycorma > Lycorma delicatula. The sequence goes on along the minus strand of NC_134464.1, from coordinate 99,872,214 downwards.
GGACCATTTTACATTGCACGCCTCACATTTCTGCTGAGGAGAACCAAATACTCGTAGATGAGTGTGGGTTAGGTTTGCGTGTCCAATCTTCAGCTGATTTAGGATAACTTGGTTTCTTCTGTTGTTTGGGATAAAAAATTTCTCGTAAGGCCGTGAAAAGACTCAACAGCCAGAACTTATTCCACTGTAGTTTTATACGGACTGTTTTCGTGAAGTCCCTCTCGTAGGCGTGAAGTCGGCCGCTTATTTGCCACCCTCTTGAAAGCCTAATCACCCCGTTCACTTCCGAGAATGCCGCAATCCATACGAAAACCATTGTTTTATTAACTCTTCAGAGGGTGTCGTAGATTATTTGAACGACGGGTTCAGATTATCTGCATCTCAAGATTTCAAGTACTGGGACTCTTCTTTTATGATACATTAAATAAACGTTATTTAGCGTTGTTTTTTAACGTAAATAAGTTTATTCAAATTCTATAAGGAAGAGGTTTGTTTAGAATAAATTGTGGTTCATTTCTTCCGAGATTATTTTTGACTTCTGGATAATTCTAAAATAAGTTTTGACACTTGAAGAAGAAAAAATTAATGAATAAATCATTTTAAAATGATAATCTTTAATTTTATTTTGTTTTATAAGTAAATATCTTTTAAAAAACGTTATTTACAATTTAAAAAAAAAATTAATAACCATAAACATCAAAACCCCTCAAATAACAGATGAACTGAAACGACATTACACTGTTTTGTGATAAAATAAATAATAAATTACATCTAAAACGTTTTACATAAAATGTTGCAACTGAAAACATAATGTGGTATGTTGTTTTGCTAATATGGGATGTTGTTTGTATGGTTGGTATGCATTTGCAAAATGATAGATGTAGCCATTATTTGTGATAATAATGTACGATTAAGGCACTGCAATTCCTAAACTGTTTGTGTTTTTTAAAAATAAAATAACTATTTGTCATAATTATAAAAATACCCCTGATTAGATATCGATTTGAATACAGTATTTAGTACAGTGTATATATAACAGTTTATTTTGTTTTAAATCCTGCTATTACTAATTGCAGTATGAAAGTATGTTCTCTCTATTAATTTTCTCTTTAATATATAAATAGTTCTAGTCTATTTTTTCATATTATTTAATAATAATCTAGTGTAATCTGGGTTTAGCCAAATTTAAACTTTATTTTATTCTTAAAATCTTATATACGCTTAAAACTTGTTATGATTTGAATTTCCTAGATTTTTTTTACATGAATTTTTATATTTAAAAAAATTATGTATTTACTATTATGTCTATACTTCCTTTAGGATATGGGAATTTTATTTATATACATATAAATTCTTTATGCATAGATCTATAGTTTTTTTTTTTTTTTTTTTTTTTTTTTTTTTTTTTTTTTTTTATAAACAAACCATATTATTTCTTAAAAAGTAAAATATATATATATATATATATATATATATATATATATACATAAACAAAACGTAAAAAACCTTTTTCAAAAAAAAGGCAATATCAATTAAATTCTTTGAAAGTCATAGATACGTGATAACACTATAATATTAAAAGCCACAGTTTAATAATATTTCTTCCTGTGTTTCACCTCATACAATAAAAAACAATACAATATAAAATAAGAATAAAAATAAAAAACAGGAAAATTTTACAAATAATACATAAAAATCAAGATCTCATCATGACACTTTAATACCATAAAATTTATGAATTCAGTATTAAATTTACTGAAATAACACATTACCTTAAACAAACAAACAAAACATAGATCGAATATATAAATTCGTTTACATATTTAAGGAGTGTTCTTTACCTAAAATCGGGTATACCATTCAAAGCAACGCTTCATGATATTTCACTGTAAAATGTCTCTGATAATTAACTCTTTTTTTTTTTTTTTTTTTTGTCTTCAGTCATTTGACTGGTTTGATGCAGCTCTCCAAGATTCCCTATCTAGTGCTAGTCGTTTCATTTCAGTTTACCCTCTACATCCTACAGCCCTAACAATTTGTTTTACATATTCCAAACGTGGCCTGCCTACACAATTTTTTCCTTCTACCTGTCCTTCCAATATTAAAGCGACTATTCCAGGATGCCTTAACATGTGGCCTATAAGTTAATGTCCTAGTAAAAGTTACTTTATACGGATTTAAATACTAGACAGCTGCTACCGGTGTTTTTTGGTTGTTGGGATTCAATTAATCATAGGTCTCAGGAAAGGTCGGCATGAGTCTGTGCAAGACTACATCTCATTCATATGTCATATTGTCATATATCATCCTCATCTCATTTGGCAATGGGGGAGGTTGATTTTTGTCATCAGTTGAAAAATTGTAACATACACATTAGGGAAAACACAAAATAATCAATGACTATATTTTTACAAAAGTAAAAATATAACTAACTTCGTAAGTTAGTTTTGTGTCTTATTTATCTTATAGTTGATTACTAAGGCGGAGTGGTAGTGGCTGCTTTTCATCTGGAGGTTCTGGGTTCGAGTCCCAGTCAGGGCATTATTTCACATCCAAGAAAAAAAATTAATTATAATCTATCGGCAGGTATTACATGGTGCCAACCAGAACAAAACGGATTAAAACGATGTGAACTGCTGTTGCACTTTCTCTTTTTCAAGTCAGTTATAGACATTCAACACATCATCTGTTCTTTGCTCCGAGGGTACACATTATAGAAGATTAATTGTGTTAAAAAATAAATATATATTGAAAATTTTATTTCAATGTTAATAAGATTTAACTTTTTACAAAAAAAGCTAAATTTAAAATTCGGGTATTTTAAGATTTTAAGAAAATAGTCTTTTTGGGTTATACGAATGTCATTTCTAGCTCGTGCATTTTTTGACTGATCGACTTTATTTCACTGATCACATTATTTCATACTGTTTAAGTTTTAATATTATTAGATATGATAGCTTGTCTTGAATTTTAATAAAATTATTATTATTTGACAAACATTATAATAATCTTGCATCAATTTTTATGCAAGATAAAATGTTCTACTGGGATATCTAATACAATTTAAAACTAAATTGGTTTCCTTATAAGTAAAATATTCATTTTTTTAATAATTTTCATATTTTTTGAAAAAATAAATTTCTAATAAATTCATACGAAATAAAATGTTACTCATTTTTTGAAATACCTGTTACCATATTTCTGTATGATTAATGAGGTATTCGCTTCAATAAATGAAAATTTAATTCACGCCGAAAGTAGTGGTTTTATAACAATAAAACTTTTTAAAATTTAAAAAAAGATAAAAGTAAACTTGCCACTTTGGAAATATTTTATCTTGACTGTAACTATTTATTTTTCATTAACTGTTTTTAAATAATACTAAAAATTCAGGCATTTAACTTAAATGGAAATTATGTAAAATGATTTTTTTTTTAAAAACAAGTAATTTTTATCCAGTGGAATTAAAAAATCTAAGCGTTTAGACAAGATATCACTCATTTTACCTTTGTCCTTTTTTTAATAAAAAATATATGAATATTACATTTTTGAGTTACTTATTTCGTGGGTTATATATTGATAGTTCAACTTAATTTTTTTTTAGTGAAGATAAATATACCAATTTTTAGGTGAAGTGACAGAAATAATTTAAATTTTTATACCGATATAAACAGGAATAACTGGATTTTATTATATTTTGCATAACGTACCGTATTTTATTATTCAAACGGTGCATAGTGAAGAGAATATTTTTCAATTATTATCGTAAAAATATTTACGATTACAGCTATAATAATAAAATTAGGGAAATGCGCATTAATATTTATAGAGGTACATATTTAATTGATTAGGCCTAGTTGGTACAGGACTACTTCATTAATATTATTTCAAAGAGGTCACCGAACTTTTGGTAATAAGTAATAATCTGCAACCAGTTTTAAAAAATTAAAATGATATCAGTTGAAAATATTTGTTAAACTTACGTTCATACACCGACAATATAAAACATTTACATGCGCACACATACACATTAAGAAAAAAACGCGCGCCCGCACACACACACACACACACACACACACACACACACACACACACACACACACACACACAAAACATATACTTACTTATGAATGAAATCTAAACGGGTTTATCAGCGATTTAAATGGCCATATTGATTCTTTATTTAAACAAATAATAATCCCTTTTGAACCTTTAATTATTTATTTTTTAACAATGGAAAAATTAAAAATTTGAAAACCACAATTTTAATATTATTATGGGCCTCAATCAACTGAAGAATTTGAGGCACTTTGAACCACTTATTTCACTGCATTTTTTTCGAATGCTTTCATTTAGCAAAACAAAATTTTTAAGGAAAATAATACATTTTTTTGAAGAAAGTAATTCTGATGTAAAAAAGTCAAATTTTACTTACGAATTTTTTTATTTTTGGTTTATAAAATATATATATTGAAGCTATAAAACATATTATACAATAATATATATTGATAAGAAAAAAATTTTAAAAGTAAATTAATTTAATTTACTTTTCAAAATTTTTTAATATTGGTAAATAAAACCATTAATAAAATTTATGAAAAAAATAATTTCGTAAAAGTAACCCAGTCATAGAAAAAATATATGTGTGTGTGTATTTTTCTGTGTCTCAACCTATGAACTTGAGTTTTTAAAAGATTATTTTCTCATTTAAAGTCAATAGGACACCGGGCTGGTCTAGTGATTAACTAACTCATGATGCAAATCAGTAATTTAACAGCTGATTATGGAAATCGAAGGTTCTGAGGTTCAAATCTTAGTAAACGTTAGTTGATTTTAAACGTTAGTTGGATTTGAATACTAGATAGTGATGAATACTAAATACCTCTGTATTTTGGTGGTTGGGGTTCAATTAACTACACGTCTCAGAAATGGTCGCTCTGAATCTATACTAGTCTACAGCTCATTTACATGTTATACATACCATCTTCATCTCACTGGATCATTGTAATATATTATAGAGTCCTAGTAGGCGTACTTTGCATTCCAGTCACCGCCTAAAATAAAGCAGCAAACGAAGGAACGGAAATACTCAGAGAACATCTCATCACGCGGCGTAGGAGCCATCAGATCGCACAGATCCTCAGTGGTCCAAGCCAATCTGTCAACTGAAATTAAGCTTTGAAATTCTATTTAGATTTAGTTTCTGCAAACTTTATTCGTAAAAATTTACATAGAATCAAATTCTTTGCATGTTTTAAGACATTTATATATTTATTAACAAAGTTATTTTACGCCAAACATAAGACAGTGTGTTTTTTGAACCGAGTCTTTTGTCTACAGCTTTCTTGAAAACTACTAAAAATTCTGTTCTTGTACCGATTTTTTTTCAATTTTTCAGGTTCAATTTTATATAAAACGATCAAATTTACATCTTAATATGGGCTCCAAAAATTACAGTTTGTCTTAATTTTACTGAAGTAGCAGAAATCAAACCGAAATCTTTCCTCAGCTGACCCTCGCTAACAAAGCGTTTCCTAACCTATGTTTATATGAGTTTTCTTCCTTATTTTAACCAATAAAATAATTCCTGAAAGTTTGTTGCATTCTTCGTGAATCACAGTGTATATTTAAAATTTGCATTAATTAATATTCCTTCAGAAAATTCATGATTCTTGGAGTTAAAAAAATTAACACCTGAAATGAAACTGAACTTATTACATCTTTATAATTTTATGATCTCGAAAAACAAATAAAAAGAATATAAAAATATATGATAATGAGTTAGGTGGAAAAAATAGGAAAGTGAAAGTAAAAGAAAATTAAGCATATTTTATTATTGATGTTTAATAAAAAGAGAGAAGAATAGATGAAAACAAAGGCTTAAATAAACGTAAAATACTAATAGTATGTACTAATTAGAGAACAAAAAGGAATACGTAATAAAGAAGGTGTTGAAGAATAAAATAAAGGAAAAAGATTATGTAAAATAAATTAAACATTACGGTAATCATAAAAACCAACGAAACAGTTAATGGGAAAATATTTTTTAACCCGTTAAGTTTTTATATAATTACATATTTTTAAAGAATTTAATTAATAAAATTCTTTAATTAATTGAGAATTAATTAAATAATTAAAAGTTAATTAATTATCTCATAGTAATAAGAACGATACAATGTTTTAATTATTTGATTTACAATCTTAAATGTCGAGTAATTAATAATGTAGGTGTATAAGTGTGTATAAATAGTATACAATGTAAACAACAAAATATAATTTAATTGATAAAGAAACGAATTATTCTTATGAAGTGGTAATTTTATCTTTTTCCTAATTTCATTTTCAACAAACCGCGCCGCTGTTTCTACCACTACTAAAATTGCGCATCAGATGATACTCGCTGATACTGATACTGATTCTACTAAACCGAGTGAGAGAGAGGAGAGAGAATGAGTTAGTGAGAAAGAAAGGAAGATCGGTTGCTGATGTTTAGTTTAGTTTAGTGTAGCAGAGAAGGCGCGTGACTATTATAAGATCACGTCCTCTAAAAGGAACGAAACGCGTGCTTGCTTCCCTTTGATTCAATTATTATTAAACGGGTTGTCCTCCTCGTGATATCAGTACTATTCGCAATATATAGTAAGTTACTAACGTACGGTAACATATCGTCATATATATTCCGTTGTTACATAAAATTCCATTGTAACATTACTTTCTGTAATTTACTGCCATTGCAAATAAATAAAAAATTACGACGTTTTAGTGAGATAATTAATTTTTTTTGTACGAATGGTTTTGTACATTAACATTGCCTTTTTCATGCTTATTAAACTAAATAAAACTTAATATAAAAACATAATTTTGCATTATAAAATATTTTGTAAGATAAAAAAAAAAACTATCCAGAACTCCTTAGAAAAATAGGAAAAAGAAACGCTTAAGAATGTAAAAAAAAATTTAATGAATAAATTAAAGAGAAGATGGAGTGGTCGCGGAATTATGGAAGTTGATGCATCTCGTTCCGCTTAATTATGAATGAAGTCCTAACTTTATTCAGAAGTTCAGAGGGATGTTTCAGAAAACTTGAGGAAATTTTGGAAGAGAAGGAAATTTCGGAAGAATGGAAACCTTATTGCATCTACTAAACAAGAAAAACTCTAAGACGGACTTCAACAACTACAGAGATATTTCATTCTTACCAGTGATTTGTAAAATATTGTATAAAGCTATCAGAACTCCAAATAGATTATAAAGGAGACTTACGAAATCATTTCCAAAACAAAGTTTGAAATTGATTCTAAAGCACTAAATAGTCAGTAACATACCTTTATATCATTCATTGACTTTCAGAATGATCATGACTCTCTAGGTAGAGACTCTTTTTTAAATTTTAATTGAATACGGAGTTGACTCACACAATTGCTTCTTCAGTTCGTTGGGATGCGTTTCAGCCTCTTTTTCCGAACGGTGCTTCGAGCAAAGGATGATGAGAAGGGGCTCCTAGCGGGAGGGCGTTGGACACCCTCACCTGTGAAGACTGGTGCTGATGACTGCCAGCTCCGATAATCAGTTGGAGACTGATATTCTGGATACCGGGGTTCTTTCATGGTTAGGTTTCAATTAACCATATAAACCAGAAATGGTCGACCTTTTATTCTTTCTTTTTCCTGTTTAGCCTCCGGTAACTACCGTTTAAATCCGTGTAAAAATAACTGCCTTTACTAGGACTTGAACGCTGTAACTCTCTACTTCCAAATCAGCTGATTTGGGAAGACACGTTAACCACTAGACCAACCCGGTGGGTTAGAAATGGTCGACCTGAAACTGAAACATTTGGTGTTTGGTGTTTCAACATTTGGTGTAAGTGAAACATTTCACTTACACTCATACATATCATCCCTCATTCATCCTCTGAAGTAATACATGACAATGATTTCCGGAGGCTAAACAGGAAAAAAGTACCGCCACACCCAAGCGATTGAAATCACGCTTTAGTTAGAATCACTGAATTAAACAAACACAATATATTATATTTAAATAAAATGATATATATTTTAAATTAGGTTCTAGAACGGAACGGAACGCAAGGATGTCGGAGGGTGCAATACCATCCTACTTTTCCCAGTATACAGACTTGCATCCTTTGCTGCTGAGTGATTCTATTATACTAGCTGTTTATTACTAGTAGATGGCGTTGATTCGTTTGGTGAAGTTTGGATTGCGTTCCGATCCAATGGAGGGTTTATCGGTAGGGAATCGACGGAATGATGTGCTAATAAGCTTATATTACGTGACGCGCTCCCTTTCAGCCTATAGTGGGCTGAAATCCTTTGTTTAAGGGGTCATCCTCTCTTAAGGAAAGGACGCTGGAGGCGATTTTTGTCATGCACTTTAACATTTAATTTAATTTGGTTTAGAATTAAAGAAAATGAGTTTGCCTGGATTATTCTGAGACATTGTGTCCCAGAGCTATCTCGGTCGGTAGGAAAGTGGATTTGGGATGGTTGGTATGAAATATGATATTTTGTTGTCGTGTCTGTCTCTCAAATCTTTATAATAACCTTGTAAGAAGCCAGTGAGTTCTGAAGAGAACTAGACTGGCGAAAGACAGACACTTGTCTTCTGTTCTTTCTTCTTTTTCTTCTTCTTCGTTTATTTTTTAGTCGCTTCTTTCTTCAGTGGATAGAAGGAAAGCGAGAAGGTTTTATGGAATCATGGTACCAGCGGTTTTGACGCGGCTGATAGCATTGTTTGGTTTGATTAATCTAATCGCGATACATCTCTATTAAGGGTTAGGTTAGGTTGCGTGTAAGCAGTGCATCAGAAAATAGGCGTATGACGGGAACGTCCTTTAATTATGTTAGCTTTTTTATTGATTCCTGTAACTACTTTTATTATTCAACGAATTTTCGTTCTTTATTTATTGATTTTATAATATGTACTGTTTCTTCAGTGTTTAATTATGATAAAAATGACCATCAATTTTTTAATTTTTAATAAAATCTTTTTAAATGGTTTTTAAGAATTATTTTCTTATTTTATAATTTCTAGGAATTATATACCAGGGCAACTTAATATTATTAGTAATATTTACAAATAAATAAATTGCTAATAATAATCTAATCTTAAATATCTTTTAGAATTTAACATCAAAAAAAGATTTTTACCATTTTTTTTGTTTAAATCATAAAAAAAATTGGTCCAAGTATTACAGTCTTTAAATTTACCGAAGGCAAGAAATCAGAGAGAAATTTTTCGCCTTGCTACGTATGCGTTTTCGAGCCTTCTGTTTACATGAGCTTTCTTATTTATTTTTATCAGTAGATCAGGTGCTTAAAGTTTATTACATTATTCGTGAATCATCCTACATAACATATTTTAAAGTAGTAAAATATATAAATCGTAAAATATATATTTTTACTTTTATTTTAATAAAATGTACTTGTTTTTTAGTATTATTTTTAAAATTTCTTTGAACCTCTTATTATTATTTCATGAGAAAATTTATGACTTAATTAACCACGAGGTAATAATTTATAAACTTAACAGTTTACATTAATCAAAAAACTCTCGTGGATTGACTATAATGAAATGGTCAAGGAAAATAAAAGCATTTAGTTTTTTTTTATTTCTATTAATATATTTTATGTTATGGTCATCTCGGCTGAGGTTAGCGTGATTAAAAATGATAAACTGTGATATCACATGCTGCAGATAATCTTTTTGTTGAACAGTATACTATGAAATCACATCAGGTGATGACGACAATGAACACTTCTCTTCCCTTACCTCTTCATAATAACAGAGAATCATGCTACGCGTTACCATGTCATGGACAAAATATATTCAATATTACATTAATTACATCATATTATGAAAGTGTATCGTGATTTCAATCCAGGAACATTTTAAAATATATTTATTGTTACTGATTAAAACGGTTTACTTATAAACATCGATTAAATAATTGGACTGTCATTGTCAAATAACTGGAATGCTAGATTGTTATTATCTATGTATCTAATTGTTTTTATATATTTCAAAGAAAAAACTGTACTAATTTATATATAATGTTTTATTACTAACTTAAAACGTTAATTAAAATGTTAAATTAAAAAAAAAGTTCAGAATCATATTAATTTCGGTAGACTTGAATTGAAACCATATATCAAATATTCATATTGAATTAACAGTAAGATGTTAACATTAACAACAAAAAAATTATGATAAAACCATAGTGCATTGCTATTATAACAGAGTTTATGTGAGTTCAACTAGAATATATAAAATATTTTATTTTTGTTAAGTATTTTCGTCATTATTTTTAATAAATGATGTATTTTCTATTCATATATTGTTTAGACGAGATTAAATCAAAAAGTGTTTATTTTGAAATCCGTGAATTATTTATAATATATATTTCAAAACAGAAATAGTTACATTAATTTTTTTATTAATCAAGTTTTAAAAGCAATTAAAGTACCTAAAATAGAAAAACCTGAGAGTTGCTTTCTTTTAGAGTAATAATTTCTGTTTTTCAAAGTCGATATAGTGAGCAACAAAATAAAAATATCCCTTGCAAGGTAAAACACCACTTAAATTTCTGTAATTTTGTCATTTAGAAGTATTAGAATATATAACACGGTATCCAAAAAAGAATTTCGGGTTTTCAAGAACAAATATAAATTTTATTCTTAACACTCAATATTATGCGTAATTTTGAAGTAACAATTCGTTTTAGTTTACACATTCTCCATCAGTTAGAAGCTGCGTTAGACTTTGCACGGCCAAACAGTTATGAATTTAGAACTGTTACAAATTTAAGATCAAGAACCGGACTTCCGGTAGGGCCCGGGGACGACATAGTCTGACCCGGGAACCCGTCTCGCGGTTTGAGGCAGGCGCTATACGCCTCTTGGGAGATCCCCGGGTACGACATAGTCAGGCCCGGTTACACCTTCCTGGGGATTACAGGCTGGCAAGATTAAGATCCGACCCGGTGGCTGACCTAGCGTACCGAACGTACTACGGGTTGGTGGAATAAAAGGACACTCTTCTGGGCCGAGATTTACTTAATTGTATGTCCGGCCCGGGGAAGTAGGGGATACATTAAAAAAAAAAAAAAAAACAAAAAAAAAACTGTTATGAAACAGAACTTCAGTACCATGACGTAGCCACAAAAGAAAACAAAATGCGTGTAGTGGGTCGCAGAAACAAAATTGTCGTACAAATAAATTATACGCGAGTCTATCAAAGAAATTCTCCGAATGACAAAAAAATACGTAAGTGTATGAACAATTTTTGGAAATCGAAATCGTGTTGAAATGACACTAACCAGTTAGACCTAAAACAAGTGTCGAAAACACAGAAAGAATTTGAATGTTTTTTTCAATGAACTCAAAAACTTCAGTTCGTAGTACTGATCATCTAATCGACTAACATTCATAAAAGCACTGTCAATAAAGTTGTTCGCAAGCGATTAAAATTTCGTGCTTATAAACCACAGCTACTCAATAGAATTAAACCTAACGATAAGCCACAAAGTGTTCAATTTGTAACGACCATGTTAGGCTTCATTTCTGCTGATGAAAACTACCTGCAGTTCACTTTATTTTATGAGAAAGCCAAATTTAATGTTTTTTTTTGTTTTTTTTTTAAATTTTCCTCACCAATCTGAGGAATTCTCTGTAATTATAAAAATGTAAATTATCTGGTATAGTCTGGTATAATGTCTGGTATAGTATCATAAATTATCAAATTTTTGGATCATTTTTTCCCAAGAACAGACTCTTACAGGCATAATGAATCAAATGTGTTAGAAAAACCTTAAGTTTCCGGAGATTAAAAATGTGATGGGCCTAGATTTCCAAGAGGATGATCTAATTTTTCCTTCACAGTTTGTAGAAGTTGTGCGTACTGCACTCAGCGGCAGGTTCCCGGAAGGCCAGGCAGGCAGAGAAACATACATCGTTTGGTCACCGCGTAATCCAGGTTTGATGTCAATGGATTACTTCCTTTGGGGCTACATAAGAGATATCGTGTACTAAGATAAAAATTTAGTCATTTGATCATCTCACGAAAGAATAACAGCAACTGTGGAAGCGATTCTTGAAGACATACTCGTTAGAGTATTATGGTTTTGACATCTACGGTGCTCATATTCAGTTACAATAAGAGATAAAACATTTAGACTTTTTACTTTCAAACTACATTTGTAATTCTAAATGCAATAAATAAAGTTTAATTTAAAATCTCAGAAGGAGACCAGTCAGTATTTATTTCAGTAAAAATTAAAACTAGTAGCCAAGTCACTCCTCAATATTTATAATAAATTTGGCATAAAATAATTGTTATTTTTGAGAGTATATATGCTTTTTTTTAAATTGATTGATAAATGAGTAAAATTATATCCGTTAAAGCTGTGGCACCGGACATATTTATACCTGTTACGTAACCACCTATTATTGTCATTTTTATACATCTAGACCCAAACATATTATTAAATATTATAAAAAAAGGCTGGGAAATTCTTATTACTCTCTCTCTATATGAATGAGTGAGTGAGTGAGTGTGTGTGTGTGTGTGTGTGTGTGTGTGTGTGTGTGTGTGTGTGTGTGTGTGTGTGTGTGTGTGTGTGTGTGTGTGTGTGTGTGTGTGTGTGTGTGTGTGTATGTGTGTATTAGGTATCACAATAACGGAGTTATAGGCGACCTGTCGTGAGGTAAAAGTTACTCTGACATAGCCATTCTATGTCCGGTTTACTAAGGAAATTCGGCTCATTAAAACAAATATATGGTTGCTCATCAGAATGTTAAAAGCATAGAAATAAAACTTTTCTGTCCTGTAAAAGAAATTTTTACCCTAATCAGCAAAGGAACTGTTTGTATTAAGAAAATCACTAATTATATAGAAAGTAACTCTGAGTACTGCCTCTTTTATTATCTCATTATTACTTACAAATTACTGTAAAAAAAAAAATAATAATAATAATGTGTACACCACATGACTTCCTTGTACGCCTATTAAATTACATATACACATTTTTTTTTTTAAATGAAAAGTACATAAAATTTTATTTGATTATAATAACTTCTGATATTTTTCAATCTTTTTTTATTGTTATTATTGAATTATTATTTATAGTAAATTAATAAAAAAATAAATTTAAATTTACAAAAAAAAGTTAAAAAAGGAGATGAACTTGGATTCCAACCGAGATGCCTTCACCTCGGAGATCCAAATATTTCAATAATTACAATTTTATTTGGCTATAACTCTGGAACTAATGAATATAAGTACCACTTATGATACATCATGAAAATTTCTCAATGAGGGCTGATTATTGCAGTTAAGAAAAAGTCCAAAATCCAATTTTTTTGTATTTCGGGGTTTTTTGAACACTTTTCGTCCAGTCGATTGCAATAACTATGGGCCGTCAGAACTAGATGTCACAAAGTCCTAAATCCAAAATTTCAACATCCTACGGCTAATCGTTTTTGAGTTATGCGAGATACATACGTCACGCCGAAGCTAGTCAAAATGGATATTTCCATTGAAATCTGGAAACCGATTTCTTTCGGTTGCTTCCTTTACTTCGTACAACGTACAAGGAAGTAAAACAATCGATATACATTACCTCTTTGAACAGGATTATTTGTATATGTACGTGGTATAAAATAAACCAACGTACAACTAAATTGTTTTAAACTAACGCCCAAAATATTAATCAATTTTCTACAAATAATAACTGCGATATTATACTAATATCGACATGTTATTTAATTAAAGTATCGATTTTTTTTGTACAATGGTTATCGAAGTATCAAATTTAATAAAAATCTTTTAAAAAATGAATAAATCCAAATAACAATAATTATTTTGTTATTATGTAATATATTATTTTGTAGTTTTTATTATTGTTAATTGTTTTTAAACTTTAAAGATGTAAATGGAATTTTTATTTAATCTATTAGGTAGTTTATTTATATCAATCTCAGTGTGGGAAACACTTGAAAAGTTCAGTCTAATACATAAACTTTATAATAATAGTAGTAATACTTTGATAATATTCCGTGTTATGATAGAGCATGTCTCACCCCCCACCCTTTTTTGTCTACAACCATCTTAGAATTATACCAGTATTATTTCTCTTTTTCCCAGGATGCCAACACTGACCTGGGCTAAAAGGACGTGACCACAGAGAAAGACATAGAATCTCTTCCGGCACCTGTGTGCGCTATATCCAATAATACAATCTCCAACTGAAGCAACGAAACGAGAAATAGCTGAATCAAGACGCCACTACAATTCTTCTACCACGTGAAACTACAGACACGATGTCTCTCTGCTACTTTTCTCTTTTAACCCTTTTAGCCGGTCTAATAAATAAATTTTGGTTAGAAAACATCACCTTTAATAGGAATTTAATTATTATCCAATTTATACCCGATCGATTGTCAGTATGGCTATCATGTTTAAAATCAATTACACTTTTGGAAAATTATTATTATGTAATTGATTTACATAACTAACGATTAATACCTTAAAAGACTATTCTTTTCAAAAAATATCTTTAAAAACACATTTTCTTTTTAATTGTATTTACTTTTATTTTTTATTGCGTAAACATTGAATTTTTTTTTAAATATGCACGTATAAGTTATTTTAATAAAAATTAAATTAGAATTTAGATTTGGATAGTAAATTATTATCTTTAAGTTAATAATAACGACCATTTTTTTTTCTTCTTAAACGCATAAATTTCAGGGTATTAAAATATTTCTCAAGTCGCAAAAATTTACTGTTAACTGTTAAACTGCTTTCAATCGTTTTTTTTCTTCAGTCATTTGACAGGTTTGATGTACAATCGGCAGTTTGTACATCAAATACAGGAATCTCTCATACAGTACAGGAATCACTCCAAGATTCCCTATCTAGTGCTCTAGTGCTTGTCGTTTCATTTCAGTATACCCTCTACATCCTACATCCCTAACAATTTATTTTACATATTCCAAACGTGGCCTGCCTACACAATTTTTCCTTCTACCTGTCCCTCCAATATTAAAGCTACTATTCCAGGATGATTTAATATGTGGCCTATAAGTCTGTCTCTTCAACTAGATTTTTCCAAATGCTTCATTCTTCATCGATTTGCCGCAAAACCTCTTCATTTGTCACTTTATCTACCCATCTGATTTTTAACATTCTCCTATAGCACCGCATTTCAAAAGCGTCTAATCTTTTCTTCTCAGATACTCCGATCGTCCAAGTTTCACATCCATATAAACCGACGCTCCAAACATATACTTTCAAAAATCTTTTCCTGAGATGTAAATTAATTTTTGATGTAAACAAATTATATTTCTGACTGAAGGCTCGTTTCGCCTGTGCTATTCGGCATTTTATATCGCTCCTTCTTTGTTATTTCTACTACATTTCATTACTTTCGTTTTTTTCTTGTTTATTTTCATGCGGTAGTTCTTGCGTAGGACTTCAACCATGCCATTCACTATTTCTTTCAATAGTACATACTAATTAATCTTCCGATCCCTGTAATAGTATCGTAGCATCTTCATCTTTCACCACAACCATTCTATGAATGGTTGAATTTTAAACCATTCTATGAATTTTAAATACACTGGAAATATTTCATAAAATATTCCCATTCACAAGAGTTTGGGGTAAATTTATCATATAATTAAAATATTTTTACATAAAAAAAGTGTTATATAAATTATTTATCAAGTTTTTCTCATGAATATAAAAAATAATAAATAATAATATAAATAATAATAAACGAGTAAAGTAAAAATTGACAAATTTTTAGGGGGATTAATTTTAAAACGGTATCAAACTTGGACAAATCTCAATATTTTATGTGGATAAATATAAATTAAATTACATTGTTTTTATTATAAATATTATTAATAAACCTGAATTTTTTTATACTTTATGTATAAATTTAAGGTAAAACCTTGTAAAATTTTAGCTAGATCTGATCCAAATTTCGTTCATAATTAAGAAATATATTTTAGTTCTGAACCAAGCTTAGAGTGTTAAAACTTAGACGTCTTCAAAACGTTTTTGAAGTTAAAGTTTTGTGAAGAATTTTGATTAAGAAAGAAATTAAAAATTTTGGTTCAACAAAAGCGTAAGTTTTATTACCTTTCATCTTAAATTTAAAGTATATTTCAGTCAGTTTAAATAGTTTTATAAAAATTTATACTCACAGAACTACTTATACACACATTCATTTATTTATTTTAAAGCAGTTTCCTGGTAATAACCGCTTCATGAAATGATATTTAGTCCAAAAATAAAATCATAAAAACCTTAAAATATCTTTCTTTTAAATTATTAATTTACTCGATGAACTTATTGCTTCAACATAAAAATACGAAATTTTTGTAAGTTATAAAAATATGCCGTGCTTGTCCAAAAAATTAAACACCAGAACATGATGACCCAAAAGAAACAAAATTATCACAAATGCATAATATTGGTAACTGATAGGAGTTAATATTATTTTTTTAAATTTATTACATTAAATAGCGTTGTTAAGAAGTTTATATTCGAGTTTTATTCTACTTTAAAGTATTAAGGTAAACAAATTATAATCAACTGAATATTTTTACATGTTACCCAATTCTGGCGATGAGTGAGGCTTTTTCTTTGGGAAACCAGAGAATGTTTTCAGATACCTTATAGTTTTTTGGAATAAAAAATATTTATTGTGAGTTACTAAGCTAAAATTAAATAATTGTTTATTTGTAATGTGTGGTTAACATTTAAGGAAAAATCTCCCTACGGATTACTTGCTAGAAGTCCATAACCTGTAAGTTATCTAAAGTAAAACCATTATTTGGTTGGAATTTTTTGGCCAAATTCTTTTATCCTACTTTCAATTCCACCTAAAAACGTTTAGATTTTATGAATCCGGTTCAGAACTACATTTTTTCTTACAGTAGGATATATGTATTAAGTAGGAACATCATTAATGTACGATCAAATCGAAATGTCATTACATTCCGGTTTGATGGACAACAATTAGTTCGCCCAATCGTAGACCTGACCACAGGTTTACCCGATTTTTGTAAATAATAAGCCAAATTTAATGCCTGTTGGATATAACTGAAATTATTTCCTTGGAAAAGTCTGGAGAAGACATTAATTCACAGATCTGTCAATCCTCGTTCTGGATTTCTAATCCCATTTTGCAGGTGTTATTTGACAAAGATCCTATTTTTCATTATAGATCATGCAATATCCTATTAACACCTTCTGCTTTTAAGTTTTCCAGTCAAATGACTGGACAAAAAAAAAAAAATCTGTAATTTATTACGGATAGGTAAACCTGTCAAAAATGTTTATTGTGAAATACTTTTTTTTTTCTTCTTTTTAATGTTGATTATCCTTTTAAATTCCATCCTTCAAAATTTTTACATGATTAACTGGTTGAAACTAATTTTTGAAAATATAATTTTTGTTGAACATACTTGCTTTACAAACACGCTCCGGTAATAATGACAATGTTTTTTAAATTAAATCAGCAGATAGAAATAATGAAGAGAATTGAACTGTACTATTCTCATATATTACATTAAAACCCTTTGACAGAGGGCTAGGAAATAAGATTTGGAAATTACACCCAAAGGTTGTATCGCTATACAATTACACTTTACATCACTCTGTATAGAATATGCGTTAGTATTCCAACTGGGAAGTAAGATTCAGAATCGGTAAACATGGATATTCAGACAAGGGTGTGCCATCACACCTACTTTTTGTTTAATTTGTTTACAGATAATAACACTATCAGACAGTGGCAAGATAAAACGAGCATTTTAGGCGTGTTTGTCAAATAGTCAACTAGTTACGGAATTAAACTATAGTTTTCTTGGCCATAAGATCAAACAATAAGAACATACCCCTAAAGGCAATAAATTAATTAAAAAAATAGTGAGTGAATATACTTAAACTGATTTGCTTTTTGACCTTTAGTTAACTTAGATATGAATTAATTTTAGATGATCAGATTATAGAACATTTTTCACAGTGTAGTTTTTTGTGGTGTACACTTTCTTATTTTAGAAAAGCAGATATTAAAAGGAAGATTAAAATATTTCTTTGCGTGTTCAATAAAAATCTTTAAAACCAAAGTAAGAAAAACCGATGATTTGTTAAACACAACCAGCACAGTTCGAAAATTTGGTTGTACCTGATGACAATTTCACAGCATTGGCTGTGTCTGGGATAAAATATAATTTTGAGGCTTGGTGGGTTGTAAGAATTCAAAAGAAAAAATTTAAAAATCAAAATTACAGAAACGGTGTTTAAGATGTAAAAAAAAGAGAAAGGGTATTTACATAGATGAAATTACCGGCAACAGCGATATCAACGTTCAGAAGGACGAATTGTAATTAACTGACAAAAATTATCCTGGTTTATTACCTTCATTATGATTACAGTAACGTACGACGTCCTGTGAGGAGATGACTAAAGCGTGATGATTGAAGCCGCAACAGATTATCAGACATTGTTTGAAGTAGCGGAAAAAAAAAGAATATTCGTTAAAAACAATAAATTTACCTTTATATTAACCATTACCTCAATCCAATGAGGTTTAATATCTTAATATATTTACTTGGATAGATTGTTGTAATGGAATAAATGTGTGGTTTCAAAACCTAAAAATATTATTTGGATAACTTACAATTTAAATTGGATTCAAGAAAATAATAATCATCAATATATATATAATTCACTGATCTACAAAAGTTGTTTAAATATCATTAATAATTGCAATAAACTGTTCCTGTTAGTTTATAATTAACATTTTCAATCCAAACTTGTAAAACAGCTTACTTTACGTTTTTATCGGAGTTTGAGCTGGTTGGAAGTACAAAACAATAGAAGGAATATATTTTTAAAACATTATTAGTAACTTAATTTATATCTGACTGCTACAGTAACATCTTCAAATTTATTATAACAGTTAAATTCATTTAATATATCTATCACATGATGAAGTAGGAAAAGTTAAGAAGTAATATAAATAATCCTGAAGCAAATTTCAACGAATATAAGCATTTAATTTTTGTAGCCTAAATTAAATGTTCAATATTACGAAAACACGTTTTTTTTTACTTATAAAATTATTTATTTTTAAATATTTTTATTTAATTTTTTAATAATTATTATAATGAATCCTTTAATTAGTGTTCTTCTCAAAGCCAGTCACCAGTAAAGTAATTTATTTATTTATACCGTGGAACATCCATTTGTTGTATTTTATTGGTTTTATAAAAAAAATAAATATATACGAAGTATTAAACTCAAGGTTGAAGAGTAAATATAAACCTGTATCATTATTGTTTCGTAAAATAATTATTTGCGTGTTATTAGTTTGCTTTATAATCATTTCTCTCTTTTATGTATAATTTTTTACTTTTTTATGCTAATAGGATCAAGGTTTTTTCCACAATCTCCCTTCATTCTTCCAGGAAAACAATAGAGTAGTTTCTTTTTGTAACGATTGGAGTAACAAACCTACCGCTGTTGATATGTTATGTAAAATACGAGGCTCGACTGATATATTTTGCATACTAGCGTGCTACACGGAGACAAAAGGTATTATTGAGTCGGGCATGGCAGCACATGGTAGCTAAAATTCCCCTCTACAAACCTGCGATAATGCGTTGAAATCCGTTTACCGGTTTGTTTTCAGTAGCAGTTAAAATGGAGTTGAGTACGGCCAATTTGTCAACACAGTTAAAACAGCGCGCAGTGATCAAATTTTTAACATCGGAAAATGTGAATCCTACGAATATTTTTCATCGTTTAAAAGCGATTTACGTTAGTGAAACTGTTGACAGGAGTACTGTGAATAGGTGGGCGTTGAAATTTTGAAAATATGAAGCTGATAAAGCGATAATTAATGACGCACCTCACAGCGGACGACCAATTTCTGTTAGGCAAATTTTAAGAACGAGTAGACCATATTATGGAGCAATTGTGTTGCGTAAAATATGTGCACGATGTTTACCGCGCAAACTCTGTTGGATCTCCGCAAGCTGAAGATTGTGCCTATTCTGCATCCGCCATATTCCCCGGATTTGACTCCGTGCGGCTTCCATTTCTTCCCTCATCTCAAGAGGGATTTTAAAGGTAATCATTACACCACCGTCGATGAGGAGAAGGAAGCTGTGGCCACTTGGATCCGAGAAAGATCGCTAGAATTTTTCAGTGACGGAATGCAAAAACTTGTCATATGTTGGAAAATGTGTATCAGTGTAAACGGGGATTATATTGAAAAATATATACTTCCAATTTTTAGCGAAAGTATTGCACTTTTATTCAGTTTTTATTTCATTCCAATATCTCTTTTCATTCCCATACTACGCATATATGTGCAAAATTTATCAGCCCAGCCTCGTATAATTCCTTTTATGATCTGAATAGTTATTTACATTCTATGTTGAGTACTGTTTACCATTCTTAACTTCATTCTTTTATTATATGTTGCTTTGCGGAACAACTTCAATATATGTTGCATTACAATATTGGACAAACGGGAAGAAACTGAAAGTTAAGTTATAACGAACACAGGAATTTTTTTTAAAATCAAAACAAAATTCTAATTATGCAAAGAATTTACTAACAGAAAAATATGCCCCAGTAAAAGTGGAAGAATCAATGAAATTAATTCACAATTGTATTACAAGAAGAAAAATGAAAATTTTAGAAAATTTAGAAATTTTTAGTAACAATAAAACGATCATAAATGAACAGATCAACAATCAAGCGGATATCCTTTTCAAGGACCTCAATGTACAGAAAATAGGAAATAAATAAAATTAAAAGTACAGCCAACCATTAATAAAAAATAAATAAGAAGACCTGATAAGTCATGACGTGAAATAAAGGGAGGGGCGTTGGTTAAATGCTATATAAAGATTAACAGAAATTTAAAAGTACCAGTGCAATAAGTTTTGATAATGGAATTGTTCCGAAACGCGTCAACATAAATATAATAAAAGAATGAAGCTTAGAAAGGTGGTACACATAGTAATTATAGTGTTCTAAGCAGAAAATAAAATAATAATTATTATCTTACTAACAAAAATTTATTTACTTACTACAACTAAAATATCTATCGATTATTTTAATCAATAAAATAATTTAGATTAATAAACGATTGGATTTGAACACGGAATATGTATATTATAGAGGTCTTTATAAGTTTAGAGATTTTTTTTTGTTTCATTCCAGTGTTTTTCTTAATTAAAAATGGCATTGTTTTCTACAAAAAAATTTTAAAAAATGAAAAAACTAAAAAATTATAGGATTAATGTGTTATCATATCCTTCATAATTCACAAGACTTTAAATTATGTAACAGATGGAAACCTTTTCTAGAAAATTAAATAATATCATATTTTAATGAATGGGAAAAAAAAGGAAAAGAATAATAGTAAAAAGATGTATGAAAGAACGTAACAAAGAGTTAATAACTTTTTTCTCGTATTGTACCATTCGCTTTTTTTTTAGTTTTTTTTTTATAAATGTTGACCAGTCAGTTGTGCATCTTTGTTAAGAAGATGGACCACCCGCATTAAAGTTGTAGAAAAGAAACTGTTGCACACAGGTGCATATATCCGTTCTCAGAGTTTTTCAATCAATCTATCTTTGTCTAATCTTTTTTCCTCCCTAACGTTATTCTTATTGTCTTTCTCTGCCTTTATTTAAACGGTAGAATCCCTTACAACAAATCAATATTTAAAATATATTTTAAAAATCGTTTCGTTTTCAAATGGAAAATTAAATCCCTCCTTATATATATATATCTAAATTTGAAATGTTTCAAATTTTATTTTACATAATTTTTCGATAAAATAATCTTTCTAAAGTATATACTAAATTTATAAATAGGAAAAAAACCTAATAGTATAACAAAGAGAACGATTCCCAGTTTAAAGTAAAAAAATTTTACAAGAATTTTAAAAATTTTATGGGATTGAAATTTCTAATATTGTGTTGTTTTTTTTTTTTTTGATAGAATATTTAATGAGTATTGTTAATTTTTTTTTTTTTTTTGCTTCAAGGCCAGAAGCTAGTAAATATATTTAAATTAAAACATAGTTACGTTTTCTGATAGATTAAAATAAAAATTAATTTATAATTTTTAATAAAATTGTAATTTTAATAAAATCATGATACCAAAGAAAAAAGGGGCAGATAAATGTGAAGAATACAGAACAATTAGTTTAACTAGTCATGCATCAAAAATCTTAACTAGAATTCTATACAGAAGAATTGAGAGGAGAGTGGAGGAAGTGTTAGGAGAAGACCAATTTGGTTTCAGGAAAGTATAGGGACAAGGGAAGCAATTTTAGGCCTCAGATTAATAGTAGAAGGAAGATTAAAGAAAAACAAACCGACATACTTGGCGTTTATAGACCTAGATAAGGCATTCGATAACGTAGACTGGAATAGAATGTTCAGCATTTTAAAAAAATAGGGTTCAAATACAGAGATAGAAGAACAATTGCTAACATGTACAGGAACCAAACAGTAACAATTGAAGAACATAAGAAAGAAGCCGTAATAAGAAAGGGAGTCCGACAAGGATGTTCCCTATCTCCGTTACTTTTGAATCTTTACATGGAACTAGCAGTTAATGATGTTAAAGAACAATTTAGATTCGGAGTAACAGTACAAGGTGAAAAGATAAAGATGCTACGATTTGCTGATGATATAGTAATTCTAGCCGAGAGTAAAAAGGATTTAGAAGAAACAATGAACGGCATAGATGAAGTCCTAAGCAAGAACTATCGCGTGAAAATAAACAAGAACAAAACAAAAGTAATGAAATGTATTAGAAATAACAAAGATGGACCACTGAATGTGAAAATAGGACAAAAGATTTTGGAGGTAGAAGAATTTTGTTATTTGGGAAGTAGAATTACTAAAGATGGACGAAGCAGGAGCGATATAAAATGACGAATAGCACAAGTAAAACGAGCCTTATAATTTGTTTACATCAAAATTTAATTTAAATGTCAGGAAAAGATTTTTGAAAGTATATGTTTTGAGTGTCGCTTTATATGGAAGTGAAACTTGGACGATCGGAGTATCTGAGAAGAAAAGATTAGAAGCTTTTGAAATGCGGTGCTATAGGAGAATGTTAAAAATCAGATGGGTGGATAAAGTGACAAGTAAAGAGGTATTGCGACAAATAGATGAAGAAAGAAGCATTTGGAAAAATATAGTTAAAAGAAGAGACAGACTTATATAGGCCACATACTAAGGCATCCTGGAATAGTCGCTTTAATATTGGAAGGACAGGTAGAAGGGAAAAATTGTGTAGGCAGGCCACGTTTGGAATATGTAAAACAAATTGTTAGGGATGTAGGATGTAGAGGATATACTGAAATGAAACGACTAGCACTAGATAGGGAATCTTGTAGAGTTGCATCAAACCAGTCAAATGACTGAAGCCAAAAAAAAAATAAATAAAATTGTTTTAGTGGAACTTTTATGATATGTGAAGAAATGTACAGAAAATTTAAGGATTAATTTGCTTCGATATTTGTGTTTAATGAAAATCTTTCTTGAAAAATAAAAATTTTGAATATTATATAAACAAAATTTTGTTTGTATATATATATATATATATATATATATATATATATATTAAGCTACATAGATCTAGATATGATAAAATTTTATAATTTTTAGATTATTTATTAAAACAAAGTAGATATGTAACGTATTTACACGTCTTAAGATTCGATGACCCAAAAGAAACAAAATTATCACAAATGCATAATATTGGTAACTGATAGGAGTTAATATTATTTTTTTTTAAATTTATTACATTAAACAGCGTTGTTATGAAGTTTATATTCGAGTTTTATTCTACTTTAAAGTATTAAGGTAAACAAATTATAATCAACTGAATATTTTTACATGTTACCCAATTCTGGCGATGAGTGAGGCTTTTTCTTTGGGAAACCAGAGATTGTTTTCAGATACCTTTATAGTTTTTTGGAATAAAAAATATTTATTGTGAGTTACTAAGCTAAAATTAAATAATTGTTTATTTGTAATGTGTGGTTAACATTTAAGGAAAAATCTCCCTACGGATTACTTGCTAGAAGTCCATAACCTGTAAGTTATCTAAAGTAAAACCATTATTTGGTTGGAATTTTTTGGCCAAATTTTTTTATCCTACTTTCAATTCCACCTAAAAACGTTTAGATTTTATGAATCCGGTCCAGAACTACATTTTTTCTTACAGTAGGATATATGTATTAAGTAGGAACATCATTAATGTACGATCAAATCGAAACGTCATTACATTCCGGTTTGATGGACAAGAATTAGATCGCCCAATCTTAGACCTGACCACAGGTTTACCCGATTTTTGTAAATAATAAGCCAAATCAAATGCCTGTTGGATATAACTGAAATTATTTCCTTGGAAAAAGTCTGGAGAAGACATTAATTCACAGATCTGTCAATCCTCGTTCTGGATTTCTAATCCCATTTTGCAGGTGTTATTTGACAAAGATCCTATTTTTCATTATAGATCATGCAATATCCTATTAACACCTTCTACTTTTAAAGGTACATATATTTTTATTAGTTTATCCCGGAGTTATATACTATTTTGAATTTTTCATCAATATCCAGAAGCTTTGATAAAAAAATCATTCTTAAAGCCAGTCTGTTGATAAAAGTACTGCTATATTTTTTAAAGACTTTCTTGTCTTTTTTAAAAATTTTGTAACCTAGCCGGGAAAAATCTTATATCTAATAGAGATGTAGAACCATGAATAATAATTATAAAAAATCTCTTTCTGCTCGCCGGAAGGCGGAGGTAGATTTCACCGGTGCTAAGTAAGGGGTTAACAAAGATCTCCACCTTAAAGTTAAGAAAAACTTCAAATTTACTCAATACGACAATGGTTGCATGTGAAAAAAGGTTTCACATGTTTAGCATACAACAAGCCCCATCTTCTTACATTTTGGTTATCCCTTTCAATAAGGGTTGGTCATATCGAAAATTGTTTCAGAAAAAAATTTAGGTAATGTTTAGAAGACTAACGATCACTTTCAAGCAATTCGATGCTATGCCTATTAAGGGAGGTATAATTTTTTGTCTTCAAAACCATATTTCCCCACCCCCCTCCATTGGCCTGGGCCAATGGTTGTTGTTGATATCAAAAAACTTTACTTAAATAAGTTTTAGGCCCTTATCTAAAAAATTGTAGGAACTTTAAACGAATTCGATATTTTACTTAATAATAAAGTTATAGAGATATTTTATTTTTTTTAGAAAAAGCCCCCATTTCCACTCCCATGATCCGATTTTGCCCATTAACGAACTCGATCGAGATTTCGGGTCATTATAATTTACGTATCAATTGAAAGTGATTGACGCAAAATTACGGCAGTCATAGTGTCCGCAAGAAAGTGAATGTATATATAAACTTTTGAACTGATGGTGGTTTTGGGGTCTGAGGGATGTGAAACGCGAAGATATGTCGTAATTTTCCGCAATTCGAATCATGGTACCCATTACAATAGATAGCTTTCTTATGAAATCTACCTAAAAACCGGACTTCTGAATCTTTCCTTTAAAATAAAGTTACAGTCATAATTTTCGTCAGTTATCGAGCCCGATTGCTATGATGCAGGTTTATGATTTCGTTTAGATTTGAATCTTGGGTTGAATTTATAAAATAAAGACTTTCGGGTTCATTCTTTTGTGCCCAATTAGCATTTTATCTTTACAATATTCTCTGATTATCTCATTCATTTCCTCTCTACAAAACACGCTTAAAGGCATTGAAAGTAGTATTATACAACTTCTACTTACGCTAAGGGAACATTGATAAATTATAATTTATTTTAAGTATATTTCTGTAAATGGATAAATATTAAGAAAAGAGATTTTTTTAATCGATCATGTTATTTTTAAAAAATGTATCTTTTGTCATTTATTATAAAAATATTCATCAAATTTTTGTATCGTGTAATTTTCATGCGGTTACATTTATATCAGTTTTATTTATAGCAAAGATATTTGCTTCTTATCAATTACACTAAACGGCTTTTTACTGTAACATACTCTGCAGCCAAATCTGTATTTGTCATCAAAATTAATTAAAAATAGCACTTTGCATTAATAAATAATTACTTGTATTTAATATTTCATCAATCGTTATATGTTTTATCATTTTTTACATAAATAAAATAAAATAAAACTTAAGAATTAAATAAATTATAAAATGCGGTAAGAAATTTCAACGTACTTTTAGAGAAGATATTACAAACATGTAAATAGACAAATAAATTTAAATATACACATATACAGAGACCAACATATAAATATAAAATAAAGAGATAACGAATATTATATAAAAATAAAATGATTGAGAAAGATAGAGATTAGTAAAAGTGTTAGAAGAAAAGAAAAGATGCACAGCTCAGCTGGATATAGGAAAATGAATCTCAATTCCTGTAATAACAACGTTTATATGGATAGATTATAACAAACGACTTATGTAGTGTCCACTGAACTGCACTTTTAAACCTCCGTCTCATTCCTTTACTAATTCCCTCTCCGTCGTAACTTCATTCCCTTCCTTTCATCACCAATTATCTCTTCTTATTCTTCACCGTTTATTTCTCTGCCTCTCTTATCATACTTTCAATTAACCTAAAGCCCTGTCATGTTTTGAAAGATGGCGTTGCTTCCGTCGGTATAATACTCTTTTAAGAATATATTACATCTGAATTACGGTATAAAATAATGTAATAGCTTTATCTGTCTTTAAATCCTTTCTACTGTTTTCACACCTTTGTGAACAACCTGTAATTTTATGTTTATTATTATTACGACTACTATCTTCGTATAAACATGACCTAATATTTATTTATAAAAAATAATTAAAGGTAATTAATTTATTATATAAATTAATTAAATTAGATGTAGGTAAAATTGAATTAAATCAGATATACTCCTGAAATATAACAAATTTATTTCTTCCTTTTTATAATAGTTCTTCCTTTGCGGAAAAAACCTATTAATATAAACTTTTATGTCTATATTCGTATTAATTCACGTTATAACAATATTTACATAACTTGTAGTTTATTTATTTTTTGTTATATAATATTGATAACCTGATTAATAATTAGTTTCCTTTTTCCTTTCTTAATATTTATATTTATCAAAGAATAACGTTTAAATCGGTGTGGTATTGAAATAATATAACTGTGTAAAATAACTGTACGGCACCTTGATAAATATAGGCTAATAAAATTGTATTACACCTTTATTGATAAGAATAAACTTAATAATTAGCTTCACAATAATTGTAACAAACAATCAAGGATAGTCTTAATTTAACCGGAAATTATTCTCCTGCAAACCTATATAAATTTTTATTGTATTATTAAAATTTTTCTTCAGATAATTTAAAAAAGTATTTAATTAATTTTTAACCTACATCAAATATTTACTCTGGGAAAGTTAATAATTTAATTTTTTAAAAATCCAAAAATATTTGTCACATAATCCAAATTTTTCACATAATTCTGTCCCGATTTGGGTGTTTTTAAACTGATATATCTTTTAAATTTGGTACTGGGGTTCATCTGGAGATTCAGCTCGTTTGGAAAAATCTTTCTATTCCATCGTTAAGACCGTTGACCATTTTTTGATTTTGGAGTATTTTATTTCTTTGGTACCCACCATATCTGATCAGAATTGCCCTACACGGTTTCTGGAAAGGTACCCGATGGAAAATCCCACGCTTCACACGTGCTATGGAACATTTTAAGGAAAATTTTAAAACTTCCCATAATCCCGCACTAGATTTAATCTATACCAACGGGTTGGTCTAGTGTTTAAACACGTCATCGTAAATCAGCTGATTTCGAAGTCGAGGGTTCTAAGGTTCAAATCCTAGTAAAGACTTTTCCACGGATTTGAATGCTAAATCGTTGATACTGGTGGTTTTTTGGTGGTTGAGTTTCAATTAATTACACATATCAGGAATGGTTGACCTGAGACTGTACAAAATTGCATTTCATTTACATTCATAAATATCATCCTCTCAAGTAATACCTTATGGTTGTCCCGGAAGCTAAACAGAAAAAAGAAAGGTTGTGGAAGATTTTAAGGTTAAAGATTCATCCATTTTATTTTATTGATGTCATTTATTGGATTATATAAAAACATAATTATAATAATAAATGTAAAATAGTTTAACCAAATCAAAGCGAATAAGGATGTACGACACAGTTGTACATCAACTACATCAGTTAATATTTATATAGATGATATTTATCATAAATGAAAAGTAAAATGTAGTTTAGGAATAAGATTGAGAGAACAGGAAAACCTGATTGAAATACTTCATTTTTTGTTTACTTTTTATTTCAAGATAGTAAAGATAATTTTCAGAGAGCAATGCTTAACTTCCAACGAAGATGAATAAATATAAATTGGATTACATCTGCTAGGAAAATTATGTCATTGCTTCTAAAGTGAAATACTCAGTAAGAACAAAAATTATAAAAAGAAGTTGAACAAGTTACTCTGAATTTCTTATGGAGATGATCTGGATATTAGAAATAAAATTCCGAAATTTAATTTAATTTGGAAGATGCTGCGAAACAAGATAAGAATTTTCAAAACATATATTCAAATAATCAAAATTTCATTAAAGTTAACATTTCTGTCAGTAAAAGTGATAACAAAGTACGCTGTCACGCACATAGCAAGCGGTGGCTAAGGGGCCACCCGCTTGCTAAGGGGGTCCTAAAAATCTATTTTTAGCTTTTTACATTTTCGTAATGTATAACATCTTAAAAGTATTTTCACAAAATTTGAGATAAATCGGTACATAAACATCTCCCTAGCACTAATCCCCTACTATATACCTTAACCCGCCATTATTCGACCCTGCAAGAGTTAAGCCGTTACTCGTCGTGTGAACGCCGCTCTAACTCTGACGCAATACTAATAAAAATAATTGATTACTGTGAATTTCCTGCAAGATAGAAATTCAACACTTGGTTATCGCGTTCCAAACACATGCGTAGGCAGCTAGACTGCATTCCAAGAATTTTTTAAAGTTTTCAGATTCTTTTTCCAGGTTAAGCTTATACTGGAAAAGTGGTTGAACTAAAATTCTTAGCAGTGTATTATTATAATAAATATTCTGAATCTGTCCTCCAAGCGAAGTATCTTGTTTGGTGCGAAGAAATAGTCATTAAGTTTAAAATGCGATCTAGAAGAGATCGAAGTATTGGATCGCTGCAATAAAGAATATTTACCGAATAACCACAATCTCTTGTATGTTTTAGCGACTCTTCCGGTAACAACACGTATTAATGAACGATCGTTCTCCATAATGAAGAGAGTCAAAACGATTGCGCGTAACAAGTAGAGGGATGGAAAATTAATTTCGTTAGTTTCTTTGACAATGCACAGAGATATTATAATGTTAATCATGATGAAGTTTTAGATATTATGGCGAGAAAGAAAACTCGACAACTAGCTTTCTAATAATTCATAACTTTTATTGAAGTGTAAATGTGCGAGTGTGAATTAAAATGTGGATTATGAGAAAAATTATATACTAACATTATGATTCTTATTTGCTTAGTAAATGATGTATTAAATCTAAGCATATGTTTTGTATTTTCAAACGCAATAAAGTATAAAAGCCGTTTCAATAAAAAAATTGTTTTAATTATTATTATTATTTTATCATCATCAGCTCCTTAGCCCCCCCCCCCCCCCCGGTCAAAAAAAAGAATCCCAGCTACGTGCCTGGTTATATAAATGCACTTTAAAAAGATATAATCTTTATATAAAAGAAAATAATGGTTTTAATGATATAATAAGATTTTAGTAACTCTTTTTTCTGTTATTATATTTTAATTTAATTAAAAAGTTATATATTTAATAAAAATAAAGCACACGGTTTGAACTCTTCTATTACTTTCAGATAAATTTTTACCGATTCTAAGAAAAATTGATATCGTTTTAAAAAGAATTACCAAGCTTTTTTTCATTAAATGGACTGATTCAATGATTTTTTGTTTATTTTTTAAAGTAAGTTACTCTTACAGTTATCAATTAAAAATCTTTTTCCTATCGCTTAAGAAGAAATATTTTTTACACCAAAAATTGCATTATCCGTAAACGATTTGAAGATATATATATATATATATCTATATACTCATTATTCCTTAATATTGTATTATTATAAAGCCACATTATATACCACGACGTCATTATGATATACTAAACATACTCATATAAAAATTCAAGAGTACTATTAAAAACAATGACTATCTTTGTAGCATTGTGGTAGCGTCTCTGCATTATATACTCGAAGATTCTGGGTTCAACTCCCTGTTAACGGGAAGTTAATACCATACTTAAGTATAGTATTTTTCTACGATAAAAACTTCATTATTATCCACAATAGCAACTTTTATTGAACTGTTGCTGTTTATGAATAAATAAATAAATAAATATAACTTAAAAATTCTAAATAGACTAAAACAAATATTGAAGTCCTTAACGTCATAGCAATGAATTAATTCGATATTTATGAATAAGGAAGTTTCTTGCAATTATAACTTGTGAGCCGATTTTATTTTCATACTATGAGCGGTCTTTTTGTGAACCTGTTCATATTTTTTTAAATAAAATTTAAATTTAAATGTTTAAAGTAAGATAAAACTTAATAATAAAATCGAATTAAAAAATAAATAATAAAATAATTATTAAATTCTTTAAATTTTGATTTTTGACATCAACAGCACACTTCTTCCTCTTTTTCTGTTTAGCCTACTTCAGGTATTTTTTCAGATGATGAATAAGGATGATAAGTATAAATGTAAATGAAGTGCGTGTATTCTTGTATAGTCTCAGGTCGACCATTCTTGAAATGTTGAGATGTGTGGTTAATTTAAACCGAACCACTAAAGAACACCGGTATCCACGATCTAGTATTCAAATCCGTATAAAAGTAATATCTTTTTTTAGGATTTGAACCTTAGAATTCACTACTTCGATATCAGCTGAATTGTTCTTTATTTATAAAATAAGGTTTGAAATAAAATATTATTTTAATGCATTTCTTTAAACTTCATTTAATTTTTAAGAAATTAATTTCACTTATAGAGGAGAACTTCGATTTTGGAAATCAGTAAAAAAAAAAGTTAAAGAAGTTATAGGTAACGTTTTTAATTTGCAATAAAGTTTATTTGTTAAATATTAGATCGTGGATACCGTTATATGCCCAATAAAAGTTACTATGATGAATAATAATGAATGTTTTACCGTTGGAAAGTACCATAATTAACACAGAGTTGAACCCGGAATCTTCGAGTTTATAAGGCAGAGGTGCTACCACTTTGCTACGAAGTTTTATTTTAAAACGTATATTGTTTTTAATAATAATCTTGAATTTTTAGGTGAATTATTATAATTATTCTTTACCGGATGGGTTTTAATTAACCACACGTTTCAGGAATGGTCGGTCTGATTTTTTTTATAACTATACATTTACCATACATTACAATGATAAGTCTTAATGACTTTATTGTTGATGCGACTATAAATAAAAGTATTAAAAAAATTAAAATTCAATAAAAAAAGCTAAGTACAATAAGAACACAATATTTTACAAAATTATATATTCTAATTTTTGTACTATAAACATTTTGGTTACATTAGCAAATTAGCTCATTAGTAAGGTCAAATCTATAATAGTAACATGTTGTTCTGATAAGCTTTTTAAAAAATACCAACGGATTTGATTGAAGTGCATGCCGGTTACCTTTTGTTAGTATGTTTTCACACCGGTATAAAAATATCATATAAAAAACCCTTAGGGGTCAGAGGCTGTGGGATACAACTCTTATATATACACTCTACTTTCATGTGGATACATCATGCATATGCTGACCCTATACCTGGGAGTAGTTAAAAAACTCTCACTCGCGTTGCATAGGTTACTTATATTTATATAATCTTTTACGTTTTTCTCCCTTTTATTTAAACACAATCTTTCTTTTAAAAAATAAATCACGCATGTTACTCTAGTTATATAGTCTATACGTAGAAAAAACCATCTTTTGTCCGAAACTCTCACTTGAGTGAGAAAAAAATAGCATATCACCCTATGTAATGTCAAATACCTCCCTTTTGAAAATAATGCTTTCTTTAGTTAAAAAAAAACGTACACAAAGATTAACAAAATAGATTTGATCAATTTCTGGATTATTTTATGAAGAAAAAACGTGTATATCCCTATTTCGTTACTTTTTTCTTTTCTATTTAATTCTTTTTAAGGAAATGCTACAAACCTGTAATTTTATATGCATTCCCACGGTTTTATACAAAAATATTAAAATAAATTCTTAACTTGTTAATAAAAGGTGATAAAATACATAATTTATCTGTCCGTTATTATCAAACGTAAAATGTAATAATTTAATATAATTATAATTTTTTTTTTTCAATCATCATATTAATTGCAAATATTATTATTTTTATTTGTAAAAACATTGTGTTTATTAAGTTTTGTTTAGAATGAATTGAATGTTTAGAATTGTCATTAAAATCATTAAAAATAATGTTTTTTTCTTTTTTACTTCCTTGTACAAAGTAAGGATTGTGATCGCGAAAAATGTCGATTTCAGAGTTCAACAGAAATATCCATTTGGACTATCCCTGAATCCATTTTGAATAGTTTCGGTGTGACATCTGTACTTACGTATCTTGTAACGTACATACATATAGGACTGTTGCAACATCTAGTTGTTCACCTTCCCTTTTGATTGCAGTATCTTCGTTATCCTTAATACCTCTTCATTTGTCACTTCATCCACCCATCTGATTTTTAACATTCTCCTATAGCACCGCATTTCAAAAGCTTCTAATCTTTTCTTCTCAGATACTCCGATCGTCCAAGTTTCACTTCCATATATAGCGACGCTCCAAACATATACTTTCAAAAATCTTTTCCTGACATTTAAATTAATTTTTGATGTGAACAAATTATATTTCTTACTGAAGGCTCGTTTCGCTTGTGCTATTCGGCATTTTATATCGCTCCTGCTTCGTCCATCTTTAGTAATTCTACTTCCCAAATAACAAAATTCTTCTACATCCAAAATCTTTTGTCCTATTTTCACATTCAGTGGTCCATCTTTGTTATTTCTACTACATTTCATTACTTTTGTTTTGTTCTTGTTTATTTTCACGCGATAGTTCTTGCGTAGGACTTCATCTATGCCGTTCATTGTTTCTTCTAAATCCTTTATACTCTCGGCTAGAATTACTATATCATCAGCAAATCGTAGCATCTTTATCTTTTCACCTTGTACTGTTACTCCGAATCTAAATTGTTCTTTAACATCATTAACTGATAGTTCCATGTAAAGATTAAAATGTAACGGAGATAGGGAACATCCTTGTCGGACTCCCTTTCTTATTACGGCTTCTAAAAAAGAAATTAACAATATTTATTCATTGACAAATTATACTTGTGAATTCAACATGAAATCCTAGGTTAAAGTCGAAAAGGTTTAAATTTTCTAAAAACAAAAAACAACCAATTATTTTTTTTTAACTTTTACGACCCATAGATTTTAAGAAATCAGTAAATATTTTACTAGCGAAAAATTTTTTGTTTTCAGATAATATAGGTTATCTTTCTTTGATAAGTAAAATTTATACCATTTTATTTATTTTTATTAAGGGTTTATTATATTTATTAAGAACGACTCATCTAAAAAGAAATATTATATTGTCTGAAAATTTAGATTATATAAAAATATGTTATTTTATCATTTTAAATATTCTTATAATTATTTATAAAATAGATCAATTAACAATATATTTTTTTCTTCATATTATTACATTTTTAAAAAAAAGTTACATTTTATTTTATTTTAAATTAAAATAAACGTAGCAGTATATCAGGTCTTACATAGATATACTTTCCATTAATAACGAATCCCCTTATCTCAATATATCTATCCATTGTCGATTGACAATCAGTAGTCGATCAATCGATAGTTACAGTGTTCGTCAATTCTTTTTAAATAAAAGATAAAAGCAATGTCCTTAGAAGATGACCAATCTTCCTATTCACAATATTCTTAGATTTTCGCTTTTGTAATTGAACTGACTGATATGTAATGACGTATCGTTAAAACGTGTCACGATCTTGTTTACAGAAACATGTATTTACTTTAATGATTTATATAATAAATAGTAGACTATATATAATATATATATATATATATATATACATGTAATAGGCTATATTTATAAGCTTAAACAAACACAGACACATAAATATATATATATATATATAAACACGCGCGCACGCGCACGCAAACACGCACACACACACACAGACACACAAATATATAAAAAATATTTTATTTATTCAAAGTGTTTCATGACGTAGAGATGTTATATGAAAGTGATAGAGCGTATAACGTACATTATTTAAATATTCGTCTGGAGATATTGAGTTTTCGTGTTATAGCCAAAGAAATATGTAATTTTATCGTTTACACCTCCAACTGAACTTTTAAATGAGCTAACTTTAATTGAGAACTTTTTTTTTTCTAATATATTATCAAAAAAAAGTTTTTCTATCTAAGAGTAACCATTATCATTCAATATTTCTAAACTGAAGTTTTAAAAAAATATACTAAAATTTTGATAAAATTTTAATATATTCAAGATTTTGTTAATTATTTTAGTTTTGATGGATATTAAAGGAGAAGGACATTCTTTGTTCAACTCCAGTGTTTTTTTTCGAAAGGAACTCTTAAGCTTTAATGTTTACCATATGATAATTTCTTTCTTTTTTTATATTGTAATTTCCTCGGGTATTTCCGTTATAACTTTCTTTCAGATAATCTAAGTGGAAGATTAAAAAAATTAATTACATAATTTGTCGTTTTCAAAGTTTAATTCTTTCGTCACTATTATGTAATGGAAAACCTTTTTTTAACTCATTTGTATAAAACGTGATCTTATTTTAATATTCAAAGTATTTTCGAGGGAAAATTTTCAGAAAATTAGCTGGAAAACTTAAAATACAAACGATTATAAATTCCATTTAGCTTGTGCATTATCAATCAATGCAAAAATGTTTAAACAATAAAAATTAAATTGTTACCTTTCTTTGTTACGTGATTAAAAATATTTTAGGGTTTCAAAAGAAATTCAAAATTCAGTTTTAAATCTTTAATCTCAGAATTCCCAAAAAATATAGAATTTAGTTTTTAAATTTCACACGAAGATTGCATACATAAAAAAATCAAGTTGATAGCTTCATCGGTTACCGAGAAATTAAAAAAAAAAAACTAGTAAATTTCATTGTTACTCTATTTTAAACTTTTAAATTCGAAATTTTAAAAAATCGTTTCTTAGAGTGTACTTATACTGTATGAAGAACGGGTAAACAAATTTTTTTCAATTTATATTCAGTTTTTTCTGGGTGTTCCTTATGAGTCAGTCACGACGTGTTTTTTTATTCACAGTCCCACGAAGAAACGGAAAATTTTTTTAAACATATTCTGCTGGTGAAATAATGAAAAATGTTCATCTAAATATAAATCTGGAAACGCTTTGTTTTTGAGCCACGGCTAGCGAAAGATTTCGCCCGGATTTCAGTTCTTCTAATGAAAAAAAAAGCCCTACTGTAATTTTTGGAACTAAAATTAAGAAACAAAGTTGGTAGTTTCTTATGTAATTTGAGCTATGAATAGAATAAGAACTGTAATTCCAATAGTTTTTAACATATCCGACGTAAAACACAAAATTCGGTGTCGACAAACAAGTTTTTTTCGTCTTATAGTAGTACAATAGTTTATTAGTTTTAAGTGACTAATAAATACGGAAGATGTAGTATCAAAAATTATACATAATTTAATTCTGAGAAAATTAATGTAAATATAGCCATCAAAATGTACGTAAATACTTTTAAAAATTAGTTTTTTTTGTAGCAAAACAGACGAAAAATAGGCAGAAAGTCGTATTATTCTTTCTTTACCAAATAAGCATTCACTTTAAATATTTTTCGGTGTATCATCATTTACGAACGAAAGGGTCATTTTCAACGTGTTTTTTGTTGAACTCCAAGTAAAGTATCGTGTCAATGATGAAAGTACTGGAGTTACAGTTCTTAGACCTTCTTTATCCTATTTTCCAGCTCAAATTACATAAGAAACCACCAAATTTATTCCTTAATTTGGGTCTCAAAGATTATAGTAGGGTTTTCTTTTTATTAGAAGAACTGAAATCCCGGCGAAATATTTCGGTAACCGTAAATTGAAAACAAAGCATTTCAGACCGATGTTTATATAAACATTTTTCATTATTTTCACCAATAGAACATATACTGAATGTTTTTCCGTTTCTTCTTGGGACACTCTGTATATAGGCAAATTTCAATTTTTTTTTTGTCAATAGGTTTTCAGATGTGAGGCATAAACTGTTTAAAAATAATGTTACGTACACCCTCCTAAATCCAAATGACTTAAAACTTTGAAATTTTTCATAACTTAGTTACTACTTTCATCGAACCAAAGCTCAATTTCCCGTGACCACATTACAAAAAGCAAAAAATTCAAAATTGAGAAACTACTGCTTCCTTTTTTATAATTTTTCAAACGTTTAACGATCTAATGCTCCTCATATAGAATTTACGATTCAAAAAATTTACGATTAACCAATCTGGAGACATTAATCAAAATACAGGTCAACACACTTACATACGTACGTGTAAATATTTTCCAGACGTTTCTATAATTTTACCTTGTATTTTTTTTAAAAAAGGGAGGACTTTGCAAAATCTCTGATACCAAAACGTTTCGCTGATCGCTGTACTTTATAGCTATTCTCCTGGAGCAACAATGAGCAACAGCCTGGAATTATTTTCTAATTTTTAATCCTACTGTTTTCCAGTTGGTTTAATTAAAACTATTACTTTTTAAAGTTTATTTTATTATTATATTTTTATAGATTTTATTCTTTAATGTTTACTCATTTTTTTTTTAATTTAATTAAATTCTAAAGAGAAGTTCTATTTTAATTTTATGAGAAAAAAAAACACAAACCTTTAAAGTACAAATCATATCTTACACAACATTTCATTTGAAAATAAAATTCGTAAGTTATTATTGGTAATAAAATGAAATGTTACATTGATTAATTTATGACAATCCGTGAAAATAGCCTCGCGCAATTAAAACTGGTATTTTATTTTGAACCGTAATATCAGAATAGAATAATATTAATAATAAAATTAAACTTTAAGTATTTTTATATATAGCTATATATAAATATTTTTTTAACTTAATTTAATTTTATACGTACATGCAGTTATATATATTAAAGAAATTAGTTATATAACTTATGTACAACAAGTTAATATATTATATAAATAATATTTAATATAATTTAATTATATTAATTAAATTATATTTATTTATTACAAATAGACAAATTGAACAGAAAAACTAATTAATAATTTACATTTACAACGCTATGAAATTTTATTTACGGTGATTTTTTTATATTTTTCATCAACAAAAATTTATTTTATTTAAATGTGTCGTTTTCTGTGGCAGGGTGGTAGCGTCTCGGTCTTTCATCCGCTGGTACCGGGTTCGAATCCCGGTCAGGTATGACATATTTTCACGCGCTACAAAATTCCATTTTCATATACCACGAAACAAGCTTCAAGCTTACACGGCAAGCTCATCAAGTCAAAAAAATAATTAAATCCTATTACAAAATTACTAGCCGGTCGACGCTCGATTCGCTCGCCATTCTCGTTTAGCCAGAACTTCAGCAGTGTTCGTTACCTTCATGGTTGCGAGAGTAATACTAACAAATGACAATTAAAGTATTCAGACTTCATAGAAACCTGAAAAAGAAACTAAATTACAAAATACAGAATAGTAGTAAGTACAATAACTAAAGTACAAGACCTTCGACGAGAAAAACTTCACAACTTATTTTTTTTGCCATGGTGACGGAAATTAATTGAATTTTGAATTTTTTTTTCTATTTGAATGAATATCTTTAATCGATAACTTCATCTACAAGGGAGCTAGGATCTCGGTAAATGGCTTAAAGCCTTCCGTCGGATTACACGAATGTATCTTTCAAACTTGAAAGCAATCGGTCGCTTGGTTCTCGCGTACAAAAAATTCAAAGAAAAGGACAGACAGAGAGAGAAACAAGCAAACCTTTGGTTTTTTTTATTTATTATAATGAAGCCTTCATTTTAAATTTACGGAAATTTAAAATTAATTTTAACAGAAAGTAAGATTTCTTTTTATTTTTGCGTAGGAAGGAGGGAGTAAGATGTCAATGCACATTTTTACTCTCTCGTAATAGATTATTGAACCAAGAAACGAGTTTAAATGGAATATTTCTCGTTTTATTTAATTTACTAACGTATGTGGCTACTACATAGCCCGTAGCATGTACAGATCTATGTCGTCCGGGTTTATAAATATAACTTAGGAGGCGATTAATCATGATTAATTGCCACCAGCGTTGAAGAATAACATATATAATTTATATTTAACGTAAATTAGACGAGGTTAGCGAGCGTAGGTTATGTTTGGCTTAAATTTATACTTCCTTTTTTTACGAGGGTTTTTTGAAATCTATTTACTATAGAAATTGGTATTGGCTGACTTTTTTTAAATTTCTAGTCATCATTTTGATCCCCATCGTTATCTGTTTGTCAACATATACCGGCGAAGGTCTGAATAAACAAATATTTCGGTATTTCACCGACGTATGTGTTAAAATTCACCGGAGAATATCGAAATTTGCCCGATATCGGTCTTTAACGGTAACATATATAAAGATATTAATGAAATATTTTTTTTAATAATTTATCTTAAATTCCTTTTCACCCATGTCTATAACCGAATACACTATACCAATATTTATTTTTTTTCAATAGTAAAACATTTTTATTTACGGAAACATTTATAAGGTTTTATCTCAGAAATAAAGGTTTTACGTTTTTTTTTTTAATAAACTTTTGAAATGGTTAATTAATTATATTATTTATAGCTTTATTTTTTCTATTGGTTTTTCTGTTTATCATTGAAACATCGGTTTTAAGTATTGATTTAAAGTATCACATATGTTTCTTTTATTTTCTTTCAAATTGATTTTTTTGTGATTCAAAACTAGAGACGACAATGAAATAACTGTAAGGATATACTTGTAGTTTATACTCCTATTCTTTTTATTGTTAAAAATGGACATGTCCGGAGGGAGTGTGTTGGCGTGAGATTGTTCCTGAAATTCAACTAAGGTTTACTACGATAATAATAGACTATAGGTAAAGATACAACGCTAAAAAGACATGGGAATCTATGTTTTTATATGAACCGATGAAAAGCATTACGATAGTGGGTGCAAGTGCTCTCTCTCTATTCATAGTGTACTGAAAAACTTCCCTTAAGGAAAAAAATATATCACCCTCATCTAGATCCTGGGTACCCACCCTCATACGCTTGCTTACAAACACAGACACACATACATAAGTGGATATAGACAAAAAAATACTACATGTAAAAGACCGATATACCTAAATAAATAAACCGTATTATTATACTGATTATTTACAATAGTACTTATTGTTGGTTGGCTAACTTAAAAAATATATACAACTTAATTTACTATAAAATAGAAATCAGAAAAAAGTTTCTTAAAAAAACTATAAAGAAAATCTTACCAAAAAAATTGAATGTTGATATAACAAATAAAATATAATTTCATTTAAATAATAAATACCTAATACTGTACTCGTATGAGAAAAATTGTATGAAATCACTTGTATTTCTTTTTAAAAAATGCTCCACGGTTTTTATAAAAAGTACGGCAAATGTATAAAATTATTTCAAAAATGTTGTAAAGATTAGAAAAAGAAAATTGGTTTTACGTACAGTACTATTGCCGAATTAATTATAGTAATATTAAATTAAACGTACGTGAACACAGCAAAAAAATATAATGGAGAGATCATTAGTAAAGTATTTTATTATTGATCGCTTCCGATTACTACTTCTTTTACAGACATAATCAAGCACGCCCACGCTTGCGTATTATTGTATTCGATGGTAATATCCGACATGTTTCGTAAACACGATGTACTACTCCTTTAACGCCTGAGCCCTCAAGAAAAATCAAAGAATTGAGAAGGAAGTATAGTTGAAATGAAAAAGAGAGTACATTAATTTTAACAATCGCGACTTTGAGGTGTAGTATTGTTGTAAAACTTAATCTTGTTTAATAAACTTTTCACAAACTGTAGTAAAATATTATTTATCTGCATGATACTTTTTTTTTAAACTTTGACAAAAAAAGTATATTTCTTTTCGGATTTTAGAAATTAGTGGGGAAAGCGATTAGTGTAATAAAATATGGCAACTTAATTCATTAGTTTCGATTTTTTTTCAAAATAAACATATTGTTTATTTTTGGGAATAAAATAAAGTAACTGCAAAAAGCTTTTTAATTCTTCTTCTTAAATTCCACGTTCTGATGTAAATACAAAGTAAGATTACTAAACAATGGTTTGGAGCCGGATTTATTACGTCAAAGGTTTTAATTAGAATTGAAAATATATTAATTTAAAAGCTTTTTTAATTACAATATATTTTTTCTTACACGAAGTATATTACAAAGTTCTCCGGGAACTTTCATAACCTAATCTACTCGTAAAAAATTAATGGAAAAACTTCATATAAACATAATCTTAAAATGCTTTGTTTGTAAGCAGAATTTTAAATTATCTAATAATTATTCAAATTTTAAAAAAATATATATTTATTTTGGGTTTATTTTACCAAATAGAGTAATAAAATATTTCTCACGGGTTAAATGTAGTGTAAATAAGTTCAAGAAGAAAATAAAGTAATAGTGTTACAACCGTGTGAAATACTTGAAATATTTCTATTATAAATGATCTTTTGGACTTAAAAGAGATTACGCCAGGTAATATTTCTTTGAAATTATTGTGCTAGTAAAGGGGTCGAACGATCTACGGTCCACGTCGTCCGACATCGGTTTAAAAAACCGGCAGCATTAACAGAAAAAGGCTGACGATCAGAGGACGATCATACGGATAGGGGTTTATACCCTCTAGGGTTTTTTAGGATAGTCTGAGGGGGTTAGCCTGTTGCGTGATTATTTGACCCGCTGTGCATTGATAAAAGAACTAACCACCCTTCCTTCCCTTCAACCCTGCGGCTGGGATGCCCTTAAAAAACAGATGGCTACCAGAAGGTTCTGTCTTTTTTATGTTAAATTTCTCGGTCAACCTTTTGCAAGGGAGGTCACCCTTAGGGAGAGGTAGAGGGGTACACGGATGGATGTAGAAGCAAAAAAAAACGGAAGAAGGTGGGGTAATGTAAGGTAAGCGAGAGGAAGAATATTAAAAAAAAATGAAACGAAATCGGGGATGTGTTTAAAAAAGCATGGACCGTCAGAGTTCGCAATGGTGCTTTGTTCAAGGTTTTTTAAAGGGTGCGTTTCAGGTATACTTTTAATAGGGAGGGTAAAAACGAAAGATGAAAAAACAGGCAGGACGTCGGGATGTAGTAACGTAGATAATGCTGGACAGATTCTATCTCGCACCTTCGTTTATCGGTACTTTTTTCTTTTAAAATACAGTGAATCTACAGCAGTTATTCAGACTTCTTTATAGAGATTCAGTCTTTTCTTAATCATGATAAAATTAATTTAAGACTTTTTCTTTTTGTAAAATCAAATATTCGATGTCTCTTGATTTTCTTCAGTCGTACCTTTGAAAAGACATATCTTTTCTTTTTTAATAAGAAAAAAAAATCATATTGTACTTTTTAACTACGGATCGAATAATTTATTTATTTTTTTTTTTTTTACGAGTAATTAATATTTTATAAATGTATTTTCTTAATTAATATTAACCGTACTCGCAAAAGTATTTAAAAAAATAAAATTATTTATATTTTTTAATACAAAAAACTGACGGTAAATAATCTGATTGTTATTTTAAAGAGTTGAATGTTCTTGGATTAAGAAAAAGAAATTACCGATAATTTATGCATAAAGTCTGTTATCGGATTCCTTTTTTTAGAAAAGTCTTTAAAAATTATGTTGACTGTTAAAATGTCACTTATATTAATAAATCTTGAACAAACAGCCCCAAAAAAAGAGTGTAATAAATATATTTAAAAATTACTTGACATTCTTAACTTTGGGCTCATTTCAAACCCGGTTTTGACTAGCAAAAAGTAATAAAAATTATCTTTAGGAAATTAATTTAAATTGTTTAATACATAATGTATTTTAAGGATTATATGTTGAAAATATATACCTTTACTAGAAATTGAGCCGAGGTATCCTTAATTAATATTTTTTTTTTAAATCAGCGCTAATTAATTAATTGTTTAGTGTATGATTGATTAAAGAATAAGTAATACAGTTTTTTTTAAATATCAAACAATACTCAAGTCCAATGAACATCAGAATTATTAAAATTGTTTCTTTAATCTTCGTCATCATCTTAGAAGTTGAGGTTTACTATGAGTAAAGAATATTAAAAGTTGACTAAAATTACATTTATTAAACCGCGTCTATAAAAAATACACTCGGCAATAAACGTCTTCTGGAAACATTTATCGGAATTTCCCTCTTTATATGGATTATCTTCCTAACCGGAAGTCAAATTCGATATTGTTAAAAATCTTATTAATGTTTCAAAAATTTACAGGAGTTTTTTAATTTAAATAATAAAAGTTAATTTTCTCTGACATAAATTAATCTCTACGTATTGATTAAAATTTGTACGAGGCACCAGAAAATTCCCAAAATCAAACGGTATGTTTCATATTTTAAATTCCTCAAGCATTTTATTAATAATACCTTTATTATATTTTGGAAACTGCCAGATGTGGCCAGTGTCTACACGACAGAACTCACTGCAATTCAGCAAGCTCTTCGCTACACTGAACACTATTGCGAAGAGAGAGTGCTAATATGTTCCGATTCTTTAAGTGCACTCGTCGCAATTCGGAACAAGAACATTAAGGATGTTCTAATTGCAAACATCCTGTCCATTTTATACGTTCTAAATCAACGAGGACAGCGATGCGTATTTGTATGGACTCCGGGGCATGCTGGTATTACATGTAATAAAATCTCAGACGAAGCTGCCAGAAAGGCAACAGTCTGCGATTATTTGGATGCATTTCCTGTAAGAGTGGCTGATGTTAAAAACCGTCTAACAAACATAGTAAAAAACAAGTGGAATGCTGAATGGAGGAGATTAAATACAAAATTAAACTCAGTAAAAACTTCTCCTTATAAATGGAAAAGCGACTTTAAGTTGACTCGCCGTGAACAAGTAGCGGTGACCAGACTTAGAATCGGTCACACGCGATTAACAAATTTATATCTGTTAACCGGCGAAGTGAGACTAATGTGCGGTGTTTGTAATAAAACACTGACAATCAAGCATCTAATAGAAGAGTGTACCATATATGAGGACCTCAGAAAGAGGTTCCGTCTTACAAATAATATTAGTGCTGATCTGGATAATGGAAATGAAGAAAATATAGTTGCATTTTTACACGCCAGTGGACTTCTTAAAAGTCTATAAAATGAAAGTTTAAAGCTGTGATAAAAGAATCTCTAAGCGGTAGTTTTATATATATATAAAGAAAGAAATGGTATTGATAAGTTGAAATTTTAATTTCATGGACTTTTGAGAACCTTATCTCAAATTTTAATGTCGGGGCCCTTTACACCCCGTAAGTATTTGTGATTGTCCTGTCTTTTATATCTTAATGTATATTGTGAAGTTTGTGTTTTTTAAATAAAATGTAAGGGCCCTTTACACCCTTACATATGACGATCCTGATTTTAGATAATAATTTCTTTTAAAGAATGTGACGAGGGCTAATGACCTTAGCAGTCGATGCCCATAAAAATTCCAAAAAAAAAAAAAAATACCTTTATTAAATTTTTAGTGAATAAGTTTTAAATGGACGATAAGTAAATTGTTCTTTTAAATGGATGTTCACTTACATCTACAAAAAGTAAAAAAAAATAAAATAAAATGTAAGAAAAAATAAATAGAGTCGAACCTCCATAGACACATTGAAAAACTAAAGTATCGTTTTGAGTTTGTTACATGCTATAATCTTTTAATTTTCAGCCAACATGACGAAACAATTCCATTTTGAAAACATCATAACTGTTTTCAAAAGTGATAAATTTGCCATAAAAAAATAAAATAATAAATTATCATAATAAAAGATGAGAGAATCTTTAGTTTTTTTAAATTCTTATTTTTTTTATAGAAAATTGCTGTCCTACGTAATATATTTGAGACATTAAACAATGTATTAATTAAAGGGCATTATTCGCAAGATTAATTGCAGAATTACACGTTGGAAAATCATAAATCGATAAAAAAAACGCGGACGGGTTTGCCCTAATACTTTTTTTTTTCTTTTTAACCACCGGGTCCACAGTTAAGTAATTTTTTTCCGCAGATGATGAGATGAATGCTTTGTAGCGTGTGTGAAAAAAGCATGTCTGACTGGGATTCGAACCCAGGACCTTCGGGTGAAAGGATGAGAAGCTACGCGCCTCGGAGGCCGGCTGCCCTAATACTTTTAAAGTATGACAAAGTAATAATCGTACTCTCTAAAATTAAGATTTAAATCTCCATGGTGATGTGATAC
Organism: Lycorma delicatula; assembly: GCF_047948215.1. Taxonomy (NCBI): domain Eukaryota; kingdom Metazoa; phylum Arthropoda; class Insecta; order Hemiptera; family Fulgoridae; genus Lycorma; species Lycorma delicatula. The sequence goes on along the minus strand of NC_134464.1, from coordinate 99,827,380 downwards.
CATCTCGACTTTTCATCTGGAAATATTGGGTTCGAATCCCGGTCGGTCATGGCATTTTTCATGGCTTATACGCACAATATAATTTAATATATTTATCATTTTATTTAAATATAATATTTTTTCGTTTACTGAATTCAATGATTCTAACTAAAGCGCCAGCACATACCGTACTTAATTCGCGCGGGTGTGACAGTACTAGCGGCACTAACTAAACTGATGTAATTCCACAAATTACATATAGCAATTTCGCTTGTACGGTCGGCAGACTGGTGTAGCCACGAGGCTTAACGTACCAGGTACCAAGTCAACCGGGCGATCGAATTGGAAACCCAGCCGAACACTCTTTTACACTTTAAATATGACTTTGACCTTTCAAGTTGAAAATTTAATGGTATCAATGCCCGATATATATATGTAATCTAACAAAGTTTGTTCAAAATCGGTCGAGTAGTTCTGGAGATATAAAGTGTGAAATATCGAACACTCACACGTACATATGAAGATCCGGAAAGCTTCCATCCGGCTTTTGTATTTTTTAGGTTCCTTAGGTGTCAAAGTAAACATCCGTTGAAAACTACATATGCCCAAATAGGACCGATCACAATACTTTCCCTTCTAAAGCTATAGTTCTGCTACAGCGCTAGGCGGGAAAGTAAAAATATAATTATTATTAAAAAGTCTATTTTAAAACAAAAAAATTACAAATTTATTTAACAGTTTTAATCAACAAAAAATCGGAAATATTTTTAAAAAAATTTTAATTAAATCTTAATTTTATATTTTTATTTTTTTTTTTTTACAGAAAAAAGGTATAATTTTTTTTTTAACTTCTTTCCACGAAAAAAGCAAGCAACAGATGGTATAGTACATAAACTAAAAAAAATTATTTATAAAAAATTACATCTTTATGAAAGGGTAAAATAAGAATTAATAAAACATATATATATATATATATATATATATATCAAATAATAAAAAAAAACGCACATCCTTTGTGAAATAAAATATTAAACTCATATTTATTTTAAAACAATAGGCTTATCCCATGGCTATATGAATTTCACCCTAATGTGATATTTGTCCAGGATGAAAAACAAAAAAAATATAAAATAAAAATAAAAAAACATTAGGGTTTGTTACCTGCTAGATTTTAAATCCTAAAATGGACATTCCCTTCAAACGCTGATGGTAAGTTTGTTGTTAAAAAAAAAACTGTGATTCTCACGGACCTTATAAAAAAATATGTACGGAATATAAAGGAATTGATTTTTTTTATGTTTTATATAATATCCTAAAAACTTGTTATAGGCTTTGGTCAGCTTGTTTCTATTTTTAGCTTAATTTTTTTTTTTTTTTTTTTTTTTTTTTTTTTATTTGGGGTAGTAGTAGTTTTTATGAGGTGCTTGGGGTAGTAAATTGGCGACTTCCTTGAGGGCCAAGTATAAGAGAACCAACATATATAAAATACGATAGCCAACAAAAGGTAACTTGATGAGGGGATAGAATTTCTTCTCTTCCCTACTTTATCCACTTCTTTCATTTCCATCACTACTTCCTCACCCTATTTATAACTTGATTGCGATTTCACACTTGTACCTTTACTTTCCTTTCTTTTCTTTTTTTTATAGATTAAAAAAATATAATAATAAAAAACTTATTGCAATATGCTACCTTAGTCTAACAGATCTTCAAAAAAAAAAAAACAGTCTTTTTTTAAAAGAAAATATTTTATATTTATTAAAAAAAAAATATAGTTTAAAATCAATCACAAAAATAATTTCCACTTTTTTATATGATTGAACGTTATTAATTATAAAGATTTAAGAAACAAAAAATTGTAGTAATTTTTTAATTTATTAAATTTTTGACTTTTATTTTTATTCAGTAATTTAAACTAAACCACCTGGTTGGTCTATTGGTAAACTTGTCGTCCTGAATCAGCTGATTTCGAAATCGAAGTTCTCAGGTTTTTATCCTAATAAAGTTAGTTGGTTTTATTCGGATTTTAATATTAGATCGTGCATCCGATGTTCTTTGGTGGTTTGATTTCAATTAACCACACGTCTCAGGAGTGGTCGGCCAGAGTCTCTTCAAGACTACACATTTACCGGTACAGTTAATTACACTGATAAGCCGTCAATGACTTTAATTATTGATGCGACTATAAATAAAATTATTAACAAAAAAGAATAAAAATGAACAATGAAATTTATACTGTAGAACCGTTTATTTGTAGATGATAATGATTAAAACATTTAATAAATAAAAAAAATATATCATCAGTTTATGTACGATCAAAACTGTTACTTCTGTTATCAGTTTTATTCATTTTTCATATTATTTTTATTTCTACTTTATCTGTATTCATTATAAAATTTAGTTTTTTAATTGATAAAGTAAACTGTAGTAATCAGGTTTCTTTAGGAACAATGAAATTTGCATAATTCAAAAAATGTATACGAGAGCAAGAAGTAATTTTCCAGAGACATGTGACTGTTGAAATATATCGAGAGTTTAATCGATTGTGTAATATAACTTTTTTCATTAAATTCAAATTTTCATTTCTAAATGTATATATTTATACGCTGCTGAAAAAGTCTATAAATTAATTAAATTTTACGACGATAATCCTAATAAAATAGCCTTTTTAATACTGCAGTCGATTGGGCAAACTACATAAACGTAGCTGAATTAAAAATAATCTGATAGAAAATTATTAAGTGGATGAAATTTATTATTTTATGGATCATTGAAAATATGTTGTTCAAATATTTTTATGAATTATTAAGCAACAATCACCATATTCTTTCTTCTTTAATATTTGATGTATGATATGTGAAAAAGAAAAAAAAAATTTTCAAGGATTTTACATTTATAAAATAAAAATGAATATTAAAGCAGTCGATATGGCTTATTCACACATTAACACAAATTTGGTCGACATCTATTTTTATTTTTCTCTAATCTTAACTCCAGTATACTGTCATTATATTAGATATATGATATGATGAAATATTAGCTGCGAAAAGACATAGCATTATCCATTTTTCTACATATCATCTAGAATTTAACAAAATTCAACTAATTTGGGCTGAACCGAAGAACTAAATAATATCCCATAATATGATATTTAATCTAGAAGATTTCATACGTCTGAATGAGCATTAAAGATCCAAAATTGGAAAAGAGATGTGACAAAGGAAATGCAATCTCACTGAAAGAACACTATGGAACGATTCAAGTACAGTTTGTCACTAAGTCCATTATCATTGATATTAATAATGATTCAGAATCAGTTCAAATGTAAAAAAAAAATGGTGTGTGTAAACAAATATAATATTATTATAATTGAAGAAATGAAAAAGACGGGAAAAGCGAGTGAATTATAAAAGAAAGATAAGATTTATTTGTTTGTTATAAATTGTTTTATAATTTTTTTTAAACATGTTTTAGAAAATGTATCTTTGTATAGATCTACCAACCTTTTTCCTAATCTCCCTCAGATCGTTCAGAGGCTCTTCCTTGTACATATTTTTTTCTCTTTCCTGTTTATCCTCCAGGAATTATCGTTCAGATATTATTTCAGAGGATAAATGAAGATGATATGTATGAGTGTAAATGAAGTGTAGTCTTCTATAGTCTCAGTTCGACCATACCTGAGATGTGTGGTTAATTGAAACCCAACGACCAAAGAACACCGGTATCCACAATTTAGAATTCAAACCCGTATAAAACTAACTGTCTTTACTAGGACCTGAACGCTACAAATCAGTTGATTTGGGAAGACTCGTTCACCACTAGACCAACTCGGTGGATTTCCTTCTACATATTAGGCGTATTTTAACGGAAGAGATCGTTATTACTGACCACGAATTTGGCTTCCAGAATCAAGCATTGAACAAACTCATACAATTATAGATGTCATCAGCAGTTATTAAGAAAGGAAAGAGTACTGATCAGCGGATTTTTTTTTTAATATCCAACAATATAAGGTACGGTTGCCTGATGTGCTACATAAGCCTAAAATGAGCCTGCATCAAGCATATTATTTGGTATTACGCATATACAATGATGGACGGTTCTCACAGATTAAATATGGCCAAGATTAATTAAGCTTTTAGATACCAAATCGGGGGGTTCCTCATGATTCAGTTTTGGCCCGATTTTGTATTCAATTTACTTTGCTGATCTTCCTAGCACTGAAAATATCACTCTTTCGTTTTTTGATGATGACAAGGCGATTATGGCGGTTGAAGTTGACAATATAGTAGCAATAGAGAAATTGTGATCAGTGTTAGATCTTCTCACCGAATGGCTAGCTAAACGGAACATATATATATTAATATTGCAGAATCGAGTCATGTGAAATTTCCAATGAAGAGAGGAGTCTGCCTACGACACTCCTAGATGGAATTCATATCCCTCATTCAGACATTTTGACACGTGTAGAGGAAGACACCCGGATTGGAACGATAACTTACGATACCTAGGACTTGATCGATACTAGGATTTGATCGACGTCTAACATGGAAAGATCACATCAGAGAAAAGAGAAAGCGATTAAAAATTAAGCTTAGGTGGTTGAATTAGTTAATAGAAAGGACGTTCATGTTGTCGTCAAGTAACCAACTATTATTTTATAACAGGTTTTGGAAGATAATATGGGCCTACGGGATACAACTTTGGGGTACGGAAAGCAATAGCAATTTCGACATCATTCAAAGGTTCCAGAATAAAGTGCTGAGGAACATTTTGCAGGCGCCATGGTTTGCGAAAAATAAGAAGATGCACGATCACTCAGGGATGCCATCTATTCGTGAAGAACTTTACCGGTTAAGCTAAAAGTACATACTTAAGCTTAACATGCATGAAAACTATCTGGCTGTTAGCATATTGGATAACAGTGTGGACATGAGAAAGATGGTCGCAGGAAGCTGTGGATCGATGGACGAGAATCCTCATCCCCAACATCAAGCCATGGTTGTCGAGAAGATTTGGTGAGGTTGATCATCACCTATCGCAGTTTTTACAGGATATGGTTCCTTCAATAACTACCTGCACAAAATAGGCAAAAGAGAAGAGCCAATTTGCAACTACTGCAACGAGATAGATGATGCTGAGCACACCTTTTTTGAGTGCAGTAGGTGGGACACACTTAGACATAGTAAGGTCACACAGGTATAACTCCAGAGACAACAATAGAATACATGCTAAGAAGCGAGTCAACCTGGAATAATTTTGCTAGTTTTGTTAGACAAGTTGTTCTACAGAAATACTCCGATGAGAGAAGACAAGGTGTTGGCTAGAATAGGACTGGGTGGACAGCCTTGCCGGTGAGGCCCAGCATGCTGCGGTGTGTTGGCACTGATGAGCCACCTAGGACTCCACGGGTAACAGTCAGGTGACATCACACTGAATACTGAAGGGACCCGGCGCCGCGTCGCGGCGAACTGGGTCTGGCGTGGTGTCCAAAAGGGCAATATTAATAAAGAACTCTCAAAAAGAGCTAACCGGTAGGCCGACCTGCCATGCCGGTATATAGCCGGTAGGTGGGGAGGCCTATTTGAGTTTAAAGACACTCCCCTGGGCGGCGTAATACCAACAAGTCGGTCCGGCCCAGGGGAGCTGAGAGGAAAAAAAAAGTGTGGACATGAGACGATGATTGTCCTAATCGTTTTATTGACAATTTAACTGTTGTGTTGATCATTTATACGTTTTGCTATATTTCGTTGGTTTTTCAAGTGTACTTTGTTCCTTTTGTGCTTTGTTCAGACTTATATTGCATTGTCTTGGAAAGTATAACTGGATACCTTCTTTCACGTAATTTCTTCTTTAAACGATTTACTTTTTAGTTAAAGTTATTTAGAAAACGTTTTTCAATCTTCCTCTTATCTATAGATGTTGAAATGATATCTAAGTATAAAAAATATTGTTGTCATTCTAATTCTATAAAGACCTATAAATTTCTATATACTAGTAACAACTAGTTCATTGAGAAAATTGAGAGATGTAATGCAGTGTGAGAAACTGTACCGTTCAGAGCTCATTAGAAACAAACTGCTTAAACTGAAATAATTGGGTGTTAATGCACCATGGCAAACCTTAATAAGATTCACTAGTTAAACACAGCAAAATGATATTTAGAAAAGGCACCAATTTCTAAACGTTATACGAGTATGTTTTTGTATGAAACCACCACACTCCGAGCATCCAGGGGGCTCCCAGGAGCGAGGCAACTAAGATTTGATTGTGGTTAAATATAAGAAAAAGTGGAATTGAAAAAAATATTAAAGGGGAAAAATTGAAGTAAAAAATTTTGATTACGACAATCCAATCACAAATGGGAGCCATTTCATTTTGTCATAGTCAGTTTCAAAATGAGTTTCCTCTTAAAAAACTCTAGTCAATGAAATACATAAAAAATTTAATTTAGCAAATTCTCCTAACTTCAAAATATTTTTTCCGTTTGATACCATTACTTGAGACACAGTATGGGCCACTTTTCAAACTAGCAAGAAAAACATAAAATAGACTTAATTTCTAGTATAAGGTAGACCAAAAATAAAACCGGGTTTAAAACTTTAATCAAACACAGAATTTACTCAATGATCAACAATATTTCTACATACACTCATAATAACACATGATATCAATCAGATTATGAATTTAATGTTCTCCAAGACTCTGCTGGCAAATTGTCAATATTTTCCTTAAGTTTTCAAAGACTTTTTAACACAGGTCTGGCTCGATTCTTGCAGTCACTCGTTGAAACTCCTCCTTTAGTTTATTATCCTTTTAGGAATTATTTGTTGAGAGTTTTTATAAACCTTTTATTTAGAAAACCTCCAAAGAAAATAATCATACGGTGACAGATTGCATGATCTTGGTGCTACGTTTTGGTCGGCATAAATTGTATTTACGCTGCTTAGAAATCTCTCACATTATAACCCGATTGTATCTCTCGCAGGGTGGGATGTTGTACCGACAATTTTGAAAACATAAGTTATTGACGCCGATTGAGTCTAATCGTGCCCCCCCCAAAAAAAAAATAATTCAATCAGTATGTTACAAGATCATTCACAATTTACCGTACCCGTATTTCTGACCTCTTCCCTAAAAAATGAATTTGCCTATAACTCCACCAGATCAAAATCTACACTAAACAGTGACATTTAGTGAATTTAATTGAAAACCTCATGAAGAAATCGAGAATTCTCTCTCTCCCAAATTCGACAATTTTATTATTAAGAGACCGGCCGCTACGAGGGTGATCGGTTGTTGTATATCTAAAGTAGCACCCGTTATTCAAATTTTCTCAAAATTTCACCATACTGTTGCCTAATTTGTTTCGCTTTCTCTACTAAACATTTCTTGAATTTTACGAACAGTTTCCGCAAAAAAATCACCATATTTGTAGGGAGTTTGAATAATAACAATGTGATTCTGCTTTGTATAAGCGATCCATGGCTACTAATCCGAACTAATGCAGATAATATAAGCAAGATATTCAAGGTTGACAACCCCTACTGACGATAATGGCGAGCAATCTAAACCGTCGGTATTCTTTTTTCCACCCATTACATACTACAATAGTGTATAAAAAGACTTTCCTATTCGTCTTGAACACTCTTTAATATGATTATGTTGGATCATATAAAGACACGATCGTTATTTTAAAGACATTTATTAAAATTTATTTTACTATATAATAGTGAAGAAAATTTTTTTTAATTTACGAAACGAAGTACTTTATTTTATTCAAGTAGTAATTGTTTAATCAATGATGATTCAAAGATAAAAAATGTTTAAAAAGCATCTGTATTTTAAGATAAATATTCTGTTAACTAGGCCATTTTATGCAATATGTGTTTAAATTACATTGTATGCATTTCTTTACAAATAATTGAATACGAATAGTTATACTATTCTTACTAAAATACTACGAAATATTTCATCAATTAAAAATTAAACCGACGAAAAATTTATATGTAATTGAAATTACAATAATTTTCATAAATCTTTGTCATGATTATATTGGATGTCATGTGTCACAAATCAATATATTATTATATTGACCTTGTAAGTTAACTGGTATTACTTCCGGCATTTTATTTACTTCTCAGAAAAAAAGTGAAGTAGATCTTTATGTCATTTTATTATAAGTAAAAAAAAAAATCACGAGATATAAAATGACACATCATTATAACTCAAGCCAGGTATGTTTGGATCGAGGAATTATGATGTCATATTATCTCATATAAATAGAACATTTCTTTTTTTATAAAATAGGAAAACAAATTTGAAATTATTTTTATCCAGATTAATTTAATAAATACTTTTTATTCGATAATCAATTTTTTATTATTTCATTAAGAGATCATGTGAAGACAACAGTACAAAATAAAATTTTATCATGCCGATCTGATTGATTATTTGTAACTTTGTTCATAACATTTTATAATTCAAAAGAGTAAAGTTATATCAGTATTCAATATGATATTTTAAGCATAATCTAAAAATATTACCCTTCAATTTTCAGGACATTAAAAGTGACTTTAGAAAATATAAATTTTCAAACTTAAAGAAAATTAATTTAGGGAAATCCAGATTATTCCTAAGTACTCTGTGGGCGTTTATATTAGTTTTAGTATATGAAAGAGAATATTACTTGTGAGTATACGTTTTTTCCAGTAAGCACGGAGAAAAAATAGACCATTTTTCGTGCTAGTTGTTTAGTTGTTATAATTCAGCTGGATTCTTCTATATATAACACAATTTCGAATACGGCCAAGGTAATCCCTTTAGAAACTCTTTACTGTTTTTTTTGTTTTTAGTAGTTTTTTAATTTCTAGATAAAAATCTTTGACTTTCTAGGTGTATTTAACTTAATCAATGCATACTCGTTTGTCAGTAATGTGTTGCTACCATCCAGGTTAAGATTTTCCAGATTCCTGAGGAGTTATGGTTGGGGTAGACGTCTGTTTCTTAGAAAAAGTTTTTTCTCAGAATGAGGCATTAAATTTTGTTTGTATAAAAACGATTTACAGAAACGACGTAATAAAGTTACTGTTGAACGTGAAGAAAGGTAATACTGAGTGAAATAATTTTATTTTTATAATATACGTACGTTTAGTTATTACGATTTAAATTTTAAACCTGAAGTTCTCTTTCTATTTTTCATCAGATTTTAGGTGAAAATGGATTGAATATAACATGTTTCAACATCATTACGTCATAATGAGCACAATATTAACCAATAATGATGACAACAAAAATGAAAATTTTCTCGAAATTTTCTTCAATATATTTTTTCGTTAAAAAATGTCATAATTAATTTATCTGGAAGATATAATTAGTGGCACCATTAAAAGAACTACTAATACAAAATAATAAAATCGGAAATAATCGAAATTGAACCATCTGGTAAAGGGTAAAGTATTAACATGTATACTACTAACAAAAAAATTCCGGTCGAATTGAGAACCTCCTTTTTTAAAGTTAGATGAAAGTATACATTTTATTATAATGCTTACTATGCAGAGTGTATCATAAAGTTCTCCTGGGACTATCAAAACCTATTCTATTCAAAAAATAATATGGAAAAAGTTCATATAAACATACCTTATTTTTTGTATTTAAAGACGTTTAAAAAAATATGCCACTCTCCCTATATTTACATTTCAAAGTTCTTAACCTTTCACAATCATGGAAGACTGGACACTTGGTAATAAAATATTTTAAAACACCAGTCTTAAATTAAACGAATTAAAATGTAAAAAATAATTTTAGGACGGTATCTCAAAATGGATTTGACAAGCTTTGATGATATGTAAGATTATGTGAAAAAGTCTGCTTCAAATAAAAAAAATTTATGTTTTTGCCAATTTTTTTCTTATGCGTGATAAATAACCAAAGGATGGGGTGCAATGATTTTTACCTTGACATAAGACTTAAAGACACACATGTGAAAAAATTGGCAAAAACATGAAATTTTTAATTTGAAGCTGTGACTTTCACATAATAACATCAAAGCTTATTGTCAAATCCATTCTGAGATACCGTCCTAAAATAATGTATTACCTTTTAGTGCGTTTAATTTATGAGCGGTGTTTTAAAAAATTTTTTGAATACTTTTTAGTATTCATAAGTTTATACTTTCCCAGTACACACGAACGAAAAAATACTTTCGTTCAATTTAATCAATTGAAACGACACGTCGGTTTGTATTTTTGTAATATACAACTTGCTGTTCACTTTATCTAGATTAAATCTGTTAAAATTTCCAACCTAATAGTTGATTTCACCTGTTTTACTGAAACAAGAGAGAAACGTCGTTAGGCTAGGTTATACCATTATAATCCATTTTAGTACTGTTACTTACAAAACTAAATATATTTTCCTGTACTAAAATTTTATAATTTTAAAACAAGAGATAAATATTAAAAATTAAAAAACACGACTACAAAAAAAAAACATTTCTGACAATCAATCGCTTTTTAATTAAAGAGCGTGCGGGTGACACACCTTTGTATATATTATTTTTATATAAAATAAAGTGTAATTTTTTACTTCCTTGTACGAAGTAAAAGAACTATTGTGATTGCGAAAAATTTCGGTTTCCAGATTTCAACGGAAATATACTTTTTGATTATCCCTGAATCCATTTTGACTAGTTTCGGCGTGACGACTGTAAGTATGTATCTCACATAACTCAAAAACGATTAGCCATAGAATATTGAAATTTTTGATTTAGGACTGTTGTAACATCTAGTTATGCCACCTCTCCTTTTGAATGCAATCGACTGAAACAAAAGTGTCCAAAAAACCAAAAATTGGAAATATTATAGACTTTGAACTTTTCCTAACTGCAGTAATAAGCCCTTATTGATGATATCGATTTAATGAAATAACATAAATGGTACTTATTTTCATTGGTTCCAGAGTTATAGCCAAATACAATTTTAATTAATGAAATATTTAGATCTTAGATGAAGGCACATCGGTTCGAATCAGATTTCATCTTCTTTTTTTTTTTATTTAAATATATTGATTTATTAATAATTATTAACCCTTCATTGTAAACAAATTGTTACGATGAATAATAATTCAATAATAAAAAAAAAATATAAAATATCAGAAGTTATTAATGAAATAAAATTTTATGTTCTTTTCATTAAAAAAAAAAAAAAATTGAAAATGTAATTTAATAGACGTATAAGGAAGTCACGTGTTGTCCACATCCGATTTTTTAAATTTATTTCAAAGGGGGTCATACATCTAAATCGGTTCAACCGTTGAACTGCTACGTTGGAACATACATACATACATCCTAAATAAATTATAATCTTTTTTGGGCAGTCGTGTAAAAATATATATTTTAGGAATATATTATATTATATACTCATATATATATATATATATATATATATATATATATATATACATATGAGTATATTTTAGAAGTTATCTAACTGTAGTGTATAAGATAAAACCCACCGGTTTGGCCTAGTGGTGAACGCGTCTTCCCAAATCAGCTGATTTGTAAGTAGAGAGTTCCAGCGTTCAAGTCCTAGGAGAGACTGTTACTTTTATACGGATTTGAATACTAGATCGTGGATACCGGTGTTCTTTGATGGTTGGGTTTCAATTAACCACACATCTCAGGAATAGTCGACCTGAGACTGTATAAGACTACACTTCATTTACACTCATATATATCATCCTCTGAAGTAATACCTAAACGGTAATTCTCGGACGCTCAACAGGAAAAAAGTACGTAAAATAAATATTTTTTATTGTTTAGTATATAAATATTAATCGATTAGATCCAAAATCAAATAAACAATCGAGCAAAAATAATTGTATATTTATCTCTGTATGTATGCATTTATGTATTTGTGTACGTTATCAAACTATAATATACGGATTATTAACATAAACTACTTCACTATAGTGCAGATTTATTTTAATACAATACCGTATAATATTATCACAATAAATCCCGCAAAGCATCAATATTTATGGCGAACCACACTCTTGATACGTTATAGGAACGTTAGATGAAATCATTAAATATGTATACAAGGTCTGAATAATAAAAACATTTATCGTTAGTTTAATACGTGCTTTACCTATACGTAATGTAATGAATAGAATCTTTTTAAAATGGGTTCATCATGTACTGGTAGTTACGCTATTTTCAGCTGCTAATACATAAAGATAATCGATATAACCTTTATTACTTTACACTTGATATAAAACATACGATAAATGAAAACAGGTTTTTACGAATGTAAGATGAAAAGAATACCGTTAAAATTATAATTCAGTCAAATAATAATGCATCTAAAATGTTTTCATTAACAAAAAAATATGGTTGTTATAATTTAACTAGTCTGCCCCTCTATCCAGATCCTGGATCCTCGGACCCTCGGTCAGTCTAGGCGAATCTCGAAGCCAACTCAGCGGCTCCTCGGGGCCTTCCGGGGCCAAGAGGCCTCCCTCATGGCCGCAGACCTCACCTAGTTCGCCATTCTCAATTTGCCAGGGGAACCGGCGTCCTGAACACCCGCACACCTTGCTTCGGTTGCCATTCCAATCTACCCAGTAGGTTCCACCCCCTGGACCTCCCCGCATTGTACGTTATCCTCACGGTCGTGAGAATAATACAAATAAATAATAATTATAGGATCCAGGTTTTATAGAAATCTGAAAAGAAACTAAGTTACAAAAGATAGAATAATAGTAACTATGGTAACTATCGGAGTATCTGAGAAGAAAAGATTAGAAGCTTTTGAAATGTGGTGCTATAGGAGAATGTTAAAAATCAGATGGGTGGATAAAGTGACAAATGAAGAGGTATTGCGGTAAGATGAAGAAAGAAGCATTTGGAAAAATATAGTTAAAAGAAGAAACAGACTTATAGGCCACATACTAACGCATCCTGGAATAGTCGCTTTAATATTGGAACGACAGGTAGAAGGAAGAAATTGTCTAGGAAGGCCACGTTTGCAATGTGTAAAACAAATTGTTAGGGATGTAGGATGTAGAGGGTATACTGAAATGAAACGACTAGCACTATATAGGGAATCTTGGAGAGCTGCATCAAACCAGTCAAATGACTGAAGACAAAAAAAAAATGGTAACTAAAGTAACACACACCTTTGACGAGGATAAATTCATAACTTATTTCATTACCATGGTGAGAGAAATATAATAATGAAGAAAAAGGATTAATTTATCTTTTCCTTAACCAGAATATTTTTAGTTTACAACTTTACCCTACTTGGGGACGAAGAAATAATGAATATTTTTAATATTTAACCTTTTGGGAGCTAGGGCTTCGGTCGACGGCTTATAGTCTTCCCTGGGATAATACGATATATCCTGCAAATTTAAAAAAAAAATCGGGCGATAGGTTCTCACGTGATGCAAGAAAATAAAACTTATATATATTTCATACTCGTATATATATATATATATTTTTTTTTTTTTTTTCCGAATAAAACACTGATCTGTTAGATCGAAAGTGTACCTGATGCATGCGAAAGTTAGCCTTCAATCTACTAACAAATGGTCTGTTTGATTTAATATTCTGTTTGAATTTTTTAAATCGGACGATTGTTTGCTGAAATATTATAATAGCACCCATACACCTCCCAAAACAGTGCTCCAGGGGCACCCTGTTTGTTACCAGTTGATTGTGATGATTGGTCTAGCCTTCCACAGTATGCTCGCATACCTCACCACTCTAGCCTCACACGCAGTCCTCACGGGAAGCCCGTTATTGTAAAACTGAATTTCTTTAAATTTATTTAATTTTTTATTTAATTATTTTATTTAACGTAAATCAACTTCTATTATTTTTTTAATATTATTCATTCGATTGATTCGAATCATTCACTTCAATCGCAGCTCACACACTGATACAGACTCACAGTTCACAGTTTATTAATTCAATTCATTGAAGTTTGTGCTTCAACCGACAAATCTCCACTACTACATATACATACATATAAATGTGAAGAAGTGGGTCTGAAAATGAATTTGACCAAAACAAAGGTAATATACAACAGATGGGCTGCAGCAGGAGAGATAGTAGTTGACGACAACATCCTAGAAAATGTGGAAGAATATCTACCTGGTGCTGCTAATAAACACTACTAGGAAACAATAATAAAAACTACTAGAAACAATGCTAATTTCCTCCTTTGCCAATCAGAAAATCCTTCAGTTCTTTGGACATATTGCAAGAAAAGACGGAGAACCTCAAAAAAGCCATTGTAGAAGGAAAGATCGAAGGCGCCAGGGCACGGCAATCGACAGAAAGCAGATGAATAGACCAAATCAAGAATTTCACCGGTTTACCTCTCCAGGCGAATTGAAAACCCTACAGGATGATGACGCGTGGTCAGTAGGATCAAGACGCTCAGCAATGAGTAAAACGACTGATAAGAAAATTATTTTTTTATTATCTCAGTAAAATTACAAGAATTAAATTTATTTCGTAAACAAGGTCTGAGGTAAGGAGATTGGTTGTTTCCAATACAATTCAACCTAATTTTAGACAAAAAATCATGAAAACCTTTTGGAAAAAATAACAAAAGCGTTAAAATCTGAATCAAAATTTAAAAGTCGATTATCTCGCTTTTGTAGTGACCTATCACTTCTTACAGAATTAGAAGATATAATTTCCCAAATTAACGACCTAAAATAAACAGCAGATAAACAGACTTGCAGATTTTTTCCCGGAAAAAGAAACCATGACAAACCTAAAACATTACCCCAAAGTAAAGATCATAAGCCACCAGCATGGTCTAGTGGTAAACTCGTAGCAAAATCATTACTTAACAGCTTGTTTTCGAAGTCGAAGATTTTCAAATCCTAATAAGAGTTAGTTAGTTACTTTGATATGAATTTGAAAACTAGGCAGTGGATACCGGTGTACTTTTGGGTTGGGGTTTAATTAACCATATGTATTAGGATAGTGGTTTGCCTGAATCTGTACAAGACTACACCTCATTTGCATTTCATACATATCATTTTCATCTCAATGGGTCTTGTGGGGGGGGGGGAGGGGAGTTGTTTATTATTTACTAGTTGAATGGGTTGCAAAGTACACAATAGAAATAAAAAAATATATATATACGAGTAGACTAAATATGAAAAATAAATATCACAACCTAATTTGACTTTTTAACAAAAAAATATACTGAATCTAGCTTAAAAAACTATAATATAATTTCAAATCATATCAATATTAGAAAATATTTAGTAACAAAATCAATAATAATAAAATAAAAATCTTTCTGTTTCTTCGTAAGATAACTGGCAAGTACATTAAATTATTTACTGATTTGAAATAAAATTGATATGATGTTTTCATATGATAAATAATTCAAGAACAGGTGAGTTTATTTCTTTAAGAAACCTGACCCTATTCTCACGCATTCTCAGATCTTTAATTTATAAATAAAGAAAATCAATGTTTTTCAACATAAACAATATGACTAATTTAAAACTGCACATCAATTCTTTAAATTTTAAACAAATTTGATTGGATATAAATTTTTTGTTGTGTAAATATTTATTTTGGGAATTATAGTTACAGTAAGAGTAAAGACGAGGAAAATGCTGCTGTAAAGAATTAAGAGAGAGAGACAGATTAGTGCATATAAATCATCATTTATTTTGTTTAATAGATGAAAGGAATAGATCTATAAAAAAGAATCCTACCGGATTGGTCTAGTAAACTCGTCGTTGTAAATCAGCTGTTCTCGAAGTCGAAGTTCTCATAGTCAAATTATAATAAAGGACTTTTATTCGGATTTGAATACTTGATCGTGGATATCGGGGTTCTTAAGTGTTTTTTTTTTAACCTCCAATATCACCGTTAGGTATTGCTTCAGAGCAGAGGCTGAGATGAATGATTTGTAGCGTGTGAAAATGCCATGTCTGACCGGTATTCGAACCCAGGACCTCCGGATGAAAGGCCGAGACGCTACCGTTTGAGCCACGGAGGCCGGCGTTCTTTGGTGGTTGGGTTTCAATTAATCACATGCCTGAGGAGTAGTCGACCTGAGTTTGTTCAAGACTATACATTTATTGGTACAGTTACATTACACTGATAAGTCGCTAATGACTTTAATTGTTGATGCGACTATAAATAAAATTATTAGAAAAAATAAAAAGGAAAAAAAGAAAAGAATATCATTAAGATTACAATCCAAGGACATAAAGATAAAAATAAACATAACGTTTTTTTTTTTTGATAAAATTGTTTTTAAACGAAAAATAAAAAATTAACGTAATTAAAAAGAAGTAATGAATAGTATTTATTTCAGTTGTTCAATAAATGGTTCATTTAAAAAATCAACAAGGAACTTGGCAAAAAAATATGTTAAAAATAGCAACATAATGAAGAATTAAATTTGAATGTAAAGAATTATACCAGACGAAAAAAAAATTTCTATTTTTTGATCATGTTGAACTTCGCATTATTTTTGGTACAACCCTTGTACAATGCTTATTCTTATTTTTTAATTAGATTATGCTTACCTGCAGCTTATTTCGCAATATATATATTCAATAAAATTAATTAGTATAAACATACTTCATAAATTCGATAGATTAAGATCAAATCGGTCTTTACTAATATTGTTCGAACACTGAATAATTATTAATAACTGCCCGCCATCTTAATGATAAGAATCTTTCTTTATCTTTTGTACCATACAATCTCCTAAGGGGGTGAAACTGAAAACTACAGTATGTTATTCTTTTAACCAACAGTAACAACATTATAAACTTAGGGTTGGAGTAAAAAAGAAAGAAGACGGTTACAATTAGGTGATACTACTTTTAGCATCGGGGTATTTTTGAAAAAGAAGGGATGATCTGGCACTCTTCCCAAATATGACCTAGATGAACGACATTGTATATAACCAATACTAAAATAAAAGCGATTCATGCTAGCTAGCTAGACTTTAGCTAGAAACCAAGTGGAGTTGGCTAGACTAGACTAACGGTGTTTACTTTAAACTATTAAAAAAAAAGGGAAGATTTTTGTCCCGCCTGTTGGTTTGCTGCTATAGGTACCAGGGAAACCAAAAACAGCAGGGAATATGTTTTACTATTTTAAAATATAGTGTGGCAGTAGAAAGGTACATCTGAAAACATATTTATTTTCAACACCAATTTATAGCCAGACACACACACATACATACATAACATATATAGATATATATACTCAGACATTTGAATACAAACATTATGAACTAGAACATGGTAAACTATGAACAACCCACGCAATAGATTTAAAAAGCTAATAAAATCGCTTAAAAAATAACGTCATTAGAAACTAAACGAATACTTTTTATAAATTTATAAATTACAGATTTATAGTCAATTTAAAAACAAACACTCCCTACCGATATACTAACCTCAACTATAATGCAAACTTCAAAAAATCAAAGCTTAATGAATAAATGAAAAAGTTTTTTTTTTTTGAGGTTTTTAGGGGCATCGACTACTTTGGTCATTAGCCCCATCCCACTTCAAAAAAAAAGAAAAAAAAAAAGGTTCTTTAATTCATATTTCCATGAAGAAAATAAGTGATCAAAATTTCAATCTTCTAATTTAAAATCCAACAAATTACCGCCTAGGCTTTCCTTTCGGCCATCCTTTCTTACGTTTTTCCATTCTGCGAACGGCCTCAACTTCCGACGACAGAGTGTCTGAGGCTTCGGACATGGCATCGTCTTCTCTTTCTGACGCCAATGACGTCCGCCGGCTTACATCAGGTGATGAAAGCTTCAATGGTGCTGTGAGCATCGTTGCAATTGAGTCTAAACTTGCAACCGATGCACTTTCGGCGACTGATGAACTTGATTCAATGTCTAAGGCTGTGCTTGGGCCGGCTGATACAGATGCTCTCGCCACAGTTGTTCTCTGAGCTTTTGGGGCCTCTGTAGGTACGGTTTTAATATCGTCTGTGTCTGGTGCTTTTTCGATGGTTACTTGCACCTCCATTTTGGTTGACGCAGATTTTTCCTGTACTCTTGTCACAGTATCCTTAGCTATATGACTCGTCGTCGGGGTGATCTTTAGATCTTTGTCGGATAAATCAAGATTTTTCTTCATTACGTCTATTGCTGGAGTTATAATCGAAGATTTTGCCGGTTTTTTAAACTGCGCTGGTACGGGTCTTCTGTCGGCGACGTCAGTCCGGGAATGAGCCTTCTCATGTTTACTTTGTTGTGTCTGATGAGTCGACTCGATCTTGGAATCAATGATTCTTTCTATCATTGTCGCGAGACTTGGTGCCATCGTATTAAGCAACTGCTCCACGTTGATAAGTGGAAAAAGTATTGTTCTACCCTACTAAACGGCATTTGTATGCGTCTCCCTTAGCCTAAAAAACGGAATGTACTTTTTTACCAGCAATAAATTCCGATTCATTAGTACATGTATCGTGGTGGTCAGGTGTATATTTGTTATATTTTATAAATCGATATAGCGTATATATATATATATATATATATCGGAGAGGCGAGGAGATTTGTCAGGGATTCAACGTTTTGTGCTTCACTCATTCCCACCATTACAAGTGGAGAATATATAAGATTACAATAAAGTTCAATTAATAAAAATGAGTAGATAACTCGTACAATGAAATAATTACAAATGATAATTATCACTTATCAATAACTCAGTAGCACACGAATTACAATATAAGATTAATTCAAATAATATTAAAACAACTTGCGATAGACCGAGGCTCAGGGAAATAACGAATTCGCGATCACCAGGACGTCTGTTCGATCTGGGTTCCAAAGCAAGACTACCCTTTTACCATATTCTCAAATAATATACCTACTGCATATTTCCTTTTCCTTATTAATTTTATGATACCCCTATCGTCCTGGGATCCCGACTACGTTGACAACCATGTGCCTACCTAGGCCTAAGCCTACCGCAATAAAACAATTTAAACCTTATTTTACAAAATATTACAAGTAATAGTACATTTCTTAAAACTACTAAAAATACCGATATTCTAAAGAATATTCTCATCGTTTTGTCGGAAGATACTCCACTGTACTTTATTCTCCGACATATATATATATATATATATATATATAGAGAGAGAGAGAGAGAGAGAGATACGAAATATATATCGATGTTTTGGGAAAATATAGTACTTTTTAACCGGATCCAAATTTTCGGAAAAAATCACAAATATTTCGAAAACGGTCGGTTGTAGAGCTCTGAAAAATTTGTTCGACCCCCCCCCCCCCGCCGGACGACACCCGATCCAGTCTCAGTAGTACCCATCGAATGATAATATTTCAAGTGCCCCCGAGGCGCTTGAACATCTGTACTTCGTGATGAATGGCCTAAAGAGTAGAGTGCAAACACGCTAAAGAAGAAGTTAGCAAAAACATCAAATTTTTAATTTGAAGTTGTGACTTTCACATAATCTTACATATCACCATCATAAGCTTGTTGTCAAATCCATTCTGAGATACCGTACAATTTTTTTTTTTTTTTTTTACCTTTTAGTGCGTTTAATTTAAGAGTGGTGTTTTTAAAAAAAATTTATATATTTTTTATTTATGTGATAGTTTTTCTTCATAAAATAATAAACTATAACCATAAAGTATGCACCGTAATGTACCGATCATTAGCGGAAAATCCCGTTTAGTTAATGTCAATTTCTAGAGTTAAATTTTTAATTTTACTTTATTTATATGTAAATTTTAATCATTCAAAAAAAAAGTGTATACACAAGAGGTAATCAACTTTGGACCAACTATAACAATTCGTCTTTCTTATAACTCATTTTTGGCTCAACTAGGCTATACATTTTTTTCCTTAAATTTATCATTCCTCTCACACAATTTTTTTTTAAAAGAGTCTTCTTTGAATAATAACTTTTTCTTTTACCTAAACCATGATTGTATCGTCAAATCAACAACTACTTATATTAAAAGAAAGATTTTATATACTCCTTTAAATACCACGTAAAAAAAAAAAACATTAAATACTCGTGTACCGGTTATTTCAATTGATTGAGTTTTAATTAAAACGGCAATCTGAGGGAAGAGTGACCTGATAGAAGAAAATATAGTTTCTAAATTTTAATTTGATATATGCTGCGTTGCAAAGTAAAATGTTGTCGAGAAAAAATGTTTTTCTTCGTTTGAAACATCGGAAGCTTTTTCTACTTTTGTTTTTAAATCAGTCATTTTCTAAATAAATCTATTTTAAACATAAGTTTAATGACAAATTTAATCTTATATACAAAGAAAATTGTTAAAATAATTGGTTTAAATGATTTTACAAATAACTACTTAATATAATTTATTTAATTAAAATAAATATAAACTTTTTTTTTAAATAAAGATATTTTATATCAATTTATGGGGAAAACAATCAAGAGTAAAGTAATTTTGTGAGTGATTTAAGAATAGATTTTAAAAGTTAAAATTATTAAACATTCTTAGATTGTCGAAATTTTTTCTATGTTATAATACATATCAATAAGGCATCACTGTAAAAAAAAGGACATTACTGCGTGAAGATGTGCAATTTTTCTATTAACGCCTCGTTTAACGTTTTAGTTTAACTACCAAAAAACGAAACAAAGAATAAGTTATACGAATTATTGTCACGTGAAATATTAGTTACGGTAATCAGATCTGAAATATATATATATATTTCGTCAAATTGTAAATAATAGGTTTCTTTTTTGAAGACAGATATAACCAAAAATGCCAATATTTTTTCTGTTTAGAAAGGGCGTTTAGTTTAGACATAGATGTTAAAACATACAAGGGTGGTTCTGTTGTGACCAGACACAGATAATATGGTAGAGGTGAGGGTGGCTTGAGCATGAGGATGAAGTGGGTTTGTAGCGGTTAAAATTAAGGTTTACAGAAGGGGTGGGTGTGACCTAAAAGACCTTGACCACAAACTGACGTCATGTCTAGTCTAGCCACCGCATTCA
This sequence comes from Lycorma delicatula, assembly GCF_047948215.1. NCBI lineage: Eukaryota > Metazoa > Arthropoda > Insecta > Hemiptera > Fulgoridae > Lycorma > Lycorma delicatula. The sequence goes on along the minus strand of NC_134464.1, from coordinate 99,806,370 downwards.
TATAGATTTATGGAAGGGACATTTCAGCGGTAAGAGATAATGAATGTCCTTTGAAGACGTCAGGGATATTTCTACTACTAATACAAATCCGGTGACTATGATATACCAAAGGAGGGTCGTTTCTACAGTCTGGACGATGAGAATGCGTGCTATTTTTCTTTTTTCCATCGTAGAATAGTATACTAATATTATAGTGAAGAGTGCAGATCTAACGTAAAACACACACAAATAAAAATATACAGACGCACGCACACACAGATGCGGCAGGAGTGCAGTCGTGTGGAACACCATCTGACGATTAAGTGTCTTACCCATTACTTCATCTAACTTTGACATCCCGACAAAGGAACACACTACTACTAACTAAACTAAAGAGAGAAAAGGAGATTAGTAGAAGATTGTGTGTGTGTGTTTTAAGCATAAGTTCTTTGTACCTGAACAGTACGAATAAATGCAAATTTACTAATGAATTATGCATTTTATTGATATAAATAGCTAACTTCAATTTATTCTCATAAAAGGTTTATTACTGTTAAAAGAAAATTAATAAATAAAGAAAATAAATAAAACGTAACGGTATTTTTTAACCGATGAATTTTTAGAAATTTTTATTTAGTTATCTATTTTAAAATAATTTTAGTTGATCACAAAATTAATTAAAGCTAGTTGTCGAAATAATTAATGAAATATTTTGTATGTAAAACTTCACTTGTTATTTTATAAGATAAAACGGTTTATTTAACTTTCAAATTTATATTTTCAGTAAAATATTGCAATGAATTTTAACTTAGCTTTTCCATAAATTTAAAATTTGAAGAATTTTAAATGTAAGGCAACTAAACACCACTTCCAAAGTTTACTGGTGCCTAGGTTGTGCCTTTAAGTGGTGTAAACTTCTGGAAATAAATTGACAGCAGTTGATAATAATGGAGTTAAATATTCAATTCATAGTTTGATCTCTAGGCCAAATCGTACAAAATACGAGTTCCTAAGAATTTATAACAGAGAACATCCAAATCTGATTCTTTTAATATATTTTATAAAACCTTCCTTCAATAGTCTCGTTTTAAATTTTTTCCTATTGATTTATTTGGAAGATTTTCTAAATAATAAATCACCAGATTTGCATAAACCATTTAAATATTCTTTTTAATGTTTAATATTTAGTATAAAGCTTAAAAAGTTTCAAATAATTAAAATATTATATAACGAAATTTTAAAAAAATTATTTTAAAAAAATTAAGGTTAAAAATTAAAATATATTCTTGTATTACAGACTATGCTCTTTAACTTCTTTATATCAACATTCAAAATTAGGATCTTTACGTCATCACTTTTGATTCTTTAACATTTTTTTTATCGTGACAAATTATTTTGCTTTTGCAAAATTTACATACTAGTTGCTGGCCTTTTGTTTCACACGAACAGCGTTTCCGCGTAGAAATTAAAATAGAGGTGTAAAACAATTTTTTTTGCCTTCAGTCATTTGACTGGTTTGATGCAGCTCTCCAATATTCCCAATCTAGTGCTAGTCGTTTCATTTCAGTATACCTTCTACATCCTACATCCCTAACAATTTGTTTTACATATTCCAAACGTGGCCTGCCTACACAATTTTTTCCTTCTACCTGTCCTTCCAATATTAAAGCGACTATTCCAGGATGCCTTAGTATGTGGCCTATAAGTCTGTCTCTTCTTTTAACTATTTGGCGCAATACCTCTTCATTTGTCACTTTATCCACCCATCTGATTTTTAACATTCTCCTATAGCACCACATTTCAAAAGCTTCTAATCTTTTCTTCTCAGATACTCCGATCGTCCAAGTTTCACTTCCATATAAAGCGACACTCCAAACATATACTTTCAAAAATCTTTTCCTGACATTTAAATTAATTTTGGATGTAAACAAATTATATTTCTTACTGAAGGCTCGTTTATCTTGTGCTATTCGGCATTTTATATCGCTCCTGCTTCGTCCATCTTTAGTAATTCTACTTCCCAAATAACAAAATTCTTCTAGAGAAATGAGAGAAAAAATATACGGTTAAAAAATAAAAAGCAGGTTATGGGAGAATTTGACCCGATTTTGTTTTTTAAATGGTATAAGCATTTACGCATGTACTTAGCTTTGAATGTAAAGTAGGAATATGTTTGTAAAATCTTAAGAAAATTGACTCCAAAGAAAGGATCTAATCCATCCTTGGAAGATATTGATTACAGACTTTTACCAACAAATTGCTTCATATATACAGGAATCTTTATATCAAACTTTACCAAAATCGGTATATCCAGTCAAAGTTATTAAGCTTCAATCACGTCAACTAAAGTACAATACATAATGTTCGTAGTACGTACGTTCACTTTTGTTTTATTTCTGAGCTCCTTGGAAAGTGAAACGTCAAAAAATGGAAAAAGCTCATAACCTTTTTTGACTGATTACCATACTTTACTTCTTACAGCGTAGCTAGAGTTATGATACCAAAAAAGTAAAAATGCCTTTTTTTAAAAAAAAAAAAAATATATTGTATGTATTCATATTTAACAAAGAAGTTAAAACATTTTGTTTGCTGGTTTAAACTTTACTCAAGTTTTGTGTAAAAAGATAACTCAGAACTTCTTTTTAGTAGTAAAGCTCCACAATTTTTTTGTTTGTTCAATCATAAATTTTAAGTTTTAACAAAAAATTGAATTTTCCAAAAGAAACTCTTTCTCCCTTTAACCCGGTTTTTTTTATGAATTTGATAAAAAGTATTAGTATAATATTAACATAAATATATATGTCTGCCTGCACTAAAATTTAGTAATATTTCATAAAAATTCAAGGCTTGAAAAACTATTTCACTTTATATATTTTCAATCCATTAAAAAATACTATGATAAAATATATAATTTCATAAATATATTTAAAAGTAAACAAAGAAAAGATCAAAATTTAATTCGATCTTTTCCTCCTAATTTACGTTATTCAAAGTTATTAATCATACATGATAAACTGTTATTACAAAAGTTGGATTATTATTCCATTTTTTTTTCTTCTTATAATTAATAATAAAATTATTTCTATTTTATGAATTTGTAAGCGTAATTAATTGTCAGATTTAAATTTATTGTTAACGTATTTAAATTTAAAAAAAAAACTAGTATATAAAAGCAGGTGTTTTGTTTAAAACCATTCTTCATGTCATCTTGACAAATTTTATAATGCTTGTAAAATGTACGCTGGCTCAAGTATTTCCGCCTGGGCAACACAACAGACCAGACTAGAGCCAGGCTATCGGACAGAAAAAGAGGAGAATTTATATTTGAGAGGGGTTCTTATCACTTTGTCAACTTCCTGCTAGAGAGACTCTTATATAGCCTGAATGCAAGGTTGAACAGAAATGGTCATAAATATCGTGCTAGTACTGTGACCCTGGTCCACCACAAGACGTGGAAGGAGATATTTGTACAAAAAAAAAAACATTTCATCATTCTACCCTTATCTTCTGCGACGTTGCCACCCCATACAGACTCGTAGTACAGCCTGTTGCTCTCAAAAAATTTTTCTTAGGTTTTGTTCACAACCTTCATCATCATTATCAACCTGAAATTGACCTGTATGTCCATCCCTTTCAAAAAAAAAATCCTTCCCTCATCGGATTTAAAAGAAAAAAAATAACAGACAGAATATGTCTCGTTCCTAGACCGGTCTGGACAAATTCTTAGAAATGCAGAAGTGATTTTTACGTGTATTCTTTTATTGAATAACGGTTATTTACCTTTTGACCTCCGATGAACTATTTTTTAACTTACTTTTTATATATTTCAGGACCGTAATTCTAACTGTAAGTAAATTAATAATTAATTTCTAGAAAGCCATTTTTAATAAGTTATACATCTACATTAAAATAAATACAAAATATTTCAAATTTTTACGAGTAGATGTTCATAAGATTTGCGAAAAGGAAATTAAACATATTATTTTTTAATAATAATGGATAAAATATATTCATAAAATTAATAAATAAATGCTTTCATTAGGCTTATTAACATAATCAGTATAAATAATAAAAATACAGAGTGAATTACGATGTTCTGTCGGGACTTTCAAAACCTATTCTTCTTCTGAAAAAATATAATTCCTAAAAACATATATCTTAAAATGCTTCGTTTGCAAGTTACGGCTAGCGAAAGATCTCTCACTCGGACCTTTAGCTACTCCGGTGAAATGTGGTCGTACTAAAATTTTTAGGTCATTAATTAAGGAAAAAAAAATTATTTCTTATGGTATTTGCTGAAAAATCGCCAAAAATAGGTCCAAGAACAGTATCTGCAATCATTTTCGAGAAATCTGGAGTGAAAACCAATAAATTGGGGTAATTTTTTTTTTATTATGATTGACATACAATAACTTAGCTAAATGGACAATAAATACATCAAACTTTTAAACAAAACTTGTAGAGAATTTAATTCTGAACAAAATTCTGTAAGATAAGTTGAATAAAACAAAGAAAAGTTAGAAAAATTTTAATTTTATTTAGAAACCATTTACTACGCCAAACTGTGTTATATAATAACAATTTATAATAATGTTAAAAAATGAGCCCGCCATTTTCAACCTATTTCTTGACACGCTTCTGTACCGCTTTTGTTGCTCCTTCTTCAGGGCCGTCATTAAGTTGCTCAGCCGCATCTATAATGCAGACAATTAATTTCTCATCAGAATGTATTTTTGTTTTGTATAGAATATTTTTCATCCATATCCAAACGCACTATTAGATAGCGAATTTGTTTCCAGAAAATTGTGAAAATACGCGCTAATTGTTTTGTGATCTATATCCTGCGATTCGAAAAAAGGATTTCTTATTCAGTTGCGGCAGCTGAAGGATTACCATTACACACATTCAAAATGAATACCGTATCAGTGTATTCCTCTGTTGTAAATAAGTACGACATTACTTCATTGGTAACCGATCACGTTCAAATTAAAATTCACAGAAAATCTTCGCTAATGACAGTACAATTTACAGCACCCGATATACTTAATGCAATATGCAGAATGATTTAAACACCAAAACAGCATTATGAATTATTGAGCACCTGCTGTTATTATTTTGCCAGCTTTGAAATAATATTTTTTAAATTAATTTATTGTACTTCTGTAATTTAATAAAAAATTATCTTAGTAATTTTTATTATTTATTTTTATTTTACTTTTATTTTTTATTATTTATTTTTATTTTTTTATGTTGTGTATTTTCCAGTTATTTTTTAAATTTTTTAACAGTGAATTCTATTTTTTAGAAATTTTCCACATTGCCAAAACAGAATTTGGTTTTTGTTTACATTAAATAAGTACTTTTCTGAGAAATATCAATAATGCAATGGTTCTAAATAAGATTCGAATTTTTCTAAATTTTTTTTGTTTTATTCAACTTATCTTGCACAATTTTGTTCAGAATTAACTCTTCTGCAAGTTTTATAAAAATGTTTAATGTGTTTAATACCACTTAACAAAGTTATTGTACGTCAAACGTAAAAAAAAAAATTATTTACCACAATTTTTTGATTTTCACCCCAGATATCTCAAAAGTTACTGCAGAAGTCGTTCCGGGACATATTTTATTAAATTTTTCATTTCCTACACCATAAGAAATCACTAATTTTTTTCCTTAATTAACGTTCTAAAAATTTTAATACAATCTCATTTTACCGAGGTAGCTGAAATCTAAACGAATCTTTCTCCGGCCGTAATTCGTAAACGAAGCATTTTAAAACGTAAGTTTATATGTAATTTTTTCATTATGTTTACGAGTAGAATAGATTATAAAAGTCCCGGGAGAACTTCGTGATACAGTCTGTATATTAACCATCTGTTACCAATGAAGTTTAATAAAAAAATATAAAAAAAATAACCTCAAGTACTTTAACGTCCTTGTCAGAAGTATAAACATATAAATTATCAAAAATATTATACAAGTCACAATTTTTCTTTAGTTGTTATTTAAATTTAACAAAAAGAAACATTTTACTGTTATTATTATTGTTATGTCCCCGGTGCATTCCATTATCTTACACGGGGCGGAAGTGCGGGCCTAGTCATTAAGATTCGGGAGAAACCGGAAGCAGTTCGCGCAGGTGCAACGCACCGTGGCCTTACGAGTCGCTTCCGAGTATCGGACGGTTTCCGATCCTGCCTTACTGATGGTTGCCGGCGTTATTGCTCTTTTGGCAATGAAGCGCCAGGCGGTCTAAACGAGGAGACGGGCAGGCGAATACCAGGAGACCATCGCAAAGGAGGAACGGACTCGGACGTTCCTCGCATGGCAAGAAACCTGCGACTAAGAGACCAGAGGACGATGGACCGCAAAGCTTATCCCTCAGGTGACGTTCTCAGTCCCCAAGGACTGTGAACGGAGCGGCGGCATGGAGTGGTGGATTACTACGTGACTCAGTTTTTAATAGGTCACGGATATTTCCGCGCTTATCTCCATGCCATAGGGAAATCCCCGTCCCCCTAGTAGTGGGACGGGGATTGCCCCATTCATGATGTATTGATGTACATGTACATGTACATCTATACATGTACATGTACATGTACTCAATACATCTATTGAGTACATGATGTATTTGATGTATTAGTACATGATGTATTGCCCCATACATCGGGGCAATAGAGGCCTATTGCCCCGATGTATGGGACGACGCCGAGCGCACTATTCTCAAATATGTTAGTTGGGCAGTAGATCGAGGGACACTAGATGCGGATCTCCGGAACACTGAGCCCCTACAACGTGGTTGTAGGGGCACCGTGACCTGAGCAGCTTTCTTCGTCGGGAGCATTCTTAGGACCAAGAAGGGCGACCTGGATAGTCCTGAGACAGGATGTGATATATATTTTTAGTAGTTGACGGGGTGTGCCTACCCATTTTAGTAAATATATGACAAGTTAGAGGTTGGGACACGTAAGCCGGTGGTGTATAGCACAGCGCTTAGTCCGCTCACGCTGTTAGGTAAGCTCTAGAAGCTACTTAGGACACTGGTCGCTAAACTGTTTCGAGGCTCAGTAGCCGTTTATGACACAGACATTCGGTCTTATGCTTTAGGGCGACCGAATGGGATGGTGGCGGGAGAAATGCCAAGCAAACCTAGCCAAGTCCTGAGACAGGTGAGAATTAAGTAGCGGCCTTCTCAGGATAGGAGAACTCGGTCTGAAGTAATATATGGGTTTCGGGTCTCGAATCCTGGTAGAAGGGAATGTTTTTATTTGGTAGTCTCCTGATAGCGTCCGGTTTCCACTAGCAGTGGAAACCGGACACTCCGTGCGTAAATGCATTTCCACCTCCCGTTCAAAAAAATAAAACGAAAAAAAAAAATGTATATCTAAAAGAAACACTAAAAAATACGCTTAAAATTATTATTCATTTACTTTAAATCAATTCCTCGCGCATATCACAATCTGCTTAGTCTACAAAAAAAAGTGCAGTAGTTCATACACATTCTTTCTAAGCGCCATTCAATTTTGAAGGCGACTAACCTGATACTGTCATATAAAAATTTAATTCTATCATTACTAACATCAATATTTTCTGCGTAAAATGTATATAGCAAATTTTTTATGGAAATGTAAAATTGAAGTCATAAAAAAAAATTATGGTAATAAAATTTGATATTGTAGAATATTTTTCATTTATTTTTATTTATTAATCTGCCGAGTAATTTTTTTTTTTTGTCTTCAGTCATTTGACTGGTTTGATGCAGCTCTCCAAGATTCCCTATCTAGTGCTAGTCGTTTCATTTCAGTATACCCTCTACATCCTACATCCCTAACAATTTGTTTTACATATTCCAAACGTGGCCTGCCTACACAATGTTTTCCTTCTACCTGTCCTTCCAATATTAAAGCGACTATTCCAGGATACCTTAGTATGTGGCCTATGTCTGTCTCTTCTTTTAACTATATTTTTCCAAATGCTTCTTTCTTCATCTATTTGCCGCAATACCTCTTCATTTGTCACTTTATCCACCCGTCTGATTTTTAACATTCTCCTATAGCACCGCATTTCAAAAGCTTCTAATCTTTTCTTCTCAGATACTCCAATCGTCCAAGTTTCACTTCCATATAAAGCGTCACTCCAAGCATACACTTTCAAAAATCTTTTCCTGACATTTAAATTAATTTTTGATGTAAACAAATTATATTTCATACTGAAGGCTCGTTTAGCTTGTGCTATTCGGCCTTTTATATCGCTCCTGCTTCGTCCATCTTTAGTAATTCTACTTCCCAAATAACAAAATCATTCCAAAAGCTAAATATTTTCCGATGTTCTTACAACTTTGCGATGTTGAGATTTTATAAATTTTCTAGAATAAAGTTAACGTTAAATAAACACAAAGAAGTGCTGTCCTCCATGGCACGAGTGGTAGCATCTCCGCCTTTTATCGGGAAGTTTCTTGTTTGCATCCCAGTCAGGCATTGTATTTTCACACACTACAAAATTCCCATTTGATCCCATCCTTTGAAGTAATATCTAATAGTAATCCCAGAGGCTAAAAAAAAAAAAATACAACAACAAAGTGGATTATCAAAATTTCACTTCTTTATTTCTTATTTTTTTATAAAAAATAATTCGATTCGTTTTTATTTTCGTTCCAACCGACCACTACGGATCAGATTTTATAGTTTTGACTTCTTTTTCTTTTCCAAAAAGTTTTCATTCTTTTGCTGTCTTGTTGCCTTTCTTCCGTCTATCTACTCAGGTTTATACCCATATTTTTCTTCTGGAAACTTAAATTCTCGAGTCAGTTATCTAAAGTTAGCTCTGTTTTTAGCTCAGATCCTTAGAAATGTTTAATGTTTTAAGATCTGGGTGACGAGTCATCTATATGAATTAAATCCTAAAATTTTTTCATCAGAGATGATATTGAGATTTCCATTTTGAATGAGGAATGTTGAAATTGACTTATTAAGTTGGTTTCTATTTCTTTAAACCATGTCTTTGTGGCTCTGTTTATATAGAAATTAAATTTTTTTTTTGTCAATTTTTGGTTATTCATTTTGCATAAATGTCCATAAGATTGTATTCTTCTTTTACGGATTAAGTTCCCTCTTTTATCTGTAAAATTTATTTTTCAATTTATAAATTTCATCTTCATATTTTGGTAAATAATTTTTTTTTTTAATTTTCCATTCAGTGCTGGTTCGATTCTTTATTAGACAGAAGAAATTTAGTTTATGCATCAAATTTTGTTGCTTTGATATCCAGGATTGTTTATCGTAATGTAACAAAAATGTTTTTACATCAGATATTACAATCAGATGTGTTGCACAAAACCATAATTCAAAGGATTCATTGACAACGTAATAAAGAACAATCTTTTTTTCAATTTGTTGACAAAGGAACAAGATATGGTTAATTAGTAAACTAAGAAATTTAAACAATAAAATTAATATTCTGCAATAGTATACTGATTAATTGTAATTAATTAATAAGAAATGTTGTTGGCTTAGTAAAGAGAATTAATGTAGATTATAGCCCACGAATATAAATATGTCCATGTATAACACACCAAACCCTTTTAAAATAATACACGTATTTTCATCTTTGTCTCAAAGTATTAAAAAAAAAAAAGAAGTGAAAGAATTTCTTGCAAATTGTTAATTAATTCTACGAAACAAGAGAACGTAGGTAATGGAGAGTTTTACACCTTAATTTTTTAATGATTAAAATGTATGCATTGTAATACATAACAAAATATGCTATCATAAAGGCGTGAACGCTTTATATGAAGGTAATTTATTTCATACATGAATGTTTTTACATATTTTCAAGGAAAAAATATAATTTTTTTAATATTGTATGTTTATAAAATATATGAGCATATAATATATATATATATATATACAGACGAGTATATATCGTATATATCTGATGGTATGGAAATGGACACCTATTTAATTTTCTACCCACTATTTCTTAACATATCCTAACTAAACGCTCGTTATTTATTGATTAAGGACAAATTCTTTTTTAATACATTAATATTCCATTATAAATTATTCAATTAATTTAATTATTTTAAATATATGCAACCGCTTAAACTATTTTTGTTGTTGATGTTATAAATAGTAAAAAAAAAACAAAAAACAATTAAATATTCAAAAATAAAATAATCAGTCAAATATAATTTTTTCACTGATTATCATATATATTTTAAATATATATTAAGAAAAATTTATTTTCTTAAATTTTTGTTCCACATAAAAAAAACGTATCAATTTTACGTATTATGTTTTCAAATATTTATTGTTAATTTTTCATTTATCTTCTTTCTATTTTATTTCATTACTTTTGTTTTCAATGTAAAACTCTTAACAATGGAACAAGTATGAGATTCATTAATTAATCTAATTCCGTTTTTTTTCTACTTCAAAAAAAATATGTCATTATCAGAAATTTTTAATAGTTATTTTTTTTCTTTGATTTTTATTTCACTCTGGAGTTTTTTCCTTGAAGTACTTTATTTATTGTGTCATATAAAAATTAAAAATTGAAAGAAATTTATTACAGCCTTTGTTCATCTTGAAAATTAAAATCTAGACCTCGAGTTTTTATAAATAAATAAAAAAATCAAAGGATATTTTAAGGAAATTTAAATGTTCCATATTAAATTTACAATATTTTACTAAAAAGTTTATTAATCGAACCATCTGTACATTATCATCCATAATGAAAAAATGTTATAATTTTTATTTACATTTTTAACAGGTACTACCATAAACAAATCAATGAATGTTTAGTCTACCCTGGTAGGTGACCAAATCTTTTACATATACACCCCTTTTATTTTGACCTCTTTTAATGGGAGGTCTTTGTTTGTATAATACTATCTAGTAAGCATAGAAAAGAAGCTATATTACCGAAGTGTTGAAAGGGCTGTTGAAGAAGCTGTGGGATAAAACGGAAACCTGCTGTTTTTTTTTCTTATTTTATTGTTTTTTTACCCTTTTTTTTTATCAATATAACTGGAAGTTGAAGACGACATCTTTGTCTCCCTAGTAGCCATCCAGCAATCGTTTCTAGTCAGGGTGGCATATTGTTTACATCTTTCTTCTAGTATTTTATAAACATAAAAGCCCCCGATCCCTCTTCTCATTAATTTTAGTACACTTATAATACGCAAGGCGTTGAGATGAACGAGACAAACAAAAAAAGTTAAAAGAAAAAAAAAACAGATTACAAATATTCTGGTAGACCAAGCCAATGTCTGAGGGGTGGACGAGTATTTTTAGGCAGTCGACCGGCAGCACACCAACGGCTGGCATGTGTGGGAGGCGGACACATACATAAGCATACAAAACACTCACACACACTTAAAAATACAGTGTATATATAAACATATGGGCACAGGAAGAGTTGGGGACATGTGGAAACCCTGACCACAAAAAAAGATAGAATCTAAATAAATTAATAAATAATAAATTCTTTAATATTCCTCTATTATTAATAAAGGCTGTATAAATTAAAATTTTGTGGTTATGTTAAGGTCTTAATTTTACTTTATTTAAAAAAAAAAAAAAAAAACCACCCAAAAATTCTCAATTTTATAATTGTTATACATCCTTACTGCTGATTTTTGAAAAAATTGATCCAATCTAAACCAAATTTAAATGGTAAAACATCGATATATAAGCACGATCATTATTGTTTTTTAATTTATTCATAAATTTTTAAAAATTATTCATAATACTTTGATACAGTTTCATTGTTATTTTTGTTTACGTATGAAATATTAAATTTCTTTTCAACACAATTTTCTCATAATTTTTAATTATCGTTTATTAAAAAAAAAAAAGATTGCAGTAGTATCGAGTTATTTTTCTAACCTCTAATTAAAAATAAAATTAACTAAATCTAGAAGAACAGTAACACAAATGACCCATCACGTTTTGTAGTGCTAAACTCGTCCACGTAAGTCAGCTGATTTCGAAGTCGAAGTTCTCAGATTCAAATCTTAATAAAGGTAGTTGCTTTTATTCGGATTTGAATACTAGTTCGTGGATAACGGTGTTCTTTTGTGGTTGGGTTTCAATTAACTACACATCTCAGGAATGGTTGGCCTGAAGTTGTTCAAGACAACTATATACCGGTACAGTTACATTACATTGATAAACCGCTAATGACTTTAATTTTTGATGCGATTATAAATAAAAGTAATAAAAAAATAAAATAAAGTAACGCAAGTAGATATCTTTAAATTCACGCTGCTCGCGTGTATTACATGGAAATTTTCCAGCTAATACTCAAAAAAAGTCACACATACGAATTACTTTAAAATTTCTATAAAATAGTATGCTTGATTATTGTTATACTACAAGAGAAAATCGACTATTTCTTACCTAAATAGATTTCTTAAATTAAATTTTAAATTACAATTCGATTCTAATATTACAAGAATGAAAAATTTTCTGTTCAAAGAAATTAGAGGATGTTAGAAATCGTCAAATGAATACAAGTAAATGAAATATATGAAAATAGAAAAAGAGCACTGATTTAAATGTTGGAAGCCATAAAAGTGAATTATTTTTAAAGTGAGATTATGTTACAGTATAACAAAACTTAAATTTTATCAAAACATGATAAATAAATTGTCAATAATCCAATTTCTGGATTGTTCATTTCACTTTAAATAAATGCCATGGATTTTTATAAAAAAATTATTGTGAAAAACGTTTGATTTTAATTTATCAAATAAAGGTATTGGAAAATGTATAAAACGTTGTTTGAATCATCATCACACGTAGTTTAGGTTTTAAGGACTGTTTTAGGTTGTTTTAGAATTACAAATATGTGTTATTTATTTTGCGAAAGTTCAAAGTATAATGTTGTTTTATACTTCTTAATATGACTCAATATGGGATCTATATTTGAGTCAGGGCACTTGAAGACCATAGTCCCGGTGACGAATCCCTTGGGAGGTTTCCCACTTGAGGCCAGGCACTGGATGATTGTAGTCCCGGTGACGAAGTCCCTTCTAGGATCCACGTCTCAAATAAGGATTTGAGGTGTGGCATGAAAGTCCGAGTCCCGGCTGCCTGGGTGGAAAGGTTGGGAACGGCTTTTCCGGGCCCAGCCTTTCGGCCTGGGTGACTTGAGACAATGGCACCTTCTGGAGCTGTGTTATGCTTAAATGTGGGTCTAACTCTGGGGGACGGGGTAAAAGAAATACTTAAAAAAATCGATAATTTTCCTCATTCCACATTCTAGCAAGTATCTCTGCAGAATTGTTTCCAAGGTTGCTGATTGATATTGTTTGACGAAGACGGTTAAGTTATTTGATTTTTTCTTGGTAAACGATGTCTTTTACGTAGCCCTAAAAGAAGAAATCCACCAGCGAAATTGGAACTTCGCGGTGGCCAAGCGATGGGAAATTCTCTGCTATCCAGCCTTCTGGTAATCTATGGTTGAGCTCAGTCCACACAACTTCTGTTTGATGTGGAGAAGCTCCAACCCGATGGAAAATTAGGCTCTCCATATTTTTGATTTGCTGAAACACAAAATTCTCTAACATGTCCAAGTACATTATGCCAGTAATAGTCTGCTCTGGAAAAAAAAAATATACAAAATTAGATTATGCACGATAGCACACCATATATTCACTTTCGGACAGTTGCGGAGGAATTTCACTGATTCATGTGCATTTTCTAAGTCCCATACTCAAAAGTTATTGATATTTACGATTTCATGAACGTGAAATGTACCTTCATCGGAAAATAAAATGCACTGCAGGTAGTTTTCATTTGCAGAAATGAAACCTAACATGGAAGTTACAAATTGAACCCTTTGTGACTTATCGTTAATTTAATTTTATGGAATAGATATGATTTATAAGTACAAAGTTTCAACTGCTTGCAAACAATATAATGGACAGTTCTTTTATGAATATTTAGTCGATTATTAACACTACGAACTGAACTTTTGGACTTGTTTGGAAAGACAGTCGAATTTGCTTTGTTTTCGTTTTTGTTCCACCTGATAAGTGTCTTTGAAAAGTTTCCTGTTTCCAAAAACTGTTCAGATCACTTACGTATGCTTTTGTCATCCAATGAATTTCTACGAAAATTCTTTACATATACACCAGCATATAATTTCTTCGCATGAAAGTCATTGACTTTCTGCGAAGCAGTAAACAAACTGTGATTATTTTGTAGTGACACCATAAGTCCCTGAAGCCCGGGCTCATAAAAGATTAGACTGTACAACAGTCAAACGCAGCAGCTATCTGATGGAGAATGCGTAAAATAAAATTTAATTTTTGTCACTTCAAGATTACGCATTAAATACAATTGACTGATGGAAAATAAAAAAACTCTATTCGTTTATTCTTTCGGACAACCGGTGTAAAAATTATATTCTAGTGATGATTAAAAAATAAGGAAAGGTAAAATTGAATTAATAAAGATATGAAATAAAATTTAATTTTTCATGAAACAATAGAGTAACTTATTTGAGAATAAAATAACTACCAGAAGAAAGAAAATAAAAATGTATAAATTCGCTGATAAGTTTGTTCGTTGAGAATAAATTAAAAATAATAATAGGGATTATTTTTATTACAAAATTCAGTTTGAAAATTAAAATTTTACAAAAAGGAGGTCAATAAGGTATTAAAATTGAACATTAAGGTGATCATATTCTGTAGATATATACCCTGAGGCAGGCTTCCCCTAGCAACATATTCATTTCCATTTTTTTTACTTCTAGTTTAGCTTCTAATTTTATGGTGGCTACAGTTCCTTTAGATCTTCTTATAATTTTTTCTTTAGATTGTTTTTTCTTTCGTGAAATTAATACTAATGTTTTTAGCAATATATTAATCTACCCTTTTTCTTCTCTCCAGTTGGATTTCTTATTCTGAATATATTTCTCATTATTCTGAATTATACATTTCTTTTAATTTTTCATCCTGACTAATTACTAGATTTTTTTAATCTCCTCCATTAATATAATTAAAATATCTTCAGTCTTTCTGTCCCTAGTATTGTTAGTATCTACTTTAAAATCAATAGAAAGTACATAAGAGGTGCTACCAAAAAGTTTGGGGAATTTGAATTTCGCGCGCGAACAATTGCTGGTACGACCTGCTGCCACTACATGTGGCTAACAGTACTCTTTGTGAATCAATGTTCCAACAGCTGTGACAGTGAGCGGCTGCATTGTTGACTTTCGTGCGGTTGTGTAACGTTGTGTTTTACTGCTGTGGCGAAGTTCTAAATGGCAGATTTTAAAGAGCAAAGAACCTGCATCAAATTTTGCTTCATGCCTAAAAAAACCGTTGCAGAAACCCATCGCATGCTTGTGGAAGCATTTGGTGACAATGCTATAAGTAAAAGTAAAACTTTTTTGTGGTACAAACGATTCAAAGATGGACGAACAACAGTCGATGACGATGAGCTTCAGGAAGACCATCAACAATCGCAACACCAGAAAACATAGCGAAAGTGCGAGAAGCTATTGTTGCAGATCGTAGACAAACAATCCACGATGTTTGTACAATCGTACAAATGTCATATGGGTCCGTGCAACGCATCTTGTCGGACAGTTTGAACATGAGACGCATCGCTACAAAATTCGTACCGAGACTGTTGAACAGCGACCAGAAACAAAATCGCGTAGCTGTCTGTAGCGAATTGAAAAATTCAGCAAGAGATGATCCTAACTTCATCTCCAACATCATAACCGGTGATGAGACATGGGTGTACGGGTATGACCCCGAAACTAAACAGCAGTCGTCGCAGTGGAAATCGCCAAGTTCACCGCGGCCAAAAAAAGCACGCCAAGTTAGCAACCACGTGAAGTCCATGATGTATGTTTTTTCGACATCAAAGGCATTATCCATAAGGAATTTGTTCCTCTTGGTCAAACTATCAATGGGATGATCTATTGTGAAGTTTTGAAGCGGTTACGTAAAAGCATTAGGCGCAAACGTTCAGATCTGTAGGGTAATAACAGCCGGGTTCTGCACCATGACAACGCGACCGCGCACACATCGCTAGCCGTTCGGAATTTCTTGGCTTCCAAAAAGACGGTAGTGATTCCCCATCCACCCTATTTGCCTGACCTTGCACCGTGCGACTTTTTTCTCTTTCCGAAAATAAAATTTCAATTGAAAGGCCGTCGTTTTAACACAACTGAGGAGATTCAGGAAGAAACGCAGAACGTGCTTCGAACACTTACACCTGCAGACTTCCAGGGATGCATGGAATCATGGGCAAAACGCTGGGATCACTGCATCAATGCCCAAGGGGATTACTTTGAAGGAGACAGTGGAAATTATAAGTTATGGTAAGCTATTTTATTTTTTTGGTAAAATTCCCCGAACTTTTGGGTAGCACCTCGTACACATCTATAAACAGAAACTATAAAACAGACCTCGTAAGCTATAAAACAGAAAAATTTATAAACGTCAAAACTTTATTTATTTTCTTTAAATTTATTTTAATTTTGTATATAATTACATAAAGACTGTTTTATTATATCCAATTATTGTTTCAAATATTATTAAAACGTTACTTTAAAGAAGAATGCACATTCAAAGTTACAGAATTTGTCATATTGGTAGTAAAATTAATTCAAAATAAATTAACACCAGAAAAGAAAGATTTCATGCAAAAAAAATTACCACTAGTAATAAATATTAATCTAATTATTAGAAATAAATTATTTGTGAAATGTGGTGCTTAATTTTAAAGAAATATAAACACTAAAATAGTAAAAGTGGAAAGAATGCCAACGTTTTAAATGCATTGTTATAAAAGGATATAGAAAATTAGATCAGTTTAAAACAGTAAGAAATAAAAACGTCTTAAAGATGAATTGAATAGAAGAGAAATTTACGGAAGAGTTTTTTAAATAGACAAAACTAGTTAAG
This sequence comes from Lycorma delicatula, assembly GCF_047948215.1. Lineage (NCBI taxonomy): Eukaryota > Metazoa > Arthropoda > Insecta > Hemiptera > Fulgoridae > Lycorma > Lycorma delicatula. The sequence goes on along the minus strand of NC_134464.1, from coordinate 99,789,458 downwards.
TTGATCACATATTAAGATAGCCAGGTTTAGTTAACATAATAATAAAGATGTGTAGATTAAAAATTCCAGTCGAGGTAAAGATTCCAATAAATACTTAAGGTGTGAGATAAAATGAATTTATTAACGTTAAAAATTTAGAATAAAAACGAATTAAAAAATGAAGAATACATAAAACCAATTAAATAACTACAACAGCACAGAAACTATACTTTTGATTATATTTATAAATATTTTTTACAAGGTACTTGAATTTTTTTTAATGTAAGTGTAGTCTATTTTAAAATCAACACGTTATCTCATAACTTAATAATTCAATATACTATTGGTTACAGCCTATTATCATAATTTCAAGGATAAAATAACACTGTTACATTGTACTGTAAAGAGATAGATTTTAGTTATCATAATATTCACAATGAATATGATAAGTCACATCGAAAAGTGAGAAATGAAAAAAATAAAAAAAAGAGGGAAAGAGAGAGTGTGACAGAGTTTAAAGAGTAAACGGGGAGGGGATATTGTGTGAACCTGGCAGCATAATTAGCAATGGAGGCGGGCGACCGAGTTGCGAAAGATAGCGAAACGAAGATGATATTCATGAGCTAGCGGAATGCAGACGCGTGGAATCATTAACATAGAATGGATATGGATGGGGCAACCGACAGAATATATATATATATACATGCCGTAATGTGCTATACTAAACTGGTAAACCAAGAGGCTAAAAGCCGAATGAGATCAGGGACACCGCCCCGCGCTTTTCTGTTTTGCTCTCATATAAAACTCTTTCTCTTTACAACCTATCATTCTCTTTTTACTCCCCACCAAATTAGCAAATTTGTTATTGTCGGTGAACCGTATTAAAAATGTTACCTACAAAACAATGCATACATATATTTATATTTGATGTAATATATATTTAAAATATTTAAATACTATAGAAACTTAGAAACAGATCTTAAAAATTATGAACGTAAAAAATTAAGAAATATATTTGAGATTTAATAATTTCTGCTTCAAAAGTATTATTAATAATCTCGTGTTTGTTGAACGAATAAAGTGAAAAGAAATTCACGTAAAAAAACCGGAACAGGAGGTTTCTATTATTCTAAATAAACTTTTCTTCTATGGGGCTCTCTTTGAACCGTTTATGGTTCAGTTTCTGACGATAGCGATGATTTTCCTCCAGGAAACTTTCGTTTATTTTTTTAACTCTTTAATTTTTAGAGAAAAATTTGCTATAACTATAACTGAGCTAGTCTACACGAAATCTTTGATTAATAAATGTGATGCTCTCATTAATGGTATGTTACCCCGATCTCCTCACAGCCTGTTTACTAGTTGGGAATCCACGGACAAAGAGTCACATCTTTCTTAATACCTAAACATTTTCTTTCATTTATCCCGTCTCCCCCGAAGTTTTTTCTGTTCGGTTACAACTGGGTAACAGATTATCCTAGCTAAAGCTATGGTAATATTTAAAATTAGTATATCCTTAGTACTTTTGCGATATACTGGGAACGGTTCTATGTATGAACCTATCTTTTCTTTCTTTCTTTTTTTGTTTAGACTCCGGAACCACCGTAAGGTAATACTTCACAGAATGATATATATATATATATAAATGTAAATGAATTGATTACGTCTGTATTATTTTATAGTCAGTCGAAGGTTGATCATTCCAGAGATGTGTGTGGTTAATTGAAATCCAACCACCAACCACCGGTATCCACGATCTAGTATTAAAATCTGCATAAAAGTAATATGTATCAAGAATTCTTGATTTTGAAATCAGATGATTTGCGATGAAAAGTTCACCACTAGACCAACCCGGTGGGTTTCTATGAACCTACAGGGATGTTTTATTTCCCATCATATGATTGTAAAAAAAAATTAAACTAAGATTAAATTACTCATTGAGTAAAACCGGTGTATCCTTAACATGTGTTATATCAAAAACCGGTGATAATTCCAGGAAAGGAATAATTCTCTTAAAAAAAAAAAAAAATTAATTCATGTATTATAAAGTACATTCATTGCTTTTATTATAAATTACAAAATTTCATTCACAAAATAATCTTTCTTGTTCTGAAAATCTAGTATAAAGATCTTAAAACTTCAACAAATGAGTGTGTAAAGTTAAAAATATTTTTTTCGTGATAATCCAAAACTGTCATAATCTCAAATTGAGACTATGTTGTCTGTTTTTGACTTTAAACTGAGCATCTGCAGAACGATTCGATCAATCTACATCAAATTTTCACATGCACAACTTTTTTTCTTTCTTTTTCCTGTTTAGCCTCCGGGAATTACCGTTTAGGTATTACTTCAGAGGATGATATGTATGAGTGTAAATAAATCGTAGTCTTGTACAGTCTCAGTTTGACCATTCCTGAGATGTGTGGTTAATTGAAACCCAACTACCAAAGAACACCGGTATCCACGATCTAGTATTCAAATCCGTATAAAAGTAACTGCCTCTACTAGGACTTGAACGCTGGAACTCTCGACTTTCAAATCAGCTAATTTGGGAAGACGCGTTCCCCACTAGACCAACCCGGACGGAGGGTTTCACATTCACAACTAGGGATAAACTACTATAGCTCTTATAAATTTCAATGAAATTGATCTTGTAGTTTTGGATATTTTCTGGCCACAAAATTTAAATTTTTTTCTCACACTGGGCCGGCTCCTGCGGCTGAGTCCGCCGGCCAGGGCGATTGAATCCCGGCAAGCTGGAGCTGAAGCGGGAAGGTAGCGTCCGCATCCAGCGACTTCCTCGGCGGGAAGGCCAGGCCTGCTGCTCCGACGGGGATGTTGGCATCCGCCGGAAGATCCCATGTTGAACCGGCCAGGGAAGTTCTGTCTTCTTCTTCTTGGTCTTCTCCAGGTGGTGGTCGACGATGAATTTTCAATTCAATCTCGTACACGCTCTTTTATTGGAGCCTGAGAGTAGCGGCGCTATGGTGGGAGAACTGCGCGGTGGGAGTGATGTTTGTACCCGCGCGTCCGTATACTATGCGCCCCTCTCACATCGTTGCTACCATTATCGCCCGCCGATATTAAATTAGGCATATATATGGTAACAATATAAATCCGAAAATTGGTCTCTGTGGGTTTGTTTGTTTGTAATCACCATCACTTGAGAACCAGCCGACCGATTTCTTTCAAATTTGCAGGGTACATTTGTGGTGTTATCCGAGGGAAGGTTTGAAGCTATAAACCGAGGCCGGAGTCCCCTTGGGGGTGAAATTCTGAATTAAAGATATTCATTAAATAAAATAAAAATATTAATCCTTTTACTTTAATATTATATTACTGTCACCGGGGCAGCAGAAATAAGTTACTATTTTTTGTCGTGAAAAGTGTGTATACTTTAGTTGCCGTAGTTACTTGTATTATGTCTTCTGTAATTTAAATTCTCTTTCTGGATTCTAAAAAGACCGAATAATTAATTGTTATTTATCAGTAATTTTTCTTGATGAATTTCTTAACTTACTTACTATCAGCTTCTACAATGATGGTAGAAGTAAGTCGTATGACCGATCATCACTTGAAAGAGGACCACTCAATGGTCCTTATCAGTATTAACTAATAATAATTCTGACAGTATTATTAACAAAAACAGCGGGATACAGGGAGTGGAATCCACCAGGGATACGGTAATGGAGGTAAGCAAGCTCTGCAGCCCTAGGGTTCGCCTGGACCGACCTAGGCCCAAAAGATCCAGTTGGCTAGACGGTCAGCGAACGATGTGAGCCCCGACCGGATAGTCGTTCAATAAATAAAATTGCAATTAAGTTTCGTCTTTATTATAAATAACAGGTTAATAAACTTATCCCTAAGAATGTCATTAAAACCAATTTATTAACTTCTTAATACCGTTATTATCATTGAAGTATGAAATTAAATTGTAAAGTTTAAAAGTTAAGATAAATAAAGAAAAAAGAAAGGAAAAGCATTTTAAAAAACTGTAATATAAGAACGATGAAGAGTGGTATGGAGTTACGAAGGTTTTTCTTAATTACAATGAGAAAATGCTTGTTGAGTGGCTTGTACTAGGCTTGGTTATAAGGAAAAACGAAAAAAAGAAGAAAACTTTACTAAAAGGCGGTTGAAGAGGGGGAGAAGGTACAATAAATGTGGAAAAATAAAGAAAAGTCACCACCTGTTGGTTGAAGAGTTGAATAGTAATAGTAGAAGTAATATTAGTAGTTGTGTGGTATTCAACGTGCATGGTAAATCAAGCGACATTTAAAAAGTTTTTAAACAGCCTTAGAGTCAGCAGTTTATTAACATCCCAAAGAACCGCCACTCGCGCTCGCGTCTCTTAGCAATACTACACACAACTTTTTAACGCAGCATCGTTTTACAGCCATAAATACAACGAGGCTTAAACGAGTACAACACCATCTATCAACTTTATTTTAAAAAGAAAAAAATACTGCCGTGATAATTTATCACTTATTCCTAATACTTATAACATAAAATAAAGTGTAATTTATGTTCATTTTCACAAATATATATATATATATATATATATACATAAAATAAATAAATTAATTTTTTCTTTTTAATTGTTATTAAATCGCACAGAGAAGCTTAATAGTAAATTTTTTTTTTTTGTCTTCAGTCATTTGACTGGTTTGATGCAGCTCTCCAAGATTCCCTATCTAGAGTTAGTCGTTTCATTTCAGTATACCCTCTACATCCTACATCCTTAACAATTTGTTTTACATATTCCAAACGTGGCCTGCCTACACAATTTTTCCCTTTTACCTGTCCTTCCAATATTAAAGCGACTATTTCAGGATTCCTTAGTATGTGGCCTATAAGTCTGTCTCTTCTTTTAACTATATTTTTCCAAATACTTCTTTCTTCATCTATCTGCCGCAACACCTCTTCATCTGTCACTTTACCCACCCATCTGATTTTAACATTCTCCTATAGCACCGCATTTCAAAAGCTTCTAATCTTTTCTTCTCAGATACTTCGATTGTCCAAGTTTCACTTCCATATAAAGCGACACTCCAAACATACACTTTCAAAAATCTTTTCCTGACATTTAAATTAATTTTTGATGTAAACAACTTATATTTCTTACTGAAGGCTCGTTTCGCTTGTGCTATTCGGCATTTTATATCGCTCCTGCTTCGTCCATCTTTAGTAATTCTACTACCCAAATAACAAAATTCTTCTACCTCCATAATCTTTTGTCCTATTTTCACATTCAGCGGTCCATCTTTGTTATTTCTACTACATTTCATTACTTTTGTTTTGTTCTTGTTTATTTTCACGCGATAGTTCTTGCGTAGGACTTCATCTATGCCTTTCATTGTTTCTTCTAAATCCTTTTTACTCTCGGCTAGAATTACTATATCATCAGCAAATCGTAGCATCTTTATCTTTTCACCTTGTACTGTTACGAATCTAAATTGTTCTTTAACATCATTAACTGCTAGTTCCATGTAAAGATTCAAAAGTAACGGAGATAGGGAACATCCTTGTCGGACTCCCTTTCTTATTACGGCTTCTTTCTTATGTTCTTCAATTGTTACTGTTGGTGTTTGGTTCTTGAACATGTTAGAAATTGTTCTTCTATCTCTGTATTTGAACCCTAATTTTTTTAAAATGCTGAACATTTTATTCCAGTCTACGTTATCGAATACCTCTTTTAGGTCTATAAACGCCAAGTATGTTGGTTTGTTTTTCTTTAATCTTCCTTCTACTATTAATCTGTGGCCTAAAATTGCTTCCCTTGTCTCTATACTTTTCCTGAAACCAAATTGTTCTTCTCCTAATACTTCTTCTACTCTCCTCTCAATTCTTCTGTATAGAATTCTAGTTAAGATTTTTGATGCATGACTAGTTAAACTAATTGTTCTGTATTCTTTACATTTATCTTCCCCTGCTTTCTTTGGTATCATGACTATAACACTTTATTGAAGTCTGACGGAAATTCCCCTTTTTCATAAATATTACACACCAGTTTGTATATATACATAAAATAAAATAATTAATTTTTTTTTTTTAGTTGTTATTAAATCGCATAGAGAAGCTTAATAGTAAAATATAAATTAACTAATCAAAATTACTTAGATTAAAATTAATATATTATATGTTTACCGATGGTGTTAATTTTTTTCCTTATAACATTTATGTTAATCAGCATAATTTCATTTAATTATATAATTTATTTTATAAAAACTGAAAACAAACTAAAGAAAATCACAGTATTTTTTTTTTTTACTACATTTTAATTTAAATTCATTTACGTCTGAATAAAATATGTAAGAATACGACCTATAAGTTTCCTAATAAGTAACCACTTTTCGTATTTTTTTTTTTAAAATCAGATTAATCGTTTGTTATTTTTGATTATCCGATTTAAAAAAAAAAAAAATAGGAAACACAGAATTCTTGATAACACGAAACTTGATAACACTTTAAATAATTTAAAATATTAAAACGACGTTTAAAATATTTTTATTTTCTTCCAAAAGACTTTTTGCACCTAATTAAGATGTATTACTTGGAATGTCATATTACATGATGCAAAAATAAGGATAATAAAGAAAAGAAAAATTCTGGAAAGTTTTGAAATGCGGCTATGGAAAAAAGTATATCAACTGGCGATAGTAACTAATGATTAGGTCTTGACAAATATAAATGAAACTAGGAGTACGATTAAGACAATACAAAGAAGTAAAGCTATTTGGATAAGCCATATTCTAAGAGATGATTGCATTCAAAAAGTAATAATTGAAAGAAAGATTGCGGGTGTTGGAGAAGAGGAAGAAGGAGGATAGAAATATTGGATGATTTGAAAGGGAGACAAAGATACTATAATTTCAATGATAAAGCTCAGGACAGACCGTCATAGAGAATACTGTTTCTTGATATGTGTCAATAGACAGTTCCCCTAAAGAAGAAAAAAATTAATTCTCAACCCTAATTCAGTGATGTTATACTTACACAATGGTCCACATTATACAACTAATTTCATGAGATAAGATAATCCTAAGATAGTGCTATCGGTAATTTTACGGAAGAGGTGCTGCTAATCAGCTTACAAAGATTTTTTGAAATGAGTCATTAAATATTTAATAAATTTAAAATTTATATTAATTAATGATGAAACATTATCATAACGAAGACAAGAGTAGAATTTGCAAGAAAAAACTTAATTATAACAATCAAACTAACTTACGATAGCTATAATTTCAAATTTGATAAATCATCACATCTCAGTCCACGCTTTGGTAAATAAAATTTATCATAAGAATTATAAAAATAGCAGAAACCATAAACTAATCAATGAGATATCACCTATCATGAACAAAATTTTATGGGAGGCAGTAACAGTATAATGTTCTTACTATTGAGAAAACCGATAACAAAGTTCTTAACTGATTTAAAATTCAAAAGGGGTGTTAGATATTGATCGTCTTTATAAGCTTTAGCTGAAATATTAATGGAGTTAATTTTCTAACTTTAATTTTTATTTATTACATATATTTTTTTTAAAACTTGCGTATTTAATAAATCAACTTTGTGATAAGTTAACACAATCGGCTACAACCGATTACTCTATATTTATACACAATACCAAAACAAAGAAAATTAACCAAATTCTTTAATTATTTTAGTTTAAATCTTTCTTGTACGTTACCATTAGCATCCTTTCCTTTCCTTTCTTTTTCCTGTTTAGCCTCCGGTAATTACCATTCAGATAATACTTCAGAGGATAAATGAAGATGATAAGTATGAGTATAAATGAAGTGTAGTTTAGTACAGTCTCAGATCAACCATCCATATTACATCCTGAAACATTTCAAGTGTTATAGAATTATTAGGATGTAATAAAATTGAATTAACCATATAATACAGAACCCATTAATATTATTAGTCTCAGTTCAGTTCGACCATTCCTGAGATGTGTGGTTAATTGAAACTCAACCACCTAAGAACACTGGTAATCCACGATATAGTATTCAAATCCGTGTAAAAATAACTGACATTACTAGGACGAACGCGGGAACTCTCGACTTCTAAATCAGGTGATTTGGAAAGACATGTTCACCACTAGACCAACCCGGTAGCTTAACCATTAGTAATTATAATTGTTAAATTGTAATTATTATTGTTTTAATAAAAAATCACATTATAGAAGATTCTTTCGACGATTTTTTATACCTGGCGTTTCCAAATATTGAGATCAATTTCCTAAATATTAATGATGAAGTTGTAATTTTTTTTTTGAGTGATGAATTAATTCACCACAGAAGCTTACAAAGAAGCTTGTGTGTGGTAATATGAAAATGGAAAATTTGCAGAGTATGAAGAAATACCGTGGGTTAGGCACCTCCCGATGAAGGGTCGTGACACTACTATTCCGCTACGGAGATCGGCGGAATATATATACAGGTGAACATAAATTGTGAACAAAAAAATAGTGTGGATTTTCAAATATTGGTGCAGGTACTAGAATTATTGATGACCTTGAATAAAAACGCCGGCGCGATGTAAGTTACAGAGGAGTAAAATGCAAAATTCGAGCAATGTTTACCGTGCAGGAGAAAGCAATATTAGTACTATGGTTTCATGAAAGCGGATCTATTTTTACTGTTAGTAAGCGTTTTCGTTTAGCGGAAGGGTGTGATCTTCCTAATGAGGATTCTATTAAACATTGATATCAGCAGTTTGAGGATACAAGAAGTAGAAAGGTGCTTGGAGACATCCCGTCTTCGGTGGCTCGAGTAAGAGAAACTTATCAGAGAAGCCCGGGTAAATCGACTCATCGTGCGAGTTTAGAATTGGGAGTACCGCAGTAAATAATCCAAAAGGTTCTACAAAATGCCTGAAACTTCATGCACGCAAAATTCAATCGGTGTCTTCGATTGAAGATGACGATAAACCACGCCGTTACTAATTTTCCGTGAACTTTTTTTATAAATTAAACAAATATAATGCGTATTTAGAAAAAGTAATCTTCTCTGACAAAGTTATCTTCCATGTTTCTGGTAATGTTAATCGTCATAACTGTCAGATTTGGTAGCGAGAATTTCGTTCGACTGATGCCGTTCGACAAAGATAACCCGAGAGTCCGGAAATTAATGTTTGATGATGTTAAATGGTTTTGAAGTAAACGGACCAAACAATTCACCGAGCCAATAGTTACAAACGCTAATTATCTAGACATGTTACAGAAGTATGTAGTCCCTCAACTTCAATATCGGCAACTAAAAATTTACTTTCAACAAGATGTCGCAACACCTCACTGGTATTTATATGTTAACGGTTACCTACCTGAACAATTTCCTCAACAATTGATTGGCTGTGATGAACCAACTCACTGGCCCCCTTGTCCTCTTGACGTTACGCCACTAGATTTCTTTTTTTGAGGGTTATTAAATACAGGGTGTATGCAACGAAAGTTGTCCACATCAATTAACCAAAAAGAAGAATCGAAAGTATAATTAATGGAATAACTGAAATTTAATTTTCCTAATATGGGACGTGAAATTGAATTTAGTCTAGATATTTTACGCACCACTAAAGATCCTCATGTGGAAATTTTTTGAAGTTAATAGGAAATTTTAACAAAACTGTTTGAAATGCCTTGTTTAACAATAAAATATGCATGTAAGTACACTGCTTTATTATTTTTTTATTAACCCTTAAAATTCAGTGAATAATTTATGATCATTCTATGTATTAGAAACGGAGTAAATATATTTTATCTTGCTTTACGCAATCTTATCCATGCTTTCTCTATTTTTTTTTTTTTTAATTAGGGTTTTTTTTGGTATATTTTCTAAAATTACTTCCTTCTTTATTTGATTATACATATATATTATTTCCTAAATTTCTATGGAAGGAGATTTTTTAATGATAAATATTGCCGTCAGCTCTTAATTATAGATATTAAATGAAAATTTTGTTAGTTCTTTCTTGTTTTCATTTACAATTTATTTAAAATTATTTTCTTTTTTACATTTTCTAATCTACGATTTTCAGGATATTACATCCTTTCTTTTTCTGTATAGCTTCCGGAACCGCTGTAAGGTATTACTTCTGAGGATGATATGTACGAATGTAAATGAAGTATAGTCTTGTACAGTCTCAGGTCAACCATCCATAATACATCCTGCAACATTTCAGGTGTTGCAGAATTATTAGAATAAAATAAACTTTAATTAAACATATAATACAGAACTCATTGATATATTTAAATTAATTTTTAATATAGTATATATATGTATATATGTCATATGTAATATGGTATATACGCAATATATAAAAATCGAAGAGATGACTACGCAATAGTGCAAAACAAAAATCTAATATTACGTAACAGTATTTTATGAGAAAATCAATAGATAGGTAAAAGGAAAATTATTTATGTATTATATATATATTGTAATAGGCTTAAAAAAATATAATAAAATATTATGATATATTCAATAAATTCAGGGTGGAGTCAATAAACATAAACATTATAATAATAAAACATAAATATTAGAATTATATTACAATAATATTTTAATATCACACGCCTGTAACAAATGAAAACACACTCACGAATATGATGTAGACATACGCATAGATAAAGACGGAAAGAAGGAGGTAATAAAAAGAGAAATAGAGGGGTGTGATAAAGAGTAAGAATCAGTGGGAGATAAAGGAAAGTTGCAAAACAGAACGCTAATGTATAATTAAAAATTACAGCAATGAATTGACCTGTCGGATATCTGTCCAATGTATCAAATTGTTGTTGGAATCTCTCGCAGTATAATAATTATGCCAGTTTATTGTTATTATTTTTATCATTCTTAGTTGTCTTATATCAAATAATGAAAATTAATTATCATTCATTATTTATAACAACAATAAAATTCAACGACAAACTGTTCCATTGTTCTTGATGTCAACAACGAATTTGATTAGTTGTAAATTAAGTGAGTTTCCTTTTTTTATTGGAATATCGTACTGTATAAATATTTAATATTATAAAATTTCATTCTTATCCTTAATAGAGATCATTACATTCATATATTATCATAAAAATATATCATATAATTTTTAAGTGTAATAGGTTACTGTTACACGATACCTTACACTATAACTATACAAAAAACAAAAAATAAAAAATAAAAAAACTGTAAATTTACATGCGCGTTACTACTGCACCCACTTTCTTAATAAAGTGTAGATGTAATTATCCCCACACCACTGTAGTCTAAATGTTGATTGTCTATAATTGTTTGAATAATTCAAAAGTGTATTTCCAGTTATTATCTGTATCATGTTAATTATATGTTTTTTTACAAATAAACGATATATAATATTATTTATTACATCTATCATAGCTACAAAACGTTACACCATTTCAAGAAGGTGGCCATTTAAATGAATTGCGGTAAGAACCGGATTATGTCCAAATCAGCTGATATGGAATTCGAGAGTTCCAGCGTTCACGTCCTAGTAAAGTCGGTTACTTTTACAAAGATTTGAATACTAGATCGCAGATACCGGTGTCCTTTGATGGTTGGGTTTCAATCAACCACACATCTCAGGAATAGTCGAAGTTAGACTGTACAAGACTTCATTTACACCCATACATATCATCCTCATTCATCCTCTGAAGTATTATTACCGGAGGCTAAACAGGAAAAAGAAAGAAGAACCGAATTATGCGACATTTAATAAAGGCTAGTACGATGAGTTATCAGGGGAAGCCTAAGGAGGATCTAATAGTGGCTGTCGCCAGCGACTGGCAGCCCAGGTGGGATGCATCAACTATGGGGAGGTGTACCCATCGCTTGATTTCATGTATAGACCCGTGAGCTGGAAGGGATGTTGGTGAGCTGGGATTCTGGCTTTCCTTACTGGACACTGTGCCTTCCGCTCCTATCTGCAAGGAAGGAGAAGAGCGAAGGATCTTCTGTGCCCATATTGCCGAGAACTTGACACTCCTTAACATGTTAGTTTTAAGTGCTCTAGGTGGAAGGAGGAACATCGCCGCTGCGTTGCAGTCACAGACAGATTATAGTTAATGACATAATAAACACCACGTTGAAAAGCCAGTACCGCTTTGAAACAGTTGCAGGATTCGTGGCAGGAGTCCTGCAAACCAATATCCGGGAAGAAAGGAATTAATGGATGTTTCCAGGTGGATATTCCTAAGAGTACCGCAATACAAAGTCCACAGACTGAGGTGGAAGAACATAACCGGAGGATGAAATACAGTTCTCTGCAAAGCCGTCGTTCGTCCGCGCTTGGATGGATGGGGTGATGAAGTAGGGAGATTCCTGGATTTCTCTGGCCCAAAGGCACCTCTCGAGGACGTGCAATGCTTAATTGTGAACTCGACTTTGGGAAGAGAGGATCGGTGAGATATGAGGTTTGGTCGGTAGCGCGCAGGCACACATACGCTCTCTTAATAACATTTTGAGGAACCTGTTAGCGAGTCTGACACTCCGCCCGTAAATGGAGTTTATCACAGTCATCGGAAACAAAATAAAAAAAAAAAACAACCGGATTATGTTCCTTGCCGATATTCAACTTCACTATGGTTAAACTGTTGATCAAATCGAATTCGGTAACCACTCGAAGTGTTTGAAACTAAATTTCCTATAATAGAGGTTTATGTGCCTTTTTCAGTTTATACTTCTGTTATCATGAAAAATAAATTTAATTGTTATTTATCAGTATTATTCTTAACAAGCTTGAGGATAATGAACTCAGTGGGGGATCCTGGATAAACGTTCCGTCTATTTAAGTTATAAATATACAGAAATATGCTAGTTTAATGAAATGATACGTATGATTGCTTAACAACGAGACGATTTAAGCGTGAAACGGGTATGGTGTGAAAATAAAAAAGTGAATGAATCCTTATTTTTAATTACGTGCCTTAAATTTTTCTTTACTTTCTAGATTCAATTAAATATTTATTTTCTGCAGAAAAATAAAATTACGGTGTGTTAAATAATATATCAATATTTTTAGAATAAAAATGCTAACCGTGACTAAGATAGCTACCATGATTCAATAGGTTAGGAATTTGCAAAGTAAAAGGTCCCGTAATTGATCAAGGGAATCTGAAAAAAAAATCTGATGTCGATATCACATGACTTCCTTGTTCGGCTATTAAATTAATTTTTTTTTTTGTCTTCAGTCATTTGACTGGTTTGATGCAGCTCTCCAAGATTCCCTATCTAGTGATAGTCGTTTCATTTCACTATACCCTCTACATCCTACATCCCTCACAATTTGTTTTACATATTCCAAACGTGGCCTGCCTACACAATTTTTTTCTTCTATCTGTCCTTCCAATATTAAAGCGACTATTCCAGAATGCCTTAGTATGTGGCCTATAAGTCTGTATGTTATTTTAACTATTAAATTAAATATACACATTTATTTAAAATGAAAAGTACATGAAATTTTATTTCATATATAACATTTAACATTTGTCCATATTTTTTTTTTTTTATTGTTATTATTGAATTTTTATTTATTTTAATTTTTGTTTAATAAGAGGTTAATAATTATTCATAAATCAATATATTTTAATTAAAAAACAGATTTAAAAAAAGGGGGATGAAGTCGAATTCGAACCGATGTGCTTTCCCCTTGTAAGATCCAAATATTTCATTGATTAAAATTTTATTTGGCTATAACTCTGGAACCAATGAAAATAAGTACTACTTATGATACATCGTTGAAAAGCTCTCAATGAGGGAGCTTATTACACCAGTTAACAAAAAGTAAAAAAAATCCAATTTCTTGATATTTTGGGCTTTTTTGGACAATTTAGTCCAGTCGATTGCAATCAAAAGGGGAGGTGAACAACTAGATGTTACAACAAGAGTCCTAAATTCAAAATTTCAACATTCTACGGCTAATCGTTTTTGAGTTAAGCGAGATAAAGGCGTACGTACAACGTCACGCCGAAACTAGTCAAAATTGACTCAAGGATGGTCAAAATGGATATTTCCGTTGAAATCTGAAAACCGAAATTTTTCGCGTCAGAATACTTCCTTTAGGAAGAACTAAAATACAAGTTCTTAGATAACTATGTAGATAAATAAATTTTCTACAAAATTAATTAAAATGTTTTGAAACAATCTGAATCATTTTTCATGGGTATAGTTCAACACAGTTATGGCTAATATAGCTTACGATCCCGTAAAAAAAATCTAAAGCAAGTTAAAGATCAGGCAATTTAAATTTGTAATAAGTTGCCTTAAATATAAATGTATTATGCAATAAAATAATATTTCTTCGATTGTAGTAGTGTTTGTTTAATTAGATATATACATTAGTAACCCACCGGGTTAGTTTAGTAGTAGCCCATCGAGCTGGTCTAGCGGTTAACTCGTCATCGTAAACCACCTGAGTTTAAAAGTCAATAGTTTTAAGGTTAAATTCCTACTACAGGCAGTTACTTTTATTACGGATTTGAAAACTAAATCTTGGATACCGGTGTTATTTGGTGGTTGGGTTTCAATTAACCGCACATCTCAGGAACGGTCGATATGAGACTGTATAAGACTACACTTCATTTACATATCATCCTCTGAAGTAATACTCGTATCTTACGGTGGTTCCGGAGGCTAAACAGAAAAAGAGAGCGGTTATTCTAGTGGTAAACTCTTCACTACAAATCAGCTGATTTCGAAGTCGACAATTCCAAGGTTCAAATCCTAGCAAAGGCTTTTATAAGCTTCTATAGTGGCTTTTACTTATTTTTTTATAAAGGATTTTTATAAAAACTTTTATACGGATTTGAATACTAGATCGTGGATACCAGTGTCCTTTGGTAGTTGGGTTACGATTAACCGCATATCTCAGGAATAGTCGACGTGAAAATGTACAAGGTTGCACTTCGTTTATATTCATACATATCATCCTCGTTCAACCTCAGAAGCAATACATTACGGTTGTTCTGGAGACTAAACAGAAAAAAGAGAGATAAATGCATTTATAATTTATTCTATTAATCAAATGTATGTAATAATTATTAAATAATCTGTAAAATTCTTTTAATATATAAATAATAGACGTCCAAACGCTCTTTATTTCAAGCACCTGGATGAAATGCAGTCGTATGTATACCCTGCAGAATGAAGCTACAGAAGATAGTCACCATCATATTAACAGAAAGCTAAATATCCTAGAATAAATTAAACATTCTCACTAGTTTGAGTTTAATATTTTGTTAATGCATCTTGTATACATATTTTTCTTCAAAAACGTAGAAGTAAATTATATTTTAAGTATGAATAATTTTATTAGGGTTAATAACCTTAGAAGTCGATGTCCAAACATCTCAAATAAATAATAATTTTTTTCATCCCTTATTTATAGTCTCATCAACGATAATCGTCATTAGTGACTTTTTTCCTAATTAGCCTCCGGAAATCACCGACACGTATTACTTCAGATGATGAATGAGAGATGATATGTATGAATGCAAATGAAGTGTAGTCTTGTACAGTCTCAGGTCGGCCGTTCCTGAGATGTGTGGTTAATTGAAACCCAACCACCGAAGAATATCGGTATCCACGATCTAGTATTCAAGTCCGTATGAAAGTAACTGCCTTTATTAGGATTTGAACATTGGAACTCTCCACTTGGAAATCAGCTGATTTGCAAAGACGCGTTCATCACTAGACCAACCCAGTGGGTGTAATTAGTGACTTAAATAAAACCAAGTGATCATAAATAATTAGACAATAAATACCAAACACTGGATAAAACCACTGGAACATGAATAATAAACGGGTAAAAAATATTGGAACATCGCCGCTAGAGGTCTTAACAAGGGATCTCAATTAAGCAAAACCGCTATATGAAGTTTTTCATCCCACTATCACAGAGAAGCCGCAACAGTCTTTCGATGTATTTCTTCTAGTTGAGTAAAGCCTTCAAGCCTGAACCCAAGTTTACTTGTCGTCAAATAGCCCCCCCGAACCTTAAGCAATTATGAGGAAGTGGGTTACAGATCATTTTACATTGCAGGCCTCACAGTTCTGCTGAGGAGAGCCCAATAAATCGCCATGGGTTAAAGTTGTACGCCCGATCTCACCCGAATTAGAATAACTTGGTCTCTTTTGTCATAAAATAATAATTTTAATACCTCACCGGATTGATCTAGCGGTAAAAATTGTGATCGCAAATCATCTGTTTAACAGCTGATTTTTGAAATCGAAGGTTCTGAGGTTCAAATCCTACTTAACCTACAATTAATCTTATATTAATTTGAATATTAAAAAGTAGATACCGGTGTACATTGGTGGTTGGGCTTCAATTAACCATACATCTCAGGAATGGTCGGCCTGAGCGTGTATAATACAACACATCATTTACTTGTCAAATGAATCATCTACATTTCATTTTGCCATGGAATTGCTTATTGTTTACAAGTTGATTCAAACTCACACATTAAGAATATAAAATAAAAATAATTTTATTTAATTAAATTGTTGTGAATTTTATCTTAGTTGATCTTTATGAAACAAATTTACAAAATTTTATAAAAGTAATTTAATTTAATACTAATTCTTTTTTTCATTTTTAATGGAAATGTTTATGTACTTAACATTAAGGTCTGACAAACGGTTATTTATTTAATTAAATCTATGCGATATTAAATATTGCAAAAAAATCATTATTAGTGTAAAAAAAAAAAAATAATGTCGGTTTACTTAATTTCTTCTATCTTTTTTTAATAAAATTTATTAAAAGACATAAAATAAAATCTAAGTGCTAATTTTTAAATTAATTTAACCAGTTTTTATTTGATTTAAAAGCGTTTCATAATTTAAATGTTAAAAATATAAGATGTATAGCGGGTCTATTTAAGTTTATTACTTTTATTTGGTTTTACTCTATAATGTAAGTGATGATATTTAAAGAAGATAAGTAATAATTGAATGAGAAAAAAACTATCTATACTAGTTTGGTTTCTTTTAATCGAATGGCCCTGGGTGCATTACTTCCGTTTCAAGATCGACACCGGTCGTGTAACAGTAGAACTTGGTTAAATATAATGTGCATTAGAAACGGAGTCGATCTCCTCTAATATTTATTGCCACTCTATTGCTTTTCTCACTTTATCATTCCTGCTTTTATAACTTCTCTTATTCTTGTAAAATCTCACACTAATTCTACACTAGTATTACAAGGTAATAAACAATATCTTAAAATAATCGTACATAAATCTTTCATTAACAAAGAGATATGAATGGGAATTCATTTTAAATAAACGGTTACGGTTAAAAAATATAGTGTTGAAAAAAATTATAAAATTTTCACACAAAAATATATGTCACGCAATAACGATATTAAGTTGTACGTAAAGCAGTCTTTTTTCCACCGAGAAAAAAGAATGGAAAATTATTTTATGTTTTTATACGGCACATATTTACTAATAAGTTATATGATGCAGGGAGGAATTTTTACCAAAAATTCAAAATTTTCTTTAAGAAAACTATTAGTTCAACGTTTCGTGAAATTTCAAATTTATCAAAACTATTTAATTCACTATTTCAAAATTACTCTATTTTAAATTTTTATTATACTAATTTAGAAAAATAACTATTTGAAATATAAGATACTAATTTTTAACAGGATTTCATAAAATTTTAAAACGTTCCAGCTTTCATTTTAATTTTTTCATATTGAGATTAATTATAATTTTAAATTTATAAAATAAAAATTATTGTATAACTTTAAGAATATAAACAATGCAGATTAGTACACAAAAGCTACATAATATTGAATAAGAAACTGAAATTGCAACAACTGTTTGAACTTTTTATGAAAAAAAAAACACATGTTCAAGGAAAAGCGTATAAAATTGTGTACCATAAAGCAAATGTATAGTAATATATAACATAAGGAAAATATACATTCCTGTATTTTTCCATAAATAATTGTCTTAGATTTTAAAAAAAAATTGATGTGGACGTCACATGACTTCCTTGCACACCTATTAAACTACATATACCCTTTTTTTTTTTTTTAATGAAAAGTGCATAAAATTTTATTTCATTAATAACTTTTGTTTTTTTCATATTTTTAAAAAAAATGTTATTGTTGAATTATTATTTTACGTAACAATTTTTTTACAATCAGTCGTTAATGATTGTTAATAAATCAATCAATATGTTTAAATTAAAAAAAAAAGAGTTAAAAAAGGAGATGAATTCAAATTCGAACCGATGTGCCTTCCCCTTGTAAGATCCAAATATTTCATTAATTAAAATTTTATTTGGCTATAACTCTGGAACCAATGAGAATAAGTATCACTTATGATATATATATATAGTTGAAAAGCTCTCAAAGAAAGCTTATTACTGCAGTTAACAAAAAGTCCAAAATTCAATTTTTTTGGATTTTTGGACACTTTTGGTTCAGTCAATTGAAATCAAAACGGGAAATGCACAACCAGATGTAACAACAGTTCTAAATCCAGAATTTCAGCATACTACGGCTAATCGTTTCTGAGTTATGCGAGATACATACGTACGTACGTAAAGACGTCACGCTGAAACTAGCCAAAATGGATTCAGGGATGGTCAAAATGGATATTTCCGTTGAAATCTGAAAACCGAAATTTTTCGCGATCACAATACTTCCTTTACTTTGTACAAGGAAGAAAAAAACATACCTATTTTTGGATAAAAGTAAAAGGCAATAATTCAGTGTAATAATGATAGTGAAAATATTGATAATTACATGAAAGCTGAAATTTTATTCATTGACATACCAAGTAAATTGATTTATCAGCAAGAAATATGTTGAAATTGTTTACTTTCAGGGCTCAAAAACTAAAATCTTACAATTCTTTAAAATGTAACACTAAATATTTATATAGTTACAGATTTATCTGTAAAAATTGCTGTGTGAACAGACCAGATGGAAGTGTAACTGGTACAGAATACATAATTTCTTAGCAAACCTTTTCTGTTTCAACTTATACTAATCGTATCTAATTTAATAACTATATATCTATTAAAAAAAACACATCTTACCCTATTAGGTTTACTAGGTAAAATTAGGAATGAAGTGGTTTCCCGATATTTTTCCTCCCAGAACCAATATACTGTTGAATATCAGATTCTAAGAAAAAAGATGCAAATGACCCTATAAATAATAATAGATGATTCGACCCTATAAACGACAAATTCACTCTATTTACCACAGGTAAATTATTCACCCCAATTTATTGGTTTCATCTCATATTTATCAAAAACTATTCCAGATACGGTTCTTAGACCTATTTTCTTCGATTTTTTCAGGACGATAACCATAGGAACTCAATAATTTTGCTCCTTAATTAATGGCCTAAAAATTTCAGTAGGATCTCATTTTACATTGGTAACTTAAATCCGAGAGAAATCTTTCACTAGCCGTAACGCAAACGAAACATTTTAGGACATATGTTTATACAAATTTTTTCTATTTTTTTCACTAGTAGAATAGGTTATGAATGTCTTGGGAGATATATTCTGTTTATATATATATATATATATATATATATATATATATATATATATATATATATATATATATATATATATAAACAGAATATATAAACATATAAAGAGCAATTTAGGTGGTAAAATAAATAATTTGCGAAATAATTCTAGAACTTGAAATAAGAGAATAGGTTCATACAAACATATGTCTGATAACACTTTATCAAGTAATGGGTAGCAAAATTTTCGCCTGGGTTTCAGTTCCCCGGTGAAATGAGATCATACTGAAATATTTAAGGCGTTATATAAAGTGTAAACTTGATGGTTTCTTATGTATTTTTATTTACGAAACTAAATAAATCATGTCCCAAACTGAATCTTCCGTAGTATTCATGATACGTAAAAGAGAAAAATTCTGTGACGAAAAAGAGGTTTTTTAAGTTTGAAGTAAAATAACTTTATTAATGACTAATAGATGAGTGAATTTTATTATCAAACCTTGTAGAGAATTTAATTCTGAGAAAATGACTTTAATAAAGTCTATAAATAAATAAAAAAATCCATTTCTATTATTAAAAACAAACCAGAACAAAACCTAACAGAAAAATTGTATGAGTTTGTAAAAATTAAAAACAGCTAATTTTAGTACAATTGATTTAGACCTTTGAAAAATTAACTTGGCAATGCTAACTGTATGGTTCGAAATTAATATGAATACTACTTCAATATTGTTATAAAACTGTAGTTACGTGTTAATAATAGACGTTTGACGGTTCAGTTGTTATTGACGTAATTTTAATTCTGTTTAATTATTTTCGAGAATCAAGTTACGTTGTGTTTTTGTTTTTGTTGAACTCTAAACTGTACCTACATTTTTTCAAAGTAATCTGAATTTAAAAAAGTGAAGTGCCTTTTGAACTCTTTGTTTTGAAAAATGCCTCGTCTCATCATTCGTGAAGAATATGCTGATATGATTTTTGAGTACGGATTTTGCGATGGAAGTGGTATAACTTAGTCCTAAATCGAGGAAGCGAAAACTTTCTACGCGACTGAATCTTCCATAAAGCACGGTAGGAGGTCACAACATGCTCACGGACTACGTCCGTGTCATGTTCAGAGAGTTCAACATCTTCAGCTTAGTGACCACCAGACGACTGCAGTTTTGTCAGTGGATTAACAATAATTACCAGTTAATTCCGTTCATAAGAAGGTACTTTTACCCGTAACAGCGTAAACTACACACGGGATTCTCATCGATAGCCAGAAGAAAACTCACATACGGTAATTGAATCAAATTTTCAGCAAAGCTTTTCGGTAAATGTTTGGTACGGCACGATCGACAACCAAGTAATAGGCCCTTTCTTAGTAGAATAATGTGTCACGGTGAGAAATTATCTAAAATTTTTAAAATTTAACTTTTTACCTTGCTTGAAAATGTTTCGTTTGCGAAACAAATTGAAACGTACTGTGAAATTCATGAAGCGCCTACACATTTCACTAATAAAGTAAGACAATTAGATGAAGAATTTACTGGTAAAAGGACAGAACATACAGGGCAGGTAAATTGCCACCTAGATCACTGGATCTTACTCCTTTAGATTATCACTGTTTATGTTGAATGGATGAAATGCGAGGTAAACTGGAAAAAAAGTAGACACATATGATAAACTCATCGCTCAGATTCTCAATGCTGCTGCCACATCAAGGAACGCCAAGATATCTTCATTAGGTAGGTGACGGTGATATCGATAGGTGACGTCGAATTGAGTCGATATCAATGGTGGACTTTTCCAACATTTATTGTAAAATAGCACAGTATAAACCATTAGTATTTTTTTTTTTTTTTAATGTAGATCAGAAGAATTTTAATTTTTCAAAAGTCTACATTTATTGTACTAAAAAGTTTTTCTGTTTTTAGAAATTCATAACATTTTTTTTTAAGTTTCGTTTTTAATAAATAATGTTTAATTTTTTTTGTTTTTTATACACTTTATTAAATCAATTTTCTCAGAATTAAATTCTTTACAAATTTCTTAAACAGAATTTACTAGAATTTAATAAAGTTCAAACCTAAAATAAAACCACATGTTTTTCGTCAAAGAACTTTTCTGTTTTACGTTGAATGTCATGAAAACTACGATAGTTACAATTTTGAGACCTATTTTATTCGATTTTTAAGGTCAAAAAATATATGAAACAATTAATAAGGTTTACCCCTTATAAACGCCTTAAAAATTTCAGTATGACCTAAATTCACCGGGGGAAATAAATATCCGGGCTAAATATTTTGCTACCTGTAACTTGATAACAAAGGGTTATCAGATATATGTTTGTATGAACGTGTTTCCTTAATTCTAACTCTAGATACTGTTCCCAAATTATTTCCCTTTCTTCGTGAATAACTATGAATATTACAACGTAATATTTATATGAATGATTAATTAGTTTCATATATACTGATGATGACTTTTTAACAATTAAAATTCGTATGTAATTGTAAAGTATGAAGTTGAAGATTCTTTCATTATCATATTGTTTTTAATTTTTTTTAAATTAAAATCAACTAAAAAAAAATCTCAAAAATTTACTTTTTTATGAAAGACGGGACGTCAACAGCTACGGTCATTAGACCGGTGGAAATTGGTAGCGTATAGAGAAACGTCATGCCTGACCGGGATTCGAACCCAGGCTTTCCACACGAATCGTAGAGAAGATACTTAGTCAGCTACGGAGGTTTAACTTTGTGGGTGAATAAAAATCACTTTTATTTCCTTACATTTACAGTATATACATTATTGTTGAAATTATCCACAAAAACTTTTTTATATGAATTACTAATGTAAAATATTAAACACAAAATCTTTCGTATAAATTCAGAACAATTTGAAAATTTCATATGATAAAATCTTTGTAATTCATTTAATGCATTAATTATTTGAACATTTCAATACGACTCTCCTATATATAAAGATTTTCTCTTAAACAGTTATAAGAATTGAAATGAAATATTGCAATAAAATTGCATCCGATTTTCCATTATCCCTCTCTATTAACTTCATAAACTATCTTTATTCATTACCTTTCTGTTTACTTTACGTTCTTAAATTCCATATGCTGAAGTACAATGGGTAATAATTATTCGGCTCCGATTACTGAAGTTTAGACGTTTAAACAATAATTGAACGTAGCTATTTTTAAATATATATTATTTAAACATGTATTAAATACATTTACATGTATTTCTTCACTTAAATTACCTGTATAAAAAATCAAATTAGTTCAAAAATTTGTTATTCAACATAAATAAATGAACGATTTTTGTTAATGGAATATCTAATAGAGATAAATAAATTAAAATTATATTAACAGCTTTTAGAGAAATTTGTTATTAAATTTAGTTTCTTCTAAAAGCAAAAAAAGTATGATTATATTTGCAGGTGCTAAAGTACGTGCAACAATCTATTCGACTGTAAGTATATTACAATTTTATGAAAAAATTTTTTTTAAAAATTCAATATTAAAAAATTTATAATTCTCAGAAGGGAAGGCTAATTATTTCTATTTTCCTATGAGAAAGGTAATGTCATTTGAAAATATTTAATTGTCACAATTGTGCTTACTAATAAATTGAATTCGAATAATTTGGAATAAATTAAATTGAAGATTTTTTCCTGATAAATCAAAATACCGGATTTTAAAATATAAACGTTAATAATTTCTTTTTTCATTACTATGAATACATTGTTTTTGAAAAAAATGATTTTATTAAAGAATATCTAAATATAGATATCTTAAAGAAGTCATAACGCCAAACGCTGTAGAAAAGGGAGCACTAAGAGAGCGAACGCAGAAAATGGAGTTAGCGTTTAACTTAACACGAAATTTATATAATAAAAAATCGCTTTCACATAATGCTAAACACCGATATTACAAAACAGTTTATTCTTCCGGAAGCGTTATATGGTGCTGAGTGTTTGCAAAATTATTCAGATAAAACCTTTTTAAAACAAAATAAAATTAAGATACTATATGGACCCGATTACCAGGACGGAATTTATAAACTAAAAAGTGAAACGGAAATTTATAAAAATACAGAAAAAATAAGACACCATCAAGAGAAGAAGATTAAATTTTATGGGAACTTATACAGAATGAGCGAAAACAGATTAACAAAACAAATATTTAACTTTTATAACAGTAAAAGTATTAAAACTAGCTGGTTTAAAGAAGTAGGAAACATAATTAAAACTTTAAAAATCTCCAAAGAAACCTGTTTAAATAGAGATCAATTTAGAAAATTGATCAAAGAATGGAAGTTTCTAGAGAAGTAAGTAAGATAAGACGAATATAGAAAGAAAAACAACAGGGTGAAAAAATAAATAAAAATATTGGGAAAACAAAAGAAGCTCAAAACTATTATGCAAACGTAATCCTTAGTGGTGTGGACGAACAAAAAAAAAAAAAAATATATATATAGTGGAAACAAAGATTTTTCAAACTTTTATAAAAAATTAATCATTCTATTTCACAATTAAAATTTTGGTGACGATTAAAATTTTAAAATTATTATTACCGATAATATTATATTAATTTGTGGTTAAATATGGACCACTGAATGTGAAAATAGGAGGAGAAAAGATTATGGAGGTAGAAGAATTTTGTTATTTGGGAAGTAAAATTACTAAAGATGGACGAAGCAGGAGCGATATAAAATGCCGAATAGCACAAGCTAAACGAGCCTTCAGTAAGAAATATAATTTGTTTACATCAAAAATTAATTTAAATCTCAGGAAAAGATTTTGAAAGTGTATGTTTGGAGTGTCGCTTTATATGGAAGTGAAACTTGGACGATCGGAGTATCTGAGAAGAAAAGATTAGAAGCTTTTGAAATGGGGTGCTATAGGAGAATGTTAAAAATCAGATGGGTGGATAAAGTGACAAATGAAGAGGTATTGCGACAAATAGATGAAGAAAGAAGCATTTGGAAAAATATAGTTAAAAGAAGAGACAGATTTATAGGCCACATACTAAGGCATCCTGGAATAGTCGCTTTAATATTGGAAGGACAGGTAGAAGGGAAAAACTGTGTAGGCAGGCCACGTTTGGAGTATGTAAAACAAATTGTTGGGGATGTAGGATGTAGAGGGTATACTGAAATGAAACGACTAGCACTAGATAGGGAATCTTGGAGAGCTGCATCAAACCAGTCAAATGACTGAAGACAAAAAAAAAAAAAGTGGTTAAAAATAATTATAAATTTTATAATTTTTTAAAATTAACAAGTAATTATGTCTAATTAAAAAATAATATAATTGTATGTATATGAGGTTATATACGTTGATGAATAATAGATTGGGCAGAGGGTGAAATGAGTTTTTTATCCATAATACCAAAATGTATTTTTTACTAAAACGAAAAACTATTTTATGAAAATTTTTTGAGAAAACATTATAAATAACCTAAAATTTTCGGAATTTACAAAAAATATTTTTTTGAAAAAAATGATATTTAGAGAAAAACTAAATAATATTATTTTTATACAAACGCTACCGGTATAAAATATTTACCAAAAACCAGAAATGAAAGAGATTAATGAAAATAAGAAAGACTTGAGAAGAAATGAGTAAAATAATGTAAAAAGAGTATACAACCTTGCGTGATCTACGGATCATTGAAATGTGGAAGTATTAAGTTAGTACACATTATTAACTTAACTTTTCTTACTAATTTTCTTGAATTTTAGAGCAAAAATGCTTAAAAATATCGATATCAGATTATAAATTATGACGTTATAGTATTCCCCGATGTTAAACGATAACTAAAAATATACCTTCAAATAATCCACATGCTGTTGACAATCTAATTTTTATTTTTTTTTTTTAAGTCACATGAAAGTGTCTTACAACAGAAGAGTCCAACAGAGTCTAACAACAGAAGAGCGTCCTAAATAAAATATACGTACATATAGAAGAAGAAATGGTTCATTTGATAAAAATTAAATCATTATCTAACATGAAAAATAGATAAACTAAGATCCGAGAACGGAAACCTATTTATCTTTCAGCCAAAGTTTATGATAATTTTAACGAAAAGAAATTTTAAATTTATATTTAAGAATAATTTATTGAATTTAAGAAATTTTTAATAAATAATTTCGTAATTTTATATTTACTGTGAACTCACAGGAAAGTTGAAAAAATATTGCTTAAAAATAAACATAATATTTCTTATTTTCTATCGCTTAGGCTTATATTTTTAAAAATACATTAAAATGTTTATTGTAATACATATCTATTGTAATATTAATTATAATAATAATAATACAACACGTAAAATAAGATGATGTTTAATGCATAATTAAATAATAAATAAAAGATTTATTCGTAAAGTGTAAAATAAAAAAAAAGAAATAAATTTTTATATTATTATAAACTATACGATTATTTTATTAAAAATCATGCGTGGAAATGATTTTATAATAATTATATTTCGCGCTTATAAAAGATTAAAAAAAATCATACATTATTATTTATGTATTTTATAATTCCAATGTTTTATTGTTTAATAAAAAATTTATTTCTTATATTAAGATAAAATAATTTTTATTACAAGAATATATCTATTACGCATTATAATCATTATTATTTTATAAATTTAATTTGAATATCTATTCGATAATAAAAATATTAATTTAATTTTAATAGAAGCGGTTGTTTAAATTAAAAAGAAAAACCCAACCGTTAAGTAAATAACGATTAAATATTTGATGGAGTATTTAGGTATTATAATATTATTGTGTGAAAATCGTGGGTGGGAATTTGTCATCGGTACAATGAATCGCGATTGGTCAGCGTTTAGTTTGATTGGCGTACTGGACGCTGTTAGGTGGCGCTGGGACCGGCGGCGGAGCGAACTAAACGGAGGCGCTGTGCGTCGGACGAGGTGTATTCCCCCCACCACGCGGACCTAGGCCAGTTGTGGTCGTCCGACGGCAGCCGAGTGCTGCCGAGTGCCCTTTGGCGAACTGCGAGCCTCAGTTTGCACTTGGACCCTCTATTTGTTGGTCATCGCCCACGCTCGCTCGCATCTCATATACTATATCCACTTGAGAACATCGACGAGTACCTTTTACGACTATTATCATCCGGCTGACAACGTAGATCGCTACATTTAATGTTTATATAAGACATTGTGCCATGTGAAGCGGCATGTTTCACCGACAATTTACGTGTACTTTAACTGTGATAACTTTTTGTGTGTAATGCTTTTATTTAATATGAAGAAAAGATAAAGTTATTAATCGTTAATAACGTCCAATAACGGCACCATGCGGATTAAGATGCCAGCTGTTCGCATCGCTCAAGGTAAATAAAATAATTAACTAATTTTATTATAATTAGATCTTATATTAAATTAACCTGATTGTACGTATTTATAAAATAATAAAGTGCATTATTATCAGTGAAAATTTACTGATAACACGCAGTTGCGTTAATTAACAAAATATTGATAAGTACGTATATATAATACAGTTGAAAAGTGATAACAGCGTTTTGCCTTACCTTTTTCTAGCGTAACCGCTAACTAATATAGCATTTCTTAGATGTTAAAAATGGGGTGTTAAAAATAAAAAAAAATAGAATAAAAATGATGAAAAGACTTAGGCGGGGGTGCTTACGGTGGGAGGGTTGTAAGAAACCAGCGACGCCTGAGTCGTTTGTAATTAACAGAGGGCGGTCTACGGCGCAAGAACCCGGAAACGCTTTGCCATTTAAATTTTTTCCACCACACGATTGTGATGAGTGTTACCATTGAGGTCTTAGTGCAGATGTGCGGAAGTCTTTGCATTGTTTTTACAGCATTTAATTATTATAATTACTTTCTTAAAGAATAAACGGTGTTGCGATGATTATTATGTACCGAGCTTTTATTAATCGTGTGAAATATGATTTATTAATTTTTATTCTTGCAAATTAATTTAACTTTTATATTTTTTAATAATAAAAAGATTCAGTAATATTGAAGCTTTAAAAATAATTTAGAATTTATAAATATAATCATTGTTTACTGTAAAATAATATTTCATTAACAAGCTTTCAATAATTTCCAAAGAACATTTTAGTTTAATGTTGTTTTAACATTTTTTCCTATTTCTTTTTTTTTCAAATAAATTATAGTAGCCTACAGGAAAGAAAAATGAACTAACTTTCATCTTAGTGAAATACGAATAACCATTTATTATAGATTTGTATGACGTAAACAATAATGTAATAGTGTAGTTTATTAAAAAAAAATACATTATCACGTTTCTGTTAATTTATACTTGTTAATAATAATGCTTAGGAATGTAACAACTATGTAAAAAATAACAAATCCATAAAATTTGTAATAAAATATTGAAATTTTACCTATTTTATTTCTTATTACTATTATTTCTTCATTACAAATTTATAAAATTACATTATTTATTTACATCTTCTTTTAATATAATTAAGTACGAATTTTTAACGACTGTGCATTGGTAAACAGTAGAATTGAATTTTATTATTTTAAAATCGACTAACCTAAATGAAAAAAATATCAATTTTGGAAAACCGGAAAACTATAATATTAAATATTTTTATTATTTATGTTATATAATAATTAATTAGGAAAAAAACTAATTCATAATTTTACGTATTACTGAACAATAAAAGCATTTATAAATTTTATAAAGAAAACTTAATAAACGTAAATTATAACTTAATAGATTTATAATCAATTTGAATATCTCCTAAAGTATATTGCGATAAAATTTTATATAATTTAAAAATAAATAAATATGAATGAATTTTACCAGTAAATTTATTTTATTAGTTTACGCTAATTAAAAAATAAAGAAATTTTTTTATTTGAAAAAAATGTAAATAAACGATTTTTTAAATGGAAATAAACGAATATTTCATTTTCAATTTTAGTTAGCTATGTTTTTATCAAGAAAAATTAATAAAAAAACAAGTATTATTATTTATTTTTTACTAATAGTATTTATTTAGGTATAATATTTCAATTTTCTTCAGTACTCCTTGATTTTTTAAACAAAACATTTACTTAAAGATTTGTTAATTATAACACAAAAGATATTTCGTTGAATATTTTTTGTTTGTTTTTAAGTAAGATTATTAGTCCAAAAGTCAACATATTTTCTTTACTAATAACAATGCACAAAAAAAAAATGTATATATATATATATGCTAACTCAAAAATTTACACGTAGCTTTTATATATTGCGTACTTATTCAAAGAAGCTTTTTATAATAAAATAGTATAAATTATTAAATCAAAATTGAATTACATTTAATAAATTTATAAGTTATATCATTTAAGAGAAAACAATAAATAACGATAATAATATCCTATATTACCGTTAAAAAGATTTCATTACTAAGTATAAAACAATTTGAAATTAATTAATGTTTAATTGTTAAAATATACATCATGGAAATTTTATAAGAAATATTATTATTATTTAAGATTATCCCGATTCTAGATCGGGATATATATTACTGTACGATAATAATAAACAAATTTATATTTAATTATGTATTACTATCGTAATTATTAATTTGCTAAAATCAGTTTAATAAATAAATATTACCTGAATGTACATAATAAATTATTTTATACGTATATTTTTATTAAATGTACAAGGATTTGATTAATAGATTTAATACGCGTATAGGGTAAAACTTTAAGTTAAGAAAAGGAAAAGAAAAAGATACTGGGTTTGATTCCCAGTTTCAGCTTCGATCAGCTTGTGCACAAAAAAAATGTTATTCATTAGTTAATAAATTTTTAATATTAAAATAGTAAAGCTATTTTCTTTGGTTGTTTCGTTTTGAGAATATTTCAATAGAAATTTTCCTTTAAAAATATTTAATATTAAAAAAAATATTTTTTTTTTATAAATTAAAGATGATATCTTTAAACCAATATTATGAATTTTTACCATCCATAAATTGCTTTTAGAAAATATTTACATTATATCAATAAATATATATGAACTATTTGGTCGCCTTTTAATTAAATCAATGGATTTTTTTTTAATAAAGTTTTTAATTAATTTTTCAATAGTTATTTTATTTTGTACTTCCGTATAAAAAAAGAAACTTAATTTTTGCTTTTAAGAAAAGGAATGCGTTTGCTAAATTTGAATATTTCTTGTAATGTAATATGTTATATAATATGTAATTTATTAAGTATAATAGGTAAACTTATTGTATTAAAATGTATTGAAAAAGTTAAGTAATTGTAAAATAAAATTTTAAGGTATTTTATTTCTAATTTAAAAATGACAGTAAAATTCGTATAATGGTCGCATTTGAATAAATTTATAATAGCATTAAAAAAATAAATTAAAAGCAACTTAAAACTATTTTATAATTATGTATGACAAATAGTAATGGTTTGAATTATTGTGATTATAAGTATATTACTTTGATAATTTACAAATTTATATACCTACTTTATAAAACATTCAATTTTTATTTTATTTTTTTAATTAAATATAATTAATTTTATTTTGTTGTCTAACTGGAAATATATTTTTAATAATAAAACCTTATAACAAATAAATATTTTCGCTTCAATAAAACACTTATCAATTTAATAATAAAGATTTCTGTTGTAATATTTACGTAAATTAAATATTACTTTTAAATCTAAATTAAAAAAATATATATATCCGTTTATAGTTTACTTCCCTTATCTAGTATGTATGTGTGAATCGAAAATTAATTACTTGTTTATTAAAAGACTAAAATTACATGGAACTACGGTCAGTTTCTGGTTTTGTGACCGGAAGTGTTTAATGCCACATCCTTTTGATAATTTATCGTTACATTAGTTCGCTCTTGTTTTATTTTATTTCTGATACATCATATATTAATAAACTTAAATAAGATGAAATATTATTTTTATATATGTAGTGATTTTTTATATATATAATTATTTTAGTAGTTTATATGTTTCATTAATTAATTAAGGATTATTTTTTTAATTTTATTATAGTATTTATTTGTATAATTATTAATATTATAATAGAATAAATATGTAATTTATAAGAAATGTTTTATATATATACTTTTTTATTATAAAATGAATATTTCTTTTGAATACGGGAAAAAAATAATCGTATTTCATTCACTAATATTCTCATCAACACCGAAAACTATCATGAAATCCCAGACCATTTTTTATTAACAGCTTCTTAGAAAAATAATAATAATAAAACTTATAATGTGATTCGATTATACAATTTTTTTTTCATTTTTATAAAACCTATTTTTCATTCCTAAAATTTATTTGAAATAAAAAAACCACGTTTAAGTATAGATTATTAACAGTTTCGTTTTTTTTTTGTAGTAATAACGAAATTGTGCTAATAATTTATTTTAAATTCAGTACTTAATAAAATAAATTTAATTTTATAAGAAATCTTTTTAAAAAAATTATTACATTTTAATGAAGAAAATGTTATTTTTGTATTACACACTTTTTTCTTATTTAAATATATTTGGAGCGATTAATTATAGCTGTATATGCACGCGTAACTGTATACACATCCATTATTTTACATCTATAAAAAAGAATCTATCTTATTAATATCGTTTATTTCATTATTTTAATAATATAGTTATTATATATTTTGTCTACATTATATCCGTTAATTGTTTGTTGTATATAAAATAAAATAATGTAATATAAGAAAATGTAATTTGTTTTGTTTTCGATAAAGAAAATATGTATGACTAATTTTTTTTTATTATTATAATGTTAATTAAAAAAAAAAATGAAGGCTTTTTATTTATTACATTTCAATGCTATAGTCCAGTCCATTTATTATTAGATTTGTTAATTAGTTAAGTAGAATAAACAATTTAATTATTTAAATTTGTTTTCATGTTTAAATATATGTCTACAATTTTTTTTTTTTACTTAAGAATAAATGAAAAAGCTTTTAAAGGAAATCTATTTCTAATTAATTTTTTTTTTAATGCGCTTAAAAATATAAATATTTTTAAACAATGTATCGTAAAAAATTTTTATTTATTTTCAAAGTTTCTTTTTCTTATAATAGATCTTTTTATTAAATAATAATCATATTAATTCATTTATAAAGAAATACGTACACAAGTAGTTTGAATTATAGACTAATTAGGATTATGAAAGGTTACTTAAGTAACAGTTATGAAAAATATTTTTTAAATTAGTTATTATAAAAATGGAATTTATTATTTTGCTTTTTAAATAAATTTTGTTTCGATTTTTCTTTCTTTTTTTAATTGGCAGTAAAAGTTAAATAAATAAGAAAAAAATTACAAATAATATTTGATGTGTACCGATTATTAAGATGTTCGGATAACACGATTAATGATTTTTTCCCCTTGTAATATTATGAATTATATAATATTAATTAATCTTATATGGATAATTTTTTAAATTGAATTTCCGCAATAGAATTTAAAACTTGTGTAACTTTAATTCTTTTAAAATGAAAATAAAAATAATAAATTAACATTTACCGTAAATAAAATAATAATAAATTTCATACATTTTTCTCTAATGGAAGTATAATAAAGAGATTTAATATTTAAACAGTAGATTTTTATTTATTTATAAATGAAATTTAAAACAAAAATCTTAGCATGAAATGAAAAAAAATAGTCCGTTCGTCTCATCGGTCGTACTAAATTGTATTTCGTTCCTAAAAAAGAGCACTTGGGGAAAATTTTATGTGATGCAAATAAATGATAAATTAAATAATTTCAATTAATGCATATTTCGTTTAAGTAAGACTTACGGAAACGTAAGAAAACAGTTTTTATAAATTATATTTGCTGATTTACTATTTTTAATGTAAAGTAAAATATAAATAGGTTGAAATATTTCTTTTTGTATTTTATTTATTTACTTTGAAACTTGGAAGAAATATACATAATTACAAAACTTATAAAACGACGTATTTTCTAAAAATTAACCTTTGAACTTATTTTTTTTTTATATAAAATATATCTAATATATTTTATAAGTAATATTAAATATATTACTGAAAGACAAATTACTACTATGTATAATGCAATGAAAAAGGATTATTTTTCAGCATATATAAGGTAAAATCCACCATACCAGAAAATTAAATGTAACTCTCTAGATATTTCAGTCTTTTAACCGTCGTCAGGAGAATAAAATAATATAAAATAAAGTCAAAAATATTGTTAGTGATAACTAGCAAACAGTCAGACTACTTAATTTTTTTACTATATTTTATAATATTATTTTTCTCTTCTGACGATGGTCTAAGAACTAAAAGATCTAGAGAGTCGCATTTAATTTGCTGGTAAGATGGATTTTCACGTTTTTAAAATTTTTAACAATATATAAGGTAAATTAAATAACTGATTTCCGTTGATGAAACAAAATAATAAAAATTAAAAAACAATACGCGAGGAATAACAATATAATTTACAAATTAAAATTAATGTGGTCATAGTATGTCAAATTGTAATTCGTAAAGAGTATTTAACTGACTGAAGAGCAATAAAAACAAAATTTTATTGATAATAAAATTAACGTAAATTTATGTAGGGTTTGTGTGTGTTGTTTTTAATTACCGTAGGTGTATTAGCTATCGCAATTATAACGTATTACTAAGTGAAAACGTAATAAAACAATTTTTATTATGTTGTCATAAAAAGAACACGAATATTTGTTACTGACCATATCGGTATTCAATTACACAAAATTAATAATTTCTCAAATTACTCTTAATTTAATAAACGAAAATGTTATTAATTTAATCAAAACAATGTATTAATTACAATTTATTCAATATTTATTGATAAAATTAATTAAAACTTAATGTATAATATAAAGTAAAGAATTAATCAGTTATCTTAATTTCACAACAAACAATAAAACAATAAAATTGAAAATACGGGTGGTTAATTTAGTTTCAAAATCTACGATCCTTAATAAAAATTTATAAAAAAGTTATTAAAACCCAAACAGAATTTTCTATTTATAAATTCTTTTACAACGTAGCATTTTTTGTAATTGGAAAAAAGTGATAATTTTTATACTGTTTTATTGATTTAAACAATGAATTTTTTAATCCATTTAAAAAAACGTTAATATAAAGTCTACTTAGATAGAATTCCTTAAAAGAATATCAGTTAAGAAAAAATCTTATTATAATAATAAATATATATATATATTTATTTATACTCTCATCAACTATTAAAGTTATTAGCTGCTTATCAGTGAAGTGTAACAATTGTACTGGTAAATTTGTAATCTTGAACACTCATGCAGGTCGATTATTCTTGAGATGTGTGGTTAATTGAAATCCGACTACCAAAGAATACCCGTATCCACGATCTAGTATTCAAATCCGTATAAAAGTAACTGCCTTTACTAGGACTTGAACCTGAGAACTTCTACTTTGAAATCAACTGATTTACGACGACAAGTTTACCACTAGACCAACGCGGTCGGTTAATATTTATATTGAACACGTTAAATCTAATAAATTATTTTATCTAAAATTATGAGCAAAGTTTTAACGATTTGAATTTTTGTCTCTATATTTCTATATAGACTACAGTTTTGTTGGTAGACTTATCCGTTAGTTTACACAGTTGGTTTTGTCTTATACGTTTAAAATAATAAATTACATTAAAAAGATAGCGTATTAACATTGCGCTAGATTGAAATTTCCAATCTATTTAAATAATAAACAAGCAAAGTGAGTTTTATTTTTCTTAGAATTCTGAACGAGGCTGTAATATGTATTGTGATACAAAAAAAATAGATGATTTTATGAACATTTTTTTCAACTTTTTGTTGTTTCATGTAGTTCATAAGCGTTTATATTAAGAATAAATTAGTATTTTTTGTATAGATTTAATAATGGGCAACTATAATCTATATATAATTGAAGAACATGATACAGATAGACCTGTATAACATTGCGTAATTAAATTATTATATTAACGATAACAAAATCCTTATTAAAATGATTTTATTATAATTAAATATTAAACTGCTACGTCCATATATTTTTTTGCAACGTTTTAATTAAGAAAATTGCAAAAATATCTTATCTTATAACTGATGAAGATTTTAAAAATATAATGTTTTAACGGTAATCAAATTTTATTGTATTTCTACTTTTTATAAAATAAAAACATTGATGTTAAAATTATGGTGAAACTAATACTAAAATTAAGAAAACAAAATTTAAAGATAGATCTTCTATACTTTGATTTTTTAAATACTTAACACGTATTATTCCTGAGATTTATGGTTAATTGAAATCCAACCACCAAAGAAAATCGGTATCCACGATCTAGTATTCAAATCCGTATAAAAGTAGCTGTTTTTACTAGGATTTGAACCCGAGAACTTCTACTTCAAAATCAACTGATTTACGACGACGAGTTTACCAATAGACCAACCCGGTCGGGTTTGTCCCGTACGTCAAAAAAATGTAACATAACTATTAAATGAAGTTAGAAATGAAAATGGTTAATAAAATATAATTCTTTTGATGTAATATAGCTTGCGACAGAGAAAACAAACCGTTTACAAATATGAGCCATATTAAAAGTTGTTTTTGAAGCAGAAAGAAAGGAATTTACGTATAATATTATTTACTTTTACAATATAAATATATTCTTTTTAAAAAGAAAATTTATTTTCTTTAAGGCAAATTTAAAAAAAGAAATAAATAAATTGATTTTAATATTTCTTTGGTGAGAACTATGACTTTTCTAACGTACGCAAATTCGATATAATCTGAAAAAGATTCACATACAACTCTTTTTTTTAGTCGATATATCTATACAAATCGTTATTTAATTTATTTTTATAAGTTTTTTGAATTTATATATAGTTAGTAAAAAAAAAAAAAAAAAAGTATATTATATAACTATTTTGATATAGTGAGAAACATTACTTTAATAATTAATACTTTATTTAAAAAAACAAAATATTTAATTTTACCTAATTAATTTTTGTGCTATATAACTAAGATACTATGATTTTATGTTACAGTAGCCATTCCCCTCCTATTTGATTTCTCCGATATAACGGTTTGATTTCTTTCCCCTACCCTAGTTATATCTCTTATTAAACGATTTTTAGAATTCTTTTAATATTAATTTAAATATTAATATACTGTTACAAATTAAATTCAAATCCATTTAATTAATTTCGTCATTAATATTATAAATAAAAAGAAGAATCCGTTTATTAAATGTAAGCAGTACATCGATTTATAATATAGTGTTATTGAAGTAACGTAAATCGTGACTTACATTTTATGTGGAGGAGGGGATTCTGGTCAATCTATTAAACAACGTAACTTTACATCCGTATATTTGTATTAAATTACATCCTATCTGTAAATTCTTCGTTCCCTATTAAATTTCTTTAACAAATGACAATGAACGGGAAGTGGTAAAGTGTGGTCAGTTAACGATAGGATAGCTTATAAATAAACCTATTTACATTTTTAAAAAGGGTTTAAAACAGGTCTTCTAATGAAAGATAATAATGTATAATTTTATTAAAACGAGGGATTAAACAGGATAAATAAAATAAAAGCTAAAAAATAAGGAATAAACAAACAGGTTTAAAAAAGGATGTGGTCATTTGAATAAACGATATGTTTTACCTATACTTTTTGTTTGTTGTTGTACCTATTATTATTAAATAGAATGGATGCAGAACATTATTACCTGTACACCTTTTAGGTGACCAACACCCCTTTGTACATAATTTAATAGTGGACACACACACATACACTTAACACACGAACGGCACGCGACATGACAGACACTCGTCTTAACTGTAATGTATATTAAAGGGTTATGGGAGAACATAGGTCAGGTGGGTTTACCCAGCTCATCCCTTTATATAATCTACCGTGTGGCTACGTATTCATAACCCTTTAAGCATACGAAACGTGTTGTTTTTATTTAAAAGAAAAAAAATTAATTGTTTCATACTTATCTTATAAGAGCATAATTTGGTCAGTATATAATATCAAATTTAAAAAATAAATATAAATAACCTGGTATCATTTCTTCCAGTTATTTTTAAATTATTAATAGTTGATAAATCTTCTTTTTTTCATAATAATTAAAAAAATAATCCGTTACATATAATTAGATTTTCTCACGTAATTTTTCTGATTAAGGTTCTTTAAATAAAAAATAAAAAAAACTA
Organism: Lycorma delicatula; assembly: GCF_047948215.1. Lineage (NCBI taxonomy): Eukaryota > Metazoa > Arthropoda > Insecta > Hemiptera > Fulgoridae > Lycorma > Lycorma delicatula. The sequence continues at coordinate 99,752,691 of NC_134464.1, read as the reverse complement.
TTTTTTATGTAAGGTAAGTTGTTAATCTGTAAATTTGGGTTATAAATTCCATTAGTATTCCTAGTAGAACTGTAAGAATTAATAACATAAAATACAGAATATATACAACTGGAAAAAAGTCCATTTCATTAAATAAGGTAAAAGATATACGCTTATACATACGTCTTCCTAATTTTGACGAATAGAATGCATATATAGATATAGATATCTTAAAATAATAATTGTAAAAAACAAAACACTAAACACAGTAATAGAAGAATCTAATAAACTACCAAAAGCTAACTTACGCGGGATCCCGCATCATTAGTTGATATATAAATCTACATGAAAAAAGAAAAAAATATAAAGGAAGGAAGTTTTCTGCTACCATATTTCCATTCATATAAATTACTACTATAATTTCATCACTAAAAAATCATTCTACTTTCAATTTATAACAAAAAGTCTAACAAATTATTTATTGAAAGAAAAAGATTCTCTTTGACAAGTTTCAATGAATTTTTCTTCAATACTTAAAGAAAATTTATGATAAATCTCATTTTTATTTCATTAGAGAATTATGTACCAACTGATGCTGCGGGATCCCGCGAAAGTTAACTTTCAGTAGTTTATTAAATTTTTCTATTACCGTGTTTAGTGTTTGTTTTTACAATTATTATTAATTTGAGATTAATCGGTACAGCGGTAATTATGTTAATGAAATAATTAAATTTTCAGAAAATTATATATGTATATGTAACTACTAAATTGAATTTGTCCGTTTTATTATCGATTCTTTTTTTCTCACTCAACCACTATTTTTCTGCTATTTATATAAATTACTACCATAATTTTATCATTAAAAATAATTCTAAAATCATTACCTTAACTAATTAATAACAAAATATGTAAAAAAAAATTATTTGAAAATCGTTTTTTTCTTTTTTTTTGAAAGATAAAATTTTAATCAGATTTTCATCAATATTTATGATAAATTGTAAATAAATCCTTTTTAAAAAATTATCATACATAAACTTCCATATTATAATATATATTACTTTTAAAGAAAAAAAAAATAAAAATAATAGTCGATAATAGTTATGACATAAATTACAAAAAAAGTAGCTTTTATTTTTAAAAAAAATGTATGTGGTTGTTCAAAAAATAAATAGTTAATTAATTAGAGTACTTTATAGTAAGTGTTGAAATAAATTAATTAAAACGATTTAAAAGAGTTAACTATAATAATATATCTAATTAATCAATTTTTATACACCTTTAATTTACTTAAATTATTATGTTTATTCTGAATAAAAAATCATTAAACTTATTTTAAAGATATATTACAAAATAATTACTGGAACGAGAAAGAAAATAAAAAAGGAGACGTATTAGAATTATAATACCAAGGATTAAAACGTATGAAAAAATATAATAAGTCAAAATAAAAGGAGCAGAAGAAGTAAAAAAAGAATAAGATTCTAACTTGTTAACCCTATTTGGGAGCAATTTGACAGGTTAATGTTACAGTACAGTAAAAAAGAAATGAAGCCACGCGACTCTTCGCGTGCGTGAATTAAACACCGCGGCTTGTAAACCTACCGCACGTATATGAGCTACCATCCTCACTTATAGTAGTAACAGTAGGTAGATAATCTGTTCTACAATCTAATAATAATAAAAACAGGTATAAATTATGTACAACGTGTCTAACAAACGAACAAATTAAACAATACAGTATATGCAATTATATTTATATGTAATCTATATAAATCAACACCCTTACGCTCTCAGTATGCAGATAATATGGTTAAAATATTTAAGGTAGTCCAAGTATCTTATTGGATTAAAATTCACAACTTAAAGAATTTTAATTTTGGGAAGAAACTGTTATATATTAAAAAATATTCATCTATCAAATTCATACGTTTAGAAAATTTTAAATATTAATTAACCGTAAAAATTAATACATTTTAAAGAAAGTTTTGTAGATTAAAACAGTATTTTAATAATGTTTCAAAAGAGTAAAGATATTCATTTTAAGTAATAAAATTCTTTTAAAAAGATTTGATTTTGTAAAATTTTATTATTAACCATGTATCTTTTCCCCGTAAACCAAAGAACTTATGAATTATTAATTAAACCCCGTTTTATTGATTACATTTTATCAAGATGTTCTTTTCTCATCTAGAAGGTTTTCCTCATCTATAAAAATATGATTCACAATTGCTTTCGGTTGGCTGACTATCAAAGAATACGGAATAATCTTAACATGTACATGAAAATTATATCACCAAATACCGTATATCTATATTAACTTATGGCAAACAAAGATAAGATAGTCAATGTTAAAATAACATAAAAAAATCTATATGTAGGTTTTATGGTCTAATTCCTTACAGTAAGGATTAGAGTACAAGATGTACATTAAATCTAGCTAATATAAAGGATAAAAAGAGAATATTAAAAAAAATATTTTTCATTTATAGATGGTTATTCATGTCTGAATTATCGTTGGACTTGTCTTAAGAATTCAATTAACGACACTGATTAAAAAACAGCTAACTTAAGATTGGACAAGAATAACTTAAAATAAAATAATCACCTCAATAGATTATCAGAAAAAATTAGTTTAATTCTTTTTAAATTAGTTAAAAAAAAAATAAATTTTTTTATAATTATGCGAAAATATTTTCAACAAATGTCGCTGATATTAAACTAAAAGTAACCGTTGAAACATTTTAATGTACATAAAATTAAAGTTACAGATTATTTAATAAACTTTTTAGAGAAGAAGGTACCAAAGTCATCCTAATGCGACTGATAACTGGGCACAAAAAGCTAACCCATGCCCACTTATTTGGCTTTCCTCAGCAGAACTGTAATGCGTATAATCTAAAAATGGTTCGTAAACGACTTACTTCGTTCAGAATTATTCGTTATCAATTAAACCTGGGTTAAGAAGCGAAAAGGGATTGCTCACCCGGAACGAATGCATCATAAGACTGCGGTTTCTCTGTGATACTGGGATTGAAGAACTCGATTTTGCTTATGTGAGATCCCCTACGGAGTACTTTGTGCAGAGTAAAAATAGTCCATAGTGAGAATATTTCCTGTTTTGATATTTATTACCCAATATTTGATATTTATTGTATAATTATTTATGAAACCTTAGTTTTAATTTGCTAATGAGTCTATAAAGTTGATGCGTCTATAAACAAATAATTTTTATTTTTTTATTCCTTTTTTTAATCGCCGGGACCAACGTTAGGAATTGTTTTAGAGGATGAGGTGAATGATTTGTAGCGTGCGTGAAAATGCCATGCCTGACCGGGATTTGAATACGGGACCTCCGGATGAAAGGCCGCGACGCTACCACTCCTAGGTAAAGCCGCGCCTAGGAGGCCGGCTTTATTGCTTTATTTACAATCAATTTCCTGAATAATGAAACTATTAGTAAATTGTTCAGTGAAATAATGACATGAAAGGGATATCATCCAGTGATACCTTCCAAGACAATGTAACGGTTTAAACACAATATAGTACAATAAAAAATATAACTAAGCGTATGAAATAATTCAAAAATTACATGTTTAAAAAGAAGTTAAATGATAACATAACTTAACGTAAGTATTGTGAAAACACACATCTCAGGGAATGATCGAACTGAGACTGTAAAAGACTACACTTCATTTACACTCATACATATCATCCTCTGAAGATTATCTGAACGGTAATTACTGGAGGCTAAAGAGGAAAAAGGAAGAAAGGTATTGAGAAAAATAAAATTAAATGATTAACAAAACAGAACAGATAACTGAGTATAAAAAAATTATCAGTCATACCTAATAAAAATAAGTCATACCTAAGAAAAAAAGGAGACATATAACAAATTAGTCACATATAAGAAACAAAGTCAAAACCATGAAACTTAAAAAAAATTCATAAACAAAAAAAAACTATAAAACTATCTTCATATTACTAAATTAATATAATTCATAAATAATATCAGATACAAAAGAATGATATTCAACGCAAAAGAGCCTCTAGATCCAACGCATGCAGCCTCTTTAGTCATCTCACATCTTCACTATTATCCAAAAGGTTAACAGCCAGATGATTTTCGTGCGAGTTACGCTTAAATACATATTTTTGGCTTAGCCGGTGGATTTCTTCATGAATAGATGGCATCCCTAGGTAATCGTGGATCTCCTTGTTCTTTGTAAACCATGGGGCCTCCGAAATGTTCTTCAGCACTTTGTTCTGGAACCATCGGATAATGTGGATATTGCTATTGCTTACCGTACCGTACCCCAAAGTTGTATCCCGTAGGGCCTTAGTGTCATTAAAAATCATTGTACAACAATTTGTTTCTTAACAGTAACGGAATTTTTTCCTAAAAACCAGTTTAATAGATCTTTACAAATTTTAAAATAATATTCGAATTTTAATATCTTTATAAATTATTTTTTCCCAAACAACATAGGTATTTTACAATGTTTTATAATGTCTTGCTGTAGAGTAACATTAAATTTTCCAATTGTCCTAATTACATTTAACATCATTGTAGGCTAATAAAATTAAAAAAACGAAGAAAAAACAACGTTTTCTTTTAAATTTAGATACCTAACAACAAATATTCTTCCGGTTATTTATTAAATAATTAGAAAAACGTTTTTCACACGTTTGTACTGCATGGTTTTTAAACATATGTTTAATGTGACTATTTGATTTATAATTTTTCAGATTGAGCTGTTGGATAGAATTGTTAGATACAACTGTTTTCTTCTTTTCTTTTTATACTATAAACTAGCAGACCCGGCAATGCTTCCCTGTTGCTGGATTTGAATATAAAACATTAACAAAATGAACATACGGAACTTCATAAAATTTAAACTTTCCCTTTTATCCTTTCTCCCCTTTTCCCCTATTTTCATTTTTTAAATATTCCCTTTCCTTTCCCCCATTTCTCCCTCTACTCTTCCCCACTCACCCTTTTTCTTTTTTACATTTTTCAATTTTCCCTTATATTTAGTTTAATACTTTCGTGGTTTTTTACAAGATTTTTTCAGCTAAAATGTTTTTTTCTCCTGCTTGTCATCAAAATCTTTTTATTTACAATTCTGTCAACCCAAGTAATTTTCAAATTTCTATATCGTTAGTTTTTCCGTGTTCCATTGCTGATACAACTGTTTTAGATACATAAATTATTTTTTAATATTAAATTAGTGTTTGAAAGTAGCAGATTTATTTATTGCTTTTAAAGCTTTCCTGGTCTATTTACGAATACTTTTATTATTTGGTTTCCTTCGTCCATTCTTGTTAACTTTATTACTTTAAAAAAAATTAAATCATCGACGATTTCCGGTACGTTATATTCTCCTATATTCATTTTTTAATTTTTAAACATTCGTTATTTTCCATTTTAGGCTTATTATTATTTTATTATTTTTTTACTTTTGTTTATTTTAATATTTAATTATTACTCTCAATAACAATATAACTGTTATAATCGTATTGAATATATATTTTACTCATCTTAGTTTAGTTAAAAATATTATCATATTAGCAAATTTTAACTTATTGAATTCTTGTCTCACAATAATGTTATTTTATTGTACTCTTAATTTTATTTTAATTTTGCTTACCATATTTATATTTAATATTAAAAGATGATATCGCCACATAAGCTTGAAAGCTTGTGCGTGGGATATGGAAATGTAATTTTGTAGCGTTTGAAAAATGGCATGACTGATCGGGATTCGAACCCGGGACTTCCGGATGAAAAGCCGAGACACTACCACTCGTGCCATAGATGCCGGCAATTACTTCCTTTTATATTCTTATTATTTTTTCTGGTTATGTTATGATATTACAAATAACTTCCGTTTAAAGAAAGAAAGAACGAAACATTGGAATCAAGTAATAGAGATTTAAATCGATTACACAATTAAATTTTCTTTAACCTCTTCTTTGAAATAACGACTAAAAGATCCGTTCAAGTTACGGAATTCATTGTACATTTTTTTTTTAATACAATCGTAATGTTTAAAACATAAATAGAATTATAAAATAATAATGCCAATATTATATAATATTTATAAAATATTATAATGATAAAATAATAATAATAAACGTCAATATAAGCGTGACATGATATTACAAAACTTGTTATGTTCTATTCTAAACAATATGAATAACGTTATTTATTTGTATACATAATATAAAAGTATAGAAATTGAGTTGTATGATGTAAACAATTTATTATTATTAAGACTGTGGGATATCGGCACGTATTGGGCATTTAAATAAATTGCAATAAAAATTTCAACAATTAAAAATGAAAATAAAATTCTGAATATGGTATATAATAGTAATTTTTTATTATTGTGATATGTATATATATGTGTGTGTGTGTGTGTGTGATTTTTTTAAATTATTCTTTGTATTTATTTTATTACAGATTATACTTAATAATAATTACATAAACTATTTTAGAGTTATTAAAATACGCCTGCTTAAAATATATTACTATTTCTATTATACCAATAAAATTACATATGAACTTTCGACCTTTTTTGTGTATACCTAACAAAATGATTGTTATGATTTTATTGATCAAATAGCAAATAATAATTTTAAAATAAATTAAATATTTTTGTGTACGTGTGAAAAAGATTACTTGTTTATTTTATTATCATTGTTTTCTGCAAGTATAATAAAATGACTCGATTAAAATATAAGCTGTAACAAAGGTTTACATATTAAAATTTATATTACCCAAAATAATTAACAATTATGTAACACTGGCAAAAGTAATTACGAATGAAATTAAATTTACAAATGAGTATATATGTTATTTTTTACATTTAAAAGAGATACTTTGTCATAAACTTTTGTATTAAAAAAATATATACAAAAATTGAACACTGCTAAACACCTATATAAGTTGACGTGTTGCCTGAATGACATATTCATACATATCTACATATAAATGGACTCACTTATAACAAAATTACAAGAAAAAATTATTGAATATAACAAAATAAATAAAATCGCTCTTTTTCTATGAAAGAACGGGTATCAACAGCTATGGTCATTAGCCCGGTGGAAATTGATAGCGTATGAAAAGATGCCATTTCTCACCGGGATTCAAACCAGGAACCTCTGCCAAGACAATTACATACTCACCCACGGAGGTCGGCTAAAACTGCATTTAAAATATGATAAAACTCTACAGTTTATTGGTACTTCACCATAGGTCCTGCACACTCAAACATTTTAATATAAAGAAATAGGTACATTCCTACATTATACAAAGAAATTAAAATAAATCAACATCAGAAAGAAAAAAAATCAAAAAGCTCTTTGTTACTATACTGTGAAAGATAAAATCTAAGATATTATTAGAAAATTACGAATGTAACTGAAATCTAAAAAGAACATAGCTGCTCTTTAAAAAAGGTGACAACAGTTGTTTCTGATACACGGCTGACACACACATACACACACCATTTAATTAAAATAATTTATCATTTTACTAGTATTTAAATATAAATTTTTTTCCGTTTATTTAATTCAATGATTCCAACTAAAGCGCGCGCGAATACCGTATTTAATTCGCGCGTGTGTGGCGGTACTTGCGGAAATGATCGGTACAAACTAAACAAATGTAATTTCGTAATTTACCATATACTGCCGACCGTATTTCGTAATTTCGCTTGTACGGTCGGCAGACTGGTGTATCCGCGAGGCTTAACGCACCAGATACTGGAATCAACCAGGTGATAAGAGCTCGACCCATCCAGACCATTTACTTTTTTGCACTATAGATATTATTCATTTATTAAATTCTGCCGCTCTCCTGTGACGTCACAACATAGCAGACGAATACAACACCATTTCTGGGATGGGTGTGAGTTTGCAAACTTTTTTTTGAAAATATTGTTATTTTTTATCGTGAAAAAATGCGGTTAAGAAAACTATAACCTTAATTAGGCGAAATCTTGAGATAGTAAGGATAACCTTGCTCTGCAGCCATTATCTCCTTCATCTTTTAAGTTGAAAATTTAATGGCATCAATACTCCATACATAGTAATCTATTTTTTCCTGTTTAGTCTCCGGGAATCACTGTCAAATATTACTTCAGAGGATGAATGAGGATTATATGTATGAGTGTAAGTGAAGTCTTGTAGAGTCTCAGGTCAACCATTTCTAACCCACCGGGTTGGTCTAGTGATGATCGCGTCTACCCAAATCAGCTGATTTGGAACCCGAGAGTTCCAGCGTTCAAGTCCTAGTAAAGCCAGTTATTTTTACACGGATTTGAATACTAGATCATGGGTACCGGTGTTCTTTGGTGGTTAGTTTCAATTAACCACACATCTCAGGAATAATCGAACTGAGAATGTACAAGACTACACTTCATTTACACTCATACATATCATCCTCATTCATCCTCTGAAGTATTATCTAAAAATGGTAGTTACCGGAGGCTAAACAGGAAAAAGAGAGAGAGAGAGAGGTCAACCATTTCTGAGATGTGTGCTTAATTAAAACCGGTATCCACGATCTAGTATTCAAATCCGGTTAAAAGTAACTACCTTTACTACGATTTGAACGTTGGAACTCTCGATTTTGAAATCAGCTGATTTGCCAAGACGCATTCACCACTAGATCAACCCGGTGGATCTTATATATATATATATAGAAGTAATCTGACGAATTTTGTTCAAAAAGTGATTTAGATGCCAACACCTTACAGAAGTACATTAACATCCGGAAAATTTCCATCCGGTTTTTTAGGTGCCTTAGGTGGCAAAACGTCAAAATGCGGTGAAAACCGCACATGCCCAAATTGGACCGATTACAATTACTTTCCCTTCTCAGAGATATAGCTCTGCTATGGTCCTATCTAGACGGTAAAGTAAAATTTTGGGGTAGTTTTTTTTTGTTTTTTTTTATAAATAATCATTAAAAAATTTTAATTTATTTTTAATATTTATTTAATGTGTAATAACCTGTAAATTTTTAATTTGTCAAATAGCATTTTTAAAAAAATTACTATTAGTTAACAGTAATCAGGTTGCAGCCCATATCATATATCATAATATTCTCCCTAACGAAATAAAAAAAAAAATTAAAACTTATTACTTATATAATTTGAAATTTTTTTATCTTAAATGAACCTAACATTACTATCAAAACTTTTCTCTCAAATGCACTAAAATAAGTTACTACACAATTATTACCTATTTTTGTTTTAATCTTGCGGAAAATTAATAACTAAATATAAGGGAAAATTGAAGAAAATTATAACGAGTATTATGAATCAAAAAAAAATTTAACAAGCAAAATTTCGTGAATAAGAGCGTAAAACTTTTACAAATTTTTTCATAAAATACACTTTTTGTAACTAAATTTTAACTTGTCTATTACAGTACAACTGTGATTACATTTGATCGTTAATGATAAAAATAATTTAACAAAAACTACGTTATAATTTTATAAACTACTTATTTAAGATGAATTTTTCAACCAGATTATGAAGTAGTTATAATTCATTTAAAACTTATCAATAAATATTTAATTTAGTTTATTATTAAATGATTTTACGTATTTTTAAAGATCATATCAAGAATGATATGATTAAAGAATTAATCATTATTTATGATGTTAAAGAACAATTTAGTTCGGAGTAACAGTACAAGGTGAAAAGATAAAGATGCTACGATTTGCTGATGATATAGTAATTCTAGCCGAGAGTAAAAAGGATTTAGAAGAAACAATGAACGGCATAGATGAAGTCCTACGCAAGAACTATCGCATGAAAATAAACAAGAGCAAAACAAAAGTAATGAAATGTAGTAGAAATAACAAAGATGGACCACTGAATGTGAAAATAGGAAGAGAAAAGATTATGGAGGTAGAAGAATTTTGTTATTTGGGAAGCAGAATTACTAAAGATGGACGAAGCAGGAGCGATATAAAATGCCGAATAGCACAAGCTAAACGAGCCTTCAGTAAGAAATATAATTTGTTTACATCAAAAATTACTTTAAATGCCAGCTAAAGATTTTTGAAAGTATATGTTTGGAATGTCGCTTTATATGGATGTGAAACTTGGACGATCGAAGTATCTGAGAAGAAAAGATTAGAAGCTTTTGAAATGCGGTGCTATAGGAGAATGTTAAAAATCAGATGGGTGGATAAAGTGACAAATGAAGAGGTATTGCGACAAATAGATGAAGAAAGAAACATTTGGAAAAATATAGTTAAAAGAAGAGACAGACTTATAGTCCACATACCAAGGCATCGTGGAATAGTCGCTTTAATATTGGAAGGACAGGTAGAAGGAAAAAATTGTGTAGGCAGGCCACGTTTGGAATATGTAAAACAAATTGTTAGGGATGTAGGATGTAGAGGGTATACTGAAATGAAACGACTAGCACTAGATAGGGAATCTTGGAGAGGTGCATCAAACCTGTCAAATGACTGAAGACAAAAAAAAATATTAAGAATGGTCAGATGTGCTACAATAGAATAATAAAAGCCACAACCTTTGAAAGGATTAAGGAAAACTATAGAAAAACATTGATTAAAGCAGCGTAGTAGAACACAACGTTAATAGATATAAGGTGTGGTTAAAGTTTTGTATAAATACATACATATATCACAGCTGGAATAATATTGACAGTAATAATAATTTGAATATGATAAACAACAAAACTAACTGAAAAATCATAAAACTTTGAAAGATTATTATTGGAATTAAGTATATATTAACCGAAAGCTCAAATTTATTTAAAAATTTTACTCATAATTAAATATTTAATGATACTTTTTATTTTTAAATTATACCTTTTTTCCGGGAATGACTATTTGGATATACGACAGTAAGCCACACTAATGTTAAGAAAAAAATTTAATGTTTTGTTAACAAAATAAAAGAATGTGTTACATAGATATATAATTCTATAAAATATTGGGAAACCGGTTTTTGTTTGATTGGTGATTTAGACAGGGGGGGAAGAGGAAACGTTATGAATTCACAATTGATTCTATATTTCTTTATGAGGGGTAACATCCCTGTTCCGTACCTCGCTCCCGCCAGGAAATGGATAAATGCTGTAGAAACACGAGAGAGAGGAGACTGTTATTGGAGATAGACGGTGTGGTATACGGTTATGAGCAGCTGTAGTATATTAGTAAAAGAGCAACCGCGTAGAATAGTTTCCTAGTTTTTAGGCAAAACTGGATCGAGCGTGAGAACACGCGGGATATTGGGTCATAGGTCAAAACCGGGCTGGCTACGGCCGGCCACAGCTTGAGTCTTCTATTCCCACTTTTTTTTTCTTTTTCTGGCCACAAATGAAATTTCCCTATTTATTACCCAGTCACGACCTAATATTATAATTTATATATTAGTTATTCACAGACCATTTATGGTACGTACTCGCTTTTAAAAGGTCTTAATGGTAAACGAATAAAAATAATATTTAAATTTTTTTACTTTATTTCTAATTCTCACCAGTAAATATCCATCCTTACATTTCGACAATCTACAATAATTGATAAGATTGGAAACATCGTTAAATTATTGTATCGAGAATTATATTAAAATGTTTCTTTTATCAAAAATCATTACAAGAGTAGTTATGTTGTAATTTAAAGCTTTATAATTTAATATCCCACTTTATAATTTATTTATGTTATATAGATATAATTATAGATTGATAGCCAGCTACAGTTGGGTTATTTTTTTTGAAAGAATTTTTTGGTGTTTGCCCAACTTTACAAAGCTTGACTAGATTTAAAATCAGAAACGTTAACATTTCAGGGGCAGAGTGATAAAAAATGAAAGATGGTTTTATAATATATTCCCCAATAGCATTTCTGCCAAAACAAGTCACTTCATATCATATTTGAAATTATATTTATTAAAAAAAAATTACGCAGAAATTAAAAAAGTGAACTTTTATGAAAACTCTATCCAATTTTAATTTATCTCTGATTAAAACGTAAAAAGCTTAAAAATCTGCTTTATCAACGATGTAATAACTAACTTATTCTTATTTTCTTAAAACAAACTTAAGAATTTTTTTAGTTATCATCCATCGTTTTAATGAAGGACGTATATATATATATATATATATATATATATATATATAAGTTGTCTAAAAACGTACATTGACCCTTTGTTGGCCAAAATTGAGAATAAATATACTGTTATTGTAAAATTACGTTATGAGATGTGTATCATTTTTTTTACGACCTTCTGCCAATTTCCCGGTAACACAATATTCCCATCGCTAAAGAATTTCTGTGATTTCTGATCAAAAACGTTTGACACGTGGTTTTCATATGCCTCTTGAAACTAACTTAACACCATTCAGGGAGTTTTCCAGACCAAAACAAATGATAGTCTGACGCGGTACCAGGTCCGAGCTACATGGTAGATGCATTGAAACTTTCCATTCAATTTTTCTCAATCTCTGACGGATCGTTAAAGATATATGCGATCTGGCTTTATCAGCGTAGTGAACAACACCTTTCTGTTGACCAATTCAGGCCGTTTCTTTTTTTGCTAAGTGCAAACCCGCTAATTCTCGACAGTACGAGGTCTGAGTCGATCGTTTTGCCTGGCAGCATCAGCTCCTGATCCACGTGGCCCTTCCAATTCCATCAAACGCATAGGAAAACCTTTCTGAGCGTCAGTGTGGGCTTTGCTACATTTTGTGGAGCTTCTCGCTTCCTTTGACCACGATATTTTTCGCACATGGTTATCGAAGTTTATCACTCGTGATCAGAATTAATCGATTTGGTTACACTTCAGTAGAGATTTGTAGATAGATTTTTGATCGAGTAAATTTTTCAAAATCAGATCATGTGGCACCCAAATGTCGAGCTTCTTTTAACGGTTAGGCGATGAATGTTTAGATCATTGGCGATCTCATGACGTTTACATGCTGGTCTTCCTCGGCTTTTGCCAGAATACACTAACGCTAACTTGTGTGCAAAAGGCTCGATACTCTTTAGATTACACACACACACACACACATATATATATATATATATATATATATATATATATATATATATATATATACATACTTTTGTAACGTCTATTAATTAATAATATAGTATGATTGGAACTAAATTGTATTTGAAATATTAGAAAAAATCTTTTAAAATAAATGCTACATTGATAGTACTTCTGAGAAAAATGTACTGTAATGATCCTATAATAAAAAATGAATTACATATTTGCTAATATGAACTGCAGCTTATTTCGGCTAAAAATGTTTTGCAAAATTACTGTAAATTTTCCGCTTTGGCGCGAAATATGTAACAGAATTTTTATTTATGCATATAAATTCTTCCATGACATTATTATATGTTTTTTTTTTTATTATTTCTTTATTTTGCACATTTTAATATACAGTTTATTAATAAGAATATACTGTTTTTTTTTTGTTACTTGAAAAATAAGTTGATTATTTTCAAATCGTTAGTAAAAACTCTTTAAATTGATCAAGAACAATAAAGAATAGTTGTTTAATTAATATCTAAAGGAATATTTATTTTCTTATTTCCACGTCTAAAAATAAAAATTTACGAAACAAAAAAATTATAAAAAATTGCATTTTATTCAATTAAAAAAAAAAATAGATTAAAAAATAAAACAAAATTTTTCGTTTTATGTAAACAAATCTAATTAAAGAATAAAATTAAACCAAAATCTTAAGGTTATAATAACGACATAACTCGTACAAAAAAATATTACTTAATTAACAGCGTAATGTGTAATTATTAAAAATATTTTTCTACATAAAACAAATATTTATCATAAAGAGTTGAAAATTAATTGTAATAATACGAGTAAATTTATCATCTTACAATCTATGTTTTTAAATTATATATTACAAATTTTTATATCGAAAAGTTCATGTACGATTAAATATTTATGTATTTACCTTGCCTTAGCGATAGATTTGTAATTAATCTATACTATTTAAACAATCAAAATTTGTTTATGTATTGATGGACATAACGCATTTATTGTATTGATTTAGAAAACATTGTTTCGTTTCTAAAAATAAATCGATTAAATTTTTTATTTCTACAAGTATTCGGAAAAACTGAAGCATTTCATAGTAAAATATAAAACAAAAGCTTAGTATTTTGTAAAAATATTTCTGTATGGGCTGAAGAAGAATACATATTTCTGACAGGGGATTGCAAAGATAAGCTAGATCTAAGATTGTGGAAAAGAGATAGCCTGATCTGGAAGAGGTAGTCTTCTCTTACAGCGGTAGTTGTTTTAAAGCAGAAGGTTGTTATAGAAAAAAAACAGTACTGGTAATGTAGTGTGGGGTGTTGGTTAGGTTTTAAGAATGACTTAAGAGGGTGGAGGGGTCCTACCTCAACCTCCTACAATTTTAGCCCCCACCACCGCATTGCTGATAAAGAAGTGCGTGCGCAAACGATTCTTTTGTTTTCATAAAATTCCACTGGATTGCAGCACCTTTAAAATATATAAATAACCTATTAATATATTATTTTTCTCGTTTTTTTTTCATGCTTTATTATATATGTATGACTTGTATAATTATCAACTGTATTAATTTGTTTTAAAATAAATTTTCCACATTACAGAATTAGTTTTAAAACTAAAAAGTTTTAAAAACTAAATTTAATTAAATCAAGTTAATACATTATTATTTTAATTAATTATTCACAATACATGTGCGGTATTTCAAAAACAAGTTATCTTTTCTATTAAAAAAAAAATAATAATTAAATGAAAACAAAGGATTTCAGAATTAAATTATTATTTATAGTGTTAAATAAAATAAACTAGGTTTTAATAATTTAAAGTTTCGAAATATTTAAATAAAACATACTGTATAAAACTTCGTTTTCTTTTTAATCATTTACGGTGAAAACGTTCAACTAATTGACATTTCCGTTTCTGTACACTGATTTTTATGAAATGAGATACAGTTTTCCTAACTAAATAAAATACACCTTTATATGCATGGTTAAATATATTCATTAAAAGTTTCTGCGTAATATGAATTACACTTTATTTTTTGTGAATTATTATACATATATGAATATATGTAGTTTTATTTTCCCGTCTAGACAGCGCTACAGCTCTATAGCGCTATAAAGGAAAATATATATCAGGGAAAAAATTGTAATAGGTCCAATTTGTCCGTATGCGGTTTTCACCGGATCTTGACGTTTCGACACCTAAGTAACCCAAAAAATTCGTATGGAAATTTTCCGGTTGTTAATTTTTATATATACGTGTGTGTGTGTTCGGTGTTGGCCTCTTTACTTTATCACTTTATATCTTCACAACTACTAGACCGATTCTGACCTAACTTGGAAAGATTTCATCTATGTACGGGGCATTGATGTCATTAAATTTTCAACTTAAAAGGTCAAGGGGGTGAGACTGTAGAGCATGGTCACCCTCAGTATCTCAAGATTTTGCCTAATTAAGGTCAACTTTTTTTTTTAGGCACATTTGTTAGCAATTAAAAAATAACAATATTTCCAAAAAAATATTTTTGCAAATTCGCACCCCTACCCCAACAAAATGCTCTATACTACTGCTGTGTTGTCACAGGCGAGTGGTAGAATTAAATAAATGAATAATATTTAAAGTGTAAAATAGTAACATGGTTTAGGTGAGTCTCGGAACTAGATCGTCCGGTTGACTCAGTACCTGCTGAGTTAAGCCACGCGACTACACCAGTCTTCCGATCGTACAAGCGAAATTTGTTAGTAGCGCCACAACCGGGCGAATTAAATACGGTATACGCGCGTGCTTTAATTAGAATTATTGAATTAAATAAAAGAAAAAATATTATACTGAAATAAAATGATAAATATTTTAAATTGAACCGTACATCAGAAACAACACACAGTTTTTAATACATTTTTATGCATATTTTTAAAATGTATAATTAAACCAAAATTTTATGATAAATGAACTTTAATTTTTGATTTTTCATAAAATAAATTTGGTCCTAAATAAATAAATTTCTATAGGTATAAAAAAATTACTGATTTTGTTTATAATAGTATTAAAAAAAAATGTAATATTCATTGTTTGTTCATAGTATACATACAACCATGAACAATATTTATACTTTGTATGGATACATTTTTTTTTTTTATTATTTTTTTTTTTGTCTTGTCATTTGACTGGTTTGATGCAGCTCTCCAAGATTCCCTATCTAGTGCTAGTCGTTTCATTTCAGTATATCCGCTACATCCTACATCCCTAACAATTTGTTTTACATATTCCAAACGTAGCCTGCCTACACAATTTTTTCCTTTTACCTGTCCTTCCAATATCAAAGCGACTATTCCAGGATGCCTTAGTATGTGGCCTATAAGTCTGTCTATTCTTTTAACTATATTTTTCCAAATGCTTCTTTCTTCATCTATTTGCCGCAATACCTCTTCATTTGTCACTATATAAAGCGACATTCCAAACATACACTTTCAAAAATATTTTCCTGACAATTAAATTAATTTTTGATGTAAACAAATTATATTTCTTACTGAAGGGTCGTTCAGCTTGTGCTATTCGGCATTTTATATCGCTCCTGCTTCGTCCATCTTTAGTAATTCTACTTCAAACAAAATTCTTCTACCACCATAATCTTTTCTCCTCCTATTTTCACATTCTACTACATTTCATTACTTTTGTTTTCTTCTTGTTTATTTTCATGCGATAGTTCTTGCGTAGGACTTCATCTATGCCGTTCATTGTTTCTTCTAAAAAAAAACTATTAATGGATCCATTACTAGACATATATTTTTTGATTCTATTTTTAGAAATATATTATTGAATTTAAAAAACAGTTTTCTTTTAAAAACTTTTTAAGCTGAAATGTTATTTTTTAATTCATTTTTTATGATTTTACATAATCAGCATTGTTAAGAAGTATATATTTAAGTGGGAGTGTTCTCACTAAGAATGATAGTTATCCGACTATCGTTAAACATTAAAAATAATGAATAATAATTTTTTTATCATTCTTTAATAAAAATGTAATAAAAATTTGAATTTAACGGTTACATTAAACAAATTTGATCACTGGTAAATTAATGATACTGAAAAACCTACAATTTTTACGTGAATTTTAAGTTAGTAATAATTGTTTATTCATGTTTTGGAAATTTAAATGGGTCAACTGAATCAAAATAATCGCCGTTGAATTTTATTTATTTATTTAGTACATTTATTCAATAGAAATACTATTTTGGTCATAACGATATATTTGATTATATAGTACTTTAAAAATACTGGAATGATACAGTAAAAAAATTTTTTATACACTATTATATTTCAGAGGAGATATCATATACCGTTGTTTATATATATAAGAGTGGGAATAATATTTTTTAATTTTTAAATGACATATTGTGAAGTAAAGAAACAATGACTCATCATTGTTTCATTAAGCCTTCATTAGCACACGGTCCGAGTTAAAAGAGTTCCCAAAGGAGGTGGTCTTAGTCTCTACTTAATTTCTCTTTCTTGAACTCCATCTGTCTTTCTCTTCTTTCTGTATTATTAGTTAAGATTTCAGTATAAATTTTTATATTAGTAAAGTTTTCTTAAAATATACCGTAATAAATTAACGTTTATGAATTACGTACGATTTTTTTTAATCTTAAAAACGACTGCTGTTCTATGAAATATTTAAAAATACACAAATATAATTTCTAATATTTAAATAATTAATATTTTTTATTACACAATAAACAAATATTGTCGGTAGTTGTTGATTTTACTTTAAACAAAAGTAAGGATTTCAACATTTTTTTTTAAATTCTGTGGCTGGATTTGGATCAAGTTAAATTTTATTCTTTCTTAAAAAAAAAAAAAAAAAATAGTTTCACAAAAAATATGGTATTTTTATCATATCAAACGCCTTTTATTAAATATACATTGACTGTACTGAAAAAAAAAAAAATTAAATCAATGTGCTAAAAAAAACAACAAACGAAATAAAACAAAAATTTCTGCGTATTCAAATATATCTTTTAAACATTTTGATGCGTTTCTTTTTAAAATACATAAATGATCCAAAAGAGAATGTTGTTTTAGGATACCAAAGAAAAAACCTTGGAAGAAGGCTGGGTATATTACACTGTCGGAATAAGGACTACAAAACTGAGTTGTGTTAGATGTTTTATTGGTGTCGGTCAGTCACTAGGATTGTATGACCGAACAAACAAACATTTTGACCGTCCAATTGAATTGTTTATATTGGGTCTAAGCTTACCAGGTCAATATAATTTTATTATATATAAACATCTGACCTAAATAGCCTGTTAGAAAACGCCCTATCTATAAATATATGAAAGATAAATAAAAAACAAAACCATAAAATTATTTATAAAAAATATTTTTTTTCAATATAAATAGAATATGGATCTACAAATTAATAAAGTAGAGATCACCTTAATATTGGTGTTAAATGATAAATTAACAATCTTTTAAATATTAAATAAATTTTTAATTGAGGTAGTAGATATTTAATTTTTTAATTTTTTTTTCTTTAATAATTACATTTACAGTCGCATCAACAATTAAAAGTCAGTAGTGACTTATCATCTTGCACAAACTCAGGCCAACCATCCCTGATACGTGTGGTTATTTGAATCACTTATGACCGGCGGACGGGGAGGCCCGTTTGAGTAGACAACCTCCTGGGCTGTGCTTTGCTTAGTTGTGGATCCGCCCCGGGGGGTAGATGGAAAAAAAAATCACCAAAGAACGCCGGCCTCCGTGGCGCGAGTGGTATCGTCTCGGCATTTAATCTGGAGGTCCCGGGTTCAAATCCCGGTCAAGCATGGCATTTTAACAAACAATAATTATTATAATTATCATCAAATAATTATTAATATCATCCTCTGAAGCAATATATAACGTTGGTCCCGAAGGTTAAAAAAAAAAAAAAAAATCACCAAAGAACACTGGTATCTACGATCTAGTATTAGTATATAAATTCGAATAAAAGCAATTACCTTTATTAGGATTTGAAGCTGAGAACTTCATCTTCGAAATCAGTTGATTTACGACTAGACCAACCCGGTGGGTTAAATATTATTTTAATTTAGCTTAAAAAGTTAAAAAATAATTTTTAAAATCGGTCAACCAAAAAGAAAAAAATTATAAAAATATATTAAATAAATATTCTGTTTAAATTTTATCTAAATCACTTTTGTTTATTTCATTTTTCGATATTTTCACCACTGCTTGTTTTATATATCTATATATATAAGAAAATCATTACTTTTTTTGTATATTTTATTACGCTGTTTTACCATTGTAGAAATATGTAAACAAAACGAACAAGAGATTTCTCTCGTATAACTTTACTACCGTTACATAAATATTTCCTAACCGCATGGTTATATGCCTTTAGGCAGGTCCATAGCACCATATTTGTTTCTATCCTGTTTTATTTTCAGAGATTCTAAGTTCCTACTTTTTTAAATTGTTTATATTTTTTACTATTCATTAAGGTTAACTTTTTTTTTAAATTTTGTAACACTGTTTAAACTAGCCGAGAATGTTTTAACAATATCTTTAGCTTATAAAATTATTATCGGTATAATTACATTGGCTTATTTATCATACTAAAAAATGCTAAAACCATTGAAGATTTTTTACTGAACTTTCAGATTCATTATTTCTATATAGAGAAATTTTAATGTATATTGCTCAACTTATATTTTATTCATCCTAATTATTCATACTTATACCAATTACTGGTAAATCTAAAGTTTACCAAATCGATTTATAATACCGGCAAAACCTACAGGTTTTTTAAAAATTATTTTAGGTCCTCATTGGAGCAATTCCAATCATTTTGGGAAGATAATTACTGGGAATTTTTCTTCTTTACCCAGTACTCTCTCATTTGTTTAGACTTCTGGAATCTCTGCTGGCCTGTAATATTGTAATTTCTTTGTTTCGGAGTTTTTATTTTTAATCTTGTTTTTAAGGAGAATGTTTTTTTCCTTGTTCAAAATCTGTTCTTTTATAATTTTTAAGTTCTATAAGGTGGCGTTGTTTTATTTATTTTATACAGTTGTTGTAACTTTATTTTTTTGTTGATAGGTTAGCAGTTTATTGGTTAGCCTTTTTTCTGGAAGCCTTACTAGATGACTGACTAGAAGGCTAATCTTTTTCTCATGATGTTCATTAAAGGTTCGTTCTCTTGGTATACGATTTCATCAGGGACAAGTTGATATTCTCCATCTATTATACTTTTTTTTTTTTTTTTAGTAATTGTTCTTAGAACTTTCTTCTCACTTTCTTAAGTTCTACTTTGTTTTTACTTCTAAGATTGGATAGTGTTTCACATGAATAGGTTAGTTCTGGTCGTGTTACTGTGTTTTTGTCTTTAAATTTCAACTTATAAATCTCAAATTTTTTTCTTTATTGATAGGGACTTTTTCTTATATGCAGGCCATGACAATTTTTTGTAAAGAGTCGGAGTTTATTGATTTTATTCTTGATTGTCGGTTATTCATTTATTTTTCTTTAGGTATTTAAATTTTTCTGTAGTTTTTATTATTTGTTGATTGTTAAGAGTAATGTGATTCGGTTTATTCTTGGTTATGGGCATCCTTTATGGCTTCTCATAGTAGATTTACAATCCGCGACTTTCCCTGCTACATTTTGCAAGGTTTCTATTTGTTTTTAGGGTTCCTCTCGATGTTTGATAGCAACGCAAGATCATCCGCGAGTACTAGACAATTCAATTTTATTTGTTTAATTAATTTATTTTGTTTTATTTTTATATAAAATATTTTTTATTTCTTTTACCGTTTGTTAAAATATATTCATTTCATTTTTACTTGTATTTATTATTTTTTTTTTTTTAATTAAACAAAGATGTTCTTTTTCTTATTAGTTTTTAACCCAACTCGAATTTATGGCTGTGTAAAAACAGTTTTTTTAAAAATCTCTAACAACTTATACTTAATGAGCTATAATTTCATCGTTGCTATTTAACATTTTTAGCGTTATTATATCTATCGTTTTTTAATTAGATGCAACATTTTCACGCAATTCAGTATTTAAATTGGAATTTTTTTAAATAAAATCATTAAAGAAATATTTTTTTAAATCGAATATTAAATTCAAAAAAATTATTTAAAATTTTTGTTTAGTCTTAAAAAAATAAAATTATGCTATACCATTTTATTCAACACAGTTGTAAAATACATGGTACATTTCCTTTTCATTTAATATCTTTAAGCATGCATTAAAATCATTAACATTTGCATTAATATACGCAATAGAATATTTGCTGTAAATAATGAATCTAAACATATTCAGACATATAATCTACCTATAAGTAAATGATATCAGTGAAGAATAATATGTACCTATTATTTATTACAACATATTACAACAAATTATTTTTTTGTGATCATTATCTTTACATGTATATATGTCTACATTATTATATTTATATCTGTAATAATTTTACCTTGCAATTTTATTTTTTCCTTTATCTAAATTACTTGCAAATTTATGCTTTAATCTTTAATCCTGACCACTTCCTTTTTGTAGATGCTAGGCTGCTTGAGTTGTCTCCAATTATGCAATGTTTACTCTAGTATCCAAGCATATTGCTCAATTACTTAGGAAAAACTGTTCAGTTATTAATAAAAATTGAAAAAATCTATAATATATATATATATATGCGCGTGCACACACACACACACACACACACGCGGGTGTATATACATAATTTTTTTTAAAATTATTTATTAAGGGGATTCTGACTCCCGTAGAAAACGACAAAGGATTTATATTTATTATTATCTTTTTTTAAATTTTAATTTAAATATTATCATGACATTTAAAATATTAAATTTAACTTCCTTTCCCATTTACAAATACTAGCACAGAAATGAAACTTTTAATCTAATAATTTTATCATTCAATTCAATAGACAAATAAAATATTCTATCTTATCAGTCGTTTTTTATTTTTAAATTAGATAACTGGTCTGTACGTATGTCTATGCTTGACCAGTGTCATGAAATGCTGTAGAATTCTTTATATTAAAATATTATTTTAAAAATTTCATGTGGATACCACATGACTTCCCTTTACGCCTATTAAATTACATATAATCATTTTTTTGAAATGAAAAGTACATAAAATTTTATTTCATTAATAACATTAAGATATTTTATTTTTTTTTTATTGTTATTATTGAATTATTTTTTATTGTAAATTTTTTTTTTTACAATCAGAGCTTAATAATTATTAATAAATCAATAAATTAAAATTATAAAAAAAGGTAAAAAAATTGGGGATGAAGTCTGATTGTAACCAATGTGTCTTCAACTTGTAACATCCAAATATTTCATTAATTAATATTTTATATATAATTAATGCTATAACTCTGGAACTAATGAAAATAAGTACCACTTATGGTATATCGTTGAAAAGCTCTCAATAAGGCTTATTATTGCAGATAAGAATAATTCCAAAATCCAAATTTTTTTGGACTTTTGGAATTTGGACACTTTTGGTTCAGTCAAAAATAGGTTCACTAGTTCTGGAGATATAAGGGGTGATTTAGAGACCAACACCAAACACACACACGCGCTCGCGCTCATACAAACATTAAAATTCAAAAAATTTCCATCCGGTTTTATGGGTTCCTTATGTGTCAAAAGGTCAAGATCCGGTAATAACCGCTTATGCCCAAATTGAATCGGTTACAGTACTTTCCCTTGTAGTGCTATAGCGCTATCTAGACTGAAAAGTATTAAACTATAACATTTTATGAAAAAAGTAATATTTTTCTTTTTTTCTATGAAATGCTGAAAAAACTTTTACAAAAAACACAATTCACAAAAAAATAATAACACAATATGTAAGACTGCATTAAAACAGCATTAATAATAAAATAAAAATTGTTTAACGTATCTTTATTGATCCTAAAACAGTGATTTATGTTGGCTAAGGTTATAAGAAATTTTATTATCCTAACTTTTAAATTTATTTTTTCAGGTGCAAAATAAAGATTTCTTTGTTTTAAATTAGTAGAAATTTCTACTAATTACAATTTCAATAAATTTTGAACTCAAAATTTTAACGTATAATTCTGATGGTACATTTTTTGTCAAGTTTCATTAAATTTTGAATTAATATATTTATAAATAATAATTATAATACGTTATTTTTATGGGTTACCTGAGTTCAAATACAAATAAGTTTTTATTATATGACATATAAAAAACCGAATTTTTTATTAGATTTTATTGTAAATTTAAAACCGTTTATTGTAAATTATAAAATTTGTTTCTTAAAATACAATTTTTATATTATAAAATGACCTTAATCTTCATTCTTTTTTGTTCTATGCTTAAAAATTACCCTATACATATATATATATTTTTTTTAACTTCATTTTACATCATTGTTAAATTAAAAATTAATTTCATCATAATAAATCTATGAATCAATAAATTTATTTAAAAATTAATTTCCAGTTTAAAATATAGTCCACGTATATACATTAATTACAATGATATAAAATAACTTGAGTTAACATTCAGTAGTTAAAACTACTAATTGGTATTACGCACTGAATGTATATAAATTTGAACAGGTGATACGATATCAGTGAATTATTGGTAGAATAAAAAAAAGTAAATCCAGATGCCAGCCCATTACTAACTATTGTAAACTGTATTGTCCGTATGACATATCTGCAAGTCTATTGTTTCATTTAATAACGACTGGTAAAAAAAAGTAAATAAAACAATATTTCAATGAACTCATATTTCTAATATGTCCTTCTGTAACAGTATTTGAATAGATATTTCATCAATTGGTATCCGAAAGTTTAAATATTAAATGCGAGTGAAAATCAAACATCAAAATCATTGAATAAAAAATAAAACAAGAAATTATATTACTTGCTATATATTCAGACATATGTTTTAAAACTGCGTATTTATTGAACTCTTATTTTAGTAAATGAATTAACTAATCTATAATAATAAACACAGGCTGTTTACAGAAAAATCACTGCTGTGGCTGAATTCAATGAAATATGTGATTCAATTGATTTAATACGAACATAAGGTGTAATACTGTAACATTTATAAAAGTTAAATATTAAATGTCTATTTGCATTATACGGAGTTAAAAAAAAATATATATATATATAAACTTATAATACGTCGAATTAAGAATCACAATATTCTATTTAAAGTCAGCTTATACGATTTATTTTGTTCTACAAGTTTAATATTATAGAATCAGTCCCTCATTTTTCAGTTTAAAATTTGCTTCTCATTTATAAATATTATAATCAGAAATCATAATGTAAAATATAGTTTAAAAAAAAGCGTATTTAAATGATGAACATTTTTAATATTATTATTTATTAATTCTAGGAACCTGAACTTTTATGCAATTAAAAAAAAAATAACTGATGTGTACACCACATGACTTCCTTCTATTATTTCCTTGTATAATTTTCCGTCAGTCACATTCAAATTGATACATAAAATATAACGTCCCAAAATGTCGGTCGAATTCTTTAATGGGCATAATCAGACCATGGGTTTGAAAATTGGGGGGGGGGGGGGAGGTTTCCGAAAAAAATCTATAACTTTCTTATTAAGTAAAATTTCGAACTTGTTCCTACTATTATTTGGATAAGAGCCTAAAATTTAAGTAAAGATTTTGATATCACCAACCACTGGCCCAGGGGGTGGTAAAAATAACGTTTCGAAGACAAAAAAAAATCATACCTCCCTCAATAAGAACAGCATTGAATCGGTTTAAAGTGATCATTAGTCCTCTAAATATTACCTAAAAATTTTGTCTGAAACAAGTTTTGGTGTGATCAACCCTTACAGCAAGGGATGACCAAAATTCTGCTGGAATTTTAAGAAGATGGGGCTTGAATGCTGAACATATCAAACTTTTTTCACACGCACACATTGTCGTATTGAGTACATTCGAAGTTTTCTTAACCTTAAGGTGGAATTATGTTTTATCACCTACTTAGCATCGGTGAAATCCACTTCTGCCTTCCGGCGTGCCGAAAGGGATTTTTTAAAATATAAAGTACTTAAAATTTTATTTCATTAATATCTTCTGATATTTTTTCATTGTTTTTTTTTCTATAATTATTATTGAATTATTTTTTATCAGAAAAATTTTTCTTCTATCACAGAGTTACTTTTTTTACAATCTGATTGTAAAAAAGGTTAATTTACAGTCAGAGGTTACTTATTACTAAATCAATATATTTAAATTAAAAAAAAAAGTTAAAAAACGAGATGAAGTCTGATTCGAACCGATATGTCTTATCCTTGAAAGATCCAAATATTTCATTAATTAAAATTTTATTTGACTATAACTGTGCAACCGGTGAAAATAAATACCACATGGTATATCATTGAAAAACTCTCAATGAGGGCTGAATATGCAGTTAAGAAAAAGTTAAAAATTAATTATTTGGATTTTGTGCTTTTTTGGACACTTTTGGTCCAGTCGATTGCAATCAAAAGGGGAGATGCAAATCTAGATGTTACAACTGTCTTAAATCCAACATTTCAACATACTACGGCTAATCGCTTTTAGTTGTGCGAGATACATATGTACAGACGTCACACCGAAACTAGTCAATATGGATTCAGGGATGGTCAAAACGGATATTTTCGTTGAAATTTGAAAACCAAAATATTTCGCGATCACAATACTTCCTTTAAGGAACTAAAAAGTACAAATAATTATTTTTTATTTGTTCTCAGTTTTCTGTTTATAACTATAAATTATTTATTAATAAATGTTTAACGTTTTCTTTAAATGATAATGGAAACTAAAAAACAAAAAAAAATTATATCTGGCGATATAAAGGATTACGGTGATATTTTATTAGTAGTAACAGTTTATTTAAAAAAAAATTAAATAAATATTTTAGTATATTTTTTTATAAGTAAATTAATTTTGTTTTATATTATTTTAAGAATTATTCTGGTGGCCAAAAAATTATAATTTCCTGCATAAAATTGTAATAATATTTAAAAAAAACGGTAATAACTGTCCTATTGAAATACAAAAAAAAAAAATTAGATTAAGTGAATTGGTGTTGTTCGGTTGAAAGATAAGCTAATCAGAATTGGTTGGTCGTATAACCAATAATTCTTTAAATATCTAATCTTTTCTGTTGTCATTGCTTTGGATGTTTAAAACCAACAGTATTTTTTTTTAATTTTTAAAACTACGAAGTAACTTTTTCAATCAGGAGTGGTTATTTTTAAGATTGAAAAACAAGATGGGTTTGTTCATATTGATAAACCGGATTAAAAGAAATATGTATAATCCGTTAGCGTAATTTTAGAATAGAATTTTTTGTAATATCTAGAATTGTGAAGAGTCGTATTATTTCTCTCTAATAAATGTTACCTAGTGGTTAACTCGTCATCGCAAATCAGTTGTTTAAGAGCTGATTTTTGTGGTTGAATGTTCTGAGGTTCAAATCGTAATAAATTTGGTTGTTTCATACGATTTTGAATTCTAAACTTTGGATACCAATGTATTTTGATGACTGGAGTTCTGTTAACCACACGTCTCAGGAATGGTCGGACTGAGTCTGTACAAAACTACAACTACTTTACATGTCATATATATCATCCTCATCTCTTTGGCCTGTTGGGAGGTTGCTTATTGTTCACTAGTTGAACAGATTGCAACTTAAATATCAGAAAAATAATAAATAAGTTTTAAGAATTAACTTTTTAAAAAGAGGATTCTTTTGTGTGAAGCTGGGAAATATTTATTACCGTATAATATTTTAATATAATTGTGTTTTTGGTAATTTATACTTTTTTTTATTAATATTTTTCGTCTATTTTTTCTTTTGTTTTAGGTATGCTGTACAAGTTTGCTGAATTGTTGAAATTATACTGATGATATAATAATTGGTAAAGTTAAAGAATTAAGTATAAAATTATAATAAAATAAATAATCGATATTTATTTTCAGAAGCAGCTATTAGTTTCTCTTACAAAAAAGAAAAGAAAGAAAAAGAAAAAAAACAAAATCTATAATAATTTCCTGATGTAATTGATTCTAATAAAAAATTAATATTTAAAAAAAAATGTAGATATATAAATATAAATTTTATCTTATAAAAATATTTATTTATAAAGAAATTTTTTTAACGAAAGTGTGTTTTGTCTTGTTATAGCTTAAAAATTTCCTCGGTAATATTTTTAACAATTCTACGACCAAAAACCAACTAGACAGACTTGGTATGTGTGTGTGTATGTATATAATATATATATGTATATAATATATATATGTATATAAAATACTCTCCACGAAACCGTTTAGTTATACTGAATAACACCATTTGCAGAAGGAACTTCTCTCCCCTTGAAAGTGGGACGAACTTCCGGGATGGTGGCATATGGACCAACACACACACACACACACACACACACACACACATATATATATATATATATATATGTATAATGTATATGTATATATATATATATATATATATATATATATATATTCATACATAAATTCAATAATACACATTCTAGAATAAAAAAAAATATATATATACAAAAATATTATATATAGAAAGAGAGCTCTTGTTTGAGAGAGAAGGAAGCCTTTCAGACATATATAAAGAGACAGTGCGTTTATGTACAGAAACATAGAAATATACATTATACAGTGGCCATTTTTGACGTCATATTACATGTTCCGGACTTATCTAAACTTAAACACTTTTTAACACACAGGCGCTAACAATATTTATAAACACACACACACACACACACACACACACACACACACACACGCACACATACATACATACATACATACATACATACATACACACACTGATAGACAAATGTTATCACAAATGTCCTCTTGTTCGCTATGTAGACAGATTGTTGACTTCAAGGTATGACTACTGCATCGTTTGTGCAGGACTGTTATCCAAATAGACTTATTCCGTTTTTATTTTTTTTACTTTACTTTTCGTTAAAACATTTACTTTATGCATTCTCTTAAAGATTTGTTTTTTAATTTATAATAAAAAATGTTTACGTAATTTTAATGAATTGCTTTTTCTTATTATTTTTAAAATAATTATTGATGTAATTAATTAATTATCAGATACATTAAAATATCTTATAAAAAAAAAAATATTCAAAAAAGCGTTTGAGAATATATTTTTGGCGGTCGTTATTTTTCATGAAAGGTCACAATTTTAAAAATATATGGTTTATAATGTATAAGTTTTTGACTTAGTGTTATTTACCTTTTATGCACTGCAATAAACCTCACACATTTTTCGACCACTCCTGTATACTTCAAACGATGCCGCACCCAGGATCCTTATTTTTTCCATGTCACGAATTTGTGTCGTTGTCCACTTTTTAAAAAGTAGAAAGAATCAATAAATGTGATTTTTAGTTTGAGTATTTCCACTTAACAACAGGGTTAGGCTATAAATAATATCTTAAAATTCTTTTCGGGATGTTACAAACAGAGTTCATATTTATAAAGAAAACAGAATTTAATAGCAAGATATAACAGAGGGAAAGGTTTTGTATTTTTAATTAATTTTAACTTTTTAATCAGTCTTTAAAATATTTTGATGAATTTCCTCATTCCTTCCAATTTCATGTATTAATGTCTTAATCTCGACAATAATCTTCTGTATTCTTAATTATATTTTTAATATATTCTAACGTCCATGTTAATTAAATGTTGTTACACTCTTCAAGAATCAAGTTCACCAATCCCGGAGACCTTTAATATCAGCCAACCAATGTCGTCCATATTTTTATAAGAATTTTACAAATTTTCCTTCTCTATATGAAACTCTTAACTTAAATTAACCCAAATAATTTTCATCATTATCCTTTATATCTAGATTTAAAAGTTTCATTTTTCCTTTAAATGTTTTTGCGTGGTAAACAAATATTTTTGAGAAATTTCTTTTAGTTTGTATTGTCCAATTGAATGTTATATACCAATGAGTTTACGATAAAATATTTCAGCAATTTAAGTTATACATAAAAAAGACAGACGTATTAAATGTATATAAAGTGTTAAAAATATATAAAAGTTTAATGGTTTTAGTGTTTCGCGTTTGTTGATTACGTTAAAAAATAATATACTTTATTATGAAATCTTTGAAAATAAATTTAAAACCTTATCGCTTAATTAATTTAACTAATTGTTACAAAATATTTGCTTATCGTAATTTATAAAACTTAACCCATAAAGAAACAAAGAAAATGTGTTCCTTAACTCTTTCAATAATGTGAAAATATCTAGTTTCCATAAAAAGCATTTAAAACATGAAAAATTAGTACTTATGTATTTGGTTATATCCATTTAAAATACTATAATAAATAATCCTTAAAAATGTGAAACAATTAGGTTATGAATTTCGAGGGTTAAACACTTCCAAATTTCTTTTGGAAGCAAGTTTTTCGGATTTTCCTTCCAAATAAAATAGTGGAAAATATTTTTAAAATATTTAAAAAACGTAAAACCAAGAACGTTAAATTTTTATAAAAATTCTACATCCATTTCCGTCATACATATTTCCACCAACACAGGGTTCAATTAATCACACTTCTCAGGAATGATCGGCCCTGAGTCTGTACAAGATTACACTCATTTACATTTCATATATATCATCCTCATCACATTGGGCCGGTGAGGGGTTTGCCTAGTTGAACAGATTGCAAGTGCACATTAGGAAAATAAAAAAATTTCCGTCATGCATGTATATCCTTTAGCTTGTCATCATGGAATTTACTTATTAGATTAAATTTTCTGATTTGTACCGGTCATAATATTTGAATTTGTACCGGTCATAATATTTGATACAACTATACTTCAACCGTTAATTGAAAATTTGATTAAATATATATATTTTAAAATCTTACGAGTTTTAATATATTATCCCGCTTTATTATATTACAAA
Source organism: Lycorma delicatula (assembly GCF_047948215.1). Taxonomy (NCBI): domain Eukaryota; kingdom Metazoa; phylum Arthropoda; class Insecta; order Hemiptera; family Fulgoridae; genus Lycorma; species Lycorma delicatula. The sequence continues at coordinate 99,722,649 of NC_134464.1, read as the reverse complement.
TTATCATTATTATACCTTCCTACCGCATTTCATTATACTTATTTTACATTTATTTACTCTCATATTGAAATTTTTCACTAGCAATAAAAACATCTTAGATTATTTATTATCATCTTATTTCTAATTTCATTCAAAGTACATAAAAAACAAAATATTATTTTTTCTCTGGACTTTTCTTTTGACCTCAAATTTTTATTTCGTTTCATTTATTGTTTCTTTTAGATAAAATTAGAATAAATTTGGTTTATTTACGTCTTATTTATTATTTTCTATAAAAAGATTCATTGCTGATTTTTCCGTTGTTTTAATCTTACTGTATAATTATTATAAATTTTATTAAATAATATTTTCGCTATAATAAGTTTAAAAAAATACAAGTAAAAGTATAAACCTATAGTAAGGTAGCGTAAAATCAAATAATATACTTTATTATTGTACGTTAGATTAGGTACTTTACTTACTACTCGTAGTAAAGGACACAACAGATGACAAATTTAATTCATGCTACTGTTACGTTTACTTCTAAAAAAGCAACGGACCCAAACAACACGATAACAGGTTCTCTCTTTTTCTCTATCACAATCACTATCTCTTTCTCTTTCTTGAGTATATATGTATTTATGTATGCTTGTATGTACATAGGTCGATATTGACCTTTAACGATAACTAATTATTTAGCAATACCTGATTATTTTTATTGTTTTATCTAACTATTAAAAAATATATTTATTATTAGTTTTTTCTACATAACTCTCTCTACATTATATATATATATATATATATGACAATAATACAATGTGTTATTATATCAAAATGGGGCCGGTCGTTTTAGCAGTTAAAATAGCAGCTGTCCATGACCCTTCACGTGTTTATGTCACACTATGTGACCTTAATGGCCTTCGGATTGCTTCTCCACCTTTGTTTGTTAGGCAGATTATTAACTATTAGTAGAAGTATGTACTTAGTATTGATAGATCCAGATGATTTTTAATACAGATCCTTGTGGATAATTTTAATTAACGTAGGATTTATCTATAAATATTACATAAGAGATATATAAAATTATTTGTGATAATATATAGTGGATATCTTCTAATCGATGAAAAATTGTTTTATTTTTTTTTTTTAATTTCTCTCAGAGAAAATCACAAATAACCGAGAATATTTACGTACTTCCATAGGTGATTTTTTTTTAATTTCTCTGAGAGGAAATCACAAATAAGCGAAAATATCTCCATATGTGAATTGATTAAAAGTAGAAAGAAAACATTTTTTTTTCTAGCAGAACTAAGTATAAGTAGATAACAGCTCTAATAAATAATAGATAACATTTTATAATAAAAGAAGGATATTTAAGTAAGTAGTAAACTTTTGTAATCTTATTTTTCAGTATTATATACCAGATAAATTATATTGAAATTGATGCAGAACACCACATGACCAACTAATGAATAACTTTATTAACAGTTATTTACCTACAGATTATTTTGAAGTAATTAATCTAAAAAGATTATTCATTACTCAGAATCCCGACCAGAAGTTGAAGATTTTTTACAATTAGGCAGTATAACTAAGAATAGTTGTAGTAAGGATACTAAGGATAGTAAAAAAAAAAAATTAATAAGAATGTAAACTGATATAAACTAGAACCTAAGTACAAAAAGTAACCTGCTAGTAACAAATGCTTGGATGTACAAATTAATAAAGAATTTTATTTAAATATATGAACGGATAAATCAAAATATATCATGTATAATTTTTTTAATACATTAGATCAATGAAAAAGCTGGGCGGACTGTTGAGAACCTGGTTAAATTGCTTAAAAATGTTAGAGACCTCGAGCATCCAGGAGAAAGCAAATGTGGTGAATTCGGTTCCCCTTTATGGCGTTCCAGTGTGGAAGAAAGCCATAGCAGTGGGACGCAATAAGAGGCTCCTGGAAGAGATACAGCGTCGTATGGTCCTCAAAGTAGCGTCGGCATATGTCTCGTTGTTTACGGAGGCGGTGCCGGTCATAACAGGGAAGTCACCTCTCTAATAGTTGGCGACAGCTCGTACGTTGAGTTACCAGGGAGTATCTAAGGAGGACACTAATGAGTCTGTTTTCAGTGACTGACAAGCCAGATGGGATGCGTCCACTAAGGGGAGGTGGACGCATCGTTTAATCATACATATCGATCCAAGGATCCTACTTTTGTGACCTCGACACGCCAGAACACATTATATTCCAGTGCTTCCGATGGGAAGAGGACCACCGTGGCTGTGCTGCTGTCACTGGGCAACTCGACGTAGAAACCGTCATAGATACAATACTCGGAAGTCTGGTACATTTCAAAACTATTGCAGAATTCGTAACGGGGATTCTAAAAACAAAAGATCGGGAAGAGAGGGGAGAGGGACAGCCCTGTGTGGAGCTGCCGTTCGTCCGTGCTAGTGTGTGTGGGCGGTAGTGATGAAGCGGAGGGACTCTCGAGCTTCCAGGCTGAAAAGACTGAGTCCAGGCAAGGACGTCCCTCTTTGGGGTGTCCCTTTTAGAGCGAGGCATAGCAGACCAAGTTCCGGTTGCTAGATTAGGGTGGCAGGGAACGGCATAAGCTGGGCCTGGCTGCTCCCATTTGGCGGCTTGAGGCGCAGGCACTTCCCGCAATCGTGATGATTCTTTATTGCGGGTCCGGTTGCGGGAGTCAAGGGATAACAAACAACCTCCGACCACCGAAGAAAACCGGTATCCAAGATCTAGTATTCAAATCCGAATAAAAACAACTACCTTTACTTGTAGTTTAACCTTAGAACCATCGACTTCGAAATTAGCTGATTTGCGATGACGAGTTAACCACTAGACCAACCCGATGGGTTAAGTATACTGCATCAATAGTCATATCACCATAAGAAGCGTTAGTGTTGCATGACGTGCTAACTTAAGTTGTGTGTGTAAGCCGCGTAACGGAAAAGTCCAACAACTCTGTTGTCAGATTTTTAAATTAATCTTATAAATATGTACTGTGATTAAACTAATGGAGTTTACCACATTTATTTTAATATAGGGATCATCATTAACTCCTTGTGTAATTAAAATTTGCATACCTAAATTTTTAAAGTAATTTTGTTACTTTTTCCTATTGTAATCATACAGGAGACTGTACAAGAAAAGGTAGCTGTTTTTGTGTTTTTTTTTGTTCAATTTAGTAAATTTTGGTGTTTCCTGAGAAAAAACCAGGGGATAATTTTATATTTATAGGCATGTTTACTTAAGTTTATATATCAGCATTTATAGCATTTAGCTTAAGATTTCTGAAATGAATGAAAGTATAATTATGAAATATGATATAGCAACCACTCGTATAATTCGGATCATTGGTGCTAGTTTACTTTTTTGTACGAAGAAAAGGAAGTATTGTGATCTCGAAAAATTTCGGTTTTCAGATTTCAACTAAAATATCCATTTTGAACATCCCTGAATTCATTTTTACTAGTTTAATCGCGACGTCTGTACGTACATAACTCAAAAACTATTAGCCGTAGAATGTTGAAATTTTGGATTTAGGACTGTTGTAACATCTAGTTGTGCATCTCTCCTTTTTATTGCAATCGACTGGGCCAAAAGTGTCAAAAAAGCAGAAAATCCAAAAATTTGGATTTTGGAATTTTTCTTAACTACAGTAATAAGCCCTCATTAAGAGCTTTTTAACGATATATCATAAGTGATTATGATATGATTATTTTCATTGGTTCCTGAGTTGTAGCCAAATAAAATTTTAATTAATGAAATATTTAGATCTTAGGGGAAGACACATCGGTTCGAATCCTACTTCATCTCCTTTTTTGTACTTTTTTTAATTTAAATATATTGATTTATTAATAATTATTAACCACTGATTGTAAAAAAAAATTACAATAAATAATAATTCAATAATAACAATAAAAACAAAAAAAAAAGAAGTTATTAGCTAAATAAAATTTCGTGAAAGACGCTAGTTTAAAAAAAAAACATTTAATTGTCAAATAAAAAATACATAAAATGTGCATCTTGATCGGACTTTTCATTTTAATTCAAAATTTTTACAGAGGATAATAATTATTAATAAATCATTATATTTAAATTAAAAAAAGAAGTTGAAAAAATATATGTAAATAAAGTCGGGTTCAAATCGATGTGTGCATGATTACGAATCTTACACGTTCTCACTTAACCCAACATAACTACCTCAGTGACGTGAAACAAAATTAATACATAAATTAATATAAAATTCTGATACGGACACCTCAAAATAATGTGATGGAATGTGGTGTCCACCACAATGCAATTGTGTAACTGTCCACTTTATTAAAGAATTGGAGGATCGTATCTCACTTTCAAATGAAATAATTTTAAATGAAGTGCAGCAAAAAATGTGCATATGCAATTTAATTGGCGTAGAAGGAAGTCCTTTAGTGTCTACATCATATTGTTTTTATTTAGACTATTAATGACTTTTAATCGAGCCAAGCAATATCGTATTTTAACTCGCCTTTTGATACTTAGTCCGTTTGTTTGTTTGTGACACATTATGGCCAAACGTTTTTCGATTTTTATAAAATTCTTTATTAAAGTGTATATAGGTTTTTCTATTATACTGAGCAACCTGTATGTAACAGATTTTCATAAAAGGTTTCATTTTAAAATCGGGGCTATATCTTTTTTTTATTCAGAATAATTAAAAGACGAGGTGGAAGAAAATGATCCATATTTGATCCACTGCTACCACGAACTGGAATTGATTGGAAGGGGGAGATTTCATTTCCAATTTTGATTTTACCTACTCCTGACGTCACGCAGAATTGTAAATTTCTTATATAGCGGTTACACATTAGGTATTTCCTTGTTTCTTGTTTTTCTCTCTCTTTAAACATAATTTTTGCCTTTGAAACCATTTTCCTAATAATTTCTTTTCTTTCTTAGCACCTGTTACAAATTAATTTTAGGTCAGTTTCCAGTGTACGTTTTATAGATTTTCCCTCGGTCCCATCGTTTACAATTTTTTGAGATATTCAACGAATAAAAAATAAATATGAGGAGTTCGTTCTTCCTTGTTAGTTTTCAGTCAATAATATTCAGTGTTCCTGAATACTGTGTCAATACAATGAAATAATTTTTTTTATTTAGTAACCTTCCATAATCAACTTTATCATCTACAATTCCGTCTATTACTTTATTTTAATTTTCTTTTTATTTATTCATTTTCATTATAGAGATTAGCTTATTAAATTCAGTACAAAATGTGAACGTAATTTAATGTTCACAGAAATATTAGTACAACCATTTTTAATTACTCACAAATGATAATTTTTTTTTTTTTAACCAGGACGTGACCGTGAATTCATTTAAATATAAAACCATTTAAAGTAATGAACAAAAATGTGATCATATATATAAATATATATACTGCAGATAACCTATAAGAAGAATTTAAACAATATGATGTTTTCATAATAATAACAATAATTCATCAAGGTTCCGGCACAAAACAAAAATATTTAACCTAAGCACTTAGCCTTCAAAAGGCCAAGGACGATTTACCACATAGTTGACTTCTTGCAAGATGTTGTGTACATGTCATAATAAAAGTAAGAATTAATTGAAAATAAATTCTAGTTCCGTCGAATGTAATAAGGGACATGATAAAGCCATTTCTTGATTAGGTACCTTGTTTTTAATTTTGTTTTATAACAGGAAATTAATTTAAATAGCTAAATATTTAGTATTTTAACTACGTATTTATCAAAAGCGAAATGAATTTTACATTTAGATCATTAAGCAAAAATATATCAGGTAATTAGGTCAAACTCAGCATTGTTTTTATTATAATTATTATTAACAATTTATAATTAATTAGTTTTTTTTTTTTACAATACATGTTTGGGAATAAATATAATCGAAATTTAAATTATATGTAGTATAGTATTATATACATTATACCATTTTTCAAAACATTTTTCTGAATTTGAAAGAAAATTCATCTCTCACTTAAACGGAAGTACAAAACCCTTTTATGTATATTTTTTACATACATATTTTGTAATAACACATTTTTGCAACAGTCTTTTTTTCATTTTAAGAAATATCTTAGAAATTTATATTCCTGGTAATGTGTTATTCATTTAAAAAATATCTGTAAAGCTAATTTTTTCTGTGTACTGCTTTATTTACAATCAGTTTTCTGATAATGAAACTGTAAATAAATTGTTCAGAATAATAATAACTAGTGTCATGAAATGGAGGCATCCAATTATACCTACCAGACAATACAAAGTACAATACAATTAAAAGTACAAGGAATAAAAATATAAAAACCGTAACGAAGTATAAAAAATTCAAAAATTAACTTTTAAGAACAACAAAGTTAAATGGTAACATAACATTGGTATAGAGAACAATAAAGTTAAATGATTAGCAAAATAGAGCAAGCAATTGAGTGTAACAGATTGTCATAAATCATATACGAGAAACAAAGAAAACGTATAACAAAAAGTCAACGTAAAAGTCAAAGTCAAAAATAATTCAGTAAACTTAAATAATTAATAAAAAAAATCATATTACTAAACTACAATAATTCACAAATAATTTCAGCAAAATTTCACTAAAAAACTGATAATATTCAACGCAGAACAACCTCTAGATCCAATACATGCAGCCTCTTCATTCGTCTCACATCTTCATTATTATCGAAAACGTTAACAGACAGATAGTTTTCGTGCGGGTTATGCTTAAGTACATACTTTGAATTTACCGGGTGAATTTCTTCACAAATAGATGGTATCCCTAGGTAATAGTGGATTTCCTTCTTTTTCGCAAACCACTGCGCCACTGATATGTTTCTCAGCACTTTGTTCTGAAACCTTCGAATGATGTCGATGTACTTATTGCTTGCCGTACCCCAAAGTTGTATCCCGTAGGCCTATATTGGCTTTAAAAACGCCTTACACAACAGCTGAATTTAAAAAAAAAAATTAAGTGTCGTTTTTTAATATCTTTTTCTATTAATAAAATCATACAGGATTTTACGAAATAAAGTGAAGGTAGAAATACAATTTTCTGTAGTAGTTTCTGCAATAAATGAAGGTTGTTTTAGTGAAAATAAGTAATAATATTTTGGAAAAGGTGTGCCATTATTATTCGAATTCGGCGGGTTTTATGGGAAACTTTGTTGTAAAACAACTATAAATTTCGTTTACTCGGTAACATAAAATATATTTGAATGCACATTATATAAAACACCTATTAGTCCCACTAATATACCTGCGATCGTTGATGTCCGTTTAATGAAATTTAGGCTTAAAAATGAAGTACTGATCTCGCCCTGTCTCAAACTTAATGCCGTTAATTGATTCCTTCAGTCAAAGTTCATCGGAATTAAAATCTGTTATAATTTATCGGATTTGAATTATGGTCTTGCAAATTCACTGAAGAATTAATCTCGTAGAATAATACTAACCAATTTGCGGATGAACGCTCATTTAACTGTATTTTTATTCTTTCATTAATTTTGTTAAGTAGATCATAATTCATTACCAACTTGCCGATACAAAAATAATTTTTTTGAGAATTCTTATTCTGTTAATTTTCCTATCGGTAACTCTTAATATTATAGAAGTTAGACTCGAATGTAACTCTTGACTATTTTCTTAAAGATTTGTATGTTAATATATAATGATAAACTAATTAAATTCATACGATAGAAAAGACCAGAATAAAACAAATTAAACAGGTTCTTTCTTCTTATAGAATGATTTAAAATTTATTTCTAACACACCCTTTTTCATTAAACCCTTCAATAGGGATGATACTATGCACTTTTTTTTGTAAACAAAACCAGTTTGTTTTTTTCTTTTAACATTTCAGATGGCATATTCAAACCCTTTTAAAATAAATAGCACGCTTTTGGCTCGTTCCATAAACTACTGGTGTCCCTCGTGTGGTCTAGACTCCATATCGTATTTTTCTTTATTATATACAAATGTAATGAAGAAAAGGTTTTCTTGCTTATAATTAACCGTTTTATGCAAAGAAAGAAAGTGTAGAAATGTATATTGTTTTATTTCAAAAAATATTTCTAATCATTCAATGTAATAAATTATCTGTTGTTTATTTTTTGAATAAGAAAACTTTATTTACTTAAATTTTTGTCAAAATTAACTTTTTTTACAAATTTTCCAGTTTTTCATCTTAAGCGTTATACTTTTTCTAAAGTAAATGTTCTTAAAGATATCATCAGTGTTAATTTAATGAACACTTTCAAGAGTAAAATTTATTAATTTTTTCTTCCTCTTTAAAAATTAAGAAAAATATTAACTTTAAAACCGTAAACTTTTGAAACAACAAAAGCAGAATAAGTTTAATAAATATAATATTTTAAAAATACTTTATAACATTTACAGAATAAAAAAATATATCACTTAAAAATTAAAAAATAAATCTCGATACGAGGATAATATAAAAAAAAAACAAAAAAAAAAAACACTTAAACACAATTTACAATCATGAGACAAGTATAATATCCCTAAAATTAAAAAAAAATTAATTTTTGCAAATATAAAATATAATTACATATATTTCTTTTTTAGAAGTGGAGATAAGGCTCTTAAATATATATTAATTGACCGAGATATGCGAAGCAAGGGTAATTTTTTACTTCTTAGACCTCGGAACGAGATTTTTCGTAGATTTTTTTGCTTATATGGGATCAAAGATTTATAATTTTTTGCCAAATTGTGTGAAAGATTGTCTGTCTAGGTTTAAATTTGTTCAGAATTTCTCTTGAACGCTGGTTCATTCAGTATTAAAATGTTGAGTTCTTTTTGATTCAATTGCGACTAAAATTGACAAGTTAAATGGGGGAAACGTAAACCTTATGGCTTTCGTGAATCACCTTTTGCCTTCTAATGACAAATTGAATGATTTTCCCTATCTTTAATATTTCTATCATTTTTAGTAATTGTTAAACATCTACTCAGCAACTTCTGTCGTAATTTATATATCTTTTAATATTATTTTGCATGAGTTTTAAATTAGAAAACTTTATATAATCTTGTGAGCCTGCTGTAGTTCAATTACAGCCTACGGATACAAACTGTTGTAGGTCAGCAGAAGTATTTATATAACTCATAAGCTATATCTAATTTGTAACTCTATTGTATATTGTAAATGATATTGTATTGTTTGTTTTAAAAAGCGTATTCTTAGTTTGGAGAATAAATTATTATAATTATTATATACTGGTCAAAAAGGACGCAGTTTCAAACTTTATGAAAAAGGAACATTTAAAATTCCTTCATAGAGACAATATTTTCTAAAGGTTTTATATATGCAAATTTACCAACATTTATAATAATTTTGATATACTTACAATTGCACAAAAAAGAACCGTGTAACCCATCTAAACATTTTGTAATATATAAAGACAAATAATTAGAGAATACATCTATATACTTAATGAACAAACAAATTTCAAAGCAGGCATACTTTTAAGCCATATTTAAAAATGTTTTGAGTTTATCTAATTCAAGAAGGCCGAGTTTTTGTTATTTTATTTCGCCCCGCTCAAAGACGCACCCAGTTATCATGACCTTAAAGTAGATATCGCTATCTGAATACGCCAAAAAATATTGTTAATAATAAATATCGCAAGTAAAGAAACGTCAACGTTCTAGTTTGCAGCATCAGAACAAATCAAACTTCTACTTTGCTTCGCACAACTTTTTTCAACCTAAATTAAGCATAACTCAAGAACCAATCTTCATCAAATTTTCACATGCAAACCTTCATATACAGTAATAGTACTACAACATTAATAAATTTTGATGAAACTGATCAAATAGAGCTAAAAATTGTTATTTGAGGAATATATATATATATATATATATATATAAGGAAACCCCAATTTAAGTGAATAGTATTTTCGTACTTCTCATAAGTAAGAAAATTTATTTTCACTCCTCATTCGCTCCACACAACTGAAAATATTACCGTACTCTTTTTTGAAAAGTCTGTGAAAAATACCTTGCCAGTAATAATATTAGCTTACATCATGACAATCGCTAAAGGTAGCCACAAGAACGATTTAAAATATAATACGTTTTAGAAAAGTTATATTAATTAAATTTGGTCCATTTTGTGGTTTAAAGTTTAACATTTTAAACATATTTTTATCATCCATTACAAAAAAAAACAAAATTTAATTTTAAATTTAAAAAATGTTGGTAAATTTGAATTATGTTTTGGCTACAAATAAAATCTGTGATCCTTCCAAGATTTTTTCTAATAAAAAAAACCATCTTATAGTAAAGTTTAACTTAATTTTATCCTTTTGATTAATTAAATTTATAAGTACGTAATTTCCTCTGAAGTGTATATTATAGTATATTTATAATGTATATAAACAAAAGGTAAAATTAATTATCTCTCAGGTTCTGTAATAATATATCTGTTTTAATTATGTAACGTTTATTGCATATATGGATTTATTGATTTATAGATTTCTTATATGGGATACCTTACACTCAATTAAATTTACTTTATACCAAAACGATGAGTTATAACTTATATTTAGTAAAATTATTTTATCGCCGTAATTATCCATTTAAATAAATATATTATTGTAATCCATTTATATAAAATAAGTTCGCTATATTTAATTGTTAAATATATGAAGATTCCGTCAATAAGAATGGAAATTTGATTTATTAAAATTATCTTAAGGCATATTTTATATCAAATTAATAATTTCTATGATGACATGTGAGTTTAATTAATGAACTTATATATACGAGTATATAGGTCTTGTGGTAAATTTTATAACTAGAAATCTATATACATGAAACAGAATGTAGTTCAAACTTATCTTCGTAAATCTTTTTCGATTTGTCTGGCCATCTGCATACTCGTATATGTTGTATTTCATATTTATTTATAAATAAGAAACATTTTTCAAGAGTATTTTTGTTTTTTATTTAATTTTTATTTTTGTAAATCATGAAATATATAACTTTTTAGTAGTTAAAATATATTAATATCTAGTTATCCAAAAATTATTGTGGTCGCGGCTGGTAAAAATACATGATAGGTGACATAATATAAATCTAATTCGTACTGGTGCATTGCGCATATGTAAAAGGGTTTATTTTATTAATCTACTTAACAAATAACCAACCACAAAACTCTGCTACGTGGTTAATTGTTATTAATTTCGAAGATATGTGTAGTCTGGTCAGAAGAAAATAACAAATTATTTACTATGAAACTCTCATATAAACTTTCCTAGCTCAGTTGTGAATTGAACAGTAGATTAATGAAGGAAATTAATAATAGATAGTTCCATTTTAAGAGACGGGTTTAATATACGACGAATATTAAGAAGTCTATAACACCTATCAATCTCATGCTATTTCATCATAAGCAGGGTTTTAATTTCTTAGAAACTGTAAGAAATTTTAAAACAAATGAAATAGAACACTAAATTATTAATTAAATTTTTTAGCACCAATAAGCTAATATCCAATCACATTATATTTATGATAAAAAGGAAAAATGAATTCTTTATCGTATAAAATGCGTGAAATTAGAACCGGATTCTAACCCATAACCTTCTGGATGAACGTTAAAGATGTTATCCTTTTACCATGGAGAATTTCCACTTAAAAAATACTTATTGTGATAGGGAATTCTGATTTCTTTTTTACATAGTTTTCAACCAATGTAAATAGCTTTCACAAAATAATTCGGAGTGGAAAAAAGTTAAAATCGTTTAATTAAAAAAAAAAAATTGTATTTTTAACGTAAAGTTAACTTTTACTTAAAATTAAAGTATTGCAGTATTTTCTGCTAAGATACTGCAATTTTCACAAGAAATATAGACGACGAGGCTAAAATCAAAATTCAAAAATTAAGCGAATGTATAAGTAAAATTAGGCTTCAAATTACTTAAGAAAAAAAAAACAATTGGTTTTCCGTTAATAAAGAGAACATAACTCAAACCGTTAAAATTTCAGGCAAAACATTAAGTATAGTTGAAAAGTTTAGATATTTGAAAAAAATTTTAACACCAAATTTAATTGAAAAAAATGGGATGAAGAACAAGTACGAAAAATTAAAACTGCGTATCACCTCACGAAGAAATTTACAATAAAAAAATTCTTGTCATATAACTCGAAATTGATGTACTATAAAACTGTATCTATCAGAAGAAGCACTGTATGGGGCAGAATGTCTGCAGGTTTTTTCAAAACACGAAATAACAAAAGTAGAAAAAAGAATTTAAAAAAAATTTTTGATTGAAATATTAAGATGGAATTTACAAATTGGATAGTGAAAAATAAATTTAAAAATATATAGAAAAAATAGAGAAACTTAATCCGGAAAACAAGATTATATTTTTATGGACATTTATGCAGAATGAACGACCAAAGATTGGCAAAAAATATATTTAATTTCTACATTAACAGAACCAAAAACACCAACCGATTTAATGAAATAAAAACAGATCTAAAAACATTTAACATTTCTAAGGATCTGTATAAAGAAAGTGAAAAATTTAGAAAAGTAAATCGAGAATTTAAGTTTCCAGAGAGAAAGAAAAACAAGGGAATATATCTGAATAAAAGAACGTTAAAAAGGAAACAACAGAGCAAAAAAATGAAAACCTTTTAAAAAAAGAAAAAGAAGTCAAAACTATACAAACGTGATCCGTAGTGATCAGCATGAAAAGAAAAATAAGTACGCGAAATATACTTCTAAAAGATTTTTTACTCTTTAAACATTAGTGTATTATTGAAAAACCAATTTATTAGGAATATAACAAAAAGATAAGCCTGAAAAAAAGAGTTCATGTGAGTGGATGCAGAATCTCACACGCCACATAAATTATTCACAACTACAAGTGCACTTTTGGTACTAAGATGAGGTTCCTGATTATTTTAACTCATGTGTAAAAATAAATTTTACGATAATATGTTCATTAATTTTATCAATATGAGGTTAAACATGTTTTTATGCAAGATAATTACAGTACATAAAAATTGGAGGGATGGCCAGCAGAGGCTGTTGGTATGGTATAAAAAATTAAACAAAATTAAAACTTTCATTATCATAATCTATACGGTGATTTTATTTCTGATCTTAATACACGTTCAAAAAAGTGTATGCGCTAGGTATAACAAGATAATGAAACTGTTAATAATTAAGATGTGAAAATCACGTAGCAGTTCAGATTGCGTCGAGGAGCTGACAACAAAAGGTTTATTTTTTGTTAAGAGTGGGGATACTAGCAACGAATGCGTTGTTGTAAATTTTTCTTTTATTTTTGTTTCACAAGTACGATAAAAGTAATTTATAATCAAAATACTTAGGTGTATAGCTTTAAAAATATTTGTATGGTACAGAAAAATAGTTGTGTATTTTTTAATGTTACATTTAATAATCCGTTAAATATTATTTCTTTAAATGTTTTTATTTTTGAGAAAAATTATTAGATATATGTATACAAATATTTTTTTTTCTTTAGACAATTTTTGAAACGCATAGAATGTTAACTTAGTAAAAAAATTACCATAGATACTTTCTGTAATCGTAATAAAAGTAAAACAAAATTAATGGAACATTAAATGTGATAAGGTAGCCAATGACTGTAACCTACCACATTTTATAACAAACAAAATTATTGTTTTAACTTAAACATTTATACGAATGACTTGTTTTTCTTCGCTTCGGTTATAAGTAAATCAAGTTAGACTGATTATTGCTGTATTCGTGACCAACTTATAGACCTTCCTATTTATCGCTTGTTAGATAAAACACGGAGTAAGAATGCAGTAACTGTATTTTTTAAATATATTTATTTTTTTCTTTTATTTACTAAGATAATTCGGATAAATAAATAATGTATTCAATTAATAAACATTTATATGAATATATATTTTTATTTTATTACAATGAAATTACAACTCCGTTAAAAATATACCAACGAATAGATAAATAAATGAAATATTTGACGGGGGGAATAGGCTATAAACACATTAATGAGACTTGTTTGACTTCTTTTACCTCGTTTAAACGATTGATTCAAATTCATTTCTTACTGATCGGACAGTATCCTTTCTCGGATGTGTTTTTTTTTTAACTCTCATCCAATACAACTCTTGACAGTAAGAAAAAAACTTACTCGTAAAATATTATATAAAGTACACCCTCGTGACTGGACTTAACCTATCATAATTATGTATTATGTATAACCGTGGTACTAACACTACATCTTAACAGTTTTATAACTGTAGTTCAAATAATATACAGTAACATACATTGCTAAACAAGTAAATTAATGTTAAAAGTCTGTTCCGTATAATATTTTGTATTTTAATAAATATCACCAGTATAATATTTCGGTTCTATAATAAATCTTATATGAAAGTTGTCTAAACAAATTTAAGGGGTTTTTTATTTATATGATAAATTATAACCGACTTAGAATTTTTAGGTTAGGATGATTTGTACTCTTTCATTTAAAACTGAATTAATTGTATTATTATTCATGTACAAATCATTAGTACAGTAATTCTACGTGTAAGAGAACGGAAAAATATAACCAATCACTATATTGTATAAATGTTTGACATCATTTAATAACATTAAATAAATTTTTAAAGACTTGTCTTTTTTTATGAACGATCATTTTTTCTCTTGGAATCACCAAAAGCTAAAACTTTAGTAATTTTGAACATTCCATGAATTCTCTTTAAAAAAATGTATGTTATACGATATATTTGTAAATTCCGTGCTGGAATGATGACAGCATATCTGTGTTTCATTTGGAAGTTTTTGTGTTCTAATAATCTCAGTCAAATTCTGGAGAAATTTATTTATTATGGAAAACAAAGAAGTATAGAGTAATTATAATTGGAGGTAGGCCTCCCCAAATCAGCTGATTCCGAAGTCGAGAGTTCCAGCATTCAAGTCCTAGTAAACGGTTACTTTTATACGGATTTGGACTAGATCGTGGATACCGGTGTTCTTCGGTGGCTGGGTTTCAATTAACCACACATCTCAAGAATGGTCGACCTGAGACTGTACAAGACTACACTTACAACCGGAAGAAAATAAATATTTTTAACTTTGTTGAAGGAAATAAAGGAAGTATTGTAATCGGGAAAAAACTCGGTTTTCAGATTTCAACGGAAATATCCATTTGAACATCCCTAAATCCATTTTGAGTATTTTCGGCGTGATGTCTGTACGTATATATGTATCTCACATCACTCAAAAATGATTAGTCGTATAATGTTGATATTTTGCATTTAGGACTGTTGTAACATCTAATTATGCACTTCCCCTTTTGATTGGAATCGACTTGATCAAAAATGTCCAGAAAAGCCGAAAATCCCAAAATTTTGGATTTTGGACTTTTTCTTAACTGCCGTAATAAGCCCTCATTGAACGCTTTTTAAGGATATATCATAAGTGGTATTTATTTTCATTGGTTCCAGTGTTATAGCCAAATAAAATTTTAATTACAGAATTATTTGGATTTTACAAGGGGAAGGCACATAGATTCGAATCAGACTTCTCTTTTTTTTTAATTTAAATATATTGATTTATTAATAATTAAAAATGCCCAACTGTAAAAAAAATATATTTACAATAAATAATAATAAAAATAAAAAATATATGAAAAAAAAATCAGAAGTTATTAGTGAAATAAAATTTTATGTACTTTTCATTAAAAAAAAAAAAAAAAATTAGTGAATATGTAATTTAATAGGTGTACAAGGAAGTCATGTGGTGTCCATATCAGATTTCATTATTATTACTCGTGTAGAATTTATAAATAATTATATAATTTTTAAAATGTTACTATAAGAATATTTTTAGTTTCTTCTACATTTTCCGTAGCGTCTCGGCATTTCGTGCGGAGGTCCCGAGTTCGAATCCTGGTCAGGTACGGCAATTTTCATACGCTACCAATATCCAACGGGGTAATCATCATAGCTGTTGATGTCCGCTCTTTCATAAAAAAAATGTAAATGTTACTAAAAGAATCTTTTTATTTTTTTTTCCCGCGGATAGACTTTAAAGGACCACACAAATATCATTTCTTGTAGTTTCATTCTTTTTCTTGAAGAAGTTCTTCATTCTTTCGGACCGTTCTTTTTATTAATTCTATAATTAGAATTAATAATTCTGTTAATTTATACATTCTATAACATTTAGCCGAGGATTAAATATGCTGATGCAAAATGCTTCTATCAATTTGACGAGAAACCTTTTATTAATTATTTTCTTTCTCTTTATATTTATCATCTTCTCTTATTTTTTTTTATTCTTCCCTTGTTCTTACCTTATTATTCCTTTTCATATTAATTTTCTAGTCTTTTTCTTAAAGATATATTTCTTCACGTTATCTTTCTCTTTCTTGTGTGATTGTTTCTTTTTCATTTTTAATTATTCACCAAATAATTCAATAATAAAAACTGGGTATTTTACACCTTAGGTCAAAATTAACATTCGTAAACAGTATATAGGAGTTTACTAAACCGTATAGTTTAATTATCATTAACTTTTATTTATACCACACACCAGAAATCTAAAACCTTTGTTAATCAGCAACTGACGAAGATATGAGAAATACTGATCTAATAATACGAGTAATTAAGGGACTTTTACTCTATCCTAATATTTCATGTAAGATTGTTGAATTTAATAATTGTATAGATATTTGATGTTAAACAAAACTAATATTTCAACAACTGTGTTACTGTCCACTTTATTAAAAAATTCGAAAATCGTATTTCACTTTCGAATGAAATAAGTTTAAATGAAGTGCAGCAAAAAATGTGTGTATGTAATTTAATAGGTACAAGGAAGTCATGTAGTGTCTATATCAGATTTTTATCCTATATGTTAAATTAACCGTAACATTTAATTTAAAATCATTTTTTATCATTCTTACTTTAAATTACGGCGTAAAAGATAGTTTATTTAAAAAATTTAGAAAGAAAGTTTACAGGTAAGAAAATTATAATCTGTTAGGAAATTGAGTTTAATTCTTAACGAAAGAAAATAGAATTGTACATAACACGAAATGAATCTAACTCGGCTGTAAAGTTTATTATAGTACTATGCTAAAGTTATTTATATATATATATATATACATAAGAAAATAAATAAATACTTATAGCTGTTTTGAAGTTGTGTTAGCAAATAATTTACGGCTATATTTTATACTATAATAGCTAGCCATAGAACTTCATTTGTAAACAGTGTAAAGATAATTAAAATTGTAAAGCCTTGGTAAAAAAAGTAAAAAGTAAAAAAAAATAAAACAGTTAAGAAAAATATTATAACAATAAAGATTACACGTTGGCAAGACTGTATGATAAAAGATGATAAAAAAATTTGTAACGAAAAGATCATAAAAATGTTCTAATCGTGAATTTATTTCTTATACCGCAACGTAATAATATAATTTTTATAGGTGAAATAATATCAGTGAAACTAAATTATACTTTCATAGTATAATACTATAGTTATGACGTTTCATTAAATTGACTAATAATATCTTTAAAAATTGGCAATTGGAGTATTATTAGAATTCTTAAGGGTAAAAATTTTGTTCGTAAGATTCTTACTCAAAGAAAAACGGCAGATATTTTTCCTAATTTAAAAATTAGACCGCTTCTATGACTCTGTGAAATTCTTATTTAACGTATAAATTCAAAAATGAAATTTTTATTTTTATTTTATTTATTTTTATTTTAAGGCATCAACTAAACAGATTATTATCACCGTATAATCAAGAGCAATAGAAGAATATTTCATCACTTTAAAGTAAAAAAGAAAAACTGTAGGAGAATTTCAGGAAAAATCTACAAGAAAAGAGATAAGAAAAATTTTTGAAATATATACATATATATAAATATGTTATAAAAAACCCAATAATTACGAACGTAATTCATAAACGACTGAACAAGCAAATAATATAGAATTTGTACAGGGATTCTCAATAAACAGAAAATGTTTTGGAAACCAAACGAACTTGAATTCTGTCTTTTCATAGAATTTAGATTTCTTAGAAGAATGTAAATTATAAAATTTGATAATATAAATACTTATACTATTAAAAATAAAGTGATAAAAATATTTTCTTTGCGTTATACTGTTTTATTTACAATCATTTTCTCAATGGTATAAAATAATAATGACGTGAAGGAAAGGTGTTTGGAAGTAAAAGGAAGTATTTTGGTAATACTCCCAAGACAATACAATAATAGTCCAAACAAACCGTAATACAGTTTAAAATAAAATGAATAAAACATAACTAAAGATATTTACAAAGTCGTAACAAATTACGCATAAATTAGCAAGTAATAAAATAGAGCAAGAAAGGATAAATGGTCGATAAAACAAAGATAAGGACGATAATAACCGCACAACAGTCTCAAGATCAAATAGAAACAACCTTTCCAATCGTCTCACATGCTCACTATTATCCAACTGGTTAACAGCCAGATGGTTTTATGCATGTTAAGTTTAATTATATACTTAAAATATAGTTGAACAAAGCGTAGAAATTATAAAAATAACAGTATAACGAGTTGATAATGAATTTTCGAAAAAAATCATCTTTAGCGATGAGGCACATTTTTACTTACCAATTTTGTCATTGAGGAAAGCTGTAGAATTTGGAGATCAGAAAATAAAAAAAAAAGACTGAAGAACTTCCTATGCACCTTCGATAGGTCACGGTTTGTTTTATGCGGACTTAAGGCTGAAAAATCGATTGAACGAACATTACTTCTTCAAAAATGAAAATAGAGGTGTCATTACCGTCGATGGGAATCTATATTTTGAGATATTTTCAAATTTTTTATAGCCTAAAATTAATGATATGGATGTGGGAAACATGTATTTTAATAAGACGGTGCAATACGCCACATTGCCAATGAAACCATGCAGTTATTGCAAAAAAAAAGTAATGGTCATGTTATCTCGCGGCGAGGTGATGTGAATTAGCTGCCAAGATCATGTGTCTTGACACCGTTGACTTTTTATTTTGAGATGATCTAAAGGATAAAGTGTGCATCAATAAACCAGAAATAATTGAGGATCTCAAAGAAGGAATTCGACGCAACATTGCCGACATTTCCCAGCAATTATGTCAAAATATTTTAGAAAATCCTGTCAAAAGAGTGAACATGTCCAGTCAAGGGACATGTTCATTTGTCAAATGTTTTGTTTACATACAACCTTCATGCTCCTACTCATTTTTTTTCGTCTTCAGTCATGTGAATGATTTGATTTGAAGTCCCGAGTTAACCACTAGACCAGCCCGGTAGGCTGGAATATTTTCCTGGAAGAATCAAGGAAAATCATATGCTTATCACAGCAGCATTATAAATTTAATGTTTATAATTTATCTAATCAAAATTAAATAACTCTTACTGTAGATGTTTTTTTATTGTGGAAATAATTTAACGGAAAAATAACATTTTTAATACATGTTTACAAGTCCCTAACGTTTTTATTACTGTCGTCTAGATTTTCCAATCTGTTACACATCACTGAAAAAAATATTACCCTCAATAAAATATATTTTTTCCATTGATAATATCCATTAATTTTTTTTTTACTTAAGCAGAAATTTGGCTATTTAAAATATCTACGTTAATTACCGACGAAGTTGAGACATTAACGCTTAACGTATCTTTATTGCAATGTGTTTCTTTATAATAGCTAAAATCGTTTAACTTAAAATGTGTCACAAAGAAGAGATCAAACGGTTATTAAAGCTTTTTTTACAATTATATATTTTATTTAATTTTTTTGTTGATATTTAATGCTTTAAGTTTTTTTATTTTGTCTTCGTTAATGATGTTTTTTTTTTTATTTCCTTTGATTTGTCACAGTAAACATGATTATGTGTAGTATTTGAAGAGGTCGAGAGTTATATTTTCAATGAAATTGTTCTGAACTAATTTTACTCATTAAGGGAAAGTAGCGTAATTTGAAATACAGAAATTTAATTTTTTTATTTAATTAATATAAACTAATCATCTCCCTTAAATAATTTTAGTTTTCGATGAAGGTTACATTTTTTCCTTTTTCTTTATATATACGTATAAACTAATTTTCTCAACATAAATAGTAATAATTTTACAGGAAATAGACTTTTTTTTTGAGGTAGATGAACCTCATTTACGGGCGCCGAAGCAGTGTTGGACTAACAGGTTCCGCAAGCTGTTACAGAAAAATGCGTATGTATTCCTGCGCATTACCGACTAAAATTCAATCCCTGGCGACCCCACCTCTTGGGAAACAGCTAATAAAGCATTACTTTCGAAGGGGGATATGGGATAAGCGCCCACACACACATTCGGTCTCTACAAGCAAACATCATCCATACCAGACCACTAACACGCACACACTCCACACCACAAATACCTAAAGGAGGAAACAACCCCAAAAAATAGAACACCTAACAGATACTAAGACGTACTACACACATTTATACATTCATACAATCAAGCCAACACAAGAAAAGCGCACAACAATCATGAAGACATAACTTATCCACCGAAGTACACTCAAAAGTTAATTAAATTTCCACAATCTCACCCAGAGTACACGAAACACACACCCACCATCTAACACACAACTCAACTACTTACCAACCTTATCACTTACTTATACGACCGTCAGCCATAATCATTAAAAACGTGAGCAACGCTCTCAGGCACCAGGATTGGAGTGTCCACTGCCTCACCGCACCAAAGCGACCCCTCTCATGCTCGAGAGGTCCAACAAGGCACTCAGCCGCAGACCTGTCCAACCCGGCACCCTCTACAGAATATAGCCTAAAATCTATACATAATTATACTACTGTACTTATAAAATAATTATACTATAGCCTAGAAATTCATAAATAATTAAATTTTATTAATTATTTCCATGTGGTAGACGATAAACAAAATATACAGGATAAATTTTGCAGTCGTTGATTATAAATATAAAACTTTAAGTAAAAATTTAATAACGCATGCAATCTAACAAATTTAAAAAGATTTTTTAAAATTACAAAAAGGGTTTTAAAGATACCAGATGAAAGAATTATGTATTTTATTTTTATATGGCGAATATGGATTTTACAGAAATTGTTTTTACGACTTTTTTATTTTCATTCGGTTATATTCTTGGAAGAACTGTTCTATGAGTAGTATAGTAGAAAACAATAACAAGAATCATAAAAATAGCAGATTGATGAAACAGTAGAGAAAAAATTCTGATGTGGCCACCACATGGCTTCCTTGTATGCCTATTAAATTACATAGACAATTTTTTTTTTTTTTTTTAAATGAAAAGTACCTAAAATTTTATTCCGTTAATAACTTCTGATATTTTTTCATATTTGTTTTTTTTTATTGCTACTGTTGAATTATTATTTACCGTAATTTTTTTTTTACAATCGGAGGTTAATAAGTTTTAATAAATCAATATATTTAAATTAAAAAAAAAGTTAAAAAAGGTAGATGAAGTCTGATTCGAACCGATGTGTCTTCTCCTTATAAGATCCAAAATTTCATTAATTAAATTTTTATTTGGCTATAACTCTGGAACCAAAGAAAATAAGTACAACTTACGATATATCGTTGAAAAGCTCTCAATCAGGGTTTATTACTGCAGTTATGAAAAAGTTCAAAATTCAATTTTTTGGGGATTTTGGGCTTTTTTTGATACTTTTGGTACAGTCGATTGCAATCAAAAGGAGAGGTGCACAACTAGATGTTAAAACGGTCCTAAATCCAAAATTTCAACATCCTACGGCTAATCGTTTTTGAGTTATGCGTGATACATTCGTACGTACACACGTCATGCCAAAACTAGACAAAATGGATTTAGGGATGGTCAAAATGGATATTTCCATTAAAATCTGGAGACTGAAATTTTCGCGATCACAATACTTCCTTTACATCGAACAATGAAGTAAAAATAAATACAAAAAGAAAAAATTAAAACAGAAACAGAAAGGAAATGAATGAAGGATTGAATAATGCACAACAATCAGCGGGTGTAATTACACCAATGGAATTACTAAGATCTAAAAAACTAAACCCACCGGGTTGGTCTTGTGATGAACGCGTCTTCCCAAATCAGCTGATTTGAAGGTCGAGAGTACCAGCAAAGGCAGTCCTAGTAAAGGCAGTTACATTTGAATACTAAATCGTGGATACCGGTGTTCTTTGGTGGCTGGGTTTCAATTAACCATACATCTCAGGAATGGTCGAACAGAGAGTGTACAAGAACTACACTTCATTTACACTCATACATATCATCCTCTGAAGTAATACCTGAACGATAATTCTCTGACAGTAAACAAGGAAAAATATAGAAATATCTACAACGCTAGCCGCTAACGTTTTTTAACATCCTCACCGTGGTGATTTCAACATTTGACTTGCTTGCCATGCCACATAGTTGAACCATATGTCCATATTTATTTCAAAATTGCTGAGTATAAAGCAGCTTATTAAGCAAAGGTAACTCAGATCTCTTAACTAGGAGGAGTGGGATGTGAAATTAGGAATTTCAAATATGATTTACTTCTTTTGGTCATGTATTTTTTTCTTTCGTACGTAAAATTTTCATATAAGTAAAACTTTTATGGTTTATTTGAATTCATAAATTCTTAATGACGTAATGATAGAAGCAGTTTCAAAATTTGTGTAATACTAGTTATATAAGTATTATATTAACATTATGTTTAAAGTATAAATGTATTTTCTGTATTAAAAAAAAACTACATTTTTTTATCAGATTGTCTAATAGAAATATATTAAAAATATATGTTTGTTATATATGTTTAAAACCTTAGTTTCTTCCAAAAATTTATTATTATATAATACGAAACATGTATAACATAATAAAAATAAATATAAATTTCTTTAAAGCAAAATTGAAAACCAAAAGGAGTGAAATAGTACGAGGTCAAAGTTCAATCGGAGTCATGTCTGTTTAAGTGACAAGTCGTAAACTTGTGTGGACTCCATAACTAACATAAGATTATGCATTGTTTCTTCTCGCCAGGGTGCCGTAAGATGTTGCTTGTCGTATATTTGGAAGAAAACAGCTATCCTATCATGAACTTAAAGTTACACAAGTTACATACTATGTTGACCACAACATATAAGAATAACGTATAGTATATGTATATATAATATTATATTATATTATATATAAATAAATATAAACTCGGTATACTAACAGATTTGAATAAAGACTTTTTCATATAGTATAGACCGAGTTCTTGTACTGCGTTATTTTTGCTTGTCATACTAAATTCAAATCTTTCTTATATAGGTAGGCAATATAAGTATACATAGAAATATATGTGGATTGAAAATTAGTCACTGACTGTATCTTGTGTTTTATTTTTGCCAAACTGGTTATGATTTATATTATACTGTAACATATGAAGATGTTTTGCGCTGAATTAAGATGTTAAAATATATATACTCAGTTATAAAACTCCACTTATAATTTATTCATATTCCTGAAAAGACAATTATAAAAAAATTACATTTTTAAATTTTATTTAGGTGTAAACTGATTGGATATTTTATTTTAAAATAGATTTTATGTCAAATAATCGTTATATATATATATATATATGTGTATGTGTGTGTGCGCGCGCATGCGTGTATTGTATTGTCACAATGTATGTAATATAATGATTCACATTAATTGAAAACCTGTGTTTTTAATCTCGCCCTAAAAAAATAAGTGTTTTAATTAAAATCAATTTCTATAAATTTACCATTTATTTGTTATTGTTTCACTGCATCAACCTGCCTATCAAATGATTTTTTTTTTTTTGTCTTCAGTCATTTGACTGGTTTGATGCTAGTCGTTTCATTTCAGTATACCCTCTACATCCTACATCCCTAACAATTTTTTTTACATATTCCAAACGTGGCCTGCCTACACAATTTTTCCTTTCTACCTGTCCTTCCAATATTAAAGCGACTATCCCAGGATGCCTTAGTATGTGGCCTATAAGTCTGTCTCTTCTTTTAACTATATTTTTCCAAATGCTTCTTTCTTCATCTATTTGCCGCAATACCTCTTCATTTGTCACTTTATCCACCCGTCTGATTTTTAACATTCTCCTATAGCACCGCATTTCAAAAGCTTCTAACCTTTTTTTCTCAGATACTCCGATCGTCCACGTTTCACTTCCATATAAAGCGACATTCCAAATACACTTTCAAAAACCTTTTCCTGACATTTAAATTAATTTTTGATGAAAACAAATTATATTTCTTACTGAAGGCTCGTTTAGCTTGTGCTATTCGGCATTTTATATCGCTCCTGCTTCGTCCATCTTTAGTAATTCTACCTCCCAAATAACAAAATTCTTCTACCTCCATAATCTTTTCTCCTCCTATTTTCACATGCACTGGTCCATCTTTGTTATTTCTACTACATTTCATTACTTTTGTTTTGTTCTTGTTTATTTTCATGCGATAGTTCTTGCCTAGGACTTCATCTATGCCTTTCATTGTTTCTTCTAAATCCTTTTTACTTTCGGCTAGAATTACTATATCATCAGCAAATCGTAGCATCTTTATCTTTTCACCTTGTACTGTTACTCCGAATCTAAATTGTTCTTTAACATCATTAACTGCTAGTTCCATGTAAAGATTAAAAAGTAACGGAGACAGTGAACACCCTTGTCGGACTCCCTTACTTATTACGGCTTCTTTCTTATGTTCTTCAATTGTTACTGTTGCTGTTTGGTTCCTGTACATGTTAGCAATTGTTCTTCTATCTCTGTATTTGAACCCTAATTTTTTTAAAATGCTAAACATTTTATTCCAGTCTACGTTATCGAATACCTCTTTTAGGTCTATAAACGCCAAGTATGTTGGTTTGTTTTTCTTTAATCTCCCTTCTACTATTAATCTGTGGCCTAAAATTGCTTCCCTTGTCTCTATACTTTTCCTGAAACCAAATTGGTCTTCTCCTAACACTTCGTCCACTCTCCTCTCAATTCTTCTGTATAGAATTCTGGTTAAGAGTTTTGATGCATGACTAGTTAAACTAATTGTTCTGTATTCTTCACATTTATCTGCCTGTGCTTTCTTTGGTATCATTACTATAACACTTTTTTTGAAGTCTGACGGAAATTCCCCTTTTTCATAAATATTACACACCAGTTTGTATAATCTATCAATCGCTTCCTCACCTGCACTGCGCAGTAATTCTACAGGTATTCCGTCTATTCCAGGAGGTTTATCAAATGATAAAGTTTAGTTTCTTTACCATTTTCTAATATGATTAATCTGTCTAGTCATATCATAAAATTAAGAATCCCACAAATCGTTTTTACTTCCTTGTACGAAGTAAAAGGAAATACTGTGATCGGTGAAAAATTTCGGTTTTCAGATTTCAACGGAAATATCCATTTTGATCATCCTTGAATCCATTTTGACTAGTTTCGGCGTGACGTCTGTACGTACTTATGTATGTATCTCGCATAACTCAAAACCTATTAGCAGTAGGATGCAAAAATTTTGGATTTAGGACTGTTGTAACATCTTGTTTTGCACCTCCCCTTTTGATTGCAATCGACTGAACCAAAAGTGTCCAAAAAAACCCAAATCCAAAAAAAAATTGGATTTTTATTAAATTGTTCTTAACTGCAGTAATAAGGACTCATTGAGCGCTTTTCAACGATGTATAATAAGTGGTACTTATATTCTTGGTTCCAGAGTTATAGCCAAATAACCGTTTAATTAATGAAATATTTGGATCTTAGAGGAAGCCACATCGGTTCGAATCCGACTTCATTTCTTATTTTTTAACTTTTATTTAATTTAAATATATTGATTTATTAATAATTATAAACCTCTAATTTTAAAAATGTTTTACGACGAATAATATCAACAAATAAAATATGGAAAAATATCAGAATTTATTAATGAAATAAAATTTTATGTACTTTTCATTTTAAATTATGTATATGTATTTTAATACAAGGAAGTCAAGGAAGTCCATGTGATGTCCACATGAAATTTTTATCTATTGGTTTAATAGTTTTATAAATGTACGATAACGGTTGGTTTTAGTATAATGCGTCATTAAAAAATAAATAAATTAAAAAAAAATATTATGTCTACTTGCAATAAAGATTAGATAAGAGAACGTTATTGCTTTGCATATATGTTTTTATAATTTAACTTAAAAGTAGGATGGAAAAAGGTCTGTAACGAGATTATAATTTTGTTCAGAATTATTGAAAATGTCAACCCTTTTTTTAAAATGGGTACAATTTCTTCCTATAACCTTTGAAACATTGATTATAAACTTTTTAAAACGACTTTGTTATAGGCTATATTATTCATTCTTCATGTTTAAAAATTATTTTAATTTAACCCTGTCTGTCATCTAGTTCAATATTTTGTGCTGTTATGCTAAAATATCTTATGGATTCAGTCTCGTTTGAACTGGTCCAAAAGAACTATAAATAATATATCTGTATATAATATATTTATATATAATATATATAAATATATTTATGTGTATATAATAATAATATATTTATATATCTGTTATTCTATATGTTATGTATACTATTATTTTACAAATATTTAATTTTTTCAATTTGTAAAAATTAATTAATTCATTTTTTTAAATTAAATAACAGTAAACTAATAATGATGAAAACCTATTTACTAAAATGTAATAGTAGTAACGTGTTACATTAATAAACAGAATCTACTTATTGACGCAATAAGAAAATATGTGACCTATATTAGTTTTTGTTTTCTAGGTAACCTACTTTTTAATGCAAAGTAAAATTTAAATAGCATATGTTGAAAACATACACACACTTTGAATCGTAAAATAATTTATCAATATAACGTAGAATAAATAAATTAATAGTTTATTTGATCCAAATTTTTAATTAATAGATAAATTTATTTATACATTTATATATATTTTACATTATTAATATTAATAAATTTTGTTTGATTTCAATAGAAATATTATTTATTATAAAATATTTTTAAACGTATGTTTTACATACATTTCATATTTTACAATTTAAGGAGTATTAAACTGATTTTATATATTAAATTTACTCATTTATTTTTTGGAAACTTAAAATTTGTATAAAAGGTATAATACACCTCCACCGGGTAGTCATAAAGGTAATTTCTACGATTATTATTTTTAAAAAAACCGTTAATATGAACTGTTAAAAAATTTCTTACGACAATGCGTTCGAAAAGTTGCTGTGCAGTGGTATTATGGAAGTGTAATGACGAAAATTTGTTAATTATTATTTTGTATTTATATTTTATTATTTTATAGAAACAGATATTACAATAGCTCGAATAGTTTATAAAAGGTGTTGAAAATAACCTTTTCCAAAATCAATGCAACCGTTTCACTTTGTTTTTAAACACTTTAACCAGCTGATATGCTGGAATTTCTCGTACGTATGCCGTTATAAAGTTTTTAATTTCGTCAATTGTGCGTGGTCTATTGTGATACACCGCTTGTTTCACTGCCCCCCTCCCCATAAAAAGTAATCTTAAGGAGTTAGATCGGTCGATCGTCCAGGCCACAGATCGCTCAAAATGATTCGTTCACCCAAGAAATTTCATTAAAAAAATCACTGTATGTTAGCTTTGTGGCACCAACTAGTTGAAGCCAACTGTGACTGATTTCCACTTCTGTTAACTGTGTTCTCACTAATGCGCGTTATAACTCACACCGACCCATACTCCAATTTTCTCTTCGTGTAAAAATTGTTCGTGTAATTCATGGTGATTTGTTGTCGAATACAGTCGTGTATTTTGTAAATTAATTTACCTTCCCAGATGAAACCAAGCTTCATCTGTAAAAAACGTAATGTCGTGGGTATCTACGAAATTTTTGTCAATAAAACTTTTGACAATAATTTATTTAATAAGATAAATAAATTAATATGTAGGTATCAGTTCTTGAAAACACATTTCTTTGAGGGGAAATGTTTCAGTTCTTTTTTTTTTGCAGCTTTATGTGCGGTAACAACAACTCCGATATTTTGCTACTGTGCTAACTTATGCGTTGACTTTCATGGACTTTCGGCCATAGCATCCGAATTATCAAGCAGCTTCTGTTCGTATAGTTTAGATGGTCTTCCATTTCGATCAGCGTCTTTAACAGAGACTGTTGCCCGAAATTTTTTGATAAAGACCTCGAACAGCATTACTTTGAGGAACAAGAGTATTTTGAAACTATTCAAAAAACTTATGCTTCACTAAATCGGTATACTGTTACTTTCAAAAACACGTGTTCAACGTTTCTCTACTGAAAAAACTAATTAAGTTTCCCGCAGTTATTGATTCTGATAAACGAAAAAACGCGGAACGCAACGAAGCAAGTTTAATCACAATTCAACAATTGACCTCTTTGTTTATTACTGGTTCAACGAACCCACAGGGCAACCAACTTAACGTCGAAAGAACAGAATGCACCAAATAATTCTTGAGCATATTGCACACGAATTTCCGAACGTACTGTATTATATGTTAAATACGTAATAAAGGAATTGTTCAGTATCATCTTTTACAGTTATGGATCATGGCAACATTTAAACACTAAAATATTTTTTCCAGTTATCTTTTGCTCGTCCAATAGAGTTTTGATAAAATCAACTGAGTTTTCAATGCAGAGCTTTAGGAGGTTCAAAGATACCATATTTTTGCCTATTTTCCAAAACGGAATAATTGTTAGGTGTCAAATCACATGAATTTGTTGTCATTCAGTTTTTTTTTTTGGGGGGATTCTATTCGTTCAGAATACGTTTGATTGTTATATTCTTATATTCTCAATTCTTATAAAAGGATACCCCATATCCTTATAAAAGGATAATAAGAATTGCCCCCATTTTAGTGCCAAATAATGGTAGAGCCATTGTCAAAATCATGGTTGTGTAATAACTGATATAAAATCTCTTAATATTTTAAATATACCGTTACTCTTTTGTCATAGAAATAAAGTCCTAACACGATTGGAAAAAAATTGTCAAGGAACTACGGCTATATTCTATAAAAATGTATTTATTTTTTATATCTTATTCAGGGAAAGTTATGTTAAATAAAATTTAAAAACAAAATTGAAAGGGTTAAAATTTATGATGTATGTTTTTTATATTAAGTTTTACTTTCTTCGTGACATTTAATTTTTTCTTTTACTTCCGCATTTATATTTTACATCCATTATAACTCACCTTTATTTAATTGACGATATATATTAAACATTTCAAGAAAATCAAGTGATATTTTATTTATTTCTCTTTAATATAAAATAAAATTAATTCCAATCAGCATTGAAAAAATTAGGACTGTTATCCGCAATTTAAAACAGTTACTATATTATATTGACTAATTTATATTAAAAAAAAAATATTATATTAATGTAAAAAAAAAATTATTAAAGATTTCGTGAAAAAGAATTAAAACGTATAATTAATTTACTGCAATAAAAAAATAATAATTAATATCCCCTAATCAAAAAGAAATATAATGATGTATTCAGGAAATTGGGATAACATAAATATACTGTGTTTTCTTTTATAATTATCATAATTAATATATACACTAACACGTTCTGGCATGTCAAAAAGTTGGGCAAAACTGTTCCTCACGAATTGTTTTTAAAGTTATGCAGATGGATTATTCTGTTGATTGTTATGTACACTCAAGCGTTTCTAAAGTTTTCTTTCATTTTGTTTTGTAAAGACCACCAACAGACTAGCTTAAGAAAAACGGCTTTAACAAATGAAGTAATTATCCTTGATAGTAATTTTAACCTGATAAGAATTTTGTTTAATATTCTGTAAATAAAAAAAAAAACAATAATAATTTAATTAACTTTCTATTCTATTTAAATGATTAAGTCAAATAAAATAATAAGAAATCAAATAATGGAAACTTGGACATAAAATCACGGTGATATAATTTAAAATACTGAACATATTTATTATGACCGAGATTCAAACCCGGAACGTTCTTGATTAAAGCAGTCGACAGTGTGGGTCTGTTTTAAGTAAATATTTTTAGGTCGAAATCATTTAGGAGTTTTGAATTATTTTGTATATACGTATTACTTTTAGTGGCGTAGAAGAATTAATGATTAATTCACCCCACATAAGCTCAAAAGCTTTTGTTTGTAAATATGGATTGAATATGTAACTTATGAATAGTGCCATGTCTAACAGAGATTCAAACCCGTGACCTCCCGGTTAAAAGGCTGAGATATTACCGCTCCCATCACACAGGTAGATGTCTTTAATTTATCTGTTTGAATATGTGTTGCTTTCTGTGGACTTTATACTATGAGCCGAATTCGTTAAATATTTATTTTCCTTGTAGATTATTTTTGTTTTGAGTAAATCAATGAAATATTCTTACAATTTATGTTTAATTATCCTTTTAAAAATACCGTAATAAGGGCCATTATTCAGAATAACTTTAATTTTATATTAAGAGTTTTCTGGAGGTTTATCAGTCAATCTGTAACTTTACATTTATCAAACGTAGTTTTTTTTTTTCATAAATGTAATATATATATAAAGGAAACATATAACTTAGGTAAGAATGCACCGCCGGCCTCATTATCGCGAGTGGTAGCGTCTTAGTCTTTCACCTGGAAGTCCTGGGTTTGAATCCCGGTCAGGCATGGCATTATTCATACTTTAAAAATTTCCATTCGGGATAAATGATCATAGCAGTCCATCCTCGCACATCTCATTAAATAAAAGAAAAAAGACTGTTCCGTAATCATATTTGCTTTCTTTAACAGTTATGATGTTCATTATATAATTATTCAGTATGATAAATAAATTAAAAGTATCACTTTTTAAGTTTAATGTCCCTTGTATTTAAACAGGTTTAATATCATTTCATTCTTCACTCTTTTTACTAAGCCTGCTAAAGGTGGGTTTTATCTTTAGAAATCGTTTTAAAAATTTTGGATGATTTTAATTTGGTGTTAGGTTGATCAATTAGAAAAATTATGACATTTTAATATACATTTATTTCGATTAATTTACGGACACAACAACGTAAAAATAAATAAAAAATTAATCAAGCAAATAACTTTGTATTTATAATAAACAATGAGTTTTTTTTTTGGTTATTTTAAATAATTTATGGGTAGATATTATAATGTTAATAATTTTTAACAAATTAAACTTATACTCTTATGTAGATAGTATAATTTACTTGATAAGTTAATAACGGAAAAACTAACTTGCCTTGATTTTATTATTACACAAACCTATTATTATTGTTAATATTATCTATCATTAACCAGTTTTATTATAATTTATAGGAATATATCTGGTCAAATAATCGTTATTTGTGTAAAATGATGTTTTAAAATAATTATTTAATTTATTATGATTGATCGTTTATGCTACACTAAAAGCAACAAAGATCTGACAACGTGTCTGACCAGAATAAATGTTTTATAAAATCTTAATTAAAAAAGTAATTTTCTGTACAAAGTAATTTTTTTAACGTTACAGGTAGAAAATTTTTTAAAATTAATTACTGTCACGTAAAATAGATTTAACAACAAATTATTACGAGTACATTAATAATATAATTCATATCTTTAAAAATTAAGAATAATTAATTTTTAAACTTCTCTTGTCGATAAGTGTAACCTAACAAGTAATCCTATTAAGAAAAATAACTTATTTGTGTTAAAAATTTTATTTTATATACATTTTTTTTACCTAGATTTAAATAAATAAATAATAAAACAAATCATGAAATTTGATAAGACAATTGTAATAATTACTAAAAGGAATTTCTACTTAAAGAATTAACGGTATTTTTTTTATGAGTTTTCAAGTTATACTTCATCTTTAATAAATAATATTAATTTTTTATTTAAAAAAAGGCAAAAATAAGATTTATTATTTGTACAAAACATAACAATAAGTAATTGGTTTAATAAAGACTAAGGGGCCCTTGTTGCTCAGCAGCATCAGCAAATTAACTTCAAGTTGAAACAGATAATTTACTTCGTTGTAAGACTTCCTTCCAGACAACATTTAGCTGTGCGTCAACCGTTAGTTTTTATCTCCACTTTTAAATTTATCAAACGCCTGAAAGGGCATCATACGATTGTCAATGGTTAAAAAAACTGGCAACACGGTTGTTTAATGCACAGCTTACACACACATACACAAACTTAATTTTAAATATTTATCATTTCAGTTAATTATAATATTTTTTCGTTTATTTAATTTAATGATTCTAACTAAAGCGCGCGCGCATACCGTATTTAATTCGCGCGTGAGTAGCAGTACTAGCAGCAATGGTCGGCACTAACTAAACTAATATAATTTCACATCTTACGTAGTTTAAATTTAGCTTGTACGGTCGGCAGACCGGTGTAGCCGCGAGTCTTAACGCACCAGGTACCGAATCAACCGGACGATCGATTTCGAGACTCAGCCAGACCGAGTTACTTTATTACATTTTAAATATTATTCATTTATTTAATTCTACTCGACCTGTGATGTCACAACATAGCAGTAGTTTAGAGTATTTTTGGGGTAGGTGTACGATTTTGAAAAAAATTTCTTTCTGCATATTGTTAATTTTTTAATTGTTACAAATGTGCCTAAGGAAAATATGACGTTAATTAGACGAAATTTCGATATACTGAGGGTAAATTTCCTCTACAGCCTCACCCGCGTATTAGGTTGAAAATTTAATGACAGCAATACTTCATATGTAGAAGTAATCTCAGTTTTATCAAAATCGGTCCAGTAGTTCTGAAGATATAAGGTGATTTAGAAGGTAATATCGAGCACAGTATTGATTATAAACATCCGGAAAATTTCCATCCGATTTTTTAGGTTCCTTAGGTGTCAAAACGTCAAGATCCGGTGAAAACCACAAATTTCAATAGTGGACCGATTAAATAATTTTCCTTCTAGACCTATCTAGACGGCAAAATAGAATGGTTCAAATAGATAAGATACCTATTTGGTTCAAAGTTTGTTCTTTTGTCTTGTTGATGGCCATGCAAAATATATAAAATTATCTTCGTTTAAAAGAAAATGGAACAGTAGTGTCAGAAGCTGTCAAATTAATTCGAGGCAGAATTACCCGTTATCCAACTATTACACCTATGTTCTGTTAAAACTCCTCTTAAAATTGAGTGATTTTTTTATATATATTAAACAAAATCGAGGTTATGGGACTGTGGAATAATAAAATGGAATCATAATGTATTATAACATCAGGTAACAAATGAAGTTAAACAATTTATTTATAAAAAAAAAGAAAAAAAACTTATAATAGTAGAAGTAATTATTATTAAATAAAAAACTAAAAATGAAAAGTCATAAGGAATTAATATTAAGTGATTTATTAATTTTATGAAATAATATATAAACAATCCTTATTTAATTACGACAAAACTCACACACCCAATACATACATATATATATATATGTTACCAGAAACTTGTTGCTTTTTTATTTATTGTATATCCATTTAACTTTATTTCTTTTTCGTTCTCGTTTGGTTAAGTTATTTTAACTGGACATGGTTGTACATTTTTTTAATATTGTGACAACAGTTGACCTTTGATCTTTTACTGGACAAAACAGAACGGTTTTTTTAAATAGAAAAAAAAACAAAGTTTTTGAGAACCGGACGAAACCTAATAATAATAATAACAAAAGTAAAAAATAAATAAATAAAATTAGATTGTGATTCATTTTAAAGATATACTTTCTGTAATAACATTTCCTTATATCGTATTAATTTATGAATGTTATGAAAATAATATGAATTAAAATCTCACGATTTTATTTACAATTTATGTCAGAAGATATGTATATATATAAATCCTGTTTAATTCACGCTTGTGTGTTATTTTGTATTTAGTTGTATATGATTAATTGATGTTATAATCTAGTCACGTCGACACCTTGTAATACAATAATATATTCACGTATATTTCATTTCTTATTTTTAATACTTATGTTAAATGTTATGGATTGAATTTTATGCAATCAATACATCTTAAAAATATCGGTTCATAATAAATACGTGCATGAATTAATTTCATTTTAATATTTAAATATAATTTACTTGTAAATAATTTATAATTATAAATTATTTCAAAATTATAAAATTTCTATTAATGCATAATTATGATACATAAAACAGCGATTAATTAGAAAATAGTAAATAAAATAACGTATAGATTGCGTGAGAATAATGTCAAAAGATTACTTTGCCGTATTTCTAATATTTTATAATTATAATCGTATTTTTTAAATATTACGTTCTTATAATATTGTAAACGTTTCATTCCTACACAAATTCGTAATAGGTTTAAATATAATTAAACATTGATCCTAAATCTAAAAAATATTTTTCAGTATTTTAAAGATAAATTTAAATAATGAAATGAAATAACATACGTTAACAAGCAAACGATTGGGGACTAAAATAATATTTTTTATTTTTTATTGTGGTAATTAAATAGATTTTTAATTGATCAAATTGATTTCCAACTGTATTCTTTTATCCGATAAAAATGATTTTACGATTTCTGTTTAATAATATTCCTTTATACTCTTAGAAATTTTAAATTCATCAAAATAAATACACGGTTATTTACTGCACCGTCATTTCTTCGGCTGATTACAAAACCTAAATTCACCAATCATCCTTCTTTCCTCCAAATTCCAATTTTGGCTTATTGTCAGCACGTGCGACTCCCTGTGGCGAAGGGAGCACATTACATCCTCCAATAACTAGGGTTCCGTCAGGCTCATTCCTGCTACACCGAAAGGCACTAGCACTGACAGGCCCTTCAGTGGACGGACTGAAAAGGTAATCACTCCGGGAAAAATACTTAAATACATTACTAATCTCCCAAGTTGTGATATTTCAGACTGATCTGAAAGAATTGGAACGCAATCCACAATTCCATCCATAAACAAGACAAATATATAACCGACATTAAATAAAAAAATACTCATCCGATAATAAGAAAAATCCAGCAGCAAGGAACTGTTGTCCAGGTTCTGTGATGAGTAGGGGAATATGACGTTCCAAAATCAAGCCAAAAGATCTTTCAATTTTCGTTTTAACATTAACTTATTAATTTTGTTTCTTTTTACACTTAATCATATATATATATATATATATATATATATATATATATACACACACACACACACACACACACACACACACACACACACACAACGAATTTTCACGAGCGCGCGCACACACACACACTCGCACATATATATATATATATATATACATATATATATAAAGAAAGAGTGAGAGAGAGATTATATCTACAAATAAATATAATATTAATTTATACATGCAATAAATCCACTGTACCAAGATTTTCAAAAAATCAAACATAATTTTAAAACGTATATATATATATGCAAACAAAATCCGAACAAAAGTTTCATCGGTTTAATTTTTGTTTAGTAATGAATACATTAATGTTCAATATAAAATAATGTTCAAAATATTTGTTAAAATATTAGCCCAATAAAACAAACGCACGAGCTGGAAAGAATCGTAATTGTATTTGGATTTTTAACTCAAGCAGATTTGAAAGATATTGATAAGAAGATTTTTAAAGGCTAAAACGTCAATGGAAACTCCATATAAGGTATAAAGAGTTGCGAAAAGGAAAGCTGAAGACCTTGATGAAGAAGAATCTTACAGTGCATGTTCTTTCTAATAGGCAAATGAAATACTGTTCTTAATGTTATTCATTTTCACAAAATAATTTTTTTTTTTTTCAAAACATGTTTTTAAAAACTATTTTTGCTAGAAGTTATTAAGTATTTCTATTTAGTATTTCAATTAAGTATTAAGTATTTCTATAAAGCCTACCTTTGATGAAATCTAAATACTAGTATTATTGATTTAAAAAAAAAAAAAAATCCGATTCTTATTTTGATATATTATTTAAGTAACTTTTTTATCATACTGTAAACAAAGTTCTTGAAAATTTGGGGCTGATTCGATATGACGAAAAAAATGAATTTAAAATTTGGGTAAGAGATTTTATTTGAAATAAAGTTAATTACGGTACAATATAAAAGTCCTGTCTTAGATTTGTATTGATATCTTATAATACTTTCTATGAGGAAATTCGAATTATTTAATTAATCATTGCTTTAAAATTCAACTATTTGCTGTTTGACATAAAAACTAATTTTTAATCCAGTGGTTCTACCCCACTAAAGGGCATTTGTATGTATGTCTGTCTGTGTGTGCGTCCCCCTTAACTTAGCACCGGAATGTACCGATCACTAGCGGAAAATCCCGATTCGTTAGTACATGTCTCGTAGTAAAGGTCAGGTGTATACTTGTTATATTGTTATAAATCGATATGTCACATATTTATCGATACATTTGCGAAATATATATTAATAATATATTTTTCTTCCTTTTACAAGGAAAGGAAGTATTTTGATCACGAAAAATATCGGTTTTCAGATTTCAACAGAAATAACCATTTTGACCATCCCTGAATCTATTTTGACTAGTTTCTTTGGTTTGACATGTGTACGTACTTATGTATGTATCTCGCATGACTCAAAACCTATTAACCGTAAGATGTTAAAATATTGGATTTAGGACTGATGTAACATCTAATTGTGCACCTTCCCTTTTGATTGCATTCGACTGAACCAAAAGTGTCCAAAAAACTCAAACTCCAAAAGATTTAGATTTTGGATTTTTTCTTAACTGCAGTAATAAGCCCTCATTGAGGGATTTTCAACGGTATATTTTTTGGTTTTAGAGTTCTAGCCAAACCTTATCGGTTCGAATCCAATTTCATTTCTTTTCTTTTAATTTAAATACATTGATTTATTGATAATCTGATTGTAAAAAAAATATAAAATAAATAATAAATCAAAAATAACAATAAAAAAAATTATGAAAAAATATCAGAAATTATTAGTTAAATAAAATTGTATGTACTTTTAAAAAAGTGTATATGTATGTTAATAGACGTACAAGGAAGTCATGTGATGTCCACATCAAATTTTTTTATTTATGTATTTATGTTCCTTCATAAAATAATGAACTATTATATAATTATATAATAAAAAAGTAGGCACCGGAATGTAGCAGAAAATCCCGTTTGGTTAGTACCAATTTCTAGAGTTAAATTCTAATTTAACATCGGTATTTCAATTTTTATCATTCAAAAAAATAAAATTTTACACAAGAGCTAATCAATTTTGGACATCTAATAATCCAATTTCGAGACGCCGCCCGTCAAGCCAACCCGCCTGGAGGGTCTAGCTGCGGAGGGCGTGACGAAGGCACGCCTCTGCAGCTAGTGTTTTAAATAAATCGATAAAATATTATTTTACGGAAGTAAAAAAAAAATCAAGACAATAAATTGATTATTTCAAGTCCTGTAGCTTTATAGCCAGCAAAAACTAAATGTTCAATTAATACATTTATCACAACCAAATTTACTGTATGTGGATCGCCACGACGTCTTACGTGGAGGAGTCATGTCGGGGAGAAAAGAACGCTGCTTAGCATCATTGAATTTAGGGAGATATATTGATTGCTAGGAAAGGAAGTTGCAACTATCATTATCTAACACCAATTGCTTTACTTAGCGATCCTGAAACCGATTTGGAACTACGGAATCCAATTGTAGGGTACGACAAGCGATAGTAATATCCATATTTTACAGCGATTCTAGAACAAACTATTGAAGAATATAACAGAAGCGCCGTAGTGTGCGAAAAATATTACACGATTATCAGAGGATTTCCAATTGTTTGAGAGGAGTTACGGCGATTCGGTATAAGATACAAAACGAACCTGAAAAAACATGAGAACTGGCTCGCGGTTATCCAAGATTTGAGGTGGATCTGTTACCTTAGGCTGTACTGCATCTTCAAAATTCTTCGTTTCGACATTTACTTGTTAGTTCTTTGATCTGTTTCACTGTTTCATTCTCTGATTAATTATTTTTTATGTGATCGATAAGATTATTTTTTAGTGTTTTCTTTGATTTTTATGTTCTTAACTTTGGTAAATGTTTTTTGGACTCATCTTTGTATGTACTTATTTATGTTTATTGTATATCTATGTACACTGTGTAAAATAAGTATAGATAGACCGTTCTTTGAGGAATTTCAATCGAAACGCCTATCTGCATCTTTTTTTTTCCTATTCACATTTACTTGTGCTTTCCGTAAATTGGAAATGCTGATTGTAAATTAAATACTGCGGTAAAAAAAAAATTAATTAATACATTGAAAGATCATGAACTCCCTTGAAACATTTTACATGTCTGATATTTTTTGTGAAATATATATTTTGTAATAAATTTTAAAAAAAATATTTTTTTAATTATATTAAAGATCAAAGCGAATAATCTCAGAGCATATTGATATAATTCGCATAAAGTCAAATGAAGTAATGAAGCTTAAGTTATAAGTTGTCAGTCATACCTAACACAAAACAGCGATTAATGCAATCTTACCAATTATATTATTGCAATTAATTGTATAAAGCAGTTGCATAATTTGGTTTTATAAAGAAGCAAAGTAATTACAAAGAGCACTGTTTTCTTTCTTTATTGTCAGTCTATTTATAACTGTTTTTATCTAACTAAGCTTCATTAATTGTATTTAACAGTTTTATATCAGAAACAGATCGTTAAAGTGTTTATTATTTAGCTTTAGGTGTCTAGGATTCAATTTTTGAAACTTGATATTATTGTATTTCAATGACCTCAATTCATGTTACAAATGAGATTTTTTTTAATTTTACAACTGTAAATCGTTGTTAATTAAAAATATTCTTCACAGCTAGATCCATAAATTTTTTTTTTGTGTTTTTTGTAAGGTTCATAATAAATTAATTATTAACTTTGAAGATCTACTTAAACATACAGATATTAAAATCATTCAAGATACAAAAATTGCTACAATGGATTTAATAAATAATGAAAACATATCTGCACGTATTATTTTAAAATAAGATTTAAAACGTTCAATTTAAAAATATTTAAAAAAACTAGTTAAATTTTCTTCAATTTTCCCGTTCGTTGCATAAAATTTAAAACTTAACCCCTCTTTTAATCATGAAGTTTAAAAAAATTATTTTTCCTCTTAGGAACACCCAGTTTTATTTTCTACCTTAAAGGATAATTGTTCTGAAACTTTTTTATATAGTAAAAAATTATCAAATTTAATAACTAATTGAACCATTTAATTAGGCATTCAAAGATATCAAAAAATATAATTTAAAAAATAACTAACGAGAAAACGTTTAGATGTTTAAACAAAATGTGATTTAAAGAAAATGAAAAATTTAATTTTCTATGTAACCCATAGTTGCGGTAAAAGTTGAAAATCATTCCTAATTTATGTAAAAACAAAAAGTATATAAGAATGAATTTAAATACTTATTTTTATTTTCCTTTTCCTTCTTTAGCCGATCACAGGATCGGCAAAAACTGTATTCACCTCTTACACCAACCTTCTCTAATAATGGTACCCTTTATTCTTATAAACATTTCAAAACGTTTAAAATACTACAGCTAAAAAATTACAAAAATTTATATAATTCCTATGTTAAGGAATAAGATATATTAGTAATGATTATGTTTTTGGAGTCATCATTATCAGACTGGTTTGATATTTTTCTCTATTCGTTTCTGTTAGTACTAAACTTAAGTTATAAATATTTTTTTTTTTTTAATTTTTATTTACAATCGGTTACATTGTTTTTAGAACCTTAGGTAATTATAT
Source organism: Lycorma delicatula (assembly GCF_047948215.1). NCBI lineage: Eukaryota > Metazoa > Arthropoda > Insecta > Hemiptera > Fulgoridae > Lycorma > Lycorma delicatula. The sequence goes on along the minus strand of NC_134464.1, from coordinate 99,682,765 downwards.
CACGTAAAATCTCATTAAAAAGGAATCCTCATTGAAATTCCTGATAACATATTGGAGCTAAATAGAACTTCTGAGTGTAGAATGTAGAACGTACGCCAAGTACTTGTGAAGAACTATACTTTCTGAAATAAAGTAGAAAACAACAATACCAAAAATCACAAAAGTTGCAGATGATGAAACACTTAGAAAAGAAAAAAAATGTTAATAATGAATGTGGAAAACGGAGAGGAAGAGAATGAATGATTGATTAATGGACGCAGAACACTCAGTGGTTGTCTAGAAAACTATAGATTTACTAAGGTCTAAAACATGTATCCCAGTTGAGTCTTCTAACATCGTCACCGTTGTCCAAAATGTTTATGGACAGATGGTTAACCCGATGATTTAGCCAAAGTTCATATTTCAATCTGAAACGCTAAGTTTCTTCGTAGACGTACCGTAAATCCAAATAATCGTAAACTTCTTTGTATTTAGAAAACCACGGCGCTCAGCTAATATACCTAGCTAGCTAGTTTGTTCTGAAACCGTTGTATGATTTCAATATTTAAGTAATTTAAAATAAAAATATATTTAAATATCAAAATATTATTATCATGTCATATACTACTATGCAATAAAAATTCAAGCAATACTAAACATTAATGTGTAATTTTTAACGGGCAAAGGTACAAAAATGTGCGATGTTTTGATGTTTTTATTTCCTTGTACGAAGTAATGAAAGTATTGTGATCGCGAAAAATTCCGGTTTTCAGATTTCAAGGGAAATATCCATTTTGACCATGTCTGAAACCATTTTGACTGGTTTCGGCGTGACGTCTGTACGTACCAATGTATCTAGAATAACCCTAAAACGATTAGCCGTAGGATGTTGAAATTTTGGATTTAGGACTATTCTAACATCTAGTTGTGCACCTTTCCTTTTGATTGCAATCGACTGAACCAAAAGTGTCCAAAAAAGCGCAAAATTAAAAAAAAATTGGATTTTGGACTTTTTCTTAGCTGCAGTAATAAGGTCTCATTGAGAGCTTACATAATCTTCAACCATATATCACTGGTATTTATTTTCATTGATTCCAGAGTTAAAGGCAAATAAAATTTTAATTAATGAAATACTTGGATCTTAAAAGGGTAAAAGTTACATCGATTCGAATCAGACTTCATTCCTTTTTTTTTAACTTCTTTTTGTTTTTAGTTTAGATATATTAATTTATTCATAATTCTTAACTTCTAATTGCAAAAAATTCTTACGATAAATAATAATTCAATAATAACAATAAAAAAAAAAATTGAAAAAATATCAGAAGTTTTTAATGAATTAAAATTTTATGTACTTTTCATTAAAAAAAAAATGTGTATATTTAATTTAATAGGCGTACAAGGAAGTCATGTGGGGTCCACATCAGATTTTTTTTTCCTATTAGTGGCATATTCCTGTTAGTGAATTAGCAATCAGGTATAAAAATAGTATTTCATAACCTTCTTATTATTAAACGAATAATTATTATAATAATATTAGTAAATAATTTTTTGATTACGTCATAATATTCATAAAGTTAATTATTAAAGTATCTTTTTAGTTATTATTACGAGAACATGATAATAATTGTAATAATAAGAAAAATATTTATAATTTTATAAATTATTATTTAAATGATTATAGATATTTAAAAAAACTTTTACAATAAATTTCTTTTATTTTGTAAAATGTAAAACAAAAGTCACTCTATGAAACGACATATTTAAATTTACAAAACGTTTTCTGTGAAATTATATTATCATCTATTACATAGGTATGCTTATTAAAGGTTATTTGTTCATATTACATACTACATTAGCTATTATTTAGTTTTTATTTGAAATGTCAATAATTCACATTTAAGATTTAAAACTTTTGATTATTGCACCTCAATTATTATTAAATTAATGTAAAATTTTATTAATAATAATAATACTATTACTATTATTATTTTATGTTAAAGTAGATTTTAATATCATATAATTGACCCCGATGAAATTAATTTTGCTATTTGAATATAGTTTACAATGTTTCGATTATTGCAACGTGATTGTAGTTGATTTTGAAATAATAATAATAGTAGTAATAAAAATATCTATAATAATAGTAATGAAAGATAAATCTCTTACGATATATTTCTTCTAAGTTTAATCAACGTCTAAGTTGTCTCTGACTATATATGCAATTTGAACTACTGTGTATAAATCTTTCCATATACCTTCCTATAATTATATATTTAATAATAATTTTTGATCTAACAGAACGAGATCTAGGTAAAAAATAATAAAATTCAGTATTTTTCTGTATTTATGTACAGTTATTTTGATATTTTTTTATTAAAAATTTAAAAAATATGGATTCAATGAAAATTTACTAGATTATGGTCAAAATATTACGTTTATTTTACTGGAATGTACTAAAATATGTTATTAATCAACTTTATTTCTCCTAATGGCTTTGTAATTTTTCATTTATATTTATTTATTTATTTCTAATTACCCATTTTTGGGTAGTTAGATTAACCTTTTTTTATCTGTTTTGATTGTTTTTCGTTTTATTCAATATCCTTTAATTCTTTCTGAGGTTGCTTTCTTCTTTTCTTCTGAAACTTAGATCGTTTTTTGGATTTTGGTTTCATCTTTTAATATTCCAATGAAATTAGTTATGTTTTAAATAATTTCATTTTAATAATTAATTAAATCTTTTTGAATTTATTTAAATCATTTACTGTTTGTTATTATTTTAATTATTTAAGTATTTGTTTTGCAAATTTATTATTGTTTATTCTAAAACTATGACTATAGAAATTGATTCTTATTTAACACATGGTATATTTTATTTATTTATTATTTTCTATATGTTTTTTTGGAAAACTGTTCATTTAAAAATGAAGGGCAGTGGAAATAAAATTCAAAACTTCTAGGAATAATATTTTTTAACAATTAAATCTTTAGTTTATTCAAAATCTCAATCTGAATAACTATTCAAAAATTAAAAATTATTTTATAAAACTGTTTATGTGATGAAAAAGAATTCTTACTGTAAAAGAAATGAAAAAGTTGTAATATCAAAGAAACTTGTTGAAATACTAAGACAGACAGTTTTCTAACATTTTAATGTTAAAGTTTATTCCATATTCCAAATATTTATTTTATGTTTATATATATATATATATATATGCCAGATGCCTGGTATTTGCAGATTCTCTAGCAATATTCAGCAATAATAGAAAGGAAGCACGAGAAGCACTGGAACTCTTACACGAAATAGCTGCCAAAACGGGGTTCAAATGTCATACGAGAAATCAGAATACATGGAAAGGCAAAACAACGACAAAAAAATCATACGCACAAAATACGAAAACATAAAAAGAGTTGATAAATTCAAGTTCCTAGGAGATAGGAGGATCAAATTACAGAACACATTACAGAACAGTTGTGATAATGGAGGCACTGCACCCATCAAAAACTATCACAATTGGAACACCAGACATCACAGAAACGGAAAAAATAGAACGGAAATTCTTAGAAAAATTTTTGGATCAGGACGTAGAGATGCATATGGATGAAGAGACCGACAAGGGAATTATATGAAAACTAACAGACACACTCACAGGCACGGTCAGAAAACCCATACATTTTACAGGCGCATACAGCGATTCGGAAACTACAGACTCGCGAAGAGGATCTTTGATGTAGTGAAAGGCTCGACAGGAAAAGCCAATCGGCATCACGAAATAGAAAAAGACCTAAGACAAGCAGGGATCAACAAGGATATGATGGGAGAAAGAAAAAAGTTAGAAACAAAATTATGAACACAAAATTTGAAGTGAAAGAAAAGAAGAAAGCAGGAACAAAGTATGTAGAATAAAGGAACCAACAACACAGTCAAAGAATAAAGAAAGTTTGGGAACAGAGAAAGAAGGAGAAAATAAATTAGGATTCCAAATCTTGAAATATTAAAGTTTAAACCCCGTTCTTAAGGGTAAAAATGAAAAATAATAGTAATTATTATATACACATATATAGCGATAAATAGATAGGGAGAGAATTATGAATTTAAGCCAATACTAACTCACCAACTAATCTATAAGCAACACTCATTACTATCGTTTCAAGAATGAAAGTTTAAAACAGGAAGATATTAGAAGATGTGAAAAAATAAAAGCCTGATAACTTGCAAATGATAGAGAGAGGAAAATGACAATTCAAAAAAAAAGACAAATTAATGACAATTCTTTTGCTTTCACTATTTATAATTTAACACAGTAAAACTTAAACCTGTGAACAGTCAGAGTTGAATAAATATATTATTAGAGATAACTGTTTTAATTTTCTTGTCCTTAATTCTTTGAAACTATATCTTGTATAATAAAAATACTTCCAAATTATTTATTATAAAAATTATAATTTTAATTAACGTTGAAAGATAATTAATTGTAAATTCAAAAGAACGTACAATATTTAGAAAAGTGTTAAGTCAGGAATCAGGTAAGAGATTAAGTCATAACTATTATCTATAAGATTTTAGGTTCAAATCTTGGTAAAAATATTTTTCTTATTTAAAAGCTAATCTATAGTTATTATAATAAATATAAAAAAAAATACTGCAACAGATGTCACTTGGTTTTAATGTAATTATACAAACTTGATACCCAGTAATTGCTTAATGAATAAATAAGTAATTAAATAAATTAAAGTTTCTATCTTCCATAGTTAAAAATCTATTTAACGAAAACATTAATCTGTTGTAAAAAATGTCTATAAATTTATCATTTATTCTTTATTTTTGTGGTGATACAAAGTATCTTTATTAGGAATATAATTATTTTAGCGTTAATATTATTTTGTTCTACAAAAGCTTTTGTTTAGATTTTATAAAAAAATCTAATAATTTATTAATTATAAATAAAATATTTTATTATTTTAAAGGGGCACTCCTGGTGATTAACTGTTTAATATATAACTGAATAAAACAAATCTAGAATAAATCACATACTTGCGTCCTGGAAACAAACTAAAAGTAATAATAATGTAGCGATGATTTAGCGAAGAATTATAGTATTTTAGATCATACTTGAAATATGACAACACTATTTCTCATTACTGTAATTCCCCTTATTTTCATTCTAATTATAAAATATTAATTATTATTTTTTATTTTTTTTTTACATCAATAATGTAATTAGTAATAAACAATATTTATTGCGACAAATGAATTATTTTATTTAAGTGTTTGTGTATACCCTTTTTATATAGTATATCTATGTTAATATAATTCGTAATACTTTATGTAATATTGTATTTTACTATATTTTATGTGATGTTAATTAAATGTTGGTTTTTAAAAGACAATAATAATTACTTCACCTTATTGTCCAGACAATAGAATTCTTGTTTAACGATATTTCTGTATTATATTACAAAGAATTTTTGTAATATATTTTACAATTCTATACTTAACGTCCACTTTAAAATATATATGTATATAATAAACAATATAAATATAATTTTAATTTAAAGTAATATATTTTTTAATTATTTAAAAATTTTTAAAAATAAAAATAAAAAAGTATGAAACTACAAAAACCTTGCAACAACCTCGATGATGACAGATTTAAATAAAATAACAAAACAAAAATGAAAACAAGGTAACAAATAGAAGAAAGCGAAGATAATAAACTTGAGAGAAAAAAAAAAACGTAATATTTCAAAATGTATATGCAAAAATATTATGATGAAGTTATATGTCCTTGAATGTTATTTAATGTTTTCTATGTGCCATTATTATGACCAGTGTGTATGCATTATGTATAGAAGAATAGTTACGTGTGAACTAGTTAGTATGTCTATTGAAAACAAAATATTATAATTATTTATACATTAATAAAAAAAAAAAAGGGTTGATGTAAATACCAGTTTACAACATATTGTGATAATATTTGGTCTAGGTTATTTATTACAACTGGATGATGGGAAACACCAAAGAATAAAATTTATTAGATCTGAAGTTTTCTTGAAAGATTACCTAATAAATTTATGACCTATCGTCATTTACCGGACGAAGGAAAAATTTACATAGTAATAATAAAAAGTCCTGGGAAGGGAACATAACATTTCGGTTTAGTTAAAGAAAGAATGAAAGTACTGGGTATTGGTTTCAAAACGTAACCCAAAAAAAGCAAACTAACATAAGAAAAATAATGTGCTATATTTAATATAATTATTTATAAATATTACAATTATTTGAGCAAAACAATATTGAATCAAATTTTTTTATAACAAATATTGAAAGTGTCCACCATTTCCATCAATGCAAACATTGTTGCAAATTTTCGAAGCGTACCTCTTTCAATTTCTCGTAATTTTTTAGTTATGTTGGCTTTAATTTCTTCAATGGTGTGTAGATTATTTCTGAATGCACAGTCATTTAGATATTCCCAGAAAAAAATCTGCAGGAGAAAGATCAGTTTAGCTGGCCATAAACTGGTCAATATTACTATTTTTCTAAAGAAATTTCTCAAAGTTACTCTTGTCATGTGACATGTAGTCTCATCTTGTTGAGACTAAAAAACTCTGTTGCAAAAACTTTCTGTTTTTGAATAGTACCAGGTTACTGCAAAAAAATTAATATTATCATATATATTTTTATGCTAGAAGAGTTGTTGATAATTTTTAACCTTTACTTTCAATTTTGATTTTTTTGGTTCTATGTCTTTTTTAATTTTATTATCCGAGAAAAGAGCCTTTTGCACAACCCATCGGAATTAGGTAAGTTTTATATAGTTTCTTTATTTTATTATATTAACATTTATATTTTAAAGACTTCGTCTGCAGTATTAGTTTGAGTTTTTCTCTCTTTCTTTAATAAATTTTTATTATATGATTAATATTAATTGTACACCTTCTAAGTTTTATTATTTTGGAGTTAATTTACCCTTTTATTAATAAACTTCCGGGCAATGATAACGCCCAGGCGTTTTTCGATCACAAACAAAAAAAAAAAAAAAATCATATTGAAACCCCGAATCTATCTCGCTTAATACTAAATTTTCAATAAATTGTGTTGCAATTTTTATAGAGTATTGTATTTAGAGTGTTTTCAAAGAATATGGGGACAATTATTCTTTGCCTGAAAATTGCACATAGAACCTTTTTCTTTTTTCCTGTTTAGCCTCCGGTAACTACCGTTCAGCTAATACGTCAGAGGATGAATGAGGATGATATGTATGAGTGTAAATGAGGCATAGTCTTGTACATTCTCAGTTCAACCATTCCTGAGATGTATGGTTAATTGAAACCCAATCACCACGAAAATTGGTATTCACGATCTAGTATTAAAATCCGTATAAAAGTAACTAACTGCCTTTACTAGGACTTGAACGCTGGAACTCTCGACTTTCATATCAGCTGATTGGGAAGATGCACACAGAACCTATCTAAAGATATAGTATTTGATAAAGATATACAATATTTATCTTTATCAAACGATGAATTAAAGATTTATTCGGTATGTTATTACCCGGGAACTGCAAATGAAATGCTTCTTGGCACAAAATAAAAGATTTAGTTGCTAAATAATTTTCCACATAAAAATTCTTTCTATCGTGTTAAAAATAATTTTTTCTTAATACAAAAACAAAGCGAAAAATACTAACTGTTCACAAAAAAGAAATTGAAAATTATATCAGCTTATTATAAAACAACAAAAATAGGTACTGCTGCCAATCTCTTCAACCAAAATTATTGTATTAACTTTTCTAAAAAGTATTTTGCTTGGGTTTCGTTTTAAAATAAATACTCAGTATTGTCGTTTTATTATTATTAATTTTTTAATATAATATTTATGGTTATATATTGCCTTATTACAAAGGAAAATTATGGAAAGAAAGAAAAATTAAAAATGTCTATATAATATAGAAGTAGATTATTGATCCTTTACATTTTTATCTGCTTTTTTCTGAAAAGAATAAGACAGGTTTATAAAATTTTAAAATCTTTTATAGCTTGTAAATACTGATATAAGAAATATTGATATACGACTTCCATTTGATCAAAATTACCATCTTTGAATATAAATTTTCGGACTTATTAGAAATATTTGTGCATATATTTGTATTTTTAGTGAAAAACAAGATGAAGACTTCTTACTATTATTTAGATTTACTGCTAATGAAAAACTTTATTATGTAAATAATTTTTTTTTATTTTCAGTCATTTGACTGGTTTGATGCAGCTCTTCAAGATTCCCTATCTAGTGCCAGTCGTTTCATATCGGTATACCCCCTACATCCTACATCTCTAAAAATTAGTTTTACATATTCCAAACGTTGCCTGCCTGCGAAATTTTTCCCTTCTACTTGACCCTCTAATATCAAATGTTCCAGGATACTATGTGACGTTCCTGGAATCTATTCCAGGATATCTTAAGATGTGGCCTATACGTCTGCCTCTTTTTTTAACTATACTTTTCCAAATGCTTCTTTCTTTATCAATTTGCCGCAATACCTATCCTTTTGTGAATTTATCGACCCATCTGATTTTTAACATTTCTCCTATAGCACCGCATTTCAAAAGCTTCAAATCTTTTCTTCTCAGGTACTCCGATCGTCCAAGTTTCACTTCCATATAAATCTACGCTCCAAACATGCACTTTCAAAAATGTTTTCCTGACATATAATAAATTTTTGATGTAAGCAAATTATATGTTTGACTGAAAAAATAAAATTCCCTGTGCTATTTGGTATTTTATATCATTCCTTCTTCCATCTTCAGTAATTCTATTTCCCAAATAACAAAATTCTTCTACGTCCATTATCTTTTCTCTTTCTATTTTTTATATTCAGTAGTACTTTATTTCTACTACATCAGTAAATAAATTAAACAAAAATAATGAAATTTGACAATCAGGAGGTTAAAGAAAAATTAAATATTAAAATAAGGGAATATAATATACCAAAAATGGGAAAATTTTGTTATTCTGATAGTAAAATTATAAAATATGGAAAAGTAATAAAGAATAAAAAGCAAATTTGCTCAAAAAAAGAGAGATTTAATACAAAAGTGCACTGACAGTATCAAATATTTTGAAAAGAAGAGGTCATATGATAAAATGGAAAGAAGAAAAATAACTGGTCATATATTAAGACATCAAGGTTTAGTTAATTGCACGATAGGAAATGTATCCAACAGATTCAAAGCAATATAAAGAAAAGACAAAGATTGGCATATATGAAAACGTAAGATTAGATAATATGTACTATTTACATAAAGATTAAAAAATTTACAAAACACAAAAAGGAATGGAAAACTGAAGCAAACCAGTCTAACGATGGTTTGGCTCAAAATAAAATACATATGCAAAGATTAAAAAAATATGTATATATCTAAAAGCAATTATATTTGATTAGCTTTAAACCTTTGAAAAAATTGTATGAATTGTGTTGTTTTGAGTAGTTAGAAAATGTCTTTTTTGTTAAATGTCTTTTTTGTTAAAAATGTAATCAGTAAATATGTAAATTTTAAGTAAAAATAATTACAACCAATATTACCGGGCCAAGTAAACACTTCAAAAATATGTTATCTACATGTTAACATAACCGTAATGAATTCAAGAACACTGGTTAAAAGGAAATAAAACATATAACACCTCATTAGTACCTATCTTATTATTTTTAATGTATTATATTTTTAAATTGTTTCATTTTGACGTTAAAGATAAAATTTGTTTTTAAAGCAATTTAAAAACTATTAGATGGTCTACTATTTTTCTATTAGATAGTAAAATTTTCTGGCAAATATGTTAGCAATTGGTGTTTAATCATACAGAAAACCTTGAGGTTTACATTATTGTAACAAGAATTTTACAATCTAATTTACTTGGACTATGTTGAATTGAACTTCGTAGGTGAAAACACATATAAATATTACACGTAAGTGAAGGTATACGTGTATATATATATATATATATATATATAATATATATATACATACTAGTGTTCCGGGGCGTATTCCCCGAACTTCAGATACTGATTCAGAACACCAAAATGAGCAAAAAGTTTATATCGACTTAAGTCCTATTTTACTTTATTTTCCTTATGAACGCTATTTTGTGATTTTCAATAAAATAACTATTTCTCAGGAACGGGTGACATTGATTAAATTTGAGAATCTAACACTAGTGTTTTACTCTATAAAATAGAAAATTTTGAAAACATCACCTTCAAATATTTCAAAATGGCTGCCATATTCATTTTTTACTCTCCAATATCTTTCTAATCATTTGTTCGATTAAATTTTTATTTACAACAAAATTTATTAAAATTTTATTTTGAAAAAAATGACATCTCATTTGAAAAAATCATTTACAAACATTCGAGTTATTGTTAACTGCAGTTTGCAATCGACAATAATACATTTAACACATTTGTTAATACGTTTAACAATCAAGTTATTGTCTGTTAATTGGAGATAATTAAACCTCTTTTTTCCTGTTTAGCCTGCGGTAACTACCGTTTAGATAATTCTTCAGAGGATGAATGAGGATGATATGTATGAGTTAGTCTTGTACATTCTCAATTCGACCATTCCTGAGATGTGTGATTAATTGAAACCCAACCACCAAAGAACACCGGTATCCACGATCTAGTATTCAAATCCGTGTAAAAATAACTGGCTTTATTAGGACTTGAACGCTGGAACTCTCGACTTTCCAAATCAGCTGATTTGGGAAGACGCGTTAACCACTAGACCAACCCGATGGGTGGAGACAATTAACCCGGCAGTTCGCTTTCTCACTGTAATACAGATAATAATTTTTTCCCTGGTTTTATTCCTCCACTAAATGTAATAAAAATGATTAATAATAAATAATAATAGTAAATTAATAAAAATTATCATCTTGCATTACGATGCGCAGTTTTCAAATTATAGCTAGCAAAATATTTCGCCCTGATTTCAGCTTCAACAGTAAAATGAAACCGTACAAAAATTTTTGGAACATAAATTTAAGAATAAATTTTATATGGTTTCTTTGGCGTAAAAAAATGAATAAAATTGCCTAGAAAATCATGATTTAAAAGATTATTGTAAAATGCAATTTTTTTTAGAATTAATGTACAATAACTTGGTTGAATTGTCGGTAAACAAAGAGAAGTATTGTTATAAAATCTTCGTAACTTAAATTTAAAATGAACAGTTTAAGAGGTATGATTTTAAGCTTTAATCAAATAACGGAAAAATCCAACGACATCGTTGCCAGCATTTTTTTTTTCCATCTAACGTTACAATATTAAAATCAATCAAAAAAATAGAAACCATAACAATTAAACTGCTTTATTGATTCTAAAATAAAGCTAAAGTTTTTTTTTTTTTATTATACTCTGCAAATTGAATAATTTTATTATTAAACTTTTATCGTTAAAAATATGAAATACGCGATATTTTTTTTTAAGTACGCAATTCTTTAGGTTATAAGTATATTAGACTACTACCGTTTAAGAGAGATGTTACTTAGATATTTATTCTTTAAATATAAAGAATTTTCATAATAATGACACATTTGCCAAGAAGACAACGTAAAATTAATGATGAAACAATTTTCATTATCATTCTTATCGGAAGGTTACTAGATAAGTGCGTGCCACACCCTTCAGAACAGTACTTCTTACTTGTTAGTTTAAATGTGAAACTAAATAATAAGGAAAAAACCGATTCATTTCTTAAGTTACTAATAATAAAAGTATTATTGTTATTTTGTCGGGTGGGTGTAATAAGATGATTGCTATCGCGAGTGACCACACGGACCGAAAAGAAATAGTAGTTGCGGTAGGCAGGCGGTAAAACGCAGTTACTAAAGCTATACCTTACACCTTACCGACGCCGCTTCTACTATTCTGTTTGGGTGTGGTGGACAGTTCCGGTTTTCGGGTGGGGCTGACCCCCTCTTACCCCCATTAACATTTTCCTGTTCCGAAACCCTGGCCCTTCCCTTCCTAAACTTGTTTCCTGATCATAGCCACCCCCTCTTACTTAATTCAATCCCTCCTTCGTTTTTTTGTTTTTCCTTTTTTTTTTTACCTAACCATCCCCAAAGTTCATCTGTCCATTCGTTAATGAAAATTCTTTATATAATTACCAAAAAATTAATTAATTTCTGTTAAAATTAAAAAAAACAACAGGGTAATATAATAAGCCATTAAGTATAAAAACTTCAGAGGGGTTCTACTATGTTTCCATTACAATCGATTCCATTATAACAACACGCTAAATTTATGAAATGTTATTTTTAACGATGTAATTAATTATAAATAATACTATTAATAGATATAAATAATTATTTTAATCTACTGCAAAACGATAAAATATATAATGATATTTTACGTGTAAATTATAATTTATGATAAGTTAAATAAAAGAAATATTAACTCAGTCCATCCTGCTGTTTCTTATAGAACAATCATCTACTGTATAATTAGATGTATAGATTGAATAAGATATGTCGTTTCCTTTTAACTGAATAGATAGGGATAACTATTCCTCATTGCAAAAACTAAACAACGCATGCGAATAAATGTTTCTGAAAACTCTCTAAGGAGGAAAAATATACTCGATGGATGAAACCGTTACATCATAACAAAAATAAAATGAAAACAAAATATATTTTTTGATTTTTCACAAAATTTAGTTTGAAAAACGAGCTGTTTCTTCCTTAGATGTTACGTACAGAATGTAAAAGCTTAAAAGTACGATATAAAGAAAAAAGTAAAAATATAAAACTAAAAAAAAAAAAAAAATTAAAGAGCAACAATATGGAGTATACACATGTAACATAAATTTAACAGTAAATAATATTGGTCAATTCAGAAAGAAGGGATCCTTAATTAAGATATGAAACCAATACCGGTGAAATATTCAAGTCTAATTGCTCATTCAAAAGTAAATTAGTATTCTTAAGTTTATCTAATTACTCCAAAAGGTTCGGTTTACCATTAAAAAGATTTTTTCATCCGTTAAATGATGAGAATAATTAGAAACCCTCTTTTTATTGGAAAAACAAAATTCTTTACATAGACTGTTATTCGTTTTTCAAAAGATCTACCAGTCTGTCCTATACAACTTTATCAAAAGAAACGTGACAAAAAATCTTGGATGTTATTAGTTTAAAATTAAGAAGGCCTGGTTTTCCTATAAAACAGTTCAACCTTTTGGGGTTTATTATTTAGCTACTAAAGAATAAAAGTAGTCCTAAAATTCTAAAATATAAAGACAGGCTTCATTAAAAATCCGTGTTGGAATCGGTGCATCTGCTCTAAATACATTAGATGTTTAGGTTTATAGGTCCGGTCTCCAAAGAACAGACCAAGCAGAGTCTGACCTATAGGCCCTCAGAATCCAAACAAGGCAATCAAGGATATGAAAAAGTGGTGCATGATGAAAAATTCTAGCTACGCGTATACCAATATGAAATAGAAATTCCACCCATGGGGTTGTTTAAAATTCCCTTCTAAGAAGTGGAGATCCATACCGCCAAAATTTCCTTGAAATTAAGTAATTTTATCCCGAATAAAAAAATCGTATTTACTACAATAAAAATCTATTAGAGTTCGTCAAAGCAATATCATTGATACTGAATAACTCCTGGGTAAAGGTTTCTCTTTATGTTCCCAGGAATTATATATGGGATGAGTAACCTCATCCTGAAATATCACAGAATCACTCAATTTAGTGATTTATTTTGTATTCCTCTTTTAGTGGTATTCCTCTTCTTCGTTATAGGTTACTTTCTTTTATTCTCAATCGTCCATGGTAAACTATAGGTTTTAGCTGAATTCCTACTAAATCCGTATAGTAGATAATAAATATTTTTGTTATTACATACATAAATATTTACATAAATATACATAAATACATAAATATTTTTTCCTAAATATTTTTGTTATTTTTCTTTTTTTAATCCGTAGTATAGGCCCATACTGTAACTCAAATTAATAGATAAGTCAAGCTTCCTAATTTTATCTGAATAGACATAAAAATCTCCGAGTTTTTAGCATTTATGTAATTTAGTTGTAAGAATTTTTATTTTATTTTATTAGAACTTATGAATTCAGCTCACTTTTTTTGGATAAATGTAAGATATTTTTATTGAAAACATACAAATAGTTTTTTGGTTATACGTTTTTCGATAGTATTTTTCTATAGTGTTACATACTTAAGAAGTTAAATAAAATTTAAGGTCAGAAATTTGGATAATTTAAAAAAATAATTTAATCTTTTTTTTGACTCAATAACAATTATAATTACAATTGGCTCTGCTGCAGAGCCATAAGTAAGTTTCTTGACAAAAATACGTAATAAGGGGGTGCTTAAGAAACTCCCAAAATAAGGAACACACAATAAATAGTTGCAAGTAAACTTAAACTTTGATATGAAATTTCAAGCTCAGTCACAAATCATAAAACATTAATTTTAACACCATATAGTCCACAAGAACAGCCATTAATAACAAAGAATAAAAATAAAAATGATAAAACAAGAATAAAAAGAAAGAGAAGTAACAAAGAAATTAGATATGACACACGAAACTTGACGGTGTGAGATTCCATACTGTTACTCAGATGTAAGTCGAGTCATGAACATGTCTCAATCATCGGACGTCCTTGCTGTTATCGAGTCAATAAATTGCAAAATGGTTTACATGATTTAGAGGCTAGAGGCCTCTGTAGGTATTTGACGCTGCGCTGCCGTGCAATCTCAGAACCGCAGGATAGTCTTATAAATTAAGATCTTGTTGGATAGCGTGAGGTCTGAGTTCCTCCGTAGCAGCGAATGAAGTTCCCTGTACCTTGCGTTCACCTATTTCCTCTTCATCATAACGTGACACTTCCAGGTCAAACGCCGATCTAGATGAAGTTCCAGGTACCGCACAGTCTCCGTTTGCGAGATCGAGTTACTATCGAAGTACACACCGGGATAGTCACCCCTCCGCATGGCGAATCTGACGTGCCTTGACTTTTTTTCTTTTTCCTGTTTAGCCTCCGGGAATTACCTTTCAGATAATACTTCAGAGGATGAATGAGGATGATATGTATGAGTATATTTGAAGTGTAGTCTTGCAGTCTCAAGTCGACCATTCCTGAGATGTATGGTTAATTGAAACCCAACCACCGAAGAACACCGGTATCCACGATCTAGTATTCAAATCGTACTAAAATAACTGATTTTACTAGGACTTTAATGCTGGAACACTCGACTTTTACATCAGCTGATTTGGGAAGAGACATACTTCGACTTACTTGATTAACCTTAACCCTTCACTTTTTCTGCCACGCTCAGACACAGTCTAGCGCCATTTGTAGGTCCTGCGAGGCTAGGCCAGAATCTTCGTTAAAGGTCAGGATAACATGTCATCGGCGAACATGGCGACGATGCAATCATCAAGGGCCGGAATGTCCGCACCGAATATGGAATTTTAACACAGGGGCCAGCACAGAGCCTGAGGGACACCCGACCCAAAAACATTATTTCATGTATTATCTTTTTTTAACATTTGTCTTCTCACGAAAACAATAAAAAATTGCAACAAAGTAATTTATTTTTTCAGTTTACACTTGAGTGCTGATAATTTATTTTTAAATTCTTAAGTATTCTTGGCTTTTACTATATTTTTTTTCTATTTAAAAATGTTAGAATTCGTTAAGATTATTTTCTGTTTTATCAGCAACAAAAATATATTAAGAATTTGTTAAATGCAATAACAGTAACAGTTTGTTAATTTTGATTAGACATTAATTTTTTTTTAAACCAATAAATAAATATACAAAAATATGGACACTTTTTTTAGAAAAATCGCAAAAAACTGGTTACAATAAGAGCCTTTTAAACGTTTTGAATTATCATTAGACATTTACTTCTGATAATTATAAAATCATGTTTATAACATTAGAAGACATACACACTTTAGAAGTTCATACAGAGCTGGAACGGAGGAAGTGTCTATTTTAACACTTCTTGTCAGTTTCACTTTATTGTGGTCATAGAAGTTGATATAAACGTGATTTATTAGTAATGTTAAGTTGGTATGAAATAATAAAAATAAACTAATTAACTATTATTATAAGGTAGAACATCATATTTATGATTACTGTAACCAGTATTTTATAAAAAAAAAAAGAAGTGTATATTATTATAACCAGCCATTTTATAACTTTTTCTAAGAGTCTGAAGGTTATAACTCGTTTCATAATAACGGGTACAGAATTTGTTTGTGGTCTTATTTCAGTCATTAATTTTATTATTGATTTTCTTTTCTTTCAAATTACTTAATTACTTTTTAATATACCTTGAATATTCATATGTATTGAAAGAGTAAAATAATTATAAAAATATCACTAAATATTTCCTAATTTAGGAGTTTTTGAATTTAATTTTTTCCATTACCAATTGTTGGCGTAGATTAATGTAACATAAGGAAACATTATAAACATATTTAAACAGATACTTTACAAGAGCAAACTGCTAACTGATGCGTGTTGCTCACGTGAACAAGAATATAAGTGTTATAAGAAATTACCTACTTCCTATTATCTGTCATAATGACCTAATTATAAATAATAATTTTTGTATTGTATTTTATTTTATTTGAATATTTAATATATTTTATGATTATCAAGACATAACAATTTTGATTGCATAGAAGACGAACAATTTGATTCATTTTTTTTAATATCATTAATAGGAAACTAAGTGACGATAAAAATAATGAAAAATTATATGTGTGAGATGCTATGCATCGTGTAAATAATTTTCAACTAACTTATAATAATATTTACATTTGTTCAATTCGTAAAATATTAGTAATAAAATTTTATTATTATTATTATATTATTAAGAGTACAGCAATTAAAATAAATGATACAAAATATTTTAATATTGTGTAATAAACTGAAATTGTTTAGTCTGTAATATATACATATATTTCTACGTAATAAAGGCTACAATCTCAAGTACTGTGTCACTCCCTTTTTGTATTATTGTATTTTTATAATAAAATTGCAGTTGTAAAGATTTACTGTAAAAATATTTTTTTAAGAATCAATTTATTTATAATTAAATAAGGTTTGTAACACTATTTAGATAAAATATAAGTATATAAACATTGCATTTTATTTATTTATTTATTTATTATTATTCTCTTTTTTATTTCGTAATAATTAATTAATCAGTGAAGGTTAAATCAAACTAAAGCAAAACAAAAAATAATAATTTTATTAGATATATATATATATATATATATATATATATATATTGTACCTTTCCATAATTGTTATTATTATCACGATAAAATATATAATTTATTGTGCCGTAAGCCTAAAAGAAAATAAAGAATCATGCACGGTGTTTTTTTGGACTTATGGCTATGTTTATCTTTTATCTGTTATAAATAATAACAAAGTATGTAAACACAACTTACTTCAGATTTATAGAGTATAAAATTTTAATTACAAAATTATTGTTTTTATTAATGTTAATTATTTATTAATTTATAATTTATATAAACTAGAAAATTATTTCGATAATTTTATACCTAATTAGAAAAAAAAAATACTATTTTGTCAATTATATGTATTAACAAATTTAAAGAAATTAAAACACATTTTATTAGTTTACAATTGATTTTTGCTAATATGTAATAATCCCTCCAGTGAACAGGTATATTTAAAATAACGTATTTTAATTGTAACTGCAACATCGGATATTGTTGAAAATGTTGCTTGTTTATGTGAGGCCTTATAAATTTCAGTACTAAAATGTGTGTGTGTGTGTGTGTGTGTGTATATATATATATGTGTGTGTGTGTGTGTGTGTGTGTGTGTGTGTAAAACCGATATTATCTTAATGTTATCATTTAAATCATATTTCATTCAGTTATTATTGTTATCCTTCATTAGATGATATTAAATCAGTTTTACGACGTTAAAAGATTCAGTTATGAGTGATTATAACTTTTAATAAAACTAATAAATGATTTTTTTTTATTGTCCTAATTATTAAGATTGTGAATATAGTATATGTTTTCGAAAAAGAAGAAAAAATTGAGCTACATGAGTTAATTTAGGATAAGAAATGTCAGCGTACCTGATAGGTCTAGTGGTAAACGCGTCTTCCCAAATCAGCTGATTTGGAACTCGAGAGTTCCAGCGTTCAAGTCCTAGTAAAGTCAGTTATTTTTATACGGATTTGAATAATAGATCGTGGATACCAATGTTCTTTGATGGTTGGGTTTCCAATTAAACCACACATCTCAGGAACGGTCGAACTGAGATTGTTCAAGACTACAGTTTCATTTACTACACTCATACATGTTGTCATCCTATGAAGTAATACCTGAACTGTAATTCTTAGAGATTAAACAGAGAAAATAAAGATATATCTACAACGCCAACCATTTGTTACTACTTTTATCAAATTTGGTTTTCTGTTTTTTCCATTTACTTTTTTTAGTCATTTTCAGTGTTTTATGATCATTAATAAACAACTATTTTTTCGATGGTTTTACAAAATCCTAGTTTACATTAAATAAAAATTTTACACATACATAAAGATAAATTGAATGATCGCTTTTTTATGATAGATTTTATTATAACTTCGCCATTCTCGATGGTGGAGTGGTATCCTTTTTGGCTTTCATCTGGAGTTTCCTGGATCGAGTCCCAGTCAGGCATGGTGTGTTTGCTAAGCTATAAAGTCATTGATATATATATATATATAGAGAGAGAGAGAGAGAGAGTGAGTGAGAGAGAAATTGATAAAAAATAATAGTTATTTTATTATAACATATTTGTTAAAAATGAAAAAGTAAGTAACAAAGAGTAAGTAAGAATATATTTTCAGTTTGTTCTGTTTTTGTTATAAATATATTTTTATATTATATACATATTATTATAAAATTATTGTAACCATTCTATATAAACAAATATTTCATAATTAAGCAGTTTCAATGAAACCACTACTTTAAGAAAAAAATTTAAAAATTTTTTTATGAATTACAAAAAAAATAATAAAAAGATGTTGTACGTTCGTTAAAAAAAGGACTGAATATTCAAGATATTTTTTACTGATATCTTAAACAAAGCGTCGACGACTTGCGGGCAGTGGATAACTAACTACTGCCGGCATATGTTTTTCTTCCGTTTTATTCCTGGAGACGCCGTTAGGGTGTGAGGTAGGCTAGGGACCGTTTATATTTAGACTATAGAATGGAAACGTGTTGCCGTTATACGTTACACTGTTGAAAAGTGGAGGAAGTTACGTTTTGTATTATTGAATAGCGTCTAACTAAATAATTGTATCCTATACTACGAATTGAGTGAGTAACTTGAGTTAAAATGGTGTGTTAGTAATAAAAAATAATTTATAGAAAAAGAACTTGCATTCCATTCTACTGGAAGAAATCTATGAAAAAAAAACCCCGATGCATACAGACACTTACTTTATTCAATAAATATATATTATTTACTAATTTAATTTTTAAATAAAATTATATAAAATATACTATAATGAATGCATTTGTATTTATTGTATTACATACTGCATAAAGACAGTTTATAGAGGAGGTGAAAATGGTGTATGAAAATAAAAAAGAGAAAAACTGATGTTGAAGGTCAAATAAGGATTAATCAGTACGCTATATATCCTGTTATTTTAAAACTTGTCTTAGTTTCCTGGTACTATTTTTATTATTAATTCCTGAACCATTCTTAAACTATTGTTTACATTATTTATTTCTATTTGATATAGAATAAATTAATAGAGCATACTGGTATATAAACAGTTTTATAATAACTTATTTCGTATACAATTTTATGTAATATATAAATAAATAAAAAATATATATTTTTAAAAAAAATTTATATATTTATTGTATAAATTTTTTTAAATTAAATTTAATTCATAATTATGATAAATTGTACAGCCTTGTGAAAACTAAAAATGATATTAAAATTTTAAGGTCATTTATGATATCTTAATCCTTGTTATTCTTTATCGGTAACAAAGTTTGAAATAAGGAAACCAAGAGACTAATAATTACGTTAAGATTTTGGTATATTTTTTTTTTTTAACTTAATGTATACTTCAACGTAATATTTACATATACTAAGAAATTATTTAACTGTTATTAATGCGTACTTATAATCTATGTGTATTTTATTTTTGCCATTAATTATATTATTTTAGCTTCAAATTTTTGACAATAACCCTTTTAAATTAAATATTTTTTTTTAGAAAGTTTTACGTTATTTAAGGGTCTAGAATAATAAAGAACGAGAAATGTCGTTTGACGAACCATGTCGAGCGGTTAAAAGTAAAGGGCTGTTGATCCAAATTTGGCTGGAGCCGTCGTCTGCCCTCTGTAATGTTATGTCCTCCCGTAGACTGTGACTCCAAAATAACTCGGAACTTCCATTTTCAACTAATCGTTCTTTCTTATACTATTTCTTTCTACGTTTTTAACTGGTGTATGCATATATGAAGTGTTTTACATTTTGTGTTATTTCAAACATATTATTTTTTGTCTTGTTTTTATAAACATTGAACATTATCTTGGTTTATATTTATTATTGGATTACTAATAAAAATTTCAAACTAGTATTGTACAAAGAATAAAATATAATAATAGCTAATATGTATTTATACAATTAAAAATGTCGAATTAAGATTAATTTTACTAAATGAATCGTTTTTTTTCTATATTAGATCTACAATTAACATTTATAAGTATAATACATTTTTTATAAATTATATTTGATGCGTAGTAAGTTATATTTAAAAAATAAAATAACTTTGTTACACAAGTATAATTATAATTTTTTAAAAACAACTTTCAACTTAAAAATATATAATTTATAATTTATCTTTATTAGGTAATTAAAATCATTTTAACAGTGTAGATTTTTTAAGTAATGCATGCCTTAAATTATTAAAACAAACTGTTACGATGAAATTAGAAACTTATGTTTTTCAAGTTCTGAAACTTATTATTTTTTTGTCAATATTTTAATATATTTCCACTAAAATCTACTAATACAATATTATACTGAGATAATTGTAACTATCTTAATAGAAATTAATTACACTTGTAGATAGCCGTTACATCAATTATTGATCGATAATAAATTTTACTAAATGTAGCATTAAAATTATTTAAATGAAATTATATATAAATTTATCTGGATTCGAACTTCATTCTTTGGAATATCAGAAGCAAGATAATAATTGGTAATCGATAATGATAAAATAATAATACTGTAGCTGATCAGTTTTATTGACGAGATAATGAAATTATGTTTTGTAAGCAATCGATTTCATGAATGTTAGTTACAGACGTAAGTGTGGAACACTAGTTTTACTAAATAAATATCTAATCAATGTAATATAATTTTTTATTATTGATATTATGTTTATGAAAAACATTATTAATAATTTTAAAAGGTATATATTTGCTACTTATATTTATTGAAAGTTGATTATAATAAAAAATACGATAATTGTAAGGGAAACGTTGTATTAAAAACATAAAAAAACCTTTGTTGAAAAAAGGAAAAATAATGTTCCCCAATAAAGTAAGCAGTTTTAAGCGATTCTGAAATCCTTCTTGAGTCCAAAATTTACTTTCCGTTTTTTTTTTGTCTTCAGTCATTTGACTGGTTTG
The DNA here is from genome assembly GCF_047948215.1 of Lycorma delicatula. Taxonomy (NCBI): domain Eukaryota; kingdom Metazoa; phylum Arthropoda; class Insecta; order Hemiptera; family Fulgoridae; genus Lycorma; species Lycorma delicatula. The sequence continues at coordinate 99,661,041 of NC_134464.1, read as the reverse complement.
ATGCAGCTCTACAAGATTCCCTATCTAGTGCTAGTCGTTTCATTTCAGTATACCCTCTACATCCTACATCCCTAACAATTTGTTTTACATATTCCAAACGTGGCCTGCCTACACAATTTTTCCCTTCTACCTGTCCTTCCAATATTAAAGCGACTATTCCAGGATGCCTTAGTATGTGGCCTATAAGTCTGTCTCTTCTTTTAACTATATTTTTCCAAATGCTTCTTTCTTCATCTATTTGTCGCAATACCTCTTCATTTGTCACTTTATCCACCCATCTGATTTTTAACATTCTCCTATAGCACCGCATTTCAAAAGCTTCTAATCTTTTCTTCTCAGATACTCCGATCGTCCAAGTTTCACTTCCATATAAAGCGACACTCCAAACATACACTTTCAAAAATCTTTTCCTGACGTTTAAATTAATTTTTGATGTAAACAAATTATATTTCTTACTGAAGGCTCGTTTAGCTTGTGCTATTCGGCATTTTATATCCCTTCTGCTTCGTCCATCTATAGTAATTCTACTTCCCAAATAACAAAATTCTTCTATCTCCGTAATCTTTTCTCCTCCTATTTTTACATTCAGCGGTCCATTTTTGTTATTTCTACTAGATTTCATTACTTTCGTTTTGTTCTTGTTTATTTTCATGCGATAGTTCTTGCGTAGGACTTCATCTATGCCGTTCATTGTTTCTTCTAAATCCTTTTTACTCTCGGCTAGAATAACTATATCATCAACAAATCGTCGTTTATCTTTTCACCTTGTACTGTTACTCCGAATCTAAATTATTCTTTAACATCATTAACTGCTAGTTCAATGTAAAGATTAAAAAGTATCGGAGATAGGGACCATCCTTGTCGGACTCCCTTTCTTATTACGGCTTCTTTCTTATGTTCTTCAATTGTTACTGTTGCTGTTTGGTTCCTGTACATGTTAGCAATTTTCTTCTATCTCTGTATTTGAACCCTAATTTTTTTAAAATGCTGAACATTTTATTGCAGTCTACGTTATCAAATGCCTTTTCTAGGTCTATAAACGCCATGTATGTTGGTTTGTTTTTCTTTAATCTTCCTTCTACTATTAATCTGAGGCCTAAAATTGCTTCCCTTGTCCCTATATTTTTCCTGAAACCAAATTGGTCTTCTCCTAACACTTCCTCCACTCTCCTCTCAATTCTTCTGTATAGAATTCTAGTTAAGATTTTTGATGCATGACTAGTTAAACTAATTGTTCTGTATTCTTCACATTTATCTGCCCCTGCTTTCTTTGGTATCATTGATATAACACTTTTTTTGAAGTCTGACGGAAATTCCCCTTTTTCATAAATATTACACACCAGTTTGTATAATCTATCAATCGCTTCCTCACCTGCACTGCGCAGTAATTCTACAGGTATTCCGTCTATTCCAGGAGCCTTTCTGCCATTTAAATCTTTTAATGCTCTCTTAAATTCAGATCTCAGTATTGTTTCTCCCATTTACTTTCCGTATGAATAACTAAATTAAGTAATTTTTCTAGGCAGAATTTTATTTTTATTATCATTATTATTGAAGAGAAAATCTAGAATTGTAAAGCACTTTAATTGAAAAATAATCTTTCTCTAATAACTAATGTGAAAATTACTTTTAGTGATAAAAAAATATTTACAAGGTGTTTTCTTTATTGCAATTATTAACATATATTTTTTTTTTTTTTTTTAAATTAGATAAATAATATTTTGTAAATTCTATTTTAAAACTTTTCAAAACAATAGTGACTTTTTTCAAATGTAATATTTATTCATTTCATTCATATTTACACTAATTTTTTTAGTTATGTTGTGTGAAAAAAATGCACATTAAAAATAATTTCCCCTACTTTAATGAATTAATAATAAATATGTAGATAATTTGATTTTTTAACGACAATATAATATCGGTTTTTACTAGAATGAGTCACAATAACGTAAAGATAAACAGTCCTTGAATGTTTCTCTTTATGATTTTATTACAACCGTTTTGCGTAGCTATTATATTACAAAAAAAATAAATTTAAAATATTAATTTTCAAAGTAACTTTTGAATATTATTTATATATTTATTGGATATTGGAAATACACTAAATGATTACCAAACTCTGCCATCGAATTATAAACTTATTTAAAAAAGAAATACAACATAATATTGTAAATTGAAATAACATTTGTGTTAGTAGGTTTTTATTTCTTTAGTTCAGAATTTTATTTATAATCGGTTACATCGTTGAGAAACTTTAAGTAAATCTTATCATAGACAAACATTTGAAAGGAAGTTCCCATAAAAACTACAATAATTAAGATTAGTATCAATAGTTATGAGGAGAGTTAATACACTGCTAAGTTTAATAGCAACACAAAGAATAACAAGGAACCAAAAAAAGAAGAAAGAGATGAATATTAAGAAGAAAAAATGAAATACAAAGCAAACAAAAAAGCATAAATAGAGAAGAATAAATAGAAATAGAGTACTCAACAGGATGCATTGACATAAATTATAAAAATACATCATAAATCAGATAACCATAATAGAGCCAATATCATAATCATAAATATTTCGTAATCATACCACAAATCATATTATCAAAAATCATATGGAATCGATAAGGACTAGCATGGGAAAACATTTAAGCCTCCTAACATCCCCACCGTTGTCTAAGAGCTGGTGATTTAAGCGTAGTTCATTACTATAACCGAAGCATTTTATCTTTCTCCAAACCGAAATACTAAACCGAAATATTCATGGATCTCAACATTTTTCGTAAACCACGGTGCCTCTGTGATAAACCTCGCCAACTTGTTCTGTTGTAATATCACGACGTTGCACTTGCTTGTTGTTTCTCATAGTTCAATATCAAAGTCCAAGTCGGTTTCAGGACTGCTGAGTACAATAACAGTTTATTAGATATTGTCAACTGCCCACCGGGTTGGTCTAGTGGTTAATGCGTCTTCCCAAATCAGCTGATTTGGAAATCGAGAGTTTCAGCGTTCAAGTACTAGTAAAGCCAGTTATTTTTACACGGATTTGTATATTAGATCGTGGATACCGGTGTTCTTTGATGGTTGGGTTTCAATTAACCACACATCTCAGAAATGGTCGAACTGAGAATGTACAAGACTACACTTCATTTACACTTATACATATCATCCTCATTCATCCTCTGAAGAATTATCTAAACGGTAGTTACCGGAGGCTAAAACAGGAAAAAAAGAAAAAAGAAAAGATATTGACAACTGGGACCTCCTGCCCAGCAACCTGTACCTTTCCTTAACCTTGAAGTTTAATTCCTGCCGCTTTTCCCGAACATGAACCTTACATATCAAACAATGATCCAGGTGAAAGCCCAGATACTTCACGCTGTGGTATGCGGGATCAAAACGTCATCCAAGATGATCCACGAACAGCCTCCTCTGTTCATGGCGACTCTTATATGACTCATTTGCTTGTTTGACCTTACCCTCCACTTGTTAATTTGATCAAACTGTTGACTTGATCCGATTCTTGAGTGTCAATTTTTGACACTTGTTGATTTGATCCAATTCATATTTCAGAATTGCCGAGGCTACAGTTGGATCCATATTGATGGTCAGAATATCCGTATCGTCAGCAAAAGAAGCGATGGTTTTATGATCCGCGCGAAGATGGAGTATAGCACAGTTATTATAACTGAAACTTGAGGTACGCCTGATTTAGTATCGAAGAACATAGACAACTCTTGACCACACTACACCTGGAAAAATAGTCCGTCCAGATAGTTAGACAGAACTAGACAAAACGGCTGAGAGAGACACTTTTTTGATTTTTATAGTAGCCATATGTAATCAAAGTCGTACTGCTATTCGGAAAGGCGAACAGTATTTCTTCTCCTCAAGATACTTATGATATTAACAAGTCTGCTCAACTTTGGAGCAGCTGCAAATTGATGATCGGGAATAACACGAGCTTTCTCTGGAATAGGCCGTAACCTCCGAAGAAACGATCTTTCAAATATCTTAAAGAACACAGGTAACAGACTTATTGGCTTGTTCGATGATAAGTGATGGACCGGCTTGCCCGGCTTTAAGACTATAACCATTTACCTGGTAAATGGTTATACCTTCCGTTCCATCAGAATGATCGATACCCATTTTATTAATTAAAAAGTATATTTAATATGAAAGATATGGAATAAATTTTGTTAAATTATTTATATATTATGCTATTATATTATTTTTTTCTTTAGAAAATTTTAGTTCTTTCAAAAATTTTGAATTAGCTTGCCCTGTAATTTTTTAAAACTAATTAAGTTTTTATATGTGCGAAAGTCATGAAATTATTTATAAAATATCTCATAATAATAGATTTACTCATATTGTACTACTATGTAGAATTAACCATAGGATTATTTGTACATAATCTACATATAAATAAACTAAAATGCGTGTGCATTACGCATAAACAGTACTGATTAAAACAATGGGAGGATGCTGCTGTAAAAAATATATAATGATAATATGACGCTTGAAGATAAATAAATAATAACTATAATAATATGAATGAGGTATTTCTCACGAACAGTTAGACGCGGATTGTTTGTATTTCATATATAAGTATATGCTGGTAAAATATATAAATCATTTAAAAAAATAAGGAGTGAGCAAAATTAGAGTGAGAATTAGAGTTTTTCCCACTATTTATCTTCTTCAGTTTTATTTTTACTTAATATTTTTATTATATTCGGTCAGTGTAAATTTATACTATATACAAAAATGAACTATAAAATCCGTATTTATAATGAATAAACGTGAGTAGGGGAAACGGTATATGTTAGTGATATTATCCCCCCCCCCCAACCAAACACCGTTGCTGCTAACATATAATGTAGGCCTTTACAGAACGGTAATTAATGCATGAGTCTAAATTATTGTACTTTTTGAAAGAATTTAAATAATATCATTATTTTTTAAGTTTATTGGACTTAAGAAAAAAAAGACTAGATATTATTTTCTATTCAGAGCGAAAAAAAGTTTAATTAAAATTTACTAAAAGTACTTTAAATACTGTAAATATATAGTACTTAAAAAGAATATCAATTTTTAGCTTCCGTTTCTAAATGTAATCAGAAGTAGGGTTCAAAAATTATCAAATTTTACTTTCCTAGTGAATGAATATCTACATTAGCAGGGAAAGCATGGAGATCATTTCAAAAATTTTGATATCAATATTTTTTCTAATCTATATAGAGTCCAATAACCCTATACCTTGATAAAAAAAAAACATACATATATATTTGTGTATATGCGGCCGTATGCATCGTACTACTATTGTCATATCTAAGAATTGAACCAATCGATTTGGCTCAAATATGTTTGTTTATATATGGGACATTGTTCGTATTTATTTTTTTTCGAAATTCGTTAAGGGATGAGCGATATCCCGAAAACAAATTTCAGCTTTATTCAAAGGGATTTTAGAGAAAACTTTGAAAAAATAATTGTTACCTGCAATGTAAATAAATAAAAAGAAAAAAATTCAAAAAATAAACTCTCATTTCTTAAAATAGAAATATATGTTTTTGCTCTATTTTTTCTTTCTTCCTTCGGTTTAAATATACTTCAAACATTTTTTCAAAGTTTATACATCATATAAAGAGCTATCAAGAAATGTCAGACCCTGGACTTAAATCCACCGGGTTGGTCTAGTGGTGAACGGGTCTTCTCAAATCAGCTGATTTGGAAGTCAAGAGTTCCAGCGTTCAAGTCCTAATAAAGGTAGTTACGGATTTGAATAATAGATCGTGGATACCGGTGTTCTTTGGTGGTTGGTTTTCAATTAACCACACATCTCAGGAATGATCGAACTGAGACTGTACAAGACTACACTTTATTTACACTCATACATCATTCATCCTCTGAAGTAATTAAACGGTAATTCTCGAGACTAAATACGAAAAAAAAGACCTTGGACCTAAGATGCAAAAATGTTTATTGAAAATTATTTTGAAATTATTTTAGCCTTTGAAGAAGGATAGATTTAGAGAAAATATTTCTTAAGCAATTTTATTTTGCTTACTTTATATAAGAACATTTTTAAAAGAACCTTTTTTAAAATTTCTTCCTAACTACTAAAAAATATATATTTTTTTTTTGGAATTTCAATTTTTATTATTAAAATCGAATTAATTATTTTTTTTATTTTAATTTTAATTCAATACTTAAAGAGCTATTAAAATTAAAGTAGCTTTGGCATCTAAATTATATAATGGATTCAAACTGAGAAGCAATTTCTATTTCTTCTGATTCTATTACAGCTTAAAATTGAAATCGCATAAAATAAAATCATGTGTATCCGTTTTTTATTGATAAATTTGTTTAATTATATTTTATTACGATACTTTATTTTTAGCTTAAAGAATTAGTGAACTTATGGAAAGATTTGAGACGAAGAAAGAAAGTTCGCCATGAGAATAATAAAACAGTCGTAATTATTATAAGATATTGACCATTAATATTGGTGCCGTGTGTCAAAATTGTTTCTCACAACTTCTATTTATTTATATCAAAGTTTAATCATTTAACAAGCAACATTTACTCTTCCATTTATATTTAAATATTAATTTTTATTAACGAAAAAATAAATGTTGGAAAGAAATAGAACTATAACGGGATAATAACTAATCAATGAATAGAAATAAATTCTATGAAAATTTATTCATTGACTGTACTGTAATTATGGTTTGATTTGATTGATGTGTATCATAAAACAATCGATGTTTTAATTTTCATGTAAGAAAATTATAAAAAAGCATTAATTTTTTAAAAAATATTTATTTAAATGCGTATCAACAAATAAAATCATTATTGACTGAAGCGTAACTGAAAATGTACCGGTATACTTGTAGTCTTGTACATACTCAGGCCGACCATTCCTGAGAAGTATGGTTAATTTAACCCCAAACCATTAAAGAAAACCGGTATCCATGATCTATTAGTATAAAAATCCGAATAAAAGCAACTTTCTTTAATAGGATTTGAACCTAAGAACCTTTAGCTTGAAATCAACTGATTTACGATAACGAGATTTACCACTAGTTCAACCCGATGGGTTATTAATTTTAAATTAATTGATTTTTATTAAAAATTAATATATCGAATTTTAAATAATTCTTATGACCATCTTCAATGACAACTACCATATTTAAGCGAAGAGCCCAGTTACTGAATTTGTCACCAAAATTAACAAAAAGTTGTATCGTATATATTAATAAAAATACGGCATATTTAATTACATTCCATTTTTCATTAATAATTGAATGTTTAATATATAAATGCGAACATTTATGGCGGATTCTATCTTTCCGTTTGCAATAGCATCACGCGAGAACCAACCGTTCGATTGCTTTCAAATTTTCAGGATTGTGTTATCCCAGTGAAGGTCTTAAGTCATACATCGAAATCTAAATTCCCTTAAGAAGGAGGAGTTGTACTTGTGAATTTTTCCTCGACAAAAGTCTGCGTACTTTACTTACTGTAATTATTGTTATTCTGACTTTGGAATTTAATTTTTTTTTCAGGTACTTAACTGCTATTTTTCAGTATTATTCTCATAACAATCAGGATAACAAACACAGCCAGGACCCTGAGACGAAGCCCTCTGGCCAAACAGATGGGCGAGCGAAGCGAGCTTTTACCGGCTATTTTAATTATAAATTTGTAAATAATTTTAAATATATAATTTACAGAATACCGTATAGCGTAATTCATGAACATTTTTGACCAAACATTTTTATCTAAACGTATGTGCAGGATTTATGCGAGGAAACGATTTTACATAGATCTATACTAAAATGTATACTCCTTCAGAAAATTATATTTATTTGACTGAATATTTTTTTAAAATATTGTTTAAAAATTCAGGCGCATGAATTACGCGACTAAATATGATATATATATTTTATAAAGAAACTCGGATTTAAACACGCGGCTAAATGGTCGCGTGAATGATTGGTATAGCATATAGGGAGAATATAAGCTCCCATATTTGTCGGTAAAGGGTTATAATTTATTCTACTCAAAAAAAATTGATTTCGTGTGCTAGAAATCCTTTAGGACTGCTTTACGATTATTCTATATATATTTTTTATAGTTATTCTTTATTTATATAACTTATTTTAACACGTGTGTGATGAATGACATGTGCCTGTTGTTAATTATATTGTAACCTATTCATTTTTTTTTTTTTAATTTGATGTGCTTCCAGATGTATCCGGATCCAGCAGCATATATATATATATATATGTGTGTGTGTGTGTGTGTGTGTGTGTGTGTATGTATGTAAAAGGTGTTTAATATATATAAATTATTACTTTTATTAATGTTCTACATTTAAAGAAGAATATTAAAAACTATATAAATAAAAAAAAATATAACCATATTTCATACGAAACACGGAATTACAATTAAATGTTCTGTATCGCAAAAGGGAAAATTCTCCTTTGTATACTTCCTTTCCACAAACAGTAAATAGATATCTATTTTGGGGTATGCGTTAAACTATTTCCCGTAAAATTTTGAATTATTTTTTTATTTTATAAAATTATTATTTTTTTAATTTATAATATTTTTTAAAATTTTATTTGCTATAATCCCTTCTGGTAGAATTCAGGACGTCTTCCGATTTGATAATATTTTAAAACTTATTGTATAAATTTTCGAAGACTCAGAACTAGAAGTTAATTCTACAATTAAAGCCATTTTATTAAATTTCTCGCTATATAAAAAGGCAAAAACCAAAGCACTAAGACTTATATTTTAGTTTTTTAGGTAAGGGTGATATTATCATCATATCTGCCGTTAGGCAGGTCCCTTGCACGATGTCTGTCTCCATTCTTCTCTATTCCAAACTAAAATTTTAATATTCATAATTATATAATTTCCTTTAAGATCGACTATAAATTTTAATTTTTGCTATGCTCTGTTGTTTTCAAATCTTCTACTAATCCTAGCACAGTTCTAATCAAACCTTCTTTTAGGATATGTCCGAACAGATTAGCTTTCTATTCAAAATTGTTCTGATTAATCCTCTATTCTAGTTTGTTCTATCTATATATGTATCCATTTTCATTCTAATATCACTATTTTTATCTTCTTAGACTTCTCCACAAGCATATTTCAAATAGTTTCAATCTTTCATTTTCTTTCACTTAGCGTCCATGTTTCACCTTCATATAATAGTACACTATTAACATCACATGAACTATTTCTTCTTTCTGTTACGTTTCTCTAGCCATTGATATTTTTCTTGTTATTTCTTTTTTCAATTTTTCAATATCCATTTTACATAATAATTAAGTATTTATACCTTTTTACACGTTCAATTCTTCGTTTGTGCAGGCATTCATTGGCTCATTATCTGTTGTCCTCGTTGTTTTTAGAACCGTGAACGAAACGAATAAAACCTAATGGTCATTTTAATTGAAGTCATACTTATTATTATCAATATAATAAATTTAAGAATATAATTTTTAAAAAAAATAAATAAATAAAAATAATCATCTTGGTTATTCATTACTGAATAGCAGGTATAAATAATAATAATATATATTATAATATTGATAAGTAATCCAGTTTTAATGTGTATTATTTTTATGATCTTTTGCAAGTAAAAATTAACTAATGAAAAGAGTAAAAATAAAATATATTGCAATAAAAAACATCATTAAAAAAATTAATTTCACTGCAAATTACGATGAAATTAAAAAGACAATTAATTAATAAATAAAGGACAATACAATTCATTAAATAATAAGGTAATAAAAAAAAAATGAATAAGTTAGGTTAACTAATTATTCTATAAATTATGCCATAATTTGTGGTCATAAAATAAGAGTGAAAAAATAATAATAAAATTATTACGATTTTACTGTATGTGTTAATGATAAGTAATTTGTGTTTTATTCTGTGCGATAATAATGAAATCTATTATGTAAGGGTTTTTAGTAATTTGTTATGAATTTATTATTGTAATTTTTAATAATAAAAATACAATAGACTAAGTAAAGCGTAAAAGCGTTTTAAATTTATATTGTAATATTCTTAACAGTACTGGTAATGTAATTAATTTTTTTTCCTTAAGTCACCTGTTATACCATTAAAATTTGTAATAACGTATTTATATTTTCTTCTTCAAAATCTGCCTCTGTCTTTACATCCACACATATTAATTGTTACATAAATATACTTTATTTTAATTCAAAATAAAGAAGGTATTCAAATTGACACCTTTTTGTGGATGAATTGTTTTACTGCTAAATAAAAATAAATCAGTTTCAAATAATATTATGCGTATATTTTTTTTTTATCTTCAGTCATTTGACTGGTTTGATGCAGCTCTCCAAGATTCCCTATCTAGTGCTAGTCGTTTCATTTCAGTATATCCTCTACATCCTACATCCCTAACAATTTGTTTTACATATTCCAAACGTGGCCTTCCTACACAATTTTTTCCTTCTACCTGTCCTTCCAATATTAAAGCGACTATTCCAGGATGCCTTAGTATGTGGCCTATAAGTCTGTCTCTTCTTTTAACTATATTTTTCCAAATGCTTCGTTCTTCATCTATTTGCCGCAATACCTCTTCATTTGTCACTTTATCCACCCGTCTGATTTTTAACATTCTCCTATAGCACCGCATTTCAAAAGCTTCTAATCTTTTCTTCTCAGATAGGCTCCGATCGTCCAAGTTTCACTTCCATATAAAGCGACACTCCAAACATATACTTTCAAAAATCTTTTCCTGACATTTAAATTAATTTTTGATGTAAACAAATTATATTTCTTACTGAAGGCTCGTTTAGCTTGTGCTATTCGGCATTTTATATCGCTCCTGCTTCGTCCATCTTTAGTAATTCTACTTCCCAAATAACAAAATTCTTCTACCTCCATAATCTTTTCTCCTCCTATTTTCACATTCAGCGGTCCATCTTTGTTATTTCTACTACATTTCATTACTTTTGTTTTGTTCTTGTTTATTTTCATGCGATAGTTCTTGCGCAGGACTTCATCTATGCCGTTCATTGTTTCTTCTAAATCCTTTTTACTCTCGGCTAGAATTACTATATCATCAGCAAATCGTAGCATCTTTATCTTTTCACCTTGATACTCCGAATCTAAATTGTTCTTTAACATCATTAACTGCTTGTTCCATGTTTTTTTTTTTGTTTTCAGTCATTTGACTGGTTTGATGCAGCTCTCCAAGATTCCCTATCTGTATATGTATATATATATATATTTTTTTTTTTAATTTGAAAAACTCTAAATTAAAAAAAAAAAAGCTGACAACACAGTTGTAGGACTTTCCCGTAATGTGGCTTTTTTCTGATGCAAGGCTTACACACATAACTTAATTAAAAATATTTAAATAAAATCATCATTTTATTTAAATAAATAGTTTTTTGTTTATTTATTTCAATGATTCTAACTGAAGCGGGCGCCCATCCGTATTTCATTTGCGCGGGTGTGGCGGTACTAGCGACCACTTTAAATAAATTTTTACACTTTTAATAATAATAAAAGCTACCGCTCACCTGTGAAGTCACAACATAGCAGACGACTACAGCAGTAGTCCGATCACTGAGTGCGATGTGGGGTGTTTAAGAAGGGGGATTGGTTGGGTTAAGACCCCACTTTGATGGGGAACAAATTTGTGGATCTAACAAGAAGCTAATAGAAAAATCGCTACGAAAAAGACCACTGCACTGCCTTTTACAAAAAAATTATTGCTATGTAAAAATAGTAATAAATTTTGTTTATTAATATATACAAAATTATTTTAAAAAAAATATAACCTTAATTATGCAAAATCTGGAGACGATTTCGTTTTTCTCCCGTATCCACCACCCCGTGACTTTTTAAATTGAACATTTAATAGCATCAACGACCCGGCTATGGAAATATTGTAGCCCTGTTTTATGAAAATCGGTCAACTATTTCTGGAGATATAAGGCGATTTCCACGCCAACCCACATACATACGTACGCATATTTTATCGCGGAAATTTCTATGATATTTTTCGGTTTCTGGGGGTCCTTCGGGGTCATTTCGTCTAGATTGGATGAAAACCGGATATGCCCAATTTTGAACGATCACCATACTTCTCTTCTATATAGTTATAACTGCTACGTAGACGGAAAAGTAACAGTATATTTATTATAAAGATTCTAAAAAGATTTAGCTCATGTTCAATAACGAGCAAATATTTAATAACGTAATGATTTTTTGTAAATTCCTTTCCTTATTTTAATAACTCTGGAGTACAATAAGCACCAGCAATAATGAAATTATTCAGCGATTCCAGAGCAGATTAGTGATATGCATAACACAGGCGACATGGTTTGTACGGAACATTGAGATTCACAACTACTTCGAGTTACCGTACATTTGGAAAGGAGTCCATAGATTCTCATCAAAGTACAAAGATTTAACGATCATATGAAGTATCTGGCTGTTATTCTTCTAGAAAATGGCGAAGATGTTGGACGGCTAAAGGTGCTCCACGTGTTGGACCTGGAAAATTCGTAGTGATGTTACAAGCGAGGCTTCATTTCTTTTGACTGGTGTGCATTAAGTATTTATTCAAAGGCTAATCGATTATGTATTTACTGTTTCTTCATTTTATTTCTCTTTATGTATTTTAGTGTTAGTTATTCTTGATGTTATTTTTTGTACTTTCCATGTGTTCTACTTTATTATATTTACTTCTTTATTATCACTGGACTTTATTAATATAAATGTAATATACATGACTTTTGAATGTATTCCATTAAGTTGATGGAATATCCTTTTTACGTGATTGACGTGATGCAATTTACTCATATTTTAGTCGAATGAAAAAAATTGTAAATATAATTTGAGACAAAATAAAATTTTAATAACGAGAAAGATATTTTATCTTTTGTCTTTCTAGCGTGTGAGTTTTTTAAGGCATATTCCCATCTTAGATAAAATAAAAAGAAATAAATTTACTCAAAAAAATACACAAGAAATAGAGATAGTAAATTCTTTTTTTAATTTAAAAATTGTTGAAAATAGAGCCAAATTACTGGTCAATAAGTTGCTGACAGGCAATTTTTTTTAAATCTGATCTTTGAAGCGGAGTGGTAAAGTCTTTATTATTCGGGAAGTTTAGGGCCCGATTCCCGATCAGGTATGAAATATTTACAGGTTCAAAATTCATTACCATTCATTATAGTAATTATTATTATGCAATATTCTATTTTTAATATATGAATAAATTATTTATTTATTTTTTTAATACATATTTATTTATATTTTAATTTAACAGATATTTTTCTAAAAATTTATTTTATGTTATATTTATTAAATCACGAAACTTTTTATATATCGGTTAAAACTGTAATTCTAGTTCTGGAAACTTAATATCTCGATAAATCAAAATAAATCTCTTTTATTGTTAACATATTATGTTTAATGTGTACATGTTATTTCATTGTAACAAATTATTATTATTAAAAAAAAAAAGAAAGGCAGCTAATAAAATAATGTATTTATAATTTTATAACGGAATTTTAGCGCCATTTTTTTTTTTTTTTTTATTTAGTTTATTATAGTCACCAGTTGCCTTTTTTTATTCATTCTAATGAAAGATGATAGAATTATAGTCGGAAAGTGACAGATCATGAACTGTGTGGTTGTAATATTCGTGACAATACTAGGAAGTAGTATAACAACAAGTATTAAGAGTACTGTACTGTATTACTGAAGAAGGAATAAAAAAAGAAGTGTGTAAGCGAGAAAGAAGGATTGAAGGGGGTGGAAGAGGGTGTACCGGTGCAGATGAAGGTAAATTCTTAATTGTAGTTGTGCCCAGCGAACCGCGTGTGAACGGGCAGACCTGTTGTAATGAGGGAAAAACCTTTAACGTCCTCTCTTTCACTAAGTTCAGCCATCTACTACTATATATTTCTTTCTCTCTCTCAGTAGATTATTTCCCTCTTTTTTTTATTTCACTTCTCTGCTACGTTGCAACTAAATTCCACTACTATACAGCCAAAAATCATCTATTGTCTTGAAAACTTTTTTGTCGTCTAGCCAACCAATCAGCACCGATTCCAAGGTCCGTACACTCTGTTACTCTCATTTGACTCTTTGACTGCTTTCGATGGACACAATACGATACGACAGCCCCGCTATTATTTTGCTAACACTACTTCTTTTCATTTTTTTTTTTTGTCCGCTTCAATTCTTTTGTTAAGGAACCAATTCATTCGTTACACTTTACAGCATTGGTTGACCAACTGGTACATGATAATAAAAAAAATACTAGAATGGAAGGGTAATTGAACAAAATGGCTGCTTTACTACATATTCAATAACTTAACTATACACACCTGTATATAATTAACAAAATATATTAGTTTTTATTTTTGTGTTTAAAATTTTTAAATAATATACGATTATTAAAAAAAAAAATTATTCCTAGTTTTTTTTTTTAATAAAAATAGAAATACTTATTTTTTTAATACTTTTATTTATAGTCGCATCAAGAATTAAAGTCATTAGCGACTTATCAGTATAATGCAACTATAAAGGTAAATTTGTAATCTTGAACTCAGGTCGACTACTCATGACACGTGTGGTTAATTGAAACCCAACTTCCAAAGAACACCGATATCCACGATCTAGTGTTCAAATCCGAATAAAAGAAACTTTTATTAATGTTATTACTTTTATTTTCTATTATTAAAGTTAACCTTTATTAGAATTTGAACTTGAGAACTTCGACATCGAAATCAGCTGATTTACGATGACGAGTTTACCACTAGAGCAACCCAATTTTGTAATATTTCGTATAAAATTATTTCCCCGCTGATAACTTTGTCGTATTTGATAAGGTAATAAAAAAATGTTTAAAAATGTTATTAATATTCTTAAGTCCCCAGTAATAATCATTTTGTCTTGTTATCCTTATATTGTGGAATATCCAGTTTACTTTCTGTTATCGAATAATAAATATTTTATTTTATTTTATTTTTTTTAAATTTGATTTAATCAAAATTTATTAAAGTGCAGTTTTTAATCATTATGAATTTTATTTTAATTTTTAATTTTTACTTGTTTGTATCATTTTTTATAAATGGTATTTTTTACAAAGTTCCTTCTAAAAATATTAAAGGTGTATTTTCCTTTCTTTTTCTAATTAAAATAATGAAAATATTTTATTTAAGAAATAATTCGGGAACCAATTTGTTTTCAATTTACTATTAATAAAAAATTTAGCCTTGATTTCTTTTCTAACGGCAAAACAGGATAAAGTACGGCAAAAAAATGGTGAAATTCTTAAAGATAAATTATTTTGAAAAACATATTAATGGATTGTATTCCCATAACTATATCTCCAGCAGTTCCCAATAAAATTTTTACTCCAAAAATTACAAAAAAAAAAAAATTGGAAAAAACATAATTAATTATTTAGGTTTAGAATAAATTTCCTTTTTGTAATTTTTGATTTTGATTTCAATATATCGTTATTATTGTTTAATAATATCAAAAAAGAGATTTTAAATTTTGTTTAAAATGTACACTCTTTACTGCGACGTTTTTTGATCAGTTTTTTTTTCACCAAAAATTTAATTTTTATTTCTTTGTAGTTGTGTAATTAATTTATTTTCACTATTTAATTTTTTTTGTTTTTTTTAAGTTTTATTTAGCTATTATCATTTAACAAAACGTTTTTGTAAGCCTATGCACGCTTTAAATAAAAATAAAGGAAAAATACTTTACACAAAATAACTTTTTTAAATTATTTGTAAATTTCAAGAAAAATGTTTTAAGTAAAGTAATTTCGGTTTTGTTTAAGTCAGTACCAAATTAATGAGCAGTAATTCCGCTAGTAGTTGTTTATTTTAATAACTTACCACTTCTAAACATTATAATTTGAACAAGTTTGTAATTTAAAACTTCTCAATTCTTTTATTTTTTCTTACATATTTTGAAGTAATTTTATTGTTTATTTATAATTTTTTTGAAGTTTATTTTCTCTTTCTTATCACATAGTAATCTGATTATATAATTATTTTAATTTGATATAATGATCTGTTATTTTTATTTACAATTAAATTATTGGTTTATAAAATTATCAGGATATTATAGGTCTAATAATTTAGAATTGTAAAAAATATTTTGATAATAAATATTTGAAGTATTTTTCTCACTAGATCTTCGGATGTAAGGGTTAATAATTTCATTTTATCAGGTAGTGGAGTTGATCAAAGAATTTTGCTGTTAAATTTCGAAACTATTTGGTTATAACGTGTATGTATATACTCGTGTATATATATATATATATATACACACGAGTAGTGTATATATATATATATATATATATATATATATATATATATATATATATTGTGTTTTCCATCGCGGTCCGGACGAGCAAAGCTCTTCCGTCTAACCAGGGAGTTCTGACCCCTGGGTGCCTCTGTGTTCATTAAACTCTTGTAAGAATAATAATAAAAATTAAAGCTTGTTCAATTTATTAAAAAAAAAATCAGTGTATTGTAATCTCTTCAGAGCAATAGTTTGTTTGGTCAGTGCATGACCCGAAACTTTTTGTAATCTGAGCACTGGGAGTTTCAAAAGAGTCGGTTTAAATCTTAAAAAAATATTAGTTATAACTGATTACCCGTTCGAAGTGCGGGTAAAAATGTATTTTCCCCGGTTCAAACACCACTAGTAGGCGACCGTACTTTGGTTATAATTTTTAAAAATATTTTTAATTATTTTTATTTTATGTTTTTTTTAGTCAAGTAACTAGAGAGAGATATAACTAGTTGCGTCTCATATACTGTAACATTGGCTGTGTTGTTTGACCGCTGTGGCATACTCTATAGTGCCCTTAAAATATCGAAATTTAAAAAAAAAAACAGAAAATGGTTATTAAATGTTTTATCTACAGAGTATTTTCATGTCCGATTCTCGTGAATATCTCGTTTAATGATATCGAAATTTTAAAATTCTAGAAATTGGTTTTTAGATATTTACATGAAAATTACATACTTCAAAACCAATTTGATATCTTTATTTGTTACACAGTAATTTAAAAAAAAAATCCGTGTTTTACTGACAAAAAAGAAATCCATTTTAACCCTTTAAACTCGTAATTTCAAAAAAATGTAGAAATTATTTTTTAGATATTTACATTAAGATTACACACATCAAAGATTACGTTGATATCTTAATTTTATTACCAACAAATTAAATAAATAATAAATTTCATTTTTACTTCATTAAATCCCTTTAAAAGCTGTAAAAAAATTATTCTTCGTATGCACTTACACCGTAAAAATATATACAAATTCTTATCAATTTATCTTCAGTAGCTTCTTCTAGGCGTTGATGTGCCAGACATTTTGGACAAGTTGCTTTAAGGGTACTGATAAAATTTCATATATTCAGCATTTTAATTTTAAAATAGATTTTACGCATTTCCAATTTTGATAATTTATAATATTAATTAATATTTTTATTTATATAAAAAATAGTTATTACAGGAAATATTGGTATTTAAGACTGTTTTTGTTGTTTTTTTTTGTTTTTCATGAAAAAATTACTGTTTAACGTAGATTTACACTTTTTATAAATATAAAAACATTTAGTAGCTAAATTTGTATCAGTTTGTTTTTTATTAAACGGGCGAACCGTTCTAAACCTTAAGTTTCGCTTTACAAACTCAGCAGTTTTTGTATAAGTCCAAATATTAGTTTCGGCGTTCGTAAAGGTTTTTTTTTTTCGAAAAATTAAAATTTTATTACAAATATTAGATCGAAAAACTTCTAATTTATTAGTTTATATTGGAAATTATTTTATTTAGCCCTTTTTCAATTTTATTATTTATAGAATTTTTTTAAATTTAAATAAGTAATAAAATATTAAAGGCTAATTACGATTTATATATATATATATATATATATATATGTATTCATATAATTTAAATATTAAATGTAATTTATTTTAATTCTGAAATACCTGGGATCCCTTATGTTCAAGATGAGATTGTATATTTCAGTTCTAAATACATGGTTAGGCTAAACAGACGTGTAAAATCCACATACTTTTAATCTGCTAGGCAACAGTGATGACATTAGACAAGTGAAAAGGGTTCATGTGCTAGACTTTAATGCTGGTCATTGAAGATACTCTATTTTCATATTTTCCGTTACCATTTCTTGTTACTCCTTTTTTAACGGTTTTTGTTTGTTACTATTTTAAAGCTTATTTTTGTTATTTTAACACATTTCTATTTGTTTATTACTTTTTAACGCCGTTTTCATTCTTTAATTTATCTACTATTTTCTATTTATAAAAGACATTTTATTTTCTATTGATAAAAAATCAACATTTGTTTATTTTCTATTTGATAAAAGAGATCGCATACAAACTGAATGTGTTGGTCGTATGTCGTCCATGTATTGGACAAGTTATACAACCCAGTGATGACAGGGCTGTCTATTTAATGAATAATTCTTGCTGTCCACGAAAATCCGACTACTGCGTCTCGTTTTATTCAAGACTATATCACTCTCCTCGAATCGTAGCTTACATGTTAGAAAATAAAAATAAACCCTTCGTAAGGAACACTGTTCTCTGCTCCGATTCCGAGATCTCAAGACTGTAAATATTTTGGTTTTCATCTTGATCGACAACTTACTTGGCCGAAACATATCAGTTCTAAGCGGAAACAGTTTGATCTTAAGTTTAAATACTCGTACTGGCTGATAGAACATAGATCTCAGCTTTCAACAGAAAGTAAATTATTGATTTATAAATCCGTTTTGAAGCCTGTTCGGACTTACGGGCTTGAATTGTGGGATACAGCGTGCAACTCCAGTATTGACATACTTGAACGCTACCAAACAAAAACACTGCGGAAAATGCTCAACATAACCTGGCGTTATATATAATGATCTTAAGTTGCGAACCGTTCAGCAGGAAATCTCTCTGGTCAGCCTACGGTATCAAAATCGTTTGGATCGGCACCCGAATTATTTGGCGGTCAATTTATAAGATAATACGATCAGTGATTTTTCAAGATTGTTGAGGAACAATATTCTTGGTTTGCTTATCGTTTCATTTAGGTGACTTTATAGTCTGGCCGCACGGAGTGCTCTTCTATTTCATTATTAAGTCACAAGTCGCTGGGTTTGTGACAGCTTAATGGTAGTTAAAAATACATCTTATTTACTTATTGTTCAATTATCTTGCTGAACAGATTGTAAAGTTGCTGTGTCGTTATAATAAAAAAAAAAAATATATATATATATATATATATAATAAAAGTTTAATAAACTATAAATTAGTTTACCAATATAGACGTTTATGTTATTATCTTTTATGTGTTTTACTGTCGTTTATGTGTATCTTTTACTGTTCATTTTCGTGGGGGGGTCAACATTAGTACTCTCTCATGCATTTTTCTATAACCTTAATATTTATTTTTCTTTTAAACTTTTTTAAAATATTATTTACTTATGGTTTCATCAGGAGAAACCGGTTGTAAATTTTTGTTTTACTGCAAAAAAACAAATTATTTTTACTATTCCCTATAAAAAAAAATGTCTTGTTCTAATAAATTACAGTAAATTTTTTATAACTGAAAAAAAAAGAAATAATAAATTTTGCAATACATTTAATGAACAAACTGTAGTAATATAAATTCAACTGTGGTAACATCATAATAATCGTAATTATTAGTGTAATAAAAATTTAAATTATTAGTAATAAAAACGCAATTAAACTGTCATGAATTATTGTGGTACTAGTATATGGTCTATTGGTAATATAATAAGTATTTAAAACTGTATATTTATGTTCTGTTGAAAAATATAATAATCAATATAAAGTACCTGTTAAAAAATACATTTATCGATTTATTTTCTATTCTATCACCTATATATTAGGTTTAATACTATTTCTACGTAATATATATATTTTATCTGTATTTTAATATACATGTAGTTATAAGTTAATTATTTAGTTATATTTTGTTTGTAAAATTATTAAAAAATCACCGGTGAAAATCCAGTCACTAATGTATACGCGTAGCAACATCATATTCAATACAAAGATCATGCCATGAGTTATCCATAATCATCCCTCAGCAAAAAATTACTGAAGATAAACTGATAAAAAAGTTTATATATGATCTCTTTACGGTGTAAGTTGACATGAAGAAAAGATTTTTTTAAATTGCGAGTTTAAAGGGTTAAAATGGATTTTTGAATTGTTTGAAACCCGGCTATTTTTGTAATTTCTCGGTAAAATTGAAGATATCAATGTATCTTTGGTGTGTGCAATCTTCATGTGAATATCTAAAAACCAATTTCTACATTTTTTTGAAATGGGTTGAACAAATGTAAAATATTTTGAACAGCGAGTGCAACTTTTCCGAATTTCCGATACTAAACGAGATATTCAGTAGATTTAGGCTTGCAAATACTCTTCAAATAATTATCTAAAAACCATTTTCGGATTTTTTTTAAAATTTCAATTTTTTAAGGGTTGCGATGGTATACGGGGCGCCGACTCAACACAGCCACTACCACTGTTGCTGTACGTGCGACGCGCAACTGGCTGCACCTGACTCCTGTTACTTGACTAAGAAGCATAAAATAAAAATAAAAAATTGACCTCGATGTGAAACACAAGAAACCATGTAGCGCAGGATAAGCCGCGACGGGGATGCTGTTATAAAATAGATTTCATTTTAGCTGATACTTATCTTTTCTATTGTTTAAATGTTAATATTTGTAATTTCTTTTAATGATTTATTTAATTTTTTTAAAAATAAACATATATGGCTACTTTTAAATTAACGTAATTATGATTATTTGATTACTCTTTCGTCGAGTTTACCTTCACTGAATCTGCTAAAAATTAATTTCTCAAAGCATGAACATTTCAGTGTTTGTATTGATTTCAAAATGATGGTTTACCATTTCGTTTTTTTTATTAAATATATTACTTATTCTAAAGATTATTTAATAGTAAATAAGTAACAACGTGTTTTTTTTTTAATTATATAATAATTAGTTTTAAATATATATCTGCTTGGTTTTTTTTAAATGTAATTCAGCCTTTATTTTGAAACGCTATCAACCTATATGAAATTCATGTGTTGTTGCGTCACCTTGTTGAATTCATTAAACCGAAGTGTATTACTGATTATATATTAATAATTATAATAATAATAATAAATTATAATAAAATCTCCAAAGATTCAAATATTGTAAAAATAGTATTAGTTCAAGCAGTCTATACAGTGTTTTTTCTTCTTTTTTTGGCTTTTATTCTTTTTAAAAAGACTTAACTGTTAACCCTTAACCATTTTATTAAACCTAAAATATATCTTTATTACAAAGAAGATTAAATGATTGTATACCAGTCTTACAAAGCAGTAAAATATTTCAAAAACTGAAAGAAAAACGATATTAATGGGTAATGGTGGGAGGAAATATATATTTTCTTATAAAATTTTTAAGGAATGATAGAAGTATTTTAATTAAACAATTATAATGTAAGATCTGTGGTATCAAAAATTAGCAAAGTTGTTAAAAAAATAGCCAATACATAAAATACTGAATATATACCATTCTTCTAATCACAATTTTTGTATAAAGAAAACATCAAAACACGCTATATCTATCACAAATATACATCATTATATATATTTATACATATATATTTATTATGAAAACCTTCTTAATAAACTCTATTTTTTTTTTTAAGTCTTTCCAAAACGTTTAGATGGATTCAGTTGCTAGATACAGATGTAAAATTTCTTTCAAAAATATCTAAAACCGAGTTAAAAAAATAAGTTTATGTTTAATTATCATGGACTCGATATTTCTAAGAAAGTTAATTTGGCTGGTAAGCCAAATACATCTGCGGTATTATATTTACATAAAATCCCTCAAAATGTTGCTGAATCCTGCAATATCATTACACTCCAATTTTCCTAATTCATTGAAAAAAATAAAATTCACGCAGGTTCTGTTTAACTTTATAAAAAAAAATTAAAAAACACAATAGTATCTTCTTTGTAAATAAAAATATATGTATACGGCCTGTATTATATGGTGTCATAAATATTACATTATTATAATGTGTAATTAATGTTATCTCTTCTTTTGTTTTCAGGTAAGAAAAGCTTGATGAGGGGCATTTGTAGTTAATGACGTCATGCTTAGTATAGGGCATAAATGTGTTCAGGCTGTGACACTCAACGTTCAGGTATCGTTATGTGTGTGTGTGTGTGTGTGTGTGTGTGTGTGTGTGTGTGTGTAAGTGTGTATATATAGCATATATAAGATATGTACGAGTACAATATGAATTATAAGTGCTGCCATCTGGACTGAAATTCAGATACCAACTGTACCGATTTACTTTAACAATACTCTAAGACCGAGTAAGAGAATAAGATATATGATCTATTTGTAAGCGCGAGAGAGACGTAGAGAAATAAGGGAGTTTACCTTCCTGTCTTATCTATTACCTATGTTTATTACGCCACCTGATAACACTGCGCCTATATAATATATATATAAGGTTTTATTGACCTAAGAAAAGACCGTTATATATTTATATTTGTTTGCTTTGAAATTCTTGAAACATACAAAAAAAAAATGGACAAGAGTTATTGCTGATAAGGTTTTATCACTAGACTTAAGGTAGAAACTCCTTTATTCTATCTTATATTACGTGTAGTCTTTAAGCTCTGTAACCTCTTAACTGATAACAGAAGTACACTCTTGTCTATATAAAAACCGAAAAAATATAATCTAGAGCAACTTACACACTTCGAATTTATTACATACGTGTATTATAAATCGTTGCTCTATAAAAATAGAATTTTTTATTATTACATAAAATTTTGAGTTCTTCATACTAAAATCACCTGGATTTGGTAAAAGGATACGTTGTGGTAACGTAAAACTTTTTTTTGTATAATTTAGAAATAAAAAAATGTACGTAATTGTACGATACATTAAAAAATCATTTATTTTCAAAAATATTTAACATAATAAAATAAGCAAAAAATGTAAGAATTTATTAAAATATACGGAACAAATTCTTAACTACTATTCGAATTACACACTGGTATTAAAATGAACTTTTGTGACAAGAAGCACATACACTAAGTAATTATGAACGTTTAACACCTAACAGTAGAACAAAAGAAAGAAAAATAAAAGAAGTCATAAATAGTAAGAAAAATTATAAAACAATAAGAAGAAAAAGAAAAGAATACGCAATAAATTTAAAAAAATAAATTTCGAAGAGATAATGCACAGCACTCACAACTGGAGTTACATTTAAGGCACTATACAGTCACCAAGGCCCAGACTTTACACACGTTTTAATATTCTAACTTCATATCCGTTGTCTAGAAGGTTCAAAACTAACTAAGTGATTCACATGGTTCGTCACTAAGTCACAGTTCGTATTTTGAACTGAAAATTTGCATTTCCTCTCTGATCTATCGTAAACGTAAATGTTCATGTGTTTCACCGTTTTTTGCAAACCAAGTTGCCTCGTGTTACACACCTCGCTATATATAAATATAGTTTATTTTGAAACCGCTGTATGATTTCGACATGGGATTTGCTTGCAGTACCCCAAAGTATGATTCCATAGATCTAGATCGGTTTTTGAATTATCGAGTATATTAGTTAGCTCTTTAGATAAAGATAATTGTGGACGTCTGTCCAGCAATCGGAACATTTGCTTGAACTATATCTCAGACTGCTTTCTCATCTCTCTTACATGAAGTTTCCACCTTAATCGTCAGTCAAGGTGTAGAACTAGGCATCTCACACTCTCAGTTTGCGGAATTACAACGTCGTCAAAGTGGACTCTTGGGCAGTCACCTCTTCTCAACGTGAATATCACATAATTCGACTTTGCTTGGTTAACGCGTTTTCTCCACGTACTCAATCATTTGCTGATTAAATCCAACTCAAATTGTAGGTTATTTGATGCTACAGCTGAGCTGGCATCAATAGCGAGAATAGCTTTGTCATCCGTAAAGGAAGCGACAGTAATCTTGTCTGTAGAATGAAGGTTGAATAAAATACGGGTTCCAAGACAGAGCTGAGGAACCCCCCGACTTGGCTTCGAAGAATGTGGACGTCTTCTGGTTATATTTCACCTTGAAAAAAACGTCCTTCTAAGTAGCCGCGTAGAATAATGTCATAATGTTGAGGAAGGCTCATCTTCAATATGTACAAACGGGCCAGAGTGCCGCCAGTCCTTGTTAAAGACCTTTTGAAATTTATTGAAATAACTAATGTAATCGTTATTTTACTGCTTTTATATATATATATAAAATTTTTAGTCTGTCGGCATTTCTTTAGAAGCCTTTTTTGCAGTAAATAATTTTTTATTTAATATTGGTGCTTATCAATAAAGTTACATTATATAAATTTATTTACATTTTATAAAAATTTGTTACAAAATTCTTACCGGCACGATTTTATTTATATGCAATTCATATAACATTTACAGAAATAATACAATTCTTATGATTATTCGTTGTTTAATAAATGAAATCGGGCCGGTAAGAATTTTTTAACAATTTTTTTTTTTTTGCTTATTATATGGAACGCTTAAAAGTTGTTTATTATCTATTTTTGTATATCTATTGTCTATTACATATATTTAACATGTATTTGTTTTTAAAGAAAATTCATATTTAATAAGAGATTTCGATAATAGAAATGTAGTGTCTTACCTTTTTTTAATATCAGTATCTTTTGTTAAAAACAGTTTTATTT
Source organism: Lycorma delicatula (assembly GCF_047948215.1). NCBI lineage: Eukaryota > Metazoa > Arthropoda > Insecta > Hemiptera > Fulgoridae > Lycorma > Lycorma delicatula. The sequence continues at coordinate 99,636,191 of NC_134464.1, read as the reverse complement.
ATATTACAGAAATTTTTGTTTTTTGAGCGGAAGAAATGATATCTGCGAGACTCTTACTGTACGGTTTACAATATCATAGTATTTTTTTTTTATATCACTGCGTTTTGTTAAATTGTTCTTTTATTTTTTTATGAATTACTAATTGTTATCTTGTGGATTTATTATTAAAATTTATTGCCTGACAAGAAGCAAATTGAATTTCATGGCCAATTTTTTTTGTCGATAGTCATATCATTCACTTCATACCATATTTTTCCTTTTTTAATTAAACTAGACCATTACGAACTAATGGCCTTTACATTTTGAAAATCCATGATGTAATATTGCACTTATGCAATATTACATATGTTGAGGATTACACTTGCAGTAAGTGTAATTGTCAATTTTTATCGTTAAATTCAATTTAACCAATCGAATTTATTTCAGTTTTATTCATTCCTTTTTTAATAAAACTAATATAATCTCTCGTAAACTAATCCTATTATTTTTTTTTTAAAGAAGTGATGGGAATTAAAAAAATTGTTTCATCTTCACTACTTTCATTTACATAACAGAATTAACTATTAAAAAAAGATGTAGTATATTTTCTTTTAAATTTTATTATTTCAAGTACATTATCAAGTTTTTGTACGCTACCTAGCACTATCAACTACTACTATCTAGCGGCGCGATTCGTAAAGCTACATTAAAAAAATGAATAAAATGACATATTCGTCTCGCAGTTTATCAAATGTTAAAAGAAGTTGTCTAACAAAATTCGAGGTATTTTTTGAAAGTATTCTTTATTACTGATATAATTGAACTGAAATATAATATTTTCACGCTTATTTTTTTCCCCATTTTCATTTCAGTGTTAAGTTAGGTCATGTTTAGAACCGTAAACGTAGTTCGTTGACTTTGTGGCCTCTTACCGACGAAGTGTTAATGAACTCCGTGATATATATATATATATATTTCTTCTTTCCTTAAATTAATTCGAATTTGAAAGATCCATATGTTTAGCTATACTAACTACTATAGTGAACAGTAATAATTTTAAAAGACTATAAAATAAAGGTTGTACAGATTTGAGACTAGAATTGATTGCCTAGTATTGCTATGAATTAGGAAAAAGTAACTTGAGATATACGTTTTTTAAACGCCCACATTTATAAACGTAGAGAAATGTCACCCTAAATGATTGAACTTTGATTTCACAAATATAGGTGAAGTTTTATTTGTTATAAAGTTACAAAAATTAAGAACATACATGTATCTAAAGAATACACTATACGACAAATTAAAAAAAAAATTACAAGTTTTTTACAATGCGTACAGATTAATTTGAGACAAAAGAACAATGAAGTTATAATGTATCTGATCTGCGCTAATTTTATGTATTATCACGTACAAATCATTTACATATAGGTCTACCATTACTAATTGTATTTCAAATGTTCATGCTTTTATATTTTATCGTGGATTCATACTCAGTATTTATTATGTAGTCGTGTCGTAAATAACTTTATGGTACTTTTAAATATTGTTTATATTTAAAAATTTTATCCATTTATTTTTTGGTCTTTTATAAATTACGCACACGCAATCACTGACGGATAATCAACATCGTATTACACTTGAAAGTCTATAATTGAACCGTAAACTACTGAAATTTTTGTTTTAATTTGTTTTTTCTCTTGATTCAGCCATTCAAAAAAATGAGGCTATAAAAAAATCGATATTTGAAAGTTCACATTTTCATTTTGCTCTTAAATATTTTTCTTTTTCTTTCAGGCCAGTACTTCATCTTTTCAGAGAACTATTGCTTGTGTTCCTTGGTCCATTTTAGGTTTTCAGTACCACTTATTTCTTTCTCTGGAAAACCATATATTTACATTATTTCCTATCGTTAAAAATTGTATATGTGATTTCTAATCTTTTAAGAACCTCTCTGGTTTTCTTTAGACAAGCTGGAACTCGCTTCTTTTTGATTATCCATTTTATCAAATATTTATCTTGTTGACCTATCATTGTCGATTTTAAACAGACGTTCAGAAAATAACTCTATTTTCTTCTAATTTTATTTGATATTATTTTAATATAAAAAATTTGTTTGTATATCAAAAAGCCTTTTTATCAATTTTTGTATATTATTAAGGGAAATATATTTGTATATCAAATACGTTGCATATATTATGCGTTTCATGAAAGAGATTGGAGAAGACTTAATGAATAAACAAAATGGAAAATTACAAAAAGTAATTAGGAGAAAAGTTAATGGCGAGAATAAAAAACTTAAACAGAACCACTCAAAATAGGAAGTCTAATTAATTAGTTGGGTTATATCACGAGAGGAAAATATTCATTAAAATAGTGCTAGGGGGATCAACAGAAGATGAATTATAGAAAAAAACGGAAAACAATAAATAATATTGACGATATAAAAATAAATGTGGAATAAGGAGCTAAAAAATAAAGTTGGAAATATAAAGAATGAAGATATACGTGTGCTAGGGACCTGCCTCAGGGCAGATCTGATGTTTAATTATAGATTAACTAATTATGTTGTAATCCAATCTTATTAAATAATTAATAATTTTTTAATTTATAATAACAATAATAATATGCGAAGACATCCTATTTAGATATAAAATTATGAAAGGTGGATGTAATAGTGTAAATGTTAAATTAGAGAGTGTTGATCATGCAAGTGAATAATTAACCTTCATTGAAGTTGTTGATTTACCTCGGTCAGAAACAGGGTGTGATGTTCTGTGTTCAGTATCTTATAAACGTTTCAGAACAACGTGTATATTGGTTTGCTGTGTTACCTATCTACGTGTCGTTGTTGTGCGGTTTTAGTGCATCACACGTTACAGTATACCGTAGTAACGTATCTAGTATTATTACTTTGGTAATCTAACTCCTTTCTCGCTCGCACACCATTCTATCTTTGTCGGTTACTCTTTTGTCATAAATTTTCTTTTTAACTTAATTTCTTTTTAACATTCTCTTTTGGTTGTGTGTAATCTATAAGCGTATGTAGCTTTAAAAGCAAAATAAAATCTCTTGACCGTTAAAACAAGTGACATTACATACCCTGCTGTGATACCAAGGGGTCTTTTTTTTATTAATAGTGGTCAACTTATTATATTAACATAGTATTTTATGTGTATTATCCGTCGAATAAATTTAACAGTGAACTTATATATATATTTATTTATATAAAATTATTAAGTTTTAATCATTTTTTGTTAATTATCAAACTCTATTTTAATGTTTTGCTGAAAAACCTTATATTAAATGGTATTAAAAAACTCATTAAGTCATAATATGATTAATCAATATTAAAATACGGAAAATGTCAAATTAAACGATATTGTTTCCTTAAATTAAAACCCGAAATTATAATCAATTTAACGAACCAATTACGAGTATTAACATTGCTATCTGTACATAAATATCTTATCAGTTAATTGTTCTTGGAGTACTAAAAAATCAAAAAAGAAAAAAAACATTAAAATAATATTACAGTTTGAGAGACAAACTAAGTATTATTTTCATTGTTAATAGCTATAAATAGTATTTTAAACTCTTCAAAAATTTTTTCCTCCTCTTTTGTAGTATGTGCACACGTTATATAGAGAAAGAAATAATAATCTGGGATGGATTTTAGTATGAAACTTGAATTATCATTTTAACAGCTGTTTTTAATTCATTTAAATTATCTGAAATCGTATTAAAATGCATTAATATTTGTCAAGTAAAATTTTAACTAAAATATATTTCTTAATTTAGAAATTTATTAAAAAACATATGAAAAAAAGACATCACATGACTTCTTTGTACGCCTATTAAATTAAATATACAATTTTTTTGCTGCACTTCATTTAAACTTATTTTATTTGAAAGTGAGATACGATCCTCCAATTCTTTAATAATGTAGACAGTTACACAATTGCTAAATACATACATACGTACGTACACATATCACACCGGAACTAGACAAAATGGATTGATGGATGCTCAAAATGAATATTTCCGTTGAAATCTGAAAACCGAAATTGTTTGCAATCACAATCTTCCTTTACTTTGTACTAGGAAGTAAAAAAGATAAACAATGATTTTTTGGCGTGTTTATCAGTTCATTGATATTATTCAATTACTACTACAAACTGAAATCCAATGGCATTTACATTCTTTGTCGGGTTATATTAATTTACAATTATTTCCCTAATAAAAAACCAAACAATTAGATACGGTTAGAGATTTTACAGCACAATATATATTTATATTTTTTTTCTTTAAAAATTTCTGTTTGTTTTATTTTAGGTTTTTTTAAAGATGATAAATCGAAATTTAGAGATTTCAGTGTGCTTAAGACTTATAAAATCCCGTTCTCTTAATAAGCTATCTATAATATCCAAAGTGTTTCCTAAACAATTTTGATTCATATTACTTTTCAAATAAAATGACATTAAATGCAAAATTATACTGAAAAAGGTATTAAAATTTCAATAAAAACAAATAATATAATGTTAGGAGAAGGCATAGGCATTGCTTAGTATTGTGAAAGTGAAATATGATGATTTGATTGTTTTTAACTCTTGTCATTAAAAACGTTTCTACGTTTTCCCAAATTTTCAGATTAAAGCCATATTTTTATGTATACTATAAATAAATAAATGTAATAAATAAACTTTTATTTATTACATTAATCCAAAAAGATTAAAACAAAACTAATGTCAAATTAAAAAATTAAGGAATAAAACTTTCTCGTAAAACGGCCCAGATTATAACCGAGTAATATATATATATTTTATTTATGAATTTAGCTCAATTATTAATAAAATGTATCGAGAACTAAACTATTTTTTGTGATTTCTACCGTAAAAAAATCTATGTTTAATAAAATGGATCGTTCAAAGAATTACAAAGTACGTTAAAAACTTCATTGCTTACAAGCGGCAGGTTTTTAGTTTAAAAATAACTATTCGGCTATATTTAATTAAAAGTTTTACACATAAAGAATACATCACTACCAGCACATGCGAATCCATCCGGAAAGGGGAGCGTATTGCATCCTTCAAACACTAGTGTTTCCGAAAGGTGCATTCCTGCTAGGCCGGAAGGCGCTAGCACCGGACGGACTGAAGTGGAATCACGCCGGGAAAACGAAGCTCATACGCGGCTAGTCTCCAATGGTAAACAAATTCTCCTCCGTCAAAAGAATCGGAAGGCATTTATAATTCCGTCCATAAATAAAATAAAATAAATATAACCGCCACTAAATAAATAATTACCCGTCCGATAGAAAAAAAAAAAATAGAGCAGCGACGTCTTTTGTCCAGGTTCTGCGATTAGTAGGGAGAAACAAATTCTCCCGCTATCTTTGAATTCCGTTCCGTATAAAGAATATGAATAAACTAACTAGTTTACTTCGTATAGTAACTACTATAAGGCCAATTTATTGAATTTTATATTAAACACAACTGTTCCAAAACAGGTACTAAGTACAATTAGAGTAAACAGATGACACATTGGAAGAGCTGATATGAATGATATGCAATTAAGTGCCCAAATGGCCGATTTCGTTTTTACTCTTTCATTTACAATCAGTTTCTCAAATAACTTAAACTATAAGTAAATCGTATAATCAATAATGAGAGACAGGTATCCAGTGATACTTCCCAAGACAATACAATAAATGTTTGAACAAAGAATAATGCAATTAAAAATACAACGAATAAAACATAAGTAACAATGCAGGTAGTCGTTAATAAAGAACACATAAATCAATACGTAATGGAGTAAAGCAAAAAGTATATATGATCAACACGACAGTTTAAGTGTCAATAAAACAAAGAAAAGGAAAATATTAATCGCACAACAGTCTCAAGATCCAATACATAAAACAATTTCACGCGTCTCACATCGTCACTGTTATCCAAAAAAGGTTAATAGCTTAAGTATATACTTTGAGCTTAACCGGTGAACTTCTTCACGAATAGATTAATCGCGTAGATTTGCTTGTTCTTTGAAAACCTCCGATATGTTCTCCGATATGTTCTCCGATATGTTCTCAACATATCTTTGTTTTAGATCGTTTGAATGATGTCGATATTACTTACCATACCCCAAAGTTGTATTCTGCAAGCCCATATTGATTTTGAAAACACCTTATATAACAATAGTTTGTTATTTTACGACAAAACGGACCTCCTTTCTAGTAACCAGTTCAACCACCAAAGTTTAATATTTAATTGCTTTTTCTTCTCTCTCTCTCGCTCTCTCTCTCTCTCGTAGTTTTTATATGTTAGGTGCCAATTTTCCTTTATTTATTAGAAAAATATTACCTTTTGGGCGTTAGATTAGTAATAAGAAAACTATTTGCTTAATAATTAGTTTAGTTAAGTTCAATTCTTTGTACATATGATACTGATCTGATGATTCATGATACTTATGAGCTAGTAAATAAAAGTAATTATTCCTCTTCGATCATAAGTGAGAAGTTCGCATTTCACTTCCCAGCGTAGATTACAAACTAAGATCAAAATAACTTTAAAATTGCAAAAAACATCAAAAAGATTCAGAAAAGTACAAAAAAAATCATAAAAGTAATTTTGCTGCCGACAGAACTTATGAAGATTAAAAAGTAGAAAATAAAAAAAAAATATTTCAAAAACTTTTTAAAAACCTTTCTTATGTGGTTTTTTACTACGACATGAGCATCTCCCCCCCCCCCAATCTTTAGGCCATTCATGCATATGAAAAAATTGGCAAAAACATTAAGTTTTTAGTTTGAACTTTCATATAAATTCATATATCACCAACAAAGCTTGTTGTCAAATCCATTTTGAGATACCGTTCTAAAATTATTTTTTACCTTTTAGTGCGTGTAATTTAAGAGCGGTGTTTTAAAAACTTTTTTATATATTTTTTATTTAACTATTTCATAATTAACATTTCAAAACATTAATAAAATAAAATAATATACAAACAAATTATCAGTACTAAAAAATTAAAATTCGGTGGTTATTTACATATAAATTTTTGTTTCCTGTAAAACAATTATATAGAAAAATTGAAATAAATTAATTATACTAGAAATTATATTTTTAATTCAACAAAAATTTTTTTTATCTAATGAATTTGTCTCCTAATTATAAAATTTGTTTTTCTTTTAAAAATAGTGATAAATTAAAAAAAAAATATTATAAACGATGTTTTTTCCGTTTCATAAAAAGTTTGCGAACAGTCTCAAATCATGTAAAAAGTTTTAATGAATAAGCAATTAAATTGATTAGTTAGTTTTATTTCGTTAGCGTATTCATTGTTGGTTTTATATAAATTGTTAAAACAGTTTACAAGATTAAAACGAATCGGTTTTAAATTTAGACTGAAATATAGCGAACGTAATTCGTTTGAACAACGGGTTGTTTCAAATACGATTGACAGAGAGTATCGGGAGCTGTCCGGGTTCATGTTAATTGGAAAGTCAATGACCCAACAGGCGGGTGTTGATAAAGATAAATAGAAACAGCGACGCAACATCAGAATCTACAACGGCATAATAAATCGACAAGACCGAAGGTGTTACCTATAACATTTGATTTACGCCTGCGTAATGTTCACCCACCCGCAATGCTTTGGTGTACTGCAAATAGTATACTCTTCAGGCGTTGTATGATGCAAGTTCATGCATACAAGATAGTTGATAGGAAGTCCATGTCCCGTATTAAATATTCAGATGACCACCACTTTAACGCCTGCATCATGCATCGGTCCGAAACAGTATTCCTCTGTTAAATTCACAAGAAATGAACCCTCTTTATCGTTTCCTGTTTGTTATTCAGCAGTCCTCTAAACGTTTTCCATGTTTTTCCTTTAACCCTGTTGTTAGACCGTTATACATTATATAATCCAACCCTTATAATAGATTTCCAACCCTGCAACAACAAGTCCACTTTCCTTCTAATTGGTTCGATAAATGTTATATTATTTATAATTTCGTTGCAATTTTTTTTATCTTTATAAGAACTCAAACGTAGCAATTGTAAAAATAAATCGGTAATAATATTAATTAGTAAACAAGATGATTTCAAAATTATTACAACGTATTAAAATGTATTAATAATTATTTTAGTATCAAAAGATCGATGAATTAATTATTACTCTAATCTGCGTGGAATGGCAGTGATATTTGTCTTTATCTCAACGATCCTGAGTTTGAATTCCAGTCAGACTTAGCATCACTCACATGTTGAAATATTTATTTTTTATCCAAAAAAAGGCAAAAAAATTCAGTAACTGTAATTGGGTTACATCATGAAATTATTTAAAAAATTACATGCACGAATACATTTAAAATATGTGTATTTTTTATTTTCTTATCAATTTTAAATATATTTATTTGACCTTTATTTATGAGCGTATGTTTATTTTAGAAAAAAGTGTATTTTATTTACTTTTTTTATTGTAAAAACTGTAAGATTACAACAACAATAAAAGTTTGTTCACAAATATAATATTTAAAAATTTTATAATTTAAAAAATTATATATATAAATTTTTAGAACTAAAATATTTTCTAACGTAAATTTACATAAAATAAACTTTTTTTTTTGTCTTCAGTCATTAGACTGGTTTGATGCAGTTCTCCAAGATTCCCTATCTAGTGCTAATCGTTTCATTTCAGTATACCCTCTACATCCTACATCCCTAACAATTTGTTTTACATATTCCAAACGTAGCCTGCTTACACAATTTTTCCCTTCTACCTGTCCTTCCAATATTAAAGCGACTATTCCAGGATGACTTAGTATGTGGCCTGTAAGTCTGTCTCTTCTTTTAACTATATTTTTCCAAATGATTCTTTCTTCATCTATTTGTCGCAATACCTCTTCATTTGTCACTTTATCCACCCATCTGATTTTTAACATTCTCCTATAGCACCGCATTTTAAAAGCTTCTAATCTTTTCTTCTCAGATACTCCGATCGTCCAAGTTTCACTTCCATATAAAGCGACACTCCAAACATATACTTTCAAAAATCTTTTCCTGACATTTAAATTAATTTTTGATGTAAACAAATTATATTTCTTACTGAAGGCTCGTTTATCTTGTGCTATTCGGCATTTTATATCGTTCCTGCTTCGTCCATCTTTAGTAATTCTACTTCCCAAATAACAAAATTCTTCTACCTTCATAATCTTTTTACAAACATTCTAAGGTAGATGCAAATTCTAATAAACGCAGTTACTTTTATACGGATTTGAATACTATATCTGGATTCCGGTGTTCTTTGGTGGTCAGGTTTCAATCAACCATATTTCTCAGGAGTGGTCGATCTGAGACTGTACAAGACTACACTTCATTCACATTCATACGTATCATCCTCTGAAGTAAAACCTTACAGTGGTTCCGGAAGATAAAGAGAAAAAAAGAAAGAAATTTTTATAAACATGTGAAAACGTTTTATCTATTATCAGAAAGATTTAGTACTAACTGAATTTAGAGGATTGGTCGTATTTTTTATTATATGCTTTAAACTATAGCTTCAATTTACATGGCTATTAAAAATAATCTTTCCGATTACCGACTTGAATAACTCACGTTTAATAAATCAGATATGTGAGAGTAGAATTAATGGAAAGGAAAACTCAAACATTTTCAGCGGTTCGTACAGCTGCGGTGTAATTATTGATTTCATCGCTATGTCGATAGGAGAGAAGATTGCTGCCAACGAAAATAGGAAGACTCTTTGCGTACTGGAATTTCATGTCTGCCAGTCTGTTATCGCTGTGCAATGTAATTTTAGAAGGAAGTTTGGTGATGGTGCACCTAGTAGGCTCAGTATCCACAATTGGTATTGTAACTTTAAAGCAAGGGGATGCATTTATAAGCGAAAGTCAACCGGCTAAGCGTGTGAGAGAGAGTTCCGTACGAAGTTCACAAAAATCCTCAACTGGAACAACAGGAAATCCAAGGTTTAATTTTTAACAGGACGGGTACAACTCCAGTTTAGATATCAGATGTGAACTGAACGGGCTACTACCCCAAAGAGATGAATTGGCCGTGATGAGAGTGAATGTTTGTGTTGGCCGCCACGTTTTCCTGACGTAATACTCTGCGATTTTTTTCTTAGGGGTTATATCAAACAAAATGTATATCGGCCATCTTTATCACCTACATCTAGAATCTTCGTGTTTGCATCACAGAGGCCATTAATAGATCGTTCACCATTACAACGTGTATGGAAGGATTTGGACTACAGGCTTGATGTGTGTAGCGTGGTACAGAGAGCTCACTCTGACCACATGTGATTTGATGTTGTGAACCAAATGTAATACAAAACCTTTTCGGTTTTATTTTTCATTGATGCACTTCCATGTATCTGATTGTTTTTTAAACGGGAGTTATTCAAGTTCGGAATCGAAAAGATCATTTATAACAACCTTCTATTTTTCTTTCAAATATGTTTGTATATAAATGAATTTTTGATTTACCAAAGTATCTTTAGATATTTTATTTAGAAATATTTTAGAATTTCAATAATACAGTTACTTAAAATACCCCAAAAGTTGAACACTACGTATAATGTCAAAAATTTCCAAAATTTACTAGAATATTAATCATCTTAGATTGACATTTCTTAATCAAACATTTCATTTATCATAGATTGCTTCCTTTTAATTTTTAAAGGCTTCTTTCAAACACGTTTTTAACAATATTGTATTTGTTGTTTTTTTTTATTATTAGTTTAATATTTATTGACAACGGTTACTAGTAATTTCAAAGTAATTAAAATAAGTGATATAAATAAGTATATAGAAATAGTGATAAATAAATAACGTTGAACAAATTCATAAGTTGTATAAAAAAGAGAAAGAAAATAAAAACTTAATTTGTTGGATAGTTTATCTATACGACGTAAAAATCTATAATAAAATATAGCTACTAGCTAGGTAGCAGGACATTAGTAAGAGTCGTGGCAAATATTATATACTACTCGGTTATCAAGAATAAGAAAAAGAAGAAGAAGTAGTATGCATAGAAAAGGTAAAAAAGTAGGAGACGTGATGTGTCAGTGAGACGAAAGACGAGAGATAATGCACAAAACCTCTGAATTGAGCCCCCAAGTGGTTCTGTGTTATAATAATATCCAATCCATCTAACTAATGTCCCATCTCACGCAGTAGTAGAAAATACCGCTGTCTTAGTAACTTTTAACTTAACGTAATACCGCTTCTATTACTAATACGTTTGCTGACCACCACTTCTTTATATATATATATATATATATATATATATATATATATATATATATATATATATATATATATATATATTATATTACCGTATCGTCTACAACCACTAGTTGTATACCGTAGTTATAATATTATTATTTTTATTATTACTCTCATAAAGAGCCATTAAATAAGGATTAACCCCTTACAGAAGGAATTTATTACTAGGTCAATGACCTTATTAACAAAAAAAAGATCATATCTAACTTGTGTACTGTATACATTACACTTTAAACATTCCATATGTATAAGTAATTATTTTTTTAATATTATTATTATTAAAACTCCTTCATACGTGTTATTTAAATTTACAGTTAACGTAAATATCTTGTATATAATATAATATACTGAATTGCAGTTGTTGTTAAACCACTGTTAAATAAAATCTTGTTTGTACTTTACCATTTACTCAGTCCTCATAATATACTTTACTTCACCGACAATTATATTTCTATTTTATTACCTGTTTTATGATGTTCTAGGTAAATCCATTATCTGTTTTAGTTATATTGTGATGTTTATAATAGAAAAATGTAAGTAGTATAATGTAAACTGAATGTAGATAATGTATTGCCTAAATAATACCTAAATCTATATAAAATTTAGGTACTAAATTATAAATATATCAATGTTTTCTTGTTTGTATTGAATAATTCAAAATGGATTCAGATTATTTTTCTCTGATTTTTGTTTTTTTTTAATTTAGGAAAAAATAATCTGTATAAACATAGAATTGATTAATGGTAGATAATATTTATGTTACTTCTACAAAAAAAAAAAAAAAAAAATAGAAGAAACAAAATTAGCTTATATTTTTAAGTTACTCTTGGCAAAATAATTAGTTCATTAATGTACTTTTATTTATTTACAAAAAAATTAATAAGTTAGTTTTAAGCATCTATTTATAGATGTAATATTTCATAATTTAAAATATAATATAAATATGTCCAAGATTTGAATTTAATAACGTTAAGATAAAAGAACAAAATTATTAACTCTACTAATTGGTAATAAAAGAAATTTTTTTTAAATTTTATTTCTTATAATTACAATCGGATTCATTCAGTCAGAAACTATGAATAAATTGCATCACAATAATCACATGCAATGGAGCCTTCATCGAAACATCTTAATAGCATACATTCAAAAGTCATTTATAGTACATTAAAGAAAGAATTTCCATTAATAAAGTCGAGTGAATAATAAAGTAGTAAAAATAATTAACTCGAGCATGTTAAAAGTATAAAAGAAATATAACACCAAGAACAAATAATACCAGAAAACATAAACAGAAGTAAAATAAAGAAACAGTGAAAGCATAAACGATAAACATTTATCTAATCCACAACACTCAAGAGATGAAGCCTCGTCGCTCTGAGTATCATGAAATTCCCGGGTCCATAAACCTTTTTAGCCACCCAACATCTTCGCAGTTGTCTAGAAGGTTAAGGAAGCTAATAGTACATTTGGTTGTTAAATCTTAATTTGTACTTTAATGCGAATCAATGGAGATTGATTCCAAACTTCTATTCTTCCCCAACGGATGGGAAGAAACATTTAAAAAACTCTTGAATTTTGGTGTTCCATACCATGGCGCCCGTGTTATGCACCTCACTAATTTATTCTGGAATTCCTGAATAATTTCAATAATTCTTATGCTTATCATACTCCATAGTTTGATTCCATAGGTCCAAAATGACTTTAAAATCATTTTGTACCACAGTAGCTTGTTAAATAATGTAATTACGATTTCCTACCAAGTAACTTAGCTCCTTTAATTTGATGTTCAGTTTTTTCCTTCACATAAATCTTTCATGTTAGACGACGATCCAGGTTAATACCTAACTACCGCACACTCTCAACACGCCAGATGTAATCAGTGTATGTTTAATTTCTTTTTTTTTTTTAATTAGTTGTCGTTATTTTTATATAATAAACTGTTGATCTACGGAGTTTTCCTTAAACCTATCTGGATATATGGGATGTAACTATAGGGTATAAGGAGTAACAGCAATAATTAAATAATTTACAGATTTCAAAACGAATTGGTGAGGCCCATAACAGAGGCGCTGTGGTTATTTTACGGGTAGTGGAAATTCATGACTATCTAGGATTACCTTCTGTTTTCGAAGATATCCGAAAATTTACCAAGAGAGGTTAGACAAACATGTAAAATATCTGGCAGTAAATCTATCGGACAAAAGTGATAACATCAGGTGACAGAAACGTTTCCATGTGTTGGATCTGGGAGATATAACCGGAAGAGTGACCTGGAGAAAGAACCTAGGAATGGGAACACAGTATAAGTCTGTCACTGTGTAGTGAACGTCACTTTGTCTACGAATTACAGCTATTTATTTTTACCAAAAATATTTGTTTTATTTGAGGTGTTTTTTTTTTTTTTTTCATATATTGGTACTGATGACATTTTTTTTCTTTGTTTTTTTTTTTTTACCCGTGATTTGTTTCTGGTGCTGTGTTGAGTAATTGAGTAATGAACTTTACTTGGACCACGTATACTACAGGTTTATATATATATATATATGAGGAATTGAACCTTTATGCTTTAATGGGAGGGTTTCATCGGGGATGTCTTTTCACGTGATGATCATGAATCAAATCTACTTTAGTTTCCTTTCAGGTTCCGGTTGTAAATGATAACTGATAGACAAAAAAAAATAAATATACTTATATATATATATATATAAGTTACGTTTGGTAAATAATTAATGATATTAAAAAGTAATGTTCTATTTTGTTTTACTTCCTTGTACGGAGTAAAGGAAATATTGTGATAGCGAAAAATTTCGGTTTTCAGATTTCAACGGAAATATCCATTTTGATTATCCCCGAAACCATTTTGTCTAGTTTCATCGTGACGTACGTATGTTTACGTTGTTTACGTACGTACGTATTTATCTCACATAACTCAAAAACGATTAGTCGTATGATGTTGAAATTTTGGATTTAAGACACATCTAAGTAACATCTAGTTGTGAACCTCCCTTTCTGATTGCAATCGACTGAACCAAAAGTGTCAAAAATAAGAAAAAAACATCTGAATTTTGGGCTTCTTCTTAACCGCAGTAATAAGCCCTCATTTGAGAGCGTTTCAAATTTATATCATAAGTGGTACTTATTTTCATTGGTTCCAGACTTAAGCCAAATAAAATTTGAATTAAGGAAATATTTGAATCTCACAAGAGGAAAGCACATCGGTTCGAATCAACTTCATATTTTTTTTTACCTTTTTTTTAATTTAAAATTATTGATTTATTTATAATTATTAACCTCTGATTGTAAAAAAAAAAAATAATACAATAATTAATAATTCAATAACGATAAAAAAAAATAAAAAAAATATTAGAAGTTATTATTTATTGAAATAAAATTTTATGTTCCTTTCATTTAAAAAAAATGTATATATGTAATTTAATAGGCGTATAAGGAAGTCATGTGGTGTCCACATCAGATTTTTTTTAAACGTTTGAATGCATCTATAACCTAAAAATTGTTTACGTCGTTTTATACTTTTCGATGATTTATTCGCTTTGGGACTGATTTACATTTAAAATTCTTGATTTATATTAAAATATTTTTTTTGTAACTTCCAATGTTTATTCATTATAAAAAATGCTAATATAACTTAATTTGTTTTTTTTTTCAGAATAGTTTTTATGTTTAATTTTTAAATATTGTCAACACTATATGGTTACGAAAGTTAGTTGTTTTGTTCAATAAGAAATTTAAAAAATAATTAATTAATTCTATAATAATTTATATAATTAATTAAATTCAAAGAAATATTAAATAAAATTTATTACTGTAAAATTAATTTTATTGTATTAATTGGTAAATATATTTTATATTACATAAGTAATAGATTATTCATATTGTAAAAAGGTTACAATATAATTTTATATTAAAATTCTCAAAATAATAATCGTACAATTATATTGTAGGATGCTAGAGATTAAAGAGTAAATAAATCTATTTTATATACCATAAAATATAATAAAATATTAACGATTACAATGTTTATCATTATAAAATAATAAATATTTATCAGAATACCTACACACAGATATATATATCCTATTTGTATATTGTATAATCAATTAATAACAGTTGCGTGTAACACATTCGACTAAATTACTTTTTAAAGTTTGTAAATCAATTCATAGTAAATAAAAAATAATTTACTTCCAGGAAATCATTAATTTAAAAAAGGTAAATCCTTTTTAAATTTTCTTATTTTATTATAATATTGTAAATTTTATAAAATAATTTTAATATTTTTATTAGATATATATATATATATAAATTTCCATGTAAAGAAACAAGATATAGGATGAGTATTGTAATGTAATGAATTGATTTATTATTGAGTTACATACTCTATATGGTTTCCATGAAACTATATTCTTAAACGGATGTTATGCCCCCCTGGGGAATTTATATATATCTTAGCTTTCACGAGGGAACAGTTGAAGATTTAAATTACCTTATTATTTATTAATAACGGTATATTTTTCATAGTAATAATCATTTTTTCTGTCAAATATTCTACGCAGAGGAGTGTATACGAGTTTTTGTTTGCATATGTGCAACAGGTATCTCCTTTTTCGCCATAGTTTAATAAATACTGAACCGATTTTCAAAATTTACCTGTAAAGTGATACGTCTAAACGCGGAATGTGACATTTAGGTATTATTTTACACTAAGACTAAGAATTTATAAATATATATACACACACACACATATATATGTATATATATATTTATGCTATAATACATTAAGCTGTTTTGATTCTGATAGTGTAATTATCAATAAGTTGAAGATTATTGCTGAAAAGTAGTTTCAAATAATGAGATATAAAAATTATTTTATTTAACAATTAAATAACTTAAAAGCTTATTATAAATTAAAAACAATAGTGCAAATTTGTATAAATAACATATTATCTTACCTCAATTGTCGTAACAAGGCTATTTATGTAGGCTACTAATTCAAAAAATAAGCCTGAATATTATTATTATTATTAATGGTAAAACCCAAATAAATATTTCCGGTAATTAATTTTTTAGTAATTTTTTAAAATTATGTTGCCACATTTAAAACTGAACATTAACTAGTGATTTTTTTTTTTTTGAGTTGGCGTGTTGTTATAGTCATGAATTCAGCTGGATAAGGAAGGTAATGAGAAATCACTTCATCTTTAATTTCTATGATAAGCCTAGAATTTAATTATTAATATTCTTGAAAATAACTCTCACATTATATAATCTACAATAATGTACATCTTAAGAACACGGTAACGTAATGCAATGTCAAAAGAAATTGTCAGTTATACGTGATTTTTCCATAATATTTTTAACAATTATAACGTCTAATTTCATAGTTTATCTGTCTATTATTACCGTAAATATATGGTTGTAGCCTAACTAACATGAAAAAATGATAAGATGCCAATCATAATTCGGGATGAAAACAGTAAAGAAAATCCCTTTTGGCACACCGGAAGGTGGAGGTACATTTCACCGGTGTTAAGTAGCGGATAAAAAAGATTTCCATCTTAAAATTAAGAAAAACTTCAAATTTACTCAATACCACATTGGTTAATGTGAAAAAAGTTTCATATATTTAGCGTACGACAAGCATCTTCTTGGAATTCGAGCAATATTTTGGTCATCCCTTTCCGTAACAGTTGGTCATATCAAAAAGTGTTACAGAAAAAATTTTAGGTTACATGTTTAGAGGACTAATGACCACCTTAAACCGATTCGATACGGTGTCTATTAAGGGAAGTATGATTATTTTTTGTCTTCAAAACCCAATTTTTTTATATCAAAAAACTTTATTTAGATACGTTTTAAGCCCTTATCCAAAGAATAGTAGCAACTTTAAACGAATTCGATATTTTACTTAATGAGGAAGTTGTAGCGAAATATTTTGTTTTTTTTTAAAAAGCCCCTCCATTTCCACCCCAATGGTCCGTTAACAAACTCGACCGAGATCTTTGGACAAGTTATTTTTAAGGAACAGTTTGAAAGTGATTGGCGAAAAATTACGGCAGCTATAGTGTCCACAAAAAAGTGAAATATATATAAACCTTAAAATTAAAATAATATACTTAATAAAAAATATAAAATATAAACCTAGTTTAAAATAATATCTTAGAAAATATAAATATTTTTAAATAAATAAATTTAAAATTTACTATTAATTAATAATATTATGTAAATATTCTATTTGTTTTTTTATCCGAGTCAATAATATTATTATTAAAAATTAATGTACGAAGCTTTTTTTAAAAAAAATATACTACTTGTAACGTAAACATCATCACTATCAGAGAAAGTAATTTTTATGGTGTTTTTGTACATAACTTTCAGTCATTAAGAAAATAGAAAATATGCAATACAATAAATAATGTTATATGCTAAATGAATCTCGTATTGTCATTAAAATTTGTTTTACTTACTTTAATAAAGTATTTATAAAGTTAAGTAAAATAATTATGAAATTATAATATTTTTTTTTTTATCTGCGTCATTTTTTGTTATATTAGAATCGTGTTTACAATAATTCGTAGAAAAAAAATTTTGATTTAAAAAAACAAACCGCGTTATTTTTGAATGAAGAACTAATGATAGATATAAATCAATGAAGAGGTCAACGGTTTTGCAAAAACTTGCTTTTTTTAATAAAAACGTTTTAATTATATGTAATTTTTTGGATAGTTTATTACTTTAAAAAAAATTGTTTTTTAAAAACTAATAAATAATTTACCGTAACAAATATAGTATTAAATTTGTAATCATAATTTACATTTTCATGCTTCTGGTAGGATAAGTTTTGAAAACGACTCAAAAGGTTATTATTATACATTGGTTTTGAGGGTAATGATGTGTGAAATCATTAAACAACGCCAAAATTAACCTCTGTAGAACCGACTAGTAGTATTCATAGAGTTAACTTCATACCGACCCGACATCCTATGATTTATATACTACTACAGCTTTGCCTACCTTAAAACAACTTAATAAAATAACCTTCTTCAATTTTCAAATGATTTTCCTTTAATACTTAAAACTGAATAAATTAATGAAGCATTTGAAATAATTTAATCGATATAATCGATTATTAAATAAGTTACATTAATGTTGATTATAATATTTTTGGGCAGTTTATTTTTTCAATCGATCGCCAAAAGGATTGCTATCATAAGTAAAATTTTGGCTAAGAGTAACGTGTTGGAAGATCATCCAAGGATAGCCACCTCATATACAGTATTAATAATATGAATCAACCTTTCATGACGTAAACGAAACAATTTAAAAAATCTGATGTGGACACCACATGACATCCTTGTTAGCCTATTAAATTACATATACACATCCTTTTAAATTAAAAATTACATTAAATTTTATTTCACTAACAAATTCTGATTTTTTATAATTTTTTTTATTGTTATTATTCAATTATTTATTGTAGAAATTGTTTTATTATTTTTTAATAGATATTTAAATTTATTATTAATAGTTATTAATAAATCAATACATTTACATTAAAAAAAAGGTAAAAAACAAAAAAAGGAAATAAAGTCCGATTTGAACCGATGTGCCTTCCCCTTGTAAGACCAAAATATTTCATTAATTACAAATTTATTTAGCTATAACTCTGGAACCAACGAAAATAAGTACCACATATGATAAATCGTTGAAAACACCTTATCCCGTATTACTGCAGTTAAAAAAAAGTCTAAAATTCAAATTTTTTGATTTTGGTCGTTTTTGAACATTTTTGGTTAAGTCGATTTCACTCAATAGGGAAGGTGACCAAATAGATGTTACATCACTCCCAAATCCAACATTTCAATATTCTTCGGCTAATCGTTTTTGAGTTATGCGAGATACATACACTCGTTACATACATATATCGTTATCGATATACATACATACATTCCTCGTTTTTGAGGTCTGTACATACGTACGTACGTAGAGACGTCACATTGAAGCTAGTTAAACTGGATTCAGGGATGGTCAAAATGGATATTTCTGTGGAAATCTGAAAACCGACATTTTTCGCGATCGCAGTATTTTCTTTATGTAATACAAGAAAGTAAAAACGGATAACAAATAATAAATTCAGACAAATAATGAAGTCAAAAAATTTAAAGTAAGATAAAAACAATATAATCACAAAACGATAACCCACCGGGTTGGTCTAGTGGTGAACGCGTTTTTCCAAATCAGGTGATTTGGAAGTCGAGAGTTCCAGCGTTCAAGTCATGATAAAACTAGTTATTTTTACACGGATTTGAATATTGTATCGTGGATACCGGTGTTCTTTGGTGGTTGGGCTTTCAATTAACCACACATCTTAGGAATGGTCGAACTGATAACGTACAAGACTATACCTCATTTACACTCATACATATCATCCTCATTCATCCTCTGAAGTATTAGCTGAACGGTTGTTACCGGAGGCTAAACAGGAAAAAAAGAAGTCACAAAACAATAAAGACACCGAATTCTCAGCACAGAATCAGACGGTCGAAACAGAGTCAAACATATTTCAAATTCCAGTTTAGATTCTTAAAGTTAAAATTATTTTTAACATAATAATCATCCCGCGGGTCATGCACTCCAGGGATGATCTCATGCATTTCTCTTAATCATGCCATTAAAAATCAACGAGATCCAGTATACGTAGCCTCCTGAATCGCCTTACTTTTTCACCATTTTCAAGTTAATTAAGCGCCAGATGATTCACAGGCTTGTCTAAATTTGATATCCCTACTTTGATTCCTACTTCTCAATCCGGAATTCCAATTTGGGATTAGGATTCCCAATCCCAATTTGATCCCTACTTCTCTTCATTTGTTTATGAGGAGGTAAAATATTATAATTTTAATATTTTTTTTTTTGTATCGATAAGGTCCTATCAATTAATGGGTTATTTCTTCTACTCTTCCAGATTTCAAAAGTATTCCTAATATTTCGATTTTTTGAAAAATATTCTATTAATGCCTAGGAATTTACTGTGGTAATTTTTCAAGATCTCGAATAAATAAGAATCATTTATTGTTGATATTATCACGTAATATATACAATGATGTTCTGAAATAATACTTACATTAGTTTTCTTAAAGAAAATAAACAAATAAATAATAAATTTCAGCCCAAAACCTCGTCAAAAATTAAGAATTGGTTAAAGGTGGATTACGGTGCCGTAATATATTTCCTAATATGTTATCAACAAATTTTTGTATATTTTTTTGTTTTTTTTTAGTCTTTCATTTTTAACCGTATTCTTTCATATTTTTATTTATATAACTAGTTATGTCAACTATATTTTAACTGAAAAGGTAGTATCGAGAAGGAAATTAGTGACTTCTTATATCCTTTATATCTCCCTTACAGGCCCTTTTTAAAGGTGAAGATAACACAAAATGTTTAAAGGATTAAGAACATACGAAAGGCTCTAGGGTTTGAGAGTATTATGCTTAGGATGATATCTGCATTATCGTCTAGAACTATTTGTTAGACGGAAATTATTTAATGCAATCTTTAAGACAACTCATTACTAATCAGAATGGAAAGTATTAAAATTAACAATGATCTTAAAAGCTGAAAAACCTTTGCAGGAAGTATTTTCGTATAGGCTTATAAGGCTACTACTAATTTTATATAAATCGTTTGAAAGACTGCTCCTGTGCAGATTATGGTGAACGTTAGAAAGCAAAGGAGTGATACTCGACCATCAATTCGGCTTTAACTGGAGTCACTCAACAGCGGAATAAACCAATTGAGTTAGTAATGTTATCGTCAGGTCTCTAAAAGCTATTGTTTGGCGGCCTTTTTGAAGGCCGAAACATCTGACAAAGTTTGGTTGCTTGGTCTTCAATCCAAATTAAAATTGTGCCTGAAACAATCTTATTACTTAATCCTGCTATTTGGATGGTCGCTTCTCACGAGTTAACGAAAAATTTAGAGATGTCTAAGTTTTTCAACAATAACTCAGGAGTTCCACAAGACTCAGTTCTGAAGAAAGACTTCTTGTGCTTTATCTTGTTGATGGACCGTTATGATGATACCACTTATTATAATTATTTTTGTTTTATTCTCCGTTATTCATATTTATGGATGCTTACGTGTGTTATTTATCTATTGTTAAAGTTAATGTTTTATTTATTGCTGTTCTATTTACATATCCGGCTTGATTAACGGTGTGAAGATATTTACTATATTTTCAAGACACTATTAAATATTATCAAGTTATTTCACGGTTACTAGTATTTATTCATATTAACTGTTTTTCTACTCGTTGAGGATTATCATTGGATGATCCTATTGCAAGTGATACTCGGTTTAGAGAATTATACTTCAGTATAACAGTGAAGCAGATTGTAAATAAACGAATTCAGCAAAAAGTATATCCGTTTTATATGTATGTATGTATATATATATATATATATGAAGTTAATTTAAATTGAATAGATGTTTTATTGAATACACAAATCATATTATATTGTATCTGTGGAGAAAAAAATTATTACTCAATTTAATTTCCAATTTCATATGAATTAAGAAATATGAAGATCTAACATTGGTATCTGATAAAACATATTTCAGTTGGCAGTTTTACAATAGAATACCAACCGTAACAAAACAATAAAAGAAGTACAACTGCGGATAAAGGATCTCACCGCAATATATATATATATATATATATATAAAACATAGTTTTTGCGTATCTTGATTATCTTATAAGGAATCCTGTTTTGTATAGGTTATATGTTTGTATAACCTACCTATCTATACTTATGTTCATATAACAATTTGAAATAATGCATATTTTTACTAAACAAAACATTTTTACCAAGTATATCTTTATTTTAAGAAGTACACACTTCTCCTGTATAAAATACGGGACAAGTAGAAGAACTTTTACGGGATAAGACTATGTGTAGTCCAATAGGTTTATTGTTTTAAATTTTTAAACAATATCTTGTTTAGAAGCATTATTTTAAGTTAATAAAGAATTATAATAATATAATAAAAAAATTATTTGAGAGTTCACAAAAGATATTTTTCATTTTTTGACTTTAGCCAATTTAAACAGAAAAACAGATATATGATTATTTTTTACTTACCGCGACATATTATTTAGGAATTTCTATTTACACATGTTACATTACGACACTGAAAAGTTTCTCTTTTGACTGAAAATACTAAGAACACATTATAATATTAATTAAAACTTTTCGAAAAGTTTTAAAAAAGGGTTTCTTAACCAATAAAAATTAATCAGATTTTAATTATCTTATTAACATGTATTAAGCCTTTTTTTATAGTACTAGTTTCATGCAATTTTCCACTTATAACGTTTTTTATTCTGGTTGTTTTAATAAGTTATAAATTATTTTATTTTTATTTTAGTAATGTGTGAGTTACAATCTACTCAACTAACGAACAATAAGCAACCCTCCCCAACGGTTCAATGGAATGAGGATGATATTTATGGGCATATAAATAAGGTATAGTCTTGTACAGACTCAGGCCAACCATTCCTGATATATGCGGTTAATTAAAACCCAGACGTCAAAGTACAGCGGTATCCACTGTCTAGTAATCAAATCAGAATATAAGCATTAATATTTACTAGGAATTGAACCTTGGAATCTGCGACTTCAAAAATCAGCTGTTAAACTGATTTGCGACGACGAGTTAACCACTAGACCAACCCGGTCGGCTTTAAAATATAACTACAAAATTTTCGTAAGTTTTCAATGAAAATCTCCATAAGTTTTTAACATTTTATGTATGTATATTAAAGTTCAATGACTAATTTCTTGAACACAACTTCACGCGAATCAAAAGCCTCACAAAATTATCTTAGCAATTTTTAAGAATAAAAAGCAAACCATACCAGATTTACTGGCCAAGCGAAAAGTGAAATGATTTCTGGCTTTCCTTTTCACTGAGCCAAATATAAGGATGCAAAGCAACATGCCAACCAACATGTAGGTGATCGACTCTAAAAGTGATAATTTTATTCTATTCATCACAGGGATTGATTGTATTGTGGGCATCAATATTTTCAAAGAATACAACTTTCTGGCTGGTTCCTATTATCTCTCATTTGCTTTACGTGTGCTAAAGCTATCGGAAAAACTGGGATAGGTAGTGTAAAGCAACCTTACGTGCTTAGATAGACACAAATACTCTTCAGGTAAGTAATGGAGCAATTTTACATATACATTTTGAAATATTTGTTGTTAACATATTGTTTTTTTTTATTAATTTTAATTAACGTTTAAAATACATTTTAACAATAAATATTTAAACAATTTTTTAAAAAATTTAATAAAAAAAATATCAGAAGTTATTAATGAAAAAAAATATTATTAATTAATATCATTTTAAAAAATGTGTATATTTAATTTAATAGACATATAAGGAAGTTATGTGGTGTCCACATTAGAGTTTTTCATCTAAATATAGGACATGTTATTTCTAATTAATTTTTCTATTTTGTCACCTAAATACAGGTTCGATCTATTTAAAAGTAAAGTCATTTTAAAAAAAATACATTATTTTACAGTTTTTGTTTTTAATAAAAATTTTTATAATAAAAAAGAATTGCGTAGATTTACAAGAAAGTGTTTGAGGAATTAATTTTATAAGTTTTTTAATCATTTAATGAATGATTTATCAAGATTAAAACTCATCGAAAAAGATCTAACATTGCCATAGATGTAAAAATTGTACTTAACGGTTTCTCCATTAATTTGATTAGAAATTAATTCTAAACCGCAAAACTTTCACGGTTTTTATCATTAGATTATTACAGTGAAAAATAATAACAGCCTAATTTATATTTATTCATTGATTTTGTAGAGAAAGCCAGCCACCAATATGCTAAGAAAATCATACAGTTTTGGAATACAGTTACATACATTCAGCCGCGTAAGTTTACTAATTAAGAAAATGGCTAGTCAATATTTTGAAAATAATTTTATTTATCGTACTGATGTAGGCTCTCTATTTTATTAAACGCATGTCGTAAACTAAGGGAAAAAAATTACCAAGCCTAATATGAATTTACGTACAAAACGAAGCGACATTATCCTGTTCTAAATGCAAAAACACGATTGAAACTACAGTACGGTATTATAATTCTATAGATGGTATAAAATGAAAGTTGAAAATATTGTAGGCTGCAGTATAATTACGAAAGAATGGATTAAAAGAGGGGAAAACATGGAACGAGCGAGGAGAGAGGAGAAACTGATGCGGTATGAAGAATTGAATAAATAAGTGAGGAACAGTTTGTTTTATGATGGATGTAATATTAGAAGAGAGCGGAGAGAAACAAACGTTGACGTGTACACGTCGGTTGAAGGAGAGTTTGCCAGTCTAATTGTAAGCAATTGTAATTAGTCGGTAATTGGCCGATATAAAGGACGGACGATAGACGGGATAATGAAGTATTGTTACCGAGGATGGACAACATTACTGCATTAGCATACAGGAAACCAATTAGGTGGGTCGGAGATCGCGACCTTCGGAAAACTTACCGACGACCAATCAGCATGGGAGATTTATTTCTTTTGACAACGCCCAGATATCACTGTCTCTTTTTCTTTATCTGTTATACACATACACACACCCGCATTTACGCGCGTGTGTGTATATATATATATATATATATAAACAAAAATGTACATCCATATATGAATATATATACTCAAATTACAGATGTATACACGTGTTAATATCATGCATACAAACACATACCGTACAATGTATAATATTTGCATAAATTGAATTAAAAGTCTTTTTTTTTATTAAAAATAATTTTTGTTTCAAAAAAACATAATAAACAAAGGCAAAAGTATGTATTTTTATAAATAAATAATTGTTTATTATTCTTATTATTGTTATTAGTAGTAATAGTAGTAGTGGTAAACACAATTTTTTTATTTACCAATTAATTATTCTTAGAAACTATTTTTATAATAATTTTTAACTCAAAATAAAAATTGTACTAACATTAAAATACAAAAGCGTTTCTTTTTAAACTAAAAAAAAAAAAAATTGTATGTCTTTCTCGTTAGTTGGCCTGAGCTTATTATAATACTAATCCTATATGTAATAAACTGCCCTACTTGAAATATCTGGTATTACTGTAGGCATATGTCTGATCAAATAAATTTTAAGTTTTACTTTTACCAAATTTGAGTAATTAAATATTTCCTATTTATTAAAGAATTAACTCTACACTGTTAATGGTTCTTAACAGAAAGGGATACCTCAATTCCATTTCATAGAATCTATTTATGCTATGAAATAGAATATCTATTTCATTCTTTCTTATGGTTTTAAATCATGTGAACCACCTTAGATATAAAGAATACTAATCAAAATTTCAGCCTCTGAAAAAAAATGCTGTCCATTATACTACTACTATACAGATAGTCTCTTTGGGAGAAATAGATGGAGTTTTTTACATGTTTGACCAAATATCACGTATGTTTCAATGAGCCTAACATGTTGATAAAAAATGTGATATTCATCTCGGTGAAGGAGGAAAGCGAAATTGCTTTACTTTTCAAAGTATTTCTGGAATGGCATGTTTATTTATTCTTCCTATATTAGATTTTTATCTTACGAAAGATACTAATTAAAAATCAATAGAGAAAAATATTCTATCATAAACGGAAATGGTGTATTAAGTCAGAAAATTTGTAGTTGTTACCTTGTTGAGGGAGGATCTTATGTTCAGTCTGCATCAACGATGACATGTTGACGGAAACTTCACTTCCGTTACTTCTGTCCAAAAAATTAAGTTTTCTTCATTTTTAAAAGTAAAGTTTTATGAAAAATTGTTACGGATAGGTCGTTTGGCCTAATTACCTAGAACCTTACAGCAAAATTTCATAAAAATCAGAATAAGAATTTGGTTATAACCGATTCATAAATACACAAATAGATGGCATATAAGTTAAAATCGATTTGGCTTTGCACGGTCAATTAAATTAAATCAATTTAAAAATTAATTTTTATGATGAATTTATTGCTTATTTCTTCATTAACACAATAATTGTTATTTGTTTATCTAGTAATATAAAAGTTTTTTAAAGGCTCTAAAAACAGGTTTTTGATTAAATTTGATAACGAAAGATTACGAATTAAAATAAAATAATGCTTTTAACGTGATTAATTTATTTCCCTACTTTATTAAAAAAATAAGAAACGGAAATACTAAATTTTAATAATTAAAATTATTATACAAAAATTATATGCATTTTAAAATAAAATAAATTTGTATTTATAAACACAAATAAAATTATAATTTTTCTAGTTATTGTTTGTGACGCTAGTGATGCTGGTAAGGAGAAAATACAAGTATATTGTAACATCAAATTAAAGGTGTAGTTATTACTGTCATTAATATTTTAATGTTCATTTAATACGACATGTGCAGGTATATAATAATAAATTTATGGATCATATAGTGTTCATTATATTACCCTATAATGTATCACATAACATATTGTTAAATAAATTAAAAAAAAAAAAATTTATGGCTTTAACTTAACATTAACGATATGTATTTAAATATTACCGTTTCATCTGCGTTTTACTTGTACGATGTGTTTTACTGAGAAAATACAATGTAAATTATGTATCACTGTCTATTTTATTTATATTTCCGTTACAGTTTAAAACCATGATTAATTTAAAAATATTCTAATTAAATGGAATTATTTTTATCATATTTATTTATTTGTTTTTTGAATTATGAAAGAGCGGGAATCAACAGCTGTGATCCTTAGCCCAGCGGAAATTGCTAGCGTATGAAAATATACCATGCCTGATCGGGATTCGAACCCGGGACCACCAAAGAAAATGGTGGGACCTACCTACTCAGCCACGGAGGTCCTATTTTATTATAACTTTTTTTGTACACGCATTTATCAGATAATTCATAAATCTGTATTCGGTTGTTATCGTTCTAAGATAAAAAACAATTGTACATCTTTATCAATGCCTTTAGCTTATAACAACCCAATAACAGTCAAGTTTTATATATACTAGAAAATGGTAATATTATTAAGATTAAACAAGTTTTTTACCTTATAATTTACCAGTATTTATTTCTCTCCATCAGACGGATGGCTGTTCTGTCTACAGACGCCTTATCAGTTTTGATACAGTACCGTTAATTAAGTTCTAGTTAATTCATACCTTACTTTTTAACCGAATTCAATTATAGACATTTCGTTTACGCTACATATTTTTATTTATTTACTTTTTTTAATGTAATAAGTTCAAGCCCTAATCTTCATTACCGATTGAATTACACGTTTTTCTCTTAGATCGAACTAAAAAATGTTTTGTTAATGATACCGTTGTAAATTTTTTACATAGCTTAATCCTGTGTTGTTTTTTTTGTATCTCAAATTAAATTTACAATCGATTTCGCAAATTAGAAACTAAAATTGTATTTCGTGACAATAATGAAGTTATAAAGAAATTTCTCTTGAAACATCTTAAATACATTCTAGACATCAACAGTAAATCAAAGGTAGCATAAGCATTAAGTTTTTTCCGGTCTGTAATGAACAGAAATCGTAATAATGTCCAGTACTCCGAATAAAACCTCAAAGTAAAAAGAAAAATAGTAGCATAGAAACAAATAACGTTAGAAACATAAATGATCATAAATGTAAATTTTGATGATGCATAGTTTAAGAAGAAAAGAGAAGAGAAGAAGAGAAATATATCTTTCTTTAAGATATATAAAGAAAGCTGACTTTCGAAGTTGTAAGAATTTCCCGGAACGCGGCTTTAGCCGCGTTCCGGGAAAGCCCTCCTACACTTATGGTTTGTTTCTGATGCACGACTTACACACACAATTTAATTTAAAATATTTAAAATTTTATTTAAATATAAAATTTTTCGTTTATTTAATTCAATGATTTTAATAAAAGCGCGCGCGCATACCGTATTTAATTCGCACGGCTGTGGCGGTACTGGCGGTGACGATCGGCAGTAACTAAACTAATCTAATTTCACAATTTAAATAGAACGAATTTCGCTTGTATGGTCGGCGGACTGATGCTGTTGCGAGGCTTAATGCATCAGGTACCAAGTCGTCCGGGTGATCGAGTTCGAGGCTCAGCCAGATCGAGTTACTTTTTTACACTTAAATGCTTACTTAAAACGTAAATGAACAATTATCATTCATTTACTCGTACATCATGCTAGTCTCTTCTGTTATTTGATTGCCAGAAAGACCGTATAGTAAGTAAAAATGAAAAAGACACAGAAAGGAAAATAAATTCTAAGTGTAAAACATTGTTTTACACCAATACTGGTGTAAAACCTAATTTCGCTTTATTATTATATTTAAAAAATATTTTCCTATGTTTTGAGAAAATAATTTAATAATACATTATTGTTTGTCGCTAATATTCTTGATGTGAGTAATTTTCGCATTAAATATATATATATATTTAAATTAGAATATAAATGATGGTTTTTTTCTGTAATAATTCAATGTAAGTTAAATTTTACTTTGTAATAAAGCTTATTTATGCTACTGGTCTTTTAGTGTCAATATAACCTCAAAATAAAGAAAAGATTTTATATATCATGTATAAGGTCTTTTGGTGCCTATGTAATCTCAAAATAAGGAAAAAATATTTTAGTGGATCAAATGTTATATATCGACGACGATATTTAAATAATAATCTTTTCTGTCTCTGTCAGCACTTACAATCGGTACTTCATGGAAGACCATAAGCAAATTTGAGTCTGACGGTAATCAACTCAACTGAAGAGAGGTCCCGATGAAACCTCTCATTAAAGCATATAAAGGTTCATCACCTCATATGTAAGAAAAGCACTTGTACAAGTGGTCCAAGTAACTTCCAAGGCGGTCCACGTACCAGAAATAAAAAAATTTCTTTGGTGGTCGTAGCACCAGAAATAAATTGTCATCAATACCAATATGTTGAAAGCAACACTATAGATAAAACAAATTATTGGTGGGTAAATAAAAACAGCTATAATTCCTGGACTACTAAAAGTGACGTTCACTTCTCGGTGTTAGCGTCATTCTGTGTTCCCACTCTTAGGTTCCATTTCCCGGTCACTCCTCTGGTAAGATTTGCTAGATCCCCGCACATGGAAAAGTATCAGTCGCTTGATGTCATCAATGTTGTCCAATAAATTTACTGCTTGATAATTTATATATTTATTTAACCTCTGTTTGTACCCCGAGTCAATTGTTTGGATCTATTCGTAAGCAGAAGATAACACTAAATAGATATGAAAATATCTAGCCCTAAAAATTCACGGCTCTTCTGTTACGGTCCTCACAAATTTATTTTGGAATCTCTAAATTATCTTAATACTGTTATTAACTAATAAATAATATAGTAATTATATTTCAACAGATAAACTACGTATATTATAAAAGCTATTTTATACGCTATTATATCAATTCCATATTCTCATGCAAATTGTTTCGAGTTTATATAGGTGAATTAATCGCCTATAGAAAAATATCAACAATTTCATTTAGATCATTTTCAACGAAAACGCCCCAATTATTGTGATATTATTTTCAGTCCTTAATTTACCTGAAAATAATTAAAGAAAATCATTTAAAAAATTATTAATCTTTAAAATCTTATATTCTTATTCTTTTCAGCCTCCGGAACCACCGTCTCGTATTACCTCAGAGGATAAATGGAATGATTGAAAAAAAAAATTATCTACAGATAATAATATATATATATATATATATTAATATATACATATATGTATAATTATATTTATTGTACCTATATATGAATTCTTTATGTAACTTTTTTTACTTGGAACCGCGTTTCTAATAGTTTAGTGTTGAACATTGTTTTGTAGATATTGATGACTAATTTTATTCATAGTAGAATAATTTTAGTGTCAGGCACCGATTTCAATCAGCATAAATTCTACGCTTTATAACGATGACTCAAGAAACTTTGTACTACTGAGCTAAACTTATTACACGTAGTCCATACATTTGAAGTTATTTACTAATTTTTAGAATTACTATTATTATAAAATTTAAATTTACAACCCCTTTTAGTAATTTATGTTTTGTAATTAAATAAATTAGTTTGTAATTAAATAAATCATATAAAATAGAAAAAAAACAAATATTTTATATTCAAACATAGATAGAAATACGTTACAAAATGTTATAAATAAATAAGCTTAAGTAATGGAGAGGGATTTTTTGTGATCTAGGGTGAGAGGGGGTTGTTGGTATACTACGACACGCACCGAGTTCAAATTATAGTCCTCTTTGTGTTGAATCGTAAGATGGAGATGCCGATCCTTATAATGATTGTCCTGGAGAGGTCATAGGTGGGCGCAAGAATCCGCGGCCATCGCCCCTTGGTAACTCACAACTCACTCGCCTGGTGCCCTACATCTCAGTTGTCTTTATGTCTGTCAGTCAGTCAGTCACTCACTCACTCGGTTCAACTTGCCTTAGTCTAAACTTATAAAGTTAAACGTAAAGTGGAATATAGATTATTTCAACTGGCACAGGTGTCAGTCGATCTCAATCGGTCAGTTGCGTCAACCTTTTAAACAAACTAAGTAGTCCGTTACGCGAATATTGCATTTATACATATATTATTATAGAATGTGTGTGTGTGTATTATACACCTATCATATTTCTGATTAATCAAACATATATCGTTTTGTGGGTTACCGGAATTGTAACCTCATTAATTTCAG
This sequence comes from Lycorma delicatula, assembly GCF_047948215.1. Classification (NCBI taxonomy): domain Eukaryota; kingdom Metazoa; phylum Arthropoda; class Insecta; order Hemiptera; family Fulgoridae; genus Lycorma; species Lycorma delicatula. The sequence continues at coordinate 99,605,089 of NC_134464.1, read as the reverse complement.
AGAAAACATATTCTGTTATAATTGTGACATCAAATTACGTTCCAGTTTACAATCATTTAATTTATTAGGAAATTTCAAGAAAATTTTTTTTTTTTTTTATTTGCATACAAAAAACTTCTTGATTAATATTTTTAATAAATATTTCGAATGTAAATTCTTTATTTTATGCAAAAATAATAATTAGTTGTAATTTGTTATATTATTTGTTACTTTTTCCTTTTAACTATCGCTTCGTTTTTCTTAACTGATTTACGATACTTCAAAAGCTTAAATTTTAAACCTCACCTTTTTCGATTGGATTAATTTCTACCTATATTAATACCTTAAGAACTAATACCTTAAGCACTAAGGATTAGGCAGCTAAACTGAAGACTCAAGGTACTTTCAAAAGTGGCATGACTATAATAACTATTACATATACTACAAAGTATACTATTAAGTTTTGAGTAGAAAGGTTTGCTGCTTTCTTCATACTAATACTCATTGACATTGCAAGACTAACGAAATTTAGGTGATGTTTAACTCAAAATGTAACATTTTCATTCAACTCACTTAAGTGTACATAATGAGAATATTACCGTCAAAAAATGTAACTTAAAGCCGAGAATATATTAGGTACTTACATGTGTCACGGTAATGTAATAGACTGGAACAGATAATGGCAAAATTACATTATTTTCCTTCCAAAATTTTTACACTAAGAAGATGGAAAATATTATGTTTTTAAATGTGAACTTATAATTATTAAACGTACTTTTAGGTAGATATCATAAGAAAACGACCTATTGTAATGGGTATCAAGATTCGACTTCCGAAAAATTTCGATATATATTTGCGTTTCACATCCCCCAGATCCCAAAACCACCGTTAGTTCAAAAGTTTATATATATATTTCACTTTCTTGTACAAACGATAACTGCCGTAATTTTCCGTCAATCACTTTCAAATTAATATATAAAATATAACGACCCAAAATCTCGGTCGAGTTCTTTAATGGGAACAATCAGATTAAGGGGGTGGCAATAGGGGTCTTTATCGAAAAAAAAAACAAAATATCGCTGCAACTTTCTTATCAAGTAAAATATAGAATTCGTTTAAAGTTCCTACTATTCTGTAGATAAGGATCTAAAACTTATCTATGTAAAGTTTTTGATATCACCAACCATTGGCTCAGGGGGTGGAAAAAATGGGGTTTCCAAAACAAAAATAAATCATATCTCCCTTAATAGGCACAGTATAAATTCGGTTTAAAGAGGTCCTTAGTTCTCTAAAGATCACCTAAAATATTTGTCTGTAACAATATTTGATATGGTCAAGCCTTACGGCAAGGGATAATTAAAATCTTGCTGGAACTGTAAGAAGATGGGGCTTGTATGCTAAACATGTGAAATTTTTTTCACATGCAAGCATTGTCATATTGAGTAAATTTGACGTGTTTCTTAACTTTAAGATGGAAATCATTTTTATCCCCGACTTAGCACTGATGAAATTTACCTCCGCCTTCCGACGTGCCGAAAGGGATTTTTTAAAATTATTATTAAATTTATTTGTGAATTTTTATTTTAAGTTAATTTTTATTTTATTTTCATAAAACTTTTCCAGTCAAACGTAATTTTAGTATTTTTTTATCTAATCAGTATAAATAAATTTTATATAGATCTACATTTTTAACAAGAATAATCATGTTAAAAAGTTTAAAAAAAATAGAATGAACTTTTATTTAAAACTCGTTAAAAAAAAACAACAAATTACATGAAATAAAAAAAAAAGACGGTAGTGAAAACAAGGTTTTGGATGCTGGTTTTGTTGCAAATTAAATTATCATACAGGAGGAGGACTCTCTTGTAACATAGGTACACAGAATGAATTTTACTCTTTACTAATACCGGACTGAGTGGGCGATCTACAATATAAAAGAAAACTAACCTACGCCCCATCGAAAAGCAAAAGAGAAAGAACATTAAGGATTACTAAGAAAAAGAGTGCTGTATCGTATAGTATTCTATAGTGTAATAACTTTTATTATAAAATATTTTATGAATGGAGGCCACTGCATTACATAGTTCATTGTTATTTAAATATTTAAATGAGATATAAATTGTTATTGAAATAAAATATTATGGAATGCGATGTGAAATTGAATGAAAATCATTCGTTTCGATTTATTAAAAGATAAGTACGTACTTTTATTTTACTACGTGTAAATTTATTTGCATTTTTATTTTCTTTCTTTATTGTTTACGGTTACTTCGAAGGCTGTACTTAATTTAAATAATAGTCTACGTGTTATATAAAGCTTACATGATATTTAAGGAGTAAAATTGTATCCTTGAAAGATATTCCTCAATTAAAATTGCTACTACTAAAAAAAAAAAAAAAAATCTAATGGCAAATTCTTTTTATCTGATAAATTTGTTACCGTCAGAATGTCGACATTTTTCTGTGAATGTCGACACCTACCAAATACGTCGGTAAAAGACGAAAATATTTGCTTATATTATTATACATCGTAACTTCGCCGGTATATGTCGACAAACACAAATAAGCTTTGGTGGGGACAAAACGGTAACTAGAAATTGAAAAAATCCCTTTCGGTACGCCGGAAGGCGAAGGTATATCTCACCGGTGCTAATTAGGGGATAAAAAATATTTACACTTTAAAGTTAAGAAAAACTTCAAATTTACTCAACACGACAATGGTTCCATGTAGAAAAAAGTTTCACATGTTTAGCATACAACAAACCCCCATCTTCTTACAATTCTGGCAACAATTTGGTCATCCCTTGCCGTAAGGGGTGGTCGTATAAAAAACTGTTTCAGAAAATTTTTTCGGTAATGTTTAGAGGACTAAGACCACTTTAAACCGATTTGATGCTGTTCCTATTAAGGGAGGTATGATATTTTTTGTCTTCAAAACCCCATATTTTCCACTCCCTGGCCAATGGTTGGTGATATCAAAAAACTTTACCTAGATAAGTTTTAGGCGCTTATCCAAAGAATAGTAGAAACCTTAAACGAATTCGATATTTGACTTAATAAAAACGTTATAGCGATATTTTTCTTTATTGAAAAAAGCACTCCATTACCACCCCTAAGGTCTGATTTTGCCCATTAACGAACTCGATCGAGATTTTGGCACGAGTTATTTTGAAGGAACAATTTTAAAGTGAATGGCGCAAAATTACGGCAGTTATCGTGTCCACAAGAAAGTGTAATATATATATATATATATATTAAAGTTTTGACTGACGATGGTTTTGGAGCCTGGGGGATGTGAAACGCGAAGACATGTAGAAATTTTCTGGAAGTCGAATCATGACACCCATTACAATAGGTAGATTTCTTATTATATCTACCAAAAACAATATCACCCAACACTAATCTCTAAGCTAAATAGATTTCGAGAAACCCTTGTAAAAAAGGAAGTTTAAATTTAAGTCAAACATAGCCTACGGTCTCGCCCGCTAACCTTGTCTAATTAACGTTAAATATACAAATTATACATCTTATTCTTCAACACTGTAAGCGTTTAATCAATTTCACTGCACTTATAAAAGAATTTAATCAAATTTTATAAACTGAAAGGAGTAAGCAGGATATATAAAATAAACTCAGGTCGACAATTTGGTATCCATTGTCTATTATTCAAATCCGTATAAAAATAACGTAATTTTAACAGGATCTGAATCTGAAAACCTTCAACTTCGAAAATCAGCTGTTAAACAGTTGATATCCGACAATTTTTAATGTTTTGTCTTCCTTCTACAAAGTAAAGGAGGTATTGCAATAGCGAAAAATTTCGGTTTTCAGATTTCAACGGAAATATCCATTTTGATTATCCATTATTGACATTGCATACTAAAATATATAGTCAAATTTTAAAAATACCCGTAAAAATTACCCAAAAATAATTCACTCCAAAAAAGTTCTATTCGAATCAGAGTTTACAAATATTTTTTTTTATAATGATGTTTGAGATTCCTTTTATATATATATGCTGTTAACTTTTTTAAACAATCCATTATAATTCAGTACTGTTTAACTAGCAGTAAATATACATATAACAGTTGTAATGCATTATAATAAAAGACGAATATATATGATACCGTAAAATGTAATGACATACTGTACATATAGGTACTTGGGTTATTAATGTATAACTCTTATGGAAGATATAGGTTTATGTATGTAGTACTTACAGCCTATCACAATACCTTATTCTGTACTTATAATATACCGGTATGAAACGTATCAAATAATATTTACTTTACGCCGCTTTCTGTTTGTGTGTGTGTGTGCGCGCGCGCACGTTTATATATATATATGTGTGTGTGTGTATAAATGACAGAAATGTTGATCATACAGTACCGCACCAACTAACTGCAAATACCGTGGAGTGAAAGTATGACCGGTGCGTGAGCAATCGCGTGTTTATGCCGTGTCTTCTATGATCAACGTCTATACTCTTTATTTCTTTGATATTAAAAAAAAAAAAAACACCGGTCTGTACATCACTCCACAGTGGGTGGGCGGTTCATTTTATGCAGTAAAATCCTTCATGACACATTAGTAATGCTACCTTTCTATACGGTATTAGCAATGAATGCCCTACTACATAAAAACATTTGTATATATTATAAAAATAGTAATAATAATAATTATTATTACTATCATCAACACAATTAGTATAAATGTTTAGTATATTAATATTACAATAATAACATCCCGTTATAATTGTTAAAAATTCTTCACGGTAATATAATTTATATGATATTTCTTTATATAAAATAAATAAATAAATAAAATGTTTTTAATTAGTGGCTTGCATGAGTTATTTTATTTTTCTCTTAAAATATTATTGACAAAAAAATTCAGGAAAAGACTGGGTATTAAAATTTGATCTGATGTACAAAAACTGAATACGCGTAAGTCAAGATAAATAATTAAAAAAGTAAATATTCTTCAGTATTTTATTAAACATAAATGTCTATAATGTTTATAAAAAAATAAATTATACGTATGGGAATTAACGGTCGAATATTTTCCCAGCTATCATCGAAGAAGGAAAAATTTAATAAATTTTCTTTGGATTATTTAGTAGAGAAGTAAAATTGACAGGTATTCTCAGGTTATTAAGAGACAAAATAGAGTTATTATATAAAGAAATTTAGATTAACGTGAAATAATATATTGACATGACACCTACAGTTTTTACAAATTCTTCAAAGAATAATACGGTATTACTTTCGGCCACAAAATGAAATTCCGGGTGAAACTGAATTTTCTTTATGTTTTGAGGTATAAAGAATACAAAAATGCTATTCATGTATAAAATTTTATGGCTCAAAAGTCTCCATAACTATAACATCAATTTCATTGAAAATTAGATTTGCTCTATTAGTGTATCTAAAATTTTGCATATGAAACCTTGATGAAGATTGGTTCAATTGTTCTTCAGTTACGCTCAATTTAAGATCGACAACAGACAACTAATCTCAATTTGAGATCAATTTGACAGTATAGTGGTGTACTTTCGTATGCATTTATACAGCGAGTCACAGTGGTGAGCGAGTTTAAATTTGATGCTTATGTGTAGAATTTACTGGTTAATCGAACGTATATAATGCGTTGTATTCTGAAAATCAGTGCGTTTTTGACTGCGGAATAATGAGGGAAACGAAAATTCGGTCTTCTTGCGCAGAAGCGCAAGAGTTTTTAAAAATAATATGTATGTATTTTAAACACGATCAGACAACTTTTATATGAAATTTTCAGAAAAATTATGAGATCATCCTCGATTGTTTAAAAAAAAAATTAATGCGAGATAAAAAAAATCAATAAATTAATATTTATTGATTAATGATGGCCTTTACCCGAGGATGATTTTTTTATATACTCGTAACTGTATTACTAATTCAATCTGATTCGGTAAACATATGTGATATTTGTAAACCTTGACAATAGAAATTAACTTTTAATTTTATAGAATACGATAGTCTAATATTTCATATTAGTATCATCGTCCTTGATACCAGAGAAAGTCGGTTTACTACAGACAAACAAACATGAACGAATGCTTGTTTATAACGATGGATATTCCATTTGCATACATAGATTTCTTAAGGATATCTATGTTTCTGTTCGTTCGTCTAGTGTGAACCGGTTCTAAGATAATTCATTCTGCTCTCAGAAATATATTTTTTTAATGTATTCTGGCTATCTTCTCTACCACCTAGTAAGTTCTATATATTTTTAAAGTTAGGTTTTTCGTACTTATTTAAATACAAAAGTTTACAGTTAGTTGAATATAATAAACTAATTGAAACGTTAGTTAAAATTTATTGAGTGTTTAATAAGATTTTTGGAATGTAAATTTTAATGCATGTATTATTAAACGATTCATTAGTTAAATTATAATATCCGTTAATATATTAAAAAAAGAGATTTTATTTTACAATGGTCTACATGATAAGACAATATAATTAAAATGGGTAAGGTGAAATTTTTTATTATTCATATCTTAATATATTACGTAGGTTGTTTTAGTAAGTAGTAGTAGTAGTAATAATAATAATAATAATAATAATAATAATAATAATAATAATAATAATAATAATAATAATAATAATAATAGTAGAATGTAATAAATTCTAAATGATTTCTTAATAATGATAATTAAATTCAATACAACACAACTGTTAGTGGGATGAGTTTTATATTAAAAGTGTCAGTGTCATATGAACGAATACCTAATTATTTTCAAATAAAAAATTATATATACTCAATTTGAATTATTCAAAATTTTATAATTTATTTTTCTTTCGAGAGAATAAATGTTTTAAATATTCTTAAATTTATTTGCAATTATTTTGAAAGAAAATATCTCTGTTTAAAAATTTATCGGACATCACTGGAATTCCTTTTAAATATACTTTTAAATATAATAAAATGTTTTGAATTTCTTTTAATTACAGAAGAAAAAATAATTTTATACGTTGATATTTTTTAAATTATATTTTTGTTATGAGATATAGAAATAAATAAAATTTTACTTAAAATAAATTAAACTGATACAATTTTTTTAATGTTGCACAAAATTTAGAAATTTCATTAACAAAGAGAATATAGAATGGGAAACAATTTAACTTCTCAGACTAACCCTAGAAAGCAATGTTAATAAAAATAAAATCATCTTTTCGACATTTATAAATTTAGAAAAGGGAATAATGTAAAATGTTCTTACTAGGGAGTAAATTTATAAAGAATGAAAGAAGTAAGGTAGAGATCAAAGAGAAATTGGTACACGTATATTTCGTGCTAAAATGAAATTTTAAGTTTGAAGATTATATTTTGGCTTGATACAATTTACAGTCGGTTACACTACTACAGAAACCATAATTAATTATGATCGAATACAATCACAAGAAGAAAGGTTTCCATCGAAGCTTCTCAAGGATTACATATTCATATATTTCCATACAGAACATTTAAGGTAAGTACACAAGTAAAGTTAAGTTAGAAAACAGTTCAAAACAAAATAAAAACAATCATAAGAGTTCATGAACAAGAAAAAAATCTGATGTGTACAACACATGACTTCCTTGTACGCCTATTAAATTACATATACATATTTTTTTTTAAATTAAAAATACATAAAATTTTATTTCATTAATAACTTCTGACATTTTTTTTACTGTTATTATTGAATTTGTTATTTATTGTAAAAAAAATTGAAATCAGAGCTTAATAATTATTAATAAATCAATATATTTAAATTAAAAAATAAGTTAAAAAAATAAAAGGAGATGAAGTTGGATTCGAACCGATGTGCCTTCTCCTTTTAAGACCCAAATATTTCATTGATTAAAATTTTATTTGGCTATAAATCTGAAACCAATGAAAATCAGTACCACTTATGATATATCGTTGAAAATATCTCAATCCGGGTTTATTACTGTAGTTATGAAAAAGTCCAAAATCCGTTTTTTTTTTTTGGGGATTTTGATCTTTTTTGGGCATTTTTGATTAAGTCGATTGCAATCAAAAGGGGAGGTGCAAAATTAGATTACAACAGTCCTAAATCCAAAATTTTAACATTCTACGGCTAATCGTTTTTGAGTTATGCGAGATATATATGTATGTATTACGTGCATACGTACAGAAGTCACAACGAAACTAGTCAAAATGGATTTAGGGATGGTCAAAATAGATATTTCCGTTGAAATCTGAAAACCGCGATTTTTCGCGACCAAAATACTTCCTTTACTTCGTACAGGGAAGTAAAAATGAAAATAAAACTAAAATTTATAATGAAAGAGTAATAATTAAAACTGAATGAAGTATAGGTATGTAAGATATATAGATATCTATCTACATAAGTATAGATAATGATAGTATCTAGTCGAAGTTGATGCACTTTACCTCATATCACATGAAGTCACCAACGTTCTCACGTGGTATTGCTTTAGCCTTTTAAGGTCTTCACTATTGTATAAAAGATTAATAATTCTCATGGTTGTTTAGCCGCAATATATATTTGCACTAAATTTCTGTATTTCTTATACATACAGTAAACCCAGATATTTATGGATTTCACTGTTTCTTACGAACCAAGTATCTTCTGTGAGGCTTCTAAGTAATTTGTTTTGGAATCTGTGTACAATCTTGGCGTTGTCACTGCTTGCTGTACCCCAAAGCTGGATCCTGTAGGTCCAAATCGGTTTCAGGATCGTCGTGTACAGTAATTTTTTGTTGGATAATGAAAGATGTGATCTCTTACTTAGCAATCGAAAGATAAAGACTGTCCCAAAATGAGCTTAATTTTTTAATAAAATAAATTTTTTATTTGATAATTGATAATATTTTTGCTTAATTAGAAAGTAGTGTCATGGAGGTTATTTGCGATACAAAACATCTGATATATGAAATCCCTACCTAGCCTTGGTTGCACATGTTCACTCTTTTGAGAAAATTTTCCAAAATGTGTTGACATAACTGCTGATAAATGTCAAAAATTGTGTTAAATCTCTTCTTTGAGGTTCTCAACTGTTTTTGATTTACTGATGTACACTTTATCCTTAAGATAACTTCAATGAAAAGATCCAACAGTGTCAAGTCACATGATCTTTTCTTCTTTACTGTTTAGCCTCAGGAATCTGTTTAGCCACGATCTAGTATTCAAATCCGTAAAAAGGAACTGCCATTACTGGGATTTGAATCTTAGAACTCTCGACTTCGAAATCAGCTGATTTGCGATGAAAAGTTAACCACTAGACCAGCCCGGTGAACGTCACATGATCTTGTCTTTTTTTTAACCTACGGATCTACCGTTAGGAATTATTCAGAGGATGAGATGAATGATTTGTAGCGTGTGTGAAAATGCCATGCCTCACCGGGATTCGAACCCGGGACCTCCGGATTAAAGGCTGAGACGCTAAAGTCACATGATCTTGGCAGCCATTAACATCACTTCGCTGCGAGATAACATGGTAAATAATTTTTTCTTGCAATAACTGCATGTTTTCATTGAATGTAGTGCATGTTGCATCGTCTTGTTAAAACCACATGTCTTCCTTCCTTATCATTAATTATAGGCCATAAAATTTTTAAAATTATCTCACGATATTGAACTTAATTGATGATAATAACTCCATTTTTATTTTCGAAGAAGTAAGAGGTCCAATCAATTTCCCAGACATAAATCCTCACCAAACAGTAATCCTACTAGAACGCATAAGAATTTCTTCACTCTTTTTTAGAATTTCTTACTTCCAAATTCGACAAAATTTTGTTTATTGACAAAGCCAGGTGTGTATGTTTCCATAATCTAGCCTGAATGATTACTGATAACAGCATATAAAAATGTCTACTTTGATTTTACCACAAAAAAATGGCGGCAAATTTAAAATATCAGTTCATTTTGAAACACTCTTTATTTAAAAAAAAAAAATGATGCAGGTTTATGGATGCAGTATATGAAGTAGATCAGTATAATAGGAATATTAGAAGACCAAAGGAATGTAATTTTATTTATAATTTTCTGATATTAATAATATTTATTTAATCTATATATAAAATAGTAACAAGTGACAAGAAAAGATTTGTTAAAAATCTCTGTTACTGGTTGCATTAAACTTATTTTATCTTCGTGGTAGATATCATTGGTCAGACATCAATACAGGAATGCGGCAGACATTCATATATAAATAGTAATAACATATACAACATTAATCTAACCTCTTACCCGGTACTTTTTTCAACTTTTTTTTTTATTAACGTCTACCTAATCGTTTTCAACCTGTTCTCTTTTTTATGTTGCCCACATTTGTCGCATAAATATTATTCCCCTTCTTACCAGTCATATCTCTAATGCCATTATTGAACACAATACAACCCACATATAATAATGATTCTTTATTTACACAAACACGCGCGCGTGCACACTCATACATACAAAAATAAGAACGCGGTCTATTCTGTATGTATTTTCATGAACATTGGCTGGTAGTTCGTAAACTGTCAAAAACGTATCTGTTTTATTTTATATATTGTTTTTTAAATACTGGTAGGCAGATCTATTAATGTAAAAAAATAACAGTTTCTTACCATGAAAAAATCTCTTTTTTTCATGAATATTAATTTCAATAAATATGGAAATTATTTATTTATTTCTTCTTTGTACGATGGAACGTATTGTAATCGCGAAAATTTTGGTTTTCAGGTTTCAAGGGAAATATTTATTTTGATCATCCCTGAATCTATTTTGACTAGTTTCAGCGTGACGTCTGTACTTTTCTTTTTGTCTGGTCTTTTCAATGATATATCACAAGTGGTATTTATTTTTATTGGTTCCTGAGTTATAGCCAAATAAAATTTTAAGTAATGAAATATTTGGATCTTACAAGGAGAAGGCACATCAGTTCGCGAATCCAACTTCATGTACATATATATATTTTTTTCTTTTAAATATATTGATTTATTAATAATTATTAATCTCTGATTGTAAAAGTTTAATATTCTAGCTAAATTGTCAGGAAAGTAAAAAATAAAATTAGTATTTCAGTCCAAACTTATTATATGAAAAAAAAACCATTCCCGAAATTTTAGATTTTAATTAAAATTTACATTTACCTACAGTTTAAGGCCGTAATATTTTTCAGTAGAATTATTTTAACCTTTACTTTATGGATCTCGTAGACAAATCCTTCATTTGTTTTTATAAGATAAATATTTGTGTTACAAAGGATTTAGGTTATTTTAACTTGTTTAATATGACGATAAAAATCCATATTATGTATTTTTACATTTGTTGAGATGATATTTTGAATTTATTTTAAATTTCATCACCAAAAAAAAAAGTCTGATACTATCTGTAAATTCAGGATATTACTTTATAAACATCTAATATCAATAATTATTACATACATATTTAAATATCATTCGGGGTAATAATAATTTTAAAAAAAATAATCATTAATATCTACATATTAATTTTAGAGTAAATGTTATAAGATAACTATCAAATTACTGTTTAGTTTATTTTAAACTACGTATGTTTATTTACCAAAAGACAGCATCCTAAACTTTAAAAAATAAAACACCTTTCTTATTGAAGGATCAACAACAGAAGAGAAATTGCAAAAAAAAGAGAAAAAATAAATTACAAAGAATTCAGTTATATTTAAAGGGACTACCACATTGTACCGTTTGGATTATTGCCCAAAAGCGGTATTTATTGTAAAATATTTGGAAGGACAGTGTGCAGACAACCACGAACGTCGAATCTAATAAACAAGGATTGAAAGAAAATAAATTCAAAAATAAAAAACCAGTTTTACAACCCACCCACTCAGTTGTTTTTTCAAATCTTATATACTAGATTTTTGTAATTTTATTTTTGTTACAACCATTTTTTTTTTAGTCTTGAAAGTTTGTGTATAATACACATTTCATAAATTTTAAGGTTAATACATGCTTATATTAATAAAAAAAAAATTAATCAAAATTGAGAGTAATTTAATGATAATTCTTAGTTAAATAAATGATTATTCCTGATATTCTTTTGCTGTTTGATCTTCCAATTAGTTAATTATTTATCTTTGTTATACAGATTACTGTATCTTATTTAAATAAATGATATATTTAAAATATCGATTTGGTATTTAAATAAATTAAAACAGTTTAGACTTATTAAAAGATACAGTAACTTCCAAATTTATTTCATTTTTTAATTTTGACATATTAATGAGAAAGAACCAATAAAAATTTATGTACGTAATTTTATTTTGTGAAGAAGGACTTTTATCCTTTCTATTACTGATAACACATTTTAACGTGTTTTTTTAATAAGTTCTACTATATTTGATTTTCTCCACGTATCAATCTACTTGACCCACCTGTGCGCTAAGAAAGAGTCTGCTTCACTGAAGAGGTGTATGTTGGAGTAAATATTTTAATTGTTACTACTATTATAAAGTTACAGCTTGTAAAACATTGGAGTAATTTATAGAATTTCTGAATACGAATTTACGTATGATCACTTGTAAATTTTTCCAAATTACTGTAAATGTATTACTGAAATTTCAAAAAACTTTTATCGTAATTTACAAGGCTATCCTGCGCCCAATCTGGACGTACGGTGTAGAATTATGGGGAACGGCTAGTACTAGTAATGTGGAAATTATACAACGATTTCAGAATAAAGTAGCGAGGGTAATTGCCGAAGCTCTGTGGTTCACGCGGAATGATGAGATTCAGGATTATCTGGAGCTCCCATCGGTTCGTGAGATTGCAAGACGTCGCAATGTCAAATACCTGCAGAGGTTTGAGAATCATGAAAACCACTTTGCAATTAATCTACTCGATAACAGCAGAGACGTCCGACGGTTGAAACGAACCCATGTACTCGACTTACGGTCTGCGTAACAGTTTGGAATCTAACACCGTCAAGTTTAGTGGTGTCGGATCTAATTTCTTGTTACTCCTCTTTTTTATTTGTTATTAATGTTTGGTTTGTGGACTATATGGTGCTGGAATTAATGGTTTGTGATTTAACTGAGATTGAAATTTCATATTTGACTATAAGTTTGCTTGCTACTATTTATCGTGTATTATTTATTTTGGGGGTTCCTTATGGATCTTCTTATCATGTGATTTTGTCAGGAAACTTACTTATGGAACCGCAGGAGAGCTGATTGTAATTATAATTGTTATTGAGGAAAAAAAAACTTTTATGTAGATCTAAACAATTGTATTTTAAATATTAATATATATTTTTTTTATTTTTCAGGTAAGCATTATATATGTGGATTTAAATGAAAAAAAGTCAATTCCTTAAGGTAAATATTTTCTATTAATTATTTAAATTTGGGATTTATTCTGTTTTAATCAAACGCGATAAGAAAAGGTTGTATGTCACTCATTAATTTCTCTATAAATCTAGAACTATTGTATATAATTTTACGAAATAGATTAGAAATTTTAATCCTAATTTATTGAAGGTTTTTATATACAAAAATATTTTACTAAACAAAAATTCTTATTTAAAATCTTCAAATAAATTATTAAATAAAAATCAATGAAAAAATATTTATTTTTTTTTTTTTTTATAATATAATGAATAATTGATAAAAAATAATAAAGGGAAAAGTGTATTTAATTTACTAGAAACAATCATAAAAACATTTAAAAAAAATAATAACCATTATCAATCTCACAATTTCAGCTCAAGAAAGATCAACCCATCTTTTCATTAATCTACTAAGATCTCTTTTGCATAAACTTTGAAAATTTAAAACTAAATCAGACAAATTGAATGACTAATCAAATTTTATCTGACTTACCAGTTATTTTTACAATAAAATTATTTAAATCCCGTTTTTAATAAAGGTATTACAAAACTGGTCCTGCTGATTTGATATCCAGCAAGTAATGATGTATGACTGGTAAGTTATAGTTCATTACTAGAAAAAGTCTTTTTTTTGTAAGGAATATCTTTAAATTTTTATACATTTAATAATTGGTAATGTCTTCTTTTAAAAATTAAAATTTGGAGGAGTTACATCGAATACAATTTCAGGCTTTAAATGTAGAATATTTTCTTGATGTTTAATTTCATATTAGAATATTATAAACATAAATATTTACCTTCTGATAGAATTACGGTTCGACAATTGAAATCGACACCCGACGTTTACGTTGAAAAGAGTCAACGGATCAATCTTCGTTCAAGACCTGACACATTCTGTACTCGCATATCCACTCAGTACTGGTCTTTAGCATGTTATTTTCTTGAGGTGAACTCTTTGCACTGTTCCAATCTGAGGATTCGTTAGTTTTCGTACTTCGCAGATATTTTAATTTTGGCATTATAAACAAAATTCAAGTTTCCTTTACATTTATAATAATTAATAAGTACGAGTATTTTTCTCAAAATAATGTAAGGATACGTTAATAACTTTAAAACGGTACCTTAGTCAATCTTTTTCTTTAATTATTATTAAATTATAATCGATGAAAGATATTAATAGCGATAGGTGGAAATTTTTCAAAAATTTAGCGTTAATTTACTATTTCGTAAGATGTTAGTTATGTGACCTAAAAAAAAAGTGTTACTTTCTAAAGCGTTAGAAGCATATATATATAACTTTTTTAAATTTATTTTCTATCTTCGGGTCCACCGTTAGATATTGCTTCAGAGGATATGATTTGTAGCGTGTGTGAAATGCCTGACCGTGATTCGAACCCGGAACCTCCGGATGAAAGGCCAAGATACCGGCTAATTATTAACTTAGTTTGGTTATTGTGATCGTGTAACTCTAGGAATCAGAATTTCATGACCCTACTTCGAATGAACATATCTATACAAAAATATGATTTTTTTTCGTAAAAACAGAAGGTCGAAAATTATAGTAGGCTATTTTGATTTAATAAATATTTTATTCGTTAATTTCAATGTAGTCACGTTCTCGTGATATTACGTATTTTTAAATTAGTAATGTAAAATATAAAACTACGCATGATTTGTTTTAATCTTAAATTATTATATTAATTTTATTTTACATTATTAAATAAAATATAAACAAGGTAGATCATTGGTTCCCAAACTTTTACGAGTCGCGGCGCCCTTTTTCAATTAAAATCATACCATAGCGCCGTACCCTCAGTAAAAGTATGACTACTCGTAAGAGATAAAAATAAATAAAACTCGTGTATCTTCTTTATTTTTTTACTTTATTAATATTAAATTAATAATTATAAATGTCTTGGTTCAATTAATTATGAAGCTTTTACAATATTTTGCGGCGCCCCTGTGAAGACACCGCGGCTCCCTGGGGCGCCGCGGTGCACATTTTGGGAATCACTGAGTCAGATTATCAATTTAACGGTAAAGAATATTATTTTTGCAATTAATTACCCATTCAAAAACGTAAACTGACAAAGGAAGTAAATAATTTAAAATGTAGTAAAAAGGTGTTCAAATTGGATACTTTAAATAGAAGTAATTCTTTTAACGCTTAGACAGAATAAGTAATTTCCTTGTTGTTCAACTGTACCACTGTAGTACGGTAAATATGTTAAAAGATAGTAAATATCAACTAACAGGAAACTAATATGAATAATTTCGCGTGCGTATATGTCTGTATTTTACTCTGTGTAAGTAGGAATTAACAAACTGGCTAGTTTTATTATTATTCTACTATTAATAAAGATCTTGTAAGCGACGAGATAATCATCTCAGTAAACATGCGTATCCAATTATTCATTAATTCACTAACTTGCTTACATCTTTTTAGCTTACCACATTTTTTATATTATAATAGCTTACTCGTCGCTCGTATAAGTAGTTATTTCTCCAGTCATTTATTCATCTATTCCTTCAGTATTTTAAAATCATTAAAAAACCCATATTTACCTGTAAGTAACTCTCACACTACTAAATAGAATATAAATTTAATTCTATGCCTTATCTTAAAAGGTTTCTTTTTTTATTAATTTAGACAATCTCAAATAATAAAAATGTCTAATTACATGAATTAAATTATTTAGTTGAAAAGCATGCCGGTTTACCAACCAATGGAAGTGTAAGGAATGTTTAGATCAAAATATTATATACTTTATAATAATACGATTTTTAATAATTAATTTTTTAGTGATTTTTGCGAGGAAACTGTTATATCTAATTGCTATATAACTCGGGTAAAATATCTCTTTTATTTACGTTCCTACATAACACATGTAGGTACCAAAGAAAGCAGGAGAGGATAAATGTGAAGAATATAGAACAATTAGCTTAACTACTCATGCATCAAAAATCTTAAATAGAATTCTGCACAGAAGAATTGAGAGGAGAGGGGAAGAAGTGCTGGGAGAAGACCAATTCGGTTTCAGGAAAAGTTTAGGGATAAGGGAGGCAGATTAATAAGGGATTAACGCTCAGATTAATAGTATATGTAATATTACAGAAAAACTTACTAACATACATAGGATTTATAGATTTAGAAAAGGCATTTGATAACGTAGACTGGAATAAAATGTTCAGAATTTTAAAACATTTAGGGTTCAAGTCTATACTTGAACCCTAAATAACTACCTCTATAAATTCTATAGTTATAGATTATATTATATAATAATTTCTATAGATAATAGAACTATAGGTAAAGAACTATCTCGATAGATAGAGGAACAATTGCTAACATTTATAGGAACCAATCTGCAACAGTAACAATCGAAGAACATTAGAAAGAAGCCATAATAAAAAGCGGACTCCGACAAGGATGTTCCCTATCCCTGTTACATTTTAATTTTTACATAAAACTAGCAATTAATGATGTTAAAGAATAATTTAGATCCGGAGTAACAGTGCAAGGTGAAAAGAAAAAAATTCTATAATTTGCTGATGATATAGTAATTCTAGCTGAAAGTATATTGTAAGATCCAAATATTTCATTTATTAAAATCTTATTTGGCTATAACACTGGCACCAATGAAAATAACAAAAAAATATTACTATTTTAAAATTTTGAAAAATTAATATTTTTACGTATTAACTAGCTGCAGAGCGTGCCTACGGCATACCTCCGCAGCTAGGCCCGCTGTGCGGGTTACATGGCGTCATGGGATTATTAAGTGTCCAAAATTGATTACCTTTTTGTAAAAAATTTTTTTTTTGAATGATGAAAATTGATCAAAGAAAAGCTTAAAAATACCAGCAGATCTTCCCAATTAAATTTGGTTTAGGCATCTTTTAAAGATTGCACACTCTCAACATTTTCATCAAGATCCACAATATCCATACGCAAATTCACTCAATACGAGAGCTGGAAGCTTAAATATAAATTAAATTAATTAATTTATTATTTATATATTATATTCAATTTATCTTAATACGAAACTAATTTTCCTTGGCACAATAACAGAAGAGAAGTTGGCTTCAAAATCGATAAATCGCTAAGGAGGATATATAGGATTCAAAAATCTTCTAATTTTGACCTTCACTGTTTACCATTTTATTTGACCCACGTATTTTGCCTACATGTATGTTTAATTGTAATTACAAGGCCAAAAAAAATCATATGTACGATTCTAAATGGATAATCGACAGTATTTTTAGCATCGATTTTTTGTATTGAAAATAATTGTGTTTTAATATTTGCTACGATGTTGAATGAATGAATGAATTGCGGTAGTAAAATTTTTTAATTTGTTTTATACTTATTATTACTGGCATCATTTAAGAAAAGATATTATGATTTTTTGACGGGCAGTTTGTTCGGTCATCGAAGCATGTTCTCAGCTAAGGCGGACGCACACATATGCAAATGCCCTTTTTTTAGTAGGGTAAAATATATAATTTGACAGTGGAATAATTATATTGTGCACATCATGATACTACGCATTGTTAATCATGGACTATAATACAGAGATGCTCACATTTCATTTCAGTTTTTGACACCCTTCGTAGGACGTCAGGGCTAGAGGAAATTATCTCTGCAGTAATGGACGTTTCAGATCGTGTAGAGTAAATGGATTTCCTCAAAATATACGATGAGTCAAAGGAACGAGAGGACCACAGAAATTTTGAGATAATGCTATCACCAACTATATTTCCCAAAAATTCCATGGTGTTTTTGGATGTATGGCACCTTGTCCCGTCTTGTTGCAGGTAACAATAATAGCATTCATTAAGCTGGAGAAGAGCTACGAATTGAATAATTATATTCTGGTATGCCTTTTTTCTTTCTTTTTTCTGTTAACCTCCAGGAATTACCGTTTGGGTATTACTTCTGAGGATGATATTAATGAGTGTGAATGAAGTATAATCTTGTACAGTCTCAGTTTGACCATTCCTGAGATGTGTGGTTAATTAAAACCCAACTACCAAAGAACACCGGTATCCACGATCTAGTATTCAAACCCTAGATTCTGGTACGCTTGAAAGTTTTCTTTTCGTAAAAAAAAAAACATTTTGGGCCCATTATTCGTCGTCGAGGAATATTTGTTGTTCTGTCTATCTATGCAATCGTTAAGATGAAAATACTCCTTAAACTAAAAAACACATCATCCAGTATGCCCATCTAATTATATTCAACCTGTTGACAAACCACTGGCAGTTTCTTATTATTTTAATGGTATCTGAGGGTTTCAGTTCCTGTAGCTATGTATTCGGTAAGAATGTAAACCTAATTTATTTGTGGCCTTTTGCGCATTCCCGTATGACGTTCTGGTTTGTGATGATAATTTACTCAAACGTTTCCATGGAAACTGTTCAAGTAATGTACGCAGTGCGCGATAAAATTATCGCATTGTATTACTAGTCTTTTATTTATATTTATTTTCGTTTCTATGCACTAATCAATAAGCTTTAAGTGTTTTTCCTTGATTAGTCCGATTTTATTATAAATAATTTTTGTAAGTAAATCATTAAAAAAAAAAACTCAAATCTCAGCAATATTTGTACTGAATAATTAAGTTAGGGAAAAAACTGTAATGGAATTATTGTAACAACTTTGATATTAATCACTATTTAATTTAAGTTTTATACATTTTGAACTTACAGTATCATTTGCATAAAAACAGCTATATTTTCTTGATAGTTTTTAGTTATACTGGACTTTAGCTCTTCAATACATAATATGATTGTTTATGTATCGAATATCGTGGATAAATATTTACAATTCACGTAAAAACAACAATGAAAAAAAAAATCAATATATTTTGTCCTGTAAAATATAAAACATTTTTTCATTATAGAAATACTTTCAGAGTTACTAATAATTAAAAAAAAAAAAATAAAAAATTAAGGAAAAGATTTTTTTATTTGAGTTTTTTATAGTTCTTTATATTTTTTAAAACATTTTATTAGATCTACTATTTACGATTTATAAGAATATAAAACTTTATACTAATCTATATGTAATAAAGAATAAATTATAGACAATTAGATACATTTAATTTTACATTTAAAAAATTATATTCCTTTAAATATAACTTCAGAAAAGAAAATAGTATTTAAAAGATTTAAACGATGGGACTGCGTGAAGGCGCGTTTCCTTGTTTTCTCCTCCACACTAAAACTTAAAAATCGTTTTTAGTACTAACGAAAATATATTTTTTTAATTTCTTATACCTATCATTCATTTTTATAAACATCGTATATTAATACCTACAGTATTCTCGATTAACAACCTATACTACCAACCTAACCGATGAAAAAATACCCTTATTTTTTAACTGTTGTAGGTTTTTTAAATATTACGCTATTAAATCATATAAATTGTATCTTAATGTTAATATTATGCCATAAATAAAAAAACAAATAAAGATAAAAAAGAAACAAAATCCACCTTACTTTTATAATTATGTATATATGTACGAATTGTAAAAGAAAGATGGAACGATAATCTAAAGAAAGTATTGTAAAAAATTTATTGTCTTTTAATCTGAATATGAATTTTATTGTTATTATTGTTATATATCTTTTTATCGCACATTTATTATAAATACGATTCATTCAAAATGAACCGGGGTCTGCCAAGTGTACCTTATTAAATATACGAATTTCATCTACACGTTTAAAAATCCGCGTCATAACTTGTCTAGGATATAAATAAGTAATGTATAAAACTACGCCTCTTCCAAATTCCAAACGAACTGGACAAACCTATGTAGGATAAGTGTTTCTTATACACTTTATATCAATATATATATATATATATAAAATGATAAATTTGAACTAGTAGGAATTGTCATCATTAATTTACTCTAAACATCTGTAAGATGCAAATAAAAGAGACCAATGGTCTCGCTAAAGTTTAGTTTAGTCAATTTAAAAAAAAAAAAAACATGGTACGTATTTATGAACTTATATATCTATTTAAAAGGCAAAGATCTTTTATTATAATGACAGTATAGCCAACCTCAACGTCATAATATAGTGTTATATAGATCATCTAGTTTTAAATGTATAAAATCATAAAACATCTAATATAATATTATTATAAAAATGTTATTAGTTTTTACTGTATTAGATTTATTATCGTATTTTTATTAATTGATTTTTTATTTATTAGTTTTATTACCTTAAATTTGTTTTTTAAACTTGTTTTTTTTATTAATAAATTTTATAAATCTAATCTTTGTTTATTATTATTATTATTTAGGGTACATGTCTGACAACCCTAAACATAAAATAAAATTGAAATAAATTCAAATTATTCGTCAGTGTTTAGAAAGCACTGGGGGATGGGTCGCTAGTCGGGCGAATAATTGGCTCTTTTTTACTTACGATGCTCTGTCTTCATATCTCCTCTTACTAAAATATCAATGCTAAAACACTTCAGGCAGCTCAGGTGAAACTACTACGCAACTACTTCTTAAGACTTCGACGGATAATAAAATCATTAATTGGTTATATGATTAGAATCATTGCTAAATATTATTGTATAGTATTGCACAATCTACGCTTACCGCTAATCAATCAATAGATTTTGTTAGTCTATAGCCGATTTTGTTTTATTTAAAACCTATCCTAATTTAGAAATAATTATTTTTACAACTATTAGAACACAGAAAAAATACAACCCTTAAGACAAGAATATTGTGGTTAAATCGTATAATAATTTTCATACATATGCATGCGATTGAAGAATTTTATGTCCTTAGCATTATGTCCTTGAGTTATAATTAAATATGAATTAATTTTACTATTAATACTTCACCAAACATAATGTTATATGTTACGAAGAAAAAGAATTTGTTAATTTTTCCGATTTGTACATTAGTATATTTTTCAATTTTATTTTTTTCAACTCATTTTGCTTGCTCAAAAAATTATTGCAGGTAAATCTCCTACATATTATCCAATTCAAAAGTATAATAGTATGAAAATGTTCCAAACCTCTTTGTTTATAACCAGTGCAGAACTACGCATTATAAAACGTTTTAAAGTATAAACCTTTAACACCACATCATTATATATTGAATACAATGTATAAATATTTTTGCAATTGTAAAAAAAAAAGCTGACAACAGTTGTAGGATTTTCCCGTCAGGCGGCTAAAGTCGCGTTCCGAGAAAGTTCGAAATTTGTGGGTTGTTTTTGATGCACGTCTTACACACAACTTAATTTATAATATTTTTTCGTTTATCTAATTCAACAACTCTAAATAAAGCGCGCGCGCATACTGTATTTAATTCCCGTGAGTGTGGCAGTACTAGCGGCGACAGTCGGCACTAACTGATAATTTTACAATTTGCATAGGACAAATTTTTCTTGTACGGTCGGCTGGTGTAGCCGGGAGATACATAGCAATAGTTTAGAACATTTTTTAGGATGGGGTTCGATTTTTCAAAAATCGTTATTTTTCTTCAAATATTGTTATTTTTTAGTTGTTAAAAAATGAGCCTAAGAAAAATATTATCTTAATTAGGCGAAATTTTGAGATACTGAAGATGATCTTGCTCGACAGGCTCATACCCTTGACTTTTTAAGTTGAAAATTTAATGGCATCAATGCCCGATATATAGAAGAAAGACCAAGATTCGTCAAAATTGGTTCATTAGTTCTTAAAATATAAGATGATTTAGAGGCCAACATCGAACATACAAACATTAACATCCAGAAAACTTTCACAAGGTTTTTAAGGTGTCAGAACGTCACGATCCGGTGAAAACCGCGTATGCCCAAACGGGAACGATTACAATACTTTCTCTTCCAGAGCTATACATCTGCCACATAGTGCTATCTAGACGGGAAAGTAAAATATTTAAAATAAAAAAATGTGTAAATAAATTAAATTCGATAATTTTTACATTTTAGCCTCAGTAATTGATTAAAAAAAGAAGAAATTTAGAAAATTTAATTAAATTACAGCTAAACTGAAATTCAAATCAGCTGATTTTTATAGTGAACTGGTAGATTCTTTACCTTTTAACCAGAAGGTTCCGGGTTACAAATTTCGATCAGACGTGATAATTTTTTTACGCTACAAAACATTTACAATATATTTTCTCCTACAAGTTTAGACCTTAAATGCTGAATTGAAAGAAAGCTTAAATAACGTTTTTTAAGTTTTCAACCTGATAACCTTAAATGTAGAGTAGTGTATGAAGTATAAAAACATGACCCAGTTAAAAGTATTCCTTTAAGTTCTAAGAAATATCTTAAATTGTATGCTATAAATGATATTATTATTTACATACTGCAAGACAAGATGTAGGTTCGATATCGATATTTATCATCTGATTATAGCCACTGAAATAAATTAACTGCTATTAGAAGCCATACAAGATTATAAGTAAGTACTCTATGTTTATTACACCAACATAACAACCCATTTACTATTATTAATATATTTCAATTCAACTAACGATACATTTTTTCTTATTTTTCTTTTAATCACACTCCAATCTGCATTGTTAATTTTGTTTCATAATCAATATTTTCATTGTTATTATTTTATAATTTCTTATAATAATTTACAAAAAGAATTTTTATTTATATAAAACTGAAAATCAAAATGAAAGTAACAGCTTTTCGGCGGTTCTATATCATTTCGTTATAAAATAATATATAAATAGGACAGTCTGAATCATTAATTAAGTAATCCCCACCCATGATTTTTCTAAGAATTAATACTTCCACCTTTCTTTTCTATTTTTCTACCGTCTGATAACTATTACTAGATTGTATATATACTAAATTATATTGTTATGTTAGTGGAAATAATGTTTATATAGAACAATTTTTATAACATATTATCTCTCCTACTTTCGTTTTTTTCGTTAAAAATCCAGACTTTAGTTTATAAAACAATAGCGTAATTTTCTATTTTATTTTTACCATAAAACTTTTATCTAACTATCATGTTTAAATAAAAGACACAAAATATATGTAATTATAATCTGTTAAGAATGTTTATTTGACTACTTTAGTAGTCCTTCCTTCATTGTTTCAACTATTGTATCATCAGGTTTTATTTTTTAAAAAAAAGTTTACAGTCAATCTATTAATATGTCAAATGTTGTGAAAATTTGACAAGTTCACATGGATGAACGTTTAAGAGCCATGTTTATTTTTAAAATCTAATTAGTTTAATTTTTATTGTTAAATTTATAGAAAAAAAAAATATGTGAAAAACTGAAATCATCTGTAAATGAAGCATATTTTATTTCTACGCTAGCATTGCATTATTGCTTAAAAAATACAGTAAGTTTATAAATTTTCTTTAAAAAAATTTATATTATAAATTCTTTAAAAAATTTATATTAAAAAATAGAAAAATTGATTGGTATACTAAAACAACATAACGATAAAAAAAAATCTTCAAGACAACTTTTTGATGAAAAGGAATAATTGTGCATTTAAGTATTACGGATAAAATCTTTATATTATTTAATCTGAAAATAAAAATTGAAAAATTATATTATAATTGAAAAACTATGTGCTAATTGTTATAAAACGCTTAAAACTTCCGTTAATTATATATATATATATAAAATCAAGTATTAAATAACAATAAAATAATAATATACTAAATTACTGAAAGAAAAACCGGTTCTTTGGAATGCATATAAGAAAATATTTGGTTTAACTTACGTACGGTAAGAAAACAAGGTTATCAACATTTATTGTTTATTAATATTCAATTATGTAATTTAAAACATTTCGCTTTATTAATAATAATATTAATACATGTAATGTTTCATTATTTAGTGTTATTTCATAAAAAAGGAGGTGCGGTCAAATTTTTTGCACTTAATAATTTTGTTTTATAGACATTTTTAAATGTGATTTCTCTTTCTTTACATTGTATTAATTTACTCCTTTATTAGACCGTTCTATTAAATCTCCTTAAATAAATAAAGATTGATCATTAATTTTTCATAAACTTTCACTGCATCATCTACAGATTGTTGATAAGACTTCTGTTTCCATCTTTACTCTACCGTGTATTCAATCAGAAACCATGACTTACTGGTATAAATATGTCTTTATAAAATATGAATATGCGAGTACTGTACCCATAGAAAATTAATTGTTGAAAAACAAATACATGAATAACACAAAATATATATAATTATAATGTATAAAGAATGTTTATTTGGCTACATTAGGACCAAGGTGAGAGTACTTATTTTTACGTAAGATTTATTTCGTTTCCCTTTACCGTGTACCTTCTTTCATTGTTTCAACTATAGTATTCTCATATTTTACTAAAAATTACCCTTTTATATTACATTAATAAATATAATAAAATAATAAGGCTTAATTAAAGAAGGAGCTCATTAAACGGTAAACTTTATTATTGATAGAAAATACCTATATTTTTCTCAGTTGAACACTTTGAGGGAGGGAGAAAATGAATTGTCTTGATTGAACCCTAATTACTGGATTTCATATGTGTAATATCTCTTTCATTTATGTACTTACTCATAGAAGCTTCTAAATTATGTCAAGTAACGATTGCGCATATATACTGATTTGATATAGTTGCGCCAAATAAAGAGTTAGTAGTGATTTTTATAAATACATCTATTGCTAATACGAAGCATAATTCCCTGTAACGATGAGCTAGTGTTCAACTTAAGCAAAGCTCAATTGTACTACCAGAAAATTAATCATACCTAATTATTCCATCTTGATGACTAAATATCTGTTGTTATTTTCGTTATTGTTTCTTTGTTAGAAATAATTCGTTTTCGGAGATTAATTATTACCATTTTTTTCTTAATTATTGTCAAATTCTTACGTTTACTTTTATATTTGGAATCAAAGCTTCTGGGTTATTTCAATCGATTTAAAATAATCTATTTTATAATTAATCTAATTATAAGTCATTTATAATGAAATTGTGTTAAATAAATTGTGTTAAATAAATTTGAAGAATCGGTCTTTTAAAAAATAAAAGTAAAAAAAAAAAAAACGTGAGAACAGAAGATTGATGGATCTAGATCAGGTTTGTTGGTCAATCGTCAAAAGTTGTTTGTCCGAATATAAATACGTCATAAATCAATACTAGGTCCACAATGTTAGAACGCAATTGTGCGGAAGAAGCCTCTTGGTTAGCCAAAGTGCAACACAATACAGAATCCCTTGGGACTTGTTTACACATAACACGGTTTGTCCACTCTATTCAAAGACGTCCAGTCAACTGGAACATTTCTGTCTCACATATATAGAATCTTCTCTTTTACGTTCATCTGTTATTTTACTTTACCCTTTTATTAAAGTCCAACATCTTTTCCTTAACTTTTCACACATGCATACACATAACCTATACATATATATATATACATTGATGCAAACTAACACTTTGATCGTAAACTAAAAAGATTTTTCAATTTTTTTTTCTTTAATGTTTAGTACTGTAATGAATACCAATGTATTGACTTAAAATTAATCGTTACAAATTATTAATTCTTAAAAATGATTCTAAACAATTAACCACGTTGTTAATTTAGTTAAAGAGAAATAAAATTATCACAGGATGTAATTTTATATTGTCTAGTTTTTTTTACTTAATTTTCTACGCCACGATTTATAAATATATTTTATAAATCAGGTTTCATTTTTTGCTGAAATTTTCTACCAGATTACATGAAAACGAGAACCAACAAAAAATTGTTACCTTTATTAGTTATTGGATAAGCTAAAAACTTTTTGAAAATGTTTACAAATATTTCATAACTCATTTCAAAAGATTCTTAAAAAAAATCATTTTATCATAAATGAATATAAAACAAAATACATATAGTATAATAAACAGGTGACCTCGTAATATTTTTTTTTTTTTGTAAGTCCTTGTGTTACTATCAGTAAACTTGTACTATTTATTTTTTCTCATTAAAAAATACAAAAAATACACACCCATATGAAAAATACACACTCATATCAAAAAATTAGTAAAATTATAAAAAATAATATACAATGTACACCAAGTAAAAGGAATAAAATAATTTTTTTTTAGAAAAAAAATGGAAAAAATATTTAATCTTAAATTTGGTAGTGGTAAATCACAAAAAAATCTTAAAAAATATATCTGTAAATATTAGTAAGATTTAAGTGGAAAAATTTAAAAATTTACATACTAATCTCTCTCTCTCTGTCTCTATCTCTATATTTCTCTCGTTTCCATTATTATAAAATATTATTTATATTAATAATATTATAAATATTATTTAGTTTTAATACTTATTGTTCCTCATTTTAAATAAAAAAACCTCTTTGTTAAATTACTGATTACCAATATAGGAAAAGATTAAAAATAAACACAAGTAATTACAATGTCAATAAATTATTTTTTTTGGAGACTTATGGGTAAACGACAATTGTGTAGGTTAAATGAACGTTATTTATTATTTTTACTTTTCCAGAAAAATAGCTCGTACAGCTAAGTTAAAGGGGTAAGTGTGTTGATTATGTAAAAAAAGAGGTACCCGGGTTTGTTTGAAAATTTTTACATTTTAGGGTCTAATTACTTCATTTAGTTGAAAAAATATGGTGACGTACGTTTATTGCATTTAGAATTATTCAAACCGATATTTGAAGAAAATCTGTTTGAACAATCCTGAGATATAAGGATAAAAGCAATGCGACACACAAACGTAACTATATTTTTTCAACTAAATGAAATAATTACACCCTTAAATGTAAAAACTGCAAAAAACCCCGACACCTCATTTTTGGCTTGATCATAACAATTTATATATATATATCTACAAGTAATGACCACATTCAATTTTTTTTTAATTCGTTCATGAGTGGGGAATATTGTGAAAAAAATTCGATCTTTTTCAGAGGCATTTTTGAGAAAACTTTATTAAAGCAAATTGTACCTACAATGCATATATATATATATAAACAATAAAAAAATTCAGCAAATCAACTTGTACCTCTTAAAATTGAAATTGTTTTAATTTTTTATTTATTTGCCCTATATCCCTTTCGGCCTCATGCCGGATTAAACGAACCACCGTGAAGAAGGCGGTACGAGAGTCAAAAAATGACAAACCAGGCTTAGGAGCCTCTATATCGCGCATCCTATAAATGGAAACCGCACGAAAATTCTGGCGGCGACAGTGACCGTTTTCGCAATTAGATTTTTTTAAAACTATAAAAAGCTAGACAACACCCCACACCGTCCCACGAAGAGATAACAATTTCATTTAGTCAGCATATGCGACTCCCTTCGGAGAACGGGCGCATTTCTCCCTCCAAATAATTAGAGCTCCGGTAGGCGCACTCCTGCTAGCCCATACGTGCTGGTACCGAAGGTACTTCAGCGGATGGACTGAAGGGGAATCACGCCGGAATTACTGGGCTCAAAAGCTTAGTCTATCACGGCCAGAACCAGTAAATAAATTACACCATGGTCCATACGGATAGGAACGCAAATTACCAAATCCGTCCACAAATAAAACTTAAAATTTATAACCGCCACTAAATAATCGTTGAAATCCGCCCGATAATAGAAAGATAAGAGATCTGCGATCTCTTATAGATCTGATTTATAGATACAGATCTGCGATCTGTAGGGAGAAATATTGAAACTCCCGCCATTCTTGCGTTCCGTTCCATATCCCTTCGGTTTAAATATTTTTCAACATTTTTTGAGTATTTATACTACACATAAATAGAGACATCTACATTTTAAGGTAGAAGAAAATATGGTAAATTTATGAGAAAAAATAAAGACACTTGATTCATAATAATAAAAAAATTAACTATGAAAAAAATTGTCGGGATTATTGTAATATATTTCCTTCCACTTATAAAATCGTAAAATTAAATTTAAATAAAAAAAGTGTCTAATAAAATCAAAAAAAAAAAAAAAAAAAAATTTACTTAAATAAATAATAACAGTATCGTATTGTATGCGAAAGGTTGAAAAAAAAGAGAAAGTCTGACGAGTGACTAAGAAAGAAAAGAAAAAATGAGAAAGAAAATGATGAACAGGTGGTTCTAGTGATTTCGGATAAAGAAAAATACGTATATATGGTTATTCTGTGGTGATGGTATGGATATTTGTATTAAAATATTAGTCCACTTCTACGGTGGTCAATATGAAAGATAAAACGTATTTGAAGAAGGGTTGTGTTTTCCAATCCATGTTTTCTCACGACCTGTTTACTTACTACACAGCCTTCTGTTGCCTGCTCTAGTTTGCAATATTCTTAAAAACACCTACCTTAACAGACCCTTCCGTCATTCTAAACAACTGTATTTTTATCAAATCTTAGTTCCCACGCTGGACCAATATATAGCCTATCACCTGCACCCATTCTAACTGGTTATTTTTATTCTGAGGTTAAAGGGAATTTACTTATTAAAATTTAAATTTTACCTTTTATTCTTTTATTAATTAAACGTATTTTTTTTAAGTTAAAAACTAATTTTAAAAATAAAATATTTGCTAAATGAGGTTATAATTAAGAATTAAACTATTTAGCGACTTGTCAGTGTAACGTAAATATACCGGTAAATGTGTAGTCTTTATCAAACAGGCCAATCATTCTTGAGCCGTGTGGTTAATTGAAACCAAAGAACACCGGTATTCACGATCTAGTATTTAAATCCGAATAAAAGAAACTACCTTTATAAGCATTTGAACCTGACAACTTCGGCTTCAAAATCCTCTAGCTGATTTACGACGACGAGTTTATTACTAAACTAAAAACTATACTTTTTTTTTTAGGTTAATTTAAATAAATAACTTCTTTTAACTACAAATTTGAAATAAAGAATATTTTTCAGAATATGAATTTAGGATGTAGATATATATATATACACACACAAACATATACATACACATTATAATCAATTTTACAATATCTGTACAAAAAAATATATTTGAAATGTATTTAATAATTATTAAAAGTTAAAAAAAAAAAAAAAACGTTATTCGTGACACGTGACCATTTTATAAGTATTAATGGTAGTAAAAAATATATCCCCTTATAAAACAAAGGTCGCTTTGACCGCCTTTGTAGTAAATGGTAATAAGGGGTATAAAAAATGCCCCCTTTTTTTTAACAACCCTTCCCCTTTAATTTTTCTTGCAGCATGCTGCATATGATAAATACGACAGAAATAACAGTCCGTTATTATTTCTATTATTATTAATTTGAAGAATATTTCACGCTGAAAAAATATATATCAACGTAAATATATTTTTACAGATAGCAGAAAGACGTTTTGCATAGATAATGTATTTGATAGTCTCTAGTGTCTTCCTATCTGTGCAATATGTATAATTTTATAATTTTGTTATCTATGATATAAGAGATCTCTCTCTCTTTCTTTCTGTTTCATATATATATATATATATATATATATATATATATATATATATTTTCATATATATATATATATATATATATATATATATATACGCGTGTGTATGTGTGCATGCGCGCGCGCGGAAAAAACCTACAATATGAAACTGGTAATATCTGATTTTTGAATGTAGTGCAGTCATGATACAATATGTATTACATCCTACTGGAAAAAAAAATGATAATATAATAAAATTAAATTAACCATAATCTTACCAAAGAGTATATATTTAGAAAACATAGATCAATAAAAAAAAATGACTGTAATAATTACAGACTAAAATTCAGTATTGTTTGAATAATAAATAAATTTATTGTTCGATACGAAACAAATTTAAAAAATTGTTAAACGGCAGCAACCACCTTCTTTTGGAAAAACGTCGCCAGGGTGAGCAAAAGAGTCATTATACAGATGACCATTTTAAAAAAGTTACCGTATATGGAATACATTGTTTCAAAAAATATTATAAATAACAGATCTGTATCAATTTATAATATTATTTAAAAACTTTTTCCATTTTTATTTACATAAAGTTAAAAAAATAGAAATTATAATAATAACAATAATATATGATTCGGTAACTTATTCTAGTAATCATATGTAATATTGGATTCACGACCTTTGTTGATTTTCATCCTGAACTTTCCTCTTCCCTTTGTATAAACAAAGAATGAGAAAAAAAACTTTCTCGCATACAACTTATAAGAAAGTAAAAGTGGTTCGGCCGATGGCTGAGGTTTAAACTTAAACTTTCTTCTATCAATCAATCATTGTTTCAAACTTTACTTTTCTCTGTAAATATCTAATCAATATCCAACAACATGGGATAAAAAAAAAAATTACTTTAAAAATGATTGTAAATTTGTTATTTATTCTGTTTAATGTTTCCAAGAAATTACAGTTTTGAAAATCAATAACATACACAAAGTTGAAATAAAAAATTTAAATATCAATACGAACACAATCAAGCAGCTGAAAAAATTCTAAAAAACATGATTTTAAGGTCGTAATTTTATTTATAATTATTTTTTGATATTATTTTTTAATTTGCTTTAAAAAAAAGGTTTCTTATGAAACAGATAGACAGATAAATAGACAGATTTAAAGTTTTTTCTAGTCTGAATTTCAACCAAATGCATTGATTTCGATGTTTCTTCACAAAAAAATTAATAAATTTAAGTACCTATTGAATTTTGTTACATTTAAATTTAAAAAAAAAATTATTGTCTTTTACAGATTAAGATGTAAATATTCTGTTTTTTTCCAGATCTTGGAGTAAATATTTTAAATCTAGGAAAGTAATTTAGATGTTATTATAGGTGAACCTAATTTTAAAATTTATTTTATATAAAAAAAAATAATTTAATAAACCTTCTTTTCAACACGTTTAATGGAAGAAAATTTAAGTAATGAATTATAATTACTGAGGTTCTTTAACATAAATTATTTTAATTATGATATATTTCGTATTTTTCTGAAGAATTAAATATCTATAATTTTTTTTTTTTAATTGATATTGCCACCGGAAATTCTTTAAAATAATAATCTTTATGCTATATAAAAACATTGTATATACTTTATTCACTCCTGTCAATGGTTATAAAAGAGTACTGTTATCTATTAGAGATCCACCAAAAACTATATTGAATGAAAGATTTCCAGGTAAAAGGATGTTGTGCGCGAGATTTTTGACTACTTTCACACGGTAAACTCTTCTTGGTGTAACCTATATATATATATATATATATATATATAATAGTATTGGATCTATATATATATATATAGGCTACATTATGGAAGGGGTAAGTTGGGTAGGTTGCTAAGGGTTGAAAAGGTATTAGGTGGTAGGTTAAAAGATTCAATTCGGTTTTGTTGTAGTCAGTTTGTGATAGTTTTTCAACCCTTAATGATGTTCTGTGTTCTGTATTAGGACTGTGTAATAAGTGATGCATTTTGAACTGATTATATGTTTTAAAAAATAATTTAAAAAATCAATTTTATATCTAATTATGTTTCTTTGCTTAATAAATTTCGTTACATCAGAATAATTACGCCTATGTGTTTTTCATCCGATATGTCATTTTGGGATTTTTCTTACGGTAAGTTTTATATATATATAAACAATAATATTTTATGGTTTTTATAAACTTTGTAAATTAATAGAAATTATATATGTTTAACAAAATCAATTTTTAAAATAATTTAAAAAAATTAAAAAAATCAGTTAATTTCTTAGACATGGTACCGCTGATATATTAAATAAATAAATTAATTAATATAATCCAATCTTTCCAGCACGACATGTTCTCTAGATCTTTCGGCTTACTTGGAAGCCACCATCAGTAGTTAAATTTAATGCATTAATTTTAATCAAAGTTTAAAAAGCATAATTAAAATTTAAAAGCAGTCATGACTGTCCACTGTTAATCCACCAGAGTATATTAGTAGGACCTGAGAGACATGACTATTTTTAAATTTTAACTACGATTTTTAAACTTTGACGCATTAATTTTAACTCCTGATGATGGGTTCCAAGTAAGCCGAAAGATTTAGAGAATGTATCAAAGTGCTGATAAGGTGGATTATATTAATTTTTATTTAATGAAATTTGTTAAAATAAATACAGAGTAAAGATTTTATGAAAACTGTTGTTACTTTTGTATTTTTTTGTATAATTTATTGGTTTTTAATTTGTTTTTTAAATTGCAATAGTTTAAAAGATAATAGCAGCAAGTATCTTGAATTTCAATAAAATATTTACTTTTACGTGATATTATATCTTAAGAAATATTAAACATCTTATTTCAATAGGGATCAATATTACTTATTCAAAGTATTTTAATTTTTTTGTAATCAATCAATTATTAGAAAAAGTTAATAATAATAATATAATTTTTCACTTGAGAAGGGGGTCTCCACACCCTTCCTTTTTTTTCAATTTTCTCGTTCAAAATAAATTTTTTTAATGTTATCTGTTTACATAAAACACTATGTCCTGATTGACTGATAATCAATGCTCGGAAATTTCTAAAAAAACTGGAAAAAAACTCTGAAAATAAATTGATGTAAATTTCTATATATGTTCTTTTTACGGTGTAAGTGCACAGTAAGAAAGGATTTTTTTTAAATTCCGAGTTAAAGAGTAAAATTAAATTTTATTATTTTCTAAATTTTTCGGTAACAAATGACGATATCAACTTGATTTTTGGTGTGTGTAACCTTCGTGTTAATTTCTTGTAACTCATTTCAACGTTTTTTAAAATTACGAGTTTAAAGGGTTAAAATAAATAACATTAAATTTTCCTACATTTTGAATTTCTCAGCAACAAATTAATATATAAAGTTGACTTTTGGTGTGTATAATTTTCATGTAAAATATAAAAATAAAATTCTAAATTTTTTTTTAAATTCGACCTTGAAAGGGGTAAAAAAAGGTAAAATTTTCGAACAATGATTGAAAAGTTTTCCCCATTTCTAACTAACTAAAGGAGATATTTGCTCCATTTGTACTTTTAAATACTCTTCAGATAAATATCAAAAAAACTATTTTCAAGTTTTGCGAATTTTAATATTTTAAGGTGTAAGAAAAATATTTTGTTTTACACTTTTGCCGTTTTATGTTACCGCTGTTGAATCAAAATTTATGAAAATTAGTAAAATTGTGATATAATTCTGATTATATATTTCGCGAGCTAAACTGCAACGGGAAATTTTAGTTGATTCTATAAATTTATGTGATAAAATTTGTAAATAATTAAAATTAGTTAAATTTTTTTCATAAAAAACTTATTCATATAAGACATATTGCGTAATTCGATTAACTCGTGTTAAAATAAAATATGAATTATATTAAATTATATTTGACGGTTACAAAAAAAATGTTATATAAGTTTATGATGGTTAAAGTTCTAAAAAAACAACCTCCTTCAATAAAAGGTCAAAATTAAATCAGTTTAGGAGCCTTATATACCTGGTACTTGTGCTTTATGTTAGGTAAATTTCATATAACCCACCGGGTTGGTCTAGTGGTTAACACGTCTTCCCAAATCAGCTGATTTGGAAGTCGAGAGTTCCAGCGTTCAAGTCCTAGTAAAGTCAGTTATTTTTACACGGATTTGAATACTAGATCGTGGATACCGGTGTTCTTTGGTGGTTGGGTTTCAATTAACCACACATCTCAGGAATGGTCGAACTGAGAATGTACAAGACTACACTTCATTTACACTCATACATATCTGAAGTATTATCTGAACGGTAGTTACCGGAGGCTAAACAGGAAAAAGAAAGAAAGAAAGAAAATGAAAAAAGGTAAATTTCATAAGAAAGTTACCTATTGTAATGGGTACAATGACTCAACTTCCGGAAAATTTCGACATAAATTCGCGTTTCACATTCTCCAGGCCTCAAAACCACCGTCAGTTCAAACGTTTATATATATGGGTGGAAATTGGGGGGGGGGACTTTTAAAGGGAGGGGGCTATTACGAAAAAACAACGTATTGCTATAACTTTCTTACTAAGTAAAATATCGAATTCGATTAAAGGTCCTGCTGTCTTTTGGATAAGGGCCTGAAACTTATATAACTAAAGTTTTTTGATATCACTAACCATTGGTCCAGGGGATGAAAAAAAATGGGGTTTTGAAGACAAAAAAAATCATACTTCCCTTAATAGACACCATATCGAATCGGTTTAAAGTGGTCGTTAGTCCTCTAAATATTACCTAAAACTTTTGTCTGTAACAATTTTTGATATGACCAACCCTTATAGCAAGGTATGGCCAAAATATTGATGGAATTTTAAGATTTCTTGTTGTATACTAAACATGTGAAACCCGTTGTCACGTGCAACCATTGTTGTATTGAGTTAATTTGAAATTTTTCTTAACTTTAAGGTGAAAATCTTTTTTATTCCTTACTTAGCACTTCCGCTTTTCAGTGAAATATACCTCCACCTTCCGGCGTACCGAAAGGGATTTTTTTTTTTTCTTTAGTTTACGGTGGGTACGTTTCTACCCACCGTTTCTATGTCGAGAGTTACAGCGTTCAAGTCCTAGTAAAGCCAGTTATTTTTACACGGATTTGATTACTAGATCGTGGATACCGGTGTTCTTTGGTGGTTGGGTTTCAATTAACCACACATCTCAGGAATGGTCGAACTGAGAATGTACAAGACTACACTTCATTTACACTCATACATATCTGAAGTATTATCTGAACGGTAGTTACCGGAGGCTAAACAGGAAAAAGAAAGAAAGAAAGAAAATGAAAAAAGGTAAATTTCATAAGAAAGTTACCTATTGTAATGGGTACAATGACTCAACTTCCGGAAAATTTCGACATAAATTCGCGTTTCACATTCTCCAGGCCTCAAAACCACCGTCAGTTCAAACGTTTATATATATGGGTGGAAATTGGGGGGGGGGGGACTTTTAAAGGGAGGGGGCTATTACGAAAAAACAACGTATTGCTATAACTTTCTTACTAAGTAAAATATCGAATTCGATTAAAGGTCCTGCTGTCTTTTGGATAAGGGCCTGAAACTTATATAACTAAAGTTTTTTGATATCACTAACCATTGGTCCAGGGGATGAAAAAAAATGGGGTTTTGAAGACAAAAAAAATCATACTTCCCTTAATAGACACCATATCGAATCGGTTTAAAGTGGTCGTTAGTCCTCTAAATATTACCTAAAACTTTTGTCTGTAACAATTTTTGATATGACCAACCCTTATAGCAAGGTATGGCCAAAATATTGATGGAATTTTAAGATTTCTTGTTGTATACTAAACATGTGAAACCCGTTGTCACGTGCAACCATTGTTGTATTGAGTTAATTTGAAATTTTTCTTAACTTTAAGGTGAAAATCTTTTTTATTCCTTACTTAGCACTTCCGCTTTTCAGTGAAATATACCTCCACCTTCCGGCGTACCGAAAGGGATTTTTTTTTTTTCTTTAGTTTACGGTGGGTACGTTTCTACCCACCGTTTCTATGTCGAGAGTTACAGCGTTCAAGTCCTAGTAAAGCCAGTTATTTTTACACGGATTTGATTACTAGATCGTGGATACCGATGTTCTTTGGTGGTTGGGCTTCAATTAACCACACATCTCAGGAATGGTCCAACTGAGAATGTACAAGACTACACTTCATTTACACTCATACATATCATCCTCATTCATCCTCTGAAGAATTATCTAAACGGTAGTTACCGGAGGCTAAACAGGAAAAAGAAAAAAAATATATAGCTTACTATTATCGTTTATAAAATTACATTAACTATATTTGTTTAGATTAACTGTAATTGTTTTTTATTTTATACTACTTACTAAAATGTAATATATCTGATTAAATCAAGCTTTATATTTTTAATTTATAAATGAATTAATTATTAACTTAAAAAAAAAAATTAAATAAAATTTTAGTAATAATCATTATTTTAGCAGCACAACTACCAAATCAGTGGTGACAACCTTATAAAAGAAATAGAAACAAAAAACATTTCAAATTACAGTTTTATTTAGTAAAAAGGATTACTTTTATATATATATAATAATTTTTGAATTGGTTTAATTGTATATCACTTTGGTAAAAAAAACTTGTTTATTTTATAGCTGGAAAACACATCCGTTTATTTTTCTTTTACCATGATCAGCTATTTTTGACATTAAATTACTTCAATAACGTAAAAACTATCGTTGTTTGTTTTATGAGAACAATACTGAAAAAATTTGTTATATCCACAGAACATGTATAACAACTACTTAATTTTCATCATTAAACAATAAGTAAATCATATTATTAGAACATATAAGTCGACAAATTTATTTTAATTTTAAACAGAGTTAAACAATTTATTCTTTTAAAAATTTGATAAAAAATAAATACTTAAATATTAAAATGCAATTCTGTTTGTTTAGATTAAAAAAAAAAGATAAAGAAATAAAGTAATGAAATAGCCGTGTATTTATCATTGCCGATCAGCTGCTCTACTGCTACTTTTTTTCTGTTTAAACCAATTTAAAAATAGTAACGTTTATGTCCTTTTTAATCCCTGCGTTATTGACATATTTTCATCGGCAATGATATTTTTAAAACATTATATCGAGAATTTCAGCTTGAGACAGGATAAAACTATTTAATTATTGAATACTAACTAGTAAAATATATGGACCTAAAAGTTAAGCTTATTTGCCGGCCTCCATTGCGCGAGGTAGCGTCTCGGCCTTTCATCCTGAGGTCCCGGGTTCGAATCCCGGCAGGTATTAGCATTTTCTCACACGCTACAAATCATTCATCTCATCCTCTGAAGCAATACGTTACGGTAGTTCCGGAGGTTAAACAAAAAAAGAACGTAAAGCTGATTATTATCTTTATGGATCAATTAAATTAATTTTATTTTATTTTATATATTTTTAATGAAAAAAAAAACGAGTTTAATAAAATATTATTAGTAAAAAAGTCGGTTTCATTATCAGGAATCGAACCGGATATGAATATTAACTTTTTATAATCGTACTGAAAAGAAATTTATTTTGAACGCGTTAATATTTTTGAAGTAGCCTATTATTATATTATGTCACAGTTTATTACACTTTATAAAAAATATATATTTAAAACAAAAGTTTTAAAAAAATATAAAGATAAAATGAGGTTATATAAATAAAAAAATGAAATAAAAATTATTGAAATAGGTATACTTCAGAAAAGAAAAACGAAATCCCACAGTAAACATTAGTATGAGATATGGCAAAGATGTGCCCACCACTAGTGATAATGGTTGGCTAGGACTGTTCCTGATGGAATTATCGCCTCCAACCTCTTGACCCGCGAGCCCTACGTGAAGGGTCCTTAAGGAAAAGACTACTACTATCCTTAGTATCAGGACTTTCTGCACTTTGCTCTCTACTTCTCTCAAAGTGACATAAATCTTGAGATCTTTGTTCTCCGATATTTTTATTTTTATAATAAAAGTAGGATACTGAAGAGTACCTTTATGAGTTCTACCTTTCTTGAATAATATTCAAATAAACCTTAATACATTCAGTCATGATCGCACGCGCGCACCCTCACACACACACTCGTGCGCGCTCCTGCACACACACACACACACACACATATATATATATATATATATATATTATTTCAGTAACGTATTCTCAATATATATATTTCCTCAATTGAGTTAAAAATAAATAATGGTTTTGATTAAGGGACAAAAATTATTTAATTAAATTGTAATACTAGTACTAGAAAATTCTAAATTAACTAGTTCAAATTCTCAGATTTATTGAACAAGAATATTACGATTTACTTCTAATAAAATTTCCTGCCTCTATAATCTCATTAAATTAAAGTAATATTTTGCAATCAAAAATTAATTGATAAATTATTTTATTGCCGATCTCCCTGGTGGTGTGATAGCTACTCGGTCTTTAATCCGGGAGTAACGAGTTCGATACAGGTCAGAGATAGCATTTTTCATACGCTATAAATTTAATTTCGATATTCTCAGGTACAAGTTCTTCAATGTTCTACAGCGCATTCATCAGAAATCAAAATTTTAAATTAAATAATTTTCTGCGTCAAGCTAGTTGTTATAAGTATTCAAATACAATTTATAAATATATACATTTATATATTCGAATAGTTGACGATTATCGTTAACGTTAATCGTTTGCCTCTGCTGTTAGTTTTCAATGAATAAACTATAGTAATACCTTGTCAACTTATAGCGAATGATGTATAACGATATCCTTAATAGTTTATAATCTTACTTTTCAATGAAATAATATAAACGAAGACAGTTATTTTTACAACGATAGTGTGTTTTAAAACGTAAATAAGGAATTATTTCGATAAAATTCATATATAAATGTGTTTTAACATAAAAGAAGATCATGTAAACGTGAATACGCATGTTAATAAAGATTGTAAGATGTCATTATGTCTTTTTACACAGCCTAACTTTTTAGCAGAATAAACTTTCACAAAACTTTCTATATTTGTTTTTTTTTTTCAAACAATACGCGTAATTGTACCTTCATTGTCATTTATAAAACGTTTCTTTTAAACCATTCGTAATAATTTTTGTTAGGATGTCTCTGTAAATCTAAATATTCATTTGCTATTTTGTAATAAAATTTTCTTAATTTATTCTACTGAAGATACTTTGTTCTGTATTATTTAGTTTTATATATGTAAAAATAGAAAATTAAATTTTCTATAAAATTCTATTAAATTAATATAAGCTAATAAATAATCAGGTATAATTTTATAAAAAAATTTTGCTGTAATTTATACAATAAAATATTTTTTTTTTTTACATGTATATTTCTGATTTTTATGTAAATAATAATAATTAAGGTGGTTTGTAAAAAAATAAATAAATTTATTTATTTATTTATTTTATTCTTAATTAACGTTGTTGGATTTTTTTAAATAAAATTTGAACAGTAACAGCAATAGTTTATAATAGTTTAGACCAACCCACCGGGTTGGTCTAGTAGTTAACGCGTCTTCCCAAATCAGCTGATTTGGAAGTCGAGAGTTCCAGCGTTCAACTCCTAGTAAAACCAGTTATTTTTACACGGATTTGAATACTAGATCGTGGATACCGGTGTTCTTTGGTGGTTGGGTTTCAATTAACCACACATCTCAGGAATGGTCCAACTGAGAATGTACAAGACTACACTTCATTTACACTCATACATATAATCCTCATTCATCCTCTGAAGAATTATCTAAACGGTAGTTACCGGAGGCTAAACAGGAAAAAGAAGTTTATACTCTTTTGGATGTTACAATATAGTATAGCTTGTTTGTTCAGTGGTGGCGAATGTACAGGGTGTCCCATATAAAAAGCAACCCATCAATCACTCATCCATGAAATTTCAAAAGTCAAACTTAATCTCTTACTCGTTACTGAAATGGACTCGTCCAACATCTGAACATCGCGGCGACGCAGTAGAACACTACCGATAGTAACAACAATGCAATCATAACGTTCAGTGTATTGCTAGAGACACGATGGTGTTTTCGCTAGATGAACGTGTTTTCATTGTCGAGTCGTACTTCAGTACGAAATCAGCGGTTGCAGTGCAAGATTTGTTTCGCCATAAGTACCCAGATAAACCGGCTCCTAACAAAACATCAGTATTAAGGTTAGTTACAAAATTTAGAGAGACCGGTTCTGTTAATAACAAGGAACACAAAAGATCTGCGTCAGTGTTGAATACAGATACAGTCACTGAAATCAAAGACCGATTACTCGCCTCGCCAAATAAATCCATCAGAAGTTTGTCTGCTGAAATTAATTTGTCTAAATCAACTGTTCATCGGGCGACCAAACTGTTACAATTATGACCTTATCGCATTCAAACGGTTCATCAACTTCTTGAACCGATAAAGAAAAACGGCTACACTATTGTCAACGGTTCCATCGATTTCTGCGTGAGGGAATTAATGTTATGGATTCGTTATTTTTCTCAGGTGAAGCATAGTTTCTTTGGATGGCTACGTAAACAGCGAAAACAGTAGAATTTGGATTGCTGAAAATCCCCACGTTTATCACGAAAAACAATTACACCCGCAGAAGTTGGGCGTGGGGTGCGCGATATCGCGGAGGAAAATAATAGGTCGTATTTTTTTCGAGTACACCATTAATGCAGAACGATATCAGGATATTTTATTTCAGTTCATCGCACTCTTAGAAGAGGAAGACCGATGCCAGCTAGAACATGACGGCACGACATCGCACTACGCAGGTTCAACTTCTGATTTCGTTGAGGAATTCTTTGGTAATCGTGTTATCGGTCGAGGCTTGTGGCCACCAAGATCTCCAGATTTGACTGCGGCGGATTTTTTTCTACGGGGTTACCTAAAAGAAAAAGCCTACAGCAACAAAACTACGAACACTCGAACAATTGAAAGTCAATATTGAACAAGCTGTATTAAACATATACGTAGATTAATCCGATATACATTGTTTCCGCACGAAGGATCAAGCCTGGACCGATGGTTCACCACAAGGGCTGAAAGCTTCCGTTTCTAAAGGGAGTCGAACAGTAATAGTTAAACTGCTCAG
This sequence comes from Lycorma delicatula, assembly GCF_047948215.1. Taxonomy (NCBI): domain Eukaryota; kingdom Metazoa; phylum Arthropoda; class Insecta; order Hemiptera; family Fulgoridae; genus Lycorma; species Lycorma delicatula. The sequence goes on along the minus strand of NC_134464.1, from coordinate 99,564,169 downwards.
TTTTAGTTATCTCCAAACTTAATAATGGTGGAAATTCTTTTGGCGACTGATTGTAAAGAATTAAATTACTCAAAATCAAAGCTGTATTTAAATACTCCCAAAGTTCAGCAACAAAGTCTTTTTAGAAATTATTTTCTGTAATGTTTCTTTAGTTCATCAGATAGAATCTATAACAGTAATGTCTTCCGTCAATTCATCAAGTCGATTGAAGACCAATAAAAGATTTAGTTCTTTTTTTAGAATCTGTAAACATTTATTAAAAAATACGTTATTTTAAATACTAACTAATCATAATAATATATTCCAAAGTTCAGCAATAAAAGCTTTAATATTTCTTCCTCTACTTCTTGTATAATTTTTGTTTTCCTTAATTAGATCTAATTACATTGTTTACGCCAATTTATTTTTAATATGTCTAGATTCTATGGCATAAAAAATTTTATTTTATGATTATTGATTTGTTATATGTAAAGTTTTTCTTTAATGTTACAATCTTCAAGTCAAGTCTTTTAATAGGCAAAGTGAGATATGTTTCTCGTTGTTTTTTTTTTCTATGAACCTGGTGTACTCAATCATATCAGTATGCAAAATGCAACGAAATAAAAATGATATTCAACCTGAAAAGTGATATCTTTGTTATATGAAAGTTAATAAATAAAGTAAATCTTATCTTTTTTTTAATAAAAAATAAATTCTACACTGTTTTCTTACCAGATGATAATCTAAAATCGGTTTTATCTTTTTTTTCTTTATTTTTTTTTTTCTTTTAAGACCATGGATCACTTTAGTTAATTTTTTCGGCACGTTCTTTGTTTTCTTGCTGATTTGTTGTTTTTCAGCTTTTCTTTTTTGCCAGTAATTTCTAAGGGTTTCAGATCTTCTTGCCCTTTCTTGTTCAGAGTACACCCGGCTTATTGTTTCCTTGGGTTTTAATAGGAATCTTGTTTCTTTATTTTTTAATTTCTCGTAGTTTCCGGTTTTCGTTTTTAGGTTTTCACGGGTTATGTCTAATTCCTCCATGTCTTTCTGTACTTCGTATAACCAGTTTGGCCTGCTTTTCTCGTTCCAGAAAAGTTTGGTTATCCGTCTGATAAGTCTGGTCTCCTCCATTCTGAAAATATATCCTAGAAAGGCAATTTTCCTCTTTCGAAATTTATTAGTTATCGGGATGATCGTTTTGTAAATCTCTTCGTTTGGAATAATTCTCCAAATCCCGTTTTTTAATGTTTTTTTCCGATGCATCGTCGTAGAATCTGTCTTTCAATCTTTTCCACTTTGTCGGAAAAACCTTGTCTGGTACGGTCCAAATATGGTTTCGCATCCGTAAAGTATTTCTGGTTGGATAACTGATTTATAATGTCTTATTTTTGTGCTTATGGACATGCATTTTTTGTTATAGATGTTTTGTGTTTTTATTGTGGCTTTGATGAGTTTATTTATTCTATCATTCCAGTTTGGATTTTCTTGGAGGTTGTGTGTGATGTTTTCCCCCAAATATTTAAAGTTCTATGTCATTATTGTTTATTTTTAATTTGCTTATGCATAGTGGATCTCTCACCATAATTTTGGGATTTTTCGTATGAAATTTTTAGACCGATTTTTCCTGCAATCTCTTCCAGTGTTGAAATTTGGTATCTGGCCTCTCCTGTATTTTGGGCTAGTAGGGCTAAATCGTCCGCAAAGCCTAGGCAATTTACTGAGATATCATTTCCTATTTTAACGTTATCTTTAATTAATTTTTTTCCAATCCCATATTATAAATTCAAGGGCACAGTTGAATAAAAGCGGTGACAGTCCATCTCCTTGTCTCAGTCCTGTTTTGATGTCGAATGGATCAGATATATCTTCCCTGAATTTAACCTTGGATTTGGTATCCGTTAGTGTTAGTCCGATGATTCTGACTAGTTTTGGGTGAAGCTCTAAATTTCTCAGGATTTTTAGTAGAGATTCTCGATGTACACAATCATATGGTTTCTTGAAATCAATAAAAGTCACTACAAGTTGTTTATTCCTTAGTTTATGATATCCTATAATTAATTTTAAATTTAGAATTTGTTCTGGGCAGCCTCGCCATGGTCTAAATCTCCCTTGGTATTCCCCTAGTTGTTGTTCCAGTCAGTCTTTGATTCCGTTGTAAATTATTCTTGATAGAATTTTGTAAGTGCAATCTAGTAAAGAAATTCCCCTATAGTTGTCAGGGTTGGTTTTATCATCTTTTTTATGTAAAGGGCGGGTTATTGCGGTTTTTCATTCTTCTGGAAATTCCTCTTTGGGCCATATTTTTACCATTTCTTTGCGGAGATTTCTGTGTATTTCTACTGACGCGTTCTTCCATAATTCTGCAGTCAGGAAATTTTCTCCACTTGCTTTGTTGTTTTTCATTTTTTGTTCTTTATTTTATATCTGACCAATTTTTTTTTTAATATAGTTCAAGTAATAAAGATTTCCAATCATTACGGCGGAGTAATAGCGTCTTCACCTTTCATGCGGAGGTTACGGGTTCGAATTCCGGTCAAATATGTCATTTTTCACACGCTATAAAATTCATTTTATCAACTTTAAGAGGACTTAAGCTAATTGTAAACAAAAAAATAAATTATGAAAATTTATACAAAAGTATAACACTGATGAAGAAAATATGAATTATTATTTAAAAATTAAATTTCGTCTCGAAAATATTTCTGCAATCAATTTCGTAAGAAAAAGTAATACAGTTATAGAGGGGGACATTCAAAACACTGAATCAGTTATCATACATCGTTACATGAAATGCTCAAAAATTTTTTAAATAATCTTGGCGTGATAGCAGTTTTTTTGTAAATTTCTTTACTCATAGTATTAGAAAAATTTGATAAAATAAAAGTTATATTTAAAACGTAAGGATAATAGGTGTTGGCAAACTTGGTGAGGTATACAAAAAATCACAGATGTTTCGATATTATTTTCGCGTTTCCAAAACATGTTTTTTAGTAAATTAGGTGTTTGTTGTCTTATGGTTTGATAATAGACAAAATGCAATCGATTTTAATCAAATTTACTGATGTAAAAGACAAATGGTAAATTTACTAATATAGATCTTATTTTATTCGATTTCAAATTTATTTTTTAAAACTTTTTTACAAATTTTTATTTTCTATCTACGTCGTACCTAAACCTGGACCAACTAAAGATAAATTTTGTTTATTTTCTTTTGTTGTTCGTATAGTTTATTTGTTGCCAAACAAATATCTTTAAGAAAATCATCGGTGGAATAACTGGAAAAGGGGGAACAAAAGTCCAACAGATGAATTTTTTCCTCGGGCCAAATGATTGAATTAACTGAAAGAACCATAGATGTTTACATGGTATAGTATTGTCAAAAGGATAAGGGGTGTGAAAGAAAGTTAAGGTTGGACGTCAAGTAAAGGGAGGTTCCGTAATCTGATAAATGTGTTAGAGATCGCCTCAGAGGCGTCCCAAGTGACGTCACATCGTCAACGGAGCGTCGTACTCTGTTCCTTCAAAATTCAGTTATGTCCAGGTTTTGTCTCGCACACTTTTATTGGTTAATTTCATTTATAACATTGCTATTGTCAGTGTTGTTACGTGGAATAACGCCCTTATGACTTATACAGATACGACCCCTCGATGTTACCGTGAAATATATCTCTTATTTTATTCACGCTTTATTGACGTTTAACTTTTTATCAAGAAAGGTCTTCTTCCAAGAATATTTCTGTATATATATTGGTATTATTTATAGTATAACCGATGTTATTTATTATTTGAGTTTTAAAAATACCGAACCTTTAAAAACTTCGTAGTTATATTTGGTATTGTACTGCGAATGATAAATATACATCAAATTCTTTAAAAAGATTTTGATATGTGCCGTAAAAGATAAAGCTTATCTTTGAAGAGTTATCTTACAAATAATTTGATGGAAGAGATTTGTTATTTGAAAATAAAGCCGCTTCAACAGCGCTACCTTGCACTGTGAAACTGGATACGTGTAGCTTATTTTGTACATTTACACAAAAAAAAAATCTGTTGTTACTGGATATCTACAGAAAAACAATTTTACATATAAGTAAAATATTTACACTACTATATATACATATATAAATTATATTGAATTGATTGAACTCTTCTGATAGACGAACCAAATTCTCAGCAATTTTAATGAAAATTTATTTTTCTTAATAACTCGAAACTAATTAAAATTAATTTCCATTCTGTTGTTAATTAAAATTGGGAAATTATTTACGTACCTCAATAATTTTGTTCAAACGCATTGATCGCGTAAAAAATAAACAATTCTCTTTTTTTACTGGAAAACGAAATATTAATTTTCTTTTAATAGAAAATTTAAAGATAAGACAATTCTTAAATAGATTTAAACAATTAAAATTTAGTTAAGGTATGGAACATTAAAATTTCACTACCTTTGGAAGCCAGAAACATTTTTAAGGTAATTTTTCATAATTCCTATAATTAAATTCCACTTTTTCACATGTAAAATTGTTTTGCTGATATATCCAGTAACAACAGTTTGTTTTTCTGGTTTTTTTTTGTCTTCAGTCATTTGACTGGTTTGATGCAGCTCTCCAAGATTCCCTATCTAGTGCTAGTCGTTTTATTTCACTATACCCTCTACATCCTACATCCCTAACAATTTGTTTTACATATTCCAAACGTGGCCTGCCTACACAATTTTTTCCTTCTACCTGTCCTTCCAATATTAAAGCGACTATTCCAGGATACCTTAGTATGTGGCCTATAAGTCTGTCTCTTCTTTTAACTATACTTTTCCAAATGCTTCTTTCTTCATCTATTTGCCGCAATACCTCTTCATTTGTCACTTTATCCACCCATCTGATTTTTAACATTCTCCTATAGCACCGCATTTCAAAAGCTTCTAATCTTTTCTTCTCAGATACTCCGATTGTCCAAGTTTCACTTCCATATAAAGCGACACTCCAAACATACACTTTCAAAAATCTTTTCCTGAAGTTTAAATTAATTTTTGACGTAAACAAATTATATTTCTTACTGAAGGCTCGTTTCGCTTATGCTATTCGGCATTTTATATCGCTCCTACTTCGTCCATCTTTAGTAATTCTACTTCCCAAATAACAAAATTCTTCTACCTCCATAATCTTTTCTCCTCCTATTTTCACATTCAGTGGTCCATCTTTGTTATTTCTACTAAAACATTTAGTACCATAAAAAAAAATACATATTTATCATGAATAAAGTTTTCTGTGGTTATATTATTTTAATTTTTTTTTACATTTCAACAGCATCTACATTTAGCGTTTCTTAAGTACGATTTTTTAAATTCTTCTATATACAATTTATAAACTCGGTATATTTTAAAAAAGAATAAGTTGAATAACCTTGGTATTTAAACGGAATCATAACTTAGGAAGGACGTTTTACAAATTGCTATTTTGGAATTCATTACATTAATTTTTTACGTATGTATTTATCATGTTTCTTAACTTTTTAAAATATGTTATTTAAATACAATAAATAAGTAAAAATTACAAAAATGTAATCTTAATTTTGTAAAAAAAAAATTAATTAATAATTTATTTTATAAAATACTATGTAATTTTTATTTACAAAAAAAAAAACGATTAGTAGGTTTTTAAAATTAAGAATAGAAATATTCTAGCAACATACAAGAAATAAAAGATGCAGCTGCATCCCTGTGTGTCCAACTATATACAGGAAATGATGGATGAATCTTTGACGATACCGTTTGATTGGGCGTGTCCGGGACACCCCCGCCGATAAAGGGGGGTGAGTAAGTATATTTGTCACCCCCACCCACTCGACAATAGACACTGCATATACTCTTTTATCCCAATGCTACAGCCGGCCTGTTCGGCTTTTTTGATTTCCTAACCCGTACCTAATTTTCGTTTTAAACCTAAAACTAGGTTGCCGACATTTCTAACAAAAAAATTAGAACATATTTTTTGTACGTCTTGATAAATTACTTTTTTATAGTTCGATTAAAAAAAAAAATATGGGAAATAAGAATTACTTGCAATAATAAAACGGTTCATTTTTATTATCGCATGATTAGTAATCGATAAAACTGTTTCGTATTGAAATCTATTTCGATAAAAATATTTCATTAATCAATAAATATTAATTTCTCTTTATAGTTTTAATTCTTTTGTAAATTAAATAAAATTAAATTCCTTATGAATTAATTTTGTTGTAATTTTTTTTAAAATATTTTTATTTCAACACCACCGAAATTAATGATTACAGGAATGTAATCACTTTTGTTCGATCACGGGAGCGTAGCTTATTTATTCTTATTTAATTAGTTGATAATAAATTACTTCTTAAGTGTTACTTTTAAATTAAGAACTAATAGCTTAGCTTCTTCGATTTCGTATTCATTTATATTAACAAAAAACTTCATTAATTTTATTTTACCATACTAACACTAATCAATAATTAAATAGTAAAATAAATCATTAACTATTTATATGAATTTTTCCACATTTACTTGATAATCCGGAATCTAAATGGTGCGAAGAATTAGTCTTTCAATACACCGTGAGGCAAGATTTGCACGTAAATAATTTGTAAATTGAAAGTTTAGTAAAGCTTAGTCAATCAAATGAATGACAGTATTCTATTATTAATTTTTAGATATTTTATTTATTTTCATTGAGAAATCTTCTAAGAATCTACTAATTTATTAAAAGTTAACAATTAAAAACATTATCATGGAAAAAAAAACAATAAGATTGAATTGAATGTAAATAGAAAGAGAGAAAATTATACATATGTATAATTTTAAAAAATGATGATTTTTTTAAAGAATTAACTTTGAAAATAGATATGTAACATGCAATAAAGTTTTCCCGTTATTTAGTGGTTAACCTTTTGGAAAATAAAAGATTATAACAGTTTGGTAACTGAGAAAAAGGAACGGATAAAAAAAAATTAGGGTGATGATATAACTAGTAGTAAAGTTAACCAACAGAAAAAGTTTCTTCTTTTAAAAGTTCAACAATAAGATAATATAGCTTGCATGTAAACTATTTTTAAATGTCATTGAAATAAAATTACTTTCATAATAGACAATAAATATGTAAAAAAAAAGTTTTCTGGAATAATGTGATTTTTTTACCTAACAATATATAAATAAATCTGGGCCCAATTTTTAAAATGCTTTCTAAATTTTATCGAAGAAATAATTCAAACTTTAGTGAATTCATTGACGTTTTTTTTGTGAAATTTTTTTTTTTCTTAAAAATCTTTCTTATTAAATGGTGTATATGCTGTTAACGACTATATTGTTACTTACACATTACTAATTATCAAATTTAAGTAATATTTTCAATATTTTTTTTTAATTAAACATATTTTAATGGTAAATAATAATAATAATAAAAATACTGACCACCGTAGCTGAGTAGATAGCGTTCGGCATTTCATGCGGAAGTCCCGGGTTCGAATCCTGGTCAAGCATGACGTTTTTCATACGCTACCAATTTCCAACGGGCTAATGACGATAGATGCTGATACCCGATCTTTCATTACAAAGAAAAAAAATATATAAATATTTATATTAAGCGTTTATTTTTTAAAAATGTATAAATTATGTAAATATTACGGTACATTTTATTAATCAGGTGATTATTCATGATTGCCGGCCGGTTAATATGTATAATCGTCTCGAATGTTGTATAATTTTATAAATAATAGCAATAAAGATTTGTAATTTGTATATTTAACGTTAATTAGACGAGATTAGCGAGCGTAGGTTATGTTTGTTATGTTATCTTGATATACGTACGATTCGTCAGTACACGTAATCAACATAATTAACCAAACATGTTATGTATTACCGTAAAATGTATATTTACATATAAGTAACTGAACTTCTAAATATGTTTAAGAAAATTCTAAAGTATTATTTCTATAATAAAGAAAAAAGATTGTAAAGAGGAAATTGTTTGAAACTAATAAAAATACATTCATTCAAATGCGTGACTGTAAATAAACTTTATATATTAACAGATATTTTCGGCTTAGTCTATTTAAAGTATATTATTATCTATATGAATTTAAATCATTTTTTGTTATAAATGAATGCTTAATTAAAATATATAAATGAATAAATATATATAAATAAATCTTTTTCCATTAAAAATGATGGTGCGTGGGTTTGTTTGTTGTATGTGCGCACGTTTTAATTTTGGTTGCTATTGGTCCAGGGTGTACCAATGGTGGTACGCCGGGTGGGTGCGCGCATTGCACGAAGGTTCATTAGTTCGAACAAATTATACTTTTTGAAAAATTCATACGTTAAAATGATTTATTCTTCTTGTTACAAACGATTTATCTAAAATTTTATTTGTGTTTTGGTGGTAAAAAAGGAAAACATTACGGTTAGAGCGAGTTAAAAATTACAACTCAAGAAAGAGCATAAAATGTTGAGGATTCTGAAGCTTTTCGTTGTAAAAGTTTTTGTTGTAAGTACGCTAAATTTATGAAAGTTATTTAGTTACAATTCGAAAAATACATTGAACAGAATCATGTGTAATATACGTAAACCATGCAACATTTTCACGGCGGACCGTAGGCCCATATATATATAAAAGTAAAGAATGTAGAATAAAATATACATAAATGAATGCTTAACTTTTTTTTTTTGCTCAGTAACAATTATAATTACAATCGGCTCTCATGCGGAGCCATAAGTAAGTTTCCTGACAAAACCACATGATAAGAAGGTCCTTAAGGAACCCCCAAAATAAATCATACACAATAAATAGTTGCAAGAAAACTTAAAGTCAAATATGAAATTTCTAGCTCAGTCATAAATCACAAATCATTAATTTCAGCACCATATAGTCCATAAAACAAACATTAATAACAAATAAAAAAGAAAAAGAAAGAGAAGTAACAAGAAATTAGATACGACACCACTAAACTTGTCGGTGTTAGATTCCAAACTGTTACGCAGACCCTAAGTCGAGTACATGGGCTCGTTTCAACCGTCGGACCTCTCTGCTGTTATCGAGTAGATTAATTGCAAAGTGGTTTACATGATTCTCAAGCCTCTGCAGGTATTTGACATTGCGCTGTTGTACAATCTCACGAACCGATGGGAGCTCCAGATAATCCTGAATCTCATTATTCCGCGTGAACCACGGAGCTTCAGCAATTACCCTCGCAACTTTGTTCTGAAATCGTTGCATATTCTTCACATTTCCCACAATTCTACACCGTACGTCCAGATTGGGCGCAGGATAGCCTTATAAATTAAGATCTTATTGGATAACGTGAGGCCTGAGTTCCTCGGTAGCAGCCGATGAAGTTCCGTGTACCTTCCATTTAGCTGTCTCCTCTTCATCCTCACGTGACACTTCCAGGTCGAACGCTGATCCAGGTAAAATCCCAGATACCGCACATTCAAAAAAATTGCTAGGTTTGCGGGATCAAATTGCTTAATTTAAGTAATATAAATTTATTATATTTTATTCATTAATATTATAATGCCGTAATGGTTAGAAAACTAATATTTTGTTTAATAAATTATTGAAATTGAAAGATACTTTTAACTAATTTTAATACAGGAGAAAAGTCAACATGAAAAAATTAATAAAAAAGTAAATTATAAAATTAAGTATATTTGTTAGCTTTTCCCTGTAGTTATAAAAAAAAAAAAATGCCAAAAGAAAGCAGTTACACAATTAAAATTCATATCCAATTAACCGGATAAGTTGATACTTATGTATCTATTATTATTTCAAACTAAGAAAAATTGTTATTTATTTTATTTTTAAAACGTTGAAACAGTGGTTATTAAAAAAATAATAGTAATAAACACGAACGCAAGATCATATGCGCAATCCCAAATACTTCATTAATAAACTTATATATATATAAAAAACAAAAAAAAATCAATTCTGGAAGAAAAGATTTTATTTTATAAAGTAGCATTTTGTATCATTAATTTGTTACAAAATTTTGCTAATTCATCAATAAATTTTCATTTAGCTACACTTTTCATTCGATATGACTATTTCTTTTTTAAAAAAGGGTAAAAATGGACTCATGGATAGAAATTAAACTTTTTCAAACACAAAATAATAACCATTTTTCTAAACATTTAAAATTTTAAAAATATCAAAATCTTTAATAATTCTACTTCTAAAATAAACTAACAAAAATAATTTGAATTTTAAATATTAGATTATATTTTTATAACTTTTTTATATCTAAAAACATATTTTTTAGTACAAACATTAAACAAAGTATAACTAACAAAAAAAGTGCTTTTGATCAAGAATTCCCTTTTATATTTTTTAAATAATGGTTTTGTTTAATTATTGTAAGTTATTAGTAATACAATTTTACCAAGCAATTCTCAATATAATATTACTAATAAGTAGAACTGAAGATTCTTTTTTCTCCAGTTTGTTTAATAAAATTCAAATAAGAGTCAAAATATAAAACATTCTATCATTTAAAGAATTAGTTTCATGAAATATTTATATATTTATTGAAACATATATGTGTGTGTGATTTTACAGTTTTCTTTTTAAACTAAGTAAAAGATGAACAGTTAAAATACCATATAGTAGCTTAAAATAAGTATTTCTCAATAACAGCAAGAAATATATATATATAAGTTTTATATATAAAGACTAATTTTCCGATCGGGAATAAGAAAGATACTTTTGAATCGAAAATAAGGATCTCGTGTCCGCAAAATGAAGATGAAGACTCCTGAGGGAAGAGTAACAGAGAGAAATAGAGTGAGTGAGAGAGAAATTTGTCGACTGATAACGGTGTCTCGGGTTTATTGTCTTGCAATTGCCTTATTTTCGCAACTTCTTGGCAACATCACCATCTATTCCCGTCTCCAAAACTCCCCTGTAATAGGCTGTAGCAATCAGACCCAGCAATATATGGGCAATTTAAGAGAGCTTCTGATAGACCACCGTCGCATTGTGGGGGGGGATGGTTGAAGGAGTAGAAACTAGCTGGAGGATGGGTTCCCCTTTCTACTTCAACGTATCAACCGACTTCCGACCAAATACTTAATACCCCATCCTATTTCTTCTAACTTTTCTCCCTTCACGGATTCTTTTTTTCAAAAGAAGTATATTTGTAGGCTACTTGAAAATTCTTACTAATCATTCCATTATATGTGCTCTGATTTCTATTATTTTGATATAAAAATAAAATTATTTCATGGATTTTATTGTCTGTTTATTACTTAAAATTTAAAATAAATTTTATTTTCAATCAGAGGTTAGTGTATTATTTTAATGATTTTTATGTACACATAAGTTTATTTTTATACTTCTTTTTTTATTGTTTCTTAAGTAATAAATCAAATGAAGTTTTTTTTAAATAATATATTATTTTACTATAAACTTTTTGAATAAATTAAACTGAAAAAAATCTTGCACAGAAGTGCGCAATAAGAACGATTTTTCGTTAATTTAATTTGGTTTTATTATTTTACTATTTTTTTTAAATTTCGTTTAACATTGCTAACAATAGATACCGCAGATAAAAATATGTCAGCTTGCAGCATCATACCGAACCACGCTTCTAACATCATTCAGATTTTTTGACCTTTAATTGAACGTAACTCATGAACGATTCAAATAATGTTCATCAAAAATTAACGTGTAAAACTTCATATACACTACAAAAGCGTACCTAAATTTCAATGAAATTGATTTAATAGTTTTGGAGGATTTCGAGCCACAAAATTTGAGCTTTATAATGAGCATAACACAAGAATAACTCAACAAAACGTTTTCAAATGCACAACTACGGATACACTGCTATAGAATATCTAAATTTCAGTGAAATTGACTAAATAGTTTTGGAAACTAGGGAGCCACAAAAATTTATACATAGGATTTTATATATATATATATATATATATATATATATATATGTATATTTAAGAAAACCCTAATTTAATTAAATGTTACCTTCGTACTTCTCATACCCCAAAACTTAAAAAAGAAATTAATTTTCATCCCCTACTTCCATCATGCGAATGAAGGTAATACTGTACTTTTCTTCGAAAAGTTGGTAAAAAACAATGAAATTTAATACAATGAAAGAAAGACTTATGCTGAAATGTAAAATAAAAGATAAAAAACCATTTACAAAAATGTTATTTAAAAATAATGGTCATATTTGTTTTTAAACAACCATCATTGTTAATGAGGAATTATTTTATAAAAAAAAAAGATATCTAATAAAAGTAAAATAAAACACGCTGAAGCATAATAATTTTAATTTACGTATAATAATGTATGAAGTAGAATTACTAGAGATGGACGAAGCAGGAACGATATAAAATGCCGAATAGCACAAGCTAAACGAGCCTTCAGTAAGAAATATAATTTGTTTACATCAAAAATTAATTTAAATGTCAGGAAAAGATTTTTGAAAGTGTATGTTTGGAGTGTCGCTTTATATGGAAGTGAAACTTGGACGATCGGAGTATCTGAGAAGAAAAGATTAGAAGCTTTTGAAATGCGGTGCTATAGGAGAATGTTAAAAATCATATGGGTGGATAAAGTGACAAATGAAGAGGTATTGCGGCAAATAGATGAAGAAAGAAGCATTTGGAAAAATATAGTTAAAAGAAGAGAAAGACTTATAGGCCACATACTAAGGCATCCTGGAATAGTCGCTTTAATATTGGAAGGACAGGTAGAAGGAAAACATTGTGTAGGCAGGCCACGTTTGGAATATGTAAAACAAATTGTTAGGGATGTAGGATGTAGAGGGTATACTGAAATGAAACGACTAGCACTAGATAGGGAATCTTGGAGATCTGCATCAAACCAGTCAAATGACTTTTGTAATATTACATAAAAAATAATAATTATTATAATTATCAACATTAACTATATAAACAACATATATGAAACATTAAAAATTTAGCAGTTCTATTTATATTTTTAAAATAAATTTTGCCGCAATGTTTAATTTAGAATCGATTCTAATTTAGTACATCAATCGTTTTACTCAGCGTTCCTGAAATCAATTCCAATTGTAGAGTACAAGTGAGAGTAACATAGAAGTCGTATAGCGATTCCAGAACAAACTATTGAGAAATATAAAAGAAGAACCGTGGTTTGCAAAAAAAAACACTGAAGTACACGATTATCTGGGATTGCTAATCGTTCGAGAGGAGATAAGAAGATCGGGTACAAAATACAAAATGAGACTGAACAGACATGTGAATTGGTTCGCGGTTTATCTCATAGATAACAGAGAGGACGTTAGACGCCTAGAGCGAATGGATATATTAGTTCTGCAACTTCTCCGATATTTGAAATAAATCAAAACTCTAGGGTATTATTAATCGTCAAATTTTTTATTTCGTTTCGCCACATTCTTTTGTTGGTTTTTTAAATTTGTTTCACCGTTTCTTTGTTTGATTAGTTATTCTTATGTGACTAAAAGATTATTTTATGGTGTTTTTCTTTGCTTTTTATGTTCTGAACTTTATCAATGTTCTTTAGACTCATCTTTCTATGTACTTATTTATGTTTAGGATATATTTGTGTTTACCGTAAAAGATTTGTATAAGAGTGGTTTCAGTGGAGACAACTCTCTGCATGCCAAAAAATAAATAAGTTATTAATAAGTTTTAACTTAAAATTATGAAATATTCTTTAAGGTAATCTCAATCCGAAACCGTTAAAGTAACTTAAGAATTAGTGAAAATTCCAAATTAGTTTGCCTAGTTTTTACATTAAAATTTATCAGTATCTATTGATAGTAGTTTAACAAATAAAACGATTATATAGTTTAAATTTAAATTTATTTTAGTAAATTTTTTTCATCGTTTTCTGATTTTCAAATTACTAATAATTAAATTAATAAAATTTGTTAACTGTTTATAATTGATGATACGAAGTGTTTTTCATTGAAGAATAAAGATTAGTATATAAGATTAAATTAAAAATTAGTATACGAATAAACTTAATTAAATATTATAAAGAGAATAGCCTACCGTTTAAAAATTCAGAATAAATATTTTTAAAATGAAGTTTCTTTTATAAATTCAATATTTCATGGTATTAAAAAAAGAAGTTATATAATAGATTTAAAAAATGTATAATCATAAACAAACATTTGTATTTTTTTCGTATTAAATAAGTTAATAAAAATATATTACTGTAGAGTAGCCGATTAAAGTGTCTGTTTTATTATAGAGACTGGTTTGTAAAAATACTTAATTTAGTTATGTACTTCATTCTTTAGTCTGTCTATACACACACAAACACACAATAAAATCACAACGACTTCTCTTTCTTTAAAAGAGTTTTCCAAATCATTGTCATATTAATAAGACTGGTCAGACAGATTCTACTGCTCTTTAACATGGGAGATAAAAGAATACATATATTATTGTATGTATTTTATGTTAAGATTTTTATACTCAAATATATATATGTATATATACGCGTATATTAGACTAAGCTCTTACTGAAAAAATACTCCTTTTTCAGGACAGTTACGAAAAGTATTTTGCAAAATTTATAAGTTAAATTTCGTAAAAACTGTTCTTATGATTTAAATTTAAAATTTAAATATCGTTATTGTTACAATATTATACTTATATAGCTTGAAAGAAATTTTATAAAATTTTTGAAATACAATTATTATTTTATATCAGTTAAAAATACTAAATCTTAAAACTGAATTTCTATAAATATTTGCAAATACCTTTACAAAGTTATTGAAGAATACTTTTTATAATTAAACGTCCCTTATATTATTGGCTGAAATTTTGTAGATTTTAGTCGTGAGTACTTCATGAAAATTCATTTTTTCTATTAAAAAAAATTCCAAATTTATTATTTGTCAAATATATGGAATCCAGAGTCTTTATTAAACATAATTTTCAAAATAACAGTTACATAAACTAACAGGAAAAAAATGATGATACTCAACTAATTAGTGTTTTAGATGTTATTACAACATCGACATTGGTGATTAAATTAATATTTCATAAATTATATATAAATGTAACAAAATTGGTTTTAACATTTTGTAACAAATCAAGTTACACATAGGAAAGTAAGAACTAACTAATTAGATTAACAAAGAGAAGTTTAGGGAACACCCAAAATTGTTATTCTTTTTTATTATTTCAAGTTAGTTCCATGTTTTGTAAACCGATGATAATTATACATACTCTCAAATTTTTAACTCTATCTCCAAAGTAGACTATGTAAAATTTTCTATTTAATTTAGAAATTTCTTATATTAATACAAACTACAGAGAATTGATGAAAACTTTACTAACAAAAAAGAACACAAAAAAAATCATAAAAGTTTCTTAATATTAATAATAATAAGTAATGAAAACTTCAGACAGCTTATTGTTGTATTTATTTTAAGTTGAAAACAGTTGAAAAATTATAAGTGATCTAAAATGAAAATGATGAATCTCTTGTTCGAGTAAACAATATCTACTTTCAAGAATAACCACGCTTCAAGTCAGGCGGACTAGAAATAATATAAAGTTGTTTCACTGGTAAAAATATATGGCAATATTTGAATTCTAAATTCACCAATATGTAAGTATTACTCTTGTCTACAGTGGTACTTTTTATTTAGCACAACGTGTAACTGTATAGTAAACATTATTATATCAGAAAGAGGAACTCGACTAATACATCTTGTACCTCAGGCGCTTATTTCAGTCATTAGAACGACTTGTAGATGTAGTATAAACTAATAAAGTAATCTCTCTCTTTCTACCGTGAAGCAATTCCTTCAATACACTACTAATCTTATAGTTATAATTGAATAATATAACTTTGTAATTTCTAAAATATCGCGTACTGTAATTCATAAAAAAGTAAATAGAATGAAGTATAAAAAATTGTATATGCAGAAAATTTAGCACAGTATTTTTCATAAAATTAAAATTATTACTAAATATAAATGAACCTTTTCAAGTCTTTTATAAAATTTTTAAAGCTGATTGGTCAAGATTGAATTCTTTTGACCGATTAAATATCACTGTTACTTTTGATTGGTTGTTGACTTTAATTTATTTGACCAATTAAATATAACTGTTACTTATGATTGGTTGTTGACTATATTTTATTTGACCAATGAAATGACCGAATTTAGAACCCTCAAAATTTAGCTTTTAATGCAAGCATTAATGTATTTTACAATATTATTTTATCAAATTAGCCAATCAAATGTGGATGATATTTCTGATTGGTTGCACTTTATATCTTATTTATCTAATAAAATTTTCGCATGTTAATCACAAATGTCTATTTTCTTGTATACGATGGTACGTACATTTTAAAATGATTTTTTATGAAACTAAATATAACTGTTATATTTATCACTTATTTTTAAAGAATTTAATGACTTTTTCACGTTTTAATCCTATTTTTTTATAAATAAAAAAATTGTTTTATTATTTTTTAATAAATAAAAGATAAAAAATTAATCATGCGTATGTATACCATATATATAAATATTTATTAATAATATATTTGTTACAGTGGTAATAATTTTTATTGCACTATTTTGTAAATAAACAGCTAAATCTATAGAATAATGCAGAATGACAATCAGTACGACAATCAAAATGTAGTAGGGTTTATATGTATATGCAGGGCGAGAAGAGCAATTCTACAGTTAGGACTGTACGGACCATTGTCCAACTAAGTTCGTAGGGTAAGCGGGAAGTTTGATGGGGGTGCCCGGAAAAGGGAAATTACCCTCGAATACATATCAATCAAAAATATTCAATGGTTATCGTTATATTGTAGAGGCTATTTTCACCCATTATTTTTCTATTCATAAAAAGTTTCTATCTGATGTTTATATATATATATATATATACTTTGAAAAGTTTCTCGTAAATTGTAATGTAGATTACGATAAAATCTAAAAACCGTTAAGAGAATTCTGGATTAAAACATATATATATAATTTCTTATATTATTAATTTTCTATTATATTCTTAAAATTCTATTTTACTTTCTTTTCTTATTTTACTTACATATTATTATGTTAATTTTATCTTACTTTATTTGTTATTCTACTTTAAAATTCTATTTCTTATCTTATATTCTTAATTTTTCTTATGTATATAATTTCTATATCATCTAAAATTAGTAAATTAATATATTATTATTTTTATTAAAAAAATAATTTATAGTTTTATTATTTATTTATCTTAAATTAGATTTGGATCGTTCTGTTTTGGGTTTTAAAGATACATGATACATTCGTATTATGTATGTCTCCTTTTTCACTGAAGTAAATATTTATATTCTGAAAACCTCAAAATGGAAATATTATTATTTTGAAAATTTTTATCCAAACATTTTATTGACTAACCAAAACTTAGTTTCTTTTAAATTTTTTATTATATAATACAGTTAAATTTAACCGAATTTGAATGAAAAATTTATTCTCATTCTTATTTTTTAATACATTTATTTATAGTTGCATCAACAATTAAAGTCATTAGCGACTTATCAGTGCAATGCAATTGTACCGGTAAATTTGTTGTATTGAACAAACTCTGATCGACTACTCCTGAGACGTGTAGTTAATTTAAACCCAACTACCAAAGAACACCGGTTTCCACGATCTATTACTCAAATCCGAATAAAAGTAAAACCTTTATTAAGATATGAACCTGAGAACTTCGAAATCAGTTGATTTACGACGACTAGTCGTAAATTAAAATAATATATTTAAAATATTATTTTTTCCTTATTATAATATTAATTTGATTTTAATGTTATTTTATTTATTTGACTCTAAAAAAAGAGGCGGTACACAAATTGACAAAAGGCTTGTAATTTTAAAGATTCTCATTTAATTTCTTGCTTCAAGTTTCTCAGGTAATCTCGTTGTAGTTTTCTTGCTTCAAGTTTCTCAGGTAATCTCGTAGTTTCTTCTCGATAGCATCAATCAAAAATTTATTTAACAGTTAATTACGAGATTACCTTAACATTAAAGACAATTTTTATTTGTTTGTTGTCCTATTACCTTATATGATTTACAAGTAAAAGGAGCATGTTAATAATATCTGTCACAATCACTGCTTCTTTTTTTAGAGATGTGATATTAATTATACAATCACTTCTGGTGAACCCCGGCTTTAGCTGATGAACTTGTGTAGCTGAACACAGCTGAATTCCAGTTAACTTGGCAATAATTCTACGAAAAAGTGTATTTGACTCCGTGAATAAGGCAATAGGAAACTTTTTCCCACTTTGCTTTTTTTAATTAGTACTCTAATATTCTTGAGAATGGCTATGCCATTTTTGGGAGTGATTTTATCAGATCACTTATAATCATTGTGGGTATGGTTTTTTAACATAAAAAAATATAAATTAATGATAAGAAACGTAATGTCGGTCTGATTTCAAAGTATTTTAAAGCTATTAATATTTATGAATTAGTTGTTTATTCATGAATTATTTTTTCATTCATTATCAAGAAGCCCTTAATATTTATTGTGAATGATATTTTTATGGTTTTTTTTGAACATCCATAATTAAAATAAAATCTTTAAAAACTTATACATAAATAAAACGAATTTTTAAAATTCTTAGAAAAAACAGAAATTTTTCCAATAATACTTTAAATTGTGGATTTTTAAAATCGGCAATTACTTAAGAATTTGTAAAATACTAGTTATGTTTTTAATTTTATGTAAATTTCAATTAATTCAAATTAAAAAAAAAACTATAGCATTATTTTTACTTCCTTACACGAAGTAAAAAGTATTGTGATCGTAAAAAATTTAGATTTTCAGATTTTAACGGATATATCCATTTTGATCATCTCTGAATCCATTTTGTACGTACGTATGTAACTCGCATAACTCAAAAATGAATAGCGGTAGGAAGTTGAAATTTTAGATGTAGGATGGTTATAACATCTAGTAATGCACCTTCCTTTTGATTGCAATCGACTGAACTAAAAGTGTACTACAAAGCCCAAAATCTCAAAAAATTGGGATTTTGGTATTTTTATTAATGCAATAATAAGAACAAATTGAGAGCTTTTCAACGAAATATCATAAATGGTACTTATTTTTATCGGTTCCAGAGTTATAGCCAATTAAAGTTTTAATTAATGAAAATTTGGATCTTATAAGGGGAAGGCGTATCGGTTTGAATCCGACTTCATCTCCTTTTTTTAAACTTTCTTTTTAATTTAAATATATTGATTTATTAATAATTATTCATCTGATAGTAAAGAAATTTTTACAATAAATAGTAATTCAATGATAACAATAATGATAAAATACGAAAAAATATGCGAAGTTATTAATGAAATAAAATTGTATAAACATTTCATTTAAAAAAAATGTTTCATGTAATTTAATAGGCGTACAAGGAAGTCATGTGGTGTCTACATCAGTCTAAAAAAACTGATGTACAGGAACCCGGTTGAGTTCCTATAATGGTATTTAAATTAGCTTCGCAAGCACTTTTGATAAATTTCAAGTTTTGTTTTTTTGGATAGAATTTTCTATTACGACTTTTAATTTAGATTAAACGTTTAATACAAATTTTATAAACTGTTTGTCTATTTTTCTAGAGATATAGATGTTAAAATAATTTATCTACAAATTTCTTTGACTAAAAGAACTATTTAACGCTTAGAATATAAATCAAAACGCTAACAATATTATACTTTTCTGGTATTGATTATTTGTTCTTTTACAGTGGAAAATTTTTTTTTTATTGTAATGACACAGTAACTTTACAATCTGTTCAGCAAGATAATCGAACAATAAGTAAATAAGATGTATTTGAACTAATATTATGTTGTCACAGACCCAGCGGCTGGTGAGTTAATCATGAAATAGAAGAACACTCCGTACAACCAACGAAATGAAAGAAATTAAATAGAATTGCACTACGTACAACC
Organism: Lycorma delicatula; assembly: GCF_047948215.1. Taxonomy (NCBI): domain Eukaryota; kingdom Metazoa; phylum Arthropoda; class Insecta; order Hemiptera; family Fulgoridae; genus Lycorma; species Lycorma delicatula. The sequence goes on along the minus strand of NC_134464.1, from coordinate 99,544,222 downwards.
AGACCAGAAAGTTACCTAATTGAAACGATAAGGCAAACCAAGAACATTGTTCCTTAGCAATTTTGAAAAATCACTCATCGTATAGTTCAATAAATTGACTGCTAACTAATTCGGGTTCCGATCCAAACGATATTAATGTCGTAGACTCACTAGAGCGTATTCCTGCCGAACGGTTCGCAACTTTAGATCATTATCCATGAAGCTATTGTTTATGTACCAGGGTACATTTAACATTTTTCGCAGTGTTTTTGTCTGGAAGCGTTCAAGTATGTCAAGTACTGGAATTGCATGCTGTACCCCACAATTCAAGCCCGGGCCTCAAATAAATCAATAATTTACTTTGTACTGAAAGTCGAGATCTATGTCTTATCAGCCGGTATATAGTTTTAAATTTGAGATCCAATTGTTTCTGCTTAGATTTGATATGTTTCTCTCAAGTAAGTGTCGTCGGAAAAATAATAAAGGAAAAAATTTCAAAAAATTATTTGGACCATTTACAACCACTGTGCTTAGGAAGACATAAAAAAAATCTATTAAAAAATATGTAAACAATAAAAAGACAGCTTTTTAAAATTCGTAAGGATGGGAAAGAATTTGTGGGAATTTTTTTTTTTAAAACTGAGATAATGTACGCTCGTACTGAGCTTAATTTTAAGAAAGGTTTTCTCTCTCAAATGTGCAAAATTTTGAGAAAATTTATTTCAAAGAATCTATCGATCCTACCACCTCAAGATATTGACCTCAAACCTTTACCAATAGATTGCCCCATATATACGAGCTGTGTCCCAAATTTTAACAAAATCGCTTTATCCAGTCAAAAGTTAGAAAGCATTTAACACACTTACATACGTACACACATTATCCCCTACTTTTTTTTTGTATTTTGGGGTGTCTTTGTCATGAAACGTCGAGAAATGCAAAAAATCCCATTTTTTGATTGATCACCATACTTTTCTTCTTGCAGCATAGCTCTAGACTATGTTACCAGGAAAGTAATAAGAAGTAAGATAAGATTACCAATATATAATTTAATATTCTTTTGAATTTAACAAAAGAATTTAACGTACTTGTAACGATATTCAGTAAAAATTTTAAATTTTTTATTTAAGCGTTCATTCGATAAATCTTTAAATTATAATAGTACTTACGGAGGAAAAGTTATTCGTATTTATAAAATATAAAAAAAGATGTTGGGCCCAGTATAATAATTAGTCTAGAACGGACAAAGGTATTTGTCTGGACTAGAAAAGAACGTGTTATTGTATTCACAATAATAATGAAGTTGTTTTTTAGGGCGTTATACGTAATACGAATAATGTAGTTATTGTTTTACGTCATAATATTCAAATATATAATGGTTATAACTTTTCTTAGTGTGAAGTTTTCTGTTTTTAGGGTGTTAACTTGACTTAACTCCTTAACATCTTTCAAAAAGAAACTTTTTAAACCTGTTACAATTCAACTAGGCTGTCCATAACAACGGTTTTACTAGCTTCTTTGTTCTTCTAACTAAACATTCCTTGCATATTTTTATTTTATTTATTTTGTTATTCATTTTTAGTTATAACACCTACTGTTTTTTATACTTATAATTCTATTTGATTGTATAATACGCATTTAAAATATCTTAATAATTTGGCGTAAGACAATAATATTAATACAATTTTCAAAGTTTTAATATGCATTTAATTGTTTTTAATGTTCTGTTTTTTCAATTTGATTTTTAAATTATATATATATATATATATATATATATATATATATATATATATATAGAGAGAGAGAGAGAGAGAGAGAGAGAGAGAGTGTGAAAAAGAGATAGATTGTGTGGGAGAGAGAGTTTAAATGAACACAATTGAAAATTTGATAAAAAAATTAAAAAAAACTGAACTTCACAAATTTTACCTTTCACTTATTCTCCTTCCCCATTTCCCTTTCCAACTTCTCCCTCACCTCTCTCCCATTTTCCTTTTTACCCTTTCCCGTTTTCCCCTTTTCTCTTTCCACCTTTTCCCCGTTTTCCATTTTCCCCTTTTCCCATTTTGCCCGTGCATAAATCGGTCCATCAGTTTTTTGGTCTTTAGCGGACACACATACGAACATGCGTTTTATATATATATATATATATATATATATATATATATTCTAGAATATATATATTCTATATATATAGAATAAAAAAGTCTGTTTGTTTCGTAAATATCTCGACACCGGCCTCACCTAGCGGGTATAGTTTTTGCAAAATTATTTCTTTTCACTTAACTAATATTCATATTCTGAATATGAACCAAATCGGTCCATAAATATAATTTTTCTAAATATCTCAAAGCCAGCGCCATCTAGCGGGTTCATTTTTTGCAGAGATAATTCTTTCCATGTAAGTAACATGTATTCTGAATATAAGGCAAATCGGACCATAAATACAATTTTTCGAAATTTCTCCACGCCAGCGCCACCTAGCGGGTCCAAAATAATTCAGAAACCTTCCTTGGCATGCGTCCAACCATTACTCAAAGTTTCATCCCCATCGGATTAGGAAGGCATAAGAGACATACAGACAGACAAACATTCATTTTTATATATATAGATTATTATTTATTATTTTTTTTATTTCATTTGTTTGATGCTCTTCGCTATTCCTTTGTATTCTGCGGTAGTCCCGTATTTAAAATTTTAAATATTTATTAAATTTTAAATCCTGAAATTATGTGATGCAATTTATTCTCCTATCTATAAATAAATTGTAAATAATTTAAAATTTAATCAAGGTTAAAAATAATTAAAATGTTATTTTAATAAGATCAATTTCAACTTTCTTTATAGTAACCCGTTTCAAATATTTTTTTGTTTTTGTTTTATCAACAGGAAAATTTATTACATTTTTTTCTATAATCACTCATAATGTAGATTGTGCACTATTTTTTTCATTTTTTTTTTTTAATATCAATTTTCCTACCGTAATCCAATTTAAATCTGGAAACAAACTGTCCAAACACATATTTTACAAAATTCTTGCTCGTTATCATGTATCACTTTGCCAAGTTAAATTCTTTCTTTGAGATTTCTGATCTCATAAGTATAAAATTCAGTACGTTAGATGAAAAATATAAATTCAAAACTAAAAAGATGTATATGTACCGTTTTAGTTTTTGATGAGTTATACGTCTATGCTGCTATTAAAAACTGTGGTGGTTAATAGAAATACTGTTATTCATATTATTATCTGAATATATTTAAAAAAACTACATTTAAGAATTTAAATAGAACGAAATTAAAAATTTAAATAATAAGTTTTCCCGAAACCAAGGGAAATCTAATTATTAAAAAAACATTTTTTTCATTGTATTCTCTTTGATGTATTATGTTGCCTATATTTTCTGGACAGTAAGGAATTTAAATTTATAGTATATTTTTATAATATTTACTTGTTATCTAAATACATACATTCTCTAATAGAATCAGGATAATTAGATTTCTGTTTATTACTTTTATATACTTGTAAACGTCCCTAAAAGCGTTTATTTTAAAACTGCAGTTGATCATTCCTATGTAGAATGTTTTTTTTTCAATTTTGCTCGTGAACGTAACTTTCACGATGAGAAGAAAAGATTGCCCTGAAGTATCAAAATACATCGTCCCAGTAAGTTAAGATACCTGGGAATTTTACCTTGGAAAGATCATCATGTAAGTGAGAAAAGAGTTTATTTCATACTAAGTTTAAAATGATGTCCTGGGTATTAGATAAGGGATTCTAACTTTCATTATCTATTAAGATTCTGCTTTTCACTGCTTTATTAAAGCCGGTACGGACTTAGGGAATTGAACTCTAGGGCACAACCAGTAATAGCAATATGGAGATTATTCAACGGTTCTAGAATAAAATACTACGGAACACAACCCAAGCGCCGCGGTTGGCGAGGAATACTGAAATCCACGATTATATACAAATTCCATACGTTCGAGAATTGAACGCTTAATTTCGAGATGTGTGTCCAGGCTGGAAAAATATGTTAATCATTTAGCATTGAATAACTTGACAACAGTGAAGACGTTAGGAAGCTGAAAAGGCTCCATGTACTTTATCTAGTTGATGAACCGTTATGATGATTCGGTTTGTTGGAACCATTTCTTATAATTATTTTTGTTTTGTCTTTGGTTATTCAAATTTATGGATGCTTACGTTTATTATTTATCTATGGATATCTTAATATTTCGTCTATTGCTGTTCTATTTAATGTTATTATTTTATTTATTTCTGTTCCATTTGCGTACCCGACTTAATTAATGGAGTGGAGAAGATATGTAACTATATTCTCAGATACTATAAATTATTATATTATTTCATAGTTACTAGTATTTATTCATAGTATTCATCTTGTATTTATTCATATTAATTCTTTTGTGCTTGTCGAGGATTATAATTGAATGATCTTATTTCAAGTGATAGTCTGTTATGGGACATACCTTTAATATAAAAGCCGATTGTAAATAAAAGAATTTACCAAAAAAAAATTTGCTCCACATTTTGTTTCATTAACTCCTGCTATGTTACAATTAAACATGTCTAATTTTATCTAATTTTCTATTATATACGTTAAAGGAAATTTAATAATTTAGATATTTTTATTTACACTTGTTGGTATTATATTTTAATGGCACATACAGATTATTACATCTATGTTTTTTCCCCTTTCTCTTTCCATATATATATATATATATACGTGTTTGTGTGTGTGTGTTTTAATAGAACTTTAAATGGAAGTTCTTGTAAGATGGATCAACATAATGTCTTTGCAATTTCTTGCAATTAAAATGCTTTACCACTGAGATCTAAGGAATTATTAAAAACTGTTTCTAGCAGATCAAAATTTTAACAATAAAATATTGACGACATGATAAACCAAACAAGAAAAGAAATCGTTGTCAATAGCATCTTTAACAGGGGGTTTGAATCAGTGTTAGTATCGAAGTAAATATTTTTAGCTAAGCAATTAATTTTAATGAGTAGGGTTGTAAAGGTTTTAGATACCAATAAGTAATACGAAGGGTTTTTATTTTAATAATAATAATAGTAGTAGTAAATATAATAGTGGTGGGGGTCTCAATTTTTAGAATGGGGTAGAAAATATCCTGCTGAGTATCTGGACAAAAAGACTGTCCAGTGAAGTTCCCTACACCCTGCTACTACTGACTCATCATCAGCATTCAAAAATAAGCGATTATGTGATGTACACGCGCACGCGCGCGCACATGCACACACATACACACATTCATTGACATACATAAATGTGTACATAAAAATATACACATGGACGGTGACGTAGAATTTAAAAAAAAAATGTGTTTTTGAAAACTTCTCTCATTATACTGACTCCCTGCTAAGTAGGGTTACACTCTAAAAATATAGTTTAACCCCACCGATGTGTTGTCTAGCTAGAAATAATCGATTCAGATGCACAGCGCATATATCCGTTTTCCAATCTTCACGTAGTCTTTAGAATACTTTATTTCATTATTAATTTTTTTTTTTTTTAAATAAAAATATTCTTCAAATTACCATTGTGATATAAACTCAATTAAGTTTTATTTTTATAAAAAAATTAAACGGTAATAAAACTGTAAAATATTCATATGGTTAGATTGAGCTACAATTAAATGAAATTTTAATAAATGAATACGCCTTAATTTCTTTTTATACTTAATCTTAAGACTGTGTGGAATAAATCTATGGCATTTTACTGAGAAAACATACGAAAATATAATTGTAGGTGAAGAAAATAAGTATTAAATGCGATACAAAAGTCTTTTCAATCAATTCCAGAACTAAAATGAAATTGAGATAGAGTAGATGAAAATAATGATTAGAAACATAGGATTACGCTGCACTTTTTTCCTTTTTTTCGAGGTTAAAAATTATAAAGTCTGTAAAAGAAAAATTTGTTATTTAGAATTATTTCGAAGAAATTAAGAACGAAGCAAATTAAATCAGCACTGGATCTACTTATTCTTTCACTGAATTAGAGAACTTCTCAGATTGTTGCTTAACTGTGTCCAACGCAACTTCTTACGATTATGTTTAATGCTAAAAAGTTATTTTTAGAGATCTCTTAGCATATCTGTCCAAAAATGGGGAAAGAAAACTGAAAATTATTTCGAATCGCCGTTTATTTCTATTTAAAAAAAAGAATTGTTTTTCTGTAAGTACCTGTTGATTTTTTTACAAAAGTAATATTTAACTATTTCAGTAACATAATTTTGTCATTGATTAAATTTTTATTTTTAAATATATTTTAATTATATAAATCTATTACAAATAAATATGTGTATAAATCTTTTTATTAAAATTTGCCGACATTAGCTTATAAGGCTATAAGTATAGAAACTCCAAAAATTGAATCAATACTTGTTATTTTTGCGTAAAATAATGCAAAGTTTTTTTTTTCAATTTTTTGTTGACTTTTGAAGGAAAGTACAATTTTCCTTTCGGTCACACGGTGAGATTGGGGGTAAAAATGGATTTTCTTTACGTTTTTAAATATGAGGATATGAAAATACTATTCACTTAAAATAGTATCTTTATAAGCATAACAATAAAATATTGTGGCTCGAAAATCCAGAAAACTAGAAAATCAATTTCAATGAAATTTAGATATGCTATAGTAGACTATCTGAAGTTGTGCGTGTGAAAATCTGATGAAAATTGGTTGAGTCGTTCATCAATTACGCTCAATTTAAGAACGAAAAATTTTGAGCGGGGCTATTTTGAAGCGTGGTTTGTTGCAAACCACGCTTCAAATGGGAACGTTGACGTTTCTTTATCTGCAGTATTTATTGTTAGTCATATTTTTCGCAGTATTCAGGAAGCGTTACCTACTTTGTAGGTCATAATGACTGGGTATGTGTTTGAGCGGGGCAAAAAGAGACAAAATAAAATAACGAAAAGTCAGATTTCTTCCATAAAAAGCCGGTCGGCTTCTAGGATATTCGTAACTAGTAAACAGATCGTTTATAAATGTGCTTATTTCATTTATATATACATCCCAACCCCGTAGGGGAAGACACCTGCCTTGTGACGCTTCCGGTCGACACACCACCCTCAACACCGTTCCTAGCCCTGATGGGCTTCAGTTATTATTTGTTCTGGTTAAGAATTTAGTAATTTCATTAAAATTACTTGGGCGTAAATATACCACATTTTTAGTAAAAAAGGGGAGCGTAAGGTAGAAAAAGTCAAGGAAGAAGGTAGTTTATTACTATAAAACCTATAAAAAAAAAAAAATCCGTAATAAATCAATTTTTCGGCTGTTTTTTTGGGAGATTGAACACATATTTTTGGTTTATAGATATACGAATTATTATGCTACTACTTTTGTAGAAAGAATATACTGGGTATTAGATGTATAAAAGAGGGTGAACGGGGTTTTGTTTCATTATTGATTACAATGGGGGGTTTGTGAAAAAGTGAACGAGGGTGATGTACGGTAGGTTTGGGTTAGTCGGATGGGTTCTGCATCATAGATATTAGCTACTACTATGGAACTGAGGAACAGTAAACTATGAGTACTTAACACATGGCACATAGACCTACTTTTGTTGACAACTCTTGAAGGGTAAAAACCGTGCTTAAATAGCAAACCCATCGTACGAGGGAGTGAAAAGCTAAATTGTGGGGAGGATGAGCGAATTGGTTTGTTAGATGAACACACTGTCGTACATCCAAAAGTAATATTGTCCCGTTAATCCCGTGGGAATCCGTATACAGTGTCATTTATCCGTTAAGTAGCTGCTTTAAAACAGGACGTAATTATTTTTGTGCATTAATCGATTATTCAAAATATTTATTAGATTCAATGTACATTTGTGAGTGGTTATATTCTTTAACGAAAAATTTGAATGACATGTAAAAATAAAGATGTTACGGTAATCAGATTTAGATCTTATGTGTTATATAAAATTATTAATACGTGTATTAAAAGTGATAAAAGTTTTGGTTTTTATAAGAATGATTTATAGGAATTTATGATTCCGCAGCAACAATTCAATATTAAACAAATATTTTAAAATTTCCCACGGAAGAGATTCTTTTGAAAGATTTTCAACATTAGTTAAAAAAGCTAGCACAGTATTATTGCATGACTTTCCAAGCTATTAATAATTAAAACCAAAGAGGTTAAAGCCAAAAAAGAAACAGAAGAAGAAGAATATATTTTTTAGAGGAAGGAATAAATTTGGAAAATTTTATATTTTATATTTTTCTGAAAAATATTCATATATAGGTTAAACTTAGCAAATTTGTTTAAGTAAAGTTTTCTCTAAATTTAACACCTCTTCAACAAAGGCTAAAATCATAAAAAGAACATTTTGAAGGGAACTTGTCTGAGTTTTACTTCCGGGGTATATATATTTTTTTTAAATTGTTGTCAAATTTATTAATATCTCTATATATGAAGTATAAACTTTCAAAAATTTGTTTAATATTTAAATTTTAGGAAAATATAACGAAGTAGTTAAAAACGTATATTTCAATTTTAAAGATGGGGGAGTTGATTTTTTGAAAAATTATTTGTATTATGTATAGGTGCATTGTAGATAATAAATTAGTGTAATATAATTTTACCTAAAATGCCACGGAAGAAAATCAGAACTGATTTTTTTTTTCACGATATACACTCTTTAATAAAAAATAAAAAAAATAATAATATGGACAATGCCCTATATATAGAAATATTTGAGTCAAATTTGAATAAAAACAGTTAGATAATCCTGACATACAACGCCAAAACCAGTGCGACACACAAACATGAACTCACACATACATACATACTCGTACATACGTTTTTTGATCTGTATTAATTACTTGGGCCCAAAAATGTAAAAATGTTCAAAAAGCTGATACCCGATTTGTGACATGTTCACCGTACATTCTTCTTTAATGTTTTAAAATTTGCTAAATTCGAGCTAAATTAGTCGGGAAATTAAAGAAACATAAAAAATAACCACTAAATGCGGTTTACACCAAAACTTGAACTTTTTACACTTAGGAACCCAAAAAACCGGATGAAAATTTTCCGAATTTTAATGTTTGTATGGACGTGTATCGGATTTGGTCTCTAAATCAGCTTTTATATCCAGAACTACTGGACCGATTTTGACCAAATTTGGTCAAATTACTTCTATATGTGGGGCATTGATGCCATTAAATTTTCAATTTAAAAGGTCAGCAAGGTGAGGCTCTACAACAAGATAACCATCAGTATTTCGAGAAATTTTGCCTACTTAAAACGATGATATTTTTCTTAGGCACATTTATTAACAATTTTGCAAAAAAAAATTTTCAAAATCACATCCCCACCCCCAAAAATGCGCTTAATTAGTGGCTATGTGGGCACATTGCATCAATAGCAGTACCTTTTGTCATCATAAGGAGCGCTAGTGTGGCACTTTTGTACAGTTGTAGTCGACTCTGTGTTGTGACGTCATAGGTGAGCGGTAGAATTAAATAAATTAATAATATTTAAAGTCTAAAAATCAACTTCTCTGGTTGTGTCTTGAACTCGCTCGCCCAGTTTACTCGGTACCTGGTGCATTAAGTGTTGAGGCTACATCTGTCTACCGACCGCACAAGTGAAATTTTTTCTATGTAAATTGTAAAATTACATTAGTTTAGTTAGTGTAAACCGTACTACCGCCATATCCGCGTGAATTAAATACGGTATGCCCGCTCGCTTTAGTTAGAATCATTGAATTAGATAAACGACAAAATATTATAATTATATAAAATGATAAATATTTTTAATTAAATTATGTGTGTGTAATCTGTGCATCAGAAACAACTCACAGTACCACAACTTTCCCGGAAAGCGGTTTGAACTGCGTGACTGGAAAGTCCTACGACGATGTTGTTAAATTTTTTTTTCTTACCGTGATATATGATAAAATTTTATCGAGACTTCTTATTCTGATTTTAGAAAATTTAAAAATTGTTGTTGTCATCCGTTCAGTCGTGTCCGACCATCGGTGATTCTATGGACAAGTTTTATCCATCCGTTTTTGCATTGATTGCTTCTCTCAGTTGTTTCATGACCTTACTTGTGTCAGCTTTGGTGGTATAAAGCCAACCAGTCCTTGGGCGGCCAGGTCTTCTTTTGCCACTGACTGTACCATGCATCATTAACTTGATTTGGTCAAATCTATTACAATATCTGTAATTTTTAAAAACTATTGATATTGTGATAAAATTATTGCATAAAATAGATTATTTTTTAAAAAAAAAGAACATTTTTAATTCTACAAATTATAAAAATAATAAATTTTCATCCATAAAACCGTCAAAAAAAAACTATCGTAGGCTATGAAAAAATACCAAATATTTGGTATTTAGTACTTATACTGTATTCGGATCGTATGATCGGATTAAAAGGAAAAATCCCACTGCTCCACTACAAAGATATACAGTAATAATGAATGATTTATATCGACCAATAAATTAGAACTATAATAAAATACCATTCTTTTAGACTAAATACAAGTATATATCACCCTGAGGAAAAATGTAGGTAAATAATTGTCAACACCTTATTTGGAGGTAATACGATAGATATATGAATCACATTTTTATAAACTGAAAAGTTTATTTTCTCATTTGTCCATATTTATCATGATATCGTTGAGATTATATCTTTATTCCTTTTTAGACTACATTATGTTTTTATTATTATTATTATTATTATTACTGGAATCTGATAGTAGCAAAAAGAAAATAGTTTTGCATAATACACACACATACAAACACACAATAATAGGTGTAATGTCTTTATAAAACCAGGTCCGGTTTACAAGATGGACAATGACGTCTATCTGCGTGACAAGTTCTCTTCATTCATTTGACTGCTGCTATTTACTATTTTCCCTTAAGTGTAACATATCCTATTACAAGATTATATTAAAATATTCTTGTTAAAACATTTAAATTACACAATTTAACATAACTTGTTTTACATTTATTTATTATATAATTATTTAATGTTGTTAGGAAATAAATCATCTTGGAATTTGTTAAATTAGCGACTTCATTACCATAATTATCTTGCAACTGGTATTTTTTTTTTTTTTAATAATAATCATCTGATGTATGTTTAGATAGAAATAAATTGTTTTCTATGTTAATTTTTTTTTTTTTTATTATACTTTATATTCTTCACATGATTTTCAAGTTACCATGATTTTTTTTTATATTGCCTTAAAAATGTTTAATAAATAAAAATTGATTTATTCAATCGATAATCGTTTCAATACTTCTTTCCATTTTATGAAAAATATGTTAAAAAAAGCTTAATTATAAAACTTATCCTTTTCTGTTTATAGTTCTAAAGACAAATACTTATTGGCTTAACTTTTAAAACCTGCCAACTAAAAAAAAAAAGGAAAAAATCTGATGTGAACACCACATGACTTCCTTGTACGCCTATTAAATTACATATATATATATAATAACTTCTGATTTTGTTTTTTATTGAATTACTATTTATTATAAAACTTTTTTTACAATCAAAGGTTAATAATTATTAATAAATCAATATATTTAAATTTAAAAAATAAAAAAAAAAGGTTAAAAAAAGAGGAAATGAAGTCGGATTTAAACCGATATGCCTTCCGTTGTAAGATCCAAATATTTCATTAATTCAAATTTTATTTAGCTATAACTGTGGAACCAATGAAAATAAGTATCATTTCTGATAGATCGTTGAAAAGTTCTCAATGAAGGCTTATAACTGTAGTTAAGAAAAGTCCAAAATCCAAAAAATTTGGATTTTGGGGTTTTGTGGAAACTTTTGGTCAAGTCGATTGCGATAATAAGAGGAGGTGCACAAGTAGATGTTACACCAATCCTAAATACAAAATTTCAACATTTTACGGCTTATAGTTTTTGAGTTATGCGAGATACGTACGTACAGACGTCAAGCCGAAACTAGTCAAAATTGATTCAGGGATGGTCAAAATGGATATTTCCGTTGAAATCTGAAAATCGAAATTTTTCGTGATCACAACAGTTCCTTTACTTCGTACAAGGAAGTAAAAACTAAATAATTCCGTTCATATTGAGATCGAATTAATTAATATATTTATTTATTAATAGTCTTGATTTCGTAAAAATAAACTTATTTCAAAACTGGGGAATATTTTAACTATTTAAGATTACAGTATCAATAGATGATATTATTTTTAAAAGTTATTTATTTAAGTTTAATATTTTATAAAATATTTACTTTTTCTCTTGAAGGAAACTGATGCTCATATACTCTTTTCCTCTGCAATATAAATTTTACAAGAGAGCGTTTGAATTGAGATTCCCATGTCATTAGTTATTGTTTTTTTTGTTGTTTTGCTTACATTACGGAGAACTCAAATAATTAATCAAAATATTATTAATAGATATATTTATATATATATTTATTTTTTACAAAAAACAATTATATAAATTTAAAAATATATATTCTACCGATCTTTGTGCACGTTTTAATTTTCCCGATACTTTAGAATAATATATACTCCAAGGGGAATATATACTCCTTTGCTCTTTAATAGTTTTCTGGACTTAAGGAGTCAAGTATAAAATTAAGAGATGTGGAAAAAAAGAGGTTTAAATTTTATTCGTTCGTATGTATTTATGATTATATATTCTGGTATGAGTATATATTTTGAGAATATTTTGGCTGCAATTTAAGTTAATAACTCAAGTTCGGCTTAACTAAAAATTCTCAAATTTTCCATCATGACTGGTACAAATTGGATATTGATGCTATTGTAGTTTTGTGTGAGGGATCCAAAAAGGGGTGGAGAATAGAGGATGAGGTGTCAGTCATATCTCAACTCATTTATCAGAAAAGTTTATTAGAGCAATAGCCGAATTTTTTTTTTAGCATTGACTAAACGTAAAACTTTGTTTTCCATTCTCTCTTCCCATCTCTTCTACTGTCTTTATTACTATTAATTTTATGTCAATATTTTTCTTTAACTGCCGTTTTTTTTATTTTTTTATTATTTAATGTTTTCCGTTTGTCGCAATAAAAATAATATTTTTAACAGACTCTGTCTTTCTCTCCCTTTCTCTCTCCCCTCTATATATATATATATATATATATATATTTAAAAAAATAATATTTTCAATGAGAAACCGATCTGCATTTTAAAATAAATTTTTTTTTTAATATGTTTGTTCAAACAACTTTCAATCATCTTTATGATTTTTATGAGTTATCACTTCACAAAAATGTATATTTTTAAATAGATCTCATCGCCGACGATAGTGGACAAATAGATATATAATGCGTACGTATTTTTCAGATTATTAACATTTGGGATGTTATTTTCTTTTTTCTTTATTATTGGTATGTTTAATTATTTTGTAGTCTTTAAGAGGTTCTATTTTATTTCATGTTTATTTTAATTTTATGTTGAATAATTATTGGTTTTATTTTGTATTTTTTTAAAATAAAACTTGGAAATACAGTCAACAAAATAAATTATATCAACCTTTCTTTTTTTAATTCTTGAAAACGATTTAATTTTTTTCTATGTATTCAATCTAATGGTAACAAAAATTTTATTACAGTTTAAAAACTAAAATCTTTGTTTCAATTTTGTTTTATAGTTTTTTTTTTTTTTAATTCATTTTAAGTTAGATGAATGCAATTTTTTTTTCCAAAAAATTACCTTTTTTAGTTCATAATTTTTTTAATACATTTATCTAAAGAATTTTTAAATTTATATACAACTATAATATTTTTTTATATTAAAAATTTTTTAATTATTTCAATGTATGTAACTGAAAAATGTCCAATTGGTTTACCTCGTAAATTAACGAGAAAAATAACAATCTATAACATATCACATTTTTTAATCTATTACAATTCATTTTGTACCGTGCATTACTTTCGTTGAATAAGTTTTTTTATAAAATGAATTTTTATTAAGTAACGTTTACAATATTTGTTAAAAAATTGCATTACTTAAATTTGAACATTTATTTGTTACAAACGTATTTCAAACTGAATAACAAACATAGATTCCAGAATGTGGTCTTCTCTTAGATACAGAATTCCTCAGTATCGTATGTATGAAGAGAATACTGACATATACTGTTATAGTTGTAAATGCAAAAGGGGGTGAGAGAGAAGGCAAGAGTGTGGTATGACACATATATATAGAACATTCCACTGATTGAACGTTCCTTATTGGTTTTGGATCGGCATGAATGGACCTCATTAAAATTGCGATTTCAATGGAAAGGGGTTATACAGGGAGGGGTAGGTGAACATTTCTGAAATGCAACTCACGCTGCCGCTCTGTTGTACAGTGTAGTGATGTGTGTTCTACATAGAGGAGAAGACACCGTCACCTTCTCCTCCTGAAGTCTCTTCAGCAGCTTCAAACTAAACCTTCCTCAGAGTAATCATACGCTTCTGTTGTATAGATTACAATGTAATACCACAGTATCATATGTTTCATATCAGATTCTCTCTCTATTGAAACCGGTGTAGGCTGTTTGATTAAATAAAAGGCTTACTTAATAAATGCATAATCTCAAGGAATAAAATTAACAATTCGTGATATGATTTAAAATAATCAATTATTATAATAGCGTAACTGATATTAGCATTTTTTATTACCTTGCAAGAAATTCATCTAAAGTATAAAATTACCTCGTAGCTACACAAACAATTATTTTTATGTGCTAACCGTTTCTTGTTTATTATCATTTAATTTATTTTATCAATAAAATTATTACAAAATAAAATTATTTACGTTTATATTCTATAATAAATTAACGTAAATTTTTGTTATTGATTCATTAATAGGTTCTTTTTATGCGAAAGATCAAGTTTTAATAATAAAAAAAAAAAAAAAATTTTACTCAATTTTGATAAGGAATTAAAAATCTTTTAACAAATCATTCATAGAATCGTTTTCAAAAATTATACAATTTATAAATCTGAAACTTTTTAGGACAATATCAGATTTTTCCGAAAAATAACTCATTTTACAAGAAAAATCAAATCATTTTACAAGAAAATAAATCATTTTGTTGTTAGATGATTTGTGTACCATCATCATTATGGAAATTTTAATACATTTAATGATTTTTCAATAAAACCAACTAAAACCTACACTCTTTCGAATTAAAAAAAAAAAAAAATAACGGTTCATTTTTTAAAAATATATAAACCTCTATATCATATTTCATATACGAGGTGTGTGAAAAAATTAATGAGATTGATAACACTGCGAGCGGTCTGACAACGCTGTGTCTACCGGTCTGTGCTAGACCGGTTTGTTCATTCCATCCACATGCTCAAGAACAGAGTTTAAACTCTGTTCAGCCAACTCATTATTTTTGACAGCGCCATCAGTGAAGTTGTGTTACAAAAATGGAGCATCGGCATTTAGAGCAACGTTGTTCAATCAAGTTTTGTGTCAAACTTGGGGAATCCTCGAGTATGACCTTTGAAAAGTTGAAAAAGGCCTGCGGAGAACATTGCTTATCAAGAGCATAAGTTTTCCTCTGGCACAAATCATTTTTGGAAGGCCGAGTACACGTTGAAGATCAACCTCGCACAGGGAGACCTTCAACTTCAAAATCTGACGAAAACGTTGAGCGTGTAAGGGTTCTGGTGAACTCAGACCGTCGTTTAACAATAATGATGGTGAGTGAACAGTTAAATTTAAACACTTTCACCGTACATCAAATTTTGACAGAGGATTTGGACATGCGAAATTGGTGCCGAAAAACCTCACAACGAAATAGAAGAAAATCTAATAAACGTGAGTTGATCTTCTTGAGAGGATTGACAACGACCAAGAATTCTTCAATCGTGTGATCACAGGTGATGAATCCTGGGTATTTGAGTACGATCCTGAAAAAAAGCGGCAAAGCGAAGATTGGCACACTCCGTCATCTCCTCGACCGAAAAAATGACTAATGAGCAAATTAAAAATCAAAACCATGCTGATTTGCTTTTTTGACAGTAGTGTGTAAAAAATTTGTTCTTCAAGGACAAACTGTCAACCAAGTGTTTTACAAAGGTGTCCTTGAAAGGCTCAGGAAAAGAGTAATACGCGTGAGACCAGACATTGCAGACAAATGGATGCTTCATCATGACAATGCCCCTTGACACAAGGCCATTTCCAACAGGGAATTTTTGACCTCAAAACGCATTCCTACGGTTCCTAAACCACCCTATTCACCTGATTTGAGTACTTGTGACTTTTTACATTTCCCAAAATTGAAACATGTCTTAAAAGGACATCATTTTGGAACTCTGAAGAACATTCAAAAGACAATCGGTGACGGATCAGTTAGAAGCCCTACCAGTTGAAGCCTTCCAGCGCTGGAAGGAGTGGAAACGACTCCGCCAGTGTATAGCTGCCCAAGGGAACTACTTCCTTTGTTTGAAAAAAATAAAAACTTTGGTAAGTAAAAAGTCAGTCTCATTACTTTTCTCACACACCTCGTAGTTGAACTGTTACCAAGATACAAATAAAAACATTACTATTTTTTTAAATATAAAAATCTTGTAAAAACATTTTTATATTTTTGGGCTCGATATATCAGAAAGTTAAGCAAAAAAATATGTATGCATAAAGATAAATTCAATACTTTCCATTCTAGGTAGTGCTACAGCAGAAGTATAGCTCTAGAAAGGAAACCATTGTAATCGGTCCAATTTGCGCATATGTGGTTTTCACCCGATCTTGACGTTTTGACACCTAAGGATCCAAAAAAAATGAAATTTTTCGGATGTTAATATTCGTGTGTACGTGTGTGTGTTCGGTGTTGGCCACTAAATCGTCTTATATTTCCAGAACTACTGGACCGATTTTAACCAAACTTGATAAGATTACTACTATATACGGGGCATTGATGCCATTAAATTTTCAATTTAAAAGGTCAAGGGGTGATGCTGTAGAGCAAGGTCACCCTCAGTTTCTCGAGGTTTTACCTAAATAAGATCATAGTTTTCTTAGGCACATTTCTTAACAATTAAAAAATTACAATATCTGCAAAAGAAAATTTGCAAAATCACATCTCCACCCTAAAAAATGCTGTTGTAATACGTAAAATTTAAAAAAGTAACTTGGTCTGGCTGAATCTTAAAGTTGACCGCCCGGTGGATTCGGTACCTGGTGCATTAAGCCTTGCGCCTGCACCAGTCTGCTGACCATACATGCGAAATTTGTTGTATGTAGTTAGAATCATTTAAGTAAATAAATGAAAAAATATTATATTTAAATAAAATGATAAATATTTTATATTAAGTTGTGTGTGTAAGCCCTGCATCAGAAACAACTCATTTATTCCATTTTTCTATTTACAAAATATAATAAATAATACTATAATATTATGGAATATACCATTTTACTAGGTTCACAATATGAATAGGGAAAATATGTGTAATAATATTTAAAGTACATCGATCTATTAATATAATGAATAATTATAAGAAAATTTGTTTAAAATAAAATATTAAAGCAAATACTAGAAATTTTTACGAAATAAAAATTTTGAATGAAAATTTCTGAAATGCAAAATAGGACCGTGTTGTTTTCTTTTAAACCATATATAACGGTATAATATTGATATGTAATGGTTATATTACTAATATTTAAGTATTTTAATCCTTGAAAATAAACTTACGTGAGTATTAGTTAAGTACTCAGTTAATTTTTAAGACAATGTTTTAATAGAACAAACACATCGGTGTTTGTTTTTTAATTATTCCTAAAAAAAGAAGGTTTCCAAATATTAAATTTATTTAAAATACATGACCTGAACATTAAAAATTTTTGAATTTTTGATGAATGAGATATCCTTGGCAAATGAGTTAATTAGCAAATAATATAACTAATATATACAAAAAATATCTGTATTTAAACATATAATTTATCGTTAAAAAGGATCTACCTCTATTTCATAGTTTCAGTTATTCCACCGTGAATAATTTCATGATTTTTTTTCTTACTTTCTAACAATAATAACGTAATGATATTAGTTCATTCTCAGATTCTAAAGTTTTAGAGCTTTTAGGTAATCGTTTTTATTTAAAAAATATCTTACACTACTCTTATTACTTGTTTATTTTAAAGTTTATTTAAAAATTTTGCGAATTTTAACCTAATAAAATAAATTTTATTTCATTATTCTAAATAATCATTATTTAAATATATTTTTTATCTTTCTTGTTATAAAAAAATGTAAAACAGTCTAATATGAAAATTTTCCTTAGAGAACAGAAGTAAATAAATGTGTGTGTTTTTGTGTACGAGTGTGTTTTGTAAGCGTAAGCTTTTATATTTTCTGTGTTTTTTTATG
Source organism: Lycorma delicatula (assembly GCF_047948215.1). Lineage (NCBI taxonomy): Eukaryota > Metazoa > Arthropoda > Insecta > Hemiptera > Fulgoridae > Lycorma > Lycorma delicatula. The sequence goes on along the minus strand of NC_134464.1, from coordinate 99,525,852 downwards.
TGCGCGTGTCGGATATCTAAAAAGAAATATTAAAAGAAAGAATGGGGCAGCGAGGTAAAACGAGTTGTTAGTAAAAGGGATCGGCTTTCAATAGAAAAAGAGAGATAAAAATATTCCTTTCTCTTTCAAGTTCTTATATATATATACGGTAAAAACAACGTAAAGGAATAAAGAAGGTATAATAAGAAAGCAGAAGAAAGGGATCAGAAAAGAATAGAAGAGAATGAGAAGCAGGAGCAGTAGCTGTAGTAGTAGAGATGGTTTGAAAAAGAATTATTGACAGAAGGGGTTTAAAGGTCTCTTTTACGATTGGACGGTAGACGACATGCGTGGTCAGTACCGAGTCCAGTTGTATGTTTATTATTGGGGATCCCACTGGTCAGCTGTGGTCACTCCCACACTCACAACTGTTGTAACCTTTACTTTGTATCCACCCCCAAGGCGTACTTCCTCCCTTATTTTCGTAGAACACCATTTCAAATACCATTAATATGTATTCCTTTTAAAGTAACGTTATTAGAATGAATTGTTTTACAAGATGGATGTATTAAAGTCAAATTCAGTAATTTGAAATCTAATCTCCACCGATGTGTTTTTTTTTTTGTTAAACAATGTCTTAGAAATTAAATGAAAATTTGGGTAACGGTCACGTAAATTTATTTTCAAAGATGGAAATAGTTAAATATTAGTTGTTTTAATACAGTTAGTAAAAGTAAACATAAAAAAAATTAAGTTTTGGATTACAATTTTATTTATACGAAGATTTTTCATAATAAAATAAAACTTAATTTTTTGTCTAAGTTGTTGGTTGTATATTGCTTGTAAGTTGTTAGAATTTAACAGAAGTCTTTTGCACCATCATATTTGCAATATACCAGCATAATTGAATATAAAACTAAACAACGAGACATCAGTTAAAATAATCATAAATAGATTTACAATTTACTGCTTAAATCAGTCATCCCACAAAGATTTTTAATGAAAAAATTAGTTTTTTTCACAACCTACTAAAATAACCACTAAGTTTTCTTCGCAAAACACCAAAAAATGGCACTAATAATTAGAGCTCCAGATATAACTTTCCCTCAAATAAATAATTAAGATTTAATTAATTTTATTAATTTCAAGATCAATAGTAGGAAACATCCTATAGATCAGGGATAGTTGTATAGTTTTTCCGTCTTTATCAGCCCAGATTGCTTTAGACTAAAACAAAAAAATGTTTAAATCTTAATTCATTTAATTTCCATCTAAGCACTCTAAATTAATTTTTTATAATTAAAAAAAAATTATAAAATTAGAATAATAAAAGTTAATAATACATTGTTGCTTTATTGAAGTTTGTTTTTATTTTTACTTTATACACTAAAATAAAATAAAAAAATACTAGGGTTGAAAGTTGTACATATTATGTTGAACTAATTTTCGACATCCCTTGTTTTGATTAATAAATTATTCCTTTCTTAATACCGAAAAGCAATATTTTCATAAAAATAATCGCGTATATATGCGTGCGCAGAACACTAGGAAAGTAATGTTAACAATGGTAAACCGACATAAAAAAATGTATTACTTAAAAGATATATTATGAAGTATTATCGAATACAAATGGTGATAAAATCAAAGAAATATATAAATCTACCCGAAAAAGACTTAAGATAAACGATTTTAAAAATCTATAATGGTGATATTTTTATTCTCCAATCGATTTTCTGATCATCATCTGTTCTGCCAGGCGGCAGGTGCCTTACGCCACAACCCGTCGGGTTGTCTAATGGTGAACTTGTCATCGACTGATTTAAAAGTCGAGAGTTCTAAGGTTCAAATCGTAGTAAAGGCAGTTACTTTTATACGGATTTGAATACTAAATCGTGGATACTGGTGTTCTTTGGTGGTTGGGTTTCAATTAACTACGCGTCTCAGGAATGATCCACCTGAGACTGTACAAGACTACACTTCATTTACATTCATACGTATCATTCTCTGAGTTAATACCTTACGGTGGTTTCGGAGCCAAAACGGAAAAAGAAAGACGGTCCCTTACGCCATAGCGTTTCCACCCATTTCTGTCCAAAATCTTCTCTTTTGTCCTGTTGTAGTTTCCAATCTTCACCTCATTTTTTAACTTCATCCTTCTTTTTTCTTGCTTTCTTTCTCCGTCTTCTGACTTTTGCAATGCAGTTGTCAAAATTCCAATCCCTCTAACTATATGTCCTAATCAGTTACTTCCCGCGTAAGTTCTCTTTCTTCTTTAATCCTATTCATTACTTCTTCATTCTCTATCGTACTTTCTACATCCTTCATATCAACATCTCAAGAGCCTCAATTCAGTTCTTTTCGGTCTTCCTCATCGTTCTTGTTTCACTTACATACAATAAGACACCCCATAAGCATTAGAGTAATCTCTTCCTTAACTCTAAGTTAGAACTTCTACTAAATTTTCTGTTTAATTATCCTATTTTATTCTATTAATTGAATTTTTCATAAAAATAATAATTTATTTAATAGAAAGGTAAGTTTTCCTTCGGTATATTATTTTCAAATATATATATTTTTCCCCCTTTTTGATTATAACTCGATTTTAAATCCATGTCAAATACATAAAAAAATCTATAAAATTCACTTCTACGAACTGCCCAATAAATTATATTTTCTTTTACTTTGCTCAATATTACCGCTTTCGATTTCTCATTTTTTCGATATTTTTTCAAATAATACCATTTTTAATTAATTTATTTTTAATTATAAGAAGAAATATATATTATATCCATTGTTTTTTAATACTTTTATTTATAGTCGCATCAATAATTAAAGTATTTAGCGACTAGTCAATGTAATTAACTGTTCCTGTAAATGTGTAGTCGTTAAGAAAATCAAGCCGACCATTCCTGAGACGTGTGATTATTTGTAACCCAAACACCAAAGAACACCGGCATTCACGATCTAGTATTCAAATCCAAATAAAACTTTTATTAGAATTTGAACCTGTGAACATCGACTTTGAAATCAAATACCCATTTCAATAAGTGAATAAGACATTTTTTATTTATTTAATAAAAATCATAATTTAAAAAAAAAATTATTGATTCTTATTTTACATTTAATTAGAATATTTAAAAAAAATAATAAAAATAAAATAGTATTATTATTTTCTTTTCATCATTACTTTACTGTTTTGAAATAGCGGATGGGAAATATAACATAAGGGGGAGAGATTAGGTTCCAAGTTAGTGTTGAAATGGTATGAGTTTAAATAGATAGAGAGGGAACTAGTAAGTGTGGTGAGTTTTGAACGAACGGGTAAGATTGTTGGAGATGCGGTAATGGCCAAGTTTCGATGGTTTGCAAGCCGAAAGCATACACTCACAAAACTTATATATATACATATATATCTTAACGTTCGTAGTATGGACCAAAGCTACAACGGACCCATCTTAACACCCATCCAATCCTTTCCCATTTTCCTCATCTTACAAGAACTCCCTTCTCCCCCCCCCCAAAACTCATCTGGTCTGCTCAATTTTCAACAAGACTTATTCAATACATTACTGTTCCACTTTACACTTGTTTAGTTACCAAGATAATCGAAACCGATTTCGGTTGACTATCGAATTTATTTTATAAAATAAATTAAATTGATAATCGATATTTTAAAAACATTTTAAATAGGTTACACAAAACCCGTGCTCTGTTGTGTTTGTCTATGATATTATCTAAATATTTTTATAATAAACAAAATATTAAAAACGAGGAAAAAGTAATCATATAATTTCTATGAAGATATCTGAAATTTGCGTTTTAGTATAAAAATAATGGAAAAATGGTGATCCAGTATAACAATCATTCACTTCGAGTCATTAAATACGTAATTCTTTTTTTTCGTACTTACAAAAAGATAAAGCTGATCGTTTATCTAGACGAGAAAACAATACTAATTTTGTTTTCGTAATGAAATCAAAATTTTATAATATAAAAAGTATTACAGTTGCTTTTATATATATATATATATATATATATATAAAATTATTGGAATAAATAAGAGTTTTTTTTAAAAATAATATAAAAAAAGTAAATAGAATGTAATTAACTTTTCCAAAAATACATATAATACCACATCGAAAATAATTAAATTAAAAATTAGTAAATAAAATGTAATGATACCACGTTAAAGGAATTATATAATAGTAGTATATTTGAAACGAAGTGTTGTATTAATGACTTCCAATTCATATAATAAAGTTAGGTTTTCGAAACAGCCAATTCATCAATTTACTTTGCTATTTAATACATCACTCAAGATTATCAGCAAACAAATTAACCAAGGACCTTCTCGCTATCATGGAATTTCATTATTATTATATCTGACTGCACAGACATGAAAAAGTGATCTATTTTATCTTCTAGAGGAAACAGATTAAATATAACAGGATTTCAGAGCAATGTTTCGTTAAAAATGTAGTGGTAGATAACAGAAAATATCCGAGTTTATAATAAATATAATTTAACGTAATAGTACATTATGCAAATGAGCGTCTAATGATATCCATTGATGCACGAGTGCGAAATAAGTAACGATACGAGCCTTGGCAAGTATCGTAAACAAAGCAACAGTGCATTCATGGCCATTGTTGAGTTGCATACCGCAATTTTTTATACGGCTTAGAAAATACCGGGATTATTAACTCAAATCAATGATAAAATACATTGCTTACGGAATATATATTTTAATTTTTCATAAAATACATAAAACTATCATCTCTTTGGTAATAGCTTATTAGTCGGTCATAAGTTCTGGAGTTTCTTTAATATCGATAACTATTAAATACATTTCTTCCTCAGGATTCGAAATAATTAACAAAAAAATTAACAGGGTTATATAGAAACTTAGTTACCTATGGTGTATGTTCAAATTAACCTCGGTTTGCTGACTACAAAATCGGATTAAAATCAAAGTAAAACAAAAACAGCTGATATATTAAACAATAATCGTTTCTGATTGGTCAATGGTTGAAAAGAATAGGTTTTTGATCGGTTGTACATCTTTATCGTACTAAAAATCTGTTTCATAATGATTTCAACCGTGTAATTCAAACGTTTTAATATAACTGTAGAAAACGTAATTATGTTGTAAACATAATTATTTTACAGACTGTTAAAAATACTTTCTTTTTCAGTTATATTTGAAATTTTCTGGGATTAGACAACACAGTATAACTGGATAAATAAATAGAATATTTAAAAAATCTGATGTGGACACCACGGTACTTCCTTGTACGCCTGTTAAATTACATTTTTTTTTTTTTTTTGTTATTATTGAATTATCATTTATTCTAAATAATTTTTTTAGAAACAGAGGTTAATAATTATTAATAAATCAATATATTTAAATTAAAAAAATAGCTAAAAAACAAGAAAAAAAGGAAAATGAAGTCGGATTCGAACCTTTGTGCCTTTCTCTTATAAGGTCCAAATATTTCATTAATTAAACTATTATTGGGCTATAACTAGGGAACCAATGAAAATAAGTACCACAAGATATATTGTTGAAAAGCTCTCGGTGAGAGCTTATTACTAAAGTTAAGAAAAATTAAAAAATCCAAATTTTTGGATTTTGGGCTTTTTTGGACATTTTTTGTCGAATCGATGGCAATCAAAAGGGAAAGTACACAACTCGATATTACAACAGTCCTAAATTCAAAATTTCAACATTTTACGGCTAATCGTTTTTAAGTTATGCGAGATACGTACGTACGTACATATGTACGTACAGACGTCACGCCGAAACTAGTCAAAATGGATATTTCCGTTAAAATCTGAAAACCGAAATTTTACGGGATTACGATATCCTAGTATGAAGTACAAGGAAGTAAAAAAAAGAAAGAAATCTGTAAATAAAATTAAACAGATGTACCTGTAACTTTTTGATTTTAATAATAAACAGAAAACGTTGTAAACATTTTTAAAGAAAAATGTTATTAAATCTAAAATTGGTTGACCATTTCTATTATTAACCAAAAAACAGATTTACAAGATTAATTTTTTCTTTCTTGTACAAGGAAGTATTGTGAAGGGAAAAATTTCGGTTCAGGTTTCAATAGAAATATCCATTTTGAGCATCTCTGAATCCATTTTGAGTAGTTTCGGCGTGACGTCTGTACGTACGTATCTCGCATAACTTAAAAACGATTAGCTGTAGAATGTTGAAATTTTGGATTTATGACTGGTCATCTCCCCTTTTCAAGGCAATCTACTTTACCAAAAATGTAAAACAACCCAAAATCTTAGAAATTTGGATTTTGGAATTTTTCTTAACTGTATTAATAAGCCCTCTTTGGGAGCTTTTAACAATATATCGTAAGTGGTGCTTATTTTCACTGGTTTTAAAGTTATTGCCAAATAAAATTTTAATTAATGAAATATTTGGATCTTACAAGGTGGAAGGCACATCGGTTTGAATCCGAATTCATCTCCTTTTTTAACCTTTTTTTTTAATTTAAATATATTGATTTATTAATAATTATTAACCTCTGATTTTAAAAAAAATTTTACAATAAATAATAATTCAATAATAAATAAAAAATATGGAAAACTCAGAAGTTATTAGTGAGAGAAACTTTTATGTATTTTTCATTTTAAAAAAGTGTGTATAAGTAATTTAATAGCCGTACAAGGAAATATGGTGTCTGCATAAGATTTTTTATAATTGTTTAGCGATCGAAATTCGTAACTAATTTTAAATTAAATTAATTGTGAACATTTTTTTTTTTACAATTTAACAGTTGTTCAATATTATTGGTATAACAATTGATTTGGATGGTGGGTGACTTAGTAGGTGAAGAGGTAACTGAAAAATATTTTTAAAAATGTACTGGATAAAAAAAACACTTGATAAAAAGTATAAAGAAGCAAAACAATTCAAATATTGAATCATAGTATTCATTTTAGTATGGGCAACAAATTGCTTATATTTATTATTACTTTGTCATACAAACATGTAGCCTGAAGCACATATACTCATTGTTTGTCGTTTATATTTCACAACAAGTACGAATATAACAACAGGTGAACATTTCCTAACTTAACATAACTAAGTTAATATATAATTAACTGGCGGTTTATGTGTATTATGTATTGCCCGGCGTGACATAGAATTAGCTATTTGTTATTAGCATTCATTTGTATACGAAATGAGAAATAAGTCGTGTTTGTTACTTTATGTTACTTTTATTTAATTTTACTTTGTACTTATTGTAATGATTATATACATTTTGTTTAATGATAATAAGATATCTTATAAAAAAACATTTACAATTGTTAATTTTTCTTTCCATAAAAAAATAAAAACATTTAAATGATATAATGTAGTTAATATTGCCTTATAAATATCATTATTTACCTTACAACTTTCACCTTACACGGATATATAATTTTCTATTGTAGAAATATCATGAATAATTCATTTTTACATGATTTATGAAAATTTTACCATGTTTTTAGGTAGATTTCATAAGAAAGCTACCTAATTTATGGGTACCACGATTCTACTTCCGGAAAATTTCGAGATATCTTTGCGTTTCATATCCCCCAAACCCCAAACCACCGTCTGTTGAAAAGTTTATATTTATATTTCACTTTCTTGTAGACACGATTAACTGCCGTAATTTTGCGCCAATCACTTTCAAATTGTTCCCTAAAAAAAAAAGAACTCGACCCAAAATCCAACTGTCGGCGTGGAAATGGGGTGGCTTTTTTGAAAAAAAAAGTAAAATATTTCTGTAACTTTTTTATTAAGTAAAATATCGATTCGTTTAAAGTTCCCACAATTGTTTGGATAAGGGCCTAAAACTTATTTAAGAAAAAGTTGATATCACCAACCATTGACTCAGGGAGTGGAAAAAATGGGGTTTAGAAGACTAAAAAAATAATATTTCCCTTAATAAGCACAGTATCACATCGATTTAAAGTGGTCGTGTGAACATTACCTAAAACTTTTGTTTGAAAATTTTTGATATAACCAACCCTTACGGAAGGGATGACTAAAATGTCGCTGGAATTGTAGGATGGGGGGCTTGTCGTATGATGCTAAACGTGTGAAACTTTTTTCACTTGTAACCATTGTCTTATTGAATAAATTTGAAGCTTTTCTTAACTTTAAGGTGGAAATTATTCATAATTTTTTATATATATATATTTCACTTTCTTGTGGACACGATAACTGCCGTAATTTTGCGCCAATCACGTTCAAATTGGTACATAAAGTACAACCACCCAAAATCTCGATCGAGTAATGGGAAAAATCGGACCATGGGGGGTGGAAATTGGGGGCTTTTTCGAAAAAAATAAAATATCGCTATAACTGTCTTATTAAATAAAATATCGAATTCGTTTGAAGTACCTACATAAGGGCCCAAAATGTATCTCAGTAAAGTTTTTTGATATCACCAACCATTGGTCCAGGGGGTAGAAAAATTGGAGTATCGAAGAGAAAAAAAGTCATACCTCCCTTAATAGGCACTGTATCTAATCGGTTTAAGTGGTCGTTAGTCAATGGTCGTTATACACTTACTAATTTATATAAATCAATATTCTTTTATAAACGTTAGCTTAAAAATAAAAAAAATAACGAAAAAGATAAAAATTTAATAAAATAAATATTTCATTTCGTAACGCAAAACGAAATAGATTAGTATTGAAAATGATAAATTGAATTAGATCATAGTTTCTAATTATATAATACGTTAATATTATCCTATAGTTCATAAGAAAAATCAATTTAAATTAATAATTAAAGGAAATAATAATAATAATAATTTTTTTGTTATACTTTTTAATATCATAAAATGCTTTGCCGCTGGTCATAACAATTTTTTATTTTACTTAAAACAATATTTTTTTAGTAGTAAATTTAACATTAATTAATTATACGATCTAGTTTAATTCTTATTTAATTTAATTACATGAAAATAGGGTAATTTAGATAAGGATGATCTTAATAATAAGTATTTTTATATTTCTTATGTGTTATTCCTGTGAAACTAAATATACTTTGTAATAAGGGATGTCTAGCAGTCACTGAACGTGGTCTGCATTTTAATTTAATATTTCTCAAGAAAGATATAGGGTAAAAAAAAAGGGGTCGGTAGATGGGGTAAATGGGGTGGTTTATGGGATGAGGCGATGGAGAAAGAGAGAATGAGAAGTTTTGGAGAGGGTATTAAGAAAAGAAGGGGAAGGTTAGGTACGTTTGGGTAAGGGTGCACGAGTAAGAGACATGGTGTGAGCGCGAGTTCTGGAATAAGAGAGGGTGTGAGATGTTATCTGGACGAGTCCGCTGTCCGCCTGTTGTTGACATAGGCGCATACTTCGTACATCTAGCTACTGCCTGGCCTAAGCCTTATCGATATTTGCATAATAGCACCGTCCCGACCACATATACCGCTCCTCATTTTATTTCTAACCATCCTCTCGGCCGACTTTTTATTTCTTCCTTTTTATCTTCTTTTTATTTTTACTTTCTTTCGTGCTTAAAGTAAAAGAAAAAAACTCAAGGTGCTTCCCTGTCGTATAATATATAATTTGCGGAATACTATTCTCTGTACCAATATTATTAATAAATATGCCACTTTTAACGTCGATATTATCTTTAGTTCTGTTTTATCTTAAAATTTCGTAATGTTTTGGTAGATTAACACAGTCCTGGATAAATAATTTAGATCAATTACTTCCCTTTTTCTCGAAATTGATTATTGTTCATTGTTATGAAATATGATTAAATAATGGGAACCGATGTAATCAAAATATTACGTAGAAATTTTGTACGTAGATCTACCCGTACGATTACATACAAGTATATTTTTACTAATAAAATATATTTTAATAAAATTTTCAAAGTATTTCAAGGCTGTAAAAAAACAACATAATAATCAACTTTCTTATACGTTATAGAAACAAACTCTCAAAAAAAAAATAATGTGATAGTACTCGTATGTTGATAAAAAGTCTTAAGTAAAAACCATCTTATTTATAAGTACATTCAATTTATTATCTCGCAACTTATTTTTGTGGATTTGAGGGTTTGAACGATAAAATTCTACTTACAATATATATATATATATATATATATATATATATATATATATATATAATGATTTGTTTATTTGAACGTTATTTAAAAATTCAAATATTTGACCTCATTGATGCATATATACTTATAAGGTGTTAAATTGATTTTACTTTAGAAATAGGCAGGGTGCAAACAATTTATCGAAAGGATAACTTTTTAATAAACTTAAAAAATAAGTTAAATCAAAAAACAAAATATATAATTTTAATCGTTTTATATTATTTTTAGTTAGATGTTTTTAAATCCTTTTCCTATTTTCAGATTAATTATACTTTTGTTTGTTCGTAAGCCTTTATGTAAACTTCATAAGAAAGCTATCTAGTGTAATGGGTACTACGATTCGACTTCCGGAAAATTTCGACACATAGCGTTTCACATTCTCCGACCCCAAAACCAACGTCAGTTTAACATTTTATATACATATCACTTTCTTGTGGACACGATAACTGCCGTAATTTTGTGCCAATCATTCTCAAAATATAACGACCCAAAATCTCGGTTGAGTTTGTTATTGGGCAAAAACTAACCACGGGGCTAGAAATGGGGGTGGAGCTTTTTGGAAAAAATAAAATATCGCTATAACTTTCTTATTACGTAAAATATCGAATTCGTTTAAATTTCCTACTATTCTTTGGATAAGAGCCTAAAACCTATCTAAGTAAAGTTTTTTATATCACCAACCATTGGCCCAGTGGGTGGAAAAAATTGGTTTTCGAAGACAAAACAATCATACTTCCCTTAATAGGCACAGTATTAATCGGTTTAAAATGGTTGTTAGTCCTCTAAACATTACCTAAAACTTTTGTCTGGGAAAAGTTTTGATATGACGAACCCTTACGACAAGGGATGACCAAAATGTTGCTGGATTTGTAAGAATATGAGGCTTGTCGTATGCTAAACATGTGAAACATTTTTCACATGCAACCATTGTCGTACTGAGTAAATTTGAAATTTTTCTTAACTTTAAGGTGGAAATCTTTTTTATCTCCTACTTAGCACCGGTGAAATCTACCTCCGCCTTCCGGCGTGCCGAAAGGAATTTTTGCTATGTTTTTTTTGTTTTAGAATATTTAATTATTTTTTTATTGTTGTTTTTATAGCTTTTTATGATTATTATTTTTTTTATTGTTTTCTTAGTATTTGATATGTGTGACAGTATATTGGGGTTATCAATTTTGTAATTGATAATCCCAATTTTGTCGCTGGAAGTTTGAGAAATGCTGATTTTCTTGTACCTTCCTTGGATTAGATTGAAATTTTTCAAAAGATCTTACTGTTTATTTTAAAAATTATAAAAATATGATAAAATTTGAAAAATTCATTCTTAATTATTAACAACAGAAAACGTTAAAAAATTATTTTAATTAATTGCAGATATAAAATAATTTTGTTTTCTTAACAAGACTGTTTAATTAATTTTGTTTTATTGATAATGTGCGCTAAGCCACAGTGATTTAGCATAACTTTTAAGTTTTTATTTATTTTTAATTATTTTTTTTACTTTATACTAGCTTAAATTAATATTAAATTTCCGTCACAATACCTGAATTACAGAGGAAATCTAATTTCATACATGTTTTTAACTATTGCTACACATTACTGTTTAAACAAATCGTATGTACTTCTTACGCGTGGGAAATAAATCTGTTTTTTTTTAATGAGGTAATTTAAAGTGAAAATAACCATCTTCGTTGTTCACTTACGTAATCTGACCTAATGTTTTATACAACACGTTTACATGTTTTTAGTTAAAAATATATAAATGTCATATTTTTATCTATGATTTATAGAATTTTAATTATTGAGAATTAAATTAATGTGATTCGTTATTACGTCTCGGTTCGATTAGTACCATCATTTTTTAATAAAAGTTTTCAGTCTTTCATCTATCTTATTTTATTAATATCAATTTTATTGTATTCCATAACTAGTGATACAGTATCTGTATATACATTTATAGTCTTTGTTAATATTTTATTAGATTTTATGTTTATATTACTTTAAGTTATTTTGGATTAAAAATGAAGTGATAGCAAAATTTTAATTATTTTATATTTTTTGTAATTTAATATAAATGAATTAGAAAAATTTCACAAGTAAATTTTTCCTAAAGTTAAATTTTTTTTTTTTTTTACTAAAATTTGTTTATTTAACAAAACATTATGTTTAAAAATGCGATCATTTGACTTAAAATAACCTACAGGTAATAAAAATGCCAATATTTTTGCGATAAGCATTTTTTCTGTCCGAAAAGTCACTATCTGAATAAGCAACTATCTGTCAGGAAAGTCACTCCCTGTTGATTTATAGATATCCTATCAGATAATACCTGTGTTTACAAGTTTCAGTATCCTTATCATGGAAGTCGTACTAGTTATACCTAAAACTATACAAGCTAATAATGGAGTAAGAATGAAAAGAAATGTAATGGAATAATGGAGCAAATATAATGAAATGGAATGGGTAGTAAGAAAGAATGATGAACCTTCAGAGAAACAGTAGAATGAAACAAAAATCTTTTCTTATTTCCCCTACTTAGCCTCCGGGAATCACCTTCACGTATTACGTCAGAGGATGATATGTATGAGTGTAAGTGAAGTGTAGTCTAGCACATTCTCAGGTCGATCATTTCTGAGATGTGTGGTTAATTGAAAACCCAACCACCAAAGAATACCACTATCCACGATCTAGTATTCAAATCTGTTTAAAAGTGAACGAACGTGCACTTTTAAACAGATTTGGGAAAGGGAACGTGCTTCCAGGAAGCACGTTCCCTTTTCCTAAATTCTTGTAGGAAATGAGAAAATTTTTATCCAGATTGGAGTAACATATTTCTGAATCTGTTTTAATGAATTACATGCTACAAACCTCTAGAAATAAAACGGTCATCTAATAATTTGTAAATATTTCCTAGTAAAAAAAACATTCACGAAATTATGTGAAATAAAGTATCATACTGAAACATAAATTATTCACTCCGGCCACCTCAAAGAAGTTTGATGGATATTATAAGTTTTTGTTTTGTTAAAGGATGAATAAAAATATGTATTCTTCAACAATTAATTTTACTTATGTGTTTTTTTTTTTACTAGAATTTATTTTCAGTTGGTTTACAACTGAAACTATAAGTAAATGGTTTCACAAATAATTATACGAATGAATAATAGTCAGAGATAATATTCCTCGTGAAATACTGACACTAATAGTTTACATTACTTTTCTTCATAACGAGTATGTATCAACACAGCCGTAGTAAAAAAAATTACAATGGAAAAAAACAAAGATAACAAATTACAATAGGAAACAGATTATTAAAGGAGTTTAATAATTAAAAACCATAATTAAAGGAGTATAACAAGGAAACAAACAAGGGATATAAAAAGTAAAGTTGCACAATCGACAGACGGTAGAGCGATTGTTAATTTAACAGTCTCTCTTGAGAAAAATGTTGACGATACCACAGTAGGCTTCAGTATATCAATAATCCTCAGATAATTCCAATCGGCTCAATTCTCTCTCGTAGAAAATTTATGGAAATAATAATAAAATATGAGAATATAACAAACTAGGTGGTCAGTAATAATTGATATTTTAGCCCTCAAAGGTAAAATTCTGTAGTCCTGAAAGGTAAACTCGATAGATAGGAAGCCAACACATGAAATCCAGCACGTGCCGCCTCTCCAATATCACTATTATTGTCCAACAAATTTATCGCTTGGTGGTTTACTTGTTTGCTTTGTTTAGATATGTATTTCACACTTTTACGTAGGATTTCCTCACGTAGAATATCTCCATAGATATTTGTGGATCACATCTATTCCTACAAACCATGGCACTTCAAAGATTCCGAGCATTTTGTTTTGGAACCTCTAGATGACCTTTACGTTGTTATTCCCCGATGTTCCCCATAGCTGTATGCCGTTGTTTCACATTGGTTTTATTAAAAGTAGTAGTTTGACACATTTTTCAACGTATACCTTTTTTTTTAATTGAGATAATAATTCATTAGACTTCAGACGTAACGGTTTAATATAATTTAACGATAAAAAAGCCAACTGAAATTAATTTTAATGGTCATTTCATTATTTAATTACTACTTCATTATGTTTAATTATATTGTAGTAGAATAATAGTTACAGTAGTTAAAGTAATTAATTTAAAAATTAGTAGCATAATATACACGTGGATTTGAATACCGCGTGTAAAGTAAGGTAATTCTTATCAATAAAGCGCTGTAAAAATTGAAAATATAAATAATATTTTCTAACGTAATAATTTCAAATAAAATAATGATATATGAGTGTATAACAGATAATTTTTATGCACCAGTAAAAATAAAAATTAAAAATAAATCCTTAATGATAACTATTGAATTATTACTTATAGTTTTTTTTTTGTCTAAAAAAATCTATTAGATGAATGAGTCGTTTTTGAGTAACTCGCATCTCAACGCTTCATTTTAAACGATTCGGAAACCTCTTATCTCATTCTTGTGAAGTTGTTATCTTACTAGGGTTTTTACACTACTGCCCAATAAGGTGTGTAATGTATTTAGGTGTATGCATGTATGTTTATTCCACTGTAGCAGCTCAACGGTTCAACCGAGTTAGTTTTTATGATCCCGTGTTAGAATCCTTACGTTACCGAAAGTGTGATAGGTTATATATATATGTATAAATAATTTTTTGTTAAATTTGAAAAGATTTTACTATATACAAATGCTACACACAAAATTGTCACCCGCATGCTCTTTAATTATTCTATATTATTAATTATTTAAAGAGCAATGTTTGTTTCTAATGGTTTTTTTTGGTAGTTGTTTTTTTTTTATTTATTTAATTATTTCTTATTTGCCAATACTTTATACCCTCAATACTTTATAACATTTGTTAGAATCAATTAAGTAAAGATTTAGGCAAATTTTGATTCAATTTATAAAAGTAAAAAATATTTAAGTTTTTATTACAATAACACAACCTATTTAAATACTAAAATTCAATTATTAAATTAAGGGAGATATATTAAAAAAAAGAAACACATAAATTCTTGTCATTATTAAATTAAAACTTAATAATTCTGATGTAGACACCACATGACTTCCTTGTACGCCTGTTAAATTACATATATACATTTTTTTAAATGAAAAGTACATAAAATTTTATTTCATTAAAAACTTTCTTTTTTTTTATATCATTGAATTATTATTTGATGTGAAATTTTTTTACAATCAGAGATTAATAATTATTAATAAATCAATAGTTTAAATTTAAAAAAAAAAAGTTGAAAAAAGGAGTTAAAGTTGGATTTGAACCGATGTGCCTTCCCTTTGTAAGATCCGAATATTTTATTAATTAAAGTTTTATTTGGTTATAACTCTGGAACCAATGAAAATAAGAAGAACTTATATACCATTGAAAAGCTCTCAATGAGGGCTTATCACTGCAGTTAAAAAAAGTCAATCCAAAGTTTTTGGGATTTTGGGCTTTTTAGGGCACTTTTAGTTCAATCAACTGCAATTAAAAGGGAAGGTGCACAACTAGATGTGACAACAGTCTTAAATCCAAAATTTCAACATCCTACGACTAACCATTTTTGAGTTATGAGAGATACATACGTACAGACGACACACTGAAACTAGTCAAAATGGATTCAGGGATAGTGTAAATGGAAATCCGTTGAAATCTGAAAACCGAATTTTTTCGCGATCACAATACTTCGTATAAGGAAGTAAAAAAACAGTTCAAGCCTTTATTAACGATTTTCGTTATGATATTATCTCCGTCGTCTGTCATGAGTTAAACAATTTACAAATATTAAAGTGATATAAATGAAAATTAGCATGAAAAAATATTAAAAGTAAAAAATCTTAATATTGAAAAATTGTATGAAGTGTAAACGCAATTTTTAACAGTATAAAGGCCTACCTATAAATTTATATAAATGTAATATATTGTTTCCCGGACAACGGAGAACCTTAATTTAATGTCGAATTAGTTCTTCCAGTCTTTTTTTAAGAAAAATGTAAAAAAATCTTAAGTATGAGCAACATATTGGCTTTTTCTGAAAGTAATGATTTTTCATTACGTGACTACTCCTTAGATAAACCCGATTGACAATTTTATTTAAAGTTTTGAATATTACCTGCGTTTCAGTGGTTTTTGAATATTTAAATGCCACCGTACATTCGATTAAATAAGAAAAGTAATGGAAACCTATTTATTTTCCTTCTCACATTTCCTTGTAAGCGTGGCATGGAAGAGTATTATTTTGTTAAAATGGTTATGCTCTTTTCTTACAGGATACGATGCGAAAATAAATTGTTAAGAAAACAAAATTAATGATAGAACACATTAACCTAAAGCATGTCAACGTTTATGTTTTCATTTCTTTCTTTGGTTTATAAAAGAAAGGACTGATTTAAATAAAAAAGGACATGTACTAAGTAATATATGTACAAAGAACTGCAAAAGTGAAAACGAAATAAAAATAAGAATAATAATAGCTAATGGTAAGGAAGTATTTAACAGAAAGAAACAGTTATTATGTAATAAGGTAGATTTAAACTTGAAGAAGTGTTGTAATTTTTATATTGAACTATAATTTTCTATTGATATTAAAACATTGACGCTAAGAAAACTGGTAAAATAAGATAGTTGCATTTGAATATAGGTTTGAAGAGTATGAAATGGTCAAGAATGATGATAAGATTAAAAATTAATAAAGACAGTAAACGAAATTGTTCTGATACATTATCAGAACAATTCAGGATGCAAAGATAAATTGGAATTATCATCAGAGAAGTGATGATTAAAAAGAATGCTAGAAAAATCAGTTGAAGATGAAAAATGGACTAATAAGTAATAAATATAAATAACCTAAAAAGGAATTGAAGCGCTGTCAGCAACAAAGAAGTTTTCACTTGAGATTGTAGAAAAATGCGAGACGGATGGCTTTTTCAGAGCAGATAAATCATACGATGTATCAAATATAAAAGTATAGCAGCTATATAACCTTTTTTTTTAATTCTGTGACTAGTATTTCATGTCTTCATTTTTTTATAACTAATTATTAATTTATTTTTACACGACTACCCAAAAAGGAGTGTAATGTATTTAGGTATGTATGTTTGTTCCAACGGCTGAATCGATTTAGAATGTATGACCCCGCGTTAGAATCTTTGCATTATCAGGATTGTCATAGATTACATAAATATGTACATATGTATGTTTACGTGTAACTAAAAGGTATTCTTTCTTTTTCTCTTTAGCCTCCGGTACCACCGTAAGGTATTACTTCAGAAGATGAATAAGGGTGAGTATAAATGAAGCGTAGGTCGCTGGCATCCGTGACGCGAGTGGTAGCGTCTCGGCCTCTCATCCGGAGGTCCCGGGTTCGAATCCCGGTCAGGCATGGCATTCTCACACACGCTACAAATCATTCATCTTCATCCTCTGAAGAATGCTTAACGGTGAATCAGGAGGTTAAAAAAAAAAAAATTAAGCGTAGGTCACAAAAGATTATATGTACCATTATAAATCAATAATCGGTCATATTTTCAGTATCGATTTATTGTATCGAAAATAGTTTTGTTTTAAGATCTGCTACGATATTTAATGAATGAATTACGATATTAAATTTTATTAATTGAATTAAGGATCACTTAGTCATTGTTATTTTTATTTTTAATTTGGCCCTAAGCTCAAATTTTCAAATAAAATTAAGTAGTATTTTATTTAAATTTTGGTACTTATATGGAATACCGGCGGCTATCAAATGTTCCCTTCAAATCGGTGAATTTTTCGAACGAATATTTTTATTCGTTGTTAATTTACGTTCTACTGCATTCAATTTAAAAATCACAGGAAAATACGTATTATAATATTTTATTTATTTTAAATTATTATTCTTTATTGAACATAAGAAAGAAGCCGTAATAAGAAAGTCCAACAAGGATGTTTCCTATCTCCGTTACTTTTTAATCTTTACATGGAACTAGCAGTTGATGATGTTAAAGAACAATTTAGATTCGGAGTAACAGTACAAGGTGAAAAGATAAAGATGCTACGATTTGCTGATGATATAGTAATTCTAGCCGAGAGTAAAGAGGATTTAGAAGAAACAATGAACGGCATAGATGAAGTCCTACGCAAGAACTATCGCGTGAAAATAAACAAGAACAAAACAAACGTAATGAAATGTAGTAGAAATAACAAAGATGGACCACTGAATGTGAAAATAGGAGGAGAAAAGATTATGGAGGTAGAAGAATTTTGTTATTTGGGAAGTAGAATTACTAAAGATGGACGAAGCAGGAGCGATATAAAATGCCGAATAGCACAAGCGAAACGTGCCTTCAGTAAGAAATATAATTTGTTTACATCAAAAATTAATTTAAATGTCAAGAAAAGATTTTTGAAAGTGTATGTTTGGAGCGTCGCTTTATATGGAAGTGAAACTTGGACGATCGGAGTATCTGAGAAGAAAAGATTAGATGCTTTTGAAATGCGGTGCTATAGGAGAATGTTAAAAATCAGATGGGTGGATAAAGTGACAAATGAAGAGGTATTGCGGCAAATAGATGAAGAAAGAAGCATTTGGAAAAATATAGTTAAAATAAGAGACATACTTATAGGCCACATACTAAGGCATCCTGGAATAGTCGCTTTAATATTGGAAGGACAGGTAGAAGAAAAAAATTGTGTAGGCAGGCCACGTTTGGAATATGTAAAACAAATTGTTAGGAATGTAGGATGTAGAGGGTATACTGAAATGAAACGACTAGCACTAGATAGGGAATCTTGGAGAGCTGCATCAAACCAGTCAAATGACTGAAGACAAAAAAAAAAATCTTTATCGATTACTTTATATAATTATATACAAATATACTTTAAATTAAAAGTGGAATTATAAAAAATAAACTGTTGTTCATTTATAGATTTTTAATTATTTTCTGTAAATTTATATAATTGAAATAATCTTAAGAACGTAAAGTAAATTAAAATTATATCATAATATTGCCGTATTAACCTTAGATTTTATTATTTAAATTAGTTTATTTTTAAGTGGATTTTTATTATATTGCATTTAAATAAAACTATGTTAGATCACAAAGAAGTCCACCTTAATTGATCTTTATAAAGAAGTAATAAATATAAATTGTCTTTCTATAAATGCTATTGGTTATTTGTAAAACGAAATCGCAATTGAATCGATAACGAATAAAACAAATAAAAAGCCTGTATATTCAAGTTATTTTAACCCGTTTTTCTCTTCATTTTTTTTTATTTTCTAACTTAACTAGTTATTTTAAGTGTAAATTTTTTATTTATTTAAAAACAAAATCGATTTAATTTAAACAATAAAAATTAAATAAAATTAATAGCAGAATAGGTTAGTTGATTTTTTTTTTTTTATATTACCTATATAAAGCAACACAATGACCTGTCCAATTGTTCTCACGTTATCTTAACCTGATAAACGTGTTAATGTAGCACAGCTAGTACGTAAAATTAGGCCTTGAATAAGTTGTTAATTGAATATATAATGTATTTACCAATTACAAATTAATTGATTATCAATAAATTTGTATTAATTATACTTTACTAATTATAAACTGATTTTAATTTTACTATTTATTTGTACTAACGAAGCATTGAAAGTAAAAACTTAAGTAAATTAGTAATAATAATAATATTTAATTGTTGATTAGATATTATTTAAAAAGATATCTTTATTGATTCTACAAGTTAATCCGTCTAAAACTTAACAAAATTTTATATATTTACTAGCTGTACCCGCCACGCTTCGCTGTGGCACATTGTGCTTGCATGGATGAGAAATGAGAAACAAAACAAAGCATAAGTTTCATTGAAGTTTAATTTTGCAATATTTGTGGATATACAATATTTTTTGTTTTTCCACTGTCTGCGTAGATATAAAGGCTATCTGGTTTGCCGACTCGGGAACACGCAAAATACAGTTGCCCGTGTGAGAAGCAATCCGCATCTAAATCTAAACCACACAATTCTAAAGATTGACCTTGAGCTTTATCGATTGTGATTGCAAATGCCAATCGAATTGGGAATTGCCATCTTTTAAATTGAAATGGTGTATCGGTCGGGATCATGGGTATTCGAGGAATGAGGACATCTTCACCTTTGAAAGGCCCCGTTAAAATCGTTGCTTCCACTACGTTATTCATCAATTTCTTAACTGCAAGTCGCGTGCCGTTGCAGAGTTTTGGCTGATTAATATTTCCCAACAGGATAATTGGCACACCTACTTTCAATTTTAATATGTGTGGTGGTATCCCTGGGAGATCAAGTGAGTTTAAAAATTCCGTTGGATAATTAACTACTTCATCTGCTTCCACAACGGTGTCTATCGACTTATATGTAATTTCCTCACTTTGAATGCTGGATTGATAAAACATTATTAAGACTTCTTTATTCTTTGCGGCAAGGATAGCTCGTTCACTGAACCGATCGTGATTTCTATGATTAATTTGAATATCAGGAAATACTTTTTCGATCAGTTCTTCTTTCGATGTTACTAAATTACAAAAATTATCAGGAAATGATATTCGACTAGACGTCTCATCGACTGGCAGCTGTCCGTTTCCAATGTCCAGTAACTGTCGTGAGAATACCTCAGCTGATGGATCATTCTGCAACTGGACACGCATATTCGTAGTCAACTGCAATATACGTACGTCTATATGTTCTATATGATCTATATAATTTAGATCACGATACACACGTAGATCTATATAATTTTACCAAAATTAATTTTTTATCATTAAGTAATTTTAATATGGAATTGATAAGGTTTAGGTTAATTATAGGATATTGGAAAAATGAATTTATTTTATAGATATTAAGTTTAGGTAGAGAAATAAATAAAACTTACGTCAGTTTAAACAATTTACTAGTCTAATAATAACCAACGAGGAAATCCTGTACTTTAGCATTATTAATTTAATTATTTTTAAACAATTCAATTTTTTACTCCCGTCTAAATATAGCGCTAAAGCCTATAGCACTATAGGAAAAGAATTGTAATCGGTCAAATTTGGGCATATAAGGTTTTTACCGGATCATGTTGTTTTGATACCTAAAGAACCCAAAAAACCGGTTGGAAATTTTCCGGATGTTAATGTTCGTGTGTGTCTTCGGTGTTGACTTCTAAATCGCCTTATATGTCCAGAACTACTGGACCGATTTTGACCAAACTTGGTCCGATTACATCTATATATGGTGGGGGGGGGGCATTGATGCCATTAAATTTTCAACTTAAAAGGTCGAGAAGATGAGGCTGTAGAGTAAGGTCATTTTTAGTATCTCGAGATTTCGCCTAATTAAGGTCATATTTTTTTTAGGCTCATTTATTAACGATTAAAAAATAATAATATCTGCAAAAAATTACTTTTACCAAAATTGCACTCGCACCCCAAAAAATGCTGTTGTAGTCGTCTGCTATGTTGTGACGTCACAGCTGAGCGGTAGAAGTAAATAAATGAAAAATATTTAAAGTTTAAAAAATTAACTTGGTCTGGCTGGGCTCGAACTAGATTGCCCAGTTGACTCGGTACCTAGTGCGTTAAGCATAGCGGCTACATCAATCTGCCCACCGAACAAACAAATTTTTTCCTATGTAAGTTGTGAAATTAAATTAGGTTAGGTAACGCCGATCAAACTTTTTTACACTATGGTTAATACAAATAGAGTTTTGTATGAAGGAGAAATCTGTAATTTTACTTTAAAATCTTAATCGAAATTAAAATTGACTTACTCAGATGTAGTTGCAGAAAAACACGGTGGACCGAGTGAGAATCGATACTATAAAATAGGGTATGGGTGTCATTAGAAATATCTTAGATGAAGATGTAAATAAAACAACTTGTTTGATATGCCCTTGCCAAAAAAATAGTCCGTCCTTCCAAACAAACTTTCATCCCTCCGTGTTTCTATCTGAGATTTTTCTCTTCACCCAAAAAACCCATTTTAACATCACTTTAGAAAATCACTTATATCTTCACTTTTCAAACAGCGATGCTGCAATGGATTCCAAACTCTATAAATATAAATCTCAGATAAAACCATAAAGGCTGATACTGTTATGAAAGACTGACTGGAAACTGGAAGTGGAGAAATGGTTCCAGTTGTGGATAACTCATTGTAAACTAATATAATTGAACATTTATCTTCATGTCTTATAGAAGAATTTTGACCTTTTACTGAAGTTTCCTTCTTACCATTAATTGTTCAGGGTTGAAATCGCAATCGTTCGTGATATTTATTATCAAAAACAAAGCCAAACTTTACTAAAAAAGAGATGTGTATTTACATACAGCAAAAATAAGAAATTGCAGGAAATGTTTTTTATAACAAAATTAATACGTTTTTGTGGTTTTTTTTTTGTTTCAGCGGATGCGGAAGCTGGCGGTGGGCAGGATATGCTCACATGTGGAGTCTGCCAAAAACCATTTGCTTTGGGAGACATAGTTAAATTTATACAACATAAAGTGTTGGCATGTAATAAAGAAAACTACAGTTGTTTAGAATCAGGGCCAGGCAATCATCTAGATTCTGGTGATAGTGATGATGGTGGCCAACAGCCCCTCGGTGTCGTTAACGCAAGAAGACCATCTATATCGGCGCCGATTAAAAAATCAACACCTAGAGTTCCGTGTACACCATCTCCTGAAGAACCAGTTTGTTCGACACCCATTAAAGAAGATCCTCAAGAACACGATAATGATGATGAAATTAGACCAAGAAGAATTAAAGAGGAATTAGATTCTTCAACTGATGAAGGTCCTTGCAAGAAACTTCGAACCGAAGTTGCGGATGCTGAATCGAATACGACGCATTCAGGTAAGTTAGTATCTTTTACTAAAAAAAATTGTCTAAGAGATTAAGAGATATCTATTACGACTTTAGTAAGGCAAATCTTTTTAATTTGCAATTCAAAAAATCCAAAAATGATTTTAAAATATTTAACTAGAGTATTTGCAAGCCCAAATAATCTATTGAATATCGCTTTTACTTTAGTCGGAAATGGGGAAAATTTGAAATCAGTTTTCAAATTTTTTTACCTTTCCTCACCACTTTCAAGGTCAAATTAAAAAAAAAAATTAGTAATTGGTTTTAAATATTCATATGAAGATTACACAAACCAAAAATCAATATGTTATCTACATGTTGTTGAGAAACTTAAAAAATTGTAAAATCCATTTTTACTCATTTTAACCCTGTAAACTCGGAATTTCAAAAAATCCTATCTTAGTATCTATTTACACCGTAAAAACATATATACAAATTTTCGTAAATTTAATTTCATTAATTTTTGCTGTGCGTTGAAAATGAATCGTTCACAACATATTGTTCTATATATACATATATATGTATATATGGACGGAGACTGAAAAACTTGCAGATAATATTGTACTTTTGTCTAAGGATATTGATGAACTGCAATCGCTTATAGAGGATCTTGCAGAAAAATGTGAAGAATTGGGTCTGTAAATGAATTTGACCAAAACAAAAGTAATGTACAACAGATGGGCTGCAGGAGAGACAGTAGTTGACGACAACATCCTAGAGAATGTGGAAGAATACGTCTACCTGGGACAGCTAATAAATACCAGAAGTGACATTAGACCTGAAATTTTCCGGAGAATCAGGATGGGCTGGAAATCATTTGGAAGACATTCAACAGTGTTCAAATCTTACATGCCAGTGGTCTTGAAAAAGACCGCGTTTGATCAGTGTGTTCTTCCGGTACTCCCTACGGATGCAAGACCTGGACTTTAAATGAGTTCGTGAAAGTAAAGCTTCGAACAGCATAAAGATGCATGGAAAGGTCAATGCTAGGCTATACAAGAAGGGGTCGGAAAAGAGCGGAAGACGTAAGAACGAGAGTGCATGACATAATGGAAAAAATGAAAGCTCTGAAATGGCAATGGGCAGGGCACATCGCGATATGATGTGATGGAAGGTGGACAAAGGCGGTCCTTGAGTGGAGTCCAAGAAAGTGATAAAAGCCAAGAGGCAGGCCACCAGACCGATGGGACAGAGGCATTAGAAGGGTGTCTTGAACCAACTGGCAGAGGACGGCGCAGGACAGACAAGCATCATGGCGAGAACTGTTGAAGGCTTACCTGTCGAACTGGACTTGAAGACGCTACATTTTGTAAAAGATTTAAACAGCTGTATAATAATAATAATAATTATTATTATTATTATTATTATATATATATATATATATATATATATGATAAAGGAATAAATTATCTATTTATCTTCATTCAAAATTTAAAAATATATTTTTTTCGAGAATAATTACGTTAGTATAAATTTAATATATACATATGGGTTATTTAATGATTAACCTAAAAAAATTGGTGAGAAATTAATTCAGGGACAAACCCACATGTCTTGCAGTAGGATATTAACAATAAAAATAAAAATCTATAATAAAATAAGTAATAATGTTGTGGCAAAAACATTCTATTAAACTGCAGTAATAAAATGAATTCTATTTTACCAATTTTCTCAAGAAGAAATAAAAGTAAATATACATTTAATTGTTAGTAATCTGGTCAAGAAATAACTACTACTGTTCATAAAAAAGAGATACCGAAATCATTAGTAAATAAAGAACCATTGACGACCGTGGAAAAGTCCCAAATTAAAACAGATTACAAACAAAAAAAAATAATTAACTACCCGCTTCTTTTCTTATATATTTCTATTAGTACAGACTATTATTTTAATTTTAGGTAGAAAAATGCTGTCTTCTATTTAGTTTCGATGTAAAAAGAGAAAGAAAAAATTAAAAATTTGTACGGTCACAGTACAAATGGTCTGTGTTTGACGGAGAACGAGAAAAAAAAACTAGAATTTAACAAAGTAACTGTGATTAAATATATAAAATAACCGTAAATGTTAACCCAGCAAAAATTACTTACACTAAGATAAAAATATCTGAAATTCGGAGATAAAAAAGGTTAAAATATACAGAGACTAATTAATAAAAAAAAAGTGATTTAAAAGAAACTGAAATATTTCAATTTATTGAAATATATTGAATTTTAAATTCATTATAAACTTAAACGATTCCTTATTGGTTATCTATTTCTGTTTTTTTTCTCTGTTTTGTCAATTGTGATTTTTGATAGGTTCCAATATGTTTTTTTTATTTTATTGATTCATTCAATTACATTTCCTATTTTATTTTTATTTTGTAGCCTCTACAAAAAGGAATTGTTTTTTTATAATGATAAATTTTAACATTTATATTGCCAAAAGTAATTATTTTTAGAAAACCTGTTCACTAATGATGTTATCTAAAAATTATTAAATCGACCTTTGTCATGTTTTAGACACGAACTCTATTTTAAATACAAAAAAAGGTAATAAATAATCTTTTAGTAGAATATAAATCTCAATTATTCTATTAAATTAATAAAAAAAATAAATTCATTTAACCTGAAAAATTACTACGATTTATTTTTTAAAATTAATATGAATTTTATGAATTTTATTTTTATTTCCGTCTTTTAAATATTTTTTTTTTTTTTTTTTTTTTTTTTTTTAATTATAACGACACAGCAACTTTACAATCTGCTCAGCAAAATAATTGAACAATAAATAAATAAGATGTATTTGAACTAAAATTGAGTTGCCACAGACCCAGAGTATTTTGACTTAATAATGAAATAGAAGCGCACCCCGTACAGCCAGACCATAAAGTCATCTAATTAAAACGATAAGGCAAACCAAGAAAATTGTTCCTCAGCAATTTTGAAAAATCACTGATCGTGCTATTTAACGAATTGACCGCCAGATAATTCGGGTGCCGATCCAAATGATTTTGATACCGTAGGCTGACCAGAGAGATTTCCTGCCGAACGGTTCGCATAAGGCTATTACTTATGAACTAGGGTATGTTGAGCATTTTCCGCAGTGTTTTTGTGTAGAAGAATGTTTAGAAGAATTTTTGTTCAAGAATGTCAATACAGGAGTTGCATGCTGTACCCCACAATTCAAGTCCGTAAGTCCAAACAGGCTTCAGAACGGATTTATAAATCAATAATTTACTTTCTGCTGAAAGCCGAGATCTATGTCCTACCGGCCAATAAACGTGTTCAAACTTGAGATCCAACTGTTTTCGCTTAAAAGTGATATGTTTTGCCCAAATAAGTCGTCGATCAAGATGTAAACCCAAATATTTACAGTTTTGAGATCTCGGAATCTAAACATTGAAGATAGAAACAGGAGGACTGTGTTCCTTACGAAGGTTGAACGTGACATACTTTTATTTTCCAACATGTAAGCCAGGATTCGAGGAGAGTGATATAATGTTGAATAAAACGAGACGCAGTACTCGGATTTTCGTGGACGGAAAGAATTGCAGTATCGTCAGCAAACGTTACAACAGTGATATCTGCCTTAATTGGCAAGTCATCCGTAAACAGAACAAACAACATGGGTCCGAGAACGCTTCCTTGAGGTACCCCTGATTGTATAAGGAACAAATTCGCCAAAACCTCTCTATGTTTAACTCGAAAGCACCTGTATTCTAGGTAAGGTTTTAATTCCACGAAAAAAAAAATGCGATAAAACCTTTTAAATATTAAAGTAACATATGTTTTTATATTCACATTACAACCGATCAGTTAATATGAAAAAAAAGTAAGTTTTTAATTTGTATTCAAAACAAATCAAATTCATTAATAAAGCACAACCCCATTTATTGTTTATTTATATTTATGCATGTACCATATAGATTATGACCTAATATTGAACAATCTGCCGTTACAATCCACAATAAAACCGTGCAAATTTGAATATAAAGAGAGATAAAAAGATAGTTTTTAACAGGATGAATAAAAAACAAAATAAAGAGGACATGAGGGCGGATGGTCAGCTACATATGACGTCATCCCTCTTTACAAACTAACCCTCTACCTTCTTTCCCACCCTATTTTTTTTTAACAAATTAACATTGTTGATGTTTATTAGAGCGTAATATTTTTTTTTTTTTTAAATAAAGTTTTGAAAGACCGGTTTGACAACTTGCCGATATGGGGTAGTGATGGACAGTTCAGACGTGTAACACGAGGATGCAACGGTCCGTATGTCCATCGATTTAGTACAGTTTAATCCCAAAAGAAAAATAGAGATGTAAGGGTTGCTAACATAAGTATTATATGTTGTGATAATGTTCGTTACGGGAATAAAAACTTATGATTTATCGACAGGATTTAGAATAATAATAATTAAAAAAAAAAAACCGTATATTTATGTAGTAATTACATATCAGAAATAACAACATATAATTTTTTGTATGATTAAAGCACAATTTGGTATAAAATCGAAAAGCTAATTATCGGCTTATTCTGAATATACAGTTTGTTTGCTTTTTGAATAAAAATAGTCAGAAAATTTCAAAGCTAACATAATCAAAACTGTTTTATTTTGATGCAATTCAATATATTTAGTATTTTATACAATTATATATCTGTGAAATTATTTTTAGAAGCTGCAAGTAATATTAACAGGTAGGATGTTTTTCATTCGTTTTACTGGTTTAATTTTTCAACCCTTTCTATTCTCTGAGAATTTCTTATTACTTAATCCTGTATTCCCAGTGGATTTTTCCACCACTTTTTACTTTCTTGTACGAAGTAAAGTATTGTGATCGTGAAAAATTTCGGTTTCCAGATTTCAACGGAAATATCCATTTTGACCATCCCTCAATCCATTTTGACTAGTTTCGGCGTGACGTCTTTACGTATGTAGGTTTGTACGTATCTATCATACCTCAAAAACGGTTAGCCGTAGAATGTTGAAATTTTGGATTTAGGAGTGTTGTAACATCTAGTTGTGGATAGATAACCTCCTCTAGTGCAATCACAAGAGGGAGGTGTACTCTTGTGATTGCAATCGACTCAACCAAAATGTCAAAAATCCCAAAAAATTTGGATTTTTTACTTTTTCTTTTTGGGCTTTTTCTTAATAAGCACTCATTGAGAGCTTTTCAACGATATATATCATAACTGGTACTTATTTTCATTGGTTCCAGAGTTATAGCCAAATAAAATTTTAATTAATGAAATATTTGGATCTTCGGGCAAGCACATCGGTTCGAATCAGACGTCTCACCTTTTTTTTTATTTAAATATATTGATTTATTAATAATTATTAACCTCTCATTGTAAAAACATTTTTACCACGAGTAATAATTCAACAATAACAACAAACAAAAAAATACGAAAAAATATCTTAAGTTTTTAATGAAATAAAATTTTATGTATTTTTCATTTTAAAAAATGTGTAAATGTAATTTAATAGGCATACAAGGAAGTCATATGTTGTCCTCATCAGATTTTTTCATCTTTCATTTTCCAATACACGCTTTTTCAAATTCTTCTCACATTTATTTCCTCTCTATTAATTTACCTAATTTTTAACATTGTTCTTTATCAGTGTATCCATTAAGCATCATTTATTTGTCTTTCTAAGTTTACTACCTTTCATGTTTCGTTGCTCTTATATTTTGTGCGCTGTCGCACCATCTTATTGAAACCAACCGTGATTGATTTACACTTCTGTCAACTGATTAACGAGGTTTGTCAATATAGCTCAATAACGATTACTATTAACTGTATTTAAAAAAAAGTATTGGACCCTCAATGCGCGTTCTATTCACACCGACAAAGATTACAATTTTCGCTTTGTGAAACGATTGTTCGTGTAATTCGTGGGGCTTTGCTGTCGATCACAGACCTGTATTTTGTAAATTAATATACCCTTCCAGATGAAACCACAGTTCCTCTGTAAAAAACGTAACGTCGTTTTGTGAATTCAAACTGAATTTTTGTCAATAAAACATTTAAACCGTTGACAATAATTTAGTCTTTTTTGTTTAATCTGTAGGCTTCAGTTCTTGAACACACATTATTTTTTAGGGGAAAATTTCAGTTCTTTTTTCAGAGCTTTATGTGCGGTAACAAGTCCGATATCTTACTGCTGTGCTAATTTAAGCGTTGATTTTGATGGATTTTTGGCCATAGCATTCGAAATATCAAGCAGCTTCTGTTCGTTTAGTTTAGGTGGTTTTCCACTTCGTTCGTTGCCATCAATAAAGTTTGTTGCCCGAAATTTTTAGATAAGATTGAACTGTATTGCCGTGAAGAACAGGAGGAAATGGAAACTTTCCAGCAAACATGTACTTCACAAAATTAGTATACTCGTCATCTTCACGAAAGACGTGTTCAACTAGATAAATCCGTTCATTTACTGAAAGAACCGTTAAGTTTCTCGCAACTATTGATTCCGATAAACAAAAAAACCACAAAACGAATCGCGTTCAATCAAAACTCAACAACTGAAGTTTTGGTTTATTAGTGAACAATACCCAACGAAACCGTAGGAAGACAACCACCAACCTAATGCCGAAAGAAAAGAATGAACCACATAATTCTAAAGCAATCTCTACAACAACTTTTGGGATGTACTGTCTGATCAAAATATTCATAAATTTCAAAAAATGGTTGCAAGAATATAGTCACGTTATTTTTATGTAAACAAACTGTTTTATTTTTTACAGAATTTAGATTTTTAATCCTATTAATTTTTTTTTATTTAATAAAAAATTTTCCTAATTTTATCTTACGGAAAATTTGTGTAAACATAATTACGAACTACGTAAATATTCAATGAATTTCAATAAATATTGATTAAATTTATACATAGTTGTGTTTAAAACAATAAAAATACAAACGTTACTTTTTTTGTTGATAATTAACTATTTAAATTTTTTTTCTACGTTTTTGCTTAGTTTCGTTAAAGCAATCACAATTGAAAAAAATAATAATTTTTCAAAATATATCTGAAATAAAAAAAAATTAAAATTTGAACTAATAAATAACTTTATTTAAAAATAAAATATTTGACCCTTCACTGGAAATTTAATAATTTCTGTTCTTGATTTTGTAAATATTTGTATCAATAAAATTACTATTTGCTTGTTTTAATTCAAATCTAAAAAAACGAGAAATATGGTAAAGTCTCTAAAGATAGAATAGCATATATAATATAAACAGCGATGATTTAAATATTAGTTATACATATGAAAATTTGCAAAAAACAAAAAGTTACGTCATTATCCTTAAAAAAAATAATTGATAAACAAAATGAATTTTGATAATTCTCTTTTTCTCAGAAAAAATTTTGCAACATTAAATTTGAACTATTATATTGAAACAATGTCAAAAAAAAATTACGCATTTAAGAATCGTATCGAGAAAAAAAAACATACTTAAAACAAAAACGTAAAATTAAAAATTCTATTTATTTTATTTGTTTATATTGTGTTTTTTAAGAAAAATACAAATAAAAAAAAATATTAAGATAGATATTTAAAAGTGTTTGACGAATTTGGTCAGTTAATAACAAATGGTTGGAATAAAACTATAAAAGAGACCGCTGATTGTAAAATCCAGGTGGAATCTTAAACTGGCAATTAAGCCGGCTAGCCGATGCGTGAGAACTACCTGTTAATTGGTCAGCATAGTATAAGATGACCAGGCCTAGCTTTTAAATTTGGAATGTGGTAGACCTTTGCAGGGCGGCATCAACATTACTGGCAAAGCAAAAAGTGAAAGTCCATAGGGGGGTATATATATATGTATAAAATACACTACTACACAGCGGACTCTAACCTATCCGATTGTTTCAATTACTGGAACGGTTAAGTAAAATGTCAGACGTCAAAAGCTGACTTTGCCGACTAATGACATTCTATATACGTAACATCATTTCTCCTTTCTATCTTTTCCCTAAGGCAACTAGTGATATATTTATTTATATTCTCCGTTATAAAGTATAAAAGAAATATACTAACTTAAATTATATATTAAATAAAAAATATATATATATATTAAAAATTTTTAAATATATTTTTGCAAAACGTAAATTTTTCAACTAAAATTCATTTAATTTGTAATGAAATCAGTCTAAACCAAATTTAGCAGCTACTATGCATGAAAATGAATCATTAAAAAAAATTTATTTGAATATCTCAGAAATTGCTTTACGTTTTATTTATGAAGAATATGAAATTTTTTTGTAATGTTAAAATTTTGCTGAAAGGGAAAGCAAATATGTAGTTTATTTGTATAAAAAATTCTAAAAATTATTTAAATTAAATTATTCAAGTTAAAGTATAAAAAAATAGCTTTATATTTATTATGATTTCCAAAGAATTGTGTTTTAAAAATCTTTATATTTTTTGCTTGTATCTTCATTCCTTATTTCTTATTTACATTTATATAATTATTTATAACGAAATCTACGTTTCCTAGAAAATGCACTTTAAGTAATAATCTTTAAAAAATATAAAATAAATTTTAATTAATGTATAGTATTAATTACTTTTACTATAAAATTAACTTAAAATATTTTTAAATACTTATCTAAAAATATACTTCATTATGGTTGTTGAACTCGATAATTATTAATATATCGATTAATCGATTATATATATATATATATATATATATATATATATATATTTAAATTAAAAAAAGATAAAAAAAGAGATAAAGTCGAATTTGAACCGATGAGCCTTTCCCTTGTAAGATCCAAATATGTCATCAATTAAAATTTTATTTGCCTGCAACTCTGGAAGCAATCAAAATAAGTACCACTTATGATACATTGTTGAAAAGCTCTCAACGAGGACTTACTACTGGTGTTATAAAAAAGGTTCCAAAATCCAATTTTTTGGATTTTGGGCTTTTGGACATTTTTGGTTAAGTAGATTAGATTGCAATCAAAAAGGGAGTTGTCCTTTCAGGTAAAGTTAATATCAGATTTTGAAAATTACATTAGGTAGATGGCGACGTCCTCTACGTATTCACTTTGCTAATCTGCCGGTGAGGTTCTTCATTGCTCGCTACATCATCTGAAATGAAATACCACGAAATTCATCTTGTATTTTTTTTTTATATCACCCAGTGTTTTTGACCGACTCTTATAGATCACACGAAAGATATCTCAAGAAAAACCCATAAACTGACAAATCCGATGTTCTTTGGAGGGAATGTCACCGAATTTTGAGATGGCATGATTACCAAATAAAATTCTCGCACAGCTGACATTGATTGCCTTGTAATGTTGAAACCAGGCTTCGTTTTGGGGTGGGAAATTGATCGATGCAGGTTTAACAAAAAATTGCAGTATGTTAACATTCCGGTCCGAAGTGACAGTCTTCATGATCCACTCCTCATTTCAGAAAAAGTTTGGTCCGATGACCCTATTTGTCAAAATTACACAACTTACCGGCCCCCTGCTGTTGTGTATAGGCGTTCATGAACTTCATTGGAGTGCTGTATTCCCAGTAACGATAGTCCTTCTTGTTCACGTAACCTGCGAGATGAAAATGTGCATGATTAGACATCCACAACTTGTCCAAAAATTCGTTATCCTCTGTAATGTTTGCTATAATTTTTTAATAGAAATCAGAGTGAAACTGGCGATTTTCCCCTTCAGTTCTTGCGGGATCTGTAACTCGTAATGATGAAATTTATAGTCGAAATGAAGAATTCAGCTAACACTCTTTCGGGACAATCCGACCACAACTGCTTGTTTAGGATTTGAATGCCGTGTGCTCTGTGCAACTGAAATGCGTACAGCCTCAATACTGTGTGGAGTACGACCAATTAAATATTGAAGTGGTCGTCCTGTAGATTTTATTTTCAGAGCCAATTCAGTTTCTTCAAGATTTTAATCCACGTTTTTATCCTGCGTTTTGATGGAACTAAATTGCAATGCCGCGGGACTCTCTCTGCACTTTCCAAACTATCGTTAGTTTTGTAAAATATTTTTATGGTGGAAGCACGCTACTGTTGACCGTTTTAATGCTTGACCGAAATGGCAAGGTTGCTTCTGTATAAAACAGTGCTGCCAATTCTACATGGCTGCCATTACACAATTCAAAAGTTTCCGTTTTTTGTGTTTGTTTATAGGCCTATGTATAAAATTTTATGGCTCGAAGATCTTTAAAACTTCTGAATCAAATTTACTGAAATCTAGATATGCTGAAGTAGTGTATCTGAAGATGAGCATGTGAAAATTTAATGAAGATTTGTTGAATCGTTCTTGAGCCTTACGCTCAATTGAAGGTCAAAAAGATTTGGACGGAATAAGTTAGAAGTTGAAACGTTAAAATTTTGTTATCTGCGGAAGGGAAACAAAATAAAAACAAATGGAAACAAATTAAAATAACGAAAAGTCGGTCTTCTTGCACAGAACTGCTCAAGAATTTTTTTTTCTATGCAATATCAATTTTTTCAGAAACGGTTTAGATATTTTTCAGTTATATTTATTTATTATTCTAACAAATAAAAACTGATCAGCTAATATACATTATTGTGATATTTTTTATAATTATAGAGAAAGTTTTTTTAAAAATATTACGTAATAAAGTACAATAAAAATTTATTTGTTTTTAAAATAATGAAATAAGATGTTTTTCAAAATTTTACTTATTTAAATGTTCCATGTGTCCGATACACCACTAAATTTATAGGACATCGAACTCAACCTGTAAAAGGTTTTTAGTCTCTAGGAATAAAACTGTCTACCATTTAGAATTTTATTTCTTAGAGCCTTTCATTGAAAATACTAATATAGTTTCTGCCTTATATAGAAATTTTACGCATAGTTCTTCGTACGTAGAAACTCCTTTAGCGACTAAACTTCTTTTGTTTCGCGTACTAAATTACGTTATCACAAAACAGCATTTATGGATATAGTATTTCACGGATACGTTATGCGATTCGCTACAGAAATTAATTTAAATTCATAAAATCTGAAAATAAAAATGGTGATATATTACTATACTGTGTAAGTACAGTAATATCATGGTGTGCATGTGTGTTTTGGATGTGTTTGTGAGGGTGGTTATAATATATCAGCATCACATCACTGTATATCAAAAAGGGTGGTGGACACAAACCACTCTGTATCTACTCTTGTGTTTAAAGGGTGGTAGTATTAAGCAGTATGTGGCACGGCTGGCTCGGACGGTGAATGCGTATACAATCATTCAACATACAACCCCCGTTATTTTTTTCTTTCTTTTATCCCTTACGCAATCCTACAACCCTTGTCCTGTCCACGTCGTCTAGACCTCTACATACACACTCTCTCTTTCTTTATCTAATAGCCGCACTTTTCTACGGACATCATGTCATATCACAATGAATCTATCCGTTCGTGCAGCTGCAATTAATGCTTTATTGTATTTACTGTAGCCACTCAAATTACTGGCAAGACTTTTATAATTATATATATATACACACGAGGTGCGACAATAAAGTAATGAGACTGATGTGAAAAAAATGTTGCTTACCGTTTTAGTCATGTTTAGTGTTGTCTCCTTCAAAGTAGTTGTCCTCTGATTGCACACACTTATTCCAGCCCTTCTGCCATTGATGGTAACATTTCTGGAACTCATCTTCTGTAATATCTTCCAAAACCCTTGTCACAGCTTTTTGGACATCTTGTGTTGTTTGAAAATGGTGTCCCTTGACCGCCATTTTGACTCTTGGAAATAGAAAAAAGTCGCACGGAGCGATATCTGGTGAATAAGGTGGCTGTGGTAGTACTGAAGTTTGTTTTGAGGTTAAAAATTTCTGTACTGACAGAGCAGTGTGGGATGGCGCATTATCGTGATGCAGAATCCAATTATCAGCAATGTTGGCACGGACACGAAGAACTCGTTTACGAAGTCTTTCTAAAATTTCTTTGTAGAAATATCGGTTAACCGTTTGTCCAGGAGGCACCCACTCTTTATCAACAATTCCCTTGGAATCGAAGAAGCACACAAACATGCATTTCACTTTTGACTTTGACATGAGAGCTTTTTTTGGTCTGGGTGATCCCTTTGAGCACTGTTGCCAACATTGGCGTTTTGTCTCTGGATCGTATTGAAAAAACCAACCTTCATCACCAATAATAACACGGCTCAACAAATCTGGATTGATTTCCGTTTGCTCTCACAGATAGGCTGCCACATTTTTCCGTGTTTCTCGCTGTTGTTGTGTGAGATTTTTGGGGACCATTTTTGCACAAATCTTTCACGTACCAAGATCTTCAGTTAATATTAGACGAACCGTTTCTCGATTGATGTTGAGTTCTTCTACAATCATTTTCACGGATAATCTTCGATCAGATCGTACAATTTCACGCACCCTGGTCAAGTTGATATCTGTCCGTGAGGTCGTCCCCTGCGGTCTTCATCTTCAACATTCGTTCTGCCTGCATTAAAAATTTTATGCCACCGAAAAACTTGAGCTCTTGACATAACCTCCTCACCAAAAGCCTTCTGAAGCTTACCGTAAGTTGTCGTTGCGTTTTCACCCGATTTAACGCAAAAAGAAATGGCATACTGTTGCGCAATATTTTGCGGTTTCATTTCTGTGACGAGAGACACAAACACGTGTTCACTTATTACACCACAACTCACGACTGAGCAGTTGCATCAATGTGCCGATTGGACTAGAAGTAGCTTATAGACCAAGGTCAAAGATTGTGAGCCTACGCAAGCTGCAGGGTTGCCACATCTTGATGCCACAAAGAAAAATCAGTCTCATTACTTGTCGCACTTCGTATATATAATTAATTAAAAAATTAACCAGATAAGACAACGTAACTGCATTCAAAAGGTAAATATATTTTTTAAACTAATATTGTTCGACTAAACAAATTTTTCACAAGTTGTTTCATAATTATTAAATATATATTTTACAAATTTAGTTGAGAAATTATAATCAATCATTACGAATATTTTTTACATGATAATTTTTAACACATTTTTTAGTGAAAATATTTCTTAACAGTTGAAAAGAGAAAAGAAATTTAATTTTTTAATTATGAAGGGCATACATTCATTCTGGTTTTTACTTCGAGCTCCGACATGGAGTGTAGCGTATTTTCCTGTTATCCATAAGATTCTGAGTTCCATTCTCCGGGATCCCGGGATTTTCCAAGTTAAAAAACTTCATTTCTCGTTACAATATAAAATCGATTTTTTTTTTTGGTCTTCAGTCGTTTGACTAGTTTGATACAGATCTCCAAGATTCCCTATCTATTGCCAGTCGTTTAATTTCGGTATACTCCCTACATCCTACATCCGTAATAATTTGTTTTACATATTCCAAACGTTGCCAGCCTGCACAATTTTTCCCTTCTACCTGTCCGTTCAATATTAAAGCGACTATTCCAGGATGCCTTAATACGTTGCCTATACGTCTGTCCCTTCCTTTAGCTATATTTTTCCAAATGCTTCTTTCTTCATCAATTTGCCGCAACACTTCCTCATTTGTCGCTTTATCCACCTGTCTGATTTTTATAACGTAAATTTTGTTTCTATTGAATTAAAACTTATTTTTCTGAATACAACAAGCGTAGAAGTGATATATGAACTGAAAACGTCAACCTCTTGGTTTGATTAAATAAAATGAATGCCATGCTAAAAAAAAAAAGAATCAGAAAAACTTCGAACATATCGATCTTTTCTAAATTTATAAAATGTGTAATTGGAGTATTTTTTTATAAAAGGAAATTAAAAAATTAATTATATAACAACAGGATGTTTTTTAAAATATTTTAATTTTCATTTTAAATAAATAATCATCCACGATCCATCACTTTTTTATTAATGTCTCTTGAAACATTTAAAAAAGTAAACTTGATAATTATCCATGAAAATCTGTATAACTTCAGAATTATTATGGTAGTAATATTTGTCGATACAGCATTCTTAAAAAAATTGCTTATATTTCTTCAACGTTAGGCTATATATTATTATTATTTTTATTTTTATTATTATGTTTCTATAAATTAAAAAAAGATATACACCTATTTAAATTAAATATATATTATTTTTTTTTTTTTATTTTATTTTTTTGTCTTCAGTGATTTGACTGGTTTGATGTAGCTCTCCAAGATTCCCTATCTAGTGCTAGTCGTTTCATTTCAGTATACCCTCTACATCCTACATCCCTTACAATTTGTTTTACGTATTCCAAACGTGGCCTGCCTACACAATGTTTTCCTTCTACCTGTCCTTCCAATATTAAAGCGACTATTCCAGGATGCCTTAGTATGTGGCCTATAAGTCTGTCTCTTCTTTTAACTATATTTTTCCAAATGCTTCTTTCTTCATCTATTTGCCGCAATACCTCTTCATTTGTCACTTTATCCACCCATCTGATTTTTAACATTCTCTTATAGCACCGCATTTCAAAAGCTTCTAATCTTTTCTTCTCAGATACTCCGATCGTCCAAGTTTCATTTCCATATAAACCTACGCTCCAAACATACACTTTCAAAAATATTTTCCTGACGTTTAAATTAATTTTTGATGAAAACAAATTATATTTCTTGTGCATGATTAGACATCCACAACTTGTCCAAAAATTCGTTATCCTCTGTAATGTTTGCTATAATATTTTAACAGAAATCATAGTGAAAACGTGGGGAAACGAACCTTGTTTCCCCTGTGCTATTTGGCATTTTATATCGCTCCTGCTTGGTCCATCTTCAGTAATTCTACTTCCCAAATAAAAAAATTCTTCAACCTCTGTAATCTTTTCACTTCTTTTGTTTATATTCAGTGAGTGGTTCATCTACATTATTTCTACTAAAATTGATTAATAACAAAAAAAAAAATCACAAAATTTTTGTAATAAATTTAGCGATATGATAATTATTTATTTTATCTTGTCAAAAAAACATGAATATTTTAAAATAAAAAATAAAATTATGAAAACATTTAATCCAACCAAAAAATTATAAAAGGGGGAACCCACAGAAAAAAAAATCGATAGCATTGCTGTTATATAAGTTACTATTACAGTCTTCATATATCAGTGATATATAAAAAAAATAATAAAAAATAAAAGGCAAAATTTTCGAAATATTAAGATGAAAACAATAAATTATTAAAGTAACTCTAAATAACGGGTATTCGAAAAGTTCTGTAAAATCGTTTTAAAAAAAATACTGGAAATACTGAATACCAAAAATTATGTATTTATAATGATGAAATATTTTTTTAAGCATTTTAAATATTATTCCCGGAATTAATCTTTTACTAACTTCATTGTAAATAAATATAATATATAAATAATTAATACTTGACAATGTTAATAAAAAGACCGTATGAGTTGCTTGTCTTTTCGGTCACTCTTATATAAAATGATAAAATATAAAATTTTAACAAAAAATTCCTTCAATTATTTTTTTTTCCACGTTCAACTATGCACGGGCTATTTATTATTTATACATATTACTCTATAAAACATTTATTATTCTCAAAAATTGTTTCTTGATTTTATCTAGTATTTCTCATTCTCATTATAAACTGAAACGAATTTCCTTCTATTGTAAAAAATTATTTACGTCAGTATTATGCTCATTTGTAGTACGTATATGTAGAAAAGGTAGACCGTACTAGCAAAACACTAACTTTAAAATGAGATAATAAAATTTATAACTTTGTAACGGTACAAGTTATATTTTCTACATAAAAGTTGTATATAACTATATGCATAAAGTTTATGATGAATGTCCGTCAAATCATATAAGTCGCTTTTTAATTTTCACTTTATGCCTTACGTTTATTACAAACACAGGCTTATGTTTATTGTAATGGTTTGTTACCTGGATATTCTATGAAATATATATAAATAAATATGTGCATATATATATATATAAAAGTTCACATTTTGTAACAGTATATATTTGTGTTTTTGTGTGCGTGTGTTTTTGCGCTTGTTCACATTTCTTTCTGCTTTTCAATTCAATGAATCTAAGATTTAATTTCTTTGAAAATTCAAAATTTTAAGATTTATTTGGTTTTATTAACCAAATTAATGGGAGTACCAGAGAAGAAAAGATTAGAAGCTTTTGAAATGCGATGCTATAGGAGAATGTTAAAAATCAGATGGGTGATAAAGTGACAAATTAAGAGGTGTTGCGGCAAATCGATGAACAAAGAAGCATTTGGAAAAATATAGTTAAAAGAAGAAACAGAGTTATAGGCCACATATTAAGAGATCCT
This sequence comes from Lycorma delicatula, assembly GCF_047948215.1. Taxonomy (NCBI): domain Eukaryota; kingdom Metazoa; phylum Arthropoda; class Insecta; order Hemiptera; family Fulgoridae; genus Lycorma; species Lycorma delicatula. Next base: position 99,486,587 of record NC_134464.1, on the reverse strand, counting down.
GGAATAGTCGCTTTAATATTGGAAGGACAGGTAGATGGGAAAAATTGTGCAGGAAGGCAACGTTTGGAATATGTAAAACAAATTGTTAGGGATGTAGGATGTAGGGGGTATACCGAAATGAAAAGACTGACAGTAGATAAAGAAGCTGCTTTAAACCAGTCAAATGACTGTAAACAAAAAAACATAAATTAAAAGTAATAGGATAAAAGTTACAATTTAATACATATATACATACCACTATATGTAATATTCGGTTCAGGGCACGCTTTAGACGCCCTCTCGTTTATCCAGGACTCCTGGACCCCCACTGTGTTTGATATTTTCATGGTTGTGAGAATAATCCTGGTAAATAACAATTACATTATAGAAACTTTATAAATATCTGAAAACGAAACTAAATTACTAAATAATAACTAAAGTATACATATTTTTGAAAAGGAAAACCTCACCCCCAAGAAGGCTAAGGCCTCAATCTATGGTGTAAAATCTTCCCTGGAATAACAAAAATATACCCTGAAAATTTGAAAGCAATCGTTCGGGTGGTTCTCATGTTATGTTGTTGCAAACGGGCAGACAGAACCCGTCACAAAAATCAGTTAACGAATTAATTTAAATTACTCGCATGTATGTATGTATATATGCAAATAATTCAAATTGTTAAAATATATAACAACAAACCATGGTTATACTAGAAAAGATACTAGTAAACATCGGTTTAAATATAAGTATATTTAAAAAAATGAAACAGAAAAAAAATGGTCTATATTTCTTTAAATTTACAATACCAACCCTTAAAACTTTTAATTTAAATTTAAATAATTCTTTTTCCATCGTTGTTTATGGTCGCCACAACTATAAATGTCATTAGTAACTGAAATAAAAATAAGTGATCGTAAATGATTAGACAATAAACACTAAAACATTGGATAAGAAAGTGGAACATGAATTACAAATGGGTGAAAAATATTGAAACATGATCACTACACAATTTTCACTGCGGAATTAGTACTTTGTAAAGGATTTCGCGTAAGCAAACCCGCTAAATTAAGATCTTCATTCCACTCTCATAGAGAAACCGCAACAGTCTTTTGATATATTTCTTACGGATTAGTAGACCCTTCACGTCTGAACACAGGTTTAATTGTCAAAGAATAGACCCGAACATTGGTCACTCTATGGGTAAATGGTTTAAGGATCATTTTACATTGCGTGCCTCACAGTTCAGCTGAGGGGAGCCAAATAGATTGGGGTAGGTTTGCTTTGTACATCCGATCCTTAGCCGAGTTAGAATGACTTGGTCTCTTCTTTTGTTTGGGAAAAAACAAAAGAAGAGGTCTCTTTTTTTGTTTCTCGAAGACGTTCTCCCGGATGCCGCGTAAGGCCGTGGGAGTACTCAACTACCAGATCTTATTCCACTGAGAAGATAGTTTGACTCGGACTGTGTTTATGAAGTCGCTCTCACATGATAATTCTAATCGGAAGCCATTAGTTGCCGCTCTCTTGGTAGCCTCATTGTTCTTTCCCGAGGATGCCGCAATGGCCCAGGATCCATACGAAAACCACTGTCTTTTTTACTCTTGAGAGGGTGTCATAGATAATTTGAACGATGGGTTCAGATCGTTTGCAGTTCAAACTCTCAAGTACACACATAGTTATTATCACGAAGCTCTCGTCAGTTATTATCTGGAAGCTACGTCTCAAGAACTCTCAAGGCAGAGTAAACTGCGTAGGCCTCGCAAAAAAAACACAGAAGGATAGACACTAAGGTTATACATTTTCTCGTTATCAGGGAGTATTGATCAGCCACACCGTCGATCGAGACTCGTTTGTATAGTTATGTGTATAACAGTTGTTCTTTTTAATCAACTCGATAAATTGGTCCGTAGCAGATCAGTAATCTGAGACCCGTTGATTAATTATTAACGGCTCAAAAAAAAAAAATAAATAAAAATAAACAATTAATATTAAATCAGACATTTTAAAAATATAATGTGGAGAGTAAAATTGTTAAAAAAAAGTCTGCATAATGGTTAAAAAAATAATCCTTAGGATCACTTCGAGCAAATAAATAAAATAAATAAGAATCGAATGATGTTGACCACATTAAGGAAATAAACTTTAATTTTTAGGTATAGAAAACAAATATTAGAAATTAATAGTAACAAATGTAAACTCTTACTCCTAACAAAATATAAATAAAAAAATGCAAAGAGAATAAAATACTGAAAAAATAAAATATGAAAATGATATTTAGGTTAAAGAAATAATACATATATATTTATTCTACATTATTTAAATTTATATTTAATCAAAATTATTCAAATTATGGCAGTAAAAACAATAGTGTCATTGTCTAGGAAAGTTTCATTATTCAAATATTCGCAGAATAGTTCAATTTAAAAAAGTTAGTTTTGATCTTCGATCGATTTAAGTAAGTGAAATTGTAAATAAATAATTACTATTTTTACATCTTTGACGAAGTAAAGGAAGTATTGTGATCGCGAAAAATGTCGTTTTTCAGATTTCAACGGAAATATTCATTTTTACCTACCCTGATTCCGTTTTCACTAGTTTCAGCGTGACGTCTGTACGAACTTACGTATCTCGCTTCTCAAAAAAGATTAACGGTAGGATGTTGAAATTTAGGATTTAGGACTGTTGTAACATGCAGTTGTACATATCCCCTTTTGATTGCAATCACTGAACCAAAAAAGCCCAAAATAAAAGAAATGTGGATTTTGGACTTTTTATTAACTGCAGTAATAAGCTCTCATTGAGAGCTTTTCAACAATATATCATAAGTGGAACTTATTTTCATTGGTTCCAGAGTTATAGCCAAATGAAATTTTAATTAATGAAATATTTGGATCTTACAAGAGGAACGCACATCGGTTCAAATCAGACTTCATCTCCTTTTTTTTTAACTTTTTTTAAATTTAAATATATTGCTTTATTAATAATTATTAACCACTGATTTAAAAAAAAAAAAATATTTTCAATAACAATAAAAAAAAACCATGATAAAATATCAGAAGTTTTTAATGAAATAAAATTTTATGTACTTTTCATTTTAAACAAATGTGTATATGTAATTTAATAGGCGTACAAGGAAGTCATGTGGGGTTACATCAGATTTTTATTATTTTTTTATGATATTACTGGCATAAACTGCTATGGTCATTTTGGCCTAATTAAACTTTTAGCGTATGAAAAATGCCGTGCCTGACCGGATTCGAACCCGGACCTCCGAATGAATTGCTACCATTCCGCCACAATGATTCGCGGATAATTTTAATTATAAATTTTTTATAATTTTAATAATTTAAACTTGTTTTAAAAGATTTAAGTAAAAGGAAAATATGTTTAATATAAATAAAATTATAACAAAGAAATATACTAAAAAAATACAGATTTTTCAATTGATATCTAAATTTTAATTTATTAAAGTCGCTACCAAATTACAGAAAGTTTATTTTTTCCTCTTAAATTTTGGTTCCTGATTTAAAGAAATAAAATTAAGATCTAAGGAAGAATTAAAAAGAATTATTTCTAGTTTCAAATTTTTAGTGCGAATTTTGTAAAGTTCTTTCTACCTTTTAATTTATAACAATTAATTAGGTTCATTTTAATTTTCATAAAATTATTTATTATAAATAACTTAAATAAATATAAATTAAGAAATTTAATTACACGAATAAATGTAGTTTTAATATTTAAATATAAATATTTTAAAATTAGTTATTGTTAACATTTTGGGTTTACCGTTTCATATAGTAAACTCATCTTTTTCTTTTAACTTCTTTTAAAACAAGACTCAAAAAAAAAAACATGTGATTGGTCAGTAAAATAATAATTAAAATAAAGTTATATTAGGTCTATATTTTAAAACTAACAGTAATTATTATTAATCACTGTCGTACAGTATAACGAAAGTTACAACCGGGCTTATAATAATGACAATATATAGAGATGTCTACGTACAGGATATAATGAGAAATGTGGACATACAAATGATTAATCATAGTTGCTTTAACTCTACAATCAAAGCTAATAAAATATAAGTTTCATAGGCACGCTTCTAAGTCTACCATTAATTGTCAGCCTTTCCCACATCTTTTTTGTATAATAAAAGCAGTAATACAACTACTTCCGGTTGGTATACTAATTTTTGTTTTGTAATGTCAAAGATATTTTTAAGAATATTTAAAGATTTAATTTTTTTATTTGCGAAAAAGAAAGTTTTCATTTTTTTTTTTCAGACGTTTGTTTATATTCGCATCAACGATAACGGCCGTTAGCGACTTGAATAAAACTAAGTTTTCATTAATAGTTAGACAATAAACACAAAAATTTTATCCGAGATCAAAAGATCACCCCGATGACGAGTCATATGGCTAAGGATACTGTGACAAGAGTACAGGAAAAATCTGCGTCAACCAAAATGGAGGTGCAAGTAACTATCGAAAAAGCATCAGACACAGACGATAATAAAACTGTACGTACAGAGGCCCCAAAAGCTCAGAGAACAACTGTGGCGAGAGCATCTGTATCAGCCGGCCCAAGCACAGCCTTTGACATTGAATCAAGTTCATCAGCCGCCGAAAGTGCATCGGTTGCAAGTTTAGATTCAATTGCAACGATGCTCACAGCACCATTGAAGCTTTCATCACCTGATGTAAGCCGGCGAACGTCATTGGCGTCAGAAAGAGAAGACGATGCCATGTCCGAAGCCTCAGACACACTGTCGTCGGAAGTTGAGGCCGTTCGCAGAATGGAAAAACGGTGTAAAAAAGGATGGCCGAAAGGAAAGCCTAGAAAGTAATTTTATTGGATCAGAAACTATAAGGAAAAGTAAAATTTTGATCATTTTTATTGACACATGAAAATGTGAAATATTGAACCCTTTTTTATTTTTATTTTTTGAAGTGGGATGGGGCTAATGACCAAAGTAGTCGATGCCCCTAAAAACCTAAAAAAAAAACAAAAAAAAAAAAACACAAAAACATTGGATATAAGAAACTGGAACATGAATAACAAATCGGTGAAAAATATTGGAACATGACCACTAGACTATTTTCATTGCGGACACAGTACTCCGTAAAGGATCTCGCGTAAGCAAACCCGCTAAATTAAATACTTCATCCCACTATCACAAAGAAACCGCATCAGTTTTTCATCTGGTTGAGGAAGACCTTCACGGCTGAACCAATGTTTAATTGTCGTCGATTAGACCCGAACATTTTATGAACAATCTATGGGTAAGTGGTTTACGGACCACTGTACGTTACACGCCTCATAATTCTGCTGATGGGAGCCAAATAGATGGGTTAGCCACTGTGCTCCCAAAATTTTTAAATTTCAGAATACGAATTAATAAGTTTAACTCATTTTTTTTTTTATGACTCTACTTTTCTCTTTTTCGTTATGAAAGAACGGGTATAAACAGTTATGGTCATCAGCCCGGTGAAAATTGGTAGCGTGTGAAACAATGTCATGCCTGACCGATATTCGAACCCGAGACCTGTGCACAAACTGTCAAGACACTACCTATTTATCCACGGAAATCGGCGATTTCCGTGGCTGTTAAAAAGTTTTTTGAATCATCTTATCCAGAAAATTTAAGTTTTTCCTGTTATCAAAATATCTAAACCGATATTTATATAAATAATAATAAATAAAAAACAAATTTTTAAGACTGAACGATTGATTCACTTTAAAGTAAAGGAATCACACTTTTTTTGACGATACTGCAGTACAAGTGACTTTTGATTCATTTCTTCAAGCATCATTTCTTCACCTACAAAAACATGGGAATGAATTCAATAATGGATAACAAGAAAAATGGAGAACAAATGTAATAATGATCATTCATGTTAACCGGACGTCTACTTTAACGATTCAAAAATTTCTCAATCGGATACATCAAGATATCTCGACATCCACTTGGAAAAAATACCTTAATTTGAAGTCTCTTATTAAGGTTACAAGAAAAAAGCTTGTTCTAAAATTTAAACAAGATATCGTCATTATCTTTAAAAAAATACTTAATGTACAAATTAATAAAAAGTCAAAATTATCTCTCGAAGTATAAAAAACAAATCATTCATAGATACTTCAACATTCCGATTGTTAACGAGGAAGTTAACCTTTTTTAAACGAGTTATTTATTGCGTTTGGAAACATTCACATTGTCTTGGCTAATAGCTTATTGGATTACAGTGCCATATTCGACGATTGAAATGGAAACACCATATAGATTTCTTCTAGCATTTCTCAAAATACCTGTATCCATCATCCTTGGAAGGCCTCAAAAATTCTGATGACTCAATCTAATAAATTTTATCTACATATGACTCATTTTATTAGAATCCGTGGGTAATACTTACCCATTTTCATTATGTTTAAAAAATATATAAAAAAATTATTCAGCTTATCTCATATAAATGACAGCAATCCTGTCCAATTCTGTTTGTTAATTAGATTAAGTTTTATTTACTATTTAGTCCTTTATTCCAGTTAGTAATTTTCTATCGTGGAGTAATACGAAGTCTCCATTCATATATTTGTTACTTTTATTATACCTGCTTATTGTTCAATGATTGAACAGAAATCTTTTCAGAATTATTTTAAAAAAAGCGATTTAACAGCATACTTTTTTTATAATTTATAAAATTTCTAATAATAAAAAATCATTCGTACATAAATTTTAATTATTCTTCGCTAATTAATATGAATCTCAAAATACGGTTAAATTAAAATAACTAAAATAAAAAAACAAAACAAAATAAGAACTAGTAACTTTCTAACTAATTTAAATACTATATGTTTCCAGAAGATTATTTTAGACTTTTTTATGTAACTTTCCTTTATTAATGGTATTGTTGGTTGGTTTATTACCGATAAAACCCGTTTGATAAAAAATTTAATTTCAATTTACTCGTACTTTCAATTATTCTATTTTAGTTTTTTTTTTCTAATTACTTTATTCTTCACGATTCTCTTAAATAAAGATATTACTGGTTATTTTTTAAATAGATTGAGCTATTTTTTAATTTATTTATTTTGTAAAAGATTTCATACGGCTGTAAAAAATTAATACTAAAGAAATTACGAATAAGGAAAAAGTATTTTTTTAATTTATTATTAGATATATAACAGATGTTATAATAAAAAGGACGTAAAAAAAACCTTTGGTCTTAAAGATGAGTATACATGTTGACCATATAATGTTGGCCATGAAGTGTCTAATAATCACATACATTAATAACTGTGATAAAAAAAAAACTTATTTTGCATGTTTTATCCTTCTAAAACACAACATATGCGCCATTATTTCTTTTTTTCATAGCTGTCGCTGTCGTTAAGCCACTTCATATGGCACTGGGAATACAAGCTGAGTGTTTAGAGAGACAGCTGACCATGTGCTGTCGCTGTGATATCGATATTACTATAGTAAAGCAAAAGGCTTATCTACTGGCAGATGATAGTAGGGTGTGTTAAACAGAAAAAAAGAGAGTTGGATAAGAGAAAAAGAGAGAATGACGTGATATAAATGACGTCATTGGTCATCTTGTGAACAAAAGATATGTCGTTCAAATCGCCCCCACAAAAGACCTCTCACTGGGTCAAAATATATACAACCCTTTTCTATTTTGTTGCGTCAATCATGATCAGAATTAATCCCAATCGCTTTAAACTAATAACAATAGTAGTAATAATAATAATATTATTATTTTACAACTGCTTTCCGTATGTAAAATATTGATTTAACACTTCAACGGACAAAATATAATTCTTGTTTGTTACTTTTGTGTCATTTAAATTAATAAAAAATAATCCTAAATATTAAACTAATAGCAGTGAATTTAATTCAATACTTAATAAGAATTTCTTTTGTGTAAATGTAAATTAAATGCATGCAGTCCAAAATAGAAAACTATTGTGTTTATTAAAAATAATAATAATAAATATTTACTATTAAATAAATATTTGATTTTAGTATCTACATTAAGATATATATATATATATATATATATATACCTATTTAATGAATTATAAACTTTAAAACAATTAACTTTATTTTAGTCTGTTTACGCATAATGTGAGATAGATTTAACCGTTTACAACTAAACTTCTAAAAGTAATTATGATTAAAATCTTAATTCTATCAGTCAACGGTAAATTTATTAAAACTATAACGATTATTTTTTTAAATTAAAACATGAGTGAAAGATGTTGTACTTTTTCTTTTATATCATCTTTTTAAATATATATTTTAGTAAAAATTATCTAGGGACTGAATTAAAGCTTATAGAATTTTAAACAATTTTAAGTGAATTTATGTATATTTTTTGTTAAATTTCTGTACTGATAAAGAATTCGTTTTGCTTCTCATAGAAACAGAATTTTTTTCTTACTTAAAACTATAAAAGATTTAGGGAGAAAACCAGAGTTTATCGAATGATATCTTTTAATAAATTCTTCCTTGAAACTTTACCTATTTCCATTTTACATTAATTGTAAAAATAAATATTTAAAATAACGCTGGTTACCCTAATTAAATTATAATATAATATACATGTGTATGAGTGTATGTGTGTGTGTGTGTGTGTGAACGCGCGCACGGGCTGTCATATATAAGATATATGTAGGTTTTTTAATAAGTTCACATCGTTAGATGTTTGGCTTAAAATGACCTCTGTATTCAAAGGAAAAATAATTATATTTATTATTTTTTTTAAAATTAATACTTACCCGATGATGCAATTACGCTCAAAACTTCCGAAACGTGTTATTAAAAAAATACTTAAAAATAATATGATTATTCTTCTATATTTAATAATAACCTCCTTATATTTTAACATACAATATTTAATTTCAAATACGGTGTGTTTCAAAATAAATATCGGGGTTTTAAAGCTAAGTACCATTTTTCAAGTTTCACATAAATTAATTAGTTATATACAAAATTAAAGAATAATTCAAACAGTTTTAGGTATGTGCAAACTTAAAAGTTTACAATTATGGATTGCGTGCATTACCTTTGCAAATGAAATGATGCACCGTGACGATGAAGTCTTTCTTTATCTTGTATTCAGTCACGAATCAACATTTGAAAAATAAGAATAAGAAGAAAAATAAAAAAAAATAATAATGCGCGTATCTAGGGATCAGAAAATCCTCACAAAATATTGCAGCGTGAACGAGATTCACCAAAACTGAATGCGTTTTGTGCTTTATGCCGACAACAAGTTTACGGGCCGTTGTTTTTCGTGGAAGCAAGTGAGTCTGGAATCAAATATCAAGATATGTTACAACTATGGCTCTTTCCTCAACTGCAATACGAACCACAGAACATTATTTGGCAACAAGATGATTCGCATCCTCATTGGCATAACGCTGTACGTGATTGATTGAATGAAATTCTTCTCGACCGCTGGATCGGTCGTCGTGGACCAGATGAAAGGGCTTGTTTGTCGTGCCTCCACGTTGGCCCGATCTGACCCTATGCGATTTTTTTTATTTGGGGATGTTAATAAAAGTGTATGTGCCACCGTTACCAGTTGACCTATCCGACTTAAGAGGCAGGGTTGAAGCGGCTGTTGCGTCAATTACTCAAGATTTGGTGCTTAAAGTGTGGGATTAACTCTTCTATCGGCTGGATGTGTACCGTTTAGCAAATGGGGCTCACATTCAATACTTATAGAAAAAACCGTTTGAATTGTTCTTTCATTTCATGTATAATTTATCAATGTAAGACAAACGTAATAAACATTACATAACATTAATACCATGATATTCATTTTGAAACATAGGTACATTAAAAATCAATTAATTTCATTTTGAAACACACGGTATGTAACAGAATTGTATAATATCTTGAATTCTATCTAACTAAACAGCCACTTTTTACTTGTCCCAAAATCGTCAAATTAGACAATTAAGGTTTCTACTTTGTGATGTATATTCTAGTTTTTAGTCATTGAAAAAAAAAAAAATAAGTTTAATTTTTACCATTGCTATTATTAGTTATATACAAAAAAATAGAGAACACTAATAAATTGTTTTAAATCAAGACACAGGAGAATCACTAGTTTTTCCTCTCTGATACAACTATATACAACTGCATAAAGAGTGCTGTTATTTGTCCAAAATTATGTTACCAAAAATTATATTAATAACTAAAATATACTAAGTTAGAATTATGATAATTTGACTGAAACTTTTATTTTATCTAGCGTTTAAACAGATAAATTATTGTAATCTTTTTAATTATTTTTTATCTACTTCAATTTAATAGATTTTTTAAAAATTCAGATTGAATTACCTCTTTTCAATTTTTTAGTTATATTTTGCTAAAAATACTAATTATTCTATAGAAGTGTGTACAACTCGGTTGATTAAAATATTTCCAACATAAAATTAAATAATTTTTTTTTTAAATACGTAGTTGGTAATATTTTAAAATAATAATTCATCCTTGTTACGGAACTGGTTTATAATACATCCGGTTTAATACCACAATGACCCTTAGGAGCCTTGGAAAGGATGTAACAAATAAGACGATTGTTGACGAAGAAGCCTTGGACAGTGGTTAAACAATACTCTTCAGTTCTCACAATGTGAGAAAAAAACTGTTTTAAGTGAGAGAAGAATTTCAAATGCTCCGGAAATAGCGTTCTGATGAGGACGTAGCGTTGCTGCCATTTAGTCTTGTTGGACCTTAGCCGCTTTTGATGATTTTGCTAAAAATGTTGGCGACCTCAATTAGAATATTATAAAACTGAATTACTATACATATATATATATATATATATACACACACACAAAACAATAATTTATAAAGTTCAGTGACATTTAAAACTATTATTGTTATTATTATTATTATATAATTGTAATATTAAAGTTTTCGATTATTTACTTTTGATTAAAAAAAAAGCTAAATACTGTGTTTTATGAATTTAAATAATTTTATTAATGCCAAAAGTAGATAAATTTTATGATATTTTGAAAATTTATTTTTTAATTTAATCTATTTAATTTTTCGAAGCCTTAAGGAAGAAGTTATGTCCTAAAAATAGTAAAAACAGTTTGGGAAAATTTTTTTATCTCAGAAATATTAAAGAAGACAATAAAATTGTTCAGAGTAATCTAATTTTAATATAATAAATATTAAAATTTTGTTTTTTTAACATAATTAATTCTTACATGATTTTTTCTTTCACTATTAAATTATATAAATTATTTATAGCAAACTATTAACCATGAATGATTTGGTTTATGTATAAGATTGAAATTTTTCCCATTATTAAAACTACCTATTAAAAAATTTTTAACACACGCGCGCGCATTCGTACACAGTGCATGTATATATTTACTACATATATATACGTAAAATAATGATAACATGAGTGTGTGTGTACACACACTCATGTTATCACACACACACACACACACACACATATATATATATATATATATATATTATAATTATTTTACGTTAGGAATTTAAAGACCACATTTTCCAGTAAATAAAAAAAAAATCAGTTTATTTTGTTGTTAAATCTGTCATATTATATTTTTATTTTTTAATATTTATTACATTGGCTATTTACTCTGAATCAATGGGATTAATTTCAATAACAAATATAATTATTTGCTTTATTTTATAAATAAATGTAATGAAATAATTAAAATTAAGTTATTTTAAATTATATAATATACGTAAAAAAAAACACTCAAAAAGACCGGCTATTCGTTATTTAATTTTGTTTCCTTTTGAAAAAGTATCAACTCATTCTAATCTAAAATTTTACCAAAAAATTACACGTCAAAAAAGCATTACAATAAAAAAAAAAACAAAAAAAAGTTTTAACTTACCACTACGACTCACTGGATAAGCGCATATGAAAATTATTCACTTCATCGTGAATATAACCTCAATTTTTTTTCGATATTAAACTGAGGATCATTCAAGGAAAACTCAACCAATCTTCATCAATTTTTCATATGCACAACTACATATACACAACGACAGCATATCTAAATTTCAATGAAATTGATTCAGTTGTTTTGGAGATTTTAGAGCCATAAACGTTTATACATAGTAATGCAATTACATGTCTTTAGGCAGGATACCCGATTTAAGTAAATTATATTTTTGTAATTTTCATAAAACATAAAGAAAATTTATTTTAGTTAAGATAAAACACTAGTGAAGATAAATTGATAAAAATTTGTATATATATCTTTTTTTCTTTTTCTTTATTTGCCCCGCCCCAAAGAGCCGTACAGGCACTCAAGCAGAAACTCAGCTCTGGAGGGTGCCTTTGCCTCAAACCACCTGGGCAATAACTCTGGGTCCGGCTATGCCGTTCCCAAGGCTCCATCCGGGCAGCCGGGACTCTGTCTGTTCTTGCCATGCCTCAAATAAGGAGAATCTTGAGGGGGTACCCTCACTGAGACTTCGGTCTTGTATACATGTTCTTACGTTGCAAGTGCACGCTAAGAAAGGATTTTTTTTGAAATTCTAAGTTAAAATGGAGTAACAATGAAATTTACTACGCCTTTAGTTCCTCGGTAACAAAAGAAGATTCATTTGTTACAACTTAATTTTTGGTGTGTCGTAATAATCTTTTTTTTTTGTCTTCAGTTATTTGACTGGTTTGATGCAGCTCTCCAAGATTTCCTATCTAGTGCTAGTCGTTTCATTTCAGTATACCTTCTACATCCTACATCCCTAACAATTTGTTTTACATATTCCAAACGTGGCCTGCCTACACAATTTTTCCCTTCTACCTGTCCTTCCAATACTAAAGCGACTATTCCAGGATGCCTTAGTATGTGGCCTATAAGTCTGTCTCTTCTTTTAACTATAGTTTTCCAAATGCTTCTTTCTTCATCTATTTGACGCAATACCTCTTCATTTGTCACTGTATCCACCCATCTGATTTTTAACATTCTCCTATAGCACCGCATTTCAAAAGCTTCTAATCTTTTCTTCTCCGATACTCCGATTGTACAAATTTCACTTCAATATAAAGCGACACTCCAAACATACACTTTCAAAAATCTTTTCCTGATATTTAAATTAATTTTTGATGTAAACAAATTATATTTCTTACTGAAGGCTCGTTTAGCTTGTGCTATTCGGCATTTTATATCGCTCCTGCTTCGTTCATCTTTAGTAATTCTAAATTCTTAACAAATCATCATGTGAATATTTAAAAACAGCTTTCTAGATTTTTTAAAATTCATACCTAAAAGTGGTGAAGACAGAAAAGTAATTTGTTCAACAATGACAGCCAATTTTCCAAATTTCAGAATATACTAAACGTTATATTCACTAGATTTGGGCTTGCAAATACTCTTCAGAAAAATATCTAATTTTCGATTTTGTAAGGTATGCGACTGGCTGTACCTGCCTCTAGTTATTTGATCAAAAAAACGTAATTTTTTTTTAAAATTAGAAACGAAGTACGGTCAACACCTAGTGGTGTTTGTCGTGTAACTCTAAGAACCGAGAAAAATATAATTTTATCAGTACGAAGGATGGATAACTACATTTAAGATGGAGGCCGTTATTTTGAAACCTGCATTTTTCAGATCGGTCAAAGTTTCGGATTCTGTACGAACCAAAAACTGTTGATCTGAAGAAATTTCAATACTCTGATATTTTTTTATAAACTGAATAGACTTTGATTTTTATTTACCATTATTTTTATCAAAAGCATGAGGTTAATGAACACAGGTCGGTCCACGGGGAAAGATCTTCCTGGCTAGTCGGGAAGGGCAAGCGAAGCGAGCCCTAACCGCGATGGAAAACCATTCCATCGCGGAATGGTTTTCCATGGTAACTGAAGTAATCATATAGCGAGGTCAAAGCCGCTAGTTATTTATAATTTCAAATCAAAACTAATTAAAAATAAATAGACGATTATACTTTACAAGTATTTAAATAATTTTCAAGGAATTAAAGACAATATACTCGTATAATAATAACATGAATTACGTGACACAATAATATACGAAACCGCTCAATGAGATGACATTTTGTGAAAGACGCCTCAATAAAAAAAAGAAAGAAAATAGAGAAAGCAAAGTTAAAATACATAATAAATAAAGAAGAAAGAATTATTATAAAGGGAGTTAAAAAGAGACGTACTGTATAAATTCATCGAAAGAGTATGCGAGAGAGATTTTAACCATCAAGTGGGCGTTGCGTTCCACTATGCATTCTGTACATTATGTTGTGAAGTGACTTATCTTTTTTCCAGTGTCTGTTGACCAGCCTATTATGGCATGAATTATTTATATTTATATATATATATATATATATATATATATACACAATTGTATATAGGGCGTACATCTGTAATAAGCATATTGGACTTTGCTCATATCAACTTAATGCAATGTGGATTTGATTTTTGATTGACTACAGGTTTCATATTACAAATTCATATGGCATATTTAATATATCTTTGATTATAATTAATTAATTAAATTGTCTTTTATGATATTAATTATACAATAAATTAATAATTTATACGGATAAAAAAATATGACAAGAATATATTTTTCCCTGTTATAAATAATAAGAATATATATTTATGTAACTATTATGGATAAAAATTGGCAAAGATACAAAACGGATAAATGATTACCCGGATAAATGATAAATCATTATATTTTAAATATGCTTATATTATTAATATCTGCACTTTATTGAAGATTGAAAAAAGAAATAGCTAATGAAAATAAGCAAATATAAATTTTCATGTATGTTACTTTTACCTACCGTAGAGAAATATTTTCTACCATTTTTAGACAATAATCAACTTTTCAGACTCAGGGAAACTATTTTGAAAAATATTTCGATTTATCGATTACCTTCAAAACTATGGAAAAAATAAAAGCAAATTAATTTTAGATTTCAATATCTTTGTAAAGTTTTTCGAATCTCTAGTATCATAAAAATTCTGATGTTCAAAATCTTCCTAAAATCCTTTATCAGTGTAACGAAGTTCAAATTTGGTGAAAACCAGAGAAATTTCACAAAATATTGCTTCATAAAATTATAAAATGATCATGATATATTTCCATTTTAATTATCCAAGGACATTTAAACATTCGTAAATAAAAAATTACATATTTTTAGTAATATGTATGCTAAAATTAGGAATACTGAATAAAGCTGAAAATTGAAAATCGCATTAAATATAATGTAACAATGAGATACAACAGAAACTACGATCTAGAAACCCAACTATCTATCAAATTTATTTTAAATAGAAAAAAATTGATGCATTTATTTAAGGTTAAAGAGTGGCGTCTCTTAACTAAATTAGTGGGGGTGCTGCTAAAGAAATTTTTTTCTGGGCCTTTTCAAAACCATGGTTAAAGTTTTCTGTAAAATAGAAAACCGGAAAAAAGAATCAAATAGAATAGCTGAAAGCAGGATAATAATCTTAATTCTATATCACATAAAGAAAATGGTACACGGTTTTTAAGTACAACACACATCGATTAAAAAAAAACTACCTTCCACCAGCACGCCATAGTCGGCACTGCGAGAGCGACAGTGCTTTTTCTCCCTCGCAGATTCGTGCATAGCTTCTTATGTGTGCATGCGCACAACAGCCAAACACCACGCCGCTGGAACTGTGAAGCGCACAGTTCATTACAAAAACTTTTGTATGTTTTTTGTAAACTGGGAGATGGCTACTGACATTAAGTATAAGTATGGCTTAAGTATAAGTATTAAGTATGGCTACTGACATTACATAAGTATAAAGAAAGAATTAAAGAAAAAAAGGACTCATTATATTAAATTAAAAGGATTCATTATATTAAACGATTATATCAAGTGGAACTAGGAAGTGCTGCAGTTCCAGAGCGTTTATACGCGAGCCGCCACTGACTTTAGAGATATAAAATATAAACTATAAAATTTCAAATTACGAGAATAGATCAAAATGCAATATATAAGACCAATAATCAACAAAGAACAAAGGTATACCTTTGTCAGTACTCCTTAAAACAAGATGTACATTATTTAAAAACTTATTGCTATTAAAATAAGAGCAGCTTTGAGTTACACTGTAGTCTAATAAAAAATGCAGAAATATAAAAATAACATTTTTATACTTATATGATTTTTTTTCATCTTCAATTCAATTTAGATTTGAATTGATTACAATATTTATTTATTTGTAGTTTTTTTAATACGGGTAGATCAATACTGGCGATTTAAAAAATCTATGAAGGAAATTTGAAACCGTCGTAAACTAATACTAATAAAAGCTCCCGATTTTTATTAACACTTAAATTCTGTACTTCTCTATATAAAAATTATGTTTTAATATTATTTTTTAAAAATACTGATAGTTTATTACCACAAATGATTTAATTTAAAAACGTAATATAATTACTTATCTAAAAACAGAAAGAAATATGTTATTACATACTTTTATAACTATCAAGAAATAACCTTAGAACACAAATAGAATTTCATGAGGTAATCCTCGTCTAAATTTCGAATAATATTTTCTCAACAAAAAAAAGCTGTAAAAATAGTGGTTTCCAACAAATATTTTGGTAAATTCTTTTCCTAAAAGTAATCCATAAAATTAAAATAAATTAATTCCGTAAGAGAAGGAAAAATGAAAGAAAAAAGGGAATTCCGTTTGGAATTCCCCTGTCGAGAATTTTATCAGTCTCCGTGGTGGAGTGACAGCGTCTCGGTCGGTGGTCCCGAGTTCGAAACCCGGTCAGGCATGGCATTTTTAATACGCTACTACAAGATTCCATTTTCATACACCACGGAAAAGCTTAAAGTTTTGGGCGAAATACCAACCAAAAATAATAATTTTTATTATAAAATTTTTTTGACTTTTCTATTTCCTTTTTTTTTCACTTGAAAACTTTTGTTAAATAATATATTCGGAAAGTATAACATAAAAATTATTTTTTCCACTTCGGTCAAATAATAGTTGAAAATCCCGTTCAAAATTTACAAAAAAATCTCTTCCAGGATTTGTTATCAATTTTTACCTTATTGTAATTTTTTATTAAAATCTATTTTATTCCATTTATAGAATAAAAGAAAAATTGTCAGCTAATGTTTTAACTACTGATTTTTTTTTTATAAAATTTCAAAATCTTCTATTTTTAACCTTGTTTTATAAAATGTTTTATTAGGTTTTTATCTTCGGCGATTGAATTAAATAAAATTTATCCATTTGAATTTGTTTCCTATTAATTTTTTTTTAGATCTTTCTTGAGCGTGTAAATAAAAAAAAACATTTTATCAAGACAATAAAACTGAAAAGTTATTTTGAAAAGAGTAAAAAAATTAAAACAAAAGCTAATTTCACTTATAACTAAACATAATATTTTTTTTTAATTTTTAGAGAAAAATATTTCCAGTAAATAGAATTTTGTTATAGCGTACGAATTTTGTTGAAATGCTTTTTGATTTTCTTACAAGAAGCCCAATTTTTTAATATACCAAGAAAACCGTTTAATTTAGTTTTCTGACGAAAATGGAAAATAATTTGTAAGTATATATTGTAAGCAATATAAGGAGAAAGCTTTAATTACTAATGCCTTCTTTATTATTATATTTCTCTCATATTAATCCATTGTTGTTGTAATAATCATTGTTGTTTTAATTACATCACAGATTTAAAAAGAAACCATTGAAGTTTTAAGGTAAGAAAACCCTACACGAAACATAAGAAAATCTGTAAATATTATAAATATAAATTTAAAAAAAGAGTTATTACTTCTTAGGTACCCTGTAGCCTACTCTCCTAATTAGCATACCTTGCCTAAGGACAAGGGCCTGCCAGGCAAGGCAGATGATGGGTTGGGACCCATTGTTTCATGCAAACCTACGCGTGCCGTACTAACTTATACACTATAGTATAGACACACGAGTGTACTTGGGCTACATAGCTAAGTTGTTATTGTTCGCTTCGCAAGCAAGCGTTGGTTAAAAAAGAAATCATATTCATTTTAAAACATTATTATTAAATCATCTAAGATAAATTAGAAAACGGTTGAGCCAACCGATGAAAGTTCTTATTTTCACATATTTTAAGAACGACTTTTATCTAACTATATAAGTAAATGTATTTTTTAGTCGTACATCAGAACGCAAATTAATATGGATTATTTTTCGATTTTATGTTCATCATAAAAAACAGTTTGTTTCTTCATATATATTTTTTATTAAAATATTTAATATAAATTTCGCGTATAAAAAAATTAATAATTTTTATTTAATAAACAGAAAATGTATAGTCAATTCTTAACTTAATATTATACGTAAATAGTTATTAACAATTTCAAAAAATAAAACTGAATCACAGATAAAAAAATATAATGAAAAAATTAAACTAGAAAAATTAAATTTATTAAAATTTCTCAGGCAAGTTCAAAACACTTTTCACCAATGAAAATATCTTGTCAATATATTTAACGCCAAATGTTTGGAATAGTCATTAATTTGGTTTATTTGTTAAAAAAAAAAGTTTATAATATTTTTGAATATAAATAAATTCTATACATTTTAATATACCTAGAAATTTCCTTAAGTATTTTGTTCTGAAAAGTTCTAGAATTTCAATGTTACACTTTTTTGATATACCGTAAAACTCAAACTTATACAGTGAAGTCTCTACAAAACGGAACCTCCAAAAAACGGTAACCTCCTCAAAATGAACGGTTTCTCAAGTCCCGATATATTTTCATAGAAATTAATCTTTTCAAGAAAACTCCGTAATACGGAAACGGAAAGCAAACATAGATTTTACTTTTAATTTTACCTATTAATTTTGTTCCGTAAGACGGAAAGGAAGTAAAAAAAAGAAGATTTTACATTTCCACGATTTGCAAATTATAAATCCAGTAGATTATTATTATTATAATAATACAGTACTGTAACTGTTGTTTATCTAATTATACGCTGTCACAATCTTTGCTCCAAACTTGGTTCAAACTCAAAATAAAGAGAGGATACAGAAAAGAAAATTAACAGTTTCGGAAAAGCATTGGTTATGGTCGCACCGCTAGAAGAATTCGCGATTCGTATAAACAGCGATGATTTGCGACAAAATATATTAACCGCTAGAAATAATATTGAAAACGAAAGTTCCAAGAGTAAATTATTGAAACTGAATACTGTAATTTATTATTTCAGAAAATTATTTTATTTTAGAATTAGTGTTAGATCATGTTGTGTTTTAGGTTGGGTATATGTCTTCTAATTAAACATAACTTTTAAATGAAAAATTACTAACTAGTAAAAATAAAAAACACTCTTAGTGTAACTGAATAATTTTTGAAAATTACTTGGTTAATGTTCTCTATATGCAGTATAATTTCCGGATTATTCCAAACGTTTATCATTGTCTAATTTCATTTAAAATTGTTATAATTCATAGCACAGGACCGCACGATAAATTAGATCGATTTTTAAAATCTCTGCAAGACGGAAACCTCTTCAAAACGGAATTCTTACTAGGTCCCGTCAGATTCCGTTTTGGGGATGTATTACTGTATATCCATACAGGTTTCAAAATGATTTATTTATACATAGACATCTTAGAGTCATACAAGAGTTGAGGTAGTTCCCAACCAATCAATTAATGCATATTTCTCACTGTCAAATTGAGTTATTTGCTTTACATTCTTATGAGCTTTTTCCAAATGAAATGACAAGGTAGCTTCAAAATATTTGACATCCTCTGACAATTCTACTGCTAATACATCCATTTTTCTATTTCCAATTCTACCATCTAGTTCATATAGATTTAAATCTTCTTTTCTCCATTTTAATGTATTTCTAACCTAAACTGATCATTCAGAAGACCAAAGTAAAATTTTATAATAATGATTAATTTATTTCTAAAAATATCTTACCCACTAAATTCGGTTTAATTAATTTTAATACATTAATATGTAACATCTTGTACATCTTGTTGTAATATCTTTCTTTTCTTTTTTTTTTGTCTCACAATTCGTATATTTCTGATTAAAGAACCACAAGTAAATTATATTTAAAAAAATACACGTGAAGAGGTGTTTCCAGTGAACACCCTCAATAAAAGCGTACATAAACTACAAATAAATAAATGTCTATATAAAAAAAACACTTGCATTAAATAGGCTCATATTATATAATCTTAGGATCCTTCTTTATTTTTCCTGTTTAGCCTCCGGTAACTACCTTTTAGATAATACTTCAGAGGATGATATGTATGATCGTGAATGAAGTGTAGTCTTGTACATTCTCGGTTCGACCATACCTGATATGTGTGGTTAATTGAAACCCAACCACCAAAGAACACCGGTATCCACGATCTAGTATTTAAGCGGCGATGGTGGGGTAGTGGTTAAAGTACTACATGCAAATTAATTAATCTTAGGATCCTGTAAAATCTTAGCTTACATGTTGGAAAATAAAAATAAACGAAACAAAATCAAAGCACGTGTCGTTCATCCTTCGTAAGGAACACTGTCCTATCTTCAATGTTACGATTCCGAGATCTCAAGACAATAAATATTTGGGTTTTCATCTTGATCGACGATTTACTTGGGTGAAACATATCACTTCTAAGCGGAAACAGTTGGATCTCTAATTTAAACACATGACTGATAGGACATACATCTCGGCTTTCAGCAGAAAGTAAATTATTGATTTATAAATCCGTTTTGAAGCCTGTTTGGACTTACAAGCTTGAATTTTGGGGTACAGCGTGCAACTTTAGTATTGACATTCTTGAACGCTTCCAAACAAAAACACTGCGGAAAATGCTCAACATACTCCGATACATAAGTAATAGTCTAAAATATAATTATCTTAAATAGCGAACCGTACGGCTGGAAATCTCTGTGGTCAGCCTTTGGTATAAAATGGTTTGGATCTGCATCCGAATTATTTGGCGGTCAATTTATTAGATAACAGTGATTTTTCAAGATTCCTGAGGAACAATATTCTTGGTTTGCCTTATCGTTTCAGTTAGGTGACTTTATGGTCTGGCCGTACGGAGTGCTCTTCTATTTCATTATTAAGTCATAAGCCGCTAGGTCTGTAGCGACTTAATATTAGTTCAAATACATCTTATTTACTTATTGTTCAATTATCTTGCTGATCAGATTGTTAAGTTGCTGTGTCGTTATAATTAACACAAAAAAACATTTTCAGTAATTTGGATCAAAAAGATTCAAAACATTACAATAATCTAGTGAAAGTAAAACTTGAAAAAGAATCCACAACGTTATTATAATATCTAAACTTAAAAATAACTATTTGTTAAGTGAATACGAATTTTATTTACGTCTTTCTACTATTAATTTTGTTATTTCATATAATAAGGTTAGTTAAAAAAAGAAAAATCAACTATGCGTGAGTTTAATTGTTTTTTTTTTTTGCAAAAATCCTGATATACATTTGGATAACATTCATTAAAAAACATTTCATCAGATTACTAAAAATTGAAAATTATTTTTCCAATTAGTAATATATATATATATATATATATATATATATATTTACCGGGCTAAACTTTGGCTAAGTAATATATAATGTACCGTAATATTAACATATACTCGTAGAAGGGGTTAATTTAAAAGATTTTCAACCCTTTTATTTATAAAGATAAAAATCTAAAGCACGTGTGCCATAATTACATACAAATTAAGTGTATATTTGATCATTTACACTCCTTTTATAATATTTTTAAACAACTAAAAACACAGAATAGAGATAATTTATAACATATGTTTAAAATTAGATCTTCACCTTTGCTACAATAATTAAACTAAACGAAAGATTATTGAAAAATATTCTTTTCTATGCTTTTTAAATTATTAGAAAATTACTTCGTTTAGAATATAAAGATGGAAATGAAAAAATATATTAAAATGATCAACCCCCATCTGTTATAAGTTAATAATAGTAATTATTATAAAGTAGGCAAATAACGTAGCGTTGAGAACTACCCTTTCTGTGTATGTATTATAAGGGAAGATCTAAATTAAGAGGATATATATATATATATACTCAAAGATAAATACACGACAAAACTAAAAAGCATCAACAGAAGTAGAAGTAGCAGATGTAGGGGTTAAGCGAAGACAGCAGGAAAAAGAAAAAGGGGTTGATGTGCGCCGCGTTGCCACCCTACAACTACTACCACCAGCATATCCCCTCCCCGTGGCCGGGTGCCGGGTGGCACTCGTCCCACGTGCTATACATCCCTTTCATCCCTTTTACTTTAATTGTATTCATTAATAAAGGGATGAAGGTCTAACACCTGAACCTTTTTAGCTTTCAACTGAATCTTATATCTTCTAACAAAAAAAATTTATGTATAAATATACACCTAATCTAATACTGAACGCAGGCATATTAGAAATAAGATCACACAACACACGAGACCGGCGTAACGCCTGGTATATCCATTGTTTTATTTTTTTTAAGTTTTTTATTTATCAGAAAAGTAGGTAACAGATGTTTTTTTTTATATATATAAAGGGTATGTACCCTTTTATAAGACAAATAAAATAATCTTTTTTTTATATTTCGATTTTATTATGAAAATTCCAGAAGTTAAATTGGAATCGGAATTTATAAAAAAAAAGTACCTTTAATTTAGATTTACTATCAATTTATGAAATAATCAAACTGAGGAACTTATTTTTTAATTTAATGAAATCTTGATTTAAGTGAATCTAAACATTTTGTTTAACAGGGAATTTTGATACAATCGTAACCCATAAATAATTTTATTTATATTTATTTCGAAGAAAATGAAACTTAATTATTTTACCCGAGTCATAGTTTTACACTAGTCTTTAATTTATCCTTTAAATACTAAATAATATTCAATATGTTATTAATAAACATAATCTTTATAAAACCTTTAGTTTAAATAAATTTTGAATAAATTATATAGAAAAAGACAAAGATTTAATTTCATATTTTAATACAGTCTGATAAAAAAAATATATTAATTTATAAGTATTAACAGAAAGGACATTCTGTAATTAATCTATCTGAATAATGTTCAGAATATTTGAAAAATATCTTTTTTTGCCTGAAGCAATACTCATTAGTGTTAATATGTTTAATATTATAAATCGAATGAAGTTTATATGTTATTATATAGATAATGAGAAGTTAATTTGAAATATATCTGTTCAGTAAATTTATTATTTTTATATATTTTAATATTTGAATGTATTAGCTTTTATTTAGAAGGTTTTTTGGTAATGATTATAAGTTTAAAAGTATTTTTCACATCTGCATTTTATTATTATTATGTATTGTTTCCTTTCGTGACTTACGAAAGGACTATGGTAAAGAGTATTAAGCGTTTCTATTGAAAATATTAATTTCAAAATTTGATACGGTGACCATTCCCAAAGTTATATCTCGAACGTCCAAAACACCAATTTTAATATTACTTAAAGTATTAAAATCTTATTTTTTAAGGAGAAATCTTTTGTCAGTTTCCTTCCTAAAATAACTGACTGTTTCATTTTAAGTTGTTTTTTTTCTTTCGTCACTGTTTACCTAAATACTCGTATTTCGCTTAATATTGCTAAAGAATATTTGTTATTATTTTTTTCAATTTGTGTATGTTTCCTTCCTTAAATAAATAAGTAAACTAAAATATATAGATTTATATCAGTAAAATAGTTTAAAATTAAAAATATAAGACAAAAAAAAACACAATGAAGATGAATGTATATCTCAATCGATTTTATGTCAAAATATAAGTAAAATTAAATTTTTTAAAAATCTAATACGAATTAAAAATAGTAAATACTATTAAGAGTACGTGTAAAATAAATAGTACTTCTACTCTAGTTTTCCTTAGTAAACCTGATATGGGATGATTGTAATGCTTGAACATGATTATGAACACTTTTATGAATATTATTTTCTTGTCTATCTACACCCGATAAGATATCTTTAGCACATAATGACAACAAGAATACAAATAAAAAAATATTACATAAAAATATTTTGATATTCAATTAAACTAGACGCTGAAATTTAAATTGAAAAAAAAAATTATTTAGTTAAACTTATCTTTTAACTAATATAAAAATTTGTTAATAAATCATTGTGGTTAATGAATCTGTAAAATTGGTAAAGAGACATGATACATAAAATCTAAAATATAATTTTAATTGTACTTCATATTATTTTTACATTTATTTACAAATAATTATATTAGAAGTAAGATACTGTATTATACATAACAGTGTAGATAATATTTAAACGTTTAGATACACGTACAATTATAAAGAATATTTTTTGAAATCGGTTTCGATAAAACTAAAATGACATCAGTAAATTTCAAAGTAAGCTTAAATTCAAAAGTGACGTTTAAAGTAAATATTACAGATCAGATGAAAATTCTATAACGTTGAATATCGGTAAAACTAAAATATTTCGGTTTTAAATACTACGTCCGATATTGATAATAGTTAATTTTATAATAATACTAATAATAATGATACGGTATGACGGATGAGTTTACAAATAATATTAATGGTGAGGGGTGGGGGTTGGTTAACGCATTATGAAAACTTATATTATAAAGGCCAATAAATAACATTTTATTATTATTGTTACTATTATAGGACAGATCAAAGGTATAAACCCAAAATTCCTAAAGAATCAATAATGATGAGACCGACCCTTCACCCTTACTCCTAAATATAACCCCTCCCCAACGACTGTTAACCCTTCCCGACGAGAAAGCGCGGCGGAATCAACAACGGTTTGTTCGTGAAGTGGACTATGCAATTAGATCAAGCGGAATTCACTTTGATGACAGCGATGATTACGCATTAACTACACACCTGATATTACATTCTTTGGATGTATTGTTGGTTGGTTGTATTATAGTGAGATTAAGCCAGTTCACTTTTATAAATACGTTAATTAATCGGTTATCGTATCATTAAAAATTTAGTTAATTTCAAGCCTTTTCAAAACAAAAAATATATATCTGAGATTTTTTCCAAGCTTTCTTTCTTCTATCTTATACTGATAATTCTGGTACTGTTATAAATATTTATTATCCTTTATCAAATATTCCAGCCAGTTAACGTTCCTATAATGAATTGTTTAGATTTCACTTCTATTCTCTGTTTATTATTTCCTCAATTCCTTTGAAATTCAAATTTTTGAATTTTTCACTAAAATTTCAAGTGATACTCATATTTTGTTTTATTCATTCCGTTCACCTTAGAGACTGGCAGAATAGACCGATCGAAATAACTCATTTAGAGGGGAAAAAATGGTTACCTGGACTTTTATAAATGGAAATGGTAAAGGGGATTATAATAAACGTAAAAAAAAATAAATGCGGAAGCGGTGGTGGTGGAGGGTTGATTTGAGGGTTTGAAAAGGAGTGAAAAATGGTATTATTGCGAGTTTTGGTGAAAGTTGACATCAAAAAATTTGTGATTATTTAAGACACAGAAAGGTGTACTTTCACCAAGTTACGTCAAAATTAAATTATTTTTTCGAAAATGAAAAATAAAAAAGGATATTTTTCTCGGAAATTTTGAGGTTATGTTAAAAAGTGACCTCTACAGAAGTTGTTGATTTTTGCATTATCTACAACTTTTATATTGAAAAATATTTTTTTCAATCCCCCAGATCATCCCTCCACAATATCCGCTCTCGCATTTGTTTTTTTTACGTTTATTATAATCCCCTTTATCATTTCCACTTATAAAAGTCCAGGTAACAATTTTTTTTCCTCTAGATGTAATTTGGTAATTTCAGAGAAAGCAAGTTGATAGTATATTTTATCTACGATGTTTTGCACGTGTTATACTCATGAAAAAACCTTAAAGTTTTTCTTTTACAGCAGAAAATAATCTTTATTTGTAATTTATTAAAATAATAATTAATTATTTATAATATATATTATTTATAATATATATAGCGAAACGAGCCTTCAGTAAGAAATATAATTTGTTTACATCAAAAATTAATTTAAATGTCAGGAAAAGATTTTTGAAAGTATATGTTTGGAGTGTCGCTTTATATGGAAGTGAAACTTGGACAATCGGAGTATCTGAGAAGAAAAGATTAGAAGCTTTTGAAATGCGGTGCTATAGGAGAATGTTAAAAATCAGATGGGTGGATAAAGTGACAAATGAAGAGGTATTGCGGCAAATAGATGAAGAAAGAAGCATTTGGAAAAATATAGTTAAAAGAAGAGACAGACTTATAGGCCACATACTAAGGCATCCTGGAATAGTCGCTTTAATTTTGGAAGGACAGGTAGAAGGAAAAAATTGTGTAGGCAGGCTACGTTTGGAATATGTAAAACAAATTGTTATGGCTGTAGAGGGTATACTGAAATGAAACGACTAGCACTAGATAGGGAAATCTTGGAGAGCTACATCAAACCAGTCAAATGACTGAAGACAAAAAAATAAAATTAAAAAAAATAATAATATATATTTAATTTAAATAGGTGTATATCTTTTTTTAATTTATAGAAACATAATAATAAAAATAAAAATAATAATAATATATAGCCTAACGTTGAAGAAATATAAGCAATTTTTTTAAGAATGCTGTATCGACAAATATTACTACCATAATAATTCTGAAGTTATACAGATTTTCATGGATAATTATCAAGTTTACTTTTTTAAATGTTTCAAGAGACATTAATAAAAAAGTGATGGATCGTGGATGATTATTTATTTAAAATGAAAATTAAAATATTTTAAAAAACATCCTGTTGTTATATAATTAATTTTTTAATTTCCTTTTATAAAAAAATACTCCAATTACACATTTTATAAATTTAGAAAAGATCGATATGTTCGACGTTTTTCTGATTCTTTTTTTTTTTAGCATGGCATTCATTTTATTTAATCAAACTAAGAGGTTGACGTTTTCAGTTCATATATCACTTCTACGCTTGTTGTATTCAGAAAAATAAGTTTTAATTCAATAGAAACAAAATTTACGTTATGAAATATTTAATCGTTTAGAAAAAAACAATAACAAAAAAAAACGAAAACTTAGTTGGAGATCACGTCTACTTTTTAGTAAAGTTTTTTAATTAGTTAAAAAACAATACGTACTGAAGTAAAATATATCAAGGTTTTAATATAATACATATTGTACGGTTGAGCGATTAGAGAATTTGAAGTATTTATTACTTTCTGTTAAAAGTACGAGAGAGTTATAGAATTCTTAGAAAAATTCCACGCTTGTAATGTTACACTAGTGTTTTTGACTGGACTGTTAATATTGCTTTGAATAAAGGGGTTTGTTTGCAACGAAAAGAGAAAGAGAATAAATAAGTGAACGTATGAAAAAGAGAGAGAAAACGAATTGCAGAGTTTGACGGTTGACGCAGATGTTAATAAACAGGGATTGAGGTCCCTTTTCTTTTTCCTAAAGGAGGAAACATTTGAGAGAAAGGATTGGTAGCCGGTTGTATGCTGTCAGTACATTGCTTCGTTCCTGAAACTCCTCCTGTAACTACACTTACTCTTTTTTTTTGTATTCTCATTTGAGATCGCATTTCTTCTTCCAACGCTCCCGGCTTGATTGAAAAATGTAAATGTCAATACGCGGTCCTAACGCAATATAGAAACAATCTCACCGTGTGGCAATTCCTATCCCCTCATTCAAATACCCTTCTACATCTTCTACTTTTGATATATATATATATATATATATACTTTTTTTTTTCTTTTAACGTAACGTAGCTCAACATTATTCTTTGTAATATATAACCTTTCTTGAAATATATCAGTAAATTATTAATTTCATTTTAACTTTAATGGAAAAAAATTGATTTGGACACCACATGACTTCCTTGTTCACCTATAAATTACATATACACATTTTTTGCTGCACTTCATTTTAATTTATTTCACTTGAAAGTGAGATACGATCCTCCAATTCTTTAATAAAGTGGACAGTAATACAATTGGATTGTGGTGGACACCACATTGCATTACAATTTTTTGTGGTGTCCGTATCGGCATTTTATTTATATTAGTTTATATATTAATTTTGTTTCACGTCGCTCAAATACTGTGGTGTAAGTGAGAACGTGGAATTCATAACCGTGGTTCGAATCCGACTTCAGATTCATATATATATTTTTTTTTAACTTTTTTTTTTAAATTCAAATATACTGATATAATTAACAATTGCTAACTTCTGCTTGTAAAAAAAAAATTACAGTAAATAATAATTCAATAATAACAATAAATAGAAAAAAATCAGAAGTTATTAGTGAAATCAAATTTTATATACTTTTAAAAAAGTGTGTATTTTAATAGGCTTACAAGAAAGTCATATGATGAACACATCAGATATTTTTAAAATGGAAAGTGCATAAAATTTTTTCATTAATAACTTCTGATATTTTTACTTTATTTTATTGTTATTATTGAATTATTATTTTACATAAAAGTTTTATATTTTACAATCAGAGGTTAACAATTATAAATAAATCAATATATTTAAATTAGAAAAAAAAAGTTAAAACCGATTTGCCTTCCCCTTATAAGATCCAAATATTTATTTAATAAAAATTTTATTTGGCTATAACTCTAAAACCAGTCAAAATAAGTACCATTTATTATATATCGTTGAATACCTCTCAATGAGGGCTTAATACTGCAGTTAAGGAAAAGTCCAAAATCCAAATTTTTAGAATTTTTGGGCTTTTTAGGACACTTTTTTGTTCAGTCGATTAAAATTAAAAGGAGAGGTGCACAACTAGATGTTACAGCTGTCCTAAATCCAAAATTTTAACATCCTATGGTTAATAGTTTTTGATTTATGCGAGACACATACGTATGTATTGACGTCACGCCGAAACTAGTGAAAATGAATTTAGGGATGATCAGAATGGATTTCTGTTGAAATCTGAAAATCAAAATTTTTCGTTTCTTTGCTATTAAGAATCAGTTATAATGGGATAATAATAATAACAATAGATACATAAATGTATATAACAGAAATATACTTTTTAATCTAAAAAAATTAGGTTAAATTTGTAATTCTATATAAGAGTAATTGATTTCATTGGATTAGAAATCGAAATCAATTTATTTTTACATTTTTTTTTTCTTTTAATCAAAATAAATAATTTAAAAATAAAACCATATTACTTTAACTGAAGAAATGTGTTTAAAACAAAATTTATTTACATCTACCCGAAATTCAAGGTCAAATTTTACAAGAAAGAAATTCAGGTGATATTTTGATATTTGTATCTCACGTAATTTGCTACAATGCTATAAATTTAATATAAATCGTTGGAAGAAAAATATATATATAATTTAATACACTCATCTAATAACATTCAAGGAAATATAATCTGTTGTTGTATTCTATATAGAAAATTGAAATCAATCAATAATTATATCAGCATCATATCTCTTCGTTCATATCTCGGCAATTATAACTTCAAATAAATCAAAATATTTATTGTAATATTATAAATAATTATTAATTTAATACAAATGTATTTATATTTTTCTATAATTTAAGTCTGATTTTCTAAAATAAATACTTTACATGAGAAAGAAGTTTCCGGAGATCGTTCATCTACCTATCTTAATTTCTTATATAACTTCATTGAGAAGTATTAAAAATTTATGTTTAAATATATAGATTAATTGTTACTGCACAATAATATCTTTAGATAATTTAATCGTTTTCATACAAACGGCTTACATCAACTTGCTATCTCATAATTTTCTTCCCTCTTTGTTAAAATGTTATAAAAATCTGTATTTGAGAAATAATTAAAAAAAAAAGAAGATATTTCTATAGTTAAATCTAATTTAAAATAAGTATATATATATATATATATATATATACTTATATATATATATAATATATACTTATATATATATATAATATATACTTATTTTAAATAAGTATATCGTACATCGTTATGGTATGATGTACGTTATAATATAACGTACATCATACCATACTTATCTTTCCGTTTTGATTAAATGTGACAATTTTTACGAAAAATGAAACTAAAAATACACAAGATTAAAATAAGACAAGCGGATCCGTGCGACAATTTTGCAATTTAAATGTAAAAAAAATACGTAAAAACAGCTCGCATTAACTGCTGTAAAAATTCATTTCTAAACAGAGGCAAAGTACAATGATTCAAACATTATAGTAAATATCTATGTAGAACGTTAGAGAACATGAAAAATACAGCTTCTACAAAATATTATTACGTTCACCGGTACGTTCAGAGGTACATTCGTGAATATTAGCTAACATGAAAAATATCCCGTGAAGTACACGTTTTTAATTTATTATCACTTGGCCATTCCCCACTGATTCTATTGAAACTTTACAGAACGTTTAACAAAGGTTTTAAAAATGTTCTAACAAGATTTCAACCTTCTACGATTAATTGAAGAAAAAAAATGGCGGCTTTTGAATAAAAATATCAATTTCAGATAAACCACATTGTTTATTCATGACAAAATAACTGGGAAAAATTATTAAAAACAGACGATATATTGTTAAACAGCTGATTAAATTGAATAAAAGAATTTAATAAATTTAATCATAACGATTCCTAGTTATCTATCTGTTTTTAATTTTTCTAGTTCAATTTATCATCTGCTTTTAATCATTTTTACCAGCTATTTTGCAAAGAATAGTTCATTTGAAAGTCATTTTGTTTCTATAAATTCTATAAGGTTGAAATATTCTTAGAACATTTTTAGAACCTACGTTAAAAGGTCTGTGACGTTTTAATAGAATCCGGTGGGTGAATAGACGAGTGATACTAAATCAAACGCGTATACTTCTTTGTGGGAAACACAGTATATATACAATGATTGAAATGTTACAGTAAAAAATTGTACAGAACATTAGAAAACATGAAAAATATAGCTTTTACTAAAAATTAGTACTAATTCTGGTTATGTAACAGCGACACAGAGGCGATTGGGCCAGTGAAGCAAATTTGAATTTTAACTAATTTTTTTGCACTTTTAACACTATCACTTTTTTTTTAGTCTTAAAATCTGTTTGATGCATATCTGAGGAATACTACATTCATGGAGATTTGTGTTGATGGCGCCGTATAAATGGTGGAAAACCTTCAACTTTCCTTATCGATTATATATAGAAATTCTTCATGTAATGAGGTTATTTATATATCAATCATAAATAGTATTTAGCCTTATTAATCGGTCAGCAAAAAAACAAAAGAAGAAAGAATTTTTTTTTCCGAAGGTTATTTTAGTAATAAAATTATAACAATAGACATTTATATATATTTTTTTCTTTAAATACTCATAATAAAAACCTTTGTACATTTAAACGAAACATCGCATATGTTTTCATTTTTTTCTTAGAGAAACTTAAAAAAACATCTTAACTACTTTATAAATGTAATTTTAATGTAAGTAAATTAACTTATTGTAATAAGTACGAAGATATTAAACGCTAAAAGAGAAAGTTATCATTTAATCAACCACATTAGCGGAAGAAAACTTTGTCTTGGTAAAGATGCTTTAGCTAGAAAAAAAAGACTTTAACTTTTATAAACAGTAAAATTGTATCGTTCTTAGTAACTTATTTTTAACTGAAGTTAACTTCATAAAAAACATATACACGTTCAAAATTTTTATTTACTATTCGTATAATTAATACATAAATCGATTATAAAAATTAATGGAATTAAATTATAATGAACTAATATTAAAAAAACATAATAAATTATTATAATCTTTAGTTTTTCATTTAATTTTAATCATTAATATTATCGGTAAATCAGTAAAATATACTCCTATCGTATATCAAAATGTAATGACGAAATAATCGATTGTCAATGAATAAATTACCAATTAATCCTATGAATAATAAAATAAATTGTTCCAAAATATCTAGTTTTTCCTCTTTGTTTGTTTCTACAGTTTCTCTTCAAGTTTTTTTGAAGGTAAATTTGGGTAATTAAATAAAATTACACAGGTTAAAAGATATAATTAAAATGGAAATAGAAAATAAACTAAGAACACCACTGATTCTTTTTTTTACTCTTATAACCTAGTTATTAAGAAGTTTTATACTCATCGGTAAAGTTAATATGCGGTTAGTGTAATATTGATTAATGTTGTTAAATCGATATATAGATATATATAATTAAATTAGTTTAACCTAAAAGAGTTTTGTAAGGAAATCTATTCCAATAATATTATTAAAAAAAAGAAGATAATAATGAACCCTAATTTGAGTATTTTAAAATTTTTAAGCAGATTTGTTTGTTGTAACTCTTAATTAATTAATTAATTTATAGTAAATAGTAATTTAGAACTAAATTATTTCTACTTGTTTTTTCAATATATATGAAACACAAGTAGTAATAATATTGCTTTACCTAACATCTTAACTAATTGATTAAATAATTTGTTGTAATACAAATACATATATATATATATTACATAAACATACATAGCAAAATACAAAATAAAGCTCATCTTAAATACCTTGTTATACCGGTTTATCGTGTAGAAATATATATAATGTTAATCTATATATTATATAAAACATCTAATTGCACGCCATTAATCTGATTTATTTTATTTAATACAAGAAAAAAAATACCATAATTAAAACATTAGAACACGTAAACATGATAGTAATTTATTTTTAAGTAGTCTAACTATTGCGTTAATAGTTTTCTTTAAAAAATAATTTTATATATTTACGTATAAACATTAAAACATGTATCTTTTCTGGTGGTCCTTGGTTCAAATCCAGGAAATATGTTGAGATAGCTTTTATAAATTAAATACTAGTATAGCATGTAAAGCTGACCATTTAAATCAGTATATCACAGTTTTTTATTTACTAATTTAAAAAAGGAATATTATAAAGTGTAATAAAGAAAGAGCAGTGAAATAAATAATAAAAAATATACAAGAAAATGGATATAGACCTATGTTCTATAATGCTATGATAAAGCAAAGAATATGAATTGTCACGGCCTAAGCAACCTGGCAGTCCATTGTTTTGAAAACAGTGACCCGCGTAGGTGAAAAGCGTGGGGGTTAGAATTAGTATTACCCTCTCCTACTTTTCCATTCCTCCCCACTTATTTTCATCAATTATTTCCCCTCATCTATCATTAACATTCATATCTGTATACCTACGAGTTAATAATAAGAAAAAAAAGAATATTAATGAAGTGGACTTACAAAGTGGACCTACGGTTTCTTTCTTCTTATTTGATTTATCAGTACATTGTTTTGAGAGATTAATGTAGATGCTATTATAGAATCAATTTAATTCAGTAATAATATTAAAATAAGTTAGTATCATTCCCATAAAAATCAATAATTTTTAGTTAATGGGTCCTTTTAATGGAACTATATTTAGAATGGTCGGTATAAAATTGGATAAGATGAACAACCAAACGTTTAATTTGAGCCTTTGTCTGTTTTGAGACAGTACGATATTTTCCTTTGTCCAACAATAAATAAAATACAGCGAACTGCATATAAAGAAAAAATTGAATATTTACTGCATTAATATATATATAAAACTATCCGGCTTGTCTAGCCAGCACCTGAACCTTCGGGGCTCAGGCTACCGCAGGCGAATCCCGGAGCCAACTCAGGGGCTCTTTTGAGGCCTACCCCAAGGCTACAGAGCTCGCTTTGCTCGCCATTCACAATTTCCCAGGGGGACCGGCGTCTTGAACATCCGCAGAGTTTGATTCGGTTGCCAATCCCATCTCCTCAAATGGCTTCACCCTCTGCCCTCCGCACTGTATGTTACACTCATGGTTGTGAGAATAACACTGATAAATAATAACTGAAGTATTCAGGCTTTACAAAAACCTGAAAAAGAAACTAAATTACAAAAGATAGAATAATAGCATCTACGGTAATTAAAATATACACACCTTTGACGACGAAATATTCATAACTTATTTCATTGCCATGGTGGCTGAAATGTAATAATGAAGCAAAAAGATTTATCTATTTTTTTTCTTAATAAATATCTTTAATTCACGACTTCACCCTCCTTGGTGGCCAAGAGATGTTGTTCTAGCCTCGCAAGAGGTGCTCGCATACTTTAGTACTCTA
The DNA here is from genome assembly GCF_047948215.1 of Lycorma delicatula. NCBI lineage: Eukaryota > Metazoa > Arthropoda > Insecta > Hemiptera > Fulgoridae > Lycorma > Lycorma delicatula. The sequence continues at coordinate 99,452,423 of NC_134464.1, read as the reverse complement.
GCCTCACACGAATTTTTTTAAATATATTTAACATTATTTTATTTAAGGTAAATTTAATTCTATTATGTTTTTAATATTATTAATTCGATTGATTCGAATCATTCATTCAAACCCAGTTCATACAGTGTTAGACTCACAGTTCACAGTTCATTAATTCAATTCATTAAAATTTGTGCTTCAACCGGCAAATCTCTACTATTAAATATATTTTTTTTTAGAGATTTTTCGAGATGAAATATAAATAAAATCTTCTCAGTTATTCCAAGAAACATCAATAAAAATTTGGTTGCGATTGATCGAATAGTTTTTTTTGTTTATCCCGAAAAAACAAAAACCCTCTTCCTCTTTTTGTGATAGTATAGACAAATTTGTTTGTTATCACATAATTATTGAATAAAACTTTATACCGATATTTTAAAGGAACCCTCAAAAAAATAAATAATGTTTTTATTTCCCACGTGCCCTGATAATCCAGTTAGACTACTAAAACTGATGACGAAGTGGATATTTAATATCATAATTACTTATTTATTGATATTTAATTATTTTTAAAAAAATATGGTTATTTTTATTTTGGTTGAATTATTTCGTTATTAACTAATGGTTATTTTAATTAATTTTGTTATATAATTATTTCATAAAAAATATGACTGTGGTTTACGAATAACACTGAAATACATGTTTTTCTGGTATTGCTAATCGTTTAAGAGAAGATATACAAGTTCAGTACAAGATACCAAATGAGACTGTACAAACATGTGAACTGGTTCACAATTAACCTCCTGAATAAAAAGAAGGATCTTATTCAATTAAAGCGACTGCATATAGTTTTATAGGTTTTCCGAGATTTGAGATAAATCAGCTACCCCTAAGGTGTCGTGCAGTGTCAAAATTCTTCATTTCGTTTCGCCACTTACTTTTTATAGTTCTTTGACTTGTTTCATTTTTTCTTTTTTATTAAATATTCTTTGTGTGATTGATAAATCTATTTTTTGGTGTTTTCTTTGCTTTTTATGTATTGAACTATGGACTCTGATCAATGTTTTTTGGACTCATTTTTGTATGTACATATTTACATATACTTTATAAGATATGTATGCATACATATATACAGTTCTTTGAGGGATTTCAATGTAATCCACTATTTCATGTCATTTTTTTCTATCCAAATTTATTTATCGTTAAGGAAAATTGGAACCGAATGTAAATTAAACACAGGGGCAAAAAAAAAATGCAAAGATTCCTTCAATATTCAAACAAATTTTGTAGTTGTGTTATACATTCTCCGTCAATTTTTACCAAATCCAAATTATAACGTTTTAACCAAATATTGGTCTGTTTTTATATTAAATATTACGAACCCATCGAGTTGGTCTAGTGGTAAACTCGTCGGCATAAATCAATTGATTTCGAAGTCGAAGTTCTCAGGTTCAAATCCTAGTGAATTTGCTTTTATTCTGATTTGAATATTAGATATATATATATTTTTTTTTTTTTTTATAACTCCTTTCCCCTAAAAAGGCCCGATGCACGATTTCGTATAACATGACCTTGAGGGTGTCAGTTGCCTCTACTCCTCTGGGAGGCCATGCCAGTTCCGGCTATGCCATTCCTGACAGCACCCCCAATGGCTGGGTCTCGGTCTTTTAATAAGCGCCTGCCTCTAATCCCCGGGGTCCCCAACCGGGGCCACAGACCGGGTCTCTAATAAACCAAAAGTAATTAATAAATAAAAAGAAAGAATGGGTCTCAGTCTTTCTTTTTCCCACCTAAGGACTCAAGAAGACCCCGTTCAGTCATTGAAAGCGGGACGCCGGAGCATCCCACCCCTCCTGAACGGGGCTGTCCTCGCTGTCCTAACGCTAACACCCCTAACTCATCTTCCACTTCTTCCAGTGTCTTCTTTCGGATGATGTTCCCTATTACCTTACTGACTATTGACCAGTTCCGCTCACCACGAAGCATTACCTTCATCTGTGGTAACCTCTCCCAACCGCGTCCTCATCATCATCCTGTCTTCCTCCTTCTTTGGACACTGGAAGACAGTATGTTCTGCGGTATCCCTCTCTCACAATACTTGCAGCTTTCCGAAGATCGTGTTCTCTTATCCTAACGCGTTCTTTATTGGTTGGATTTAAATTAACCACAAGTCTCGGGAATGATGGGCCTGAGTTTGTTCAAGACTACCCGTTTAGTGGTAAACTTACATTATACTGATAAATCGTTAATGACTTTAATTGTTGATGCGACTATAAATTAACTATTATAAAAACAATTAAAAAAACTATTTTATTTATTTAATATTTAAATAATAATAATAATAATAATAATAATAATAATAATAATCAGGTCAATGATATAACTACATTATTTTTCTATTAATACAATATCTGTCTATAATTACATTGTTACCTGTATCTTATTTTTATGATGGTTCGATTCTCGATATCGGTTTTTTCTTTATATTCACCAAATCACCTTCTATAACAAATGTATTTATATAATCAACATAAAATAATGATGTATTGAACTAAAAAGTTTTAATCTAAAAATTAAGAAAATATTTTTCGAAATTTTATAAATAATTCTAAAATAGGACATTGTTTGATGTTACTTCATTTCAACTTTTATACAAATAAAGTATTAACGATTTTCAGACTAATTTTTCATTTATTCATTTTCTTTATAGTATGTCATATTTTTCCTAAGTAAATCACATTTAATTTTTTTTTTTTAATCATCAAACAAATAACCAATTCACAGTTTGATGTTTTTTGAAAAGTCTGCGTAATAAAAGGATGAAAGAGTCCTTTTATCATTTTAAACTAAGTGTATAAAATTTAAATAAAATATTATATGATGTAAATAGTTATAAATTTAAATAAATTATGGTCAGTTTTGTCATCAATAGTATAGAAACGTGTAAAGTAATTTATAATCACATTAAACTCTATTTAACTTCACAATGAACCACATTTATTTAAATTCTTATTTAATGTGTGTTAGATAATTTATATATGTAATTTTTTTAAATAATAACTGGATTTATTCTCGACTAAAAAATAAACTGTCCAAATTATATTTGAGTCATAAAAAAAAAATAATAATATGAAGGGACAAATTTTTTATGGTTACATAACTATCTACGGTGTACCACACTAAATTATTTATTTTTAAATAATCACACGTAATATTGCGTTATCACAAGATAAATTATAAAGAATATTCATGCAGAATTGTCTGAAAAAACAGAAGACGCCAACGATTCATTTCCCTGAAGATACAGAATATGACGTAATACTTTTAATTTATCTCAAGAGATTTAATCTAGTAGAGGAAAAATAGAATTCTGTCATATGAAATACTTCAATATTGAAATACTCTATATTAAATACTTATTTATGAAATAAGGGATTTAATTTCAAATATAAAGGGTACGATCTGCTCTTTAATATAAATTCCTAGAAAAGAGTTAATTACGTTTGACGTAAATCGGCTATAAATTGACAGTAGGATTACGATGTTGAGACTTTTTTCATATGTTACCGAAACTATATTTTTTTTTTAATTTTTATATAGAAAATTGTGCTGTTAAAAACTGTTGAAAACCTTCTAATGTTGTATTATTGATAAGTAACAAATATTTTATGGATTTGAAAGCTTAATTAGTTGAATGCCGATTTTAAAATCTCTGTATACATTGCAACGTTAATAACATTGCCAGATGAAAGCTACAAGCTGCCGGCATTTTTTTCTCGTCTTGACGTGTGTTGCAGATTCATGCTGCCCTACAAAATGGACACACCTGAGGCTGATATTACATCATCTCTTTGTATAATTATTACTTACGTGTACTAAAAAATAAGCCGACTTTAACAACATGATTTTTAACTTGACTCATCTACAAAATAGGAATTCATTAAAAAAAAAAAAAACATGAAATTTTATTGTAAGAGACTCATATAATATGCAAAAAAAGAGGGATAATTTAATTTTACTTCTTTGTAAGATATTAGTAACATTTAAAACTTTATCTTCTAAGATAATTTGAAATAGTTCTTTCTTGAACGGGCTCGTGGATTCCACAATAAATAATTCTAATTGAATTACGATAATTAATAAAAAACCTCAATCAATTTTGAAGTATAATTACAAAGTGTATATATACATATAAAAAGTAATTCTGTTGTATTTTAATTAAAATCGTAAAAATGGAAGAAAAGCTGACAACAAAGTTGTTTCTGATGCATGGCTTACACACATAAATTAATTTCAAATGTTTATCATTTTAATGTAATATTTTTTTCGTTTATTTAATGATTCTAACTAAATCGCGCGCGCATACTGTATGTAATTCACACGGATATAGGAATACTAGCGATGACGGTCGACACTAAATAAACTAATGTAATTTTACAACTTACATAAAACAAATTTCGCTTGTACGGTTGGCAGACTGATGTAGCCGCGAGGCTTAACGCAGCAGATACCGAGTCAACCGAGCGATCAAGTTTGAGGGCAGACCGAGTTCCTTTGTTACACTTTTAATATTATTCATTTATTTAATTCTAACTTGTGACATCACAACATAGCAGACGACTACTGCAACAGCAATTTTTGGGAAGGGGGTGTGATTTTGCAGAAATTGTTTTTTTTTTTAATTGTTAGTAAATGTGCCTAAGAAAAATATGACCTTGATTAGGTGAAATCTCGAGATATTGAAGGTAACCTTGTTGTACAGTCTCACCCCCTTAACCTTTTAAGTTGAACATTTAATAGCATCAATGCCCCATATATAGAAGTAATTTAGCCAAGTTTGGTTAAAATCAATCAAGTAGTTCTGGAAATTTAAGGTGATTTAGAGGCCAACACCAAACACACACACACACACACACACACACACACACACACACACACACACACACACACACACACACACACACACACACACACACACACACACACACACGAACGTTAACATCCGGAAAATTTCCATTCGGTATTTTGGATTCCTTAGGTGTCGAAAAGTCAAAATATGGTGAAAACCGATATGCCCAAATTGGACCGATTACAATAATTTCCCTTCTATAGCTATAGATCTGATATAGCACTATCTAGACGGGAAAATAAAAGTATATAATTTTAAATGACTACATCTCTAATGAACTTGAATTTAATGAAAACTTTAGTAACATTATTATTTATTATCTTATTACACATAATAGATTTAGAACAATAATAATAATAATAATTCCCTAGCAAGGATGCTGACAGCACCGACGAGACTTTCATCAACTGACGTCAGCCGCAGAACGTCATTGGCATCCGAAAGAGAGGAGGACGATGCCATGTCTGAGGCCTCGGATACGTTGTCATCAGAGGTTGAGGCCGTCAGAAGAATGGCGAAACGGTGCAAGAAAGGATGGCCGAAAGGAAAGCCTAGAAAGTAATATTCTGGATTCGAAGTTAGAAGAACGTAAATTTTTGAAAATTTTTGATTCATAGAAATGTGAAAAATTGAACCCTTTTTTTTATTTTTTTTTTGAAGTGGAATGGGGCTAATGACCAAAGTAGTTGATGCTCCTAAAAACCTCAAAAAAAAAAAAAATAATAATAATTATATATTCTGGTGATTCCACATACATATTTTTCATAAAATACAAATTTCATAAACATTCCTAATATTTTACTCTTGTAACAATAAATTATTTTATTATTTTATCTAAATACAGAATTTAATAAGATGAGAATAGATTTCCACAGTCGAGTAATTTTGATCTCACATGTCAACTTTAGTAATAGTGGAAGTGTTAAGATATAAGCTTTATATAAACAAGAGGATATTTCAGAAATAATCTGGTAAATGTATAAATATATATTTTTTTTTATGCTAAAATGACATCGTTACAACTAAATGTAATTTTTTTTATTAATAACATTGAAAAGATTCGTTTTATGTGTGATTTTTATATTTGAAAGAATTAAAGAAGATAACGAAAACAAAACACAGAACTGATGACACGACTTATATTCATTTAATTTATAATACTTTCACCACTTGTTTCTTCTTTTTATAATATTATTATTTCCTTGTGTTTTATTTCTATTTAATATAATCTTAATGAAATATACAATAATATGCGTATATATAACCAAGCTTCTATATTAAATTTATCACTGTGGACAGAAATTTAATGATTTTATTGCGATGATTGTTAGATCATAAAATCATATAAAACTAAATTTTTTATAGCTTGAATTTTTACGAATTTAAATGGTTTTATGCACTTTATAATGGTTAATAAAATTTTATAACCATCTGATTAAATGAGTGGATGTTTTTTTATTTTTGGAATACACTAAAAGGTGAAAGAAATGTTGTTATTTGAAATGAATTAGAAAAAAGATCAGAAATTAAAAATAGTGAGATGATGAAACATATGAAAAGAGAGGTGTGACAAGATTTGTGTACTTTTGACCTTTAAAAGGAATTTTTTTTTTATGTTAGTTAAAAAGTTAAGATGGTCCCAAACAAACAAAACATATAAAACAATATTGGCCAATAATCTTTGAAAGAAGTAGGACATAGTTTATTGTTCTTACGTTCTTCCCCTTCGATTACTCTTTCTTTATACTTATAATTTTTTTTTTATACAAACACACGCATACAAAATACTCATGTACTTAACGTGGTGTTTATGTGTGTAGGATACTTGTATGTCATGTTTCTTAATTAATTGATTTGATTTATTGCGCAAATTTATTACAGCTTTTTTTTATTTAATTAACAATACATATAGGTACATATCATACAAGTGAGTATGTACGTGAAATATATATAGTTCTTTGATTCTTCAGAACGATAGGATAAATGTTTGTCATTTCACGCAACTAATATTCTTTCCTTATTCGTCTACACGTACTGTACGTAAATAATTTTAAAATATTTTATTCTCTTCTAACGAATTAAAAAAAAACCTTTTTTTATAATAAATAAAATAAAATTCCTTATATTTTATTTTCACTGATATTATTCAGTTATATTTTCACCTTTTCCTTTCCTGGTATAATAACTCTAGGAGCTGTGCTGCAAGAAGGGAGTTACGCAATTAATAAAAAAAATGGGGTATGGGTTTATTTCATACCTCAACGTTTCATGATCCACGAACCCCCACAAAAAAAGTGGGGATAATGTTCGTACGTATGATCAGTTGTTGGCGTGTTTGAATTCTAATAATTTCTGACTGGTTAAACAGATTTTGATGAAATTTGGCACAGAGGCTCGTGTATATGAGAAAATGTTTTGGTAAATTTTGGGGGTTAATATCTCCAGATAGCTTGTTTGGGGTAAAAGATTATCTACAAATTATAAAAACATAACCGCAATTTATATTAAGTTCGGTACATGATACATGCTTATCTTACCATTTAAAAAAAAAATTGCCCTCAAATTACCCACTTTTCCAAAAATCAAAGAAAATTATCTTTTTTTATTGCATATATTGTTTAAAATTTTTATTTATGTCTTTCTAAGCATAGTAAGTAGTGCAAGTAAACTCAAAAAAAAAAATAATAATAATAATAATAATTTGGGGACAATATTGGCGGTGGGAAAGCCGGGAAAAGTTAAAAAATATCGACTTTCGGAATTTTTTTTCATGTACCATTTATTTTTCAACTATATAATAATAAATTACCAATGCCAAGAAAGTATAACTACTTTGTTATCAGCATTTTTAATTATATTAAAACTTTAAATTCCCTTCCATCCTATCTAAAACAAAACTGAGAAAATTATACGCAAGACAAAATAAAAAATTATTTTAATGTAAGTGTTAGATTGATATATACGAGTGTATATTTTATGTCACATATGCGCGCGCACGCGCGCGCGCTCTTTCATGATTTATGTGATATAGGCTAACAATAAATTAGGTGAAATTTGATGATGTGACTATTGTCTTCCCTAATCTAACTGAAACATAATCATTAAAGAAAAAACCAATTTACCCTAATCAATAAAGGGTAGGCAACTTATTTTACAATACTGTACATAAGGGTTGTGGTAGTTATCAATGAAGGGATGCATACAATCTCACATGGTAGTTTATATTATAATTTTCTTTTAAATAGTTTTTAAATTTAAAAAAACCAATTATAATATTTAAATGTTGGCTGAGAAATATTATATTAATTCTTTTTATCAATAATAATATATTTTATAAAGAACTAATAGAATTTCAATCTCATTCTATGCTCACCAGTTGTACTTGGATGATTACTGAATGCAGTTTCTACTCTCTTACTTTGACGTAGTTACCTTAACCCGATCACTTTATTATTCATGTTTTACGTATACATAATTCAAAACTGAAATTATTCATGAAATACAAAATATATATTTTTTTTAATAATCTAATTTATTTGTTTTAAAATATTTAAAAAGATTAGAAGAAATTACTTCTTAATTTAAGAAATTGTTATTTTTTAATAGATAGATAATTACATTATTCCTTCCCGTTATTATAATAAAAATCCTAAATTTAAAAAAAAAAAAATTAATCATATTAATTTTTTGTGCTGAAATTACTTGTTTGTGATTTATGACTGAGATTGAAATTTCATATTTGATTTTAAGTTTACTTTCAACTGTTTATTGTGTATTATTTATTTTTGGGTTTCTTAAGGACCTCCTTATCACGTGCTTTTGTCAGGAAACTTACTTATGGCTCTGCGGAGAGCCGATTGTAATTATAATTGTTATTGAGCAAAAAAAAATAAAAATATATATATATATATATATATATATATATATATTAATTTCCAGGTTTAAGGGAATGTGTTCTTTATGAATTCTCTATCCCATTGTAACAACAAAAAAAAAATAATAATAAAGATTTGACAAATTTATTAGTAGCTCAAAAAAAAAATTCTTTATAAAAAGAATTTACAGATTAGTCAAATTTTTTTCGTATTTAATAAAACTTAAAATTAATTTTATTAGAATATTTTCTTAATTCAAAAATCACAAGTGCTTGCTTAAAAAAATTGATTAAGAGAGAAATTCACAAAATTATCATAAATAAGGTTATACGAGTATATATATATATATATATATTTTAATTTTAATTAAATTATTTTATAGAATATATATATATATATATATATAGAGAGAGAGAGAGAGAGAGAGAGAGAGAGAGCCAACATCCGATTATTCGCGATAATAAACGGGAAGAGGATAGCAGATAATCCAAAATCGTATCAAAATTGCGGTTGATCTGAAAATAATTTATATAAATAAAAATGTAAATGTTCGTTTGTTCAAAATTAAAATCTGCGAAAGTTCTTTACCGATTGTTTTGAAATTTTGACACAACGTTGCATTCGAATACACGTGTGGTTTATATACCTACTATTACATAGATGTCACACCTGTGACAGGATAAAACATGTTTTTTTTTAAAACAGCGCTATCTATTGGACGTAAAAGCAACACACGCTATATTAAATATTTTACGATTCCATTTCAATGTTTATGATATGAGTGTCCGCTATAGACTAAAAAACTACTGGACCGATTTACGCACGGGGAAAGAGGGAGAAAGGGAAATAGGGAAAAATATGAAAAGGGAAAGAGAAAAAATCGAAAAAGATAAAAGGGAAGAGAGGGAAATTGGAAAAAAGGGAAAAGGAAGGGGAAAGGAGAAAAAGAAAGGAGAAAGGGAAATGGGGAAGGAAAGTGAAAAGGAGAGAAAAATGGAAAAACTATGGAAAAGGAAAGGGGGTGTGGTAAAACGTGAAAAGGAAAATGGCGGAAGAGTATAATAAAAGGGGAAAAGGTTAAAACAGAAAGGGGAGAAAGGTAAAAGAGAATGATTCAATTTTGTGAAATTCCGTGATATTCATTTTGTTAATGTGTTATCAAACTTTCAATTGTGTTCATTTAATCTATACATATACTCAAATCTATCAACAGCGAATCATTGTCGCGTCTGCTGTTATTTAATAGAGTAAACGGCCTAATACTATATTTACATAATATTAAATTAAGATATAATGGTAAATACTAAATAAAAATACAGTACACTATTACATGTTAAGACGCAGGGTATTTAAATGTGTAACTTTAAATTATATTTAAAGAAGGACTTTTAAAACTTAGAAGTCCTTCGGAGAGTTGCACTGGATTCACACGGCTCCTGGCGGCCCACCCGCCTCGATCCACACGCTATAAAAGCTGGCACCGCACTAGAATAGTTTAGTCAACTTTCAGAGACTCAACTTGTGTTTGTTATAATGTTAAATATATAATTTACTAGTTCAAGATTATAATAAAAACAATTTATATTACAAACGAATTCACGATTTTTATTTTATTGTATGAACCAGCGAACAACAAATATTTAGAATAAACCCAACCGAGATATTAAATCAAGGCGGCGAATTATTTGACATCATTTTTGGTCCATTACGTATCTGATAAAACTAGCGTACAGAAATTTATTAAAAATACGTATTAATGTATAATAGATTTTAATATCACTACAATGTGTATATATCCTACTACGTAATACATTAACAAACACTTATTAAAACGACAGTAGCTAACGAGAAAAAAATAAACAGATAAAAAAAAAAAAGAAAAAAGTATAACAAATTATGCGTTTTACTCTTTCACGTTTTTTTTTTTTTTTTTTTTTTTAATAAGATGCGATTGGTTGTTGTTTCAGTGACTGAAAAAACTTTTTATTTTATCTGAACTCTAATTTGCGTAGCATAATAATATCACACAATGAACTATAGTACACCATTATCATATTCTAAACAAGCAAATGTTCAAGTAGAAAATAAATGAAGAGTGAAACCTATCACTTAACGATGAAAAATATTAAAATTTTTAGCTTCCTATAAATTTTATAAACTTTTATATTTTTTCAAGACGCATCGCGGTTAAGTCGAAACGCAGTTAAACCGCTCGTGGAGAACCGAGATTTGACTATCTATAAATATATATATGTGTGTTTTAAGTAATTCATTTTAATACATAATACAAATTTATACGTTTTATTTTGATTTTGAAAAGCAAAAAAGTCCAAGACTGTACATATGACACACAATTTTTATATGAATATTTGTCGACAAGTAAAACTTTACAATATTATTCTACTCAAAAAAAGACATGTTACCAATATATATAAGGACTACCTTGACCGTTTTCTACGATGGAGAAACCATATATCATCTAAAAGGAAGTATTTAGTTATAAATATCCGAAATTTGTATTGGCTACTAGAGTATAAATCTTAACTGAGATTCTCCAGCAAGTTGACATTGTAAAAGTCGACCTAAAAACCAGCATGGTACGGTATCCAAATACGGTTTGTTGTACGGTATCCAAATATAGGGTACATCTTCTAACCGCAACATCATCCTAAGGTATCAGTAACAAGTATATTTATAACGGTATTCAAAGAGAGAGATTAACATATTAATTTTTTAGCGATTAAAAACTTTGTTAATAATACTAGTTATTCTGTAAGATAAAAATTATGAATTTATTTGTATTAAATTATTGATTTTTATTAAGTTTATTAATGTACATAATTTGAAAATTTTTAATAGTTAATGACCCAATAGTAATAATATTTTTCATCAATGCCATTGTCATATTTTTATTTCATCTTCTCCTGCCGTTAAATTCTAGTGTGTATTAATAATACTATTAATAAAACTACTTCCGAGCTCCGTAGCTGAGTAGGTAGCGTTTCGGAATTTTGTGAGGAGGTCCCGGGTTCGAATCCCGGTCAGACGGTATATTTTTATACGCTACCAATTTCAACCGGGCTAATGACTCATAGCTGTTGTGTGTGTGACTCCTTCATGGCAAAAAAAAAAAATTATAAAACGGTCTAAATCAACGAAAATTTAAAAAATATACTATTTTAGTTCTTAATCTATCTCTTTATTAATGTTAATCAGTTATAGTTCAATTATGTTGAATAAATTATGATATTACAGCTAGTAATGAAAAGAAAAAATAATTATTTTGCTTTTATAGATGTATCAAAAAGATATCGGCTATTATTTAAATTGATCTCAGTTTTCTTTAAATCGTTATAGTTCTTATTAAAAAAAAAAAAACAGACAATAGAAAAATAACTAAATTTCATTAGTTATTTTTCTATTTATAAATCTTTATTAATTTTTCTTTTTTTTTACATTGCTTTAGGATAAAATGAACGATATTAAACTATTGAGTTGTTTACGTTTAAGAATTTTGTTTATTATTCCTTCTTATTAAATTTCCAAATGGAAAAACAATTACCATTGACATATTTTGCCGTAGAAACTAAACACATTTTTTTCAATATATTCAAACAGATAAATCAATTTACTTTAAAAAATAATAAACGGCTTCTAATAATTTAAAATATTTTAATTTAAGAAACATCGGTCATGAGTATAATGTGGTATGTATAATAATTCTAAAAGCTTAAATCTGCGGTAGGAAATAGCCACAGGTCGAGAAAGGGACTAGACTCTAAGGTAGCAACGTAAGTCCTTTCTGCTGTTATATCCTTTTAGCTCGAACATTTACCGCAAGTCCAAGAAGAGACCGCAGACTTAGGCCTTTATTTGATGAGAGAAATAAGGATTGAGAATTAGCAGCGTTCTACTACTCTACTATTATTACTTTCTGAAATTGCGTGGCATATCTTTCTCTTTATCCATTAAATCCTTGATCGAGTCCTTAAGATTCGATTATTAAACTAATTATTTCTCGTTTAATAATTTACTTATATATCGATTATTTTATTCTTCTTCAATTCTAATACATAGCTGAATATTTTTGTAAGCCTTAAAAATATTATGAAGATATTAAGCAACATACAACATAAATTATAGGCTAATATACATGATTTTTGTGAAAGACCAATTTTATTCTTTAAAAGCATTTAAAACTATTTATATAAATTTCAATTGTAATCTAAATGAGCATTTCCCTCAGTAGCCACTGAAGAAAATGTACATAAAAGAAAATAAATTAAAAAAATAAGAAATACGAAAATTATAGTAATTTGTGAATAAACATTAAAAATTTATTTTCAATTAATACTTTATTATCCTTATAAAAATAATTGGCCCGTCTAGTCAGAACCTGGACCCTTGGGACTCAGGTCAGCCCAGGCGAATCCCGGAGCCAACTAAGGGGCTCTTCAAGGCTTCCCGGGTCCATGGTGCCAAGGCCGCAGAGCTTACTTCGCTCTCAATTCCAAATTTGCCAGGAGAACCGGCACTATGGACACTTCCAGAGCTTGATTCAGTCGCCTTTCCCGTACACCCAATGGGCTCCACCACCTTGATCCCCGCACTGTACAATATCCTCATGGTTGTGAGGATAATTCTGATAAATGATAAATTTAGTATTCATCGTTTAAATGATAAAGTATGGTCACCCTTTGCCGTAAGGGTTGGTTGTATCAAAAATTGTTACAGAAAAACGTTTTAGGTAATGGTTAAACGACTAACAACCACTTTAAACAGATTCGATACACTGCCTATTAAGGGAGGTGATGTTTTTGTCTTCAAAACCACGTTTTTCAACCCCCTGGGCTAATGGTTGGATATCAAAAAACTTTACTTAGATAAGTTTTAGGCCCTTATCCAATGAATAGTAGGAACAAATTCGATATTTTACTTAATAAGAAAGTTATAGAGATATTTTGTTTTTTCGAAAAAAATCCTCCTCATTTCCATTCCCTTGGTCCAATTTTGGCCGTTAACGAACTCGACCGAGATTTTCAGACGAGTTATTTTTAAGAAATAATTTGAAAGTGATTGGCGCAAAATTACGGCAGTTATAGTGTCCACAAGAAAGTGAAAAAAAAAATATAAATGTATATATAAACTTTTGAACTGACAGTGATTTTGGAGTCTGAGGAATGTGAAAGCGATGATATATCGAAATCTTCCAGAAGTCGCATCATGGTACCCATTACAATAGATTGTCCAAAAATGAATGAAATAAACAATTTTTTAATTCCGGGTTTTTACCCGTTTACAACCCCTTAAAACTGGATAATTCATTCGGTTGGTAAAACAGATATTATACATAAAAATAAAAACAATAATTTACTTTTAATTATTGAAGATCTTTAACTGATTTTGAATAAAAGTCCATTTAAAACCATGACCTTGTTTATATTAAACATCGGACCTTTAATTATTAAATATCACGTCATTATTTTCAAGTCATTTAAATATTAAGTTAAGCGATGATATTAAAGTATAAACTGCTCTATCCTATTCCTACTGTATTATAATATAATATTAAATTTAAACTTGTTTTCATATTGCAATTTATAATAAGCGTGTCATTACACGTGTATTATTTGTATTTTTTTTATAAATTTTTTTATAAGATAGGCATTTTTAATATTATGACGTATTAAATGAGATGTTTTGTCTCGTTTAATTTTTAAATAGATAATTTAATTTTTAAATAGCAAATGTAATAATATTTTTTATTACTTTAGACCGCAACACTCGTTTATAATTCTATTTTGTAATATATGTCGACATTAGAATATAAACAACAACAAATATATATATATATATATATATATATATATATATATATATATATATATATATATATATATATATGTAACCTTTTACTTCAGGGTTATTATGTTTTTTTTCTGTTTAGCCTCTGGAACTATCGTAAGGTATTACTTCAGAGGAAAAATGAGGATAATAATTATGAATGTAAATGAAGTCTAATCTTCTACACTCTCAGATCGACCATTCCTGAGATGTCTGATTAATTGAATCCCAACCACCAAAGAGCACTGGTATCCACTATCTAGTATTCAAATCCGTAAAAATGGTATTCTCGCCTTTGCTAGGATTTAAACCTTAGCATTCTCGACTTCGAAATCAGTTGATTTATGATGAGTTAACCAACGGACCAATCCGGTCGGTTTACCAATTAAGCGTGCTACTCTTCAAGATCTACGAAATTGAATTATTACAGAATTGAATTCAATAACCAGGGACCAGTTACAAATAAAAATAATTTTGGACCAATTAAAATAATTACCTGTTATTTATAAATATCGATTTTTAGATCCTTGCACGAAGTAAAGGAAGTATTGTGATCGCGAAAAATTTCAGTTTTCAAATTTCAAAGGAAAATTCCATTTGGCCATTCTCAATCTATTTTGGCGATTTTCGGCGTGACGTCTGATGTATACGTATGTATCTCGCATTACTCAAAAACGATTTTTTGAAATTAAGGTGAAATTTTGGATTTAGCGCTGTTGAAACATCAAATTGTGCACCTCCTCTTTTGATTCAAATTGACTTGATCAAAGGTGTCCAAAAAAAGCCCAAAAACCAAAATTGTTGGATTTTGGACACTTTCTTAAATTCAGTAATATGCCGTCATTGAGAGCTTTTCAGCTATATAAAAGTGCTACTTATTTTTTTTGGTTCCAGAGTTTTGGTCAAATAAAGTTGTAATTAATTAAATATTTGGCTCTTACAAGAGGAAGGCACATCGGTTCGAATCCGATTTCATTTCCTTTTCTTTTAAATGAAAATTACATAAAATTTTATTTCACTAATAGCTTCTAATTTTTTTTAATATTTTTTTTTTTTAATTATAATTATTGAATTATTATTTATTGTAAAATCTTTTTACAATCAGAGGTTAATAATAACTAATAAATCAATATAATTAAATTTAAAAAAAGAGTTGAAAAAAGAGTTCTCCGGTGCTAAGGAGGGGATAAAAAATTTCCAATTCAAGTTAAGAAAAATTTCAAATTTACAATCGTTGAATGTGAAAAAACGTTTCACATGTTTGGCATACGACAAGCCTCATATTAAAATTCCAGTAACATTTTGATCATCTCTTGTTGTAAGGGTTGGTTACATCAAAAATTATTACAAACAAAAGTTTTAGGTAATGCCTGGAGGACTAACGACCACTTTAAACCGATGCGATACTATGACTATTAAGGGAGATATGATTTTTTTTTGTCTTCCAAACCCCATTTTTTCCACTCCCTGAGCCAGTGGTTGATGTATGAAAGAACTTTACTTAATAAGTTTTAGGCCCTTATCCAAATAATTGTAGGAACTTTGAACGATTTCGATGTTTTGGTTAACAAAAATGTTATAGCGATATATTTTTTTCGAAAAAGCCACCCCATTTCCACCCTCAAGATCCAATTTTGGCCGTTACCGAACTCGACTGAGATTTTGGGTCGGGTTTTTTTAGGGAACAATTTGAAAGTGATTGGCAAAATTACGGCAGTTATCGTGTCCACAACAAAGTGAAATATATATATATATATGTTTATATATATTTTTATATAAACCGTTTTAGCAGACGGTGGTTTTGGGATCTGGGAGATGTAAAACGCGAAGATATGTCGAAATTTTCTGAAGTAGAATCATCGTAACTTTTAGAATCATAGGTAGCTTTCTTATGAAATCTACCTAAAAGAAACAGTGATTCTTTTCTGTTTTTTTAATAAACTTGATTAAACTTTTTTTTTATCTAACACAACTGATTTTTTTTTAAATACTACATATTTTCTTATATTTTTTTTTTTTATATAACGTAAATGAATCACGTTTGTTTAAATAGAAATGAATTAATTTTAAAAAAATTTTAACTTATAAAATTATCTACGAAGATAATTTCTACGATAATAAGATAATATCTACGATGAAGTCCTACGCAAGAACTATCGCATGAAAATAAACAAGAACAAAACAAAAGTAATGGAATGTAGTAGAAATAACAAAGATGGACCACTGAATGTGAAAATAGGAGGAGAAAACATTATGGAGGTAGAGAATTTTGTTATTTGGGAAGTAGAATTACTAAAGATGGACGAAGCAGGAGCGATATAAAATGCCGAATAGCACAAGCGAAACTAGCCTTCAGTAAGAAATTAATTTGTTTACATCAAAAATTAATTTAAATGTCAGGAAAAGATTTTTGAAAGTATATGTTTGGAGTGTCGCTTTATATGGAATTGAAACTTGGACGATCGTAGTATCTGAGAAGAAAAGATTAGAAGCTTTTGAAATGCGGTGCTATAGGAGAATGTTAAAAATCAGATGGGTGGATAAAGTGACAAATGAAGAGGTATTGCGGCAAATAGATGAAGAAAGAAGCATTTGGAAAAATATAGTTAAAAGAAGAGACAGACTTATAGGCCACATACTAAGGCATCCTGGAATAGTCGCTTTAATATTGGAAGGACAGGTAGAAGGAAAAAATTGTGTAGGCAAGCCACGTTTGGAATATGTAAAACAAATTGTTAGGGATGTAGGATGTAGAGTGTATACACTAGCACTAGATAGGGAATCTTGGAGAGCTGCATCAAACCAGTCAAATGACTGAAGACAAAACAAAATATATATATTTTCTTATATTTTTTTATGAAACGGAAATGAATCACGTTTATTTGTTTAACTAGAAATGAATTAATTTAAAACAAAATTTTAACGTATAAAATTATCTAGGAAAAAAGTTGATTAAAAATAATAATTCTATACAGAAAATTAGCATAAAGTGATGATCAATTTACGAAATTTAATTCGATTAATTAAAAATTCTGATAATCAAACTTTGTAAAAAATGATTTAACATATAAACCATTATTTTTCTTTTTTATTACTTAACTAAATAAATTTTATCTTTTATTACATTTAATAAAATAAGAAGACTTTAATTCTCATTAATCATATAATGATAATGCAACATTTAAACTTTTCAAGAATAAAATACAAAATTGACAAGTTATTGCATATTTTACGTTAAAAATATTACAATAAATATAATGAAACTTCAGAATGTCACATAAAATATACAATTAATTTTAAATATACAACAACTTATAACTTATTTATACGTATATGTAAAACAAAACAATGATCTGTTATGTCTTCCAAATAATTTTATAATACGGATTTGTATAATGTTTTATTATAATAGAATTTTTATAAATTATTTTACGTCTACAAAAAAAACACAACAGTATGTTATTAAGTGACATATACAAAAAGATAATTTATAAAGAAATGAATTAGAAAGATGTTTATGTAAAGCGAGAAAGACAATAACATATAAAGAGAGATAAAGTTACGGGAGAGGAAATTAAGAAGAAAGCTTATGAAGATGAATTGTAAGCTTTTAACACCATCATACATACATATATACATGGTAATAATAATTAAGGAGAAAATAAGATTGAAGTTGTCAGTCTTAAGATTGGCAATCTGTCAGAAGATGTAACTGTATAATAATAATAATAGCAGTAATAATTATTATTCGTACAACTATTTACTTGAAGTAGTTGTCATGTCTCGAAGAACCATTGACCAACAATTGGAAAACATACATTCATATATATATATATATATATATATATATATATATACACTAAACTAAAATCTTCAACCCTAGTAGTATAGTAGTATTACAATATAACTTATTTTTGAATAGAGTTATTTAAATTTTATTCGAATGAATTACTTTAAACCAAGATTACTATTTCTTTTAAAAAAGCCGACAATGTTGTAATACTTTCCTGGCATTGGTTATTTATTCATAGATAGTGGAAAAGTAATAAATAATACTTGAAAAAAGTTACCTAAGATTTATTTTTTGGTACGAAAATAAAATTAACGATAAAATTTTATTATAAAATTTTCATTATATGATTAAATATACCAAGAAAGTTTTGATTCAAAAATTAAAAAAAAATTGTGTTTTTCACTTTTTTTGTTGGGTACTTGCAAAATCACCTTCCCAGAAATGTTTTGTCACTTTCATCTCCGCTTCTCTCAAGTCATTATATGAATCAAAGCCCATCTCATCTTTAACATTACTGATGATGGTTCCTCTTGGTCTACCTCTAGATTTTTTACCCAAAACCTTGCCCTCAAATATATTCGTCAAGAACTGGTCATGTCGTACTACATGTCCTATCAATTTCGCTCTTCTTCTTCGTATAACATTTAGCAAGGACCTCCTCTCACTCACTTCTGTACTTGATCAATTCTTTTCCTATACACCCAGCTTGTTCTTTGTTATTGTCCTCAAAATCCACATTTCCATTGCTTCCAGTCTTCGTCTTTCTGCTTTCCCAAGCGTCCATGTTTCATACCAATAAGTTAGAACACTCTAGACATTAGTTTTAGCGAACTTTTTCCTTATTTGCATATTCATATGATTATCAGTTAGTATATTCTTTTTATCCTGGAAAGCTCGTTTTGCTAGCGCTATTCTTTTTTTTACTTCTGTGACACATTTATTATCACTAGTGACGATGCTTCCCAAATAACAGAAACCGTCTAATTTATTATCAACCTTTGTACCTTCCTACAATCATAATCTTTATCTTCTCCTTATTAATTTTCTTTTTAAGTTTTATTAGTACTTTAGATAGTGTTTCTAATAAAATTTTCATTCCTCTTGCTGATTCTGCCAGTAACACAATATCATCTGCAAAGCAAATACAATATACGGATTTTCCATTAATTCTGATTACTTTTGTTTTTTCTTTCATTTCTGCAATAGCTTTTTTAATTAAAAAATAAACAGAAACGGTGACAGCGTATTATATAGAGAGATAATAGTAAAGGTTCAAATAAACCAAAGAAAGTTTTAAAAATTGAAAAAAATCGATATCTTTAAACTTTGATCGGCTCCCCAACCAACAGTATCGCTTCAAAAGTATATTTTTGGGGGGGGAGTTTTGGTGAAGGGTTAATTTTGGGGGGAAATATTTTAAAAATTATACGGTAAGCATGCGCGCATATACTGAGCATAATATAAAGTGGATTTATGTTTTCAAATTGTTGAGAAGATGGACCGGACCCCAAAATTTTACCAACAAATTTCCCCATATCCACGAATCTCTGTTTGAAATTTCATGAAAATCAGTTTATCCACTCATAAGTTGTTAATTTTCAAACACGTACATACGTACAATCTTTTAACAAATACGTACGTATTATGAACATTATCTTTTTTGTTGGTTTTTTAAGCACCATATAGAATTTCAGGCCGGATTACTGTGGTGTAGTGCTGCTTAATCTTGTTTTCCTTTTCTAGATATTTGTTTTTTGTTGTACACATTCTTCTTCAAGTGTAGGCTTTTTTAACCATTTAAATTTGCATTTTGTTGATCCTTATTTAATTTTCTTTTTTAACCCATTTGGTTGAATTATGTCGCCTAGGTACTTGAATTTCTCTGTTTTCTTGATTTTTCAATTTTTGATTCTAGATATCTCGGAGTTTGTTTTTGCTGTTATGTATGTATGTATGTATGTATTAGTGTTATTAATTATTGCGAAGGCCGTTATTATTAACGTTTGGGTCAGTAATTTCAACACCAACTGTTTTTCGTTTATAACTGAAGGTAATTCTGAAAGTAATATGAAATAAAATAGTTAATAAGGAGCGTTTTACATGATTAATTCGATTTTTCCGGATTTTTTAATTTCATTAGTTTTAACTTAAAAGTAAGGGATTTATCGAAAAACGGCTTCCTTCATCGTTTTTGTAGTAAAATTTTATATTAAAATCATATATTACATGTCCACATTCCTATTTACAAAAAAATTTGCTTCAATATGGCGGAAAAAAGTGTCAAAAACACCGTAAGATAGTAATTTTATAACTGTGTTAATTCGCACTTATTTTTAAGTCATAGTAGCTTTCAGTTTTGAAATTTGAAGCAGTTTCCACATTTTTATAAATATTTCGCTTACCCAAAAAGAAAAAAAATATATATAAAGAAAATTTGATTTTATTCTTATGTAATACTTTCTCCTTTTAATGTAAAAAAATATTCAGTAATTTAGAAAAAATAAAAGATAAAATTCGTATTGGGCGGTTGATTACTTAATGATGGTCTGTTGTTTATAATACGGTTGTAAATACACTACTGCTTTACAAAATAGCCGCTACTGTTACGTCCTTAGATTAATACTACAAATATTATTAGTTGGGCTATTACTGTTGTCATTTTTTATACAGCAGCAGTACCGATGTGGCCATTTGTTAAACTACTGGAGAGGTATAAAGAAAGATTTACTCTACCATCTATTTAATGCTACGATATTAGTTATGCAGTATTAAAACAAAGGAAGAAAAAAGTAAAATTAAGTACTATAAGAAATTACTTACTCCAGTTCAATTAAATCCTAAAAAAGTAATTAATTCATTTAAATACATGAATCAATTAATATAATTACATATACGAGAGACCTAAGAATATTTTTTATTATCTTTTAAATAAAATTGTCAGCCTACAGTTTTAAATTAAGTTTTATTTTTTATTTTTAAAACTTTTTACATTTTAATTTTTACAAACTTGTGATAGCATAAGGATTTGAAATAGGACTATCTTCGTAGTAGAGTTAAGACAATCTATGCCTCATTGATCGGAGAACTATGCAAATTCAATTAAACGCAGGTGGCCTGCAACGAGATTTGGCAAGCACATTAACCACAATTCTATGGTTTTCTGTGTACTAAATTTGATAAAGGAATATATATTTCACGTAATTAAGTTAATATTACTGTCATTTTTGTTCAGTTTAAATACTGTTATATAAGTTCAGATGAAAAAATATCTGATATTTTGATTTGTTTATGTATATTTAAATATATTTAGTTTTTTTCTTATTAGATAAAACGCATTAATTTGATCTATTTTTAATCTTTTACTGTTTTTATTATAAAGTATCACATCTGCTGAATAAAGGGAAGGCATATAAAAGATACAGAGTTTATTTCTATAATTCCATTATTTTTTTTTAGTCTTCAACGTAACTTTCTCTTAAAGTACTGATGTATATACAGCCAGTATTGGGATAATAAAAATATAAAAAAGGAATTTTTTTTTTTTTAAATACATAAATTATCCTTTTATCAGAGTAATCTACATAATTCAAATGAAAATAAAAAAATGGAAGGTCCCAGGTTCAAATATCCTTTTTGGCCTGGTATTATTTTAACTGACAAAATCTTCATTAAAATAACTAATAAAATAAAAGACTATATTTTAAATTTATATTAATTGTTATCTATAATAATTAAGAAACTGAAACAGCTTAACACCAGGTTCAGGGAGATATACTGGTTGTTAGGTAATGAGTCACAATAATCATTATCTAACAAGAAATTATTGTATTCAGCGGCTCTGAAACCGATTTGGACCTACGGAATTCAACTATAGGGTACAACGAGCGAAAGTAAGATTGAAGTCGTACAGCGATTTCAGAAAAAAACTATTGAGAGGTATTACAGGAGCGGCGTATTTTGCGAAAAATTTTGAAATACATGATTATCTGGGATTGCCAACCGTTCGAGAATAGATTTGGTACAAACTAGAAAATGAAACTGAACAAACATGTGAACTGGATCGCAGCTAAACTTCTAGATAACAGCGTGGATGTTAAGCGCTTCAAGTGACTGCAAATATTTCATTTGTAAGTTCTTCGAGATTTGCGGTGAATCTGCTTCCCAAGGATGCTATGCATCACCAACATTCTTTATTTAGTTTCGCCACTTACATTTGTTGTTTCAATTTGACTTATTTCGCTGTTTTTCTGTTTGTTTAGTTATTTATAGCACTATAGGATTACGTTTTGGTGTTTTCTTTGTTTTTTATGTTCTTGACTTCATCGATGTTCTTTGGACTCATTATTTTATGTACTTATTTATGTTTATTATATATTTACGTGTACTGTATATGTATATATATGCATACATATATATCATAAACAGTTCTTTGAGGGATTTCAATCGAAACTTCTCTCTCTGCATGCCATTTTTTGATATTCAAATTTACTTATGTTTCCGGTAAATTGGAACCAGTTGTAAATAAACACAGGCAAAAAAAAATTAATTGTAAAATGAAGGTTTAGTGTATGCAATAAGCATTAAATAAAATACCCCTGAACCCTTTAACTAGTTTTAATGATAATACACTTTAATTAGCCACTAGAGGCAGTGAAAAAATACATTTTTAACTTCATTTCTCGAGTAACCATTAATTTTTTCGTGTTTAATATTGAACAATCTTGTCATTTTTAATATTTGTTTTAGTATAACTTCAAAACTGCTGAACCGATTTTAATCAATAAAAAGTATCAAAGTAGTTTACTTAACTCTATAACTGATAACATGTCAAAAAAAATTGATAATGAGTTTCAATCTACAACTTCCTTCATAATGTTATTAATTTTTATTACAAGTGTACTGAAATAATTAAGTGAAGAATCATTGAAATGTGGGTTTTACCCAATGCTGTTATATTAATTTTAACATATCATATATTATAAGGAGTTATTAAAATTGGATAGGATTTCAAATTTTCTAAAATGTAATTATCGACTAAAATTAAGTATATAAATGGGGTAAAAATAATACAAAAAAAAATTAACTTCTATGATAAGAAAGCAAATTAATAAATCATTCAGATCATTAATGTGATGTTCGTGCAAAAGTGGATTTCCTGACGATTAAATGCCTAGTATAAACTGCTGATTTTTGACTTGTATAAAATTATTAGGAACGAAATAAGATTTATGGATTCATAATTTATACATTATTATATACATTGAAAAGATATATTTTTACATGTTGGATTACGATTTCAAAATTCTTCTGTAAATAAGTTCTCTAAAACAAAATTATTGTCCGCGACATCATATTTACTAATTAAAAATAAAATACAGACGTGAAATCATTTACATTTTTTGTTTTTTTTTTTTTTAAATTAACATAGGTTGAATTATTTTTCCTTTTCAGGTATTTTCTAATTACAAAAATCTTTACAAATAATTTTTTTTTATATATTTTTTTTAATAATATTATAACTTCTATGTATTTTTTTATTTTAATGATATATTTATTTGTAATGCTGAAAATTAATTTATCCAAATTAATTTTTATACCAATTCTTATTAATTTTCCTTTTTGATTAGTGGGTACCATTACTTTTTTATTTTGATGTAATTCTAGACAAAAATTATAAATAAAGGTACTATCAAACGATAGAATTTTTAACGTTCTTTTTAGATAGCCCATCGTTAATCAAAATCGACTGCCCGTGGTCAAAGCGGGTCGTACGTACTTTTAACAATATTGAACTTTGGAAAATTAAGATAAGCCAAACCCGTGACCTCAAGTAGACCTCTAACCCGACTTTAAAGGGTCCCGAAGAATGAAAATTTGCATGTGAAAACAAGCTTCTCTTGGTTAGAAGAAAGATATTCTGTGTAGTCTTGTTATTTATGGGACTTGGTACGCGTCAGCTTATCAAGAAACATAAGATGGAGGGTGGGGAAGAGAGGCGCCTCCTCCTGAAGGGAAATACCGATAACACGCTTTCCTTTATATAATAAATGAACGGATATTCTGGTCATAATAGGGTCTGTGCCGCATTAAATCCCTGAACAGAATATGAATGTACTCGATTTGAACACTATTTATTTATACTGGTGTACGCACAATCCCTCGTTGAAATGCATCAATCCTTTATGAAAAATCATAAAAAAAAGAAAAAGAAACTTATCCTACTTTGAACAAAGTAACTAAGTTGTAATTTAAAGCAGAGTAAAAAATAGTACATTCTGTTGAATAAAAATTCTATATCTTTCAATCTAAAAGATAAATCTTTTTCACTTCATAAATCAATTTATAACCACTTTTTTTATATATTAGGACTGGTATCTAGAATTAACGATGACGATATCTATATAAATCTCATACCCTTTGATTTATATTAATATTTTTTAACTTGAAATACGCATATATATTATCAGATTATATAAAATCTTACTGTGATTCTAGGACGTTTTCTTTAATACGGTTTTTCTTGAACGTTAATTATATATAATATTTACTCTTTCTATAACTTTCAACAGAATTCAATAAAAACAGTAAATTTTAAACTTAGGTTGGTTATTTTATGCCTTAATATTTACTGAGAGAATTGATTTTGGTAATTCTTTTTTTTTTTATTTAGAGAAGTTTTTTCTTTACGAAAAAACTTTCGTAAATTAAAAAAAAAATGTTTTATCCATAATTAAATTATTTACATAATAAATATTTTCTATCATTACAATAGTATTTGATTATTAATTGCAATTATTATTAATTAGGTTGAGTTTACAAGATTAGCACACAAAAAGAAAATAAAGTCTGAAAAAAAAGTATGACAAAAAATTGTAATAATTTAATTTCTATTGTTTTGCACTTGAACAGATTTTGAAAAGTTGAGGATAATGTACTGTTATTTTATCAAATTAAAATGTCTATGTTTTTATATTTTTGCGCCCGCACGCGCATCAGTCTTACTGTATTTATATATTTTATATATTAAAATCTTTATAAAATCATTTTAGAACATCATTAACGTGTTTGTTGTATAAACTAATAACTTATAATTGCTACGTTACCATATTGTAGTTAATACTCTGGCTCATTGATATAGAAGTTAAAGACCTTCGGGAACGAAGCTCTTAACTTAACTTTTGCTTTACTTAACGTCAACTAAGAGATGAGATAAATTTAACCTGTACGTTATCATTCTAACTACCCTATCGAATAATGTAACTGACACTTTAACTCTATAATTGTACTTAAGGAAAATTATATACTTCAATTAAATTACGAAAAATCAGAAATAATTTTTAAAATAATGGTTAATACGATGAGAAAAGATTTAAATTTTAGAAATAAGATTAAGAAAACATATATTTAACTTTTTTTTTAAACAAGGAAATCAAAAATAAGCTGGTTCAAAGAAATTGAAGAAAATTTTAAATAAATAAATATTTTCAAAAAAAATTATTTTCGAGGGACAATCGTTTAGAAAATTATTTGATACATTTAAATTTCCAAAGAAACTGTGTGGTTGGACCAAAGATAGGAGTGAAAAAGAAGAAAAAAATTTTGGAAAACAAGGAGACAGAACTACGATCCTTAGGAAGTCCGATCAGAAAAAATATAGTAATACATAAACAAGGTGTTTAGAAGAGTCATTAAAGTAACGTTAAATAGAATCTGTTAAACTTTTTCACTTTATATCTGTCTCATTTTTATCATTACCAATGAATATAATTTAAATCTGCTTAAAGATTCTCTTATTAAAGTCAATGTCATGCAGTTTTATTATTGTTATTTTTATATATATATAAAAACTGTCACATGAATGTCTTGAATCATATGATGTATTATACTAGACCGCAGATGGAAGAAAAGGTGGAGAAGTCATTTTGACTTCCTGGTTAGTTTTGACGCGCCCTTTAAACAATGGTTAAACAATATGGGAAGTGATTTGTAAGATGCGGGCAGAAGATTCAGCTTCCGGCCACCGCCCTATTATCCTTTACCGTTGAATGAAACCATGGATGCTGGTTTGTTGTCCAGGTGATTATTAATTATAAAAACTGCGGGTATTTAGTTCGATTAATCTATCTATAGACTATGTTAATTAAATTTTTTTTTTTAACTTTTGACAAAAAATTTTCCAGTGTTACAATAAATTTCTTCAAGTCGTAGCTATAGTATTCTAAGTTTAAGAAAAACTGCTTGTATATGTGTGTGTGTGTGTATATATATATATATACACTTTTTTTTTCTTTATTTAAACTAAACTGTATGGAACTAGATAAAAGTACGAAAAGTTGCACTTACTACTGTCTAATAATGTCTAAAGTGTAAGCTGTATTTCCTGACAATATTACTTATAAAAAGCACAAATTCAATAATAATTCAATAATCCAGATTATTTACTGAGCTTTAAACCTGAGTGACCCTTATAATTTCTTCCTGTTTCACGCGATCACTTCCTGTGTCATGAGATAGAATTAAGATTTAGCTGTTCCTATATGTACCGTATTTTTTCAGATACCAAATAGAAGAATTATTTAATTTTACTTATACTTAATCAAATCAAGTGATAAACATGTAAGAAAATTCCGTTACATTCCTGGTATTATAGCTCCATTTATGCTGCAAGAAGGAAAGTATGGTAACAATCAAAAAACTGGGTATGGGTTTTTTGCATTTCTCTATGTTTCATGACAACCTAAAAGATAAAAATATTGGGGGTAATGTTCGTACATATGTCTGGATAAACCAATTTGGATGAAATTTTGTACAGACTCGTGTATATGGGGCAATTTGTTGGTAAAAACTTGAGGGTCGTAATTCCAAGGGGATATACTTTTTTGGGGTCAATTTTCTAAAAATTTTATAAAGATAACCACACTTTTTATAAGCTGAGTACATGTGTGCATGCTTATCTTATCATTTATAAAAATGTGCCCCAAAATTCCTCCTTAACTAAAAATTTCAAAACATTATCCTTTTATTTATTGTATATTTTTTTAACCGATTTTTTATACGTATATTCCTAGGCACAGTAGTATCTCAAAAGAGCCAAAAAATTGTTTTTAATGCAGTATTGGGGTGGGAAAACCGATCAAATTTTGAAAATATCGATTTTTTTGAATTCTTTTAAACGTTTTTTGGTTTATTTTCATGTATCATTATTTTTCCACTGTATAAGAACAAATACTAATGCGAAGGAAGTACTACAACTTTGTCAGCTTTTTTGCAATATTTTTCCAATTAAATATTGAATTGATTTTTACTGGTTTTAACAGCATTACTGAAAATCTATTATAAACATTAGTGCTTAGAACAACTAATAATTTCTATATTTATTTTAAAAATGAATGATTTTAGTACAAAAGTATAAAATAAAGATTAGATTTAAATAACTTTTAAGCATATTAATTAATTATTTAAAAAAAAAAAAACATAATAAATGCCTCAAAAAATAAATTGAAATAGTTTGCTACTGATAAGTACCAAACAGTAAACTAAGGAGGGTAGAATAAATGTGTTATATGGATTTTTGCCTTCCTTACTGCTTAAGATAGAAAGAGAGCCATCAACCGAAGCCTGGAAACAGCCTGGTGGACGGAAATGGTCCTGTAGGGATGCAGAAAAGATGAAGAATAAGATGAAAAAAAAAAAAACTAGATGTGGAGGAAACGGAAGTCGCGAGTTTCAACGTTCCTTCTACTTCAACCTCTTATTCCTCCTCATCGTCTTTTTTCATCTTACATCTTTCATTTTACCTCCTTCTTTCTTTCTTTCTTCCTTCCAACACTTATTCCTATCTTCCACTTTAATCCGGTCGGTCCAATCCATTATCCAACACCCTTAAGGGAGTTACCCTTTTTCCCTCTCTCTTCTTTCTTCCTAGCGCATCCTACAGCCAGCCGACGTCGCTATTACTGTTACCACTTTGCAAGACGCTATTTATTGCCTTTATATAATAATATTTCCATAATAAACGAGACGGCCGAACTACTTTTCTCTCTTATCACAATTCCCTTTTTTTTTATAAAAATAATTTTTGGATTTTGAAAAAATTAATTTTTTTATTTACTACGTTTTCTTATGTGTACTTTTTAATGTTGTTTAATGTAGTTTTTTCTTTATTTTTATAGAAATACCTAATTAATTTTTTAAAGATTGTATCAGCGGTAAACTAGTGGTTTATGTCATTGGTTACTTCACTGAATTTAATCCTTTTTGCATTATTCAGATAATAGCTGAGTATTAAAGTAGAGGAAATCTTGAGCAGGAAACGAATAATACCTGTCCAACAGAGGAGATTGTTAGTTATTATTTCCATGTAGGAAATAAAGGAAGTATTATGATCGCAAAAAATTTCGGTTTTTAAATTTCAACAGAAATATCCATTTTGATCTTCCCTGAAGTCATCTTGACCAGTTTCGGCGTGACGTCTGTACGTACGTATGTATCTCGCATAACTCAAAAACGATTAGCCGTAGGATGTTGAAATTTTTGATTTAGGACTGTTGTAACATCTAGTTGTGCACCTCCCATTTTAATACAATTGACTGAACCAAAAGTCTCCAAAACAGCCTGAAATCCAAAATATTTAGATTTTGGATTTTTTCTTACTTCTGTAATAAGCACTCACTGAGAATTTTTAAACAATATATCATAAGTGGACGTTATTTTCATTGGTTCCAGACAGAGTTACAGCCAAATAAAATTTTAATTAATTAAATATTTGGATCTTACAAGGGGTTCAAATCTTGCATATCGGTTCAAATCTGACTTTATCTCCTTTTTTTTAACTTTTTTTTTAAATTTAAGTTATTGATTTATTAATCCTCTGATTGTAAAAAGAAAAGTATTACAATAAATAATAATTATAATAAAAAAAATATCAGAATTTTTTAATAAAATAAGATTTTATGTACTTTTCATTTAAAAAAAAATGTGTAAATGTAATTTAATAGGCGTACAAGGAAGTCATGTAGTGTCCAGATCATTTTTTTTTTGTTTTATTTACTTGAAAGTAACTTTTTTTGTTTAATACAGGTGTTTTTTTATCCGTAAAATAATATTATTTTGTTTAAAATATACTTAATAAGATAAAAATAATTAATACGAATTATTAATCCATTACACAGAATTCAAATTCATTTCTTCATGAATTTAATTCATACAGGAAAAGCAGCAGTAACTTTTACGTATTGTGCTTTTAAAAACTCAATTTTACGCGAAAATTTTGTGATTTTTCAATATGTTTTTCCGTGGTTCAAAGTATTATAATAAGTAAAGTATTTAATATAATAAAAATATGTTTAATTTATACGCTTAGTAAATGTTTAAATTTAGCTTCCACATGTTTTAATCTACTAGAGTATAAAAATAAAAAAATAAAAACTCAAAAACCGGTTTGTGGTAAAAACGATATTGTAAAAAGAAAAGAGAGGGACCATCATAGTAAAAAGCTGTAGAATGGTTTAGTTCAGCATATGTCAAGTAATTTACGACTGGGTACGGAATTTCTAAATCGTTGCCCAATGTGTTACCAACCTACACATATAACACCTCGATAGAGAAAAAAGTATGTTTTAGTAAAGAAATGTGAGAGAGACGAGTAGAGAAAGTATACGTTTTGAAAAATACGGGGATGGTTGGGAAGCTAGGGTAGACAGCAGTAGCAGCAGCTAGTTCAGTTTTCAATGACCATCTTAATTTGTATGCAGAAAACGCGTGGTCCGGCATGTGTGTACGTTTTACACTTTTTTTTTATCAATAGGGAAAAAAATCTGTAGAGTTTTATTTTGGCGAATAATATTTTCTTATACTTAAAAAATAAAAACACGATTGAAAAAAATATGAAGTAAAACTTTTATAATTTAAAAAAATCTTTATTCTCTAATAAATTTACAAGTGAAATTCTTTTTATTAAAAAACAAACGAATGATAGTTACTTTTGATTAACATTTAAAATGTTTTTTTAAAGAAAGATATCAAATAGATTTGGAAATTTAATAAAAACTCTGTAGTAATGAAAATAATTTATCTACAAATAAATTTCATTTTAATTGTATGGTTGGCCTATGAACAACTATTTTATTTTATTTTAAATTACATCAATTTCAAACTTTATGACATATAATCTTTCATAGTTTACGAATTTTATGGTTATTTATGTCCACATAAACGCCAGCAATTTATATTTATAAAAACAAAAAATTAAATAAATTTATTTATAAAATATATTTAATTAGTACAACCTAATTCATAAAAATTGGTTGTTAAAAGTTATAGATTTTAATAAAATTATAAATAAAAGTTTCAAAAAAAGAAGAAAACTCAAAAAATTGCCCGAAAAAGGAAAATATAATGTTGATTCAATGTAATTGTAACTTTAAAATAAAACTGAAAAAAATTACTAACCGTTAATTTGGTATCGATTAAAAAAGGTTGAAATTTTAAAATTGAATTTATTGAAAGTCCAATATTTTTTTTATCTATTAGTGCAGATATATTTAAAATTAAATTAAGTAATTTAATTTTAAATATTTTAGTTGTGTTTTTATTAAAATATGAATCGATCAACAATAAACGATGCGGTATGAAAAAATCTGTTTACCCAGAGCAGTGGTTCCCAAACTTATTTTTCTCATAGACCAGTTTCAAAATTTTGCTGGTTCCGGTGGACCCCCTGCAGCTACATTTCTACCATATTACCAGTCGACGGAAAATGTGAAGATTAGATCTAACTATGAAAATTTGCGTTACGGCTGAGTTCCACGAACTAACAGCTTCCGAAAAAAAATTGAGAATTGATCGGTTAATTTTTGATCGACTGTGCTGTGAATGGATATCAAAAAAGTAAAGTTGGCCTATCAAAACAAATGCTTCCATCCAACTTTACATTTTTGACATCTACTCACAGCACAAGAAAGCAATCGATTCTCACTTATTTTATTTAGAAAACTTCCCATTCAGAGTGTTAAAAAGCAAAAGAGAAATAGTATATTTTTTGTATTGCATTTATTCAACTGTGTAATCATTACACTACACTATTAATTATTATTGTTATCATATTGCAATGTAATATAATAAAATTGTCGTAATATAATTAAAATTAAACATTAATAACGTAATGTAACTTCTACAGTGACAATCACAAAATAGTTACAATTTTAATGGGAGGGATGTACTTGATGGATTGACAGTTAATTATCAATATTTGGCTTCAGTTTTGTTAGGAATAAGCGCAAATCTCCCCGTTCTGTGATATTGAATCTGCTCCTTTTCTTTGATAAAAGGTTTGTAACGACACTAAAACATTTTTCGACAAGATATGACGAGGGAAACGCTATCAAAAGCTTTCTCGCAATTCCACACAGTCCAGGATATTTTTCTGGTATTTTTTGCCTGCAGCCAAAATGTTTGATACCCTCTTTTAAATTTCACCTTCAGCTCCTCATTAGTGCCAAGCAGGAGTAGCTCCTCTTCTAATATCACATTCTCCACTTCCGTTTCATCAAATGGATTTATGATCCGTGGTGGTATTTCCATCGTCAGAATATCTTCAAATCTGATTTTGAAGTCATCATGCAGGTCAATTAAATG
This sequence comes from Lycorma delicatula, assembly GCF_047948215.1. Lineage (NCBI taxonomy): Eukaryota > Metazoa > Arthropoda > Insecta > Hemiptera > Fulgoridae > Lycorma > Lycorma delicatula. The sequence continues at coordinate 99,420,388 of NC_134464.1, read as the reverse complement.
TTGAACGTATGTCTGAATATCCTCATCACGGCATTATACCTGTGACAAGTTTGAAAACTGGGAAAATACGCGCCGACTAATATTTTACTTCATAAATTTCACTTTTCCAAGAAAAGTTGAAATTACACCCTTTGTTTTTATTAAACTGAGACTGTCCCCTTGTAATTGTAAGTTACAGTCAACATTTTAGTTCTTCACTATCGAAACCAGATGAATTTTCGTGGACCCCCGCTTACGAATTGTGAACCCCCAATTTTTTGTCACGCCAACGTAAACCTCCGTCGAGTCTCCCGTGGACCCCTGGGGGTCCACCTGGACCACTTTGGGAATCAATGACCCAGAGCAAACTGAATCTTTTAGGTACTTATTTATAGAAAAATAAAACTGATAAAAAAATAAACATATTTATAAAATTTTATCGCCAATTTATAAAAAGTTATATTTTTTATAAATAATTTAAATTTTACGTAATAATATTTAAAAAGTTAACAATAAATAATAAAATTAATTAATAAATAATAAAGTACAATAATCCGTATGAACATTAATGAATTTTAACATATCTCGTATCCGGAGTTTAATGCAGTGTACGGAATAAGAGTTAGTGCCTAACTAACAAGAACAAGGCGTATTAATGAATATTTAAATACATCTAAGGTAACTGTAAGTAAGCTGCGTGTTGTATAGCAGGAAGAGGAAAGGAAAATCGCTAAACCTTCTTAAAGTTAAGAGAAACCACCCGTTTCTCCTCTTTTAACCACCTTCTTCTAATTTATCTTCTACCGCTAAATCATAATCTTTGCTTGATTTTTATTACAATCATTCTTTTAATAATGATTTTATTAAACGGTAATCATCGGCGTGAAATTTAATGTAATGAATGTTTGTATCGCAAAAGGAACGTTAAGAAATATTATTTAATAAAGATCAAGTTAAAATGGCTTTATAGAAAATGAAAATAGTAATTTAAAATCGATACTAAAATCAGATAGGTATGATAATACTAAAAATGGAAGAAAGGTAAGGTGTGATATAATAAAATAATCTGTCCCTGTTTCTTTTTCAAATAAAAAAAAAATGAAATTAAAAACTTCAAACCGTACTGTATTGCTTTGAAGAAATTTAGTAAAATATTTTCAACATTACTAAATATTTATTATGCTTGCACCTAGTCCCATCTGAAGTATAAGACATTTCAAGGATATTTTTTTAAGGGGTGCGACGGCGTACAGCGGAGAAGGTTAATCAACACCCGTCCCTGACACTGTTACTGTATGTGCGACGCGACTGGCTGCACCTGCCTCCGGTTACTCTATTTAAAAACTTATAATAAAAAAAAATTATCGCGACGGGGGATATGCAAGTAACAATATAGAGAGGGCAAGTTGTGACGTGGATGCCAGTATATATATATTTTAACTTTTTTTTTTTCAGCCAAACCCCCAAGTACAGGATTAAAAAAATATTCTTACTTTTTTTTTTACTTTATTTCCTTTACATTAGAGCGCTTTCGGGTATAAACCCATCCTCAGTAATGTCTTGTGATTTATCTTCATTTAAATTTACACATATAACTACCATTCCACATCTTTTACACTTTGGTTACTTTCTATAACTTTGGTTATCGAGTAAAATATAAGAAATTCTAAACATTTACAGAACATATATTTTTTAGTCAAAAATCTTTTAAAAAGTTAAAAACATCCGCTAACATTTACGATTAAAGTTTTTTAATAAAATTTACCATTTTGTTTAAATTGTCTTTCAATTGTTTTATATAATGTTAATACAATATTACAGTTTGAATACTATATTAACATTATATAAAACAACATACTGAAAGAAAATTTTAATAAATTTTGGTAAATTTTATTAAAAAAAAAAAATTAAATTTTAGTAAGTGTTTTAAAGTTTTTAAAACATTTTTAGCTGAACAAATGTATGTTCTGTAAGGGTTTAAAATTTCTTATATTTTACTCAATAACCAAGGTTATAAAAACTAACCAAAATTTAAAGATGTTGAATGGTAATTATATGTGTAAATATAAATTAGAAAGCATTGCTGAGTATGGGCTTATGCTCGAAAGCGCTCTAATCTAAAGGAAATAAAGCCAAAAAAAAAGGTTAGAATGTTTATTCAATTCTGTACTTAGGGGATTGGCTGAAAAAATATATAGTTATTTATAGTTAAAATTTTACGTACAGAGGAATTATGGACTATAAAAAGATTAATTTAAATAAATTGATATATATATATATATATATATATATATATATGAAAGATAATTTATGACTTAATTCTGATTTATTTGTTAATATTTCGAAACAAAAGATTGACTGTTCTGCGTACTTTTTTAAATAAAATAAGAAACATTGCACATAAATTTTGGATGTTTTTTTAACATTTTTACTTTCCCGTCTACATAGGGCTACAGCAGAGTTACGGCTCTACAAGATAAAGTATTGTAATTGGTTCAATTTGCCATATACGGTTTTCACCGGATCTTGAGGTTTTGACACCTAAGAAACCCAAAAACTGGATGAAAATTTTCAGGTTGTTAATGTTCGTATGTACGTGTTTGGTGTCGGTTTCTAAATCACTTTATATCTCCAAACTACTTGACCGATTTTGCCAAAATTTGGTAAGATTACTTCTATATATGGCGCATTGATGCCATTAAATTTTCAACTTAAAGGGCAAGGGGCTGAGGCTACAGAGCAAGCTCACCCTCAATATTTCACCTAATTAAGGTTATATTTTTGTAAGGCACATTTGTTAAAAATTAAAAAATAACAATGTTTGCAAAAAATATTTTTTTTTCATAATCGCACCCCCACCTCAAAAAATTATGTTGTAACCGTCTGCTATGTTGTGACGTCACAGGTGAGCGGTAGAATTAAATAAATTAATAATATATAGAGTGTAAAGAAGTAACTCGGTGGGCCCCGGCCAGAGATTGAGTTTGAGATCCATCTCGAACTCAATCGCCCGGTAGTTTTAATACCTGATGCGATAAGTCTCGCGGCTACACCAGTTACCGACTCCACAAATGAAATTTGTTCTATGTAAGTTGTGAAATTACATTAGTTTTTTTTAGTGCCGACCGTCGCCGCCAGTTCCGCCACACCCCGTGCGAATTAAATACTGTATGCCCACGCGCTCTAGTTACAACCATCAAATTAAATAAACGTAAAATATTAAATTTAAATAAAATGATAAATATTTAGAATTAAATTTTCCTGTAAGCCGTGGATCAGAAACAATCCACCGTTGTAGGACCTTCCCGGAACCTGGCTTTAGCTGCGTGGCACAGTTATAGAACGGGAAAGTCCTACAATTGTGTCGGTAGATTTTTTTACCTTTAATCAATGAAATTTTCCAAATAAAAAATTACTTATCCTAAAATATTTAATGTTTAAACATTACGTAATTTTTTTTTTTTAATTTTCAGAGATTTAACATAAAGACGCGTCGTATTTAATCATCGGTAATTACAAAAAAAAAAAATTATAATAATATTACAAAAATAGATAAATCAAAAAAAATTATAATAATGCATAAACGAATCACAATATAGGACATTTTTAGTGTAATATAAATGTATGATTATAGAAAATTTTATAATTATATATATTTTTATTTCTAATTCATAAAATCTTCATTGAAAAATTATATAGGAAATATATAATTAGAAAACAAAAATTAATTTGAATATTGTGAGAAAATAAATAAAATAAAATTTAAAAAAATTTAGTTACTGAATACAAAGCAAGATCATAATGAATGAGAAAACATGAGAGAGAGAGAGTGAGAGAAAAATATTGAAGGACAAAACAAATAAACAGACAGAAAGACACGATGATGACGTCGATTTCGTCCGGAGTTGCTTAGCGTGACAAAGGCCGTGCAGAGCGTGCGATCCACTAGGCTGTATCTGGTGTGGGCAATTAAATCAAACAAGTGTCACTGAAGTTTATCAATTATTTGAAAACCTCTAGCAGCAGTCACACAGCGTAGGTGATTGCAAGCGGTTGTTCGCGAGCACGGTCCGTACATCCTCTGCCCGCTGTGCTGCTTTTGTATCGACACGCTATCGCACGCGTAAATTCAAACACGTACCCTACTCCCTCCGCGTGACTATATGTATCTCTTTCTTACTTCGCTGACACCTCTAATTAAATAAAACTCGAACTGCCCTATGTGCCCTCAACTGAATTTAATCCGCAAAACACATATATCTAACATATATAATAATAATTATTATTATTATTATTACAATACACGAATAGACTGCACAGTAAAATCAAAACAACTGTTCGGTAAAATTTATTTATAAAACTTTTTCGTTACCAAAACTCAAAATAAAATAACATTTTCGTGTATCCGTCATCCTACTATAAAAATCACAGTTTGACAACAGACAAATATCATATATATTACCTTCAAATAATTCATATCTTCTATTAATAAAAATATATACATAAAACAATTATTTTTTTTTAAATCCATTCTTTTAAGAATCATACTCCTCTGTATTACATGTAAACATATTTATTTAATTAGATCAACCAAAGTACAGAATAAATAAAGTAGGATGACTTACCTTATTCCAATATACATGCAGGAGCGCTTTCGCGATTTACTCGCTTCATCAGCTGCATTAAATATTCATCTGAAATTAAATTACAAATTGGTAAAATATAATAACATACCATGCATTTATTTATTCTATTGAAAATTTGAAAACTTTAATCTTTTTATTTTAAACTTTTATTCAATTAAACTAAAACTTAAACAAAATTTAAAAATATGAAAAATTAAGTAAAATTAAAAATTAAATTGTAAAACTTTTTTTTATATAAAAATATGAGGTCAAGGCATAAAATCAAATAAAATTAATTTTAAGTAAATCAATCATGCATGTTGTTCATTTACCTGAACATAATTTACTACACTCTTGATTTTAATTTGATTTTATTTAATAATTATGAAAAGATGCTCTCCAACTAGTAATATATACAAATATATATAAATATATATATATATTATAAATATAAATATATATATATTATAATAACTGCAAATCTGTAGGTACACAACTGTTGTCATAAATAAAATATCAAAAAAATATTTTTTTTAATCTTTTTTTTTTTTGTCTTCAGTCATTTGACTGGTTTGATGCAGCTCTCCAAGTTTCCCTATCTAGTGGTAGTCGTTTCATTTCAGTATACCCTCTACATCCTACAATCCCTAACAATTTGTTTTACATATTCCAAACGTGGCCTGCCTACACAATTTTTTCCTTCTACCTGTCCTTCCAATATTAAAGCGACTATTCCAGGATGCCTTAGTATGTGGCCTATAAGTCTGTCTCTTCTTTTAACTATATTTTTCCAAATGCTTCTTTCTTCATCTGTTTGCCGCAATACCTCTTCATTTGTCACTTTATCCACCTATCTGATTTTTAACATTCTCCTATAGCACCGCATTTCAAAAGCTTCTAATCTTTTCTTCTCAGATACTCCGATCGTCCAAGTTTCACTTCCATATAAAGCGACACTCCAAACATACACTTTCAAAAATCTTTTCCTGAAATTTAAATTAATTTTTGATGTAAACAAATTATATTTCTTACTAAAGGCTCGTTTAGCCTGTGCTATTCGGCATTTTATATCGCTCCTTCTTCGTCCATCTTTAGTAATTCTACTTCCCAAATAACATAATTCTTCTACCTCCATAATCTTTTCTCCTCCTATTTTCACATTCATTGGTCCATCTTTGTTATTTCTACTACATTTCATTACTTTTGCTTTGTTCTTGTTTATTTTCATGCGATAGTTCTTGCGTAGGACTTCATCTCCTAACACTTCTTCCACTCTCCTCTCAATTCTTCTGTATAGAATTCTACTTAAGATTTTTGATGCACGACTAGTTAAACTAATTGTTCTGTATTCTTCACATTTATCTGCCCCTGTTTTCTTTGGTATCATAACTATAACACTTTTTTGAAGTCTGTCGGAAATCCCCTTTTTCATAAATATTACACACCAGTTTGTATAATCTATCAATCGCTTCCTCACCTGCACTGCGCAGTAATTCTACAGGTATTCCGTCTATTCCAGGAGCCTTTCTGCTATTTCAATCTTTTAATGCTCTCTTAAATTCAGATCTCAGTATTGTTTCTCCCATTTCATCCTCCTCAACTTCCTGTTCTTCCTCTATAACACCATTTTCTAATTCATTTCCACCGTATAACTCTTCAATATATTCCACCCATCTATCGACTTTACCTTTCGTATTATATATTGGTGTACCATCTTTGTTTAACACATTATTAGATTTTAATTTATGTTCCCCAAAATTTACCTTAACTTTCCTGTATGCCCCGTCTATTTTACCAATGTTCATTTCTCTTTCCACTTCTGAACACTTTTCTTTAATCCACTCTTCTTTCGCCAGTTTGCACTTCCTGTTTATAGCATTTCTGTTACATATATATGCATATCAAATTTTATTGGAATATGTCATTCCGTTATTTAAGAGATAAATTTTTATTGAAAAAACACAAATTGTAGACTCAGGGAAAATGAAGCGAGAAATGAACTTTTCTGTTTATTTTGATGTGCTGAATCAATTCCTTAGATTTTACCAATACCTCTTGCGACAAAGTATGTTATCCTAAATAAGAGAGGTCCTAAATTAAAGAGTATAAATAGTTGTATAGTTCTAAAAGTTGTATCGGCTACCGCAAGATAGCACCATGACTATTAACAACAATAACAAACGTAGACGCCATTGTCATTTATATTGATCACATAATGCTTGAGTAGTTCTTTGTTTATTGCTTGGTAAATGCCATTTTCCCAAGAAAAACGAGTTTTCATTGTTGAACATCATTTTTTCCAGTCGTTCTTATGCACCTGTTGTAGACAAATTTTGTGGAAAATATCCGGATGTGTCGATGCCTAACAATTCAAACATAACGAGATTAATCGCCCGTTTTAGAGATTGCGCATCAGTTGCAGACAAGAAGAAAAGCGGGAAACCGGCCATTTTGACTGATGCTAAACTGACCGAGGTTAACAATGCAGCGGCTTTTCAAAAAGCAGCGCTTTTTGAAGGCAGATTTCATATGAAAGTGCTCAGAGAGCGATGAAGCGATCACGCTTAGTTCATATCATGTTCGCATTGTTTAGGAATTCAAGGAGCCGGATAAAGAAATGCGTATGTACTGTAAATGATTCGGTCATTTTTTGACAACTATGGAATTGCAGAGCTTGATCGTGTTTTCTTTACCTGAAAACCCCTTACCTCTCAGAAAATGAGAGTGCTGTATCACATCTTCGAATAGTGGGCTCTATTTTCTTTGAACCTACAGGGAACAGTGTTATGTACTAAGTCATCATTATACAGTTTATTGGGCTTTTTGAATATCATGAACGCGATTGTTGGTTCTACCATGCCACATGTCACATATCTCGTGAAACCACATTTTTTGAGCGAGGTTTTTTTGGCGAGCGTATCATCTCTAAAGGAATATGACCTCTACGTTTACCCTATTTGACGTCCCCAGATTTTTTCCTGTGGAGTAATCTTAAAGGAAAGTTCTGTAAAAACAGGCCACATACACTGGAGGAACCAAAGATGAACATAAGAACGGAGATTAACATCAATATACACGTGCTCCAAAAAATAGCCTCAAACATGATAAAAAGAGTTCATGCATTACTGAACGGGGCAGCCATTTTGAGGATATGTTGCAAAAATAAATAAATATTCTTAATATTATTACTTAATGCCTTATTTTTTTATTATTTTGATGTGCATGACTTTTGATTCTCTCTTCGATAAAATAATCTTCATAGAGGAAAACTTTATAGTTCTGTTTACCTTCAAAATGAAAATATAATAAAAATGAACTCGATAATTAAAAATTAACACAAAAAATGTAGTAATTATTGTAAATTGATAAATAACTGTAAAGAAAATAACTTTATTTTTTTTTATTACCATTTAATTATTCTTTTCTTTAAATTATTTTTTTATATTATTTGATTAGTTAACAAGAATGTTTAATTGAATAATAAATAAAAATAATGGCTGAGTAATTTGCAAGTGAAAGTTTTTATTTTTATATAGGCTTGAATGAATTTAGAAACCAACAGGGCAGGAAATAAGCTTAATCTTACTTTTAATAGGTCATCATTTTAAAATCCCTAAAAAAAATAATAATAATATTAAAAAAAAAAACACGAATAGGACGTAATTATTAGTTCAACAAGTCACGCTTTAAATCTATAGTATTACATTCAAATAATAAAATTAAAATAAGTGTATTTATTTATATTTCAGAAATATCTATTACAATAAAAGACGTAACTTGTGAGTAACTGGATAAGATTTTAATCAATAAAAAACGTTATTACAGGTTTTCATTTTAACTTAGTATATTATTCTTGAAAAAACTGTCAATGATACAAAATATATGTATACCTAAATTAGAGTATTCTTCAGGAAGAAACTCTGAAAATTAAGCTAATAATTATATTTCTTAATACGACTTAGATAACATTTATCTTTTCATACAATCCGCAATCGGAAGAAACGTGAGTGTAATCTATCTTTGCGGTTGGCAGTTTTAAAAACAAAAATTCACTGTGAAAAATAGGAAATCGATAAAGTCTTAATAGATATTCTATCCTAGATATGTATTTTTAAATTTAACATTATAATCCGTTACAAAATTATATATCATGGAATTTTAGACAGGTATAAAAAAAAAAATAATGAAGAAATGTAATCTTCGGTACGTATAAAAAATTTAATAAGCCTGCTTAAATTTATATTTAATCGACTTCAAATTTCCTGGCATCATAGTTCGAGAGATATGCTGCGAGAATGAAAGTATGTATCGGTTATAAAATGCGGTATGAGTTGTTTTTGTATTTCTCGACGTATCATGACACAGGGATCCCCCCCCCAAAAAAAAAAAAAATCTGGGGTAATGTTCATATGGATGTACGTGTATATTAACATTTTCTAGTTATTAATAACGTAGATAAAAAGCTATATAATTTCTATGTGTGTTAAGAATCAAACCAAAAGTTGATTTCAGATATCAACCAATACGATTAATTATTAAAAAAATCTGAAAAGATTTTCATAGCCAAAATTTATAATAGAATGCTCAATTCTTTTCACCCTTAAATTTGTAACAATATTTTTATTATACGATGATTTTTTTATGATATTTTTAATAACAATACATTTTTTTCATAAACAATAAATTATAATTATCGTAAATTAATAAAAATATACAGACATAAAAAAAAGAAAAGCTAAAGAAAACGTGGTAAGAATTACGAATTATTATTTTGACAACGATAGTTAGCAATTTAAAAATCATTCGAGTGTATAACGTTGAACTATGATTTAGGGAGGGAGTAATTGAAGGGTAGAAATTTTAGGAATTATGGAAAGAGAGAGAGAGATAGAGAGAGAAGAGTGGAGGAAAACGATGACGGTGTACGTTGTGACAGATTTCTGAAATGAGTTAAACCGACAGCAGCCCACTTGGAATAACGGTACGGTGAAGAGAAGTTTTGAAATGGAGGGATGTAATTCAAGAGAGAATCGTATTAAAGGAATAAAAGACATAAGAAGTAGAAATAGGGGAGTGATTGTATAATGAAATATGATTTCTTTGATTGTTATTGTTGACCTCCACTCTACTTATTTGAATTAATTTCAAGACTTGTCGTCGGACATTTGTCATTCTATTACATACATGCATTACCAGCAATTCTCCTGCTTTTAGATTAGTTGACCGTAGACCGGTTTGGTACATTAACTGAAGTACAATCGTGTAGTTTATTCATACGAACGATGAATTGAATATGTCAAGTACTTCTAATCACATTGTGGTCATTGCTAAACAATAATTATGCTACTCTGCAAAACGGTGCAGCTGCTTTATATGTCTATTACTATAAAGATCTAATTAACCATTTCACACGATTTTATTAATGTGTTTACTACAGTAATTTCTAAATAAAAGTTGTTATTTTCCCTATATTTTTTTAACAAAAAATATAAATACAACAGTACACGACTGAATAAAAAAAAAACATATTTACAATTGCATTTATTTATTAGTTAACGAGATATTTGTAAAAAAAAGTCGGTTGAGCGTTTTTCTTTATTTTTGAAAGATAAGTCTTAGATTCGTAGCAGACGAATATCAACTGATACTGTTGTTGATGATTGAACGTATTACGGAATATTAATTTATCATTTTTAAATTGGACAATTTTTAATAAAATTTACTGTAATAATATATTACTTATTAGATCGGTTTAAATATTCTACATAAAATATATATTTTGTATTTTTTTTTGTTTCAGAACCGAGCAACTATGTATGTAGTACATGTAAACAGCGACTACATTCAGCATGGCGACTGGTACAACACGTTCAGTCAAGTCACGGTATCAAAATCTACGTCGAATCGCCGGGCTGTTCTCCAAAGAACAGTTCCTCGTCCTCGAGCTGCTCTACAAGTTCGGGAAACGGGAACGGCGGGCCTACCAACCCCGCGGGGTCCCTGTCACTGCCACCTCCTGGCGTGGCCTCGCGCCTACTGCCCTCGCCTTTGGTAGACCCGCTGCACAGTCACCCTTTACATCATCCGTTTGGCGTGGGCGGACTACTGAGGATGCCCCTGGGGGATCCAACTCGCCACCCACCCTTCCCGCCCACCTCGGTCTCGACGCCTTTGGGACCTGGCCATGGCTCGGCGCAGACTTCGCTTTTCGCCCGCCCATCTAGTCACCACGAACATCATTTTCGAATGGAGCAATTGGTTTCTGAACAGTTCCGTCACCACGGCTTAGGTCTTGCAGCAGCAGCGGCTGCCGTCGCAGCTGCTGGAGGTGCACCGCCGCCGCATTCTACGTTTGGGCCTCCAAGTACCACCGAACTTTTGAGTAGAGCTACCAGCGAACGACCTACTCCATCAGTGCCACCGTCTCCGGCTCCGCGTACCAGCGTTCCACCTCCTCCGCCACCTCCTTCCCTTTCTATTCCTCTTGAACCCCAGCTGGACTTTTATTCCCAGCGTTTACGACAGTTAGCCGGTACAACTAGTCCTGGAGCGGCTAACGGAAATTCTTCACCTTCACCGAGAAAACTTACACCTCCTTTTACTAGTCCTAGCAATAATCCACAACAACCTCCGGCGAGCGCGGTAACTTCTCCCCTTGTGTTAACCACCAATAACACAAGTATTACGAGTAGCAGCAGTATAATCAATACCAATAATAGCAGTAACAGTAACAACAACAATAACAATAATATTAGTAATAATAATAACTCTGCATCTACAACAAATAATAATTTAACAGTACCTGGGCACCGACCCCAAAGCGTAACACCGCCCGAAAAACAATCGCAGATGGCAGAAGCACCCACAAGCAATTCGGTAGATTTAACATCAACACCAAGATCTGCCTCGACACCGCCAAATAGTGACAAACCGACAGATTTTTCTATTAATTCGAGCACAGTGAATTCATCCGGTGAACGAATTCGAGCGTGTGAATTTTGCGGTAAGAAATTCCGTTTCCAAAGTAATCTAATCGTACACAGGCGGACGCATACAGGGGAGAAACCTTATAAGTGCTCCGTTTGCAATCACGCTTGCACTCAAAGTTCCAAGTTAAAAAGACATATGAAAATACACAGAACATCGAACCGGGGAAACGGGGGGACCGGTGGCGAGGAGGCAACCGCAGCTGGCAACGGCGGCAGTACCAACTCGACACCGGATCAAATTTCTAACGAGGGATCTGTTGAGACTCTCGATGATGAATGCGAAGATGAAGACGATGACGAATTAGAAGAAGAGGAAGAAGAAGAAGAGGAAGAGGAGGAAGATATGGAACTGGAAGAAGAGGAAGGCGATGAAGATGACGATTTAGGCGGAGACGCACCCGAAGATCTAACGACAAAATCTACTTCGTCTACACCTCCTGATAATAGTGAAACCAATAAAATGTCTTCCAGTACGCCTAGACCGACTCCTACGCCGACGCCATTAGATAAAATTGCCACATCTGGCTCTCTTGTCGGAGAGTTGATGGATAAATTCGGATTAAGTAATATACAACAGTATAATGAAGCGTACAAACAAGCGCTTCAAGAAAGCGTCGGTTCGCACCAGCTACATATTTCAAGAAAAGATGATTTACTTCAGCGTTCTCCTATAATTTCTGATAATAATAATAAACCCTCAACACCGACGGGTCGAATACCTGAAAACGGTATCAGTGTTAAATCAGCAGCGTTACGTTTGAGAGAAGAATTTGCAAAAAACATTATATCCGGACAACCGCCGCTAGATCTTGTCGGTGGTCCGCACGGATTATTCGGACCGTCACCCTTTGATAATCCGTTTGACGCTACAAGTAAAAGACTCAAATTAGATTTAGAAAATCAACATCTCGGAAGGGGTCCTGGTGACAGAGATAGTTTATACGCCGGATTATGGTTGCCGGCTATGACAGCGCATCATCGTGATCATTTATACCCAGGCGGTGAATCGCCGATGGATTTATTGACGTCACGATCAAAAGGTAATTCCGAGAGCGCTTTACTAAAAAACGGACCTAAGCCGGGGCCAAGTGCTTCATTGGCGGCAGCGGCTGCGGCTGCCGCTATGAACCTTGGTCTCCCGGGACATACGTTAAAAAAAGAAAACAGACGAAACGATACGTGCGAGTATTGCGGTAAGGTATTTAAGAACTGCAGCAATCTTACCGTACATCGGAGATCCCACACGGGAGAAAAACCGTATAAATGCGAACTGTGTTCCTACGCCTGCGCTCAGAGTTCAAAATTGACAAGGCATATGAAGACCCACGGAAGATTAGGTAAAGATGTTTATAGGTGTCGTTTTTGTGAAATGCCGTTTTCCGTTCCTTCCACGCTGGAGAAACATATGAGAAAATGTGTAGTCAATCAAAATAACAAATCCGGAGGACATATGCTTCCTGCGATACTGAGCGGAGATGACGATTCGAGTGCGTCTGCGTCGAAAGACACCACATGACTTTTTCCCTGGGGTGGTTTCCGCCAGCTCCCCCTACAAAGCATTTACTGAGGGCGGAGATTCATCCCGGCCAAGCAGGAACGAACTAATTCTTCCTCGCCGTTGCTAAATTATTTTAACTTATTAAGATGCCTCGATTTTATTAAATTTATTAATAATATTAAGCCTTCTTATGCTAGTCGATGAAATTAAAAAAGAAATATTTGAAATAAGGAGCCTTTTTTTTTAAAAAAAAAAAGAAGCATAATTTTAAGAAAGCTATGGAGAATTGAGGTAAAGAAAAATATAATACAGAACTACCAAAAACGACATCGGTAAACGTAAATTAGCAATAACGTCCAATGTTATTGAAAGTAATTTTTATTGAAATTAAAAAAAAAACCAGCACTCAATAACTATCGATTAAATAAGTTCCATACAATTATTATTATTAAATAAATTTATGGTATTATTTAATTAAATTACTGTGCATGTAATTAATTTTATTTTCGTATTATAATTAAAATATATATATATTTAATGTAATTATTTTGGGACTTAAAATTAATTATATACTATTATGTTACGTAATATTGTTTTATTAATGTATTTAATGTGATAATTAAAAAAAAATTCTACTATTTTTGAGTGTTTATGTGAGAGAAAATTTTGCATTATTTCTCACCGATGTATACTCAATGTAATTATTGTTGTTTATATAATTATTATTATTATTATTATTATTTTAACTGATACCAAAGCAATTTTTATGTAAAATTATATAATAAAATATATAGTTTTTATTTAATTTTTTAATATCTCTAAAAATATTATTTTATTTAAAAATATGTACTTAAATAAATTGGTTGTCTTTGGTTAATTATTATTAAGAAAAGAAAATTGTTTTGTTAAAAATATTTCATTTTTGTATATTATAAATATTATTAATACATTTATATTATTACTACATTACAAAATAGTTTTCTTAATCTGTATATCATACTAGAAACTTGTTATTTGTTATTGCTTTGTAAAATTACTTAAAAGTTTTTCTCAGTTTTTCAACAGATTTAAAATTTATATATATATATATATATATTTTTTTTTTTTTCACTACATGACTTCGTAAAATCCGTTTATCCATAGATTCCTAATATACTCATTATTCTGAATCTATTACTTTTTTGAAATAATGATATCACGCCAATATATGGTTGATTTAGCTAGAAAAATACAAAACTAAAATTGTTTTAACAATTCGATGTTTTACTTCAATATTTTATTTTTAACAAGGAAAATTAAAAAAAAAAAAAAAAAAAGAAAAATGATAAATAAACCATTCCAGTACGTTTTCAACGGAGATCGTAGCTGAAGATGTATTCAAACTAGATTTTCTTGGGCAGAAATTAAGTAAATAATAATTATAAATATTAAAAAAAAAATATATTAATTTTTTTGTTTGTTTTATTAACTAATATTATTTTTCTATAAGAATAAGTAACAATATTTCTATACCCACGTAAAATATAAATCTACTGAAAATATTGTTTTATGATCATATGCTATTAATTTTTCTCCTTTGAGTGCAGATTATAAATATAACGTATCATTTCATTAAAAAAAAATTCGTGCGTACTTATGTACGCAAGTAAGAAGTTATACTTCCTTGGTGTGAATAAAAAAATAAGTTTTTATGCATTCAATCAAATTTGAACTATGTCAAACGATCGATAGACGACGTTAGATACCATGAATAAAAGTTTGAATAAATAACTTTGTTTAAATTAAATTAAAAAATATTTATTTTATACCGTTTAAAATATATTTGTTGTCAAATAAAACAAAGTTCATCGAATATATTTCGATTAGTGTAGTCCATTAATTTTTCGGATGACGATTGAATAGGTACGAGGATTATCATATGAAAAATACGATACAAATAGCTTTATTTTATAATAATGTATGTTATCAAAAAATTTGTTTTAGGTAAATATAAAATATTTATGCAAAATCAAGAATTTATCTGATGTGTGCTATTTTCTGTATCATTAAAATATATAATTTTACTCATAAAAAATAATACTTACATAAATAAACCTCAAATCTTGATAGATAATTTTCACAAAAAAAAATATATATATATATATATATATATATATACGCTGAAATATCAATAAATTTTTATGAATATGAACAAAAATATTCACGGTTTAAAATATCCGTCTTCAGAAATCCGTGTATATAAATATATATTTATTACGACTAAATTTCTTTTATGTTTACAATACGTGCTAATTACTTAATTACATTGAACTACTGACTGAATTAGACAATACACGCATGTGCGAACAATCTGATCCGCTTGGGCCTGCGCAAATTTTCATTGTGTGTTACATCGGCGCGCACAACTTCCGTAACTCGCTGAAAATATACTCCGATCAGGTTCTTCTAACGAGCCAAAAGAAGTATAACTTCAAAAATTAAGTAAAATCAGTTCGTAGCTTTCCGTTACGTTAGTATTATCTTTATTATAAATAAAATTATACTGAAAAAATTATTCAAGAAGCATCAATCAGAATAGCTTTCTTTAAGATTATCTATCTTTAACATATAACTGAATACAAACAATTAGTATAAATACAAAATGGGTTACATGTAAGACCGAATATAATCTTCTTTTTAATGGGGTAAACACACTTCACTAGTATATTCGACTCGATTAAAATTATATTGGAAACCACTCCTTATTTTTACCAATGATAAGTTGAGACTTATATATCAGATCTTCTTAGACGTTTGAATACGGAATGTAATAAAAGGAATCGGTTACATAATAATAATCTCGGGACTGATTTATTGGACAAATTGTTTTATTTCTTGATTCTATAAAATATAATTTAATAAAAAGCAAATGCTATTGAAAATTGATGATTTATTAAATAAAGTAATAATAGAAAACATAGTTTCCATTTAAGAAAATATTTATCAATTAAATAATTTCATTACATGATTCTCTCCAATTATAATGAAAAATAAAATGGATGTTCTACATATTGTGACTCAGTCAAACCTGGATAAACGAGGTTTTTTTTATTTAAATATATATATATATATATATATATATTTTTTTTTTTTTTCAAAAACAAGACCTGGAAATATTTTAATTACATAATTCCATTAATTTATTTTTCATTTATAATACAATACATTCCGCAGATTATAGCATTTCTTAATTTCTTACGAAAAATTCCATATCAAAGACTGTATTTAAATGTTAAATAAATAAAAAAACTAATTTTAATATATACACATTTTGTATTATTATATTATATTTTTCCATTAATACAAAATAAAAAATGATATATATATATTTTTTTGTTATTTATATAGTATTTTTAGATTAAATAAAAATCAAACATTATTACTATTATTAGATATGTTCTTTTTTTTAACGTGTTCTGAGTTTATTGTATTATTTTTAATTTCGTTATTGTTACATGTATTTTTATTAGTTTTTAACATTCTTTTTGTGTTTTGTTGGGAAATTTGCACCTGATTTTTATCATTATCATTAATATTATTATTTTTTTTAGTAATAAAATGGGGCAACGTTATGCCTTGCCTAGTTATGTTATTTTATGGGTTATCTATTTATTGTTGTATTATTATTATTATTATTATTATTATAAATATATTAGTGTAAATGAATATATGTATGTATGTATATCATTGTAAGAAATTTAAATGTACATAAATTAATGATTAAAAAAAAAATCTGTTATGTAAAATTTATATTATTATTAATTAATTAAAAAGACAACATTTTGTAAATAGTTAAATGATATAAATATTATATAAATATATATATATATATATCTACATGATTATTATACTTAAATATATATATTATGCATAAATAATATATATATGTATACTTTTAATTCGAATTGAGTGTTTCATATATTTATGATTATTTCCTTTATCATAGTTAAATAAGAAAAAGCTAATAAGTAATTAAAATAGAAAAATTCATAAAATGTATTATCAATTTACAATTGATAGAAAAAGAACTTTAAATTGTTAAACAAATACGAGGACAAGTTATGCATGTATTTATTGAAATTCGTAAAAAAAACTTTATATAATATATTGTTCTCAAAATTTAGTTAACACGAACCTAATTGTGAATTTTAGAAATATTAATAATTAAAATTTAATAAAAAATAATAACAAAACATGAAAAAAACTAGTTTAATAGAATGTATTAAATCCAAATAAATTTAAGGAATATAACTTAATTTTGGTATTTCTATAACAAATATACTATTGAAAAATTTTTATACGTAAAAAGATAATAAATGCACAAAATTCCCGAATATTTTTTTTTCTTTTTTGTCTATCGGTTAGCGTTTATAATCGGTGCCTCACAAAGGACAATAAATAAATTTGATTAATAATAATCTCATGAAGAGAGGTCCTTGACGAAATCCTTCATTAAAAGTAAAACACCTCGCATATAGAAAATCCACTTGTACGGGTGAGCCAAGTAAAGTTCAATCTTAACATAGCACTAGAAATAAATGACAGGAAAAAATGTCATCAATACTAAAATATAAGTAAACAACAGTATAGATAAAATAAGTATTGGTCGGTAAATAAAATTAACTATAATTCTTAGACTTCCAACGTGACGATCAATTCACAGTGACAGTCTCATCCTTTGTTCCCATTCTTAAATTTATTCTCCCGGTCACTTCTCTAGTTACATCTCCCAGGTCCAGTAAATGGAAACGTTTTAGTCGCCTGATGTCATCGTTGTTGTCCAATAGATTTACTGCCAGATAATTTACACGTTTCTCTAACCTCTGTTTGTATTGTGATCTAAATTTTTGGATATATTCGTAAATAAAAGATCGTGAATTTCTTTATCCCCTAACAATAAACGGCGCCTGTTATAGTCCTCATCGTAATAATAAATTGATTATAATCTAGTTTAATGAAATAAATTTTATACATAACGGTAATTCGACATTTTCAAGAATTTCAAAATCTTTTAGTAATGTTGAGATAAAATTAAACTATAATTTCATACTGGAAATAAAGTGTGGTACATTTAGAAATCTAGTAATAAGAAAAAGATTTACCACAAAGTTAATAATCCTTTATAAACATGAACTATAAATTTTCGTTTTTTTGTACGAGTAAAATTATACGTAGATGCAAAAACCAATAAAAAATAAATCACGAAATATGTATAGTAAAATGAAAAAAATGACTACAGTTTTTCTTTTGTAATTACATAAATTATTAATATATTTGTTAATATTGCTACAGATGAAAAAGGTTTTAAATTTAATTTTTTTTATATTTTTTATGATTTGATTATTTAGGGAAATAGAACGCGGTAAATTTATTTATGCTAAATTTTTATAACGGTAGCCTAAATCAAAAGTGTAACTGCATATTAATATGAAGTAAATTCTTAACGCACTAAGATTTTCAACTGATATTTTGAAAATTTGAATATCAAAATTTAAAAAAAATTAAAAGGTTTAATTAAAAATGTCTTCCCGAGTGATTACAAGACCAAA
The DNA here is from genome assembly GCF_047948215.1 of Lycorma delicatula. Lineage (NCBI taxonomy): Eukaryota > Metazoa > Arthropoda > Insecta > Hemiptera > Fulgoridae > Lycorma > Lycorma delicatula. Next base: position 99,401,709 of record NC_134464.1, on the reverse strand, counting down.
AAAATAATAAATATTTTGAATTTATTAATAGATTTTTCCAGTCAAATATAACATAATATTAATATTTGTAAAAATATATTTTTAAGAAATTTAAATAAATAAAAATGTAGTTTATCTCTTTACAGTTAAGGTTTCTGTCTAACGAAAACTTAAATTTCATTGCAATAAAATAGGGTTTTTCATGTACGAATAAATTTATATGTAGATGCAAAAATCAATAAAAAGTAAATCGCAAAATATGTATAGCAAAAAGAAAAAAATTACTACCGTATTTCTTTTTTAATTACATAAATTCCCATAAAAAAAATAAATTCCCCATAAAACCCCAACATTATTATTTTTATTAGTATGTTTTTCAACATTTAAAAAAAACCAAGACTTTTTTCTCTAGTAGACATGTTTACTTTACGATGTAAGAAAGATTTACTTTTTCAGTTAAATAGAAATAAATAAATTTCGTTTAATTTTTTTATAAGTATATCATTATAGGTTATACTATCTCACTTAAATTTGTTGAAAATAAAGGTGAAATTTATACAATATATAACGAATATTTTATCATATACTTGTCCTCAATAAAAAATGTATAAATTTAGTTCAATTAGAAAATATTTTAATAGTCTAAACTGCTGTACTTAAAAATTGTGATTTTATACATTTACGAGTTAATAAATAAATTATTACTTGATTTTAGGGTGTATGAATATCGTTTTTGTTTAGAAGTCATTAACTTCCAATAAATTACAATAATGTATATTCGGAAAAATACGTTAAATGTATATAATTAATATTATTCGTTTTATGTATAAATTATTACATGTGTAAAAAAAAATTATAAATAAATATGTCATTTTCAGAAAATTTTTCAACAATTTTCCCTCTACCACCCCACCCAGCTATTATAATTATACTTCCATTGTAATAATGATAGAAAATTCTACACAGGGTAAAAGTAATATATAATAAAATTACTGTAATTATTTCTAATAATAATAATTTCTAATATTATTATTATTGATAATAAATAAATAAATAACTATTTATTAAAATGTAGATTCTATGTGTCACGACATTTTATAATAATTATATTATATAGATTTCCAAAATTATTGTAATTAATTGTAAAAAAAAATTATATTAATGATTTAAATTAATTCATAAATACTATTATAGTGACCGATTGTAATATTAATGTCAGGGTAAAAGAAAAAATGCAAATTACTTATATTTCTTCCTTTTCATTAATAATAAAAATATTCATAAACTTTTTTTTTTATTATTAATATTGTTTGAAATTCTAAATACTGAACAGAATTTATGTTTTACGATAAATTTTTATTCATAAAGGAAAAAAAGATAGTACTTAAAAAAAACCTGCTGTAAATTTATAATTCCTAATTATTTTGTATAAAGATGTATTTTTAATGATTCATCGTGTATTACGTAAGCTCATTTTATTTTTTAATATTATTCTTGTACGTAATTATTATTTAATAATTTATTACATAAATATAGTTTTAATTTCTAGAAAAAATATATAAGCACAGTAGCAACTGTCGCTATGGAACCCCATGTCGTCAGTTCAATATGTTCCAATACTGTGTTATAGCGAGCTCATTCGGAACTTGATCTACGCCTCGCTTTCCTAGAAACCATGGCAACGTGATGAACTGACAACGTGCGTTACCATATCAACACTACTATTCTAATCAAACTCAACGTCATCTTTCTTACCTTTTTTCTAGTTATTACTACTATATAAATTATTACTTAAAACGAGTATTTAATTATTATTCGATCTCGCGATATTTTTTTTAAAATTATTTTATTAAAATTGTTATAAATTATTCCTGTTTATTATTTTTTATATTTTATTAATTTAATAAAATATGTATACCATTAAAAATAAAGTGCTTCGTTTTTTATTTAGAAAAAAAATAAATAAATAAAAGTTTAGTAATGTATACTTCAAAAATGTTAATTGTGTTATATTTTTAAAAAAAATATATAATAAATACACAATAGGGTTAATATTTTTATTTAATATCAATCGTTAAATTACATTCGATTCTAGATTTTTTTTTTATATATTACTTAAATTGTTTTAAGTTATTTAACATAAATATTTTTAAAAACTCATACAATATTTATATGATTTGAAATAAATTAAATTTTTAATATTGTAAATTATAATATGTAATAGCTTATTAGGAAATTGTTCGTAATAAAAATTTTAATTTTTTAGTATATATTTTGTTCTGTTATAAAAACGTTTTGGCCAAATAAGTTCCTTTATTAGGGGGGCCCAAAAATCAGGGTAACCTATAAATCAACCCCCTTTTAATAATGTAAGTAGTGTGGTATATAAAAAAAAAAAATAAAATAAAATAAAAATGGGACGTAAAAAATGGACATATTGTAATAAATATTGTTATTTAATTATATTATTATGAATTATTGATCGCGTGTGAAAATCCTATTTATTAATAAATTAATTTTATCTACCCATAATAATAATAATAAGAATAACATTAATCAGTAATATTTTCTGTAATTACGTATGAATTGGATAAGTTACGATTGTTTTTTTTTTGCCATTTATTATTATAATTATTATTTTTTTTTATTATTATAAAAAATGTGACTGTTTATTTATTTATTATTACTATTATTATGAGAATGAATTATTATTAATATTACTTATTATTATTATTACTGTACATGTAATGTACCAAATTTATTTAAATTTAAGTATGTAGAATTGTGTATTTATGGAAAAAAATGATTGTGAATGATAAATTTTGTTTTTATTTAATTAAAAATACCTTTCATCTTTACCATACTTGTATATATATATATATATATATATATATATATATATAGAGAGAGAGAGAGAGAGAGAGAGAGTTATTAATGCGAATTAATTACTAACAAAGAAACTAAAATTTTAATATTTAGAAAAATCTGAAACGTTCTGATTTCATACTCCGATTTGGCAATTGAATTTTTCATATTATAAATAATGTTTGTGTAATATTTTCTCATTTAGAAGATACTGTAAGTTTTGAACGAATATGTTTGAACCAAATAAACTAAACAAAATGGACTAAAAAATTGAAACAATCTTATCAAAGGAAAGAGCGTTTTTTCAAGAAACATTCACTTTATTACTAAAACTATGGTAAAATATGACAAGCAATAAAATTCATCAAAGTTTCGTTCAAACTGAAAACACCTGTTTTCAGACATGGGAACGTTTTTTTTATCCTCTGGAACCAGCGTAAGGTATACTTCAGAGGATATGAAAAAGTATTGCCAGCCCATCATTTTAGAAACACTTTCAGTGAATTTGTTACTTTTTCACGAAAAACTATTGAACCAATTAAACCAAGATGTTAAACGTTTCCAGATGGTAGTCATTTTAATGACTTGCTATAACAACCAGCTTTTATGTTCTTTGCTTATATTCAAATTTAATATTCCAAACCATTTGTCAAATTGAATCTGCAGACCACTGGCAGTATTTGAAATTAATTTTCTACAAAAAAAGTTGTTTTGTCTTTTTCTATATTTCATTTGGTTATGGAGAAAAGTAGCTTTAAATGTGATACGGTGCATTGAAAGGCGACTCAATCGAACAACCACTGGCACTGTTACTGTATTTGCGATGTGACTGGTCGCACCTGCCAACGGTTGCTAGGCAAAAAAAGAAAAACTGAAAAATGAGAAAGAAAACACGATCACCTCCTTGAGTGTTTTTCGGGTAACGGTTAGAACCATGAAAAAATACCTTTTACCCGTACTAAGGACGGGTAACTAGCTATAACTACTACTTTTAAAGTAGGACACTGACTGTATAGAAACCCGCATCACTCAGAGTTTCGAGTACTGTACTGACCAAACTGTTCTGCAGAAATTACAATACACTGAAAGTTATTATAAAATGAACAGGCTTTAATTGTTATTCATAAAAATTATTCTTACAAATATGGGGATAATGAATACAGTAGTAGTCCAGAGACCGTAACTCCCTAGCTAGACGAGAAGTGCGAGCAAGCAGCTTTCTCTGACCAGCCAGTAGCCGTATAAATTTGTTCTCACAAAATTTTCTTTTAAACAATGATTTCTTTTTTTATTATCGACAGTCTTCAAAGAAGAGGCTATTTTAGACAAAAATTAAAAAAAAAGTAATTTATTTATTTTTTTATAATAAATGAAAGCATCACTAATAATATCGATCTTATATCTGCTATTATAAACAGTAACCCAAAAGACAAGGTGTCGATTAATTTTTTTATTCGAAATCTACAACTACAATACTAGCAAGAATACATATTTTTATTTATAAATCCATGACATAACAATTGGTTGATTTTTAACATTTTTTTATTTTTATTATAATTATTTTTTTAAGTAATCATTTTCGAAAAAATTACCAGTTAACTGAAAATCGGGCCTATTAATTAGGAAAGTATCCAGACCGGATAATTTTTAAATCAATTGGATTAACAAAAAATATAATTATTAGTAAACTAATTGTGCATATGTTTAAATTTTTTTATAAAGAAAATTAATTAAAAGAAAGACTTCACTTTACTTCTTTTTTTAAATTTCAGAAATAAAATAAAATAGAATAAAATAAAGAGAAATAATTTTATCTTAAATTTATAATCATTATTTTAAAGCGATTTATTGGGCGCTTAATTCATTGATAATGATAATAACGAGACTAACACAAATAGATTAATCGATGTTATTCTGATTACCAGCAGTTATAAATTATCCTGAATCAACTCCCCGGAACAAAATTCTTGTAAAAAACAATTTCTATGTTTAAAATTTTATAAAAGATAAAAGTTTTCTAAAAACAAACAATAAATTAACATTTATATATATATATATCTCGTCTTCTCCAACCAGTTTTCCAGCTACTGCCAGGAATGGGTGTATTTTGTGTGTGTGTATAGACAAACGCAATTTCATATATATATGAATAAATAAAAGCTGACAACAAAGTTATTACTTTCCTAGTACTGGTTATTTATTTTTATAAAATGAAAAAATAATGATAAAGTTTTAAAATCTCAAAAATTCGTAATTATTTTTACTTTAATCTACTCTCCTCACGGCCAAAACCACTTCCCAAGAAAATAATTTGATTAATCTACATTAAATGAAGAAACTAAAAAATTCCACCGATAAATGCACAACCAATTACCTAGGAACGTTTGTTGAGGTTGAGTATGAATTATGACATTATTTTACGGTAATAATATTATTAAAAGTTTAAATAAATCTAAAAAGACATGAAAAATAAAAAAAAAAAAATATTTTACAACTTATCGGCTCCTCCACCCAAAATATTTCCCCCAAGTTTTTTTGGGGGCCAATTGCAGTACTACTGTGCCTAAAAAGACAAAATTAATTCAGTTAAAAAATATTCAATAATTAACAAAATTTCTTTGGTTGATTTTTGGTGAAGGGAGAGTTTTGGGAGAATCTTTTTTTAAATGGTAAGATAATTATCTGGAGCTCCCATCGGTTCGTGAGATTACACAGCAGCGAGTTTACACAATCATGTAAACCACTTTGCAATTAATCTACTCGATAACAGCAGAGACGTCCGACGGTTGAAACGAGCCCATGTACTCGACTTAGGGTCTGCGTAAAAGTTTGGAATCTAACACCGTTAAGTTTAGTGGTGTCGTATCTAATATCTTGTTACTTTTCCTTCTTTTTCTTCTTTATTTGTTATTAATGTTCGTTTTGCGGACTATATGGTGCTGAAATTAATGGTTTGTGATTTATGACTGAGATTGAAATTTCATATTTGACTTTAAGTTTGCTTGCAACTATTTATTGTGCATTATTTATTTTGGGGGTTCCTTAAGGACCTTCTTATCACGTGCTTTTGTCAGGAAACTTACTTATGGCTCCGCAGGAGAGCCGATTGTAATTATAATTGTTATTAAACAAACAAAAAAAACAAAAAAAAAATGGTAAGATAATTATGCACGCCTGTGCCTAATTAATAAAAAGTGTTTGCAAAATTTTGATATAATGGAACCCAAATATCTACTCCATCCTTTGGAGATACTGACTCCAAAAATTTACCATGAAATTGCCCAGTTTACACATGTCTGTGTGAAAAATCTCATCAAAATTGGTTTATCCAATCAAACGTTATTAAGCTTCAAATACATCAACACACGTACGTACAAACATTATCCCCCCACTATTTTTTGGTTTCGGAGCCTGGATCATGAAACGTCGATAAATGAGAAAAAATACCATACCTTATTACAAGGAAGTCTTGTAATCGCGAAAAATTTCGGTTTTCAGATTTCAACGGAAATATCCATTTTGACCATTCCTGAATCCAGTTTGACAAGTTTCGGTGTGATATCTGTACGTCCGTGCATGTATGTAAGTATGTATCTCGCATAACTCAAAAACGATTAGCCGTAGAATGTTGAATTTTGGATTTAGGACTGTTGTAACATTTAGTTGTGTACCTTCCCTTTTGATTGAAATCGACTGGATCAAAAGTGTAAAAAAAACCCCAAAATTCAAAAAAATTGGATTTTGGACTTTTTCGTAACTGCAGTAATAAATCCTTACTGAGAGCATTTTAATGAAGTATCATATGTTGTACTTATTTTCACTGGATCTAAGTTATAGCCCAATAAAATTTTTTTAATTAAATATTTGGATCTTATAAGGGGAAGGCACATCGGTTCGAATCCGACTTCATTTCCGACTTTTTTTAATTGGAATATATTGATTTATTAATAAGTATTAACTTCTGATTGAAAAAAGTTTTACAATAAATAATAATTCAATAATAAAAAAAAGAAAATTATTTTTAAAAATTATAATAAAATATATATATATATATATATATATATATATATACAAAATGATTTCTTATATATATATATATAAGAAAGCAAGATCTGAACGGATGAAGAAATACTGGACAGCTCGGAAGAGTAAAATAACACGCTTTTCTCAGAAAATATCTAAAATAACTAAAATTGACTTAAGTGGTCCCATGTTGGCCGTAAAATCGTAATAATAATAATAATAATAATAATAATAATAATAATAATAATAATAATAATAATAATATATACAAAAAATACCTGTAATTTTATTGGCGTAAAAGGAAGTCATGTAATGTCCACATCAGATTTTTTGACTTGCTATACTTTCCTTCTTGCAGCATAGCTCTAGACCTATGATATCAGGAAAATACATAAGTATCAATAAAAAATAAAATAAAAAAACAGCTGAGCGTTTAAAATTACTGTAAACATTTTACAAAATAAACATTATTTTTTTTAAATTAAACTAAACGATTAAATAAAAATAATCTAATTTTTCAAAATGATAAAGCTCTTTTATTAAAAAATTATAATGGAGGAAATACCAGGTTATGAAATACGCGTCAGCAGGTCCCACCTTTCCAACTGCTCAAGACAGGCAATCAGACCTGACCGTATTTAACAATTCGATATGAAAAGTACTTACCCCAGCCTTTTGATCTCAGACAGTTTCTCTATCACCAAGAAGTAGGCCAGTCTGTTCCGAGGAATCTCGGAACGGAAATAGGATGCGGCGTTCCTTGGCTGCATGCTTTTCTATAAAGATTCAATATTTATTTCCTGGAAGATGTAAACGGCACCAACATACCGAACTGCTACGAATCAACCTAGCGAGATAACTGAGAAAAACACACACATCAATACAGACGCCTCTATCTCGGGAGGGGGTGTGACTGTTCAATAATATTCTGATAACGAGATAATATATAAGCTTAGTGCCTATTCCTCTGTTTTTTGTTTTTTTTGTGAGGCCTACGCAATTCATACTGCCGAGTGTTATTGAGACCGACCGGCAGTGACGTCAGCTTCCTGATAATAACTGACTCTATGAATGTATTTGAGAACTTGAGACGATCTGAAGCCATTATTCAAATAATCAATAGTATTTGTAATTGGGTCCCAGGTCGTTGCGGCATTCTTGATAACGATCGAGCTGATAAGATTGCAAAGAGAACGGCAACAAATATCCTTCGATTAGAATAAACATGTGAGATCGACTATATGAAGACAGTCTGTGCCGAGCTACGTGCTCAGTGGAATAAGTTCTGGCTGCTGAGTCCACCCACCGCCTTACGTGACATCGGAGAGGACGTCTTCAAGAAAATTTTTATCCCAAACAACAGAAGAGACCAAGTCTTCCTAACTCGGCTGAGGATTGGGCACACAAAGGTAATCTACACCCATTCATTTGGCTCTTCTCAACAGAACTGTGAGGCGTGCAATGTATAATGGTCAGTAAACCGCTTATTCATAAATTACCAATGTTCGGGTTTTTTTTCCTGTTTAGCCTCCGGGAATCACAGACACATATTACTTCAGAAGATAAATGAGAATGATATATATGAGTGTAAGTGAAGAGTAGTTTTGTACAGTCTCAGGTCGATCATTTCTGAGATGTGTGATTAATTGAAACCCAACCACCAAAGAACACCGCTATCCGCGATCTAGTATTCAACTCCGTATAAAAGTAACTGCCTTTACTAGGATTTGAACGTTGGAACTCACGACTTCGAAATCAGCTGATTTGTGAAGACGCGTTCACCATTAGACCAATCCGGTGGGGAATCAATGTTCCTGTCCGTTTGATGAAAAGTAAACCTGGGTTCAGATATGAGGGTTTTATTAAACCGGAAGATATACGTTAAAAGACTGTTGCGGTTCCTCTCTGATAGTGGATGAAGAACTCAATTTAGCGGTTTTGCTTAAGCGAGATCCTTTACATAATACTGTGTGCGCAGTGAAAATAGTCTAGTGGTGTTCCAATATTTGTTTTTCATGTTCCAGTTTGTTATCCAATGTTTAGTGTTTATTGTGTAATTATTTATGATCGTTTAGTTTTATTTAAGTCGCTAATTACTAGTATTGTTGATGCGGCTATAAAAAAATAAATATAAAAAAAGTATTTTATTATATTTTTGTCATTTTATTATGGACAGTAATAAAAATGATTTAATTTAATTTTTTATTCAAATTAATCCATAAGTTATTTATTTTGAATAAATAATTAAATTTTAATAGGTAAAAAATTAAGCTATAAAATTGAAAACTGTATGATTAGATAAATTAAAGAGAATAAATTCAAATAAAATATTTAAATTTTTAACCAGTGTTTTAGAATATATTGTAACAAAAACACTGTAACAAACACAATCTGCATAAAAAAAATTATTTAAACATACTGGTTAATCATAAATAATAACTGTGAAAATTTTACAATACATATATAAAACTGTTGTTTCTTTTATAATAATTCATTATTATTGGATTCTTTCCAAAGAATGACCGCTAGTAGCTGTAGTAGTAATATATTACAACTCACATGGCATTAAATATTTGGTGCCAAATGTTCTTTTCTGAGGGTTTTAGATTACAGTTTTAAAAATTATTATAATTACTATACATCATAGTTTTCGAGGGTATTTTTATACCATACCTTTGAAGGCATTACATGTTAAGATATTTGGAGCTTTGTATTTAATACCTTATATATATATTATATAGGTATTTCATTCCTTTAAGGTGGAACAGGCTTCAGAAAACTTATGGAGTACAAATGGAAGAACAAGGTATAAGTTCCATAAAATTTCAAGTAAACCTTTCATCTGTTCTTGAAATATTATAAGGATAGTAGTACAAATATAAAATGTACATATCCATTAGTACAGTAATACAAATCCATTAAATGGCATACTTGATGTCTAGCTTGATGGATACGGTCAGGTATTTTTTGATCCGTGTATTTGCTGTTATAATTGCACTTTTTGTTATAATTTTGTAGATTTTTGTTTGCTTTCCGTTGTTTTGTATTCATTTTAGTTGTTTTTCCCAGTTTTTGTGTTTCGCAACAGTTTGTTTTGTTTATGTTTACCTATATTTAGTTGTGCGTAATTTATTCGTTTTCGGTGTTTTCTAATTACGTTTAGTTTTGATATATTACATTAATTATCTGCGGGAAGGTTGGGCATGTCAAGATGAATTGCCAGAAGGAAGCCCGCTGCACTTCCTGCAAAACCTCTGGCTACGCTTTGGGGGGCCGAAGTTGCAGAAATGTATACCGGAATTAAGGTGAGCTCGCTGTGAGGTGTAGAATTATGGTGGCTTCGATCGAGATAGCCTCGTCCAGGAGGGGTGGACGCTCCGGCGTCTCATCAGCAATGAGTGGACGGGGACTCCTGTCAGAGCCATGGGGTGGTAAATCAGACCGTAGTCCCGGCGGGGGATCCTTCTGGGAGTTCCTCGGTAGAGGCAAGACGTAAAGATCGGAGTCCCGGTGGAGGGATCTCTTCTGGGTTCCCTCATTTCAGGCATGACGAATAATCAAAAGACCGGGTCCCGGTTACCTGGGTCAGACCTTGAGTTCTGCCGAGGTAGTTTGAGGTGAGGGCTCCCTCCCGGAGCTATAGTTAAACTTTATTGCCGATCCGGCTCTGGGGGACGGGATAAAGGAGAGAAAAATAAAATGCGATAAAAAATATTCTTAAAAAGAAATAAACTTAATTCAATAATATGTAAATTATTCTATTGTAATATTATTAGTGTTAAAAGGTAACGTGTTAGTAAATTTAATATATCACCTTTAAAACAGCCGAACGTACATAGAGAGATGTATTGATACAAGTGCCGTTAAGCTTGCACGTGTTTTTATATGTATCTGTAATAATGAATAAGCCTACGTGTTTCTTTTAACTTAAATAATATTTTAACCTTATTGTATTAGATAATTAAAATAAAGTTGAAAATAACGAATAAAATTAAATTCTAATTTTTATTTTAATAAAAAATGTGAAGAATACAGAAGAATTAGTTTAACTAGTCATGCATCAAAAATCTTAACTAGAATTCTATACAGAAGAATTGAGAGGAGAGTGGAAGACTCAAAAACACAAAACCAATTTGGTTTCAGGAAAAGTATAGGGACAAGGGAAGAAATTTTAGGCCTCAGATTAATAGTAGAAGGAAGAAAAAAAAACAAACCAACATACTTGGCGTTTATAGACCTAGAAAAGGCATTCGATAACGTAGACTGGAATAAAATGTTCAGCATTTTAAAAAAATTAGGGTTCAGATACAGAGATAGAAGAACAATTGCTAACATGTACAGGAACCAAACAGCAACAGTAACAATTGAAGAACATAAGAAAGAATCCGTAATAAGAAAGGGAGTCTGACAAGGATGTTTCCTATCTCCGTTACTTTTTAATCTTTACATGGAACTAGCAGTTAATGATGTTAAAGAACAATTTAGATTCGGAGTAACAGTACAAGGTGAAAAGATAAAGACGCTACGATTTGCTGATGATATAGTAATTCTAGCCGAGAGTAAAAAGGATTTAGAAGAAACAATGAACTGCACAGATGAAGTCCTACGCAAGAACTATCGCATGAAAATAAACAAGAAGAAAACAAAAGTAATTAAAGGTAGTAGAAATAACAAAGATGGACCACTGAATGTGAAAATAGGAGGAGAAAAGATTATGGAGGTAGAAGAATTTTGTTATTTGGGAAGTAGAATTACTAAAGATGGACAAAGCAGGAGCGATATAAAATGCCGAATAGCACAAGCGAAACGAGCCTTCAGTAAGAAATATAATTTGTTTACGTCAAAAATTAATTTAAATGTCAGGAAAAGATTTTTGAAAGTATATGTTTGGAGTGTCGCTTTATATGAAAGTGAAACTTGGACGATCGGAGTATCTGAGAAGAAAAGATTAGAAGCTTTTGAAATGCGGTGCTATAGGAGAATGTTAAAAATCAGACGGGTGGATAAAGTGACAAATGAAGAGGTGTTGCGGCAAATAGATGAAGAAAGAAGCATTTGGAAAAATATAGTTAAAAGAAGAGACAGACTTATAGGCCACATACTAAGGCATCCTGGAATAGTCGCTTTAATATTGGAAGGACAGGTAGAAGTAAAAAATTGTGTAGGGAGGCCACGTTTGGAATATGTAAAACAAATTGTTAGGGATGTAGAATGTACAGGGTATACTGAAATGAAACGACTAGCACTAGATAGGGAATCTTGGAGAGCTGCATCAAACCAGTCAAATGACTGAAGACAAAAATAAAACTTTATGTTATAGATATATATATAATTTTAAATATTTTCTAAGTAAAATTATGCCAAAATAGAAAGTATTTTCGTAAAATATATTTTAAAACCTTTTCAATTTATTTGTAGACTAAAAATACCCGAAGAATATTTTACACTTTAGAGGAAATAAATTTTACATGAAATATATAATTTAGTCGTAATTTTTTTATGAAATAATTTTAAATTTAACAATATTAATTAAAATTAAAAATTAAAATTAATAAACTAAAATATAAATAAAAAAATAACTGAAAAATCCTATTGCTGTAATAATAGATCTATTTGATCAAAATAACAAATTGAATTTGCGTGATCATCAGTCTGTAAACGATAAATCAGCGGATTTTTTTCCCATATAAATATTTTACAACCTCAGTTTTCCAATACATCTACATTACTTCAACCAACCAGATTTGTTTTTTTACAATGAATATACAATAAAATTATTCTCGTAACTTTATTTATATATGTAATATTATTTTATTTTTATATTCCGTGGTTATTAGCAACCAATGAATGCCAGCAGTATTTTTAAAACCGTAGACGACGTTATTTAACATCGATAACGTATGGGAACCATTATATATTATGTATAAACATGACTTTATTCATTTTTACTCATATTGTTATTAGACATCTATAATTTCCAGATGAAATTTTCTCTTAGATATTCCAGGTGTTGGAAGAACCATCATGTTGTAATAAGGAAACGTACAATATATTTATCATTTTAACCATAATTATCTAATGTCATAGAATAAGTGTAATTTACTTTATGTACACGAATAAAATTAAAATTTTTCTCTCGTAAATATTTTTTAATATTTTCATTATCTTTCAGTAATTACTAATGTGATATGTTGTATTTATTTATTCAACATACATAGTACAACATTTTACGAAAAAAAATTTATAAGTTATCGACCCGATTCGAAACAAAAGCACAAAAACTTGCAAAATTATTACCAAAATAATCATCCCATTTTCATTAGGCAGAGAGAGAGTGATAAGTGTTCTGGTTCTCCGGTTGTCTTATCACTGTACCAGTGGTACTTTTATGCTGTTAAAGTTATACATCTTAACACCAAACCCACTAAAATGAGGATGACATTTCGCAGTAACTTCACTCTGTTTTTTTAAAGAAAATGAATGGATATGTTTACAATGAATATTACTCTAAGAGAAAGCAGCACTTGACGAGTGATTTTTTATATATTCTAAATAGACAAACAAGGAAAGGTGTCAGCATGGGAAGGTCCACTGGAAGGCCGAAGAACGCGACCGGAGGGGGGGAACTGAAAGACAGCTCCCTGCGGAGCCGTCATTCATTCGCGTTTGCGCAACTGGGCGGTGGTGATGATGCACGGAGACTCTGGCTTCCCCCTTGCCCAAAGGCACCTCCTGAGGCCGTGTAGAGATTGATTACGAATCCGGTCTCAGGATGGACAGTTAATGAGGTGGTTAGGTTTAGTCGGTAGGGCGCAGGCATACATACGCACTTTAATAACAACTAGCGGAACATGTTGGCTGTCCGGCACTTTGTCCGTAAATGGGATTCCTCCATTAGAAAAAAAAAGACAAACAAATAATTAATATACGTATGGCTTATATGGAAAAAAATTCAATAGTTAAAACATGGAAAAAATATGTAGATTTTTAATATTCTGACAAAAAGAAAATTAATTTTATGTAGTTTTCCTAAGATTTATAATATATTTTTCTTTATACCGGTTGTCCCAAAAAACATCCTGGGTTTCAAGAACGAATAAAGTTTTTATTTTCTAATACTCAATTGTATTTTATGCGTAAACTTGAAGCGACAACAATTAAGTTTTAGTTTACACATTCTCGGTCAGATAGTAGTAATTGCACAGGCAAGTTATTATGAGCCCCGCCTTCAGTATTATAGGATCACCACAAGAGAAATCACAATACTGTTTCGAAGAAAAAAGGTTAATGACCGTCGTAGAAAGAAATTATACACGAATCTATCGTAGAAATTCTCCGCTTGTCAAAAGCATATATACGTGGTGTGAACAGTATTTGGAAACGGAAGCTATTTGAAGGGACACTCAGCAGATAGGCCTAAAACAAGTGCTGAAAACACATGGAAAGTTTTCAATATTTTTCTAACGAAGTCCTAAACATTCAGTACGTAACATTCATAAAAGCCCTGTCCATGAATCGCAAGCGATCGAATCTTCGAACTCATAAACTGCAGCTACTTCAAGAAATTAAACCTAACGATAAATTAGATAAATTATGAAGAGCTAAATTTTACACCGATCGTGTAAGATTTATTTTCTGCTGATGAAAACTACTTGCAACGGATTTTATTTTCTAATAAAGCATTATTTAACGTTCTTGGAATGGTTAATCGCCGTTTGTCGATAATTGGACTCAGAAAATCCATACGAATTTGGAATTAGTCTGCAACTGTCTTAAAGTGAATATCACGCGTAATCGAATTATTGCGCCACATTTTTCTATAAACAGACTATTTTGGGCATAATTTACTCGAAAATTTTAGAGAGCTTTGTGTTTTAGCAGACGGAAAATATTGAATGCCTAATTTACCAACAGAATGGAGACTCTTCATAACATGTAAAAGTTGTGTGGTTGCGTTCAATCAAGTTCCTGGAAGGCTGTGTAAGTGGAGAAGCCCCCATCGTATGGCTTCCGCAAAATCTCAGCTTGACGCCGATGGGTTACTTCTTTTTGGATTACATAAAAACATCGCATAACCAGAAAAAAATCCAGTCACTTGACCACCAGTTCCGAAGAGTAACAGCAGCCGTGGAAGCGATTCATGCAAAATGCTCGCCAGAGTGTGAAATGAAGTGGATTATAGTTTGACATTTGCGGGGAGTAAACTAGTCTCATATTCAGGTACATTAAGAGGTAGAGAAAACTTTAGTTTATGTGTACTTTCATGTAATTAAAGATGTACATTTTTAATTTTAAATATAATAAAGTAAATTTAATTTAAAACCTCGGAGTTTTTTTTTTGGACACTTACACTGACCTGGAAAATATACGATGAAACTTCCATTTTTTTTTAACAAAACGTTTCTAATGTAAAACGATATGGAAATGTGATATTCAATTATGAAGACACAAAGTAAATCCAATTTACAGTACACACCTAAAAAGTGAGAGATTTTTATTGCTTATCATTAAAAAAGTCAATAGCAAGATATTTCTGAAGGTTAAAAATGTTTTTTTGTTAAAAAATAAGTTATTTTATGATTTCTTTTAAAAAAATTGTTTGGTTTTTCTATTGGACATTGTATAAATAATGGTTTATATTGGATGACCGAGTGCGAATGAATGTTTGTACATGTTCAATTTACTATCATTATCAAGAAATGTTTTTAGGTTATCTTTGCAAATATTCGTTTAGTCTACTTTGGATAACACTTAATATGTCAAGTATTAATTATATTATTTGTAAAGACGTAATTGATTGATTATAAATAAGAAAAAACAACAAAACTGCATAAAAGTATATTTTTATAAATTATAATTTATAGGCGATATACGTATATATATATTTATAAATTGGTATTGGTATAAATAAAAAAGAACATAGAGTTATCGTCACGGAAAAATAAGGATGAAAATTTGCATGAAGCATTCGTTTTTCAGGGAATAGCTTGTTTTAACGAACTGGTAAAATTACAAAACAACCGTCTCGGCTTTGATACGGTTGAGATGATAATGAACTGTTTAAAGGGTAAATAATACAGCTTCTTTAAAATATATTTTCCCATTATTAAACATGGTATTGTCTTTATTTAACAAAAAAAAAAAATGATTTATTTTTTTTTTTTAAATGCTCCACAAATAATTAAAATCGTTTTTGAAAGATAAACGTTTATTAATAATAATAATAATAAATAAATAGAGTTATAGGATAATAAATACTGCCCAGTTAATTATTATTTGGTTAATATCATTTAAAAAAACTACGTGTTTTATTTAAAAATAAAAGAAAAAATAAATAAAATAGATAATCCTACTTATAGAACAGTAAAATTAAAGAAAATTGACAATAATGTTTTTAAACTTTATAATAATTTTTTTTATAAATCTTAATACTTGTTAAAATAATGGTTTTGATTTTTTAAACAAACTTAAACAAAAAACTGTGCATACAAATAAAACCCAAAGAGATTTTTTAGTATTTATTTTGATAATAAAAGTAAATTGTTAGGTAGAAAAAAAATTATTTTCAAATTTTGCAATTATTAAAGTATGGAATTCATGAAAAACATTAAATTACATGTTATATAAATCTCTCTCTCTCTTTTGTTTTTCAATTCTGATTGATTTACAGCTGACCTCCATACATCACGATTCTCTATAAGTCCCTTCAACTCCATATGGTAATTTCCATTTTCCATATCAATCATAATCTGATAGATGTACCTTTGTCCTGGCCTACCTCAAGCCTTTTTCCCTATCACAGTATTTTATATTGTTGTTATAATTAACTCATCGTGTCTTAACAAATGACCAAACAATGGTTTGGTCATTTGTTAAGACACGATGAGCCTTATCTCTTAAATATGTTAAAGCAAATAAGAAATAAAAGTATTTCTTATTTGCTTTAACATATTTAAGAGATAAGGCTGCGCCACATCGACTATCCTTAACGCCACTTAATTGAACACTTTTTCCACCATCGGACTTTCATTAATCTGCGGTAGCACCACATTTCAAAAGTTTCAGCCTTTCCCTTTCCTCTTCAACCCACATTGTCCATGTCTCGCTCCTTACAAAAACACACTCCACACAAAGGTCCTTCAGCAGTCTTTTTCTAAGGTCTTTATTAGGCTTATTAAAAGTAAAAAATCCTCCTCTAATTAATCAATTTTTGGTAAGGCTTATGCGACTTATCGTATTATAAATTTATCTATTCTATATTTTCAAATTACGAAATTTGTCTTCCTAATCTATAACTGTATTTATGGAAAGAATTTATGGTAAGTTAAAAGTGGAAAATATGACATAGATGTAATTAAAATACTCAGCTAGTAACTTAAACATTACGTACGTATATGATTAGGTATATTAACTGACTAATCTTTTATATAAAAGTTTGGGGCTGCTCCCCCTTGCTGTTTCTCGGCTCTTGACTAACTCTCCACGTGTTTTAAGCCATGTCCCGACCCAGTGAATCAATTAAGTCTCAAGTAATTGTAATTTTCGTATTTTCAGGATTTTTCTTAGAATGTTGAAAATAACATAGGGAAAACCAATATTTGCTCATCTTTAAACTCAGTGTTGAGGAAAGATTTTGGATGAGGCCTCATGACGTTTAACTCACATCTCCGAGTATTTTAAACCATTGCTCGTCCCAGTAAATCAATTATATCTCGAGTTATTGAAATTTCTGTATTTTCATCATCTTTTTTTACCGTTTTATAATATAGGGAAGACAAACAAGATTTAAACAAATTCTATTAAAAATTATTACCTGTATTTTTAATTTTTAATTTTGAAGTCAGAGATAAAAAAAAAAAAACTATAATTTTTAACTTATTAATTTGGCGTCGAAATCCATTCAGCGAAATATTAAGGAATATTGAAAAAATATTACTATTTATTTTTAATTTCAGTGAAATTTTTAATTATTTTATTCTTATTTTTAAAATATTTTTTTTTAATATAAATATTTAAACTTTATTTGTATTCAAGATACTAAAAAAGGTGATTCTTATGAAAAGGTTATTTACAAGAAATGCAAAAGGTGAGAAATAATTTATTATCATTATTATTTACCTATACTTTGTAACGCATATATATATATATTAATATGAGTTATTATATTCATACTAGCCCGCCCGTTTAGCCAGAACCTGAATCCTCAGGGCCCAGGTCAGCCCAGGCGAACCCCGGAGCCCTGCAGGGTCTCCTCCAGGCCTCCCTAGAAGAACGAAGAGGTCTTCGGAAGAAGAAGAGGGAGAAGAAGAAGATGAAGAAGAAGGAAGACCCACCACTCGTCTCAACATCACCGACTGGAGTCCGGAACAGAGCCCAGCAGAGATGCGTCCTGAAGGGCAGCCATACCAGAAGCGGATGAAGAGCTTCTACACAACCTCTCCTTTTCAAAAAACTTACAAGAAAGACAAAATAACCCAGCAATTGCGACTCCTTCGGAAAAGGGGACGCATTGCTCTTTCCTTATAGCTAGTGCCCCGTTGTGGCGTATTCCTGCTAGCCTATTAAGCGTTAGCACCGAAAGGACTTCAGTGGACGGTCTGAAGGGGAATTACGTCGGGAGGACAGGCTTTATAAGCCTAGCCTTCCGCGTTCGGCCCATGAAATGGGTTCGATAACGCTGGTTGAACAACGGATTGGAATGCAATTAAATCCGTCTTAAAATACTAAATAATAATAAAGAAAACTTGAAAAAATTAGACCCGCTAACTAAAAATAAACCTCAAAAACACGCCCGATAGAATCACCCAACAACAAGGGACTCTGTCCAGGTTCTGCGATAAAGTAGGGAGTAATAAACTCCCGCCAACTTTGCATTCCATTCCATTCCATCCAGGCCTCCCAGAGCCATGGTGTTTCTCATAGGGTTGCACAGCTCGCTTCGCTAGCCATTCCTGTGTTGCAGGAGAACGGCGCCTTGGACACCCGCAGAGCTCGCTTCGGTTGCCATTCCCGTCACCCAGACACTCCCTGGACCACCGCACTGTTCGTTATCCCCATGATTGTGAAAATAATACTGATAAATATCAATTAAAGTATTTAGGCATTATAGAAATCTGAAAAATAAACTAAATTACAAAAGAAAGAATAATAGTAGCTATGGTAACTAAAGTACACATACATTTGACTACAAAAATAGTTCATAACTTATTTCTTTGCTATGATGGCAGAAATTTAATAATGAAGTAAATGGATTAATCTTTTTTTCGTTAATAAATATTTTTTAATTTGTAACTTTACCCTCCTTGGGGGTGAAGAAATAACGAATATCTTTAATATTTTAACTTTCAAGGGAGCTATGGCCCCGATCTGTGGCTTAAAACCATCTTCAATGATATAATACGAATGTATCCTGAAAATTTGAAAGCAATCGATAAGTTGGTTCAGGCGTGATATGAGAACAAATAGGTAGGTAGATTTTATATATAAATATACCCACATACGAGGTGCTCGCATACCTCACCACTCTAGCCTGACACTCAGTCCCTACGGGAAGCTCATTATAGTTAAACGATTTTTTTTTAAATTTATTTAATATTATTTTATTTAACTTAAATTTAATTCTATTATTTTTATAATATTATTCATTCGATTGATTCAAATCATTCAGTTCAATTTTGGCCAAAATCGGTCCAGTAGTTCAGGAAATAAAAGGTGATTTAGAAGCCAATACAATACGTAAATACGAACATTAACATCCTGAAAATCTCCATTCGATTTTTTTTTATTTTTAGGTTTCTTAGGTGTTAAAAGTCAAGATCCGGTGAAAACCATATGTGCTCAAAATGGACCGATTATAATACTTGCCCTTTAAATAATAACAGCTCTAGCTCTGTTATAGCGCTGTCTAGACGGGGAAGTAAAACTGTGTATTTTATAAATGGCTCAATTGTTTCAATTGAAACCCAATGGATGATGGATAACAGTTCCTGACTGGGTAAAATAGAAATTAGATATGTATAAATAATAATTTAAAAAGCATAGACCGAATAGGAAGAAGTGTGTAATTTGTAAATATTAAACTGGTTCTTGTATATGTTTTCTAAAGCTATGAATCCTTTGAAAATTTCAACTCGAACTGGAAATTTTGTAACTATTAAAATTACATTAAATAGGTAATTAAGAAAAAAATTATGTAGTTAGTAATTTTAAGATTGTTATTTAGTCTGTTGTAATTTGCTACATCTATTAGTTTATATTAAGATTAGTTGTGTTGCAAAAGGTCAGGAGGTTCAGGTTACTTAGTCTTATTTTATATCAATTTGTGATTTCGCCTTGAATTTAAACAAATTAGTTATTTGTCATTATTTTAATTTGGAATTATCCCACGAGCATGCAACTGTAAAAAAGGGCTGGTGACACCTGGTGACTAAATATGAAAAGGCAGTATAGTGCTGATAACGTACAACGAAAATTTAACCTATTTAGTAATACAGCTACACCATTAAAGCGCTATCGAATGGATGACGTAGGAATGAGATAATTATTTAATTAAAACTGCTATGCCTTCATGAGCTTTGCCGAATGGATGATCGTTTCAGTACGTTAAAGCAGTTCTATTATACGAAACTAGTCTCGCGAAGAGCTGCATCAATATCCTTGTCTGTAAGACTCAAGAAAATTCTATCTTTTCGTCGTAATGAAACGTTGTTACAGTCATACTCCAGTAATCGTAGACAGAATTATGTGGCACGTTTATTTCTCAAGACTTGAGTAAATTTTCTGATGCGTTATCATTGGAATGATTAATATTTTTTTGTGATATATAAAAAGTTGTTATAATGACTGAAATAAATCAGTAACAAGTGTAATAACTACTGAATATTAATTTTTACTAACAATATTGGTGTTTGAAAAACAATGCTGATTACTTTTTAACTGTTTTTTGGGTATCATTTCGATAATGATAGAAAATTTATCGATATAAAAAATGTTTACTGGTTTTGCGTATTGTTCACTCGACCGCTTAGGTGAAAACAAAATTGGATGACAAGTATGCCCCATATTTTTTTGAACGGTATATCTGCAGTAAGACTGGATCATTACAACCACATCGTGTGTTTTTGGCCGGAATTATTTTATTTTTGGGACATTATAGATTAATTCTTTTACTTTTACAATGTACGCATCTTGAAATTTTGAAGAAAAGAAAGGTCTTAAAAGATTGACTTAATAATTGATTGAGTAAATAGATAAAAAAAAAATATAATTTCCATTTTTCCCAGATTTTTCTAGTATACAAAAAAGCTTAAAACGTCCGAAGTATTGGTTTTTAAAATATTTAGAACGTTTGAGACTTTTTTTCTTTGTTGGCGATTTCTCCAAGGAAAAAAGCAATTTTGTTTACAGGTAAACAATTTAGCCTTCGAAACTCCACTCCAAATTAGTTTATCTTTCTACTCTTAAAATGCTTGTAACAGTACATTTAATGCCCGTAGAGGTATTCTAAAGTTCTATACAACTTACAGATGTACTATAATAATTTTTTACTATTGTCTGACATCCGAAATATTTCTTAGGAGCGATATTTTTTAAGACTGAATTCTTATTAATGAAATCTCTCTCTCTCTCTCTCTCTCTCTCTCTATATATATATATATATATATATATATATATATATATATATATAGATTTCATTGATAAGAATAAGAATTATATATATATATATATATATATAAATATTGTAGATAGTATTTTTAGTTTTATTTATATATTATAATTTTTATCTATGAAATCACATTTTATAAGCTTCCGAATGTATTTTTAATTTACATAGCCTTGGTTTCTCGTGATTTCCCTTGATTCCTCTTATCATTCAGTAACCGAGGTCCTTTTGTTATTAGTCGTAATAAACATAAATATATGATTTTCAATACTTGAAGTCATTTGGTAGGTAGTTTCCATGGTTACAAGTAAATAAAAGACTATGACAAGGTGACAAATTCAAAATTATAGCTTCCGAATAAAAGAAACACAAAAAATATACTATCACAAGCAAGAAAGAAATTCTTTAAATTATTTGTATGGAGTGAAGCGCTATATGGAAAAGGAATACGAACAATAGGAAAAATCATAAAGGAAAAGAACAGAGGCTTTGAAATGTGATATTACACGAGGATGTTAAAAAATAGTGGGTTGATAAAATTCAAAATGAAAAATCCTTAAAGCGATTAGGAAATAAGAGAAATTTGAAGCACAATCTAATAAAGAGATCAACTAGATTGGTAGGCCATGTATTAAGACATTAATTTAATTAATTTGGCAAAAGAAGGAAAAATCTAGTTTATTTTTTCTGTTACCATAAAAACACGAACTGCCAATAACATTATTTTTAATATAGGATAAATACTAACTAATATTTGATAATTAAAGAACGTAAGGATGACAATTATTTATATAAAATAATTTTTTCAAATTTTTTAAATTTATTTAAAGATATATACATATTTATATAGCCTATGATACTCCCGATAACGTAAGAATTCGACGCGGGGTCATACATCTAAATCGATTCAGTCGTTGAGCTGCTTCATTGGAACAAACATATATACATACACACATCCTAAATAGATTACATTCCTTTTTGAGCAATCGTGAAATTACTTATATACGTCTACATATATAAAATTGCATTCTTGAGTTATCCATAATCAACGTCTAGCAAAAACTTCGAAGAAAAATTGGTAAAAATTTGTATACCTGTTCTTCTTACGGTATAAGAAACACTAAGAAAGGATTTTTTGAGATTCTGAGTTTAAAGGGTTAAAACAGAGCAACAAAATAAAATTTACTATTTTTTGAATTTCTAGGTAAAAAATGAAAATATCAAGTTGATTTTTTGGTGAGTGCCATCTTCATCTGAATATCTAAATCTAATTTCTAGATTTTTTTAAATTAAAATTTAAAGGATTAAAATCGATGTTTTTTGAAACCCGGTTATTTTTTTAAATTCTCCATAAAAATAAATACATAAATTTGATTTTTTTGCGTTTAAATGTCCTGTAAAAGGGGTAAAAAAAATTAAAAATATTTTGAACATTGATTGCAAATTTTCTTCATTTCCCGATTATATTAAACGAGGTATTCAGTAGATTTGGGCTTGCAAATACTCTTCAAATAAATATCTAAAAACCATTTTCGGGTGTTTTTAAGGCAATTTCAATTTTTTAAGGGACGTGAAGGTATACGGTGCGGCAGCTCAACCAAAACAGCCACTAAAAACAAACTAAGACATAAAACATAAAACTAAACAGCATAAGATAAAACAAGATTGACCGCGAGTAACCATTTTAGCGCGGGCGTAGCCGTGATCTGGAAACTACTGTATATACACAGGTAAAATATACATTTTTTACCTGCTATATATAAATTGAAATATATAAAATAGATCATTATATTACAATAGGTTATGTTTAGGTTAAAAAATTAAGAAAGTACAGAAAGGAATGAGGAGAATAGCATGAAACCAATCAACTAACTGATGAATTAAAAAAAAAAGATCTTCCAAGAAGTTGTAGGATCAAGATAGATTCATTTTAATTCTTTTCAACAAGTGGATTTAAATTGCAGCGTGAGCGATGAATTTGGATCATTAAGGTCAAATCACAGTACCGTGTCACGATTTTTCTAAGACAGGGTTACTGTACAAGCTGGTTAAGTATTATGTAATTCGAATATTAGAATTTACTTAACGATAGTCATTCCAACTTTTATTGTTTGTAGAGCTATGTAGAACTGTGGTCTATTGTAACTAAGTATATCGTTGATTAGTTGCTTTTTTAGGTTTCACAATTTTTAATCTCTTTACTTAATACTTATCATACTGATTTAATTACGTATTTAGTATGTGATACTGATATTCAGATAATACAGTAATACTCGTATTTACATCATTTATGTTCTACGTGAAATTTTATGTTAATGTAAATGCAAAAACATCGTACTGCTGTAAGAATGGTATATATATTTCAAATAGTAGAAATAATATTTATTTTAAATATGATTAAAATTCAAATTAAAAATATTTTTTTAAAAAAATCCGTTGTTTTTTATAACTAATTGCTTCGTTTGGGTCTTGAGAGGTGATGCATACTATTAATACTGTAACTTTGGGTAGCCTCCTGATACGTTACTCTTAGCCAAAAATTTTACTTATAGTCCCAATCCTTTTGGCGACCGATTATAAAATAATAAATTGTTTAAAAAAAAAGTCGGCAATGGATTATAAAAGGTTCTTTGTGTTATCTCTTATGATCAACAAAATTTTAAAATTGAATTAATACAGTAAAATTAAATAAGTCAAATTTATTTAATTTTAAATAAAAATAGCAAATATTATTTATTAACACTCGGTTTTTACAAAGGCAAAAATCAAATAATTTGTCAAATTAATAATTTAATTAAGTAAAATAAATAAATGGAAAAATGTTTAAGGTTATTATATATATATATATATATTATTAATGTTTTTAATCATTATTATTACTAATAATAGTGAAAATAATATTTTTGCGTTAATACTATTTTTGCAATACAGGTTGTAGATTTGACCCAAAATTCCCAAAATGTAGAAAGACAAAAATGTTGAATAGATAATTTTATATTTGATTTGACTCATTGACAGATTATCTTAAAAATTATGCAGGATTGAAATTATAATTAAGAAAGAAATCAAAATTCTTTGTAAAAAATTTTTGGATCCTGCTTGATCTCACTGACATATAATCAAGGTTTTTATCACTAAAATTTTACTGTTCTTAAAGGAGTATAATTGTTAAAAAAAGAACCCCCCTTGCTTGAGTGCTACCTTATATAACATTTACAGTAGGAAATTCAGATAAAATATAAAAAATTCAAAAAAACCTTTTAAATTCTTATCTATGATCCCATGTGAACACCAGTTTTAAAAAAAGCCCATTGCGTTACATTAATGCTAGATACATACACTTAGATTTTCAGTCTTTAAAATTAAACTAAAAAAAAATCGATGTTTTAAATAGGTGGTCCTACTTAACGAATCACCGTCTTGTTCTCTGGGAGTTAAAATTTTATTTATTGGATTAATTATTTATTTCTATGAGTTGGTTTGATTCGGTGTAAAGATATAAAACAAAGCTAAAAGAATTAATATTTAAAAAAATGAAACCTTATTGTTTTCCTGTTCAATAAAATTGAAATGAGAGTTCAATTTTAGTAAACGTTCAGATCCTAGTAAAGGATTTTGAATACAAGATCGTGGGTTCTTTGCCGGTTGGGCTTCAATAACCATACATCTCAGAAATGGTCAACCTGAGACTGTGCAAGACTACACTTCACTTCCATATCATCTTCATTCATCCTCTGAAGTAATACCTGACGGTGATTCCCAAAGGCTAATAGGATAAGGTAATAGAATTCAAATCCAATTCCTGAATGTTGTCCCTTCTAACAATTAATGTAAAAACAAAAAATTTCACCCTTATTAACTGTCAGGCTCCCGTAAGTGAAGAAAATAAAAAAAAACTACAAAAATAGAAGAATTCTGGATTTTTTTAGAAGAAGAAATTTCAAAATTCCGAAGTTAAATATTAAAATACTACAGGACGATTTCAATGCAAAAATAAAGAGAAAGAAATTTTACAAATATACTTGGTATATATCCCCAGGTCATAACAGAACCAAAAAAAAAAAAAAATGGTGTAGGTTTTATTAATCTCTGAGATATAGGTTTTAATAATATGATACAATTCCAAACACAACACAATTGTCCACGAATAACAAACAATATTGTTTATAAACATACACTAAAAACGAATCAGTCTTGTAAAATCATCAGCTAGCTTTAATTATTTCTCAGAATTAAAGCTTTTCAGCTTAATATAATGTCAACATTCTCTAAAGAACTTCCAAGAAAAGCTAAAAGCCTTAGATATTTCCAAATCCTAACTTAGGTGAATTTCATCTGGATCACGTAGCCATCCCCCCCCCCAAAAAGAATATTTAAGAAATTATGAATTTTAAAATAATAAAATATGAAAAGTTTGATTTTGATAATTACCTTTCTAAAATTAAAATTAAATTTTTACCTTTTAAAATGACAAAAAAGCCATCAAAATTAGTCAGATGTAACGTAGACAGAATTACTGTAACGAAGAGTACAGTAGAAAAAGTTCAAAAAGAAATAAAAATAATCATAAAAAGGTGATCGGCAAGAACTGTCTAGAGAAATACACAGTGCTGGTAAAAAGACTTTTCGTTTAGCAAAAATAAAAAAAAAAACTATGGTAGAATGAAAAATGTGAAGCTGCATTAGCATAAAGTTCGGAAAATTGGAAAAAGTGGATATCTTCTGGAAAGAAAGAACAGTAAAAACAACAAAGAAGAAAAAACGGCAAGGATTATAGGAGAAACGAAGAGACCTTTCGAAAATCACAGCTTATGGAACGCAGAAAAACTTTGCTAAACACGACTCTAGAGATTTCTATAAAACATTTAAGTACAAATTAAAAGGATACCGAGCACGTAGTGTCCGTTTCAAAAGAGAAAATGGTAAAAATGGGCCTAAATAATTTGGAAAAACTCACCGGGTTGGTCTAGTAATGAACGCGTCCTCGCAAACCTGCTGATTTTGAAGTCGAGAGTTCCGACGTTCAAATTCTAATTAAGGCAGTTACTTTTATACAGATTTGAATATTAGATCATGGATACCGGTTTTCTTTGGTGGTTAAGGTTCAATTAACCACACATCTCAAAAACGGTTGACCTGAGACTGTATAAGACTACACTTCACTTATACTCATACATACCTAAGTAATACCTAACAGTGATTCCCGGAGACTAAAAAAAGAAAAAAAGTAATTTGAAAAACAGTGAAATTCTTGCAAAATATTTCGATACACTTCTAAAGTATACAGAATCAATTAAAAAATTAACATTTTCAGATATTATTGAAAACTTATTAAATGATTTACCACCAACCTCTATGAAGAAATTAAAAATGTAATTAAAATATTAAAAAATTACAAAGCTTGTGGGGAGGACTCTTACAACAGCTAAACTTTTGAAATGGTCGGAAATCATAAGAGATCTAAAAATACTTTGTGAAGAAATATGGAACAAAGAAAAAATCCCAGGAGACAAATGGAGTTTTAATACATCCGCTCTACAAGAGAGGTGATAAGCAAGTTGTTAATAACTATAGAGGATATCTCTCTTACCAGCTCCCTACAAAGTATTTTCTCAACATTTACTGAACAAAGTCGAAGTAACTTTAGGTAAGGAATGAATTTCAGGGTGGAATCAGAAAAGGAAGATCCTTCTCGGAACAAATATTTCTCATAAAATCAATAAGACGACACAGAATCCTGAATTCTGAAGACATAGTTTGTAATATTTACGATTTTAAAAAGTATTTGACGATGTTGATAAAGAAACTTAGAAAATAATTCGAGAATTTGATGTTAAAACAAAGTTAGCTATCCTAATACGTGAAACTATTACAAACACAATGTCAAAAGTTAAATTCACAAGAGAAAATTCTAAACCCTTTGAATTAAAAATAGGCGTTAGGCAAGGTAATGGTTTATCACCACATCTTATTAATTGTGTTGGAAAAAATACCGTATATTTCCTCAGGTATGACGATAGTAGAAACATAAAAAAGGCACCCAAAATCCGGGACGATACAAAAAAATATAATTTAAAACACACGACACAACCTACAACGGAACAATGCTAAAGAAGGCTTTTCCTTTATACATGCAACCACCGACTGCGACTGATCTTGGAAATTATTACAACTTATCGAAAAATCTATCATATTATTTAAATATGCTGTATGATAATACATTACATTGTAATAATAAAACAATACTAAAATAGAATAAATATTGAAAATTATGATTATACTGAGGAAAAAAGCATCTAAACTAAATTCATAGGCCGTTGATAGTTTGGGGGTCGTCTTATAGGACATAAATACGAGGTGTGATCAAAAAATACGGTGAATAATTTTTTATTAAAAAAAGTAATAATGTTACATAGAATTAGATTTAATCTCCTTCAAAGTACTGTCTTTGGCTAGCAATGCACTTATCCCAAAGTTGACTCCATGACTGGAGGCATTTCTGGAAGGCGTCTTTCGGAAGGGCTTCCAGCTGCTCGGTCGTGGCCCTCTCAATGTCAGCAATGGTGTCAAAACTTTTTCCTTTAAGCGCAGTTTTAATTTTTGGGAAGAGCCAAAAGTCGCATGGTGCTAAATCCGGTGAGTTTGGCGGATGTTGACAGACGGGAACACTTTTTTCGACCAAAAACTCGCGAATGAGAAGTGAGGTGTGACTCGGCGCGTTGTCGTGGTGAAGAAGGAAGCCATTGGTCCAATTTTCTGGTCGCTTTCTTCGTACGTCGTTTCGCAAACGTTGCAGTACACCCTTTTAAAATTCAGAGTTTACAGTTGTTCCCCTTCGAACGAACTCTGATCGCACTATGCCCTCACTATCGAAAAAAACAACGAGCATGACCTTGATGTTGGATTTTGACTGACGTGCCTTTTTAGGGCGAGGAGATGAACCAGATTGGTTTTCCATTGGGAACTCTGCATTTTGGCCTCAGGGTCATAACCATAGACCCAACTTTCATATGCAGTTACAATTTTGGCCATGAAGTCCGGATCTGCATGAAGACGACCCTTCAACTCCGTGCAAATTGGCATACGATTTTCCTTCTGTTCATCACTCAAACGTCTGGGGACAAATTTTGCACTCACTCGTCTCATTTGCAATTCATTCTTAAAATGCTTTGAACGGATCCGTACGAGATGTTAAGGTCTTCCGATAAGTCTCGAATAGTCATTTGCCTGTTTGAACGAACCATTGTTTCCACTTTTTGCACATTTTCAACTGTTTTTGAGGTTACTGGATGTCCCGCACGCTGCTCGTCTTTAACAGACTCATTTCCGTTTTTAAATCGGTCATACCAGTTGTACACAGTCTTCAAAGTTACCACATTATCGCCGTACACCGATTCTAACATTTCGTGAGCTTTTTTGGCACTCTTTTGCAACTTAAAACAAAACTTAATGTTAATGCGTTGTTCAAAATCCATGTTGCGCGACAGACACGATAAACAAAATCTCACTCTAGCGGCTCTGGCAGCTGACTGGCAAGCTCGAACGTGTTACAAGTTGTCCCTGCCTGTCTCAGTTGATCACGCTATTGGACAAATTACAGCATATAGATGTAGCGTCGGCAGTTGCCGCTATAAAAATTCATTCACCGTATTTTTTTATCACACCTCGTATGCTAAAACTATAAAACTTTGATGAAAATTTTTGCTTCATCTTATCTAAAGATCGTCTTATGTGCGGAAATATACGGTAGTAGGAATTTGAAATAAAAAGATAAAAGAATTCAAACTTTTATCAATAAAATTGGGGAGGAAGAATAAATCTCGAAGTAAACGGCCTAGCGTTTGCAGACAATTTTACCGTACTTTCAAAAAATCTACAGTCGCGGCAACACAAATTAATTTTTTAGAAGAAATAGCTGCCGGCCTTCGTGGTGGTAACGTCTCGGCCTTTCACCCGGGGGTCCTGAGTTCGAATCCCGGGCAGGCATGGAATTTTTCACACACGCTACAAAATATTCATCTCATTCTCTGCGGAAATAAATTGCTTAACTGCGGACCCGGAGGTTAAAAAAAAAGAAAAAAAAGCTAGTAAAACTGGTTAACAAATTTCTGTAGAAAAAACAAAATTAATGTCCGATATTAAGAATGCACAAAGATTCATGTTAACAAATATATGTCATATAGAAAAGGTTAACAAATTTAAATATCTAGGAGAGACAATCTAAAAAAAAAAAATAGATTAAAGAGATTCGTCATAGATGATAGGATTCATAGAATGAAAATACCGTATATGGTGTGAATAAATATATATGTACCAAAAAATACAAAAATAATGATTTACAAAACTAAAATTAAAACAGAATATTTATATACTTCTGTGAATGCCTATCACTTAATTATAGATTAGAATTTTTAAGAGAGAAGAAAAATTAGTAGGAAATTATTTTGTCCACTAAAAACCAATGAAGGCTGGAAAATAAGACGTAATGATGAAGTATATAAAAATAATGAGAAAAAAAAGACTAATTTCTTTGGGCACATTTATAGAATGAATGTCAACAGGTTAACGAAACAGATTTTCAAGTACCTTTGAGAAAAGAAGTTAATAACAATATAGATACAAGAATTCAAAAAGATCTTCAGTAAAATAATATAAAAGAGGCTGAAATAACAAAAAAAGATGTGTTTTGTAGGAAAGTGTGAAAAATAGAAGATTATCTTAGAAAATATTAGGAGTAATTAGATTCTTTCTTATCTTAGAAAAGATAAGAAAACCGGAACAAAGTGGTCAAAGGAAGGAAAAAAATGCATAGCTAAAGAATGAAAGAGTACTGGAAGATAAGGAAACAACAAAGGAGAATAAAATAAAATTTTTGCGTGGTCCTTAGGTGGCCGTAACGAAAGAAGTATTTAATTCGTTATACTTGTTTGAATGCAAATATATTCAGCGAATGCCGATATTCTTGTACTCAAGAACTTTGTTTATTGATAACTTTAGTTATTTCTTTCTTTATCCTCTATTGATTGAATTATTATGGGAGTTCATTAAGAACTTCATATCATATGATTATTATTATTATTATTATTATCATCGCATTTAGTTTGGTTCTACTTTAGGAACCAATCGTATATAAACTAGTTGCGAAAAAAAATCTTTTGTAAATCTATTTTTCTTACGTGTAATAACATTATTAAAATTCAAAACTGCCAATATTTTAATATTTTTTACTGTTGTATAATTCAGTAATAATTAATAAATTAATTTATATTAAATATATAAAACAACTGTAGATAGCTAGAGATAAATATTAAAAATAAAAAACATAACTCCCAAAAAACATTCCTGACAAATTCTCTTTAATATAGAAATAAAGAGCACACAGGTGAAAATTTTCTATATGGTGTAATTTGTTTCAAATTGTTTTATTTATTTAAGCATATAAATATATATATATATATATATATATATATATATATATATATATATATATATATATATGCTTAAAGATAGATAGATTATGCAAACTGGTGTGTAATATTTATGAAAAATGGGAATTTCGGTCAGACTTCAAAAAAAGTGTTATAGTCATGATACCAAAGAAAGCAGGGGCAGAAAAATGTGAAGAATACAGAACAATTAGTTTAACTAGTCATGCATCAAAAATCTCAACTAGAATTCTATACAGAAGAATTGAGAGGAGAGTGGAAGAAGTGTTAGGCGAAAACCAATTTGGTTTCAGGAAAAGTATAGGGACAAGGGAAGCAATTTTAGGCCTCAGATTAATAGTAGAGTGAAGATTAAAGAAAAGCAATTCAACATACTTGGCGTTTATAGAGTTAGAAAAGGCATTCGATAACGTAGACTGGAATAAAATGTTCAGCATTTAAAAAAAAATTAGGGTTCAAATACAGAGATAGAAGAACAATTGCTAACATGTACAGGAACCAAACAGCAACAATAACAATTGAAGAACATAAGAAAGAAGCCGTAATAAGAAAGGGAGTCCGACAAGGATGTTCCCTATCTCCGTTACTTTTTAATCTTTACATGGAACTAGCAGTTAATGATGTTAAAGAACAATTTAGATTCGGAGTAACAGTACAAGGTGAAAAGATAAAGATGCTACGATTTGCTGATGATATAGTAATTCTAGCCGAGAGTAAAAAGGATTTAGAAGAAACAATGAACTGCACAGATGAAGTCCTACGCAAGAACTATCGCATGAAAATAAACAAGAACAAAACAAAAGTAATTAAATGTAGTAGAAATAACAAAGATGGACCACTGAATGTGAAAATAGGAGGAGAAAAGATTATGGAGGTAGAAGAATTTTGTTATTTGGGAAGTAGAATTACTAAAGATGGACGAAGCAGGAGCGATATAAAATGCCGAATAGCACAAGCGAAACGAGCCTTCAGTAAGAAATATAATTTGTTTACGTCAAAAATTAATTTAAATGTCAGGAAAAGATTTTTGAACGTATATGTTTGGAGTGTCGCTTTATATGGAATTGAAACTTGGACGATCGGAGTATCTGAGAAGAAAAGATTAGAAGCTTTTGAAATACGGTGCTATAGGAGAATGTTAAAAATCAGATGGGTGGATAAAGTGACAAATGAAGAGGTGTTGCGGCAAATAGATGAAGAAAGAAGCATTTGGAAAAATATAGTTAAAAGAAGAGACAGACTTATAGGCCACATACTAAGGCATCCTGGAATAGTCGCTTTAATATTGGAAGGACAGGTAGAAGTAAAAAATTGTGTAGGGAGGCCACGTTTGGAATATGTAACACAAATTGTTAGGGATGTACGATGTAGAGGGTATACTGAAATGAAACGACTAGCACTAGATAGGGAATCTTGGAGAGCTGCATCAAACCAGTCAAATGACTGAAGACAAAAAAAAAATATATATATAAATATTTATGTAGATTATGGCACTCTCGATAACGTCAGGATTCGTACGCTGGGTCATACATATAAATCGGTTCAACCGTTGAGTTGCTGTAGTGGAACAAACATATATACATACACCCCAAATATCACATTCCTTTTTGAGCAATCGTGTAATAAATTATTAGTATAAACCACAGGGACTATTTTTTAAAAGTAAATTAAAAATATTTTCATTTTCAAAGGTTTTCTTGTAAAAATTAAAATGTTTTTACAAATTCATAAGATTCTATTTTACAAAGTTTGTTATTAATAAAGATTGATTTCTTCTTGTTCTTTATAAACTTTATTAAATAAATTTTCTCAGAATAAATTTTCTACACGTTTTAATAGTAAAATTTATTACACATTTAACAATGTTATCGTATTTCAAACTTAAAAATAATGTTTTCCTTTCCAAATTTTTCGGTTTTGTGTTGTTGTATCATGAAAAGTACGAGAAAAAAAGTTATGGGATCTTTTTTATTTGATTTTTCAGGTGAAAAACGTAAAAAAGGATCATATTTATCCCTAATATACTTAAATTTCACCGAGGGAACTGAAATCCGGGCGAAACTTTTCGCTAGTCGTAACTCGATAACATAGCGTTTTTGAACATATATTTGTATGAACGATTTCCTTATTTCAAGCTCTAGATTTATTTTTTAGATTATTTTCCTTTCCGTTTTAATCACCTGCAAAATATATATATATATTTTTTTTTCCCGGTAACGTAAGGTTTCTAATGCTGGGTTCGTACATCTAAATCGGTTCAGTCGTTGAGCTGCTACGATGGAAAAAGCATACATACGTACACCCTAAATATATTACACTCCTTTTCGGGCAGTCGAGTAAAAACGAAATTTATTTATTACTTAGAAAGTTACTTACTTTTGTTGAGGAATGTAACGAAATAATTCTTTATGACATGTTGCATACGAATAGAATTTTTTTTCTTGAATTATAACTACTTCAACGAAAAATATAATAAATAAAAAATTAATGTGCATCAGTTTTAATTTTTTTAAATTTATTTTTAAAAAAATGTTTCATAAAATCTGATTACTCAGGTTATAAATAAAATTAAAATATTCATAATTCCAACATTAAAATAAGGAGATAAGAATTTAATAAGATTAAAACGATTATTGTTAAAAAAATTATTCATCAACAGTTATTTGAAAATTAAAGGATGACTACCTAATTAAATGAAATTAAATCGTTAACCTTTTAGATAACTTTTAAAGGAAATACAAATAAAAAAAGAAACTGGTAAATTCTATAAAAATTAAGATATTAAATATTTAGATTTAAAAGTTTCTTAAAACTTCAGTAAACATACCACCGCGAAACGAAATTTTAATATCTTAAAACTTTTTTAAATCGACTTTAAAAACTTTCAGAACAATCGATTACTGAAGGCTGTCTCTATCTGACGGATCTTCTTGGAACTAACTTCAGTTATACGGCTCAGTCGGTACGTTGTTTTGTAGATTTCAACGTAGTAGGATTTCTTTTGAAATAAAACTAATAAAATCCTAAGTATTTCATGAAAAAATGTTTTTATTTATTTTTTAAATAAATCTACGATTTTATTAATATTTAAAAAAAAAATTTTAACGTATATGAATCCATTCATTTATAAATATCATGATATTAACTAAGTAAAAAATTAATATTTATAATTAACAGTATTGTAATCCGAAGTTTATGAAAGTTAATCATTTTTATCTCAATAATTACAAAATTTGTCTTTTAAATTTATTCCAAAAAAAATCATATAATTTTTTAGTATTTGTTTTATCACAATTTTTCCTGTTCAAAATATACTTCTACCTTGCTAATCCATTAATTTAACTTAAATTTTGCCAAATTTACTACAATTTATCTGATTTTACGAGTAAAATAAACAATAAATTTGTAAAAATAATGTACTGTATAATTCTATTTTAAAATATTATCTTCCACTTTTAAAAAAGTAAAAAATATAATATACAAATGATGTTGAAGGAATAACTTCGAAATTCGGAGAATTAAAAAAAAAATTACTCTCAGATGAACAATAAAGTTAATCAAATTAACGTGTCATGGCCGTTTAAACACACAAACACCCACACGTGGGCGCGTGCAAACACACACACATACACACATTCAATATAAGGAGTATAAGTATAAAGAGGGATTGACGAAGTACGGTACTTCAGGCTTCACCTTGATCGTCGCTTTGTCATGGAAGAACCATGAGAAAGAGAAGAGAAAACAGATAAACATCAGAGTTAAGAAGCTTCATAGATTACTAAGCAGGAATTCGTATTTGTCACTCTTCAACAAACGTTTAGTGTGATAGGTAATTCTGAAATTTATTTGGATGTATGATATATTGCTACGGAATACGACGAGGAAGAGCAACATTGATGTTATACAACGATTCCAGAATAAGTTGACAAGAATCATCACACAGACGACGCGGTTTGCACAGAACGAAGAAACTCATAACTATTTGTAATTGCCTTATGTCTGCGAGAAAATCAAGCGATTCGGTTCACATTACAAGCAACGGCTAAGTAATCACGTGAACTATCAAGCGCTTTCTTTTTCTTGTTTAGTCTCCGGTAACTACCGTTCAGATAATACTTCAGAGGATGAGTATAAGTGAAGTGTAGTCTTGTAAAGTCTCAGGTCGACTGTTTTTGATATGTGTGGTTAATTGAAACTCAACCACCAAAAGAACACGGGTATCCACGATCTAGTATTCAAATCCATGTAAAAATTACTAGCTTTACTAGGGCTTGAACGCTGGAACTCTCGACTTCCAAATCAGCTAATTTGGGAAGAGGCGTTCACCACTAGACCAACCCGGTGGGTTTAAACTATCAAGCGCAGAATTTCCTACACAACACTGTGGAATATCCGGCCACTCAAACGCCTTCACGTGCTGGACTTGGGGGAGACTGGGTAACTCTCGGCTGGAACATCCCTTAGGTGATGTGCATCTCTTTTACACCTGATGAAAGCCCTAAACTCCTTTCATAAGCAAATTATGTTGTTTTGTTTTTTTTCCTATGCTTGCAATAGTATTTAATTTTTTTTTTCTTATGGTTTTACTTTATAATTTTTATGAAGTGAATTTATACAAATTTGTATTTATATATTTTCTTATATTTAACATATTTGAACTATTGTCTTAAGTATGCATTACTTATTGAGGAGATTTACTGGAAATCCCTTGTCAAGCGGTTATTTTAACTCTGTTTACTAATTTTTCCTTCTTGGAGCCGGTTGCAAATAACGAATTGAGATAAAAAATAAAAGTACAGTTATGAATTATTAATGACCTAATTATGGAATAATTAAATTAAAATTTCGAAAAATATTCAAGTATTTAGTAAAAATATTTTGGATCTTGTTTGACCTCCTTGATTAAATGACGTTTTAATATTAAAAATTGAGGAACATTAAAAGGACAATTGAAAAACCATCAAAGTTTTTTGGTCTCAGATCACCACAATGACCAAATGATCTTTTCATAATTTTATCAAACTGTTTAGAAATAATGTTGAATTCCACCTAATTCAAAATCCAGTTCCCTTAAAAACTGAAATTTTAAACAACTTAAAAAATACTTTCATCGTTCAAAAATTCTATTTTTTATAATCACTATACAAAAATTCAAAATTGCGAAAACTACCCTTTCCCTTTTTTCAATTTTGTCCAAATTTAATTTTAATATATACAGAATTATATTTTAAGCGTTTATGATGAGCCAGTTTGGAAATATTAATGAAAATATAAGCCAATACATATACTTACAACGTACATACATCTTCCGGTAATTTCTTTCATTTTATTTTCTTTGTCTTAGGATTAAGGGAATCTTGCAACGATGACTTCTGAAAAAAACCACGATTCTAAACAATTTGGACGATTGATTTAATTTACGTTAAATCACAGCAGCAGCATTAATGCAACAAGCCGGGAAAGTAAAAAATAAAACTAACTCCTTCAATAGATTGTATAGATCACTGAATTTCTGATTCGTCACGTGGGTTGTATACACTCCAAGGGTACTAGAGACTTCTAAAACTATAAAACTGGTAATAGAATATTCCACCTGAATTTAAATTTATTTCGATAAACTGATTATTTAAAGAAAAGATTAAATTGGTTATTTTATTAATTACTTGTGTAACTAACAGAAATATCTTTATTAAATTACGCTCAAGCTAATAAAAAATAAAATAATAAACAAAAAAAATTCCTCATAAATTAAATTATGAGATTAATAAAACCGTATTTTCTTTACTGAATAATATTAATTCTTATATCTTAACGTATTATTATGGTATTTTTATTTTCTGTGAATGACACCACGATAGAAAGTTTTATTAAAACGATTTGAATCAAATTTTTTTTCACAGAGTATAACGTTACCATCCTGCGCGTTTTTTTTTTTAATTTTTTATGTAATTGAAACGAATATTTCTTTACGAACAAGACATATTGATTAGTAATTTAATCTTTAATATTGAGTTATTCTTTAGTTACTGTATTTTTTTTTGTCTTTAGTCATTTGACTGGTTTGATGCAGCTCTCCAAGATTCCCTATCTAGTGCTAGTCGTTTCATTTCAGTATACCCTCTACATCCTACATCCCCAACAATTTGTTTTACATATTCCAAATGTGGCCTGCTTACACAATTTTTTCCTTCTACCTGTCCTTCCAATATTAAAGCGACTATTCCAGGATGCCTTAGTATGTGGCCTATAAGTCTGTCTCTTCTTTTAACTATATTTTTCCAAATGCTTCTTTCTTCATCTATTTGCCGCAATACCTCTTCATTTGTTACTTTATCCACCCATCTGATTTTTAACATTCTCCTATAGCACCGCATTTCAAAAGCTTCTAATCTTTTCTTCTCAGATACTCCGATCGTCCAAGTTTCACTTCCATATAAAGCGACACTCCAAATATATACTTTCAAAAATCTTTTCCTGACATTTAAATTAATTTTTGATGTAAACAAATTATATTTCTTATTGAAGGCTCGTTTAGCTTGTGCTATTCGGCATTTTATATCGCACCTGCTTAGTCCATCTTTAGTAATTTTACTTCCCAAATAACAAAATTCTTCTACCTCCATAATCTTTTCTCCTCCTATTTTCACATTCAGCGTTCCATCTTTGTTATTTCTACTACATTTCATTACTTTTGTTTTGTTCTTGTTTATTTTCATGCGATAGTTCTTGCGTAGGACTTCATCTATGCCGTTCATTGTTTCTTCTAAATCCTTTTTACTCTCGGCTAGAATTACTATTTCATCAGCAAATCGTAGCATCTTTATCTTTTCACCTTGTACTGTTACTCCGAATCTAAATTGTTCTTTACCATCATTAACTGCTAGTTTCATGTAAAGATTAAAAAGTAACGGAGATAGGGAACATCCTTGTCGGACTCCCTTTCTTATTACGGTTTCATTCTTATGTTCTTCAATTGTTATTGTTGCTGTTTGGTTCCTGTACATGTTAGCAATTGTTCTTCTATTTGAACCCTAATTTTTTTTAAATGCTGAACATTTTATTCCATTCTACGTTATCAAATGCCTTTTCTAACTCTATAAACGCCAAGTATGTTGAATTGTTTTTCTTTAATCTTCCTTCTACTATTAATCTGAGGCCTGAAATTGCTTCCCTTGTCCCTATACTTACTGTATTATAAACAATGAAACACAGAAACGAACAAAAATATACAATCTAAAAAAAATAAGTTAAACTAGTTTTAATTTTTTATAAAAAGGTATTATAAGGAGGCTGAAGTATCCATTATCATTCAAATTATTTCAACACTTGGATAATATAAAGCTTTCTTTTAATATATTGATAATTTCAATGCAAATTTTACGGATTTGTTAATTTTAGGTAAGCTTTGTTTCACCACCAATAACATGATCAGATGGAGGGGCGTCGCTACCGTCCCCACTCTGGCAAGTACGACAGATAGGTGGTGACGCTACCTTTTTAATCTTTAAAAAAGGGTATTCGACGATTTTCTTACCTTCAAATTCATTTTACTAAATGAATAAGAATGATTTTAGATGTATGAATTGTGTTTAAGAATCCTAAATAAAAATGTAATCATATACGCAAAACCATTTTTTCGATTAGCATTTTGTTTAACGTAGATTTCGTAAGAAAACTACCTATTGTAATGGGTACTATGATTCGACTTCCAGAAAATTTCGATATATCTTCGCGTTTCACATCCCCCAGACTCCAAAACCACCGTCAGTTCAAAAGTTTATATATACATATATAATTCACTTTCTTGTGGACATGATAACTGCCTTAATTTTCCGCCACTCACTTTCCAATTGTTACGTAAAATATAACGATCCAAAATCTCGGTCGAGTTCATTAATGGGTAAAATCGGATCATTGGGGAGGAAATGGGGGAGATTTTTCGAAAAAACAAAATATCGCTATAACTTTCTTATTAAGTAAAATATCGAATTAGTTTAAAGTTCATACTATTTTTTGGATAAGGATCTAAAACTTAGGTAAGTAAAGTTTTTTGATATCACCAACAAATTGACTCAACGGGTGGAAAAAATGGGGTTTCAAAGATAAAAAATCATACCTCCCTTAATAGGGACAGTATCGATTCGATTTAAAATAGTCGTTAGTTCTCTAAACATTACCTAAAACTTTTGTCTAAACAATCTTTAATATGACCAACTCTTACGGTAAGGGATGACCAAAATGTTGTTGGAATTGTAATAAGATGGGAGTTTTCGTATGCTAAACACGTGAAAAGTTTTTCACATACAACCATTGTCGTATTGAGTAAATTTGAAGTTTTTCTTAACGTTAAGGTGGAAATCATTTTTATCCCCCACTTGGCACAGGTGGAATCTACCTCCGCCTTCCGGCATGCCGAAAGAGATTTTTTTTTTATTGAAGCGCATCAAAATCCCATAGTAATTACTCTAAAAATATTCAAACTTCAGACTTGCGACTGGTCTGATTGATTCGCTGATCAGATGATATATGTATTATATACGAGAGAGAAAGAAAAATAAAAAGGAAAAAATATTTAAAATTCATTTATGTAAATAAAACGTCCATACAATAACATATGATAGTCAGCCATGTTTATGAGGAAGAGTATGTTTTACCTGGAAATAATGACGCTCCATAAAATTCAGCGACTCATTTGCTATTCACTTTCAAACATAATACTATGATAAAAATTAAATCAAAACACATCCTGTCAAGTATTTTTCATAATTTATTAGTAGTATAATTTACTACAAAGTGGATTAAACTTTCATATGATAATTTGCCTACTACATAAGTTTTATTTTTTATTTCAATATAAGATAATTTTTATTATTCTTCATGAAACTCTATGGTTTATTATTTTTCACTCTATGCAAAAAAATGAAATCAAAACACATCCCGTAAAGCAGCTTTAAAGAATGTGTTTTGATTTCACTTTTGGCATACAGTTGAAGCATAGACATTTCTTGAATTTTCCATATAGTTTCATGTAGAATTAATAAAAACGTCTTATATTGAATGAAAGTAGGGCGAACTATAAAGTGATACTAGCTCATAATAATCTTTTTTGTAAAATAAAGAATGATTACTTATTTTAAAAATAAATTAGAAAACAAATTTCGGTTCTAAAAAAGCGTGGTTGTATGGGTGAAAATTGTTCAGTATACGTATTAAATAAATCATGAAAAATATTTGAGGGGATTTTTTTTTAACCTCTGGGACTAGCGTTAGGGCTATTGCTTCAGAGGATGAAATGAAAGAAATTTTTGTATCGTGTCAAAATGCCATGCTTGACCGGGATTCGAACCCGGGACCTCCGACTGAAAGGCCGAGAACGCTACCACTCACGCCACGGAGACTGGCTGTGTTCTGATTTCATTTTTTGCATCCATAAAATATTTTAATACTGATTAATTTATAGATGAATATGATGCTTTTTATTTTATTTTTATTTTACTATTTAGGTTGAATAAAAAAGTATTTCAGAATTTGTAGAATAAATAAATTTTCAGGAAGGTTTATTCCTACTACCATTCTTAAAAAAGATTTTATAAAAACAAGATTTTTGTAATAACTACAAACAAGGAAAGTTTAACTATAATATATACTACTAGATGGAACATTATTTGATAAGTTCCAATTATTCCATAATCTAGATTATTTCTTGTTTTAAATTAACATATTAATTTTATCTTTAATTAAAAAACTAAATATAACAACCAAACTTTTTGCGATTAGTGCGCTACATTTATAAATTATTATACATAAAATTAGCTAGAAATTGTTTATTATTAATTATCCATAATTTTTGCTAGTGTGTTCATTGCAATCTCTTCAACTAGTTAACAATAAAGCAACCCTCACTCGACCCAGTGAGATAAGAATTATATATACGACTTGTAAATGACGTTTAGTCTTGTACAGACTCAATCTACCATTCCTGAGATGTGTGTGGTTAATTGAACTCCAAATACCGGTACCCTCTCTCTAGTATTCTAGTATTTGCGTAGTAGAAAAAACATAAAAACAACTAACTTTTACTAAGATTTGAACCTCCGAAGGTTTGACTTAGTAAATCAGCTATTAAACAACAGATCTGCGATGACGGGTTAACCACTGCAGACCAGTCCGGTAGCTGATCTAGTGGTTATCCATACGACTAAAATGTAACAAATACGGTTTCCTTATAAATGCAACCTAAAATTTCTATACATACTAGTAAACAATAATTCTTTCTTGGAGATTATAGTAAAGAATAAACTTTAAAAAATGGAAAGTATGGTAATTATGCTGAAAAACAATTATTACTTTTTGATTTCTGGTCTCAGGGAAACTATGTATTTCTGTTGGCATCTATTTTGAATTCCAGATTGGTTTAGCCAAATAGTCTTCAAATGTTGTTTGATAACTTTCATATGTAGGGAATTAATGCTATTAAATTTTGAAATTTAAGTCTCAGAGATGTAGAATGTTCAAGAAAATTTAGATTTTACCTAGAGTAATTTGCCAATAATATTTGACAATGTTGTTACCGAATTTTTACTTCCTGACTATGGAAGTTTTACTTTCTAGAGCTGTACTGAGAGAAGGAAAGTTTGGTAATCAGTCAAAAAATGAGTTATGGTTTTTTTTTTAATTTCTCGACGTTTCACGAATCATGTATATCAAAAAAAGAAAAAAAGTGAGGAGATACGTGTGTTGGCATGTTTGAAGAGTAATATATCTTGACTGAAATAAACCGATTTTGATGAAATTTGACCCAGAGATTCGTGTATTTGTTGATAAAAGTTTGAAGTCAATATCTCGTAGGTGTAGGGTAGATAATGTTTTGGGGTTAATAACCCCAATAATAAAATAATAAAATAACCCCATTTATATTAATCTTAGTATATGGGTACAAGCTTATCTATCAATCTTTTTAATTTTGCCCCAAAATTTACGCTCTTCACTGAAAAATAAAAAAAAAACTATCTTTTTATTTATTGAATTTTAAAACTGTTCCTTTATGTATTCCTAGAAACAATAGTAGTGCACTAAAATAAAATATACTTTGAGGGCAATATAAAATTTCAAAAATATAAATTTTATGAATTTAAAAAAATATTTTTTGGTATATTTAACCTTTACTTATAACTATAAGTTTAAACTTTACAACTATAAGTTTTAGTTTTAACCGCACGGTAGTTAGTTTAAAAAAAGTTTTATATTTCATTATCAAAATACATCACTGAAACAAAATAAGTTTTATTTATTTATAATTATGTTATTTTTTAAAATGGATTTCACGTGTTTTTTCCATTGAAGTTATTGTCCTTCATTATTTTTTTTAAATTCTCATAAATAAAGGGATATAAGTAAAAGATCTTTCATTTATTTTTATGTATTTATTTATTCTTGTAACCTAAATTGCTAACACACACACACACGTACACACAAATATATCTTTTAAAATTTAGTATAATTTTTAGGAAAATAATTAAATATGATTACTCAAAATAATTAGGGTTAATAATATTTTATAAATTAAATTAATAAGTTAATTTTTTTCTGTAAATAATTTACAATATTTTGGGATTATATGACACACATTTAAAAATATATGATTAAATTTCACACAAAACTTTAAAAGTAAATTAGCAAACTATTTCAATTATTTTCATTATTATTCTTGCCTTGTATTTGTCGCATTGCCTTTAAGAAAGCACTGTAAAAGAAAAGATATAAAATAAAATGTAAAATTCCTCTTTCCCTCCTTAAAAAATAAACTGTTTTAAGTATTTTTTTTTTTTTTTGGATCATTGATCGTCGCTTTTGTTTTTGTTTTTTAAGAATAGTTTATTTATTATTTACAAATA
Source organism: Lycorma delicatula (assembly GCF_047948215.1). NCBI lineage: Eukaryota > Metazoa > Arthropoda > Insecta > Hemiptera > Fulgoridae > Lycorma > Lycorma delicatula. The sequence goes on along the minus strand of NC_134464.1, from coordinate 99,358,837 downwards.
TCTGAGGATGAATTATTAAAATGTTAAAAAGGATGTTTAAGAAATGTTAAAAAGATAAAAATATTTATTATTATTGTAGATAGAAAATGAAGCTTAATCAGTTTGTCTACGTTTGCAATGAGGACGGGTGACTACCAGCGAATTCAACTTAATGGCATTTTCATCCTGCATGTTAACAGAGTGCGACACGTAGCAATGCAACTGGATCGCCGTTTGACATGGAGAATCCATTTCAGAAAGAAAAGGACGTGCCTTAATATTAAGTTCAGAGAGGTGTACTAGTAATTAGGGAGCGGATCGCAAATATCATTACCTTACAACCAATTGATGTACTCAGCGGTTCTAAAACCTATTTCAACCTACGGAATCAAACTATGGGGATACCAAAATAATAATATCGAAGTCTTACAGCGATTCCAGAACAATCTATTGAAAAATATAACAGAAACTCCGTGGTTGGCGAAAAACATTGATATACTTGATTATCTGGAATTGTCAACCGTTCCAGAGAAGATACAGTGATTCAGTAAAAAATACAAAACGAAATTGAACAAACACGTGAACTGGCTCGCGTTTTACCTCCAGGATAACAGCGAGGATGTCAGGCGCGTAAAGTGACTGTATATATTAGATCTGTATTAGTTCTATATTTGTGGTGAATCAGATACCTTAGGGTTTGTGTATCGATTTCTTATATATGTATGTTGTTTTTTTTTTTTTCGTAGTAGGGAATGGTAGAAATATCATGGTAATATAATTGTACGGTATTGAGGATGAATTACGGACTATATATCTTGTTTTGATTTAAGTAATAATTACTATTCTAGTGTTGATGTATTACTATTTTGTATATCAGTAGGTTTCAGTTCACTGATAAGTAGTTATTATCAGTCATCATCTATATGTTATATTTTTACATTGTGCATAATATATTGTGTATCACTATCAAGTATTTCGATGTATTAATTGCAGCATCCTTATTCAGGAAGTATTTGTTTTTGCTTTATTAATACGTTTGTGTATTATTAATTCTTAATGTGCTGCATATTGTATTTTGTATTAGTTATATTTGTATTCTTACACTATCCATTTTTATAATGTATCACTATTACTACGTATTTCGATATATTGTAATATGACGTATCAATTGTAGTAACCATATTGAGAAAGTATTTTGTTTTTTGCGTTATCAGTATGATTATGTATTAATTCCTAATGTACCTTATATTGTATTTTGTATTTACTGTTTTATTGTATAAGTACTGTGTACATTATTGTAGTATGAATGTGGTTCTCGACAATGTGTGTGGGCGACTCCTTCCTTCCCTCCTGATGAAATGCAACACTAGCTGTTCCAGGATGAGTAGGCAGCCAGGAATGAAGGTTTAGTCGGTAGTGCGCGGGTATACATACGCACCTAATATACCCTGTCAGCGATTCCGACACTGCCTCGGCGTCTGTAAAATGGATTCCTCCACCTCTCAACAAAAAAAATAAAATAAAACAAAAAGGGTTTGTGTATCGTAAAAATTCTTCATTTCGTTTGCCGACCTACTTTTGTTGTTTCCGTTACATTTTTGATTTAGTTATTCTTTGTGTGATTGTTAAGACTGTTTTTTTTTGTTTTGTTTTTTATGTTCTGAACTTTGGACTACTTTGATGAATATTCTTTGGACTTATCTTTGTATGTACTTATTGGAGATTAGTATGTATTTATGTATTCTGTATGCATATGCATATATATATATATATATATATATATATATATATATATTTATATATATGTATCATTTTTTGAGGGATTCCACCAGTGGAACTCCTCTCTGCATTCTCTTTTTGTTATTCAAACTTATTTATGTTTCCGGTAAATTTGAATCGATTGTAAATTAAATACTACGGCAAAGAAAAAAATATTATTCTAAAAAATTAGTCTTTTTTGTTGAATTTCTTTGCTAACGGGTTTCTTTCAAATTAGGATACACGAAGGAACGTTGTTTTCAGTTAATTATGTGTAAACAAATCTAATAAAAAATTAAAGCGGTTAAAAATTATTGTAAAAAAAAAAACATTGATCTAGATATTAATTGATTATTTATCAATTGTTTTCATAACTTATTTATAAATTGAAAATTAATTTTTTAATTACTCCTTAACATAAGGTTTAAACCTTTTAAAGTTTTCCCCTTATTTTTATTTTTAAGCGATCTAAATTAATAAGCAGATGAAATTTTCTCGGCTTGCTGATTCCTTAACAGTTAACCTAACACGTAACCGAGGAAGATGCGGTACAAATTCGGTACTGCAGCGACGAGAAGAACACTTTTAATTAGGTTGTGCGGATATTGAATGTACCTTTAAAATTTCCCTCACCTTACTTGCGTCATTCGTTTACTAGTACCGTATAAGTCGAACAAGATTGATGGAATCCATTTTGAACAATTTAATAATGTTAATAATTCAATTTCATTGAATCATCTCGTAATTTTCTATCCGCGCTGTCTCAGGAAACCATAACGTCAACCGGCAACTAATCTAATGAAAGCACTCAACATATACGAAACACCTCTTCACCCATATTTTCTATAAACAAATTTTACTAAACTGAAATCGCTTAGGCAATTTCCTGTCTTTACTGAATTCTTAGTTGAACCGGTATTTATTTATAGACACGGTAACTATATCTAAACAATATTATAACATTTTAATATTCAATAATAATAATAATAATCATAATAATAATAATAATAAAAAAGTCAAAAATATATTTTCCAAATGGCTTTTCCTGGTATACTTGATTGATTTTATAACGTAATAAAAATACTTTTTTTATTTTATTTACATAGCCTTAATAAAAATCGTATTTCCACTTATCTACTGTAAATCTAATTAAACAAGCTAACAAAAAAACATTTTTATACTTTCCCTGTCATTTTATTTATTATTATATATTGGAAAAATAATGATACATGAAAAAAGTTTTATAAAATCAAAAAAAATCAATATTTTTTAATTTTTTTCTTCCCCACCTCCAAAATCACGTTCCAAAAAATTTCTTGATTCTTCTACTTTATGTTAAATGAAAAAATAAAAAAACTGAAAAATGTACAATCAAAAAAAAGTTACCTAAAATTTCTTTTTTGATAGTAGGAGGTGAATTATGATGACAATTTATTGTAATATTATTGTTAAAAGTTTAAATAAATCCAAAAAAGTATTACAAAATTCAACAGGTCGATATTTTTAAACTTTGATCAATTCACCATCCCCAATTTTGCCAGCAAAATATTTTTTGGGGATCACATGCACTACTACTACGCCAAGTAAGAACATAGAAAAATATTCGGTTAAAAAATGAAATAAATAAAACGATACCTTTTTCGTTATTGAGGAAGGGTAATTTGATGCAAAAGTTGTTAGAAATGCTAAGATAAGTATGCACGCAAGTATATTTCTTGACCGTGACCGGAAACGCAAGTAACCATACAGCGTAAGCAAAGCCGCGACAGAGGATGCTAGTTTTATGTAAAAAAAAAGAGAAGATATTATAAGACCCGAGTATACTCAATATGCATTATATTTATGAGTGAAAAAATTCAGTTTTTGAAAAAAAAGTTGAAAATATCCCTTCGTGTATCAACAGGGGAAAAAATTGTAACTTATTATTACCACGGCTAGTACGTATAAAATATTGACTTCTATAATATAAAATTAAAAATAAAAATCCCTTAAAAGAGCGGAAATGTATAAATTACTATATGACAATTAAGCAGTTTATGGTGAATTTAAAAAAAATTAAACAATGATTACAACTAGAATAAAGAAGCATTTGGCTCATTATAAACAGAGAAGAATTACGAAATCGGCCGTAGTTCTGTATTTTTTAAAAATGTCACAATATTAATTTACCTGTCTATATAATAAAATGATAACTACGTACGTTCCTGTGCGTTTAAAACGTAATAACTACGAAATAATACGTAATAACTCTACTAAAAATATGTTAATAAAATTTTTTAGATTTATAACTTGGTCATTATCTCCAATTAGAATTATCATGATATTCCTAACGGGGGTTTAGATATTAAAGATATTCATTAAAAAAAGATAATAGTTATAATAATTCTTCTACTTTATTATATTTTTGTTATGGTAAAATTAACAAAAATTCTGAGATCAGATCTATACACTTGTAAATAGTTTAATATTTTAATATATGAATATTAAAAAATTATTTTCATTATTGTAATTAGATTAAACTAGCACATTAACAAACTTTTATGGATTTTGATTGTTTATTTTAGGGTGTTGGTATTGGAATGTCGAAAGTTAAAAAGATATCCTTTCAAGAAAGAGAAGTAACCTTTCTTAATATTCAAAGTCTGCTAAAAGAGTGAGAGTATCTCGGTCCTATCAGACAGCTGAAGTTACGCCCAGTCTCGAGTTGCAATAAATTTGCAGCGCGAGTTACAGTTAAATTCCTCATGAGTTCATACTGATGTAATTGTAGAGCTACTACTCCTTATGTGAGCTATCCTTTAGCTCACATAACATATAGTATTACACATAACATTTAGTGAAATGCCTTTAGCTATAATGCACAGATTAAGTACGCCGATCACAGACATATTGGAGCCAAAACAGAAGTGTGTTCATATTGTCAGAAATGGAAAGGGGAACCAAAAGGAATATGTTGTGAGTCAGGAAAGGTTCATTTACCTTCATTTCAAGAACTGAAATGAATTTTTCTTGAAGCACTGTTCAATGAAGACTTCCTAACTCCAAAAAGTTTCCAAAGAATACAAGAATCTCCAACAGCACCATACAAATGATTTCCTTTGGAGATTTTAACAGTATTATTCTCACAATCATGAGATTAACGATCACAGGGTAGAGTCCCGTAATCTCAACCCTTCATAAGGGATCAAGATTTAGTTAGAGATAAACATTTTTCATAGATATTCGTAGTATACATAAATCAGATAGGCTACTGGAAAAACTTACATTATTAAAAACTTTATTGTTGAAAAATCTCAGGGGAGCAATATTATTTTTTACAATTTTAAATCTATTAAAAAATCATTTGTGAAAGTTTGTTTTATCAAAAATAAACAGTCATTCTCTCTTTAAGATTTTTTTCTAAACGAGAGAATATAAGTTTGATTGGTTGAATTTTGATTCTATCTATTTTTCTTGAGAATAATTTTTATTATTTCTCTTATTATAAGATGTTCTCTTAGATGACAATCTAAGTTGGACATTTTTGATTGGACTTTTTAAATTATTTTAACATTTTATTTTTGACTGAGATAAATTAAAATGATACTTCCTAGGTATAAATATCAAATAACAAGAAAGTTATTTAAAAATTATTTTCGGCACGCCGGAAAGCGGAGGTAGATTTCACCGGTGCTAAGTAGGAGATAAAAAAGGTTTCAATCTTAAAGTTAAGTAAAACTTCAAATTTACTCAACACGACAATGGTTACATTTGAAAAAAAGTTTCACATGTTTAGCATACGACAAGCCCAATCTTCTTACAATTCCAGCAACATTTTGATCATCCCTTGCGATAAGGGTTGGTCATATCAAAAATTATTTCAGACAAAGTTTTAAGTAATGTTTAGAGAACTAACGACCTCTTTAAACCGATTCGATACTGTGTCTATTAAGGGAGGTATGATTATTTGTCTTCGAAACCCCATTTTTTCCACCCCCCTGGGCCATTGGTTGGTGATATCAAAATCTTTACAAGTTTTATGCTCTTATACAAAGAATAGCAAAAACTTTAAACAAATTCGATATTTTGCTTAATAAGAAAGTTATAGCGATATTTTTTCTGTTTTTTTTCTTCTTTTTCTTGTTTTGGTCGTACCTTGCCGTAAGGGAAGGTATGAACAAAACACTATTAACTAACCACTACTTTAAATCGATTTGCTGCTGTGCCTATTAAGGGAGGTATGAGTATTTTTTGTTATCTTCAAAACCCCATTTTTTCCACTCACTGGGTCAATGGTTGGTGATGTCAAAAGACTTTACGTAGACAAGTTTTAGGCTTTTATCTAAAATACAGTAGGAACTTTAAACGAGATCGATATTTTACTTAAGAAGAAAGTTATAGTGATATTTTGTTTTTTCGAAAAAGCTGCCCATTTCTACATCCAAGGTCCGATTTTGCCCGTTAACGAACTCGATCAAGATTATAGGTCGTTATATTTTATGTATAAATTTGAAAGTAATTCGTGCAAAATTACGGCAGTTATTGTGTCCAGAAGAAAGTGATATATATATATATATATAAACTTTTGAACTGACGGTGGTTTTAGGGTTTGGGGGATGTGTAACGCGAAGATATGTCGAGGTTTTCTGGAAGTCGAATCATGGTATCCATTACAATAGATTTCTTTCTTATGAAATCTACCTAAAAAAAAAAAAAAGTTGAAATACTTAGTAATGTTTCGAAATAAATATTTTTTATTACTAATAATTGTTTTGTCTTTTATTTCTATTTTACTACTTGATTTTTGTTTAACAAACTAAAGAACGTGCAGTTTAAGTTTAATTTCCTTCTTTGTGTTTTATCTACTTGTGAAAATAAACTAGAAAGTATAATAAACTATAAATAGATAGTATAATAAATTAGAAAGATACACCAACAACCTATCATTACATTATTTATTAAGCACCGAATCTTGAGAAGAGAGATATCCTACTCAAAACACTCTTGATAATTTTTTCGAAAGATATTACTTTTCTTACAAAACTTCAAAAAACTATGTAAAAAACATTCTGGTGTTTCTCCTTCATTTTATGAAACTTTTCAATTTAAATATTCTTAAACTTATTTAAATAATAGCAATTAATAAGCCAACTTAGATATTAGTATATCGAACCGGGAACTTTATAAATAAATTTTTAAACTGATAATCCAGCTGAATAATAATTGGTCACTCGTTTTCATCAAGTGAGCAGAAATGTATAAGTATTTTTGAACAGATCTTTGTTACTGTAAAATATAAGTAAATATTATAAAAATGAACCAAATACCATGCTATAAGTTTCTAACTGCTCAAAACATTTCAGTCATTATCTATTAGAATTACAATGTTTAAAGTAAACATAAGAAATATTTTTCTTGTAGTTTTATCACGCAAAACTGTAGTAGCATCTACGTACTTTTAATGACACAGGTGTAAAAATATTTATGACTAAAATACATAAAAGTAATACACATACAAAATTTTTAGCTCAGAGTGAAGTTTACAAGGGATTTATCTTAGTGCTGAATATGATAAACAAGATGTTACAGCATGTGTACTCTGTGTCATCAAAACCCTTCTCCTTTCGCATACAAATAATAAACACTATATAACATATCACAAAACAGACTACACATTCGCAAAAGGTTAATTTCTAACAGAGGTATTACTGATTAATTGAAAATCATATCGTTTTGTAAGTTAAACATTTTTGTAATAATCTTTGTACCTTTTATAATAAAATAAACTCTAAAAAATAATTTAAAAAATTTTTTTTTTTTTTTTTGTCTTCAGTCATTTGACTGGTTTTATGCAGCTCTCCAAGATTCCCTATCTAGTGCTAGTCGTTTCATTTCAGTATACCCTCATACCCTCCTACATCCCTAACAATTTGTTTTACATATTCCAAACGTGGCCTGCCTACACAATTTTTCCGTTCTACCTGTCCTTCCAATATTAAAGCGACTATTCCAGGATGCCTTAGTATGTGGCCTATAAGTCTGTCTCTTCTTTTAACTATATTTTTCCAAATGCTTCTTTCTTCATCTATTTGCTGCAATACCTCTTCATTTGTCACTTTATCCACCCGTCTGATTTTTAACATTCTCCTATAGCACCGCATTTCAAAAGCTTCTAATCTTTTCTTCTCAGATACTCCGATCGTCCAAGTTTCACTTCCATATAAAGCGACACTCCAAACATACACTTTCAAAAATCTTTTCCTGACATTTAAATTAATTTTTGATGTAAACAAATTATATTTCTTACTGAAGGCTCGTTTAACTTGTGCTATTCGGCATTTTATATCGCTCCTGCTTCGTCCATCTTTAGTAATTCTACTTCCCAAATAACAAAATTCTTCTACCTCCATAATCTTTTCTACTCCTATTTTCACATTCAGTGGTCCATCTTTGTTATTTCTACTACATTTCATTACTTATGGTTTGTTCTTGTTTATTTTCATGGTATAGTTCTTGCGTAGGACTTCATCTATGCCGTTCATTGTTTCTTCTAAATCCTTTTTACTCTCGGCTAGAATTACTATATCATCAGCAAATCGTAGCATTTTTATCTTTTCTCCTTGTACTGTTACTCCGAATCTAAATTGTTCTTTAACATCATTAACTGCTAGTTCCATGTAAAGATTAAAAAGTAACGGAGAAAAAAAAAATTGTAAATTAAAATTAAAAAGGCAAAATATATAAAAAATATGAAGTCATTAATAAAGTTAAATTAAAAGTCAAAATTTAAATTAGTAACAATAATTTTGACTTTTAATTTTATTAATGACTTCATATATATACATGCAATTTTTGATTTACAATTTACAATTTTTTAATTTAAAAAAATTTAGTTTTACTTCTGTTTTGATTTAATTGGAAAAGGATCTTTTAATAATTTAAAATTTTAACTCTCATATGTAGAATAGGATTTTTAATTTTAATGTGTAATTTTGAACAGACGATTTGAAAAATTATATAGAGTAACTGATGATGCGAAGGACTCCCGAAAGCGCTCTTGCTTGGATTATGGAATAAGGTAGGTATCCTATCCTATTTTATTTTATTAATCTGTTGGGTTGATCAGATTAATATAATAATTTAATATATGTACGTGAGGCGAATTGAGACCCTTTTATTTTTTTTGTGCAGTCTGTTAAAAATAAATACTTTTTAAAATATTAGAGTAGTAAAAAAATAAAAAAAAAAAAAAAAACGGTAAGAGGGATATATCTATTAGATAAATAAATAAATATTAATTTACTTAAAATAACAACGCGACTACGGTAAAATTATTTGTTTATTAGGTACAGAATAGTAAAATTTTGTAAACAGTAATAACTTAAACATATATGAGTGTTTACGGTAATAGAAATAAACTAACGACAACATGGCTCACTTACTTAACTCCCTTACAACTGAAATTACATCCGAGTTTCATCTATAAATTGGACAGTCGAGTAGGAGGAAGATAAAGGGAAAACCCTTTCCTTAGTTCCCTTTCACAATTTCTACCCGTTCTACTACGAAACCGGAGAATTCTAAGAGGGACAAGGGAGTTATCTTTGAAGGGTCAAGAGCTATCTCTGAAATACAGCAGCCATTTGCATCTCAAAGCAAAATCCCTTTCCCCCACCCCTTACATAAGTGTCCATTTCTATTTCTGTTTAATTTACGTCGGCCTTAGTTAAGAAACAGAAATCATTAATAGGTTAGAAACTTTCTCTTTCTTCACAATACACAGTTCATTATCTCAATTAAATTAATTTGGAACTAGTATGGAAGATGTTAAGATATTTTACGTTAAAGACATTTAAAAGTGAAATTACAATTTTTTAATAAACAATAAATTATTATTTAAGGTTGAAATTCCAAGTAATAAATTCAGAGATAACAATTACGTAATTTAAAATTTGAAGATAAGATTTAAAAAATAAAACACCCGGCGATTATAAAAAACATTTTAAATCAGTACAAAATGTTCTTTTATAATTATTTTCAAAGAGAAATATGAGTGGTTTTTATGTTTTTTTTTAAATTAAAGAAAAACATGCAGAGTAAAATAGTCAAATCATCCACTTTTAGAAGTCAATATTATGAAGTTACATTATTTTATTAATGAATAAAATATGTTCTTTGATTTATATACAGATTGTTTCTAAAATTATGGGTAGAATATACTTTTTCGAATTCTACTTGTAAAACTAAACAAAAAATATCCTAGAAAAAATGGCAATTTCTCTTTCGTTCTCCCGCGGTTCGCCATTTTCTTATTTTTATATAAAAATTTAAATTTCAAGTTCGGATAGAGGAATCATATTAATATTTGATAGGCGGCTTGGTAATAAATTATTAAAATTTATTACCAAAAAAATGTAATCAGGACTTACATTTTTTTTTGTCTTCAGTCATTTGACTGGTTTGATGCAGCTCTCCAAGATTCCCTATCTAGTGCTAGTCGTTTCATTTCAGTATACCCTCTACATCCTACATCCCCAACAATTTGTTTTACGTATTCCAAACGTGGCCTGCCTACACAATTTTTTCCTTCTACCTGTCCTTCCAATATTAAAGCGACTATTCCAGGATGCCTTAGTATGTGGCCTATAAGTCTGTCTATTCTTTTAACTATATTTTTCCAAATGCTTCTTTCTTCATCTATTTGCCGCAATACCTCTTCATTTGTTACTTTATCCACCCATCTGATTTTTAACATTCTCCTATAGCACCGCATTCCAAAAGCTTCTAATCTTTTCTTCTCAGATACTCCGATCGTCCAAGCTTCACTTCCATATAAAGCGACACTCCAAACACTCCAAAGGACTTACATACCTTCTGAAATTAGAAAATGGTGGTAATGTTTATCTTTCAATCCGTTATTTCTCCATAAATAATAGTTTTATCAAAATGTATATTAAAATAAAAGGCTTAATATTTTAGCAAAAAATACATTTTTTTAAAACTAATATTTATGGAGAAATAACTGACTGAAAAATAAACAAGACCACCATTTTGTAATTTGCGAAAGTATTTAAGTCTTTATTTTAAAATTTTATTATCAAGAAACTTACGAAATATTAATGTGATTCCTGTATCCGAACTTGAGATGTAAATTTTTGTATAAAAATAACAAAATGGCGTGTAGGAGAGAACGAAGGAGAAATTGCCATTTTTCCTAGGACATTTTTTGTTTAGTTTTACAAGTAGAATCCGAAAAATATATCCAGCCCACCATTTTAGAAACACTGTTTATATAAGTAAATATATATATATATATATATATATATATATATATATATATATATACATGTATATTTGAAAATATATTAGAAATATAATATTACTGAAATATATTAGAAAATACGTATCACAGCACAACCAAAACAAGTTCCTCTACGAAATAAAATAAAAATTACAGAAATCGATCCATTTAATAATAAAGAATTAGGTTTGAAAATGCAAATAATATTTTTCTAAAATCGATCCTTTCGGGAATCAAATTCCTCTGTCCTATACAAATTATATTAATTCGATTAATCCAAGTACAGAATTAATAAAATAAAATAAATTCCATAATCCAAGCAAGAGCGCTTTCGCCAGTCCTTCGCATCATCAGTTGCTCTATATAATATATATATATATATATATATTATTGTTATTTCATAATTTACTATTACAGTTACATTAATTTATTATCATAGTTCTACATTTTTTAACGTAAATTAATTTTTAACTGATAATAAAATTAGAATCTTTGTAAATTAACAAAAATTTTTTTTTTTTAAATCCAGATAAAGAAATTGCTACGTATTTCACCAATTCCATTACAATTCTTATTTATCTTAAAAGATTTTTTTTTTCACCCGTTTATTTACAATCGGTTCCCACAGTGAAATCATAAGTAAATCGTATAATAAAAATATTCACATGATACGTTTTTTTTTTTTTTTAATGAATTCCATTAATAAATCAAAAATTACTTTAGGATAAACAAAAATATAACTAAAGTTATCAATAAACAAATTTCTTAATTATAATAATGTATCCGCAATCATTTCGTGGTTCACAAAAATAAACAATAAATAATCAAAGAAAATGTACGCGTACGTAAGTAAGCTAACAAATGCCGTTAGCGAGATGATATACCCATAACAATGTGGATAATAACAAGTAACAATTATCAAAACTGTAATAACTAAACAATAACAATAATAGCATCGGTGATAATAATCTCATCTGTCAACCAGTATTACCCAAGTATAGTACGTGGAGACCTTTTAACGTTCGGACGTCCTCGCTGTTATCAAACAAATTGATTGGTACGTAATTGACGTGAGTTTCTAAACGTTGTTGGTAGTTAATATTACACTGTTTAACAACCTCACGAATAGACAGAAGCTCCAGATACTCGTGAATCTCATCGTTTCCTGTGAATTATGGAACCTCCGCAATTGCCTTTGTTAAATTTTCTTGGAAACGTTGTATGATATAAACGTTACTTTTACTTTTGTTCCCCACAAATCCACACCATAAGTCCATATTAGTCGTATAAAAACTTTGTATTTCAAAATTCTATAAGACAATATGAGGTGTGAGTTTTTCTTCAGTAGCCAATGCATTTCCCTATATTTCACATTCATTTGTTCACTTTTCTCCTTCACGTGATATTTGCAGGTCAAACACCGATCTAGATGCAATCCAAAGTGCGGTACACGCTTTGATTTTGGTGACAAAACAAACTTCAAGATCAATATGGAATAATCACTACACGAAAGGCTCATTGGTATTTTCTAATGAAGGTATGATTTAGAAATCATTTATTTCTGTTCACGAACTAGATTTATGATCTTCTTGTATATATCTACAGTTTATTCTAACTTGTTTCCCTTTTATAAGATGTGTATATACAGTGTGTTCGAAAAGTCGCTGTGCAGTATGCTTTAGAATTATGTGGTGCATTTTATTCTTTAGGCGTTAGGTTGATTGTACTGTGGGTTCATTGGATGTTGTTCAGTAATAAACCAAGTAGTTGAGTTGTAATTGAACGTGCTTCGTTTCGTTTATCGAAAACAGTAGCTGCGAGAAACATAACCGGTTCTTTCAGTAGAGGAACGCATTTTTCTCATTTAATACGTCTTTCGTAAAGGTGACAAATATACTGATTTGGTGAAACACAAGTTTTCTGAAACGTTTCCAAATACTCCTATTCCTCATTGCAATGGAATTCGAACACTTATAAAAAATTCGATGTAGAAGTCCACCTAAACTAAACAAACAGAAGATGATTGATTTTCGAATGTAATGGCCGAAAGTCCATTTAAGTCAATGCGTAATTTAACATAGCAGCAAAATATCGGACTTGTTACCGAACATAAAGCTGTAAGAGAAGAAATGAAAATTTTACCCTACAAAGTAATGTTTGTACAAGTACCTAAACCTACAGATCATGACAAAAGACTAAATTATTGTCAATGGTTTAAAAGTTATGCCGTAGGTATCCTCGATATTATGTTTTCTTTTTTTTTCACAAGAAGCCTAGTTCCATCTGGGAGGGTTTATTAATTCACAAAAAACACGACTATGATCAACAACTATTCCCCATGAATTACACGAAGGGAAAATTGGAATCTGGGTCAGTGCGAGTAGAACCCGCATTGTGGGTCCAATATTTTTTGAAAATACAATTAATATTATTTAACCAAACTGATTATAGCTGATTTAACCAAACTTCATTAGTCAGTTAATAGAAGTAGAAATCAATCACAGCTGATCAAATATCATGGCGCTACAGCGCACACAGCTAACAGGTCAATGATTTTTTTAAGAAATTTCGTTGGTGAACGAATCGTTTCTAGGGGTTTGTGGTCTGCAGTGTATCGCAATAAACCACGCACGATTGACGAACTAAAAACCGCAACACAGGCATACGCATGCGACATTCCAGTTATTGTAATATCCGTTTCTATAAAATAATGAAATTAAAATACAAAGTAATAATTAAGAAAGTTTTGTCATTACACTTCCATAATTCTAGTGCACATCAACTTTCTGAACGCTTTGTATTAGCTATTTCAGAACAACTACCTCAAGTTTAATACTTTCAAATTCAACTAGAGCAAAAAGTTACCTATTTCTGTATTATTGATAATTCAGTCATCTGCACAATGTGATAACACAATAATTTTTCACAGATAGTTTGTTAGCTCCACCAATATTCCTTCATATGTATACTATTTTTATTCTTAATCTATCACATTTATATTGAAACTTATCCTTTTATTAAATATAAGATATGAAATAAATGTCTTGTAGAATATTAATATGATAGTTTTATTTGTAAAAATAAGTTGGTGAAGTAGTTCCTGGTGTATGATAAAAACGCAAAAGAATATAGGAAATATTATAAGAATGGGAACATGGAATGTATTGACACTACTGCAAAAGGGTAAGCTTGCGCAAAACAGGAAATGACTAGAAATAAATTAGATGTACTTGAAATGAGTGAAGTGAAATAGTGAGGAAATAGAGAAATGTTGAGTGGGGATTTCCACTTGTACTACTCAGGTGCTAAAAGAAGAGATAGGAATGGAATTGGTGTATTAATAAAAAAGAAACTAGTAGGAAAAGTAATTAAGGTAGAATATGTTGATGATCGTCTGATGATGATAATAATGATAGTAGGTAGCGAGCGATAAAGCTCTTGTAGTAATTCAAGTATTGTGTATATGCCAACACTATAATATACTGAAGAAGAAGTTGAGGAGTATTATGGAAAGCTGGAAAATATTCTAGAGAAAGAAAGGAATAACATGATGGTGGGAGACTGGAATGCAGTGGTTGGTGAAGGACAAGATGGCAAGATAATAGGGAAATATGATTTAGGTAATAGAAACAAAAGAGGAGGGAGATTAATTGAGTTCTGCATCAAAAATTATATGGTAGAGGAAAACACAATGTTTGAAAATCATAAAAGAACGAGATATACGAGGGTTTTACCTCGTACATGGGTTTCTAGATTGAATCGAGAGAAATATCAAATTGATTATATATAACAAAGGTAAAAGAACTGTATGAAAAATGGAAAAGCTTGCCCAGGTGCTGATATAAAATCTGACCTCAAGGTAGTAGTAGCAGCAGAAATCAACTTGAAGCTCAAGAAAATAAGGGTTGGTCAGAAATGAAGTACCTATGGTATGGAAAACTAAAAAACAAAGAGATAGTCAAAGAGACGCAAAATAGCATACTAAAAAAAACGAGAATAGGATGGGAGCCAGATAGTATGAATGACCATTGATTAAACCTTAAAAATAGTATAAAGGAAGCAGCTAAGGAAGCGATAGGAATTAAGAACAAAGAAAGAATACGAAAGGAGTGGGTCAATGAGGAAATTATAGAAAAAATTAAGAAAGGAAAAAATGTAAAAATGTTCAAACAGAGGAAGGTAAAAGGAACAAAAGAAAGCTTAATAATGAATTAAGAAGAAAAACAAACGGAGATGGCAAGAGAAAAGCGGTTACAGAAAAAATGTACTACGATAGAAAAACAAGAAAAAGAAGAGAGATACCGATCTAATTTACAAAGAAGCTGCAGAAATGGTATTCAAGAAAGCTGAAAAAAGTTGTACAGTGTATCAGATTGAGTCAAAGAACAAGGACATAGTAACTGAGAGGAATGAAGTGAAAAAGATATGGGAAGTGTACATCATTGATTTATACGCACTGAATGACAGACCAAGGGGAATAGATCTAGGAATAGAAGAAGAGAAAAAAGTTCATGAAGATTACAAGGGTTAAAATGTGAAGTAAGTATGGCCGTGAAAGCAATGGCTAATGGAAAAGATGGAGGATGTGATGAATTGCAGATTGAGTTGTTTAAAGCTTTGGAGAAAATGGAGAAATCCTATTGTTGTATCTGTGCAATAAAATATGTGATGAGGGTAGATGGCCTACAGACTTTCAGGATACATAAATGGTGTCATTAACAAAGAAATTTAATGCTAGAAAGTATGAACAATCCCCGACTATTAGTCTAATTTTGCATGCAGGAAAAGTGTTACTAATAATTCTGAATAGGAGGTAGTACAGTAAATTGGATTAAAACATTGCAGAAGAACAATATGATGGCTTTAGAAGGGGAGTTACAACTACGCCATAGGACTGCTTCGAATTATTGGTGAAAGATATATAGAAAAGGGAAGAAGAGTAGGTTTTGCATTTGTAGACCTTGAGAAAGCTTTTGTTAGAGTAAAGCTTTTGTTTTTTTCACTTACCCATAGGTAAGTGAAAAAATCCTCATATATATTCATAGGTTTTGTTTTACCTGTCTCACACAGCTTGTATTCCAATTCATCAAAATTTCCAGTTTCATAAATGACTAGATATGGCTTTATTTTTTTATATTGCTTCAAGTATATAAAATATAATCTTTCTTTTTAGCATTATATTAAAATAAAATCAATATATTGCAATATATTTCTTACCGACTCATTTCTGTTTGATATGGATACTGTAATTAAATCAAATGTATTTCTTGTGCCATAAATTGTTCTTTATTCATTACTATAATCTTCATACTGAAAAAAAAGAATTTAATTTGTTATTCTAATTAATTTAAATTAAGTTATGTTTCATGATAATACTCATATTTTTAAATAAAATAATGAATAATGGTAATTAAGAAATTTAAAAGTAAATCCACTTTAATTTTAATATAAATTAATTTTTACACAATAACCTATGTCAATTAATGAATATATATATATATATATATATATATAAATTTATTTCATACTACTGTTTTAATTTTTTACTTTAATAAATCAATTTTTGAGATTTAAATAATATGAATTAAATAAGTAATTATTTAATTGGTCAATGTGTGCAATTTTAATTTTTTTATAATATTTATGATATTAGATTAAGTAATTTTATAAATAATTTAATGTTAAAAATGTTTAATTTATAATTTTAAAATTGTTTACATTATTCCCTACAATAACCCTATAATATTTAATTCTTATTTCAATAAAAAGCGAGAGAGTATGAACTTGAGTAACCATTATTTGGAAATACCTGTAGTTAAGAACAAAAGCATTTTTCTTGTTATAGTCGATGACAAATTTGTATTTATATCAGTTATGTAAATAACATAACACTACAGTCTACCGAAATATAAATTTGACTTATTAGCTAATGAACAAGATAACAAGTCTATAACTTAATATATGAACTCGCAATTGAACTCAATTTAAAATTTAACAACGCGATCGAAGTGAACCTTATTTATCTTCCAGCATGGATTATAATTAACCGATCTCTTTTAATAGGCAAATTTGCTCCTGCACCACTGTCATCCGACCACGGTTTTGTAGTCAAACAGGATGTTAAAATAACAGGATTTGTCCAAATAAACAATCGAAGCAATTTCTTTTCAGCAATCGTTCATTTTTGTTAAATATTCCATCCTCTTGCACCTGATGTCTTCTTTCTCAGTCCAAAGTTTTCTATAATTATCAGTTTTACACCACAAAGCCTAACTCTTTCAGGATAGCTGCTAGTATAGATCTAGAATCTACAAATTGTACACTCTTCTGAAGTTCATCGCTTAATTTATTTAATATAGGCAATTCATTATTTTTTGCGTGAAACTCGTTAAATGTTCGGCTTACACAATATCTTGATCAAAACGTTGTTTGTACTCTTTTGGTTTGCCGAATGAGCACGACTGTGATTTAGATTTAGGAAGATCCACCTTTTCTTTTCGAATTTTTTGAATTTGTGATTTTGAAATCCCACAAGCTGCAGCTTCAGCGATCTTTCTTCAAATTTTTCAAACATACTTCACATTTTAGGCATATACAGTTATGAAATAAAGTTTTTGAAATTGTTTATTTTCTAAAACGTTTCGTGAATTTCAGATATCAACTTAGCATGACACTGGCAACGCAACATGAAGAGTTTAAAGAACTTAAAACAAAGAAACAGAGGCAAATAAAGAACTTCATAATAATATTTTTTTGAAAGGTAAAACAATTTCTGACAGTAATATTATTACAATTAAATTGAGGAAGAGTTTTTCCAGACGTTTTATCCGAATTGTGGATGCTGAGAATGAAACAATGATAATTACTTACATAATTTTAAAATGTTATAAAGAAGAATAAGGGAAAATGAAATGGATTAAAAAAATGGAGGAATAATAAAACACTGAAAGGAAAAAGTGAAATCCAGAATATGATAAATATTATAAGAAGGATAATAATTATGATAAAGATTACAAATTTTATTTGATCTGAGCATACTCTAGTAGAAATTATCTTCATTAAACTATCATAGAAGAAAAAAGTGGAATGATGGATTGGAAGAGGTAGTAAAAGCAATTAGAATACTTATATATATTAGAAATGAAGAAGATAAAAAATTCGTAATAGTTTTTATGGAATAAGCACAGAACGGAGAACAACAGAATGCGTTCTACTGCTGAAATCTGTGGAAAAATAAATTTATCAAAGAATAAAATAGTTCTAGCAGATAAAATTAATAATTTTTAACGATTAGTTAAAGGTTTTAGAAAGATTTACAAAGAGTAAGTTATTTATTTTATACACATTTTAACAACTCACCGTTAGATTTAATTGCATTTGGCACCGTTGGTATTAATAAAATTGTGTAAATTAAATTACCACAACACAATTTGTAATTTATACAATTGAACAATTTATAATCTATACAACTCATCGTTATATGAATATCTCATAATTAATATTTATATAACACCATTATTATTATATAGAATAAAAAAGGCCCACCGGGTTGGTCTAGTGGTGAATGCATTTTCGGAAATCAACTGATTTCGAAGTCGAGAGTTCAACCGTTGAAATCCTAATAAAGTTACTTTTATACAGATTTGAATACTAGATCCGTGGATACCGGTGTTCTTTGGTGGTTGAGTTTCAATTAACCATACATCTCAGGAATGGTCGACCTGATAACTGTACAAGACTACACTTAACCTTTACTCATACATATCATCATTTAAGTTATACCTGAGATAATTCCCGGGTATTAAACAGTAAAAGAGCAAAAAGAAGAATAAAAATGGCCGACCATTATATTATAATCCTTCGAATATAAAACTTTTTTTCATAAGAAATAAAATGGAATTGTTAATTAAGTTATATAAAATTACTAGTTCCCCATCGCAGCTTCACCAACGCTATATAGTTGCTTGCGTTTCTCGTAGCGGTCGATCTTTTTATTTTATGTTTTAGTCAAATAACCGGAGGCAGATGCAGTCAGCCAGTCACACATAATGTAACGGTTGTAGTGGCTGTGTTAACTGAGCCAAAATCGTTAAAAAATGAACTGACCTTCGCATCCTTTAGAAAAATTTGAATTAAGAATAAAACCCAAAATGGTTTTTAAATATTTATCTGATGGGTATTTGCAAGCCCAAATTTACTAAATATCTCGTTTTCTATAGTCCCTATTGGGAAAATTTATAATCATTATTCAAATTTTATTTACCTTACTTCATACCCTTTCAATGTCAAATTTCAAAAATCTAGAAATTGGTTTATTGACATAAAGATAACACTCACCAAAAATATTCATTTGTTAACGATAAAAAACAACAGGGTTTCAAAAAAAAATTAATTTTAATCCTTGAAAATCGGAATTTCAAAAAAATCTAGTAATTGGTTTTTAGGTAACAACAGGTACGAGAAGAGTTGCTTCGACTTTACTGTTTTCTTCTTCATTTCAGTGAAATATATATTTTTCTAAATAAAATATATCTAAAAACCATCTCACTTATGCCAAGAAATACGGATAAAAATTTGGTTGCGATTGTAGTTTTTTTTTGTTTTTCCCGAACAAACAAAACTCTTCCTCTTTATCTAATAGTATAGATAAAGTCTGTTAAAATAAATTCCAAACATAAATATAAAAAAATGATACAGAATCTCTCTTCCCTTTAAGATAGATTTAAAAAAATAATAGAAGTTATGGAAGCAAATTATTAAAAGCATTGTACCTAGTATACATAAATATCTCGTATATTGAAATCAGGTAACTTTACAATATGTGAAACTTCTAACATATAACTGCCGGAAGATTCTTAGTAAACAACGCCAGTAATACTAAAGACAAACGGTTATATTATATTAAAGAAAGTAGCCATCATAAGACTAAATTGAAATTATGGTGTACAGACATTTCACCGAAGGGGAAGAGATTTTACCGCGGTGAGAGGAACGGAGAGGTGTAGTTTGATCACCACAACAGTCGATCACTTGTAGTCAGTCTCTCTTCACTTTACTACTTCTACTATTAGTATTACTGCTGTCTCTCCTTCTGAAAGCTAATTGAATCAAAACTACCCCTACATCGTGTCTAGAAAGATGGGGTATGAAATAGGTGGCGAGCATTCCTTCACGACAATTCACTAATTGAATCATACGTATATATCTATTAGTATATATATATATATATATATATACATATATGTATATATGTATTGTGTATGTGTGTGTGTTGTGCTAAGGAGAAACCAGAACAGTGGAAAGTAAGTACTACAAGTCAAGTCACCTTGGTAACCTCTACCTGTCTGTTGAAGTGTGTGCGCCTCAACAAATTTACAACCCTTCTCCGTTTACAACTAAACCTTCCCTTACATTCTATTCGAAGAATAACTTCATTTTATTACCATAGATACATATTTTATATCAAAATAAACTTTATGTTGTTTTCGCTTTAAAAAACTGTTTTATAATGAATATTTTTAATTATAAAATTTATTGTAATAAAGAAATATTTAAATTTTTCTGAAGAATAAATTGGAAAAGAAAAAGGGCTCAAAAATCATTTAAAATAATTATTTTTCTTCAAATCAAATTTTAGATTTTTAAGACGGTTATAACAATAGCTCCATTCAGTTTTTCCTTCAACCTCAGATTGCGGCAATCTGAATTGAAGGTCTTAGTAGTTTATATGTTATTAACATTAAACTTTCACTGATGATGTCGAAAAAGAATTTTAAAAAAAATTACACTATTATTTTTAAAAAAACTAATAGGAATATTCGTTTTATTATATTTCTTAACTATTTGATAATTAAGGGAAATTTCCGTCAGACTTCAAAAAAAGTGTTATAGTCATGATACCAAAGAAAGCAGGGGCAGATAAATGTGAAGAATACAGAACAATTAGTTTAACTAGTCATGCATCAAAAATCATAACTAGAATTCTATACAGAAGAATTGAGAGGAGAGTGGAAGAAGTGTTAGGAGAAAACCCATTTGGTTTCAGGAAAAGTATAGGGACAAGGGAAGCAATTTTAGGCCTCAGATTAATAGTAGAAGGAAGATTAAAGAAAAACAAACCAACATACTTGGCGTTTATAGACCTAGAAAAGGCATTCGATAACGTAGACTGGAATAAAATGTTCAGCATTTTAAAAAAATTAGGGTTCAAATACAGAGATAGAAGAACAATTTCTAACATGTACAGGAACCAAACAGCAACAGTAATAATTGAAGAACATAAGAAAGAAGCCGTAATAAGAAACGGAGTCCGACAAGGATGTTCCCTATCACCGTTACTTTTTAATCTTCACATGGAACTAGCAGTTAATGATGTTAAAGAACAATTTAGATTCGGAGTAACAGTACAAGGTGAAAAGATAAAGGTGCTACGATTTGCTGATGATATAGTAATTCTAGCCGAGAGTAAAAAGGATTTAGAAGAAACAATGAACTACACAGATGAAGTCCTACGCAAGAACTATCGCATGAAAATAAACAAGAAGAAAACAAAAGTAATTAAATGTAGTAGAAATAACAAAGATGGACCACTGAATGTGAAAATAGGAGGAGAAAAGATTATGGAGGTAGAAGAATTTTGTTATTTGGGAAGTAGAATTACTAAAGATGGACGAAGCAGGAGCGATATAAAATGCCGAATAGCACAAGCTAAACGAGTCTTCAGTAAGAAATATAATTTGTTTACATCAAAAATTAATTTAAATGTCAGGAAAAGATTTTTGAAAGTATATGTTTGGAGTGTCGCTTTATAAGGAAGTGAAACTTGGACGATCGGAGTATCTGAGAAGAAAATATTAGAAGCTTTTGAAATGCGGTGCTACAGGAGAATGTTAAAAATCAGATGGGTGGATAAAGTGACAAATGAAGAGGTATTGCGGCAAATAGATGAAGAAAGAAGCATTTGGAAAAATATAGTTAAAAGAAGAGACAGACTTATAGGCCACATACTAAGGCATCCTGGAATAGTCGCTTTAATATTGGAAGGACAGGTAGAAGGGAAAAATTGTGTAGGCATGCCACGTTTGTAATATGGAATATGTAAAACAAATTGTTAGGGATGTAGGATGTAGAGGGTATAATGAAATTTAACGACTAACACTAGATAGGGAATCTTGGAGAGCTGCATCAAACCAGTCAAATGACTGAAGACAAAAAAAAAAAATATTTAATTAATATTATTTTCTTTTATTAGATGCTAGTAGTAAAAGAAAATAATATTAATTTCAGGAATTAATATTAGCTGCAGGTCGTGTCTACGGCACGCTTCCACAGCTTGGCCCTCCGGGCGGGCGGTATCTCGGAGTGCTATTATTAGACGTTAAAAATTGATTACAACTTGTGTAAAAATGGTTTTTTTGAATGATGAAAATTAATCAAGGAAAAGCGAAAATAGAGTTCGTCATCGTTCTGTTAAGCACCATTCCTCATTGGGAAATAAGTTTCAGGGTGGATTATTATCATTGCGCTTTCAAAAACCAAAATAACTTAATAATAATCGATAGAATTTTCAGTATCGATCTATTTTTATCGAAAATAGTTGTGTTTTAAGATATTACGGTGTGCTACGATATTACGGTAGTAAAGTTTATTAATTTATTTTATAATTATTATTACTATTGTTATTTTTTGTTTGTAAACATTTCAGAAAAAAATCTTATGATTTTTGACGGGCGGTATGTTCAATCACGTAAACATGTTCTCATCTAAGGGGGACGCATACACAGATAGACAAACATGCAAATTCCCTGAAGAAAAAATAATCTTTTTCTTCAGTATCTATTGATGACGGTTGTTTATCAATCGAATTAATTATCGGTATTAGATTTTTAATTTAAACAAGTTGTGCACTGTTTCAGCATTTTCTTGGTTTTCAATTTATTTCAATAACTATTTATCATAACTGTTTATTTTGATTAAACAATATTTCACGAGTAGAGTAAAATACCTCTTGTAACAAAATTGTTATTATAAAAAAATAGTAAACTGTCTTGATTTGCTTACCAACGCGAAAATGATATAACATTTATGGATATGTTTGGCGAATGTCCAGATTTAATTTCATAGCATAAATTTATCGCATAGCATATATGTTTGGAGTGTCGCTTTATACGGAAGTGAAACTTGGACGATCGGAGTATCTGAGAAGAAAATATTAGAAGCTTTTGAAATGCGGTGCTATAGGAGAATGTTAAAAATCAGACGGGTGGATAAAGTGACAAATGAAGAGGTATTGCGGCAAATAGATGAAAAAAGAAGCATTTGGAAAAAATATAGTTAAAAGAAGAGACAGACTTATATGCCACATACTAAGGCATTCTGGAATAGTCGCTTTAATTTTGGAAGGACAGGTAGAAGGAAAAAAATTGTGTAGGCAGGCCACGTTTGGAATATGTAAAACAAATTGTTAGGGATGTAGGATGTAGGGGGTATACTGAAATGAAACAACTAGCACTACATAGGGAATCTTGGAGAGCTGCATCAAACCAGTCAAATGACTGAAGACAAAAGAAAAAAAAGGGAGGAATGCAGAAAACCATATAATTTCGTGTTGATTACTTCAAAATAACCTCACTTTTTTCAATGATTTCATAGGACAATCAACAGTTAACAGTTATACGACAGGAACGGATGGAATGATGCTCTTTCTGGGAAATATTTCCTAAATATAAAGTTTTTTATCAAAAAGTTTCATTTTATAAAACTTATAACATTGCATTTTTTTTGTTTGATATTATAAATTAAAAGGATTACATGGTTGCCATTTTGAAATGAATTGAGAGATCAGATTCATCATTTTTATACAAGAAAACCTTAGATTAGGTACCCTAGAAGTTTACGAAATTTCAGTTCGATACGATTAACTATTCTTGAGAAAAATATTTTTATGTTACAAATACAAAATGGAGGATAGCCGGTAATTAGGCGTTTCTAAGTATATATCTTGATACAAAGCACTTTCTTTATTTCAATGTGAGGGACCATGCCCTAAATTCTTGAAACGATTTTACGAACAACCTGTATATATCCCAACTACGATTTTTCATTCTACGGTACAAGTGTACCGTAGAATGAAAAAAAAATTGTATCAAAGTGGGCCAACTTAATAAGTCAACAAATAAGATTTTATGTCCCACTCAAATAAGGAGCCTGAATTGGATCCGAAATTAAAATATAAAATTTTCAAAATTGTTAAAATCTTATGACGTATTTGGTTTTGTTGATTTTGAAAGACTTATAATGTCTAAACATCTTTGTTTTATTGAAATTTGTAATAAAATTCTTAAACTGAGATTTACATTTTATTTTATAGTTTAAAAAAATAAAGAAAAGTTTCTTTCATTTCTGTTCATTTCTTTCTTAAAACCCTAAGCTTCCCTACCAAAAAAATTGCGTTAATATTTTTTTTTTTTTTTTTATTACATCTGACATGATTTCGAATACAAGGAAGTTAAATTTTCTACTTTTACTACGCAACTAAAATTTCATTTTGAATAAAAAAAATACTCGTATACTAGTAACGGAAGTTTAAAAAATAAAATTTATTTGTTCAAAAAATTAATCACCCTATCATCAGCAAATCAAATAAATGAATTGGATTTTAATTGGTAATGTCATGCAATAATAATAAAACACTATATCAGGAATAAGATAATTTATTTAATTGTAGCACCGATATTTTCATATTTAAAACAATTGTCGCATCTGCCTCTTTAGCTCAGTGGCAGAGCACTGGTCTTGTAAACCAGGGGTCGTGAGTTCAAACCTCACAGGAGGCAAATACATTTTTTCTTCAAAAAAAAAAAAATCGTATGAATTATCAACTTTGTAAAACAAGATTTTTTTTTTTATCCGTTAATATTTATTAAATAAACATTTTAAAAATATTAGACTTTTTCCCTTCGAATAGTTCACCTTGTAACACGTTAGATCGATCATTTCTTTATTTGGGGTCGTTCTTTTGTTCTTCAAAAAGTTCACCTTTGTTCTTGCGTTTTGGCGCTTCTTGATACCTTTTATTTTAATTTTTTAATATTATCTTTACAAATTCTCATTCTCTTATAATTTCTTCAGTACTTTTAGGTTTTCTGGGTCTTGTGTTAATTATTTGACTTTACTTTGGAAGAAATAAAAAAATTGTTTAGTCAGTCCATTGTTTTCAATCTAAATAAATGGGAGTAAAAATAAAATTCGTCTCTTCCTTATCGTATCTGACAGTTTTTCAATTTCAATATAAAGTTTGTTATTTGTAATTAATTGTATCTGATTATTTTTAAATTCAGGAACTAAAATCTTTCTTATAATTTTCCTTTCTTTTTTAGATTTCTAGATTTCCTACGAGTAGTAGACTTTTGTTTCACAGTCTTAGAGTTTCTGCCACGTGGAGTGCTTTTGGCTTTATCATAGTATTACGTCGAAAAAATCAGTTCCATGATAAAGACTTTGATGTGTGTGTTTCTCGTTAGCTGGAAAGCAAATTCGATTTTATTAGCTCTAACTGTTATTGCTTTTTATTTAAAGAATTCGCATTGATCCATTGTCCGTGATACTTGAAATTATTCACTTTTTCTATTTTTATATTATATATACTAAGGAAATTCGGACAGTTTTTATTATTACCCAAAATTTTCGTTTTATCAAACGCGATTTTAATCCCATTTTAGAAGTTTATTTTTATAATTCTTTAATTTGTTGTTCAGCTTTTTTCCAGTTTTCTGCTAATAGTGTTATATCACCAGCGAAAGCTAAACTGTTAATCGTTAGTCTTTTAGTTCCCAGCCTCGTTCCACTATTTTTGTCTAAATGTTTATTCTGTTCTCTAACTTTTGAAGAGCACAGTTAAAAAGTAGTGAAAAGATTCTATCTCCTTTTCTTATGCCGGTTTGATAGGAAAAAGATCAGATAATTCTCACAGTAATTTTATTTTAGAGTATGTGTTAGTTAATGTTGCATTGATTAAGTTTGCGGTTTTGTTATCTAAACCTAATTCTGTTTATGTTGAAAAAAATGATGTTCTATTATCGAATCGTATGCTTTGTGAAAATCAATAAGCGTTATAACATATGTTCCGTTATTAACAATATATTAAATAATAAATATATAAACTAATTTTTTTAATAATTCAACCTCCAAATAAACATTTAAGTGCGTTTTTTAATTACTCGATTTTTGGCTTTGCGAATTTATTTTGTATTCTCTAATAATATTAAAAAATTCAAAATTTTAAAAACTGTGTAATAAATAGCATTTTTAAGCTGAATTCCATATTGATGGATATTGTAATTAGAATTGCATATATTATTACAATTTAATATTAATCGCCTGAGCACACTGTATCCATCCCTTGCTTATTATTGATCTGATATAAAAACCTACAAATTTTCTTCTGACTTTCATTTGAATCTAAAAAAAAATCTTCTTTAAACTCATCCACACAAAAAATAAAATTCTACAAATTATAATTATTAACAATAGTATAAAATATTTTTAATTATTCTGTTGATTTGGTAATTGTACTTTGTTGCAAAAAAAAAATTAACTTTTATGGATAAAAATGAACGTAGTTCCATTAATATTATTTAAATATTCAATCTTACAGATTCCCTAAAAAAAATTTGATGTGCTTTCTTAGTCTAATAGCAAAAATAAAAAATACCTAAACTAAAATTTTGAATTTATCAAAATACATTTTCAAAAACATTTTTCATTATGCAAAATTTTATTTATATTATTTGTATTAATATCACAAAAGTTGAACCTCCCCGCAAACGCGGGGAGGTCCAATGAAATGAACACCTGATGTTTGGCTGCCTGTTCTTGAGGGGGGGGGGGCAGAGACCGGGCTACCCTAGAACTTAGAGATCAAAGGGAAAATTGGCCACTCACTAGCGGCGAGTCAATGTGGCGAATGCCGCATTGTCGGACCGTATGGGAGTTCTATTTTCAACCGACATCAGTAGTTTACTTAAGGGAAAGACAAATTTTAGCTGTGGGAAGCTACCCGAGAGTTATGGCTGGCCGGCCATCAGCCAATTAAAGCTCCAAACGCTTTAATATTGGTGGACAGATACTTGCTGGCATTCAGCGACCTAGGCGTGGCAGCAAATTGCTGTCTTGACGAGGTAAATTTAATTTATTGTATTTCATATATATTTTAGTAGTTGACGGGGTGCGCCTACCAATTTTATAATATATGGCAAGTGAGCGGTGGGACACGAAGCAAGTGACGTGTGGCATCACGCTTAGTTCGCTCACGCAGTTAGGTTAGCTCTAGGAGCTAGTTAGAACACTGGTTGCTTAACTGATTCGAGGCTCAGTTGCCGTTTGTGGCACAGACATTCGGTCTTATGCTTTAGGGCGACCGAATGGAGTGGTGGCGGGAGAAATGCCAAGCAAATTAATTACCATCCTCTGACGCTCTTACCTGTTCTAGGTAAGGTTTTCGAAAAGGTTCTTTACCATCGCTTCAATAGTAAACTGACTTCTGATCAGTTATTAATGGACAACCAATATGGTTTTCACCCTGGCAAGACCACAAAGGGTTCTTAAAGTGAAAGATGTATCCTCAGCCAGCGAATGCAAACATGTACTTGGTGTCCTTGGACAAAGAACAGGATATGTTCTTGTTCTTGGACATATCCTGTTCTTTCAATAACTTGTGGTGTCCCTCTGCATTGTTTAATTGTAGAGGCGTGGATGCACTCAAAACGAGATAGAGAAATTCTCAAGTTATTTCAGCAACCGGACCGTCGTCCTTCATGACGGCGGTTCAGAAGTAGGGAAGACCCTGTCCACAGAAAGGTCCCTGTCCCTGAAAGGTTGTCTACAGGGGAAAGTGGTTTAGGTCCCTTCGTCTGGATTGTCGAATTCAACTCACTGATGCGGTTTAGATTGCCCAGTGGCTGCCGCATCATTGCTGATGCCGATTATGGGTTGCTACTGGTCGAAGAAAACTCGAGGAATTAGATAGAGTTCCGAGCAACTCAGGCATGCAAGGTTTTAAGGTTGTAGAGTCTTCTGCATAAGATGTTCTTTAGTTCAGAAAAGACTGAAAGGTCACCTAGCCGCGACTCGTCTTCCGCGAGTTTTGATGGGCGGCCTTCCTATTAGGTATGTTACCGTTCAGAAATATCTGAGTGTAATCCTTGATGGGAAACTTCAATTCAAGAAGCACCTGCAGTTTGTTAAAAGGAATGCAATTGATGCCTCCTTTGATGTTCTTAGAGTCGTTCATTCCGATTGGGGGTTGAATTTCCGTACCATGTGGATTCTTTGTAAAGGTATCTGTGAGGCCATAATGTTGTACGCTGCGCCCGTCATCTGGGCTCATCGCATGCAACTCCAGTGCTACAGGGACATTTTATTGCGAGCTCAGCGTTTTCTATTACTAACTGTTATCGGGGCTAGAGAACTATCTCGCGAAAGGCAGTCTCTGTAATCGCCGGTGTTAAATCCATAGACATTCCAGCTACGGAACATAGCAAGCGATGTGTCAATGAAAGCAGATCTGTCCTCCTCTCCCTGGTAGCCCAGACCGGAGTCCATAGTTAAAAAAATTGAAGGATTAGGTTGAGCAAATTAAAATATTACGGGAACTAGGATTAAATTCGTTGTTGTGATCAACGTTGCTGCTGGTGTCCATTTTATTTATCAATTAGACTCGTATGTTATGAGACATTTACAGTCCCTAGTAGCTTATTTAATGTAGAATTAGGCGCGGGGATCGACTCCATGGATTGTGTAATAAGGTGAAAGAAGCATGTTTGTAATACAAAGAGGATTAAAGAAAGACATGCAATGTATATTATATCCCGTGTGCGGAAGTTATGTTATTTATAACTTTTGACTGTTAAAAGATCAAGGTTCCAAGGATATATTGAGGG
This sequence comes from Lycorma delicatula, assembly GCF_047948215.1. Taxonomy (NCBI): domain Eukaryota; kingdom Metazoa; phylum Arthropoda; class Insecta; order Hemiptera; family Fulgoridae; genus Lycorma; species Lycorma delicatula. Next base: position 99,329,881 of record NC_134464.1, on the reverse strand, counting down.
GTTTAAAGCTGAGATGGGTGAGAGAGAAAATACTGCTCCTCCCCCATTGGCTCCGAAATTACTGTCTGAGGTCGTTTCAACTTCAGTCTCTAAACCAAATGTGATGTTGATTGATAAAGCAGCTGATGTTTCCTCGGCTGCCTTCAAAGGTGAGGTGGTGAAGACGTTGGATGCTAAGGGGCGGGGTCTGCGGATCGTCAGTCTAAAGGAAAACACAAAAGGTGTTAGAATTGTAGCTGACGATACCGAAACCGAAAAAGATGTAAGGGATAAGTAAATATCCTATTAAGACTCTTAACACTAAGCTTCTGTGGCAGCGACTCATTGTTTATGGTGTTCCACGTGAGATGGAGGAAGAAGATTACATGGATGCTCTGTGGTCCAAAATATAGTGTACGGCTGTTTTGATTATGATGAATTACAATCTAAGTTTAAAGTTGTTGTTCGGGTTGGTAGAGGGAATAACATAGTAAGTTCACTATATCGTTGAATGCGACAAAGACGTGCAAACCTAACTATGGAGAAGGGTAGTCTCCTTATAGATTATCGTTAATGTAAGGTGAAAGACCACATTAGGGTTAGTCAATGCTTTAAATTCTTTGGACTTAGGCATCTGGCAAAATTTTGTACGGAGAAGGAGATTTGTTTGCATTGCTCTAAGGAAGGGAATCATGTTGATAGTTGACCTGTTAAAAAGAAGGATGGCTAACCAACTTATGCATATTGCACCAAATTCAGAAAGCCGGCTGGACACGATATTAAGTCGAGTAATTGTCCCGCTTACAAGCGAGCTTATTAATTAGTCAAATTGTTTGGAATTTTAGTTGTGAGTTGACTTGTTTGTTTTAATTTATATTTTAGTCTGGTATGTTTTATTTGTTGGTTATGTTGTTATTTCTGTTCTCTTTAGCGTTCTTTCTTTTACAGAGTTTTATTTAGTGTTCTATTTGTTGGTCAAGTTACATTACCTAAATTAAGTTGTTTTTTGTTATGTTTCCTTAAGTGTTCTGTTGTTATTGTTCATATTATTGGTTTTTATGTTTGTTTTATTTCATATTATGTACTGTTCTTTTCAATTTTCGTTTTTGTTCAGTTTTGGTACTAGGTTTAGTGTTTATCTGTTTGGGTTCGGCACTGTGTGCTGGACTCATTCTGTCGTCGGGTAGGTAAATTTCAGCTTAATAGGATGGTCTTGTTTAAGACTTGTATAATATCCGTAAGATCCATTCAAGAGTAGTACACCGATGGGAATGTCACATGTGGCATTCTCACGGGTGGCATCCTGACTGAGGCAAGATGAAATACGTCTTGAGGCCTTAAATATGACCCCCGGTAAAGTCCCTAAAGCTAGGTACGGAAGGAATGAAGTGGCGATTGGATCTGTCATGAGATGGTTGTCTTCCCCTTCGAGTTCAGTCCTAGAATACGAGGATCTCACAGATGTCATGCCCTCCCAATTGCGCATATTTCTTTCTTCTGTATTAATTATACACAACAGGAATGTAATTATTTATAAAAATTGCAAACGGTAGGCTCTGTTTGGTTAATTAGACTTAATCATACAGTTTCTTATTTGATTACAACTTTATCCGTTACTATAAGATTCTTACTAGTTGGTTGCTTTGAGATTGATTTTTATTTATATTTGCTTCGATTTTTCGTAGATGAAATACGTAACTGGTGAAATTTTATAAATAAATTGCATACAAAAGTTTTATTGATAAAAATACAGAAAAAAATGTTATCATAATATAATTTTTTGTATTATTCTTTAGCAAAATGTTTAATTTACAATTAGTACCAATTTACCGGACCATAAGTAAATTTAAATATCAAAACAAGAACGACATACAGAGAGGGGTTTCCATTGAAATCTTTCAACGAACTGTATACATGTGTATGCATATATATATATATATATACACGTATCTTATACGGTATACATAAATATATAATAAACATAAATAAGTACATTCAATGATAAGTACAAAGAACACTAATCGAGTTCAGAATACAAAATAAAAAGAAAAAAAAGCCTTATCAGTTACGTAAATTATAACTGAGAAGATACAAAGAAATAGTGAAATAAATCAAAGAACTAACAAAAGTAAGTGGAAAACGAAATGAAGAATTTTATCGATGCACAATACCCTAGGGTGGCTGATTCATCTCAAATCACAGAGAACATACAGCTTTTAGTATATGCAGTCGCTTTAGACGTCTAAAGTCCTCGCTGTTATCCAGGAGGTTAACCGCGAGCCAGTTCACATGTTTGTTCAACCTCATTTTGTACCCTGTACCAAATCGCGGTATCTCCTCTAGAACAGGTGTCATTCCCGGATATCGGGTACTTCCGTATTTTTCGCAAGTCACGGTTTTTTAGTTATATTTTTCAATACTTTGTTCTGGAATCGCTGTACGACTTCGTGTTACTCTCGCTTGTCGTACTCCATAGTTGGATTCCGTAGATCAAAATCGGTTTCAGGACCGCTGTGTAGAGCAATTGGTTGTTATATTAATAGTTGCGATCCTCTGCCTGGTAACTAGTATATCATCCTGGACTTAGTGTTAAACTGCGTCCTTTCTTCCCTGGATCATGGTTCCTCGTCGTTCTTCTCAGACGGCGATGCAGGTATACGAGGTGTGTGAAAAAAGTAATAAGATTGGTAATACTGCGAGCGATCTGGCAACGCTGTGGTTACCGGTCTGTGTTAATCCGGTTTGTTAATCTCTTCCATATGCTCAGTAAGAGTTTCAACTCCGTTCAGCCAACACATTATTTTTGACAGCGCACAGTGAAATTGTGTTTTAGTTGTGCAGTATGAAAATGGAGCATCGGAATTTAGATCAACGTTGTGCAATCAAGTTTTGTGTTAAACTTGGGGAATCCGCGAGTGTGACCTGGAAAAGTTGAATCAGGCCTATGGGGAACACTACGTATCAAGAGCTCAAGTTTACCGCTGGCACAACCATTTTTGGAAGGCCGAGAACATGGTGAAGATCAGCGTCGCTCAGGGAGCCTTCAACTTCAAAATCTGACAAAAACGTTGAGCGTGTGAGGATTCTTCTGAGATCAGACCGTCGTTTAAAAATAAGGATGGTGAGTGAACAGTTAAATTTAAATACTTTCACCGTACATCAAATTTTGACAGGCGACTTGGACATGCAAAAGGTTTGTGCTAAATTGGTGCCGAAAAACCTCACAAGGGAACATAAGGAAAATCAAAGAAACGTGTGCGTTGATCTTCTTGAGAGGATTGACAATGACCAAGAATTCTTCAATCGGGTGATCACAGGTGATGAATCCTGGATATTTGAGTACGATCCTGAAACAAAGCGGCAAAGCGAAGAGTGGCACACCCCGTCATCTCCTCGACCGAAAAAATGTCGAATTAGCAAATCAAAGATCAAAACCATGCTGATTTGCTTTTTTGACAGTAGGGGTATCGTGCATAAAGAATTTGTTCCTCCAGGACAAACTGTCAACCAAGCGTTTTACAAAGGTGTCCTTGAAAGGCTCAGGAAAAGAGTGATTTGCGTGAGATCAGACACTGCAGACAAGTGGATGCTTCATCATGACAATGGCCCGTCTCACACGGCCATTTTCATCAGGGAATTTTTTACCTCAAAACGCATTCGTACGGTTCCTCAACCTTCCTATTCACCAGATTTGAGTCCTTGTGTCTTTTTCCTTTTCGCGAAAATAAACATGTTTTAAAAGGACGTCATTTTGGAACTCTGGAGAACATTCAAAAGACTGTAACCGACTAGTTAAAAGCCCTACCAGTTGAAGCCTTCCAGTGCTGCTACCAGGAGTGAGAACGACTTCGCCGGTGTATAACTGCCCAAGGGAACTACTTTGAAAGGAATAATATTGTTGTTAGAAAAAAATAAAAACTTTGGTAAGTAAAAAGTCAGTCTCATTACTTTTCTCACACAACTCGTAGTTCTAGGTATCGCACCCTGTTAGCATGCGGGATGAAAACTCCATTAAGTTGAGCTCGAGGTCAATCACCGCTCCTTATCGCAAATGTAATACGTATATACTTATCCGGATTAACATCTTCCATCTATCCGGATCCTCCATCTATAATTGGATCTATACTATCCGGATCTTCCATCTAGACTCGTTAATTGGTTCCAATACAGTTTGTAGTTTAGCAAAAAGCTATAACTGGCTACAACCTTAGCTAGGATTGTCGTGTCAATTTTTGTAAAATTATTAGTGTACATCAAACATAAAAGAAAATTTAGATATATGAAAAATATAAAATGTATTGAAATATGCTATTAATAATAATACCTACGAATTAAAAAATAAAGCTGAAAGAAAAATTTATAATTGTAATTTTTTATTTATTAAGAAAAAACACAATTTTCACTAGCAGAAATCTGAACGTATTGAGCACTTAATAAGCTTTCTAGAAATGCTACTGAGCATTCTTTCTTCCAAACTTGAAGGAAAATTATTTGAAACACGCATTACAATTTATTTTAGCTTATATATCTTTTATATTTTTATTAGTAAGAAATAAAGTCTCAAATTTAAGCATTAAAACCTGATATTTAGTTTCTAAAAATTATGAAATTAATAGCCTAACTACATTAAAAGTTAAAGTAACAAGAAGCTAAGTATATCAGTTTCTAAGTTAGAACGTAATAAACACGGTGTACATTATAATGTATACGTCCTAAAAATGTGTGTGTGTGTGTGTGTGTGTGTGTGTGTGTGTGTGTGTGTGTGTGTGTGAGTGTGTGTGTGTGTAGGACGTGTCCTAAAAATGAGCTGTACCTGAAATTTTAAATGGAATCTTTTTTTTTTTTGTCTTCAGTCATTTGACTGGTTTGATGCAGCTCTCCAAGATTCCCTATCTAGTACTAGTCGTTTCATTTCAGTATACCCTCTACATCCTACATCACCAACAATTTGTTTTACATACTCCAAACGTGGCCTGCCTACACAATTTTTTCCTTCTACCTGTCCTTCCAATATTAAAGCGACTATTCCAGGATGCCTTAGTATGTGGCCTATAAGTCTGTCTCTTCTTTTAACTATATTTTTCCAAATGCTACTTTCTTCATCTATTTGCCGCAATACCTCTTCATTTGTCACTTTATCCACCCATCTGATTTTTAACATTCTACTATAGCACCACATTTCAAAAGCTTCTAATCTTTTCTTCTCAGATACTCCGATTGTCCAAGTTTCACTTCCATATAAAGCGACACTCCAAACATACACTTTCAAAAATCTTTTCCTGAGATTTAAATTAATTTTTGATGTAAACAAATTATATTTCTTACTGAAGGCTCGTTTACCTTGTGCTATTCGACATTTTATATCGCTCCTGCTTCGTCCATCTTTAATAATTCTACTTCCCAAATAACAAAATTCTTCTACCTCCATAATCTTTTCTACTCCTATTTTCACATTCAGTGGTCCATCTTTGTTATTTCTACTACATTTCATTACTTTTGTTTTGTTCTTGTTTATTTTCATGCGATAGTTCTTGCGTAGGACTTCATCTATGCCGTTCATTGTTTCTTCTCAATCCTTTTTACTCTCGGCTAGAATTACTATATCATCAGCAAATCGTAGCATCTTTATCTTTTCACCTTGTACTGTTACTCCGAATCTAGATTGTTCTTTAACATCATTAACTGCTAGTTCCATGTCAAGATTAAAAAGTAACGGAGATAGGGAACATCCTTCTTGGACTCCGTTTCTTATTACGACTTCTTTCTTATGTTCTTCAATTATTACTGTTGCTGTTTGGTTCCTGTACATGTTAGCAATTGTTCTTCTATCTCTGTATTTGAACCCTAATTTTTTTAAAATGCTGAACATTTTATTCCAATCTACGTTATCGAAAGCCTTTTCTAGGTCTATGAATGGTCTATAAATGGAATCTAGTGAACTGATATTGACATTTCATTAGATCCCACGGGCAGTTAAAAAGGGCTAGAAATATCGGCGTGACAATCAAGTTATTGAAATAAATACTATTACAATAAAATAATTACGTGAATATGTTTGTAAAACTTAGCCACATTTGGAAATCGTGAGTCAGTGAATGGTAATTGAAATAATTCATTGCTCAGAAAGTAACTAACTTCTCTTAGGTCGCCAACCAAACTGTTTAAAACTGAAAATGAGAGGAAAAAATAACGATGTATATTTAAGATTTTATTTACTCTTCTATAAATATTTTACCTGAGCAAATAATTGCTTTCTTTGAGAGTAATAAAGTAACCAAACAGCTATGGGTTTGATCAAATTGAATTTAAATATTATACCGTAACTGAATAAATCTTACTGGAAAAAGTTACTTTCCCTAGTAATCCTGGATGGATGGTTTTTATTTTTACAAATGAATATAAAATTTTTATATGGGACTATATTTTATATTAAATTAATCGTATTTAATCGTGATACCAAGTTAGATTGATATTACTTCTCTAAATAAAAAGATTTAATTAACTCTAAACTTATAAAGTTTTTCTATTCTCAAAGATTACTATATGAAAATATTTTTAAATTAAAAAAAATTGTAGACAAAATACTGGGAAAAGTGTGTAAGTAGTATATATATTTTGTATAGCTATGCCTTAAAAAAAAAAAAACGTTTAAAATGAGGTTGTTAACAATAGAGATCAGGTTAGGTATTTTAAGAAAAACTCATAGAGTGTAAAGTAAAATGCTATGAAGGATATGGGATGAAATAGAGAGATCTCAAGTTGAAAACTGAAATAGTAGAAGACTACATGAAGTTGATACCATGCTGGTTTTACATTTAGGTAGGAGAGATAGTACAAAGAAGATATACTCTAAGAGAAAGACTATACGAATATGGAGTAAAAGAGAGAGAGAGAGAGAGAGAGACAATACAAGAGAGACTAGTAGAGAGTCGGTGGTGATTTACACAAGGATTTGCTTAGTAATTCCAAGCACAGGAGCGTTTTGTTGCAAAGAAAACACAAGATAGGAAGGTTACAAGAAGAAGCAGAAGATGTGGATGTAGATGAAGAAGAATAAGGGAGAAGTAAAAGGGGAGAGTTAGAGGATTTTAGGCAGAGGGGCAGTAAGACTCGGGTTGACGTTGTGGTCGAAGAAGGAGAGGGTAACCCGACGGTCGGCGCCGTCTTGTTTATGCGTTCCACGTTTTGTAATTAAAACTAAAAAGACACGTTGAAGAAGTAATACCCTTTGTTCCTAAGGGCTCTGTGGTCTTCTCATGTTTAAGATTAAAACGAACCGACCTTTTTTTTTCAATTATTTCTTGTAATTTTTCTCGGTTGTTTTTTCATTTTTCGTATTACCGACGTCCACTGAATTCATATCATCAGACGTTTTACCGTAATACAACAGGCTAAATATATTTACGTGCCAAATTCCTAATATGCAGTGATACTTTACTCTGTTCTCTAGAAAATTTCTTTAAAATCTGCTATAGAGATTACACAGATTTTATTTTTATTACGTAATTTTTGTAATTAGTCACCCCTTATGAATTTCAATTAAAATATTTTATTGTAATTTTTTTTAATAACATTCTGGTTGTGATATAAATCACAAACACAGTTCTATTAAAAGAAAACTATTTTTTTCTCAACATTAAATAAATGTTTTTATAGAAAATCAATTAACATTTAAACAATAATCATTTGAGCGTAAAGGGAAAAATAAAATTTATCAAGCTGATCAGATGCACTACTTCAGCTTTATGTAAAGTTTATAAGCTCAGTTTATGTACAATTAATCACAGAAATGTCAGAATCTTCTTAATAGCTTCCATTTACAGTTAACTACAAAAGTTAATACTAACAAAAAGAAAATTCTTTTATAAATTCCAAACGATAGTTAAAATTCGAAATTAACCGCTGTCGCTGTTCTTCCAGTACTATCTTACTTTATCCAGTAATAAAATTAATTATTGGTTATAAACACATAGAAAAAAAAAAAAATTTTAATTCTCATTTAGAGAAATTCCTTTCCCTTAAAATATTTAAGTAAATTCATCCACAGAGAATAAACAATAACAAAATATTGTTATAACATGGGAGAAGGAATTTCAATCTGAAATTTTAAAAAGTTTCTGTAAAAGTTTTACACTCGTTTTAATTTTCATCACTTGAAAGGTTTTTTGCTAATATAACGTTCTTAAGCGTGTAAATTAAATTTTTTAAATTAATAAAGGGAATTAGGTTTAATTATTTATTTTTATAAAGTAAATACTAAACGAGAAAAAGTGAAAAATTGAGGGGGCGGTCACTGGTAAGTATCAGAAATGAAGAATGTTAGATACTGGCAAATATTTTCAATTGTCGAGATTTCTGTATAGTTATAATAAGGTAATACTTTGAATTTCATTAAAATAGACTATTTTTTTCATTCGTAAACACGTTCTAATAACATTAAAAGTAAGAAAATCTGATGTGAATTTCATATGACTTCCTTGTACGCCTATTAAATTACATATAAACATTTTTTGCTGCACTTCATTTAAACTTATTTCATTTGAAAGTGAGATACAATAATCCAATTCTTTAATAAAGTGGACAGTTTACACAATTGCATTGTGGTGGATACCACATTGCATTACGTTATTTTGTGGTGTCCGTGTCATCTTGACCCGGGAGGGACGACACCTACCATGTGTCGGATCCGGCCGTCACGCCACTCCCTCCGTACCTAGCACTTAGGGGCTTTACCGGAGGTCGCCACAAGATCCAGTCAGCACTTTATCGTAGTTTTTATATTTATTTTGTTTCACGTAGCTCAAATATATATGTAGCGTAAGTGAGAATGTATCGAACCGTATACACATTGGTTAGAATTCGATTTCATATACATATATTTTTTTTTAACTTTTTTTTAAATTTAAATATATCGATTTATTAATAATGATTAACCTATGAAAAAATTTTAAAATTTAGATCAATAAAAAATAGATAAAAAAATAGATCAATATATTTCAATTAAAAAAAAAAGGTTAAAAAAGGAAGTGACGTCAGATTCGAACCGATGTGAGATTTTCCCTTGTAAGATCCAAATATTTCATTAATTAAAATTTTATTTGTTTATAACTCTGGAACCAATGAAAATAAGTACCATTTATTATTATATATCGTTAAAACGCTCTCAATGAGGGCTTATTAATGCAGTTACAAAAAAATCCAATATCCAAATATTTTGGAATTTTGGTTTATTTTGACACTTTTGGTCCAGTCGACTGCAATCAAACGGAAGGTGCACAACTAAACGTTACAATACTAAATCCAAAATTACATTATACGACTAATAGTTTTTGAGTTATGCGAGATTCAAACGCACATATGTACATACGAGACGGTTTCTCATGAAATTAAAGTGAGTTTTCAACACACATTGGTGTGTTGAAAACTCACTTATTTACATAAGTAAATTCTGCTTATTTACATAACCGTTCAGTCGATAATGACTTCACTTGATATAAACGTTTGGTAAAAACGTTTCTCAACGTTTGTTTTGTGAAAACTACCATGAAAAAAAATTACGCTAGCAGCCAATTAGCATCTTTTAATAAGTGAATAATTTTAACTTTATAACGGTGAAAACTTAAGTGTTCACGTAAGATTCGACTGGTTCACTGATATTCGGTACTAATGCATATTTAATCGCAGAAAGTTGTAGACTGCGTGTTATTAGAGTTCGAACTCTAACAATGTTTTCTGACTTATAAAGTTTTTGTATTAATTGTAATGCGGACACAGTTTCCTCTAACAATTTAATCCACGAGTTAATTGGATGAATAGACATATCCACACATGGCACGGTGTATTGAACAGTTTTATATTAAATAAATTCGTACAGTTGTCGCGGAGTCACCAATTTTATAGAATGATTTAACACAGAAAGCAGGATGTGTACCTGACCACTGTTCCATGTTTACTAAATGACATTAAATATTGACAATATTATGAAGTTCAGCGCTCTCACCTAAACGCTAAGTGAATAACCAGACTTTAAATTTTTCCTTTTCACTGACGTGATCTATGTTTTTTGTTTTTAATAATTATCATTGCTTAGAATTTTATTATTATAATATAGAGTAGTGGCAATGAAAATGAATGGTTTTAATATTTTAATATTCAGAATATTTTCTCCAACAAAATTGTTTTAAGTACTTTCGATAAAAATTAGTTAATTCCGCATTCTAGGAAACATAAAGTTCATACTCGGTAGTTGTCTTTTCAAATTACTTCTCTGTATCCTTTATTACCTTTATCAACATTTATGTTTCTCACCTTTTCGTTTCATAATAATAACTTTTTACTTCCATGTAGGAAGTAAAGAAAGTATTGTAATCGCGAAAAATTTCGGTTTTCAGATTTCAACGGAAATATCCATTTTGACCATCCCTGAATCCATTTTGACTAGTTTAGACGTGACGTTTGTACGTACGTATGTATGTATGTATAACTCAAAAACGATTAGCCATAGAATTCTGATTTTTTTTATTTAGAGCTGATGTTATTTCTAGTTAGGCACATCCCCTTTGGATTGCAATCGACTGAAGCAAAAGTGTCCAAAACATCCAAAAAATGGTTGAATTTTGGGTTTTTCTTAACTGCAGTAATAAGCCCTCATTGAGAGTTTTTCAAAGATACATTTAATGTCATCGGAGGTTAAGAATTATTATTAGTAAATCAGTATATTTAAATTATAAAAAAAGGAAGTATGATTCTAACTGATATGCCTTCTTGTAAGATCCAAATATTTCATTAATTAAAATTTTCTTTTGCTATAACTCTGCGACTAATGAAAAATAAGTACCACTTTTGGCATATATATATCTCACTACATACTACTCGTATATGTATATATATCACATATAATAGCGCTATATGTGTATATATGTTAGATTAATGTTTTTAAGTGGCACTTATTTCCATTGGTTTCAGAGTTATAGCCAAATAAAATTTTAATTAATAAAATATTTGGATCATATGGGAAGCCACATCGGTTCGAATCAGACTTTATCTCTTTTTTTAACATTTTTTTGTTTAATTTAAATATACTGATTTTTTAATAATTATTAACCTCTCATTGTAAAAAATATTTTTTCGATTAATAATTCAATAACAAAAAAAAAATACTACAAAATATCAGAAGTTTTTAATGAAATAAAATTTTATGTACTTCTCATTAAAAAAATTATAAATAAATTTAAAAAAATAAAATAAAAAACTGTGTAAATGTAATTTAATAGGCGTACAAGGAAGTGATGTGTTATTCATACCACATATATATATATATTTTTTTTAATCTTTCCAATGAAAACATGTATCGTTTTGCTGATGATATGCTGATTTAAATTCCTTTTAAACTGAATTTTATTTCCATGTAAATACAAAAATTTCCCTAAAATTCTTCATATTGGGTTTTTGAAATATTTAATTGATTCAACTGATTTGAAATTGATATCATAGGATGTTCAATGACTTTTCAGGATTTTTTAATTAAACGAACACAAGGAAATATCTATAGACCTTTTGATAAGTTCAACTTTTTCAAATATATGCATTACTGAGAATTATATTCGGTCTTAAACGATTAGGTGAGTAATATAAATCATAGATTCAATGATGTCTGTTTATTCACAGAACACACATTTCTAATAAGTTTTTAACGATACGGACAAATCGTTCTAAAGTGTCAATCATATCAAGAGTAAAATTAAAATGTACAATAGATTACAGTAAAGTAAAATACAACTATCGAACAGTGTTGCTAACTGGGAGATGTAACCTAACAACTATCCGGTTGGTTTGTAATAAAACCTGTTAAATCTTTTAATTGAATGGTTTTTTAATTTAAATAGATGAATTTTACAAAGAAAAACTATTAGAAGAATTTCCTTTCAAAACAAAAAAAAAAATAAATCATGGAAATCCGTTTTTGGGTAAAAAGTAAGACTTGAACATACATAAGTATACATTTAAAAAGACTACTGGTTACATTCAGATCTTTCTTCTTTCTTTGTAAATAAATCAAATTAAAAAACAGAAATTAGTTTATCATCAAAAGCTGTAGTAACAGTACTTTAAAACTTTGATAAAATTATTTTTTTAATATATAAATCATGAACACTTTTTATAACCCAATAAATTTTATAAAAATGTAGATTAACAATTAACTACAATTTACTAAGATAAATTAAAACATGTAAATTTAAGTTATAGTATTGTAAGTAAATAAAAGTTATAATAATATTAAGGTACATAAATAGAAAGATTAAATAAAATATGATTACAGTACTGTTCCATTTATTAAAAAAAGTCATAAACAAAAACGAAAAGTTATTTATTTTTATAATTAAAGTAACACATTACGGCTACGAATTTTATATTATTACTACCACAGCGATAACTGTGATCATAATAGGTTTAGTAAACGTAAATGAGCTGAGAATAATATGGTAAGTTTTGGGGTAGTGGCCCCTTCGGGGGGTTTCGAGTGCGAAGCCAAAACTTAGTCCCGGAATTCTTCCCCCCTTATTCCTTAACTACCCTCTCCCCTGCCTTCTATATATATATATATACAACACGCACTACGCCCGCACCTCTTTGTAATAATAATAGCAACAGTAGTGGGACTTGTAACTACCACCCTGGACGAGATAGGATCGCGTTTTGCAATGGTGATTACTGTTTAATGCTCATAGCAACCTACACGCGGGATTTAACCAACCCCCGACCCTTCATCTCTTCTCTTCTACTACACCTTCTCTTAGTTATAGAAAGGGTAAAACCGACCCCTTTCCTTCCTAAGTTACACAGAAAAACTTTGTCCTCCATTGTAGCCGCCGACACCCTCTTTCTCCACTTATTTACGAGATTAAATTATACAACTGAGAAATCACCGAGGAGTTACCTTTAATCTGCTGTATAAACCTATGCAATTTTCTAATAAGAATTATTATTATTACTATATGTATATAGTAACTCAGAAAAATAATTAAACTAATATTGCACATTTTATTTGATTACTAAAGATTATTAGATTACTAAAGTCAAATAAAAAATATTCTTAAATATAAAACATTATAAAATTTAAATTGATTTATACCCACATATTTACAAAAAAGAATACTTATAAACTCATGGAAGGGATAAAAAATAACAAAGAAACTCGACTAAATAACCCCTTTTTTTAAATTACTAGTCAGTTAAACGATCTAATATCATTTTATATTCCCTTCTTTACTTTGCTAGTAACATTTTAACCTCTTCACAACTACTGTAACTTGTATCTTCAGTTAAAATGTTTAACATTATAATTTTGGTCTTTCTCTCCAGTTTCTATTCTTCATATATCCCTCTATTGCTAAATCTTTTTTTTTTTTTTTTTGTTGTAGATGATTCTGAAAAATCCCATTTACTCACAACCCATAAATGGGGGAGTGTCGGACTCGCACGGGTTCGGCTAGATTTTATTAAGAGCCTATGTGTACCCGCACCCTACCGACTAAAACTCACCGTTTCTCCTCCTCCGCGGTTGGTCCTGCAGTTTAATCATTACACGGGCCCCATTAGGTGCCTTTAGGGCCCACGGCTCTAGAGTCCCCGCGCTTCATCACTGTCGCCCATCCGCACAAGTGCAGACGCATGACGGCTCCACAGGAATCTATCCTTTTATTGTATGTATTATCTTCGAAGAATTAAAAAGTAAATGTAATTTATTAATTTTTTATGTACTGCATTCCTAGTTAAACTATATTATAGTAATGAATTATGTTAAATATGAGTACTTGTAATTAAATTTACCTTTAAAACATACCGCGCACTTTTTGAAATTTATTCTAATATTCTTGTCTTGTTTTTTAATTATGTTTGGTTTTTTAATTGCATTTTGCTATTTATAATAATTTTGCCTTTTTATGCATTAAACGAAATTATTTTTAAAGAAAGACAAACCAACATACTTGGCGTTTATAGACCTAGAAAAGGCATTCGATAACGTAGACTGGAATAAAATGTTCAGCATTTTAAAAAAGTTAGGGTTCAAATACAGAGAGAGAGAACAATTGCTAACATGAACAGGAACCAAACAGCAACAGTAACAATTGAAGAACATAAGAAAGTAGCCGTAATAAGAAAGGGAGTCCGACAAGGATGTTCCCTATCTCCGTTACTTTTTAATCTTTACATGGAACTAGCAGTTAATGATGTTAAAGAACAATTTAGATTCGGAGTAACAGTACAAGATGAAAAGATAAAGATAAAGATGCTATGATTTGCTGATGATATAGTAATTCTAGCCGAGAGTAAAAAGGATTTAGAAGAAACAATGAACGGCATAGATGAAGTCCTACGGAAGAACTATCGCGTGAAAATAAACAAGAACAAAACAAAACAAATGTAGTAGAAATAATAAAGATGGACCACTGAATGTGAAAATAGGAGTAGAAAAGATTATGGAGGTAGAAGAATTTTGTTATTTGGGAAGTAGAATTATTAAAGATGGACGAAGCAGGAGCGATATAAAATGCCGAATAGCACAAGCGAAACGAGCCTTCAGTAAGAAATATAATTTGTTTACATCAAAAATTAATTTAAATGTCAGGAAAAGATTTTTGAAAGTATATATTTGGAGTGTCGCTTTATATGGAAGTGAAACTTGGACGATCGGAGTATCTGAGAAGAAAAGATTAGAAGCTTTTGAAATGCGGTGCTATACGAGAATGTTAAAAATCAGATGGGTGGATAAAGTGACAAATGAAGAGGTATTGCGGCAAATAGATGAAGAAAGAAGCATTTGGAAAAATATAGTTAAAAGAAGAGACAGACTTATAGGCCACATACTGAGGCATCCTGAAATAGTCGCTTTAATATTGGAAGGACAGGTAGAAGGAAAAAATTGTGTAGGCAGGCCACGTTTGGAATATGTAAAACAAATTGTTAGGGATGTAGGATGTAGATGGTATACTGAAATGAAACGACTAGCACTGAATAGGGAATCTTGGATAGCTGCATCAAACCAGTCAAATGACTGAATGCAGACAAAAAAAAGATTTTTTTCTACGAAGATAATTATAGCACTATTGTATTAGCAGTAATAATGTTATATTTTTGCAATTTAGTAATATTTATTTATTATACTAGAAAAATTACTAAGTAGTTTCCTTATTTCACTGATAATATTATTTTATTTTAGCTTATTCTCTAATATTCCAGCTGACGATTTTAAAATTAAGCTGTATAGCGTGTGCAAATTATATGTTGTCATTTATACGTTGCAATTAATTTATTATTATTATTTTACTATTATTATTATTATTATTATTGCTCCAAAACTTCTGATAACATGAGCGAAGGGGAGGGAATTAAAAAAAAGTATTTATTATAAAAAAATGCAAAAGAAACTATCCTTGTAAGAAAGGAAAATTATCTTTTATTTGAGTCTTGTAATTGGTAACAGTTAGATGATAAACTATGTACAGTTAGGGATTATCTACTCCAATTATAACAGCCAATGAAAAAAAAACTTTATCAAAACTTTAACAAACTTTATCAAGTTTTTTATAGTTAAATATTTTAGACGCATTTCAAAATAAATTTTATCAAATTTCATTTTTGTTACATCCCGGATATAATTTCAGGAAAAAATTAAAAATCAGATTTTTATTTAAATTATTTTATCTTAAAAATTGAATTGAATCACTTAAAATTACTAATTGCTAAGTATTGTTGTCAAATGAAAAAAGTATCATAGCGTAAACCGTGTGTAATAAATAATATAATATAACATATATATATATTACATTTCTATATATATATGTATATATATATTACACATTTCTATAATAGCAGAAATATATTTTAAAATATATGTATGCAATAACTAAAATATGCGTTCCTATACTAGCGCCACATTTCCTTTTAAATTTTAAATGTAATTAATTTTTTGAACATTTATTTACCAGTACGTTTAATGCACTTAGGTCTAGTGTACAGTTTCAAATAAAATTCAAATGTTTCTAACTTTTATTTATTTATTCAACTTATTCAACTTATCTTACGCTATTAAGTTCTGAATTAAATTCTCTACAAGTTCTGTTTAAAAGTTTTATGCGTTTAATGCCTACCCATTTAACAATAGTATTGTACGTGAAAGATAAAACACAAGGTTTTTTTATTCCAATTTATTGGATTTACTTCAGTTTTTTCAAAACCTAATGCAGGTACGATTTTGGAATCTACTTTTTTCGACTTTTCAGGTCAAAAATCATTAGAAATCACTAATTATTGCTGCTTAATTAACCTCCTAAAAATTTCAATACGACCTCATTTCACCGGGATAACTGAAATCCGAGCGAAATGTTTCACTAACCGTAATTAGAAAACGAAGCAATTTAGAACGTATATTTATTATGAATATTTTCCATTATTTTCACGAATAGAATAGGTTATAAAAGTTCCGGGAGAACTTCATGATACAGTGTATATATACACAACTTTATGCACTATTACTAAATAGTTTTGTAAATTTATCAAATTGAATTCTTCAATGGAATCTAAAAGCTTTGCGTAGATTATTCGTAAACGACCGAATGTTATGATCTTTTTACTTTCATTTATAATTATATTAAACCAAATCTTGGTAAAATAAGAATATATATCCTGAGGATTACAATGAAAATCAGAACAAAGTAAAAAATTTATTTTTTATTATTTTTTCTAATAATAAAATAAAAATGTAATTTTTTTACTTTATTCTAATTTTTATCGTAGAAAATTATATCCAGTATTAAAAATAATTTTGTACTATTGCCAATATCATACGCACTGTTTCCTGGAATACTGAACAGTGACTTGTGACTACTGAGAAGAAACTTCTACTGTATTCCGATTTTTTTTTGTTGTGTTTTTTAAATTCCTTTAATAAATTACAATTCCAGTTGAAGAATAATGATCAACCAAATTTTAAACAATATAAATTGGTTAGAAATTAAATAAAAATTATCACAAACGTAAAAAAGAAAGAGTTTACAGACATCAGACTAAACGTTACATAAAATATTATATTAATCTATAATAGTATTTATATATAGAAAAATACACATAATTTAATAATAAAACTATAAGAAAAAGTAACGAAAATAAAATTCTTCATCAAAACAGACAACAAACAAGAATAAAAAATAATAAAAGAAAATAAACAAAATATAAATCTTTTTCGTAACACCTGAGGAAAATACTGTGTACTGAAACAGCTGTTGTAATTTTTTAAATAATTTGTTTTTAAATCTTATAATATATTTTGTTTATTTATATTCTTATGATAGATTTTCATCAAGTAACGGCTTCATCCATCTATTAGTTAAAAAATAAATTAAACATTACAGAATATAAAATAAAAAATAAATATGCATTAATTGTTAAAATAATGAAAATAAATGTTACGTGTAAAAAATACTCAACAAGAAAAAAATGATTGGAGAGCATAAACGATAAACATAATTTACATTAGTAAATAAAAAACCACTGAATAAAATGTGTCAGGATAGATTAAGGAAACATAAAAAAAAATAAAAACTATTTTATTAATATACAACGTAATAAAAGTTAGTTTCAGTAAAAGTAAAAATAATTGTACATATTATTAAAAAATAAATAAAAATTTGAAAATAGAATAAACGTTAGTTTATTCTATTATAAAAAAACGTTTCAACAATACTTTTTTATTTTATTATAACGACACAGCAACTTTACAATCTGTTCAGCAATATAATTGAACAATAAGAAAATATGATGTATTTGAACTAACATTAAGTTGACACAGACCCAACGGCTTGTGAATAATGAAATAGAAGAGCACTCCGTATGGCCAAACCAAAAAGTCACCTAATTGAAACGATAAGGCAAACCAAGAATATTATTGTTCCTCAGCAATCTTGAAAAATAACTGATTGTGTTATCTGATAAATTGACCGCCAAATAATTCGGGTTCCGATTCAAACGAGTTTGATACCGTAGGCTGGCCAAAGAGATTTCCGACCGAACGGCAACTTAAGATCATTATATATAAGGCTATGTACCAGAGTATGTTAAGCATTTTCCGCAGTGTTTTTTTTTTTTTTTTTTGTTGGCGTTCAAGTATGTCAATACTGAAGTTACACGTTGTACCCCAAAATTCAAACCGGTAAGTCTAAACAGACTTCAAAACGGATTTATAAATCAATAATTTACTTTCTGCTGAAAGCCGAGAACTATGTCCTATCATCCAGTACGTGTGTTTAAACTTGAGATCCAACTGTTTCCGCTTACAAGTAAAATATTTTACCCACGTAAGTTGTCGATCAAGATGAAAACCGAAATATTTACAGTCTTGAGATCTCGGAATCGGAACATTGAAAATTTTACGTTCAAGATTTTGAAGGTTTTACCACATGTCTTCTATGTGGTACTTAAATTTTACCTAGAATACAGGTGCTTTCAAGTTAAACATGGAGGTTTTGACGGATTTGTTCCTTATACAATCAGGGGTACCTCAAGGAAGCGTTCTCGGACCCACCTTTTATGTTCTGTTTACGGCTGACTTGCCAATTACGGCAATACCACAGTTGCAACATTTGCTGACGATACTGCAATTCTTGCTATCCATGAAAATCAAACTACCCGTCTCGTTTTATTCAAGATTATATCACTCTCCTCAAATCGTGGCTTACATGAAGGAAAATAAAAATAAACGAAAAAATCAAAGCACGTTACGTTTACCCTTCGTAAGAGGAACACTGTCCTCCTGTTTTTATTTTCAATGTTCCGTTGTAATAAATAATAATTTATACCTTATAATGCTACTCTTACACATCAATTAGACTAAACACCAGTTAGACTTTTTTAACACCAATTAGAGTTACACACAGTTACTAACAAAAAGTTCATAACGTTTGTAATAAACTAAAATTAATTTGTGTTAAACCAAAAAATATTAGTTGGAAATAATTTATTTCTTGTTAGTAGTTAAGATGAACATAAATATTTAAAGTAAAATTTATTACATTATATTTAATTCCAATTTTTTAATCAAAATTCTCCGAAAAACTTCTCTTAATAGTTGAATCTGAAACAAAAAAAAAAGAGAAGTTTTAATTAACAAATTATATTTAATACAATTTAAAAAAATATTTAATTAAGATTACAGTAATTAATTATTTTTGATCATTATTATGAAACTATAAATAACAAAACTTATTAAAAATCTGACAATAAATTAAATACGTTGACAACACAGTTGTAGGATTTTCCCATTACGCGGCTAAAGCGTTCCGAAAAAATCCTACAACTGCGAGTTATTTCTGATACAAGGCTTACACACATATACACCCAAAACTTAAGAGTAAAATATTTATCACATTATTTAAATAAAAAATTTTTTCGTTTGTTTAATTCAATGATTCTAACTAAAGAGCGCGCGCATACCGTATTTAATTCGCTGGCGGTGAGGTGTTCCTAACGGCGATGTTCGGGACTACACTAATGTAATTTCACAACTTATATAATATAAAATTCTTATAATAATATGTAAAATTAATTACTTATATTTCGCTTGTACGATCGGCACACTGACGTCGGGCGAGGCTTAACGTACCAGGTATCGAGTCAACCGGAAGATCGAGGTCGAGACCCAGCCAAGACAGAGTTATTTTATTACACAGGAGAAAAGAAAGAAATATTATCATTTATTTAACTCTACCGCTCACCTATGATGTCACAACGTAGCGTAAGACTACAATAACATTTTTTGTGATGGGAGTGCAATTTTGCAAACATTTTTTTGCAGATATTGTAATCTTTTAACAGTTAACAAATGTGACTAATAAAAATATGACCTTAATTAGGCGAAATCTCGAGATACTGAGGATGACCTTTCTCTACAACCTTACCCATTTACCTTTTAAAATTTAAAATGTAATTTCATATAAAACAACTAAATTTACTACGTAATTTGAATTTTAAGAATTACAGTCTGGCTTAATTTCACCGAAGGAGCAGAAATCAGGTCAAAATCTTTCGCCACGCGATACTAACAAAACATTTTCGAACCAATGATTATATGAACTTTCATTACTTTTAACAGTACAACATATCTTTGAAAGTTTGTTACATTTCTTCTGACTCAGTGCATGTTATTAAAAATTTATTTAAGAACTTTAAAATTTAAAGGGCTTTCTATCGGTTCACACTCGGCTCGTGTCGGCTGCATTCGGTTCCGTACAGTTTAAACAGTTCTTTTTGGGGATGCACTCGGCTCCTGACGATTCAGCGGCTGCTTACACACTACAAAACCCGCCTCCGCACAACATTCAGTCAGTCTTCTTACAGCCTTCTTCTATAAATCTTCATGGACTCCACGCACAAACGTACAAAATATAATATATATTCTTTAACAATGTACCATTTATGAATCATTAAAAGAATTTATATACACTTACACATAATCTTGTATTATTCATTCAACTATTAAAGGAACAAATCTAATTATGAAGTGATAAATTTCAATATTTATTTATTATTTGAACCAGCGGTAAGTACATAGGGTAATTCACCTAACCAAGGTACTAAACCAGGCGGATATTATCTCGACAACACTCTTCGTGAATCTGTCTGTACGTATACTTTTACTACTTAAAACTTTTAATTCCATACAAAGAGAAATAATAAGTTTTAAAACATTCACCATAGTTTGAAAAATATACTGGAGAAAGAAACACGTTTTAAGGGTTTATTTTTAATTTTTACGTTTAAATATAATTACAATATAAAGTTTTTAAAAATATATTAAAATCCATGCAATAAGTGTGGATAAATTATACACCAAATTCTAATTAGCTAATTTTTTTTTTCAATTAAATTTTACTTTTTGATTAGACTAAAAATTACATTACAGATAAAAGTTTTATTTAATCTGCAAAATAGATGCATATCTATTTGTGTAATAATAAAGGTAGTTACTGTGAACGTAAATAATAAATAATATAATATAAATACTCAAAAATTATCTATTTTAGTTTGTACGAAAGGGTTAAAAAAAAAATCAATAAAAACTTAAAGAATTAAAAACGTAGCAAGTTTTACTACATTTTTGTATGTTTTTTTCTAAGTCAGTTTTAATTTTTTGTTAAATTTAGTTTTATTTAAATACGTAGGGGCTACAAAACCTCTCCCGATATAGAAAAGTCACATTTTCAAGAAGTAGGAATTCAGCACATAGTTGAATAAAATAAAAACAAAGTTAATGGAGGAACAAGATTAAAGAGCCCACTACCAATTGTGAGCAAAGGCTCTCCAGAATTTGGAAATATGTAATTCTAGTTTAGACAGAGAGACAGTGCACAATAACAAATTACTCGATCTATAAGTAAACGCCAACCAAAGCCGGGAAACTGACTCCCTCCCTCAGTTTATTAAATAGAAGATTATACTTTAACTAAAGGAAATATTCTGATGTAGAATGAAAGCTTTTACAGAACCGTGGCTGCTAGAGATTACAAAACGAAGAGCTGATGTAATGAAACGTCGTTAACAAATTATAACAAGTAAATTGGCCTGAAACTGAAGGTACATTTATGTATGAATGAACAATTGAATTGACTACTAATGGTAATGCATTGGGTACCAGTAAGAAACAAAACTTTATACGTGTAATAAAAAAAATTACCTTTTGCAAATCGTCTAATTAGAACGCGTAAATTTTCGTTAAAAAAAAAACAGTTTTATAGTTTTAGACGTAACATGTACAAAAATAACTTACTACTGATTCACCAGAGGATCTTCCTTTACAAAATAAAAATAGAATCATGAAAAATTGATCCGTTTAGTAAAAAAAATTATGAAAAATGAAAAATTAACTATCCAGCTTGTGAAATAAGCGTGTCCCAAAAAGAATCATCCGATTTGAATTGTTTATATTTTGAAAAATATTCCATATGAAAACTTAAAATTAATATTGTATTAAAGGTTGATTCATAATTTATTTACATATCAAGTCATAGTTGTTCAATATCTTCCCTTTGGGATGCACGGCATCCGCTCACACGGTAATCTAATTCGTCCCATACCTTAGCAAGCGATTTTCTATTCCTGCTACTTCGGCTACTGTTATGCGATTCCGCAGTTCGACCGCTGAATCCGGAAGGAGAAGCACATAGACGGAACCTTTACAAAACCCCACAAGTAAATATCACATAAGTGAGGTCTGGCGATCTTTGAGACCAGTGACGTAAAGACGAATCGTTGAAGAATCCTATCGTTCAAAAATTCTTGAAATTACAGATTCCAGTGAGATGGTGTTCCGTCCTATTGGAAAATGAAAACTTCCGAATTGGTCATTATGCTGGGAAAAGCCAGTTTTGAATTATATCGAGATGTGTTGTTCCCGTAACAGTGTTCTCTAAGAAAAAAGGGACCATATACCTTTTCCCGAGAAATTGTACAAAAAACATTAACTTTGGACGAGTCTCTTTCGTGCTGTAATAATTCATGTGACTCTAATTGTGGCGGTTTACCTTCCCAGTTAAATGAAAAGTTGCCTCGTCACTAAGCATGTTACAAAATTTTCATCTTCTTCCACCTTGTTAAGGACGAATTCACAAAACTCCACACGTTGTTGTTTCCCATCTTCATAAAGAACTTAGAGTAACTGAATCTTGTACGGTTTCATAAGCAAACGTCGACACAAAATATGCCAGATAGGCATTCTAGGAATATTTAGTTCTCTACCGGTACGGCGAGTAGATTTTCGGAAACTACTTGAGGAATTCTGATCGATATGTTCCACATCATCCGACACAAGGGGGACCCCTTGATTTCCCCTTACACAGATAACCCGTGTCTTTAAATTGTCTACATCATCGCCTAATGTTCTGAGCGGTAGGAGGTTCAGCACCGTATTCATTTACGGAAATTACGCTGAACAGTAGTTACGGACTCAGACTGCGCTAAGCGTAGATTACAAAATGATTTCTGTTGTGAAGTCACCATTTTCTCTGAAACTGAACTGAATGCTACCTAGCGGCAACCGCGTGAAACTCGAGAGTTCTCTCCCTTTTTTACAGTACTTTGCTCGATCAAAACGGATTAAAAGCTGAATAGTTATTAAATTTCAAAATCGTATGTTTCTTTTAGGGACCCGCTATATAAAATCTGACCGGTATTCAAACCTAGTATGAAACATGAAATAAAATGATTTTTTTTTTTTTTCATCTGGCATCATGGTACAGTAAAAATAAAACAAAAGATATAGTAAGAAAATTAAATTAATTACCGCTGACAGGAAATTAAATTAAGAGCCTCTGATATTTTATTTTGACCAGCTTCAGCTTACGAAACTTTTGAAGCGTTCTAGCTAATAGGTGAGCCTGAACTATTTTGGTGTGAAGAGAGGTAAAACGTTAACTGTTAATGTTTTAAGTAAAAAAAAAATATATATATTAAATATGTAAAATTACTTTATTTTTTAGGAAAATATACTTAAACATTTTAAAGGTTTTATAAAAATAAATATTTTCAACTATAATTTATGTTGCAAAAAACTACCTTCAATTTGCCTTTTCTTTCATTACTATATCAAATTGACTGAATTATGGACAAAATACGAAAAAAGTCAACTGTAATTAAAAATACTTCTCTTTGTTATTAACCGGTTACGGTGAGATAGTTTCAGAAAAGTGAAAATGTATCTGACTTTTAATTTTTAAATAAACGAAAGTTGGAAATGTAAGAAAACGATGATTTTTTAGGATAAAACATATTTTTCTTCAAATATATAAAAAAAAAATTTAACTTACGAAAGTTTGAAATTAAAAGATCACTAAAAAAATAATAATATATAATACTTATTTTACAAAACTATCTGTGACTTAAATAATATGGGCAATTATAATACCGCCAACGTAAATATATTTATGAAATTGCTGTAGAATTCATTTTATCTTAATTATTTCATTTAAAAAATTCAATAGAAACATTTAAAAAAAATAGTTTTTAATAAATTTGGATAACATCTCATTTTATACCTCTTTACCCTCACCAATCAATCTATACAACATCCAATTGGTTAGGAGTAACAAAAAATTTAATAAGTGAATAAAAGTATACATGCAAACAAAATTGTCATTGATCCATAATTAATATGGTTTTATTGTATTAATTATACTGAAACAATCCTCTGGAAAATATGATTCAGATGTTTTCTATAAAAATAGAACTTTGATTTGATTCTTTTTAGAATTTATAAATAAACGTTATCATCTGTACTTTTTTTTTTTTTTTGATTCTCCTCCCCTGGGCCGATTGCGCCACCCAGGGGAGTGCCTGTTGTGCTCAAATGGGCCTTCCCACCTACCGGCTGTATGTCCGGCATGGCAGGTCGGCCGACCGGTCAGTTCTTTTGAGTCTATTGATATGCCTATCTATATATATAGCCACGCCATACCATGATTGTCTTAACGTGACGACTGGGTCTTTTCTTTGATCTTTCCTATCAAGAAAACCCTTGGAGTCTCCAGTGGCTGATCGAAACTGGCACACCTCAGCATGCCAGTCCTCACCACTGGGGCTATCCGCCCTTCCCTATACTAAGATCAGAACCCCAATCTCCTCTCGTCCTCATTTTTCTGCGTTAATATTTTCTTAATAGCTGAATCAACCCTCTTCCAAGCATTTTCACTCTGCAACATGTGATTAATTAATCTGCCGTTACCATCAGATGATAGATCGATGTCTACTAATTCTTCTCTCCATTTATGGCAGTCAGTAAATGTGTGCTCAACATCATCTTTGCGATCGCAATACATACATTCCGTCGATGCTCTTCTACCGATTCTGTGCAAGTAAAAATTAAAGTTGCCATGCCCTGTAAAGTATTGTGACAGGTGAAAATTCACTTCCCTATGCTTCCTATGTATCCAGCTTTTATAATCTGTACTTACAAATCCTATACATAACCACATATGTAATTATACAAACATGATTATTAAGTCCAATTTATAAATTTAAAAGTGGTGGGTTCTGTATATTCATTTTCAACAGCATCACACAAAAACCAACCGTTCGATTGCTTTCAAATTTTCAGGATATATTTGTGTTATCCCAGGTAAGGTTTTAAGCCCTATATCGAAGCCCCTTTTGAGGTGAAGTTGTGAATATTTCCACGTTAAAAGTTTACTTAGTACTATTCTGTCTTTTGTAATTTAATTTCTTTTTTAGATATTTGTAAAGTTTTTATACTTTAATTGTTATTTATCAATATTATTCTCACAACCATGAGGCTAAACGAGAAGGACGAACGAAGCAAGCCCGATCGGTTAGTTTAAAATAAAATTGAATGAAATCAATAAAAAAAGAAAACTGAAAATGATAAATACATTTGTATGTGTCTTGTTTCTGTTAAGAAAATTACAGAAGTTACAGGTGTATGTAATGTGTTTTTTACCCATGTTTCTTGGCATAACTGTGTTGTCAAACACAGTTTTAGTACTTTACCGTCACGCACCTTTTTCTGATGCGCGACTTACATACGCAACTTAATTTATTTAATTTAAATATAATATTTTTTGTTTATTTAATTCAATGATTCTAACTAAAATGCTGCGCGTTTACCGTATTTCATTTGCGTGGGTGGGCCAGTACTAGCGGCTACTTCGAATACTTTTTTACACTTTAAATATTATTCAATTATTTAATTATACCGCTCACCTGTGACATCACAACATAGCAAACAACTACAACAGCTGTACGTCAGTGCTACAATAGCGCTCCTTGTGATGAGAAGGGGTAACTATATAAGGCAGTATATCCACTTAGCCGCTAATTTATTTAGATAATTTTTTGGTATGGGATGCGATTTTTCAAAAAAGTCTTTTTTTTTAATAGTATTTCTTAATTGTTACAAATGTGCCTAAGAAAAAATAAGATCTTAATTACGTAAAATCTCGAGACACTGAGAGTGACCTTGCCCTACAGCCTCACTCCTTTGACCTTTTATGTTGAAAATTTAATGGCATCAATGCCTCCATGTATAGAAATAATCTGATAAAGTATGGTCAAAATCGGTCGAGTAATTTTGAAGATATAAGGTTGTATTGAGGCTGACACCGAACACACACGCGCGCGTACGAACATTATCTTTTGGAAAATTTCCATCCGGTTTTCTGGGTTCCTTAGGTGACAAACCGTCAGGATCCTGTGAAAACCGCATATGCCCGAACTGGACCGATTACAATACTTTCAATTCTAAAGCTATAGCTCGGCTATAGTGCTAGACGGGAAATTAATATTTACACGTAAAGTAAAATATTTTTTAAAATTAAAAATAAAAATAAACCTACTCTTTAATTATGATAATTTTTCATCAGCTTTACTGGAAACTTATGCGTCTGTTTTAGATAATAATTTAGTTATATAATTGCTTTATTCGAATTTAATAACATTACTTTTAAATTTAGATTATATCACAAAATTATAAAATTTCTGTCGCATATAAAAACATACTCACTCATATTCTATGCGGATGTGTGTGTGTGCGTGTTTTGAGTAAAGGCTGCGAAGTAAAACATGATCTGTGTTGGTATGTTTAACATATCATGATACTGTTAGTAATATTTCTTAACAAGAGTCTACAATAAAGACGTCGCCGTATCACGACACTGCTTCTGCTTGCGGCGTCTTGACTTGACGCTGCTGATATTTTCTGGGCGAACAACTTCGTAGGTTGGTTAGTTTGCGGTTAGGCTTTCTTGGGCACAAAGTGATGAAATTCATCATACACAATAGCAAATTGAGTTGCGCTTCTGTTCAACTCAAAGCAAACCACGTCATTATGATTCTGTGTGTTGTTGTATAATATTGCCGTTGTGTTGAGAGAATTGTCAAAGTGACAGTATAGTGTGTTTAAGTGTGCGAGTGTGCAACTGTATGGACGTATGCGTACG
Source organism: Lycorma delicatula (assembly GCF_047948215.1). Taxonomy (NCBI): domain Eukaryota; kingdom Metazoa; phylum Arthropoda; class Insecta; order Hemiptera; family Fulgoridae; genus Lycorma; species Lycorma delicatula. Next base: position 99,302,903 of record NC_134464.1, on the reverse strand, counting down.
AGTTTGAATGTTTAATAGGAAGCACATTGTAAGTTATACTTCAGTTGCAGTTGACAGGAGCCAATCATATTCTAGCAAATACTCAAACCGACATCAATCCAAACGAAATTTAACATTATATACTATTTCCTTCCTCTTCATTAAATCTGTCTGTCCAACAATAATTCTAACAATCATATAACATAGGTTATGTATCGATGTGTATACCAAAGCCAGTGCAGAAAATATACACTGTAACCAGACTGTTTACATACGTAAACAGTCATCCACATTTTCATCAGTAATTCAGTTCTTCGATAAAACATAATTTCCAAAAATATTTTTTTTAATTACAAATAATAATTTTGATATGTACGAAATTTATGTTGTTAAAAAAAGCAAAAAAAAAACCCCAATAAATCGACAAATATGATTCATTATAAAACATATATTATGAACGTATGTATCCGTGTTTGTTTTGTTTTAATTCAATACGATTTAACTAACATTAAATTGCATTTGTACATTTATATATTTACACATAAATATACAGATATTCAATATTTAAATGCAGGGACCTTTTTCAGTAAGGCGGGTACCACCTTTTTTTTTTTCAAAAATAATTTTAAAAACGCGCATTTTTACATTTGCATAACAATAACCAAATAATTTTTTTTTAATAGTTATTATTGTTATATTTATCACTGAAAATAAAACAAAACCAAATAACACAGTAATATATATTTTTTTTTCAATGATTACTGTTTTATTTATTACAGGAAATAAAAAAGACTAAACCAAGGATGAATGTTAGTGATGGCTATTGATTACTATTTTCCAGCTGCGTTTCTTTTGTAATAGAAATTATTTTTCTACATTTTCGTTTATTACATCACCTTTCTGTATCACTTCATAGTTTTTCAATAACTAATTTCATTTGATGATTTTTATACAAACTCGTCCAGATTGTAGAATTTTCTTTTTCTGAAAAAAATCAATAGCCTTTTTATTAGTTATCATTGTTGTTAATTAATGAAATTAATGTAACATTTTTCATATTAACACTCAATTTTGAATTAGTCTTCTATATTCTTTTATTTCCGGTAATAAATAAAACAGTAATCATTATTAAAAAAAATATTATTGGGTTATTTGGTTAATTTTACTTCCTTGTACTAGGTAGAGGAAGTATTGTGATTGCAACAGAAATATCCATTTTGACCGTCCCTGAATCCATTTTGACTAGTTTCGGCATGACGTCTGTACGAATGTATATCGCATAACTCAAAAACGATTAGCCGTAGGATATTGAAATTTTGGGTTTAGGACTATTGTAACATCTAGTTGTGCGATTTCCCTTTTGATTGTAATCGAATGGACCAAAAGTGTCCAAAAATCCCAAAACCAAAAAGATTTGGATTTTAAACTTTTTCTTAACTGAAATAATAAGTCTTCATTGAGAGCTTTTCAACGATAAGTAGTACTTATTTTCATTAGTTCCACAGTTATAGCAAAATAAAATTATAATTAATGAAATATTTGGATCTTACAAGGGGAAGACACATTAGTTCGAATCCTACATCTCGTTTTTTTTTAAATTTATATTTAAATATATTGATTTATTAATAATTATTAACCTCTGATTGTAAAAAAGGTTTCACAATAAATAATAATTCAATAATAACAATAAAAAAATAAAAATAAATAAAAAAATACCAGAAGTTATTAATACAATAAAATTTTATGCTCTTTTCACTTTAAAACATGTGAATATGTAAAGTGAGTGTATATATATATATATATATAGATACATAATGTATATTTACACACATATATATATATATATATAGGTGTACAAGAAAGTCATGTGGAGTCAAAATCTTAATTATACATACTGGACGAGTTTGTAAAAAACCATCAAATGAAATATTAGTTATTGAAAAACGATGAAGCGGTCGAGAAAGCTGGTGTTATAGTAAACGAAAATGTAGAAAAAAGTTTCTGTTACAAAAGATACGTAACTGGAAAACCATCATTATTGATTGCATCACTGTTGTATAACAGATATAACCTACACTCGCTTCGCTCGCTAACCTCGACTAATTAACGTTAATTAGTCTAGGTTATTGGGTCATACGATTATTTTAATAAAAAGTATGTTTCGGAGGTTATTTATTAATTGGTTGCTTTTTGAAAAATGTGGGTGGTACTCCCATACTGAAAAAGGACCAAATGCAGTACTATATATACTGTTCAATACAAAATAAGCCGCTTATCTTTGAAGAGTATGTCATAAAATCATTTGAAGACAAAATATTTTTTATACCGTACTACAGAAGTATCGTGCTTTTTTACGGGTTTACATATTTGGTTAAATATATATTTGAATTATACACATATAATTCAATTAATTTATTTGTTTTGTATTTCTATATATAACATCTATAAAAAGAATGAACAGTTTAATTAAAAAATAAAACAGAGATTTCTTAGAAAATGTTCCATGTTCTATTTCGTAGTAAAATTTAATTTTTTTGCCTATTAAAAAAAAAAAAATGAAATTAAAATAAATTTTAGAGCCTAATCTAATAAACTTACATATTAAGCCAAAATTTTTTGATGTGCCAACCATTCGACAGGGAAAAATGTAAAATATTGACTGTAGATAATTTTATATGATCGTACTTTGCCGTTAAGGCAAAGAAATAGGGAATGATAGTAAAATTTATAGATCAACCTCATGTTTGCCTCTTATAAATTTAATTTTTATTACATTCAAGAAATTTAGTATACTACTTTTATACTAGTACTATAGAAGAAATACTCTTTCTCTTCCAGAAATACTAAAAACTTGCGCTCTTTTGTTTTTTATAAAACCTTACATTTATGTTGGAATCTTTTAATCCTTTAAGAGCTACGTGTCCATTACTTTAGTTCTATAAGGCACTTTTTATAAATAACCATGAAAAGTCTAACACAGAAACTCGGACAGAAAATGAATTTTTTATAAATCTGACTTCAACCCTTTCTCTTTCTCTTGAAGTATAGTTCGATAATCAAAGTAATCTGAGTAATAATTGTTTATTTAACATTTTTATAACGAATAAACTAAAATAAATCTATAAATAAAACTGTTTATTCTTCAACCATAATACAGGGAAAAATAGAGGGCATCAGGTCACGCGGAAGACCGGCGAAAAGATGGCTGGACCAAATTGTAAAGGTGACTGGAGAAACGGTACACTGATTGGTACGGCAGAGGACCGTGAGCTATGGTGGTATATGAATCGGGTCACCAGCTCTCAGACATGGGAGGAAATATCACTAACGATGATCCTTCGTTCATCTTCAGTGATGACGTTTTTAGACAAATTCCAGTTGATATTAATTCTGGTGGTTGTATTAATTGGGCAGACAAATACTGAAAATGTTATTGAAAAGTTTTTACGATTGGAATTCTATACATTCATTTTATATATCATTGTTGTAAGTTAATGTATTAATCATTTGTGTATTTATTTTTACTATATGTATGTATAATTATAAATAAACCGCCAATAATAACATCATCTGATACCGCTGTGAAAACAACACCAATCAATAAAGATCAAAGTCCTAGAGACAACTGAAAATATTTTAAAGTAAGCGTTTCTTAAACAAAAAAAAAAGGTTCTATATTTTGTTACAAAAGTAAAAATTTAAATTGCTTTCATTGCCGACCGTCACGGACAAGAAAATAGCAAAAAAATTTATCTTTTATCACTTATCGAATAAAGAAAATTTTCAAATTTACTGGCGTCCATAATGAAGTAATTCTCTATTTCACCCCTTTACCCTTAAATTTAATAATCAGAATAATTTATATTTAGTTATTCTATTAAAGTTATTTTGATACACCAAACTTCAGTTTTTTCAGGTAATCAGGAAGTTGGAGAATGAGTGTGAATCAACAATGAGTGTGTGAATAAGAATTTTTGCATTTATGTACATGGGATAGATACATTTTTTTTTCTATGTTACAATATAATTTAGAATTAGAATTTATTTGAAGGATAATAATGAGAAATACGAATTATTAAGCACAAACCTTTACGAATTAAAAAAAAATAAAACTGATGCAAATTACCTGTAAATACATGTTTATATATTTTTATTTATTGTGGCTTCAGTAATTAACACTTTTCCTTAAATTATGATAAAAAAAAAAAAATTAGAAAATAATTATCTAATTTATCAGTTCTATCGCTTTTCATAAGAAAAGAAGGTTGAATGTCGGAAAAAAACGATGTTAGTAGACCAATGACTGGGAACTCACTTGTTATGAAACCCGGTTGGCTGGAATGCGTGGTGTAAATGAGTACTGTATATTTTAAAACGTAGTGTAAAATATTAGAAACAGCCTGTTTAAAAGGCTTGTTGGTTTACTGTATATTATAAAAACCATTTTATTTGATTTTCTGTGCTAAATTTTACGTTTTCGTAATATAATTAATAAACTGACGTATAAAATTCATCGATTGGTAGCAATTTATTTTGTCATGGTTTCAATAATTTTATTTTTCATTTAAATTACTAAAAAAAAAAAGCGTAGAAAATCTTTTTAATTTTTTCAAATTCCACTACATAAAGAACTAGTGTTATCAAAGATATTTTTCATCAAAATAGAAAATTATAGTAGGAAAAATATATTGAAATATTCTCTTTATTTTTGTCTACATTGAATTATCTAAAATGATATAATTTTCTCCTAATTTTTTTATTTCGAAAATTTCATCAAAGCTTAACTTTGATTTAAATTTGAGGAATAAATTTTATTTATATCATGTCCCTACACAAAGAATATCGAAATGAAAATATTCACTTACTTCCTCTGACTGCCTGGATTGCATGATGTATTACTAAGTCAATATGCTGCAAAATATTGTCTTAATGGGTTGCTTAATTTCATAGTAGTCTTAACATATTCCTTTCATTTTATGGCTCACATATTACTTTTTTTCAACTGTATTATAACAGAAATGTCTAAAAAGGAACTCGAATATTAGCCATTTAAATCGTGGAATGATTTGGAGATCATTAGAATGATTAAATTTTAATTAAAATAACAGGTAAAGCTCAAGAGAAAAATTTATCTAATTTGTTGGATTTTATTATTTTCTAATAAGTAAATACCATGAATAAAGAGGAAACAATTAAATATCAAGCTTAGAAATTCACCTAGTTATTAGGAAGAAGGCGTTAAATAAACTGTTGTTATATAAGGTGTTTTTAAACCTAATATGGGCTTACAGGATACAACTTTGGGGTACGGCAAGCAGTAGCAATATAAACATTATCAGTGTCAACATCATTCCAGTATAAATTACTAAGAAAGATTGTAAACACACCATATTCTATAACAAATGAGTCGCTAGATTTTAAAATTTTTATGTTAGATTAAAGCACCTCTGCTAAAAAATTGTTTTCTGAATCTAACAAAATACGAGAATACAATAGTTTATTACATCACAACTAAATCAAGATTTCCGGTAAGACAGCTAAATAGAAGAAAGTCCTATTAGTATGCTATATATACAAAAAAGATGGGGCTCGCTTCGCTCGCCCAAACATCTGGACCCCTCAGGGCCACGGCGCCTATCCCAGGGGTGCAGAGCTCGCATCCTTAACCCTCCCGGAGCTCGCTGTAACCGTCTAGTGGAGCGTCTCCTGGACAGCGAGTGTCCAGGAGGAGGAACCCTCCATTAGACGGTTACTGAAAATGGCCGTAACGTACAATGCGAGATTGTACGTTACGGCCATTTTTGTAAGACTAATACTGATAACAATTAAACATTTAAAGTATTCAGGCTTTATAGAAATCTGAAAATGAAATTAAATTACAAATGTCAGAATTGTAGTATCTAAAATGCACACATCTTTGACGACGAAAATTTCATAATTTATTTTTTTATCATGGTGATAGAATTATAAAATCGAAATAAAAGGAATAATTTTTTTTCTTTAATGAAAATATTTTATTCACACCTTCACACCTAAGGGGGCTAGAGCCTCGATCTACGACTTAAATCTTTCCTGGATTAACAAGAATGATCCTAGAAATTTGAAAGAAATTTCAAAATTTTGAAAGAAATTTGAAATTTAAAATTTTTGAAAATTTTTTTTTTTTAAATTTGAAATTTGAAATTTAAAATTTAAAATTTTGAAAGAAATTTTAGGTTGGTACTCGCGTGAAGCGAGAACAAACAAACAGACAAACTTGCAGCTTTATATATAAGATTTACTAAATATGTCAACATTAGTTTAATTAAATAATTAAAATTAATCTAATTATTTTCTACTAAAGTCAATATTTCGTAAAGCCACTATAACTACGGGATACAACTGTGGGTAGCAGTAGCAATATCGACATAATCCAAAGGTACCTGAACAAAGTGCTGAAATACATTTCGGAGACGCCATGGTTTGCAAAGAACAAGGAGATCCACGATTGCCTAGGGAGGCCATCTGTTCGTGAAGAATCCACCGGCTAAGTTCAAAATATGTATTTAAGCTTAACGGGCACGAAAACCTTTGGCAGTTAATTTTTTGAATAATAATGAAGATGTGAGACGACCAAAAAAAGCTATTGGATCAAGAGGCGGGTGTTGTGCGTTGAAAACAAACTTTTGTTAATTACATTTTTTATGTAATCAGTGTTTATTTGTTATATGTCTTAATTTTTCTCGTGTATGACTTGTAATGGTGATTTCAGGAGTAAAACCAACAAATCTGAGAAGCAACAGCGTTATGTTGCTAAAAAGTCCGGTGAGTTGACTTCAGATAAAATTAGAGAGATTGAACAACATGGCAATGCCTTGTGGCAGGCTAGGTTTGATGAAAAAGAGGGTAGGCGATATACGCATGATCTCTTTCCAAATGTTGCTGGTTTGCAGGACGCCACTTGGGTACACCCTAATAAATATGTGACGTACTTCTTTCTGGCCATGGCGCTTTTAACTCACCGGGTTGGTCTAGTGGTTAACGCGTCTTCCCAAATCAGCTGATTTGGAAGTCAAGAGTTCAAGCGTTCAAGTCCTAGTAAAACCAGATATTTTTACATGGATTTGAATACTAGATCGTGGATACCGGTGTTCTTTGGTGGTTGGGTTTCAATTAACCACACATCTCAGGAACGGTCGAACTGAGAATGTACAAGACTACACTTCATTTACACTCATACATATCATCCTCATTCATCCTCTGAAGAATTATCTAAACGGTAGTTACCGGAGGCTAAACAGGAAAAGAAAGAAGAAGGCCATGGAGCTTTTAGAGACAGACTGCAGAAATTCGGCCTGGTTGATTCTGGGATATGTCCTCAGTGTGTACAAATAGATGATGCTTACCATCTTCTTTATGAATAAGTTGATAGCTAACGAAGACCATTAGTCGACTTGATTTTCTCGGGTCTGCGTTGGATCTCCGTGTAAACTGAGAAGGCCGGCCGAATGAGCAGTTGAGGAGAATTTCATAGTCTATTTAGGAAAAATATTGCTGAAGTGACATACGAGCCCAGCTTGAATTTTTCCCCTACCTTTACTTTAGTTATTTACTGGTTTCAGTTGTGTTTTGTTTTATTTTAGTGTTGTTGCGGTGTACGTGTTTTTTTATTGCGTTGTGTGTTGAATTCACTTATAACTATTCTGGTAGGTAGTTCAGTCCCTTCGTTGTCGTTATAGTTTAGTCCATTCAGTCTTGTTTAAGACTTGGTTGATGTGTTTTGTTTCAGTTCTCCGTAGGTAGTAGTACACCGATGGGAATATCTCCTGTGGCATTCGCATTGATCGCATCCTGGCTTGGAGATATGAAATATCTAATTCTAAGGTTTTGAAGAAACAACGGGTAATGCTCGTGAACGCTAAGTACGGACGGTAACTTCCGCTGCGGGTCAGGATATTTGAGTTGTGACAATTTTTTATACTAAACTGCTTGTTCTGTTTTGTTAACCATTTAATTTTATTGTTATTTTTTTGTACGATACTGTATCTTGTACCTTTTTGTACCTTTTTATTATCTTGGGAGGTATCACTGGATGCCTATCTTTCACGTCATTATTACTCTGTACAACTTACTTATAGATTCATTGTTCAGGAAACTGATTATAAATAAAGCAATATACCACCAAAAAAATGAATATCCTACTTTTAATTTAGAAAAATATATATGGGAAATTTAAAATCCATAATGTAAATTTAAAATCCATTTTCATTTTTGAAGTCATCCTCCGGTTGATTGGATTTAACTGATGTAATAAATTGTCAATAAGGTGCGTTATATTTACTTTTAGACTAATTTTTTTTTTCAGAATTTTAGCCTATCACTTATCTCAGACTTTGCATATTAAATGTTATGTTTTTTCAATTACATTAAGATGTTTGTTTCAAAGTAAATCAAAGAAAATAAAAGAGGAGCCATATCTCAAATCATATATTCAATATTTTAATTTTCAATTTAAAATTATTAATAATATCCACATTAAAAAATATTTTTATGAACATCTTACAAGGGAATAGAGAAGGAAAATATTACAGAAATGTTAACTCCTTCGATTGTAACCTCGGGTTGACTAGAATGCTTGATAAGATAATAACGTCAGTATGACGAAAAGTATTATTTAAAGTTTGTTTTTGGTTTGCTAAAAATGTATCATAGTTTATCATTTTATTTCGATTTTATACATAATTATGTTTCGGTTATAATACAGTGGCTTAGTAGTCGAGAGTAGCCATTTATTAAATAATAATAGATTCATTAATTATTTTTCACTTAAATAACTAAAAAGCTATTCTTAATGAATAAACATATTCCAATATTTCACTATTCATGAAAAAGTGATTATTCTTGCAGATTTTTTACTGAAATGAAATGTTATAGTAAAAAATTCACATTTCCGATCGCGTCTGACTTTATTGAATTTCACCATATCTTAATACTTTTATAAATTTCGAAAAACAAGGTTCTGTTTTTCTGTTGGTTTAACAAAAAATATTTACTTTGTATATTTAGAGCATTATTCACATCGTAAAAATCTTGGATTCTTAAGTCCTTTTTCTTTAAAGTCACTAGAGGAAAAGTTTTTATATGAATAATTTCTAGTAATTATTGTTTCCTTTACTAAAACTAAAAATCAATGGAAATTTTATATTTGAATAAATAAAGTAGTTTGAAAATGCAGATTTAATTTTCAGAAGTGACCTTACACAATTATTTACAAAGTACAATTTTAACGTTAAATGATATTTCTGAAAATAACATTCGTTGACCGATTGGTATCATAGACTACTGACTTTATACCATATTTTCTACCAACTTTGCAGAACAAAAATACTTTTTTTGCAGCCGAATTAACTAAGTTGACGAGAAAATGCCTCTTAATCTGTCATGGATAAATTAATATTTTTTAAATGTTCAGGGTTTTAAACTGTTAAAACAAAAAAAATAATTGGTTATTTTATGAGTAAACGAAATTTTAGGTTGTGTAATCTAATATTTAATAAAATTCATTTGAATAGTTAAAATTACGACCTCATAAATACCTCTAAATTAAATTCAACTATACCAATTCATACTTACACAACTTGAAATCTTGGAAAAATGTTAAGAACTTTTATGTACAGTTTTCGAAAATGCATCACCACCTCTTAAAGCTAAAATATTCCAGTTAGCTCACTTATGGACTAACTACTGGGTAGATTTAGTTTTATAAGATCCATTTTCCAATTCCACAAAAATTATCTGTAAAAAAATAAATATTTAAATAACAATTCTTTTTACAATAAAAATAATTTTAATTACTATTAAAATAATCTACCCAACTGAAAGTACTTTTTAACAACCAATGTTCTCAGAAGTTCTTTTTAAAATAACTATTTCAATTGCTACTGTTTTAAATTGAAGAAAAAATTATTAATTTATTTTGATAAATTGAATGAGAAATGTGCAAAGTAATTAATCAAAATTAACTATTATTATTACGACGTAGATAATTTAAAATTAAATATATAACTATTTTTAAAAAGTGAAGAAATCATGAATACAAATCTGTAACTGATAATTACTCATAAGACGAAACGCCGACTAATCTCTGTCTTACAATTGCTTTTGCGATAGATTTTACAATAAAATGCGTGTTGTTATTGTACATCAATAATAGAGAAAAATATTTAGTCAAATTTGTTTTTGTTTTTATTTATTATTTTTTATTTTTTTTAATAAAAATTCAAGGCATTCTTGAAGCCGGTATGTTGTTACGAAATTAAACTCTAGGGTACGACCCTAGCCAATGGTTGGCTATGTGAAATGAATCTAACGCTAAATACTGATAAATGTAATTTTATTACATTTACTGTCAGAAGGATCATCGAACGGCTAAATATCAAGGTCAACTAGTAATAGCAGAAACAAATAGATTAAAGTACTTGGGGGTCACCTTTCAGAGAAATGGTGCATTTACGGAACACATACACGAGGTTTGCAGTAGGGCTGTTAAGATGACTAAATCTCTTAATATTATTATGACTTCTCAAAGAGCACCTAAAGCGTCTAAAAGGAGGGTTGTTGCGTCCTCGGTTATGTCGTCGATATTATATGCTGACCCGGTATGGTGGCCTTCACTACGGATAAAGAAGAACTTGGCACGCTTAGTTAGGACCCATAGGAGACTGTTGCCTGGCGTGGTTTCCGCGTACAGGACAGTCTCCTATGAGGCGTTATGCGTTTTATCAGGAGTGCCTCCGATCGACCTTATGGCTCATTTCAGAGTCGAAAAAGATCAAGGTGTTGAAGATCATGAAGCGAGGCATAGGCTAATAGAGAGATGGCAAGATAGATGGAGCACAGCAGGCCCTGGAGACAGGACCAGAAGGCTAATCCCCGATCTAAGGAACTGGATACATATAAAACACGGTGAAATAAACTTTTACACGTCACAGTATTTTACAGGACACGGTAGTTTTAATTACTATCTGCATCGAGTCGGTAGAAGGGAAACTACAGCCTGTATGTACTGTGACTGTGATGATGATGTCGAACATACTTTCACTGTATGTCATAAATGGAGGGAAGAGACAGACGGTATTGACCTGTCATCTGATGGAACTGGGAGACTAATCAATAACATGTTAAACAGTGAAGAAATTTGGAAAAAAGTTGAGTCGGTCATCAAAAGAATACTTATGCAGAAAAACAACGATGAGAGGAGACTAGGATTTTAAACTTTAGCATAGGGCAGGGTGGGCAGCCTCAGTGGTGAGGGCTGACATGCCGAGGTGTGTAGGTTCCGATGATCCACTGGGGACTCCTAAGGGTTTTTCGTTAGGTTAATATCAAGACCTGAAAAGACCCAGTCGCCACGTCACGACAATACATGGTATTGACGTGGCGATATACGGATGGGCAAAAGAACTCACCGGTGGGCCGACCTGCCATGTCGGACTTATAGCCGGTAGGTAGGAAGGTCTATTAGTATAGAACAGGCACTCCCCTGGGTGGCGCAATACCAACCAGTCGGACCGGCACAGGGGAGTACAGTTACAAAAAAAAAAAAAAGGTACGACCAGTAAAACGTGGAGATTAAACAACGGTTCCAGAATAAAATACTACAGAAAATTCCTCGCGCCGTGGTTCGCGAGGAATACTGAGATCCACGATTACATAGGCATTCCGTACGTTCGAGAAGTTGGAACGCCTAGATTCGAGATATGTGTCCAGGTTGGAGAAGCATGTTATTCATCTAGCTCTGAGTACACGTGACAATAGTGAGAACGTTAGGAGGCTGAAATGACTCCACGTGGTTAATGGACTGTTATGATGGTCGTATTTGTTTGAGATAACATTTCTTATAATAATTTTTGCTTTATTTTCGGTTAATTTATGGATACTCATGTTTATTATTTATCTGTGGTTATTTTTAAGTTAATGTTTCATTTATTGTTCTATTTATTTTGTTCTATTTACGTAACCGACTTGATTAATGGTGTAAAGACATTTAACTAAATTCAAAGGCACTATCAATTATTATGTTATTTCATAGTTATTAGTATTTATTTTGTATTTATTCATATTAATTGTTTTTTTACTCGTCGGGGATTATCACTGGATGATCCTCTTTCAAGTAATATTCTTTCATACGACTTTCCTTTATTTACAATTTATTTACAATCCTTTATTTATTCCTTTATTTACAATCAGCTTCAATATAGAAGCTGATTGTAAATAAAGGAATTCAGCAAAAAAATAAAAACAAATAAAAATTCCTGTCCAAATTAATTATTTAAAAAAAATTTTGATAAACAGAAAAAAAAAACATCTAAATTATGCAAGAATAATGGTAAACTATTAGTTATTAAACAATTTATAAGCTTCACGTTTCACTGAGGCCGTGAAATCGAGCTGAGTTGAAATATAAGTAATATAAGGATATTTATCTGTTATCTTTATTTCAATTTTTTGTAATAAATAAAATACTAAGGAATAAAAGTAAATTATTTGGAATTTTTACTTACTCTATTAAGCGAATTATTAAGTAAATTAAAATTAAGTTATTAAAAATTAATTTTACTTTTCTTTTGTTTCAATAAAACAATTAAAAACAATAAGTATCGACTAAATTTTATGATATGCACTACATTGAAAAAATGGAACTATTAAAATCCTAAGATAATTTGTCAGGAATTAAAAGTTTTTAGAAATTCTCATTTTACGCCACAATATTTAGTCTGGAAAGAATAAATGTAATGAAACTATGCGTAGTAATAGTTTTGTTATAGTAGAGGGGGTAAAAACAAAGATAGTAAAGGGAAGAAAAAGAGAGATGGATTTAAGAGGGGAGAGGGTTGAATGGTGGAACCGAACTAGTGGGAGTAGTAACGAGACGAAGACAGAAAATAGAGTAGGGCCGAATACGAGAGCGGGATGGAACGATGTGTGAAAGAAAAAAAAGAAGGGTGTCCCGCTGGGCAGAAGTGACCGCGAGAGCCCACCCCCACTCCGTACCGTGCTATTGGTCCTGTCCTACTGAATCGATCTCCCAGATAAACAAGAAGAGAGTGGTTTTACTGTAAGCGTTGTGTGTTATGGCGCATGGCCGTCGCCGTGACCATAGCAACTAGAAACGTCGGACTTACGTAGTCGTAAGCTACATACGGATAGGGTATTAATAGAATGCATTTCCGGTAACGGACAACAGACCACTTTTATTTTCATGCGTCTGTACTATATATTAAACAACAATAACGGCGAATGTTCCCGCCAATATTAACCGTATTAACACAGTCGTATAATTTAAAAAGTGTATTTTACTAAGTGAATAGAAAAAGTACAATTTTCAAATAAACGGACTAAAATGAAATTAATTTTTTTCTTTAATTAATAAATTATACTCAGATATCTTTCTTTCTAATGTATAATTTTTTTTTGTTTAAATATGCGTGCGTGTTTTAACCTCGAAATCTAATGGGCAGATTCCAAAAAAAAATTTTCTACTGCTGTAAAATACAGAAATACATAATCAAAAATAATTTTAAATGTCTACTGTTATTTACCAATGATAATTATTTATTGGTTGTCCAATATCTATTAGTTTACCAGTGAGAAAACTTTTAAACTTTTAAGAATGAAAAACGGTAATGGATATTTTCTTAGACATACTCTTTTAATATAGCTATTTCATTTAGCTACAAGAAGTAGCCAGGTGCAGCGTTCAGCCCTCTCTAGTAACATTAGAGAAAAATTCAATCGGTATTTGTACAATGTGTGGTGGCATAAGATCTACTTAAGAAATTGGCTGGGTTAAAATCAACTACACTTTTTTCTGAATAAATTGTAACTGAATTGGTAAAAGATAATCGTACAAATATTTCCTAATAAATATGAATTGTTTAGAATTTTAGTGAAATTTATTTATGTAAAACTTTTCATCTAAACTATAGAACTTTTAAAAAACTATATTCAAAAATAAACTTAGAAGTTTAAGTTAATAGTTCTTTATTTTGTCAAAAAACTTTCGTTCCGCTTGGAATGAAAGTTCACAGTTTCTGGAGAATATAGATATGCAACCAGTATCTAATAATATAAAATTATGCAAAACGACAACCTGGATGTATTTTCGGGTAACATTTTATTTATGGAGGAATAACATTTTTAATGTATGATATAATTTAAGCAAAAAAATGTTAAATAATTAATCATCTGAGTAAAAAATAACTGTTTTCGCTATAAAAAAAAATCCTAGATTTTTTTAACACAAAAGAAAGTTTTACGATTACATGTGAAAATCCAATAAGCGAATGAAACAACAAAATAACATTTGGATAAAAGTATATTAGTTACATTAGAAGTCACCTGTAATAAAAAAAATTCCACCACAACACCCTTAAATAGATATAATTTACTTTTAATATAAAGGGTTACTATTTTGAACTTTAACCTGTAGAATGTTGTACATCCTTATGGATGTAATAGGTATGATTCTATGTATGAAAAGGTCATGTCAAGGTCAGATGACCCTGACGCGTGGACCATCACAGCATCCAATCCGGTTCACAATTTAGCCCTCTCATCATGAATACCGGTCCAGCAGCAGTGATCCCTGTAATGATTATTTAACTAGGGTTAAATCATCTATTTCTCAGCATTCAATTTACTCCTAAAACCTGTTGACAAAAAGAATATATGTTAATAAATAATCCGGTAAAATTAGATTTGAATAAAATGTTGTGTGTGTGTGTGTGTGTGTATATATATATACACAACATTTTATTTGATTTCGTTTACTTCTATCATCTATCATCTGAAAGATGTAATTTATTCATCAGTATTTGCCGTTTTTATTTAATTTTTTCTACTCTATACAATTTCTATAAACTCCTTCCATTCCGACGAGAAGTTATTTAAGTGTATTTTTACACTATATCGTAAAACGTCTATTTTACAAAATTACATTAATATTTAAATAAACAAAATAAAGACGATAATCATAACTATTAATTTTAAAAATCCTTTTAACTCAAAGAGAAATGATAAATAATTTTTTTAACGACAGATAAGATAAATAAAAAATATCTAATATTTACCAGGAATTAAATCCCGAGACTTGAGAATTCCAGTAGCCAGAATATTAATCATTGTTCACCAACATATCGGCCTAAACGTTATTATCAGTGATATATATATATATAATTCTAATATATAAACTGTTTGGTACTTACGTATTAGCCCGTCGACCATAACCATAATGATCCCGTACTTTGAAGATATTTTAAAGTTAAGGGAACATTAACGTATTTTACATATTAAAAATATAAGCATTATTGGTTATAATTATAGATATAAATTATAAAAATTTTATCAAACATGGCCCGTTGATATGATTATAGAGTAAGTAATTAAAATACAAATCCTACTTACCAATAATCTTTTAATGCGTCCTAGCACTTTCTGAAACGAATTCCATCTTCAGAAACTTAACATTTTTTTATTAACTAAAATTTTGTCGTCATGAGTAGAATTGTTGTGTAAAGTGTGTAAAATGTGTAATATATATATATATATATATATATAAGATATAAATTAACCAAACTTAACCTACTCTCGCTTCGCTCGCTAACCTCGACTAAATAATAATGTTTTGATATTTAAATAATAATTCAATAATGATTGCAATTATTTATTTTAAATACATTACTGTTAATTAGTCGAGATTAGCGAGCTAAGCAAGCGTAGGTAAAGTTTGGTTAAATTATATTTATAAAATAAATAAAAATGGTTATAAAAGTGGTAATATCGGGTGATATTATTAACAATAACCCAAATGTTTTCTGCTTATAATCATAGATATAAATTAACCAAAGTTATCATACACTCGCTTCGCTCGCTAACCTCGACTAATTAACATCATCCCAACCCCGTAGGGGAAAACATCCGCCTTGTGACGCTTCCGGTCGTCCCCCCCCCCCCCCCCGGTTTATAGCCCTGATGTGCTTTAACGGGAGTCATCTTTCGCCCTCTAACTTTTTACATCTTGTAGAAATAAGCCAGGCTTCGTTGGGATGCCACCGATGTAAATGCCTCGGCAGTTATTTACATCGGTGATTTCTTAACTCAGCTTTTGCCTTTGCTGTAGACCTGGTCCGGACATCTTGAATGTCCTACATCGTTGCCCTGTGAACTAGCTAATCGAGTTCGTGAAAGCACGAACCCTGAGCGTAGTTCTACTTTTACTGAGCCAATTCTAGTAAATTTCTCGTAAATTCGAGGCGATAGAATAAATAATATACCACCAAAAATCTTGATCGCAACAACGAAATTTATTCCTAGTTCCCTTAGTGAACTCAATCTTTCAGTTCATACACCAGACTTAGGTTAATCTACGGACTCCGGACTGGTCTACAAGGGAGAGGCGGACAGACCTCCTATTTCTACTCAGTTTCATCGTAGAGTCCCGCGTGACATTTATTTGTTTCTACCATCGTCGAGATACCGCTACATCTCACGGCTGCATGGGATCTCCATGCCCTCGACTAATTAACTTAATTAATTAAGTAATGTTTTGATTATTTAAAATAAATATCTGCAATAATTACTCAAAACATTACAGTGTTAATTATCCAAGGTTAGCGAGCGTAGGTTAAATTTGGTTACATTACATTTATAAGATAAATAAATATAAATGGTTATAAAAATGGTAATATAATGGTTATATCCGGTGATTTAACAATAATCCAAAAGTTAGCAATTTATTGCTCGACAGGCTAATACGTAAGTACCATTTATTTTTGTAAATAAATTGATCTTTATATCGGTTAAATATTTTTCATATTATAATCATATTTATTTATTTTTTTAATAAACGAGTAATTTGCTAAAAAAAATATTGCATAAAATGTTTTAGATAAACCCCAGTAACAAGATTAAATTTATTCGACGAATCAGTCGTTTAAAGAAAATACTGTTTAATATTTATTCAGTAGTTCCTCCTTGATTAAATAATGAGCAATTCAAATTTATTTTTAATGTTTTATTATTATTTTTAACAAATTAATAAATACAAAATACAATTTTTTTTAAAAATATTTTATTCATATACAAAAAAATTATAGGTTTTTTTTCACAAAAATTGAATATATTTTTTTTTAATAATAATAACGATACACTACTTCTATAAGCAAAAAAGGGAAAAAAACAAATAAATCTAAATTAAAGGAAATTTTTCTTCGTACTGTTTCCAATACATTAGAAACTACACATTTGTTTTTACCTAAAAAGAAAGTTAAAAAAATAATTATACAAAATTTTACTGTTAAATTTCTATTAAGTATTATCTATATATGTATAATATATATAACTTGCCGTGAGGTATTCAAAATCAACGCCCGGCAAAAACTATTGAGTATAAATTTATAAAAAAATGTATACACGTTCTTCTTACGATTTAAGTATACACTAAAAAAGGATTTTCTAAAATTCTTAGTTTAAAGGGTTAAAATGGAATAAAAATAAAATTTACATTTTTTATTACTCGGTAACAAATGAAAAAAAAACCTATTATCAACTGATTTTTGATATGTGTAATTTTCTTGTGAGTATCTAAATACTAATTCTAGATTTTTGAAATTTGTCCTTGAATGGGGTAAAGAAAGGTGAAAAAATTGTTAAACAATGATTAAAAACGTTTTCTCATTTCTGGGGAAAATTTCAGCATTATACTAAATGTTGATTATCCGAGCCTAATAGATGATAATCAGAAAGTGCCATCTATTCTTTAGTTGTGCATCATTTAATTATTTATGATAATTTTCATGATCGGTTTATGTTTCTGGTATTATTTGTTCTAATGTTATTTTTTTCTTTTACCTTGTGGTTTTATTCGTATTACTGGACTTTTTATGGATCTAGTACTTAGTTCTGTTTATGATTATAAACTTTACCACTGTATATGCTCTGATTTACTATTGATGTTTTCAGAACGTATTTAAATAAGGTATTTCAAGGAATCATCTTTACACTTGGTAATTGTGATGAAATTTACTTACGATTTTTATCTATCAAACTGATTGTAAATTTGATTTCAGATAAAAAAATCTGACCCTAATAAACTGAGATATTCAGTAGATTTGTGTTTGCAAATACGCTTCAGATAAATATATTAAAACCATTTTCGAGTTTTTTTTTAAATTTCGATTTTTTAAGGGGTGCCAGGGTGTACGGCGCTGCGGTTCAACCAACACATTCAGTGCCATAGTTACTGTATGTACGACCTGCCTTCGGTTAATTAACTAAGAAACATAAAATTAAAAAAAATTGACCGCGACGGGAAATACAAGTAACCACATAGAGTGTTCGAAGCCGCGATAATAATGCTAGTATTTTTATATATATTTGGGTTCGAATCCCGGTCAGGTTTGGCATTTTCACACGCTACAAATCAATCATTCATCTCATCATCTGAAGCAATACTTAACGGTGGTCCCGGAGGTTAAAAGAAAAAAAGAAGAGTATTCTTAATATTTAAACTTCAAACAGCGAAATTACATTCATCCGCCAAATAGCGAAATTATATTTTTATCTTCAAACATCTAATTCTGTACCAAAATGTTTTAAAAAAAACATAAATTACATTAGAGAACAACATACAAAAATTTTTATGGTCACTTTTAATAAATTTGAACATTATTACAATTTTATTAATACTTTCTCGGTTATAGCGATATATGTTATATAAATGGATCGTTCGAAAAAAATCTAAAAATAATAATATTTTTAAGTTTCTGCCTTAAGGAGATATTTTTTAAATATTTAACAAGAAGGTTTATTTAAATAAATTGGAACTAATCTTCAAAAGAAACATTTTCTTCCACTGCTCTCAAGTCCAAAAAATCTAATTTTTGTCAGATGGATGTTTGTTCGCACGGACTTATATGTTGGCCTGTATTTGGTCTTACAACTCTGACCCCGCTGACCGATTTTCCTCAAACTTTTTAGACAGATATTACCTTCCGTGGGGAAAGAATATATTAAATTTTTGAAATAAGTTTTTTTGAAAGATAATAGGGATGTTTCACCCGAAATATAATTTCAAATCTTTGTTGGGGCACTTCAGCAAAAATTTTTTCTTACAAAATTTGATTTTTTTACCAATATCTCAAATTAATAAAATTTAATATTTGCCCATCCCCAAAAAATGACTATATATATTTTTATAGTCATATAATATATATATATATATATATATATATTTAGCTATATCTTGCTTCATAAAATGTTCAGCATTTTAAAAAAATTAGGGTTCAAATACAGAGATAGAAGAACAATTGCTAACATGTACAGGAACCAAACAGCAAAAGTAACAATTGAAGAACATAAGAAAGAATCCGTAATAAGAAAGGGAGTCCGACAAGGATGTTGCCTATCTCCGTGACTTTTTAATCTTTACATGGAACTTGCAGTTAATGATGTTAAAGAACAATTTAGATTCGGAGTAACAGTACAAAGTGAAAAGATAAAGATGCTACGATTTGCTGATGATATAGTAATTCTAGCCGAGAGTAAAAAGGATTTAGAAGAAACAATGAACGGCATAGATGAAGTCCTACGCAAGAACTATCGCATGAAATGTAGTAGAAATAACAAAGATGGACCACTGAATGTGAAAATAGGAGGAGAAAAGATTATGGAGGTAGAAGTATTTTGTTATTTGGGAAGTAGAATTACTAAAGATGGACGAAGCAGGAGCGATATAAAATGCCGAATAGCACAAGCTAAACGAGCCTTCAGTAAGAAATATAATTTGTTTACATCAAAAATTAATTTAAATGTCAGGAAAAGATTTTTGAAAGTGTATGTTTGGAGTGTCGCTTTCTTGTACACCTATTAAATTACATATACACAATTTTTGCCGCACTTCATTTAAACTTACTTCATTTGAAAACGAGATAAGATCCTCCAATTCTTTAATAAAGTGGATAAAAGTTAAACAACAGCTGAAGTATTAGTTTTTGTTACTATAAAATATTTGTACAATTATTAATTCAACAATCTTCAAATATTAGGATAGAGTAAAAGTCCCTTTATTACCCGTACTACTGATCAATATTATTCCTATCTTCGTGAGTTGCCGATTAACAAAAGTTTTAAATTTCTGATGTGTCTTACAAACAAAAGTTAATAATAAATAAAATATTTGTTTAGTGAACTCCCATTTACTGATTATAAATGTTAATTTTGACCTAACGGTGTACAATATTCAGTTTTTATTATTGAATTATTTGCTGGTGCAAGATCGGGACTGTAATGAAAATATGGCAACCCCTGCCTCCACATCTTTCAAGTAGCTTCCCGTATCTTTTTAACGGTTGGAGGGCGGGTATTACCGCTGAGAAGAATTTACGCCTTTTGAGAGAGAATAAGGACATTTCCTCCTTAATCCAGGATTTGCTTTATTCTTTAGAATGTCACATTAATACTCTTGGTTGATTGTAATTTGTACTTCAAAACAATCGCAATAAATCTAATGTATATATTCTCAAAATACTGTTAGCATCACTTTACCGGCTGACGCGTAAGTTTAGAATTTTTTCCGGGCAGGCGAATTCGGATATTTGTCTTATACGTGATGAATGCCTTAAAGAGTGGGGTGCAAATACGAGTAATAAAAAATTGGCAAAAATATCAAATTTTTAATTTGAAGCTATGACTTTCACATAATCTTACATATCACCGTCAAAGCTTGTTGTCAAATTCATTCTGAGATAGCGTCCTAAAATTATTTTTTACATTTTAGTGCATTTGATTTAAGAGTGGTGTTTTAAAAATGTTTTTTACATATCTTTATTTTTAATGTTTCTATACTTTTAAACAAATTATAATTATATTAAATAATAATACTATGTGCCGTTTATTTATATCCAACTGGTAGGTACAGGTTAAGTATAGTGTGGGTAAATTTCTTTCGCAATATATATATATATATATATATATATATATATATATATATATATATATATATACTGCATAGAATGAGGAAGAAAACTATAAGGGGTAGGGTTACAGATTGAAGTGCTCGTGTGAGCAATAAGGGCGAGATTAAAGCGACAAAGTTTGTCTCATCAACCGGACCGGGCTCCGGTTAATCGCTTTTAGATTGTTTGTCGCCTAACGATGACTCCTAACGAGGGTAATTAAGCTTAAATCCACCGCCTCAAACTCGTCGACACTAGTAAGACACGTACTGTACCCATGCCACGTCCAACGCGAACGATGCTGCTAACAGTATGAACACCAGCTGCTCTAAAAACTTTTTACCAGCTCAAGAAGCGGTGAAGCCATCTTAAACATTTTACCGTAGTGATATCGTGAAAGTAGATACGATTTATTTATGTTTATTCATAATCGTTCATTAGCGGTAACTTGTAATAATGTATAAGTTTGATAGGCCTTAAATTGTCACAAAAATATAACATTATTAAAAGTTAAATTTTCTGATTCATACATTTTTATTATAATCTCTCGAAAAATACCTCATAAAAATAGATAAGATAGATAAAGCAAACGTTTTTCAGTCTAATTTGATATCCAAAGTTTTCTATTCTGTATGTTATTTGGCAAAATTTAGAAAATGAATTTCTGAAAAATGAATCCGCAAATTTTTAAAATTTTAATAATAATATTTTTAAATTTTAATTTTTACATATATTTTTAGTACTATTATCAATTTGTTTTTAATTAGTTTTTAACTACTATCCTACAATTATATTAAAAAACAATTCAAATTGAGGTAATTAAAACCGGTTCATAAAAAAATCTGATGTGGACACCACATGTCTTCATTGTACGCCTATTAAATTACATATACGCATTTTTTTTTTTAATGAAAAAATACATGAAATGTTATGTCATTAATAACTTCAGATATTTTTTCTTTTTAATTGTTATTGAATTATTATTTATTATAAAACTTTTTTTACAATCAGAGGTTTATAATTACTAATAAATCAATATATCTAAATTAAAAAAAAAGTTAAAAAAAAAGAAAGAAGAAGAATTCGAATTCGAGCCGATGTGCCTTCCCCTTGTAAAATCCAAATATTTCACCGATTAAAATTTTTTTTGGCTACAACTCTGGAACCAATGAAAATAAGTACCACTTATATATCCTCGAATAGCTCTCAATGAGGGCTTATACTACAGTTAAGAAAAACCCCAAAATCCAAATTTTGGGGGATTTTGGACTTTTTTTGGTTCAGTCAATTGCAATCAAAAGGGTATCTGAACAACTACATGTTACAATAATTGAAAATCCAAAATTTCAACATCCTACGGCTATTCGCTTTTGAGTTATGAGAGATAAGTACATAGTACACGGAAACTAGTCAAAATGAATTCATGGATGGTCAAAATGGATATTTCCGTTAAAATTTGAAAACCGCTATTTTTCGCGATTACAATAGTTCCTTTACTTCTTACAAGGAAGTAAAAAAAGGCAGGTTACTTTATATACGTATACAGAGAGTCCCACATAAAACGCAACCCAACCTTATATTGGTAGGTATTGAAATAATAAAAAGGCATGTGTAAATGCAAATGTAATTTTTATTATTACCAGCCATTACCTACATTTAGAATAAATGTTGGAATTGGCCGCCATCTTCTTACAAGCTTCAATACAAGCTTGAATACAAGCTTCAATTCTTTTTACAGCGTTTCTTGCAACTTTTTTCAAAGTTTGTGGCTGGATATTTAATACAGTTTGTTCAATATTGACTTTCAATTGTTAAAGCGTTCGTGGTTTGTTGCTGTAGGCTTTTTCTTTGACGTAACCCAATAGAAAAAAATCCGCCGCAGCAAATCTGGAGATCTTGTTGGCCACAAGCCCCAACCGATAACACTATTACCAAAGAATTCCTCAACGAAATCAGAAGTTGAACCTGCGTAGTGCGATGTCGCACCGTCATGTTGTAGCCAGCAGTGTCCGTCTTCCTCGAGTGCAATGAACTGAAATAAAATATCCTGATATCGTTCTGCATTAATGGTGTACTCGAAAAAAATAGGACCGATTACTTTCTTCCGCGATATCGCGCACCACACGTCCAACTTCTGGGGGTGTAATTGTTTTTCGTGATAAACGTGGGGATTTTCAGCACTAAACATTCTACGGTTTTGGCTGTTTACGTAGCCATCCAAATGAAACCGTGCTTCATCTGTGAAAAATAACGAATCCATAACATTAATTCCCTCACGCAGAAATCGACGGAACCGTTGACAATATTGTAGCCGTTTTTCTTTGTCGGGTTAAAGAATTCGATGAACCGTTTGATTGCGATAAGGTCGTAATTGTAATCGTTTGGTCGCCCGATGAACAGTCGATTTAGACAAATTAATTTCAGCAGACAAACGTCTGATCGATTTATTTGGCGAGGCGAATAATCGGTCTTTAATTTCAGTGACTGTATCTGTATTCAATACAGACTCAGATCTTTTGTGTTCCTTGTTATTAACAGAACCAGCCTCTCTAAATTTTGCAACTAACCTTAATACTGATGTTTTGTTAGGAGCTGGTTTATCTAGGTACTTATAACGAAACAAATATTGCACTGAAACCACTGACTTCGTACTGAAGTAGACTCAACAATGAAAACACGTTCATCTAGCGAAAACACCATCTTGTCTCTAGCAATACACTGAACGTTATGTTTGCATTGTTGTTACTATCGGTAGTGTTCTACTGCGTCGCCGTGATGTTCAGATGTTGGACGAGTCCATTTCAGTAACGAGTAAGGGAGTAAGCTTGACTTTTGAAATTTCATGGATGAGTGATTGATGGGTTGCGTTTTGTATGGGACACCCTGTACTTACATAAGGTAGTGATATCTATAAAACAATCTTAAACAAGTTAAAACAATTTGAACCTTTTAATCTATCTTTTCCTTTTTTTTATTTGGATTCTTCTACTTAACTGAAGTTATTAAAGCCATGGGCATTAGTAACATATTAAATCTTATTATTTCAATAATTACTAAGGTAATACATCGTAATTTAAATAGCAATTATACATAGCTCTGACACATACATCGTTAAGCACCACCCGATAATTACAAAAGGGTGAAAGTGAGGGAGCGTAAATCAGAATCTTATATGCGAGATAGAAAGTGTATCTTATTCTTACTTAAAATAAAACCCCTGGTAGAAATTAATAGTTTACCTAACCTATATTCTTTTCAGATAAAATAAGAATAAAAATAAAACTACATTAATTTATTTAATATAATAAGTCGCAAAAAATTTGTCAAGACAAATTTTAGATTTGATTCGATTTTTATCAATAAAAAGTTGATAATAAAATTTAAATTCTATCAGGATTATACAATCTTCAGTACAACAAAAAATCAAACACTCAGTTTTAACTTTTTCATTAAAATCAATAAAAGAATTAGGTTCATTTTTATTAAAAAAATATTTGATATTTTTACGGATCCCCAATTTTAATAGATCAAAACTAATTAGACCTAACAATAATATTACAAAATTACGAATCTTCTTTTTTCAGAAAATGCACTTTTTATACCGTATAAATTTTGACTATATATCTATTCATAAATCTCTTTAATTTTTACTTCCTTGTACGAAGTAAAGGAAGTATTGTGATCGCGAAAAATTTCAGATTTCAACGGAAATATCTATTTTGACCATTCTTTAAACTATTTTGACTAGTTTCGGTATGATGTCTGTACGTACATATGTGCGTATATATCAACTCAAAAACAATTAGCCGTAGGACGTTGAAATTTTGGATTTAGGACTTTTGTAACATTAGTTGTGCACCTCCTCTTTTGATTGCAATGGATTGGAGCAAACGTGTCCAAAAAATGCCCAAATTCCAAAACGTTTGGATTTTTTATTTTTTTCTTAACTGCAGTAATATTCTCTCATTGACAGCTTTTCAACGATATATATTATAAGTGGTACTTATTTTCATCGGTTCCAGATTTACAGCCAAACAAAATTTTAATTAATGATATATTTGGATCTTACAAAGGGAAGGTTCATCGGTTCGAATCCGACCTCATCTCCTTTTTTGTTATCTTTTTTTTTTCATTTAAATGTATTGATTTATTAATAATTATTAACCTGTATTAGTAAAAAAAAAAAATTACGATAAATAATGGATTCAATAACAACAATAAAAAAAATAAGAAGAAAAAAAACAGAAGTTATTAATGAAATAAAATTTTATGTACTTTTCATTTAAAAAAAAAAAAATGTGTATATATAATTTAATAGACATACAAGGAAGTGATGTAGTGCATATATCAGATTTTTTTATACAATATAATTGTAGGATATTACAAAATTAATAATTAAAAATAAATTGATAACAGTACCAAAAATATATGTAAAAAATCGTTCTGTTCGATAAGCCAGAAGAAATAGAAAAAATTAGAATTAAACGTTTTTAATTTATTTTTAGTAACTGTAGACCACTATTTTGGAAAAACTGGTAAGATATCTAATAATAAGTCTTTACTTGATCTCTGCCGGCCTTCGTAGCGCGAGTGGTAGTCTCTCGGTCTTTCATCCGGAGGTCCCGGGTTCGAATCCTGGTCAAGCATGGCATTTTCACACACGCTACAAATAATTCATCTCATCCTCTAAAGCAATACCTACCCGTGGACCCCGGAGGTTAAACAAAAAAAAGTCTTTACTTGATCATAATCGAGATATATATATATATATACAGGGTTATCATAACAGAATGTTTCAGTAATTCATAGGAAGATTGTAGGGAAATTTCTAGGTGTTTTATTGGTATCCCTGAAAGCCTCCAACCCAAAAGTATGTTTATCAGCAGTTGTAACCACAACGTCAGTTCTTGTATTGTTGTATCGGTGAGTTTAGTGAGTTACTATGTTCTCGGATAAAGACAAAGCAAAGTGTGTTTTATTGATACCTGAATTAAAATCCGTAATTTTAGTTCAACGTGCGTTTCGACGTGAATTCGAAAGAGATCCACCGCACAAAAATAACATAACACGTTGGTTCAAACGATTTGAAGAAACTGGATCGGTTAAGAAACAGAAATCAACCGGCAGGCCAAGTGTACCGGACGAAACGGTTGAACTAATTAGACAATCGGCAATTAGAAGTCCTGGGAAGTCCATCTCCCGTCGAAGCGTCGAATTAGGTATTCCAAAATCAACAGTTCACAAAGTTTTACATAAAAAACTGAAATTACACGCTTATAAAATCCAGATACTGCAGGAATTGAAACCCAATGGTGTAAAACGTTACAATTTCGCTATTGAAATGTCGGACAGAATAAGTGAAAACGAATCATTTTTAGACGATATAATTTTTACAGACGAAGCTACATTCCATGTGAATGGATGCGTTAACAGATACAATTCACGAATGGCTCTGAAAACCCACACGCAATTATCGAGAAACAACGCGATTCTCTTAAAGTTAATGTTTGGTATGGTGTGATGAAAAATCGTGTAATAGGGCCTTTCTTCTTTGCTGAAAAAACAATTAATGGAGCTGTATATCTTGACATGTTAACCGATTATTGCTTTCCTCAGCCGGATGAACTCGAAAACATCCATCGACTTCATTTCCAACAAGATGGTGCTCCCCTGCGCTTCAATGCATCGGTCACGGACTTTGAACGAAAAATTTGGAGATCGATGGATAAGCCGGCAAGGACCCATACTTTCGCCTCCAAGAAGTCCAGATCTGACACCTTGCAACTTTTTCTAGTAGGAGTATATCAAAAGCACTGGTTATACACAAAAAATTCGCGACCTAAACCGCTTAAAAAACAGGATTAATGAAGCAATGACAACCATTAATGTAGAAATGTTAACCAATGTTTCGAAAGAAGTTGAGTATCGTTTGGACATTTGTCGAGTAACTAAGGGCGCACATATTGAAATTTATTAATTATGTAAAAAAATGTTTGAGTCCACAAATTTGAAAAATCAAAAACATAAACTGTAAGTAATTCTGTTTTAATTTAAACCATGTTCAAAACCGCACCATTCTTTTATGAGAACTCTGTATATATATTACCTCGATCTTTGTACTAAAATATTTATTCCACACATTCTTCAATTTATATACTGCTAAAATTACAAATTCTCTTCGAAAAAATTTCTTTAAAAAAAAGAAAATGATGAGAACCACCCAAACTATTTTTTTTCAATTGAAATTGACCCATTTTCAAAAAAAAAAAAATTCAATTGTTTTACAGTTAAAACCATTAACGTTATTACCCAATACAAACAATTTTTTTCCTTTATTTTTTTTACAGAAAGTTAATTAAATTAAATAGAATCTAAAAGTAGCTGGATTTGTTAAAAATTCACAGAATTTTTTTTTAAATTAAAAATAATTTTATTTATTTGGGATGACACATTCAAGATTAAAAGTTAATTAATGATCACGAAAAAAAACGTTGTATTGAAATAGGAGTTTGGCTAATTAATCTTTTAAAAATTAGAATGTAAAAACAAAAAAGAAACGGCTGAAAGAAAATGAGGATAAGTAGTTATGTGTAGTATATGTGAGAAACTGAGTGAAGTATAGTGAAAGAAAATAAAAGAAAAGAGAGCGAGGGAAAGATATAACGCGCTCAGGCCACTCGTACAAAAATCAGAGAGACAAACGTATACATACACACACAAAACAAATAAATACACACATATTCACAAAAACACAGACACATGAACGCATAAACACATAAGGTGGTGCAAAATTAAAAGCAATGAACTCCGTACACAGAACGAAGTGCACCATACTAGCAGCGCTGTTACGGGCTAAATTATAACCGACCTGATGACGACTTCTACCATTGAGATTTTCAATCCATGTTCTTTGAAGTGTGACTTTTTGTGTCGCGGAAACGAGTCGTGTTAAGCCCTGGCTGAGTACGAGACCCTAATTACGATTTCAATAGAGGGAGAGCACAGCTAGTTTTCATATTACCCACTTATTTTTACTAAAGGGTAAAAAAAAACGAAAGCGAGAAAAAAAAGAGCGTGCGAGAGAGATAGCCTATATAAATAGATGAAGAGCTTAACGAAGGACGAGAGGTGGATGGTTCATAGAATTATGACGAATGGTTTACGTTTACTTGCTTATTACAGGACGTAGAAGCAAACCGTATTTTTTTTCATACATTTTTTCTTGTCCTAAATAACTACAATCTCTTCTGGTCCCTCAGTTATGTTTCAAAGTGAAATTTCGCATCGATAGATATTGTAGTATTCTTCACAATCACATGCAATAAATAATAAAAATAATAAAAACTCATCGTATACTGTAAAATCAACCACTGGAATTAGCTAAACAACTCTAATACAAACTTATGTGTAGTACTACCATTATCCTATGCAGCTATCCTTGCATAAATGTATAGCTACACCTTCTCCATTAATAACTCGGAAAATAAACGAATGAAAAATATCTTCATAATTTTTTCAATCAAAATAATATTATATAAATATATATACAATCGTATGCTTATTGTTTTTTCTTCAATAAACAAGAAAACAAAAGAAAAATCAGAAAGAAGATATATATGAAACTAGAAAAAATACAGTAATATTAAAATAAGAAAAAATAGGATTAAATACAAAGTTAAATAAATAAATATTATATATATATATATATATATATATATATATATATATAAAAATTCTGACTAAAGAATTTTACATACAAAACTTTTTAAACGAATGAATAAAACGATCTAATTTATTTTTGTTAACATAGTAATAATATAATTTATAATTCTAACGTAACTTTTTTTTTAATATAAACTTTTGTTAATTTATTAAAAAATAAAGAATCTAAACTGGTGAAAATAGTGTACAGTGAGGGATATCAACTGGTGATTGGTTGATATGATCAATTGTCATCTCCCTCTACCTATCATTTCTAGTTGTATTTACAGATAAACCAATTACACTTACCCAAACAAACAGTTGCGTCATATGTACCGTTTAATTATCAAATCATCTTTCTCTTTAACTTATGAAATACCTATTGATTCGCGATATTTATCAATCGCATTGTGTTTTACCGTCAATGGTTAATTTAATATATTCATCAGATGTTTGTATCTTTATTTTTAAAAAAAGAAGAAAAAACTGCAGTATTAAGAAAGAATTTTACAACTATTATAAAAATAAAAATTTATAATAAAATATTTTATAAATTAGTTAACCCACCAGCTTGATCTAGTGGTAAACTGGTCGTCTTAAATTAGCTGATTTCGAAGTTGTCAGGTTCATATCCTAATAAAGGTAATTGCTTTTATTAAGATTTCAATACTAGATCGTAATAGTGGTGTTCATCGATGGTTTTTTTTTTGTTTTCTGTAAGAGGAGGAAAAAGCTCTACCAGGCTAGCTCTGTCGACAAGTGCGGGGCACTCACCCGCTAAAAACCTCCCCCTCCAGTCACGCAGGGTACAGACCTAATCCACATGGTATGTACACAGCCCCTGCGCAACCACCCGGGCGCTCTTGTCACCGAATAAGAATAGCCAGAGCGACGTCCCCAGGGGATCATCGGCGAACGACGACTCCGAGGAGCCCCCGCCACCCATCCCCTAAGGCTGCCTGTTCGGTATCGGTCTCTCCGCCTCAGGTCAACTGCAGTCTTCAAGTCTGCCTGCCCCTCTCCACACTGCCTTGATTCTAATTATGGCTGACTCTGCAGTCGTCACTTTCATCCAAGCATTATTGCATATTATCCACTCAATTGTATTTAAATGTTATTTTAAAATACCATTGCTATATAAAAATATGTGCATATAAAGAAACAATGCTTACAGAGAAATAATTAAAATTGCAAACTGCAATTACAAAATAATAATTATTTTTTATAAAGTAATATTTTGAGAAGAATAAATTTTTAAATAATTTATAAATATGCTTAGAATATATATTTATTATATTTTTATATAATAAAAGAAGTGAAACTTGGACAATCGGAGTATCTGAGAAGAAAAGATTAGAACCTTTTGAAATGTGGTGCTATAGGAGAATGTTAAAAATCAGACGGGTGGATAAAGTAACAAATGAAGAGGTATTGCGGCAAATAGATGAAGAAAGAAGCATTTGGAAAAATATAGTTAAAAGAAGAGACAGACTTATAGGCCACATACTAAGGCATCCTGGAATAGTCGCTTTAATAGGGAGGACAGGTAGAAGGAAAAAATTGTGTAAGCAGGCCACTTTTGGAATATGTAAAACAAATTGTTAGGGATGTAGGATGTAGAAGGTATGAGGGTATACTGAAATGAAACGACTAACACTAGATAGGGAATCTTGGAGAGTTGCATCAAACCAGTCAAATGACTGAAGACAAAAAAAAAGATAATTTTCTTGTAACAAAGTCTTTTTATTTTACTATTATATTTAAAAGAATAGAATTAGAAGAAAAATTAGAACCCTCCTAATATAATAAAAAATTCTGAATAGATTGATCAGAAATTGGAGAAGATGAAATTTTTTATTCAGGATAAAATTTCTAAAAGTTAGATAAAAGTTTTTTTAAATTATTTTCAAAACGTTTAGGTAAATTTAGTTATATGGACTTAGCTAATATTATACATAAGATATACCTAATAAATTATCTTACCTAATAAAAATTATCTACCTAAATTTAAAAATATCTTACCTGTATTATAATTATCTTACCTAATATTTTTAGCGTCGATCAAAAGTTTGCTGCTATGTGATTCGGACGCACGAATTATGCTGAAAATAAAATTAAAAAATATATATTTAATTCTGATTTTATTAATTTTTTTCGTTTTTAAATTTTAACTTTAAATATTATTACAACTTCTAAACATAAATTTTAAAAAGCAATCTAAAAAAGAACAAGATCCATGCCTATATGATTTTAGCAAGTAAGCAACCTTATTTATATATCACATAAATATATCGCATACAAACTAACTTAAGTCAATAGATATTCAAAAACCAGTTTTCATTCAAAAATAAAATCCTGTTGAAATGTTGCCGGATGTGGCATGAAATAAATTAATAGCCTGGCGGAGACATAGGGGTAAAAAACTTGCTTTAAAAAAAAAGAAAGGGTCAAGACCCAATTTGTTGGTCACATATGACCCTTAGCTACCGGTAGTTTGGGTGGTTTTGAACCGCAACTAAAACCGGACTCCAGGTATTTTATATACCTATACCCCTTTTATAATATTTCATTCAGCATGCCCTCACGCCTTCTGTTGTAAAGAATGAGGGATCGCATTGAAATAGACATTCAATTCCGACCGTAAAATGTATTTTTTTTGTATATAAACTAATTTAATTTTTTAACTTTATCCTAACAAAAAGTAGTCAAATCTATATTCATATTAAATATTTAAAATAATTAGTTACAGACTAATCGGCAAATAATTACGGGGAGTAAATTTTCAACATGTATTTTCTATTACGCCGATTAATGCAAAAAATATTAATGAGCCTTATTCACAACAAATTCTGGACGAGACTTATTTCAAAATTTTGTGTAGATTTTCTAAAAAAAATAACTGAATTTATACGTTTTGTATGAAATGCTGTTTATAGATAACCATTTTAATAAACGCACTTCTATGCGGAGAAATATCAGGAAAAAAATATTTTTTAACGTAGTTTTAAAAAAAAAAAAAAAAAATTGAATTTTAAATTTTATAGAATTATTACATGTAGACAAGCAAACAGACAAATATAAAATTTTAAGGGATACTACAGTGAGTTCGGAAAGTTGCTATGCAATGGATTTATGGAACTGTAATGACAAAATTTCTTAATTATTACGTTTTTTATATTTCATTATTTTATAGATAAATATTACAATAACAATACAATAATTACAATAATATAAAAAAGGTGTTGAAAATGACCTTCACCAACATCAGTACAACAATGCACACGTTTCAATTTGTGATTCAATTCGCGATTGACTTCCGTTTCTCTTAACCGACTAATGAAGTTTGTTAAAACAATTATTATTAACTGTACTTTCAAAAAAGATTGGATCCGGCATTCGCCTTCCATTCACACCGACCCAGATTCCAATTTTTGCTTCTTGTAAAGATTGTTCGTTTACCGATTCATCGGTATTAGTTGTCGCCCACAGTCGTGTATTCTGTAAATGAATACATCTTCCCAGATGAAACCGCTTCATCAGTAAAATTTTCATTTCAAAACTTCATCAGTTTTTTTTTTATTCGTTCATAAAATGTTACATGTAAATGTGTGTTTGGTCTGTAGCGGATTGGTTTTAAGTTGCTCACCTCTATTAACTCTAACGGATAAAAATATTACAGATACATCCATCCATTCATACAGATTGTCCCCCTAGATTTTATGGAATTTTTAATAAAAAAATAAAAAATTTGGATCGATTTATTTTAACAAAGTATATATTACCGTGAAAGTAAATCAAAAAATGTAGAAAATAACAAGGTAGAACATTATGAAGTAACACTGTAAATCAAGTATTTGACAAGAAAGCGAGGATCGAAGAAATTAATGGTTGGTAAATGGAATCTAATTAACTATCATTTTGTGTAAGAAAAATAATTGTTATGGACATTTAATTTGAGAATATATTTATAAAGGAACGTATCTGGAGGATTTAGAACGAGTATTGGAGGGGGAAATATTTTTACAAAAAAGAAACACGTAATTGGATGAAGTAAAAGGAAAATTAGACATAACAACCATAACAAACTGTGAAAACAAACTAAGATAATAATTGTTATTTTGATTTTCTTTAACTCTTTCTGTTTTACTTTTGAAAGTTTTTTTTTTTACTAACGAAATAATAAAAAATTGTTTTCTTATTTTTTTTAATTATTCTTTTATAAAAATGATTAATTTAGATGATCGATGTAAAGTTTGATTTTTTTTTTATGATACGAGTATAACAAAATTTAGCTTTTTTTCATATAAGGTCAAGGTTTATACGAAAGAACATAGTATGTAATATTTTGTGAAAAACTATCTTTTTTGGGATTTGAACCCAGAACTTTTGGTGTAAAACATCAAATTGCTTTATTGTACTCAGGTGTATATATACACATGCTCATATATGTGATATAAATTTAAAATTATCCATTACTTATATGTTTTTATTATTTTAAAAGTCCATCATCATAAAAAGTATGAAAATTTGTTTAAAAAACAATATTAAATTAACAATAGGGCACCACTGGTAATTAAATATAAAAGAAATTATATTATTTTAATAAAAAAATTACTGATAAAACAATATTCTATAAAACTAACATAACGTATACAAGATCATTTTTTATTAGAAAAAACTGTAATGAAAATTACTCTTGTGGTTTGTTATTTATTACAGGGGAAATATATATATATATACACGCACTGCAGTAAAAAAAATCCTTTTTTAATTTGAAGGGATAGGTTTTTTCATCCATATCATAACTAGGGAATTCCTTTACAAATAATTCATTATAAGCACTTAACAACTTCACTTTTTTTTCTAGTATCGTAATTGGGCCTTATGAATATATCACTTGTATTTCACGCTTAAGATTAAAAAAAAAAAAATGTATATACATTTTCACAGTTTCAACGATTTTAATGGTACCTTATTATAAAATATTTATATTATTTCAATAAAAAAATATAAAAAAAAAAAAAATGTAAGTTTAATTTCCCAGTGAGAATGCGATACATTTTAATCCTTTTTTGACTTTAAAACGTACACAGTACGTAGCAACGTTAAGTATTGAATCAAAATTTCATGGATGAATTATATAATAAACACAGTAGACAGCTAATTTAAAATATTTAACACTAAAATTGTAATATTGTAAAGACATATTTTTTCTCTCATTTTTAATTTTATTATATTTCTTCTTTTTTTATGGAAAATTATGGCATGAAAAAATTTAATCAAATTATATTTTCCTTCTAATTTTATAACTATATAGATATGATTTTACATACAGATTTAAATAGTATATATAAAAATGAAACAATAAATGATGAAAAAATAGCTTGATAGGACTCAATTCGGTAGAATCATTGTTTTATAAAATAAATTACGTACAATAAATATTATGAAAAATTAAACAGTTATCTATAGAAAATTCATACTCGTCGATTTCATTCAGTATTACAACAAAAAAAAATTAGTGTAAATTATACAGATCGTCCTAGAAAAAAATTTACCTTTTCGATTGGCTGTATGTATTTTATTTACAAATCGATTTGGCTGAAATTTCTTATTAACAAAAAATATCACAAAAAGATTTAAAAAATATTTTTTTTTTTTTGTACAAAAACCAAAAACCTTTAAAAATGATAGTTCTGAATCACATTTAATTGTTTAAAAATCAAATTTTAATTATGTTATTTAACTGGTGACTCGGATTATCTAATCGGATATATAACCTTTATTAAAAAAAAAATTATTTGAATATTTGAAGAAACGGCGTGTTTTTAAAGGTTACTTATACTAAAGAGGTTTTTCAAAAATCAAGTTCTACAAATCAAACAACTAGTGAAATTTATTTAAATTATCTCTTCAAGGAACTATTGAAAAATTTCAGCACACGAGGTGTGATCAAAAAATACGTTGAATAATTTTTTATTAAAAAAAGTAATAAAGTTACATAGAATTCGATTTTATCTCCTTCAAAGTACTGTCCTTGGCTAGCAATGCACTTATCCCAACGTTGACTCCATGACTGGAGGCATTTCTGTAAGGCGTCTTTCAGAAGGGCTTTCAGCTGCTCGGTCGTAGCCCTCTCGATGTCAGCAATGGTGTCAAAACGATTTCCTTTAAGCACAGTTTTAACTTTTGGGCAGAGCCAAAAGTCGCATTGTGTGCGACTTTTGGTCGGATGCCGGTGAGTATGGCGGATGTGGACAGATAGGAACACTTTTTTCGACCAATAACTCGCGAATGAGAAGCGAGGTGTGACACGGCGCGTTGTCGTGGTGAAGAAGGAAGCCATCGGTCCATTTTTCTGGTCGCTTTCTTCGTACGTCGTTTCGCAAACGTTGCAGTACACCCTTTTAAAATTCAGAGTTTACAGTTGTTCCCCTTGGAACGAACTGTGATCGCACTATCCCCTCACTATCGAAAAAAACAACGAGCATGACCTTGATGTTGGATTTTGACTGACGTGCCTTTTTAGGGCGAGGAGATGAACTGGTTTTCCATTGGGAACTCTGCATTTTGGTCTCAGGGTAGCCATAGACCCAACTTTCATCTCTAGTTACAATTTTGGCCATGAACTTCCGGATCTGCATGAAGATGACCCTTCAACTCCGTGCAAATTGACACACGATTTTCAAAATCCATGTTGCGCGACAGACACGATAAACACAGACTCACTCTAGCGGCTCTGGCAGTTGACAGACAAGCTCGAACGTGTTACAAGTTGTCCCTGCCTGTCACAGTTGATCACGCTATTGGACAAATTATTACAGCATATGGACGTAGCGTCGGCAGTTGCCGCCATAAAAATTCATTCACCGTATTTTTTGATCACACCTCGTATGTAAGTTAATCATTCCAACCTTATTATATAATTAATTGTCATTTATTCATTAAAAAGTAAATTTATTTAATTACTGATCATTAAATAACTATCTTGAAAGATCTTGAAAGTTAAGATTTTTATTCTGAAATTCATCAAGGTTTTTTTTGTTTGAAACAAAAAGAAGAAAATATTTTTTTAACTAATTTTTTTGGCCGTTATAACATCGAAATTACAGCTAATTCAACTGCTAAATAACACTTAAATTTACCAACAGTCGGTCAAATTTCTTAAAAAAAAATATCGAATAAATTAGTAAGATTCTTAACATATATATAACTGGCCTTGGGGCAGTTGTCCAGATCAAATTATTACTTTGAAATTACTTATAAGTATTTATAATAGAAAGGAAAAACAGATGATTATTTCTTTTATTGATTTCAAAAAAGCGTACGATTTCATACATAGGCCTTCGATGCTAAAAATTCTGAGAATTGGAATTCTCAGAATTCCCAATTCTTAGGATCTCAGAATTCTTAGGATTCTCAATTTAGGATTGGATCCTAAATTGGTAAATATGATCGGTTTAACATTGACAAATATAAAATCTAAAGTGAAGTTTCGTGGCGAATTTTCCGTACCTTTTTACATAAAATCCGGACTGAGACAAGGCGACGGACTTTCGCTTTTATTATTTAATTGTGCACTAGAAATTCTGATGCGCGAACGGTTTAAAATTAATCCAAAAAATATTCACGTAGAATACAAAAGAGATAACTTAAATTTAAATTGCCTAGGATTTGCCGACGACTTGGCTTTATTAGCAAGCTAATAGTATCGCAGAAGCTATAAATAACAAGTATAGAAGAACTTGGGAATAAAATTGGAATTAAAATTTCTTACGAAAATACTAAAATGATGGCTATAGATCCTTTAGTTATTAATTCTGTAAATATTAATGGAAACAAAGTAGAACTTATAGAAAAATTTAAATATCTTGGAGAGATCATTACTTGTAATCGTAACGAAAAACAAAATTGGAAAACTTGGAATCTTTAATTGATAATATGAAAAAGAAGTGAATTTCTTTCTGTGCACACTTATTAATATTACCGCAGGATAGGATTACTAAGAGAATTATCGATCGATTTTGGTCTTTAAAAAAATCCGCCATTATGGATCAAAGAAATTAAAGAAGACAAGCAAGAATTAAATTTGACTTACGAAGATTTACTTAATAAATCTGAAAAAATAAAATTTGTTATTAAAGATCCGAATACTAACTTTAAAGTAAGAATTTTTAATCATACAAAAAGGGTTTCTTCAGAAGAGGATCATAAAGCAAGATCATTAAGAATGACAAAATATTGGGAGAAAGTAAAAGCTAAGAACTTAAAGGCCAAAAGATCGGCAAAAACGACTTGAATTATTCTGACTAAAGTGGTCCTTTGTGGCCTTAAAAGTAAAAAAAAATATACACACACACACACATATATATATATATATATGCTAAAACAAAATTTACTTATATGTACCGTATGAATTTTATAAACTATTTATTTTACAGGTTTTAAGCTTATGAATCTGAAAAAAAAATTAATTTTTTCAGCTTAAATAAAGCTGAAAAGCCTAAATAAGTTCTTTTACACTTATCCATTTATCAAACATAAAAGAAAGAAGATGTAAAAGTATTCTAAATTTAAACCATTCTTTTCAAAATTATACTTTTATTACAAAATAACATTTTTTTTTAAACTAGATAAAGCCGCAACTTAATATTTTATATTTAACAATCCAGATATTTAAACTGGCAGTATGAAAAATTAACTCCATTGTAAGTTTTTCAAAGTAAAACGTCCATTCTCGAGGAAATGGAAAAAATAAAAATAAAAATTTAGAAAGACAACAAAATAATCGTTTGTTTTATATTATTAGAAGGGAAAAAATTTACAATTATTGTAATTGCATATATTTTTTTAATCACATGCACTTAAGTATTTAACTACGCAATAATCCTGATTATTAAAAATACGGCTAATTAGACATTTACAGCGAATAAAAATAATAACGTATATATTTTTGTGAAATATTATAATTATAATTTTAAGTGGTAAAGAAGGGAAAAGATAACGTTTTATCTACTATATAACAAGTAAATTTAATATGTTTCAATATGTTTCTTACAATATAAATATTTTAATCTCTTCTTTCAAATAGGTCCTATCAACATCCGGTTAAGTTAAGGTTAACTTTTATTCTAACTTCCTTTAATTATCTATCTATTCTAAGAATTTTTTTATAAATAAATAACGTTTTTTATCATCATATAAAACAAAAGGTTCTCCCCAATTATTTTTAAGCTTTAGTATGTATTTATTCAAAATAGATCAATAACATGTTATTATTATTATTATTATTGTTTATACAACATCCCTATACTTAAGAACAAATAAAAACATTCATAATTACAGACACACACACACACCCACACACACACACACATATATATATGATAACTATAATAAAAAAAAATCCCTTTTGGTACGCCGGAAGGCGGAGGTAGATTCACCGGTGCTAAGTAGGGGATAAAAAAGATTTTCACCTTAGAGTAAAGAAAAATTTCAAAGTTACTCAGTACGACAATGTGAAAAAAGTTTCACATCTTTAGCATATGACATCTTCTTACAATTCCAGCATTATTTTGTTCATCCCCTGCCGTAAGGGTTGATCATATAAAAAATTGTTACAGACAAAAGATTTAGGTAATGTTTAGAGGACTAACGAACACTTTAAACCAATTCCACAGTGTGCCTATTAAGGGAGATATGGTTTTTTTCTAAACCCGATTTTTTCCACCCCCTGGGCCAGTGGTCGGTGATATCAAAAAACTTTACTGAAATAAGTTTTAGGCTCTTATCCAGAACATAGCAGATACTTTAAACCAACTCGATGTTTTATTTAATAAGAAAGTTATAGCGATATTTTGTTTTTTTCGAAAAAGCCCCCCCCCGCATTACCATTTTTTTGTGGTTCGATTTTTGGCCGTTAATGAATTCGACCGAGATTTTGAGAAGAGTTATTTTTAAGTACAATTTGAAAATTTGCGCACAATTACGGCAATTTAACTGTATATAACTAAACAGTTATAGTGTCCATAAGAAAATTAAATAAATATATATATAACATTTTGAGCTGACGGTGGTTTTGGGATCTGGGGGATGTGAAACGCAAAGATATGTCAAAATTATCCGGAAGTCGAATTATGGTACCCATTACAAGAGGTAGCTTTCTTATGAAATCTACCTGAAACATTAGATTGTCCAAAAATATAATGAAATAAACTATTTAGTAATTTGGTTTTTTTACCCATTTACAGCCCATTAAAACTGGATAATTCATACGGTTTAAACAGTAGATATTTTACATAATAAAAACAATAATTTATTTTTAATTATTAAAGATCTTTTACAGAATTTGAATAAAAGTCCATTTAACCATGACCTGGGTTAAATTTGAGTAAACACCGGATCTTTAATTATTAAATATCACGTCATTATTTTGAAGTCATTTAAATATAAAGTGATGCGTTGATATTAAAGTGTAAGCTGCCCTACCCTATTCCTATTGTATCAAAATATAATATTAAATTTGTTTTAACTAGTTTTTAATATTAAAATTTATTATAAGCGTGTCATTACACGTGTATTATTCGTATTTTTTAAAATAAATTTTGTTTTTATAAGACGCAATTTAATATTATTACGTTCTATTAAATGAAATGTTATTCTCTTTAATTTTTAAATAACAAATGTAATAATATTTTTTATTACTTTAGACCGGAACACCTTTTATAAATTCTACTTTGTAATATGTCGACATTAGAATATAAAGAACAACAAATACATATACTTCATTTAAATTTACTTCATATACTTGATTTACATTCATACATATCCTCTGAAGTAATACCTTACGATAGTTCCGGAGGATAAACCAAAAAAAGATAATAACCCTGAAGTCTTGTACAGTCTCAGATCAACCATTCCTTAGATGAGTGGTTAATTGAATCCCAACCACCAAACACTGGTATTCACTATCTAGTATTCTAATCCGTAAAAAGGTTATTTTTACCTTTTCTAGGATTTCAACAATAGAACTCTCGACTTCGAAATCAGCCGATTTGCGTAGACGAGTTAACCACTAGACCAATCCGGTGGGTTTACCAGTTAAGTTAACTACTCTTCAAATCTGCGAAATCGAATCATTACAGCAGTGAATTCAATAACCAAGAACTAGTTACCGATAAAAATAATTTGGGAGCAATTAAAATAATTAACTGTTATTTATAAATCTAGATTTTTACATCTTTGTACAAAGTAAAAAAAGTATTGTGATTGCGAAAATTTAGGTTTTCAGACTTCAACGGAAATTTCCATTTGACCATCTCTGAATGTTCATTTTGACTAATTTCAGTGTGACGTCTGTGGATAAGTATGTTCGTATGTATTACGCTTAACTCAAAAACGATTAGGGGTAGAATGTTGAAATTTTGGATTTAGGACTGTTGTAACATTTAGTTGTATACCTCCCGTTTTTATTGCAATCGACTGAACCAAAATGTCCAAGAAAGTCCAAAATAAAAATA
Organism: Lycorma delicatula; assembly: GCF_047948215.1. NCBI lineage: Eukaryota > Metazoa > Arthropoda > Insecta > Hemiptera > Fulgoridae > Lycorma > Lycorma delicatula. Next base: position 99,262,711 of record NC_134464.1, on the reverse strand, counting down.
ATCATTAATAAATTAATATAATTAAATTTAATAAAAAATTTTTTTACAAAAAATTATTGGGAAAGCGACCACCAATGATTTCTACTATTATCCGAATTTGTTGTCAACTATTTTGGTGTATTGGTAGAATATTATAAAAAAATCAATTTTGGTACGTTGAAATGCGGAAGTAGATTTTACTGGTGCTAAGTAGGAGATAAAAAAGATTTCCACCTTAAAGTTAAGAAAAACTTCAAATTTACTAAATTCGACAATGGTTGCATGTAAAAAAGTTTCACATGTTTATCATACGACAAGCCCCATCTTGTTACAATTCCAGCAACATTTTGGTCATACCTTGCCGTTAGGGTTGGGCATATCAATAATCGTTTCTGACAAAAGTTTTAGGTAATGTTTAGAGAACTATCGACCACTTTAAATCGATGCAATACTGGGCATATTAAGAAAGATATGATTTTTTTGTCTTCAAACCCTATTTTTACTACCCCCTGAGCCAATGATTTATGATACCAAAAATCTTTCCTTACATACGTTTTAGGCCCTTATCCAAAGGATCGTAAGAACTTTAAACGAATTCTTTATTTTTTACTTAGTAAGAAGTGTACACACACACACACACACACACACACACACACACACACACACACACACACACACACACACACATATATATATATGTATATATACCTTTGAGCTGACGGTGGTTTTGGGGTATGGAGATATGAAAAGGGAAGATATGTCGAAATTTTCCGGAAGTCAAATTATGGTACCCATTACAATAGGTAGCTTTCTTAAAATTTACTTAAAAGTACCTGGCTATTCATTTTCAGATTCTATATATAAATATTAACAAAAATACTGTATGAAAAAATCTGACGTGGACAACACGACTTTCTTGTACGCCTATTAAATTACATTTACTTTTTTTTTTTTTTAAATGAAAAGTAAATAAATTTTTATTTCATTAAAAGCTGCTGATATTTTTTCATATTTTTTTTTAATTGAATTATTATTCGTCGTAATTTTTTTTACAATCAGAAGTTAATAATTATGTAATTATTTTTTTTTTTTTTTTTTTTTGTCTTCAGTCATTTGACTGGTTTGATGCAGCTCTCCAAGATTCCCTATCTAGTGCTAGTCGTTTCATTTCAGTATACCCTCTACATCCTACATCCCCAACAATTTGTTTTACATACTCCAAACGTGGCCTGCCTACACAATTTTTCCCTTCTACCTGTCCTTCCAATATTAAAGCGACTATTCCAGGATGCCTTAGTATGTGGCCTATAAGTCTGTCTCTTCTTTTAACTATACTTTTCCAAATGCTTCTTTCTTCATCTATTTGCCGCAATACCTCTTCGTTTGTCACTTTATCCACCCATCTAATTTTTAACATTCTCCTATAGCACCACATTTCAAAAGCTTCTAATCTTTTCTTCTCAGATACTCCGATTGTCCAAGTTTCACTTCCATATAAAGCGACACTCCAAACATACACTTTCAAAATTCTTTTCCTGGCATTTAAATTAATTTTTGATGTAAACAAATTATACTTCTTACTGAAGGCTCGTTTATCTTGTGCTATTCGGCATTTTATATCGCTCCTGCTTCGTCCATCTTTAGTAATTTTACTTCCCAAATAACAAAATTCTTCTACCTCCATTATCTTTTCTCCTCCTATTTTCACATTCAGCGGTCCATCTTTATTATTTCTACTACATTTCATTACTTTTGTTTTGTTCTTGTTTATTTTCATGTGATAGTTCTTGCGTAGGACTTCATCTATGCCGTTCATTGTTTCTTCTAAATCCTTTTTACTCTCGGCTAGAATTACTATATCATCAGCAAATCGTAGCATCTTTATCTTTTCACCTTGTACTGTTACTCCGAATCTAAATTGTTCTTTAACATCATTAACTGCTAGTTCCATGTAAAGATTAAAAAGTAACGGAGATAGGGAACATCCTTGTCGGACTCCCTTTCTTATTAGGGCTTCTTTCTTATGTTCTTCAATTGTTATTGTTGCTGTTTGGTTCCTGTACATGTTAGCAATTGTTCTTCTATCTCTGTATTTGAACCCTAATTTTTTTAAAATGCTGAACATTTTATTCCAGTCTACGTTATCGAAAGCCTTTTCTAGGTCTATAAACGCCAAGTATGTTGGTTTGTTTTTCTTTAATCTTCCTTCTACTATTAATCTGAGGCCTAAAATTGCTTCCCTTGTCCCTATACTTTTCCTGAAACCAAATTGGTCTTCTCCTAACACTTCTTCCACTCTCCTCTCAATTCTTTATAAAATTCTAGTTAAGATTTTTGATGCATGACTAGTTAAACTAATTGTTCTGTATTCTTCACATTTATCTGCCCCTGCTTTCTTTGGTATCATAACTATAACACTTTTTTTGAAGTCTGATGGAAATTCCCCATTTTCATAAATATTACACACCAGTTTGTATAATCTATCAATCGCTTCCTCACCTGCACTGCGCAGTAATTCTACAGGTATTCCGTCTATTCCAGGAGCCTTTCTGCCATTTAAATCTTTTAATGCTCTCTTAAATTCAGATCTCAGTATTGTTTCTCCCATTTCATCCTCCTCAACTTCCTCTTCTTCCTCTATAACACCATTTTCTAATTCATTTCCTCCGTATAACTCTTCAATATATTCCACCCATCTATCGACTTTACCTTTCGTATTATATATTGGTGTACCATCTTTGTTTAACACATTATTAGATTTTAATTTATGTATCCCAAAATTTTCCTTAACTTTCCTGTATGCTCCGTCTATTTTACCAATGTTCATTTCTCTTTCCACTTCTGAACACTTTTCTTTAATCCACTCTTCTTTCACCAGTTTGCACTTCCTGTTTATAGCATTTCTTAATTTCCGATAGTTCCTTTTACTTTCTTCATCACTAGCATTCTTATATTTTCTACGTTCATCCATCAGCTGCAATATATCGTCTGAAACCCAAGGTTTTCTACCGGTTCTCTTTATTCCGCCTAAATTTGCTTCTGCTGATTTAAGAATTTCCTTTTTAACATTCTCCCATTCTGTAATTATTATTAAATCAATATATTAAATTTAAAAAAATAGGTGATCAAGTCTGATTCTAACCAAAATGGCCTTCCCTAAGATCCAAATATTTTATTAATTAAATTTTATTTGTCTATAACTCTGGAACCAATAAAAATAACTACTACTTATTAAATATCGTTGAAAAACTCTCAATTAGGGCTTATTACTGCAGTTAAGAAAAAGTCTAAAATCCAAATTCTTTTGGATTTTAGACTTTTTTTGGACAGTTTTGGTTCAGTCAATTGCAATCAAAAGGGGAAGTGCAAAACTAGGTATTACAACAGTCCAAAATCCAAAATTTCAACATCCTACGGCTACTCGTTTTTAAGATACGCGAGATACATACTAACGTACAGACGTCACGGTGAAACTTGTCAAAATGGATTCAAGGATGGTCAAAATGTATATTTCCGTTGAAATCTGAAAACCGAGATTTTTTGCGATCACAATACTTCCTTTGCTTCGTACAAGGAAGTAACAAGTAGTTTGAACTATTAAGTTATGAGATATAGTAAATAATATTACAGATAATAATGGTTATACAACACCCAAACGCCCAAATTATATCTTTAAATATATTAAAAGATAAAAATATATATATACTGGGACTAAAATATTAATCCGTTACGGAATAAAATGAGAATTATTAAACCGACCAGTTAATTTTATAAAAAAAAAAATATATATGAGTAAGAAAAAAAGATTGTTTCCAAATTTATTTACTACTTTTAAATTAACATTAAAAAACGATGAAACAAACCTACAAAAATTTATCACAAAAAATTTTTTTTTTTTGAAAAATTTGTTTAAAAAAACAACAGAGGGCGTTTAACAGTAATAGAAACTATGACTGAAAGAGATTGACAAAGACAACTATATATAACCAACATAAAGTAAAGGGGACAGAAGTAAACGAGAACATAAGAGACAGAGCAATGTCGTTGCATTGTTGTCACAAGCAAAGGCGCTTTCAATTAGAAGTGACGTTGGAACAATATGGAGAATGCAAGCCAGCCGGTTGTGGCTATGGCATAAAACACGTCTTAGTTGCTTGCTGTTTCTGAGGATGAAGTCTTTGACAAATCGTTTGGCAGCACAGTTGAGTCTGCGGCTTTGTCAAATTCTGCATTATTGCTGCTACTACTTCTACTACTATTACTACTGAAATTATTATTATTACTATTATATGGAACAGTACGAGTGAATACGGTGGTGGTATCTGAAATATAGGAAATGTTAGAATTAAAGACAAACATAATCGTAAAATTACTTCTATCTTATTTTCCATTTTCCATTAAATTTATTAAAATATAGCGGAGAATATATCGTATAATGTATACCGTAAATAATTACTAATTCGCTTACAAAATATATTTTTTCTCATTTTATATTTCAAAATAACTGTATAAAATGTTAATAAAATATAAATTTTATACAAATAAAAGAAAAAGAAAAGTTTACCTTGAACCCCCCTAATCGAAGTGGAGAAATATTGAAAAAATTAATTTAATTTCTGGAAAGTGATATGTATGATTTTGATAAATTATTATGAGAAATGCTATGATTTTGAAACCGAGAAAATTTACATAAAGCAATTCTTAAATCATTATTATTATAATTATAAATAAATTACTATAAATATAAATAATTCTTAATAAACAATTATTACTATTCATTATTGAAAATAAAATTCAACAAGAGACAGTTAATTTTCTTTAATGATACTAAAAGAATAAATAACAATAATTACTGAAGAAGTTAATGAACTTGTGGTTATTAAAATAATAGTTAATTACTATTCTGCTAACATCACTATAGTTTCTAGTCGAGGACTGTTTTCCTTTCTTAGCTTCATTTTTTATCGTACTTTTTAATTTTAAAAATTTTTAGATTTAACACATTTTTGTTTTTTCTTCCTTTAACACATTTGTGAACTAATTACATTGATGTGTTAAAGCAAGAAGAATGAACATTTTAGAAATATTTCATTAAAAAAGTAAAAATAAAACGATCATAAATGAATAAATCAACAATCAAGCGGATGTCCTTTTCAAGAACATCAATTTATTTAAAACAGGAAATAGATAAATAAAATTTAAAGATATGTATAATCGTTAATAACAAATAAACAAAAAGAAGGTCAAAATAAGCCATGATATAAAATTTAGGGAGGGGCGTTGACTAAATGCTATATAAAGAATTACAGAAATTTAAAAGTACCAGTACAATAAGTTTTGAAATGGAGCGGTTCTAAAACGCGTCAACATATGATAAAAGAATGAGGTTAAGTTGGTAAACAGCAATACAACATAGAAGCTAACGGACTATTTGTAAAAAAAAAAAAAACAAAAAAAAAACGGATACTGGTTTAAAAATAGTTAAGAAAGACAAGAAGAAGAAAAATATAAAATTTGAATTTATAAAATAGATGGGGTTATAGAGATATGATAAAAGGAATAAAGGAACCTCAGATTGAAGAGAAAATATCATATCAGAATTTAAAATGAAATGAAAAAAGAAAAGAAAACAGAACACTGTACGAAAATATTGGAAGAAAGGAAAGAGAAACAATAATGGAAAAAATCGTATTTGTAAACTTACGTGGTCATATAAGACTAGTACGAATTTAAAAAAAGAAAAATTAAAAACAATAATAAAAACTAGTCTGAAAGAGGTTGATAAAATCAAATTTTACTTTTAACATTTTTTAATGAAAAATATATAATGTAAGCTAGTTTAAATAGTACGGAAAAGCAGTAGAATGGAATGTTCAAGAAAAAATTACGCTAAAAATTGAGGTAACAAAATGGAATTATACTATTATATAACACAAAGCATATAATACAAAAAATCTACGTCTATAAATTAAGGCATACGTATACTGCGATTCGAAAGGAGCACTGTATTTTATTTCAGCTGTTTGATAATGATGAACACGAATCTTTGAAACAGAACAAAAAGAACGAAAATATATTTTTAAGAAAAATATTTATTTTTATAAAAGAATGATGACACATTTAATTTATGTATAAACGCCACCACCTCACAAAATGTTATACTGTATTAGAAATTTAAAAAAGTAATGCATGACAGGAAACTAGGTCACATTTTAAGAATGATTGATAATAAAATTCCCAAGAAAACGTTTATATCTTCTATCTAGAAATAAAAACTAAAAGCATATATTGTGATAAAGTTCTGTAGAAAGGGTTAAACAAAGCAACAACAGAATTTCAAACTTAAAAATTCGGGAATTAATCTAAAAAAAAAAAAAATTAAAGAAATCTCAGAAAAGAAGATTTTCTATGAAGAAGAAGTTTCAAAACAAAGATATTGATAGAAAAATTCAGGAAAAAGGCTAGTGAGAAATGTACTGGCAGAAAAGGAAGAAGAGAGATGTAAGAACGGTGTTAAATGTGGTCCATAGTTGGATCAAACAAAACAAAAAAAAAATTAAAACAAGAAAATTTGGATTTTTTAAACGTTTTTCCATTTGGTTACAGTTTTGTTACAACATTAAACTGATGAAATTCATATTTGTTGAAATTTTAAAGTCGTTTTATTACAAAATAAAATCTCACTCACGACAACACATGAAAACTCCAAAGAAGAACTTCATCTTTTTTTTAAAATTTATTATTAAAAAAAAGATGCACTTTGGTCTAGTGTACTGTTTCTAAAGAAAATTCGAATTTTTCTAACTATTCTTACTTTTATTCAACTTACATAATTTTGTTCAAAATTATATTTTCTACATGTTTTATTTAAAAGTTTTGTTTATTACTCATTTAACAAAGTTATTGTTAATTGTAACAAAGTTATAGTTAAGAGGGTTTTTTACCCCAATGTATTAGTTTACACCTCCATATACGATTTTTCAGGTCAAAACCTAACTATTTTAGAGCAAATGAATTATATAATCCTATTTTTTTTTGCTGCTTACAATCAATAAATAATTTAAAGATTTAAATCATTAAGGCGAGCCTTAATGAGCCTTAAGTTCCTTATTTCTTTTACAACTGATTATTTTACTCTGAATAAGTACGAGAACATTCCTTACTGAAATATAATACCATCTCTTACGATTTCTTTAAAAAATCAGAATGATATTTCAGGATACAAAAATGAGCTTTAGCTAACTGCGTAAATATAATCATTTAGATTGATATTTAACTAATTGAAACTAATAATTAATCAATCTACAATGGGTTGTATTCATGAATAGACAACCTTTGTTAAAAACCGTTATCAATTATTAAAAAAAGAACAAAAAACAAAAAACTATTATTCTCTATTAAGTTAAAAGATTCTGTTCGTGGGCACAATACTTTGACTTTCGAGGAAGGCATTATTATGGTACTGTTACTAATATTATTGGTATGATGATTGACCGGAAACTCAGCTTTGCTGAGCAGCTTCGTAGAACCACAAAGCTGCGAGAGCCGTAACTGCTCTCAACCGGCTCATGGCGAATGTCGGCGGAGGAAGGCCAGCAGACGATTAGGCGATTACTGATGTCCACGGTGCATTCCATCCTGTTATACGGGTCGGAAGTGTGGGTCCAGGCGTTAAGAGTTGCAAGAAATTGGAAGCGGCTCGAGCAAGTGCAATGCACCGCAGCCTTGCGAGTCGCTTCCGCGTATCGGACGGTCTCCGAGCCTGCAGTACTTGTGGTCGCCGGCGTCATACCCATAGCTATTTTGGCAAGGGAGCGCCAGGAGATCTACAGGAGGCGACGGGCAGGCGAAGACCGGGTGACCATTGCCAACGAGGAACGCACTCGCACGTTCCTCGCATGGCAAGAGACCACGACACCAGAGGACGATGGACCGCAAGGCTTATCCCTTGGTCAGACCGTGGACGGAGCGACGGCATAGAGAAGTGGAGTACTACATGATCCACTTTTTAACGGGTCACGGGTACTTCCGCGCTTACCTCCATGTCATAGGGAAAGCGCCGTCCCCCGACTGCCTGTGCCCCGGTGTACGGGACGACGCTGAGCACACCTTTTTCAAATGTGCTCGGTGGGTGGTAGATCGAGGGACATTAGAGACGGATCTCGGAGCACTGAGTCCCCACAACGTGGTTGCGATGATGTTTCGTGACTTGAGCAGCTGGGAAAGTGTAGCCCGATTCACCGGCAATATTCTCAGGGCCAAAACGGTTGACCTGGATAGTCCTGAAAATTAAGTAGCACCTAATCAGGCTAGTATAGTAGGACTCGACCGGAAGTAATGTGTTAAACGGTTCCGGGTCGAGTCTAGGAAGAAAGGGGGGTGGTTTTAGTTGGTAGTCTGCTGATAGTGATTGGATAATACCATCAGCGGGAGCCTGACACTCCTTGCGTAAATGCATTTCCACCTCCCTCCGCAAAAAAAAAATTATAATTATCGATCCTGTAAAAGATTTTTCCTATCAATTTATTTTAAATGAAAATTAAACTATTTTTTTTGTTTTACATAACCAATATTACGAAAGTTTTTAAAATAATGTCTTTTTTTAATATAAATATATTGATTTTTTTAATAATTATTAACCTCTGATTGTATAACGATTTTATAATATTTTTTTTTTGTGTTCAGTCATTTGACTGGTTTGATGCAGCTCTCCAAGATTCCCTATCTAGTGCTAGTCGTTTCATATATATATAATAAATAATAATTCAATAATAACAATAAAAAAAATATACGAAAAAATATCAGAGGTTATTAGTGAAGTAACATTTTATGTACTTTTAAAAATGTGTATATATAATTTAATAGGCGTACAAGGAAGTCATATGGTGTCCACATCAAATTTTATTCTTTTATTTTGTATAATATACCATAATTTTACGCAAATTGTCAACCAAGATATTTTTGATATAAGGTTTTAATGCTGATCTTCTTTATACATATAAATAATAGTTTGCTTAGAAAATTATTTTGACAATTTATTTTTAATTAAGATATTTTTATTTAATTTTCAAATGACTTAACAATTTTAGTATTTATTATTCTTGTGGTTTTAATAAAATTATATTTATTTACTTATAATTTTATTATTAGATACTGTTTTACCGATGAATAATGAAAACTATAAGAGAAAATATTTTAAGTTTAAGAAAAACAGAGTCTTCCGTAACGGAGCTAAGATAGCGAGCGAACTCGATGTTTAAAAGGATATAGTAGAAGGAATGAGGGAGTGGGGGGACGGTAAACGAAGATTGTAGAGAGAAAGGGGTTTCTATGTAGTCCCCCAATAAGATAGGGAATATGAGGAAGAGATCACCTGGATGGTTGCTTTGTGTAATCCTATCACAGTTTTGGTTGTTAAGCGGCTTATCACTACTATCTAACCGATAATTACAACCACGGATGAATTTTCAGTCCGTTGATTTTCAGTAATCATCATAATTTTGATGATACTAATGATAATGATTTATATCATGATCATCAACATCATTATTATTATTATTACTACTATTACTAAGAGTGTGAGGGAGAGAGAAAATAACAAATGGTGGTCGGGTAAGGAAAAGGAGAAGTCGGTAGACTTAATTCGGATATCTTTAATCACACACACTCCTGTTACATGAATAAAGTGGTAATTCTCCACCGCATCTTTAGGTGTACTACGAGATCTATCTACCGTGTATATATACACTACTTATGTCCCTTTAATATACCACAAATAAATAACAGAAAGGTAGTGACGCGTGCATACATGCACTTACTTGTATATTCATCTATTCCATCCTATAATAAGCACTCATTTTAACGTTCCTCCAATTAAAACACTGCTTCAGCTATCATAAACAACTAAAAATAACTGCTGTGCTGTATATTATATGTATAAATAAAACTGAAAGAGTCCTCCACAGAATTAGCAAATTAATTAAAGGAAGATTATACACCCTTAATTCTTCATACACTTTATAAGTATAGTAGCTAACTCTAACATGATTCGTTTCCGTCGTATCATAACACCATTAAAAATTAGAAAAATCATAACATTTGTAGCATAAAAAATAATATTGTGCTAACTATATCTATCAAACATTACAATCATCGTTCATGCGATTATCATTGTCCTTCAATTTTTACGCTGAAAATCTTTTTTAAAAATTTCCCTCGTCGTAATTAACTCCGTCAACATAACGGCTTCAAATACGAATATAGCGAAAAAAGTAATAAATAAACACTAAGAAAAAAATCTGGTTGTCACCTTTCAAGTATTAAATATTATGAATGCAGTAAATTGCACTCGTATCAAACTTGCAATTATTTCTTACATCCTTTCTCTATTATATTTATTTTTTATTATATCTCTTACAAAAAATACTTCTAATTATAAAAAAAGGATTCTAGTATATTTATGTTTTTTATCTTAAAACACCTTTGTAAAAGAACACTCTCTTTCAAAAGAATATTTTATTTAGTGGATTTATATGATGTGTTTATTTGTTAATTTGTTTTTTTTTGAGGTATTAAAAGGTGGATATATATTTTTATCTAGGGTTAAAAAAATTTATCTTTGGTAATACCAAGCTATTACATGTGTATTTAATTAAATATTACGATTTCTACATTTTAAAATTCGGAACTTCAGTTATGTACAGAGTGTCCAATATAAAACGCAACCCAACCTTACATTTAGTGTAAATGTTGGAAGTAGCCGCCATCTTGAATACAAGCTTCAATTCCTTTTACAGCGTTTCTTGCAACTTTTTTCAAAGTTTGGGGCTGGGTATTTAATACAGCTTGTTCAATATTGACTTTCAATTGCTCAAGTGTTCGTGGTTTGTTGCTGTAGACTTTTTCTTTGAGGTAACCCCGTAGAAAAAAATCCGCCGCAGTCAAATCTGGAGATCTTGTTGGCCACAAGCCTCGACCGATAACACGATTACCAAAGAATTCCTCGACGAAATCAGAAGTTGAACCTGCGTAGCGCGATGTCGCACCGTCATCTTTTAGCCAGCAGTGTCTGTCTTCCTCTTCCAAGAGTGCGATGAACTGAAAGAAAATATCCTGATATCGTTCTGCATTAATGGTGTACTCGAAAAAAATAGTACAGATTATTTTCTTCCGCGATATCGCGCACCATACGCCCGACTTCTGCGGGTGTAATTGTTTTTCGTGATAAACGTGGGAATTTTCAGCACTCCAAATTCTACTGTTTTGGCTGTTTACGTAGCCGTCCGAATGAAACCGTGCTTCATCTGTGAAAAATAACGCATCCATAACATTAATTCCCTCACGCAGAAATCGACGGAACCGTTGACAATATTGTAGTCGTTTTTCTTTGTCGGGCTCAAGAAGTCGATGAACCGTTTGAATGCGATAAGGTCGTAATTGTAATCGTTTGGTCGCCCGATGAAGAGTCGATTTAGACAAATTAATTTCAGCAGACAAACGTCTGATTGATTTATTTGGCGAGGCGAGTAATCGGTCTTTGATTTCAGCGACTGTATCTGTATTCAACTCTGACGCTTGACTTTTACCTTAATTACCATAATCTGAAAAAAATTGACTAAAACTTAATGATAACATGTTTCCGAAACATTTTGTTAGACTTAAAGCAAGAAGTTACAAGATGAATTAGCAAAGTTTTACGCATTTTTAAATATTTATAACAGTATAACATTTTTTAGCAAGTTAAAAATAAAATTCCATAAGTTTTTTTCTTTAATATTATCGTATACAAATGAAATTAAAGTAAGTAAATTTGTAATTTAAATTTGAAAACAGTTAAAAACTTAAACATTTTTTTTTACAATAAGAAATTATTTCCCTGATTTTTTTATCAAAAACAAAATTAGTAGAATTATTTCTTATAAATCGCATTGTTTGACCTGTTAATCCTCTGATAAAATTTGAGATTTGTTTCAATCCTGTTGTCTTATTTTCAGATAAAGAGTAATATACATAAGGAATAGAAAATTGTAAAGGCTTATGTTAATTTTTGTCTTTTTTAATTGTTAATGGAAATTTAAAATTATATTCCAGATATTTTTATAATTAAAAAAAAAAAAAAGAAATCACGCATGAATAAAACTTCCTTAGGTTCTTCACCGTTTACTCTTGACATAACTTTTCGTTCGTTTATGTTTTGGACTGGAAACATTCGAACTTTAATTCGTATTTTCCTTCATATTTTTCTGAAGTCCTTACGTCCTAGGAAAACGTAATTATCAAGTAAAAATGATTTTTTCCCAAAGTTTAATGCAAAACGTAGGTCTACTTTAATTCATTTTAAAGCGCAAGGCTTTTTTTTATTAATTACTTTTATTAAATCTCTTACGTAATTAAATGTTTTTTTCCTATTGACTGTGATTTAAAATTTTTTTGTTCAACAACATTTCATATACTACGGGTTTCTTCTTTATGTTTGGTTTGTGTGCGCGTTTGGTAGCTTTAAGAGTTAGTATTAAAAGGGTTGAGGGGGTGTTTTGCCCAAGGGATAAGGGGAATTAGAACGAAAGGATAGGGATAGGGGTTTGAAAGGAAGTGTGGAAAGAAAGATGGCGGACGGTTGGAGTCTCTAGTCTAGAAGTACAGTAGAAGGGCCTAACGATCCAAAGGGGAGAACCTGTGGTCACTGCACTATGCTGCCTCCTCTCATCTAACCGACCTAGCCTACCGTACCCCTTTAGTACCGACTCGACTCAACCCCTCTTTTCCTATTCACTCTCTTTTACTCCCTCGCTACGGCCGTTGTTCCCTATTCTTCTTCTTCGTCATCTCCTTAGCGCACACCATAGTTCTGATACTACCATCTCAGTCTCCATTCAAAACCGCCTTCACTTGTTCACCGCAACTACCCCTCTCCACTGTCCTCCGCTGCCCTTCTTTACTATTACAACTCGCACACCTCCCAAACCACCCATATTATACTGTAAACTAACTCTCCTTTCTAATACTTTAACAAGAAACAAGAATAATGATCAAGTTCCTTATCACTCTCTCTCTTACACACACACACACAAGCACACGCACACATATATATTATTGAATACAAACACATAAATTAAACTTTCACTTTCTCTTTAATTATCATAGGAATGATTGTATAAAATAAGTCAATAAATCAGTCCTTGACTGATTCGTACTGTGCATATTATGTTTCAAGATTTAACAGAATTTAAAAACACAATTCATTTAATTTCTACATACATCGACAATATTTTGTGGTCAATGATCGTCAGATTAAAAGGTAAAGAAAGTAATTTAAAAAAATAATTGCCCAAAGATATAATGAAATAAATAATATAAAATAAATAAGAAAACTGTTAAATAGGAAATAAAAGTAATTAATTAAATTAACACATATTTGATTAATACTTGAAAATGTTAGAAATCACGATATCTTTACATCTTAATAGTAAATAGAAATGTGTAGTCTATTTTATACCATTAAAATAAAACATGACAACAGAACTGTAAAAAGAAAAACATAATTTAACTGAAAAATTAATAATTAATGAATATTCTATCGGTTAATAAAATTTATACACATGAACAGCATAGTGTAAACAAGGAGAAAAGTTTACACCATTAGTGTATAAAACGATTAAGTAGATAGTCAAGTATAATTTAGTTTGATCGAATAAAACAGAAAATTTCTTTAACATTCTTAATGCACATTATGATAAATTGTATTGAGAGATAAGTTATCGTAAGGTCTGTGGAAATAAAACTCTAATCGTTTAGTTATAAACATTTCTATGAAAATCAATCTAATAAAAACTGGTTTCATTCAAGTAAACCGATTTCATATTGCATAAAAAAAGTAATAAAATATTTTAATTAAGCATTATGAGTAACTAATTGGCTAAGCACGGTGAACAAGCGTAAACGTTTACAGTCATGTTTATTTAGTTTTCTTCAGGGGTCGAACAAACACCGTAGTAATAATATAAATTACATACTACAGTAAGCCGTATGTATCTTCATCTTTCATTTAATGCAATTTTATTACAAAATTAACAGAAATCAAATAAAAAGGTTAAATAAAATAATAAATGTTATCAATTACTTAAGTTGATATTTTACATTTTTTGTATTAAAACTTGAATTTTTTAATTCACCTTCTGCCAAAAATATCTTTAATTAGAATTTTAATTATTTTTTTCTAAATCTTAGCCGATATTCTCCAAAATCTTTTAAAGTTATTGTGGAAAATGATATAGTAATTCTCGCCGAAAGTAAAAAGGATTTAGAAGAAACAATTAACGGCATAGATGAAGTCCTACGGAAGAACTACCGCATGAAAATAAACAAGAACAAAACAAAAGTAATGAAATGTAGTAGAAATAATAAAGATGGACCACTGAATGTGAAAATAGGAGGAGAAAAGATTATTGAGGTAGAAGAATTTTGTTATTTGGGAAGTAGAATTACTAAAGATGGACGAAGCAGGAGCGATATAAAAGGCCGATATAAAAGCACAAGCTAAACGAGCTTTCAGTAAGAAATATAATTTGTTTACATCAAAAATTAATTTAAATGTCGGGAAAAGATTTTTGAAAGTATATGTTTGGAGTGTCGCTTTATATGGAAGTGAAACTTGGACGATCGGAGTATCTGAGAAGAAAAGATTAGAAGCTTTTGAAATGCGGTGCTATAGGAGAATGTTAAAAATCAGACGGGTGGATAAAGTGACAAATGAAGAGGTATTGCGGCAAATAGATGAAGAAAGAAGCATTTGGAAAAATATAGTTAAAAGAAGAGACGGACTTATAGGCCACATACTAAGGCATCCTGGAATAGTCGCTTTAATATTGGAAGGACAGGTAGAAGGAAAAAATTATGAAGGCAGGCCGCGTTTGGAATATGTAAAACAAATTGTTGGGGATGTAGGATGTAGAGGGTATACTGAAATGAAACGACTAGCACTAGATAGGGAATCTTGGAGAGCTGCATCAAACCAGTCAAATGACTGAAGACAAAAAAAAAACAAAAGTGGAAAATGTACAAAGCAAACTTACATCAGAAACGTGTTACAAGATCATCTGATTATCGAAATTGACATTCTTCATTTTAATACCGGTAAATGTAAGTAAATTTCAAAAAGGAATACGACTCATTTAATATAACTTCCTTATTTAACATCCTAAAAGAATTCGGTGGATCCAAAACGATTAATCTTTTTAACCAAAAGACAAAACCCTGAGACGACGGCGCCTACTCCAGGGGTGCAGAGCTTACTCCGTGAATCCCCGCCCTAGAGCTCGCTTCGTTGGAAACGAAGGGCTCCGCCCCCTGGACACTCGTATTATTCGTTACCCTCATGGTTGTGAGAATAATACTGATAACAATTAAACGATTAAAAAATCTGAAAATAAACTAAATTACAAAATACAGAACTGTGGTATCTAAAGTAAACACATCTTTGACGACAAAAATTTAATAACTTATTATTTAACAGTGGTGATTTATAAAATCGAAGGGAAAGGATTATTTTTTTTTCTTTAACGAATATTTTTTATTCATAACTACATACCTAAGGAGTCTATGACTTAGATCTTCCCTGGACTGACAAGAATGAATCCTGAAAATTTGAAATAAATTTTTCGGTTGGTACTCGCGTGAAGCGAGAACAAACAAACAAACTTTCGGCTTTATATGGAAGATTTATTAAACATGTCAACATTAGTTTAATTAAATAATTAAAATTAATCTACAGGATTCAACTTTGGGGTAAGACGGGCAATAGCAATATCGACATCATCCAGAGGTTTCATAACAAAGTGCTGAAGAAGGCGCCAAGGTCTGCAAAGAACAAGGAAATCCACTATTACCAGGGTGTCATCTACTCGTGTAAAATTACCCGTTTAAGTAAAAAGTATGTACATAAGTTTAACGCGCACGAAAACCGTGTGTTAACCTTTCGGATAATAGTGAAGATATGAGACGACTGAAGAGACTCCACGTATTGGATCTAGAGACTGTTTTGTGCTGAATATCATACTTCTTTTTTTACTGAAATTTTGCTGATACTTATCATGAACTATTTTAATTTAGTAGTAAGAATTCTTTTATTTTATTGTTTATGAATTAATTTTTGTGGTTTTGACTTTGTTTCTTACATGTGACTAGTGTTAATTTGTTATACATCTTCTTTTTTTCTCATTATGCATTTTAATCATTTTCTTTTACACTAAATTGCTTGTTCTATTTTGTTAACCATTTAATTTGATTGTTCTCAATACCTATGTTATGTTACCGTTTAACTTTTTTTTTTTACTTAAGAGTTAAGTTTCGAATTGTTTGTACTTTGTTACGTTTAGTTATATTTTTATTCGTTATACTGTTTATTGTTCTATACTGTGCGGTGGCGGCTCGTAGCTAAAATTAGTGGAACTGCTGCTCCAGAAAAGTTTTAGCTTTTCTTTTAAAATTGTGTAAAAGAAAAAAAAACATCTATAAAAAGAAAATTTATCCAGAAACTTGATAAAATCCTAAAAGAACAAGATCAAACATTTTTTACTTATATTAACCTAAATTGTTACAGTTCAAGCTTAATCTATTCATTTAAAAATAAAATCCATTCATCTTGTTAAAAAAAAATGAATCAAATAGAATAGCCGGAAGTAAGATAAAAATCTATAATTACACTTATTTACATTCAAGAATACGGTACACGGTTTTTAAGCACAACACACGCAGAGGTGAAAAGAAAATACCTTCCACCAGCAAGCCAAGGTCGGCGCTGCGGAAGCGACAGTGCTCTTTCTCCCTCGCAGCCTCGCGTTCAGCTTTCTATGTGCGAATGCGCACAACATTCAAACACCAAACCGCTAGAACTTTGAAGCACACAGTTCCATACAAAGATTTTTGTATCTTTTTCATAAACTGGATGAAGGCTACTGACATTAAGTTTAGGGTTATACGAAGGTTATTTTTTTCAAGGTCCGATCGGTCACAAAATTAAAACTGCAGTGAAAAAAACAACTTTTTATTTGTAACAACTACTTACATAGTTTCACTATTTCTCTACATAGTCGCCACTCCGATTTAGAAATTTGTCGTAGCGTGGTATCAACTTTCCAATACCCTTGTCACAGAACGGAGCCGCCGGCGTTTTCAGCCATGTTTCTACGCTGGTCTGCAACTCGATATCTGTGCCAAAATGTTGTCCTCCTAGCCAGCGTTTCATGTGATCAAAGAGGTGAAAATCGGATGGAGCCAAGTCCGGGCTGTATGGTGGGTGATCAAACACTTCCCAACGAAAACGCTGCAAGAGCTTCTTTGTTACAGATCCAATGTGCGGCCGAAGATTGTCATGGAGAAAGACAATGCCTGATGACAACATTCCTCTCCGCTTATTCTAATTCACCCACTATACAGCCCGGAATTGGCTTTATCCGATTTTCACCTCTTTGTTCACATGAAACGCTGGCAAGGGGGACAACATTTTGGCACAGACATCGAGCTGCAGACCAGCGTAGAAACATAGCTGAAAACTGACCGATCGGAGCTTAAAAAAAAATAACCCTCATAATTCTTACCATTATCGGACACAAAATTCCACCCAATCGTATTCTTTGTTTTTTAACCAATCATAAGGTGAGAGTAATTCTTATCAATATCGGGCACAAAATTCCAACCAATCGTATTCTTTCTTTTTACCCAATCATAAGGTGAGAGTAATTCTTTTCATTATCAGACACAAAATTCCAACCAATCGTATTCTTTCTTTTTACCCAATCATAAGGTGAGAGTAATTCTTATCATTATCAGACACAAAATTCCACCCAATCATATTCTTTGTTTTTTAACCAATCATAAGGTGAGAGTAATTCTTATCATTATCAGACACAAAATTCCAACCAATCGTATTCTTTCTTTTTACCCAATCATAAGGTGAGAGTAATTCTTATCATTATCAGACACAAAATTCCACTCAATCGTATTCTTTGTTTTTCAACCAATCATAAGGTGAGAGTAATTCTTATCATTATCAGGCACAAAATTCCAACCAATCGTTTTCTTTGTTTTTTTAACAAATCATAAGGTTAGAGTACGATATATATTGTACAAGTATAAAGAATGAATTAAAGAAAAGCGGACTCATTATATTAAATGTTATCGATAATATAAAGTGAAAATAGGGGTTGCTGCAGTTCCACAGTGCCTATATGCCAGCCGTCACATTAGTGGTGGCTCGCGTATAGGCACTTTGGAACCTTTATATAGTATTCACAGATATCACTGCCTTCCTCCTTTTCATCATTATTTCACTGTACGATTTACTTAAAGTCTCATTGTTCAGGAAACTGATTGTAAATAAAGCAATATTCACAAAAAATATGTCTACTAAATAATCAGAAGAATAACTTAATGGCTTAATTTTTTTAAATTTTATTATCATTGTTAAAATTTGTCCAGTTATATTATTGAATTTTATTGTCAAAAAAAAATGTTAAGGTCACAGATTTAAAAATGAAGAATATATTAACACGTATTTACTGTTTTTTTATGTATCTGATTACACTACATATAATTGACATTTTCATCAGATAATAATATCTTCCTTTATTTGATTTCAGTTATTAAAATATTGTTTTTATTTCTTAAGTTTTAGATTAACTACAAAGGTTAAAAACACGTTGGTTTACTATTTGTTTTTTTATTATCATTAAACTGGCAGACAGAATAAATATTTTTGTAATAAAACCAATTAATTTAAATAATTGTAGTTTCATTCTAGTTTTTTTGGATTAGGTTTATAGTAAAATTACAGTCTTTTGAAATTAAAAAAAGAAGTTTAAAAATCTGTATTAGTTTTGGAATAAGACAAATGTGAAGTTCTCGAATTTTTATCATAAAAAACCAGAATATAAGTGCAGTATGCAGAATTTATAATTATGAAATAAATTATTATACATATATGTATAATATAAATTGGAAATGAAACATCGTTACATTCTGCTGTAGGCATATAGCAACTGATATGAGAAAAGGGAGGTCACAAGTTACGATTATATTCTGTGGCAGAAGGAAGGACAGTAATGAGACCTTTGTGACATACAGTATACGACATATTAAAGGACGGCTCATTCACTGTAGGAAAGGCTTGAGTGGAACAGAATAGTAGGAGGGAGAACAAGCCTTTAACTACGGTGAATGGAACGTAGGGTACTGTCAGTAGCATACCGTTATATCAGACTTCAAATTCCCCCCTCCCACCACAAATCAGACGGAGTTGATTCGGACAATTTCATTTTGCCCCCGTTGTGAAATCTTGTAATTGTGTTCTTGTGGCTATAATTATTATTTCCTTTGATCTATTATCAATTATTTACTTACAAGGCATACTTCAATTTAATTACTAGTAAATGTGAAAAAAATATTTTGAAATGCTTTAAATTTGCTACATGTAGATTAAAAACATTAAATTACTTTATTTTATTTTAAATTTAATAAAAATATCCTTAATTACTTAATGAACTTACAAGAATATCTATATAATTAATAATACAGTTTCTTTTTTTATTATTTTTTAATTCCTATCTAGTTTATTACACTGGATATTAATTGAAAATGAATATTATTGGTAATAATTGTTAACAAATAAACCATTACGAAAGCTATATTATAAATGACAGAGCCGATACAATGCATGTAGTAATGTTTAGTACAAAAAAAATTAATTATTATTTAGTACAAAGTTAACGAAAATGGTTATATAAAGTAAACTCATAAACATAATTTTTGTTTCCTAACATACGACACATGATTTTAATCTGGTTTTGACGCTGAAAACGATTATGAACTCGGAATCTTTCTATCACCCACCATTTTTGAAAAACTTTTAAATTTTAATAAATGATTTTTTTCATTTTTCGACGTATAATTAGCATTTTCAGCTCCTTTATTGTATTTTTTTAGCTCATTTTTTATTGTTTAACTTTGTTAACATAATTTGTGAGCTATAAATAAACAATACTAGACAAAGTATTAAATCATATCATACATATTATGACATATGAACCTGTGGTTTGGCGTGAACCAAAGAATCATGTAACCGATTGTTACTTTTGTTTAGAAAATGTGTCTGGAATTTCTAAAAAATCTAAACATATCCTTCATTGCAATCTGCAATCAGGCCTGTACCTTGCAGTGAAATTACTCCAGTTCCTGAGCTACCTGTGAATGTATATTTCGAAAGCAGCGGTGAACAATCAGGCAGTACTGAAAAAGACAATATAGCTATTTTTTTAGGCATGCAGTTAGGCTATACTAAGTACATGTGTCTTTTTGCAAATGTGACAGCCGAGCTGAGGAAATAAATGTTACCAAAGAGTGGAAGAAACTTAACTCCAAATGGGAAAAGTAGTATTCATCAACCCTTAGTTGAACCCAAAAAATATTTCTATTCCTTCCTCACCACATCAAGCTAGGACTAATGAAAAATTTTGTAAAAGCAATGCAGAAGGATAGTCCCGGATTTTTGTACATCAGACAGAAATTTTCGAATGTAAGTGAAGGAAAAATTAAAGAAGGAATATTTGTTGGTCACCAAATAAGAGAGTCTGTCAAAGATGATGTATTTAACTCGATGTTAAATAATGTAGAAAGTGCAACTTGGGTTTCATTTAAAGACGTTTGCAAAACTTTTCTCGGGAAACAAAAGTCCGACAATTACCACGATATTGTTAATCAACTTCTTTCTTCATACAGAGCTATGGGATGTAATTTGTCTTTGAAAATATATTTCCTCCCGAACATCTGAATTTTTTCCCGGAAAACCTCGTAGTCGTAAGTGACAGACACGGTGAACGTTTCCACCAAGACATTTCGGTGATGTAAAGCCGCAATTAACGGAAATATAATACTAACATGCTAGGCGATTACTTTTTGACATTAATTCCAGATGTGCCTGAGGCTATTTATAAAAGAAAAGCATAAACGAAACCATTGTAACGCAGGTATGGCCATGCAAAATTATAAATTACAGAAGAAACTATAATTAAGGGAAACTATATTTTCCCTTAATTTTTTTGAAGTGTAATTTATTTAAAACTAAGGGTGATAGAATAATTGTATTTACAGATCTGTAATGTACACAAAAAAGGAATTCAAGAAATGGAATCGTAGTTAGAGGAACAACTACATTTTGTCTATCGGTGTAATTTGATTGTTAAATTATAATGCCAGCACATATAAATTAATCATAAAATTGCTTTTAAATATATTAAAATTATATTTTAAAAAATAATAATAAATCTACATGTATAATTAAAAATAAGTCTATAAAATCCAATGTGGAGAGCAAAATTACAAAAAAATCTATGTATATATAAATAAAAAAAGTTATGAGGAACATTAAAACGAATACGTACAGAATGATTCACAAACAATAACAGACTTTTAGGAAATGTTCTATTGATCAAAATAAAGAAGGAATTACATATAAACTGCTTCGTTAAAGTGTCGGCTGGCGAAAGATTTCGCATCGATTTCTACGCCTTCGCTAAAATTATGTCAAATTATAATTCCAGGGACCAAAATTATGGGGGAAATTAAATAGTTTTATATGAAATGGGTCAGGATTGTCTTTTTAGTCATTTTTGAGAACTCTGGGGAAAAATATTAAATATTGAGATCCAAAAACGCACTAATTTATGTTTGGCGTAAAATTATTTTCACGCCAAACATAAAACGGACAGTTTTTAAGTGGATGTTTTAAATAAAATAACGTTGTTTTAAATGTTAAATGGGTAATAAACATAGCATTTTTAAATAAAACTCTTATGCTCTTGATTTTGAATTATATTAATAATGTCCACACAAACTAAATGCAAACGTAAGAATTTTGAAATTTATTAAAAACAAAATATGCCAAATTGTGACAAAATTTAATTGGGTATCAGACGAATCAAAATTTTTATAATTACAAAACAAAAGAATTAACTATTTTAGACAAAAAAAAAAACAAAATTAAAAATCAAATAAAACAACACATCAATAAATAAATTTAATATAAACATTATTAAAGCTAATTAAAAATTAGTTTCATCATAGTTTTAAATAATATTTTTGTTTCACAATATCACCACATATGCTTGGAGCTTGTGCGTAGGATATGGTAAAGTAATTTTGTAGCGTATGAATAATGCCATGCGTGATCGGGATTCAAACCCGGGATCTTCGGATGAAAGGCCGAGACGCTACCACTCCGCCACAGAAATCGGCAAATTTATTTCATAGGTTGGGAATACTAGTAGCTCATTCCAGTTTATAACTTAATTATCAACCCGAGAATTACAGTCTGGTTTAATTTTATGGAAGGCGCAGAAATTAGGGCGAAGTTTTTCGCTAGCCGAAACTCGCTAAGGAAGCGTTTCCGAACCTATGTTTTTTTATGAACTTCCTTCTTTATTTTCAGCAGTAGAACATGTCCTGAAGTTTTTCTTACATTCTTCGTTAATCATCCTAAATAAGAGTATATATATATATATATATAAATGCAAATGTTCGTTTGTTCAAAATCTTAAATCTCCGAAAGTTCTTCACCGATTACTTTGAAATTTTGACACAACATTGCATTCCAATACGCGCGCGTATTGATATACCTAAGATGTCACACCTGTGACAGGTAAAAACATGCTTTTTTAAAAAAACAGCGCTACCTGTTGGATGTAAAAGCAACACACGCTATACTAAATATTTTACGATTCCATTTCAATGTTTCCGATATGTATGTTCGCTATACACTAAAGATCTACTAGGGACCGGTGTTCGCGCGGGGAAAACGGGAGAAAGGAAAAAAATCGGAAAAAGGAAAGAGGGGAAAATAGAAAAAGGTAAAAGGGAAGAAGGTAAAAAGGGAAGAAGGGGAAAATTTAAAAAAGAAATAAAGGTAAAACGGGATAAGGAAATTGAAAGGAAAAGGAGAAAAAAGAAAAGGTAAAAGGCAAAAGGGAGGAAAGAGGAAGGGGAAAAGGTAAATAAGGGAAAGGTAAACGGGAGAAGAAAAGATGGAGGAAGAAAGGGAGAAATTGGGGAAAGGGAAAAGGAGAAACGGTAAAAGAAAAGGTTAAATTTTGTGAAGTCTTGTAATATTCATTTTCTTAATGTTTTATCAAACTTTTAATTGTGTTCATTTAATCTTTATATATATATAACGCAAATACTAGGAATAGCGAAGCATTGCCGAGTCTGCTAGTATTATATAAATGCGGAATTTTGTCAGTTTGTTTGAAATAACATAATGCGATTATGCTATACACACACTAATCGATTGCTTTCAAATTTTTAAGATATATTTGTGTTATCCCAGGAAAGATTTTCAGCCAAACATTGAGGCCATAGCCCCCTTAGAGGTGAAGTTGTGAATTAAAGATATTCATTAAAGGAACAAAAATTAATCCTTTTATTTCATTTCTGTTATTATAACAGAAATATAATGGAAGTAAAATTACCAATTCTTTTTTCTGTAATGAGTATCTGTAAAATATTTAATATTCTCACAAGCATGAGGATAATAAACACGTCTGGACCCTGGCTAGTATATATACATAAATATATATATAAAAGAGAAAATAAATCTTGGATTTTCTAGTAAAAAATGAAACCATGAAAATTATAGTATAGAACTCATTAGTAATACATTTAAACCTCTTAAAAATGAAAATACTCATAACTAAGAAAAATAAAAAGTAAAAAAGTTAAATTTAAACATTGTGACAAGCGTAAAAAAAAATAAATTATTCAAAATTGATGTTTAAATAATATATGGTACTAAAATAACAATTCAATTTTTTATTAGTTTATTATAACAGCAATAAAATTATTTCATTAAACCATTAAATTGAAAGAATATTTTACACCATATTATTTCTTCTTTTTTTTTATGTTGTAAATTTTAATTGATTTGAAAAATTAATTTAAGCAATAAAAATGTATTTGAAAGGACTTATTTATTTTCTATCCTGAAGGATTACGAAAAATTACAGAGTACCTGATGAACTTTATTAGTATAGCAGCCATTTAAAAACCAATAAAAAAATAGTTGGCTTTTGATGAAAATAAAATGGTTTCTCATTGAATTCTATATTTTAACGCTTTTACGAAACGTAATTAATTTTTAATTTAAATTGTTAACGGGATTGAAAAAGAAATTTGAAAAAAAGAACTTCTATTGAAATATCCGAGAACCTCCGTCGAACGTTAGGAAAAAGTACAGTCGTTTAACAAGATTATAAAACTGTGAGGATAACGTACTTGTCTATCAAACGATTACATTTAAAACTTCGTAAAAATTATTGTATTTTTTTGTGATAAAAATTCGAGAAAATTTAATCGGAATCCTTTCTTTTACACGCCCTCTTCTATTTATAATTGAAGTTATTTATATACTATAAATAATAGTGTTGTTTAATTACATCATCATCTGGTGTTCTGAATGGTGGCTGGTCCTTTACGCCACCGCTGTTTTCATCCATTTATGTCGCAAGCATTCACCGTCGTCCCCTTGAAATTTCCAATCTTCACCTAATCTATTAACTTCATTATTTTCTTCCTCCTTGTATAGACCCTTCCGTTGCAGTTGTCAAGATTCTACTTTCTTTAAACACATGTCCTAACCAGTTTCCTTTTCTGTTGTGTTCCCCGCATAAGTGTTTTATTCTTCTTTACTTCCTCATTCCTTATTTTAACCGTCCATCTTACTTTTCCCATTCTTCTTCATATCCACATCTCAAAAGATCAATCCATTTTCTTTTCCTCATTGTTCACGCTTCATTTCCAAACAAAGTACTTCATACATAGTATCCTTCCTTAACTCTTAGTCCAGAATTTTACTAGGTAGTAATTTCCTCTTCTTCCTGAAGAGAAAATATATTCTTTTCTTAAATACTTCAATACCTTTCTCAGAACCATAATATGTTTTTCTTTTACATAATCATAGATTAAAATGAAGCATAGGAAAAGGTTTTTTTTTTTTAAATTAAACGATAGGCAAGACTTTTTTCTTATATAGTACATTAATTTTTTATGTAATTAATTAACGAAACTATGGAACGTCAAAATTCAAATATCGGCGGAATAAGTGAAAAACAAAAAACCTTTTTGCTGAATTTTTCGTATATCCTTTGCAGTTTTATCAAATAAATTAAGATTTTTAAGAATAACGAAAAAAATGACAAGCTATAATATGACATAAAAATCAACACTTCCTCTCAGATCCCCTGGGCCGGACCGACTTGTCAGTATTACGCTACCCAGGAGAGGGTCTTTATACTCAAATAGGCCTTCCCGCCTACCAGCTATATACTGGCATTGCAGGTCGGCCTACCGGTAGCTCTTTTTGAGAGTAATCTTTTAATTTACATGCCCCTTTCAGACACCACGCCATACCTGCAATGTCGTGACGTGGAGGTCTATTCTCTATCTCTTGTGTTTTATTATTCTATTATTCCCTAAACTACATCTCCAGGAGTCTCCAGCGACTCATTGGAACCGACACACCTCGGCATGCCGGCCCTCCCCGCTGAGGCTGTCCTCCCTTCCCTAACCTAAATCAAAAACCCTGTCTCCTTTCGTCGATGTTTTTCTGCGATAAGATCTGACTGATGTAACACGCTATTTTCTTCCAGTTGGATTCCCGACTAGTCATAAAAGGTACTATAGCTTCGGGAGTCATCCCGTCGATCGCCAAGTCAAATCTGAGAGCGGCCCATCTTTCACATATGAAGAAAGTATGTTCTGTATCGTCGATCTCTTCGCAATACATGCAGATTGCCTCTGTTCTCCTTCCTACTTTATTTAAGTAATTATTAAATGAGCCATGCCCGGTGAAAAATTGCGTTAAAAAGTGATCCGTGTCGCCAAAACCTCTTGTTATCCACGGTTCGATCTCCGGGATGAGTTGTCTTGTCCAGCGACCCACACCGCTATTAGTCCACCTCTCCTGCCAGGTAGTATTGACTTCATCTTTGGCCTCTTGATTTGCTCTACCCTTCGATCTTTCGACTCTATATCTCGCGATGAGGTCTATCGGCAATACTCCGGCGAGAATACAAAGGGCTTCATAGGACACTGTCCTATACGCGGCCGCCACACCTAGGAACCCTCTCCTATGCACCCTCGCTAACTTCTCCTTGTTACGCCTGATATATATATAGTGACTCCATGCGGGAACAGCATACATCAACGAGGATACTATCGTTCACACCAACAATCTGCGTTTTGATGCTCTAGGGGCATTCCGCGTTGTCATTATAATATTAAGACTCTTTACCATTGCTTCAGCTTTCCTACATATGTTACTTATATGGTCAGTGTATCTACAATTCCTCTGGAAGGTAACTCCTAAGTATTTCAAACTATGCACCCCTTCTATAACTTTTCCATTGATGAAACAGTTATAGAATCAGAGCTATCTGACTTTAAGTACACATCATAAACAATTCCCGTTTCTTTATACGAAAATATTGAACAAAAAAATTGGTGTATATTGTTGGACAATTTTTTCAATAAACATATGTTAAATATTTATTTATTTGAAAAAAAAATCAGAGTATACTATTCTTTTGCATTCTTTGAACTTCTAACTCTTTCTCTCTCTAAATATATGTATATTACATTCACTGGAATCTTTATTAGCTTTAAAAAAATCAGATTATGACTTTGATAATAACTAAACAAAATATTATTCTGTTACCTTTAAAAGGAATATATAAAAGCAAGTTTTATATAATAAAAAAACTAAAAATTTTGATTACATTGTTTTAAAGAATTTAAAAATCTACATACTAGTGTTACTATTATAAATAATAATAATAATAGTACTATATGCAGCAGCTACAACATCAACACACCACTACAAACACAGTTCTGAATGTTTTCAACTCGACGAGCATTCCAAGAGCGCGGAACAATTTGGCTGAGGAATTCCCTTTGCCGGTCCGAGAATCATTATCCGTTAATAAGTATACGGGATACGGAATACGAGAGATACGAAGGGACGGCGTCTCCAACTAAATGCTTACGCTGGATGCACCGTATACGACGAAAACGACGGCTCAAATTTGCGTTTCTTTCGTGTGGGACGACTGCGAAACATTGTGGGGAGTTAAAGCTCTAACATCCCCTTTCTCTACATACATTTCTCACTCGCTCTCTCTCTTCCATTTTCTCTTTTCCTTTCTCTCGATCTCTTTCATTCTCTCTCTTTCTAATGTATAGTACACTGACGCTCTTTACAGTCCTTTTACCCTTTATTGTTATTCCGGGTGGTAAACATTCCGAAACGTTCATGTAATACTAAACCCTTAGTCATTACAAGGTCCAAACGTGTTTTAATATATATTTATACAAGTTAAATTATTTAATTCTCACGGATAAACCGAATTCTTATTTATAATAAAAGAATAATAGAAACAATTAAAATGAAAAAATTATTTTGTAAAAAATGCTTTGGTTTTCATCTGTTTTTATAAAAGTTTCTACCCTTCTTCTTCAAATGGAAGAAACAAATCGCTTTAAGATATGGTTAACATTTTCGACTAAAAAAAAGCAACTGAGATTTTTGCTTAATTTCTATTCCACTTCCGTTTGTCTTTTGTACTGATCTATACAAATAAAAATGTAAATGTTCGTTTGTTCAAAAACTTAAATCTCCGAAAGTCCTTCACCGATTCCTTTGAAATGTTGACATAACGTTACATTCGAATACGCGCGTGTTTTATATACCTATGATGTCACATTTGTGACAGGTAAAAACATGCTTTTTTTTAAAAATAACAGCGGGGTCTGTTGGACGTAAAAGCAACACACGCTATACTAAATATTTTACGATACCATTTCAATGTTTCCGATATGTGTGTCCGCTGAAGACTAAAAACTACTGGACCGATTTTCGCGCGGGAAAGAAGGGAAAAAGGGAAAAAATCGAAAAAGGGAAGAAGGAAAAAATGGTAGAAGGAGAAAATGGAAAAAAGGGGAAAACGGGGAAAAGGAAATGGAAAAACAAAAAAAAAGTGAAGGGGTAGAGGAAGCGGTGAAGGGGAAAAAAGGGAACGATAAATGGGGAAGGAAGAGAAAGAGATGAAGGGGGAAATGGGAAAGGGAATAAGATAAAGGAAAAAGGAATACAGGGTAAAAAGGAAAAAGGGAAAGGTTAAATTGCTTCAGAGAATGAGATGAATGATTTGATATGATAGTGATATGTAAGGCAAACCACATAATGCTTATAAAAAACTGGCATCACAATTGTATGGCTTTCCCGTCACGCAACTAAAGCCGTGTTTTACAACTGTGGTAAAGTCCTACAACTTGAGTTGTAACACAACTTTATTTAAAATTTTATTTAAATATAATATTTTTTCGTTTATTTAATTCAATGATTCTGAGTAAAGCGCGCGCGCGCGCATACCGTATTTAATTCGCGCGGATGTGGCGGCACTAGCGGCGACACTAACTAAACTATTGTAATTTCATAACTTACATGGGACAAATGTAGCTGTACGGTAGGCACACCAGTGTAGCCGCGAGGCTTAACGCACAAGATACCGAGTCAACCGGACGATCGAGTTCGAGACCCAGCCGGACCTACACGTTAAATATTATTAATTTATTTAATTCTATCGATCACTTGTGACGTCACAACATAGCAGACGACTACAACAGCATTTTTTGTGGTAGGAGTGCAATTTTGCATAGTTTGTTTTGCAGATATTGTTATTTTTTAATCGTTAACAAATATTCCTAAAAAAATATGACCTTAATTAAGCGAAATCTCGACATACTGAGGGTGACTCTATAGCCCTACCCTCTTGACCTTTTAAGTTGAAAATATAACGGCATCAATGTCCCATACATAGAAGTAATCCGACTACGTTTGCTCAAAATCAGTACAGTAGTTCTGGAGATATAAGGTGATTTAGGGGCCAACACTGAACACACACACACACACACACGAATATTAAAATCCGGAAAATTTTCATCCGGTATTTTGGATTCCTTAGGTGTCAAAACGTGAATACCGCATATGCCCAAATTGGACCGATTACAATACAGTACTTTCCCTTCTAAAGCTATAGCTCTACTATAGCGCTAGCTAGACGGGAAAGTAAAAAGCGTTTGGAGGCGCATAAGTACCGGAAACATATTAGGTTACAACGTTATCCAAAAAACGAAAGAGAAAATAAATAGTTTTAATTATGTGCAAGTAAAAAATTTAGATTATGATGTAAATAATACTAGGAGGTTGATACTTGAAATGTTTATATTTTCAGTTTATTAGTTTGTTTTTATTTATAAATATTTTCAAATATGAAAATGCTATTAAAAACAGAACAGATATTAATGGTTTAAATGGCGTATATGTTAGTATAATTTAATATATTTTATCTCATTTAAATGATGCGCTAAATTATTAACATATTAGATTAATATTATTGTGTAAAAGAACGGCTATTTAGTGTATGATCTATTACTATTTATCAGCTTTCCAGTTTGGCTGAATAATAAGATAAGGGAGGGGTTTTAACCACGCATTCATTGTACGAGTATATGAATTAGTCCAATATTGTTGATTATATGATTAAAAAGGTTATGTTTTTTTAATTAAAATTGATAAAACTTTAAATTTTAAAAATGTGGGATAAAGGTAAAAAGATTAGGGTAAAAAAAAAAAATATTTTATGTTTGGCATAAAAAAACTTTGTTAAATTGATAATACATCATTTTTAAACAGAACTTGTAGAGAATTTGATGCGTAAAGTAGCATGAACAAAGTACTCAGAAAACTAAATCCAAACTTAATAATTTCGAATTTTACTAAAAACAAATCGTATTAAAATTTAGCAGATTCTATAGAATTTTTCATACCGTTTTACTCAGAATCAAATTTTCCACTTTTTTTTAAATTTTATATTACCACCTATTTAACAAAATTATTTTAGGGCAAATATAGATAATATGTTTTTTGCCTGACCTTTTGTCTTTTATCCGAGGTTTCTCGAAAACTACTCAAAATACATTTCTGGGTTCTATTTACTAAACTTTTTTCAGGTAAAATTTCTTATAAAACCACTAAATTTGCCTCTTCGGGATCCTAAGTCTGGCTTACATTTACTGAAGGCGCAAAAATCAGGGCGAAATCTTTCACCAACCGACACGCTAACCAAGCGTTTCCAAAAGTATCGTTATATAAAATTTCTTATTTATTTTCACCGGTACATGTCCTGAAAATTTGTTACATTCTTCATGAATTATCCAATAATGAATTACGCGTTCTTCCTCTAAGTATCAAGTCTTCTCTGTTACTCTCAAAAAATATTTATTTATTTCAATTTGTATTTGCTTTAATTCTTGAGTCCTTGAAAACGTTTACTGAAATTTATAAATCCTGTTTAAATTATAAAGAGAATGGGTATAATGGGTATAATATTAAACCCATAAACCCATAAACTTGTTTTGTTTTTATAACGTAGATTATGAGCAAGTATACTAAAAATATATACTAAAAATTTATTTTTTAACAAATAAAGTAAATTTCAAATGAAGAGGTAAAAGAGACTGCTAAGATTTTAATCATGTAAATTGCTACATCTTGTTTAAATTAAGTTCATTCGAATTTTTTATTAAAACATACTATCTGTAGAGGCGTGAGTAGAAAAACGCCCTCAGCAGCTAGGCCCTGACGGGCAGCGTCTCACAATGTGTTTATTAGGGATCCAAAATTGATCACTCTTGTGTAAAAATTTTTATTTTTTTTTGAATGATGAAAATTGATATAAGGAGAGTTTTAAATGAGAAATTTAACTTTAGAAATTGGTACTAACGAATCGAATTTTTCAGCTAGTGATCGGTACATTCCGGTGCCTACTTTTTGGTTATAGTTCATTATTTTATGAAGAAAAACAATCAGATAAATAAAAAAAATATATTATTAATACACATATATATCGATATATATGCGATATATCGGGATATAATAATATAAAAAGGTTACACCTGACCATCACTCATGATGGTCATGATGATACATGTCTCAACATACACTAAGGAATCGGGATTTTTGGCTAGTGATAGATACATTTCGGTGCTAAACTAAGGGAGATCGACACACACACACATACGAATGCCCTTTAATAGGGTAGGATTATTTCGCTTATCCGTTATCTCTTACAAATAATAAAAATTATAAATAAATAGAGATCAAGCGAACAAATTTAAATATAAAAAGCCATTGAACCAATGTTTTTTCGTTTTAGTTTTGTATGGAACGCCAAGGTAAAATTAAATAAAACGCATTTTACAATTATTTAAAGTTAACTTTAAATTACTTATAAAGTAAATGGATAGCACTCGCTATAGAAATTACTCGTAAATTTAATTATTGGAACTGCACTAGTGGTGTATTAAAATTTTTAATTAAATCGCTGATATGCCTAGATCATTTCACAAGATTTTTAACAAATGAAACATTAAAATAAAATTTTGCCTATTTTCTAAATTTCACTTACTGAGACCAATTTTTTTAATCTCTTGCAGAACTCTTGCAGTCCCGGCTTTGAATCCCGGTCAGGCATTGAAATTTTCATACCCTACAAAACTTATTTCCATATTCCCACGTAAAAGCTTTATTATTATTAATGATTAATTAATTGTAAAAATAAATTATCGGATAGTATAACTAAACGGTTATTGAAATTAAACTGAAGAAATGCAGAAGAGCTGTTATAAAATTCTAACCAGATGCGCATTTTTATTGTTAAATAATCTTCAACATATCCACTAGGAAATTAACAAAAAGGTAAACGAAAAACATTTTTTTTGACTCTTGAAAAAAAGACAGATTTTTAGTTTTTCTATTTTGTATAAGTTTTTCGCATTAAATATACAAAACGTAAATTATATGAGAAAGCTAAACGTGGTATAAGTATTTTGTTTTAATATTAAAATATATTTTCTGTTTATAAGAAAACTAAATTATTATAAACATAATTTGACGAAACAATTAAAAATTGCCAGTAGACCCTACATATAAGCATCAAGTGTAAACTCGATCCCTACTCTAACTCAATACATAAGCGCGTATGAAAAATACACCAATACAAAGTTAACATAACCTCAAATTGAATTTCTTTGTCTGTTGTCAACCTTAAATTGAACGTAACTAAAGAACAACTCAACCAATCTTCATAAAAATTTAATATGCATAACTTCAGACACAGTACTACATCATATGTACGAGGGTTATTTTTTTGCAAGGTCCGATCGGTCACGAAATTAAAACCAAAGTGAAAATAAAAATTTTTTATTTGTAACAAGTACTTACATAGTTATGCTATTTCTCTACATAGTCGCCACTCCGATTTTGAAATTTTCCGTAGCGTGGTACCAACTTTTCAATACCCTCGTCATAGAACGGAGCCGCTTGGTGTTATCAACCATTTTTCAACGCTGGTCTGCAGCTCGATGTCTGTGCCAAAATGTTGTCCTCCTAGTCAACGTTTCATGTGAGCAAAGATGTGAAAATCGGATGGAGCCAAGTCCGTGCTGTATGGTGGGTGATCAAACACTTCCCAACGAAAACGCTGCAGGAGCTTCTTTGTTACAGCTGCAGAGTGCGGCCGAGGATTGTCATGGAAAAAGACAATGCCTGATGACAACATTCCTCTCCGCTTATTCTTATTTGAATAAGAATAAGCGGAGGATGAAACGCTGGCTAAGGGGACAACATTTTGGCACAGACATCGAGCTACAGACCAGCGTAGAAACATGGCTGAAAACACCGGCGGCTCCGTTCTATGACGAGAATATTGGAAAGTTGGTACGACGCTACGACAAATGTCTAAATCGGAGTGGCGACTATGTAGAGAAGTAGCGAAACTATGTAAGTACTTGTAACAAATAAAAATTTTTTTATTTTCACTGTGGTTTTAATTTCATGACCGATCGGACCTTGAACAAAATAACCCTCGTAAATTTCAATGGAATTGATATAATTGTTTTTGAAATTTTCGAGCCAGAAAATAGGCCTATACACCATGTGACCGAAGGTAAAATAGTAATTGTCTTCTAAATGTAAGTAAAAATAAAAAAAAATTAAATATACAGTTATACGATTACTTAATAAATAAATTTAAAAAAATAATGCGTCGAAATAACACAAAGAGAGTACTATCATTTTTTGTTTTAAAAATACACAACCTTTATTTTTTATAAAGACATATGAAAAAAAAATGTTTTGGTATGTTTTGTAAGCATTGTCTTTTTAATTAATTGTTAAACGTTATAACAATAAATTATTTAATTGTGTTTTTTTTTCTGCTTTTACTAATTGCCCGTTTTGATGATAATTAATTAACAATCGAAATGTCGTTCTATTTATTTTTTATAAAACGTTTTCGAGAGTTTTCTATTTTCAGTTTTTTTTTTTAGAAAAAAAACCGTTATACTAATTTTATGAATTAATTAAATTTTTGAATTATAATTATTACATTGGTAAGTTACATATTTTCAATATTCTATTGAAAATATAACTGATTTTAATACATCCTGTAGGCCTATATATATATATATATATATATATATATATATAAAACTTGCACCCTATCATGTTTTTAGCAACCCTTCTTAATTTTAAAATCTTCATAAACGGCTGCTCATTTTACCGTAAATTTGAATTCCCCCTTTATTTCTTTATATCCCATTTTGTTCAATCAATTCCAACCCCCATATTATAGTAATATTTAACTAATACTTTAATGAACAGCATTAATTTGTAAGGGAATTTACGAAGATTCAACTTTTATCACTCGAGAATTATCAAAGCTATCGCAATCTCTTTAATTAAAAAAAGAGAATCCTAACTTTCAAACATCCAGAATTACCTATTAAATGTGTATAGCAAAACATAAAAAAAGTTTTTTAAACAATACTGAGGTAGATCGTAGTTTATAATAAATAAAAACCAAATTCAAAAATTACCCATTTTTCTTGTGGACACGGACTTTGTTTTCTATGTACTGATTTCAAGTTTTTAGAAAAACTAAAAACAATTTTTCTACAACGATCTGTCAAAAAATTATTCCTGAATATATTTTAATTTTTTTTTATAAATATTTGACTCATTTATTCGAGAAAAATCACTTTCATTTAAGCCGGTCTCCGTGACGCGAATGGTAGCGTCTCGGCCTTTCATCCGGGTCCTGGGTTCGAATCCCGGTCAGCCATGAAATTTTTCATACGTTACATTTCCATATCCTACGCACAAGTATTCAGTTTATGTGAAGATACCATTAAGCAAAAAAAGAAAAGAAAAAATTAATTATTCTTCAGATATTATTACGTCTAATTATAGTAGATATTTTTTTAATACTGTTAAATACGTAGTGGTCCAAACGTATTGATGAAAACAACATAAAAATGACACAGAACGTTTTGGAATTAAATTTATCAAAAGATTTTAAAAAATATATTTAAATACATAATATATAAATTTTTCCCCTGATTTTCATGAAATAAAAAAGGTCTTTGAATTCCCTATTAAAAATTAGTTTTTCATTATCTATTCTATAATTAACCTATTAAAAGGAGAACGTGTGGTTTTATTTTGTAATTACATTAATGATATATTTACAGTATCGTAACTCTTTAATAAACTGAATATAATTATATAATTAAAAATATGAATTAAAATATTCAGAACTAATGATTTGAAAAATATTTATTGACCGAGTATTTCATTTCAAGTACTGAAAAAAATAATAAACAATACAAAAAAAAATATTATTATTATTGTTATAAAACATAAGATACGATGAATTATGGGAAAATATAATACCTGTATTTTAAGTTCATCATTACTTTTTAATTTAAAATTTTGTAAATCTTTTAATTTTTTTTCAATTCACCGTATATTTTTTAAAAATCATTTACATTGACTTATTGAATCTATAAGATTTTTGGCCTAACAATCTTCTAATAGTCGAAATATTTTACATCTTTACTTCCTTCTACGAAGTATTATTGTGATCGCAAAAAATCGGTTTTGAGCTTTCAAAGGAAATACCCACTTTGACTATCCCTGAGTCCATTTTGACTAGTTTCGGTCTGACGTCGGTACGTACGTATGTGCGTATATATCTCGGATAACTCAAAAACGATTAGCAGTAGGATGTTGAAATTTTTGGATTTAGAACTGCTATAACATCTAATTGTGCACCTCCCCTTGTGATTGCAATCGACTATACCAAAAGTGTCCAAAAAAATCCCACATACAAAACATTTGAATTTTGGATTTTTTTTTAACTGCAGTAATAAGGTCTCGTTAAGAGCTTTTCAACAATATATCATAAAAGGCATTTATTTTCATCGGTTCCAGAGTTATAGCCAAATAAAAGTTTAATTAATGAAATATTAGGATCTTACAAGTGGAATGCACATCGGTTCTATTCTGACCTCATCTCTTTTTTTAACTTTTTATTTTAATTTAAATATATTGACTTATTAATAATTAATGACCTCTGATTGTAAAAAGTTTTACAATAACTAATAATTCAATAACAACAATTAAAAAAAAAATATGAGAAGTTATTAATGAAATAAAATTTTACGTACTTTTCATTTACAAAAAAAAATGTTATATGTAATTTAATAGGCGTACAAGGAAGTCATGTGGTATCCGCATCAGATTTTTAATAATAAATTTGAATTTAGAAAATATCCTGTATTTGGGTTTGTTTGTTGAACCATTATTCCATTCCAATCGGGGAAATTAAATTTTTGAGAAGCTCTAATTTTTATTTTATCTAATTTATGTTTTCCTTGAAATTTGTTGTAAAATTAATATATATATATAAATACCTATTATATTAAATTATAAATTTGATAATTAATAAGAAACTGTACTTAGGCGAAAAAAAAATTATCAATAAAGATGCAGAAACGTCATTGTTAAACATCAATAGTTTAATCAAGTTTTAAAACTTAAAATTTACTTTAAAATCTTCGAATGAAAGTTTTCTTTTATAAGAATACTAGCAGACCCGGCAATGCTTCGCTATTGCTATATATATATATATATATATATATATATATATATATATATATATATATATATATAGAGAGAGAGAGAGAGAGAGTGTGTGAGTGGGAGAGAGAGAGTTTAAATGAACACCATTGAAAATTTGGTAAAAAAATTAAAAAACTGAACTTCACAAATTTTACCTTTCACTTATTCTCCTTCCCCTTTTCCCTTTCCAACTTCTCCCTTTCACCATTCTCCCTGTCCCCTCTACTACTTTCCTTTTTACCCTTTCCCGTTTTCCCCTTTTCTCTTTCCACCTTTTCCCCTTTTCCCGTTTTTCATTTTCCCCTTTTCCCTTTTGCCCGCGAGTAAATCGGTCCATTAGTTTTTTGGTCTGTAGCGGACACACATACGAACATGCCTTTTATATATATATATATATATATAGAGTAAAAAAGTCTGTTTGTATATTTGTTTGTTTGTTTCGTAAATATCTCGACACCGGCCCCACCTAGCGGTTATAGTTTTTGCATAAGT
Organism: Lycorma delicatula; assembly: GCF_047948215.1. Lineage (NCBI taxonomy): Eukaryota > Metazoa > Arthropoda > Insecta > Hemiptera > Fulgoridae > Lycorma > Lycorma delicatula. Next base: position 99,226,119 of record NC_134464.1, on the reverse strand, counting down.
ATTTCTTTTCACGTAACTAATATTCATATTCTGAATATGAGCCAAATCGGACCATAAATACAATTTTTCGAAATATCTCGACGCCAGCGCCTCCTAACGGGTCCAAACTAATTCAGAAACCTTCCCTGGCATGCGTCCAACTATTCATCAAAGTTTCATCGCAATCGGATGAACGGTTTAGGAAGGCATAAGAGACATACAGACAGACAAACATTCATTTTTATATATATAGATTAAACGGTTATCCCCTCCCTTAAATTATGTTCGCGGAAAGAGATATCTGTTTGACTGATTAGAGCTGAATCTTATTATTATTCTTATTGTAATACATTTTGTTTTACCAAACCGTGTACATGTTTCGATTGATATCGCCTAAAATGATAAATACAGTTTTATAATATTCCGTAAGCGTTTTTTATTTTTCATTTTATTTATTTTTATTTTATTTTTTGACTGATGAATTAATTCATCACAGAAGCTTAAAAAGAAGCTTGTACCTCTTTTAAATATGAAAATAGAAATTGACCGGGATTCGAATCAGGGACCTTCGGATGAATGGATGACACTCTACCACTTCGCCACGCAGATCGGCAATATTATATTATTTGTTAATTAATATTTATTTCTTCTTTTATTTATTTAGTTTTTTTATAAATTACTTCCAGATTGTATTCTGATGTTGATTGTTTAACAATTGAAATGCCCATCTAACCGTTTAACATAGCTCTATTTTTGGTATTTCAAATTTATTTTGGACATATAACTGCATGTTCTAGGCTAAAGGCTAAAAACTACTTGAACTAATACAGATATACGTATTTTTTTTAAACATATATCAAAATTAAATGAGCTGGAAACATTTCTTCCTCAAATTAAAAAAAAAAAAATAGGGAGGGTGATAAAATCACGTTTAAAAACCAATAGAAAGATCATATCAATAAAGTGCTTGACTTCAATTTCAAAAATACAACTCGGCATCAACATAAAAATCTTTTCGATCTCGGTCTCACAGCAGAATAAACAAAATTTGATTGTGTTCTTCCTCTTGTATTAAGCAACCCTATATATACAAAGCTACATATGCATGAATCTCTTAAGTGCCTCGTTTGATAAAATCAACTTTCCTGATCTCGTCAACCATCTGTTAATTATAAAGCTATAAAACTTTTCTTTATTGTAGAAATATTTTATGATATTCTCAATTATATATTTGACGAAATAATTACAATTTTATTTAAATGATTTCAATAAATATTTATTAATTCATTTCTTTTTGCACGATGAATAAATTCCCATTTATAAGCTTGTACGTGGGAATATAGAAATAAAAAATTTTTAGAGTAAATCACACAAAATTTAAATATATACTGAAACTCACAACTATTTGAAATTTATCTTACATTATCTTTCAATAACTAATTTATTCCCATATTCCATATTACCAACCATAAACCTAAAACTAATCTATTGAATTAATCATCTATTTTCTTTTTTTTCATTTAACATAAATACTGTAATCTGATTGGTTGTTTCAAAATGTTTCTCAGGTTAATAATACTACTCCTTAATATTTTATTATAATATAATTATTTTATAAAATAAACTGTCTTGTTTTAATGATTTAGCTTCAGAAAAATCAACATGACATTTGCCTTAATTTCAAGTAAAGTTATCAGTGATTGGGCAACTCTGTTATATTATTCTCTACCTAAAATTAAATTCTATATAATATTAAATTTCTATTGATAAGGGACAGACAGATCTCCTTGCAATTTTAGACAATTTTTACATCCTAAAACGTAGTAAAAATTATTTGTAGATCTGAAAAATAAATTAAATAAAATTTATCATATCGATTGAATATAAACGAATAAGAGCGAGGTAGATATTGAAAATTATTATTTAATAATTTTCAATTAATATATTTCTAAGTAATAGTTGAATCTTTAAACTTTTAACTAGATTAATAATTTTAAAAATTTCTCGTAAAATAAAAAAATAATTTATAAAATTATCAGAAAATTTAAAATAAGAATTATCAACATGATAATAATAAAGCATTTTGGTAAATTTTCTCGTTACTTTTCGTTGATAAAAATATTTATTTTCAAAAAATTAAAAAAAAAAGTCGAGTTCATGATTTTCTTTGTTTTTTTTGTTTATTTTGTATTTTGTATATTTTTTTTACAAAAGCTTAATACTTTACTTATTTATTAAAAACTATTAAGACTTGAAATGACGTAATAAAACCTAATTTAACCATATATTGAGCTAATATGATAAATCAAGAAGTGTTTTATGTAGGTTACTAAAAGATTCCAAATAGAAAGATGCAGTTTATGAAATCAATTTTAGAATTTTAGACGTTATTTGTAAAGTAAAAAGGATTTCTTTATTACTTCGTACGAATTATAGGAAGTATTGTGATCGCGAAAAATTTCGGTTTCCAGATTTCAACTGAAATATCCATTTTAACCATCCCTGAATCCATTTTGAGCAGTTTCGGTGTGACGTCTGTACGTACGTACATATGTATCTCGTATAACTCAACAACGATTAGCCGTACGACGTTGAAATTTTGGATTTAGGATTATTGTAGCATCCAGTTGTGCACCACCACCCCTTTTGATTGCAATCGACTGAATCAAAAGTGTACAAAAATCAAAAAAATTTGAATTTTGGATTTTCTTAACTGCAGTCATAAGTCCTCATTGAGAGCTTTTCAACAATATCATAAGATATCGACATGAATTTTGTCTTAAGTGGTACATATTTTTATTGGTTCAAGAATTATAGCCAAACAAAATTTTAATTAATGAAATATTTGGCTCTTACAAGGGGAAGGCACATCAGTTCGAATCCTTTTTCATCTCCTTTTTTTAACTTTTTTTTTTTAATTTAAATATATTGATTTATTAGTAGTTATTAACCTCTCATTGTAAAAAAAGTTTACGATGAATAATAATTCAATAATAAAAAAAAAATGAAAAACTCAGAAGCTTTTAAAAAATTTTATGTACTTTTCATTAAAAAAAAAAAAAAAAAAAAAAAAAAAAAAAAAAAAAAAAGGTGTAAATGTAATTTAATAGGCGTACAAGGAAATCATGTATTGTCCACATCAGATTTTTTTTTCAATCACTAAAGTGTCGCTCTAAAAGAAGACTACAGTAGAAAGTCTAAAGCCGGTAGCTGAGCAGTCTACTAAACATGAACAGTTGAAACCAAGCGGGAAATAAGAATGGAGAATCAAAAAGAAGTGATAAAGAAGAAGAAGAAGAAGAAGAGGAGAAGGTGGAAGACGAAGAAGAGGATAAGAAGGAGGAGAAAAACAGAAGAAGAAGAATGAAGAAATTTTTAATATTAATCAAATGAACATCGAAAATTATGACTATTTAATATTTTTTGTTCATGTTTTCTATAAATCTAATATTTTACTTTAATAAAGTACATAATTTAAAAATAAAAAAGCTCTAATTTGTAGTGTGTTTCTATGTTTTGTAAAATTATTTTGACATTTAAAAAAATTAAAAATATGCCGGAATTTTTTTTTTATGACAACTAGTACCAAAAAGGAACCATAAGTAAATTAAATTACAATAAACGCTTTATGAGAGGTTTCATATGAATCACATCAATAAAACATACATATATGACAATATTTCATTTGTATAAAAAACCCAACAAAAACAAAAATCAAATAATATTACAAGACAAAAGAAAAGAGTAAAAGAAAAACCAGTAACATAATTTGCTTATGAAAGAAATTTAGGTCCTTCATCAAGTGTAGGGAAGGTGTTCATTAATTAAGGAATGTCTCCCAGCCCAGGAGTCATTTAGATTCCCCCAGGTCAAGCACGTGAAAGCGTTTAAGTCGCCGGTTATTTTCATTGTTATCTAGGAGATTCAGCGCTACATAGTTCACGTGATTACTAGACCGTTGTTTGTAATGTGAACCGAACCGTTTGATTTTCTCGCGGACATAAAGCAATTCTAGATATTTATGAATTTTTTCTCCCGTGAAAATCAGGGCGCCTCTATAAACACGGCGCTTCCCGCTTACCTATTCTAGAGACATTGTATAACCTCAACATTGTTCTTCCTCGTCATGAATTTTGATGTTAAAATTGATTTTTTACGTTTAAAATATCATTATAATATTTATATAAATATAAGAAAACAACGTTTTCTTAAATAACATCATTTTTTATTTCATTAAAAAAATTATATCGATATCATTCTAACAAAAAAATTTACGTTTCAAAAAATTGAAACGTTTTATTTACCATAAATTTTTTTGGAATTGTAACTTTTTTAATAGGTTTCTTTTTAAAATTCTTAAAATATTTAATAAATTTATATTTGCTGTTGACATTACAATAAGAACATCTGTTGAAGTATACTATATCTCAGAAAGACATGTAAACCAGATAAAAATAGAATTATAACTGCCAACATTTCCTATAAGATATTAAATTGCATACACTTTCTTTTTCCTGTTTAGCCTCCGGGAATTACCGTTCCGGTATTACTTCAGAGGATGAATGAGGATGATATGTATGAGTGCAAATGAAGTGTAGTCTTGTACAGTCTCAATTCGACCATTCCTGAGATGTGAGGTTAATTGAAACCCAACCACCAAAGAACACCGGTATTCACGATCTAGTATTCAAATCCGCATAAAAGATACTACCTTTACTAGGATTTGAACGCTGGAACTCTCGACTTCCAAATAAGCTGATTTGCGAAGACGCGTTCACCACTAGACCAACCCGGTGGGTAAATTGCATACAATACAAAGCACGAAAATAACGTATATAGGAGTAAATGTTTTAAAATTAGTCTTCTTTTTGACAAAAGCTGTAGATAAATCATAGTTAAAAATTCGATATAGGACGGCGTAGAAGTAATCTAATCGTAACTGATCTAAAACATATTATTTAAAAGAAAAATTAGTATTACCTTACTTCTAGGCATTTTTAAATTACAGTTGCAAGGTTTTTTTGAATGAAATATGCATTTTATCACATTAAACCGAATTAAATTGAATATTGAAATGTTTATACAGTGCACCCTCAATTTACACGTAATTTTTTTTACGTGATTTCAGCTATATGCATTTGAATAAGTAACGAAAATTATTTTCGAATAGGCGATAGGTTTCACTTACACGCGGTCACACGGTTATTATTATGTTTTTTAAAGCAGATTAAAATACTGTAATGCAGTACATATTTCAATTATAAGTCATTGTAATGAACAGCGCACGCTTTCACAATCATCATTCATTCTCAGTTTATATTAGCCTACGTGTGCCTGTCTACAAAAACACTACGTAATACTTCTCGTTACTGTTATTGAGTTTTAATGTATTTTGCTGCTACATAAGACTATTTTTATTAACTGTACTATCCCTTTACGTATATCAAATTTAGCTAAAAAAAAAAAAAAAAAAAATATGATTAATTCTTAAGCATGAATACACAAAAAATAACTGAAACACAACACAACGGCTACTTTTTTTCACTTCTCCCTTTTTGTTATCAAGTAGTTTATTGCAGACAAAGCTGACCACTTTTATTCCTAACATTTTTGAAAAGAGGGGGTTTAAAATAGGGAGTAGGCGACGAATTGTAGTATCCAATAGGGTGCAAAGGGTCCGAATCCCACCCTCAACATTCGGTCACTGCTGTTTCGACGCCATTTCAAGCACCTCATCCCCGTATTCTATACCAGCAATATACGCCTATCATTCTGAAGTGTAGTGCTGCTTTTTAGACAGAAATATATTTCCTTCAAACGAATTTCTATTGCTTAAATTACCATATAGAGATTTAAAATAATAATTAATAAACCATTTATTAAAACTTTTTAATAAAAAATAATTAGCAATTATCGGTAAAAAACCAACCAAAAATACAACCGTAAACAATTGCAATTTGAATAGTTTAATTTTAATTTATGCATAAAATACTCGGAGACGCTGAAATTTTCTTTACTTTATAGTAAAATAAAATATAATTGAAAAACCCCAACCTTCTACATAAAATTGTGGAAAGTATTATTACAAATCAAAACGTTTAATTGGGAAAAATACTTTTTATAATTAACTAACATTTGTACGTAAAATATGTATTTAAACACATTTTTTTAAGCTAAATAGAAATACATATCGATTATATTTCCTTTTGAATAACACATCCAGAAGATAAACAACAGTAAATCTAACTCTATATTGAGATTTAAGAACCAAAAATATAACTTAAAAAGAAATTTACAAGACTTTGCTAAACTTTCACAAAAAATGAACTGAAATATTAAATGTGAAGCTTCCTATTTTTTGATACTCCTTTTTAGATTTCAACAATATCGAGGGCTCATATACATAAATACGTAGCCTAACTTGTATTTTTTTCTATTCCTGTCAATTTCTGTATTATTAACCCAAGACCTTTATCCTGCACATGTTTACAAAATGTATCTGCCCTTTTTTTAAATTTCTCGAAGTCTCATGAACCCCTGAGTTCAGAAAACAGAAAAAAAAACTACAAAGTTATAATATTTTTTTTAATTGTAGCGAAATCAACAAAACCATTAACTGAAAGTATTAATACCTTACTTATTATTGTTCGATCATGAAAGCATACATTATTTCTTCCTTTTTAATTATTTTTTATAGATTATAAACTTTTTTTAGCCTCCGGGACCACCATTATGTACTGAATCAGAGAATGACAAGAATTGCCAATTTTATAGCGTGTGAAAACGCCATGCTTGACCAGAATTCGAACCCGGGACCTCCGGACGAAAGCCCGAGATACTAGTGGGAACGGAGGCCGGCTGTTTGTTATAGATTGCTTTTTCGTAAATGTTAGTTTTAAATTAAGAATATTTTGCCTATTTTGGTTCGATTTTGTATTCCTTTACGTTAACAAAACACTTAATTTAATATCGCCAAGGAACATAATCCAATTGTTACCGCATGCTATTAAAACGGCCACCAACTTGAAATAGTGAAATATTTTTTAATGTAAATAGTACTATTTTATTTCCAGGTATAAAATCTATTTTCATGCAAAATTTAAGCTCAATCGATTGAATAATCATTTATATAAAACAGTAACGGACTTGCAAGTACAATTAGATTTACATACGAGTACTATACATTAGATATTGTACAAATATAAAACATTATAAAATATATTTTGAAAAATAACAAACAAAAATATATATTTTTTTTAACGAATATAATAGTTTTAATATATTTTAATTAAATATCATTTATCGTTAATAAACTGTAACTTGTCTTTTTATTTTAAGAAAAAATATATATTGTACTTCAAGAGTAATATCTGTGTGGGTGTGTGTGTAAGTGTATGTATATATATATATATATATATAAATAACTTGGTAAGATTTCTATCTAAAGTATTGGGAGGGAAAGAGGAATAAATAAGGGAATAAAACCCCCTCGCACCCCCTTCAAAACAAAAGCCTTAATACACCAGCAACGCGAGAGTATAAATCATTAACCAAAAGTTGGCCTTACGATTGTTTTTGAGGGATTACACTGAATTCACTTGCGTTATGATTAATGCTTCAGTCGGTTGTAAGCAGTAAAACCAGTAATTTGCTTTAGTTTGCTTGAGGGCGTCTTAAGCAGACATTGGTTTAGACAACTGGGCTTCCTTGCATGTGGTTGGCTACCAGAAACTTCTATACTGAACTTCTTGTTCATATTCATATAACAGAACAAATTATCTTTCTTAATGTACGTATATATTTATAATAATAATAATTATAATAATTGGAAATATAATATTTTTGTTAATTTTAAACTAAAATAAGTCTGTTTGTTTATTTATTTAAAACTTAGAAAAAGAAACTGAGAAAGTTACATTTTTATAACAGATAACAATACTGGATCAAAAATTAAAAACTTGTACTTTTTAAGATAATAAAAAATCCTAAATCTTTATCAATACTGAAAGGAATTCTGAAGAGATGTCTGTAAAAAGAATTTTCAGTTACCGAGAACACAAAAATTTTGTTTACTAATATTTACATGAGAAATTTAATGTTTTTTCATTCTAACAAAAAAAAAATTGTGAAATGTAAAGTAATACACCATAAAAACCATCTTTTCATAATGAAAATAATATATATATATATATATATATCATGAAGTTCGCCTGTGACTTTCATAACCTATTCTATTCGTGAAAATAATGGATAAAGTTCAAATAAATAAACATATGTTCTAAAATGCTTTGTTTGTGAGTTACGGCTAATAAATAATTCTGCTCGGATTTCAGCTACTCCGGTGAAATGAGGTAGTACTGACATTTTCGGAAGTTAATTAAATAACAGAATTAGTGACTTATGGTTTTTCACTTGAAAAATCGAATAATATAAATCCCAGAACCGTATCTGCATTATTTTTTTATAAATTTGTAGTGAAGTCCAATAAATTGGGGTAAAAGTTCTGTTTTTTGCGTTTGACGTACAATAACAATAAGTATGGGTGATAAGCACAAAGAATCTTGAAATAATAAAAAAAACGGTGTAAAATACTCGTAAGTTTAAAATAAAACAAAACTTAGAAAAATTCGAATTTTATTTAGCAACAGTAACCTAGACCAAGTGAATTATATATATGTACAAGTTCATAATAAATGTTCAAAAATGAGCCCGCCATTTTTAACACATTTCTTGGCACGCTTTTGTTCTACTTTTGTCACCCTTTTTAGTTCTTCATGGTTGTCCTTAGGTTGTTTAACTGCATCTATAATGCGAAAAATTAATTCCTCCCGAAAATGTATTTTTGATTTGTATACAATATTTTTCATCCATTCCCAGAAGCAAAAATTTAAAGGTGTTAAAAACAACAATCTTTAAGTGTAAATTTTGTTTTTACAAATTTCTCATCACTAAATAAAAATTTGGTTTGTTTACAATAAACAAGTACTTTTCTAAGAAACGTGGTAGTGTACTGTTTCTAAATAAAATTTGAATTCTTCTCTTTTTTTCTTTGTTTTATTCAACTTATCTTATAACATTTTGTTCAGAATTAAATTATTTAAAATTTTTGTGTTTATTAATAAAGTTAAAAATGTTTGTCAAAGATAAAAAACAGGGTTTTAATTTTCTGTGATTTCTTATTGGGGTTTTACCCCAATAAGAATCTGTCACTTAATTAACGTCCTAAAAATTTTAGTACGATCCTATTTCTTTGGAGTAGGTGAAATCCCAGCTAACTTTTTCACTCGCCATAACTCGTAAACGAAGCATTTTAGGACTTATATTTATATTAACTTTTTCCATTATTTTCACTAGTAGAATACGGTACGAAAATCCCAGGAAAATTTCGTGATACATAGTAGCATTTGCGTTGCTGCTTCGTGCGCGCTATATGGTTACTTGCATTTCCCGACACGGTCAAATTTTTTTAATTTGATGCTTTTTAGATTAAGTAACCGGAGGCAGGTGTAGCCAGTAGCGACGCAATACAGTAGCAGTGGTAGTGTCAGTGTTGATTGATCCGCCGCGCCGTACACCGTCGCACCCCACAAAAAATTGAAATTTAATAATTATTTTCGAAAACCGAAAATAGTATTTACATATTTATCTGAAGAGTATTTGCAAGCCCTAATTTAGTGAATATCTCGTTTAGTGTAGTCAAAAATGGGGAAAATCTGGCAATCATTGTTCCAACACTTTTACCTTTCTTTATACCTTTCAAAAAAAATAGCAGTTTCAAAAAAAAATTCAAAGTATTTTAACTATTTAAATTCAGAAGTTAAAAAAAAATCTAGACACTCCTTTTTAGAAATTCACATGAAAATTACACACACCAAAAATCAAATTGATATCTACATTTCCTACCGGGAAATTAAAAAAAATAAAATCATTTTTACTCCATTTTACCCTTTTAAACACGGAAATTAAAAAAATCCTTTCTTAATGTGCAATTACCCTGTATTAATAACATGTATACAAATTTTTATAATTTATCTTCAGTAGTTTCTTTGCTGGGCATTGATGAATCACTCAGTCCGTTAGGATAAGTTGCTTTATAGGTAAAAATATATATATATATATATATCGAAATATAAATGGTCGGTTTTTAAAAAAATTTGTAAATTTTCTTAAATTCTGATATTCTGGTAAATTCCATCAAATAACTACGAAGAAAAGTGCGAGGTATTTCATTATTTAATTAGACCACTGAGTTTTTTAAAAATAAAAATTTTGGAACGTAATTGATTGGTTGAAGAGGTGGTGAAGGGGCATGGTTATACTTATAGAAAAAGAAAGGAGAATGAATTAAATTTTTAGCGAGATCGAATATAATTTATATGAATATATTATGAAACTAATATAAGAACATTAAATGTATGATTATCGACAAAAAGAAAGCAGGAGTCAAAAATAAAGTTAAAGTACCTGAGAAATTTGATTAAACAATACGCAATATCCATGTAAAGAAAAACACATTATTAATGTAAATATATTTTTTTTAGATGCAAGTCGAGATTCGTCGAAAAAAATTAGTTTTAAATTAATTTATGTATAAACTCCTACTACACAAATATATTTTTATTAGTTTGAACTGTTCCTAAAATACCGGATGATTCAAAAAGGAAAAAGGACTACACAACTTTAAAAGTACGTAACAATTTATTGAGATTACATAATCGAATGATGTCTCATTTCACGGAAAAATAAATCAAGTTTGTCACCCAATATTCACTTTGGTTCGATTTGTAATGCGGCATATGAATTACAAATCCCACCTGAAGTCAATTTCATTCAAGATTGCAGCCAAAAATCGGACGTTACCTTTGCACCTTCGGCTTTAATTCTAAGTATGAGCTCAACAAGATCAGCAGGAAAAGATGGTAAATCCGATTTTTAATGCACATCTTGCTGATAGTAATGGCATCCATCTTGGTCATCATCCACTAACTGAGGAAATAATAAATTTTGAAGATGTCCAGATAAACGATATCATTTACGAGCCTCCTGGAAGAAAAACGGGCCGTTCGGTCTGGAAGAAGAACAACCTATCTCAACGAAGATTTGGTACCAAGAATAAGTTGTACGCCTACTAGAAAGCTCGTAATTTCCTATGAAAATTACGTTAAACTGCAGTTGCTGACTGCAGTTTAACAGTGCATATTTATATTTGTTAATATATTATATTTTTTTATTTGAAATTCTCAATTTGATTTAATTCTTATTTTTTACTTTTTAGAGGGTTTTTCTAATTTGTTTCCTTTTTTTATTAATGTTAATAAAAGTATGTTAATAAAATATTAGTTAAATAAAAGCTTTTTTAAAAGATAATTTTTTATATGTAATCAAATATATTTTTGTATTTTTTTTTTGTTTTTTTGGGTTTTTTTAAAACTAAAAATAAAAGCTTTTAAAAAAAATAAAAATATTTATTTTTACACATCGAAGTTACTTACGTGTACCAAATTTCAATCATTTTCATACGATAGTTCATGAGAAATAAAAATTTTCAACTGAATGCATGAATTTAGCGAAGGGGTAGTGCGTGGGGGCGTTAACCCACCGGGTTGGTCTAGTGGTTAACGCGTCTTCCCAAATCAGCTGATTTGGAAGTCGAGAGTTACAGCGTTCAAGTCCTAGTAAAGTAATATTTTTACATGGATTTGAATACTAGATCGTGGATACCGGTGTTCTTTGGTGGTTGGGTTTCAATTAACCACACATCACAGAAATGGTCGAACTGAGAATGTACAAGACTACACTTCATTTACACTCATACATATCATCCTCAGTCATCCTCTGAAGAATTATCTAAACGGTAGTTACCGGAGGCTAAACAGGAAAAAGAAAGAAAGAAAGAAAGAAAGTGCGTGGGGGCGTGAGGGTGGGTCATATGAAATTCCGACACCGTAGTGCTATATTGTCATCGAAGTTACATACGTGAACCAAATTTCATTGATTTTAATACGATAGATCAAAAGATATAGCAGTTTAATAACTACCGGGCGATGATGACGCCCAGGCGTTTTTCGCCCACAAAAAAAAAAGCAGTTGCAAGATTTGATTATTCCTAAAGCGAGTTAAATAAAAGCTTTTAAAAAGAAAAAATTATATTAAAAAATAAACATGACTGTATGTTAAAAGCTGAGTTGAATACTACTGTGTCAGGGTTCATATGTAGAGATACGAACGTGTGTGTCCAGTATAATTTTTTTAATAAAATAAGAGGGTCATCCAGTGGTGGTGTATTGTGGCTTGTCAAATGAAATTACCACCATGTAGAATAGACATATGTACAAAGGTGTACGATATTTCTTCTTTCTTTTTTTACATATCCACCTGGATAAACTGGTCTTAGCCATTACTAACCCCTAATGTGATAATAAATATACATAATATTATCTATAAAGATGTGTATAGCCTTTATTACAAACATCTATCGGTAACTAACGTTCAACATACTCTTTATTCAGTAGGCCCATTTATATCAAATATTTTCAGTTTCTATAATTAAAATATAATGAAAACGTCACGTTATTAAACAACCTCTTCCAGGATTTTTGATAACAATATAAAAATGTAAAATAAACATAACTTCTTATCCATTAATTACCTAAGCATGAAGACGTTTTAAAAAATTTGTATTATTTTTTTGGTTTGTTGATATTGCAACGTAAGCTTGAATCTTGTGGCTGGAATATGATATGGAAATGTAATTTTGTAGCGTATGAAATATGCCATGCCTGACTGAGATTCGAACCTGTAACCTACGAATGAAAGGCCAAGACGCTACCACTCCGCCACGGAGATCGGCTTACAAGGTTAGTTACATAAGGAGATTACGGATTACGGAGATTTTAACTTACACAGAAGAATGAACGGTCAAAAGATTGTATTTTGTATATCCCAATAAATAATTTTAGATTATTATCCAATTTAGCGAAAAATTCTATAAAAATAAAATAGCTTTATGAAAAATATCTAATTATAAAATTAAAAAATATATATAATTATACTAAAAACACCACAGCTAAAAAAAATGTATAAAGATTTCAAATTGTGAAGATTTTAAATAAATATGTTTACATTTGAAATGCATATATTTATTTAAGATTTTAAATAAATAGGTTATTTCAATGGTTTAAACTTTAATTTATTCTGGAATTTCACGTATGTTGAATCTGGTATTTGACTCTTAAGTCGGCGATGCGATTGTATACTGAGAATTCGGTGTCTTTATTGTTTTATGACTCATTTATTTTTATTTGATTTATTATTCATCAGACTGTACTATTTATTGTCTGTTATCTTTGTTTATGTTAACTAATTGATTTGTATGTGTCTAAAGAACTGATGCATATTACTAATATTGTACTTGCGGTAGGCTACCTTTGGATGGTATTCTGACACGTCGACAAAAATTTTACTTCGGTCGCAATCCTTTTGGCGACCGATTATAAAAATAAATTCTAAATTATCAAAAAAAATAAATCATCTTTGACAGGCTTTATACTAATAATTTGTAGACATGATACACAGTTTTTAACTGGGATTCCTAACCTTTTGAATAATACTGAAAAGTATTATTTACGTTTATTTAAATTTACACTGGCCGTTAAAAAATTTTACAAAATCAGGACGCAATTTTAAAAAAAGAAGCTATATACCGGTGTAAACATACTTGAGTATTATATTTTATTATTTAAATAATTTGAATTCTTTATGAGTAATTAACAGACTTACCTTGTAGATCATGAGTACTGATTGTTTAAAATTATACATTTGAATTTAAAAAAAAACGACTAATATATTGCCACATAGCTTCTTTTTTTAAGTTATTGTAAAAAGAAAGAAAGAATTAAAAAAAAAATTAAATTTTTTATTGTATTATTTATTTATTTAAAGGCTCAATCAAGATATGAGTTCATAGGCTTAAAGTTAGATTTTAGAAGAATTTTGTGTGAAACCTTCGGTATTAGAGGAAGGCGCGGGGATCGCGCTACCACGAATCGGTTAATTTGATAGTTAAGGATTGTAAGTTATCGTAGCTGGTAGTGGTTGGAAGAAGCCAAACGAAGGCGATAGTAGATTGTGAAAATACTCTGACGGAAATGTCTTCCATGGCATTTACATCGGTGGCATACTCACGAAGACCAAATTGATGACTGTGTTGTGATATTAAGTTTAGTGAGTCTAAAAGACGACCTCCAACAAACTCCATCAGGGCTAGGAAGGGAGGGAAAGGTGTAGCGACCGGGATCGTCACAAAACGGATGTACTCCTACGGGAGTCAGTTTGTATTATTTATTTCCTGGATTAATAGAAAAAAGTAATGAAATAAATTATTATTATCGTCTCACAAATTATGCATTTTCAATCAGTTCCAGTTGAAAAATCACGAGTAAATTCCATTAAAAAAGCACGTGAAGAGGGGTTTCCAGCGAACTTCCTCAATACATATATAAATAAAATATATATACATCAAAAGCCTATATAACTAAACACACTTCCATTAATTTGGATCACAAATATTTAAGTGATCACATAGACTATTGAAAAAATCTAAAAATAAACCACAACATTATTAAAAGATAGAGATAAACAAAATAGGTGCATTACATGCTTTAAGGACTGAAATAGAAGGGTACTAGCCACCTCACTAAGGCTTAGTAAAGATCTTTATCACACGTCTGATACCGAATTAATTCAAGTGTCACTCCAGATGTCCCAAGTCCAGCATGTGTTGGAGTTTCAGTTGCCAGACATCTTCACTGTTGTCTAGGAGTTTAACTGCTAGAAGGTTCACATAACTGTCTAATCGATGTCTGTAACTTGAACAGAACCGTTTGATTTCATCAAGAACATAAGGCAATGCAAGATAATCGTAAATTTCTTTATTCCGAGCGAACCACGGTGACTGCAATGGATCTCGTCGACTGGTTCTGAAAACTTGGGTACTTATCGTTTATCTGCCCGCCATGTAGTTGGTTAGTTCTTAGATGGCGCCACTGAAACGTTGTATTGAAATAAGAAAATAAATAAATGAAATTATAAATATAATCTAACCAAACTTAATATACGCTCGCTAATTTTCGCTCGCTTGCTAGTCAAGGTTAGCGAACTAATGTTAAGTTTGGTTAGATTATATTTATAATTTCATTTATTTATATTCTTATTTATAATATAGCGTTTCAGTGGCGCCATGTAAGAACAAACTAACAACCCATTGAAACGGAAAAATACGTGGCAGGCAGATAACTAATAAGTACTGTTATAAAGTTTCAACGTTAGTTTTGCACGTCGTGCCCCGTAGCTGTATGTCATACGTTCAAAAAAATTAAATTAGATAATAAAAAATTGTTCTTCTTCTTTAGTTTGTTAACTAAATACTACATAAAGAATTATACAAAGTACAGTACAGCCCCGTTATAACGCGGCTCGATATACCGCTGATACGGATATAATGCGGATTATAAACTGTTCCCTAAAAAATATCTGAATATCTGAAAAAATAAAATAGGATGAAGTAATGCTAGTCACCCTATCACTGTATTCCATATAGGTGTAAAACCCACCATAAATCCTTTGAAACTTTCAACGATACGCTTCTAATATAACATCTGTCAATTAGTCACGACTAATTTTAAAGTAAATTTACTTCTCGAAATAGCGCGGTTAGCCTATAACGCGGGTATCATGTAAGTCCCCCGATAACCGCGTTATAGCGGAATCGTATTGTATCTTTTAAAAATCACGCGGAATCTCTTGTAGAATTATGGAAGATCTAAAAATATAATAATTTTATGATAAATGTAATTTATGAACAATCCCTGATTATATATATATATATATATATATATATATATATATATATAATCAGGGGTCCTTGAATATATATATATATATATATTATATATATATATATATATATATATATATATATATATATATATATATATATATATATATATATATATAAATATATATTACTTTATCGTTCATAAAGATCTCGTATATTTAAGAAATTAATAAAGGTGTTAATGAATTCTTTGTGAAAATAAAACAAGAGATAAGTTTTATAAAGTTAAAGAAATTTATTTAAATGTAAACGCATGTTTGTATAAAACAAAAATACTGGACATTAGGTTAGAGTTTAAAATTTAACCGTGGCAATGAAACTGAAAATTATACCACATTAAATACTTTACTTATTTTTTTAATTGTGTAATAACATTCCCAAAAAGATACTATACATACAAAAGTTTATTAGAATGTTTTATTCAACAAGTAACAAGCCTTAAAAAATTTCCACCTTTCATTTCATAGAAAATGAAGCTAGTATTAATGTGGATCTAAGAAATTATAAGGATTTTTTTTCTAAATACGCCTGAATGGAATTTATTACTGCAAGATAGAGAAATTTGTATTTAAAACACCAGAAAATAAAAGGTATTTGAAATATGGTGTTACATGAGGACAGTGAAAAATGATGGAATGATAAATTAAAACATATTCAGAAAATCTTTGAGAAGACAATGCTATGGCAGAATCTCTTGTAAGGAGACGTGATAAGATTGGTAAGACATATATTAAGACAACCAAATTTTGTTAATTTTATAACAGAAGAGTGAGTAAAAAAAAAATATATATATATAAGAAGATGGAGGTTGTAGTAGTGATAATTATATTAAAATATTAACAAAGTACAGAAAGGAATGGAGAATAAGCATCAAGCAGGTCAAATGCTTTGGTCTTTAGTGTAGTATTGAATGCGTCTTCCCAAATCAGCTGATTTGGTAGTCGAGAGTTCCAGCGTTCAAGTCCTAGTAAAGGCAGTTGCTTTTATATGGATTTGAATACTAGATCGTGGATACCGGTGTTCTTTGGTGGTTGGGTTTCAATTAACTATACATCTCAGAAATGGTCAACCTGAGACTACACTTTATTTACACTCTTACATATCATCCTCTGAAGTATTATCTGAACGGTAGTTACCGGAGGCTAAACAGGAAAAAGAAAAAGAAAGAACGTCAAATGGTTAACGATTCAAAAAAATGTTCATCTGCTGTTTAAAGTTAAACTGATTGGTTTGCGTGGTAAAGAAAAACGGATCATGTTTGTTAAAGATTCATTTAAAACATACATTTTAATAGATTTACGGTGTATTTAAACTGTAAACAACTAAATAACAAAAATTTATTTTTTTCTTCTTAATTAATTGTAGAGTTTTTTTTTAAGTTTTCATATTTTATATAAATATTAATATATTCAATTTGAAGTAACTAAAAAAATATGTATAATTATAATCAACAGACGAATAACGGCATAAATAATTTATTTGACGATATACAGTGTTCCCGGACGTATTTGCCGAACTTTAGGAACCGATTCAGGACTCTAAAATGAGCAAAAAAATTCATATCGACATAATTCTTATTTTGCTTTGTTTTCCTTCTGGATGTTATTTTGTGATTTTCAAAAAAAAAAAAATATTTCTCAGGAACGGATAAACCTATTTTAATTAAATTTGGCAAATCTAAGATATGTGTCTTGTTCTACAAAATAAAGAACTTTTAAAACGTCACCTTCAGAAATTTCAAAAATGGCGGCTACATTAATGTTATAATCTTCAATATCTTTTTAATTATTTGTTTGATCAAATTTTTACTTATTATAAAATTTAATAATCATTTTATTTTGAACAAAATGACACCCCATTTGAAAAAATCCGTTGAAAAACAATCGAGTTGTTGCAGACAATTAACCCGCCGGTACGCTTTCACACCGTAATGCAAGTTGATAATTTTTTACTTGTTTTTATTTCCTCCACTAAATGTAATAAACACTGTTAATAATAAATAATAACAGTAAATTGATAATAATAAAAATTATCACCTTGTATTATGATTCCCAAGCGTACTGAAAAAAAATACAAAGTCGTTAAAAAAAATTAAAAATTTTAGGGAACGGGAAATTCCGAAAGAGTAGTGGCCTTAATTAATATCATGAAAAAAAATTTACCTACTATTAAACTTATAAAAACACCAAACATCTATAACAAAAAATGCATGTCCATAAACACAAAAATAAGACATAACTCAGTTATCCGACCAGAAATACTTTACAGATGCGAAATCATATTTGGACCGTACCAGACAAGGTTTACCGACAAACTGGAAAAGATTGAAAGACAGATTCTACGACGATGCATCGGGATAAACATTAAAAAAGACGGGATTTGGAGAATTATTCCAAACGAAGAGATTTACAAAACTATCATCCCGATAACTAATAAATTTAGAAAGAAGAGAATTTCCTTTCTCGGACATATTTTCAGAACGGAAGAGACCAGACTTATCAGACGGATAATCGAACTTTTCTGGAACAAGAAAAGCAGACCGAACTGGTTATACGAAGTACAGAAAGACATGGAGGAATTAGACGTAACCCGTGAAAACCTAAAAACGAAAACCGGAAACTATGAGGAATTAAAAAATAAAGAAACAAGATTCCTATCAAAACCCAAGGAAACAATAAGCCGGGTGTACTCTGAACAAGAAAGAAAAGCTGAAAAATAACAAATCAGCAAGAAAAGACAGAACTTGCCAAAATAAAAAATGAACTAAAGTAATCCATTATGGTTTTAAAAGTAATAAAAAAAAACTTATAAAAATTAAAAAATTCTCCGTAATAGCATAATTCGTAATGACGCACAACCTAGTAGCCCTATTATATACAATTAGCCTATAAAATCAAAATGTGCCCACATTTATCCAAGAACGTGTGGAAGGGTAGATTTGAACGTTAACTAACTGACCGGACCACCTAAAGCGACAAACAAGAAACTGGGATATGTAATACTAATAAAATATATACCCCATCTGCTTAATAATGTAATTTAAAATGTAATGGTATTCATAAACCTCCCCATTCTTGTATTATTTGAAATTCTCCAATAAATTACTTTTGTCGTATTTCTTCATACATAATTAATTTGTTGACGACAGATATTTAATGAGAATTTAATTATATTTTTCTTTCAGTCGATAATTTAATACTTTTAATAAGAAATTGGAGTAAATATCGTATATGTTTAATGAAAACACAATTTTTTAAAAATATTTTAATGTGCATTGATGATTAAACTGTTTGATGTATAAAAAAACGGAACATAGTAAAAATGTTAGAGTATACGAAAATTTATGAAAAAAATTACTACTTATACACAGTAACTAATTTTTTTAATAATAAATGCCCAGTAATATAAAATAATTCAAAATACTAATATTAATAAATGAAAATTTTAAATAAAATAACAGTCTAATAAACCTACCTTCATTCATTTTCTAAATTATTTTATAAAATAAATTTAAAAAATCCCTTTCGGCACGCCGGTATGCGGAGGTAGATTTCACCGGTGCTAAGTAGGGGTTAAAAAAGTTATCTACTTTAAAGTTAAGAAAAACTTCTAATTTACTCAATACGAGAATGGTTGCATGTAAAAAATAATTTAACATGTTTAGCAAACGACAAGCCCTATCTTCTTACAACTCCAGCAACATTTTGGTCATACCTTGCTGTAAGGGTTGGTCATATCAAAAATTATTTCATACAAAAGCTTTAGGTAATGTTTAGAGAACTAACGACCACTTTAAATCGATTCAACCGTTTTTGTCTTCTAAACTCCATTTTTCAACCCCCTGGACCAATGGTTGATGATAACAAAACCTTTAGTTTGATAAGTTTTAGGCCCTTATCCAAATAATAGTACGAACTTTAAACGAATTCGATATTTTACTTAATAAAAATGTTACAGCAATATTTTGTTTTTTGAAAAAGCTCTCTCATTTCCAGCCCCAAGGTCTGATTTTGTCCATTAACAAATCCGATCGAGATTTTGGGTTGTTGTATTTTATGTGTCAATTTGAAAGTGTTTGACGCAAAATTACGGCAGTTCTGTCCACAAGAAAGTGAAATATATAGATATATGTAAATAAAAACGTATATTTAAACTTTTGAACTGACGGTAGTTTTGGGGCGTGGGGAATGTGAAACGGAAAAAATATGTCGAAATTTCCCGAAAGTCGAATAATGGTACCCATTACAATAGGTAGCTTTCTTATGAAATCTACCTAAAAGTCTTTTATAGCTTATCATTGAATTTAAAGTACAAGCAGCTATTATCATTAATTTTTGAAAAAACAAAAATCTTACAAATTTCAGGTAAAATTAAAAGTTAAAACATTACAATATCATATTTAAATATAATGAAGTATTATATGAAAAAAAAAACATTTTACATGGGGTACTTAAATTAAGATTTCTGTCTTTTTTCATATATTTATAAATCTAGTGGTTTCTGCGAGTCTGTTACTATTTCACACAAAAGTCATTCGACTGATTAAACTGAAATGTTACATGAAATTAGTTTTTATACCTTTAAAAATCTTAAGACTACTGCCATTACGAAATGTTTCACTATTACATGATGGTAGGCATTTTAATTGATTGCACTTGCAACCGGATATGTTCGTTGCCAATATTCAACTTTACTACAGCCAAACCATCGGTAAAATCAAATCTGGAGATCACTTGCTATATTTGAAATTAAGATTTCTACAAAAAATGTTTCTGAGATAAAAACTGGGATTCCTTTACAGACAAGACATGTTTATATTTTTACTTAAGACTGTTAGTACTAAAACTACTATACTTTTAATACACGACTATCAAGTGTTATGAATAATAAGTTTTGGTTATTTTACTTAATTTTAAATTTAAGTTGTAAAAAAAAAATTTCTATATTTAATCATGTGAGTATCCCTAAGGATGGATGAAAATCCGAAAGCGCTTAGAGAGGTATAAAAATGTTATATTGTTGGTAAGCTGAACCTTCATTATTTATATTTTATATATAAAATACCAACGGTTCCATGTTAACAAAGTTTAACCTAAAAATAAATATTGAATTAATAAAAACCGAACATGGTTTAAGTAAAATTGTTTTAAATTTTGTAACTAACGATTGCGGATGCCCCAAAATGTAACAAAAATCACTCCCAAAAATTTTAGTTACCTACAAGAACAACGAAAATCCCTCGCTAGGGATAAGTTCTTCAGTTTTCACTTGGGGAAAAAAGAGAAATGAAAAGATTTTCTTATTGAAATATTAATTTAGCGGAATATATTTTTAGATGTATACCAAAATATCTGAAATGAAAGAGATATTTAACCTTATATGTACCACATTCAATTTTCGTCACAGGGATCACATGCAAATTATTCGTCACAGAAACACACGTAAAGAATCTGATGAACCTGTTTCTTAGGTTTTTTACATGTGTTTCTCTGATAAAAAAGGACCAGGTAGTTAACGTACAGGAGAAAATTAAAGTGATTTATTCTATAGAAAAAAAAGCTGACTGCACAGTTGTAGGAATTTCCCGTCAGGTGGCTAAAGCCGTGTTCCGGGAAAATCCTACAACTATGGATTGTTTTTGCTGCACGGATTAGACACACATAAGCACAAAACTTAGTTTAAAATATTTATCATTTTATTTAAATATAATTTTTTTCCGTTTATTTAATTCAATGATTTTAACTAAACCGCGCGCGCGCACATACCGTATTTAATTCGCGTCGAACTGTCAGTGACGGTCGACACTAACTAAAATAATGTAATTTCACAACTTACATAGAACAAATTTCGCTTGTATGGCCGACATACTGGTGTAGCCGCGAGGTTTAACGCACCAGGTATCAAGTTGACGAGACCTAGCCAGACGAGTTACCTTTTTACACTATAAATATTTTTCATTTATTTAATTTTACCCCTCACCTGTAACGTCACAAGATAGCAGAAGACTACAACAGAATTTTTTGGGATGGGGTGACTATTTTGCAAAAAATATCTTGACAAATATTGTTATGTTTTAATTGTTTACAAATGTGCCTAAGAAAAATATGACTTTAATTAGTTGAAACCTTGAGTACTGAGGATGACCTTACTTTACAGCCTTACTCCCTGGACCTTTCCAGTTGAAATTTTAATGTCATCATTGTTCAATATATAGAAATAATCTGACCAAGTTTTATCAAAATCGGTCCAGTAGTTCTGGAGATGTAAGTTGATTTAGAGGCCAACAAAGAACACATACGAACATTTAACATCCGGAAAATTTCCATCCTGTTTTTTGGTATTTTGGGTTTTTTAGGTGTCAAAACGTCAAGATCCGGTGTAAACCCCATATGCTCAAATTGAACCCATTGTAATACTTTCCTTTCTAGAGCCATAGCTCTGCAATAGCGCTATCTATCTCTACGGGAAAATAAAAATAATTCACTTTCTTTTTGTATACCAGTTTCCTTTTTGAATATCTAATTAAATAAATATTACCCACCCCCCCAAAAAGGCTTAAAAAGATAATAAAAGTACCTTCTAATATTAAAGTATTACAATATTACAAATATCCTAACAAATAGTCCATCAAACACACACACGAGGTTTGTTCAGAAAATAACCGAACTTTTTTAATCACGCGCTAGCAGAGATATATTTATTCACAATTGGCAGCATTGTGTTCCGCAAAACCTCCTCTGTAACCACATGTTCTTGGATTGTTGATATCTCGTTTAGTTTTCGTGTTATTTTTATTTGAGGGCAACGTGTTTATGTGTTAGTAACGATTTTTGTAACTTGCGTTTTTCAGGAACAACGATACAACGTAAAATTTTGCGTGAAACTAGGAAAAACTTCCACACAAACTTTTCAAGTTTTGAAACAAGCTTGAGTAGATGATGCTCTTGGGTGTAGCAATCCTGCGAATAATTTTCACGATTTAAAAGTGGTCGTCATTCAATTGAAGATGACTTTCAACCAAGAAAGCCTTCGACTTCAAGTGATGACATACACATTCAGAAAATCAACGATTTGGTGCGAGCATATCGCCGATTGACCGTCAGAAAACTTGCAGAAAGGTAGCATCTCGATTGGATCATGCCATAACATTTTGACTGTGAAAAAAATTGAACCAGCATAGAGTTGCAGGAAAGTTTGTTCCTCGTTTCATGACCGAACAGCAGATAGAACATCGAGCGAAGGTTTGTCGACAACTTCTTGAACAAGACGATGACGATGAATCATTCATGTAAAGGATCGTAAAAAATCGCATATTTTAAAAATCGTTACTAACACTTAAACATGTTGTACTCAGACAACAATAACAAAAAATTTAAACGAGATATCAATACTTTAAGAAAAGGTGGTTTTACAGAGGTTATGCGGAACATAGTACTGCCAATCGCACGTAACTAAATATATCCATTGGTGCGTAATTAAAAATGTTCGGTTATTTTCTCAACAGAACTCGTACACAGATACAAATCTGTCTGTCTGTTAGTTACCATAATAACTAAACCGAGGTACTCGACCTGGATATATATATGGAAATGACATTATAAAATCATACAAATATTCTTTCAAAACTAACAAGCACTCCATTTTAACTTGCTGAAAAAAAAAATGATTGAAATAGTATTATTCCCGGGTTTTTTTTCTTCATACTGTTAAACACGAATTACGAAAATAATAAACATTATTACTCTCAGAGATAGCAATTTTAATAAGAATTTTTTGAACCTTAAATTTTTATATGCATCACTAACTATAAAAAAAAAGACAAACAATATGAAATAAAATAATAATTTACTCTTTTTCTGTAATAAAATATCCTGTATTTTATAAATTTAATATAGGAATATAAGTAAAACACTGTATACAATAGTTTACACTAAACCGGTCCTTAATTACATTGTTATCCAATTTTTTTAGTAGAATACATAAACTTAAAAACATCTTACAATATTTAAGTTTTTTTCTCATTATATTATAAATAAATATGTGTAATAAAAAATGACTTGGATTACAAACAGAACGGATTGACCTCCTCCTAAATGGTAAAATTGTTTTATGAGATGATGTGCATCGACTGCTTTGGTCATTTTTCTCAATGGAATTTTGTGGTGAATAAAAAATGTTTTGTCTGACTTGGATTCAAACCTGGGACTTCCTGTTGAAAGTCTGAAACGCTACCACTCTGACACAGAAATCAACGACAACAGTTTTTTTATTATTAACATGGAATAGGTTTTGAATGTTTTACATAAAACATTTTAAAATGAATTTATTATACAAATTAATTCGTTTGTTGTTTGGGTGAGTGTTAATACAAATTTTAGACTGAATTAATAGGTGCACAACTAGGGAACAAACACGAAGGTTTGCTCTATATATATACTTAATTAATTACTAATTAAATATATACTGTATTAATGCACAATGTACTAATTAAGTAGTGGGTACTAATTTAATTAATATTACTAATTTTACTGATATAAAATGACAAAAAAATGCTTACCAAGAACTACGTGATGTTATCTGATGAAGTAATGTTAATTTGCTTTTCATTTTTTAACCTTAATTTATTTAACAAAACTTGACGTATAATATTAATAAAATTAGAAGCTAAATTGTAAGTAATGATATTTTGCAAATGTAACACAAATATAACATGTCCGTCAAATATATTTTTGCAAAAGATACAAATCAAAATTACAACGTTATTAATAATACTCTAGACACACACATACACCAAATGACCACTGCAGGAGTCGCTGTACTGCTGCAGGTAAGGCAATGACGCGCGCATCATTGTTCACCGTTCCTGTTGAAACATGTTCGTCTGCTGCCGGCTGGCTTATCACAGTAGTAAACTACCGTACTAAATAGCCGTCTGATGACGTAATCATACACGGTAAAGACAAGGAAATTAATACATATTACGTGTTTTGCTGACAATGAAAATCATCCTAGTACAAAATTAACTTTTTATATTATATTTTGCGTTATTCCTTCCAGTCTATTTTATATCATTAGATTCTTTACCTTTTTTTAATGATTTTTATTTATTATTTTACGCAATTAGAATACTAACAATTAAACATTTTCTGTATCAGTTTTTCAATTAAATTGCAATTTTTTGTAGATCTCCACAAAAAAAAAAAAAAAAAATTTTTTTACGACTTTTCAAATAAAAGTACGGTATTACTTTCTCTCGTACGGTGACAGTTGCGGGTGAAGTGAAATTGAATTTTCTGTAGGTTTTGAGGTATGAGGATTACGAAAATACCATTCATGTATAAAATTTTGTGGCTGAAAAATCTCAAAAACTATCAGATCAATTTCAATGAACCTTATATATGTTGTAGTAGTGTATTTGAAATTGTGCATGTGAAAATTTAATGGTGGTTAGTTAAATCGTTCTCAGTTACGCTCAATTTAAATTCGATAAGACAACATTACTTCATGTTGACTGATTAATAATTTTGGTAATTGTGAGCCTGAACGTCCTCAATCTTAATCTTTTTTTAAACTGAAGTATATTGAAAAATACATTATATAATTGATAAAAACACAAGTTTCAAAAGTCGGAAGAATGAAATTACCTCATTATTCTTCCTCAGAATCTGTAATGGCAGAAGCATTGTTATCAGTTATTTTAGGTATCTCCATCATGTAGTCAGGATACAGTGAAGCAAGACTGGATCATAAATGATATACTCGGGTCTTGTAGTCCCTGTATTTTCTTTTGAAAAAGAACTCTGAGAGATGCCCGTGCAAGTGGTGCTTACAATTTCCTACCGAGGAACGTTTGAACGCACTTCTCGCCACGCACTCTCGATTGTCTGTGTTTGAGCTCCCGTATCCGGATGTATGAAATTATATTTGTGGTTCATCGCTAAATGATGGTAGCCCTCCTGTTGCAAACAATTATATGTTTTCTAGCAATCGCTAACAATTATTGTAACGGGAAGAAATATACTTTTGTATGATAGGCAATAAGGTGGTGTGTGTGGCAACTGGTGTTGCTAACTCTACAAGGTATTATATTGTTAAAAGTAAAAACTGTTATAATTGATTTGAGAAAAAAGATCTGAAACAGTAATTTGGATTTACAGGTGTTCAAAGAATATCGGTTAAACGGGACACCTACTGAAAGTCTATTGTTTGCGTATATAAAAATAAAATCACCTACACTTGTAACTTATCGTATACAATTTTTATTTTTAACGTTAATCAGAAAAGATTAGCGAGCGAAGCGAGCGTAGGTTATGTTTTATTAGATTATGTTGATTTTGTGTAATGACGTATCGTGCACTACATCAATATAACCTTCATTCTTTTTCCTGTTTAGCCTCCGGTAATTACCTTACAGATTACCTAGTCATCTATTTCTTTTTTTCGTCCCGAAAGGTAAGTTGGCGTATCTTTTTAGCATCATAACATAATTACTGCTCAGTCACAAGGATATCAAAGGGATTAATACCAGAAATAACAAGGACCGCCTCTTGAAAAAGTCCTGTAGGCACCAATCACAGACAACAATAGGAGACGCTGGCCTCTCAACAAAATATTCGTATAACATTTTTTTCTTCATCATCCGGACCCCGGTACGGAAAGAAACATCCGACACCCCCTCCGTTCATAGCCCTTATGAGTTTTACCGATAAAAGTAAATGAATTTATTTGTTAACAACTTGATACTTATTTCATTGGATTCATTTGATAAAACGAAAATCTAAAATCGTCTAGCCAGTGTTCTTTGTGCTTTAAATATTGCTAACGACCGCGAAATTAATTACCTTACTTGTTGCATTCACATACATATTTTACATGAAAGATATGCATTGACCTACACATCTTTAACTGATTAATATATGTATATGTATCTTATCTTTATTAGGTTTTTCTTATCTATAAATATCATACACTAACTATTAAATTAATGCATCTAGCTTCAAATTTTTCAATTCTTATTGTACGTTTTAACAGGATTTTTCAATTGGTCGTAGACTTGAAGTGATACACGAATATATCAAAAATATAAGAATATTGTCACAGATTTCTGATTTTAACATGTATACATATTTTTATGTATAATTCCAGCATCTGTTAGATAGATTTCATAAGAAAGCTACCTATTGTAATGCGTACCATGATTCGACTTCCGACAATTTTCGACATATCTTCGCGTTAAACAGCCCCCAGAGCCCAAAACCACCGTCAGCTTAAAAGTTTATATATATATATATTTGTACATATATTTAACTTCATTTTGGATACGGTAACTGCTGTAATTTTACGCCAATCACTTTCAAATTGTTCCTTACAAATAAGACGTCCGAAAATCTTGGTCCTGTTCGTTAGCGGGCAAAATCGGACCATGGGGGTGGAAATGGGGGGAGAGCTTTTTTGAAAAAATAAAAATATTGTTATAACTTCCTTATTAAGTAAAATATTGAATTCGTTTAAAGTTCCTACTATTCTTTGGATAAGGGCCTAGAACTTACCTAAGTAAAGTTTTTGAATATCACTAACCACCGGACCAGAGAGTGGAAAATATTGGGTTTTGAAGACAAACAAAAATCATACCACCCTTAATAAGCACAGTACTGAATCGGTTTAAAGTGGTCTTTAGTAATCTAAACATTACCTAAAACGTTTGTTTGAAATAATCTTTGATATAACTTACGGCAAGGTATGACCAAAATATTTCTGGAATCGTAAGAAAATGGGGCTTGTCGTATGCTAAATATGTGGAACTTTTTTTCATATGCAACCGTTGTCGTATTGAATAAATTTGAAGTTTTTTTAACTTTTAGGTGAAAATCTTTTTTATCCCCTACTTAGCATCAGTGAAATCTACCTCCGCCTACCGGCGTACCGAAAGTGTTTTTTTATTTATTTGTATTTTAGAAACAGTTTAACATAAAATCATGAAATTTGATTTATTAGCTTATGTATTTAAGGGAATTGATATCATTAATTTTGCTTTTTAATTTAAAATTAAAATAATTGTAAAATAATGTGGGAGTTTCGTTTTGAAGTGAGATTTAGACATCACAATGAAAATTTTGTTTATATGAATTTTTTTATTTAACAAATTATTTAGCAAAGTATAATAAGAACCGTAAGTAATATTCTCATCCCTTTTCAGACAGTGTAAAATTTTGTTTCAGCTTAAAACATCCAAGCTTCGTTCTTCCAAAAATCTTCTACTCTGCAGGTACTCATTAATTAGTTATGTGTTATTTCATCTAGATAATATGACCCGTACTTTCAAGATATTTAGGTAAGATAGGTGCTACCCATACTTTGAAAAATTCTTGAGCTTACCTAAATGTAGAATTTATTGATCTCGTGCTGCGATCCCTCCGACGATAGAATATCCTTTCTCATTACTCCATCTGTTAGATGTATGCTAAGAATGTCGAGATCTGAAGTGCTAGTGTATTATTGGTGTAATCCGATATGGGACGGGGTCCGTCTTTGTAACAATTAGGTTCAAAGGCATGCCCATCTCAATTCCCCCTCGAGGGAGAACACCCGCCTTGTAACTTGTCTGGTCGCCACACCATCCCTTCCGTTCCTAGCCATGAGTGGCTTAATCGGAGAACATCTTCTTGCCCTCAAACTGATCACATTCCACAGTCGTCAGTCGGCCTTATGAGATGCCAGTGATGCTAATGCCTCGAAAGACACTCGCATCAGTAAATTCTGCTCTAGTCAAGTTTTGTCTTCAAAGAAGACATCAGACACCTAACTCTATCGCATAGCCCTCAGGAAATGCTAAACTAACAGCCTACCCCCCGGAAAATCAAAGATCTCGCACCCTTAACTCTATTACATTCATCATCATCATCACCTAAACCGTATGTACTGACTTTACAATACGATCGTTTCAGTAATTTCATGTCACGACAGCAAATTAATAAATTCAGTCAACCATGACACGACACCATTAATAAATTTAGTATCTGGAGTACTAAACAGCGAGAATAAATATCTTAGAGGACCTCAGGTCTGGTCCGTTCGGGAGCTGTGTATAACCTCTAGTCTCCCACTTCAGCTTCAACTTTGAGGACCGCTTGGATTTACAGCTAACTTGATCGCAACTAACATTTACTTATTTTCCATTTAATAAGTGCACTCTAATTCAACAAATCGCTATGATAAGTCACTAAATCGTACCTGGAAGAAGGAAAATAACATTCCCGAGCACGACCTCCATTGATATTTGAACTACTCTAACCGGGGCACGATGCCAAGCACTCGTTTCTTTCTTTCTTTTCTTTCTTTTTCCTGTTTAGCCTCCGGTAACTACCGTTTAGATAATTCTTCAGAGGATGAATGAGGATGATATGTATGAGTGTAAATGAAGTGTAGTCTTGTCCATTCTCAGTTCGACCGTTCCTGAGATGTGTGGTTAATTGAAACCCAACTACCAAAGAACACCGGTATCCACAATCTAGTATTCAAATCCGTGTAAAAATAACTGGCTTTACTAGGACTTGAATGCTGGAACTCTAGACTTCCAAATCAACTGATTTGGGAAGACGCGTTCACCACTAGACCAACCCGGTGGGTGCCAAGCACGCCTACCTCCGGGCAACCAAACTGCGCAGGCGGAACCCAAGCCACTCAGGATACTAATACTATATAAAAACCACAGACGCCAGTATACGTTATGAGGCGAAGTAAGCTAGCCGTGAATCAGCTGTGAAATAACAGCGGTAGTAACCGCAAGGAAATAAAACTCTACCAGGTCTCCTATTACTAAAAAAGGCATGGCCAATAAAACAGTTCCCAATCAGCAAACTGTGTTCCTGTCCGTTGGCATTTCGATTTGCTTAACCCTGAAATGATAATCAGGTAAACCCGGATCTTTGAAATATTTTAAAATAAAAAAGATAAAAACGTTATGAGGCGAAGTAAGCTAGCCGTGAATCAGCTGTGAAATAACAGCGGTAGTAACCGCAAGGAAATAAAACTCTACCAGGTCTCCTATTACTAAAAAAGGCATGGCCAATAAAACAGTTCCCAATCAGCAAACTGTGTTCCTGTCCGTTGGCATTTCGATTTGCTTAACCCTGAAATGATAATCAGGTAAACCCGGATCTTTGAAATATTTTAAAATAAAAAAGATAAAAATGCACTTAATAATTTTAGAAATTCCAATATTACCTAAAGTTTTCAAACTAAATGAATTATTAACTACTCAAAATGTATTTTTCATCAATTTTAGATCTTACTTCTATACTTTTTTTAAGAAATGTTTTTATAACAGCGTTTTTTTGTGAAAATTTCTTACACAAAGTTGTTTTTTAATAAGATTAAAAAACTGTATGATAATTTCGAAATGTACGTGTGTTTGTGTTTTATATTTTAAATTACCTTTATCGGTTATAAGTTGCATGTTTTAAAATTATAATTTTCCAAAGATTAACATGAAAATCATCAAATCTGAAACAAAATTATAAGAAAATATTAAAAATCAGTTTTAAGAATTAAAAATTAGTATCATGTAGCTGTTATATTACCTTTAAAGTATACGGGAATAATTTTTTATAAAAATGTATTAAAAGATTTTATTTTCTAAAAAAAACATTATTTTCATAAACAGCTATTTAATTTAAATGGCTACTTTGAAGTCTCTAATAAGGGTAGGGTAATTAACTTAAACCATGAACTTTTGAAAGAACATTTACTGAGATTTAAAATATTTTTAAAGATTTATTAATGTAATTTTTTTAATAATTAATTATTTTTATAAAGTCTCATTTCAGCCATTCTTTTTTGTAAAATGTAAAAAATAAACGATATTAGTTTTTTTTTAGATATTTATAGAAAACCTCTTGTGTTCCCTTCACTTAATATTCTATAATGAGAATTTATATAACAATTTGTATACAATATTCAGTTTCATCAAATAAAAATCGTTTTACGTAAAATTTATATGTAAATTTTCAATAACTTGGGATTATTTTTATAGATAAAATGCGAAAACATATAGCATATAATTTTGGTACAACATTAAACCCTTCGTAAATCTTTAATTTAATTTTATTCCGTCTTATATTAAAATGCGTTTTTCCTTTATCAAAATATATTAATAGAATTTTAATAATTTTTAATTTATATTCATTTTTTGAGATATTCCATTTATTTAATTTTATTACAATAATATATTTAATTGGAAAAATAATAGCGTGCTTGTATGCTACATCGCAGGACCCAGTTTGAGACAATTAGGATTTTAAAAATTCTCTTATAAAATCAATCAACCCCAATGTAATTGCTAATTCTTTTACGGCTGAAAAATAATAAGTAAAAAATAAAAAAAATAAAAAAAAAAAAAAAAAAAACGCATATTTATTAATCGACTGGTAAGGTACTTGGAATAATTGCCGATTAGCTGTTGCGATAATTGATCTGAAATTCTGAAAGTCCTTGGTTGTAAATCAATTAAAGCTAAAATCACAATTTTTATTATAAGGTGAATAAGGTAGCTGTGGTAGTACTGAAATTTCTTTTGAGGTTAAAAATTGCTGTACTGACAGAGCAGTATGGGATGGCGCATTATCGTGATGCAGAATCCAATTATCAGCAGTGTTGGCACGGACACGAAGAACTCGTTTACGAAGTCTTTCTAAAATTTCTTTGCAGAAATATAGGTTAACTTTGTCCAGGAGGCAACCGCTCTTTATGAACAATTCCCTTGGAATCGAAGAAGCACACAAGCATGCATTTCACTTTTGACTTTGACATGCGAGCTTCTTTTGGTCTGGGTGATCCCTTTCAGCACCGTTGCGAACTTTGGCGTTTTGTCTCTGGATCGTATTGAAAAAACCGACCTTCATCACCAGTGATAACACGGCTCAACAAATCTGGATTGATTTCCGTTTGGTCTAACAGATCGGCTGCTACATTTTTCCGTGTTTCTCGCTGTTGATGTGTGTGATTTTTGGGGACCATTTTTGCACAAATCTTTCTCGTACCAAGATCTTCAGTTAATATTAGACGAACCGTTTCTCGATCGATGTTGAGTTCTTCTGCAATCATTTTCACTGATAATCTTCGATCAGATCGTACGATTTCACGCACCCTGGTCAAGTTAGAATCTGTCCGTGAGGTTGATGGTCGTCCACTGCGGTCTTTATCTTCAACATTCGTTCTGCCTTCACTAAAAATTTTATGTCACCGAAAAACTTGAGCTCTTGACATAACCTCCTCTCCAAAAGCCTTCTGAAGCTTACCGTAAGTTGTCGTCGCGTTTTCACCCGATTTAACGCAAAAAGAAATGACATACCGTTGCGCAGTATTTTGCGGTTTCATTTCTGTGACGAGAGACACAAACACGTGTTCACTTATTACAGCACAAATCACGACTGAGCAGTTGGATCAATGTGCCGCTTGGACTAGAAGTAGCTTAAAGACCAAGGTCAAAGATAGTGTGCCTACGCAAGCTGCAGGGTTGCCACATCTTGCAAAGAAAAATCTGTCTCATTATTTTATTGTCGTACGTCGTATATATATATATTGTTTTCTGATTAAAATACAATAACCACTGGATTTTTTTTCTTTTGTATCTATGGAAAATTTAAGGAAATTTTATCAGTAAAGATACAGAAGTTAAATAATATTTAAAAACTGTACTACTTTTTAAAAATGTTCGATTAAATTTTATAGAAAGCTTTAAAAATTATTAGACTATATCAATATAACTCACGCTATCATTTAATTTAAAACAATATTCCAATGAATTAAAATAAATTTGAAAGTAAATTTTTAAGGTTTTTATTTTTTTAATGAAATGTTGGTATACATTTTTTCTTGACTGTTTCCGTTTTTTATGATTTACTAGATAGGAATGCATTAAATGATATATATATATTGTCATGAAATTTAACAAGAAATTTTAATAAAAGATTTTATTTGATAAGAATTAACTGAAATTTTGATAAAAACCTTTATCTAGGATCCCCGTTAAGAAAATAAATAAGGACAGGGTCATAGAAACACTGATAACTCGAAGATTTAAACATTAAGACTACATGATATTGATACGGTAAAACAGTAGTAAAATGAAAGATCAGTAAATTAATGTAAGAGTTTTTAAATAAATAAATATTAAATCACAAACCGAGTGAATACTTTGTTAATCTTCATTAGGAGAAAACAGAGATGGATAGAGTATAAATAATATAATAAAGTGAAAGAGAGAAAAGTAAGCTTGAGCGAAAGAGAAAAAGACAGAGACAGAATTAATCACATAACATCACATCAGATCTTGGTTGGAAAAGCATTGGCTTTTGTTCGCCGGTCGCTCGACATAATTATTTGCTATGGAGCTGTACGTTTCGTATACCTACCAGTACTCCTTAGTACTACGTACTTGGAGAGAAGTCATTTATTAAAGTTAAAGTCAAAGCGTTCCCTCGTATTTCAATACCCTCTCTTAGTTTTCCCAACTCGGCTTGTCTGGCCCTTGGAGAGCCAGACAGAGATAGAACGATGAAGCGAAAGAGAGCGGGAGAAATATCAGTCGGGGCGTGAATACACAGACTGCTTTCCAGTGCCGTTACTTCTCTTTCTATATATACACCTCTCCTTCTTGATCGTTCTACCTCACTTTATTCTCCTGCCACCTTGTAACTCCCAGCACAACTCTCACTCCTTCAACCCCCGATTTCCATCTTTACCAACATCACCTCCTTCTTAGGTTTAGGTTTGGGTTTTGGTCTCGGGTCTACTTCAACAATTGTAATATTAATCTTATCAGCTACTGTTCCGCTTTTCGCTCCTGGTAACACGCGAGAAGGAAATACTAGGAGGAAACTACAAGGGATATCAACCAAAATACATTCGCTGCTTATTCCTTACTCCTTATAACAGTCTACTGTACGTTGCTTATCGATAACTAAACCGCTGGTATCACACACCGAAACAAACACGAACACACCCACGCAACACATCTAAACTCCCCTTTGTCAAGTAATTATTTTGCCCTGTTAATTACCAAGTGAATTACTCTCCAGGGACTATTTATCAAAATACATTTACGCATATCCCTTGTAATATCACTTCGATTATCCAAATTTTTTTTCCACAGACAGTAATATAGCTTACTTCCAAAACCTGAATGAAATAACCTGAAAAATATCCTTATAAAATTTTCCTAAAGTTTATTGTAAATATTTTTAGTCCAGTTAAAATTGTTATGTAAAAAATCTGCTTGTATTTTACAACAGAAAAGGTTGGAGCCTTTCACTGCTACTACAACTACTACTACTACTATTGCTACTTACTTCTACATACTACTAGTGTTACTACTTTATTACTTTTACAAATAATAATAATAATTCTTGAACAATTATTATAAATAAACAATTTTTTTGTATATTTCATTCATATTTTTCTTCAAATTATCACATTTTAATTAAATTATCAAGATTTTGTTTTTAAAGTGGAATATACAAGATAAATGAATAAAATATGGAAAATAGATAAATATATCGGTTATGGATGGAATAATATACGGATAAAAGGTATTAAACTTACATTTATGCGTGTTCGTCTAGGGGTAATAAAAATATGAACAATGGAAAAGGTGTCTATACAAAAGTTATAAAAAACTTAATACATTTTAATTTTTTGGGCTTTAGAATAATAATTGTTTTTTTTTTAATAATTAAAAGATTTTACAAAAAAAATTAATAAATAAATGAAACATCTTCTTTCCTCAATAAATTAATTCATAGAGAATTAATTAATCTATGTAAAAAAGAAGAAAATTATATCTTTAATTAAAAATAATATTAACTTTTAATTTTATAATTAATTTAGCATAATATTCATTTATTCATTGTGATTCTTATATCAATAAATATAATCAATATTTTTGGTACAAAAAATGTAATTAATAATCTAATTATTTGCACGAGTGTATTACAGTTAGAATATTATTCAAATTATAGTACATTGCTAATTTACCAAATCGTCTTACAAACAATTCACAGTACATCTCCAATAGCTTAAATTTTAATAGAACAACAGGATCGCTTAATGCTCTCTGATTCAAATCATTATACATACTCGATAAGTCCCTTTGTTAAGGATTCAGATATTAACTGGCGATAAAGAGATGAGATGTATACTGCATATTCAATTCTATATACGATCGGGTCTACATAATATTAAATTCATAGGATGTTTCTAAATAGGAGAAAGGAAAAATTATAATACTGATAAATATTAAAAAGTAATTCAATTTAAATATTATATGTTATACTATATATAATACACAGATCCTATAATTAATTAATTAAAAATGATAGAGAATACAACAGATGAGGAATTTTACGAATAATAAAAAATAAACTATTCCAGTATTTATCGGAAAGGATCAAATTTTCCCCTAGAAAGACTTTTAGACCATCATTAAAAAGTAAAAACATAATACTCGTATATATACAGAGCTTTTCTAAAATGGTAGGCTGGCTATACTTTTTCGGATTTTACTTGTAAAACTAAATAAAAAAAATCCTTAGGAAAAATGGCAATTTCTACTTCGTTCTCTCCCTGTTAGCCATTTTGTTATTTTTATATAAAATTTTATATCTCAAGTTCGGATGGAGGAATCACATTAATATTTTGTAAGCGTCTTTGTAATAAAGTTTTAAAATTAGAAAAAAATCAGGACTTAAAAACTTAGCAAATTACAAAACGGCGGCCATTTTTTTATTTTTCAATCCGTTATATCTCCATATATATAAGATTTATAAAAATATATGTTATTGCTAAAATATTAAGCGTTTTATTTTGAATAAAATGGCATTTTATTTTATAAAATCGGTTAACAAATAACCGAGTTATGGCAGAAAATTGATGTTGTAATTTTGTGTCTAATTTCATGTCCTCCGCTTTACGTTCAATTCGATTAAATATCAGTTATTTTTATTTATTGTTAATTCTAATATTGTAAATTAGTATCAAATTAAATAATAATTTTCTCACAAGAAAAATTAACATTACATAATAATAAAACAATTGATATTAATTTTTCACTTTAAATTAATTTTACACAGCAACTATTACTGCTGATCATGTTAAAAATGTAAAAATGAAGCTTCTTTCAACAGGAATGGTGTTCAAAACGATCACAACCAATGTATCTAGAGCGACGAAAATTCTCATGATACCTTCCAAAGTAGCCATTAATAAATATTTTCTCTGAATATTTGGTCAGGTATTTTTAATGACCATCTTTTAGGTCCTGTCATTCTACCAAATTATTTAAATTGAGAAAATTATCTTGTTCATTTGCCGAAAATCTTTCACATTTTTTGGAACCTTTAAGAGGAAATATGTGGTTTCACCAAATGGTGTTCCAGTACATTTCATTCAATTGGTATCAGATTTCCTGCGTGAAACTTTCAATGAAAAAATGGATAGGCCACGGAGGGGCAGTGCCCTGGCCTGCCCGATCACCTGACTTAAACCCTCTTGACTTCTACCTGTGAGGCCATTTGAAACATATTGTTTATTCAATTCCAATACTCAACATTGAGTATTTTCAGCAAAGGATCCAAACTGGATTTCAAGAAATTAGGAATACTCCTGGAATTTTAGAACGGTTAAGATAATCTCTCAGAAAAAGACTGGAGACTTGTGTAATCTCTAATGGTGAACACTTTAAACATCTCTTATATAATAATATTTTGTTAACTGTTTATTTTTTTTAAAAATTGCATACCTTATGTTCTACAACAATTAAGGTAAGATTATCAGAGGTAGTTCTTTTATTTTTTTTTAAATATTAGATCTATTAATGTGAGAAAATTATTACTTAATTTGATACTAATTTACATTATTAGAATTAACAATAAGTAAAAACAATTTATATTTTATCGAATTAAACATAAATTGGAGGACATGAAAACAGACACAAAATTAGAACATCAATTTTCTGCCATAACTCAGCATTTGTTAACCAATTTAAAAAAATAAAATATTATTTTGTTCCAAATAAAAGGCTTAATATTTTATTAAAACATAAATTTTGATAAACCTTATATTTGTGGAGATATAATGGATTTAAAAATAAAAATTGTCCCATTTTGTAATTTGCGAAGGTTTTTAAGTCCTGATTTTTTGCTAATTTTAAAACTTTATTACAAACACGCTTACAAAATATTAATGAGATTCCTCTATCCGAACTTGAAATATAAATTTTTATATAAAAATAACAAAATGGCGGACAGCGCGAGAACGAAGGAGAAATTGCCATTTTTCCTAACGATATTTTTGTTTAGTTTTACAAGTAGAATCCGAAAAAGTATAGTAAAATTCTGTTATATATATATACAGAATTTTGTTTTATATATATATATAAAACAAAAAAAGTATTTATTATATGAAATAATGGCAATAAAAGTAACGATAAAGATAATAAATACATAAAATCATAGAAGGATATTATAACAAATTTATAAGCAATTTATAAATATTCGTATACAAAGTAATAATGAAAATTGTTTTTATCTTATTAGTACTCGAATTAAGTACATAGAAAAAACAATTTTTGTATCGTTCAGGAATTATTTTCTAAGAATTTACATTATTTGTTATTAATATTGTTTGTTAAACTTAATAAATTATCCAATATTGTTAAGATCTTTAATGTTTTACCATTTTTAAAGTAATTAGTGTAACTGTTTCGTTTTATAAGAGCGAGGCTTCATTTTTTTTTTTTTATTTTAGAATTATAATACCGCGTGTTTTAAAGTTATAACCATACAACAGAGAATGGCAATTTTTTTTTTAATCTTCAATCATTTGACTGGTTTCATGCACCTCTCCAAGATTTCTTATCTAGTACCAATCGATTAATTTCGGTATACTCCTTACATTCTACATCCCTAACAATCCGTTTTACATATTCCAAACGTTGCCTACCTGCACAATTTTTCCTGTCTACATGTCCCTCCAATATTAAAGCGACTACTCCAGGATGCCTTAGTATGTGGCCTACAAGTCTGTCTCTTCAACTATATTTTTCCAAATGCTTTTCTCTTCATCAATTTGTCGCTTTATCCACCCGTCTGGATTTTTAACATTCCTATAGCACCACATTTCAAAAGCTTCTAATCTTTTCTTCTCAGGTACGTCGATCGTTCAAGTTTCACTTCCATATAAAGCTACGCTCCAACCATATACTTTCAAAATGTTTTCCTGACGTTTAAATTAATTTTTGATATAAGCAATTTATATTTCTAAATGAAGGCTCGTTTCGCCTGTGCTATTCAGCATTTTATATCGCTCATGGTTCGTCCATCTTTAGTAATTCTACTTCCCAAATAATAAAATTCTTCTACCCCGTAATATTTTCTCTTCCTATTTTTATATTCAGTGGTCCATCTACATTATTTCATTACTTTCGTTTGTTCTTGCTTATTATCATGCGGTAGTTCTTCCGTAAGACTTCATCCATGCCATTCACTGTTTCTTCTAAATCTTTTTTATTCTCGGTAAGAATTACTGTATCATCGGCAAATCGTAACAACTTTATCTTTTCACCTTGCACTGTTACTCCGGTTATAAATTGTTCTTTAACATCATTAACTGCTAGTTCTATGTAAATATTAAAAAGTAAAGGGGATAGGGAACATCCTTCTCCGACTCCCTTTTTTATTACGGCTTCTTTCATATGTTCATCGATAAACTGTAAATGGTAATGATAAAATTGTAAACTGGTAAACTGTAAATGTGTGATAAACTGGTAATGATAAAATGGTAAATAAAATTGTAAATTATAAAATCTTTGAAAATCAAAAATTAACAATATTATATAAATATATAAAATATTAAATAAAAGTTAATAATATACATTGAAAATTTTGTCTTTTAATAGATAGTTAATTTGTCACGTTTCAATTTCTTTTCTTTTTAATAAACTTTAAAATTCTTACGTTTAAATTTAGCATTTGCAAATTTTATTCATACCGTTTTACTCAAAATCAAATTCTTTAACGATTTTATTTTTAAATCGTTATATATTTATTAACCAAATAACAAATTTTTTTACGCCAAACATTAAATAATGGGTTTTTCAACCCCAATTTTTTGTCTTTTACCAAAAATGTTTCAAAAACTACTAAAAATACAGTTCTGGAATTATTTTTATTCAATTTTTCAGGTCAGATTTCATAGAAAACCACTAAATTTGGGACCGAAGAATTACAGTCTAGTTTAATTTCATCGGAGGTGTAGAAATTAGGGAGAATCTTTCGTCAGCCGAAACTCGCTTACGAGGAGTTTCTGGACCTATGCTACACTTTCTTCTTTATTTTCACTAGAAGGTTTTATATATAAATGCAAACTTTGTTGTAGATCTGTCTATTTGTTTGCAACAGCATCACGCGAAAACCAACCACCAATTGACAATCTGCTTCAAAATTTTCAGGATATATTCGTGTTATCCTAAGGAATATTTAAGCCGTGGATCAAGGCCCTAACCTTCTTTGGGGTTACGACTGAAGGTATTAAAACAAAAGTTAATTCTTTTACTTCATATTATATTTCTGTCACCATGGCAATAGAAAGATAATGAAGTAAAATGACTAATTCTTTTTTCTTTAACCAATATCTGTAAAATATTTAGCATTCTAACAACTTTAAGGATAACGAACGTATCGAGGAACCAGGGGGACAGAGCTACTGGCTAGAAAAAAAAATACATATATATATATATTACGTTCTGAATATTTTACTCCTAATTTCTTTGTTTTGTTAGTATTATTAACTTCCAATTATTTTTATACGTATTAAAATTTAAAATAACTTTTTTTATTTCATTTTTAATTAAACGAAACAATAATTCATGGAAACAGTACATATCTCTACATAGGATGTTAGTAAATTATAAAGCGTGTGACTAACTCCAAGAGCACTTACCGTGAAGATCAGAATTACAGAGTTAAGGTAAAATTAAGGTAGAATAGGAAAGGTAACACAGTAAGAGAACGTGTACGGGGAGTGGATGACAGATAAAGATAGAAGGGTTGTAGGCATGGCGCAAATTGGGGCCTTATACATTAGCATAGATAGTGAATCATGTAGCAAGAGATCAGAGTTGATTATTCAAATTGTGAGGTGCAAACATTGCCATTTACCCGAGTATGGGTCAAAATTATTTAAATGAACTTCTCTCCAAAGAGAACGATAGAAAGAGGTATGGAAGAGGGGAGGAGTAAAGTCGGATGTTATAAGAGAAAGATGGAATACACAGTTATGAGTGAATACGAGAGAAATAGTAGACTAGATGGTAGGATAGAGACGGATAATACTCGACGATATCTCTTTCTCTTTCTTCCTCAAAAGGTCCATTTGGCCATCCAGTACGGTTTTGTTTCCTAGCAACGCCAGCGCAGACAGATTCATTAGGATAAAACGAGAGGCGAGTACTGAAGAATGAAAACAAAGCGAGTCCACCCTCCTCCCCCCGACCTTCGTCCCGATCCTAAAACCCCCTTTTCAACCGTACACAATTATACCAGGACTTATGCTGCGAAAATATTCAAATAACCTACCCTAGCCAACGCAACGTTACCGTCCCTAAGCTTTACCGCATCCTCTTTCCTCCCTACGATTTCACCACCTACCCTTTCTCATGAAACCCCCACCCTTACACGTATTCTTACTCTAATCACTTCTGGAATCCACTTTTCCATATTCTGAATTACATTTTCTAAGAAGAACAAGTAAAATGCATTTGACGAGCGATACAATTTCAATTTAATATTTTGTACAATATGATGTACAAAATCTTTCATTTAATAAAGGATTAAACGATAAACGTGA
Organism: Lycorma delicatula; assembly: GCF_047948215.1. Classification (NCBI taxonomy): domain Eukaryota; kingdom Metazoa; phylum Arthropoda; class Insecta; order Hemiptera; family Fulgoridae; genus Lycorma; species Lycorma delicatula. The sequence goes on along the minus strand of NC_134464.1, from coordinate 99,185,345 downwards.
AGTATATTTGATGAAATTCCTGTTTTCTTTCTTTTATATAAATAAAAAGAGAAAATAAAAATATAAAGATTACGAAGACTAGCTTAAAAGTAAAAGACGTTTGTATGTGTACACCGTTTAATATGAAAATATTAAAATTGTAATATTACTCTATTTCTATACCGCTGAGACTTTTGTCGTAGTGTTTTACGAATTAAAAAATATCCTAATGAAACTAATTTGTTTTTTTTTTATAACTTCTTTTCAATTTATTATTACTAGAGATTAGCTTAACGTACTAAAATTCCGTTAATTTTTATTTACGTGAAAAGCTGTAGGAGTTTAAAGTATATGATGGATAAATTACTACCCGAATTTCTCCAGGATAAAATATGTATCACCGCTATATAATGTGGGTACATGTTCAGTGAAATACAACGCTCTTTGACAATCAACAAAATAGGTATAAAGGAAATATTTTTTTGTTTAACAATTGATTTTAACTTTCTCATTAATCGTTCTTTATTGTGACATGAATTCAAAATCATTTCAGTAAGATCGTAAGCCATCAAATTACGAAAAGATTTTATTTAAATTTTCGTAATTTGACCGGTAGCTAGGGTAGGTGTTACTGCCGTTTTAGTCGAGTGGAGAATAAAAAATTAATAATCTTCATATATATTGTATATACATGAAGCACATCAAATCTTTCCATGCATATTTCATAGGCATTTGGATGGAGTTTTCCGTTTTTCCATTATATGGTATCCAAAATACAGAGATGTTATAGCTTAAATTTTACCAATATTTTTTTTGAAAATATTGAGATAAACAATTTTAAATCCGAGATAGAGAATTAAAAATTTGTTTTTTCATTTTTTTTTTTTTCATTACTAACGAGCTTATTAAATTTGTACTGGTAATTAAGAATCATCCATCACTCTTTGTCATACTGTTCCAAAATATTTTGCACATTTTTTTTTTCATTCGTCTTGATTATTTTATGCGTCAAAATTATTATTTAACATTATTTAAAAATTAAAAAAATCACCTGTAAATGATACGGTACAATGAGAAAACGACAAACAATACCAAAATAAAATAATAATGGTTCTTAAGTCCTCCATATTTGTATTATACTTAAATAAGAAAAATTATTCAAGGGTCGTTATTTTCATGAGTTGTCAAACTAATTTTTTTTTACGAATAGAACCAATAATTAAATGAAGTTTATTAATTTTTAATCATAAAACCAACTAAATTAATTTCTTTAATGCAATACAATTTTTTAATTTCTTTTGTGACACTTTCAATAATACTAGAGTTGCATGATTTCTACTTATAATTACCGAGTTTCTTTTTAGTTAAGACTATGCGTCGTCGATGGTGTTTCTTCATTTAACGTACCATCGTTTTTTTCTTATCGTTCAATTGTGTAAAGTAGATCCTTTCTTGTATGTGCACTGATTATTTAGATTTTTTTTAATATCAGTATTCTGTGATTTGTTTTTTATAGTTTATTGTTATAACAATACCCATCCAAAGGGTTTATTATAATATAATAATATTTAAGATTAAATGAGAAGAACATTTTAAAAATAAATTTTATAAAAATAAAAAAATAATTTCAAAACATAATTTTCTTTAAAAAAATAATAAATAAATAAAAATAAACGAAAAAAACAATTCGTACTAAAAAGTAAAAAATAATTTTCAAGAAAATTACTTTTAAAAACTGGTTTACTTATCCGTGATTAAAAGGAATAGCGTGAGGGTACTCTAATTACTCATATAAAGTCGTATATGTGGTTGCAATAAAAGAATGGTTTAAAATTTTTTCTATTTTCTATATTTTAGCCACAATTAAAGGAGATTATTATCAAATTTTATATTAATCTTTTACCTGTTAATTTTGAATTGTCAAATTCTTCATCAGAAGTGCAACAAGAAATCTAACTGCTAAGGTAAAAGTATCTTTATCCTTTGGCAAAGAGCATTAGATTTTCAATTAATTTTTTTTTTTAATTTAAAGTATTTAAATTAATAAGTGAGATTTTACTTTTAGTTGTTTTAATTCTTTACCAAATAAAAAAGTATATGTATGCTGTTTTATGCTAAATTATAACCTGGAAACTAGTTTCTACTATTATAAACAATACCAGTTACTTAAAACTAATCAGATGATTATATAAATTTTAGAACGTAAATTTACACTAAAAATACAGTCATAGTCGTGTCCGATCCTTGGCGATTTCAATTCCTTGTAATTTTCCTAACAGATCTTTACGAGTGATTTTCCATTGCCTTTCCAGTGCTGTTAATTGAAACCCAGCCACCAAATAACACCGGTATCAAATCCATAGAAAATCCTTATAAAAACCTTTACAAGGACTCAAAACTTAGAACTATAGGCTTCGAAAATCAGCTGATTTTGCAATGACGAGTATAACCAACCACTAGACTAATCCGCGCGGGTTAGTCTAGTTATATTAAAATCCGCTTCAACAACACATGATCTACTCATATTGAATCAACAATCAAAATCAATCGGATTGATAGCTACATATTCAGCTCTATTCCTCAAGGAATATATATGTTTTAGGTGAATCGAAAAATCAGGCTCATGCAATGCACTCGGCTAATTGGAAATTATAAATATAATTTAACCAAATTTAACCTATGCTCGCTAGTTAGGTTAGCTAACGAAGCGAGCGTAGCCGGCTTCCGTGGCGCGAGTGGTAGCGTCTCGGCCTTTCATCCGGAGGTCCCGGATTCGAATCCCCCGGTCAGGCATGGCATTTTCACACACGCTACAAATCTTTCATCTGTTCGGTGGTTAAACAAAAAACAAAAAAAGCAAGAGTAGGTTAAGTTTGATCAGATTATATTTATAATTATTAACAATAATACATAAACAATAATGCAATAATATTGTATTCTATTTTACAATTAGCCGGGGGCATTGTACTAAGTCTGATTGTTTAATTCGCCTATGACACACACATATATATATATATATATATATATATATATATATATATATATATATATAAAATTAATTATTACATTACAAATGTAATATAATTACATGTAATTATTAAATTACATTTGTATTACAAATGTTTTATATGTAAAATAAATAAATATACGAAATTAACAATGGAATATTGTATTGTCATTCGATTACATCGATGTGCAATATTTCACCATTTTATGACATCGGGAAGTGAGTTTAATTGAGGACACGGTTGAAGAAAAAAAACGTAAGTTATAGAAAAGCATGTAATTAACAAAAATGTGATGTGGACAACACATAACTTCTTTGTACGCCTATTAAATTACTTTTTTTTTTTAAATGAAAAGTACATAAAACTTTATTTTATTAATAACTTTAGATATTTTTTCATATTTTTTTTACTATTATTATTGAATTATTATTTATCGTATTTTTTTCCAATCAGAGGTCAATAATTAATAAATTTAAAAAAAGGAGATGAAGTCTGAATGTGCCTTCCCCTTATAATATCCAAATATGTCATTAATTAAAATTTCATTTGGCTATAACTTTGGAACCAGTGAAAATAAGTACCACTTATTATACATCGTTGAAAAGCTCTCAACAAGGGCTTATTCCTACATTTGAGAAAAAGTAAAAAATCCAATTTCTTTGGCTTTTGAGCTTCTTTGGACACTTTTAGTTCAGTTGATTCCAATCAAAAAATGAGGTGCACAACTAGATATTACCACAGTCCTTAATCCAAAATTTCAACATCCTACGGCTAATCGCTTTTGAGTTATGCGAGATACGTACGTACGTACAGACGTCACGCCGAAACTAGTCAAGATAGATTCAGGAATGGTCAAAATGGATATTTCCATTTAAATCTGAAAATCGAAATTTTTTGCGATCACAATACTTCCTTTACTTCGTACAAGGAAATAAAAGTTATATATAAGGATATTGATTAATTAAATTTCTCAGATTAAGAAGATAAAAATTAATGATAAATTACAACGGCTTAAAAATTTCGTAATTATGGAATGAAAGAATATTTAAAACAGCACCTATGTATTCGATTTGGTACGCTATTAGGCATAACCCAGTTTGCGAAATTATCAATAAAAAAATATTACATAAAAATACTTTTAAATATATAGAACTTAAATATTTGTCCGTAGAAGCATAATGAATTAATAATGAATAAAAAGTTAATTAAACAATTATTTTATTTCGAATTGATATTTATAAAAAGTTTATTTGTTAATTTTTTAACTTAAATTTGTTGACAAGATTACTACGTTAACAAACTTTCTTCAGTGTTTGTTAATGATATAGAATAACTTAGGCTCAATTAAAAACTAAAATTTCGATCACAGAATTAAAATACTGTCATCTGAAAGAGAATTTAAATAATTAGAGTCTAAGACGTATACATTATTGTAATACATGGGGCTTTTAATTTAAATTAATTTTTTTTAAATGTCTTACAATCTTATAAAAATTAAATTGATTAATACAAATTTTAAGAAAACTGTTTTTTTTTTTTTTTTGTAATAAAACCTGTTCTTTAAAATTAGATCAATTATTTTTCTCATTGTAATTTTAAACGTAACACTTATTGTTTTGAAAAACATGGAAAATTTATATCAAACCCATTGTTACCCGAAGCACAGAATGACTATTAAAAACTCCCCGCCTCCCAAAAAAGAAATAATTTGTGGTGATGATAAATCTTTGAACGAGCAATAATCAATTAAGTTGATCAAAATAATCAGTCAAAGGATTTTAAATTATTTTTTTGAAAAATGTAACTTTCAATAATATTTAACCATCAGTTTGTTTGATAAATGTTCAAAACCTCAAATTAAAATTTATTTTGCCACTCGAAAAATAAACATAAAATGGAATCAAAAATACATAATTTTTTTTTACGTTTGGATATTTGTAGAATATCGATTGAAAATTAACTTAAGTCTAAATTCTATTCGTTTGGATGATATTTCAATAAAAATAAGCAACTAATCAAAAAAATAATAATTATAAAACCTGAGAAAATAATATAGATAAAATAAACCAAGATTTTTTTTAAGCAATGCATACAAGACAAACTGTAGTAGATAATTGACACGTGGATAATAATTAACCACATTTATTCTGTACTGATTATTATCATCATCATCATTTATTTTTAGGCAACTCCCTTGCACCACATCCGTCCAATTCCTATCTAAACTTCTAACTTTCTGATATCTCATATTTCCTTTTAAATCGTCTTTTTTTTCATGCTTCTCTTTTTCGCGCCTTTTATAAATCTCCTTGGAAGATTATTGTGATCAATCCTCCTGTTTCATGGTATGTTCCAACAGTTGGCTTTCCTGTTCTGAACTTTCCTGGTGTGGTAATTAATATTAATACGGTAAATAGTAAAGAAATATTTAAATCATAAAAAAAAAAATAATAATAATAATAATAACAATAAAAATGCATAAAATTATGCAATAAATTTTTCAGTACATAAAATGCTATACGTATAAAAGAAGATGTCGTGAGGAAATCATAATCAGTGTCCAGCAAAAACTAATGAAGATAAATTAATGAAAATTTGTATACATGTTCTTCTTACCGTGTAAGTGCATATTAAGAAAGATATATTTGATATTCCGAGTTTATAGGGTTAAAATAAAATTTACTACTTTTTTTTATTTTTCAGTAACAAATGAAGATATCAACATGATTTTTGGTGTGTTTAATCTTCATGTGAATATCTAAAAATCAATTTCTATATTACTTGAAATTCGATCTTGAAAGAAATGAAGAAAGTTAAAAAACAATAAATGAAAATTTTCCCGATTTCCTACTATACTAAACGACATATTCACTCGATTTGGGCTTGCATATCTGTTTAAATAAATATCTAAAAACAATTTTCAGGTTTTTTGAATTTTAATATTGTAAGGGATAAAAAATATAAATGTTTTTTACCATTTTGCCGTTTTATTTTTCAGCTATTTAATCAATTTTTATAAGATTTGATAACATTGTGATGGTGATCTACGTTTGCAATTCTGATTATATATTTCGCGATAAAGCCGCGACGGGAAATCTAAAAACCATTTGGTGGTTCCTGTACTTATCAAACTGTTCCTCTGAAGAAATTACAATACACTGTTAAGTTTTTATAAATTGAACTGGCTTTAATTTTTATAATTTATATTCTCACAAGCATAAGATTAACAAACAAAGGGGTTTAGGGGATAGAGTCCTGTGTGTAGACGGGAAGAACAAGCGAAGAGCGAGTCCTGCCCGGCTAAACATCCCCTGACCACGACGGGAAACATAACCACATAACGCGGGCAAAGCCGCGACGAGGATGCTGGTTTATATATATATGTATATAATTATAAAAAATGAGAAAATAATATAGAAATATATATATATATTATACAAAATAAATTATCACGCATAGGTAATAAATAAAATATTTCATCAGTAGGCTCAATAAGCTAAACTTCTGTTTAAATAAAAATTCGTATACAGGGCAAACAGAGCGATTCAAATAAAGATATTAAGTATACATAATAATACTAGTATATTTAAAACGACATAGATTCAGAATTTACTAATCACCTTACAAAAATATATTCCAAACACAATAATATCAAAAATCTGATGTGGACACCACATGACTTCTTTGTACGCTTATTAAATTACATTTTTTTTTCCTAGACGCCCGACCGTCTAGGAAGAAGCTTCATCCCCTGGATCCTGACTCATTCGTTATCCTCATTGTTGTTAGAATATTAAATATTTTATAGATATTCATTAAAAAAAAAAAAAAATCATTTTACTTCATTATATTTTTGTTGCCATGGTGACAGAAATATAATAATAAAGTAAAAGAATACTTTTTTCTTTAATTCACAAATTCACTTCCGAGGGGATTAGAACTTCAAAATGTTGCTTAAAACCTTCCCTGGGATAACCCAAATGTATCCTGAAAATTTGAAAGCAATCGGTTGACTGATTCTCGCGTGATGCTGTTGCAAACAGACAAATTTTCGCAATTACTTGTATGATTTTTAAGTTGTCATTTTTAATACAGCTCTAACCCCACTATTTTCCTTTTTTACTCCTCAAATGTAATTTTAGATAAATCGTTCGTATCACGAAGTATAAATCGTTCGAACGGATCAATCCTTTCGGGCGCTTCCATTTAAAATAAAAATCTGATGCGGACACCACATGACTTCTTTGTACGCCTATTAAATTACATATTCATATTTTTTGCTGCAGTTCATTTAAACTTATTTCATTTGAAAGTGAGATAAGATCCTCCTATTCTTTAATAAAGTGGACAGTTACACAATTTCATTGTGGTGGACACCACGTTGCATCAATTTTTTTGTGTCTATCAGCATTTTATATTAATTTTGTTTCACGCCTGTCAAGTGGTGTAAATGAGAACATGTCGAATCCGTGCATACATAACCATGCACACATGGTTCGAATCCGACATATTTAATTTTTTTTTTTTTTAATTTAAATTATTGATTTATTAGTAATGATTAACCTCTGTAAAATTTTTTGATTAAAATTAAAATATATAAAATTTTATTTTACGGATAACTTCTGATTTTTTTTTCATTTCTTTTTTTTATTTAAATTTTTTTTCAGTCAGAGGTTAATAATTATTAATAAATCTAGGACTTATTACTGGAATTACGAAAAAGTAAAAAAAAAAACATATTCTTTGGATTATTGGCTTTTTTTTTGGATACTTTTGATCCAGTTGATTGCAAACAAAAGGAGAAGTGCGCAACTAATGTTACAACAGTCCTAAATCCAAAATTTCAACATTCTACGGGTAATCGTTTTTGAGTCACGTAAGATACATACATACGTAGAGACGTCACGCCGAAACTAGTCTAAATGAATTCAGGGATGGTCAAAATGCATATTCCGTTGAAATATGCAAACCGAAATTTTTCGAGATCACAATACTTTCTTTACTTCGTACAAGGAGGTAAAAAGAACTAAAAAATTCTACAATTACAAAAATTTAATACACATTTTTTTACTAAATTTTTAATACGTGTTGTTTCAAATGAAAAAAAAACTGCCAGTAATGAATTTCTTTGTAACACAGGGAAACGAACAAAAACGTTGCGCCAGTCTTTGATAAAAAAATATTTGTATGCAGATGTAAACTTTGAGTATAAAAATAAATTAAAAAATAAATAAATAAATTTGGTTTGGTTAATACTAAAATAATTTTCTTATACAGTATAAAGGCCTAATAAAAATAAGTAAAAAATTCTATTGAGAAATTTACCTAAACAACACTCGTGTACCGTTTCGGTCTTTGTTTGTTTACTATAAACAATCAACGTAACTATACGTAAGCAAGTAGGGTACTTTTTTTAAAAATATAATCGCTAAAAGTAGTTATATTTTTATAAACATTATAGGTCATAAATAGGTCTTATTATGACCAACTGCTATGCATGTGCGCGTAATACTAGTCCAGGTGTTTATTTTCGTTTAAACTGGTTCATCAAGAGAATGAATGTACGAGTGACATTTGTGACCCTTAATTCGACCGGTCATAACAAACTACATATAGAATATGTGATGAGATATTTTTGATATACAGTCGCTGTATATCATATTAAACATATGTTGTCAACAAAGTAATCAGTCAAAAAAATGATTTTTTAAACCACAAACCAATGAAATATATTCTGTTTTACTCCATCAAATTTGAATAAAAAATAACTTCATTTATAAGGGATCACAAACGATCTATTAAAGATTTAATTTTATATATAAATAATATTTGCGTTTCAAAAAGTAAATGTATATTTACAATCTTAATTTCTTGTTGTTTTTATGGATTTTTGTTAGTATTATTCAATTAACGAAACTAGTTAAAGATCTAAAATTTAATTTTTGATAAAAAAATTTATTTCCTTTATTCTTGATCTTTTGAAATTTTTTAATAAAATTATATTTTAAAAATAATAATAAAAGTCTCTTTCAGTATAAATGGGGTAACGCGCTTTCGAAATTTCAAAAGTTGTAAAAAACTGTGAAAGTTGTTCACAATTTTATTTTTGTCGGTTAATTTTTTTAAATTCATCCTAAGCATATGAAAAAAAAAAAAATATATATATATACAGAATGTCCCATATAAAACGCATCCCATCAATCACTCATCCATAAAATTTCAAAAGTCAAGCTTACTACCCTACTCGTTACTGAAATGGACTCGTTCAACATCTGAACATCGCGGCGACGCAGTAGAACACTACCGACAGTAACAACAATGCAATCATAACGTTCAGTGTATTGCTAGAGACAAGATGATGTTTTCGCTAGATGAACGTGATTTCATTGTTGAGTCGTACTTCAGTACGAAATCAGCGGTTGCAGTGCAAGATTTGTTGCGCCATATGTACCCAGATAAACCAGCTCCTAACAAAACATCAGTATTAAGATCAGTCGCAAAATTTAGAGAGACCGGTTCTGTTAATAATAAGGAACACAAAAGATCTACGTCAGTGTTGAATACAGATACAGTCGCTGAAATTAAAGACCGATTACTCGCCTCGCCAAATAAATTGATCGGACGTTTGTCTGCTGAAATTAATTTGTCTAAATCAACCGTTCATCGGGCGACCAAACGATTACAATTACGACCTTATCGCATTCAAACGGTTCATCGATTTCTTGAGCCCGACAAAGAAAAACGGCTACAATATTGTCAACGGTTCCGTCGATTTCTGCGTGAGGGAATTAACGTTATGGATTCGTTATTTTTCACAGATGAAGCACGGTTTCATTCGGATGGCTACGTAAACAGCCAAAACATTAGAATTTGGAGCACTGAAAATCCCCACGTTTATCACGAAAAACAATTACACCCGCAGAAGTCGGGCGTGTGGTGCGCGATATCGCGGAAGAAAATAATCGGTCCTATTTTTTTCCAGTACACCATTAATGAAGAACGATATTAGGATATTTTATTTCGGTTCATTGCACTCATGGAAGAGGAAGACAGACACTGCCGGCTACAACATGATGGTTCAACATCGCACTACGCAGGTTCAACTTCTGATTTCGTCGAGGAATTCTTTGGTAATCGTGTTATCGGTCGAGGCTTGTGGCAACCAAGATCTCCAGATTTGACTGCGGCGGAATTTTTTCTACGGGGTTACCTCAAAGAAAAAGCCTACAGCAACAAACCACGAACACTTGAACGATTGAAAGTCAATATTGAACAAGCTGTATTAAATATCCAGCCACAAACTTTGAAAAAAGTTGCAAGAAACGCTGTAAAAAGAATTGAAGCTTGTATTCAAGAATATGGCGGCCACTTCCAACATTTACTCTAAATGTAAGGTAATGGATGGTAATAATAAAAATTACATTTACATTTACACATGCCATTTTATTATTTCAATACCTACCAATATAAGGTTGGGTTAGTTTTATATGGGACCCTGTATATATATATATATATAAAGGGAGTCAGATTTAATTAAAAAAAAGAATAATTTTTATTTGGTAAACTGAATCCTGAAAGAACAAATTCCAAAAGTGCATACAGATAAATATTTCAAATAAAAATATGGCAAAGATTTCAACCGTACAAATTATTACATGTTGTTAAAATAAATTCATTCTGCAAGTTTCGATATAGTGCGTTTACCGTACCTGCGCTATCCCATAAAAACAGACCTAACTCCCGGTAATTATAAAATTTTATCTAGTCGGCAATAAGTTTTGTTTAGCATGCAAAGTAAACATGAAAATCAGATGCAATCTTATGTTTAATTTATAGAAAAATGTAATTATTATACTTATTGAACTCTGAAACATAATATATTTGTGCGCATATATAACGCGCACGTTACGATAAATCGCTTTCCTATTTACAAAAATTTAATATTATGGAAAATAAAATTTTTAGTTAAATATTTTTTAATTATCGGACAGATAAAGTGCTATTTCGATAAATGAAAAATAAAAGAAAATTCACATTATTTTCTAAATTTTATTCTTTTAAAATATGCGGCTACTGCAATAATGTAATAATTGAATGGAGATCAAAATTTCAGCTTAGAAAACAGCTCAAGATGTCACTATACAAAAGAATTACTCTAAAATTACAAACTTTTCATTATTTTGAATTGTTCCACTAATTATAGTTTTCTTGAAAAAATTACTTCTAAATTTTTTTGAGAAAATATTACATTTATAATAAATTATTAAAAATTATTTCATCGTTAAAAATTAGTCTTCCAGAAAAGTACGAACAATTTGATGTAATATTTTATTAAATTCGTTAAAAATAATTACACCTTTAGCTCCTAAATTTGTAAAAAAAAATTCAATTAAATCTCTGACAATTTGACAGTAATTTATACAATTTTTAGATGTAAATATGAGGTTAAAATGAAACTTTATTTTTTTAATTTTATTTGCAAAAACAAATGCGTTTTGGAATAGGGTGGAGCTCAGAGGAATAGGTTCTGGCTGCTGAGTCCTCCCACGGCATTACATAACATCCGGGAGAATGCGGTCGACAAAACCTATTTCCCCCGAGTAACAGAAGAGACCAAGACATCTTAACTCGGCTAAGGATTGGACACACCAGGATTACACACGCTCATTTATCTGGCTCTCCTCAGAAGATCTGTGAGACTTACGAAGTCAAATGGTCCGTGCACCATCTGCTCTTTGATTGCCCAATCTTTGAAACCATTTGACAAAACAGATATGATATTTCTACTAAACCGGAAATTAGGTATAAAACGTCTGTTGCGGTTCCTCTCCTGCAGGGGAATGAACAATACAATTTAGAGGTTTTTGTCTAATTTATGTATTTTAGGTTGTATTTATTGTTGTTAATTGTCTATGTTTATTCTTTATTGTTCCTGTTTCTTTATTTTTTATGATTTTTGTTGTTTTATGTAACACTACAGTGTTACTTCAGTCGCTAATGATTGTAATTGTTGATGCGACTGCAAATAAAAGCATTAAAAATAATGCGTTAGTAGTTAACATGCGGTTTGACGATCATTTATTCTTGGATTCGATTATCGAGAAGGGTCTGACATTTTTTTCACCTATGATTTCATTCATAACCTCATTTTCCCGTATGAATATGTGCAAAAGAATATTCCAGTTAATATAGTTAAAAGAAAACGATATTTTTTCTGTACTGGAGTTGATTTAAACACCTTTCAAACTATTATTTCATGAGAAATTTTGCTGTAAATTATAATGCTTGTTTACTTAATGCAGTAATACAGTTATAGAGTTATAGTATAAAGTTATCATTATTGAATAACTCTTATAATTATTATTATTGCCCAATAACAAACTTAACTGGATAAACGTTTGCTTAAAACTGCGTTCTAAACTTCAGTAAATACGATGATAAAAAAATACATTCAGATGAACCAAGTTTTAATAAATATTAATAAAAAAAAAAGACGCAAACGTTTTACGTTGCTCAGAATTGATTTTTTATCAAAATATTTTTTCCGTTTCCTGTAAAGCTGGAGTTTATTAATCCGATTTTTCAACGTAAACTTTTTTTTTTTGTCTTCAGTCATTTGACTGGTTTGATGCAGCTCTCCAAGATTCCCTATCTAGTGCTAGTCGTTTCATTTCAGTATACCCTCTACATCCTACATCCCCAACAATTTGTTTTACATACTCCAAACGTGGCCTGCCTACACAATTTTTCCCTTCTACCTGTCCTTCCAATATTAAAGCGACTATTCCAGGATGCCTTAGTATGTGGCCTATAAGTCTGTCTCTTCTTTTAACTATATTTTTCCAAATGCTACTTTCTTCATCTATTTGCCGCAATACCTCTCCATTTGTCACTTTATCCACCCATCTGATTTTTAACATTCTCCTATAGCACCGCATTTCAAAAGCTTCTAATCTTTTCTTCTCAGATACTCAGATCGTCCAAGTTTCACTTCCATATAAAGCGACACTCCAAAGATACACTTTCAAAAATCTTTTCCTGACATTTAAATTAATTTTTGATGTAAACAAATTATATTTCTTACTGAAGGCTCGTTTAGCTTGTGCTATTCGGCATTTTATATCGCTCCTGCTTCGTACATCTTTAGTAATTCTACTTCCCAAATAACAAAATTCTTCTACCTCCATAATCTTTTCTCCTCCTATTTTCACATTCAGCGGTCCATCTTTGTTATTTCTACTACATTTCATTACTTTTGTTTTGTTCTTGTTTATTTTCATGCGATAGTTTTTACGTAGGACTTCATCTATGCCGTTCATTGTTTCTTCTAAATCCTTTTTACTCTCGGCTAGAATCACTATATCATCAGCAAATCGTAGCATCTTTATCTTTTCACCTTGTACTGTTACTCCGAATCTAAATTGTTCTTTAACATCATTAACTGCTAGTTCCATGTAAAGATTAAAAAGTAACGGCGATAGGGAACATCCTTGACGGACTCCCTTTCTTATTAGGGCTTCTTTCTTATGTTCTTCAATTGTTATTGTTGCTGTTTGGTTCCTGTACATGTTAGCAATTGTTCTTCTATCTCTGTATTTGAACCCTAATTTTTTTAAAATGCTGAACATTTTATTCCAGTCTACGTTATCGAAAGCCTTTTCTAGGTCTATAAACGCCAAGTATGTTGGTTTGTTTTTCTTTAATCTTCCTTCTACTATTAATCTGAGGCCTAAAATTGGTTCCCTTGTCCCTATACTTTTCCTGAAACCAAATTGGTCTTCTCCTAACACTTCTTCCACTCTCCTCTCAATTCTACTGTATAAAATTCTAGTTAAGATTTTTGATGCATGACTAGTTAAACTAATTGTTCTGTATTCTTCACATTTATCTGCCCCTGCTTTCTTTGGTATCATAACTATAACACTTTTTTTGAAGTCTGACGGAAATTCCCCATTTTCATAAATATTACACACCAGTTTGTATAATCTATCAATCGCTTCCTTACCTGCACTGCGCAGTAATTCTACAGGTATTCCGTCTATTCCAGGAGCCAGGAACGTAAACTTAACTGCTTTATTAAAGTAAAAGTTACGATGTAACTTAATACACCTACAAGAGCATCTACTGTACATGTTAAAAATAAAATAATAATTTTTTTGACAAATAATTTATGTTTTCAAAAAATTTTGAAATAAAATGAACAAGATATTTTTTATGTATTTCAAAAATTTTGCTTTTTTCTTAATTTTTTTTTATCGATCTAAACGCTCAGGTTTATTTTATCAAAATATTTCAACGGATGTAATTTTCAAATGCAATTTGAAAGAACATTTTTTTATGGAAAAATTGTTTACTATTTGAACTTATTTTCCCAATAAATAAAATACCCTTTTGTTTTCCGAACCGTAATTCTGTTCCTGTAAAGGTAATAGTATATCATATTTGTGAAGAGAAAATATAACGATCGGTTAACATTTTGGGTGTCAGGATTTTTGTAAATGGTAAAATTTCATTACCTGCTTAGTCTAGAAAACACAAAAAGTTTTAGAAAATTCCGAAGATGGATTTACTTATTACAGTTGGTAGTTCAATATTTCCGGACAGGTTCAACGTAAATTCTTTGAAAATGGCTCAAACATTTTTATATATAGGACACTGAATTTTTGACAAAATTAAATTAGAAGGAATAGTAGTTTTGCTATTTTGAATTTTTTGCTTTTTATATATGGAGATCGTAAAAAAATTCAGTTTTACTACAAACATAGTACTTAGTAATTTATTTGAAATTCCTAAGTTTTAAATCAGTCCGATTTAAAAGGTAGCCGATTTTAGAGGTGGCGGATATTCAATACTATTTCAAAACAGTTTTTAAGCTAATGCATAGAAAATCCATTGACCAAAAACATTGAAATTCGGTACAAATATTTGGCTTTATATTAGATATCCCAACCTTTACCTGATTTTTTATCCCATCAGGCAAGGGGCTACCACGGTACCTAAATATTTTGTTTTAGTAAATTACGAGGGCTATTCAGAAAGTAAGGAACATTTCCACCTGACGCCGCCAAGCGCACGCCAATCGCGTATATATTGGTGTGCTCGTGCTCGGCACCTCAGTCAGCGTCCAGCCGTGACAACGGGAACATCTCCGCACTGCCCGTTTTTTTTTTTATATACAAATTTGAAATGTGTGCTGATGCATCCGAAAATCCCGCCAGTTGTGAGGTGCGGTCTGTAATTCGTTTTTTGTCGGCAAAAAACTTAAAACCAATAGAAATTCATCGGGAACTGTGTGAAGTGTACGGGAACAACGTAATGAGTGAAAGTTATGTCAAGAAGTGGTGCATTCAGTTTAAAAATGGCCTAACAAACGTTCACGATAAAGAGAAGAGTGGACGTCTGAGCATTGTGACTGACGATCTGGTCTCCAAAGTTGACGAAAAGATTCGTGAAACCCGCCGTTTCACAATAACCGAGCTTTCTCTATGTTTCCCACAAGTTTCACGGACTTTATTGTTTGAAATTGTTTCACAGAAGCTAGGCTACCACAAATTTTGTGCAAGATGGGTGCGTCACTGAGTGGTTGAGATCACAGGCGGCAGAATTCTATGACACAGGAATTTCAAAGCTTGTCCACCGCTATGATAAATGCCTGAATTTGTATGGTGATTATGTTGAAAAGTAGTATTTTAGTCCCTCTTTCACATGTATATAATAAAAGGTTTTTCTTGTACTTGTTTTTTTTTAAATTCCAAAACGTTCCTCTTACTTTCTGAATAGCCCTCGTATAATTTGTTTAGCTTTTTGACCAACAATGAACCAAATCCGGGTAAGTTATTAAAATAAATTATTACACCAATAAATAAAATTTTAAGCCCATAAAAATCAAGGGATGCTAAAGGGTATCCGAACTTAAAATATCAATTTTCTGAACTTTAATTTTCAAGATTGAAAATACTACCACATTAACATAGACGACATGGGAACGTTTTTAAAATGGAGATTCCACGGGAACTGACTTGAGAATTATTTTTTTTTTTTAATAATATATACTTTTAATTTTTTATTTATTTTTCAACATTATCATTGTTATTAAAAAATAAATGAAAGAGCTCTCGAACAAGAAGGGTCAAATGGGACCCAAATTTTTTTACTGAACACCTTAATTTTTTTTGCGCTAATATTCTCTAAGTATTTCACAGTTAATTCATCAATAGTTAAAAACCCAATAGGGTAACTGAAATAAAAACATGTCAGGGACAAAGCCGGGAAAAGCTATGTAAATCTTTGTCTTTGGATTTTTTGTTATTATTATTTACTCGCCGAAAATGCTATTTAGTAAATATAAAAATTAAAGAAATAGAAACTAAACAACTTTAACAGGAATTTTTCAAAAGGGATTGTCCCTCAATGGAATGTCTTAATAACCTATTGCAGATATTTTATTTTGCCATCAGTTCTAATAATATATATATAAATTTATTGAAAATATAATTTAGTAAAGATTTAATTTTACTTTGTAAAAATACATGAAATTAAGTTTTTCGATAAAAAACATATAAAAATATTTAACTTTGATCATTTCTTCATAATTAATATTGAAATACTGTTTATTTCAGACGTGATTAATATTATTTTAAACCGATCATCGGCTGTGCAATTCATTAAAAAATTATAATTAAAGAATTAAAATTTTATTACTCCATCACTCCAACAGACGGGATTAACCGTAAAAAATGTTAATTTATATGACAAAAAATAACGTGCCTCCTGTGAGGTTTGAACTCACGACCCCTGGTTTACAAGACCAGTGCTCTGCCACTGAGCTAAAGAGGCAACTGTACGTGAAACAAGTTATACAACACAATTAAAAGCTACGTTTATTAAAACAGGTTTTATAAATACTTTTAAATGATATTTATACTGTATTGCAATATTTTGAAAATAAATAAATTTATTTTACAGTTAAAATTCTTCGAAATATATATTATATTATTAATATTATTAATAATAAGTATTATTAATACTTGTAAATATTCTTTGAAATATATAAGTATATTTTATAGTTAAAATTCTTATGATATCTTACAAGTTATATTTTTCTTTTTAAGTGTAATTTTTTATTGAAGTTCCTTGAACTTATTTAATATCAAAATCTCTTTATTTAACTCGAACTGTAAAATTTGAGTTAAAAAAAGAAATAAATAAGTTTAAAACATATATGCTGAGAATTTTTAGCATCCTGTTGTCAATTCGTTAAATTTACATAACACTTTAACAGCAATTAAAGTTATACATCTTAATAATTTTTTTTTGCACTACACCTATGGTTCAACGTTGAAACAGATATGCGTAAAAATTTGAACACGACCAGTTCTCTCTCTTACCGAAACGAATTTCATTTTCCACCTACAAAAATGATCTAAAACTATTTTTAGATCTCTCTACGTAAATTTGCAAGGTTAAAGTGTACATGCATACGTGCATATGAATCTAATACTGCATTCGCATATAGTTCTGAAGTCATTATTTTAACAACGTTTTAAACGGATTTTAACATACTTTTATTTTATGTATTTTATAAGATTTAAAAACATATGAACGTGATGTTCCGCTAAACAGAATTTCTAAATTGGAAGTCTCTAATGGAAAGTGATTAGACTTTCTGTTTTTTAATTATCATTTTTTGCGTAAGTAGCTTAAAAATATTAGAAAGTACGAGTATATAATAGAAATGAAAATAATATATTAACTTTTTAGCGATTCTGTTTTGAATGTTTAAAAATTAGTTGGTCGCCCTTATCATAAAAAAATTATCAGCACATGAAATCGTTTGAAAAGGATTTAACATTTTTTTTAAGTTATAAAAATCTTAAAAACCAAAATCGATTAAAATTAGCGATCTACGAAAAATACCTTTTTTTTTGTTAATTTGGAAAAAAGTAATTTTACTTTCTGTTAATTACATTATTTTTTTTTATTTCTACAGTGGAAAAATAGCGGCGTTACCTTTAATCCTGTAGAGCTTGAGTACAAATAAAGTCTCATTTAACTAAATACTAGAAAATTTATCTCTCATCAGCGGTTTTAGTTGCACGTTTAAACTTCACAAGCATGAAAAAGGAAATATAAAATAATAATAAATAATAAAATAATATTCTATTTAACGTAAAGAAGAACCTTTTATCCAGTACAATTTTTAACAAATTAATCATTTAAAATCTTGTAACCAATTTACTTTAATTAATTTAAAATATTACTTTTTACAAAATCAAAATTTCTCTTTTCAGTAGTTTTAAGATAGTCCTAATAATCTTCTATATACATAAAAATCTGATGTGGACACCACATGTCTTCCTTGTACGCCAATTAAATTACACATACAGATTTTTTGCTGCACTTCATTTAAACTTAGTTCATTTGAAAGTGAAATAAAATCCTCCAATTCTTTAATAAAGTGGACAGTTAACTGCTAACATATTAGTTTTTATTAACATCAAATATTTATACAATTATCAATTCAACAATCTTACGTGAAATTTTAGGACTGTTTACTCGAATTACTACATCAGTATTATTCATAACTTTCTGAGTTGCTGATTAATAAAAGTATCAGATTTCTGGTGTGTCGTGTAAATAAAAGCTAATAATAATTAAACTATTCCTTTTGTTAAACTCCTGTATACCGGTTACAAATCTTAATTACTATCTTGCGGTGTAAAATATTCAGTTTTTATTATAAGATTATTTGGTGAATAATCAAAAATGAAAAATATAACAACCATACAGGAAAAAAAAGATAACATGAAGAAATATATCTCAAAAAAAGTCAGGAAGATGAAAATGAAGATGAAGAAAATGTTAAGCACAAAGGAAGAATAAAAAATTTAAGAGAAAATGATAAATATAAAGAGGAAGAAAAGGTCAACACCAAGGAAAGAATAAAAAGATTAAGAAAGGATGATAAATATAAAGAGAGAGAAGTTGTACGCAAATTAAGATTGCAAGAATTATATCAAACCAAAGAGCGATTAAATGACTGGCAACAAAAAACAAACGAAATAATGATCAGCTCCGACCTAGGGAAAAGATTGTTCTACAATATCAAAGGAGTGATGAACTAAAAGATAGGAATTTTTTGCAATTTATTAAAGGCATGAATGCCTCAGTATATATGTTGTTCTTGTGAGGGTCTATTTTAGACCCTCACAAGAACAACATATAATCTGTAGTTAACTTTAACATAGATAAAATTAAACAGAAATTCCAGAAAATTTAAATAAAATTAAACTAGAAAATCCTAAAAATAATACGATTATAAATTATAATTTTCAATTAATATTAAATAAAAAGATGTTTCACTAAATCTATTATACGTTTATAAACCTTCGCAGGGTCTGAAATAATGTCTATTAAATTAAATATACACATTTTTAAAAGTATATAAAATTATATTTCACTAATAACATCTGATTTTTTTTATTGTTATTACTAAATAATTATTTATTGTAAAACTTTTTACAATTCGAGGTTAATAATTATTAATTTTTTTTTTTTTTTTGTCTTCAGTCATTTGACTGGTTTGATGCCGCTCTCCAAGATTCCCTATCTAGTGCTAGTCATTTCATTTCAGTATACCCTCTACATCCTACATCCCTAACAATTTGTTTTACATATTCCAAACGTTGCCTACCTGCACAATTTTTTCCTTCTACCTGTCCTTCCAATATTAAAGCGACTATTCCAGGATGCCTTAGTATGTGGCCTATAAGTCTGTTTCTTCTTTTAACTATATTTTTCCAAACGCTTCTTTCTTCATCTATTTGTCACAATACCTCTTCATTTGTCACTTATCCACCCGTCTGATTTTTAACATTCTCCTATAGTACCGCATTTCAAAAGCTTCTAATCTTTTCTTCTCAGATACTCAGATCGTCCAAGTTTCAGTTCCATATAAAGCGACACTCCAAAGATACACTTTCAAAAATCTTTTCCTGACATTTAAATTAATTTTTGATGTAAACAAATTATATTTCTTACTGAAGGCTCGTTTCGCTTGTGCTATTCGGCATTTTATATCGCTCCTGCTTCGTCCATCTTTAGTAATTCTACTTCCCAAATAACAAAATTCTTCTACCTCCATAATCTTTTCTCCTCCTATTTTCACATTCAGTGGTCCATCTTTGTTGTTTCTACTACATTTCATTACTTTTGTTTTGTCCTTGTTTATTTTCATGCGATAATTCTTGCGTAGGACTTCATCTATGAGGTTCATAGTTTCTTCTAAATCCTTTTTACTCTCGGCTAGAATTACTATATCATCAGCAAATCTTAGCATCTTTATCTTTTCACCTTGTACTATTACTCCGAATCTAAATTGTTCTTTAACATCATTAACTGCCAGTTCCATGTAAAGATTAAAAAGTAACGGAGATAGGGAACATCCTTGTCGGACTCCGTTTATTATTACGGCTTCTTTCTTATGTTCTTCAATTATTACTGTTGCTGTTTGGTTCCTGTACATGTTAGCAATTGTTCTTCTGTATTTAGCAATATGTCTCTGTATTTGAACCCTAATTTTTTTTAAATGCTGAACATTTTATTCCAGTCTACGTTATCGAATGCCTTTTCTAGGTCTATAAACGCCAAGTATGTTGGTTTGTTTTTCTTTAATCTTCCTTCTACTATTAATCTGAGGCCTAAAATTGCTTCCCTTGTCCCTATACTTTTCCTAAATTATTATTATAATTAATTAATTAATAATATAATTAATTAACCGAATTACGAATTATAATTAATTATTGATTAATAACTAATTATAGCCTTTCCACTGCCCCTACCGATGCTGTAAATTATACGAAATGTACATGGGATCTGAAAGGCTTAAGAGAGGATATCTCGATTTTTTAATGATTTTATTAACGGTGTTATTTATCTTCTGCAGAAAGTCATATTTTGCGTGTAAAAACTATTTTCAACATCACGGTACCACTGCGAAAAGCAGTTGCGTCGATCGCAACAAGATTTATTTCAATTGGATTAACAGGAAAAAATTTATGCGCGAACAAACATAAAAAAAAAATATATACGGATCGAATGCTTAACCTCCTTTTTTAAATCGGTTAAAAAGGACGAAATTATATACTTTTTAATTTCTTCTATGTAATTAAAAGAGAAGTTAGTTCAAGTTTTATTAAAATAGTAAACCTGTAATAAAAAAAAAAAATGTGACCTGTAATTTTTTTATTAGCTAAGGGACTAGAGGAAAACAAATTAATTATTTTAAATTTACCAACGTATTTAATGTAATATAGGCTTATAAGGATTTTTTTTTAGGAATGTAGAAAAATATTTAGAATAAAAACAACATAACTACTTTATCTACAGTAATAGTAATAATAGTAAAACATTCACTAGGTTGTTGATGACATATAAACCAGCTTAAATGTACTAATTAGCATAGGGACGGGAATCCCGGACTCGTCCAATCCTATTGTTCCTTTTAACCATCCTCCCCTCGATCCACGCTATCACTCATTAGTTCTCCTACCGACATTACTGTTCTCTCTATCCGTCTACTTTCACAAGTAGAGCTCAGTTATTTTGCTAGAACCCGGAGTACGAGCATGCTCAAAACAAGCGTAACCCCCCCCTCACTCCTTCATTATGATAAGTAGTATAGTCTGGACAACGTTATACTATCGATAATAGTTCTAAAAACTTTTATTTACATCCTTCATTAATGTCATTAGTAACACGACTATACATACCTACAAAAGCCAAAACCGTTTTGAAAATGCACGACCTGTACAATATATTTTCCCCTAAACTGCTAACGTACAAGTCACCACCACTATTCTCCTTTAGGGTAAACTGTATTAAAAAAAACAGCCTATTTGTTCATGTTAGTTCTCTATGGATTTAAAATATAAAAATCTATTGTAATTTTATTTATATCATAGCTCTTTTTAGAACTGTAACTAGTTGCTAATTAATATGGAAATTGTTACTATATTGTACATGTTATACTGTACTATTAGGCTTTATAATTTTACTTTGATGTTAAATTTTTCATAGGTTAATTTACCCGAGGTTATAATTTATTTATTTTTTTTTTTATAAAAATGAGTCTATATTCTATTTTACATTATTGTAATAAAAAAAAAGTTGTGCATCTAAATGACTATTTCTCAAAATAAAAATAAAAACTATATGTATATGTATATAATATATATATATATATATATATGTATATATATATAAAGCACAAATAAGTACATTTTTTTTTTAACTTCTTTAAAGAAACGGATACCGTTATCGCTGGTATGTAATTAAATAATTATTAAAATTTTAATAAAAGATAATTTCATTAATTCTTTTGAATAAATATCCGATTTTATAACATGAAAGAGTAATCATAAATTAACCATGAAATCTGCTGAAATGTTTAGTATGGATTATAATATTATTATAGTAATTACCTTTAAAACGGTTTGTTTCATTTTATACTCAAAACTAAAACTTTTTTCAAGTTTTATTCTTTACAAAGTAAAATATTTTGTTTCTTTTTTTTAATAATATTAGAAATTTTAACGTACTCATTCTTATAAATGCATTTTTGCTTTGATTTATTAATAAAGATTAATTTCTGCATACGTTTAGGGTATTCTTAAATTTAATTATTTTTTTTTAATTGAATTATAATAAATATGGAATAATCCTCGTATGATATTTTGTATTATAATTAACAGCGTATTATTTATTGCACCACAGAATGTTAATAAGAGAAGTAAAGGGATTCGTAAAGTGGATATTACAGATTTTACGGCGTCTAAAATAAAATTTCAAAAAAACATGTACCCAGCAAACTTATAAAAAATACTATTAAATTTTGTAAATCTAAAATTATAAAAGAAGAATATAATAATTATTAAAAGTAATTTTTTTTCCCTGAACAGTTAACACGTTAGATCATTTATTTATTTACGCTTGTTTCTTTTTTCTGTCTTTCTATCTGCCCAATACCTCTTTATTCTTTCTGATAGAAAGAATGAATAGTATTTTTTTCTTTCCTTCGTTCTTCAGAAAGTTCAGCTCTATAGTTCTTGCGTTTTGGCACTTCTTAGAACCTTTAAATTTCATTTTTAAATATTCTCTTTAAAATTTTTCTTTCTGAATTAGTTTGGACCCGCTAGGTGGCGCTGGGGTCGAGATATTTCGAAAAATTGTATTTATGGTCCGATTAGGCTCATATTGAGAATATCTGTTACACGTAAAGAAATACCTCTGCAAAAAATGGACCCGCTAGATGGCACTAGGGTTGAGATATTTGAAGAAAATTGCATTTATGGTCCAATTTGGCTCATATTCGTAATATACGAGGTGTGCGATAAGAGTAATGAGATTGGTAACACTGCGAGCGATCTGGCAACGCTGTATCTACCGGTCTGTGCTAGACTGATTTGTTCATCCCTTCCACCTGCTCAGTACGAGTTTCAACCCCGTTCAGCCAACACATTAATTTTGACAGCGCCATCAGTGAAATTGTGTTTTTGTTGTGCGTTACGAAAATGGAGCATCGGAATTTAGAGCGACGTTGTGCGATCAAGTTTTGTATTAAACTTGGGAAATCCGCGAGAGTGACCTTTGAAAAGTTAAAATAGGCCTACGGTGAACATTGCTTATTATGAGTACAAGTTTTCCGCGGGCACAAATCAGTTTTGGAAGGCCGAGAACACGTTGAAGATCAACCTCGCTCAGGGAGACCTTCAACTTCAAAATCTACGAAAACGTTGAGCATGTGAGGTTCTTGTGACATCAGACCGTCGTTTAACAATAAGATTGATGAGTGAACAGTTAAATTTAAACACTTTCACCGAACATCAAATTTTGACAGACGATTTGGACATGCGAAAGGTTTGTGCATTGGTGCCGAAAATATAACTCGACCAAAACAACCCTACCCTACATCTTTTTCCATTTTTGCAAATAAATTTAATACATTCTTCCCCTTCCGCGAAGGTCTGTTTATTAAATTTGAAGAAAATCGCTTAACGGGATCCAGAGTTATAAGATCAACTACAGGTCAACATACATAAGTTCATAAGTGCAAAGGTCCGTCTGACAAAAATAGATTTTTTTGGACTAGGTTACAGTAAAAATTATTTTTGCAAATTCTTTACAATTTATTTAAATCTAAGTTTTTTAAATGTCTCCTCAAGGTACACAATTTAAAAAGACAACTTTTTGATACTATTTTTATCGATCTATATTCTTTCCCATTATAGCTCTTTCCCGTTATAGCTCTAGCTAAATGTATCCCTAAATCCGGGAAAATAAAAAAATAAAATTACGACTTATATTAAAAATAAACCTAAATCTCTAAAAATTAATTACGGTAAATAAAAATAGTATAAAAATTTAAATACCTCCAAGAAATAATACAGTATAATGTCTTTATTTATTTATTTTAACCTCCTGGACCACCGTTAAGTATTACTTCAGAGGATGAGATGAATAACAATTTCTGTAGCGTGTGAAAATGCCATGTCTGACCGGGATTAGAAACCGGGACCCTCGGATGAAAGTCCGAGACGCTAGTACTCGCATCACGGAAGCCGGCACAGTATAATGCTTGCCCTAGAAAAAGCCAACTCAGAAATGAAAGTAAATAAAATGAAAATAGATAAATAATAAAATAAAATTTATTTCCTTAATTATAAATTACAATAGAATAAAATAACATTTAGGAAATTAATACCTGCGAAGAAAAATCATGTGCGCAGGTATGAGTCATATTTTGAGTAGAGATGAAACAAATAAAATAATAGATATCTTAAAAATATTATTATAACTTATTAAATGTAGGCAGTAAAAAATAATATTAAAAATAACCTTTCAGCCAAAAAAACTAAACCATTAGTATTGAGAAATAAACAAAATTATCATATTAGCAAATATATATGTATTCTATACATTGTATATATGATTAGTCGGCGTAACTGATAACTAATTTACATAAAGATAGATTATACAGAACCAAAGACTACCTAGATTTTTTAATTGGATTCAAAATTAAAAACATCAGAAGACACAATCTATCCATCCATATCTTTTGTAATCTTCTTGTGAGATCCTGGTATTTAAAATGATTTGAAACATACTTTATTAATTTTCAAATAATAAACTTTAATTGTCTTCTACATAAATTTATGTCATTATGAGTATTTAGAAAAGTATCAGATAATGGTCCTAAACTGTAACTTGGATAACGACGGATAAATGAACTTCTATTTTTATTTTGTATAACGGTAGATTCTTAATATATAGCTGCCTGATTGTTAGAATGCGGAATTCTCGAAACAATTGTTTAGTAGAGTAAAGCCTTCTTCTTTTTCCTGTTTAGCCTCCGGTAACTACCGTTTAGATAATTCTTCAGAGGATGAATGAGGATGATATGTATGAGTGTAAATGAAGTGTAGTCTTGTACATTCTCAGTTTCGACCATTCCTGAGATGTGTGGTTAATTAAAACCCAACCACTAAAGAACACCGGTATCCACGATCTAGTATTCAAATCCGTGTAAAAATAGCTGGCTTTACTAGGACTTGAACGCTGGATCTCTCGACTTCCAAATCAGCTGATTTGGGAAGACGCCTACTCTAGTAGAATAAAGCCTGGGTTTCCACAAGGCTGCTTTTAATATATGCATTTTTTTTTTTGAAGACATTATTAAAGTACACATTTAAAGCGTCACCCCGAACTCTTATGCCATATAGTAATACTGACTGTATATATGTAAAGTAAATTAACCTGCATATTTTGGCGTCATTTAATTTATTTATATTATTGAATATATGATGATCCCATCTTAAGTGTGAATTAAATGTTACACCTACTTTACGAGTGGAAATTTCTCTAATTTCGTGCACTGACACGACGGAGTTTAGTGAATCACAATTTGATAAGTGTTCAGATAAATTATTTAGGTTAGCCGTTTGATCACACTGGTAGGGCAAAACGTCATAAATATTTTTTTGATGTGAAGCGTCTTTAAAATCACACTGAAACATACGGCTACCAGAACAGAAACTTGTAGCGTAACAAAATTGTCTATATCGTCCTACCTTAATAACTCCCTAACTAGTCTCAGAGACGTAAATGCGGTGTCATTTTATAACTTACTTGGTCAGCTCACCTATACGACTTTAAGTTTGGGTCACTGTTGAGTTGGTTGGCGGGGAGGGGGCAAAGCACAGATCGGCCAAAATTGGCGCTCTCGCTCATTTCCATTCAGTGTAGATCACGATTTAGACGTGATAGCGCGGTGTTTAATGTATTTGTGTTTAGACTTTGTCAAAATAGATCGATTTAAGTAATAATAATCTTATTTTTGACAATATTTATGTGTAAACAATTAAATTAAACATGTAAAAAAGTATAAAAATTCAGTATGTTAGCCTTAGCTCATGCAAAAGCCAACTGGAAATATATACTGGAGATTATGGGCCACGCACAGGTACCTCAAAGTCCGGTGCCGAGTGAGCGATACTGCTTCGGCAGCTCACAAAGCTGGCATGGCGCGCTCAGTGAGCGCGCCGTGCCATCTTTGTGAGCACCTCTACCGCTGCTTATTATATCTTATGTCTCTTCTCATATCACAGACCAATGTTGAACAAAATTGTCGTCGAATATTAGTCGAAATAAATATTATGTACTATTTAGTATCTGATTTATCTTAAAATTAAATTTAGGTTGCAGTCAGTGTCTCGTTTTTATTTCAATCCAATACACTAAAAGTGATTCGTTGACATACAAACCGAACAATTTATCTGTAGAATTGGCCAAATGAAGGAGCTAAAATCATCCATTTGATACTTTCAGGAATGGAATAAAAAAGTGGCGGGAGTTTCACAAATTCTCCTTTCGAATCGCAGAGCCCGGACAGTGTCCCTTGCTTCTGAATGATTCTGTAATCGGGCGTGTTTCTAAAGTTGATTTAATGTCGGGTCTAAGTTTCAAGTTTTGTTATGTTTTATGGACGGATTTGTGAATAGCATTCCATATCCGTTTGGAACAGCGTTCTCAAACCCATTTCTGGGTTCGACCGCGGGAGACTAGGTTTTTAATACCTGTGCCCCCGACGTAATTCCCCTTCAGACCGTCCGCTGAAGTCCTTTCGGTGCTAGCGCTGCATAGGCTAGCAGGAATACGCCACAACGGGGCCCTAGATTTTGGAGGGAGCAATGCGCCCCCTTCTAAGGAGGGAGCCGCAATTGCTGATATAATTTCAGTTTTGTTCAAAAAATACGATGATGGGCTCTTCCCTTTAACTCTACAGATAAGTTGATCGGAATGTACCTCGGAGGAACTTCATCTAAGATCTGTAACGTCTCACATTACAACAACGGGCGTGCGCCCCGACACAGGCCCACCCACCCGCGATTTCGTTTTGATATTAAGTGTCAATACGTGCTCTGTGAACCGTGATGTTATGGTGCTAAGACCTAGTACAATTATTTTTTTTAACTTCATAAAAGGATCAACCAGTAAAAATTATCATCAGTGAAGGAAGTAGACTAGACTACTAAAGAAATGAATTAATCTATCAATAAACAAAACCTCCCTTTCTTTTAAAGCGACATTTAAACATTATAAGTAACTATTAAATCAGAATGTTTATATCCTGGAAAAACGATGATGACGTTCAAAGAATTGAAAAATATTTAAAAAGAAAGGAAATTTTTAAGAAGGATTTTAAAACTGAAATGTAAAAGTAATCAAAATAATTTAAGTTCAAATGAAAATATTTACCAGAAATTAAAAAAAGAAAAAAACAGTAGTGCAATAGTACATACTTGCACTACTACTGTACTTAGGTAGTCATAAAAAAACTTCGTTAAAAAGCATGCAATAAATAAAAAGATAAGTTTTCGATTTTTTTGGAAGGGAGAATTTGAGAGCAAAACGTTTTTTTTAAATGGTTTGATAAGCATGTACTGAGCTTAATATGAAGTGGAGGAGGGGTTATGTTTGCATAATTTTGAGAAAAATGACCACAAAGAAACTATTTACTCCACTCCCTGGAGTTATTGACCCCCAAACCTTTTCCAACAAATTGCCCCTTATACGCAGGTTTCTGTACCATATTTCAACAAAATCGATTTATCCAGTCAAAAGTTATTAAGCTTCAAATACACTAACACAGGTACGTACAAACAATACCCCTTCTTTTTACCGTCTTCTCAAAGTACGATATTCCTTTCGGTCGCATGATGGTAGATGAAGAGGGGAAAATTAATTTTCTTTACGTTTTGAGGTACGGGTTCACTCACGAAATATTACGATTATTGAATACTGTGATTCATGTACAAAAATACACTTAACTTAAACTGGAGTTTCCAGTTTATATATATATGTAAACTTATGTATAAATGGTGCGGCTCAAAAATCTCCAAAAATACTAGATAAATTTCATTGAGATTTAAATATATTGTAGAAGTGTATTTCAAGTTGTGTATTTGAAAATTTTATGAAGATTAGTTTAGTGTTTTTGAGTTAAGCTCAATTTTTTTTAAAAATCTGAACGGGGCAAGTTAGATGCGTGGTTCGTTATGATGCTGCAAGTTGGAACGTTGACATTTCTTTATCTGCGGTATCTATTCTTAGCAATATTAAACCAAATTATTAAATATTAAAACCAAATTAAATTAACGAAAAGTCGGTGTTCTTTTAATTTCTTAAAGACGGATTTTTTAATTTTTTTTTTTGGTGTAAAAATTCAAAAAGATCCATAGCCCTCCCATTTTTTGACTGATTACCATACTTTTCTTCTTACGGCATAGCTCTAGAGCTACGATGCCAGGAAAGTAAAAACAAAAAACAAACTAAACAAAAGCAATACCTGAATTAAAAATATTACCAGATATTTCCGGGAATAAAACTCAAACAGTGGCATTATCTTCGTTAAATTATCTTTAATAACTACTAATTTTACCGGAATAATAATAATTAACAGTTTGATGTGACTGAAGAATAAAATCATAGAACTAGAATATATATTTTAATTTTGTAAAAATAAAATTTTAATATAACACATTGTGTATTTGTTTTCTATTACTTAAAACATAAATTTTAATTAAGATTTACGAATAAAATTCATGGTATTATTTTTATAAGCATTTGTTATCAAATGACCTTGTAAACGCCTCATAAGATACTGTGCTTTTAAAATGTTGATATGAATTGTCGTCACACACACACACACACACACACACACACACACACACACACACACACACACACACACACACACACACACACACACACACACACAGAGAGAGAGAGAGAGAGAGAGAGAGAGAGAGAGAGAGAGAGAGAGAGAGAGAGAGAGAGAGAGAGAGAGAGAGAGAGAGAGATAGAGAGAGAGAGACAGACAGACAGACAGACAGACACACACACTATGTACAAAAAAAAATCATTATATTTAACTATCATATATAATCATACAACAAAGATTTGAATAAAAATAAATAGAAATCATTAATTTAAATATAATTCTGCTTGGCTAAATATAAACGCAGACTTGTGCTATGAATGATGTTCATTACTTTTGTAATTATTATCGTGCAGTATTTGTATTAGTATTAAATACACTATTAAATGATGACACCATTAAACCTGTAATTCGTCACAAATTAATGCATAAACGTTTTCCTTATATGTCGCTTGAGGTTTTACTAATTTTACAGATATTTATTTTAAGAAATGGTCAATAAAATTAAAAAGTTACTTTATAATGTCGGAGAATTTAATTTTTTTTTTTTTTTTTGCAGGATTTCCTTTCATATATTAATGATCTTCCATTCATGTATAATAATATTTATAATAAAAAATCATTATTTTATTTTATAATAATTTCAGTTTTAAATTCATAATTTCATAGCCTTTCTTAATATGTAACATATAAATATTAAAACATTTTAATATTTACAAGTGTATAAACACATTAATTCTTCTCAAATTATAAAAGATTATCTGGGCCTATCAAAGAAAACAAAATATTTTTCTAAATATCTACAAATAAAATCCGATACATTTAGACCAATGACTTTCCAACTTATTAATTCTCTCAGTATAATACCCTTCTCTATGAATCATGAGACCTTGCCGTTGGTGAGGGGGCTTGAGTGCTCAGGGATACAGAGTAGCTGGACCGAAGGTGCAACCATATCGGAGAGGTATCTGTTGAGAGCCAGACTAAGGAATGATTCCTGAAAGAGGGCAGCAGCTCTTTTAGTAGTTGTTAGGGGCGTGAGTCACAATGACTTAAACGGCTATATCAACATCACTCAGTCCTCTGAGTACTGCGCAGTTGAAAGCAATGGAAAACTACAGCTCTTTTTTTTTTCCAAGAAAATGTGGCTCTCTGCATTTTCAAAAGCAATAATGGAGGCGCCTTCCTTGGAAAATATTCCGGAGGTAAAATAGTCCCCCGTTCGGATCTCCGGGTGAGGACTACTAAGGAAGGGGTCACCAGAAAAGTAAAAAATAACATTCTACGGGTCGGAGTGTGGAATGTTAGAAGACTAGCACTAGATAGGGAATCTTGAAGAGCTGCATCAAACCAGTCAAATGACTAAAGACAAAAAAAAAGCAGTATAATACGATTAGGCTAACTCGCAAAATAAGTGGTTGTAGCGGATTGATTTCAAGTGAATCTTAATCCAGCGAGCCACTTCTTCAGGTCAAGGAAGAGGAAGTAAACCCTGGGAACTAAATCCGACGAATATGGAGCATGTGGAAGCATTTCAAAGTTTAGAATATGGAGTATTGTAACAACACTCCGAGACGTTTGTGCAGGCGTATTATCCAGGTGAAAAATTTCACCTTTTGTCCTTTTTTTTTTGGCCAGATGTGGGGACGTTTAGTGTGAACAGCAATCTACAATCGGTCCAGTAGTAAAGCGTAATATTCCCCGGTGATTAAACTGCCTCTTTCCGTGTAGGTTTTGGCATTCTAGAAGAATGCCAAAAAAATCATGCCATGACTTTTCCTGCAGATGGAATTGTTTTCGCTTTCTTTAACACATTTTCAATTGTTTCAACCGACTGTCTGGTCTCTGGCGTATAACGTTGAATTCGTGTTTCATCAACTGTTACAAAATGTGGAAGAAACTCAACGGAATTGCGTTTAAATAAGTCTGAAACCCTTGAGAAATGTTAGTCAAATGAGGTTTTTGATCGACTGTTACAAAACGCGATACCCACCATGCGGAAAGCTTTTTCATTCACAAAATATCGTGTAATATGTAGTGGACAGGTCTTTCTACGTAACCCACCGGGTTGGTCTAGTGGTTAACGCGTCTTCCCAAATCAGCTGATTTGGAAGTCGAGAGTTACAGCGTTCAAGTCCTAGTAAAGCCAGATATTTTTACGTGGATTTGAATACTAGATCGTGGATACCGGTGTTCTTTGGTGGTTGGGTTTCAATTAATCACACATCTCAGGAATGGTCAAACTGAGAATGTACAAGACTACACTTCATTTACACTCATACATATCATCCTCATTCATCCTCTGAAGAATTATCTAAACGGTAGTTGCCGGAGGCTAAACAGGAAAAAAAAGGTCTTTCTACGTAACCCACCAAGTTGGTCTAGGGGTGAACGCGTCTTCCCAAATCAGCTGATTTGGAAGTCGAGAGTTCCAGCGTTCAAGTTCTAGTAAATTCAATTATTATTCACGGATTTGAATACTAGACCGTGGATACCAATGTTCTTTGATGGTTAGGTTTTCAATTAACCACACATCTTAGGAATGGTCGAACTGAGACTGTACAAGACTACACTTCATTTACACTCATACATATCATCCTCATTCATCCTCTGAAGCATTATCTGAAAGGTAATTCCCGGAGGCTAAACAGGAAAAAAAAAAAGGTTTTTCTACATGTTTGCGATGTTAGTAAGCTCGTGTGTCTTCAGTGGCGATTATTTAATACGACATTATGGATTTTGGGGACG
The DNA here is from genome assembly GCF_047948215.1 of Lycorma delicatula. Lineage (NCBI taxonomy): Eukaryota > Metazoa > Arthropoda > Insecta > Hemiptera > Fulgoridae > Lycorma > Lycorma delicatula. The sequence continues at coordinate 99,153,335 of NC_134464.1, read as the reverse complement.
AATTCGTCGATCGTAGCTCTTTTTGGCCTCCCGAGCGTTCATCATTTTGAATACCACGTTTAAATACGGCAACCTACTTTTTTACTGATGAAAACGAAGGGAATCTAACTCCCACGGTATGTTTGTTGGAGTTAAACATTTTAAAGAAAATTTCTTTATAACAGTTGGAACTTCAATTTTATCTATTTTTCTGAAAATATCAAAACTTGTTTGCTTTAATCGATCGCTACAAACAAACCGCTAAACGCACGCGTCTGAAACTTCATAGCACGCAACCTGAAGGATCATACTTGATCAATCTGGTCATACTTGCGCCATCCGTCTCAAACCGGATTTTTCCCAATGACAATGTACAACGGCTGACTTCCATCTTGCAGATGGTAAAATATTCAGAGTACCAGGAAAAAATAACTATGTAACGCAAAAACCATTAGATTTAAAATTGTAAGCTAACAGAAAATCATAAACTTCTCAATAAAATATTCATCGGTGCTATGAATATCTTTTGTGATCATGTATCGAGAGAGAATTATCTTAAATTCGATGATACTGAACTTGCAGTGAAAGATGATGGTTCATTTTTTGCTTTTCTAGTTATACATTTTGTCTAATACCATACTCTAGAATCCATATTTCTTAGAGGATAATGATGGTTAGTGTGAAGTCACAGCAGTATGTCTAAATGATTGGAAAATTATTTTCTCAAATAGTAAAGAAACCTGAATTCAATCTAGACACGTGGTTTCAACGGGATGAAGCTACCAATCACTCTGCTGTGTACCAGTAAATGTGTTTAAATGACTGTTTCCAGATCACGTTATTTCTAGACACACAGCAATATTTCTTGGTCCTTGAGATCTCTAGATCTCAAAATATGTAATTTTTTGTGGGTATATTTGAAGAGCTTTTATCTGACAATAACTCCACTGAAATTAATAATAATAATCTAATAAATCTATATTACTGATTAAAATTGATCAAAAACGCGTTACGGTCATTTCTACAACTTCCTTATTTTTCTTTGTAAACAGATTTATCTATAAATTTTACAAACCCATTAAAACAGAATCATCTCAAATTCATGCTTATTTTTTCTTATTTTATATTTCAACTGAATGCTGATCTAATGCTAGTAATTCATTAGTAGTTGTCATTTTAAAATAATCAGGAAAACGATGCTTGCTTTTTTATGTTGGCTCCACACATGTGTTTAACGTATATGTGAATTAAACATTCGTTTTTCTTACCAATTACTCGATAATTGTAGCTTAACACAAATGTTTTTCATCTCGAGACTGTAAATCAATACACATAAAAAGACCTGAAAAATAGTTTTTCTTTCTCATTTCGCACTCACACTTGTGCAGACTCTCTTTTTTTTGTTTAGTCTCCGGAACTACCGTAAGGTATTACTTTGGAAAATGAATGAGGATAATATGTATGAATGTAAATAAAGTGTAGTCTTGTACAGTCTGAGGTCGACCACTGCTGAGATGTGTGGTTAATTGAAATCGAAATATCAAAAACCACCGGTATTAACGATCTAGTATTCAAATCCATGTAAAAGTACATTACTAGGATTTGAACCTTAGAACTCTCACTTCGAAATCAGCTGATTTGCGATGACGAGTTAACCACTAGACCAGCCCAGTGGGCACACTTGTGGTGACTAGTTTAGAGAGTTGTATTTTGTGAATTGTGAATTTTATAGTATTACTACGTTATGTGCATTGTCTTATTATTCTTTATAGTCGTTCTTGTATTGTGTATTGGTGGCCGATGTTTTCGGTTTTTTACATGTACAGATTATCTATTATTCCAATATGGATCATAAAATTATTTTTTAATTCAAGATCTGTGAAGAATATAGTGTGACTAAACGATGCTGCAATTCAGTTTTAGAATCCCATCAAACCGAACCATGTATTTAGGAACTACAGCACCCCAAACATAAAAACGAAAATGAGGTATCTAATGCTTAGAAAATACTACAACAGACTTTGAGTCTCAATTTTAATATAAATGATTTGAAGAAAAGTAAAAAAATATAATGATGTCGTTAAGGGTGATTCTTCGGAAGAAATTTTTGCGAACGTTTCCCATTTAGGTAGATTTCATAAAAAAGCTTCGTATTGTAATGGGTCCCATGATTCGACTTCTGGAAAATTTCGACATTTTTCGCGTTTCACAGCCCCCAGACACCAAAACCACCGTTAGCTGAAATGTTTATATATACATATATCACTTTCTTGAGGACACGATAAGTGCCGTAATTTTGCGCTAATCACTTTCAAGTTGTTCCTTAAAAATAACTCGGTCCAAAATCTCGGTTAAGTTTTATAACGGCCAAAATTGGACCATGGGGATGGAAATGAGGGGCTTTTTCGAGAAAAAAAAACAAAATATCGCTGTAACTTTCTTATTAATTAAAATATCGAATTCGTTTAAAGTTCCTACTATATTTTTTTGACAAGGGCTTAAAACTTATTTAACTTAAGTTTTTTGATATCACCAATCATTGGTGCAGCGGGTAGAAAAAATGGGGTTTTGAAAACAAAAAACATACCTCCCTTAATAGACACAGTATCGATTCGGTTTAAGGTGATCGTTAGTCTTCTAAACATTACCTAAAACTTTTGTCTGAAACAATTTTTGATGTTTCCAACCCTTACGGCAAGGTATGACCAAAATATTGCTTTAATTGAAGATGATGGGACTTATGAAACTTTTTTCAGATGCAACCATTGTCGTACTGGGTAAATTTGAATATTTTCTTAACTTTAAGGTGGAAATCTTTTTTATCCCCTTCTTAGCACCGGTGAAATCTACCTCCGCTTTCCGGCGTGCCAAAAGGGAATATTTTTGGTCTGAATGGAAATATTTTTTCAGGGGTATAAATGTGAACATTTAGTTTGATTTAGTAAAAATACTGGAAAAATAAATTTAAAAATATATGATCTTAGTACAAAAGAGTTTTAATAAATATATATATATATATATTTAAAACTGGCGTCAGGCAGGTGATAGATTGCACCACTCCTTTTCAACTTCGTTCTTGAGTGTCATCAGAGAATGGAAAAACGAACTCTCTGTTCTAAAACTCAACCAAAATTCATCTCGGATACAAAAAACACAACCTTACCATCAACTACCTGGCTTTTGCCGACGACATCATTTAGTCTGAAAACATAGAAATCGCAGCTGGACTACTCGAAATTCTTCAAAGAATCGCAGCTAAATCGAGCCTTCAAGTTTCCTTTGGAAAAACACAATTCCTTAGAAACATCAAAGATTCTTCCAATCATATTCGAATGAATTAAGATCAAATCTGTAATGTCAATAAATTCAAGTACCTAGGAAAAGTCACCACGACCATCTCTGAAAAAGAAGCAACGAATGAACGAGCACGCAAACTCATCCGAAATATATACCATAAAAAATGCAACTCCATCAATGTCATTTGCCACTACAAGACCGTCATCCTATCCGAGTGCTTGCATTGTGCAGCAGAATACCTGGGACTATTAATAAAACGCGACACTTAAGTACTAGAATGCAAAGAAAGTAAGAGGATTTTCCAGAGGAAAATCCTAGGCCTAAATGAGATCGATGATAACTACAAACTTTAAACCAATAAGGAACCTTTTATACAATGTGAAAAACTAACCGATTTAATCTGAAAACGTTCTTAGGTTTTCCAATTCTATCGCCAATTTCTCCCATGAATGACTCACAAAAGCTAACCTCACTTATATTAAAAATCAAAATAACAATACACGAGTCGAATATATGCGCATAGATTTGCAAGAAATAAACATCACCGATGAAGGAACACAAGACCTGAAAACATTTCAAGACAAAATCAAGATTTTCACTGGGTTTAAAACCAACATAACCAGTCAACAACAGCTTGATTTGATCTGAGGAGAGAAAACAACTCCATTCACAAAGGAATGAAAAATTAATGAAGTAAAATGATTAAAAATAATTCATCCATAGATGGCCAAAATCGAGGGGGAGAATATAATGTTTATAAATAAAAATTCTATGATATCATTTAAAACATATGGTACGGTTCAAAAATATTAATATTTAAAAAAATCATCATTAACGAACCTGAGTAGAAAGTCTGTCTAATAAAAAAGCATGGTGAGTTGATTTATTTGTTTGTTATGTGCGCTTACATTTTTACTCCTTGTACGAAGTAAAGAAAGTATTGTGATCGCCAAAAATTTCGGTTTTCATATTTCAAGGGAAATATCCATTTTGATCATTCCTGAAATCCATTTTGACTAGTTTCGGCGTGACGTCTGTACGTATGTATCTTGCATAATTCAAAAACGATTAGCCGTAGAATGTTAAAATTTTGGAATTAGGACTTTTGTAACATTAGTTGTGCACTTCTCCTTTTGATTGAAATCAACTGGATCAAAAGTATCCAAAAAAAAAGCCAATAATCCAAAGAATATGGATTTTTTTTACTTTTTCGTAACTCCAGTAATAAGCCCTAGATTTATTAATAATTATTAACCTGTGACTGAAAAAAAATTTAAATAAAAAAAAAAAATGAAAAAAAATCAGAAGTTATGAGTTAAATAAAATGTTATATATTTTAATTTTAATCAAAAAATTTTACAGAGGTTAATCATTATTAATAAATCAATAATTTAAATTAAAAAAAAATTAAATATGTCGGATTCGAACCATGTGTGCATGGTTATGTATGCACGGATTCGACATGTTCTCATTTACACCACTTGAGAGGCATGAAACAAAATTAATATAAAATGCTGATAGACACAAAAAAATTGATGCAATGTGGTGTCCACCACAATGAAATTGTGTAACTGTCCACTTTATTAAAGAATAGGAGGATCTTATCTCACTTTCAAATGAAATAAGTTTAAATGAAGTGCAGCAAAAAATATGAATATGTAATTTAATAGGCGTACAAAGAAGTCATGTGGTGTCCGCATCAGATTTTTATTTTAAATGGAAGCGCCCGAAAGGATTGATCCGTTCGAACGATTTATACTTCGTGATACGAACGATTTATCTAAAATTACATTTGGGGAGTAAAAAAGGAAAATTGTGGGGTTAGAGCTGTATTAAAAATGACAACTTAAAAATCATACAAATAATTGCGAAAATTTGTCTGTTTGCAACAGCATCACGCGAGAATCAGTCAACCGATTGCTTTCAAATTTTCAGGATACATTTGGGTTATCCCAGGGAAGGTTTTAAGCAACATTTTGAAGTTCTAATCCCCTCGGAAGTGAATTTGTGAATTAAAGAAAAAAGTATTCTTTTACTTTATTATTATTCTGTCACCATGGCAACAAAAATATAATGAAGTAAAATGATTTTTTTTTTAATGAATATCTATAAAATATTTAATATTCTAACAACAATGAGGATAACGAATGAGTAGGGATCCAGGGGATGAATCCCTCTTCCTAGACGGTCGGGCGAGCGAATTGTGCCCTGACCGGCTACTGTGGATTAATAAATATACAAGATTTTTAAATTTTACTTACATAGGTTTCTTTTACGTAGATGAGTAATAATTAACTTTCTAAATAAAATAATTACGACTTGTTTTCTTTTCAAATTACAAATAAGAGAAGTAAATAACTGAATGAGCAAAAAATTAATTTAAATTTTTGAAAAAGATATAATTTATACTCAATCGTCATCTTTATTAGCGCATAATATATTTAAATTATAAGAAAAGAATCTATTTATTTAGATTCCTGATATTTGTAAGAAATAACACATAATATTTATTAATTAATGAACTTCTTATTATAAAGTTACATATTTACTAGTTTATAAACAATCTAGTTGTAATACAGAGTAGTTTGATACAAAGTTTAGTCATTCTAGCGGTTAACTTAAGTTAATATCTTAACTTCCATAGAAGGATACTATCTAGTATAGGCTACCTACCCTATGGAAAGCGAGTAAATTATCTAAATGGGTAAGGTAAAGTAAGGTAGGTGTGAAATCTTAAATGATAACGAGGACCGAGTTAAAACAATTGGAGCGTTAGAATATCCATATTACGTAACGTAATATGTAGTATTATTGTGTATTATAATGTACTGTAATGAATGAAATCTTGATCAGACTGACTGATATCATGAAAAGACATAAAATACTTACTACAGTACGCGTCACAAAAGAAAAACCTTGTAATTGAAGAGCTGTATATTACGAATACAGGATGAAAAAGTTTACTTTGTACCGTATCAAACATTGTTCTTTTCTGGGTATTATTATTATTATTATGAGTAGATTGCTCATTATGATTCTGATAACAATTATGACACTAATTTAAATAATCTTACAAGGTTTCTGTCAGCTAGAGGTCTATTTAAATTCTTAATTATTTTTAAGAACTTTTACAACAGTGAATACAGGGTAAATGTAGAAAGTGGATACAATTTGAGAGCAATGAGCTTTATTACAGATAGATATAATAATACTTACGGTAAACGATTAAAGAAGTATGTATTTCCTGCATTACTTAATTCTTTACCGAATCACCTCAACAATGTAAAAATGAAAAAAAAATGATTTAAAAAACTTCTCATTGAGTGGGCATTAACTATAACGTAATAGGTACTAACAGGATTCATGTTGGATTTATACTGGCAGTCCAGACAATTATAATATGATTATAGTTATTTTTTTAATGTTGATAATTATTGTAAATCAATAAATAATGTATTGTTGAATGGTTAAAGCTTAGTTATTTATTTTCTTTATGTAATTGTTGCAACAAGATATTAATTGTGTAATTCGTTGTTGTAATTAAGTATAGTTTTGTTTCTTGAATATAGTTTCAGTTACTAAATCTAATACATTACAAATATTAAAGAAATAATTTCTTCGTTAGTTTTTAAGTATATAGTTTAATTTTGTTAAATTAATTTTTGTAATTATGACTATTATAAAAACTAATAATATCTTTAGTTGTTACATAAAATTGGTTGTTGCATTAACCACTTAATAATGTAATAATAATTCTTTAGTATATCTGTCGACAGACTTAGGTCTGACGGATGATCATGTAAGTTTTAAATTGTAAATAAAATAAAATAAATAAATAAGATTTATATATACACATATTTTTAGTTTATTTAAAAGTTTATCGTTTACTGGAGACCCGGCAATGCTACGCTATTGCTAGATTTGAGTGTAGATTAAACGAACACAATTGAAAGTTTGATAAAACATTAAAAAAATGAACATTATGGGAACTTCAAAAAATGTAACCTTAACATTTTGCCCCCTCAAGCTTTTCCTTACCTCTGTTTTCTCATTTTAATTGTCCCATATTTCCTCTCCCCTTTTCTCCATTTCACACATTCCTCCTCATTCCCTTTCATTCCCCCATTTCTGGTTCCCTTATTTTTATTTCTCCTTTGCCCTTCACGTTTTCCTTTTCCCCGTTTCCCAGTTTTTTCTTTTTTCTACTTTCCCTTTCTTCTCCTTTTACCTTTTTCGATTTTCCCTCTTTTCCTTTTTTTCGATTTCTCTTCTCCCTTTTCCCCGTAACAAAACATCAGTATTAAGATTAGTCGCAAAATTTAGAGAGACCGGTTCTGTTAATAACAAGGAACACAAAAGATCTGCGTCGGTGTTGAATACAGATACAGTCCTTGAAATCAAAGACCGATTACTCGCCTCGCTAAATAAATCGATCAGACGTTTGTCTGCCGAAATTAATTTGTCTAAATCAACTATTCATCGGGCGACCAAACAATTACAATTACGACCTTATCGCATTCAAACGGTTCATCAACTTCTTGAACCGATAAAGAAAAACGGCTACACTATTGTCAACGGTTCCGTCGATTTCTGCGTGAGGGAATTAACGTTATGGATTCGTTATTTTTCACAGATGAAGCACGGTTTCATTCAGACGGCTACGTAAACAGCCAAAACAGTAGAATTTGGAGCGCTGAAAATCCCCACGTTTATCACGAAAAACAATTACACCCGCAGAAGTCGGGCCTGTGGTGCGCGATATCGCGGAAGAAAATAATCGGTACTATTTTTTTCGAGTACACCATTAATGCAGAACGATATCAGGATATTTTATTTTAGTTCATCGCACTCTTGGAAGAGGAAGACAGACACTGCTGGCTACAAGATGATGGTGCGACATCGCGCTACGCAGGTTCAACTTCTGATTTCGTCGAGGAATTCTTTGGTAATCGTGTTATCGGTCGAGGCTTGTGGCAACCAAGATCTCCAGATTTGACTGCGGCGGATTTTTTTCTACGGGGTTACCGCAAAGAAAAAGCCTACAGCAACAAACCCCGAACACTTAAACAATTGAAAGTCGATACTGAACAAGCTGTATTAAATATCCAGCCACAAACTTTGAAAAAAGTTGCAAGAAACGCTGTAAAAAGAATTGAAGCTTGTATTCAAGAAGATGGCGGCCACTTCCAACATTTACTCTAAATGTAAGGTAATGAATGGTAATAATAATAATTACATTTACATTTACACATGCCTTTTTATTATTTCAATACCTACCAATATAAGGTTGGGTTGCGTTTTATATATATATATATATATATATATATATATATATATATATATATATATAAGTAGATATATATGTTTTTTTATGATTTTACTATGATAATTTTTTTTAACTGTAAAAAATATACATCTACTAAAAAAATTTAAATAATTCTTGAGTGTTTTTCTTTTGAGTTTTAAATCACTTTTGATTAGTTTTTTCTAATAACTTAATAAATAAGTTTTCTATTTTATAACTAAAGGAAAGATTTAAACAAGTAATGGAAAAGTTGAACGACAAAACGCCAGCTTTTTTTTAAATATAATAATCATTCTACTACTGTAGAACAAAAATTATATAACATTTAAGTATGTATTAACTCAAAATATAAAAAGATAAAGGAAATAAAATCCCCCAAAGAAATTTAATAATGAAAATGTATTATTCAAAACAGAAAAATCCATAATAATAAAAAAATATATTTTACGGTGCTCTTAAGAATGTAATATAAAAGAAATGATCTTACTACTTTGAGATATCATATAATTTAATAAATAACGATGATAATCCCTTTCTTTATTTCTTACATCTTTATTAATGCTGTTTTATACTAAAAAACGTACTAACAAAAACTAATATTCATCTCCTTACATTATTCACTGCAATAAAATTATGTAATAAAAGACATTTATATTAATGATAATTTTGTGTCTGCTACATAAGTTATAACATTTTATATTTTTTTAATTTTAAATCTAAAGCGTCCCAAAATTGAAACTGTTAAAAGATTTATGTATTTCATTTCAAATTTAATCAATGAATTTCCTATATTCATTGTCTATACTTTACAGATTGATTTTGTATAATCCTCCTTAAAGGAGTCCTTTAGATGTTCTTTCCTTATGATGTAAACCATGAAAAGTAACAATCAAATAGACGTAATCATTAATCAACTCTTTTTTAAATTAACTTTTTATACTTTCTCCACTATTGACCAATCTGCACCAATAAACTAGAATATCTACTATACAAGGTGATATTAAACTGTAGAAATAGCTTCATATTTCAATTCAAAATTGAGAGGTTCTAGGAAGTAGAAAGAAGTGCGTATCCAATAATTAAAGTAAACAAGAGATAAATATTAAAAATTAGAAACCCACAACTACCAAAAAAAAAACAAAAAAAAATAGTGCTCACAAACATTTTTCTTTAATATAGGATAACTAAAGAGCGTGCGGGTGACAATTCTGTATTAGTAAAAAATTTTTCAAACTTTTTAAACTATTTAAACATATATATATATATGCTCTGACACTCCCGGTAACGTAAGGATTCCAACGCGGGTCATAATCTAAATCGGTTCAGCCGTTAAGCTGCAAAGATGGAACAAACATGCATACACCCTAAACACATTACAGTTCTTTTTAAACAGTCATGTAATAATATCAGTTAACTTAACCATTTAATTTGTAGTAGTGTTGCAAATTATGTATTATCTATTATGTATTTTTATTATTCTTTCTATTAGACCTTTTTAGATTTCGCCTTATTTCCTTTATTCTTTTCATATTTTTTCCGTTGTTTCCAGTTCGTTTCTATTCTTTCCGAGAGTGCTTGTTTTTGTTCTTCTGTTAATTTTTCTTTCGTTTTTCGTTTTCATCTACTTTGAAATCTTCAACTGTTTTTCAAGACTTATTCTGTTATTATTTTTTCCAATCTTTATTTATTTTTTCAATAGTTTTCAGTTATGAAAATTCAGTTATGAATATACTAATAACTAGCAAATGTACTTAGTATAATGATAACTAGCAATCAGTCATGATTACTTAATATTTTTTTTTTTTAACTTTCTAATGATATTTTAATCTCCTGACGACGGTCTAGGGAGTGAAAGATCTTGAGAAGTTAAAAATTAATTGCTGGTAAGATGGATTTGTACTTTTTAATAATATTTAATAATTTGAAAGGTAAATTCTTTATTTTATTTTTATCCGAGATTTATAATTGAATCAAGAATAAAGACAAGAAAGTCGTCTAGTAAACGTGACATATATCGTTTTATTGTTTGTCGTAATAAACATTTTCAAAACCAAACTTATAAAAATATAAAAGATTACAAAAAAGTATACAACTTTTTTAATTCAGGATTTTAAAACTTATAAATGGTAAATAATTTTTTTTTTTTAATTCGGAAGAAATGGTTTTGTTTTTAATTTAACCTAAAATAGAGCTTTATTTCACTAATATATACCTATTATAAAAGCTGGAAATAAATATTTCATTTTTTTGCATCTTAAACAGTACTAGTAGCTCCTTGCTGCACGTTATTATTACAAAGTAATGTTATATATTTAAAATAGATAATTAAAACGAGTGCTTCGGTGCGTAGATACACAACGGAAGCGAACTTCTTACGCAAAATTATATGAATTATTAATAGTGTAAAATAACGTACTCGCAAATACACAAATTATAACATTTTTTATTCATTAGATATATCAACTAACAATAAAATACATGTTCTAAAAAAAAGAGAACGTGCATATTCGCATAAGCCGTGTGTAAGTGTGTGTGTGTATCTTTCTGTCTGTCTCTCTCTCTCTCTCTCTCTCTCTCTCTCTGTGTGTGTGTGTGTGTGTGTGTGTGTGTGTGTGTGTGTGCGCGCGCGCGCGCGCGCTTACCGAAAATGCGTTTTAGTATCGTTATAGTATATATAGTTACAATCGATATATATATATATAGCTAGCGCGTGACGCTTTTTCGTGACGCTCGTTTGTTTTTTTTTTGTTTTTTTTTTCAGTTGATTCCCCATTCCAAAGGCTACATTAAGAAGCTTTGCTTCGAAAAAATCGACTAATACCAATTTCAGCTAAATACCTAATGGACACGTGCTGCACTAATGCGTTATAGTTCCACGGCGAGTTTTAACATAACTTTGTTATGTTATATATTTTAAAAATGGGCTAATATCCTACTCCATTTATAACATGTCTCACCCCCAACACCTTATTTTTCGATTTCTTTTCCTTCCACACGTAAAAAGCTTACTTAAAACGTATTTCCAGTCCGTCCAGTCATTCTACTGGATGGATCGGACTGATTTTTTTAAATTCTGCTTGGAATGACCCACAGAAAGCACCGAGAAGCTTCAAAGTGATTTTCCTGTGAGTGGAAACCTAACCTTGGAAAGTTCTTCAATTAAGGAATACATGAGGATTTTTTGAGAATTTCTCAATGAAGACTCAAGTTTGGTTGATGATTGACGAGTTTTTTCTTCATTCTGAGCAGAATAAAAAAAATCAGCTCAATCCGTTCAGTAGAATGCATATGGATTAGAAATAGGTTTTCAGCCTAATTTTTTTAAATACATATGATTATAATACATAAAGAAAGGAGGTATAAAAAAAAAATACAGAGATATTTTCGAAAATATTTATGAGAAGAAGAAGAAGTTAAATAAAGCTCGTACTGTAATCATACTGAGCATGAATGAAAAATAAAAAATAAGAAAGGTTGGCAAAACTGATGAATACTGAATGAATGAGTAGAAAGTGAAATGATTGTTTTACGTGTAATATATAGATGATTGCTTCTTGGTAGGCAATGTTAGTGACTATAATAACGGTCGGAATTTACTCGTTTATTATTATTATTATTATTACTATTAATATTATTTTCTTCTTTTTTTAAGTTTAATAAACCGAGGTCTTCGAATATAGAATAGAGTAGGAGTTGAGTCCTTTATTTAAACGTGCAGACACGAAGGACAAGACGAACCGTCGTCGTAGAAGTCGGGTGGGTATAAAAGTCACGAGTTTTATATATATATAAGTGTGCATGTGTGGGCGGGTATGTTAAAAAATAAGGTAAAGGAGAAAATATTGAAGAAATTCCTTGTATGCTTTATATTTCTCATATCATCAGGATAAAGGGAGGGGGAAGAGGAAAAGAAAGGAGAAAAAAATAGAAAAAGAAAGGAGAGTTGAGTCTGGCTTAGCCAGGCGTAGCAATATACGAATATACGATGCGAATGAGCGAACAAGATTCTCGTTATGTCCGCCAGAGTGTGCTGCAGAAGGACGAGCAAGCAAGTTACTGATGGCTCCCGTATTGTAATATATGTTACGTTTTCATATTGTCAGGCGGGCATAGCCTTCACAATTCTTTCCCTTTGTAACTTTTTTCGATCTTATTTCTTCATTTCTTATCTTTTTCTTCTTCTACTTCTTATATTATTATTATTATATTTTTTATTTCTATATATTTCTTTTTCAACGTTACAGGAGCATAAGTATCAGACGAGCACTTCTCAAACTGTACATATATTTCTACCTAAGTGGCTCCTTTTACCGTTTCCCTCCATTTTAACAGTCATTTTATTTTAATATTAAATAATAATAAAATACATATATATGAAAAAAAACTTTTTCTTTACAGGATTATTTTATAAATAAAATATTTATAATTTTTAGATAGTGTTGTTAAACTATAATAAATTGCTGTAAATATATTATTGGAATACAAAAAAGCTGACCAGTATACGGTTCATGTTTCCGGACATTTCTAATATTCTTAAAATTCAAATCTTTTCACAATAAGGTTTTTTTTAAAAAAAAAAATAATTGTTCAGTTATTAGTTTATTTATTGGGTGATTAATTATTTTATTTTCTTATCTAAAGATATATAATTTAAAAATTACTTAACAAATTTTATTAAATTTTTAAACTTATAAATATTTTCATAGCTTGAAGTTTAAAATAAGGTTCACTGGGTACTTAAAATATTAGGTCTGATTAAAAGAAAGAAAAGTTACGTTTTTAAAACAGTTTTTTAAATTTTCCCATTACGACGACTATAAAAAATAAAAATTTATACCTTAATTAATTACATTTCATTCAGAAACTACAATTTAAAATATTTCAAATCAATACTTTAACGATAAAAGGTTAGAGAAAAAATTAGTGAATTTGTAAGGGTTGTCTATATTACTGAGATATGAATCAGAAAATCTTTGACAAATTACAACCAAAAATTCAGTTACCAGCTACCAAAAACAGTTACAAGTACTTTTCAGTACTTGTTCTATTTTTTTTTAATTTATAGGACAGCAAAACTTGCTCTCCTATTAAGAGTTAGATGGATGATGTTAATGTGGATAATAGTATTCAAAGATGTTAAATAATTTCGAAATCAGGAGTTTTTGAGGGGTTTTAATCCCATACAAATATCTTCAGTTTGGGTTTAATGTAATACATCGATAAGAGTTAGATTGATTACTGGTCTGTACAACAGTTAGAAAGTACTATTGATATATAATCACTGTAGACATCGTGATACAGAATTACTCGTATTTACTCGTGATAGTGGACGCTGTAAAACAAAATATTAAAATTTGTATGGTTAGAGGGGTTAAAAATATGGCACAAAAGTCATAACTTACCTATTATTATATTAACCAAATCCATAGCAAAAAAAAATAGGAAAGAATTCTATGACGATAAGGATCATCTGCGTTTAGAAAGAAAGAAGAATAAACTTATTATCTAACTACCTATCACAAAATAGATTGATAAAAAATATTACGACACACTAACCAGTATTCAAGGGGTCATTTTTTAAAAATAAAAATCGTTATTAACAACAATTTTGAATGCAGCCAGATCACGGATCTTTTTTTTTGTTTAACCTCCGGGTCTACCGTTAGGCATAGCTTCAGAGGATGAGATGAATGATTGGTAGCGTGAGTAAAAATGCCATGCCTGACCGGGATTCGAACCCGGGACCTCCGGGTGAGACGATAGTACTCGCGCGACGGAGACCGGTAGATCACGGATATGTCTTAACTTTTTTGTGATACTGTCAATTAATTAAAAATTTTTTTACGCATCAGATATTATAACATTAATATCATTTTATTAAAAATTTTGACTTTCAATTCCGCCGAGTGCAAAATCTGATGGGTCCGGTTTTTGAATGCTGAAATCATTTTTCCAATTGAAATTTATTGACACGTAATTGAAATCCTTGAATAAAATGTACAGAAATGGGTTTGGTATCTCTCTAAGCTAATCAAAAATTTCAAATTGGTATCTTCAGTTACGTAAGTCATGAAATCAATTTTTTGAGCTGAAAAATTTATTACTTGCCAGAAATTAGCAATTCAAAAAAGTAAAATGCAAAGATCTTAAAAATACGCTATTCAGAACCTTGACTTGATCTGCTCACTAAGAGTGCATGTCAGTTTCATGATATTCCACACATTAACGTAATACAAAAGTATCTGAACTGCTATAAAAATTTAAGGGTATTGGGCAACCGGCTGTAAACCTGGATCTGACACTATTTAAATTTCGTTTTATTCTGAAATATAGGAAATTTTTAAATGGAAAACAGTGTGTTCACCAAACTGTCACCGAATGGTTGAAGGAACAGGTGGTAAAGTTCTTCAATGAGGAGATACTCTTACCATCTCAACAAAAAAAAGCTTGAGTATCAACGGCGATTATTTTGAAAAAGTAGAAGTAATTTAAAACATATTTTTATTACAAGAACAAGTCTTTAAGAAAAAATGGATTATTATCAGTTTGCAATAAAAATTCTTAATTAAAAAAGTTTTTTTTTATAATTACTTGTTAAATATGATGGAAAAGATTATTATCACGAACCACTAAAAGGTAAGCAGAAAAAATGTGATATATTAACCGGTACAAAATTGTAAGTCTGTAGACTGCGTTAAAATAGCCGGTATAAAACAGAGCAGTCAGAAAGAGTTTTGTATACTAGCCACCACATGAGAGAACTATAAATATAGAACAAAAAAATGATAGTTTTTTATTAATAAAAATTCCACTTTCTGACTTCATGAGGTCTCCGGGATTCAAAGTCACAGTTTTTAAAGAATCATTCCTTATAAAAAGAATTACTCTTATATAAGCTTAGTTGAACACTACCATACGCTATATAATTAGTTAATAGAAGAGACTTTCCTTTAAGAAGGCATCATTTTCTCATTTTTTATTACATTAATTTTTAGAGGAACTAGTGCGTATAAATAGACAAAGTAAAAAAATTGACGGATCAGTAATAAACTGCTTTCATTTTAGTCTAAGATATCTCAATCTACAGACAAATTATGGAAGGGGTTATCTCTGGAAAAGAGGTATTGAGGCGTAATTTTGTGTGGGATTTTTTCTCTCAATTTTCTTTTTATTCTTAGAATATTTCTTTCAAATTATCATTATTTTTCACATACGCGTATTCTGATCCTTTCTTTACCTGTGGTGATGGAGAATTTTTAGAGTTACTCCTACTTTGTCGTTGATATTAGTGGGATTGGATGGAATAGTTGTTCACCTTTCTCTACCATTTTTTCCGATTCGTTATCTCTATAAAACGATATTTCGAACATCATCTATCTCTTGATGTTAGTATATAATAAACTCTAGATTCTTAACTTATACAACCGTATTGCATATTTCTTTTACTTCGCAAAAGGTGATCTACACAGTTTAAGATGTATAAATAAAAATATTTGCAAATTTAGGACGAATAAACATAATAAAATTTATAATACACGATAATTACCTTAGATACGCCGGTGGATTTAAAAGACACTTGATTTTTAACTTCATGATTTGCTTAAATTTCAATTCTATTTGAAATTTGTAACCTTACAACTTTGATTTTTTTTTTTTAGCATACCGGGCTGGTCTAGTGGTTAAATCGTCATAGTAAATCAGCTGATTTTGAAGTCGACAGTTCTAATCTTCAAATCCTTGTAAAGGTACTTGCATTTATACGGATTTGAATACTAGATCGTGGATACCGGTGTTCATTGGTGGTTGGGTTTCAATTAACTCCACATCTCATAAATGGTCGACCTGACAATGTACAAGACTTTGTTTATTTCATACACTCATCCTCAGTCATCCTCTGAAGTAATACCTTATGGTCGTTCCGGAGGCTAAACAGAAAAAGAAAGGGTATTTAATTGCAGGATAAAAAGGCAGGAGATATTTCTTAATGTTGAATTTTAATTTTTTTTTTTTAGTAGATTTTTAATTTTTAAGTTTTTTACTTCATAGAACAGTCAGAAAGGCAAATTATAAATAATAAAGATAAGGACGTAACTTGTGAATTGATACCAAAAATAAAAGAGGAACAACCAAATTACTGTGAAATTAAAATTAATATAATAAGGAAAAATATAAATACAAAATTTTCGAAATCATAACTAAAAAGCAGTTGCAGGAAAAAGAAGTACAAATATAAAAAGACAAAGTCATTTAATCGGTATAAATAAATATGTAAATATTCGTTCGTTCAAAATCATAAATCTCCGAAAGTTCTTCACCGTTGCTTTGAAATGTTGATACAACGTTGCATTCGAATACACGCGTGTTTTTATATACCTACTATTCATATACCTAAGATGTCACACCTGTGACAGGTAAAAACATATTTTTTTTTTAAAAACAGCGTTATACGTTGGACGTAAAAGCAACACACGCTATACTAAATATTGTATTAATGTTTCTGATATGTCTGTCCACTATAAACTAAAAAACTACTGGACCGATTTACGGGCAAGGAAAAAGGGAGAAAGGGAAAATCGAAAAAGATAAAAGGGAAGAAGGTAAAAAGGGAAAATTAAAAAAGAAAAAGGGGAAACGGAAAAAGGATAAGGAAAGGGGAAAGAGGAAGAAGGAAAGGAAAATAATGGAAAGTAAAATGGGGAAATTAAATGGAAAGGGAGAGGAAATGTGAAATGGACGGAATGGTAAGGGGAAATGGGGAACTGAAAGGGAAATTGTTAAAAATGAAAAGGGGGAAATGGGTTAAATGGAAAAAATGAATGGGGGAAAAGGAATATAAGAAGAGGGAAAGGTGGAAAAGGGTGAAAGGATAAAAAGGAAAGGTTAAATTTCGTGAAGTTCCGGAATCCCCATTTTTTAAATGATCATTTTATGTGATTTGAGTTTGAACTGCATCATTTTAGTATTGCGTATCCCACCATTATTTCTCTTCTTTCAATTTGAATTATTATACTTTCATTATTAATTTTAGTTTTATTTTAATTTTTTTCTCTTTTTTATGAATTCTTACGATTGCTTTTGTTTTGAATTACTGATGGCACTGTTCTTTGACCTAACTTCATGTTTGTACATACATTAAATGTTCAGCAGACGAATAATAGTATGTAATTTTTTAGAAACTTTGATGAAAGAATCTCTATATTTTAATGTGGTCAAATTTACTCATAATTTCTGTAATAGTATAACTGATTGAATTATTTTGAGACAAAAAAATAAATTAAAGAAAAAAGACCGTGGTAAGAAATATAAAAGTACTTGGAATAGAGTAAATTCGCCGAGAACAGTAAATCATGGATAATTTTCCAGTAAACAAATATTTTAAAAATACATTAGCGAATCAATATCTTTAACTAGATATTTGTCCTGATTTAATCTTTAAATATGATTAAAAATTAACATAATTTGATTTAGCCCAGATATGATGGTTTTTTTTATGTATGATGAGAAACAGAATTAAAAATTATAATAAATAATATAAAAATTAATTTTATTATAACAATATGGGTAAATGTTTGTTCCGTTTGTATGATTTATCCCTCCAATTAACTAAAAAAAGAGGGGGCAATTTTTTATGCATCTATGCATCTATTTTTTCCCCTCACAGAACTGCGGTGACAATAATATTCACTATCATAAGAACAGCCTCTTGAAAACAGCCGGAACGTGCTTCCTGTTATAAATATATATATATATGTATATACAGAGGGACAGACACAAGCATATACAGGATACAGAATAGTCATGAAATAATGTCCTTCTCTCTTATTTTAACTCCTTCTGTTTCCCTCCCCTGTGTCGGATTGGTCAGCAGGGAACATAGAAAACAACGATTGAGGGTGAGCTGTTGGGTGAATGTAAAATAATACAAGATAAAGCATGCGCAATACTGGACAAAGCGTTAAGGGGGACAAAGTTCAAAGACTGAAGTAGAACATGGCGTAATCTATATCCCTGGATGTAGTTATTACAAAGAATGAGCGAGTGACTGAATGAAATACGGAAAAAAACGACGGTGAACACGAGAAAAAGACAGGAATGAGAGAGCGAAAGAGAGAGTAAAAGTTAGAAGAAAAGGGAGCTAAAGAATATAGGAAACATGCAGGCATATTGATTAAAAATCAACAAAAGGATGCCCCTGTTCAGCACGGACAGAGTCGGACTGATTAGCTGAAATTAAAACTACCACTGTTGTATTAAAAAAAAAAAAAGAATGGAAAACTAATATTAAAGTTTGTTATTATTATTTATCCCCGTAGAAAAAATAATCTGAATTTAATTACAATAATGAATTATTGTAATTAACTAAATTTCTTTAATAATTTTTATGGCATTTATTAATATTTTATTACAAAATTTATTTAATATTTCAAATTTCATGTTAACAAAATTCTCCTTTAAGTTCAAAAATATATTTCGAAGAAAAATTAAGATATTCCCTTTTCTTTAAATTATTCTGATAATTTACCGTGGAAAGCGATGAATAAAGCTTAGACTCCTTAATTTTTCATTAAGATTTCTACTAAAACCAAACGAAAATTGGGAAAAAGGTGACTGAAAGCTTCGCTGATCTTTTCGATGCAAACGTAAAGTATTTGTGAATCCATATCGACCACTAGTTTGATCAGTTAAACACATTTTGGACTAAAATATAGGCTAAATATATCTACAGAATATGAAAGCTGTTTGATTTGAAATTGCGTTATCTATTTTGATTAGCAAAAGTGTTGTCATTTTTATTATTAGGTAAGAAGTTAATATCCATCGGGTTTGCCTATTGGTGAACTCGTCATCGAGTTCACCAATATTCTCGACTTCGAAATCAGCTGATTTTGAAGTCGAGAATTCTAAGGTTCAAATCCTAGTAAAGGCGTTCCTAGCGTTCACCACTAGACCAACTCGATGGGTTATAAAATGTTGCCTTTTTCTTTTTCCTGTTTAGCCTCCGGAAATTACCGTTCAGGTATTACTTTAAAGGATGAACTTTTATACGGATTTGAATATTGTATCGTGGATACCGGTGTCCCCTTTGGTTGTAGGGTTTTAATTAACCACACATCTTAGGAATGGTCGACCTGAGACTGTACACTTCATTTATGACTGTACACTTCTACACTTCATTTATATCATCCTCATTCATCCTTTGAAGTAATACTTTACGATGTTTTCGAAGGCTAAACAGAAAAAAGTGAGGTAAGAAATTAATGTAATATCGTGGTATGCTAAGACCTCAATGGTTAAATGGAATAAAATTTGTTGGATAAGTGAATTAAGTCAAATATTTTAATTATCCAACAGTTTCAATCAAATGTTTTAAGAATAATCATAAATACTCCAAGGATGTATCAAAGAAAAAATCTGAATTCCAAGCTTGAAATATCGTAAGAAATTGGTAAAGCTCTGAAATATTCTGCACCCATTCTACTAGATTACTGGTGCAAGTAGAATGGAATCAAAACACTTCATCTTCACTCAGATGTAATAAATAATTTAAATATTTCAATTTATTATTTTTAAAAGATTTTCTCCATTCTTCATCCTCAATCATTTATATATATTATAACTTTTAAAAATAAAACACAGCAAAAATTCAAAATGACCATATCTTTTTAGATTTTATAGAATTTTGTAAATATTTTTTGAATTTAATTTTTTTTCAGTCTTATTTTAATAACAGTTTATCATAGCTAATATATTTGTAAATTCAGATTGATTGATGAACTAACAAAAAAATTATTTTGCTAAGAAAAAAGGATTATTGTAACATCTTTTTACAGATAAAGAATAATGAAATATTAAGAACACAATTTATTCTAAAATTGGAATGAGAAAAGAAATATTTTTAGAGATTTTTCAAAAAGCAAATGTTAAGAAAATAATAATTATTTTTCGTAAATAGATTGTTTTTATAGAAATTAAAAAAAATATATATATTACTTGATTTTTAAAAAAAAACATAGGTTTATATAAAATCTTTTCTTATTTTACGAGTTACATGAAACAATGTTGCCAAGGTCCAGTTTTATACAACGTTTACTTTTTCCCTGTTTAGCCTTCGGGAATCACCGTCAGGTATTACTTCAGAGGATGAATGTATGAATAAATGTAGTTTTGTGCAGTCTTAGGTCGACCATTTGTGAGATGTGTAGTTAATTGAAACCCAACCCCACCAAAGAACACCGGTATTCACGATCCAGTATTCAAATCCTTATAAAAATAAATGCCTTTACTAGGACTTCAACGCTGGAACTTTCGATTTCGAAATCAGCTGATTTGAGAAGACGCGTTCATCACTAGACCAACTCGACGGGTTATAAAATGTTGCCTTTTTCTTTTTCCTGTTTAGTCTCCGGGAATTACCGTTCAGGTATTACTTCAAAGGATGAATGAGGAAGATATGTATGAATGTAAATGAAGTGTAGTTTTGTGCAGTCTCAGATCGACCATTTTTGAGATGTGTGGTTAATTTAAATCCAACCATCAAAGTATATCGGTATTGACGATCTAGTATTCAAATCCGTGTAAAGATAAATGCCTTGAACGTTGGAACTTTCGACTTTGAAATCAGCTGATTTGCTACAAAACCACAAAAAGTTAGGTTTTAATTATTAGTTCGATGTTGTAAATTCTGTCAGCAGTTTTTGCATTTTCTTTGTGAAACCGATAAGTATTAATTATAGTTCTGCATATGAAAAGACTTAAATTGTTTAAATCCATTCATTAAATAAATTACCAATTGAAGCAGAAAGGTATATTTTTTTAACTTTGTTGAAGTTAGCTGTGTTGTTTTATTCTGGGTTATTTAAGTTCATCAAGAAATTTTACAAACGTTTTTATAAAATAATTTTTTATAACAGTATAAATATTATTTCTCTCAGAGTCGTACAATATTTTTTTTATGTTTACATAAAAATACAAAATTATTTCTTTACTCAAACTATAAATGAGAAATACGTAATTCAAGTATGTGTTTATATTTTTTAGTAATAATTTAGACAAATATTACTTAAGAAGTTATTTTTATTAAAAAAAATAATAAACTTTAAATTATTAAAAAAATATCGCATAAATATAAATACTAAAATGTAACTTATATTACAGATACTACTTCATTTTGTATGTGGTCGTGTCGGATTAATTACTGCTGTATAGTTTTAATCTAGAGATTTTAAAAAAAGAAAAAAATAATAGACGGCCTTAAGGTAATGAATTTTTAGACTATTTTATAAACAAAACTTGAATTTTTTAATAATAAATAAGACAAGAATTAGAAAAAGAAAACGGAAAACAATTTCATTGTAAGTGTCCAAAATTTGCTCCTTTTGAAACCTATTGTACAAGTTTAATATTTTTTTAAGATAACGTTAATTACAGTACATAATTTATTTTTTACTGTTGAAGTTAAATTTTTATTTCGTTTGTCCTCCTTCGTACTGAAGATTGTTTTTAAACACATTCACAAAAAATGTTCTCACAATATAGTAAGTACCTGTGTGGGAATCATGGAAAAACTATGAACCACTCATAAACCAAATACGGCAATTCAATGAGTAAAACAAAAGTTGTCCATAAAGCCTTTCCATGATAACACAAATTTATTACAAAAAAACTATAAAAAGGTAAATAATATTAATGAGATGCCAAACAGTACACGTAGAGTAACGAGTACAGGTAAAGATAATGGTAAGGTTAATGAGTGCACGTTAAGTCTAGAGAACACGTTAAGTAATGAAACTTAAATTCCTAATTTAAGGAAGGAAAAAATAAAAGATATAATGATAATAGTTTTTATACTTAAAAAAAAAAATTGACGGAACGTGGGTGAGAAATTTTCAGAAGAAGGCGGCCTTACTTGTTCAATACTTTCCCGACGTCCAGCCCAATGATGGCGAGACAGATCCGAAGGAGATCAAAGAAATCTCCGATTATTTGGTTTCTCCTTTCCAAATGCCCTTGCCGATTACGCGCTTTACAGTACACAAGGTCTCTTCAGTCATTAACGATGAAATACATCCAGCAAAGGCGCCGAGGTATGATTTGATCACCGGTCAGGTTCTCCAGACGCTACCCCGGCATGCGATACGTTTGGTTACGACGCTATTATCCGAATTGATTATTTTCCTGGTCCGTGGAAAATTTCAGAGGTAATTTTTATAGAAAAATCGGGTAAAGACCCCACAAATGTAACATCTTATAGGCCTATCAGCCTGTTTCCTGTGCTCTCTAAGGTCTTTGAAAAGCTCTTTCTGAATATACTGAAGCGGTTTGTGGACGATCACATTCCGACTCACCAATTTGGGTTTAGGGAGTAACATGCTCCTGTGGAGCAGGAAAACAGGAATTTAACGTTATAAATCAAGCTCTAGACTAGAAACAGTACTGTCTAACGGTTTTCCTCGATGTCAGTCAGGCTTTTGACAAGGTTTGGCATGCTAGAATTGCTCTATAAACTGAAAAAGGTTTTACCGCATGCTTTTTTATGAGGTACTAAAATCTTGCCTAGAATACAGGTGCTTTCAAGTTAAACATGTAGAGGTTTTGACGAATTTGTTTCTTATACAATCAGGGGTACCTCAAGGAAGCGTTCTCGGACCCATGTTCTGTTTACGGCTGACTTGCCAATTACGGCAGATACCAGTGTTCCAACGTTTGCTGACGATACTGCAATTCTTGTTGTTCACGAAAATCCGACTACTGCGTCTCGTTTTATTTAAGATTATATCACTCTCCTCGAATCGTGGCTTACATGTTGGAAAATAAAAATTAACGAAACAAAATCAAAGCACGTCACGTTCACCCTTCGTAAGGAACACACACTGTCCTCCTATTTCTATCTTCAATGTTCCGATTTAAAGATCTCAGTACAGTAACTCATTGTGTTTTCATCTTGATCGACGACTTCGGTGAAACATATCACTTCTAATCGGAAACAGTTAGATCTCCAGTTTAAATACATGTACTGGCTGATAGGACATAGATTCAGGCTTTCAGCAGAAAGTAAATTATTGATTTATAAATCCGTTTTAAAGCCTGTTTGGACTTACGGTCTTGAATTGTGGCGTACAGCGTGCAACTCCAGTATTGACGTTCTTGAACGCTACCAAACAAAAACACAGCGGAAAATGCTCAACATACCCTGGTACATATGTAATGAATTAGCCTTATATAGAACGATTTTAAGTTGCGAATCGTTCAGCAGGAAATCTCTCTGGTCAGCCTACGGTATCAAAATCGTTTCGATCGGCACCGGAATTATTTGACAGGGAATTTATTAGATAACTTGAACAGTGATTTTTCAAGATTGCTGAGGAACAGTACTCTTGGTTTGCCTTATCGTTTCATTTAGGTGACTTTATGGTCTGGCCGTACGGAGTGCTCTTCTACTTCATTATTAAATCACAAGCCGCTGGGTCTGTAGCAACTTAATGTTAGTTCAAATACATCTTATTTAATAATTGTTCAATTATCTTGCTAAACAGATTGTAAAGTTGCTGTGTCGTTATATAAAAAAAAAAAATTATTTTTCATGTAGACATAAAAAATTAAATAGCTAACATAACAAGTACATGATTTTTACATTATTTTTTTGTTACTATATTTAATTTACTTACGTAAGAGAATAATAATAAGTATTTAATTAATTTAAACGTAAAAATAATTTTTAACACTATTTATATTAAATTTGAAAAATTAAATACAATTAAAACAAAGTAAATTATTTATAACTAAGTTAAAATATAAAATTTTCTATTAAATAAAAACCAGAAAAGAATATTATTTTAAGTGAATCAAAAAAAAAAAAAAAAATAAAAAGCAAACAAAAAAAAAACGAATAAATGAAAACTACAAAGAATAATTAAATCAAGGTTAAAAATACAGAAAGATCAAAACGTAAACTCATTAAAATTAATAAGTCAAATAAATAATAAAAAACGAGTCACTGTTCGAAAAAGTATTTTTAAACTTTATTTCAATTATTTATTTATTTGTTTCATTAACCTAAAGACATTAAAAAATACAGTAAAACCATTACACTCAGTAAAACAGTAAACCATTAAATTCAACTTCCCAATAATGAAATTTTACTATTCATATTATTAATAGGCAAATTGTTTGTTTAAATTTTAGAGACAAAATTATATTTTATGGAAAGGTTATGTAATAATTAAGACAATTAGTAAACAGTTGAAAGTAAAATTTATTACTTATTTTCCACTGATCGGATAATAATCTTTCAAAATTTCATAACTTATTTTCCAATAAAAAATAAAAAGTTTTTTTTTTCATAAAATATAACTGCTTAGAATCATGGTACGACTATACGCAGTCGTAGTGTCATGGTTTCTAATGATGTGAGGTATCATGTTTCTAAAAATATTTTTAGCATCACAAAATAATTATTGCAAATTATTTTTTATACTTTCTATTTATTTTTCATACAATGTTGATACGGTACGTCCAGGGATTAACCGTCAGAATGATTGCTGAACAATTGAATTTGAACCGTACCACAATCCATCAAATTTAGACAATTTTTGTCAAAAAACTTCACTGTTAAACAGAAAAATAGCATGGTGGAAGTGTGCCGCTAACTTCTAGAATGAACTGAAACTAATCCTGATTTTCTAAAAGATGTTATTACTGGTGATGAATCTTGGATATTTGAGTACCACCCAGAAACAAAACGCCAGAGCAAGGAGTGGCACACTTAAAACTCACTACGTCCCAAAAAAGCAAAATTGAGCAAATGAAAACTCAAAATCATGCTAATCTGTTTCTTCGATAGTAATGGCAACGTCCATAAGGAGGTTTTGCCTACAGGACAGACTATAAATTAATATATTTACCAAGAAATTCTTGAAAGACTGCGGAAAAGAGTTGATCGCATGAGATCAATCATAAAAGACAACTGGATGCTGCATCATGACAATACACCTTGTCACACTGCACTCTTAATTAATGAGTATTTGCATTATTCCTGTAATTCCTCAACCACCTTATTCACCTGACTTGAGTCTCTGCAACTCTTGTTCCCGACTTTACAAAAACATCTCAAAGGACACTATTTTGGAACAATAGAAAACATTTAAAAAAATTTAACCGAAAATCTGAAGGATATTCCGGTTTCTGAGTTTCAATACTGCTATGAAGAATGGGAAAACCGTTTGAAGCGTTGTGTGGCTTTCCAAGTGAACTATTTCGAAGGTGATAAAGTCCATGTATAATTGGATTGTAAATAAAACATTTTGCTGAAGCGGTCTCTTTACTTTATTTACAGACCTTGTGTGTGTGTGTGTGTGTGTGTGTGTGTGTGTGTGTATATATGTATATATATATATACACACACACACACACACACAATTTGCAAAAAATGTTTATTTAAAACAGACCTCGTATAATAGTATAATATGGATTTGAACAGAACAGAAAAACTTTATTCCTCATTATACATATTTAGGTCTCCTCAAGACTCTAAGCCTTATCAGCAAGTGCCTATTCAATATTGTAAAAATACATTAATAATGAAAAAAACAAAAAACAAATACAGATCAAAATACATTAATAATTATATCAAAAAAGAAATTGAAAAAAAATAATATCTACTACTAAAATTATTATAAAAGAAAAATAAAAGACTGTATTATTAAAAATAATATTATTCTAAGTTTATAATAATTAATACCATTAATTATTAAAAACAATTACTGGCATTCTAAAGTGGTTGCCGTAAAAATATATATGTCAATCGTAGGAAATTATTGAAGGGTTTAACTATTTGTTATTCTAAGATTAACAAATATTTAATCTCAGAAATAGCCATCGAAATACTTTTTTCTTAAACAAATTATAATTTGTCATATATTTTTTTTTTTTTTAACATATTAAATAAACTGAAAATAACTTTCAATGGCCTTCCATCATATAAATTATTATATTTAGAAACAACAAAAAGATCTTTATACCTTGTTTGATGAATACTTCTTTTTTTAGTTTTAAATTCATTTTTCATACAGAACATACATATTTACAATGCGATTATGTAATTCTTTGAAAAACCGTACAAAAAAATGGTAAATTTTGTGTCCACCATTCACTCACTATTCGTCTCTAAACGAGCGTTGCGATATTACAGAAAGATGAAAATTAATTAATACATTTTTTTTTGTTTCATTTGTACATCACACTAAAACATATTTTTGCAGGATTTTCAAAAATATTAAATAAAATATAATAACAGTTTAAATAATAATGAAACTTTTTTAATAATATTTAAAAACCTACAAGTGATAGAATTGATAGTAGTTTTTCTTTCTATCTTCCAACGTCTTTACTCAAAATTATTTTAATTACTCTTTTTTGAGCCTTTTTAATTTTTTCACTTAAATAATCTGCTGTTGAACCTCATACTTCAACTCCATAACTAATTAATGATTCATAAAACAGAATCATTATTTTTAAACGTAATACGAGGTGCGACAATAAAGTAATGAGACTTTGCAAGATGTGGCAACCCTGCAGCTTGCGCAGGCACACCATCTTTGACCTTGGTCTATAAGCTACTTTAGTCCAAGCGGCACATTGATGCAACTGCTCAGTCGTGAGTTGTGCTGTAATAAGTGAACACGTGTTTGTGTCTCTCGTCACAGAAATGAAACCGCAAAATATTGCGCAAAGGTATGCCATTTATTTTTGCGGTAAATCGGGTGAAAACGCGACGACAACTTACGGTAAGCTTCAGAAGGCTTTTGGAGAGTAGGTTATGTCAAGAGCTCAAGTTTTTCGGTGGCATAAAATTTTTAGTGAAGGCAGAACGAATGTTGAAGATGAAGACCGCAGTGAACGACCATCAACCTCACGGACAGATGTCAACTTGACCAGGGTGGGTGAAATCGTACGATCTGATCGAAGATTATCCGTGAAAATGATTGCAGAAGAACTCAACATCGATCGAGAAACGGTTCGTCTAATATTAACTGAAGATCTTGGTACGAGAAAGATTTGTGCAAAAATGGTCTCCAAAAATCTCACACAACAACAGCGAGAAACACGGAAAAATGTGGCAGTCGATCTGTTAGAGCAAACGGAAATCGATCCAGATTTGTTGAGCCGTGTTATGAAGGTTTGGTGTATTTGTTACTGGTGATGAAGGTTGGTTTTTTCAATACGATCCAGAGACAAAACGCCAAAGTTCGCAATGGTGCTCAAAGAGATCACCCAGACCAAAAAAAGCTCGCATGTCAAAGTCAAAAGTGAAATGCATGCTTGTGTGTTTCTTCGTATCCGAGGGAATTGTTCATAAAGAGTGGGTGCCTCATGGATAAACAGTTAACCGATATTTCTTCAAAGAAATTTTAGAAAGACTTCGTAAACGAGTTCTTCGTGTCCGTGCCAACATTGCTGATAATTGGATTCTGCATCACGATAATTCGCCATCCCACACTGCTCTGTCAGTACAGTAATTTTTAACCTCAACAAAAATTTCAGTACTACCACAGCCACCTTATTCACCAGATATCGCTCCGTGCGACTTTTTTCTATTTCCAAGAGTAAAAATGGCGGTCAAGGGACACCATTTTCAAACAACACAAGATGTCCAAAAAGCTGTGACGAGAGTCATGGAGGATATTACAGAAGATGAATTCCAGAAATGTTACCATCAATGGCAGAAGCTCTGGAATAAGTGTGTGCAATCAGAGGGGAACTACTTTGAAGGAGACAACACTAAACATGACTAAAACGGTAAGCAACATTTTTTTTACATCAGTCTCATTACTTTATTGTCGCACCTCGTATACGACGAGATAGTAAAATTTATTAGTAACTATTTGAAGATGGATTTGTTATGTGAGTTTTCCATTTTAATTGATTTAGTTTTTTAATAATACATATTTAAATAAAGAAAAATGTTCGTGGAGGAGTGGTTACGTCTTGACCTTTCATCCAGAGGTTCTAGGTTGGAAACCCGGTCAGGCATGGCAGTTTTTCATACGCTAAAAATTTCTATCAAGCTAATGACCATACCAGTTGATGTCTGTAAAACTAAAAAAAAGTAAATAAATTTATATAAATAATAAAAAGAAAAAACAAATATTTTGTTTAACTTTGTAAAATTACACAAGTTTACTAAGATAAAAAACTTTTCTTGGCATTAAAGTATTATGTTAATTTAAATAAAGCGTAATAAATAATTTGGGTAAATATCGATAAGTCAATTAAAAAACAGTGGCAATAACAATAGATTATACATTAATACTAATTACGTGAAGCAATTTATATTCTAATTAACAGTTTTCTAAAAAAACTTTTTTTCGCAAAATTCTACACACTTCTACAACAATTTTCCGGAATAAATTTAACCCTTCTTTTGTTTCATCATTTTAAAAGAAAACATGATGACCAATTAAATTTATAATTTTATAAAATAATATATATATATATATATATATTATTTTATAAAATAAAGTAGTACAATATATATATATTGTACTACTTTATTATTTGTAATAGATATTTTATGTAACATAACTTCTTTATATGAACAAATTATTTCAGTTAGACGATATATTCCTTCTGTTCCTAGTTTGATAAAGGAAGCGATGTTGACGTCCCTTACTAGGTTGATTGGTCTTCAAAGGAACCTTTTAGGTACTGAAGCTGAAGCGATACGACACGTTTACACGTATATGAACTTACTTTAGAGTCTTCTCCATCTAGCCCTTACACTTGAATTATTTTGAAAATACATATAAACGAAAACATAAAAAGAAACGATAACGAGAATTTTTTTTATTGTTTATTATTGTTATTATTATAAAAATAAAATAATCAAAATTTTATGTTATAATTTATTATGTAAAAATAAGAAAGCACCTTAAAAAACGCTAAATTATAAAAAAATTATACAAAAAAAACGTCTAGAAATGTATAACAAAAAATTTATTTTAATCTATCTTCAGAAAAGGATAAATAGCTGTGTTATGACTGATACAGATATCAGCTGGTTTTTTTATATTAAACGACTTGTGACAAATGAAACAATATGAAAAATATGTATTAAAAAGAAATAATAATAAAATTAATAAAAATCTACCTCTTCCAAAAAGTAATAAATTTATTTTCTATATAAAAGTAAAAAAAATTATTAACTATTTTTTAACTTTGCTGGGAAAGTTACAAATACTGTTTTAAGTAAAAAGATACAAAAGAAGAAAGATACATAATCTAATAAACCATAAAATTGTAATATACACATATGACTGACCAAAAGAAAAATATATATTAAATAAAAAAAAAAAAAGATTTTTAAAAAAAAACAATTATGTTTTTAGATTATATTATGAAATTTAAATTAAAAAATTTCATATTTTAATTAATTTATTACAAATGTTGTAACTACTTTGAATTTAAAAATTAATAATATGCTTATAATTAGAATTTGAACTCTCTCCGAATCCAAAATATATTTTATGCAATTATGTAATTCTTTGAAAAACCGTACAAAAAAAATGGTAAATTTTGTTTCCACCATTCACTCACTATTCGTCTCTAAACATTCGTTGCGATACTACAGAAAGATGAAAATTTATTAATACATTTTTTTTGTTTCATTTGTACATCATACTAAAACATATTTTTGCAGGATTTTCAAAAATACTAAATAAAATATAACAGTTTAAATAATATTGAAACAAATGGTTTTTTTTTTAATAATATTTAAAAATAATAATAAATGTTTAAAAATAAATAAATAAAATATAAAGTAACAAATATTTTTAAAAAATAATACGAAGTATGGTTGTAATATATATATATATTATATATGATACGTTTCTGGAACCATAGTATTTTTTTAAGTTTATTTACTTTATGTGTGTGTGTGTGTTTGTGTGTACGCGTACGCGTAAAATATACGCACAAATGAAATTTTGATACAAAATAAATTGCATAAAAGAGTTATATTATTATACTTTATGAATAACATCATAACGTTAAAAAATATTTAAAAATGAGCAAATGTATCAACTTCTAAAATGTAGTATAATATTCCTTCTTAATTTACAAATGATAGGTCCAAAAAAATATTATTAAAATAGATAAATGGCTTATTGATAGAATGTAATGTTATGAAAAATAACGAGTAGGGTTGTATAGCTTAAAAATACAGTAAGAAAAAGTTAATGGTTTTGAGGTAGTATAATTAAATCATAAATAACGAGGGATATATCTAAAGTAAACACCGCTGGGAAATTTCTCTCTTTCAGGTTGGCGAATCTGTGTCGTTCATGGTGACGCTAATAATGTACACGCTGCATTGTTATCTGTAAGTTGTCGCGTTGTAGTATCTTTGATGACGTGTGACTTATTACGTTATAAAATGAATAGGAAAATCGATGTTGCCGCTGACTTTGAAATACATGGTCATACGTTTCTTAAACCATCAAAACGTTAAGCCGGCTGAAATTCATAGTTGGTTGCTGTGTACGGTGATCATGTCATGAATGAAAGAAACGTCCGAAAATGGTATGAAAAGTTTAGAAATAACAGAATTAATAAGATAATAACGAACGTTCGGAGAGGGATTATCTGTTATAATCGATTGAAACGTCGATGATGAAATCAGAAAAGATCGTCGCTCTACGAATTCCGACCTGAACCTTCTTTTTCCTGATGTTTCAAGAGCTGTTACTGGTCGCATTGTTCATGATCATTTAGGGATCAGAAAGGCTTGTACACATTAGATGCCGTACGTCTTAATGGAACGTCACAAAAAAATCCGAATGGTATCTGCTTTGGAACTTTTAATAAGCCACTTAGAAAAAGGTGATGAGTTCCTTAATTAAATTGTTCCCGGCGATGAAACAAGGATTTCGTACGTAATACACGCCAGAGGGTAAACGGCAATGAGTGGCGTCATCTTCAATCACCAACCAGACTGTCAAAGATCAAGTTACAGCCGTTTACGTCCCAAACGGCTGTGACTTGACCTGATGAGACACTACCATTCTACGACAGTTACTTCACAAATATTTTTTAACTTCCATAATTAAAAACGGATGGCCACAGTCTTTTGGGATCGGTTTGATACACTGCTGATTGATTTCATGCCACCTGGAACGTCTATAAACGCAAAAGCTTACTGCAAAACTCTACGTAAGTTAGGGCGCACCATTCAAAATTGGTGACGTGGGGGCTGACCTCCTGCTGCACGATAATGCACGTTCACATGTTGAGGGTCCGGTACGTGATTTACTGAGAACATTTGGATGGGAAATTTACGATCATCCACCATATAGTTCGGACTTAGTTCCTTCTAATTACCATTTGTTTGGGAAATTGAATGAAGTTTTGAGTGGTAAGCGATTCGTGGGTGATAATGAACTTAAAAATGCAGTTGATCAGTGGCTAAATAGACTGGCGGGAGAAAAATACGACGACGGGATATTGAAGCAGGTGTATCGCTACTACAAACGCCTTAATTCATGAGGCGACTATATTGAGTAGTAGTATAAGATATCTACTTTAAAAGAAATAAAAAAATATTTATAATATTTTCAGAGTAAAGTTTTTTACAATGAAACGGTCTTAACTTTAGAGATAACCTCTCGTATATTAAGGATTATTTTTTACATATATTTATTTTAAATATCCATAAAACAGTTAATTCTTTTATTTGTAAGGATTTTTTCTAATGATTTTTTTTTTTTAAATGTTAGTGATGAATGTGACGTGAAATTTTAGTAGTATACAATAAATGATAATTCTGATGAGATTCGAACACGGGAACTGCAAGAAAGCCTGATGAGACACTACCATTCTACGACAGATTCTTAAGTTACTTTAAAAATATTTTTTTTTAACTTCCATAATTAAAAATCCGTTCCTTAAAATATTTTTATTCATGAATCATTATAAAAAATGAATTAAAATATACGTTACAATCTTCTATTAATAAAATTATCATACTTTAGCCGTCACCAATATGAATATTTTACTTTTAGGTTTATCACGAACGTTTACAAAGAACCAGATAGTAGTACTCCGTTCTCTCTATTGTAAGATGCTTGAAAAATACATCGTATTTTTTTTTCTTATTTCATAGCTTTTCCCACTCTTTTAAAGTTTTTTTTTTTTATACGAGATCATTGTTTTAAGCTCTTTACTAAATTCTAAGCTTCATTCTATGAATGGATTTAAGTTATAAACTTTATCAGACAACTGTCTAGTTAAACAGAATATTAAAAAAAAAAACTTCTCAACAAATTCATTGTAAAATTAGGTTTACATTACTCATCATTATTTTAATTGTCATCATTTATTTTATCTTGTGTCGCTAATTCTTTTTTCACATTTAACGAGGCATACATTATTAAATTATTTTATAACTAAATATAAACAAAAATTATAAAACTTTTCGAAGCCGACTTCCGTGGTTGAATAGTAGCGGCTATGGTTTTCATCCTTAAGGTTTCAAGGTTCGAATCCAAGTCAGATTTTAAAATGTTTAAATACCTACAATATTCATTTCTCATCATATTTGATATCTATGATGACCAATAATTAAATGGATATCAATATATATTTTATGTTTTTTTTTTTTTATACAAAAAATTGATTAGTAATCGCTAATTTTTTTATTATTGTTTGTAATTAATGAGAACAGAAAAAATATCGTCCAGCTGATACTTTTGTTTAACAAGAACCAATGAAAATTTTTGAAATACCGGAACAACAATCAAGTGATTACTGTAATTAAATATACTATTTTTAATTATTATTTTTTTTTTATAAAAAAAGAAGGCTAGTAAGTTTACAGATACTAATTAAGATTATTAAATAATATTTACGTAAATAAAATATAATTTTGCATAATTTTAAACTTAGTTTTTTTTCATAAAGGTGATAAATTTTCTTCATCGACATTTTCAAAGCTTTTCTAAAAAAATATTTTATATTGTTTAAATATTTTTCTATATATTTATTGTTTAATTTACAGCACGTATCAAACCTCAGCATATTCTTTAAGTAAAATTTACATATTTACAACACAAAACAGACTTAATTTTTATGAAATTTGTGTCGTATTTGTTTGGCTTACTAAAGATTTATTTCTTATTTTTACAAATATACGGATAAAGGATAAATTAACCAAATTAAATGTTTTTTATAAATTAAAAAAGTGTCTGGGTACAAACCAACAATAAAAATTATCTTTATAAATTATTTTAAAATACAAAAAAAAAAGTTTTTTTAAATTTCTAAAAATTAATCTTTCTGCGAATCGATTTATGATAAAATTATTTTAAGAAAATAAGTTTCTTACAATAATTATAGGTTCGGATGATAGTATTACCTAGCGTTATGATTTTAATAAAATATTTGATAAAAAGAAGACAAATTTTCTTTATTCACCGGATATTAATAAATATACATTGTCATTTTCAAGCCAAAGATAAATGAATCGAGATTTGAAAATATGATCTCAGACAAAAACAATTTTTAAAAAAGTTTATTTTAAATCTAAAACAATATGATTGTTTTGATCGTTAAACAATTATTAGAAAAAAACAAAGGAAATGTGTACATAAGAGAAAATGAGTAAAGAAATACAAATTTTAATTGTATTATTTATTTTTAAATTTTATTATTTTTTGTACAGAGTGTTTCAGAAAGTTTTTAATATACTATAAAGGGATATTTCTGTCATAAAAATAATGAAAAAATATATAACCATAGGAATTGAAATTCTTTGTTTTCAGTTCGGGCACAAATTATTAAGCAAAATTATTGGTTTTATATGAAATCTTATTGTGAAATACTTTAAATTAAGGGTGTCAAAACTGTGGTATTCTCTCAGAGAAAGATTTCTAAAACCTTAAGTCTAAAAGTTCTATATCTAGGACCAAAAGTCCTTTTTCTTTCTTTTTCCTGTTTAGCCTCCGGTAACTACCGTTTAGATAATACTTCAGAGCATGAATGAAGATGATATGTACGAGTGCAAATGAAGTGTAGTCTTGTACATTCTCAGTTCGACCATTCCTGAGATGTGTGGTTAATTGAAATCCAACCACCAAAGAACACCGGTATCCACGATCTAGCATTCAAATCCATGTAAAAATAACTGGCTTTACTAGTCCTGAAGTTTAAAATCTAAACCCGGAGTCAAAAGGCAAGTATTTTTTAAGTTTAGTATGAATTTTATTTGTCTATTGCCAATAATCAAATAAAACTTTAAAAAATATATAAGTCTAAGAAAATTTATATAATTAAAATTAAAATAAACAAATTAAAAACCTATTTTTACTGAAAATTAAACAAAAAATCGGGTGGGGGTGTATCGGGCCGCACGGCCGTTGGTTTAACGTGAAAAGTTACAGATCTTGGATGAAGTTTCTCCGCGCTACAGGCCGACCAACTTATCTTTAGAGTTAGATTGAAAAATCGTATTTTTTTTGAACATAACTGAAGATCTACAATAGAAAATTTTAGTTCCTTCATTTGACCAACTATACAGAAAAATTAATCGGTCTGTAAGTCAGCGAGTCACTTTTAGTGTAGTGGATTTAAATAAAAACGAGATATTGAACGCGTACTAAATTTAATTTTAACATAAAACAGACACTAAATGGTACATGATATTTATTTCGACTAATATTCGAGTAACAGTACAAGGTGAAAAGATAAAGATGCTACGATTTGCTGATGATATAGTAATTCTAGCCGAGAGTAAAAAGGATTTAGAAGAAACAATGAACGGCATAGATGAAGTCCTACGCAAGAACTATCGCATGAAAATAAACAAGAACAAAACAAAAGTAATGAAATGTAGTAGAAATAACAAAGATGGACCACTGAATGTGAAAATAGGAGGAGAAAAGATTATGGAGGTAGAAGAATTTTGTTATTTGGGAAGTAAAATTACTAAAGATGGACGAAGCAGGAGCGATATAAAATGCCGAATAGCACAAGCTAAACGAGCCTTCAGTAAGAAATATAATTTGTTTACATCAAAAATTAATTTAAATGTCAGGAAAAGATTTTTGAAAGTGTATGTTTGGAGTGTCGCTTTATATGGAAGTGAAACTTGGACGATCGGAGTACCTGAGAAGAAAAGATTAGAAGCTTTTGAAATGCGGTGCTATAGGAGAATGGTAAAAATCAGATGGGTGGATAAACTGACAAATGAAGAGGTATTGCGGCAAATAGATGAAGAAAGAAGCATTTGGAAAAATATAGTTAAAAGAAGAGACAGACTTATAGGCCACATACTAAGGCATCCTGGAATAGTCGCTTTAATATTGGAAGGACAGGTAGAAGGGAAAAATTGTGTAGGCAGGCCACGTTTGGAGTATGTAAAACAAATTGTTGGGGATGTAGGATGTAGAGGGTATACTGAAATGAAACGACTAGCACTAGATAGGGAATCTTGGAGAGCTGCATCAAACCAGTCAAATGACTGAAGACAAAAAAAAAATATTCGACGACAATTTTGTTCAACATCGGTTTGTGATTTGAGAAGTAAGGAAAATAAGGCCTAATAAGCAGCGGTAGAGGTGCTCGCGCCGTCGGCGTCGTTCAATGAGCCCGCCGAGTCAGCTTTGCGAGGCTCCCGAAACTGTCTCGCTCGCTCGGCACCGGACATTGGGGTAGATGTGCGTGGTCCATAACCTCCCCTTTCCAACAATATGCGTAATTTATATTTCCGGCTGGCTTTTACATGGGCTGAGACTGACATATTGAAATTTTATACTTTTTTACGTGTTTACTTTAATTTTTTATACGTAAATGTTGTCCAAAATGCGCTTATTATTACTTAAATAGTTTTATCTCGGTAAACTCTAAACACAAACACACGAATCACTGCGCTATCACGTCTAAGTCGTGAGCTACACTGAATGGAATTGAGCGAGAGCGTCAGTTTTGCCCGATTTGCGTTGGGTACCTTCCCTGCCAACCCGCTTGTCAGTGACGCAATCTTAAAGTCCAATCGGCGAGCTGACCACGTAAATTATAAAATAACACTGCATTTACATCTCTGAGACTAATAGGGAGTTATTAAGGCACGACAACAAAACCTTTTCGTTATACAACAAATTTCTGTTCTTTTTCCCGTATGTTTTGGTGAGATTTTAAAGGCGTTTCAAGTCAAAAGTATATTTGACTTTTTGACCTGATAATCTAATTTTAGATTTTAAGTAAAAAGTTTGTAATTTGTTTTTGAATATTATCTTTTATTAAATCTATTTCAATAACAGTTTATCATAGTATTTTATTTTAAATTCAAATCGATTGAAAAGCAAAGAAATCAATTATTTTAACGAGTAAAAAGGAATATTGAAACACTTTTCTTACACATAAACAACGATGAAAAAATTAAGAACACAATTTCACTCGAGATTATTATGAGAAAGGAAGTATTTTCAGAAACTTTTTGGAAGCCAAATAATTACAAAATAAATATTCAAAGTGAAAAAGTTTATTTTATAAAAATTAATAAAATATTACTATGATTTTTTTAAAATGTAGGTCTATAAAAACTGATTCATATATTCTTGTTGATTTTAACATAAATCATAATGTTGTGGAACACCTGTGTTTTATGTAATATTATCTCCACGCTTTAAACCTAATCACAAAAAAGCTAGGTTTTAACTATTAATATAGGTAGTAAATTCCGATAATAAATTTTTTTCTTTGTACAACAAAAAAGTATTTCTGCAAATTAATTAATTAAATCTACATATTAAAGAAATTAATAAGAATTTTATATCGATTTTATTACAATTGCGTTATTTTTTCAATAATGCGTTTCATTACATTATTTAATTTTACTTATTTTAATCGTATAGTCTTTTAAGATGAACTGTATAAAAAATACATTGTTTTTAATTTATCATTAAAAAAACAATAAATACAGTAATATATATATATATAAATATATATATATATATATATATATGGTTTTTATATAATGGTATTTTAATAGAAAAAAAATTAATTCATAATAAATAGTTAAGAACATTCATTCTTACTAAAACATTTGAATAATAAACAGGAATAATTTCGGTAGCTATGTCGATAAGTAGATTTTACAATAGTTAACATTATAGCCACCAGAGCGCAATGTACACCGAAACATTTTCAACCCTCCTATTGTAAGTATAATATGTATCATCAGATAGCGTTCGCATCACACTAGTTCTAATTTCAATTATTATTTATAATAATAAAACTATCTTTGGAATTTATTTTTTTTTTTAATAAAGTTTTTTAGTACTGTATTTTAATATTAAAATTTATGAATTATTTCGTAAATTTTTTTCTACATTTACAATTTTTTCATATTTTGTTAACGGTATAAAAACACATATTCGAGATGTTTTTAGATGCGTACATTTCTAGAAAAAAAATGAATAGTTCAATATAAATAAAAAAAAGAATTAATTACTAAAATTACTTACGTATATCGACATATAAAGAAATTATTTTCGAATTGCTGTTAGAATCTAAGATTAAAATAAAGTAAAACAGTATCGTTTCATAAAAAATAAATAGAAAAACAAAAAAATGAAGATGTATAAAATATAACATACGACCTATACGTATAATAAAATAGAAGAATATTTAAAAACCTAAAATCAAATCAATAAGTTTTTAGTTATTAAAAAAAAAAAAAAAACATGTAATATTTAATTCTCTAATAAATCTGATAACTTCAAAATTAGTCAAATATTTCCGCTATCCAAACTTTCCAAAAAAATAACCAGATTTAATAAAATGGTATTAAACGGGTTTGATAATGTACTTCTTTCTTTTTCCTGTTTAGCCTCCGGGAATTACCGTTTAGGTATTACTTCAAAGGATGAATGAGGATGATATGTATGAGTGTAAATGAAGTGTAGTCTTGTACAACCTCAGTTCGACCGTTCCTTAGATGTGTGGTTAATTGAAACCCAACCACCAAAGAACACCGGTATCCACGATCTAGTATTCAAATCCGTATAAATGTTACTGTCTTTATTAAGACTGATAATGTACTGCCTCCAGTTATTTCACTTCTATCGTAGCACTTAATCTCAACATATAACCTCAATTATTAATAATTTTAAACTTAAATTTCTTTCTAGTTATATCCTTTATTTTTCCTTTTACAATCAAATTTGTTAATCCTAAGTACGTAAATTACTTTCTTAACCGATAGTTCTTTTCAAAAGTTTTAATAAAAAAAATGTCTTTTTATTAATCTAATCGGAAGATTATGTACGCTCGATCGGCTAAGGAGAACATTGACCCTAATCGTTCCTTATCAATAATTCTTTCTCTTATTTTATATCACTCACTACTTTCTATCATTTTTCATCTTCAGAATAATTTATTTTTCTTTACTCGGTAGTCTAATACTATTCCGAATGTACAATTTTTTTTTTTTTTAATGAATATCATTTAAAAAATCTTGCAAAAAAATTATTGTTTAACAATAATAAACAAATAAAAACTCATATATTACAATATCCTAATTTAATAACTGATTTTATTTAATTAAAAATTGATCGTATCAATTTATTACAAACTTCTTAATCTGTGTTAAACATTTTGAAATGATTCATTTAGTCAAAGTTTCCTGAAGTATATCTGAAATTGTTTATTAAAATATGATTTTATGATATACATTTTTATATTTAAGATCTTTTTAATATTATTTTTGTGTATTTTATATACACATTAGGAAAAGACAAGACAAAAAATGGGTTATTACAGATAACGCATTGATTTGCAGATAACTGCATATTAAGTTCAAAGAGTAAGCAGCTCAACCACGGCCCTATGAGATAAGGATGTTATCTATAACATCTAAATGAGGTGTATTCTTGTACATACACAGATCAACCGTTCCTATTATTTAAAATTTAAATATTTTTAATATATCAAATTTAAATCAATTTTTTTCAAAACAGTTGATTTTTTAATACAATAAATTGATTTGTTTATTATATATTAATCGAAATTTCATTTACCAATATAATTAATAATTTTATTTTATTGATATTTCCAGTATTAGTAACTATTTTATATTTTTCATGCGTTAAAAAGATAATTCGGACATTATGTCATAATCCACTGGGTTGATATAATGGTGAACGCGTCTTCCCAAATCAGCTGATTTGGAAGTCGAGAGTTACAGCGATCAAGTCCTAGTAATTT
This sequence comes from Lycorma delicatula, assembly GCF_047948215.1. Lineage (NCBI taxonomy): Eukaryota > Metazoa > Arthropoda > Insecta > Hemiptera > Fulgoridae > Lycorma > Lycorma delicatula. Next base: position 99,113,500 of record NC_134464.1, on the reverse strand, counting down.
ATTCAAGTCCTAGTTATTTTTACACGGATTTTATTATTAGATCGTGGATATCGGTGTTCTTTGATGGTTGGGTTTCAATTAACCACACATATCTCAGGAATGGTCGAATTGAGACTGTACAAGACTATACTTCATTTACACTAATACATATCATATTCCGAAGTAATACTTGAACGGTAATTCCCGGAGGCTAAACAGGAAAAAGAAAAAGGATATTATGTCATATAAAAACAAAAACAGAAATAAAATAAAGTATTTGTTAAGATTCACTTTGTGCGGTATATAATAATTATATACAAAGTTCACGATGTTAAATTCTACAAAACTTTTTCAGTATTATTTTGCCTTATTTAAAAAATTTATTCAAAAAGTAAATTATTTAAGTGGTATTAAAACCAAAATAATAATATATATTAATAAAATTAGTATTCAAATTTTAATTTTTTGTACCGGCATTGTTACTTCGGCAGTAGCTTTTTTCTTTGTTACTTTTTTCATAAAAAAATTAAAAAGGCATGAAAATATATAAGAGTTAAAATATTCAATCTTTCATTTTACATAGAAACAAGAGAAAAAAATTACGCCAAAAATACCGACGTAACATTTTTTTAATTCTTTGATTAACTTTTTATTAACAGTTTTATTTATTAATAAATCAGGTAAACTACTGTTTAGATCTAATTTAAATAAAGGGAAGTGTTCAAAGAAACGAAGATAAAATTCTTGTAAAAGATTAAAAAACTAAAGTATAATACAATTCAGCTGAAAAAGTTTCTAGATCCTGTTTTATTACGACTGTGCTTTAATTATTAATTTCGTTTCATATCAAGAATGCAGTCTTATTTAAAAAATTTCCCGTGGCATACAATTTTTTAATGCAGAATTGGCAACTATTAATTAATACGTACATACAAAATACTTTATAACAAACGATACATAATTGCCGATCGAATTACATCTTAAAATCATTTGATACTTTTTTAACTTTAAAAAATTTTTTTCCTTTCAAAATATATGTTGTTATCCCCATATCTCCATACAAACTTCGGAGGATACTGAAAAAGATAAAAGTTAGAAAAATGATCGCTACAAAAAAATATTTTTTCAGTTATTTCTCAAACAAAAACGTATTTAAATATCTTTTAAGAATAATAAAATTAAAATACGTGATTTATCTCTGATTAGAGCATCTTCTCTTTAATCTCTTATAAGATAAAGACTAGTAACATTTTGGTATTAGAAAACAAGTTTTCTGATACCAAAATGGTTTTTGATATAATTTTAAATTGTCAAATATTTGAACGTACAAATTGTTGCGGTATAAAGTATCTGAAACCAATATGGTGTACAAATATGGGAGTTACTTGTACACAACAGTAACGTTGAAATCCTCATATGGTTTCTAAACAATGTGCTCAGGTTGGCATCAGGCCTTCCACGGTTCGCTAGGAACGAAGAGGTGCATGGTTATTTTGGGATCCCCGGTGGAGGACCAGTAGGGACTACATATCAAAGCTGAACAAGCATGTGAATTATCTTACGCTGAATTTACTCAACAATAGTTAGAAAGGATGCACTCCCTGATCATGTATGATCAGGGAGTGCATGAATGATCACTGGAGTGCAAAATCCGCGGAATGATGTAATGGTTATTACGTTAAAGAAGCTTTAAATTTTAAGAATTTATACTGGAATTTCATTTATTTATTCTTTGGTTGATGAGATTACACAAAAGCTTTGAAACTTGTACGTGGAAAATAAAAATGGGATTTTGTAGCGTATGAAAAGTGCCATGCCTGACCGGGGTTCAAACCCGGGACCTCCGGATGAAGGACCGAGACGCTACCACTTCATTATATATCTTGAAACTGGTGGTTAACTCTTAGTCGGTGGTATGATTCTCTGCTGAGAATTCGGTGTACTAATCGTTTTCTGACTGATGTTTTTTATTCGGCTTTATCTGACTAAATACTGTTATTTTACTTGGATGACTTTAATGTTTTGTGATTTTATTATTTATCGTTAAAAGAAGAGACAGACTTATAGGCCACATACTAAGGCATCCTGGAATAATCGCTTTAATATTGGAAGGACAGGTAGAAGGAAAAAATTGTGTAGGCAGGCCACGTTTGGAATATGTAAAACAAATTGTTAGGGATGTAGGATGTAGGGGGTATACCGAAATGAAACGACTAGCACTAGATAGGGAATCTTGGAGAGCTGCATCAAACCAGTCAAATGACTAAAGACAAAAAAAAAATATTTATCGGACTTTATTATTTTTTATCTGTTATTTTTGTCTTTGTTAACTAATTGCTACGTTTATGTTATGAGAGGTGTAGCATATTATTAATATTATATTTGAGGTAGGCTAAAACTGCTCAAAAGAAAATATTTGAACTATATAACGGATACTATAATTTTAAAACAAGACTTTTTTCTTGTGTTTTAACGTTTAACAGCCCAAAAATGGCACTAATGCCATAGAAATTTAGATTTTTACATATTTCATTACTTTAAACTCAAATGTGTACATGAACCAAAAATATCACGAGATTTTACAAGTAGTGAATCGAAAAATTATAGTTTTATTTTTATTTATTTATTTTGTCGCTTGATTATATCACCATATAAGCTTGAAGTTTGTGAGTTGGATATGGAAATGTAGCGTATGAAAAATGCCGAGCCTAACCGGGATTCGAATCCTGACCTCCGCATGAAAGGCCGAGACGCTACCACTCGCGCCACAGAGGCTGGTAATATAATTTTATCTTTTTAAAAAATTCTGCTTTTTATTTCAAATTTGTATAAGGATATATTTTTAAGTGACTATATTTGGTCTATAAAAAAAGGCATTGTATAATAATTTTTTTTTTGTCTTCAGTCATTTGACTGGTTTTATGCAGCTCTCCAAGATTCCCTATCTAGTGCTAGTCGTTTCATTTCAGTATACCCTCTACATCCTACATCCCTAACAATTTGTTTTACATATTCCAAACGTGGCCTGCCTACACAATTTTTTCCTTCTACCTGTCCTTCCAATATTAAAGCGACTATTCCAGGATGCCTTAGTATGTAAGGCCTGTCTCTTAAGTCTGTCTCTTCTTTTAACTATATTTTTCCAAATGCTTCTTTCTTCATCTATTTGCCGCAATACCCCTTCATTTGTCACTTTATCCACCCGTCTGATTTTTACCATTCTTCTGTAGCACCACATTTCAAAAGCTTCTAATCTTTTCTTCTCAGATACTCCAATTGTCCAAGTTTAATTTCAATATAAAGCGAAACTCCAAACATACACTTTCAAAAATCTTTTCCTGACATTTAAATTAATTTGTATAATAATTAAAATAATTTTATTTTGTTAAAATTTTACTTTTAACCGTATTCAGAAAGAAAAACGATATTATTTTACTACGATAATTCACAGCAGTTTAAATAAAACTAAATAATTTAAAATAATATAATCATTAAAATATTAGACATTTTTTCCTTCTTAAAACACTACGCTAAATTTTAATGTTCTTTAACGTTCTTCTGCGTAAAATTAACGATTAATATACTCTTTGTTTAGAAATTTTTTACAATTTTAATCAGTAATAGAAATTCAGAAAAAACAGAAAATCTATTTAAACATTAAGGTAATATTATATTCAAGGAAAAAAGTATAAATTTAAATTGTATTCTGTAATATACTGTTGAAACTATTTTTTCAACAATATAAATATTTTTATAATTAAAATAAATAAAAATAAAATCTACGAAATAAATATAAAACAACTAGAGATAATTCAACGCTGAATAGAAACAAATTACAATATTAAACAAGAAATATTAATAGAAACAATAAGAGGGAAACAATGGTCGGACGTAAGGTTGAGAAAGAAGAGGGAGTGAGAAAACAGCAAAGGAGAAATTATAGAAGCCATTAAGGAAATGAAGTCCTGTTTGGAAGCAAAATACAGCTGGGTCCAATACAATATATATTAAACAGTCGTAACAAAATAGCTATCATTTATTATATAACATTTTTTCCATAATATTTAATCAATAATTACGCTGTTGTAGCCAGTGGGCAGCGCGCACCCGTTGCCTTGGAAATGAAACACAGCCACTCTAAAATCCCTCCTACTACATCCCTCATTTTACCATCCATTCATCCAGAAATCCAGCCATCTATCCCTTTTTCACTCATGATTTCCGTAAATATCTGATTGACTTAAAATTTACCCCATGAATTCCGTTTGTTCCCATGGCATCACCCCTTCTTACATTGTCTGGTTATATTTACTTCATAACTTCTATCGATAAATAACTTACCCTTATGTACTGTAGAAATTACTAACACTTTCTTTATTTAAATACCCGTATAACTTTACTTTTTATATATATATTTTATATTTTACAAATTTTATTTAATTTTAAATAAACTAAGACATTTAATTACTCATATATTTTATATATGAATTTTTATATAAATAAAATGCAATTCATTTACTGATAATTTTTCCTCTATGTCTGTGCTGAGCGCATTTTAGAGATCTGTACTTCGTCAGAACGAATATATATATTAACTTTTAATTAAATAAATTGAATGACCGAAAACATTTTATATCAGTGACTGAAATGACAAACATACTTCTCTACCTTAACTTTTAACCATATTTCCTGGTAGGTAAAAAAAAAAAAAAAAAAAAAAAAAAAAAACAGGTTTTAAGGTTTAAATATATTCCATAAATTTTGACGAAGCAGAAATTTATATAAAGTACTCAACATAAAGAAAAAAATGAAAAATAACAACCAGTAAATGAATGAAAACTTATTTTTATAAATTGATTATATTTTGTTGCTAATTGCATGTCTAATATCTAAAGGGATCTTAATATTTTCTCATATTAATCAATTCAACAATTTTGTTTTATCCTTTATCATTATTCTGACTATGGGATTGCTTCTCAGTCATATAAAATAGTTTTGAATATAAAATCTGTTTAAGAAAACCAAATCAGTTTAAAAAATAACTATTTTTTTTTCTTGGAACAATTATTTTTGAAATAACATGACCGTGATGATAAATCACACCTTAGTCGGGTTGATCTATTCCTAATCAGATCTGTGATTTTTTTTTTGTATAAAAGAAAATCCTTTTTTCTTACTTGAGCCAGTTCTTTTATGTTAATTTATATTTCTTTTTCATATATAAATTTATTTTTTACGTGTTAAATGTATTTCATTCTATTTATATGGTTATATGCACATGAGTCTTATCACAGAAAAATAAAAATAAAACAATCTGCCCATAGCTATATAATTATTTTTTGATTTAAATATTCCTTAGGGACGACTGCAATGCTTAAGACAATGTTATAATTTTGATAGAAAACTCTGCTTCCTTTGCTTGCTTAGAGGATTACAAAGGATTCTAGGACTATAAAGGGAATTGGCTTTCAAAGTAAAACAAAAAAAAAAGATGATTACTATTATGATTAAGTCAATCAGAATTCTATTGATAATTATTTCGTCTGATAACAAAATATTACGTTGTATCTTAAAAATAAATGTAAACCAAATTTTCGTTTTACACTATCTCTTAATGTGTTTATTATGACTATAACACATGTAAATTAAGATATAAAGGACAAGAATTAGTACCTTTCTCTAAGAACACTGTTATTTATTATATAACCACCGTGTACGATGAACAGACTAAAAGGCTACCTTTAGAGTTAATTGCAATGATAAGAGAAAGTCTGAAAAAAACTTTGCTTCTTATATTTTATTAATTCTTGCTAAGCGCAGAGTTAAAAAAAAAACATTTAGACTATTTTAATTCCTGTTAAATAAGTTATTTTTTACAATATTCGCTGCATTTCAGTGGGTTTGATCGAGAGGCATCGCTAGCGCCCTTTATGATAACTTGACCGAGAGGCAGCGACGCTACCTTTATAATCATTAAAATAGGGATTTTCGACACGTCTCGTGCTTTCAAATTCATTTTATTAATAAATAAGAATAATTTTGGATATGTGAATTGCGCTTAAGAATTCTGAATAAAAATGTAATCTTACGCGAAAACAATTTTTTGATTAACATTGTTTTTTGTTTTTTTATTAGAACTGTTTAAATTTCTACAGTAACTAGTCTCTTTCTTTTTCTGTTTAGCCTTCAGAACCACCGTAAGGTATTATTTCAGAGGATAAATGAGGATATGTATGAATGTAAATGAAGCGTATTCTTGTACAGTCTCAGATCGACCGTTTCTAAGTGTGTGGTTAATTGAAATCCAACCACCAAAGAACACCTATATCCACTATCTAGTATTTAAATGCGTATAAAAGTGCCTTTATTTGAACCTTACAACCCTGGACTTCGAAATCAGCTGGTTTGCCATGACGAGTTGACCAATAGATCAACCCTTACTTTAAAAATATTGAGACTTCAGAAGTGGTTCGACCGAGATCAGCTGACCTGATCGGTTTCTCCCGTTAAAGCCCATTTAGGCTAGGAACATGGGAGTTGTGTAGCGACCGGAAGCGTCACAAGGCGGGTGTCTAACCTTACCGGGTTGGGATGACTCTGATCGCTCAAGAATGACAAATTTTCACAAGCATATCTAAATTTCAATGAAACTGATGTAGTAGTTTGGATATTTTTGAGCTAAAAAATATCATACGTTATATTTTATTTAGATGCTTCAGTCTCATCCGGCGGACCAGTCAAGCATGATCAAAGTCCCGGGCGTTTTTGATTGAAAATAAATTGAGAAGCAATGTGGGTTAATTGGTCAATTCAATTTTTGTATAGGGATTCCATTTTAATATGAGACATATTGTTTTTATCCTACAACGAATTCTACAGGACGAATTCAATAAGATACGAAACGCTATAAAGAATACTATTAAAAATAAGTTGTGATACATGTTTTCCATCATATCTCTTTCGTTGAGATCTACTAGTATATAAATGGTTTGCAAAAACCATTAGCTCAACATAAGTAAGTTTAGATGTAGAGTTTTACGTAGAAAAATATCTTATTTTGAAATACGAGTATAAAAGAAATTTCATGTAATAGGAAAATGAACGAATGAAAGTTCAAACTTGAAAGAACGTATTTTGATTTGATTTTTTTTTCATCGATTTCAAGATGGAATTGTCCATAGAGTTCCATGTAGATACTTGCTGCTAAATAATTTTTTTTATTAAAAAAAGAATGATCGCTGATTTTGAAAATAAATTCGGAGACAAATTTCTGTTTTGAAAAAGCGGTTGTATGCGTAAATATGTTGCACAACATACATTATATCTTGGTAGAGGAAGCAAAGGAATATTATTTACACCTTAATTTCTCTACTATTTTATTAAGAGATATTTATAATCTTGAAAAAGCCGTGTCATTTTTAGCAATATCTCTCCTGAAAATGGATTAAATATAAATAAAAAAAATAAAAATAGTTTCTTATCTATCAGTTTACGTTATACTCACGTATACGTTTAAATAAACACCAAATTAATTGAATTACATTACATTAATCTATTAAATGACTTTTATAAACAAGCACAAACTCAGGTAAAATATACTGTGGAGATTCGTGTTTCTTTGTATAGTAATCATATCTTCCGGTGTACATACTAAGTAAAAAAATTATACAATTCATTAGTAAATATAATATAAAAATGACAATAATTTCAAATAATAAACTAAAAAATATTTTTAACATCAACATAGAAGAAAAAGACATATACAACAGTAATGGTACGTGCAAAATAGTGCAACGCAACGTACAATGGATAAACGGGAAGAGAATTATAATTAAGATATAACAAACATATGAGTTCTTTTAAAAATCAAAAACAAGATTCTAATTGTGTAACGCATTTAATAAAAGAAGGACATACCCCAACGAAAATGGAAGAATCAATTAAATTAATTCACTAATAAATTAAAGAAAGTAGAATGAACATTTTATAAAATCTAGAAATTTTTGACTTAGAAAGTAACAATAAAAAAAAATAAAACGATCACATAATAACTGATCAACAATCAAACGGATATCCTTTTCAAGAACCTCAGCTTATTGAAAACAGGAAATAGATAAGTAAAATAAAAATATAAATAAAATCATTAATAAAAAATAAATAAGAAGGTCAAAGGTATGACGTCAAATATAGGGAGGGGCGTTGACTAAAAGCTATATAAAGATTAACAGAAATTTAAAAGTATCAGTACAATATGTTTTGACAACAGAATGGTTCCGAAACGCGTCAGCAAGAGTAAAAGAATGAAGCTAAGAAACATAAGCAGTACTAAACATAGAAACTACATACTAAGTATGTTAAAATTAATAACACGGTTTTTTAATGTAAATATTAGGTTTAAATTTGATAAATTATTTTCATTTAAAAATGTTTTTTAATATTCCATATTATATATTTCCTATATATATATATATATTCCATATTTTAATCAAGTATATAAAAACAACATTCTATTCCGATTTAAACATAGTTTTGTCTTCCTTTTATAAACTCACGTTTTTTTAAATTTTCAATCAAGTCGTTTAAATGATACTCTCTTTTCCTTTTTGCTTTATGCTTATCTTTTTACTTCAGTATAATATTTCTTAACATTCTAAATTCTAAATTCTCAATTTTTTAGTTTCTATATTCTTTGTCTTTTTCTATATTTTATCTTCTACCCGTTCCTTTATAATCAAATTAATTAAATCTAGCTGTTTTATTATATGTTCTACCGATCTAGTTCATCTTGTTATAATATTCAATCACAAATTTCTCTCTCCTCAAAAGTCCTTTTCATTTCATTTCTTACTTCATCAACCCATCTAATTTTCAGAATCCTCTTTAACGCCACATTTCAAAGCCCCTACCTACTCTTTTCCTTTCTAGTTTTCATATTATCCAGGTTGTATTACTATAAAGCACTAACCTCACACACAAAACCGTAAAACATATTCTAATTCATAGACCTACATTTATTACTAACTGACATCTTTCTTGCTTATCCTATATTGATTTCTATCTACTTTTAATTACCCTCTCTCTTTTAATTTTATTAAACCATATAACAAAATTTTATAACGTCTGGTACGTTATGTTTCCTTATTTTAAAACGCGATTCCCTATTACGTTAATAGTATTAATTATTCTCGTTTTTGTCATATTTCATAATCCTTATATTACTTTACTCTTAATTTATTTTCTAACTGAATTTCTACCCTTTAAATAACCAATGTCGTTTAGAATATTCCAAACTCACGTTTGATTTCTCCTAAAAAAAAATTACCAATGAATCTCAAAATTTTTATTTTTTCTCTTTGAACACTTCATTCTTAAACTTTTCATTAAATATTCCTGTATTCTTTTATATACAAGTTAATATAAATATTCTTACTCTATATTTCAACTCGATTTTATTTTAAAATTTTTAACGATTTATTTCACTTATCATCAATATTATATTTATCATTGTTTTAATTTATGTATTTTTTATTGTAAATGAAATCTATATTTTATAATTTTGTTTTACGATTGCCGCCTCAATTTTCTCCACTTAAGAAATCAGATGATCGTGCGCTAGAAGTGACAGTAAGAAAGCCAACCTGTTTGCTATACACATGCGGTCGGTCTTTCAACCACTACGCTACTGAAGAGGACATTATGAATGTTTTAGATTTACGAACGATTTCGATGACTCTTTCAAGTAAGCCCTTCTCATTTAGGAAAGTGCTAAAAAGTGACTGAAAAGGATCGAAACTCACAGAAAGCATATGGCTGTGACTTAATTACAAACAAACTGCTCGTTACGCTCCCATCTAAGACCGTAATTTAGACCCAACTATTTAACGGTATCCTTTGAACGACGTGCTACCCGTCAGAATGGAAGGTTATCAAATAGTGACGGTCCCTAATGACCGGCTTAGGGACCACAGTCAGCGCATGAAGTATTTTTGTACAGATCAATACGCCTATTACCCATTATGTCTAAGGTTTTCGATAATCTGGGTATTCCTTCAAAGATAATGGTCAGTTTTAGAGCGGGAAGAGGTTATTGAAGACTTCCAGTTAGGTATCCGCGGTGGTCGCTCTACCATTGAGCAAATACATAGGGTCATTCGTGTTGTCACCATATATTTTTAAAGGATAAAACATTTTGTTCTGCTACTTTTCTAAATGTTCAGCAAGCGTTCGATAAGGTCTGCTGTACAGCTGAAAAACATTTTATTTATTGCGTACTTGGACGGACGCTTTCTCCAGAGTTAATTTGAGGAGATATTATCTGATTTCTTTGACAATTCTTCGGGTATTCCTAAGAGTTCAATTTTGGGGCCTACTCTCTACTACGTCTTTACTGTGGACCGTTCGGACCATAAAACTATCGCACAATTTGCCGATGACACTGAAATCACGGCTGTAGATGATGATCCAACTCGAGACTTAGACCTTTACCGGATGGTTGAGAAAATGAAAAATTTATATATTACTATGGAAGCTATTTATTTATATATTTTTATGGAAACCCAGTTGTCCATTTAGATTAGGGTTACATCCCACGAGCTGAGAGTGTATGGTGTTTAGGTATTAACCTAGATCGTCGTCTAACATGAAAAGTTCATATGAAAGAAAAAAAGAAGCAGTTAAATATCAAATTGAAGGAGTTACACTGATTAATAGGCACGAAATCGCAATTGTCCGTACCTAACAATCTATTATTGTATAAAGTGATCCTAAAACCGATTTGGACATAAGGGATCCAAATTTGGGGTAAGGCCAGTACCAGCAATGTAGAGAGTATTTATTCAACGCTTCGAGAATAAATTGGCGAGATGCATAATACAGGCGCCATATTTCGTTCGGAAAACCGAAATCCATGAATACTTAGAGTTACCGTGTGTTTGAGAAAGTTCAATGGATTAGCTATCAAGTATAAGGTATAACATAATAACCAGGGAACCGTCTAGTTGTTAACCTCTTGGACAATGGTGAAGATGTTTGGCGGTTAAAGCGCTACACGTATTAGACCTAAGAACCTAACAGTGATAGGATGAGGCTTCTATTCTTCATTTAAGCATCATATAAGTATTTATGTTAACGTTTATGATTTTTTATCATTAACATTGTTCATCTTTGATGGTTTTTACAATTTTTCTAATTAAGATGTTAAGATTTATTTTTTGAGATAGAAAGAAATATTGTTTTAGGTTGTCAATTTTACCCGTTTATTTAATTTTGTATCATTTCAAGGAATACATATAATATTTCGATGTATTAGTCTTTCTTTTTTAATTTTATGTATTAATGGATGGTAACAATTATTAAATATTTTAGTTTTACTTGTAATAAACAGTTCACAAAGATGTTATCCAGTTTTTGCCCCTGTTTTCAGTTGGAGTGGATGGTATTGAGATTACTCCGAGGGATAAGTACCTCGGGGTATGGCTCCATAAGTCTCGAAGATATGCCTACCATGTGCAGCAAGAGGTTATGAAGGCAGAGCGGATGTCCTCGGCGCTGGTTAGGCTTACGGCCAACGTCGGAGGTCCCGGAACTTCCAGGCGTCGATTTATAGCGTCGACAGTGGTGTCGGTGATGTTATATGCAGTACCAGTACTGGTGCCGGCTTTTAGCATCCAAAGAAACACCCAGAGATTAAATAAGGTGTACAGGAAGTTGGCGGAAAGGGTAGTACCACTATACAGAACGGTCTCCCTTGATGCGGCACTAGTGGCGGCGGGATTGCCGCCGTTGGAATTTGTGGCCAGGGAAAAGTTGGACAGGGTCAGAAGAGGAAGGTAAGAGGCGAGGACACGAATGCTTACGGAGTGGCAAGAGAGATGGCGTAGAGCGATAGAGGGCAGTTGGAATTATATATTGATACCTGATGTTACAACGTGGGTTACCGGAACGCATGGGAACGTGGACTTCTGAACGGCTCAGTGGCTGACGGGTCACGGGTCGTTTGGAATCTACCTCCGTAAAATTGTAAGAAGACAGACAGAGAGCTCCCAACACTGAGGTGCGGTGGATTCCGTACTCCGTACAAGTTACGTTGATGCTATCTTCCGGTGAGGGCTGGAACATGTGTGTTTAATAGTTCCGAGTAGTACTTCGGAAAAAATTAGTTGAAGAAGAACACGTGGAGGACAGCGAAGATGTCGTGTGAGGGCGGTGATGGGGCGTCAACTGTCGGGTGCGGATGCGGAGATGTCTTTGCATTGTCGTCATCTATGGTTCCCGGAGGACGCGATCTTACCGTCTGGGTCGGCATCACTGTAAGGAGTTATTTATATAGTGTACATATATAAATTATATATATATATATATATATTTATTTTTTTTTTTTGTAAATAAAGTGTGAATGAGAGGTGTAAATATTTGTATGAATGTGAGGTGTGCCCGTGACGCGCGTGGTGCTGAGGTTATGCCATCGGCGGCAATTCAATGGTCACCTTGCGTGAGGGATGATTTTTTAATGGGTCCCACTGCTGTAGGGGGTGAACCCCACACACCTAGTATGTATAGACTTACTGCTTATCTTGTTTACCAGTTAAAGAAACATAAAATTGATTATACCAGTTTATCTTATTTAATAAGTATTACTAATTTCAATTAATATATTTTTTTAGAATTAACCGTTGGTTCATCAATTTCTTTATCTGCTTTGTTTATTTGATTTTGTTTTTTTTTTATTAAGATAAATATAAGTAATAATAAAAACTAAATCAATAATTTTTTGTAAAAATAACCAAATTATTTAAAATGACTTCTATAGATTAGTTAGATAAAACAACATAAGAAAGATAACGACACCATGAACCTTAAATCAATCAAAAATATATCTCTGCTACTCATCAAAGAAATTTAAAAGTGGAAATAGTAATGTCCGTATGATTGAAATTTTTTGTAAACGTTTTTAATAAGGCTTAAAGTTTACAATTACAATTGGACGTTGGATCCAATTATCTTCGTTCAATAATGTACCAAATTTACCAAATTTCTTTGGTAGAGTAAGTGAGCTGAAAGTTTGCTCCAGTCTTTGTCAACCGAACTGTCGGCTGGCTTTGGCGGGACGGACGAGCGGTTTTTTTTTTGTTTTATCTAACCAGATTGCATCTTCCGATTACTTATAACATGATACATTTATATATAAAATGCAAACACAACAGATCGTTGTAGTACAACTACTAGAACACTAGATACAGCAGTTGGCGAGGAGAAAATTTCCGGCTCACTTATTGTACGCATATATTTGTTTTCAAAAGAAATTTTATTATTTTTACTAATTAATTTAAATCTAAAAAATGGTAATACCAAAAAAACTGGAAATGGTTCTTCTTTTTTAAAACAGGAATTACATTTTGGAAGTGGACATCAAGGTTTAAATTTTAAGTAAAATCGACGTCTTAGTTATAATTAGAACAGATTAAATCTACTTTTTTTTTGTGTATATACGAAGATTTTTAAATTTATATAGTTAATTTTAATAATTAGTTCTTTGATATTGATGTAAATCAATAGAAAAACTTTTTATATAAATATTTTCGTAAATAAATCATTTGAACTTTCTATGGTTTAAGATCCATTAGTGTTAACATTTAAAATTTCAGCAGAGAAAAAATTATTAGATAAAATTAAAATCATAACATATTAAAATTTTATTAATTATTATTATTATATTATTATGCTTTTACAGCCAACATGGGACGACTTAAGTCAATTTTAGTTGGATCTTTTCTGAGAAAAGCATTTTACTCTTCCGAGCTGCCCAGTATGTTTTCATCCGTTCAGATCTTGCTTTCCTTTCTTCATCCTTAAACACCCTCTTCGTTGTCGTTTGTCTGTCTTTTGTTTAAATCTAATGTTTTTGTCTTTTAGCTTTGTAATTTTTACAGTTTTATTCTGTAGGTCAGTCAGGGAAATTCTCAATGCTTTCATATCTTCTCTAATTTCTTTGATACGTCCTACTTCTAGCTTTTGGAACCAGAGCTTTTCAATAATATATTTCTTGACAGTCTTGTTTCCGGTGTCCTTATGAGATGGCCAAAGAAAGAGATTCTTTTTTTCCGCATAGTATCAGTAACAGGCTCTATTTCTTGTTACACCACCTCATTTGGCACAATCCACCATCGGCCTTCTTTTTGGTGTTTTTTGGTGATACACGTTCTGACAATTCTCCTCTCTATTTTCAGAATTATATCGATTCGGTTTTTCTGAGTGATTTTGAAAAAGGTCTCGCTTCCGTAGGTGACTTCTGGCTGAACTACAGTTTTATAATGTTTAAGTTTTGTTTTAGCCGAAAGGCATTTTTTGTTATATGTTGACCGAGTTAATTTTTGGGATTTAATCATTTTATTTGTCCTTTTTTGCCATCTCACTTTTTCATTTAAATTATAAGTTATTATTTCCCCTAGATATTTAAATTTTCTGATTGTTTACCGTAATGTGCTCTATTACCAGAGCACATTAGTTCAGTTTTTTCGAAAGAGATATGAAGCCCTATCTTTTGTGCTAAGTTTTGAAGGCTCATTTTATTAATTATATATGAAATTTTTGGTTTTTGAGAAATTCAGCTTTGAAGATTTCAAAAAATTATCTGTTTAAGCATTTAATTAAAGCGGATTTCAACTTTTGTTATTTTTGTTTAATTTCCGTTTAATAAACTGACAACTTTCTTGCCGTTCGGCGGGTAGGTAGGGACAGTAAGACTACTGATATTCTATATGTTGTCACGTTAGATGATGTTATATGATCTTCCGTAGGGCAGGTAATGTGAGTTTCTGCATAAAATATGTAGTACCGTTAATAAAATCAGAAAAAGATGAGATATCTCGTCTTATACCTTTCAGACCTAATATTCATTATATATAATCAGCATCGGTAGGGACAGTGGGAATTTTATAATTACACATACATCGTATTTCATAGTCTTGATGTCGAAACCATTTTTGTTTAAATAATTATTTTTTAATCGGTAATACGTATACAAATTAATTTTGTGTCTAAGTTTACAACGATTATAAGAGTAATGATGGAATTGTTACGTATTAAGTCCCTAATAATCATAAAACAAGTTTTTTGCGCTATAAAAAGAAAAAAAAAATACGGATTTTAAAAATGCAACATATTATGTGTGAATATGTGAGTAAATGTATTGTATTTGGCAACAGATAAGTGCGAAACCTGTGGGTTCGCACATCAATTGTCTGCCATTTTAAGTGAGTTGAAGATTTACATAGTAAAAGCTTTAATATAAGATATAGTAAGAAACAAGAAAAAGCGAGACAGAAAATTTGAATTCGAGCGACTAAGAAAAACATAGGGAGAATGACGAAGAGAGAGAGAGAGTGAGAAATGTGACAAAGAAGCGCGTTAGAGGTGTCACATAAATGGATTGTGGGCGAGAAGAAAAAGATAGAGGCATTCCAGGGGGTCCAAAGAGGGCGGGTGAGAATGTAGAGGGTAGAGGCATTTGCAAAGTGTCACCTGCAGAAGAGGGTTGACCGCCCCAAACTCGCCATAAGAAAAATTCTGTACAGGCAACTCCATGCTTAACCGCTTCATAGCGGTAACCCATAAGTTTTTCCTACATATATATTTATTTTAATATCATAACAGATTAGAGAAAATATTAAATTTATGTATACAATTTTAATTATTATCATAATTAACATAATTATTAACAAGTTTAAAATAAAGATAAAGATGATTAAAAAACATAACTTACGAAAAATAATTATTTTTAAAAATCAGTAATATTGTGGCTTCATTTTAAAACAAAAACAAATTTGAAATATAAATATAGAACTAATGATATAAGTTTCCCTAAATATAAAAAATCCGTTTCATTTTAAAGCAATTAAGAACGAAAAGTTAGAAGTAAATCTTATCCTAGCGCCCCCATAGCGGCTTCGCCTGCTCTATTTGTTGCTTGCGAATCTCGTCGAGGAGAATTTTTTTAATTATATGTTTTATAGCCAAGTTTATCATAGTTTATCAGAATGTTTATCACAGTTGAAACCTCACCAATCTCACTACTATATAAATCATAAATAAAAAATACGTATAAATAAATAACCTAAAACTTCTTTTACTACATTTAATGTCCAATACATCGATAGATATCGGTAAATCATTATTGTCTATATCGATTGTTGTCTACGCGTATGTCAATATCGATTTCCTCAGACAGTTGTTATGTGATTAAATATGGATATTATAAATATGTAAACAATCCCTGGATAAACAATAATGTACTGCGAAATTTTCAGCAAAATCGGTTAAGTAGTTTTTGAGTTATTAGGGCACACACAAAACGAAGATTATATTTTATTTATATAGATTAAACTGTGAATTTTCCTGTTTTTCTCCAAAATTGATACATAAAATAAAAATATCGTAAGTTATTATCATAACTTTGTTATATTTATAATTAAAAAATAGATATTTAATTTTAAATATTTTTTAATTTTAATTAAATCTGTCTTCAAACAAGTTCCGTAATTAATCATAAATTACATCGCGGAATATAAAATCTTTTTATATGAAATTACAGTTTTTTATTTATTATGTATGTATAACGACAAATGTATATATATATATATATATATATATATATATGAAAAAATATGTTCACGCAAACAAATACATAGTTATTCAAAGCAAAATAATCAAGAAAAACTTTTAATGGAAAGAAAAACATTTTTTGATATCTGTTTTCTTGAGTAACTTATAAATATTGTTAAAAGAGTATTATTAAGGGTAGAAAATGAAACAGTGTATTCTTTTGGGTTACTATATATATATATATATATATATATATATAGTAACTATATATACGAAATTTCTATATATACGAAAACATACATAAAAATGAACAGATTTAAAATTGGATTCAAAAGGGTCAATAATGGTACTATATCACCGGAGGCAAACAATTATATACCAAGATGATCGATGTACGATATACTCGTGTATATATATATATATATATATATATATATATACGAGAAGTAAGCAAAATTGGTTCCCCGTAATTCTTCCGTTTCAATGTAACATTTTACTTACTATCTATCTATCTATCTATTCTGGAAACCCGATAGCAAGAGAATAAAAAAAATAAAAGAAAAAGAAGAAGACGAAGAAGGTAAGAATACTTGGAGTTGCAAACCCAGGGTCGCACTGGGATGTCGACGAACAGCACCGGTCCTGAATTATCTCTCACCAGTGGCGTCCCTTAACTCCCCTCTCATACCACCGGCAACATCTTACGAACCGCTACGAAATCCCCCCTACAATCGTCCCCTTTGGGGTTTCTACCTTTCAAAGCTTATTTTCTCCTTTGACCTCGCCACCATCACCAACGTCACTGATATAAGATATCGGTACTGCTTTGCAAATCTCAATATATGCACTCTCTCGCCACTCGTTGCGTTGATTGTGTGTATGTGTGTGTATGTCCATGTATTATTGTGTCTATGTATGTGTTTTCTATCTTCGGTGACATACACTACAGTAGGTTTTATATCAAAGAAACCAACCAACATGTTATGCAGTAGGAATATTTTATTTATTTTTAACTATTCATAAAAAAAATAAATTGATAACTATAAAAAAAAAAGAAAAGATTTCTATGTACATGTTAGTATATCTGGTATTTAAAACTTAAATATTAGTTGTTGGTTTTTCAAATTCTCAACAAACAAATATAAAAATATGATAAATTAATAAATCTCAAAATTTTAATAAAAAATTGCAAAAAAAAATGGTTAAGACAAATGTAAATTCGCAAATAAACAGAAAGTAGATAAAGGGATTAAGTGGAATAAATATAAAAAGTGTAGGATAAGGACGACAAAGTGTAGGATTAATTAAGATAAAAAGAGCAATTCTTAAAAATTTTGTAAAAATATTTAGTTAATTTACAATTTAAAACAACAGAAAAAAAAACAAAGATTTGTAAATTACATAAAAAATGACAATTACTCGTGGGATATTTGGCTTATATAAAATATTAAAGGAAAAGATTTTTTGAAACAACTTAATCTTTTTTTAGTAATAAAAATTTTCACATATTTTCATAAATTTAAAAATTTCTTATAATCTTTATTGTCACTTACCACTTCTTAAAGTGGTAAGTAGCAATAAAGCATAAGAATTTGAGAATTCTTAAAAAGTTTTCTGGTTCTATCTGTACAGACTAAATGGATAAAGATTTGTAATTTCCGGCAAGCTATATATTATCTTCCGTTTAAAATATCTTCTACACGTTAAATTATTTTTGAAATCTTAAAATAAATTTCAAACAAAGCGTTGAAGTATGTTTAACATATTTTTAACAGAATTTTTCGAAAATGCCACTATTCAGATGAAATGTTTTGAGATTGTTAATTTTCTTTAAAAAAAAACCCAGAAAGCCCTTATCATATGGATCATCAAAAGTATCAAATAAAACGCTTTATATTGATTCATGATGTATCACGAAGCTTTCTCGGAAATTTCATAACCTATTCTACAAGTAAAAATAATGGAAAACATTTATATCGTATGACCTAAAATGCTTCCTTTGCGAGTAACGACTGGTGAAAGATTTTAATCGGATTTCAGCAACTACGACGAACAAGTCGTACTGAAATTTTTAGAACGTTATTTAAGAACCAAAATTAAAGATTTCTTATAGGTTTCTTACCGGAAAAATTGAATAAAATAGGTCCCAGAATCGTATATGAAGTAGTTTTTGAGGAATCTGGAGAGAAAACCAATATATTGGGGTAAAAAAGCCATGTTTGTTTTTTATGTCTGATGTACAATAACTTTGTTAAATAGGTAATAAAAACATAAAAATTTAAAAAGCCTGTAAGAATTTAATTCTAAACAAAACAGTGTAAGATAAGTTGATTAAAAGAAAGAAAAGTTAGAATTTTATTTAGAAAAAACACATTACTACAACTGTCAGAAAAATACACATTTAATCTAATCAAAAATTAAATCTTTTTTGGTGATGTAAACAAGTAGTAAAAATAATTTACGGTTAAAAATTTCTGTTAGAAAATTGAAAAAAAAATGGAATTGCACAACAATTCTAAAATAAAAATAAATAACTAACTTAGATAATTTTTTTTTTATTGATGACAGAAATACAAAAGATTATTTGTAAATTGTTATTTCAAAGTTAGATATAAAATAACAACAGCTGATTAACAATTTTGCAATACTGTATTAGTGTTTAAATCATTCTGTAAGGTACATTAAGTATATCGGGAACTGTGAACTGTGCTACAGTTAGCGAAGTTTTTTGTGAATTTTAGTTTGAACATGATCGGTTTGCTGTTGAAACAATGCCATACTTATTTACAACAGAGAAATACGCTGATGTGGTATTCGTTTTGGGTGTTTGTAATGGTAATTTTACAGCTGCTGAAGTAGAATATGGACTACGTTTTCCGAATCGTAGGATTTCAGATCCCAAAATAATTAGCGCAACGTTTCCCAATCTTCGGGAAACAGGTTCACTACCTAATATTCGTACCAGCTACGAATGATCTGTCCAACACAACACCGTTATTGATGAAAATATTATCGATGCAGTTCAAGGCAGTCGAGGAGTCAGCACGCGACGTCTTTCTAAGCGGGTCGGAGTTTCGTATTCGATGGTTTGGAGAACACTTAATCAAAACAAGTTTTATCCTTACCATAAACAGCTAACATCTATACCCAGGAAACGATGCTCTTGGCTTGAAGTAATGCAACTGGTAGAATACAAATTAATGATTCTACTAATATATTTTGTTTACCGACGAGGAGAATTTCACTCCGATGATTAGAATTCATGAAACGGTAGAAGGAAATTTTCAACACCGACTTAGGGTCAATGTAGGATGCGGCCTTCTTCACAATCAGCTGTTTTTACCGTTCATATTACCTGGCCGTTTAAATGTTGAGGTGTACTGGCACTTTCTTCAAAAAGGATTGTCACAGCTGTTTGAAGATGTTCCTGTAGCTCTAAGGTGGAAATTATATTTCCAGCACGATGGTGCGCCTCCCACTTATCTTTTACCGTTTCCCCTCACCTAAATCATAATTTCCCTGATGATCGGTCGTGGAAATTCACACGCCTAGCAACCAAATCGTCTCTCTAAGATCTTTAGATTTTTGTGCCTGGGGATGGGTGAAAAATATTGTATACAAAACAAAAATACATTCTTATGAGGAGTTAATTTTTCGTATCATGCATTCGGCTGAGCAATTTAAGGACAGCCCTGTGTCAATTTCATGTGTATATTTTTCATTGTTTGTTTCTATTTTTACTACTGGTAAAAAGTCAGTCATAGCTGCAAGGTGCTGTGTGTACCTGACGAAGATTGAGTAAAAAAAAATTGGAAGCCTGGGTCGAAACGTAGCGACGTTTAAGGCCAGGGAGGCAGTCTCTCTATACCTAGTGTGTTTCGGTCCGCCCACATTCAAGTGGGCGGACCGAACATTGGTGGGGGTCGGGACTCTCCGATGATAGCAAGGAGAACCCTCAAGGTGTGAGTGGGTTACGAAGCGAAGGATGTGTGAAACGCACATCTGCAACTATAGACCAGAGTATAAGTAGAGTAGGGACGGAAAGGGTAACTTCTCAGGTGGGCATTTCGGCTACCTGGAAAAGGATGTTGGGAGACCCGACGGGAAAGCCTCAGAAGAGAGCGAGTTAGGGTGGGCAGAGACTGCTGCCATGATACTCAGAAGTGACTTTTTCTTTTCTTTTTCTTGCTTAGCCTCCGGGAATTACAGTTCAGGTATTACTTCAGAGGATGAATGAGGATGATATGTATGAGTGTACAAGAAGTGTAGTCTTCTATACTTCTCAGTTTGACCATTCCTGAGATGTGTGGTTAACTGAAACCCAGTCATCAAAGAACACCTGTATCCACGATCTAGTATTAAAATCCGTATAAAAGTAACTGTATTTATGATACACTCTGAATTATTAAAGTTTTTTCCGGAATAGAATTCGTTTTCGCTCGTCATATGTTTAATCAACTTACAATTCGAAATTCCCTATTACTAAGAACACTATAAAACACAACTTAAGACAGTTATATTTTTACAACACTCAGTTCTAATATTTATACAAAATCTAAATTAAAATGACAAAATCACATGCACTTCGCAAAAAGATGGTTTGGCGACTGGAGAATTAACTCAATACAGGCTGCACACATCATGTTCCTGCGCACAAATATGAATTCATAAGTATTATTAAATAATATAATTATCCCACCGTTCGCTACCTAGGACTTCGTCTGAATGAACACGGAAAAAAATTTAATGTACATTAATCGATTCAAATTTTTCCTGTTGGAATTTTTGCTGATCTTGATGTTTCATGACCTTCTCTAACCAAAAAAGCACAAATTTCAGCATTGAATTTTAAATTACACAGGAATATAAGTTGACCTGTTTTTTTTCCTTGATATCTCCTGGATAGATTTATTTGAATGAAATTTGGGATGATATCTATATATGGAACATTGATTTCTCTTAACTTTCGTCAACAGGAGCTCCCTGCTCCCTTTGACGAAACGTTTATGGGGTACGGAACCCATAAGTTCTGTATCAAAGAAAATCAAAATTTTATTCAAACAGTAGTTAAATGTTTTCCGATAATTTAATGCTCCTTAGGTAATACATTCTAATGGAATTGACTTTATTCAAACGCTCACAGAGCGGCAAAGGAAAAACCCTATTTTTTAGTAATGTCACATTTTGTACAAATTAGATGGTTTCATTAAATTAGTGTCACTTTGATTATATATTTTGGCGATTTTATTCAGGAGTGAAGAATAATAAATCCAGTAATCTTTTTTTTCCGTAAACCCATCGGGTTGGTCTAGTGGTTAACGCGTCTTCCCAAATCAGCTGATTTGGAAAGTCGAGAGTTACAGCGCTCAAGTTCTAGTAAAGCCAGTTATTTTTACACGGATTTGAATACTAGATACCGGTGTTATTTGGTGGTTGGGTTTCAATTAACCACACATCTCAGGAATGGTCGAACTGAGACTGTGCAAGACTACACTTCATTTACATTCATACATATCATCCAAATTCATCTGAACGGTAATTACCAGAGGCTAAACAGGAAAAAAGAAAGTAATCTTTCTTAATCAGTTAGTGTTTTGCTTGATGTCTTCGAAACATATTAATTGATTTTTATGAAATTCTCTGCAATGAGATCTGAATATTGATGCCATTTAATTTCGGTTGCAATTGATCAAGAGGGAAGAGAGATACGGTCGCTGTGAGACCTGTATCTCAAAATCTTATTTAGAGTTATTATTTGCGACGAAAAAATTTTACTTCCTTACATTAACGATCCAATTTATATTCCTAATAAGTGGTGAAGATAAATTCCTGAAGAGCAAAAGTAGTGAAGATAAAGTCCTGAAAAGTCAAAGTGCATACATAAAAAATTCGGCAACTCTGACCTGGCTTTTCTTATCTTTAACTAACACTCAAAGAGCAGAATTTCAGGTTTACTAATTACAGCATATATTTAAAATAAAGTTATCGCTTCAAAAATCCCTTCTAAAATCTTGATTTCGATAAAAATAAAATATTAAAATTTCATCCAAGCAGACTTAAAATCAGAAGTTCTCCGAAGTACTTACCTAACCGTACATTAAATCTGTACTATTAAAATTTATAACGGTTTTAAAATCTGTTAATTTTTTGGGTAAATTTTAATAATTTTGTTTTTATCTTCTAAATTATAACAGATAAAATATTATTTTTCGATGTTTAGTTTACTTTCATGTTTTTATCTGACAATTATGTCATATGCAACACAATATTTTTATTACTTTTCAACACAATATTAAATTGGATATAAAGATTAGAAAGTTTCAAAAATGAATTTGTAAGTCATAAGCATGATATTGGATGAACAACTTAAAATCGAACCAAGCCGGCTCAAACTGGCATATTTGAGTGTTACTTTTAACCCTGCTACATCGCTGCAGCTACTCTCCAATATTTTAATTAATACCTCCACTTATTTTTATGTATGTTATTACTCTCGTCCATTGTTGATAGTTGTAAACTAGTCACGCTTCAGTGCAGTATAATTTTTTCTGCAGTTGTATTTTTTTTTAAATGTCTTATTCGATCGAGGAAAGAGTTGTTGTAATGGAAGCTTATGTGTGTTCTTGATCCTTTCAAGAAATACGTCAAATATTCTCAGAAAAATAGCCGAATGCCAGTATTAAAGCAAAGAGTGGCGTAACGATTTATTTAAAAAACGGTATACAACAAATGCAAAACAAAAAAAAATGCAAAACGAAACAGGCAACTTTCCGTTATAACTACAGAGGCCATAACCGATACTTAAAAAAGAATTTCTGAGCCTGAAAAAGTTTACACATAAGTTGTCACAACAAAGTGATATAAAATACATATATTGCCTTAAGATTCTTCATGATATCAATTTGAAATTATATAATGTAACAACTATGAAATAACAAGAGAAAGAAAACAAGAACGTCTTACTTATGGCAACTGGCTTTTCAAAAGCATTGCTGATGAACTGATAGACCATATGGCTTATCTTCATAATGTCTATACATAATGTATAGGCATTATTTCATGTCAGACGAGGCTTAGTTTCATTTATCTGGGCTTGTTAATTCGGACAACACAAGTATTGGATGAGTAAAAATCCAACCGTTTGAACTTCCATTTTACGATAAAAATGTTGTTGTTTAGTGTATTCTTTATGGTAATCGTATAACGGGGCAAAAATCTTTTGCCCAAACTGTCAATACAGAAGTGAACCGTACAATTTTCGAAGAATTCAACGCTCACTTAACAGATCGGGAAAAATTCTACGGCTTCTTTTGAAAAGACAAGAGCAACACGTTACATATCTTACTATTCACTTTTACGCGTTCGTATGGCTTTAAAAATTTTTTAAAGTGGTACAAAATAAATTATTTTATTCTATGTAAAATATAAGTCAAATTTTGTTATGTTTTGTGTGTAATAGAGTAAAGTTTTCTCCTCTCAAATTAAAAAAAAAAAAAAACAACAACAAAATTGAATAGTTTAATTTTTTTTGAATTGATTAAGAGTTATTTGATTTTTTTTTTTATTTAGGAAATACTAGATTAATTGAAATTCATCCTAGCTGTTCAAAAAATAATAATAATTAAATATTTTATACATAAATTTAAAAATAATTTTTTAATATCTATTAGTAAAATATGCATATAAAAAAATTAATAAAATCGTAGTAAAAGTATCATAATTTCTACTGAAATCAAAGAAGTAAAATGTAACATTTTATGTTACAAGAGAGAATTTTAGACTAAACTGCCTTAAGGTCGAGAAGTTGGCTCGGCTCTTAGTAATGGTTAGAACAGGACTAGAAGCGAAAGCATACGTTCATTGGTACGGTCACTCGGAACTGTAATTTATAGGGTCTGCGTTTAATAGGCCCTTGAAGAGACCTAATTTATAGTCAGGGTCCGTCCAGCGTGCGTCTTTCTACCCCCGTCTCTCTTGTTTTATCGCCCACGCTTACCCGACGTCTCTTCCACCCATGACTCGACCCTTCTCATACCATTCTAACCCCTCCACGTTCACCACCCGCCATCTTAAAATACACAGCTTCTACTAAAATAACAACCCCTTTCTTCTCTTCTCACTTTATGGACAACAAACTACTACTGTTTAAAAACAACCGGAAAACTGGTGTATATTTTGTAGGTCTATATATCTCAGGGAATTTCGTTCTAAAGCAAGAATAAAAAAATTTTCTTAACAGCCCTAACAATCAGCAAAATAGATCTTAAATACGGAATACCCATCGAGAGATTAAAACATTTTACATAAATCTGCATTTATTAAATATTTATTTGAATTCATTACAACAAAAAGTTTTAATGTATTAATAAACATAAATAAAAATATATTTTTTACTAAAAACACATATAATTTTAATTAACGTCTTCCCAAACATTTGTCATAGGAATTTCCTACATGTTTCGTCACATAAACGTATCAGCATCATCAGGAAATGAAATTATTCACAATTACGTTTCTTCAGTGTTACACATAAAAACACATAGTATCACACCACATATTACATATTAAAATATATACTAAATATTTACAAAAAGCGCGTAAGCAAATTGCCGTGTTACTCGGTCTAATCTTCTTGAAAGATGTGCTTAAAAATAAAAGCAAAACATGTAGAAAATTCCTATTACAAATGTATGGTAAGACGACAAATAAAATTATATATGTGTATTTTTTATTAAAAAATAAACAAATATATATATATATATTTATTTTATTAGATCAACCATAGTACAGAATAAATAAAGTAGGATGACTTACCTTATTCCACTATATGCAGGAGCGCTTTCGCGATTTACTCGCATCATCAGCTGCATTATATATTAATCTCAAATTACGTTACAAACTTCGTAAAATATAACATATCATGCTATTATTTATTTTATTTAAAATTTAACACCTTTAATCTTTTTATTTTAAACTTTTATTCAGTTAAATTAAAAATTAAAACAAAATTTTAAAATATGAAAACTTAATTAGAATTAACATTAAAATTAAATGAAAAAATGTTTACATGTGTAAAAATATGACGTCAAGGCATAAAAATAAAATTAAAAATCAAAAATTATCATTAAACTTTAATATAAGTAAGTTTAGTTAAATGGACAGCATGCAAATTGTTTTACTTAAAATTATTTTTATTTGAGTTTAATTTCAATGTTTAATTTTAATTTGATTTTTTACCTTGACGTCAAATTTATACTATGTAAAAATTTTTACAATTTAATTTTAATTTAACTTTTAATGTTCATTTTAATTAATGTTTCATATTTTTAAGTTTTGTTTTAATTAAACTGAAAAGTCTAAAATAAAAATTAAAAAATTAAAGGTCTTAAAGTTTGTAATATAATTTGACATGAATATATGTATATATAATGCAGCTGATGAAGCGAGTAAGTAGCGAAAGCGCTCCTGCATATAGTGGAATAAGGTAAGTCATCCTACTTTATTTATTCTATACGTTGGTTGATCTAATAAAAATAATATATCAATATTATATATACATTGAGAGTTTGTCGAGGATATCGGACTGTCTCCACGGATGCTGTGTTAATAATATCGGCTATTCCACCGATTGACCTTCTCGCTTCCGATTGAGCGGGAAGAGAGAGTTAAGGAAATAGAGAAGGGGCAGGCACAGGAACTGCTGATGAACAGATGGGAGGAATCTAGGAACGGCGCTTGGATACGGGGGTGGCTCCCTACGATTAAATCTTGGGTGAGAAAATCTATAGTGAGGTGAGTTTCGACCTAACCCATTACCTTACTGGACATGGGTGTTTCCGCTCGTACTTTAAGAGATTCAAACGGGCGGGGTCAGACCTGTGTGTCTACTGTGGACAGATTGACTCCGGTGAACATACCGTCTTCAACTGCCACCACTGGGAGCAATCGCGGGCAGAATGTTATCAGACTCTGAGACACCTGGATCCTGATAACGTTAAGTACCGCATGCTCAGCTCCAGGAGGAACTGGGCTGTGATAGAATGCATGATCACAGACATCATCAGGGATAAGCTGGCGGATGGGTAGTGGGGTGACGGCCAACCTTCGGGAGTAGGCAGCGAGGGACACCCGGATCATCGCCTGCCGATGATTTTCCGGTGAACGTCAGATCCTACTGCTCAAAGGCTGGCATTACGTGTATCCCGCACCCGTCACATAGGAACCGTGTTTATGCCTCCCGGTCAGGTCCAGTACCTATGTGAAGAAGGGAAAGGATTTTTATCGGGCCTGTCGGTGGTTGGTAGAGCTTTTCCCTCTCCTAAGGAAAAAAATTAAAAAATAATTTCAGATAAAAACAGATCGTAAATATTTTAATTTATGTTTATAAAACATAAAAATTACAATAAAAATGTTTAAAATATTTCAATTTTTTATTTTCATAATTTAACTTAATAATAATCAAGTATTTCTTAATTAATACTTAAAAGCTTCATTACAAATTTCTTTTAATAAAAATATTTAAATATTTTCTCTACATAAGCTGTAATATATTACGTTTATCGGAGAATTGCTTCTCTAATTAAGGTGGAATACATTAATGGGAAAGATTACATCAATTTCAAAAGTATTTTTTACAAGTATAGAAATAAATGTATTAATATATTTAATAGTTTTTTTTCTAATTAATTATTACAAAATAAAATATTACTTCAGCAATCTTATATCGACAGAATAATTTAAATATAAGTAAATTGTGTTATTATAAAATAACAAAAAAAGGAATAATATAAATAATATACAAATCGGTAAAAAAAAAAAAAATTGCTTTCGGCACGCTGGAAAGCGGAGGTAGATTTCACCGGTGCTAAGTAGGAGATAAAAAAGATTTCCACTTTAAAGTTAAGAAAAACTTTAAATTTACTCAATACGACAGTGGTTGCATGTGAAAGAAGTTTCACATATTTAGCATACGACAAGCCCATCTTCTTACAATTCCAGTAAAATTTTTTCCATCCTTGCTGTAAGAGTTCGTCATATCAAACTTTTTTCAGACAAAAGTTTTAGGTAATGTTTAGAGAACTGATACCCTAATCGGTATAACCCGATTCGATATTGTGCCTATTAAGGGAAATATATTTTTTGTCTTCGAACCCCCATTTTTTCCACCCCCTGGGCTAATGGTTGGCGATACCAAAAAACTTTACTTAGATGTTTTAGGCTCTTATCCACAAAATAGTAGGAACTTTAAACGAATTCGATATTTTACCTAATAAGAAATTTATAGCAATTTTTTGGTTGGTCCGATTTTGGCTGTTAACAAACTGGTATTTTTAAGGAATAATTTGAAAGTGATTAGCGCAAAATTAAGGCAGTTATCGATTTCACAAGAAAGTGAAATATATATATATAAACTTTTGAGCTGATGGTGGTTTTGGGGTCTGCGGGCTGTGAAACGCGAATATATATTGAAATTTTCCGGAAGTCGAATCATGGTACCCATTACAATAGAGAGCTTTCTTAGGAAATCTACCTAAAACATTAGTTTGTCCAAAAATATAATGAAATAAACTATTTTGTAATTTGGGGGGTTTTACCCATTTACAACCCCTTATAATTGGATAATTCATTCGTTTTGAAAAATAAATATTTTACGTAAAAATAAAAACAATTTATTTTTAATAATTAGAGATCTTTTACTGATTTTGAATATAAAAATACCATTTAAATCATGTCCTCATGCTTCCTTCCTTCTTTTTCCTGTTTAGCCTCCGGTAACTACCGTTTGTAGATAATACTTCAGAGGATGAATGAGGATGATATGTATGAGTGTAAATGAAGTGTGGTCTTGTACATTCTCAGTTTGACCAATCCTGAGATGTGTGGTTAATTGAAACCCAACCACCAAAGAACACCGGTATCCACGATCTAGCAAAACCCATGTAAAAATAACTGGCTTTACTAGGACTTGAACGCTGGAACTCTCGGCTTCCAAATCAGTTGATTTGGGAAGACGCGTTCACCACTAGACCAACCCGGTGGGTTTAAAATCATGTCCTCGTTTATATTAAAGTAAACGTCGGACCTTTAATTATTAAATACACATCATTATTTTCAAATGATTTAAATATAAAGTAATGCATTGATATTGAAGTGTAAGCTATCCTATCCTATTTGTACTGATTTATATTATAATATTAAATTTAAACTTGTTTTCAAATTATAATTTATTATAGCCTGTCATTACACGTGTATTATTCATATTTTTTAAAATAAATTTTGATTTTATAAGATATCTAACATTCACATTAATTTTAGAAAATTAAAATTAAAAATTAATTCAGAAACCTAAATATAATTTTATCAAACGTTTTGATATAAAATAAATAGAGCCATGCTAATTTTTTTTTTTTTTTAAATATCGGTTATAGGAAAAATGAGTTGCAGATTAAATTGGTTTAATTATATTTAAGGTTTTAATTTTTATTATTGCTATTCTAAACTACTTTTTTATTACTGTTAAAAAAAAAATCAGTAATTTTATAGTCTATAATAATTGTAGCGATTAACTGTTAATATTTATTATTTTTTCGTTTGTTTACATATTCTCTGTTTTATAATTTTTCGTTAATGTCTAATGAAGATGTTTATTTAACAATCGAAACGAGCATATAGGTTTAGATTTTAAGTTAACTTTTTAGTAATTTTTATTCTATTTTAATTTTATGATATCCTAATTTTCTAATTATAATTGTTCATTGAAGTATATTAATTTTATTTAAATGAATTCCAAATTCACGATTAGTGTCTCAGGTGCAGTATTCTAATAAACGATAGACCACTATCCGTAGGGTCACTCCTTATCAAGAAGACAGAAATTTCAATTTGGATACACCTTTCAATTATGAAGCTATTCTCTTTATTAATTTAACTTTGTCTTTTCTACACATCTGATAAAACCCTCTTTGTTCCTCCGACGTACGGATTTAGATTCTTCATAGGAACCACAGAATTGTCCAATCAATAAGGAAACCGTTCTGTCTCTTTCAAGGATGAGATAGTAAGAGAGGGAGGTAAAGGAAGAATACAACACTAGAATGTCTACAACACGACACACTATTCCTTCCTATACAACCGTACACAAATTAGGAACTGCTTGTTCCTTAACACACAAATTTCAACATTCTCCCCTTTCCAAAACATCACCACTACAATATTCCTCCTTCTATTTCAAATCATCAACTTACATTTTCTCCACTCTCCCTAATTCTCTATACTTTTTCCCTTTCTTTTCCTTCAAATTCAGTACTGTATTAAAAAAAAAGGATAAAAATATAAATGTTAATATTTTTATCCCATTTGAATAGTCGATTTGTACAAACCAGTGGAAATTAAACAACGATCTTACGTAATTTTTTGTTTTATTTTATAACAACCGTTATAGTTTAATGGTTATTAAAATAAGATTTAAGTATTATGGAGTTTTTTTATAAATTATTAAAAAATATCCTGCAATTCATTACTAACAATACATTTATATATATTACTTAAATAATTTCAGTAAATAAAGTTCCTAAGATCCTATAATTCAATCGATATTAAATGAATTATGACAAGATATGTAATATATATTTTTTTAAATGTATATAATATTTTATTTTATAATTTAGTTATCTTTGACGAATTTTTGTTGTTAAGGAACCGTATAATATATAAGGTATACAAGCTGTGTTTTTTAATGCTATTTTCTAACGGGAAAATAACTAGAAAGATTACTGTTGCCTAAATATGGTGACAAAGAATGCTCCGTTAGAACTTAAATTAAAAAAAAAATTCATATTTTAGAATCACGGACACATAGAAATTATAAGGGTGCGTAGAAGTTATAAAAGTAACTCAACGTAAAGAAAAAACAAAAAAAAATAATTTTAAAGGGGCCCTTAAAATATATTTTAATAAATAAAATTATCATAAAATCTCGATAAAACAGAAAAAAATTACATCTTTTAAAATAAATAAGCAATAGTTTATATTAATATGAAGAGAAATTAATACATAACATTAAAGGTAGATTGATTCGTATATTTCAGAATTCTCCAGTTATTGCAAAGTATAATTTTAAATGGAGCCTGCTGAAAGTTGTATCCTTTATTTGTATAACTGGAATATTTTTAGCTTAACAAAATCTTCGATTATCTGGTCAAATGTTTTGTTAATCAGGACCAACAATTACTTTTTTTTTGTACGATTTTACAAATGCATGGTTAATATTAAACAATAAACAGTATAATATAAACAATACTAAATAATAAACAATATAGAACAGTTCAAATATATTGAATAAATACAAATAGCCGTGCTGCTTCAGTAGAATAATTAAATAGAGATCGAACTAGAAAAAACATTTCTTACAATCAAGAAAGGAAAGGGCAGAGTTGAGAATACGGCTATTCTCAGAATTAGAAGACAAAAAGAGCTATGGAGATGTTTCCAACCGAACTTATGGCTGGAAGCATTACTTATAACAGGTTAGATCTTGAACTGTCAACCTCAAGTTAGAAAAAAGCTATTTGTATCTCTCTTATTCATAAATATGATTCTGTAAAATATTCTAAATTATTGACAAAATAATTTCAAAAATTTAACCTGCGGATCAATTTTGGCCACATCATTCATTATACACCAAAAATTGTACTAAATTCTAGTTTGAATTTCATCAAACTACGAAATATAAAATAAAAAAAAAGTAAAACTTTCATGACCTTATATGAAATTAGTAGGGGTTGGTATCCTTATAAAATATAAAAATCCCCTCAAATATCTTCAATTCGAATTTAAAAAAATAATTTAACAGGTTCAATTCATCTAAAACAATTACACGCACAAATTACAAAATTAGAAATTTTAGAGTTTCTGAGATACAAAAACAAATAAATAAATACTTTTTTTCAAATCAGAACTATATAAATTACGTAGATCATATCAGAAGGGATAAACATAATATTCTACGGACAACACAAAAGAACTTTTCCAGCTATTACCTGGAAAATTCAAAGAAAACCTTGATAAAACATCATTTCAAATTATATAATAAACAAAAAAGAAATGGTTATATGAATCCATAAAAATAATAATTACATGAATTAGTGATAAAATTATGAAAAGAAAATAAATAAGTAAAATTATTACTGAATAAAATACAATAAATTGATAACTATTTATGTACGTAATTGAGTGCACGTTAAAAAAAATCCCCCAAAATTCCGGTTTTATTTAATTATTACTTAAAAGATCATTACCACACAGATATACTGTTTATGTTCAAAGAGAAAATATCTTTACTTTAAATTAATAAAACAAAAGTGTTTTATTACAAATAGAATCCGAAGTGTAAATATATTTTCTCGTATGCCAAATAATTATGCTTGTTACATTAAATATTTAGATAAAAAAATTCTTGCTAATGCATAATTATTTTTACTTCCTGGGAAGAAGTAAAGGAAATATTGTATCACGAAAAATTTCGGTTTTCAGATTTCAAAAGAAACATCCATTATGACTATCTCTGTATCCACTTTGACTAGTTTCGGCGTGACTATATGTATGTATGTATCTCGCATAACTTATAAATATTTAACTGTAGGATGTTGAAATTTTGGATTTAGGACTGCTGTAACATCTAGTTGTGCACCTCTTCTTTTGATTTCAATCGACTGAAACAAATGTATCCAAAAAACCCCAAAATCCAAAAAAATTAGATTTTGACTTTTTCTTAACTACAGTAATAACTCCTTATTGAGAGCTTTTCAACGATAAGTGGTACTTATTTTCATTGGTTCCAGTGTTATACCGTAATAAAATTTTAATTAATGAAACATTTGGGTCATACAATACAAGGGAAAGGCACATCGGTTCGAATAAGACTTCATCTCTTTATTTTTCTAACTTTTTCTTTTTTAATTTAAATATATTGATTTATTAATAATTATTAACTCGTGATTGTAAAAAAAACCTTTTACGATAAATAATTATTCAATAATAACAATAAGAAAAAATATCAGAAGTAATTTATGAAATACTATTTTATGTACTTTTTCATTTAAAAAAAATGTGTGTATGTATTTTTTTATAGGCGTACAAAGAAGTCATGCGTTGTTCACATCAGATTTTTTTAATATTATCTACCACAGTCATTCTTACGACAAAGATGTTTATATAAAAATAACTGACGTACAAGATACACTAATCAGAATAGCATTTTCTGAAGGTAATGAAAACCCTGCAGTGAAGCTAAAAAAAAACCTTCACTTGTAATGCTCAATATTTGTATTTTAGTAGGCTTGCCATCCAAATGTGTGAAAGTGTATTTGGCTCACTAAAGAAGATAATGTGAAACTATTTTATTCTTTGTTTTTCTTTATAAGCGTAGTATAGGATGCCTGTTAAGTTCACCATAAGTATGCCAATTTCAGTAGTAATTTAACCATCATTCAGGTTAAGTACAACCTTTTGTGTTGTAGGAAGTGACATTTCTAACATTATAACAAAGAAAATCTTAAAATTAACAACGATATTATTCGACAAATTGAGAGTATATGTAATTACGTTATATAAATATTAATATCTTAGTGTAAACCAAACTATATTAGATGAACATATTGCTTCAAAAAATAAGCGAAGCAAATCAAGAGTATATAGAAAAACATTTTCGAGATTGAAATTGTAACCGTTAGCGAGGTATAGTACGTAGAGGACACTGTGTGTTTATATATAAGAAATGGGGTAACAGGGAAAAATATAAATGGGAAGGAGGAAGGCAGACATAGAATAAGTACGGATGGTAGGATTGGGAGAGGGAAAAGTAAGGGACAGTAGGGAAAATAAGAAAAAAAAGGAAACGTCCTGCAAGTTTCTACTCTTACAGTTAGAGAGTAGTAGTCCTTCAACATATTTCCTTAATATTTTTTTTCTTTTCACCAAACACATCTGTAGACGTGTTTGGATGGTTGGTCCCTATGCGATATTCCAAATGGAATGAATCGAAGAAGGTGGAGAAAGAGACCGTGTAAAGAAAGTACGAAAGAGATAGAAAATATATATACATATATATAACAAGGAAAAAATAGCTACATTTATTTTCTGTCTCCCGGATATTTTTTAAACCGGCACTACTCTTCTGAGATTTTGAAATATGATGTCGCTGCAACCAAGAATACCGTCCCTTCTAAGACTACGATACCAACACAAGAAACCGTCGTCCTTGTTGCAAGTGAAACCACTTTGCTTCCCTCTTTCAAAACCCTTTTTCCATCTCTCTTTTTAACCATCCCTTTAGAGAGCACATCACAAACTGTACGTACCAAAAACTACCACCCGACACCACCTCCTTCTTCTATACGTATAACATTTCCACCTCACCCCTTTTATTCATCGCTCGACCTTGTCATTATTTGTCACCATTTCTATCCTTCAGTTGCAGAAATATTTAATATTAGCATTATTCATAATTTTACACTCAAATGATTTTTCTTAATTGTGAAATTATTTCTAATCGTATCCTATTATAAACTAGTAAGTCTTTTGAAATATCTTGATTATATTTCATTAATTTTGTAAATATGTATTTTAAGTACAATATCCGTAAAGTAAATTTTAAACAATAATAATGCAAACGCCAGTTATAATAACTTAGTAGCCATTAAGGTTATTTATTTTGTCTCGTTACGTCGTGATAATGAGATCTCTTTTAGAGGAATTTGTCAATTTATTCATACGTAAATCGTATCATTCTTGATATCACTTAGGAAATGGGAATCTTATTATTAATTATTTAAAAGTACTTTATTACCTTAAAATTACTATTTACATGGTATTACATATTTTAATTGCACTTTTATTGTTTTTATTATTATTTAATGTACCATGTAGTTGAAGCATAATTATTATACATAATTAAATAATATATCCAAGAAAGCAAATAGAACAAAATTATAAAAGAATTTTTGTTACAACTTCAAAATAAAAATATTTTCAAACCTAATAAAAAAATAGACTTTAGTACGTGTATGGAGAAGATAATATACATAAATATCTTACATGCAAACGACTAGCACTAGATAGGGAATCTTGGAGAGCTGCATCAAACCAATCAAATGACCGAAGACAATAAAACATCTTACATGCATCTTGAATATTGTAAGAAATTTTATTTTGAAAAATTTACTAGAAAAATTATACGGATAATAATTCCATTCCCTGATTTCATTTTTATAAATTTGGAAAAAGAATATGAAAAATTACAAGAAAGAACACTTTAAACGGCCAGACATGTATATTTCAAAGTTGAATGCTAGATTATGCTGGGAGAGAACCTAGGTTCTTTACAAGTATTGGCTCTAATCATAACAAACCATTACTACGATTCAATCGAGCGCAGCACTGCCAAATACTCTTTTCTTTTTATTTACATCGGAGGAGGGGGAATGCTCCACCACCCACCGTTCTACCGCAAAGACGATATTGTCGGGCTGTCACCGACTAAAACCTCTTCCCATCGTCAACATGCCAAGATGGGATCCACAAGAAGCAAAAATTAGTCCGGTGTGACTTGCAAGATTGACTGCTAGAAGGAGACAACGAAACAGTAAAGTCCTACGGGAATCAAAGGAGAAACTGCTTTTCCAAATACTTACTATAGTGTAAAGCTTGTGTGAGATGCACATGTTGCCTTTTCTCGCAGTTTTCTTCTCGAGTTTTCTCAGTTTTCTTCGAATGAGTGAGTGAATGAAAGAGTTATTACATATTAGTTCTCAGATAACTGCATATCACGTAAGTTGAGCCTCCAATCCATTTTTCAACTGTGAACAATATAGGAATAAAATTGATACCTTCATAATTATTATAATAATGGAAGGGATATATAATAGCACTATATGTCACTTTAAAATTGTGGGTCTTCATCGGTATGAATGTTCTAAACTGTTAAAAGATGATTAGAGGAATCCTTACATCACGAACAGGAATTGAGTTTGTGCATGTGATACGTTAAATATAAATGATTGAATTTAAAAAAAAAAAAAAAAAAACTTCAAATAGATTGTTTTATGTTTTCCTTTATCTGTAAATGACCTAAACAAATTATATATTCTGGAAAAAAGTGATTTCACGGTTATAAACCATTC
Organism: Lycorma delicatula; assembly: GCF_047948215.1. Taxonomy (NCBI): domain Eukaryota; kingdom Metazoa; phylum Arthropoda; class Insecta; order Hemiptera; family Fulgoridae; genus Lycorma; species Lycorma delicatula. The sequence continues at coordinate 99,077,744 of NC_134464.1, read as the reverse complement.
TGAGAATTATAGGAAATAGTTTAAAAATAAATTTTGATAAATGATAAATATCGGAATTTATATGAATTATTTAAATAGCGGTAACACAATTTAAAAATTAAATAGTTTCTGCTATTTAAATTAAATTTTTACTCATAACTATTACATGTAGTATGGGTATAAAGAATAAAATGTTTTTTGGTGAGATTTAATACTAGGTAAGAACACTGGAGTGTTGAACACTATTTTGTGGATTGAAATATCATTTATGGAATAAAGACTATTATTTAAAAGACCACCTTAAGAACTCCAACGCTATACAGATCGGAATAATTAGAAAATCAACAAAAAAACAATAGTATAACTTATTGGCAGATGAAATTGGTTATTGGAGAAGATCTGTAATGAAATCTAGATTAGAAAAAACAAGGAGCTTAAAGGCTTATGGAAGTGAAGGAAATTATTATGGAAACTTCAGAACGAAATAATTGAAATAGTTTGGTCTTATGGTCAGATGAATAATAATAAAATTTTATTAAAAATTATCATAATAGTGTAGAGAGAAAGTAGAAAGGGAGATAGAAAGTAAACAATGCAGAAGAACAGTAAACAGTGCTTAAAGTCAGTGTACACTAATGAATACTGGTCAGTTAATATAGATTCATTTTTATTTTTTATTTTTTCTTACTATATGCTCAAGTATGATTGAGTTGAGAAACCTTCAGTAAAAAATAAAAACCTTCCAAATAATAATTAATAATAAAACTAATAATAATTTATTCTGAAGATTTTAATATTCCAGATGAATAAACAATGAAATTAACCTATTATTATTATATTTTTAACGTTATCTCCGTTCTCAAGGTGGAATGGTAGCATTTCTGACTTCCAACTCGAAGATTCTAGGTTCCAATCTCAATTAGGCTTGGCAATTTTCACAAGATAAAAATTTATTTTTGTTAGTAAGATAATAATTACTATTGTCTTTTCTGATAAGATCATTAGAGTTTTTACTTTGAGTACTGTTTACCTTAGTTTGTTTCATTCTTTTATCACATGCTGACCCGTTTCAGAACCACTCCATTGTCAAAACTTATTGTACGGGTACTTCTAAATTTCTCTTAATCTTTAAATAGCGTTTAGTCAACGTCCCTCATTTTATTTGACGTCATACCTTACCTGGCCTTCTTCTTGTTTATTTGTTATTAATGGTTGGAATTAGATAAATAATATTAAAAGATAAGTATAACCAATAATAAAAAATAAACAAGAAAAAGGCCAGATAAGATATGACGTCAAGTATAGGGAGGGCCGTAAACTACACGCTATGTAAATATTAACAGAAATTGAAAAGTACCAGCACAATTAGTTTTGATAATGGAATGGTTCCAAAACGCGTCAAAATGTGCTAAAAAATGAAGCTAAGAAAGGTAAGCAGTACTGAACATAAAAATTTATTTTCATAAAAATATCTTTTATCGTTGGATGTAACTAAACGGTTAAACTGTAGTTAATTTTACGACAAAAGGGGAAAAAATGTAATATGTGATGGACAGTAAATAAAAATAACAGTCAGCTAATTTTTGAAACATATTGACTCCTTTCCAGGCTTTATTTAAATCTGTTTGGTGAGAAATATAGCTGCAACCCAATGTTAGTATGTTACGGGTCATACTCATATATTACGCAACCTAACATGAGACGCCAGCCAACAATGAAATCGATATAATCATTTCCATGAATAATAAGTATTTCATGCGAGTATTTCTGGGAACACGAAAAATAAAATGATTTGCGTTGTTTTTTTTTGACTAAGTCGAGTATAATTTTCCTTATCAGTATGTCAAGCTTCCCAAATGTTGTTGATACTAAGATATACATATTTCCTTTTTTACAGTATCACTGTACTATTTTCTAAATATATACAAATATGAATGTTTGTTTGTCCTGAATGCGTTCCTGTACCATTCATCCGATTAAACTTTGATGAGTAATTATGCGCAAGCCCGCCAAGTTTTCTGAATTAATTTGGACCAGCTAAGTGGCGTCGGTGTCGAGATATTTTCGAAACAAACAAAAAATTATACAAACAGACTTTTTTCTTCTACATATATAAAAGTCAATGTTCGTATGGGTATCTACTATAGACTAAAAAACTACAGGTCAGATTTATGAACGGGTTTTTGCAAAATGGTTCGCGTTGTCCGGAGAAGATTTAAAGCTATTGAAATCCTGATCTGACAGGTAGAAAGAAAGTTAGAGGTATTTTGAACCGACTACTGTGTTTTGAGAATAGTTTGAATTAAATCCGATAGGTAGTGCTGCTATAAATCCAATCGGATTTATTTACATTCTGACTTCTATAAAGTTAAAGGTTAAATTTTTTGAAGTTTCGTAATGTTTTGTAAGTTTCTTAATGTTTAGTATTAATTGTGATGATTTTGCAGTTACATCTCTTTTCGTTAAAAAGTTATTTTCCACCGACTACTGCGTTTAGAGATAGTTTGAATTAAATCCGATAGTTAGTGCTGTTTTGTCAGATTTATTTACTTTCTGATTTTTTATAAAGTGAAAGGTTAAATATTGTGAAGTTCAGCAATGTTTTGTTTTTTAATGTTTTATCAATTGTTTTAATTTAATCTTTATATCTATCCATATATATATATATATATATATATATATATACACAGAGGGTGATTTTTTAGTCCTGTTACCCAATTGTTAATGTCTGGTAATTTTTTTCTAAGAAAGGGAAATTTTGTTTTGTGACTCGAAGTTGGTAGCGCTACTCAACCGGTATAGATACGGCAGTGTAAATTGATTCTCCTTGAGCTGTGTAAACATTTTTGCCGCTTCCGGTCGTGTTACGAACAGAATGTCTTTTACCATAAAAGAACGAGTTTTCATTCTTGAACAATATTTTGCTAAGAAATCGTACGCGAGTGCAAAGGAATCATTTCAAATTAAATTTTTTGGTATTCCTCCGCCAGATAAAATGTCAATTTCTAGACTAGCAAACCGATTTCGAGAGACAGGTAGTTTTTGCGACAGAAAACGTAGTGGTCGACCGACACGCTTGACAGATGACGTTTTTAGAGAATGTGAAAACAAGATGCTCAATTCTCCACGGAAAAGTTTACGAAAACTTTCCACGCAAGTCGGTTTATCATATTCGAGTATTCAGAAAGCCGCTAAAAAATTTTATTTGTATCCGTATCGCGTACGATTAGTCCAAGAGCATCAGCCTCCAGATTTAAACAAGCGAGGCGGTTGAAAATCCTAACGCTTTACAAGACAAATCTTTGCATCCTGAAAAAATTGGTGTGTGGTGTGCGATATCTCGTCATCGTATAGTCGGACCCATATTCTTCGAACAGACAGTAAATGGTGAAGAATACAGGAATATTGTGCGCCAATTTGTGTCCCTCCTGGAACCTCAAGAACGGTATTGATGGTTTCAGCAAGACGGCGCTACATGCCACACGTCTCGAGAAACCACGGATTTTCTGCAAGAGTTCTTTGATGATCGAATAATAATAAGGAAGGTCTTACGGCCTCCAAGGTCCCCAGACCTCACATCTCCTGACTACTTTTTGTGGGGCTATATTAAGTTAGAGGCTTTCAAAAACAATCGTCACACTATTGATGAACTTAAAGTCAATAATACAAACTTAATCACGAATATTTCCAATCCAACTTTTAAAAAGGTTTCTGCTAATATGCTAAAAAGAGTCTGTGCGTGAATAACCGCAAGGGGTGGGCATTTTGAGCATATTCTTTAAAGATTATGTAAGCAATAGCTTTTTATTAAATCTCTTTTGTAAGTAACAAATACATTTTTTTATTACACCTAAATTTCCTTTTCTTAAATTACATTTAAAATTGGGTAACAGGACTAAAAAATCACTCTGTATATATATATATATATATATATATATATATACACTCAAATTTAGCAATAGCGAAGCATTGCCGGGTCTGCTAGTAGTAAATATTATCGTCACTGAGAGAAAATACATCTCTGGACAGTAGCAGTGGGATATCTGATGTATTATGTTTCAGATTAAGAAAAACGGCGATGCTTTACACATCACACATTACATTATACTTTACTGAAATGATAATTAAATTAAATAATACTTAAGTACTACATTTATTCATAAAATATTCCTTTTTAAAAAATTTGTGAAAATAAATACTTTACCTGTATATTAGATCACAGCAATTATCTTAGAGAAGTGTGTTGTACATCAAAATCATTTATCTGTAAACACAAAAAATATACTAATTGTGTTTTATTTATAAATAAGATACATCATTTTTTGAACAATTTAACAGCTGAATATCTCAAAGATTAGAAAATTTTCAAAATCTTTAAAAAAAAGTTTAAAATTGAATGGAATATTAATTTTTCCATATATTTTTAATATCAGGAAGCATTATTATAGAATTACTGAAAAAAGATCACCTTTATTCGACTACGCTGGAAAAGGTCTTCAAAGATTCAAATAATTTACCTTAACTGATAAAAATTTCCTGAAAGTGTAAATATGATGATCTAGAAATTAAGCAATATGATCTTGAATTTAAAAAATTTAACCGCACATCGGTTCGAATCAGCCTTGATCTCTTTTTTAAAATTTAAATATATTGATTTATTAATAATTATTAACGTCTGATTGTAAAAAAGTTACGATAAATAATAATTCAATAATAATAATTAAAAAAAAAAATATGAAACAATAATAAAGTTACTAATGAAATAAAATGCTATGTACTTTTCATTTTAAAAAGATGTGTATATGTAATTTAATAGGTGTACAAGGAAGTCATGTGGTGTCCACTTCAGAAGGGTTTAATACTTTTATTTACAGTCGCATTAACAATAAAATCATTAGCGAATTATGAACTCAATTATCAGTGTAATGGAACTGTACTGGTAAATGTGTATTCTTAAACAAGCTCAGGCCGACCATTCCTGAGACGTGTGGTTAATTGAAACCCAACCACCAAAGAACCGGTATATTATATAGTATTCAAATCTGAATAAAAGCAATACCTTTATTAGGATTTGAACCTGAGAACAATGACTTTGAAATCAGCTGATTTACCACGAAGAGTTTGTCACTTGACCGACCCAGTAGGTTTATTCCTTTTTATTTAAATGTTATGAAGATATATTTAGTAAAAGTATTCTATAATATTATGGATAATAATTTAATTTTCCTTATTTCATCTGTATATGAATTATTCATATTTAATATTTCTGATAGAATTGATTTCAGAAGTCAATTAAAAGTCGTTTTCTCTTTAAAATGATTGAATAATGATAAAATAAGAGAAACTAATTTAAAAAAAAATCATTAAATAATTTCTTTAAATAATAATACTTTATAATTTTTTTTTTTAATTAAAATTTTTGAAGTTGAAGCTGCATTTAAAAAAATAGCGAAACTTTTATTTTCTAGTTCGGCTCGGGATTAAAAAAATTCCAGTGTAAAAGACTAAACACTTTTTTTTTACTTTTATTGACTTACTTTTTAATTTAATTGTTTTTGTGTGTAAAATATGGGTAGATCTACAATATTTTCCCGAATGATAAAAAAAGGTTCGCAAATATCGTATAAGATAAGAAATTTGTTTGGTTTTTTTTTATCATTACTTTAAAGTAAGAAGAGAATTGAAAACAAAAGCCTAGAAATACTACTGCTTAACGTTATCTAAGACTCTCTGGAATGTGGATCTATAAATTATTAATCAAATTATTTAATCAATACCGATTAAATAAAAAAATTATTCACGGAAATGAACATAGCTCAATTTGATACGGAAATCAAATGAGACGTTCGCACCGACTGATCACTGCATAAAACTGCATGAATCAAGCTGTTCGTAACCGAATACTACCACTGAAAATGCTTTTAAATCAGCACTCATTGTATAGATTGTAAAATATATTCAAAGCGTTATTCATACGATGACCAACAAATAAAACATCTGTAAATTGTCTAAACCATTGTCTTAAATCATTTTTTGTAATAGTCTACTCCATCAATTCAATTTATATAGAAATAAATTACAATAGGACAACCAGAGGAATTTACTCTACTAAAAAAAGGACATAACCAAATCAATACAATTGGTAAAAATAAAAAGGCGAGAACGGTAACATCTCTGCCTTTCCTTCATAAGATTCTTGAGTTTGAATTCTGATGGACAATAAATAACAGTAATAGTCAACAAATATTTGAAACATGTCGACTGCCTTTTAGGCTTTATTTAAGTCTGTTCGGTGAAAAATATACTTGCAGTATAGCCTTTGTATGTTAGGGGTCAAAGTACTAATATGTTACATGACCTAACATGTGACGCATGCTACAATGAAATAAATTAAATCATATCCAAGAATAATAAGCATCCCATGTCGGTCTTTTTGAGGAAACGAAAAATAAAGTGGTTTGATGTTATCTTTTTTTGACTAAGTTGAATATCAAGTTTATTATCAGTATGTCAAGCTCCTTAAAATGCGGGCAGTTTAACACGATAGAAAATTCGTTTATTACTAAAAAAATATATAAATAAAATTGTGTTAGTGTGTATAATGTAGTTTTTTGGAAACGAATTAATAAATATAGAATAAAGAATGTACGAACCTTCCTATTATTTTAATTCGAATAAAGAAATAAAGAAAATAGATTAAAATATTCAGATTCTTTTATATACATGAAACTTTTCTGTTTTTTTCCTTTTTTATTTATTAAATTAAAATAATACGGATAACACATAAAGTTTTATTTTTTCTTCTCAATTATTTGGTTAGGTTATTACTTTGATATCTAAAACCGATTTTAATATATTTCATATGATATATTAATGTAACCTCAAATTACTATTTTGATATATGTTTCGTACTGCTATTTACATAAGGAAAGGAAAGTTTGCTATTTACAAAGAACGTTAGAATATGAAGTAAAATAAGTAACCTAAGGGCTAAAACAAGGAAAAGGAGACGAAAGTACGTGCAAGCAGCACTCTAATCCCACCCTGGGCGTCCAGGGAAAACCGACGAGAGAGTGAGTATAGAATACGGTAGCCATGAATGCGGATAAAGAAGAAGAGGGGGGGAAACGAAAAAGGACACCTCCTGCGTCCTGACTCGGAATAAACGGGGACATAGGGCGACGGTAAACTAATTTCCTATACCCTAACTTCTTCAGCAAACTGACTACCGGAGCTTGAGAGAGCTAGCCGGACCGAATACAGTCAACTGCCAACTTTAAACTACTTTAGCCGTTTTGTAATTTAGTCTTTGAGAGACTGTGGTCACACTAAACTACTAGTTCCCTTCTAAACTGATTAGCAAAGGACGGCTAAAACATCTCCTAACCCCAGTTTCCAACTCGCTCCTCTCTTCTACATTCCACCCCTTTTCTTAACTATCTCTCCCTACTGCTTAATTACTGAAATGCTACAGGACAAGGCTGTGACAGCTGTTGTAAACTCTTTTTGTTTGCGATATTATCGCTCGGCGAGAATATCTTATCTTAAAATACAAAACAATATATAACTTACGAAGTACTGCGATGAATTGCAGTAAAATCAATAATAAAAAAAATAATAATTAAAAATAATATTCTTCAAAATAAATCCTTTCTTAAAGAAACTATAAAAATATAGAAGGTCCGTCAAATCAACCGAAATATTTGAGTGTTACTTATGATCTGATTTGGATAATTATTTTTTATTTTATTGAGAAAGCTTCTTTACGATTATCATAGTAACTTTTTCCACAATCTTAAAAGAAAGACTATAAAATTATATTGTCTTTAAAAAAGTTGATTCAATGATATTTTTAATAGAACTTTATTATCCTTATTACAACATTTACAGCTTACAAGTAGATTAAAAATGTAACTAATACAAAATTAAATTAAATCGGTACAAAAATAATTTTAGTATTACAATACTAATTATTTTATCTTCTAAATTAAAATACAATCAAATAATATAAAATAAATAATACACAATACTCGTACACAGCAAATAAATTAAAAATTTTATATCCACACGAGTTGCGTAGTCTCAAAAATGGTAATTATATAACCCAAAGAAAAAACTAGATCAGTGTTAATAAACAAAAAAACAATCTTGCTCAGTTCTACGTAAGAAGACCTACTTTTCTTTAATTTTGTTTTAATATTTTTATATATATTTTTTTTAAATTTAGACCGAAAGGAAGAACTGGAGTTCTCCCTTCGGTACATTACACCATTGATATTATATTGCTATTTGCAGATATTCTCTCAACAAATTTTAGAAATTACCTTCATCAGCAGTTTTCCAATCTGTTAAACATAGAATTAAATGTTACTTGCTAGCTTCTCAAATTTATTTAGTGAAATTGAACTCTTATAATCGTTTCCCATCACTGCTTCAGCGCAGGATCGGGTGAGGGGTGGTGAGGATTGAATACTTCATTGAAAGTGTCATCGTTACTATTATTCGGATTTCTAGTTGCCCTCTGTCCTGAAGACGGGAAATAACCACGGTCTAGGTTGTAGAATTTATCTCTTAGACCGCAGGATCTCACAAGAGTGTTAGTAGTAGCATAACTCATCCTCTTTTTCTTACATATCCTTCAACTTTTATAGTTTGCAGGGTGATCCTCATGATATAAAGCACAAACTGCCAGAGTACTTCTATCTGTCTTCTGGCAGTCACCGATCATGTATTTTCCTCCACACTTCACACACAGAAGCATGGTCTCATGCAGTTATTTCCTGTCTGACCGAACTGCTGACACCTCATATATTTTACCACCCCTAGAGCTGTCTTTGGGGTTTCACAACAGAAATAATACAAACATAATTTGGCAAAATAGAAAAACTTAAAGAATAGATAAAAGTTATAAATATAAAAATTAGATAAATAAATGCATAGTTAAATATTCGCCAAAATTCACATGAAGTTTACGTGAAAATTCTAGTTACGCTTCCAAGGCATTAGTTAGAGATATTTTCTCTGATATTAATGATATTTACTACATAGATAGTTTTTTTTTTTTTTTTTGGTAAATATGGCAATGGTATTTTATAGAATTAAATATCACTTACATTTTGAGTGCTTGAAATGTTGATCATAGTACATTTACTCATTGAAGAAGACAATGAAAAACCATTTCAGTCTGCACTTTATTAAGAAAAGTGCGAAGATGTTTAAGGAACTTACTGTAAATTATTTTACTCTCCTGGCGAATATAATTAGGATATATATATTAAAGGGGAAAGTATGGTATGGGATATTTTTTCAAATCTTTACGTTTTAGGATCCAACTAGTTTATCCTAGATCCTGCTGTGGGAAGCTACCCGAGAATTACGGCTGTTCACCAGCCAACTAAAGCTCCAAGCGCTTTAAAATGGTGGACAGGTACTTACTGGCATTCACCGACCTATGCGTGGCAGCGAATTGCTGTCTTGATATAAATTTATTTATTGAAGTCACATATATTTGTAGTAGTTGACGGGGTTGCCCCTAGCCATTTTATTTATATATGACAAGTGAGCGGTTGGGACACATAAACCGGTTGTGTTTGGCACCGACGTTTAGTCCGTATATGCTGTTAGGAAAGCTCTAGAAGCTATTTAGGACACTGGTCGCTAAACTGTTTTCAAGCCTCCGTAGCCGTTTGTGGCACAGAAATTCGGTCTTATGCTTTAGGACGACCGAATGGAGTGGTGGCGGGAGAAATGCCAAGCAAACCAATATATTTAATATCCTAGACCAAAAATGTGCGTATGTGTGTCGTACTGCTTTTGACCTTACATCTCAGGATTGACCGCACCAATTTTCTTCAAATTTGCCTTCTAAATTTGCCAAATACTTCTATATATGGGGGCATTGATGATATCAATTTTTTTTCAAATTTTTTAAGGGGTAGAAGGATACTGTAAAAAAAAAACAATTTGATTTTCATTAGAGGTATTTTAGAAAAAACTTCATTAAAGTAAATTTGCTACCTACAGTTCATATATAAATAAATTTACAAAAAAGTTTTCAAACAATTAACCCTACTTCTTAAATTAATTTTTTTTTTCTTCCTTTGTTCTGTATCCCTTCGGTTTAAATATTTTTCATGAATTCTTTGAAAGTTTATACTTCATCAAAGAATAAAAACAATTAGTTTAAATTATAGACCTCCCGGACCTAAAATTCAGAAAACATTTTTAGTATCTTCTTTTTCTTATTTTAGCCTCTCTTGAGGAGGTGTTCGATTTATAGCAAATTTATCCGGCTTAACCTATTAATGAATATTCTTCGAAAAAGTGTTCTTTAAATCTTTTCCCATCTGTAATATATGTATTGTTTATTTGCTCTAAATATTTTAATTATTACCATTAAAAAAGATTTTGTTGTATTTCTTTAAATTATTTAAAAGCCTATTAATAATAAATTGTTTTGTCACCTATATTATATTCCGGACTCCAAATGAAAAAAAATGTTTTTCATTACTTTCAAAAAAATTATACTTTATTTTTTCAATATTTTTAGATAATTCTGTTTTAAATTATTTTTTTGTTAGGGATCACTTATTTATAAATTAATTTTTTTTTCTAAAATTTCCCCACAAAGTAAGAAAGTCCATAAAATCAAAATCGATTTATTCAAAACTTTGAAATTATGATACCAAAATCTTATCTTAGTAATCATGATTTGACCGGCTCTGCCGAGAAAGTTACATTTACAAGTTTAGGATTTACTTGGGTCTTACATCAACTTGCCTTCAATCTTATGCAGCCCGTATGGAATGGAATGGAATGGAATGCAAAATTGGCGGGAGTTTCACAAATTCTCCCTAGAAATCGCAGAACCTGGACAGTGTCCCTTGCTGCTGGATCATTCTAGAATCGGGCGTGTTTTTAAGGGTTTATTTTTAATGACGGGTCTAAGTTTTCAAGTTTTGTGTTATTTTATATTTTAAGTTTTTAAGGACGGATTTAATAGCATTCTAATCCGTTTTTACCAGCGCTCTCGAACCCATTTTATGATCCGACCGCGGGAGGCTAGGCTTTTGAAACCTGTCCTCCCGACGTAATTCCCCTTCAGACCGTCCACTGAAGTCCTTCCGGTGCTAACGCTTCATAGGCTAGCAGGAATACGCAAAAACGGGGCATTAACTGTGTGGAGGGAGCAATGCGTCCCCTTCTCCGGAAGGAGTCGCAATTGCCGATTTGGTTTAATTTAATTGTAAGTTTTATAGGATAGTTAGGAGAAGCTCTTCATCCACTTCTTTGATGGCTGCCCCTCTCGGTGCATCTCTGCTGGGCTCTTTTCCGGACTCCTGTCCGTGGCGTCGGGTCGAGTAGAAGGTCTTCCTTATTCTTCATCTTCTTCCTCTTCTTCTACAGGCGACCTCTTCTTTCTTCTTTGGGCTGCACTTTCCGAGAATTGGCAGTAATCGGAAATACATGAACTTGGTATTCCCGTGGCCCCGAAAGGCTGAACGGGGAAAAGTGGAAGTTTCTTCTTTCTTCATGCTGTCAGTGGCTGCTGGGCAGGTCACTGCTGGGCTGGTGTCTGCTAGGCTGATGGCTGCTGGGCTCTTTCCCTTTTCTTCTTTCTTGAAGGGAAAGGAATAGGAAACTTACAATTTGATAGAACATATTCGCGATCGCGGTTTTGGAGCGGCGATCGCCTTTTTGTAGAAGAAGTAAATATAGCATTTCTTACTCAAAATCATTATTAATCTCCAGACACACGTGTTTCCAGCCCGTATAAAAAAAAGTAGTTAAAATAGCATGTAGATTATCTAGCATACTGTACGATTACGATTTCATTCAGCCTGGACTGTGCATATCTATAATTAATTAATTTTCGATTTTGTTTAAGAAACATGTATCAATTTTTTATTGCGCTTGCGTTCTTTCTTAATTTAGTTCTTCTATATGTTTTCCTTCTATATTTTTAACTTTTTTTTTTATATAATTTCTTTATTGCTACAAATAATGATTGTTAAACACTCGAAATCTTCATCTAATCGTAGATTTTTATTTGTTGTTTGTGAGTGGTTTTAATTTATTATTTCATAAAATACAGTTTAAATAAATTAGTTGTAATAAATATTAAATTTTATTATTAAAACTTTTTAAATCATTAGTTTGATATTTGAATAAAAATTTAGTTAATATTTTAAAAGAAAGTTTATTTTAAATAAAATTTATCTAAATAAAGTTTAAATAAATTAAATACATAAAATAAGTTTAAATAATTCTTTTTAAAAACAAAATAATTTTTAAATAATTTTCAAAGACTATATGCTTCAAATTTTTGAAAAAAATTCATATTTTTATTGGCTAAGGTTAAAAAATATTCAATTTATGTATTAATTATTTACATAATTTACTATTAAAACGTGTCTATATATATATATATATATATATATACACTCTTATGTTAAGAAAAAATAAGGTGTAAGTATAAGAATTTAAAGAAATACGGTGAGACATGAGAAGAACTATAAATCAGGTGTAAAGTAAAAGAGCATGACAAATGACTGAAATCATCTTCATATCGCCAAATGCAGCTTCTCTTCACCATTTCTTTCCCCTTACTATCTGACCAAAGAGGATGGAAAGTTTTAAACAGAATAAAATAAAAAAAGAAGAAGGATGAGTAAAAAATGAAGAAACAGAGTCAGAGAGAAATTGAACAATCGATATTACGAATATTAAAGAGATAGAAAAAAAGTTTCTTTGGTTTTTAAATCGTCTTAATGGGGTACTGACAATAATATAATCACGTAGACCTTAATAAGAATTTAAAAAACTTTCTTCTGTTGTATAATATATAGCCTTCATTTATTTATGTTAAAAAACGGTTTTTTTAAATTAGTAAATTTACAGCACTAACTTTTAAACTTTTGGTATATCTCAAGGGTTTATTTTTAATACAAACTACAAAACGTTAAAAATCAATAGGAAAACTAATTATATATCTATGAAATAAATTAATAATTTATATTAACAAAAAATCATGTTAACAAAGTCATTTGGAGATCACGTAACTTCCTTGTACGCCAACTAAATTACATACAGTAGAAGTCCGATAATCCGGCACGTTCGGGACCGGCTCGGTGCCGGACTACCGAAAATTCCGGTCTATCGGGCGGTAATTATAAGAACAACTAGTTTAATAATTAAACTACAAATACAGTATGCAAATACAGACAACAAAGTTTATTTTACATTTATATAATGTATGTACACGTACTGTAAAACATATTTCACTTAGATTTAAAAAAGTCACGAATGTCTTTTTGTTTTCTTGACTTTTGGCGTTTAGTATAAAATTTATTTCTAATGATATGGAAATCAATAATTTCTGAAGCGCTGTAGCTAGTACTAGCCTCAGCAAAAGAGAAAAAATTATGTTTTAAATCATTATCAGCCACGATTTTCTCAAACTCGTCTTTGTATTTTTCTGCAGAGTTTTGGTTTGCTGAAAGTGTTTCTCCAGTTACATCAAGTCTTCGAATTTCATGCCGAAACTTAAAGTTTCTGAGCCAACCATCAGAATAATTACATTCACTTTCAGCAACTCCTAAATCTTGGCCGAATTTCTTTGCCTTTTCAGAAATCATTGGCCCTGTTACCGGCTTTCCTTCAGAACGTACTGCACTAAACCGTTTGAACAATACACTGTCTAGCTGTTCCAGTTTTGGTTTTTTAATGTTTGTCTAGAAGCCAATTTTTCAGTTGTTACCGATTGAGAAGCAAACTTCATTAGTTCATCTTTTTGTCATAAATAGTTGATGAGCCAATATTAAACTCATTCATTAAAAGATTTCTATTCTCGCCTTTTTCTAGCCGTTTGATGATTTCTAGTTTCTGATTGAGAGTCGGTGTTACGTGTTTTCGTTTCGCTCCTTTTGAACTCGAAGGCTTAGGTTTTGAAAACATGATCGCTGTACAGTTAAAACGAAAATCACTTTTTTTATAAACGGTTTCAAAAGTTACGTTTACTGCGATGTGAAAGGGCACAAAACAACAACGCACAAAAAAATGGCGAAGACGCTTCGTGATTGATTAACGGAGCTGCACTGCACCTGAATTTGTTGTGACAGCTGAGACTAGCCGGCCGCTAATTGTTTCTGAACAATACCGAGCGCTTCCGGATGATCCCGAACTACCCCGAAAACTTCCGAATAGATCTCTAGCGTTTCCATTTGCTTTAAAGACACGCTTTTGAAGAAAACCAAAATTTTTACAATTTTCCGGAGCGATGCTGGACTATCGGGCATTCCGGACTGTTGGATGCCGGACTAATGGACTTCTACTGTATCCACATTTTTTGCTACTTATCATTTAAACTTTAAATGAAGTGAAAGGTTTAATAAAGTGAACGGTTACACAATTGCTGAAATTAGAGAACTTGTACGTAAATTAAGATCAGACCTATTATATCAAACCAAACAGCGATTAAATGATTGGTAACAAAAAATAAATAAACGAAATAATGATCAACTCGGACTTAGGCAGAATATTGTCCGACAATATCAGAGAAGTAATGAACTAAAAGGTAAGAATTTTTTGCAATTTATTAAAGATCGCGCATGTATGCCTCAGTGTATATATTGTTCTTGTAAATAAAATTACACAGAAATTCCAGAAAAATTAAATAAAATTAAATAGAAATTAAAGTGGAAAATCAAAAAATAATATAATTCTAAATTATAATTTTCAATTAATATTTTATAATCAAATGTTTCACCGACTCTATTACACATATACATAAGTAATAATGCCTATTAAATTACATATACACATTTTTAAAATTACATAAAATTTTATTTCACTAATAACTTCTGATTTTTTAAATTTTTTTATATTTTTATTATTGAATTATTAGTCATTGTAAAAAACTTTTTATAATCACGGGTTAATAACTGTTAAATAAACATACTTAGATTAAAAAAAAAGTTAAAAATAATAAATTTAAAAAAAGGAGATGAAGTCTGATTCGAACCGATGTGTCTTTCCTTGTAAGATCCACATGTTCTATTAATTAAAATTTTATTTGGCTATAACTCTAGAAGCAATGAAAATAAACACCACTTATGATATATCGATGAAAAGTTCTCAATGTTGGCTTATTACTTCAGTTAATACAAAGTTCAAAATACAAATTTGTTTGGATTTTGGGCTTTTTGAATATTTTTGGTTCAGTCGATTGCAATTAAAAGGGAAGGTGCACAACTAAAAATTATAACAGTCCTAAATCCAAAATTTAAAAATTCTACGGCTAATCGTTTTTAATATTTGCGTGATACGTACATACGTACAGAGGTCACGCCAAAACTAGTAAAAATGAATTCAGGAATATTCGAAATGGAAATTTCCGTTGAAATCTGAAAACCGAAATTTTTGGCGATCACAATACTTCCTTTACTTCGTACAAGAAAGTAAAAACTATAAATAGGAAAAAAAACAAAACTACAATTCGGCTGAAAAATACTATTTAAAAAAAAAAAATTCCCGTAAGATATGATTCACGTGAACTATCAATTTTTTATTTTAAAAGATGGTTTTTTATGTTAAAGGACCTGAATTCAAATCCAATTTTAGATAAGAAATTAACTTTTCGTTAACTGTCACCACCCATTGATCGTTTATCAAAACGATATCAACGAAATTTTTTTTTTGGTTAAAAAACATCTTTTACATCGTTTGATGCAAGCATTAAACAACAAATTATTTTTAAATTATAATAGAAACACGTAATAAATAATTTACGTGTTACGCAAAAGTAAATAAGTACTATCATTTATCTAAATTTACAACTATGCACAATTTCCCTTCTCTTCCTCTTAACCATCTCACTATCGGAGTAAAATTAAGTATATAATTGTAACTATATTATAAAAATAACACCTGAGTTTGTCCATATAACAAAAAGCATTAATCTATTATTAATAATAAATTGTAATACTTAATGATGACTGCAAAAAACTTATTCCAGTTTCTAGTTTACAAAACCGGGTAAAGACCCCACAAATGTAACATCTTATAGGCCTATCAGCCTGCTTATAGTGCTCTCTAAGGTCTTTGAAAAAACTGAAGCGGTTCGTGGACGATCACATTCCGACTCACCAATTTGGGTTTAAAGAGCAACATGCTCCTGTGGAACAAGCAAACAGGATTGTTAATGTTATAAATCGTGCTCTAGACGAGAAACAGTACTGTCCAACGGTTTTCCTCGATGTCAGTCAGGCTTTTGACAAGGTTTGGCATGCTAGGATTGTTCTATAAACTTAAAAAGGTTTTACCGTATGAGGTACTAAAATCTTACCTAGAATACAGGTGCTTTCAAGTTAAACATGTAGAGGTTTTGACGAATTTGTTTCTTATACAATCAGGGGTACCTCAAGGAAGCGTTCTCGGACCCATGTTCTATGTTCTGTTTACGGCTGACTTGCCAATTACGGCAGATACCACAGTTTCAACGTTTGCTGACGATACTGCAATTCTTGCTGTCCATGAAAATCCGACTACTGCGTCTCGTTTTATTCAAGATTACATCACTCCTCGAATCGTGGCTTACATGTTGGAAAAGAAAAATTAACGAAACAAAATCAAAGCACGTCACGTTCACCCTTCGTAAGGAACACACATTGTCCTCATATTTCTATGTTTAATGTTCCGATTTAAAGATCTCAGTACAGTTACTCATTGTGTTTTCATCTTGATCGACGACTTACATGGATGAAACATATCACTTCTAATCGGAAACAGTTAGATCTCCAGTTTAAATACATGTACTGGCTGATAGGACATAGATTCAGGCTTTCAGCAGAAAGTAAATTATTGATTTATAAATCGGTTTTGAAGCCTGTTTGGACTTACGGGCTTGAATTGTGGGGTACAGCGTGCAACTCCAGTATTGACATACTTGAACGTTACCAAACAAAAGCAGTGCGGAAAATGCTCAACATGCCTTCGTACATAAGTAATAGCCTTATATATAATGATCTTAAGTTGTGAACCGTTCTGCAGGAAATCTCTCTGGTCAGCCTACGGTATCAAAATCGTTTCGATCGGCACCGGAATTATTTGGCGGTCTATTTATTTGATACATGATCAGTGATTTTTCAAGATTGCTGAGGAACAATATTCTTGGTTTGCCTTATCGTTTCAATTAGGTGACTTTATGATCTGGCCGTACGGAGTGCTCTTCTATTTCAGTATTAAGTTACATGCCGCTGGGTCTGTGGCAACTAAATATTAATTCAAATACATCTTATTTAGTTAGTGTTCAATTATGTTACTGAACAGATTGTAAATTTGCTGTGTCGTTACAATAAAAAAAAAGAAAATGTTTTCAGTTATATCTGATTCAAAAACATAATTCAAAATAATAAAAAAAAAACAGTCAGATGCTGATTTAATTATATATATATTATTTATATTTTGTATATATATTTATTTATATATATATATATTTTTAATTTAGTGAGTCTACATTCAGTTATTGATAGATAATAAAATTAATAAAAGGTTGTAAGTTTCTGTGTAATAAAAAAATTTTAAAAGATTTAAAACCGGATGACGTAATAAGTATGATTTCATTCTTTGATAAATGATTTTCCGTAGATTTCAACGTTTAACCTCTCCTACTTTTCTAAGTCTGCCTATCTTTTTTTTATTTCTTCATAACTTCTTCGATGTTTATTCATTATCTCTCCCCTTTTATCCATCTGCTTTTTCTGACTGCACTTTTTCTTCTACTTTCTCCTTATTTTTTTAATCTTTTAATTTTTTCTTTTTCACAGAAGATATGCCTTAACCAAGATCATTTTTTCTTCTTTACCATCTTCATCAAATACTACTCTTTTCTTATTTTTCTCTAAAATGTCTAAATTTTAATTTTGTATGTAAATTTCCTTTTTTCTATTCTCCTTCATTACCACATTTCAAAATTATTACACATTTCATACTTCTTTATTCTCCTTCATGATTGAAATCCATACTATGCTACGGTTAGATATTACCACAAAAACTATTTAGCAAAACTACAGGAGATAATTTCATCAAATTTTATTTTCATTTTTTATCCATTAGGCAAATACAATTCAGCAAATTTTTAACCTATTCCTACCTTTCTAACCGTTTTAGGAATTCTTTTTTTAAAATAATTTCCTTAGTGATTAAGTATAAGATAAACTTACAAAATTGAAATCTCTTAAGAGCTTTGGTTCTGGGGATAAGTTGATAAGTAAGACGTATCATGGTATATTTACACGACAGTCCACAAGGAGTGTAATGTTTTCAGGGTGTTGAATGTGTTTATGTTTGTTCCACCGTAGCAGCTTAACGACCGAACCGATTTAGATGTAAGATCCCGCGTTGGAATCCTTACATTATGAGAGATGTCATAAGCTATATAAGCAACATTCGACTGCTCTCGTGACTAGGGAACTCCCCCGGCCTGAATCCCATTGAAATTTTATGAGCTATACTGAAAAGAAGGCTTGGGAAAATGAATTCTAGCACAAAAACTGATCTTATTAGTTTAGTGATACAGAGGTTTAGTTTCTAGGAGAAGAAGTCAAAAATCATTGTTCTACCTTATATATATATATATATATATATATATATATATATATATATATATAGAAAAATTGTCACCCGCACGCTTTTCAATTGTCCTATATTAAAGAATAATATTTGTCAGCAACAATGCAATGTTTTTTTTCGGCATTCATGTTTCTTAATTTTTAATATTTATCTCCTGTATTCATATATATCTGTATATATTATGACTAACGTAATTCAGCTTAAAAATGTGAGAGATAATAAATTTAAAGCGAGATTAATGAGTTAAATGCGAGATGATGAGTAATAAAATTAGATGATGAGTAAATTAATATAACATAAAGGTTCACAAAATGATGAATTTAACTATTCAGAAAATAAAACTCCATGGTGGAGTGGTAGCGTCTTGATCTTTCATCCGGAGGTCCTGGAATCCTGGTCAGGCATGGCATTTTTCATACGCTGCAAAATTCCATTTCCACATCCCATGCACAAGTTTAAAGGTTATGTCGCGATATCATCTTGCCAAAAAATAAAAAAAACTAAGGGCCAGAAATTGTAGAAATGAGGAACACTTATATTAGAAAATATTTTGTTTTTTTTAAATTTGATGGTTACAAATATATATGTGTGTGTGTGTATAATAAAGCTTTTAACTAATAATATAATAATGCTTTTTCAACCAGTTTTCCAACTCTTCCTGGGTCTAAATGTGTGTAAGTGTGTGCGCGTGTGCGCACGCGTATCCAGGCCTGATATAGTGCAACGAATTGTAAATACACGAGTAAACATGTAGTCTGGATCAACTCAGGTTGACCACTCTTAAGAAGTGTGTTTAATTAATCCCAACCACCAAAGATCACCGGTATCCACAGTTTAGGATTCAAATTCATATAGAAGCCTTTACTCGAAACTTTGAATTCTCGATTTAAAAAATTAATTGATTTTACAATGATAAAATTGATCACTAGACTAACCGAGCGGGTTAATTAATAATATCATAAAAATAATAATTGTTATTATTCTATTACGTAAAAAAATTAGGAATGTTAATACGTAAAAATATTTTTTTTTTAAATTCGACAATTAAGATTAAAGATTACAATAAATATTTGACTACGACGTATTTAGGTACACTAATATTCAGAAAATTCAATTTTATTTAATTATTATTACCTTAAATCGTATTAACTGTTATTATGTTAATATTAATATTAATCCTCTTAGAGGACATTTTTTAATCAAATTTTACCGGAAGGGTGATCATTCGGTAATTTATAAAATAAAATTTATATATTAAGATCGATTCTTAAAAGCCAATTCATATTAATGCTCAAATATTATGTATTGTATTACATATTTGTTATAATACTCATGTATTACATGAATATAATTTAATATTAATACAATATTATTAATACATATGTATCAATATGTATGAATGCAAATGAAGTGTAATCTTGTCAGTATAAGACTACATTTCATTTGGGAATGGTCAGCCTGAGACAGTTCTCAGGCTGACCATTCCTGAGATGTGTAGTTAATTGAAACCCAACCACCAAAGAACACCGGTATCCACGATCTAGTATTCAAATACGTATAAAGTAACTGCCTTTATTAGGATTTGAACCTTAGAACTCTCGACTTCGAAATCAGCTGATTTACGATGACGAGTTTATCACTAGATCACTAGACCACTAGGTTTTTTGTGC
The DNA here is from genome assembly GCF_047948215.1 of Lycorma delicatula. Taxonomy (NCBI): domain Eukaryota; kingdom Metazoa; phylum Arthropoda; class Insecta; order Hemiptera; family Fulgoridae; genus Lycorma; species Lycorma delicatula. The sequence continues at coordinate 99,057,465 of NC_134464.1, read as the reverse complement.
ATAATCTAATTTGATAAAACTGAAAACCTTTTTTATTTTATTACTGAAATACACTGTAAATTAAAAAAGTAATACAGCTGTACTTGTTTATTTATTTATTTTTTTAAAGAATGAATAAATGAATTTTTTTACATTTCATTTATCTATTAAAGAACTTTTATACTTTGTAGTATAAACTGCTAGTGTTAGAAATACATAAAAATGCAGCAGTTTTATAAAATATAAAATTTTATGAAAACTGAATAAACTATTAATGGAATTTTTTCAAAATAAGAAACGTGTATTTATTTTTCTTGATGAATTAATTCGCCACAGAAGGTTGTATATGTGAAAATATGGAAATGGAATTTTATAGCGTATGAAAAAAACTCGTAACCTCCGGATAATAGGCCGAAACGCTAAAATTCTACTACGGAAATCGATTTGTAACTTAATTATATAAATTTTAATTGAATTTCATTAGAAATATATCTGCTATTTAAAATAAAATATTATAATAAATTTATTTAAAAAATATCATTTAAATTTATGAAAAGTGATTCAAAAAAAATAATTTTGTTACATATACATTAAAAATTAATAAAAAAATTGTAAAAAATATTTTTTAAATGTGTAAAAACGTACAAATATTATTCGTAAACATGATATTCGTAAATTAATATTTTTTATTTTCATTTTTCCAAAATTTTACTTCCATTCTCGGTTATGTTGTGATTACTCAATTTGCCCCTTATTTTAGATTTTTCTGATAAAATAATTTCGTAAACTTTATTTCCTGAAATCAGTTTTCATTTCATATACCACTAAAATTCTTTCTATTTCTGTAACTACATGTAACATACGTTTTGACTTTATAAAACCGCTTAATATCATGGTAGAAATTCGTTAAATTTTTATTTTTTATTCTAAATTAAACTTAAATAATGTACATTTATTGTTAAAAAATTAACAAATATTTAAAATATAGAAATTTGATTAAAGGAAAAAAAACAAAATAAAATGAAAAAGAAGGAATTTATAACCGTATGATTTTGAAACGGACAATTTCAAACTTGTATACCCGTAACTCCCTTTTACTTTTCCGGTCCCTTCTTTCAATACTGTTATATAGGGTCAGGTCGAACTGATCAAGAGACCAACGACCCTCTATATATACGATCAAAAATTGACAACTTTGTGAATAAGTTTATAAGGAATAGTAGACCCTTGGGGTTTTAGTTGTACTATTCTATAGAGGGAGGTTAGTCGGTTGTGTAGGTGGATAGAGAAATACGAGAGAGGAATAGAGGGACAGAGAGAGAGAGAGAAAGAGAGAAACAAATTTAAGATAGTCTTCTACTGTGTATATATATAAAACACTCTTAACTCTGTTCACTGAGAGTAAGTTCTGGTAGAAAGTCCCATCCAGTTAACTTATTGATGGGCATCGTAGAATCTTCGACGCATTACTTCATTACTGTCTTCACCCTTAACTCCCACCCTTGTACTCTAATACAACCGTATACATGTATATACTCCCTTTTTTTCTACTTTACTTCACAGTTCACTTCTCTACATCAGTATTTTTCATTAGAAAGATATATTTTAACAAAATAAATTCTTTTATTTTGTTAAATATAAATATATATACGAAATATAGGTAAATATATAAATTATTTATTAACCTGATTTATTTGACCAAAACTTTTCGAAGATTTTTATTTTCATCTATGGCGTTTAGTATTTTTAAATTAAAAACAACCATTTCTTCTATGTAATGTTAATATACACTATAATTTTTATATTACTGTAATATAAGTAAACAGTTACAAAAAACTATACGCACAAAAATTACAATGGAAACTCGATCTAATTCAGTAGCATAAACATAAGTGTTTCACTATATATAGAAGAGTTTAAAAAATTAGGAAGTTATATATATATATATATATGTATCGATATTTAAAGAAAATAAAGCATATAAAATTTTCTTTAAATAGGTATAAATATTTACGAGTACTGCACGTATAATAATCAATTTCCTTGACAATGACCATCCATACTAAACAGAGATTTTTTCTTAAAGGTGTAAGGTAAAAAGCAGAAAATTCGGACAGAGATATAAATTTAAGATTACAAAGAGTGTAATTTTAAGAAATATTGATATGTTATTATAAACAGTGATATAATACAAAGTGTATCATAGAGTGATACACAATGTACAGAGTGTATCATGAAGTTTTCCTGGGATTTTCATCCTGTGAAAATAACAGAACGTTAGTGATTTGAGAGTGATTATTATAATAAAATTTCAGGTTACCCGTTATGTTTATAGTGCCTAGTATATATGTACTTTTCGGCTCCAAGAACGGGGAAATCTACCAGAGAAAAAAAAAAATATATATATATATATATATATGTTGTACTCCCGGCCTCCGTTGCGTGAGTGGTAGCGTCTCGGCATTTCATCCGGAGGTCGCAGATTCGAATCCCGGTCAAACGTGGCATTTTTACATACGCTCTCATCCTCTGAAGCAATACCTAACGGTGGACCCGGAGGTTAAATATATATATATATATTAATTACTAGTTTATATTATTATTATTTTTTTCATATTACTAATAAAAATAAAATAAACGATCGGAGTACCTGAGAAGAAAAGATTAGAAGCTTTTAAAATGTTATGCTATAGGCGAAAGTTAAAAGCAGATGGCTGGATAAAGTGACAAATGAAGAGGTGTTGCGGCAAATTGATGAAGAAAAAAGAATTTGGAAAAATATAGTTAAAAGAAGAGACAGACTTATAGGTCACATATTAAGGCATTCTGGAATAGTCGCTCTAATATTAGAGGGACAAGTAGAAGACGAAAATTGTGCAGGTAGGCAACGTTTGGAATATGTAAAACAAATTGTTAAGGATGTAGGATGTACGGCGTATACCGAAATGAAACGACTGGCACTAATTAGGGAATCTTGGAAAGCTACGTCAAACCAGTCAAATGACTGAAAGAAAAAGAAAGAAATACATATATTACAATATACATATATTTCTCTGAAATGTTTAAAAGCTTGTAAATAATGGAATATATTTATATATATTGTAAATTTATAATTTATATATATATTGGAATATATTTATATATATGTATACACATTTAACAGGTGGATATTTACACACTCCGGCTGGAAAAGCGCATCCTAAGGATATTTTTGTTCTGTCAAGAGCTCATACATCACAGAATATCGATTCATTATTTTTTTTTATGATGAGTAAATTTAATAAGATTTGTAGAAATTTTAATATTGTTAACTGTACTATCAACAAGTTTCAGAATCGATTATTATTTATTATCATACATTAAAACCATATATGTTGAATACAATGATGGTTATTGTGTGATATAGGATTTACCATGATTGTTTTTGGTTAACTCTATATAAAAATGATTTTATGAGTAGGTACACATAAATGAGTGTTTTCTGTTGTGTGCTAATAAACAATAAATTTTAAATAACATCAAGCTGGATATTAATACGATGATGTTAGTTTAATACAAGACCGGTTATTTTCTAAAATAATTTGAAATTTCATCAGAACCGATTATGTATTATTCATTTTCATCGTGTAGTCCCCCGTGAGTCTGTAAAAATTTCTTTTATTGCTGTTCCTGAATTAGAATTTTTTAGGTTGCGTCTAAAAAAAAAAAAAAACCTAATGAACCTCTAGAATTTTCTTTGCTACTAAAAAGTCCTTTCAGCGGTCCAAATGAGTTGAAAATTGGTGGAGTTATGAAAGACTTGCATAATGCATGAATAAAAATACTCTATTTCAGCTGGTAATAAAATCGCTTTTCTTAAAACAGCAGTAAGCGTATTTAAGGAACGAAATTAAACATTATTTTATTATTTCCTGTAATAACAATTGATTTTCCTCAGAAAATTGAAAACCGTTTGATTTGTACGATTTCTAAAGGAATTACTTCGCCCATCCTTAGAAATATGTGGTATGCGGAAGCGCACCTTTAAATCATAACCCCCCCCCCCCTTGTAATTGTATAGAGTAAAAATCAAATAGGAAGTAGGTAACTGAGGATGTAAACTACAGTAAGTACGAAATATTAAAAAGATTAGAATATAATGGAAATAAATTTACTTACGCGTTATAACCATAATAGGTATCGGCAATTCTACAACCAACAGTAACATAGCTGCCATCAGGAACAAAAAATGTCCCTTGTCAGGCTTACTAAGGAAAATGAGGTGAGAGGTGGTTTCCCATTATTTATTTTCATTTATGTTACAGACTGCATATTAACAAGCTAAGTCATCAAAATACAGATTTATTTAATTCAATTACTGATCATTTCTTCACTCTACTTAATATAGGAAGTGGTTGTGTAATAAGACGGTCCTTTTGTTTCTACGGTAGAAGAAACAGATTGAGAAAAAACTATACAAGTGCAACTTTTACTATAGATATTTCACATGAATTATACCTATAAAAGAATTGTGATACATAATGTAACAAAACTTATGAACTTCTTTCTGTGGAAAAAATTTCAACTAAGTTAAGAGTTCTAAGGTTCTAGTTCTTTTATACGGATTTGAATACTAGATCGTGGATACCGCTGTTCTTTAGTGGTGGGGTTTCAATTAACTACACATCTTAGGAATGGTCGACCTGAGACTTTACAAGACTACTTTTCATTTACATTCATACATATCATCCTCATTCAGCATTTCATCATTTGAAGTAATACCTTACGGCGGTTCCGGAGGCTAAACAATAAAATGAGAGAAGTTGAGGAATGAAGAATTATAATCAACCAGTTTTTGATTGATGGCTAAAGAAAACTTCGTTGAAGTGAGGGCTGTTTGGATAGAGATAAAAATAACAACTGTTTCTTATAAGGAAATATAACATCAGTTCTAGTATCCAAAATTTGATTGAATTGTGCGGTAATAATTATTAAAATTCAAAAAAAATTGTTAAAAGTTTGATTAACAAGTCTTATTAGCAATTAATCCATTACTAGTAAAGTAAATTAATGTCTTAAAAGCGACTGAAGTTAGCTTAAGAGAAAATAGAGAGGAAATTTGATGGGGGATACGAGAGCGCGCGCGGTAGAAGTGAAGTTGTACAGCTGCTGGGTTGTTAGGTTGGACAAGGGGTTTTAAGGGGAAGTAAAGCAAACGTATCGTTCAGTTGTAAACATTGACAGAGGAATAGTAGTTGTATTGTTTGCCCTTAGATGTAAGGAGAGTAGTGAGGAGAGTTGTACCTTGACCGCACCCTTTCTCGAAATTCTAATACCTCATAATGCTTCCCCTACTGCTGAACAGTAGTCGCAGTTCTGCTACCACTATAATACCTTCATTTCAATTTGCGCTTACGATTACAGCAACAATAATACTAGTACAGATACTGAACGGTGTGTCCTGTCTTTCTACTTACCACTACCTCGTTCGCCGACCCATCCCCACCCACCGTTTACAATTCTCTCCCGGAATAACCACCCTTCATACGTACCCGATACCCGTGTGTATTTATCTTTGCCTTTTAGTCCTTCTGGGAATGTATATCGGAGGCCACTTATGTGTTACCAAGATAATCCTATGCTAACGAACCTTATCGCATTATAATCGCGGTTTGAAATACAAAAACTTTTTAATTAAATTAACAGAATGCTATGATTAAACACAATCAATTACAATATTACTTTGATATACAGCAAATTAATAATAGAAGTAAAATAAGTTAATACTTTTATACTCTTTTTAAAAAATTACATTCAAAGAGGAAACTAATTACATTTCATTTTAAGAACTGATTACAAAATCCTAAAGTAAATAACTCAAATTCTTCGTTATATTGAAAAACATTCTTATCTTAATAAATTTAATTAAGTTCAACAATATATATATATATATATATATATTGTTTTTTGTAAAACTAATTGGAGAGAAACAATTTGGCATCAGGAAAGGGGAAGGAACCAGAGATACTATTGAGCTACTAGTGATGGTTGGAGAGCAATGTTTAGAGAGAGATAAATGTATGATAGATTTAGAGAAAGTATTTGATAAACAAAAGGAAAAAAATTATGGAAACTTTAAAGAGAAGAAATTAAAATGGAAAGCCAAAAAACTAATTAAAAATTACATATGAGACAATAGTAGCATAAAAAATAAATAAGAATATGACTAAGTAGTTCTAGATCTAGGTGTTAGGCAAGGATGGTGACTATCACCGACACTGTTTAATATTTAAATTGAAGAGATAAGATATAAAACGTAAAAGAATAAGGAATAAGTATCGAGGACGAAAAATAAGATTTGTTGATGTGGTAATTCTAACTGATGGCACAAACACTGTTCACAACCCTGGAGGGAGGAATTAAAAATAGGAAAAACTAAAGTAATGGAAGTAAACTACAAAAAGGATTTATTGGTAAGCAGAAGTGAAGGAAGAATAAATAAAAAACAAAAATTACAGTTATTTGGGGATTAAGATGATAGAGAATTGGAAAAGCGCATTAAATGAAATAAAAGAATAATGTCAAAGGAAGCATTCGATAAGAAGAAGAAAGAGCTATATCTTGTACTGGAAATGAATCATAAACGAAGAGTAAATGGGAAAGTGACTAAATTATCTGAAAGATATGAAGAAGGTAAGTTGGATGAATAAAGTAAGGAATGAGGAAGTAACAAATAGGATTAAATAAGAAAAAGCGGTTATGAGGGAAGTACACAAAAGAAAAGGAAACTGGTTAGAACACGTAGTTAAAAAAAGTTGAATTTTGATAACTGCATCGGAAGGTACATTAGAAGGATAACGGAAGCGAGAAAGAAGACGGATGAAGTTAATCGATTAGTTAAAAATTGGAAATTTCAAGGGAACGAAGGATAAAGCTTGGGGCAGAAATGGATAGATAGAGGTGGCGTAAGAGACCTGTCACCAGGCAGAACACCAGATGATGATGATATTTTCTCATCATTATTCCTTAATCTACTAATACAGTTTAAAAAAAAACTTAATTAACTAGTTTGAAATCAGGCTAGTTAATTAAAAGTAAAAAAAAAGTTGAAGATAAAGATGGAACAAATCGATAAGTCTTTTTTCGTTCCTTAGTTTACTCTTTATAATTTAATTACTTTTATATCTTATTTTAACATAAGCATGATTTTTTTTTGTCTTCAGTCATTTGACTGGTTTGATGCCGCTCTCCAAGATTCCCTATCTAGTGCTAGTCGTTTCATTTCAGTATAACCTCTACATCCTACATCCCTAACAATTTGTTTTACATATTCCAAACGTGGCCTGCCTACACAATTTTTCCTTCTACCTGTCCTTCCAATATTAAAGCGACTATAAGCATGATACACTTCTCTAATTCAAACGATATAGATTCTGGTTTCAACTTAAAATAAAATAAAGTATTTTATTAGTTTATATATTCTTTGATGCAGTGTGGGTCGACTGACTGTAAATTAAATTCTTAACTTTTTCTAATAAATATATTTTTTTTTGGATTTTATCATTTATTTTTTGTTAAATCGTTTATTTGTTTATCGTGATATAATGAATTCTGCTCTGTGAAAACTAGTAGGAAGAATTGTTTCTACAGTGGTTAAATGCAGCGTAACAGTTATCGAGTAGCAAGTGTTAAATTCCTCGGTGACTTCTACAGCATTATTTTCTTCACATAATACATGTACATTTAATAAATTCCTCATGAATGGTATTTATTTTTTTGATATAAAAATATTTCCAAGATGAAATTCATAAAAAAATAAGATTTTTAGTTGAATTTAGAATTACATCTCTTTAACTTTCTTTGTTTGTTTTTTTTTTTTAAATCATTGAAAAGAAATAAAATGTTTTAATTAATTATTTTCTTATTTTCCAATAATGTCAAATGAAAAATTATAAAAGACAAACCCTTATTTTAGATGATGTATTATTTTTCATATTATAAATTTTTTCTTATAGAAAATGTAATCCTTTATTTTTATCCAAAATACACCATAAAATGTAATAATATAACTGCAACTTGAAATAAAATTTCCCTAAATTTTTACATCTATAATCTAGATTATTAAGTTCATACTTTTTGTTTGTCTCAAGATCAAGATCAAAATTAACGGTAACCATCAAGAAAATGTCAAAGCATCAAACTCAGAATTATTAATTAAGTTAGAAACATAAATAAATAAGCTAGTAAGACTATTTTGTGATAAGACTGCATATCTACTTCAAAATAAATATACTTTCTTTAACTAAGAGGAAATCTTAACATAAATTTTAAATATTTTATCCGTAGTCATTAAATTCAATTTACTAATCTCTGGGACAAACATAAATTTTTCCAGCATACGATAAATATTTTTTTTGAATCTATATTTCAGTTTACAGGAATGATGAGATTGGTGAAACCGTACTGTGTTCCTATTTTAATTATGAACTATTTCATTTAATTACTTTTCATACTTTTTAGAAATGATCAACGATTAAAGAAATGAACTAGTAAAAACATTTATTTAGTTAAACAGTTAGATAAGGTTTTTTCGTAAATTATCTTTTGTAATAAAATTATAATTAGATATAATATTAATGTTTTTCTCTGATCCAATAAATGAAATTTAACTTTTTTTAATAAAAAAAAAAAATATTTTTGGTCCAGTTTTATGCACTGTATAATAGTAAGTGTGTTATAGTATTATAAGCATGAAGGGAAGATTGGAACGAGTTTAAGAACAAGAAGGAAGAGGGTTAAAATAAATGACAAAAAGGAAAAAAGAGTTACTTTGGCTAAGATAGATAAAGAGACGGATCAGTAGAGAAAGATGAAAGAGGTTAAATCTAAAGAAGAAGAAGAAGTAAAAGGAGACGATGATGAAGAATAAGAAAAGTACTAACATAAGAAGATGAAGGAAGAGTAGACAAAGAGAGCGGTGCGGGAGGTAAGTCCTGAGAAGAAGTTGGCTGGCTTGAGAAGGAGGAAATTTAATTGGCCACTGTGATATTGATTTCTCGTTTTCTGAGTGGCCCTGCCTGGTTTCTGGCTATAACGCCGCGGTCTTCTTTCATTTGCATAATGCAGGACCGTACTGTAATAATAATAATAATAATAGAAATAGTAATAATAAAAGTAATACTAATAATAACAGCAAAAGTAGCAAAAGCGGGCAAATTGGAAAACATCTTCGTGACAGTTTCAAACATGGCTGCTGCTCTATCCCTCTCTACCACTCTTCAACCCTAAATGGACAGCTCGTTCGCCTACCGAAAGAACAATACACACCCACACCCGTACACACACAAGCATCACTTCCCCTTATCCTACTGGACTCTCCCTTAACTTATTTTAGCCACCCTCTTCGGGCGTTGCATAAAAGTAGCAGATTCCATTTCCTTTCTTCTACCATACGTAAGAAAGCATCGTTTATAATATAAAGTTATGGTAATAAAAACAAATATCATTTTCAGCCATATTTGAGGGAAATATATATATATCTTGATAAATTTTTATAGTTTATATCTTTAAAAATGGATAAAAATAATTTTCAAAATTAAATATTATTTAATATTTTTTTTGTAAATTTCAAACCAATTTTAAGAAAAGCATCCTTTGTGTGTGTGTATGTATGTGCGTTTATATATATATATATATATATGTGTGTGTGTGTGTGTGTGTGTGTGTGTGTGTGCCCACGCGCTGAAGCTTTAAAACTAACAAATTGAGAAAATTGGTCAAGAAATTTCAGTAGTGACCAATTATAATTTTTATTGTTAATGTTACATTTTGTTATGAAATGAATAAGAAAACACCCCAATTTAGATGCAAAAAAAACAACTAGTTGCATAAAAAATATAATTACTTTATAACTAATATGCAAATATGCTGATCTATTAAGGCTGTTTTAATTTAAACATTAAAAGAAAATGTAGATATGTAAATGTTTCTATTTTTTAGATAATGTTTTAATAAAAAGAAAAGAAAAAAGTACGTAAAAATATTAAACATCTTTATAATAATAATATTTAATCGATTATTAAAAATAAAATAGAAATAAAATTAAGTAGATTTTTGATCGAATTTATAGGAAAAATATCTGCATCTACGGCAATTTACATTTATAAATTCGTATCATTATTTTAAGAACCCTGAAACAATTTAACGAATTTTTTGTTGATTTGATAAATCAAATCATCCTATCAATTCAACTCTTAAATTATAAAAAGAAGAAATATACATATATATATACACGCAATTCAACCCCCAAGTATCTCGGCGTGAAGCTTGACAGAACCCTGACTTCGTACAAGCAACATATGAATACTGCTCGAAAGCTGACTCGAGGTAACATAATTCATAAGCTGGCTGGAAGCACGTAGGGATGTGGTGCAAGCGTATTTCGAATATCAGGATTAAACTTGGCCTATTTTGGAGCCGAGTATTGAGCACCTGTTTGATAAAATGCCACACTGGATTAAATAAAATCATAAGAAAAATACGGGTATAGTATCCTTCACCCCAGTTATGTGGCTTCCAGTACTGGTTAATATACCTCCACACTACATATCAGGTGGCTCTAATCTAAAAAAAGATTCCAAGTAGCAGCGATTAGCATGACCGTCAGTTAATTAATTAATCGGTGCTTGAAATCTCGGAAACCTGCATGAGAAAGCGCTCAAAATGTTATAGAAGAGTATTTTGAAATCAAACAATAATGGCTGACCTCGTGGGAGAAAAACTACCGCTGTTGATGGATAGAGGAGGTGCATACACAAGTCCCTTGTTTTAATCTGCTGTGTTGCACACTTAATCACCTAAGAACTGGACATGTAGACCTAGATGTAATTAATTACCTTATTAACAACTGCGGCGTGTCACCTAAGGCTGGTTGCGAGTGTGGTGAACCATTCTAAATTGTTGACCAACTAATTAATGCCACAGAGAGCAAACAAGGAAAACAACAAGATTTATGTCGTGCAACGCCACCTGGAATCGAATGACTGAAAAAACTGGATGCTAATTTGTTTCTACATTGAAATTTGTACTTATAATCTTTGTAAATATTGCTGTTTATTATACTTGTTTGAATATTTAGTTTTAATAATTTGATTACCATACGATAAATACATAAATACGCGATAAAATTTCTGCCAAAGAACATATTATGTATTTTGTGGAATCCTTCTATTTAATGAAAAATTTGCCAGTACCCTTAATTTCAATTATTTTATTTTAGTCAAATGAGAGTTTGCAATAATAGAAACTATATAACAAAGCTATTTCTTAATTAATTTCATTTAAAAATATAAAATAAACTGCGAAAGATACACTATAAAATTATAATAAATATTCTCAACTTCGATTTAATTATTTTTCTATACTAAAAAGTCTTGAGAAAAATCTCGTTTGGGTGTAGGAAGAAATATTAATTTTTTTAAGTTCATATTAATTACATCTCTTTTTTTCTTTTATATTAAAAAAAAAAATAGAGTTTTTAATTTTTTAATCTGTATTTAATAAACTTTTTTTTAAATATAAAAAAATTATCATTTTTATTTCTTGTAACACACCACAAAATATAATTTTTAAATATTGATAATAAAATATTCATTATTGTTTAAAAATTTCTTGCACATTTTGAAGACAACGAAGCAAAAATAAATAAAATACATGACAAGAAAATTACAATAAAGGATTTTTACTAATGATGCCATTTTTACGAATTATTTATAATAAATCTTAATTAATGTTAGTTTTTGTAATGTATATGTCCATGACTCAGCCGTGCTATTTATTTAAAAATACAAAATTTTTTTGTAAAAAATAAACCGAATTTAATTTTATAATAATAGAATATTTTTAGTAAAATCATCTCAAAATATATCTTCGCGACAGTACTCAGTGACAGGAATGGTTAAGGATTATTAAATTCCGACAATTATTTTTTTTTATTTTTTTTTTGTTTAACCTCCGACTCCACAGTTAAGCATTACTTCAGAGGATGATGAATGATTTGTAGCGTGTGTGAAAAATGCCATGCCTGAAAATTCCGACAATTATTGTAATCCAAGTAGATAACGGAAACATCTTTTGGTTTTCAACTCATAGTACAACTAATTGAGTTTGGTAATGTAATACGTCCAAACATTTTCTTTTTTTCCTGTTTAGCCTCCGGGAATTACCGTTCAGGTATTACTTCAGAGGATTATACACGTAAGAGTGTATATGAAGTGTAGTCTTCTCTCGTACAGTCTCACAGTTCGACCATTCCTAAGATGTGTGGTTAATTGAAACCTAACTCTGCCAAAGAAACACCGGTATCCAAGATCTAGTATTCAAATCCGGATAAAAATAACTGCCTTTACTAGGAATTCAACGCTGAAACTTTCGACTTTCAAATCAGCTGATTTGGGAAGACGCGTTCACCACTAGACCAACCCGATGGGTTTATACGTTCAAACCTGTATCACGTTATTTATTGACACTGTATATCAATATATGATATTTATAAATTTCGTCAACACATGTTTTTTGATATCTATAAAAAATATTAAATAATTTTGTAATATATAACAAATGTTTTATGTTATATTTTATACAGATATTAGTTCATAATTGTAGATGTTGTTTATAATTGTTCATATTGTTATACAGTTGTAGTTCGTAATTACAAAATTTTTATCTTCCTTGCAGATATTCAAGTTTCAGAAGGTTAACTGTATAACTATAAACGATATTTCGTTTAAAAAATATTTGTTAGAAATATATTTTAAATATCTATCTATATATATATATATATATCTGAATAATCAAAAACTTATAAACTAATAAAGAAATTGTTATGTTTCAATAATAGTTTGAGACTAATTATGAAATTCAATGCAAAATTCTTAAGTATGGACTACGTAATTAACTTCTTATTACTAATATAAGTTTTAATTAACCATACATTAATCTATTTTCCATTCTCTTCTACCTTTGTTCTTTTCTTTTCAAGAAAAACAGTAACAATAAGTTTTCTTCTTCCTCTCTACGTATAAACCTACTCGATAAATTTGTGCTGATAATAGAAACGAGTGAGAAACTTTAAACTATTTTGTTTTAATATGAAGAGGGATAGAAGAAGGGAGGAGAAAGAAAACAAGAAGAAGTAGAACAGGATGATAGAGTAGAACGAAGAGTAAGGCAAAGGGGGTGGTAATAAATCATAGCTGGTGATTACTAGTCGCCTCTCTCGCTTCCTCATTTTCTCGTACTTGATCACTCACCATCCCTGTCTATCTTTCTTTCTCTAACTTACTCGTTCCCTCTTTCACTAAGTCATTCTCATTTCTCTTAAACCTTTCTTCAACAGACTGCCTGTAAACTGTAGACTTTGTATAAATGTATACAGTGTTGCGTGTGTATGTAAAATGTGTGCGCGTGTGTTAGTCGTAATGTCTTACTCTGGATACGTAGTACTATGATAAAGTAAAATGAAGTAAGGATGGATTAATCACTCACTCATTCTTTCCACTGCCAATTACAGCCACTAAACTCCATTAAGAAAGCCTAAGATAATTAGCAAGCCCATTGCGTTATTACTAGAAGATGATCTTCATTATCAACATCAAACCTCCCTCCCATCCAACTACCACCACCACCACCCCCACCCAAAAACCACCTTACCTTCATCATAATAAGTTTCCTTTATACATATATATTCTCTTAATATATTTTAAGAAAAATTTATATAATAATAAGTTTCTTTAACATCCTGAAAAATTAACTATGTTTTATCCTGTCGTTAAATTATTATAATAGTAAATAAAAAACAAGTACAAACACTTTTTCGTTGACAAAAGTAAATGAGAACATACTTTACAAGTTTAATTTTATATACTTTTTACTTTTCTTTCATTTTTGATATATTATTTAAAATAAAAAGTATATTGCTACTTATTACCCTACATTAAAAGACATTTTTTAATCCCCGACCTTTTAATTTTCCTAAACCAGTTATCTTCGTCAGTTTACGAATCCTAGTCTACCAGATTGAAAGTTTTACTAGGAAGATATCATATTCTAAAATTTACTTTTCTTAATTTTTTTTAACACCTCGCGTTTCAAAAATGACTGTCCACGAGTCTCATTGGAAAGTAGGAATAATATATTTTTAGATTTTATTTTTAAAAAAAATAAGGTTAATAATTTTTAAATAATTTCTATACATATGTCATACTCAAATTATCCTTTCTATGATTCAATTAGTCATTATCCAGTTTAGGATGATCTTTAAAAATGCATATATTTAATTCCTCTTAAATTAATAATTTATGGAATCGGCGTCAAATTGCAAACAATTAAAAATTTACTCACCCCTTAATTTGGCTAAGAATTAGCTGGTTTCGGGGTTATGTTAATTTTAGAATTAACAGTATAGCATAATAACAGAATAACAGTACATTGGCATGATGTCAACAGTACTATGCAGAAATGGTAAGGCATCTGTCCGCAGTCTGGCGTGTAATTCTTACCGGTAAATGTGTAATCTTAAACAGACTCAGGTCGAACCACTCTTGAAACGTGTAATTAATTGAAACCCAACCACCAATGTACACCGGAATCCACAGTTTAGTTACCAAATTCATATACAGGCCTGTGCAAGAACTCGAACGTTAAAACTCTCGACTTTGAAAAGCAGATAATTTTATGTTGACGAGTTTAACCGTTGAACTAACCCAGCGAATTAAGACATATAAGTTAATAAAGATGGCCAAGTATTGTATAACAATCCCGGCTACGCTAATCCAGTAAAACAAATTGATGTTAGGGGTTTCTTTACTCTGTGGGGAAAAATTTATTTAAAAAGAAGTGATACGTAACAAAAAAAAAAAAAAATTAAAAGAGAACCATTTTAAAATATTGAAAAAAATCTGAAAATACAGTTGTAGGAATTTCCCGTCACGCGACTTACACACGCATACACACAACTTAATTTAGCACATTAGTGCTACACTAGCGCTCCTATTGGTGACAGAGGGCACTACTGACGCAGTACACCTACTTAGTCACTAGTTTAGAACATTTTTGGGGTGGAGGTGTGATTTCGAAATATTTTTTTTGCAAATATTATTACGTTTTAATTGTTAACAAATGTGCCTAAGAAAAATATGACCTTAATTAGACGAAATCTCGAGATAATGAGGGGGACTTTGCTCTACAGTCTCATCCCCTTTACCTTTAAATTGAAAATTTCATGTTGCCAATGCCCGTGTATAGAAGTAATCTGACCAGGTTAAGATCAGTCCAGTAGTTCTGGAGATATAAGGTGATTTAAAGTGTGACACCAAAGACACACATACTACGAATATTCCATCGGGCTTTTTGGTTGTTTATCCGGTTTGATTGTATGTTCCTTAGGTATTAAAACGTCAAGGTCCGGTGATAACCGCATATTCCCAAATTGGACCGATTGCAATAGTTTCCCATTTACAGCTGTAGCTCTGCTATACCGTTAGACGGGTAGTAATTAAAAATAAAATTTATGATAGAAATGAAAAAAATTGCTTCTCATTTTGGGTATGGAATAAAAAATATATATATGCCAATACTATTTTTAATTAATTTTAATAGTTCTTTAAGTAATGAAGACAAATATAAAAAAAGTATTTTTATTAATACAAGTTAAAAGAGCTAAATCGCCCCTCCCCCACCCGCGAAAGAAAACAATATTTATTTTCCTAGAAGTGGGGAATTAATTTTAAGAAACACTTTTCTAAAAATATTCTTATATAGGTTATGGTTAACAAATTTTCTTAGTAAAAATTTTTATAAATTTAACACCCTCCTTCAATAAAGGCTAAAATTAGAAAAAAAATTTTAACACCGATTTCTGTATTTTTGATCTGGGGTCTATAATTAAAAAAAAAAAAAAAAAAAAAAATGTAGAGATTTCTTGATATCTCTTTAAACGAAATATAAATTATTAAAAAAAAAATTAAAAAAATATTAATACTGGAGATGAGCAAAAGAACAAAGGACAAAAAATTTCAATTTTAAGAAGTGGGGTTTTTTTTGAAAAACCGTTTTCTTCATTATTTATAATAAATATATATTTTTTTTTTCATTGGAGGTAAAATTTTCTGTATTATATTTTTCTCTAAAACACCTCTAAAGAAAATCAAAATTGTTTTTTCGTGACATCCGCCACTCCGTGGAGAAAATTTTAAAACAAGAATTAGTATAATCAATGCCCCATAAATACAAATATTTGAACTAAATTTGAAAAAAATCGTTTTTTTGTTTTTTTTTTGTTTTTTTCTGTTTAGCCTCCGGGAGTCACCACTTCCAGGTATTACTTCAAAGGATGATATGTGTGATTGTAAATGAAGTGTAGTCTTGTAAGTCTCAGTTCAACCATTCCTGAAATGTGTAGTTAACTGAAACCCAACCAACAAAGAACACCGGTATCCACGATCTAGTATTCAAATCCGTATAAAAGTAACTGCCTTTACTAAGACTTGAACGCTGGAACTCTTAACTTCCAAATCAACTGAATTGGGAAGACGCGTTCACCACTAGACCAACCCGGTGGTTTGAAAAAATCGATTTGATCAATCCTGAAATATACAGCCAAAACCAAAACGACACATATAGTACATCGTACGCCCATATATACATTTTTTTTTTTCTAATGAACTAGCTGGACTCTACCACGTAAAGATTTTCAAAACGCTACTTGATACCAAATTTTTGAAATGATCACCATATTTTCCCCTTTAATTCAGTTATTCTAGTTATGTTCGCCAGGAAAGTAAAATGATTAATTGTTAATAAATTAAATGCAATTTATAAATAATTAATCATAAATTACACATTTTTTTTTTTTTTATTACTGTTGTACAACTGATATGTAAAATTAACTCAAAACATACACAAAACTTAAACATTATTATTCATATCAAAGCTATGAATCTCGATGTTGCCGCTGCTTGCTGTACCCCAAAGTTAGATCCCAAAGGACAAAATCTATTTCATGATCGTCGTATAAAATAACTGTTTATTAGATAGCAAAATCTGTGACTTCTTTCTCAGCAACCAGTACATTTCCTTAAACTTAATATGTTTTTTCTTTTCTCCTACGTGGATCTCCCACGTAAGACGACGATCAAGATGAAGAGCAATGTTTTCATACACTATCAACTTGTGGAATAAGAACGCCATCAGGGTGGACCCGTAGGCAGTCTCCTCTCCTCATTAGGAATGTCGCATGACTCGATTTCATTTGATTAACCCTCCTAACCTCTCATGTTCTAAATATATAAATACATAATTTAATAAAAATAATTATTCCCAACATTATCGATCCCGAAATTATTTTATGTACATAATTTTTTTTAATTTTTAGGCTATTTTATAATGCATTAATTTAGTATACATTTTTCGTATATTACGAGTATTTTTATAAGGTATTTTACGTTTTCATAAACATTTTTTTATTTACATATACGTGAGAATGTACGTGTTTTTTTTCTTTTTCAAAAATTACCAGTTGTATTTTAAACACTTATATTAAGTGATGTGAAGCGAAAAGTTAAAAAAAAAATTAATAAAAATAGTGAACGAAATAACTAAGGTTGATGGGTTTCTACACCATCAAACATTCTCTGTCATACGTAAACTCCACTTTTTCTTTACGTTTTGTCTGAAAGATCAGGGTGCAATATTTCCAATATGTTATTGACACCGAAAGAATGGGAGAAAATGTACGTACGGTATATATATATATATATATATATATATATAAAGCAAAACGGAATTTTGTTCATGAATGTTCAACCCTTTTACATGAATTCACCTTTGCGATATCTGTTCTCATTTATCACAGCCTCTGTGTGTGTGTGTGTGTATGTGTGTGTGTATATATATATATATATATATATGTTTTCCGATCAGATCAAATATATGTATAGGTGAAGGGGCTATTATATTGGGATAAAAAAGGAATTTTTACCTTTATATATAAAAATACTTGTATATTGTGTATGTGTTTGTGTGTGGTGCTTTTTTTCTCTACCTGATCGGATGAATCCCTTTTTTTGCAACAATAAAAAGAGTCAACATTAGCCTTCCTTCTGCATCATTCTCGTTCACCTTTACAATTCGATAACAAAAAAAAAAGTAAACGGAAGGAAGTAACTAAAGCAGGTGCGCAAAAAAATGAAACTTAAAAGAAATATATTGTTGTAGTCTAATACCTTACTCTGCTACTTGATTTCAACCCTTCCTTATCGTGGGAATTTAAAAGCACTACTATATATCAGTATTACGATCCCGTATAATGTTTTATATGTGTAAATATGTACATGGAACAATACGTTTGTGTGTGTGTGTGTGTGTGTGTGTGTGTGTTGTATTTTTTAAAAATCTTTTTGATAACGGTTCAGTTAGTTTAGTATCTACCTGAGTTTACTACGACCCTTCTCTTCTTTTATAAATATAACGGGTTATTACTGTTCCGTAAACCGTTAAATATTTTAAATATTATCCAATACATTTAACCAGTAATAAATCTACGTACACAATAAATTTTCCAATCAAACTTTTCCCCTTTGATCTCCACTTCTCCATAATACGAATCTAATCACACACTAAAAAGTATCATACTAAGAAGATGTTATAAAAAGCTGACAACACAGTTGTTTCTGATGTACGGCTTACACACACAATTTAATTTAAAATATTTATCATTTTATTTGAATATTAACTTCTACCGGCATTCCTACGGCACCCTCCGGGCGGGATGCACTGCGTGTGGCGTCTCGGAATTGGATTTTTAGGTGTCCAAAATTGATTACCTATCCATTCCAAGAACTAAAATACACTTTACTGGTTCTTATTGGACAGTTTGTATCATCGATT
Organism: Lycorma delicatula; assembly: GCF_047948215.1. Lineage (NCBI taxonomy): Eukaryota > Metazoa > Arthropoda > Insecta > Hemiptera > Fulgoridae > Lycorma > Lycorma delicatula. Next base: position 99,038,562 of record NC_134464.1, on the reverse strand, counting down.
TCTGTTATTGGTCACTTTTCATAGTACTGTTTCTTCTGGTTAATTTCGGAAATAATAATAATTAGTATTTCTGATTTCATACACTTAGTAAAAAAAACGATTTATAATAAATAAAAAAAAACCATTACTTCTTAAAGAAAAAATGATATTTAACGATGTTAGAATAAGAATTCCCTTAAAAGAAAAAACGACACATAATTCAGTCAGAGAACTCTGTAATGGACTCTAAATAGACTATAAACATATATTTAAAATTTATAAAAATTCAACATTAAATAATAATAGAAAACATGAATTTATAGGTGAATTAAAACATTAGTATTAATAATGAAAAAAGTCGTAAAATGCGTATTCGATAAATAATGGTCAGAAGAAACAATTTATCAGTTGTATTATGGTTAATTTGAGTAATTCATTTCTGGTTATTGATCATTATTTTATGAAGAAAATCAATGACATAAGAAAAAATATATTATTAATATATATTTCTATATATATATATCGATTAAATAAATAAATATATATTAAAAGTATAAATAATAACAATAAATACAAGTAGTAAATATGTAATAATATATAACAAGTATATACCTGGCCACCACGAGATATGTTCTAACGAATCGATGCCAAGCTAAGGGGGACAGACACACACACACACAGACAGAAAGACGCGCATATGGATGCCCTTTAATAGGGTACGATAATATTTTTTCGTTTATTTAAATCAATGATTCTAACTAAAGCGCGCGCGCGTATACCGTATTTAATTCGCGCGGGTGTACCGGTATAGCGGCACTAACTAATGTAATTTCACAACTTACATAGAACAAATTGTACGGTCGGCCGATTGGTGTAAACGCGAAACTTAAAGCAACGGCTACCGAGTAGATCGGGCGGTAGATTCGAGACCCAGGCAAACCGAATTATTTTTTACACTTTAAATATTATCCATTTATTTAATTCTACCGCTCACCTGGGACGTTACAACATAGCAGACGACTAAAATAACTTTTTTTGGGGTACAGGTACGATTTTGCAAAAGTCTTTTTTTTGCAAATTATTTTTTAATTGTTACCAAATGTGTCTAAGAAAAATAAGACATTAATTAAATAATAAATCGAGATACTGAGGGTAACCTTGCTCTACAGCCTCACCCCCACGACCTTTTAAGTTGAAAATTTAACGGAATCAATCCCCCATTTATAGAAGTAATCTGACCAAGTCTGGTCGAAATCTGTCTAGTAATTCTGGAAATATAAGGTGAAGTAGAGGCCAAAACCGAACACACACACGCACGCACACACACACACACACACACACACACACACACACACACACACACACACACACACACACACACATATATATATATATATATGTATGTATGTATACGCACGCACGTACATACGAACATTATTAACATCCGGAAAATTTCCATCTGGTTTTTTGGGTACCTTAGGTGTCAAAAGTCAACATCCGGCTAAAATCGCATATGCCCAAATTGGACCGATTACAAAATTTTCCCTTGTAGAGCCATAGCTTTGTTGTAGCGCTATTATCTAGACGAGAAAGTAAAAATTTATAGCGTTAACTTATCCTTGTTCATATTTATGAATTTTTTTAAAAAATCAATAGTAATAACCATCTTTATCAAACCAGACAGCAGAATTACTTCCCAAGTATTAATTAACTGAAAACCATATTTTGGCTTCTAAAGAAAGGGCCTTCATTTACTTGTCCCCACTTTTAATTAATTGACGAACAATTTAAAAACAATTTCTCCACCAATTTATTTAAGATGTAATAAAAAATTTTCTTTTAAAAAATATTATTCTATTGATGGATTTTAAATAAAAAAAAAAAAATCCTTTGTAACTGAAATCTGGTCCTACTTGTTTACAAATATGTACTTAAATAATTTTCATTAACGCCTTTTCAGTTGTGATTTATTTATAATTATTTTCTTTCTTCAAGTATTTATTTTAAAATTACTTCATATGTTAATATTTTAAATAATTATTTTGGACATTAATCAAACTATTTTTAATTAATAGTTAATTGTATATTTTGTTATGCAGCTCTGATCAAGGTTTTATTATGGTTTCCCTTAATCAATCCAAGTAAATGGTAAAGTTCCCTTTTTTATCAGTGGACCTACCAATTTAATGTGGACCTACCTACCAATTTTTGGTATGATTTACATATAAATATTATTATGTATCGATCACAATAAAATATTTATTTATAATCAAAATTTTACTTCAAATTTACCAGTTTACAAGAACCAACTCATCAGTTGACAGACAAATCCATAAAATTTTACCGCAAATTTGTAAATAAGTTACAATATATGTTAAGTAGAGAATATATGTTATGTATAAGTAGATAACTTATAGATTAACTGTTTAAAAATCCCAGTTTACACGACTGCTCAAAAAGGAGGGTAATTTATTTAGGGTGTATGTATGTATGTATGTTTGTTTCTCCCACCGTAGCAGCTCAACGGCTGAACCGATTTAGATGTATGAACCCGCGTTGGAATCCTTACGTTACCTAATGTTTCATAGGCTATATAAATAAATATATATATATTTACGTTTAAATAAACTCAAAAAAGATTTAAAAAAATTATACTACATCCAAATATTATATACAAAACTGTCACCCGCATGCTCTTTAATTATCTTGTATTAAAAAGGAATTATTTCTTTTGATAGACGTGTGTTTTAATCTTTAATATTTATCTCTTGTTAAATATTTTTTTATTACAATTTTTTTTTCAATATACTGTTCCTTTTATGTTAAAATGTTATTTATAAAACAGTGAAATGAATGGTTATTAAACGTTAATTCAATTTCATGTTCTTATTTAATAATTTTCACTATTATTATATTTTATATACATGCATATATATCTCAGTATACATTACATACATCTAAGTAATTTCACTGAACGATTGTTCTCTCAGAGGACTCATTGGCGCAGTCTGGTTTTGGTGTTGAGAATGTGTAGAGGAAACGAGTAAAAGGAACTCTTTTTAAAACATTTTAAACTAAGTGATCCTGAAGGAATCACTTACCCTTAAAGGAATTCCTTATAGGATTATGGGAAAATCTGTACAATAAAGTTTATGATCTGTATGGAAGCAAACCATGTACATCATAAACTCTGTTGTACAGATTACCTATTACAATTCTTCATTAATGGTGATGTTCACCTTTAATTGATTGTGATAGCAGTCCATGGAGCCATGAATAGTTGTATAAAAATCTTGCAAAGCCTTGCGAGATAGTTTAATCGGTAATATTTACTGTACAACAAAAAGCCATTTTTTTTCTGCACATCATTTAAACTTATTTCATTTGAAAGTGAGATACGATCCTTCAATTCTTTAATATAGTAGACAGTTATACACACAATTGCAGAAATATTAGTTTTTATTAACATCAAATATTTATAGAATTAATAATTCAACAATCTTACATGAAATATGAGGATAGAGTAAAAGTCCCTTTATTACTCATACTACTAGATCAGTATGATTCGTATCTTCGTGAGTTGCTGATTAAAAAAGGTTTCAGATTTCTGGTGTGTCGTACAAATAAAAGGTAATAATAATTAAACTATTCCGTTTAGTGAAATCCTGTATACTGGTTATAAAACTTAATTTTGACATTACGGTGTAAAATATTCAATTTTTATTATTGAATTATTTGGTGAATAATCAAAAATGAAAAAGAAACATAAGAAGAAGAAGTATACCTAAAAAAAACGACAAGAAAATGATGATGAAGTGAAAGAAAATGTTAAGAATAAGAGAAAAATAATAAATTTAGAGAAGATGATAAATATAAAGAAGAAGAAAATGTTAAAAACTAAGAATGAATAAAGATATTAAGAGAAGATTATAAATATGAAGAGGAAGAAAACGTTAAGATCAAGGAAAGAATAAAACATTAAGAGAGAACAATGAATACAGAGATAAAATTTCAAAACTAGAAAACGTATACAAAATTAAGATCAAAAGGATTATATCAAATCAAAGAGCGATTAAATAACTGGCAACAAAAAACAAATAAACGAAATGATGATCAACTCCGTTTGACTTAGGCAGAATATCGTCCGATAATATCAGAGGAGTAATGAATGAAAATAAGAATTTTATGCAATTTATTAAAGATCGGGAATGTATAGTAATGTAGATAAAATTAAACAGAAATTCCAGAATAATTAAATTAAATTAAACAGAAATTAAACTGGAAAATCCAAAAATAATACGATTCTAAACAATAATTTTCAATTAATATTAAATAATCAGATGTTTCACCAAATCTATTACATATATACATATGTAGTATTCCTATTAAATTACATAAACACATTTTTCAAAGTACATAAAATTTTATTTCACCGATAACTTCTGATTTTTTTTCATAAATTCTTTTATTGTTATTGAATTATTATTTATTATATATTTTTTTGTTACAATCACGGATTAATAATTATTAATAAATCAATATAATTAAATTTAAAAAAAGTTAAAAAATTAATTTAAAAAAAAGGAGATGAAGTCTGATTCGCAGCGGCATTCCCTTGTAAGATCCAAATATTTCATTAATTAAAATTTTATTTGGCTATAACTCTGGAACCAGTGAAAATAAGTATCATTTATGATACATCACTGAAAAGCATTCAATGAGGGCTTATTACTGCAGTTAAGAAAAAGTCAGAAATACAATTTTTGGGGGATTTTGGCTTTTATGGACACTTTTGATCCAGTCGATCGCAATCAAAAGAGGGAAGTGCACAACTAGATGTTACAACAGTCCTAAATCCAAAATTTTAACATCCTACGATTAATATTTTTTGAGATACATATGTACAGACGTCACCCGGAACTAGTCAAAATGAATATTTGACTTATTACATCGTACAAAGCAGTAATAAGGATAATTTGATTTTTATTTTCTAGTCGTACGATAATTTGTTCTAGTATTTTGACATGTGCATTAGGAAAAAATGTAAAAATACTGGAAAAGATTAAATTTAATACATCATAAAACGTGCACTTCAGTAAGAGTTATTTTGATACATTAATTAGAAAATCATAGAAATTTCTTCTAGGATATGTTGGCAATCTGCCTGTAAAATAATTACAGTATTAAGAAAGTTCAACATTTGATATACATTTTTTCAAAAATTTCTAAATGTTTACTTAGAAACAAAGTTGAATCTTTTAAACAAATTCCAGTTTTCCAGAACTAATGGTTTTGGTGATTCTAAAGGGTATTTCAGTTCCATTGTGACGTACATAGATATACCGTAAAAAACCTTTTTATACCATAACAATATTTTAACAAATTTCCTAGCTTTTTAGTTTAATTACACATTTCAAAGAAGTAAATATAATTCGGTTTAAAATTTTATAAATGTAAATTTAAGAATTCTTTGATTTTATTTAGAAAGTACACAATATTCATTCACCTTGTAAATATGTACGTAAAAATTAAAAAGAATTTTAACGCATAGTTTAATCCTATGAAAATTATACACCTACAACTACCAGATAAGAAACTACAACTCCTCAATTAATTCATAGAGAAAAACTATCCTACCAAACCATACAAATGCCAAGGATGTAGAAACCCTATTTTCCAAGTAGTTAGAAAAGACCCAAAAACTTTGTAGCCAAAAATCTGAGAAACAGCCGAAGAAAAAAAAAACAAGAATAAAGGAAAGAGATATACCGACATACAGAACGCAAAATGAGACAATCGAAAGCTTCCTCAAGGGGTAAATCACGTATCAAATATCCAAATATTTGAATATTTTTATCCAGAACTGGTGCAGACATTACTAATCAATGATTTTGCGTTGTCCAGTTCTAATGTGTATTTATATACAGCTAATTTTTTTCTTTAGCCGGCCTCAGTGGCGCGAGTGGTAGCGTCTCGGCCTTTCAGCCGTAGGTCCCGGGTTCGAATCCCGGTCAGACATGGCATTTTCACACACGCTACAAATCATTCATCTTCATCCTCTAAAGATCAGAATCAAGCTTACTTAAAGAAACGTTTAACATTTAAAGAGCTATGTAGTGTATTCAATAGAACTATAAACAGTTTAAGTCTGCACACAACATATAAATACTTTAATTTTATCACTTAAGATTTTTTCAGCTAAATATATTTATTTCCATAATTTAAAGGTTTTAAGCAACCTAACAAATCACATTGGTTTCACGAAAAGTATAGGGACAAGGGAAGCAATTTTAGGCCTCAGATTAATAGTAGAAGGAAGATTAAAGAAAAACAAACCAACATACTTGGCGTTTATAGACCTAGAAAAGGCATTCAATAACGTAGACTGGAATAAAATGTTCAGCATTTTAAAAAAATTAGGGTTCAAATACAGAGATAGAAGAACAATTGCTAACATGTACAGGAACCAAACAGCAACAGTAATAATTGAAGAACATAAGAAAGAAGCCGTAATAAGAAAGGGAGTCCAACAAGGATGTTCCCCATCTCCGTTACTTTTTAATCTTTACATGGAACTAGCAGTTAATGATGTTAAAGAACAATTTAGATTCGGAGTAACAGTACAAGGTGAAAAGATGCTACGATTTGCTGATGATATAGTAATTCTAGCCGAGAGTAAAAAGGATTTAGAAGAAACAATGAACGGCATAGATGAAGTCCTACGCAAGAACTATCGCGTGAACATAAACAAGAAGAAAACAAAAGTAATGAAATGTAGTAGAAATAACAAAAATGGACCATGAATGTGAAAATAGGAGGAGAAAAGATTATGGAGGTAGAAGAATTTTGTTATTTGGGAAGTAGAATTACTACAGATGGACGAAGCAGGAGCGATATAAAATCCCGAATAGCACAAGCGAAACGAGCCTTCAGTAAGAAATATAATTTGTTTACATCAAAAATTAATTTAAATGTCAGGAAAATACTTTTGAAAGTGTATGTTTGGAGTGTTGCTTTATATCGAAGTGAAACTTGGACGATCGGAGTATCTGAGAAGAAAAGATTAGAAGCTTTTGAAATGCGGTGCTATAGGAGAATGTTAAAAATCAGATTGGTGGATAAAGTGACAAATGAAGAGGTGTTGTGGCAAATAGATGAAGAAAGAAGCATTTGGAAAAATATAGTTAAAAGAAGAGACAGACTTATAGGCCACATACTAAGGCATCCTGGAATAGTCGCTTTAATATTGGAATCACAGGTAGAAGGAAAAAATTGTGTAGGCAGGCCACGTTTGGAATATGCAAAACAAATTGTTAGGGATGTAGGATGTTGAGGGTATACTGAAATGAAACGACTAGTACTAGAAAGGGAATCTTGGAGAGCTGCATCAAACCAGTCAAATGACTGAAGACAAAATAAAAAACAAATCACAAGTCACAACCCAAAAATGGGGTAGCTATTCTTAAGAATAACAAGCATCCTATCCCAGGCCTACTTGGGTTAGCGAGGAGGGGCGTTACCTTCCTGTAGTCATTTACTTTACCACAATGAATTGAATATAGTGTAGCATATCAGCACACCGAGCCAATTGAAATACAAGTGATATTCAGACATAAAAGTTATACTTCATCTTCACCTTATAACATGTAGTATAACCAACACCAATACTTTCAGAAAAACAACTTTGATTCAAATCAAATGCTTGAGATATGTCAAAAACAAAAGAAAGGTTGGAATAAATAACGTAATGAAACAGATTCAGCTGAATAATTAATGATTAAATTATATTATAAAATTTGTTGGTTGTTTAGAAAAAGTTAGGTTTAGCGTTATACAGTTCATCCCCTATTAATCAGACAGTTTTATCCCTATTTTAATCTTCGGAGGTTGATATTTTTAAAATATTTCTTAGCAAGTGTCTAAAATCTAGATAGAATCTCATAAAATACATTAATTTTCAGAGCTGTTGGTTCACGAGTTATTGTGATGAACGAATGAATAATTGCTTTGCTATACGGATCGGGAGTGTATTATGAGAATGCGATGTGGGTAAGAGACATTATTCCGTAAGTAAATTATTAAATTTGACATTGTATTTAAATTTAATATTTTTTTCATTTTTATTTTACTATTAACTTTAATTCAAACAAGGGTAACGTCAATCAATAATATTCTGGTATCAAACAATAAAATTAAATTAATGTAATTTATTTTTATTTAATGCTATAATAATATTATGTTTTTATAAATAAAATTAAAAAAAAAGAAAAATCTGCAAATAAAAGTTATTTATGTTCATTTTTTCTTTTTTTTTTTTAGATCCTATACTCGTTCTCTCCTCTTCTTCTAAGCTAAATAATTATTGTAAAAGGACATAAACCCGGTTGGATAGGGGGATAAAATGCGTTATAAATCCCTATTTAGCTATAGACCCGTGCTCGGCTTCGGACACATTGATGGCTTTTTATATGGTCGGCCGAAGCAATGAACAGCCTGCCCCTTTAGTACTACTATCTTTTTTTTATACGTTTATACTATTAGCTTAACACGTAATGTATTTACATTTCAAAAACATTAGGTTTTTATATAAATTAATTCTTTTCTTTTAAAAGGTTTCTTACTTTTTTACTATAATTAATTTTATGTAATTTTTTTAAATTATTAAACAATAGGAAATATCTTATTATTAATTAGTAAGACATCATTCTTAGTTTACTGGATGGTATAATGAAGAAAATTTCTCTTAACGAGCTAAAAGCTTATTACGTAATTAATTTTCCGTATATGCTTTATTAAGTATAAGTGGAAATAAACACCTTGAAAAACAAAACAAGTCACTTTTGCTATATAATTAGCAATTCAATAATTTTAAGCACTATTTATATCTTGATAAAATAATTCATTTTTATTGAAAAACAATAAGTAAAGTTATGAATTTTTTTCAGATTTTTGTGTAAAAATATTTATTTCTAGTTTAATGACACATATTTAAATAAATAATTCCAAAAAAGTTAGTTATTTCTATACTTCTGGAGGACTTAATTTAAGTTAAACGATGTATACACTTGTTTTGTATTCTTAAAAGATGAAAATTTTTTTTTTTTAATTTCGGGGCTCCCATACTCAAGGCGAAGCATTCTGGTAAAATAATCGCTAAGTGATTGTTTTATTTTGTAATATTTAATTTGTATTTTTTAACGTTCATCTTCGATTTAACATTCGTTAATTATATCCAATACTGTTTGCGTTAGAAGAAGCTACGGGATAGGGTCATCATCCACAGCCAGGAACGCCGTGTTATCCACAAACGATGCAACTGTGATGTCCTCTGGAGTCTAAAAGTCCGTAGTGAAGATCGAGTGAAGAACCGGCTCCTACACTTAGCCTTGAGAAACACCCACCCAATATAAGATTCAGAGGAGTTTTGATTATAATTCACCTTCACTGGAAGTAAGTGTAAAACATCCTTCCAGGTAGTGTGTAGGATCAAGTAATACGGTTAATGAAGGCTCCTTTTCAATCTATATATTAATCCAGGAAACCAGACCTTATCAAAGGCTTGTCGGACACCAAAATAAACAGCCGAGTAATACATCTAGGCACTTGCTGATAACGTCGATAATCCTGTGAATTTGTTCGATTGTTGAGTGTCCGAATCTGAAGCCTAACTGAAGTTAAGTCTGAATCCTGCGAGTCCGATGTTTACATCCCGCATACTAACAGCGTGCGATACCTAGGACTTAATCTGGATCGCCGTCTGATACGGAGGATTCATGTGAGGGAGAAAAGGACGCAGATTAAGATTAAGTTCAGGGAGATGTACTTTATGCTAGACAGGGGATCGCAATTATCTTTAACTAACAAGCAACTAACGTACTCAACGGTCTTGAAACCGACTTGGATTTACGGAATCCAACTATTGGTACGACAAGTGAGAGTAATATCGAACTCGTACAGCGATTCCAGAAAAACCTATTGAGAAATGTAACAGAAGCGCCGTGATTTGTGAAAAACACGATTATCTGGGATTGCCAATCGTTTGAGACGAGATATGGCAATTCAGTACAAGATAAAAAATGAGACTGAACATATAGTGAACCGACTCGCGGTTAACCTCCTCGATAACAGCGTGGATGTTAGGCGGCTAAAGCGACTGTATATATTAGATCTGTCAGTTCTCCAAGATTTGAGATGGAACTAGCTACCCTATGATGTTATTCATCATCAATATACTTCATTTCGTTTTGCCACTTACTCCTGTAGGTTTTATTTGATTTATTTTACTATTTTTTTGTTTGATTAATTATTTATGTCACTGATAGGACTACGTTTGGTGTTTTCCTTGCTTTTTATGTTCTGGACTTGATCAGTGTTCTTTGGACTCATCTTTGTACGTACTTATTTATGTTTATTTACGTGTACTGTATAAGATATGTATAAATATACAAATACCGTTTTTTGAGGGATTTCAATCCAACCTCTCTCTGCATGTTATTTTCTGGTATTCGAATTTAATTACGGTTTCGGTAAATTGAAACATATTTTTTCTGGTTTATTCTGTGCGGAAAAAAACTTTAGCGTTATCATCGACCGGCCAAGAGATGATTGTTGCAGACAAATTTTACGTCTCAATTAAAATAGTAAAGTTTCAAACTGCTATACGGCAATTGGGATGAATACACATTCATCCCAATGCTACACTAATACACACTACAGTAATTTAAATTATTAAATATAAACGGACTACTCTAAGAAACCGTAAGACGTAAGATAAAACCATTTGATCCCTAGCATAGTTCGAATATTACCCCCTGCTTAAACTTGCGACGCAATGCCGCATCACAGTTACAATCTACAAGTACGTAGTGCACTGTTAGTAGGCAGTTGCAGCGACCACAAACAGATGCATCTGTTTGTCATTATATATTTATGAGTGAGCCTAGCGTGCCCTATTAGCAAGCGGCAGATAATAACCTTATAAACATAGAGGTAGGAAAATGTTTTAATATATTCAAACACAGCCATAATTCTAAATAAACAAATTTGTAATTTCCTTTGGAGTGAAAATCTTTAGTTAACAATATTTAGTTAATAAATCTTTGTTTAAGAAATATTAAACAGTAAGGACTGTTATTACTAAACACTGTTTAGTAATAAGTACTAACGTTTTGATAAGTTATCAAAAAATACGATTTTTACATTTTAAATGCAATAGATAACTGAGAAAATATGAAAAAAATTCAAAACAAATTTTTAATAAAATTTTTAAAAAATTAAAAGAATATTTTCTGTTGCCACAGATCACTGGAGTGGGATGAACAAAGGATTTTTTATAGTAAGGTCTATTGATGTAGAAAATATAGATTCAAAAATAGGAATAGAAGAATACAAGAATATAGATTCAAAAATAGTCGCTTCAGAATTGGAGTTTATGGGATAAACTCCAAATCTGAAGCAAGATATAGCTAAACAAAGAAAATATATAAATTAGTTTTTTGATGAGGGGTGAATATTAAATAAAAATTTCTGGTAATTTGTGAACTTGATAAAAAAACTTCAACATTTTAACATATTTAAGTATTTTAATAAAATATTCCAGTACAATTTATAATGTATTTCGGCTAAAACACCCCCCACCTCTTTTTTCCAATTTTTTCAAAACTTTAATACGAACTTTCTCCCGGAGGTAGTACTTGTCTACCAAGTTTGAAGAAAGTCGGTCACTCATTCCATCAATTGTATGACCAAATACAGGTCAACATATAATACGTACATACATGCATACATACGTATCATGTACACGTACATAATACGCACAAGCGTCCGTCTGACAAAAGTACATGTTTTTGATTTGGGAGCATTGGAATAAAATATATTTTTCGTAGATTATTTATAATTTATTTAAATGTATTTTTTTTTAGTGTCTCGTATCGCGCAAATCGTAAAAAAGGAGCCAATTAAAATTTTTGTTTACCGATCTGTAAACTTTCCCCACTATAACTATAGCAACATATTTCTTTTTAAATGACCCATCAAGAAAGGGATCAAAATAACGAGATTCCGAGAATATATATATATATATATATATATGTATGTATATACACGCGAGTATATAGGAATATTAACTAAAATGCAATTTATTTAAGTTTATTTTCTTTTGCTTGGATAGAAGAAAATATAATAAGACATATTTTACTTACAAATATTACCTTTATTAATCTCTTCGGTTAACCAATCAACTATATAAACTTATAAATTAAGTACACAACGTTTCATTTAGAATTCTCTAAGATTCCACAGATGACAATACACTTTCATACACACATGATATAAAATTCTCTTACATACTAAGAAATTAACTGGTCTACCCATCCAGCTTGGCTTATGTTGATTGCCTATCAACATAACCAATATCACATAAAAAATCAGTAGTCAATAATCTTGCAAACAGAGTAATAAAATTTACAAATCCTGAAGATAGACCAGAGTATATAAAAAAAGCAAAAGATCTATTAATAAATAATAATTATCCGGAAAATATTGTAAATAAAATATTTTAAAATACAGTTCTTAAACACAATAATAATATATCGGTCAACCATCCTAATTAAAATAATAAGAGTGAGAATTATGTTGCAGAAAAGATTAAAAAATTGCTAAATTTTTTTTCGCAATAGCCCATAAAAATTACTACAATCTGAATAGTATGTTTTCTGAATTAAAGTCGCCGATAGAAAAAAAAAACCACAAGCCAACGTTGAATACAGCATTCCGTAAAAATTGTAACGCGTTGTACATTGGACAAACATCTCAATACCTTACAAAAAGAATAGAAGCCTGTAAATATAGAAAAAAGGAAGTGACAACGCTCAAAAAATATATAATAGAACATGAACGCTCTTTCGATTTCAACAGCACCAAAATATTAGACAAAGAACAAAATACATATAAAAGACCACTCTAGAAATGATATACATCAAGAAAATTACAAACTCTGTCAACAATAGAACGGACATATCCGGATTAAGCAACATATATGTTAATTTAATTTTAAAAAATCATATTTATATTGTAAATTTAGTTTTAAGGAAAATAATATTTAATGTTTGTAATTTTTGAAAAAAATATGTGTAAAGGTTTCAATACAAAGGAAATAGCAATCAGGTTATGTACAGGGATAATTATCTAAAGATAAGATGAGTCAGGTATGAGTAGAGGGATCTATTACAAGGGTGAGAAAAAATATTGTAATCTAGGATGAGTAGACCGGTTAATTTCTTAGTATGTAAGAGAATTTTATATGAATAAGTATGGCGCTACACAGTTTTATACTTGAGTGAGGTTAAGTAATACTTCAAGTTCTAATCTCGTATTGAAGTATTAAGTTTCACACGTTCCCCTTTGTTTGTATTATTTATATTTTGTTGATGTTAATTGTTCGTGTTATTACGCTACTGTTTTGACTTTTAATTAATTTCTTAATTTTATTCTGTCGGTCTCCCGTTGCTAGGGTCTGCTACCTCAGCAACAGTAGGTTATACTCAGTTTATCTGTTATTTTCCGATTATTTTCGTTACTTTTGTTGTGTAATATCTTTTGATATTCTAAAAACGTTTTAGAAGTCATTTGGATTTAATTTGGTTTATAAAAACATTTACTTCCGTGTTAGATTATAGCAGCCGATTTTTGTTTACAAATTGGTCCCCTCTGAGCATGCGAGTGGCAGAGGACGAACAGAAGGCGAAACGACTTACGCCTATTGCTCTGGTGACATTAATGATTCAGACTCGATGCGGGGTACTTGGCTAACTTGTTCTAAGACGCGTGGTTCGCGGCCTACAGCGTATGGAACGGAAGAGACAAATTGAAGAACAGTTACCGGACGGACAACGCACACGGAGAATGAGATCTGAATACAGATACCGTTTCAACGCCAAATGTCCTGACTTCGCGGGCGTGGTCGATAGTCGACGAAGTCGATACCTCCGGGATACAGCTGATACTCTAGAACTAATATGTATGAACGATCAAACACCAACGTTCAGAATGGGATCCGCGTTATCGAACATCGACTTGACTTTTGTGTCTGATACTTCTGTCAATGAGTTCATCGATTGGCGAGTCCTTGAGGAGGAAACATTATCAAACCATCTTTTTATAATCTTTGAGACCCGAACACTGTCACTACAACCTGCAAAGAATGGTGCAGCGATACCTTCAAGACAGGTATCTAATCTATTATTCAGCTGATTCATCCATCCATTTTCAAGTCATATGTGGGGTGCCACAAGGTTCGATATTGGGGCCTACGTTGTGGAACATAGTACATGGCTGTGTTCTCCGACTAAATTACTCCGAGGGTGTTGTCCCGATTACCTTCGCGGACGACCTCGCTCTCGTAGTGACGATGGAGTTGGGGGAGGATGTGTTGACTACGGCCAGTATGGCATTATGGAGAGTCCAGGACTGAATGTAGGAGAAAGGTTTGCGCCTACCTCATGAAAAGACGAAGTTCATCACCATTGCCGGTAGAAGGCCGCTGGCCCTTATTTCAATCAGACTCGACGGCAGTCCGGTATGTTGCTCAAACGCCGTAAAATATCTAGAAGTGTGGCTGGGCAAACGAAGAACATTCTCAGTCCAGGCAAGGAAACCGCAGCAAAAGCAAAACGACTGGTAAAGGCATTACACAGACTGCTCAGTAACTTGTCTGGTCCAAGGTCATCTTGCAGAAGGATATATACTCATGTCATAAACTCAGTACTCCTCTATGGAATCACGGTCTGGGAAACTACGCTGGAGAAGGACTCGAACAGGCGCATCCTGGAAGGGGTCTAAAGGATAATAGCCCCCAGGATTGCGTCTGCCTACTCCTCAGTCTCAACAGAAGCTGCCCTAGTAATTGCTGGAGTTCTCCCTCTCAGACAGTTGACGGTGATGTGGTGTAACATCATTAGTGGAGAAGACAAAATAAGTGCTCGAGCGGGCATGATACGAGAGTGGCAGAGGAGGTGGGATCAATCATCAACGGGGCGTTGGACCCTCCGCTTAATCAAAGAGGTTGCGCCATGGGTTCACCACAAATTTGAACAACTCAGTTCTTAACGGGGCACGGATGGGGTCTTCCGGTCATATCTTTTCGGGAGGAGGAGGGGTCACAATTCCGAGTTTCTAGACTTGCGGAGACTATGACTTCCCTGAACATGTTGTGTTTAGGTGTCGACGGTGGATGATCTGCGAACAAATAACTGGATCTCTCGATGTAGAAACGATTGTACCGAACATCTTATCTGGAGTCGATAAATTCAGGGCTGTCTCAAAACATGTAACAACGATATTACAACACAATGGCACGGACAACGTGGTAGCGAGAGGGTTATGGACAGCCTCCTGTGGATTCGTCGTTTTGCTGGGCATGCCGGGATGGGCGACGATGATGAGTCACGAGAACTTCGTCGCCCTCGAGCTGTTAAGACCGAGACCCTGCTGGGGCTCCCTCGGGGGACCCGGTTAGAGGCAGGCAACGTTACGAACAAGACCCGGGTGGGTCTTGGTTAGGTTGAGTTGGCGACGACACATCCCGGAGCTGAGTTATGCTTAATTGCGGGTCCGGCTCCGGGAGGGTTGTATATAAAACAAAAAAAGAAAGAAAAAAGAAAATTTTGTATGATATGTGTGAATATGTATAGTCACCTGTGGAATCCCATTACAGCCAGTTAGAACTACTAACGTTGGAGAGGGGGGTTGGCGACCGGAAGCGTCACAAGGAGGTTGTCATCCCCTATGAGATTGGGATGTCACCTGAGGAAGCTTAGAAAATTCGATGTGAAACGTGTATTTAAATTACCAATTTAATAATTACCAATTAATAATGGTAATATTTTTAATTAAATTTGTATTGTTTTATATATATATGTATGTGTGTAGGGTGTGGTGTGTGTGTGTGTGTGTGGGTATTTTTTTTGTAAATCCTTTATGAAGGTGAAAAATACAGAAATAGGGAGTATCGTATTTCGATAAAAACATGTAAACGAAACTTTTTCTCTTACCTCTTTGACAATAGTAATATTTGAAGTAAATTAAAATAGCGAAAGTCGATCTTCTTGGCAAAACTGAGCAAGAGTTTTTTTTTTAATTAAGAGATATCTGATTGATATTAGTTTGATACCAATGAAATTAATTAGGGTTAATAAAGTTATCGAAATTTAATTTTGGCAGATATATTTAACAAATGTAATAGAATTAGTATTGTAAACTGGATTTGAAGCAAGTAATTTTTTGGCGTAACCTAAAGCAATATAGGTAGTGACACTGTTCTGAAAAGTTGTACGTAAGAAAAAGAAATAAGTAAGAGGACTTACTTTTACCATAAATGTCCCTTCTTAATCATTAATATCTCTTTTAATAATTAAAACAATGATTACATTTTAATTAGATTTTATTAAGTATTCTCAATGGCATTTTTTAAGTTAATATAACATCATCAAAAAGCTTGTCATAAAAAGTATATACAAAAATAATACTAAAAGTAAACAACATAAAAAACGTAAAAAAAACTGACTTGCCTAATTCTAAGCGGTGCTGCTACTTAATTTGTCTTACGTTTTAAAAAATTACACTGCGGTTAAAAAATATAGCACCAATTATTATCAAGTAAAACCTGCTTTATTTGTCTGCTGTTTAAATATTGGTGATTATATTACAAATTCAATTATTCAAAGCGTTGCTGCTAATTAGTTGCCACTTTAGTCGCTCTTAATGTTTTTACAAAAATTATATTGAAAAAACAGATTAAAATAGGATAATAAATAGTTAATTTTTTTTTTAAATAAAGTTGCTATGAAAATAGTACTACACTCAAAAAAAAAAAAAAAAAGTTATACTGGTACGAATTAGATTTTGATTCTTAGCTTTATATTTTCTAACCAGCGCATATATCTTGACGTTATAAGCAAACTCGCAATTTATTATTTTCTTTCTAATAGAATTATCTGGATTAAACCGATGTCTTAAAATATCATGATCGCTTTATAATAATTCTAAAATTATATATTTAACTACACATACGCAGCACATATGAAGGGAAACAATTATTCTTTCTTTAATTACAATTTTTTTTAGATTAATTTTTTTTTTACCCTACCCCCGTGTCGCATCCATAACAAAGTAAAGCACAGCCCAGGGGATTGTTGTCTACTCAAACAGGCCTCACCGTCCGCCGGCCAAAAGTCTAGTCCGACAGATCAGCCCGCCGATTAGATCTTTTCATTGCCGGTCTCTAACCCCTAGGCTGGGGTATCCAAGCCCGACTATGTCGTTCCTGTACCCCACCCCAGAACCCGGGACTCGATCTTGATCTAGTGAAAACATCCTGTGCAGGGCGCTCCCACCTGGTCTCGGTCTTTTTCGCGAAGGGGTGATGGAGTCCCAGTACCTCATCACTGCCGCCCATCCGCGCAAGCACAGACGAACGGAAGCTCCGCAGGGGGCTGTCCCTCAACCCCTCGCCTTCCCGTACTCCCTGGGTTTGTGCTGGAATATCCTTGTCACAAAGTCAGTTATCGCACGAAACCCCTTCTGCTCCTGATAACATACAGTCTATGATTATATCAACTGTAAGGTGCCCATTTACTAACTCACAGCAGCAACGTTCAGCAGCCCACGTCCGGCAGTCGCACACGACGTGTTCTGGTGCATTGACTCTTCGCAAGAAAGGCGGAGAAATCTTCAAAATACCATTTCTGTACAAATATTTTTGTATTTACAAGTACTTTGTACTTCAAGTACAAATATTTTTGGCTCGAAAACTAAAACAACTACTAGATCAATTTTATTTAAATTTAGATTTGCTGTAGTATTATATCTGAAGCTGTGAATTTGAAAATTTTATGAAGATTTATCGATTCGTTTTTGAATTACGCTCAATTTAAAGTTGACAACAACAACAACAACCTCAATAAACGTTATGTTGACTGTGTAATGGTGTACTTTTCAAACGCGCTTATGCAATAAGTCACAGTAACGAGTAAGTTGAAATTTGATGCTTGTGTGTAAGGTCTATTCGTTAATAGAACGTATGTTGTGCGTTGTATTCTGAAAATCAGTGCGTTTTTGATTGCGAAATGGTTAAGATGTCGGAAACGAAAAGTCGGTCTTGCGCAGAACTGCGTAAAAGTTTTTTATTTCCTTTATTTTTTATCTCTTTATTCTTTCTTCATCTAACCACTATTTGTTATGATAGTGATATATGCAAAGGGTAAAAGCGGCAGTAATTTCATGTTGCTTTCTCTGAAAGTAATAATGTTAAAAAGCTATAATTTTTAAGGTAGGATATCACTTACGTTTTAATAGGCTGTATATTAAAGCGGTGTAGATAGTTAACTAGAGACTTCCCGTTGAAAGTTTACCGTTTTCTCTCCAACAAGAGACTGTTAGTTTGAAGTTCGGCCGAATCACATATATTTTACATTTATTAGTTTTCAGTATTAACTTCCACCAAAATTTTATCGTTCAGTCCTCCTAAGGAGTTATTGAGCCTGGTGATTCATGAATATAACAAACTAAATAAAAACAAAGGACGCAGCTATCTACAGGTCCTGAATAAAGAAAGCTACACCGTATGGTTCTTACAGAATATCATAAAATAAATAAATTGTTGATAGTTATGGCATTCTGATGGCTTGGCTCAATTAGAATGAGAAACTATTTGCTATCCACACTTCCCTAATAAGCTTAGGATGGTGATGCTTATAACTTATTATGTGAAAGACAATGACAATTTCGGGAGTGAATTATCAACTTGTCTACACCCGCCTGATTATTCCTCTTAATGAAATAATAATAAATTTTTTTTATTATTCAAAAACAGATTTTTTTACAAAACATTCGTTTTTTTTTGTTTTATTATTATTTTGTTTTGTTAGAATTGCTTTGGTAAAATTTGTTTAAGTATATTCAGGAATACTAGATTATATTATATATATGATTTCTCTTGGAAGAAGAATTAAAAATTTGAATGATTTATAATAATAATTTAAAATCCTTTATTTTTAGTTTCATATTCTTACAGCCTAATATAATTTCTCAAGTTAGAACTTTTCCACTACATATTCATGTGTATAGCAAAATTTAAATTTGTAAATTAAGATTATTAATTAACGTAATTAATTGATAATGTTTGATTATAAATAATAAATCTTTACCGTTATAGAATTAATAGCTAATAATTTAGATAATGGCTGGGTGTAATCAATTACACGTGTAAACGACGATGAGATAGTACGGTTGTGTGCGTGTTAGCGAAGATTCATAAACCAGGACGATCAGTTTTTGCTCCGGACAGTATAGGGTCTTGCGTGTAAGATAGGCCAGGGTCCTAGAGACCTGGAGCTTGGGCAAAACTCGGCCAAACGGCGTGTAAATAATATGATGGATACTAGCCTACCGTCCTATCCCTTTTTACTCCCTTCCACATCCTAAATTCTCCCTTAACACCGGCATCCCACGCCAGTTATCCCCTCCTACGCAGTTTATACCCCCTTTACCGACTCATCCTCACACTATACGGCATCTCTTTCTATCTCCGTTTCTCTACCGGTTTTACTGGCTCGATATATAACAGCGGCGGCCAGCTCCAATCATCATTCCCTAATGGACGGACACTATCCTTTTACTCTACTCACCCTGCAGCGAATATCCATTACCCTCAAATTTCTGCACAGATTGTATAGACGTGCTTTTAACTTCAGCCGTTATTATTCGAGTACACTAAAATTTATACCAACATTTTTAACAAAAATAAAACATTTAGAATTAATAATACGTATGGAACGTAAACGAATCTGATTAAACTTAATTAAGTCGGTTACTATTTTTTAACGACTGAAAAAAGTCTTATTAATTAGATAGAAGTTTAGTAACCACAAAAAAAATCATTTTTTTTTGTCTTCAGTCATTTGACTGGTTTGATGCAGCTCTCCAAGATTCGCTATCTAGTGCTAGTCGTTTCATTTCAGTATACCCTCTACATCCAACATCCCTAAGAATTTGTTATACATATTCCAAACGTGGCCTGCCTACTCAATCTTTTCCTTCTACATGTCCTTCCAATATTAAAGCGACTATTCCAGGATACCTTAGTATGTGGCCTATAAGTCTGTCTCTTCTTTTAACTATATTTTTCCAAATGCTTCTTTCTTCATCTATTTGCCGCAATACCTCTTCATTTGTCACTTTATCCACCCATCTGATTTTTAACATTCTCCTATAGCACCGCATTTCAAAAGCTTCTAATCTTTTCTTCTCAGATACTCCGATCGTCCAAGTTTCACTTCCATATTACTTTTTTTTGTTCTTGTTTATTTTCATGCGATAGTTCTTGCGTAGGACTTCATCTATGCCGTACATTGTTTCTTCTAAATCCTTTTTACTCTCGGCTACAATTACTATATCATCAGCAAATCGTAGGATCGTTATCTTTTCACCTTGTACTGTTACTCCGAATCTAAATTGTTCTTTAACATCATTAACTGCTAGTTCCATGTAAAGATTAAAAAGTAACGGAGATGGGGAACATCCTTGTCGGACTCCCTTTCTTATTACGGCTTCTTTCTTATGTTCTTCAATTATTACTGTTGCTGTTTGGTTCCGGTACATATTAGCAATTCTTCTATCTCTGTATTTGAACCCTAATTTTTTTTAAATGCTGAAAATTTTATTCCAGTCTACGTTATCGAATGCCTTTTCTAGGTCTGTAAACGCCAAGTATGTTGGTTTGTTTTTCTTTAATCTTCCTTCTACTATTAATCTGAGGCCTAAAATTGCTTCCCTTGTCCCTATACTTTTCCTGAAACCAAATTGGTCTTCTCCTAACACTTCTTCCACTCTCCTCTCAATTCTTCTGTATACAATTCTAGTTAAGATTTTTGATGCATGACTAGTTAAACTAATTGTTCTGTATTCTTCACATTTATCTGAACCTGCTTTCTTTGGTATCATGACTATAACACTTTTTTTGAAGTCTGACGGAAATTATCCTTTTTCATAAAAATTACACACCAGTTTATAAAAAATTCAAAAAAAAATCAAAAGAACAAAAATGTTTTTCTCCTGATTTTTCAACGAAAGTCTTAAAAGATGTTTTGCAATTCATAATTCACCGCTTTATTCTAGTAGAATGATGATTTAAATCGTTTAATTACTTTTGGACATTTAATTTTATTTAAATCTCCCAATATTGAGAGGTTTTTTCCAACCAAGCACATATATTGTAATCATTATCCTTGGGGTAAATGCCCTAAAATAGATTGTTTCACTGTGTCCGACTTCCACACTCCTTAATTCCCAACTAAATTTTGAGTTCCTAATATTTACTATTCCTTCATAAGTTATATAAAATTTTTACTCTACCCGGTTTCTCTTTTACTTTCCTGTCTTTATAACTACGGTGCAAGAAGGAAAATATGGTAATCAGAAAAAAAAATTGGGATGGAATCTTTTAATTTCTCGACGTTTCATAACCCGGGAACCACAAGAAAAGAAAAAAGTGAAGGTTACTGTTCGTAGGTACGCGCATTGGCGTGTTTGAAGCTTAATAACTATAGTCTGGATAAACAAATTTTGTTGAAATTTGGCAAAAAAAAACTCGTGTATTTTCGTGGAAAATTTGTTCGTAAAATTTTGAGGTCAATTAATTTTTCTGAAATTTTTACAAACAAAACTCCACTTTATATTAAGTTAAAAATATGTGCACGTGATTATTTTACCATTTTTTTTTTTTTAATTTGCCCTAAAATTTCCTCCTCATAAAATTAAAATTTTTCATTTTATATATTGCATGTTATTTAAACGAATTTTAAACGTTGTTTTTTATCTCTTCCTAAGCATAATGGTAGTGGTAGGTGCTAGTGGCTCCAAAAAATACATTGTGGGCAATTTCAGGGATAGGAAAGCCGATAAAGTTTAAAAATATACATTTTTTGAATTTTTTAAACTTTTTTTTATGTATTATTATTTTTCTACTATA
The DNA here is from genome assembly GCF_047948215.1 of Lycorma delicatula. Classification (NCBI taxonomy): domain Eukaryota; kingdom Metazoa; phylum Arthropoda; class Insecta; order Hemiptera; family Fulgoridae; genus Lycorma; species Lycorma delicatula. The sequence continues at coordinate 99,016,559 of NC_134464.1, read as the reverse complement.
TAAGAATAAATAACCACGAATACCAGGAAAGTATAACAACTTTGTTGTCAGCATTTTTTTAATTTTATTGATCTATATAGCATTTACTTAATTGACTTTCTCCTATCCAAATATGTTCCATCCGATAAAATTTTCAAATACCGATTATTCTTAATAAACATCTATTCCTGTTCACCCTCTTCTTTAATTCCTCATTTTTCTTTGTATCTTACCATTTAACTTTTCTTATCCCCTCAATAACCATATTTCAAATATATCAATCTTATATTTTTCCAGAGTTTATTTTATTGCCCTTACAAAAGACATTCTAAATTTGTATAACAACATTTTATGTAACACTTCTTTCACTGTATACGTCGATTAGTTTAAAAAAATTTAAAAAGCGATGCAAATAAAAAAATGCACTCTCTGCTCAATTTTATTTTTAACGTATTTTAATATTTATATCTCCTCCATTAATAGCGTCCTGAAAGGCAGCCATAACAAAAGTGGATGAAGAACTTCTACACAACCTCTCCTTTAACACTTACAAGTTAACTAAAATAAACCATCAATTGCGACTCCTCCAGATTAGGGATTGCATTGCTCCCTCCTGATACTTAGTGCCCCGTTGTGGCGTATTCCTGCTAGCCTATGAAGCGTTAGCACCGAAAGGACTTCAGTGGACGGTCTGAAGGGGAATTACGTCGGGAGGACAGGTTTCATAAGTCTAGCCTTCCGCGGTCGGCCTATAAAATGGGTTCGATAACGCTGGTTCAACAACGGATTGGAATGCAACTAAATCCGTCCTTAAAATACTAAAATACTAAATAATAAACAAAACTTGAAAAATTAGACCCGCCATTTAAAATAAACCTTTTAAAAAACACGCCCGATTAGAATCATCCAGCAGCAAGGGACTCTGTCCAGGTTCTGCGATTTGTAGAGAGAAATAAACTCCCACCACCTTTGCATTCCATTCCATTCCATTAATAGAGTTCTCGCATTGATCTATATCTTCAGTACTTGCTAATTAAGTTAATGTCTCATGATGTCAATCGTTCCTTTTTGCTTCAGCCTTCTTTTATTTACAATAGCATTTGATATGTTATTAATACTAAATAATAATAAAAATATGTAAAATTAATAAATAATAATAATAATAATTCATCTTTCATCTATTAATGACAAATTATTTTTACCAAACTGAGTTTTACATTTAAATGACTTTCCAACAAAAGACAAATTTCTTTTTTTTCATTTGCATAACATCCATCCCCGGCTAAAATTTAACTTTTTTTTTGTCTTCAGTCATTTGACTGGTTTGATGATGCAGCTCTCCAAGATTCCCTATCTAGTGCTAGTCGTTTCATTTCAGTATACCCTCTACAAAATTTAACTAAAAACATATAAATTTTAAATTATCACATGCAATAGTTATTTTTTTTTTTTTTTTTTTAATCCTCATTTCTTTCTTAAATCTATTTTTGAACTCCATTTTCTTTACTTTAAATGTATAAATATCTTACATATTAAATTAGCGACTTTTTATTGTTTTATATTAATACCTGTATATCTATTAGCAAATGATAGAAAAAATATGATTGATCATATACTTGTATTCCTATTTGTACAAGTCTGCAGTCCATATGAAAAAATTAATCTTAATTGTTAATAAAATTAAGGAATAACATCGTGATGATAATGTTTTATATCATTTTATGAACTTTTTATATTATTTTGAGGGATCACGAGAATGTAAAACTTTTTGGCCGGTTTTCATTTCTAATTTTATATTCAAATCCACTGCAGATATGTATATATATATATATATATATATATATATATATATATTTAACAATAGGTAAAACAGAAAGGAAAAGAAAAGTATTTGTGCTTTAAAAATATAATGTTATAGAAAGACTTTGAAAATTAAGTTGGTTGATAAAATAAGAAATAAATTGATCTGAAGAATAGAAGGAGAGAAAATGTTAACTTAATTTAATTGAATAAAATTAGTTTGGTTTGCCATATATTAAAACATCTAGGATTAATTAATTCTGAAATAAAGGGATATATAGAAGGTAAAAATTGTAGAATAGCCTAAGATGAAGATTTAAATATAGGAAAAAAAATTAAAAACGTACGATGTAGTAATTATTTTGAAGTTAAATGAGTAGAATAGAATAGAAAGTAATGAGAAGAGAAAATTCAGACAGTCGATGTCTCTTAAAAACAATTAATATATGTAACAAATAAATAGCAATTTAACAAGCTCATGGAAATAAAAGGAAAGTAGTTAGGCTCCTCATCAAGGCATAGAAAAATGCTCATAACATATGTAGTATTGAACCAGCTTAAGAGTCACACAGATTCCCCCAAAGTTCAGCACATGTAGGCGTTTCAGTCGCCGGACATCCTCGCTGTTATCTAGGATATTAGCAGCTAGAAAGTTGACATATTATCTAACCGCTGTCTATAATTTGAACCGAATCGTGTGACCTTTTTCGAGCATAAGGTAATTCAAGATAATCGTGTATTTCTTTGTTCCGTGCGAACAGTGCCTCTGCAATGAATCTACATCGTTAGAAGGAATCGTGAAAATATTCACGAAATTAGTGAAAATACATTTGTAGATTATTTAATCCATCAAAAAATATGGCTTGTCTATATACAGTTTAAATTATATATTAGTCGCTACATGTTATAAATCTTTTTCATAACTAACAGAAAATTCTGTTATATAAAATTTGCATATTATTATTATTTTGTAGTGTTTTTGTATTTTCTTCTTTTTATTGCTATTTTGACTTAACGGACGTTAATTGAGAATTTCAGATTTATGCAATATAAATATAAATATTATTTATTATGGTTATATCTGTTTAGAAATAATTAGTGAAAATTATAAAATGATTTGCACTCAATTAAAAATCTGCTCAACTGCATAAAGAGTCGCAGAAAAACATTAATTTTTCTATATGTTTTTTTTTTTCTTTTAATAATCCTACACTGTGCGATTGAAAATTGAAGTGGTTCAGTGAATTCCTGAATATAGGATAGGAAAAAAAGTTGAATTTAGCTTAGCATTTTATACTCATAGCTATATTTTCAAGAGTTTTTTAAAAATAACTTTCTAGTACGTGGTAGAAAAGAAGAGCAGTACAGAGCAGCAAGGGTCATTAGAGAGGTTGTAGAAGAGCAAAAGTATAGAAAGAAAGGGAAATAGAGTACTGGTACGAGCGAGCGTGTGTGCGCTCTGGTGAGCGCGCGCTATCAGATCATATAAGAGCCCTTGAGAAGCGCTGACCGCGGCCCCCGGTCTTGTCGAGAAACACCGACCTTAACTCTCTCCCCACAGCTTCAGCGGTTCAAAGGCCACTTCTAGGGTCACTTCTGGCACACACCTCTCCCTAGTAACCCCTCACAATCTTTTTAAACTCGTGCCCATCACGGCGTGAATATATAATGTACTCTGGATCTCACTTCACTCAATTCATCGATTTCCCTCGCTCGTGCTCTCTCTTTTTAAATCTTCTTTCTTTGTCGCTCTTACTTTCGATGACTCATCTTATGCTAAACCATGCATCTACTGCACTGATTAAATAATGCAAACATATACAGTTCTATAACCCTAAATTTCAATATCGTATAGGTCAAAGTAATTTTCAATAAACATTTTTATTTAACGGTACGTTAATATACATTTAATGTACATATATTTAAAATTTAAACAATTATAATAAGCAGGAGGGAAAACATAAAAACATTATGAAATCTGGAAAAAATTTTATATAGTATCCTTTATTTTCTGTACAAACCTAAATTTTAAAATTTTGTAGCGTGAATGTATAATTTTGACATTTAATTAAAAAAAAGACCGTAAAAAACTTCAACCATACCTTTTTAAAGAAATCTGCTTGTAAAACAAAAAAACAAATATTCTTACCAATTGGTCAATAAAATATAAATCGACAACAATTTTACCAAAGTATTAAACTTACTTTACAGGATAAAAATAAAAAAATTTAAGTAATATCAGAAAAGTAAAGTATCGTGCAATTTGTTTTTGTTTTTTTGTTTAATTATTATTGCTTTAATTTTTGAAATGAAGAATCTCTAAAATTACACCGAAACATACGGGTGCTAGAACAGAAATTTGAGCGTAACGAAAAGGTCTATACCGTCCTACCTTCATAACTCATTAACAGTTAGTCTCATAGACGTAAATGTCACGTTATAACTTACATAGTCAGCTCGCCCATACAACTTTGAATCTGCATCACTGGCGAGTTGGTTGGCTGGTAGGGGGCACAGAGCTTTCGTTCATTTCCATTCAGTGTAGCTCACGACTTAGACGTGATAGCGCGGTGATTAGTGTGTTCGTGTTTAGAGTTTATCGAGATAGAACTATTTAAGTAATAATAAGTGTATTTTGGACAATACGCGTAAAAAATTAAAGTAAACACGTAAAATAGTATAAAAATTCAATATGCTAGCCTCAGCCCGCCTAAAACCAGCTGGAAATATAAATTACGCATATCACTGAAAAGGGGAGGTTATGGGCCACGCACAGGTACCGTAATGTCCGATGCGAGTGAGGGAGATTCTTTCGGGAGCGTCGGAAAGCTGGTACGGTAGGCTCAGTAAACGGTAGAGGATGGTAGCAGTAGAAGACCGCTGCTTATTATATTATGCTTTATGTCTCTTACTTCTCACATCACAGATCAATGTTGAATAAAATTATCGTCAAAATAAATGTCAGGTACCATTTAGTGTCTGTTTTATGTTAAAATTTAATTTAGTACGCAGTTAATGTCTCGTTTTTATTTCAATCCGATACACTAAAAGTGATTCGCTGACGTACAGACCGACCAGTTTATCTGTAGAGTTGACCAAATGGAGGAAATAGAATTTTCCATTAAAGAATTTCAGTTTTGTTAAAAAAAAATACGATGGTGGCTCTCCTATTTAAATCTACAGATAAGTTGGTCGGTCTGTAGCTCGAGGAACTTCATCCAAGGTCTGTAACGTTTCACGTTAAACCAACGGTAGTGCGCTTCGACACAGCCCCACCTAATTTTTTTTCTGTTACCTCCGAATAACCATAACATTTTCAAATCTCTTTAACATGAATCAGTTTTAAAAATGACATCACCAGTCTGAAGAATAATCAGCATTCCATTACAGACTTACTTTAGAATTTATGGATAATGATATATAAACATTAACATCTTTAAATAAGTAATGGTATAATAATGAACCGAAATTCAGATGAAATTTCTGTACAAGTGACACCTTTATTCAGTTAAACGTAGAGAAAGATTGCAGAGTAAACATCTTTAATTTCACGAAAAGTAATTTTCTTAATGATTCTACTGGCAACTTAATTGGTTTTATATGTGTTACAGGAGTAAGAAAAACATAGAGAATGTAAAACAAGAAATTAAAATACTGGAGAGATAAACACGTCTTCAAAAATATCTGGTCAATATACTTTACCAAAATAAATTATTTGATAGTAATTTTATGTAATAACTAACTAAAAAATTCTTAAGGATTTATTGATTTTCTAAAAAAAAAGTGTTTCTGTTTATTATTATTATTATTATTATTATTATTATTATTATTATTTTCTGTTTAATCAGCAATTAAAACAAATTGAATCAGAAATTTAGAACGTTTTTATTAACGTTCATTTGAAGAGATATTTACAAAATTATTGAAGATTGTTATTACGTACTCTATGAAACACATATATTGACTTGTAGTAGCGTATAATATAAAGCATAATATAGATCGAAGATATTTGTCCTAGTATTTCTTATGTCTATGACGCACATAAATCATTTAAAATGAAAAAAATTTGTAACAGAATTGCTTTCTTTTAAAGTAATGTTGATCATTATACAGCCCATCTTTTGGTGAATATAATGTCACTTAATCTAATGGCGCCAAGTTTCTTGGTTAGATCGTAGGTGTTCATTCACTCGTCACGTCCAGACGGTGAATGAGAAAACTGGACACACTGTCACGAACTTGGTTAGTTACTATCAAACGTTGGAGGGCCCCGTACGTCAAAGAGGAGGCTGTACGTCCATGTGGCGACCTCGATTCTCCTTTATGGCACCCCACTCTGGAAGACAGCCATGTTGGTAGGGCGTAACAGAAGATTGTTATAGAGAGTACAGCGCAGTATGGCCCTTAAGGTGGCGTCGGCATACGCCTCGGTCTCGACTGAGGCGTATTCTGGTTGACACAATCCTGAACCAGTCATGGGGGTCTTTATTTCATACCTGTGTGGACGAAGAAGAGGTGAAGATCCCTTCTGCCCCTACTGTCGGGAGTTAGACACGCAGGAACACGTGATATTCCAGTGCTCGCAGTGGAACGAGGAACGCCGCGACTGTACTGCCGTAACTGGGCATCTCGTGGTGGGGACCATCGTTGGAACGATGTTACGCAGTTCGGTGGACCTCGACACTGTGACGGGTTTTTTTTGTCGGAAATACTGTAAATAAAACATCGGGAAGCGAGGGGTTGAGCGGTGGTGATTAAGTGCGGGGACTCTCGAACCGCTGAGTTAAAATACTAAGTCCCGGAAGGGCCGTCCCTTCGGGGGTATCCCTGTTAGAAGTGAAGCACAAAGGACCGAGTCCCGGTTGCTGGCTGATGGAGGCCGAGAACGACATAGCCGGGTCTGGCGTTTCCCTCATCTGGCGGCTAGAGGCAAAGGCATCTCCCGGAACCGTGTTCATGCTTAATTGGGTGTATGGTTCCAGGAGGGAGGGTTAAAAACAACTAATTCCATCCAATCGTTTGATTGGTTTTATGTACATCTGTATTATTATTATTATTATTTACGTGCTGATTTTTTTGCCTCCTTTATTACATGTTTTACAAATTTTAATATTTGTTTTTCTACTGTTTTCATTTTTACATTTAATTTGAATAGAATCAGATTAAATAATGACTTTGACTGCCTAATATATAGACAACCAAGTCATCTTTCTTTTAACATGATTCTTCCACAAAATCTTCCATAATACTAATAATATATTTTTATTTAAATATTTAAGTTGTCCCTTTTATTTTTAAACAGAGTTTAGTTTAATTTACACTTAAATAAAAATCCCATTCTGGTCAATATAGAGAGTGTACCACGAATTTTTCCCGGGACATTCATAACCTATTCTACTCGTGAAAATAATATAAAAAAATTAACAAAAAAATATGTCGTAAAATTTTTCGTTTGCGAGTTACTAGTAAAAGATTTCACTCGGATTTCAGCTACCCCGGTGAATTAAGGCAGTACTAAACTTTTTAGAACGTTAATTAAGGTACTGAATTAGTGATTTCTTATGGTTTTTGACCTGAAAAATTGAATAAAATAGGTATCAAAAACGTATCTGTATTAATTTTGAGAAATCTGGTTTGAAAAACAATAATTGAAATAAAAAAATCCGTTTTTTTATTTAGAATCAGTACATTACTACAATTGTTAGAAAAGCACTTATTTAATGTAAACAAAACCCAAATTCTATTTAGGTAATGTTTAGTAAAAAGGAAATTTACTGTTAAAAAATTAAAAACAAAACTGGAGATTACACAAAAATTATAAAAATTAAAATCTTTTTAATGACAGAAATACAATAAATTATTTGAAAAACTATTATTTGAAAGTTGATAATAAAATAACAACAGCTGATCAACAACCCGCAATACTGTATTATGGTTAAGTTTCTCGGGTACTATGAACTGTGCTGTCGTTAACGATTAAAAAACTTTTTGTTTTATTCAACTTATCTAACACTATATTGTCCATAGTTAAGTTCTCGACATGTTTTATTTAAATGCTGTAGTGCTTATTGCCCGTTTAACAAAGTTATTGTATGTTAAAAATAAAACATAAAAAATTATTTTTAAACCAATATATTGGTTTTAACTCAAGATTTCTCAAAAATTGCTGCTGATTCGTCCTGGGATCTATTTTGTTAGATTTTTCAGGCCAAAACCCATAATAAGTCAATAATTCTGCTCCTTAATTAACGACTTAATTAAGGTACGACCTCAATTCACCGGAGCAGCTGATATCGGAGCGAAATATTTCACTAATCGTCACTCGCAAACGAAGCATTTTAGGACATATGTTAACATTAACTTTTTCCATTATTTTCACAAGTAGAGTAGGTTATGAAAATCTTGGGAGATCTTCGTGATAAACTCTGTATAATAATACATCATACAGTTCATATAAAAAAATAGAAAGGTGTGCTACTTTCCTGATTGTTCCTCTTCCAATCATTATTTAACTGGATCAATAAAGGGAAACTGTGGTACAGCATTGATCAATGCTGAATATTCATTATCGAACTAATTAACGTCCTCAGTAATATTTAAATATAATAAATACATTAAGTAATAGTAGATTAATTATTTTAAGATACTAAATTAATAAAATAAATTAAAAAGAAAATTTATAAGCTTTTAATGAAAATAAGCATACATTATTTTTTTACTTGGTAGATTATGGTTTAAAAGCTGATTTACATATTAGTTCTTCTCTAAAGAAAACTTTTCAATTTTATTCTTTTTTTTATTTTTGTTATAAAATCTATTATAATGGGTCGATAATTTATTAAAATTACCATGCAAAGCACAATAAGGTTTTTTTTCTAAATAGTATCTTTCTAAGTGGTATTCCATTTAACAGTAAACTTTCTTTAATACTCTGTCAATTCAGTTTCAACAAACTACTGAAACACCACATCTAATAAGTTTCTACTAATTTTTTTTCTGGTTTCTCTAAGAACCAAGTTTGCCTATCATCCTGATTTGATGTAATATGTTTTTATTATGTTCTTTATTTTTACTTCACCCATCCTAGTTATCGATTTAAATTATAAAATTTGGTTTTTACTTATTTATTCTTTTTCTAATTATAATATGGAACTCGTTGACTTTCTTTCTTTCTGATTTCACAACCTAAGTGTTTACTTAGATTTACTTAAATTTCTTTTTTATTTAGAAATGAGCTAATATTTTTAAGTTACTCAGTCTTAATTTTAGCAAAAAATGGAACGTAAGTGAATATCTAATTATTTTATTTTTACTTGCTTTATTTTAACTCATAATATTTTTTCAATTTTTTTTTCATGTTTGTCCTCAAATCTTGCATCCTTAGTTTAACATACTTCCTGATATTGTCGATTGATGAAATTTTGCAGAGTTACTAAGTCGGGTGACAATAAAATATTCCACCATTACTTTCTCAAACATTGCCTCCCCGTACGGGGGTAAATTATGGGTGCGGGTGTAAAAAATTGCAAAATCTGCATAACGACTATGCAGGATTTTTGGGGTCGCAAAAGACAAATCCGATAGCGACAAAAAAAAGTTTTATTAATTCACAATTGTATTTAAATAATCAAAAATTTCTCTATTTCGTTACTTTGTATAGTAAATGTTTCATATTTTATATATATATATATATTAGAAATTTCAATATACGATGTTATCTTTTGAAATCCAAATTAACCTAATAATTAAGCTCGTGCAATGTATGATAATAATTTTATTAAAATATGACTAAAACGTATAAAGCAAGTTTTTAATCGTTTTTAAAAATGTTTGTAATATTGTTATTATCTTTAGATTGTAAATTCGCTCCGAGATTTGTGTTATATTTCTTTTGTTGCGTCTTTTATACGAGGCGTGTGAGAAAGTTATCAGATTGGTAACACTGCTAGCGATCTGGCAACGCTGTGTCTACCGGTCTGTGGTAGACCGGTTTGTTCATCCCTTCCACATGTTCAGTACGAGTTTTAACTCCGTTCAGCCAACACATTATTTTTGACAGCGCCATCAATGAAGTTGTATTTTTGTTCTGTTTTGCAAAAATGGAGCATCGGAATTTAGAGGGACGTTGTGCAATCAAGTTTTGTGTTAAACTTGGGGAATCCCCGAGTGTGACCTTTGAAAAGTTGAACCAGGCCTATGGGGAACATTGCTTATCAAGAGCACAAGTTTTCCGCTGGCACAAATCATTTTTGGAAGGCAGAGAACACGTTGAAGATCAACCTCGGTCAGGGAGACCTTAAAATCTGACGAAAACGTTGAGCGTGTAAGGGTTCTTGTGAGCTTTATTGTCGTTTAACAATAATGATGGTGAGTCAACAGTTAAATTTAAACGCTTTCACCGTACTTCAAATTTTGACAGACGATTTTGACATGCGAAAGATTTGTGCAAAATTGGTGTCGAAAAACCTCACAACGGAACAGAAGGATAACCGAAGAAACGTGTGCGTTGATCTTCTTGAGAGGATTGACAATAACCAAGAATTCTTCAATCGTGTGATCACAGGTGATGAATGCTGGATATCTGATACGATCCTGAAACAAAGCGGCAAAGCGAAGAGTGGCACACTCCGGCATCTCTCAACCGAAAAAAGTCGAATGAACATATCAAAGATCAAAACCATGCCGATTTGTTTTTTTTGACAGTGGTGTATTGTTCATAAAGAATTTTTTCATTCAGGACAAACTGTCAACCAAGTGTTTTACAAAGGTGTCCTTGAAAGGCTGAGGAAAAGAGTGATTCGCGTTATACTAGACATTGCAGACAAGTAGATCCTTTATCATGACAATGCCCCGTGTCACACGGCCATTTCCATCAGGGAATTTTTGACCTCAAGGCATTTCTACGGTTCCTTAACCGTCCTATTCACCTGATTTGAGTCCTTGTGACTTTTTCCTTTTCCCGAAATTGAAACGTATCTTTAAGAACGTAATTTTGGAACTCTGGAGAATATTCAAAAGACTGTGACCGACCAGTTAAAAGCCCTACCAGTTGAAGCCTTCCAGCGCTGCTACCAGGAGTAGAAACAACGACTCCGCCGGTGAATAGCTGCCCAAGAGGACTATTTTGAAGGGGATAATATTGTTATTTGAAAAAAAATAAAAAATTTGGTAAGTAAATTACTTTTCTAATTACTTTTCTGGTAAGTAAATTACTTTTTTCGTCAGTCTCATTACTTTTCTCACACACCTCGTATGTAAATGAAAAATCAAGAGGTAGACAAAGGCAAAAAGAGACACCCTAGTCTCATTAATTATTTATTATAATGTAGCATACCGAATGCCTGTTAAATTACCTGTTTTTTTTCTTTATAAATTATAAATAATTATTCTTTCCTTATATTGAATATTTTCCTTAATTCAAACTCTTAAACACTCTAATCCATTTGTGTACATTAACGAAAAGATCTAAAAATGCATTGTGCCCAATTACTAAAAGCAATACAACATAGGTTGCAAAACTGATGGCTGCTAATCATATAAAGGCTGTATTTGGAAAGGTTCCAGATATATATCCAGGTAGGGTTCCAGGTTGTAAGTCATATATATATATATATATTATATAATAATATTTTTTTTTTTTTAACTGACCTCAAACCCCTTACAACCAACCACATCCTCCATAGGGACCTATAGGAACGGGCAGGTCCAAGGGGGATAAGTGGCAGAACAGTAAGAATCTTCATGTACCTGTGTGTCAATCTAAATATATAATCAATAGATATATCACTATAAATAATTTTAGATGAAAATTGAAAAACATCCAACAGTGAACTGCGAGAAAAAGATTTACATTACGTAAAATCATACAAAACTCATGAAACTACAGCAATATAATTATACAAGAACAAAAATATCAACAAAAAGTGATAAAATAAATGGTTTAAATGACCAGACGACAGAATAAGACAAACAATTCTTGTAACTGCCAATCAATCAACGAGTTACTCTGATGATCTTTTCTTAAATACATCGATTTAGTCATCATATCTGTGCTAAACTCAATCAATCACCTAGTGACAGGAGAATATTTAGGTCTTTTTATATAAAATTCTCAGAAAAATCTTATATATTTTTTTTCGGAATCCTTAATAAATTTCAAATCCATGAAAATTCGTAAATTTAAAGGGATTGGATGCCTAGCTCTTTACGTTGAGTATCAAGCGAAGTGTTGTCGAACACGTCAGAGAATCTTCATTTCAACGCCAACAAAAAATTAAGAATTAAAAGATAGCAATAATAGATAAGAATAAAAAGATGAAGAATAACAATTAAAAAATAAGAAAAGAATTAAGAAATAGCAATAATTACTGAATATCAATAAATCATATTAATGATAATATTTGTAATATCATTAAAAATATTCTAAGTTACCTTATTTATAAGTCTCGTTTTTTTTATTAGGGCTTAAAACTATAATATATAAATAAAAAACAAAAATTACTTAAATAAAATTATTAATTATTAGCCTAACGTAATACCAATATCCTAACAAAACAGAAGTGAATTACAAAGTTATTTTATAATATACGGACAAGTTGTAAAATATTTTATAAATGTATTTGTAAACCGTCAAGAAGAGAGTTTAGGTTTAGCACTTAGCATACATTAAATAAGTTTTCGAGACAGGAAAAGACTTTTCCTGCTACTAGCTTTGAAAGTTAGCAACAAATTTGAAAATCAAATAATGGATATGGTAATACCTAATCACAAGGTACGATTAGTGAACGGCTACGGTTACGGTTATAGAGTTACATTACAAAATAAAAAATATAAAAAATCGTAATATTATAGTTTTATAAATAAAGCTTCTCGATTTTATTGTTTTTAATAAGGATTTTATCGAAATTTTTGCTAATAATGCTATAAATTATAATATTCTACTTCTTTCATCGCATACAATACTACATCTAATTTACTTAACAATTTAAATTAATCCTGAAAAAATATTTTTGAATCAAAAAGCCATAGGTCATATACATTTAACTTTTATTAGATATTTACTTTTATTATATACCCATTTTATTTTTTTACAACATATTTCGCTTTTTGGAAGTATCAATTAACGGCATTGTACAGAAGTGGTCAGTCACACATCTAAAAAACCCAAATTTTTTACTTATATTAAAATTATAACCTATTGTTTTTTATAATAAAAATTACAAAAATAAATCAATATATTCCACGAATTCGTGTAAATGTGGTTCTAGAGAAATTAGTCTTTTTAATGATCAACAAAAAGGATTTTTGAAAATATGTTTTAATATAATAATAATTAACGTATTTTTTAATTTAAAATAAGATTTTATTAATCTTAACCCATTTACAATTACTAGAAGTGTTTTATTGTTTTCAAATTATTGAATCTAATAAAATGGAATTTTCTGAAAATTATCCATTTTAAAAACAAAACAAATAAAAAAGTGACAGAATATTTCGTAACCGTTTTTAAGCATATGTTCGTTTTACAGGAAATCCGTATATATTAGTTAAATAAAATAATTAGTTGAAATCTCATTTTTTATTTTTTTGTCTTCAGTCATTTGACTGGTTTGATGCAGCTCTCCAAGATTCCCTATCTAGTGCTAGTCGTTTCATTTCAGTATACCCTCTACATCCTACATCCCTAACAATTTGTTTTACGTATTCCAAACGTGGCATGCCTACACAATTTCTTTCCTTCTACCTGTCCTTCCAATATTAAAGCGACTATTCCAGGATGCCTTAGTATGTGGCCTATAAGTCTGTCTTTTCTTTTAACTTTATTTTTCCAAATGCTTCTTTCTTCATCTATTTGCCGCAACACCTCTTCATTTGTCACTTTATCCACCCATCTGATTTTTAACATTCTCCTATAGCACCGCATTTCAAAAGCTTCTAATCTTTTCTTCTCAGATACTCCGATTGTCCAAGTTTCACTTCCATATAAAGCGACACTCCAAACATATACTTTCAAAAATCTTTTTCCTGACATTTAAAAAAATTAAATTAAAAAAATAATTAAAATAATTTAAAAAAATTATTTAATTAAAATTTATAGAGAAAATCCATTGTTAAATAACGATTAGAAAACATATAAGATTGTTCCGTTCCATGTTGAATAGGTTGGTACTGCACTCTAGCATCTACTAGCGCTGGCCGGCGAGTTAGTCTAATATGTTCATTAGAGTCAGAACCCGCTTGGAGCGGTCATAATTTTTTTTTATGAACATTTCATTCTATTGCAGAATAGTTTTATCTTGTAGGCTAAAGTCGAATGTGGCTTATAGTGTTTATTGATAATGTTCAATTGCATCATTTTGACTAATGTGTCATTTATTCATCGGTCTAATGTGACTTATATTTTCGATATTCAAAAAACGTCTAATGTGACAAATTAAAATTTAACGATTCAAGAAGAATATGTTTTAGTTCATTTCATCATCTCACCCATCACTTCAACCAAATACAGTCCATACTCGCTCTATAACTTAACAAAGATTTCTATAGACAATTAAACATTTAATTATCTTCAGCAAAACATTTTTTTAACATTTAAATATTCTTGTTAATAACTTTCTTTCAAAAACATAATATGTTATAATATTTAATTCAGCATGATTAAAATAAATCGAGGGGATCACTCCGTATAAAATAAGTAATATATTATTAAATAACCTTTAACTTTCAGCTTTGACTGCCCACAATTCTATTTTTATTTGTAATTCTTGATAAGAACTACGTTTTTATTTTATTATAGATCCTTTGTTTTACTGTTTTATTTGTATTTTCTTTTATCTCAAAATAAAATTTACAGTTGGTTACAACGTTAAACTAAATCATAAGTAAATATGATCACATGCAGAAAAGCTTCCATCGAAGCCGTTCAAAAATTACATTCTTGTATTCCTGTATAGAATATTTAATGTAAGTACAAACATAAATTTAAGTCAGAGAACAAAAAAAAAACAATCGAAGGATTAATAGACAAGAGACACGATTAATACAAAACTATAATAAATAATGAGCGAATAAAAATTAAAATTGAACGAGTGAAACAATGAATTGATGGGCAAGACTCAAGCTTGATCCAGCTCAAACTCAAAACCCACAGGTTGGTCTAGTGGTTAACGCGTCTTCCCAAATCAGCCGATTTGGAAGTCAAGAGTTACAGCGTTCAAGTCCTAGTAAAGCCAGATATTTTTACACGGATTTGAATACTAGATCGTGGATACCGGTGTTCTTTGGTGGTTGGGTTTCAATTAACTACACACCTCAGGAATGGTCGAACTGAGAATCTACAAGACTAACACTTCATTTACACTCATACATAACATCCTCATTCATTCTCTGAAGTATTATCTAAAACGGTAGTTACCGGAGGCTAAACAGGAAAAAGAAAGCTCAAACTCAAATCACATAAATTTACTAAAGTTCAACATGGAGTCGTTTTAGCATTCTATCGCTTTCACTGTTTTATAGAATGTTAATAGCTAAATAATTCACGTGGTTGTTTAGCCGCAGTTTATATTTTATACCGAATCGCTGTATTTCTTCTCGAACCAACGGTAAACCTAGATATTCCTGATCTCACTGTTTCTTACGTATCAAGGCGCCTCTGTTTTGTTCCTCTGTAATTTGTTTTGGAATCTCTGTATTATCTCAATATTTCTTCTGTATGTGGTACCACAAAGCTGGATATCACATGTCCATGTCGGTTTTAGAATAGTCGTGTTCGACAACGTTTACATTCATTTTTAATTAATTCTTTACACACAAGAGGGGTGCAAAAGTAGATATACAGTTATAATAGGTATTACTTGATTTATTATTTGTCACTTAATTAGTAAGTTACTTAATTACTTACATATTAGTATTTTTCAGATAATCATAGCTGGTAATTTAACCATCGATCAACAGAAGTGGATAGTCAGACAATACTGGAAAACAGAATGCTGAAATGGTTCGACGAAATTGGGCTGCAGAATTTGATACACCTCCTCCAAGTAGATTAACAATTTACAGATTACGCCATCTGTAAGTGCCAAAGAGAGGTCTACCGATCAGTGTTACTGCCCAAGACAATGAAATGTTAGTTGCGCAGGCATTTATCCAAAGCCCTAAAAAATTAAAAAGGAGAGCTTCTCGTGAGCTAATTATTCTAAGAAAATTTTTGGCCCGTCTAATGCAACGTTTAAGTTTGAAAATTCATCGGCCAAGATTACTTCATGGATTGTAAGAAGATGGTACAGATCGACTTATATTATAATAGGCATAACTACGTTTACTACGCAAGAGAAAACTTCATGACAGACGCATGTCAAGAAATTAATAATGATAAAAACCTCTGTGCAAAAGTGTGCTTGAGTGTAGAAACTAGACTACAGAATGCAGAAATGCCGACTACGGCAATTTGAACACTTCACAGATTGTACGTAATTGTAATTATGATCATATTTTCCTAAATTACTGTTTTGTTTCATAATAAACCACGCATTATGTATAAAATATTACAACTACTAATAAAGAAAACACTAGAATTCTAAAATTATAGAATTCTTAAAGAGAATTATTAAAGACGGGTGCAAAAGTAGGTATACTTTTGCACCCCCTCTTTACCACCTTATATATATTGTGATGATTGTTGAAAATAAGCCCGTAGTTTCAGATTTCTATTTTTTATTTGTAAACTGTTATTCAAACTTTCTATTTTATTTTGACGAAAATATTATAAAGAAATAACGTACACATTTTTTATTAAAAAAGTTTTTTTTTTTTTTGTAAGAGTATTAAAGTAATTTTTAACGCATGAAGTGTTATATGGATTAAAACCTAGATATATATAGTTTAGAACTAAAATAGATAATAAATCATACATGTTTTAAAATTTTGATATCTGTAGACTGTTTGTTATTTATCCCTATATTTTTTAGGGAAGAAGAACACACACAACACTACAAAACACAACAACACAACCCCTTTATGACTTTTACTATAACATCATAGATTGATAGAAAGGGGATGAAATGTGATTTATATACGAAATAAGGTTAAAAAATATAGACTATATATATATAAGTTATATAAATGTTATACCTATATATATATTTCATCGATGTCTCTTCAATTTCTAGTATATCTGTCTCTTTTTCCGGTAATGCAAGCTAAAAAAAATCGAATTTTAACCCTCTTCAACCCCTCAACAATTTTCACTTCTTCTCACGAATTAAACATACGATTCTCTTGTAAGCTTAGTCCTGTAGTATAATACGAAAAGATAACTTTTACCTGATTGAGTAAAGGGGTGAAGTGTGTAACAAAGAGTAATCCCGTGTAATGAGAACAAAAATCGGTTGAAATCACTTTTTGAAAAGATTTTACTTTACGGTACCAGCTGCGGGAACGATATATTCATTGAGGGATTGTACAATATAAATCCTGACAACAAAATGTGTCATCCCGATACATAAAAGTATAACGCGAACTTTTTTTTATATTTATATATTTACTATATATCTGTGTAGCACAACTAAAATTATTTCTTTTTTTTTAACAAATCTTACATAATAATGAAAAGAAAATGTTCAAAAATGGTTTTTTTTTTTTTTAACTATTAGTGATCTAGTTTTCGTTTCTTACTTCCTTGTACTAAGTAAAGGAAGTACTGTGATCGCGGGAAATTTCGGTTTTAATATTTCAACGAAAATATCCATTTTGACTAGTTTCGGCGTGATGTCTGTATGAACGTACTTATGTGCGTATGTATCTCGAATAACTCAAAAACGATTAGCCGTAGGATGTTAAACTTATGGATTTAGGACTGCTGTAACATTTAGTTGTGCAACTTCCCTTTTGATTGCAATCGACTGGACCAAAAGTGTCCAAAAAACTCACATTATCCAAAAAATTTGGATTTTGATCTTTTTGTTAACTGGAGTAATAAGTCCTTACTGAGAGCTTTTCAACGATGCATCATAAGAACTTATTTTCATTGGTTTCAGAGTTATAGAAAAAAAAATTTAATTAATAAAATATTTGGATCTTAGGGAAGGCCATTTTGGTTAGAATCAGACTTGATCACCTATTTTTTTTAATTTAAATATATTAATTTATTAATTATTAATTATTATCTTCTGATTGTAAAAAAAGTTTTACAATAAATAATAATTCAATAATAACAATAAAAAAGAAAATTACGAAAAAATATCAGAATTTATTAATCAAATAAAATTTTATGTTCTTTTCATTTTTAAAAAAAATATGTATATGTAATTTAATAGGCGTACAATGAAGTCATGTGGAATCCACATCAGATTTTAATTAAAACTAGATGCGCATTTTAATTATTAAACAATCGTTATCAGTTTCTTTATGAAATGTAATTGATATAAATACAAAATAAAAGAATATAAAATTTAAACCAGCAATAAATAATAAATTACTTTTAAAAATTAATTTTTTTCAGATTTTCTTTATTTTAAGTGGTTTAGCAAAGATTTTAGTTTTATCAGAACATATAGAAGGTGTAAAAATCGGATTAAGAACATGATTAGTTAAATCACTAAAATGGTAAAATCAAAATTTAGCTTTTTTTTTAACATTTCTTTCGAGAGTTACCTCTTTCGATATTATTTCAATAACTACTTAACATACCTATTTTTTTTTTTATAAATTTTAAAAACATTTCTTGTATAAAATTTGAGAAGTAATATTTTTATCATTTCAGATGAGTAACTTTGACAAAATGTCATAGAAAGTTATTAATTTACTTTCCAAAGGTTTCCCAATAATTAATATTTTTAATTATTAATATTCCATAATATTAGGATTTGTAAATATAATCGTTTTCCACTAGGTTCAATTTTTTTTTTAATACCTTCTTTATTTATAGTCGCATCAACAATTAAAGTCATTAGCGACTTATCATGTAATGTAACTGCACCGGTTAAGTTTGTAGTCTTGAACAAACTCAGGTCGACTACTCCTGAGGTTAACTGAAACCCAACCGCCAAAGAACACCGGTATCCTCGATCTAGTACTCAAATCCGAATAAAAGTAACTAACTTTATTAGGATTTGAACCTGAGAACTTCATAATCAGGTGATTTACGACGTCGAGTTTACCACTACACCGACCCGGTCGGATAGGTTCAGTTTTGTTTTAACAAGTTTTTCACGTCACCAAAAAACAATTTTGTTTTTGTTTACGTTAAATAAGTATCTTTCTGACAAATGTAGTAATGCGCGCTGTTTCTAAATAAAATTAGAATTTTTCTAACTTTTCTTTATTTTATTCAATTTATCTTACACAATTTGGTTCAAAATTAATTTTCTACGAGTTTTGTTTAAAAATGTTATGATTTTATTACTGATTTAACAAAGTTATTGTACGTCAAACGTAAAAATAATTTTACCCCAACTTATTCGTTTTCATCCAAAAAATACCCTGTTATGTACAGTAATTTTTTATTTAAAAAAGAAAACAAAAATAAAACTAAATAAATAAAAATGTTTGATTTTTTATAAAACAAATTACCATTTTAAAATTATCAAAAGATTGTAACTTTTTTGAAGAAAAAAAAACTTTTTATACGTATAATAAACGTATTTTAATTGTATAATTAGGTAAATAAAATATTTGTTGATCGATAGAGTAGTTAAAACAAAGAAACGTAGTGGAAGGAACTATGATTGATTTATATGCAAATGATAGGTTGAAGAAAACAAATTAACTGTCTTTACAACTATAATTTATAAATTGCCTATCAAATAAAATCTATTCAAAAAAAAACAAATTATAACTTAAATCTACGTAAATTGATTGTAAAAATAATAATTTATGTTATTTGTTTGATAAATTACTCAGAAGCTTGTAGTGTATATGAAACATGAAAATTTTGGACCGTATGAAAAATGTTATGCCTAATCGGGATTCGAACCCAGGACTCCGGATCCTGGATAGGTCAAGACGACATCACTGCGCCATCATCGGTGGAGTTTAGATTACTTATAACTTTTTTCATAGAAAATAAGCTAATAAAACTGAAATAATGGATGAAATTTTAAAAAGGAATACTTAAATAAAACTAAAATTTACAATACAGAGTAACAATAATTTAAAAATTGTTTTTAAAAACATACATCTTTTTAAAAACACGACAAACTTAAATCTAGATAACTGTTCTTATTTTAGATTTAAACGACAACTTGCCCGTAATTAATGCAATGAACTTTCTTTACATCTTTAGTGATAAATAAATTGATGGGGTATCCAACAACTTACTTCCATTATATTAATTAATATAGAATATAAAATATTATATTCCTTTACAAAATTAATATAATTGTACAATAATGGTACGTTAATCTGTTTTTGCTAGACATAAATTCAAAATTAACAAATACAATTAAAAATATATAACAAAACAGTTTTATTTTTCTAATTAATTTTAGGTAATAATAATCCACAAAAATTACAATGAAATTGTAAAACGTACGGTAACTCTCGCAGATATCATTTCTTCCGCTCAAAAACAAAAATTTCTGTAATTTAAATAAAACTGTTTTTAAAAAACGATAGTGATATAAAAAAAAGTAAGACACTGCATCTCTGTTACCAAAATCTGTTATTAATTTACAATTTTCTTTAAAAGAAAAATACATGTTAAAAATATGTAATAGACAATAGATATACAATAATACATAATAATACACAATATTTAAGCGTTCCATATAAGAAAATAAAAAGAAATATGTTTTGAAAAGTCTTATCGGTCCGATTTCATGTATTAAACAATGAATAATCATAAGAATTGTATTATTTCTGTAAATGTAATATGTAATACATATCACATTTAGAAGAAAACTTTTCTTCTGTTTTGCTTATCATATGGAACGCTTAAACATTGTGTATTATTTATCTGTTGTCTATTATATATATTTAACATGAATTTTTTTAAAAGAAAATTCTAAATAACAGATTTTGATAATAGAATTGTAGTTCTTACCTTTTTTTTATCAGTATCGTTTTGTTAAAAACAGTTTTATTTATATTACCGAAATTTTTTTTTTAAGTGGAGAAATGATATCTGTGAGACTCTTACCGTACGGTTTACAATTTCATTTTAATTTTGTTTTTTATATCACTGCGTTTTATTATATTATTCTTTTATTTTTTTTTTTTATGAATTACTAATTGTTATCTTATGGATTTCTTATTACAATTTATTGCCTTTTTAAAACAAAGAAATTGAATTTCACGGACAATTTTTTTTATTGATAGTCATATCATTCACTTGATACAATATTTTTCCTTTTTTAATAAAACTGGTATAATGACCTTTTCCAGTGGAAAATCCTGTTATATCACACTTACTACTTTGAAAGTGTAACTCTCGATTTTTATCGTTAAATTGGAAATCGAATTTATATCCGTTGTATTTATTCTTTATTTAATAAAACTAGTATAATGTTTTGTAAGCTACCTAGTAATATCAAGTACTGCTATCTAGCTACGTGATTCGTAGTCACCGTAAAAATATAAATAAAATTACATATTCGAGTTCCGCTGTTCATCAAAAACGTTATCTAAAAAAATTCGAGGTATTTTTTTGAAAATATTCTTTATTGCTAATCTAATTGACCTTTTTTTTTCCTGTTTAGACTCCGGTAACTACCGTTTAGATAATACTTCAGAGGATGATATGTATGAGTGTAAATGAAGTGTAATCTTGTATATTCTCAGTTCGACCGTTCCTGAGATGTGTGGTTAATTGAAACCCAACCACCAAAGAACACCGGTATCCACAATCTAGTATTCAAATCCGTGTAAAAATAATTGGCTTTACTAGGACTTGAACCCTGGAACTTTCGACTTCCAAGTCACCTGATTTGGGAAGACGCGTTCACCACTAGACCAACCCGGTGGGTCAATCTTATTGACCTGAAATATTATGTTTTCACGCTTATTTTTTTTCTCGCACTTTCATTTCAATGTTAGGTTGAACAAAGAGAGAAACAATATTCTCTTTTATTTTTAATTTTCTATGTTATTTTGGAATAATATTTCTGATTACGGTTTATCCGCCAAAAACACCTTAAAATACCATAAGTATAATACTTTAATAATTTCATAAACATAGGGTTGTTTTGTTTTTCACTTTTTTTATTAATTAATTTAGTTAGAATTTAATGGATTTATATATAAATAGATTAACAATAATTAAGTCTAAAAAATGAATACGTAAAAGAAAATATATAGCAGATGTGAATTCATAAGCTTTAAAACGCACGGGGCTAAACGGGTATGGTTACAATTGTATACAGAATGAGGGAGTAGCTGCTGACGGGCTGGCGGCGACAGCAATGCATGCAAAACAGACAACAGTGCAGTGTACGGTTCAGTCTGGCCTACGACACGATGCCTCATATTAAAACAACTATTGTTTTCTTACGCTATATGATTTATATTTTAGAAGGATTTCATTATAATGTAAGTATACGTTAAATATAATTGTAAAATTATTTATTTCTTATTTATATTTAACGTAAAACGTTACGTTTTGTTAAAAATAGAATCGATATAACGCTGTAACTTGGTGACAAACATAACCTCAAAGTCGCCGGAAAAGGGTGGAGTTGTATAATAAAATATGTTACGCGTTCCGTGTACAGGATATATCACCCGCCATTTTCCGGTTTTAACGATGTAGTTGTACGAGTAAAAGTGGGGAAAAAAGGTGGCTAGTGGTCAAACTAGGGGCAAGCTCTCCGACAGAAACCGTACAAGAGTAGGGTGAACGGATAAGTTTTACTTCATATTGGTATATAGTATAGAAGCAGGACGATAGGGGCTACTTCCCTCTTGTTGTCCGGTAAGGCAGCACAAAAAAACTTTTATGCGCATGCCCGTTAGAAACAACCAACCATTTACCACCCGGTTCAAACTCCCCCTCTACCCTAAAAGTAATACTTCTCTCGGCCAACATACAACGCTTTATAACATTACTTACACGGCCATCATTTCATTACAGAAATATTAAAAAAATAACGCTATTTTTTTTATTGACAAAAGAATAATTTTTATACAACTTAACAACCGTAAATAAAACTAAATTAAAATATTTTCAAAAACTCTGATTAGACTATTTTACAGTCAGAATAAAGAAATGAACGCATAACCTTCATACTTCAGCTGCACAAAATTAATTTTAATAAATTATATAAATTAGTGAGTTATGATAAACAGATAATAAAATTAAATGAAAACATAACGCGTTTAAAAAAGATAGAACTCAAACATTTGTTTAGCGTATAATGTTTAATCATCATTACATACTAGAGAAATATCAAAATTAAAATATACATCTTTAATTATAAATAATAATAATAATAAACAAATTAAAAATACTTATTTTTTAAACTTGCTGTATATTTATATTTTATAAATTTGTCTCTATCTATTGGCGATAATCATTTTACAAATGAAATGAACAAGTGGTTTTAAATCTTATTTTGTAAATTGTTTCTTTATTTTTGTTTGTAAACTGAGCTTTCTTTCTTTATATGTTTTATATAACGTAAAGTAATATATTCTCAGTTAATTCTCAAAATTTTAATTATAAAACATTCCCGTTATATTAATGATAAACTTAAAAGATTCTGAAAATAATGTTTGAAATACGTAAATATCATGACTGAAAGGCTACAAATATAATTTAAACTAATCTAAGTTGAATGTAAAATTAACATTTATTAAGAAAAATCTATAAATAATATAATTAAAACAAGAGATGGAATTAAAAATGTTAATTATTATTTTGCCTTTTATCGTATTTATGAATTACACTTCATACGATAACGTAATGTTTTTTTTTTTTACAGGTAGAACTAATTAACAATTAAAAATTTGATGTGGATACCATATAACTTCCTTGTACGCCTATTAAATTACGTATACACATTTTTTCTGCACTTCATTTAAACTTATTTCGTTTGAAAGTGAGATACGATACTCCAATTCTTTAATAAAGTGGACAGTTACACAATTTATAAAATACTAGTTATTAACATCAAATATTTATTCATTTATTAATTCGACAATCTTATCTGAAATATTAAGACAGAGTAAAGGTCACTTTATTACACTTTAAATAAACGTATGTCTTATATCTATCTAAAACTATGCTTTTTAAATTATTATGATGTAATCAACAAAAATGAAAATAAACACAAATAATCAGATGTTTCACCAAACCTGATGTGGACACCACATGACTTACTTGTAGGCCTATTAAATTACTATACACATTTTTTTAAAATGAAAAGTACATAAAAAAATTATATTTCATTAATAACTTCTGATTTTTTTTTTATTATTATTGAATTATAATTTATTGTAATTTTTTTTACAATCAGAGGTTAACAATTATTAATAAATCAGTACATTTAAATTTAAAAAAGAGATGAAGTCTGATTCGAACCGATGTGATACAATAAAAAAGAAAAATATCAGAATTTATTAATGAAATAAAATGTTATGTATTTTTCATTTAAAAAAATGTGTATATGAAATTTAATAGGCATACAAGAAAGTAATGTGGTGTCCACATTAGATTTTTTTTAACTCGCCATAAAGCTCAAAGCTTATGCGTGGGAATATACGTAAAAAATATATTTACTAACCTTACATCAACAAAATTTACGTTACCTCTAATAACCATTTTTTGCCAGGACATTCGTATACGTGTTTTTATACCTACCAATATTTATTTACAACTTACGAGCCGCTGACCCGATCTGAATGATTTTATACCGTTGCTTTTATTGAACTTTAAGATTTTAAGCACAAATTTATTTACATAATTCCATTTCCAGGTGACCAATAAAACTTAAACTGAGATAGTGTGCAGAGTAAGTTTTCGTGTAGTTTTACTTTAAGTTCCTAACTCAATCAAGTTCTATTTGAGGTAATTTTATATAAACTTTCAAATGAAATTTTCAAAAAGATGAATTTTTTTTCCATTTTATTTATAAAATTCGTTAAACTGCCTCGAAATGAAGTATTCTCGTTGAGATATCAGTGACACAAAAATTCATTATATTGCAATTTTGTACTCAAGTACGTAATTTTTCGTAATGGTTGCTATATATGTGGAGTACTGTAAGCTTCAATAAAAACAATTTCGTAATTTGCTAAGATTTTCATGTTATCTCTACATTACGTATATAACTGAAGCAGGTTTTTATTTAACTGAATTAGATAGGTTTTCCTTCAAAGTCTTTTTCTTTAATTTTTTACTAGATTATCTATGAACGATAACCTGTTTTTACAAAAATTTTAAAGTTAACTTATTTTAATTGGCTATAAAAATTTACTCGGTTGAAATCTCAATTATAATTGTTACTTCTTCTCCTGCAATGAGCCATTGTTGAAGAAAAATAGAATTTTAACATTTACTTGATTAGGAAGGGTTATACAAAAATTAAAATTATTAGGATAAAAAGTTAGATTTATTCCATTTATTGCAACCAAGGTTTTAATAATTATGTTTGAGATGAATTTTAGTAAAATTCAGCAGCTGAAAATAAGGTTTGGAATAATTTTCTAAAGAAAATTTTCTTTTAATTTCAAAATGGGAATTGGGGGTCCTCCCTTTTATTCTAACAACTCCATTTCTTTTTACAGTTTATTAACTCAGTATGAATTTTAACAAAATATTTTAATCATGAATATTAGAATAAATTTAACAAAACCTTTTTGAAATTTTAAACCGAAAATTCCTTCTTCCATCTTTTAGGGAATTTTTTTTTTTATTTACTAACTTTAGATGAATTATTGATTTAAAAAATATCAAAGGAAAACAATTAAACTAATTACATTTTGAAACGGTCTCCATAAGGTATAAGGTATTTTTATATGCTTTTCTTTAACTTATCATGGTTTAACCGTGTCCTCAAATCTTGCAACTTTAATTAAACACATTTCCCAACGTCATACACTGGTGAAATGTCACAAAGCGATATATATATATATATATATATATATATATATATATATCGCTTTGTGAAATTTATATTTATTTATTTTTATATATATACACATATAGTAAGTATATCTATATATAATATAAGGAGAACATCCTGACCCCTGTAGGAATAGATACCCGCTTTTTGAAGATCCAGGTCGCCACATCACCCCCTCCGTTTGAAGTCCTGTTGGGCTTTATCGGGGATAGTCTTTTACACCCTCTAAACTTGATAATACAACACATTCATCAGTTTGGCTTCTAGGATGCCACCGATTCAAATTCCTCAGCAGACATTTTCATCAGTATATACACATAACCTTCCTTCTCGCGTTTATGCACTGTGGAAGTGTAGCACCCCCTATTTCCACTTGATATTATCGTTAAATGAGTACTTTTTTCTTTAATTCTTTCTTTATACTTGTACAGTGTATAATTCTTAAGCCTAGTGTCAGTAGCCATCCCCCAGTTTATGAAAAAGATAAAAAAATCTTTGTACGGAACTGTGCGCTTTACAGTTCCAGTGACGTGTTGTTTGGCTGTTGTGCGCATGCGCACATAGGAATCTGCATACGGGGGAGAGAGAGAACTGTCATTCCCGCAGTGCCAACCCTGGGGTGCTGCTGGAACGTAGTTTTTTCTCCGCGTGTGTTGTTTTTTCCGTTCTTTTATTTCAAAGAAAACTTCAACCATGGCAGCACCGCACCCCCAGTAATTTTAGCTACAAACTTCCACTGCAACCTACTATTGCCTTCGTATGACCTCTTCCAACCACGATCACCTATCATAACATAATCCTCAAGTATCAAATTAACCGATTCGAGGAAGCACGATTCACGCGCCTTCCTCTAACACCGAAGATTTCACACAAAAACACCTTCTATATCTAACTTCAATTACACTACGCACTCAGATCATTACAGTCTTTGAACACCAAAAATACAATCCTCATACCAACAAAACAAAGTGCTGGTCGCAACAACGATAATTTCATCCTACAATTCAGTTTATTCAAAGTCTTGATTTACATAAAAATCAAAAAACAGAATTACAAATTTAATAAGCCTCTATTGAAAATGTACTCTATTTCTCTTTGCTCTGGTTCATTTTCGGGAGTAAGGTCAACGCCTACGCCTGCACTCTCCCACGCCCCACCTCCATCACAAAACACATAAATCCTGATCCTATCAGCGAATATCTCACCGAACCGGGGCTCGATGCTAAAACACCTTGACGAAGTAAGCACTCAGGCCGGCTCCTAGTCACCCGGGTTGCTACTCTAGCCATACATTTATAACAGTATTAGACCTCTTAGCCATCTTTCGCAGGGCTAAGAATTTATGGAAACCAGGAGCTATGGCTCATTTCCTTTCGGTTTTCCAATTAATTCGGAGATAAAAACTAGAATTTATCCTCGTAAGCTGTCTAGCTACTTTGGTACGTTCAGCTTCGTACCTGGGAAGGAGATATAAGACATGGCGCACATCATCCATCAATGGCCCTACACTACGAACACAAACCTGAATTAATCAAATCAAATCTGGCCAACCTATCTTGAAAAACATCATGTCCAGAAAGAAACTTGTGATACGCCTAGAATCCAACTAAGTTTAGCTAGAGCGTTTGTGAGGATCAATTCTGGTTTTGATCTGCAAATTAATTGGAAAACCGAAAGGAAATGGAAGATAGCTGCTGGCTTCCTTAGATTCTCATATCAGGAAAAATACCATGCGTGTTACGGCCATCGGACGATTCAATCCAGTTGTACTGCTATAAATGGAAATCTATACAAGGAAAGTAGCTAAATCGATAAGATGCAACTATCGATCTGATAGATTTTTACTGTAAATTTAGTACGAGTAGAGCATGTAGCTGTTGAAGTGGATTTTAATTTAACTAGTATAAATTTACCTTCAAAAAATTATGTATGCTAATCATCTTATTAATTACAAATAACTGGTATAATTTATAATTATGAAAAATAATTATCCAGGTTATAACATACAATAAAACTGCATAATTTTAATTGTTTAATTTTTAACTGTTTAGTTTTTAAAACAAAAAATTAATTTGTAATTGATTAATAAAATATATTAAAATTAAAATAGAATTCATAGAAAGTCTGTGAAATTTGTACAAAATGATGCTACCTAAACAGGTTTGCAGCATTTAGATTTGCAGCAACAAAACCATCATATCTAATTAACACCATCATATTTAATCATGATTAAAAAGTAGAAACGAAAGAAAAAACTTTTTAAAACTTGCTTTTCTTCAAAAAAATAAATAAATCACAAACAAAATGAACCAATTCGAACTAAAAAGTAAAATAAAATTTTCTATTCAAAAAAATTACTTTAAAAAAAAAAATTTCTGTTTATGCCTGACTAAAAAGAAAAGCGTAGGGCACGCTCTCATAAACAACCACTTTATAATAAGAGCGCACCCCACGGTTTTCTTTTTATTACGGTATAAATAGAAATTTTTTTAATTAATTTTCTTGGAAATATTTTTTTTTACTTTTAGAACGATTGTTTAGTTTTGTTTTTCTTTTTGTTATTCATTCATTTTTTCTGGAAAATAAGGTAATAAGATCTGTTACCCTGAGGAACACTAGGCATTTAGTTTTTCCTTTTATATTTGTCTTCACTTAGAGATGGATTTCTCTAAAATTCCTTCATTAACTAAATTAAATAACTTTGGGTACTATATACCTAAAAATGAACTTCATCCGAAAGCTTTTTCTGTTTAATATAACATTTCACATTTTCTAAATTCTCTTTTAATTTTACATTAAACCCCTTTTTTCTAGTTATTCTTTTTCGGATCGTAATGTATTTGTTGTTATTAAGTTATTTTAGATAAATAATTCTAATTTAAATTTTTCTATTAATACGAAATACAAAATATAATTAAACTAATTAAAGATAACAAACTACTAAAATTTGAATCGATGAAATCCATTTACAATTAGTTTTAGGAGCCAGCCGATTGAAGCATAAAGTGGGAAACAGTCGGACCGTGATGGAGACGAACGGAGATGGAAAACGGAGTAGATGTGGTTAGCGAGAGAAGTATTAGGAAACGGAGGGTAGTTTAGACCGGGAGAGAGTGTCGGAGTAAGAAAGAGAAAGACAGACGGATGAGGTCTGTGTCGAGCTGATGGACACACTAGTAATAGTAAACTTAACAATAGTAGTGTGTAGCTTGCCGTTCGAGTTGTTGCAGTTCCTTCTAACCCGACACCACAGAACCGGGCGTGGTGAATTCGGTGAACAGAACGAACGTGGAAGGGGGTGTGAGAAAGACAGAAATAAGAGAGAAAGATAAAGAAGAAGCGAGATAGATGTAAAGGAGATACGGATTGAGCGGGTGAGAGTGAGTTGAAACTTCCTGGACCCTATCTCAACTGTCCGCAAGACAGAGTAAATCTCAAGTCAACATGTCCCCCTTTTGTCCTGTCTCTTGCTTGCTTATTGCCAACTTCGGTCGGACAAGGTTCTTTATCTGAGCCCAATAGCTTTGGGTCTGACTCTACTTCTCTCTAAGTCCTCTTATTAAAATCTTAGCACGCACTTGACATGATATATTAGTTTACCAGACCCTCCCCTATATTTTGCTGTACTCTTATCTGCTTTTATTTTTCTTTAAACAAGATGTAATATGTTGTAGATCAAATCTCCATTTTACAACTTGTTAAACAAAATTTGTATTAAAAACAATAATAAAAATACGCTAATTAGTATTTTTATTGTATTAAAATTATTTTACCCGTTGGAAAAAACTGACATGTCTATTATAAAAATAATTTTTGTTTAGTTTTTTTCAAATTTTAAGGAAATAAATACATAAATAAAATCCATTATTAATTATAAACTAATTCTTGTAAGTACAGAATATTAATAACAATTTATTAACAAAAAAAAAAAAACATAAATTTTAACCGTTTATTTTCCTTAAAAAGACTAAAAAAACGATATTATTTCAAATTAAATATTCATATTACAATTGACACTCAAATAATTAACCAGTTGATCAGAAAGAAGGTTTTGCTTACTAAGCAGAGTGTCCCACGAACAGGACGAACAGGATATGTCTTACTGGTGAAAATAATGAAAAAAATTCATGTAAACATAGTTCTGGAAACGCTTTGTTTTTGAGTTACGGCTAGCGAAATCTATCGCCCGTATTTCAACTCTTGTAATAAAAATAAGACCTACTGTAATTTTTTGGACCCAAATTAAGGAGTAAAATTGGTGGTTTCTTAGGTAATTTGTGCTGGGAAATAGGATAAAATAAGTCCCAGAACTGTAACTCAGTAGTTTTTGTGATATTCAACGTAAAACATAAAATTCAGTGTAGAAAAACAAGTTTTTTTTTAGGTTTGTATTGTATTACCTTTTTGTTAAATGACTAATAAATGTGAAATATTTAGTAATAAAACTTATAGAGAATTTAATTCAAAGAAAATTAATATAAATACAGCCAATAAAAAGTAAATAAAACCTTTTGAAAATAGGTTTTTATTGAAGAAAAACTAGTCGAAAAATAGATGGAGAGTCGTATTATTTTTTCTGTAATTAATAATTCTAATTTTATTGAATGCTCAATTGGTTCTTTGGTAAGAACCTATATTTGATTCTTATTAAGCACTTTAATTTATTAAATTTTTAGAGAACTTTGCCTACAAATAAAATAAAATAACAAAAATAACTATGTACGTATTAATTACGTGACTGTTCATCACTGGCTGTTTAATAGTTATATATATATATATATATATATATATATATCCACTATCTGCAAGGCTAAAATCAATGTTTTAAATCCTAAGATCACGTAAAAATAGAATTTTCTATGAATGGTTCATTTATAAAAAATAAAAGCAGTTTTCAAAGTTTGCGAGCTTCTTTTTAGAAGTTTTATTAAGTAGACTAAATTTCTTCTCAATGATAATTTGCTAGTCTGTGTGTACGAGAGGGTATGCGTCCTATCGGAAAGCAATTCTTTACGTCAGTAAATTTTTTTTTTTTTTTTAATGAACTGCTGTAGCATGAAATGCTACCATATTTTTATATATATATATAAAACTTGGTTATAAACTATTAAAGAAAATTTTATATTTAAAATTTTTTTTCTATTTTAAAAACTGCATGTTGTCGGTAAAAATTTAGTATTCCACGTAATAATAACGATAATAACATTTTTGTTATTTAAATAAAATTTATATATTAATTTAAAACAAATAACAAACACATTATAAAGATGTACTAAATAATAAAATACTATTTTAAATATTTCAATAATGTTTGACATTTTACACTTAACACACTTTAATTCAGAGAGTAGAAATTTAAATGATAATTTCAAAAGTAATATTTTAAGTGTCTATCAAAATTTACTTTATTTTTAAAAAAATTGATTTGACCTAATATATAATTTTTAGTTTTATTTTTATTTAAAATGTGAGCATTCCTACAATGAACGATGCCTTATATAAAATAAATCATTATTATGAAACAAAAAAGCGACAAAGCTGTATCCTGATAAAGCAAAAAATAATTATCCTGAAAAGCTATGTAGAGAGATTACTGCTTGACATTGGGTAAGGCTCTTTGGAATGCGAGTGTGTGTATATATATATATATATTTTATACATATATGTTTTATACATTTATATGTATATAATTTAAACTTACGTATGTATATATATGTGTGTGTGTGTGTGTGTGTGTGTGTGTGTGTGTGTGTGTGTGTGTGTGTGTGTGTGTGTGTGTGTGTGTGTGTGTGTGTGTGTGTGTGTGTGTGTGTGTGTGTGTGTGTACATACACAGAAAACAAAAATACTAAACATTTTGGTAAATTATATTTATTATAATATGATATCTGTATCTTTTTATTAATAATATAAATCATATTATTACCGTAATGAATATAAATCGGTGAGAGAACTTATTCCGATACTTAACAGAAAAACGAAATTGTAAAAGATCGGGATCATCAAAATATCAAGTATTTTAAAAATTGGTCACCGAAATATTTCATAATTATTTGTTGTTTTTTTTTAATTAATTTTACTTAATTAAGAAATTTGTAAACATTTTTTTTTAATTTAAATTTAAATTTAATAAATTTTAAGTTGATTTATTTAACTGAAACCAACATTCGTATTTTAGGATTTTATTAGAAATTAAATATTTATTTAATATCATTTATAAAGACTTCTTCTGTGGTCAACTCGTCGTCGCAAATCAGTTGTTTAACAGATGATTTTCGAAATTGAAGATTCGAACTTCAAATCCTACTAAAATTTAGTTGCTTTTAAACGGATTTGAATACTAGACAGTGGATGCCGGTGTACTTTGGTAGTTAGGGTTCAATTAACCACACGACTCAGAAACGGTTGGTTTGAGTCTATATAAGACTAGAATTCATTTACATGTCATATCATCCTCTTCTCATTCGGTCGTGGCGGGTGGGTGGGGGAGGAGTTGCTTATTGTTCCTTAGTTGAACATATTGCAACGTAAACATTTGGAAAATGTAATATATACACACAAAAGTAATTGCTATAACATACTTTTAATAATTGGACGTCATTATTTATTTTTAAATAATATTTATACATAGATTTATATGGTATAAAGTACATTATAAAATGTAGCAACATTGATAAGATAAAATTTAAATAATACTGCCACACATAAATAACTTATTAAGATAAATTCATTTATTAAACAACGAATAATCATAAGAATTGTATTATTTCTGTAAATGTGATATGTATTACATATAAATGAAATCGGGCCGGTAAGAGTTTTGTAACAAATTTTTATTTTTTATTTTTTCTGTTTATTACATGGAACGCTTTTGTTTATATATCGTCTATTACATATATTTAACATGTACTTTTTTTTAAAGAAAATTCTAAATTAATAACAGATCTTGATAATATAAATGTAGTGTCTTACGTTTTTTGATATCAGTATCGTTTTGTTAAAAACAGTTTTATTTCGTTTTTTTTTTTTTTTTTTTTTTTTTTTTTTTACTTTTAAGACCGCAAAGGACCACTTTAGTCAGAATAATTGAAGTCTTTTTTTCCGATCTTTTGGCCTTTAAGTTCTTAGCTTTTACTTTCTCCCAATATTTAGTCATTCTTAATGATCTTGCTTTACGATCCTCTTCTGAATAAACCCTTTTTGTATAATTAAATTTTCTTACTTTAAAGTCGGTATTCGGATCTTTAATAAGAAATTTTAATTTTTCGGATTTATTAAGTAAATCTTCGTAAGTCAAATTTAATTCTTTCATGTCTTCTTTAATTTCTTTGATCCATAATGGCGGATTTTTTAAAGACCAAAATCGATCGATAATTCTCTTAGTAATCCTATCCTGCAGTAATCTTAACAAGTGTGCACAGAAAGAAATTCGCTTGTTTTTCAAATTATCAATTAAGAATTTCAAGTTTTCGTACAGATATTTATTAGGCAATAATCTGTACTGATTTTCGTGTTTATATTTTTTATTTATGCAGGTTCTAAGAATCCTGCGTTCAACTTAGGTTGAACTAAGCAAAGGTTCAGTCCTATTTTTCTGATTTAATCTAAATAAAATCTCGCTCGCGTAAGTAATTACTGGCTTAATCACAGTTTTTAATTTCTAATTTTAGTGTTAATCGAGAGCGATTTTTTGTTGTAAGTATTTTTGGTTACTTGTAGCACTTTAAATAATTTATTAAGTTTTTCAGTCCAATTTTGTTTTCGTTACAATTACAAGTAATGATCTCTCCAAGATATTTTAATTATTAACAGTTTTATTTATATTACAGAAAGTATTGTTTTTTGAGAGGAAGAAATTATATCTGTGAGACTCTTATTGTACGGTTTATAATTTCATTGTAATTCTTTTGGATAACACTGCGTTGGTTATTCTTTTTTTTTATGGATTACTGATGGATTTATTATTAAAATTTATTGAACAAATAAATTGAATTTCACAGCCAATATTTTTTTGTTGATAGTCATATCATTAATGTTCGGACTTAGATTTTTAAATACTCTTTACATATTTATATTTTGTTATTATTTAAATGTTGGAGCTTTAATGTATTTAATAGGATTTTTAAATTTAAATATCTTCGGCTTCGGTCGGATTCATTCGGATATTTACAGTACACTCGGCTTCTTACGTATGCATTCGGTTTCTGACGATTCAGCGGCTCCATACACATCAATCGGCTCCTGTCGGATGCACTCGACTTCTGACGACATCACTCGGCTGCTGATAGTTCACACGGCTCCTTTCGGATACACTCGGCTCCTGACGAAGCAGCGGCTCCAACAACATTATTTAAGCAAGTCCTTTGTCATTATTATCGTCATTCATTAAACTAATCATCATTCTTTGTAAACTAATACTTTTATTTTTATTTTTTTAAAGAAGCGATGCGAATTAAAAAAATTGTTTCATCTTCAGTACTTTCATTTACACAACAGCATTTACTTTTAAACAAACTAGTATATTTTCTTTTAAATTTTATTATTTCAAGTGCATTGTCTTGATTTTGTACGCTATCTAGTGCTATTAAGTACTACTATCTAGCAGCGCGATTCGTAAATTCACCGTAAAAACATGAATAAAATGACATATTCGAGTCCCGCGGTTCATTAAATGGAAAAAAAAGTTGTGTAAAAAATTCGAGATATTTTTTGAAAGTATTCTTAATTACTAATCTTATTGGACTGAAATAAGTTTTCAGCTTATTTCTTTGCTGGCATTTTCATTTCACTGTTAGGTTAGGTCACGTTTAGAACTGTAAACGTAGTTCGTTAACTTCGTCGCCTCTTACCGACGAAGTTCTAAGGAACTCCGTGAATAGATGAATCCTGATTTCTTTTGCTTGATTTTCAGATCGAAACTTTTCTATAATTTCCGTCTGTGCCCCCTGATCTCACTCTTCGATACAACAAAACAATATATATACATATAGAAAGAACGAGTGTAGGATCTATGAAAGAGTAATATAAAATCAATTTTATGATATTTTTTATTTGAAATATTGAAAAATTGTAAAAAAGTATTAAATAATAAAATAACCTGCGTACATATTCGATATAAATCGAAAGGTTAAATCGGAAAATAATGTACAACTTTGAATTAAACTAAATGAAAGAGTCGATAAGTTTATATAAAGGAAAAGAGGTGCATTTTTTCTGTTCTCACCCTAGAAATATATACAAGAAAAAGGAGTGAAAGAGAATGAAAAAGAAAGGGGGTTTGTTTCGTAATAGATGGAGTTCACAGAGGGTTAGAAATTCTGGCGATTGTAGGTAACGCGAAGGAATGGTAAAAAGAATGAAAGTATAAAAAGAACTGAGTAACTCTGAGTCGAGTTCAGTTGAGTGAGTGAGTGAGTGAGTGAGCCGAAACGATAAATCATTGAATTCCATTGATCTAGGAAATTGATGGTCCACTTTCCTGAACTGACGAGTCAGCAGTACACTATTAAGGCGCTATTTCCTTTGAATATCGTACAATCTCCCGACCAGTTCGGTACTTTTTTTATAATTTTTTTTTCAATTCAACCCTTTGTCGAGATTTTTGCAAGTCACTTCCCTTTAATGAGATAGAACTATTGTAATAATATATTTTTGCTAATAAAAAATAATGTACTAGTTTGTTAAGTTCTATTATACAATATTTACTCTTCCCCTCTTTTAACAAAGTAATTTCATAGTTTTCTTCTTTTTTTTTTCATTATCAGTAGTATGTATTCTCTATAACGCTTGTTATATTCAAATTTAAATCTATTGATCTTTTTCACTTACCTTTTACAAAGTAAAGCAATTACAATGATCGCAAAAAATTTTTTTTTCAGTTTTCAACGGAAATATCCATTTTGGCCATCCCTGAATCCATTTTGACTAGTTTTGGTGTGACGTCTGTACGTACGTACATATGTATCTCGCATAATTCAAAAACAATTAACTGTAGAATAATGAAACTTTTTATTTAGGACTGTTATAACATGTAGTTGTGCATCTCCTCTTTTAATTGCAATCGACTAAATCAAAAGTGTCCAAAAAAGCCCAAAATCAAAAAAATAGTTTGGATTTTGAAGTCTTTCTGTCCTTATTGAGAGCTTTTCAACGATATATCAAAAGTGGTACTTATTTTCATTGGTTCCAGAGCTATAGCCAAATAAAATTTTAATTAATGAAATATTTGGATCTTACAATGGAAAGAAGGTACGTTGGTTCAAATGCAACTTCATTTCCTTTTTTTAACCTTTTTTTTCAATTTAAATATATTGATTTATTAATAATTATTAACCTCGTATTGTAAAAAAAAAATTACGATGAATAATAATTCAATAAAAAAAAAAAAATATTTAAAATATCAGAAGTTATTAATGAAATAAAATTTTATGGACTTTAAATTAAAAAAAAAAGTGTAAATGTAATTTAATAGGCGTAAAAGGAAGTCATGTAGTGTCCACATTCTATTTTTTTTTAAATCGATCATTTAAAAAAAAAACTGTTTTAGTACTTTGTAATAAGTAATTATTTAAAACAATTAGTGTGTTATTTTTATCTAAAAAGGATCTTCTTCATTTAAATATTAAAAAAAAAATGTTCAATCCTCGATTTAAATATAGCCATCACGTTTTATTATCTAATTTCGAATCCTTGTAAAAGCTTTTTTCGCATTAAACTAGATAGTTTATTAAATAATGTATGTAGTTTTAATGTCAAAAAGTAATATTTTAATGTAAACTGTGCTTTTCTTTTAGTTTTATTGGTCTTTTGATTTAAATAGTTTTTAAAAAAAATTGATCTTAGTTTTTAAATTTGGGTTAATGATTGGTTTATATTATATTCAATGCTTAAGATTTTATAAATTATTTATTTAATTAATACTTTTTAGAACATAAAGATTTTTTGTCAGCATTTGCGGTGATACATCAATTTCAAGTTTAATTATGTTTTTTTTTTTTTTTAATTTGTATTTGGGTGTAATTTATATTAATTTTTTTTCAAAATAACTTTGGAGTTTAAACCAGGATTAGAAACCCTGTTATTCAAAATAATTTTTATTTCTCTAAGGTAGTATATTTTATAAATTTAATAGATCTGGCGGTTTTTACATTTTTTTTAGAGGAACCTATAATTTAAATGGTAGTCTACGATTTTTTATAACTTTTAATTTCTTGTATATCGCTGACGTTGAATGTAATGAAATTTTCTTTTCTTTTTAGATGTTAGGCCAAGATGCAGTTATTTAAAGGTTATTTTGGGTTACATTAATTATTGTTTTTGGATTTTTTTTATTTTGATTAAATATTTTAAATTTAGATTTAAAATAATTTTTTTTAAAATGAATTTGTTGAATGCAGCTCTTTATTATGTATACATCACCCGTCACTCTCATAAATTGAGATAAATGGTAACAAAGTACACGTACTGCAAAGAAACGGATTTTGGGTTTTTATTTATTTACAATACGTAAGTTTACTGCTCATTTCAGTTGAATGTGATAATCTTTTTTTTTAATATAAACAGTTTTCTTTTTTATTACGTTTATTTATAGCTTCAACACTCAAAGTCATTAACCACTTATCATTCTTTCTTTCTTTCTTTTTCCTGTTTAGCCTCCGGTAACTACCGTTTAGATAATTCTTCAGAGGATGAATGAGGATGATATGTATGAGTGTAAATGAAGTGGTTAGTCTTGTACATTCTCAGTTCGACCATTCCTGAGATGTGTGGTTAATTGAAAAACCCAACCGCCAAAGAATACCGGTATCCACGACCTAGTATTCAAATCCATGTAAAAATATCTGGCTTTACTAGGACTTGAACGCTGTAACTCTAGACTTCCAAATCAGCTGATTAGGGAAGACGCGTTAACCACTAGACCAACCCGGTGGGTTATTAACCACTTATCAGTATAACGTAACTGTAACGGTAAATGTATAGTCTTGAACAACTCAGGCCGAACATTCCTGAGACGTGTGGTTAATTGTAACTCGACTACCAAAGAATACCGATATCCACTATCTCGTATTCCAATCCGAATAAAAGCAACTAACTTTATTATCAATTGAACTTGAGAACTCTCGACTTCTAAATCAGCTGATTTACGACGACCAGTTTACTATTAGACCAACCCGGTGGGTTAATTTAGTTAATTGTACTGTGATGAATAATTAAATATTTTTATAAGAATAATACGTTTTTTAATATCTTTTGTATCAGGGTTAATTAATTTCTTTACATTTTTTCTCCGAATAGCAAAAATTTATTTTAATTTGTATTTTAGTGTTAAACAAATATTTTAAAAAATGTTATTGTTTTGAAATGAATTCATTTTTTGGTATATTGATATAATCAAGAATTTTTGTTTATTTAGTTTTTCATTTTGAAATTTAAAATTAAAATTAAAATATTACATTTAAAATTAAATTTTTCTCCATTAAAACTACTGAGAATCTCGACCATTAATTAGAAAATATTACAAATACTTCTCATAATATTAGGATAAAAAATAGACCACACACTTATTGACAAAACTGTTTCGCTTTTACATAATGAAAAATTGTTCAACAACTGAGCCTCAGGAGGAGTTGGCAAATTATATTATAAGAACGGAATGAGATATTTTAAATAAATAATGTATGCATACTACCTACAATATTTTCTAAAGAAACAAATAAATTTAGAAATTAAATTTTTGAAATTTTTAAAATAGCGGCTTTGAAATTATTTAAACATAAGCTTCATAAATATCAGGTAATTATATTTCACTAAATAAAAGTTAAGCCTTTTACTATGAACAAAAATGGTACCCTATTTGTTTAAATTGCTTGATAAACTGCCGAGAAATGGTTAAAAGTGTTAAAATGAATCGCAAATATCTGAAAATGCCTGTTTTCCCTTTTTTCACTAATTGATTTAAAAATAATTTTTATTAGTAATAATATATCAAGCCATACAAACTTTCCTTAAAATATCACAATTCGTACTTAAGGTTTACATTTTTATTAGAAAAATACAGAAGATCGCGAACTGAGGGAAAATGAAGCGCGGTGGGACATTTTTTCACATGAACCTTTATATTTATTTTGATGTCCTGAATCAGTCTCTTAATTTTGGGTAACAACTTCCGGGACGCTCTGTATAATAATCCTTCAAGGAAATTGAAGAATGTTTAAATTTCCCTATTAGGAAAAAATATACATTATTTTTACGTATAATTTACGGTGAAAGATAACTCTAAGATATGCTAATTAGAAATTATAATTCCGCCGTGAAAGGTTTGGAAAAGATTTGTTTAAAAGCTGGTTTATTAAAAAGGTAAAGAAGTGTTAAACCTTAAACTCTATATTTTTATCAATTTTTTAATTATATATAATACATACATTTTAAGGTCATGAATTTCGTTTAAACCTATTTTTAACATTACAAAAAATTAATAGAATGACATGTTTTAATAATAATATAACTGCAACTGTTAGAAACCTTGACAAGAGACGAAGACACAACTAAAGATAGTATAAGCGTAAATTTAAAAAGATTTTTGTATATGTTCACCTTCTAAATTTTGTAGCTCAGTTCTAAATCATTAAACACATACAAAACTTATTGCAAAAAGTTTAAAATTACTTTCAAAACGAACGTACCCAAAAATTTAATCTGGTTTATTTCTGGACGTCTTACACAGCTAGATTCAATGCTTTCCAGTATTATTTGATTTTTGATATAATTTTAATTCAGGAATTTTACAAAAAAGACCTAATTTTAAAATGACTTGAATTTATTATGACCAGTTAAAAAAAAATTTCGAACAGTTGCCCATCTCCCGCCTGCGTAGGAAGTTCTACAGCCTAGCGATAGATGCATGGCAGCAAGAATGGCACGCCACGACTAAGGGAAGGTCCTTGTATAGATTTATAGAAGACTTGGGGGGGGGATGGTATGCTTCTCCTTTGTTTTTAAGAGCAGCGGGTGCCCAGATGCTCTCCAACCACGCGAACTTGAACCAAATTTGTTTCGGTTCCGCCTGGCAACTGTTAAGCTGTGCGTCTGCGGGGAGGTCGAGTCGAATGAACACATGACGTTCCACTGTCCAAATCTTGGGGGGGGCACCCTGAACTCAGGCCACCCTGGAACTTAGAGGTCAAGGGGAAAATTGGCCACTCATAAGCGGCGAGTCAATGTGACGAGAGCTATGGGAGTTTCCAATTCCCTGGACGTCATTTTGATATCGGAAACGCACTTTACTGACCGGAACTACTCAGACTTCAAGGTTATTCTGTGTGTGTGACGAATCACCCAGATGGGAGGAACCGTGATTCTGATTCGGAGTTCTCCGCGGCATCATCAACTTCCGGCTTCTGCACTGACCAGATTCAGGCAACCATGGTTGAAATTACAGACTGGTTGGGGCCTATTATGCTGTCCACTGTGTATTGCTCTTCGCGATATACTGTAACTGATGACTTGTTTTCTGATTTCTTTAGGACTCTGGGTTCTAGATTTATTGCCGGAGGAG
Source organism: Lycorma delicatula (assembly GCF_047948215.1). NCBI lineage: Eukaryota > Metazoa > Arthropoda > Insecta > Hemiptera > Fulgoridae > Lycorma > Lycorma delicatula. The sequence continues at coordinate 98,976,168 of NC_134464.1, read as the reverse complement.
ACTGAAACGCGAAAGACCCATTATGGAGTTCCTGGTTGACTACCAGCAGGCGTAGATCGCTGAGAAGGTGTGTTCAAAATCTGCGCCTGAACGTGGTATCGGGATTCCAGCCGTCATACTGGCCTACAGACCTAACGAAGATCCCGGTTTTGCTTGACTTTTTTGTCAACTCGGGTATATCATATGCATACACTCTGGTGGAGAACAACTACTCATCTTCGGATCATTCGCCCGTTCTATTTACATTGAGCACGGCGGTGCTAAGGAAGAAAGGGAGGCCTATTCTTCATACGAGACGAACGGATTGGGTTTCTTACCAGGATTGGATCGAAAAGAAACTGACTGACCCGTCTCCACACGATACCCCTGGGGATATTGATTACGCGACGTACTTTTTGACGTCGGTCATGCAGGAGTGAGCATGGGGTCTACACCTGATGATTTGCACTCAGCCAGAGACAATACCTATCCGAGGGAAGTGACAGAACTAATTGTCTCGAAGCGGCGTCTTCGGCGGAATTGACAGCGTTTCAGGGCCAGACGATAAGGGCCGGACTCTTCTTAATAGGATGGCGCGGAGGCTGAGAAGGTAATTGAGTTTCTTCTTACAGACCAATTAGCCTATTACAGGTCTTATCTAAATTGTTTGAAAAGCTACTACTGCACAACCTTAGGCCAGTGTTGCAGAGTAAGGGGATAATTCCGGACCATCAGTTTGAGTTCAGGTGTGGCCATTCCACAATCGAAAAATCACATAGAGTCATCAGACTCTATGTGATTGTGAGTCATCAGTAGGTGTGTGGAGGAGCAGAAATTCTGCTCGAGCGACGTTCTTAAACATCCAACAGGCCTTTGATAAGGTATGGATACCTGGCTTGCTCTACAAGTTAAAGCTACAACTTCCTCAACTCTACTTTCTAGTCTTGCGGAATTATCTTGAGGAGCGTTTTGCTCAGGTAAAATGTAATGACGAGTTTTCAAGGTTCTTTGAGATTGGGTCGGGTGTCCGTCAAGGCTCTGTGCTGGGCCCTGTGTTGTATTCCATATTCGCTGCGGACATTCCGGTCCTGGATGATTGCATCGTCGCCACGTTCACCAATGACACTGCTCCCCTGGCCGTTAACGAAATCCGTGGCCTGACCTCAGAACCTACAAATGGCGCTAGATTGTGTCTGCGTGTTGCAGAAAAAATGGAGGATTAAAGTTAATCAAGGTATGTCGAGGCACGTCACATTTGCCATGCGGAGGGGTGACTATCCCGGTGTGTACTTTGATGGTGTTTTGATCCCGCAAACGGAGACTGTGCGGTATCTGGAACTTCACCTAGATCAGTGTTTGACCTGGAAGTGTCACGTGAGGATGAAGAGGAAACAGCTGAACGCAAGGTACAGGGAACTTCATTGGCTGCTACGGTGGAACTCTGGCCTCACGTTATCCAACAAGATATTAATTTATAAGGCTATCCTGCGCCCAATCTGGAGTTACAGTGTAGAATTGTGGGGAACGGCTAGTACTAGTAATGTGGAAATTATACAACGATTTCAGAACAAAGTAGAGGGGGTAATTGCCGAAGCGCTGTGGTTCACGCGGAATGATAAGATTCGATTATCTGGAGCTCCCGTCGGTTAATGAGATTGAAAAACAGCGCAATGTCAACTACCTGCAGAGGCTTGAGAATCATGTAAACCACTTTGCAATTAATCTACTCGATAACAGCAGAGACGTCCGACGGTTGAAACGAGCCCATGTACTCGACTTAGGGTCGGCGTAACAGTCTGGAATCTAACATCATCAAGTTTAGTGGTGTCATATTTAATTTTTTGTTTCTTCTCTTTCTTTTTATTTTTTATTGGTTATTAATGTTTGTTTTGTAGACTATATGTTTGGTTTGTGATTTATGACTGAGCTTGAAATTTCATATTGGACTTGAAGTATACTTTTAACTATTTATTGCGTGTTACTTATTTTGGGAGTTTCTTAAGGACCTCCTTATCACGTGATTTTGTCAGGAAAGTTATGGCTCCGCAGGAAAGTCGATTGTAATTATAATTGTTATTGAGAAAAAAAAATATGCTGATTCCGTTTACAAAATTCACTGCTGTTATAATATTGTTGAATATAGGTTAAATGTTTATTCGTTAATTGCAACTTTTATGATACTAATAACATACTCGAAAATAGATTAAACTAATTTTATAATTAATTCCAACTAAACAGAAAAAGAATTATTCGTTTAAATGCATCTGCATCATTTTATTATTACAATGTTAGATCTATATAAAGATTGAAGATATTGAGACAAAAACAGTGGACCCTATCTACATTTATCGCATCAAGACACGTGTATCCCTTTTTATAATAAAAGGAGAGGTCTTTTCATCCCCACTATCATACTTTATTTTTCCCCTCTAAATATATTACTTTATGCCGATATATACATCCGTGGTTAATATTAGAAAAAAAAATACAAAGTGTAGCTAATAAAATAATTTATAAATATTTTAACATATTGAACGTCTTTCTTAGAAAAAAAACAAAATCATAGAATAAATCACTTTTAAAAACCATTCGTAAAAAAAGTTTTAGAAGGATTTTATGTCTGAAACATTTGTTATAATAATATTTTACTAGATAAAAGACTCTCTTAACCTATTTTATATGAAAAACTTTGTGATCATACCATTAAAATATTATTAACAAATCAATTATAATTTAATTTTATAGTTTCTTCTACAAAAATATTATTGCTGAAAAACATGATTTTTTATTCTTAACAATTTTTCATAAATATAATTCATGATAAGTTGCTTTCTATGAGAGTAATAATGTTAATTATTCGACTACTTGCTTATATGAACAAAATGGGTGTCATTTGTATAATTAAATATCAACTGCATTTCGTTAAGCACGGTATGCTTATCTATAACATTATATTTGGTTTACAATAAAGGACAATGAAAAACCACTTTGTTCCTCATTTTCACTAGTAAATGTGATACGTTGTTATTAAGAATTCTTTTTAAAACAGTATTAGAGTAAAGCATTCTTTATTCCAATTTTTAACCTAGTTGTTATAATGTACACTGATAACAGACGTATAACGAAATTGTATACAAGTATGGGAAGCGCATGTAGATTTATATTTACTCTACCTTCAATTCTTTCATTTAAATTTTTTGTTTTAAATATCATTTTTATTATTAAGAATTTGGATATATTGTACACTTATTTTACTAAGGAAGTGAGTCGGATGAAATGCTGTCTGAAAAAACGTTGCAACCTTGCCGGGAATTGAACTCAAGACCAGGTTACCACAAAGGCAGTATGCTAATCATTACCTACTTCAGTAAGTATCCCTAGTAAGCCTGCAATGGAAAGCTTTCTGTTCTTGGCAAAGACTGGTTTTTCATATCAGATCATTCGGTTGTGACACCTGAGATATCACAGTTACAAGAATTTACAAGAAATTGGAGGAGTTATTTTAAGAAGAAAAAAAAACATAATGACCGAGACCCGGCTGTTGGGCCAGGCTCCGGGAACAGCGTAGCCGGGCCCGGTGTTCCTAGCCTTAGCGGTTAGAAGCAGAGGCAAGATGAAAATAAGGAAAATATCCGGGACCGGTGAGCCGACCTGCCGTGCCGGACGTACTGACGGTAGGCCGGGAGGCTCATTAGAGTCGCAAGGACACTCCCCTGGGCTGAGTAATTCCTGATTCTTGAGCCGACTAAGGGAAACAGAAGAACAAACACAAAAAAAAAGTTACATGAATTTGTACGAGAAGTGCTTCTGTCGTGAGTATGTGTGTTGTGTTTGTAAAAGTGTCCAGAATTTATAGATCGACAATTGTTCTTGTATACAATTTTATTATTAAATCTCATATATAAGTTATGTAATGGTTTTGAATAACAATTCTTCCTCAATTTACAAAATATACATTTTTAACTCTTTAAATTAAATTTATTTTTGAAATCGTAATGTAAATATAACAATTTGCTTTAGAAACGCATTGCAGTGATTTAATAATCTCATTGTATATTACTATTTATTGAGCTTTAGAAAAAAATGGAATAAATAATTATTATATCAAGAAAGGATTTTCAAATTTGTATTAATGAAAAATTTTTTAAATCTTAAATTTAATTTGCAGAAACCATAGAAATACTTTTTTATTATATGTAGGATGAATTAGAATAATCGCTGTACAAAAAAAAAATCACTATAAAAAAAAAACACAATTGTGAAATAATTTTTTCTAAAAATTTTAAAAATAAATTAGTAAAATGATTTTTCAGATCATGCCAACGAATAATGTTTTATATTCTTTAATAAAAAAAAAAAAAACGAAATCTATATTAAAGTTCAGTATGATTTTTGCCCTTATTTTTTATATAAACTTTGATACGCAACACTGATTTTCCTTGACACTCGGTTATATGAGATATTTAAAACAGCAAACTACAGGGTAAATTTTTTCAAAATAGTGTTATAAATTTTACCGACTAAAGTATGAATTTGAATGGATTAACAAGGAAGTGAGATGAATGAAATACTATATTGTACGCTGCATTGTTGCCGGGGATCGAACTCAAGATCAGATAAACACAAAATATTCCAATACTTTTAAATAGTATTGGAGTAACATATAGGTATCACATACTTTTAAATAGATTCCATTTTGGAACTTGAAAACATAACATTGCATTTGGTAAATTTACGAAATTTCGTAGACAATATCGAAATATTTATAACGAACTTATTAGAATATTTCTATACGTTCTTGAGGAACAGATTAAAAAAAGTTAAAAACCATTAAAAAAAATTAATAAATAAATAGAGGGATTACGAAGCGTTTTCGTATAATTTTTTACAAAACAGATTTGCATTTTATACTTCCCCTTAATAATTACCGAATTTATTCAATTTATTTACTTACATTTTGTAGATGTAATATGATTACCAATAACTAAATACATCATTAAATAATTATTTATTTATTTAACAGTTATACAAAAGATTGCTCTTTACTTTATTTGACATTCAGTAAATGTTTCACCTTAATTAAATAACTAATACGTATAGTAGATACAGAACTAAGAATACGTACTGGTTTTAATTATTCATTTGCTGTGGCTAGTGAGCGGTTGTTGACAAAACTTTACAACATGAGATAACCTATCATTAAATATATCGATGGTCGGGTCTAATCTATCGACGAGAAACGAAATCCTTAAGGGGTAAAACGTAAAATGATAGAAACATAGTATTAGTTCTCGGAATAACAAATAACATATCGGGTGTAGGTTTATTTGGAGGCAGAAAGAAACAAACACGCTCCAGCAGCGCCGAAAGCTCCACCAAGTAATTCATAAATTTATAAAGAAGTACCACCGAGGCGATTTCCCGTTAATTTTAAGGATTCCTTGTCAAATATTTTCTCTCTGATTCTGAGTGTGATATCCCAACATTTTTAAATTTCTTATAATATATGAATCTTAGAAATTTATTCCGCTCAATCTCGATTGAATCCGCGTACGTCTGTCGGGATGATGTATATAAATTATGGTTTATTTCGGTTTTTTATAAATTCGTTGTTTCAGTAATTTATATAATTTATTGACCGATTAAATTATAAGCCGGATTAAACAACGAAACGAAATTTAAGATATTAGAAAATAATATACATTTTAATCCATCTGCTTTAAAGCCATATAAATTATTAAAAAATTCGTCTAGATATTTTTTCATTATAAAAAAAAGAAAGAAATGGAAAATTGAAAGAAAAGTTAGCGAGACAAAGAAAGAAATAAAAGAAAAGGGGGTATTATTATACATAGTAATGAGAACTGGATGTGAAAGACAATACTAATACGACAATGGTGATGTTTATTTCAACCGAGCTGCTGGTCGAGTAGAGGTAAAAAGAGAAGGTCCCATTGTTTTTCTAAATGTTCTTAGAAGGAACCTTAATGAGGGATGAAATGAAGGAGAAATGAAAAGGAGAAGGGGTGGAAAGCGGAGAATAATTTAGACAGAAGGGTAGAAGTTTGGAGATAAAGGGCGGTAGAAGGACAGGACAAGACGGGAAAGCAGAAGGCGAGGGACGCATAAGAAGGGCAAGTTTTGTATTGATTTTGGGGATTTGGGGGTATAAAATGGGGGAGGGGTTAGAGAGAGAAAGGCCGGGGCAAGGGTCCGGTTGGCCGCGGGCAGGCGCACCTCCTGACCACAGCTCTCCCTCTACCTCCTCCATCACGATCTATCCCCCCCGCCTACCGAACAAAATGATTAATGAACCTCCCCCGGGGCACTTAACATCTTGCCCCGAAATTCGTCTTCAATTCAAGCACTTTGCAATAACTTCAAATGTTCGTTCATTTATGCAAATGAAATTCGTGTTCTGTTTACAACAAAACCAAACAACCAAGAATACTCGATCTATCTACGAAGAGAAGACTATATATCTATTTGAGATATGAATAACTAATATACTAAATTGAAAAACGGATTTATATTGGCTGTAAATCATCTTAAACAATTAAATTCTTTTTTATGAAAATTATATAAATTAAATTAACTAATCATAAAATAATTATTTATAACCGACTTTTATACGAAAGAATAAATTAAATTCCGATATAACTATCTGAAAATAATGATAAAACTAAAAAAAAAAACCTTTTTTAATTAAATTCCGAAATTTATAAAAGAGATTTAAAGTATCGAGTATCGATTTGATCTTCTATTCGGCTTTTAGTAAAATGTATTAAGCACAGATAATACATTTAGTATTGTAAACCTGAACAAGTCTACAGTTAGCTATTATCATACCGTTAAAGTAACAAAGGTTCATTATCCCCTCATGTTACCTACAGGTCTGACAAACCATTCCATCCGAAGGAGTCCAACAAAGCTTCTTCAAGCAGTAGATACGTACTTCACTTACAATCCCGAAGAAATTAGGTATTTGTACTCAGAACTGAAGCACTTCTCATTAGGATCGATGATTTTGTTTGGACCGCTCAATTAATTTCACTACTGTTTTAGAATAAGAGACCTGGCTTTACTGGATAAATCCCTCAAATATGAGGTAGGCTATTTTTGTGGTCATCAGGTAACAATTATTTTTTATTGGAAAAGTCTGTAGGAAGAGACGTCCCAATCAAACCGTTCAAATAGCATTAACAGAATATGAAGGGTAATAATAGATCCGCACATCCTAATCATTAATCCGTTGAACGTTTATCAAAAATATACAAAAAATACAATAGAGAAAATTACGATGGTGAAGAACCTAAACAAAAAGTGGTTGCAAAATTGGACAAAATACTTCTTCTGAAAGATATCTCAGTTATTTCAGGACTTTCCAGCTATTTATTACGGAATGGTGAATTCTGGAATATTATTTCCAAAAGTTATATTCCAGATATATTTGTGATATCTGGAATATATACGGTAAATATATCTTAAATATCTATCATGCCCTCAATCCCTTGAAAGATCCCATTATCTGAAGCAACAAATTTCTTATCGACTATTTCATAAGACAAATGATAGATGTGTTGGACATATCCAGTAAAAACTGATTTTCCTTGTATTACCAAAAGAGAGGCGTAATTTTGTTAGGAAATATCCTCGCCATTCTCAGAATTGTGTGGCTGATGAAAGTATCCAAATAATATATGTAAACTGTAAAATCAACCCAAACGTTTTACATAACAATCCTCTTTCTAAAAATACTGGAGTCACTCATGTTCAGGCTTAGGTTTTCCTAAGGAAAACGCTCTTCCATCCCAGGGGTTTTTGACATTTGGATTTATTGGACTTAGTTATAAAATGTTCAACCTAAATTTTTATTAAATAGTAAGAAATTCCTTTACACTTCATAGATTACTTATTAAGCAATCAATTAAAATAAAAAATTTCTACATTTCATCATTGCCTGTTCCATTCAAAATTATGTGCTTAAAATCCTTTCCTCAATGCATCATTCGGGTTAAACCTGTTGTTAAAAAAGCAGGTTTTGGTATTCCATTTCTTATTCTTGAAAAAATGTCCTTTTGTTACTAAACTTTACAATTAAAGTTTTTACTTAAGTTATTAATAAATAAATGTGTGTTTAACTTCTAATAAAAGCTTCTTTTTCAGTTATCGAAAATTTTCGAAGATGGAGGGCGACTTACATTAGGCAAACATGCGTGGCAGATTTGAACTGATGTACAAAATTTTAACTCATAAGATAATTTATAAAGCATGATAACAATGAAATCAACAGCCGTTATCTATAAACCAAAATATCCTTAAATATTTCAGTTCCACTTCGAAAAATAGATTTTAAATGTTTAAAAAATATAGATTAAATTTTGAAACATTTTTTTTTTTTTGTCTTCAATCATTTGACTGGTTTGATGCAGCTCTCCAAGATTCCCTATCTAGTGCTAGTCGTTTCATTTCAGTATACCCTCTACATCCTACATCCCTAACAATTTGTTTTACATATTCCAAACGTGGCCTGCCTACACAATTTTTCCCTTCTACCTGTCCTTCCAATATTAAAGCGACTATTCCAGGATGCCTTACTATGTGGTCTATAAGTCTGTCTCTTCTTTTAACTATATTTTTCCAAATGCTTCTTTCTTCATCTATTTGTCGCAATACCTTTTCATTTGAAACAATATTTATTTTATTTTTTTTATTCATGATAAAGACAATAAATTGCAAAATAGTGTTAATACATGGTTTTTTTAATACTTGGTAACTTCAGCCATTCAGTGAGGATAAAAAAAGTACAGAAAAATTACACAAGTGTTTTCACTTTTGTAATTTTATATAAAAAAATTTCTTATCTAAAAGTCCAATTGAATGTTATTAGTGTTAAATTAACTTTTAGTATTATTACATATAAATAAATTAAACTGTTTTTTTAACGAGAAAAAAAAACATTTTATATCTAAACTGGAATAACTTTTCCACCTGTTACAGGGTAAAAGTAAGAGACGCAATGATTAACTATGGTGTAGAATTAGTCTCTGTATTAATATAAATTGTTAGACAGTAGGGCACACCAATTACTTAATATCAACTATAATGGTCATGTAAGGAACCCGTAGTGTACGAATTACCTCGGTGACAACAGTTAAGTAAAGACTTTAAGAGGTGGAGTAAACTTACCGTACACGCATTCACACGTACGTACACTGTCACGCAAATTATATTAAATAAGTAAGCTAAGAAATGGAGAGTAGAATACGTTAATAAAACAATAGAAAGAAAATTAAAATAGAAAACGTAATTATTAATTTTGACAATTTAAAGATCAAATGAAAACGTCTGAAATTTTACTACATATTATAAAATATTATGTTTAAAATACTTTTATTGAACAATATTATTGAACGGTTATACACAATTTAAATTTACCAAAAAAAAAAACAATTAATTTTAAAATGGAACTTTTTAAAAATAATTACAAGTGTAAAACGAGTTGTTACTTAATTTGTCAATGGAAAAGCCATTATTAAAAAAAAGAAATGAAGCATATCATACCAGGCTAACAAGAAAAAGTAAGAAATGAAGTAGTTTTTTATTACCTTTTTTTTTAACCGCCTGTTACATAAAAGTTATCGTTACTCTCAGAGAATGCAATGCCGAATAGTGAGCCTACTATATCTCAGTTTTAGACCAAAATATATAAACTACTTAATTTTTCTCTCATTTATAAAAATAACTACAGTTCCCGATTTCTTTTTTAAAGAGCGATTCAAGTGATTTTTTCAGCTAAACCTTTTTTACACAACTGCCCATAAAGGAGTGTAATATTTTTAGAGTGTATATATATATATATGTATGTTTAATCCACCATAGCAGCTCAACGGCTGAACCGATTTAGATGTATCACCATGCGCTGGATCTCTTCCGTTACCGGAAATATCATAGGCTATATAAATATATATATATATATATATATATATATATATTTAAATAAATTAAAAAAAGTGAATAAATTATCAGATGAATGAGTCGTTTTTGAATAACTTGAATCTTAACGCTTTAATCTAAAAGATTTGGAAACATTTTATCTCAAACGTGTAAAGTTGTTTTACTAGTGTTTTTACACGACTGCCCAAAAAGGAGTATAATATATTTAGGGTGTATGTACGTATATTTGTTCCACCGTACCAGCTCAACAGCTAAACCTATTTAGATGTATGACTTATGATATACTTAGATGTATGAAACCGCGTTGGAATCCTTACGTTACCGGGAGTGCCAAAAGCTATATGAATATATATATATATCTTTTAATAAATTTAAAAAAACTTGAAAAAATTGTACTACATACAAAATTGTTGCCCGCACGCTCTTTATTACCTATATTCGTAATTATTCTATATTAAAGTGCAATTTTTGTTAGCAATATTTATTTTTGGCAATAGGGGTTTTTAATTTTTTTTTATATATGAAATTAGTAACTATTCAGAAAAATTTGTCATATTTATTGATTTCTACAATGATGATATAACTACATAAATTATTGACTTACAGACTAATTTTCTATTATTGAATAATATATGTAATTTAATATAATTTTCAGTATATACAGACTAATATCGACTAAGCGTTAATGAACGTTTTTGTCAATAATTTAACAATAAAAGAAATTGATTATTTAAATCTAGTCTATATTATTTATCCATTTATGTAATACCAGATTACAGAGTAACAGCACAGTGATATGATATCAACAGTACGCTGTAGAAATGCCAAGGCACCTGTGCGTAGTCTGGAGTGTAAGTGTAAATGAGAAATACAAGGGCAACTCTGCTCATAAGAGGGTGGTTTGCTGTGGTGAACCGTTCTCGATGATTGACCGGAGACCCCTTGAGTTCGGAGAAAATTTTTAAGACCGGAGACCTGGCTAGATCCCCTCCTTGGAGGGGAACTGGTTTGAGGCTAGGCACAAAGAAAAGGCCGAATCCCGGCCTACTGAATGAGCGACCCCTGCAGGGCACGAAGTCGCCGGTGTTCCTGTGGGATCCCAGGAGGTAGAGGCCAAGCAACCACTGAGGATGCGCAATGTGTAACTGCTGGACCATCCTCAGTGGTCTTGGGAAAAAAAATGTAAATATACTGATAAATTTGTAGTCTTGAACAAATTCAGGCCGACCACTACTGAGACCTACGGTTAATTGAATCCTAACCACCAAAATACCGACCAATAGTATAACCACCAAAGAATACCGACTAAGTAGAGAGTTAAAACTCTCAACTTAGCTGAAAATCAGCTGATTTTGCGATGGCGCGTTTAACCACCAGACTAACCCAGCGAGTTAGTTATATATATATATATATATATAAACATATATCATTTTAAACAAAACCTGTAGAGAATTTGATTCTTAGTAAAATGGTATGTTATACTAAACAACCCTGTTGAAACGAAAAGCCACTAAAAGCATTCTTCCTCGTTTTTAAGTTGGTTTAACTGACTATCTATTCTTTTCTAAAATATTTGTTTCTTTTGTTCTGCAATATTGAACATTTTTTTCGTTTCTTACATTTGTCAAATTTTCATGTTTCGTTTTTAATAAATGTCAAAATTCAAAATTTATGAACGTTATTTAAAAAAAAACTTTACTCAAAATCAAATTCTTTACAAATTTTATTTAAAACCTCAATGTGTTTGTTTTCCATTTAACAAATCTATTTTACGCTAAACATAAAATAGTGAGTTTTTCAACCCGAATCTTTTGTCTTTTACTCCGGATTTCTCGAAAACTACTAAAAATACAATTCTGGAGTCTATATTTTTTTCCTATTTTTCAGGTCATATTTCATATAAAACCATTAGATTTATCCATTCATTTAGCATCCAAGAATTACTGTCTGGCTTAAGTTTACCAAACACTGTATAAAATTCCCAAGCAGAGAAATTTACCGAATAATCGCTAATTTTTCATTAACTGAAGATTAAGATTAATTTTTTTTATCAACCGACTTTATTTTTTTATTAACTGATTTTTTTTTAATTAAAAAAGGTTTTTTTAAAATTATTGATATATTTTGAACTATAATGTGATAGTGAGTAATCTGACAGAAGTAATTATCTACATAACCACAGTCATTCCCAAGAATATCAAACTGCGCCAGGTCGAAAAAGAAAATTAAAACCTATATACTTTGGTATTTTCTTCTTTGTTGAGGAAAACTATGCTCGTGTATTAAATACAACTCTGTAAGTCGATAATAATTTTTTAGATGTTTATTTTTAAACGTATTTTACTAATAATTATTTTAAACATTATTAATAAAATTATTAAAACTTAATTAATTTTATTTATAAGAGGTAAAGTTTAAAATTTTTTATTACCGTTGACAGTTATTTCTAAAATGTTAAAAATATATAATGAAAAATTATTACCATTTGTTAATTTTTACTTTCAAGTCTATAGCTTTCCCCAAAAAAACCGAACGGAAATTATATGAATGTTAATATTCGAGTGTACGTATGATTGGTGTTTGCCTGTAAATCACATTATATCTATAACTACTGTACCGATTTTGACCAAACTGCGTCAGATTACTTCTTTATACGGGGCACTGATGCCATTTAAACTTTCAACTTAAAAGGTCAAGGAAATGAAGCTGTAGTATAAGCTCAGCCTCAGCATCTCGAAATTTCACCTGATTAAGATCATATTTCTCATAGACACACCTGTTAACAATTAAAAAATAAAAATATTTGCAAAAAAATAAGTTTTTTGGAAAATAAGTTCCCCACCCCCAAAAATAGTGTTGCAGTAGTTTGTAGTGACGTCACAGGTGAGAGATAGAATTAAATAAATGAATAATATATAATGTGTAAAAACAGTAACTCACTCTGGCTGGGTCTTGAACCGATTGTTCGGTTGACTCCAAACCTGGTGCGTTAAGCCTCGCGGCTAGGCCAGTCTGCCGACTGTACAAGCAAACTTTTTTCTATGAAGTTGTAAAATAACATTAGTTTAGTTAGTTCCGACTGTCGCCACTAGTACCGCCACACCCCTGTGAATGAAATACGGTATGCACGCGCGCTTTAATTAGAATCATTGAATTAAATAAACGAAAAAGAATTATATTTAAATAAAATGCTAAATATTTTAAATTAAGGTGTGTGTAAGCCGTGGATCAGTAATAATCCACAGTTTTAGCACTTTCCCGGGAAAGTCCTAAAACTGTAAGCTTTTTTTTTATATTTAGTATTCAATAAAACATTGAAGTAATTATTAAAAAATTTATTAAATTCCTGAAAACATTTTTAAGAAATTTTTTGTAAAATTTTATTCGTAAACGGTTCAAGTATTTTTTGATAATTTTATTATAATTACCTCCATTTTACATACTTTTTTATATACTTAATTAATATAAATAAATAAATATGAAATTAATTTTCCTTTTAATAATAGAAAAATCTTACTTCACCATTGAATTTTATTTATTATTCTTACTATTATCAGAAAGTTATATCTAAAATAGACATTAATTATTGTAAAGTAGAATATTAAACAAAATGAAGTTTATAAAGAAGAAAGTAGACAGGTAATGAATGAAATAAGATGGTAGTAAAAAAGTATGTAAACGACGAAAAATTTATATTTAAGTAAATTTTTTACTAAGTATATGTATATATATATATACCTTAGAAGACAGAAAGTGAGCAATACATTGCAAGCGTGAGGGGAAGAGACTATAATGATCAAAGAGTAGGTCTTCGTCAGAAGCAAGTTCAAAGTGCATGCACACACACAAATGCATACACTACTAGCTCACTCCAAGGAAGTCCGGTCACAGTAAGGTTGAGGGCCTTCCTTCTACTATATGTTAAGGAGAAGAGAAACCGACCGCATTGTGCACCGGTTTTCTTCTGAAGAAACCCATTACGAGATAGTGAATGGAATCAGGACGACAAATTCTCTTTCTCAACCCCTCATCACCTCTCTTTATATACCTGACAGATCCCCCTTCACACTCCTTCTTTGTCTATCTCATTGCTCTTTCTTATACTGTACTCACATAACCAATTATAAGGTTCAAACGATTTCGACCTACAGGCCTATTCTATCTACAAAGCTCTCTTTACTTTACGCTACACGTATATAATAGAAGGTAAATCTACTACCAAACTGTCTATTACAAGATTATTATGTATAGATTACATAATAACTAAAAAAATTTTAAATTAAATAAACCCTACAAAACAGTAATATAATCTATTTCCTTTTTTTTTGAAGCTATCCGACCAATTATAAACAGACCGATGACAGATGAAATATTTTAGTTTTTGAGAAATACCTAGCCTTACTGGGATTTGAATGCAGGACTTATCGGACGAAAAGTGTAAGTAAATTACTTTTAAAAATATTGACTAAAATATTTTTAAAAAAATATTTTTTAATTTATCTTTAAATTTCGATTTTCTGAAGTAAAAATAAATGTAAAAAATGCTAACCAATATTCTGAAGTAGTAACTGTTTTTTTTTTAACTTTATTTTATAATTTTTTTTCTTACTTTATTTTATACAGATTTTATTTAAAACGTAAATACCCCTTCAAAAAATGAATTGCTGGTCATAAGAAAATATAACGCGTTTCATAAGAAATGCAAAATGTGAAAAACGTTTTTTTAATAAAAAGAAAAGAAAATTCTACAAAATCAGGTGAACAATCAACTACGATAACTGAACAAAAGATAAGTGAAGAATAATATTAGCAATTTGATAGATAAGCATCTAAGGAATGAGCCTCTATGTAACATTGTTTTATTTTAATACACGAAAAATTATGAAAGGGGTCTAAAACTCGCTCTGATTCACCACTACATTAAACTGTAACTGCAAGAAATTAGAATGAAATAGCTGGCAAAGATAAATTCAGTTGTTGGTTATACATACAATTCAAAACATCGTGCACTTTTCTTATTATAAAATTATTTTTAAAATCGGTAATTAATCTTTTCTAATGCATCTTTTTAATTATTTTGCAATTTTTTATGCGAGTGATAAAAACACTATTTTTAAAAAAATCAATATATAACTAAATCAATTTTTGGTCCCAAAATAATTTTTAGCTTCCAATTTTTACAAATTTATACCTTCAGAATTAAAGAAATTAATCTTTGAAATAGATCAATTTGTTAAATAGTAAGATTTTAATATAGATAAAAAAATAATTAAATATAGAATTGAGAATTTTCCGCTTTTCAATGTTTGTTAAACAAACGTCAATATAAAATGAAATACAAGTTTTCTTATAAATTTTTCTTTAAATTATCATTTTTTCTTATGGCTATGAAAACATATGAGGTAAAATGGCACTGTACAAAGTTTACTTGAAAGTAATCATGTTTACTATATTATCAGTTCTTTTGACGAACAGAGTAAACTACAGGGTGTCCCATATAAAACGCAACCCAACCTTATATTGGTAGGTATTGAAATAATAAAAAGGCATGTGTAAATGTAAATGTAATTTTTATTATTACCATCCATTACCTTACATTTTGAGTAAATTTTGGAAGTGGCCGCCATCTTCTTGAATACAAGCATCAATTCTTTTTACAGCGTTTCTTGCAACTTTTTTCAAAGTTTGTGGCTGGATATTTAATACAGCTTGTTCAATATTGCCTTTCAATCGTTCAAGTGTTCGTGGTTTATTGCTGTAGGCTTTTTCTTTGAGGTAACCCCGTAGAAAAAAATCCGCCACAGTCAAATCTGGAGATCTTGGTGGCCACAAGCCTCGACCGATAACACGATTACCAAAGAATTCCTCGACGAAATCAGAAGTTGAACCAGCGTAGTGCGATGTCGCACCGTCATGTTGTAGCCGGCAGTGTCTGTCTTCCTCTTCCAAGAGTGCGATGAACTGAAATAAGATATCCTGATATCGTTGTACATTAATGGTGTACACGAAAAAAATAGGACCGATTATTTTCTTCCACGATATCGCGCACCATACGCCCGACTTCTGCGGGTGTAATTGTTTTTCGTGATAAACGTGGGAATTTTCAGCGCTCCAAATTCTACTGTTTTGGCTGTTTACGTAGCCATCCAAATGAAACCGTGCTTCATCTGTGAAAAATAACGAATCCATAACGTTAATTCCCTCACGCAGAAATCGACGGAACCGTTGACAATATTGTAGCAGTTTTTCTTTGTCGGGCTCGAGAAGTTGATGAACCGTTTAAATGCGATAAGGTCGTAATTGTAATTGTTTGGTCGCCCGATGAACAGTTGATTTAGACAAATTAATTTCAGTAGAAAAACGTCTGATCGATTTGCGTTTTATATGGGACACTCTGTAGTTGTTAAGCTAAATGTTATTTGCGTTCAGAAGATTTGATGTGCTAGTATATTGGATTTAATGAAGAAAGAAAAGGACACCACTTCACTCCTCACTTTCTATAATAAAAATTATATAACTTAATATTAAAACTTTGTAAATAAATAATAAGGTAAATTGTACTTATAAATTACTATTTTAATTTTGACAAAAATCAAGAACAGATTTCTAAAATTTCATATTTTTATATGAAAAATAATAGTATTTCAAAAACGAAATGAGAGAACATTAATTATAAAATAATATGAACATTTTTTTTTTTTAAATTATTAAACCTGTTTTTTATTATAACGGTGGACTAAAAATTTCCGTTGCATACACATTTAAATTCTGTAACATTTGGGAACTCTATTTTTCTGTTAATATTAATCAGCTAATATAACTTTTCTTCAAAAGTTCATCGGTTCATTTTTACATCTTCATAAGTAGGAACTTATCATTGTCCAAAGAAACTTACACCTGTCATTCTCCAATAAACTTTCGATATACAATATGATTATAAAACCGGTTTGGACATACAGCCTTCAGCTAAATGGACGACGTGTAAAAGTTACGTTGTGATCATACAACGTTTTCAGAACAAGTTGGCGAGATTCATGGCAGAAGCACCGCGATTCGCTCGGAATGACGAGATTCTCGATTATCTTGGATTGCCTTATGTTCGTGATGAGATAAAACGATTCCGTTTAAGTTACAGACAGTGATTAGACAGTTATATAAACTTTCTAGCGGCTAATTTGCTAGACAACAGTGAAGATGTTCGGTGAGTGAAACGCCAATACGTGCTTGATTTGGGATATCTGAGTGACATTTGAACCGGTTCAGTATCAGACATGTGATAAATCTTTACTATGCCTGAGTGAGGAGGCCAGTGCCCTGTTTCTTTCCATAAACTTGTTATGCTATTATTTTTTTTATCTGTATTTATTTTTTAATGATGTTGTGGATTCTTTTCCGGTCTGGTTTTTCACTAGTCTATTGTGATCTCTTGAATCTTTGTGATAACAATTAATGCAAGTGTTTTATTTATATAGACGTTTTATGTATATGTAGTTTAATTATGTATGTAAGCTTTGCTGAGGATGTTTGCTACAAAACCTCTCTTTACGCGCTTTTTATAACGCAATTTACTTGTAACTAAATTTATATTTTAGTTTATTTTATATTTAAATGGAACCGAGTGTAGTAGATTTAACGTCACATTATTATTTAATTTGTGAGACACAAAAAAATAATTATATCTCAATTAAGAATAATAATGACGTTAAATTACACAAAATACGAACGAGTTTTATGTTTAACATTGATGGTAAAATAATATTACATAAAAAATAAAAATTTTCTTTTTTCATTTTTTTATGGCAAATAATCCTCCATTAATCTTATTATGACACTTAGAGGAAGACCGGCAGTAAAAATATACATTCATAATTGGAGAAATAATTAATTTATAAGGAAATAAGTTTTGTTCGTTGTTATATAATCCAGAAACACTTCTTAAAGAAACTCATAATATTGTTTTCTAAGAATCAATTAAAATATCTTAAACAATATAATGGAATCCAATTGACATTAATCTCTATGCGTCATAAATTACAATAATCGGTTGGAAATTACTCTTCCAACCAACATAAAGTATGAAGTTATTTATGAACGTTTACTAAAACATTCGAAGAAATTGTTTTAATAAAAATAAAATAAATTTAATTATGTATGAATTATCAACTTATCAACTTCCAAAACTAAATAGAAAAAAATATTAATGAAAGAAAGAAATATTATTTCATCATTATCTTGAGTAATTTTATATTTCCAAATGATGTATATATATATATAATAATTGCTCAGTGTCAGGTGTACCAACATTTATTTAAAAAAATTAAATATTCCTATTTTTTATAAATAAAACTCAGTGTATAGCTATCCGATTTCGATATAAGTTAGGGAAACCATTACTACGAGGGATGTAGAGTTGTCACAGAAGAATTATGGTGTCCGAGGGTGTGTGTGTGTTTGAAAGAGAGAGAGAGAGATATTAAACAGAAAGTAAAAGAGTGCGTGGGTAGTAGTGGCTGTAGGGTACTAAAAGGAGGGGGTGTAATGACCTTTACTCAAGGGGTGGGTGGGTATCCGCAACATGGCTTCTCGTCGGTCCACTCCCCGGTTATACCCCACCCCATCACTGTTCGCTACTAAAGCATGCTGTGCCGTTGCTTTTTATTGACATTTCGCGATTGGCCGCTCGATGCAGCTCCGGCATGACTAATTGTTGTCCTGGCATTGTTGTCCTGCCTGATAAATGAATTCCCTCCCTCTATTTCTCCCTACTAAAACCACCCTTATATATATCTAAACCAAACCACCTCCTCTTTCCCCCTCACCGACCACCCTCTACAATATCCACAAATAGTCTGTCCGCCTGCTTTCGGGTTTTACTTACAGAAAAACAACCACGGTATATATATATATATATATTCATCCATCCTAATCCACAACCTACAATCAGCCCAGGTTTTCCTTCAATAATCCACCTCCCATTTACAGGCACCTCGCGTAGTGTATCTTCCTTTCTATTCCGCTATCTATCATTGTATAGCCATCGGTCCTTGTGTTTGTGAACGCTTGCTAGTCGTGCGGGTCAGGTGCAGCAGGAAAATAATTTTTTACTTTCATTAATAAAATGTCAAAAAGATGTTCATTCAATTATTAATTGTAATTCAGAGTTCTTTTCATCTGAAGTTATATATCTTTTCAATTTATTATTATTTTTTTTTTAATATAAATATAATTTACTATTTTCATTATTATAAGTTTTTTTACTTGGCTTTTTCTGTTTTTAATATATGCTAAAACCAGACTCTCAGATTTTGTATAAATCATAACTGAAATAAAAAAAATAAGTGTTAAATATTAATTATTTTACATATAAAAAATAGAAAACTAACATGATACTTAATAAGGACACTTCACGAAACAATTTAGCCGTTTTCAAAAATAAGTATACCCTATCTCGCTTACCAAAGAAAGTACGAAATCAGCTGGTTTCTCAGCGTGAAAAACTAGGTTATGATGACCCTATTAATTGTAAGTTCATCAGAATGAATTATCAATATTACTACAATAAATGATTGGAGTAAAGATTAATAATTTTTACTTTCAAACGAAGCACCTCTGATTGGTACCTAATGTACATCAAAATCTTGATGAAAAAAAGATATTTTTAATCAGCAAGAAAAATTCAGACAGATAAAATAAAGAAATAAAAAATATCATGGACTCCTGTTTATTGTGAAAAAGTATATAAATAATAATTATACAGTGAATTTACTACGTATGGAAAATACGTAGATACTTAAAAAAAATACTTAAAGAAAACTACGTTTTTTTAAGTTACTTATAAAAATAAATTATAATTCTATATAAAAACAATTAATAAAATAATACTGAAAGGTTAAAATTTATTCAAAAAAATTTCTTCAAACGGAGATCTAACGTGTAATAATTCAAAAAAGACGAAAATAAACAAATACGTTATTTGATTTCCACACAATTATGTATTATATTTAAAGACAATCAATTCTATTTGTATCACCTGAGGAGGGATCTGTGTACCGACACAGCAGTTGTGATTTTTAAATAATTTTTTTTT
The DNA here is from genome assembly GCF_047948215.1 of Lycorma delicatula. NCBI lineage: Eukaryota > Metazoa > Arthropoda > Insecta > Hemiptera > Fulgoridae > Lycorma > Lycorma delicatula. The sequence continues at coordinate 98,956,145 of NC_134464.1, read as the reverse complement.
TAAAAATAACACTTGTTTTTTTTCTTTTGTTATGATGGATTGATTATCAAGTAACTGCCTTCATCCATCGGTTATAATTACGTAACATTCGTTTGCATGTAATTAACCTGCAATGAACGGTTTCAGAATGCAATAATAATTTTTAAATATATATAATTATAACTTCGAAAAATTTTCCCAGAATAAAAATTAACACCAATTAAGAAATTACCTGGACTGTAACTCTCATAAATTGTTAAATTTTAGTTAAAATCCATTGGTTTTGTATATAGTTGTTTTTTATAAAAAAAATGAATTAACAAATTTAGATATTTTTAGATTATTAAATTATAAATTAAAAAAAAAAAAAATTAAATAGAACAACAATTAAATCATAAATAATCTATAGATATACACAATATACTAATTACCATGAAGAGCTGAACTAATTTCAAGATAATGTTCTGCTAGTAAAAATTGAGAAAAAATATTAAAATCCGTAAACTCTATGCTTTTGAGTTAAGCTAACGGAAAAGCTTTGTTCTGATTACCACTCCAACGATAAAATTAAATTATACTGAACTTTTGGGGCAAATATCATGGAACCAAAATTGTGGCTTTATACGTTTTTTTTGACCCAAGTATTTTTTTTAATATATTAGTAAAATATTATAGAAAACAAGAGATAATGATGAGAATTTATAACACTACCAAACATTCGTGAGTTTCGTATAACTTCAGCCATCCAAGTAATTTAAGATCGAGGGGAGCGTTGTGTAAACAGTGATGGTGGAAAATTAGAATAATTCATGATGTTGTAATTGTAAGATTTTAATGCGTAATGTTTTTATTTTCATTTATTTTGAGGAATTGTTTTTTTTTTCTAGACTCTTCCACTGCAAAAAGATTATTTGCTTAAAAAAAAGCTGACAACCCAGTTTTTCTGATACACGGCTTACACAAAAATTAATTAAAAATATTTATCATTTTATTTAAATATTACATTTTTCGTTTATTCAATTCAATGATTCTAACTAAAGCGCGCACGCATACAGTATTTAATTCGGGCAAATGTGGCGGTACTAGCGACGACGGTCGGCACTAACTAAACTATTATAATTTCACAAAACTAATATAACGGTGAGTAAAATAAAATAACAATTATTAGTAGAATATTATATTTAATTTTTCTCCCGTAAAAAAATGGCATTAAAATGTTTCAAAGATTTCAAAAAAGGAGGTTTTCAAAATTTTAGTAAATGTTCAAGCCTTCGGCAACTTCAACCAAAATTTGTTAATTTCGATAATCCTTTCTTATTTATTCAGCTAATGCTCCGAAGTAAGTTTGTTTCAAATAACTTAGGAAGATTTCCAAAACTAAAAATTAATTACCATGTGCTATTTTAAAATATTTTCTTTTTTTATTCTTATGATATTTAGTACTGGATTCCTGTTAGATAATGGTATAAATTATCCTGCACATTGATATCAAAATATTTTACAGCTAAAATTCAAGAAAATTAATTTAAATCATTAAAACAAAATTAATTTCAGAATTTTAGAAAAGTCTATAGTTCTGGAGATACAGAATGATTTAGAGGCCAACACTGAACACAAGTACATATGAACATTAACATCCGGAAAATTTCCTTCCGGTTTTTTGTGTTCCTTAGGTGTCAAAACGTCAAGATCCGGTGAAAACTTCGTATGCCCAAACTGGACCGATTACAATCAGAAAAAATTTTTTTCTGAAAAAAGTCTGCTATAACGGTATCTAGACTGAAAAGTAAAATTATTAAACGAGATGCATAAAAAGGAAAAATTTATTATTTTTTTTCTTTTTAAAGGAATTTTATATATATATAATATATTTTTATACAATAGTTTATAAACATAATATATCCTATTAATTATATAGATGTTATTAGTTATTAGCTATTAGTTATATAGATGTCGATATTTAAAAAAAATAACCAAAATAAAGACCAAAATGTTTTTTTATTTAAATAAACCAGAAATTATATTTAATTTTTATATTTTAAAAGTGAGATGGTTATTTGAATGGGGGATCCTAATCTTCTGACCGAAAAAAATAGTTAGAAAAAACAAAAAGGGATCAACACAGCGAAGTAGTAGTAACAGCATTACATCAACAAACTAACCCTCATGATTTTTTTTTTCTACTGTATCCTACATCCTTGCAAATAGCCCCCTCATGTCCCGTGGGAATGAATTCCTTACATTTCCCTATTTACCACCTACTATACAGAAGAATACAATAAATGTACGTTATAAATGAACACAATTTTAAAATACGTTACTTTTCTTAAATATAATGAAAATGCAGTATATGATACATAATTAATTCAAAGACCACTGCTTAGATCGGATTTTATTATTAAAATTAAAGAGAATAATAATAACAATCCCAAAGATTGAATAAAAAATCGAAACTGAATATAAAAGCTACCGATTCTGAATTTCAATTCATAAGTTTTATCTTCTTTACTACAGATTTAATATTTAAATAATATTGATGACACCGGTTGAAAATGAAATTCGTTAATACACAGACTCTAGTAGTCTAAAAAGTACTGAGGCTTTTGCGAACGAGATAGTGTTAGCGAATTCTGACAAAAGTCAAAGAAGCCCGAAATGTAAGCAGTCATTACATCGCCAATTATCTAAACATTCATCACCAAACAGTGTTAAAGCGTTTGGAGAAAGCTGGCTACAAAAAGAAGCTCGACGTTTGGGTGCCAAATAATTTGCCTCGAAAATATTTTCTCGGTCAAATTTCTGTCTGCGAATCTCTACTGAAAAGTAACGAAATTGAGCCGTTTCTGAAGCGGTTGATCAAAATTGATGAAAAGCGGATAATCTATGATAACAATGTGCGAAAAAGGTCATGGTTGAAGAGAGGAGAAGCTCCATAGTCAGTGGCAAAGCCCACAATGACGTCCAAGAAGGTTACGCTGTGCGTTTGATCGGATCGGAAGAATGTCGTGCCTCACAAACTCCTGCCGCCGCGGCAAAACGATAAACTCAGATCTGTATTATCAAAAATTATCGCAAATCCACCTAGCAATTCAAAATTAACGGCTTGAACTGGTGAACATCAAGTGTGTCGTACACCACGCTGACAATGCCAGACCGCATACATTTTTAATTATCCGTCAGAAATTGAGAAAACTTTACTGGGTAGTTTTAATGCATCAAATAACCCGGACCTGGCCCTCAGACTATCATTGTTTCGGTCTTTTCAGAACTCACTGAATGGTGTAAAGTTAGTTTTAATAGAAAGAAGCCTGTGAAAATAACGAATTACAATTTTTTGACCAGGAACCACAAAAGTTCTATAGCGTCAGGATTATGGTGTTACCGGATAATTGGCAGAAGATCATAAAATATGGTACATATGTGGTCTCGTAATGTTATTCTCCAATAACAATAAATGTATTCTCAATTTTGGTCTTCAAAGGATCAATACTTTTTAGACAGCTTGAGAAATAAAATGTAACATTTTTTTGAATAATATTCTGAGTAAAAACTAATAAATTTTTACAAAGTAATACAAATTCTTTTCTTAAGTAAAGCGCATCGTGATGTAGGATTCGTAGATTATGTATAACAAATATTCGCCTGTAAGTCTTTATTATTATTATTTAAAGTTTAAAAATGTTACTTGACTGTTTAAGAAAAACACATCAAGAACGGCTAATAGAACTTCTTTGTTCCCGTATACCTATGACATTATCAAAGAACACTCTTAGAAATTAAAGGAGGATAAAAATCTTTTTTTAGATAATTTTGCAATTTTTAATGTTATTTTTGTAAATTAAAAAAAAAACAACATATTATATGACACGACTCATAAATAATATGGGTAAACCTAAATGATTAATGTTAATGACTACCTCCAAACGTAAAGAAAATAAAATTTTATCCATTTCTATCAAACCATGTAACAGAACTGTTTTCAAATAAATCGACACAATACTTCGGCGTGCGGGAAAGAACGTTATTACAATTTATTTTCCATTATTAACAAAATAACTGATCCAGTTGAAAGACCTATCAATTTATTTTAAATAAAATTAAAAAATCCTATTTTACAGAAATAATATTTTTCTATTGATTAGGTTTTAAATAATACTAATTAAAAATAATATTTAATAAACTTGAAGTATTTTCAGCATCTTCGTGTAATGTATACAAATAATATAAGCTTAAAATTTTTCATTAACACTTTTTAAATTGTTATTTATTTTGAAGTAAATTGTTAATTTATTTACTATTGTTTAACCTGTTGTTATATCTGTTATATTTATTATTTTTAATTACTAATGTAGACTTAAACCGTATTTATTTTTTGAATTTAATTCATTTTGACTTCCTTATAATAATAATATAATATTATATAATAAAATAATATTGTAGTCGCGAAAAATTTCGGTTTCAGATTTCAACGGAAATATCCATTTTGACCATCCCTGAATTCATTTTAACTAGTTCCGACGTGACGTCTGTACGTACGTATGTATCTCGCATAATTCAAAAACGATTAGCCTAGAATGTTGATATTTTGGATTTAGGACTGCCGTAACATCTAGTTTTGCACCTCCCATTTTGTTCGCAATTAATTGAACAAAAAATTTTTAAAAAAGTCCAAAATTCTCAAAAATTTGGATTTTGGAATTTTTTCTTAACTCCAATAATAAGCCCCTTAGTTGAGAGCTTTTCAACCTTATCGTTTATGGTAGTGTTATTTTCATTGGTTCCAGAGTTATAACCAAATAAAATTTTAATTAATGAAATAATTGTATCTTAGAAGGGAGAAGCACATCGGTTCGAATCTGACTTCATCTTTTTTTTAATTTAAATATATTAATTTGTTAACTTCTGGTTCAAAAAAAAAGTTTTACAATAAATAATAATAATAAAAAATAAAATATGCAAAAAAATCAGAAGTTATTAGTGAAATAAAATTTGATGTACTTTTCATTTAAAAAAATATGTATATGTAATTTAATAAGCGTACAAGGAAGTCATGTAAAGTCCACATCAGATTTTTTATTACCGTGTTAAAACGGTTTAACGTTTATATAACGGTTCTTCTTGATCATTCCAGGTATTTTTAGAGACAGTTCCTTTTTTAAATAATTGAGAAATTTACTCATTTTTAACATCATCTACGTAATTCATTACAATGTACCAATCAAAACAAAATGTATATTTATATAAAGAATGTTTTTATATCTTGGTTACACTATACTTATTTCTGGGGTGCTATATCATGTTTAGTTTTTACTTTTATTTATTTTTTAATCGAAATCATAATTATTAAAAATATTTAAAAATATATATATATTTAATTAGTTTACGAAAGGATTATTGCACTATTTAAAGATATTAGTGGCTGATATTGATTAAAACAAAGAACTACCGTTTACAAAATTTAAAATATTTGTTAGGTAATGTCTTAAGTTAACCTACTTAGCATTAATTTGAGTAGAGGCATAAGAATTTCTTACCTAATATTCTAATTAAAACACACAATAAGTAGCGTAAATACATAAACAGTAATTTAGTTATTTGAAGTAAAATAAACTTAAAATTTACGTCTGTATAATTACTTTCTATGAAAAATTGATTATATGCAAGAAATCAAAATGCTTATTCGTTGGAAAACAGTATATGAAATTACTATTATTTTTATATTATTATATTATTTTAATTACTAAAAATCATTTTTATTTTATTAAAAATTATTTTTATATGTAAAATATATTATTTTTTCACAAGTATATTTGAAAAATGCCAAGCCTTACAATCCGGAACCTAAAATTTAGATTTATTAAAAATCGTTTAATTAACAGAAATGCATTTCAAATTTTATTTATTTTAATAAATTGCGCTCATCTCAGTTAATATTTTTTTGTATAGATTTAAGAATTTATTTAAAAATTTCATTAATATTATTAAAGAAGCTTAAAAACTAATCTTTCAGATTAATTACTTAAAATTTAAATTATTTAATAATTAATTATTGAAGTAGATTTAAAAAATATATCGCTAAAAATTAGATAATATATATTTACTATTTAAATAATTCCAAAAAATATATTGTCAAACGTAATTGCTATTAAAATATCTTATAAATAAACAATTTTATTTCTTAAGTTTTTTTGTTTGTTTAACTTCCACTTTACATTTAGAGAAATAATAATTAGAAGAAGTACGTATAAAAAAAACTTAGATATCCAAAAAATTTATATAAGTAGTTATCGATACGCAATAACTAAATAAATAAATATACATTTTGTTAAACGCATTAAAAAAATGATTGTTTGTAAAATTAAAGATAAAATCGTGGGATATTAAATAATTTTAGTGTTAAACATTAGAAAAAAATAATGGGGTTTTACAGAACTTATATTTTTCTAATTTTAAATCTTTCAAATAAAATATCTCCATTCTTATAATAATAGTAATAATAATAATAATAATAACATTCCATTATTTTTATTTATTTTTATAATAATATATATTTTTTTATTTAGATAATTGAAGTACATTTTTTCAAGAATTATTCCACTTATTATAAGTGAGATATATATTTTTATTTATATTATAATGATTTTATTTTTTAAATCGTATAACTTTTAAATTTTTAAAGAAAAGTTAGAAGGTCGTAAAAAACAAAGAAGGTTTCACTTACGACATGAATAAGAAATAAAGTTAATAAACATGAAAGTAAGAGCTACATTAAACGATTATTTAAATATCATTTTAAAAATGTTTAAATTATTTGGATTAGGCCAGTGGGATTTTAATTGTTTAAGAAGTTTAGATTATATTTAAGAAAGTTTTCATTTTCGATTTAGATCCTGAAAGCGTTATTATGATATATTTTTTATTTATTAATTAAAATTATTTTTATATAATTAAAAATTATTATTTTTATATGTAATTATATTATTTTTTTATTTTTAAAAATACGGCAATTCTATACGGTATTCTATAAAATATAAATTTTAATATAATTTTTTTTCTTTTATGTAAAGAACATAGAAATTCTCTACTACCTAATTTTTTATACGTTTTTTTTATGTATTACTTTTAGTAATTTTTTTTATACTGTTTTATTTTTTATTTTTATATTTATTTTTCCTAATTCTGTGTCTACTAATCATGATTAATAACAATCAAAATGTGCCTAGTTTTTATTTTTTTTATCGTTCTTTAGGGATTTTTCTTTTTGATTTTAAAATACAAAAAGTTTAATATGGGATTTTTTAAAAACTTTTATATTTCTGTGAATAACAGGCAATTTTCGTAATATTAATGCGATGATTATATACCAGATTTTGAATGAAATGTTCTATTTTAGAAATTAATAATATCAACAAAAAAAAAGTTAACTTATTATTGCGCCTAAATAAACTTGATTGAATTTAAAACTTAAAACCTAAATAAAACTTATTGATTTTCGAATCAATAAGATTTCATTTTAAAAGAAATCAATTTAAACTTAAGTTAAATTCATTTTTACGTAGAAAAAAAATATATATATTAAAAAGTAAAACATAAAAAAGAATTTAAAATTTGAAATGTAAAAACTAAATTTGAAAATCTATTCAATATTTCTACGGTTATATCCATCCGTTATATCTTATTGGGTAATAATGTACGGTATTTTCAGTGAGAACTGAAATCCCTTTGGTAATCTTTAATTATATACAGTTATAATAATAACTGTATATACTCAAGAATAGTAATTCAATTATTGTAATAAAGAATATAGAAATCAGCCCACTATCGATTTAAAAACAAAAAAAAAACTGAAAATCCTACCGTACTCCTGTTTACCAACACTTTGTGCAAAATAGAACATTTTATCAGATTTTTACGATACATCAACAATCAATGAATGTACATAAAACAAGATTTATGTACAATAGATTGTATAAAACAATAATTTAATTGTTGTATAGTTATTAAAAAAATAGTTTTTATAAACTTATCGTTATGTATATTTAGTTTTTATATTACAACAAAAAAAAAAACCCGTAACCGAAATCCAACGAAATAACAAAATTTTGTGTTTTTATATAATATGTGTGCATAAAATGATGCTTTTATTTAAAATACAAAAATTATTTATTAGATAATAAAGAAAAATAAAATTAAAATTATCATTAAATTATTAAATGCGTAAAGAGACAGCTTAAGAAATATTCACAAAAATAAGAACCTATACTAAAATCTATAACTAGATAGATTTTTTATTTCTATAGATTTTCTCCGTTTAACAACATTATGATCAGTATTAAAGAAATTAATTTAAAATGGATAAACAATAAACAAGGAAACAATTAAATATAATAATATCAATTAAATAAAGAGAAAAAATAACAAAATTGGTGAATGTTTTTTTTGTATTTTTTTTTATCTTTTTGTATAGTGTTGGGTAATTTTGTGGTTATTAATTTGTTTATACCTTATTCATTTATATTTTTATAGTATATCTTTTATTTGTTTACTTTTATTCATTTTCATTTAATAATAATAAATATTTATCAATCTAAATACGCTTCTATTTTATAGTTTCATTTACCGTAAACGGCTTTCAAGCGTTCGCTTTATATTTTAACTTGGAAAATATTTTAATTGTTATTATGCAAGTATTAGAAAGGTACGTTTTACGTTACGAACTACACTATATATATATTTAATACCTTATTATCTATCAAACAAACAAAAAAAAATTACTTTTTTGGAAATGAACAATTTAAACAAAAATTATTTACAATAATGATACCCACAGTGACACGTCTACAAAAAAATCCGATTTGGGTAAATATGTATTCATTCAATATATATATATATATATATATTCAATATATATTCATTTTTGTAAGAATTTGTAACAATAAGAACTTCCCAATGAACAGATATGGAAACCGTCCCAAAATATATTCAAGTATACTTTTTACTCGACTACGGGCAAAGGAGTGATAATGTGTTTAATTATTATGAGTGTTTGTTCCCATCTGTAGCTTCTGAGATCTAACCAATTACAACCAACGTTTGGGTTCTATTGCTATAGGATCCAACCTATTACTATAGGCCATAAATCCGGAAGTAACATAGGCTATTTAAATTGTTGCGCTATACTGGGGGACAAAATTAAAATTTACGCTCTTTTTAAATTTTTATGGTATTCCATATGGTATTAAAGAAGACCTTATAAGAATTACATGGTGGTATTCAAAAACGGTTTAAGTCTGAATGTAATGAAAACAAATTATATAGTATTTCAATCAAAATATCTGCCAGGATTGTTATACGGCATAAAATATCACAATTTAAACTGTAATACAAATATAACTGTATATGCAGAACTATACCTCAAATAAATACGGTTAAGTATCTGGGAGTAATTTTACAAGTGAATCTGTCTTGGAAGGAATATATAAATAAAATAAAAAAAGAAATCGAATTATGTATACATACATTTTATTGCATAAAGAAATTTTGCACAAGAAGCTTACTGAACCTTTATAGAATCGGATTAATATACGGTATAACTTGTTGGTGAGGTATGTATTATTGTAGTATAAAGCCATTATTGGTAACACAAAAGAAATATATAATTAGAATAATTTCAAATAAAATAGATTTAGGGAATCTTTTCCATTTTTTAAAAAAACTTTACAAGATATTGCCCTTAAGATATATGTATGTTTTTAGAGTCCTAAAAACATTTTATAAAAGGTGTATTATGTATAGAGTAACAATAGATATGTAAAGAGTAATTTAAGTAGTCTGATAAATTTGTTACCTTTGTCAAAACTGGAACTGTACAGATATTTTTATTCATTTGTGTTTCCGAGGATATACAGTTTGTTACCTAATAATATAAATGATTCAAGAAATTTTAGAGAATATAATTCTGTGTTAATTGTATGGTTACTAGAAATGGAAAAAAATTAAACTTATTATTCTAATCTAATTACTGATGAAATTGTTAAAAGAAATTAGTAATTTAGTATTAGAATATTTGTAGACTGTTACTGTTATTTTTACAGTTACTAAGGGTGTATTCAGAATTTATTTTTCAACTTTATAAAATTTTATTGTAATGGTTACCCTGAACACGGATATGTCTATAGAGGATACCTAAATTTTCATACAAGTTACACGTTTTATGTTATACTGCAAAATTGTTTTATTGAATTTTCAGATACATTCGTTACACGCGTGTTATTCAATAACATTCAAATTTTTATTTAACTAGTACAACGTTTCTAAAAAACAAAATAAAAACTTATACCAGTATCGTATCTAGATAATTAGTATATTGAACAGTAAAGTTATGGGAACAACAAAAAATCGCTAAATAAAATAATTATAAAAACTAAAAACTACTAATTGTACACATTCGCCAAGAATAATTACGAAAAACGAACAAAAAATATTTAAACAAGCTTTTTTCTCTTTTTTAGGCATTTTTTTGGATATTGTAAGTTAGTCAGTGAAGTAAATTTGAATATTGCTTTTACATTGTATGTTGTAATCTGGTGCCTTGGTAGGCTATGAAATGGTGACTTTAATAGCCCCCACTTTGTTACGACTAACAGGCACCCGATTACAACATAAAATGTAGAAGTAAGATTAAATTTCACATCGCTAACTTATTGTATTCTGAAAGAAAGAAAAAGTTATTTAACTATTTTTTGTATGTTTTTCATAACTATTCTGGGTTTACGTGTACTATTATTAGGCGAGGTTTTTTCTTTTTCAATCATTATTTTATTTAATTATTAAATCTTTTAAAAATACAATGATTTATATAAAAATAAACTTTAATTTTGAAAAGATTCCGTTTAAAACTTTGTAAAATAATAATTATATATACTGTATAAAACTAGTTTGATTTTCAACCTAAACAGCAAATAAAACCATAACAACCAAACTTAAGCGTAATACCAACCAAAATTATTGAACCAGAAGTAGAAGCCTCAAGATGAATAGTTTGATTTTCTTATTTGGTTGAATTTGTGTTTATTATTTTCATTACCAATTATTATGATATAAATTAACTTTTGTATAATACACAATTACACATGCAAGTATAATTAAAATAAAACTTACGTCATTGCAATTATAAAATCCAGTCTTTCTTTAAGTCACTATAAAATACACAAAATAATAGTAAGTAGTAATTAAAATAAAAATTGTAAGAAATATTCTTCAATTTTAAACGAATCATATTTTTATCGCGTATATAAATTAAACAAAATTTTAAATTGAGAAATTTTGTTTAAAATATCAGTTCATATAGTTTTATATACCGCGATGATCAGATATATAGTAAATAAAAATTTGTCTTTTGCACTAAACAAGAAATATTATTATTATTAGATATTAACCCGATAAAGCATATAAGACAGAATGAATGTCTTGTGACCAAGTACGACCTATTTTCCCACTAACACCACTATCTACAAAAGGCTGTTAGAGCAAACGGGACGTTTGTGTATATTTTTTTTCTGAAGAGAAATCCCCACCCCTTTCACACCATATATTCATCTCGTTCCATTATATAAAACTTACCTGTACATCTATCTCACTCTTCTACCTGACTAGGAAACTTTTGATCCCCTCTCAATCGTACTTTCTCTTTTTATTTTACCCTTTATAGACCTACCTACAAACGTCCGACTCACCCTTTTGGCCCCGGAAGAGGAAGTGTTAAGCAAAAAGGGAATTATTGTTTACTACTGAAAGGGTTGTCCCTTAGGTTAAAAAAAAAATTAGAAATGGTATTAAGTATTCACTGTAGCATATATTATTTGAATATGAATAGACATGCTTACGGTAGTGAAGTTCCTGTATATATATATATATATATATATATATATATATCCTATATTTGTATTATCTTTATAGATATTCTATAAACAGTTATGTAACTCATTCTGAATAGAATTTCTACCTGGATAACTAATGTACAACTAAATGTGGCTTGTTATTCAGCGAGATGTACAATCAAAAAAATTGGTTTTTAGTTGATTACGATACACTTATTTCTCTTGTTTATATAATATATAACAGAAAAAATACTGTTATAGCCACAAAAAATAACCCTTATATATTTTTATATTTACATTTTAACATCCTTAAATCCAAAATTTATGAAAATCTCGGTTAAGAAATTTGTTCACGATATATCTTAATTATTTTAGGCGCAATTCTTTGTCATGGGGACGGCTTTGTTATCAATGTCTGATTGGTTGCTTGGTGTATGAATATTACTCAAAACATTCTTACAATTATATAATTCTGCAGCTACAGCTTTACTTTAATATAACCGATATAATTTATATCAGAGTTCTACGTTTGAAAAGAGTTGTACCTTTGAAAAGCGATTGAATTCTACGTAGTTGAATTTATGTGGAGTTAATGATAAAATAATACTGATCTTTTATATAAATGAATAAAACTGAAGGATTCATAATTTATCAGTGAATTTGTAGATGATTACATGATATTATTAAAACAATGATGAAATCTTTTTTAAATTAAAGAAATCCTTAACTTAAAACAATTTTAAAATTGCAATATATATTTTTGTTACGTTTAAAGATTTTTAAATATATATTAAATATTTCCTATTTTATTTATTTACGTACTTTGTCATGAGCGACTAGACTGCTTCAATGAACTTTCCCATTTTCATTTTATAACCTTTCAATTTTATTATGATAGGTGGCCTAAAAAATTATTGAGCGTTTTGCGCACGAGACAGCGTTAGCAGCGTATTCTAGTAAACGACGAGGAAGACCGGCAGTAAACAGTCATGACATAAAAATTCAAACCACCAGTTTTAAACCGTTCGGAGAAAGCTGCCTACAAAAAGTAGCTCGACGTTTCGGTGCCACATAATCTGACTCAGAAAAATTTACTCGATTGAATTTCTATCTGCGAATCTCTTCTGAAAACTACCAAAATTGCGCAATTTCTGAAATTTTTTATTACTAGTGAAGTTTATTACGTACAACAATCTGTAAAAAAGATTGTAGTCGAAGCGAGGAGAAGCTCCAGAATTAGTGGCGAAGCCCACACTGACGCCCAGGAAGGTTATGCCGTGCGTTTGGTGGCATTGGAGAGGTATAGTGCATGACGAGCTGCTATCGCCATGCAGAACGATGAATTTAGACCTGTATTGTCGACAGTTATCGTGATTGTAGCTAGAAATTCATAAGAAAAGGCCTGAACTGGTGAACAGAAAGTGAGCCTAATACTACTCTGACAAGGCTAAACCGCATATATCTTTTACGACCCGTCAGAAATTGAGAGAACTTGACTGAGAGAGTTTAATATACCCACCAAATAGCCCAGACCTGACACCGTCAGACTATCATTTATTTCGGTTTTTGCAGAACTACCTGAATGAAATTAAGTTAGTTTCAAAAGAGGCCTGTGTAAACCACGTGTCACAATATTTTAACCAGAAACCACAGAAATTCTATAGCGACGAGTTTATGGTGTTGCCGAAAAATAGCAGAAGTGATCGAAAAAAATCGTGCATGTGTAATGCCGTAATGTTATTTTCAAATAACAATAAATATATTCTCAATTTTGACTTCCAAAGGCTCAATATTTTTTGACAACCTGATATTTACTACATTACTAACTATTTTATAACATTCTTCTTACCACCCCGGAGTTTTTACTTTCTAAATTTCCTCTTGTAGTAGATTAACCAATAAACGAAACCAAGTATTTTTTTAATAAGAATTTTCTACAGGCTTCCGTTTTTCTTCACTTCATCCTAAAACCACTGTTAAGATTCATACTTCCTTTCCTCCTTTTATGTTGTAAAAATAAAATAAAACTATAACTGTCTAGTTTTTCTTACTCATTATAAATTACCTTTCTTTTTCCTAGCCTCCTACCGGAGGCTAGGAAAAACTACCGTTTAGATAATTCTTCAGAGGATGATATTTATGAGTGTAAATGAAGTGTAGTCTTGTACATTCTCAGTCCGACCATTCCTGAGATGTGTGGTTAATTGAAACCCAACCACCAAAGAACACCGGTACCCACGATCTAGTATTTATATCCATGTAAAAATAACTGGCTTTACTAGGACTTCAACGCTGTAACTCTCGACTTCCAAATCAGCTGATTTGGGAAGACGCGTTAACCACTAGACCAACCCGGTGGGTTCATTATAAATTACCTAAATTTGACTATATTCACGTGGCTCTATTAACAGCTGATATTTTATATGAATATTATAGCAATGAATCTAAGTCTACTGTTCAGTCTAGTACCAGCCACAGAGACTCAACATGTTTTACGATATCAGTATATAACTAATTAACATATAGCAATGTTATATGTATAAAGTAGAAATTTAAAGATAATAATAAAATATTATAAAATATAAACTAATTAGGAATGTTTATTTTATTGAATCAGCGAATAATTAATCTTAACCTAGGTAAACCAAAACGGAGGTTATTCAAACAACCACTTCATTTGAATTTTAACAATATATTTAATTTTTTAGCATTTTATTTAACTTTATTTTTTTTGCCTGATGTATTAATTCCACACATAAGCCTGTGGCTTGTCCGTAGGAATGTAGAAGTATAATTTTTTAGCCTATAAAACAAGCCTGACCGATAGTCGAACCCGGGACCTCCGGATGAAAGGCCGAGACGCTTTTATTCTGCTATGTAGATAGCGAAGGTAAATTTATTTTAATCTTTTACTAAACCCCATTTTAAAACCGTAAATTCTCTGGCTTTTTAGCTTTCTTATTGTTTATTTTCCACTACCCCGTAGTATATTGCTACGGTTCCTACAAATGTTTTTAAAAAAATTATTTTCATTTCTTATATCGATTTCCGATTTAAAAATTCATTTTCTGGAAAAAAGATACCTTTTATGAATTTCTCTTTTCAACATCACTCATCTCAAAAAAAATATATACATATATATAAGATAATATTTAATACTCGAAAATGTTTCTTTTTACATATACAATCCCTTTTTTTATTTTTATTTTTTTTCAAACAATGAGATGAAAGATTTGTAGCGTGTGAAAATGCCATGACTGACAGGGATTCAAACCCAGGACCTCCGAATAAAAGACCGAGATGCTACCACTCGCGCCACGGAGGCCGACCCCTGCATTTATTTTTTATTATTTTTCCTGTAATAAATTTGTAGATTTGTATAAATAGATTGTTTTATAACAAAAAGGAGTACATTTATTTGATTTTTTACGCAATCTGTTAATCTTAATCATGCTTCTGACACCTGAGGTATAAGAGGAATCAGTTACAACTAATTTTTTCCTGAAAGTAATAGTGATATACATTTAGTCTTGTTTCGAGAAAGTTCTAGGTATCACCTATAAAGATAAATATCACCTGCATTTGGCGGGTACGATGTGATGTGTAACAATTTATTCAGGTCATTGAAAATGATACTGTAAAACTACTTCACTCCTCAATTTTCTTAATAAGCTTGAAAAATTTTGCTTTTTTTTAAAAAGAATGATTACACACAGTAGTAATTTTATGTCTCATGTTAGAAAGGTTACAACTTTAAGTTTATAGCAAGTAAAAATTTTCTTTAATTAAATGAGGAATTATTATGCAAAAATAAATTTCAAGCCCTATCAGAAGAGTAGCGATAATGCATCTTGTTTTTAAGAAAAGTTTAGTTCGCATATTATGAAATAGTATTTGAGGTGTTTTAATTAGATTTTATCTGGCTTAAAAATTAAGCACAGGTTAGCTATCTCACACACTATCTTACATTTTTAAGCACAGGTTGAATAATTTTATAAATTTTACTGGTCTAACAAATCGATCAACAACATTTTTTTTTATATAGCAAAATAAATACCCTTCAAAAAACAATTTTTAATTTCAACAGTAGAAAGATTAAACTAAAATCTCGATTATAGATAGCCGGAAACATTCAGAACCATCTTTTGTCTTTTTTTAACCTTTTTAAGATAGACGTATAGGGAAATTTTTAAAGGAAAATTCTTATTACCGTTTATTTTAATATTTCGTTAGTTCATTATTTGTAATATTTTACTAGAAATAGAAATTTTAAAATAGAAAAATTAAATCATAAATAATCTCTATAGATATACACAATATACTAATTATCACGAAGAGCTTAACTAATTTCAAAATATGTTCTACTAGTAGAAATTAAGAAGAAATATTAAAAATCCGTAAACTCTATACTTTTGAGTTAAACTAACGGAAAAGTTTTGAACTGATTACTTTTCCAGCGATAAAATGAGACTATACTGAAATTTTGGGGCAAAGAACATGGAACCAAAATTGTGATTTCATGCGTTTTTTGACCAAAATATTTTTAAAAATGTATTAGTAAAATATTATAATACAAAACAAGAGATAATGATGAAAATTTACAACGCTATATCAAACATTTGTGAGTTTCGTATAACTTCAGCCATCCAAATAATTTAAGATCGAGGGGATCGTTGTGTAAACAGTGATGGTGGAAAATTAGAATAATTCATGATGTTGTAATTGTAAGATTTTAATGCGTAATGTTTTTATTTTCATTTATTTTCAGGAATTGTTTTTTTTATAGACTCTTTTCCACTGCAAAAAGATTATTTCCTTAAAAAAAAGCTGACAACCCAGTTTTTCTGATACATGGCTTACACAAAGATTAAATAAAAATATTTGTCATTTTATTTAAATATAATATTTTTTCGTTTATTGAATTCAATGATTCTAAATAAAACGCACGCGCTTACTGTATTTAATTCTAACTAAACTAAAATAAGTTCACAACTTACATAGAACAGATTTCGCTTGTACGTTCAGCAGGCTGGTGTAACTGCGAGGCTTATCGCATCAGATATCGAGTAAACTGAGGTGATCGAGAGATCCAGTCACACCGAGTTACTCTTTTACACTTTAAAAATATTAGTCATTTATTTAATTCTACCGCTCACCTGTGACGTTACAAAGTAGCAGATGACTTCAACAGCATTTTTTGGGGTGGGAGTGCGATTTTACAAATATTGTTATTTTTTAATTGTTAACAAATGTGCTTAACCTTAATTAGGCGAAATCTGGAGATATTGAGGGTGACCTCGCTCTACAGCGTCACACACACACACACACACACACACACACACACACACACACACACACACACACACACACACACACACACACACACACACACACACACACACACGCGCACACACACACACACACACACACACACACACACACACACACACACACACACACACACACACACACACACACACACACACACACACACACACACACACACACACACACACACACACACACACACACACACACACACACACACACACACACACACACACACACACACACATGTACATACGAACAATAAATTCGGAAAATTTCCATCCAGTTTTTTGGGTTCCTTACTTGACAAAACGTCAAAATCCGGTGAAAATCGCAGAAGCCCAAATTAGACCGGTTACAATACTTTTCCTTCTAGAGCTATAGCTCTGCTATAGTGCTGTCTAGACGGGAAAGTAATTAAGATATCAGTTTTTTATTATAGATGAAGGTCAAATTTTCTAAAACTGGCTTTCAATTCATTTTTTACGAAAATTTTTTTTCAGTATGACTTACAGATTTTTATTTATTTGTTGGTAATTATTAAACAAAAATCACTCAAACCTAAAAAAAATCGTATGTTTTTCAATTACAATTTTTTGACCTTTAGAAAGTATTTTATCGGATACTATTAGAGATAAAGATCTGGGATTCAGTTTATTTTTAATTTATCATCTCAATATACACGTAAAACATATAATTTTGTTCCTAAACTCGTCTTCCAATACTTTTAGCATTGTACCTTTTTACAACAATGTTTGCTGCCAGGTTTTAATCTTTTTTTAAATAAAAGGTAAGAATCTTATACTTTTATTAGTTTTTTAGATGATATTACTTTGATAATACAAATTTTGTACTTTTTATTTAGTTAATTTTATTAGTAATTTATTAGTTTTTCGGGTTTTAAAATTTTCACGGGAATTATAGTTCTGGTATTTTTTATTCCTGTCAAAAATCTACCAAACCACCAATTTTTTTCCGTTAACTTATATCCTAAGAATTTCAGTATAAACTCATTTTAGAGCAGAACTAAGGGTAAAATCTTTCGCTAGTCGTAACATAAAAACATAAATTTTCCTGATTTATATTTATATGAAAGTTTTCTCTATTTTCATTAGTATCTTATAAAACCATTTTCATTTCTTCTCGAAACTTTGTATAAATACATTTATATTTTTCTGTTGTGTAAATAAATTAACAGTCAATTGCATTATTCACGTATTGTAAGGTAATTTTGATTAATATAAAAAATGTATAATACTTTTTTAAAAAGAGTTGCTCAAAGTGATCAAAAAATAAGTTAAACCACTTCATAAGTCTGATACATTAGTAACGTCTAAAGAATGAATATACACATAAAAAATCTTTTATGAATTTATATTAATTGTATTAAAGTTTGTAGAACTTTATAGAACTAATCAATTGATTAGAAAGATAAATTGTAAATTTAACTTATATTAAAAACAAGATAAAAAATCATGTTATTTGACAAATGTTTACTTATGTGACCGTAATAACTTTCAAATGAATGTAAAGTTTCCAAGGCTACATTGAAGCCTTACTGAACAAACTTAATGGACTTAGATGAAACTTGGTTTTGACAAGAGTGTGTGTAAAAGAGAGAGAGAGAGAGTAATTGTGGGTGCGTGAAAGTGAGTATCTTATATATGAAAGAGGAGGAGGGTTTAAACAGAGGTAATGTGAAATAGAGAGGCATAGACGGCGAAAGAGAGAAAGTAAAGTTGAAATTGTAAGACAGTTAGGTTTATTTGCTAAGCCAGTACCAAGTGTCAACTCCCGATAAGATATTACTTATATTGTTGTTGTTGTTGTAGGAAATAACGTATTAATAATACTGGTTAATTGAAATTATTTTTTGTAATATTTATGTTAAAATAAATTAAAATTTTTATTGATTTAATAGATGTAACAACAAAATACCTCCCTTTGAACATAAATATTAAAAAAAAAAAATTGTTTAATTTTCAGACGATATAATTTTTTTATTAACAAAACAAATCATTACAAAACAATTTGTAATTATTACTCAATTGAGAAATAATATGCCCAATATCTCTGAAAAGGACTTTTTGAAACACAATTACGTTTTTTTAGAGTTGATAGAATTATTTATAATACAAATAACATAAAAATAAATGAAATATTACTTTACGAGAAAAAACACGTAGAAAATCATAATATTTCTGATTTTCTATTCCTGGAAATACTAAAGAAATAAATAAGAAATGATTTTATAACGAAATCTCCATACTCGAAATCCTTCGGTATGAAATCGCAAATCATTTGATAAAATTTATTCATCCCAAAAATAAAAGTTAGAAGAGAACAAATAAAAGATAAACTCGCAACCATCTTCGGCAAGCTATCTCGGCTAAATAAAAAAAATAATAAATAAATAAAAATGAATTTTGGCATTAAGGAGAAGATTTTAGAAGTACCTATCAAACAATTAAGAAAAACAAATTAGCATAGCTCATATTAAAATTTTTAACAAACTTTAAAAAAGAATTCTTAATTTGATCTTAATATATTTTTTCCGGGCGTAATTTTTCAACAAATTAGATGAGCTTTTTTTAGGTAGATTTTATAATAAAGCTACCTATTGTAATTGGTACCATTATTCGACTTCCAGAAAATTTCGACATATCTTTGCGTTTCACATCCCCCAGACACCAAAACCACCATCAGCTCAAAAGTTTATAATAAAGTTATACTTTTACGTCCACTTTTTGTGGACAGGATAACTGCCGTAATTTTGCTCCAATCATTTTCAATTTGTTCCTTAAAAATAACTTGTCCCAAAATCTCTTTCAAGTTTGTTAACGGCCAAAATCGAACCATTGGGGTGGAGATGAAGGGGGCTTTTATGAAAAAACAAAATATCGCTATAACTTTCTATTAAATAAAATATCGAATTCGTTTAAGGTTCCTACTATTCTTTGGATAAGGTCCTAAAATGTATGTAAGTAAAATGTTTTGATATCACTAACCATCGGCCCAGGGGGTGGAAGGAATGGGGTTTTGAAGACAAAGAAATCGTACCTCCCTTAATAGGCCCTTAATAGCCTTAATAGGCTCCCTTAATAAATCGTGCCTTAATAGGCACAATAATCGTATACCCTTAATAGGTATTTATTAATCGGTTTAAACTGGTCGTTAGTACTCTAAACAATACCTAAAACTTTTGTCTGTAACAATTTTTGATATGACCAACCCTTACGGCAAGGGATGACCATTTTGTTGGAATTGTAAAAGATGGGACTTGTCGTACGCTAAACATGTGAAACTTTTTTTCACATGCAACCATTGTCGTATTGAGTAAATTTGAATTTTTTCTTAATTTTAAGGTGGAAATCTTTTTTATGCTCTACTTAGCGCCGGTGAAATCTCTACCTGCGCCTTTCGGTGTGCCAAAAGGGATTTTTTTTAAACAGTATAAGATGACCCCACGGTGGTCCTACGTCATTACCAAGTGGTATTGAAGCAAAAAAAAAAAAAAATATTGGTCGAGAAAAACCAATTTAGGGAGTTATTAGGCGATTTAGTAACTTTACATACTAAAGTTCTGTACATACTGAACAAGTGATATCTTCAAATGTATTTGTTAGTTTTTAAAAGCTTCTGCATCGAATACGTGATTTATTTACTCATTTGACGCATTCTCTGTAAACAAATATGTTTCTCGTCGGCTCTTTCGTTTTGAAATTTTTTATGTACATGCTCTCTTAAAGAAATCAATCAATTTGAACGTTCTTCAGATGTTTCATTTGAAATAAATCTACGAATCAACGAAAAATGGTATAATCATTGTTCATGAGTCTCATTTGTAAACTGTTTGCGAATCAAATCATTCTCACGTTATTCTTATACATTGCGATTTCTTTTAACTATTTAAATTTTATGTATTCCCACACTTTAGATCGTCTACACTCATGCAAGACGTCAGATTCTTTAGATATTTTGAACCAACCTGTTTTGTTTCAAGAGAAAATTCTTTTCCTTATGACCAAAGTTTTCTTTTGCATTCTCTTTAGTTCATATTTCGACTTTGACAATGTTACAAAACTGAAAAGCATAAAATAAAAACGTTTTGACAAAAGACAAAAAAATGAAAGAAAAAAGTTAAAAAAATATATATATGTATTTTAAGTCGGATTCGAACCGATGTGTGCACGGTTATGGATCCGACACGTTCTCACTTACACTTCACAACTACTTGAGCGACGTGAAATAAAATTAATATATAAACTAAGGTAAAATTCCGAAACAGGGAAACCACAAAAAAAATATGATGCAATGTGGTGTCCACCACAATGCAATTGTGTAAATCTTCACTTTATTAAAGAATTGGAGAATCGTATCTCACTTTCAAATAAAATAAGTTTAAATAAAGTGCAACAAAAAACGTGTACGTATAATTTAATAGGCGTACAAGGAAGTCATCTCGTGTCTACTTCAGATTTTTTAATATACGGAAGGTGTTTTGTATATAAGTATCGTAAATAAAAATCTTTGAAGAGAATAAACATAAGAAATTTTTGTTTTCTTACTATGAAAAAGCAAAATAAATTACGTATAAATAAAAACACAAAATTTTTATTTATTTCTTTATACCATAAGAATCTTTCCGTATTTCCAATATCTGAAAAAATTTAACATAAGGGTTAAGCTTTTATATAAAAATTTCATTAAAATCTTTTGGGTATAACTGGGCGTAATAAATAAAATAAAACTGAAAATAAATTTATCTCAAAGTATAATTTACAACTTTTTCTTTACGAGAAAAAAGAAAAAATATTCAAGTAAAATCATAATATAAAAAAGGTATATTAAATATTATATTAAGCCAATATATTTCCGTATTTTTATGAAAAGGATTATATGAATCATCATTTAATTATCTCGTGTAGATTAAAAATGATAGGTAATGTATCTACCAGCTGTTGATATTTTATAGAAAGAGTTAATAATTGCTTCTGTTGTGTCCATAATTGTATAACAATATACTAGTAATACAATGGAATCGTAATGGATCTGCTATGTTCTCTTGAAAAATAAATGGATATAACATATGGCAGAAAAACACAACTTTTTGTATTCATATGAATATCATATCTTTATAAGAACCTACTGTATATGTTACTTAAAGCAATATGTACTATCTGTAATATGTTTCTTAAAGTTTTTTACTTTTTAGTGAATCACTCTGTATAATTAATTTAATTAAAAATTTATAATTACTTTACTCAATTTTATGGAAAAATTGAATTTACCAAGAAGAAATTATGACCTTGTCAAAATATTGAATTTTAAGATTGCTTAAACAGAATTTCTGTTGTTATTTTATTTCTTTAATATTTAAATGGAAAATAAAAGATTGATTTTTTTTTTTTTTTTTATTTATCCACTGTAATTAACTTTAATCGAAGATAATAATAAATTTTGAGTTATAATAATAAGTTAGAATATACTAGCATTTAATAAGCTTTAAAGATTAATTTTCTAAAGTGGTTTTAACATATAAGAAGATAGAATCGATATGAACAAAGATTAATGCCGATGGTTCTGTTACCGCTGTAACCATACTCCTCGTTTGTTTTAACAGGGTTGAAATATTTGTAAAGGCACCAGAATATATACTATGCGGGTTTCGGATAGTTGCGGGTTGGGAATTTGAAGTGAAGAGTTGCTTGTGGGCCTTGTGACTGATGAGGGTCCATGGGACCCCTAATGAAGAGCGGGCAACGGCTAAGATCAATCCTACCACGTCAACAGGAGCCCCACGGCAATTGGACAGAGATGCATGTTTCTCCCGAACCCCTTTCCTACTACTTCTCCTCTTTTCCATCTTTAAACCCTTGAGAGAAACCTCTTCTTGCTAGCCAAAACACTACCCTCTTCTTCACTTCGGTTATTATCTTACGCTTGTTTCCTTAGCGCTAATCAATCTTTAATATCATCCGAGATTTACTTGAAATTTTGATATTTCATATAAGTTACATTTATATATTACTGTTAAAGTATAAAATAAATTTTCGTTTTTAATCATATATTTCAGGCTCAACATAATTAACTGTACTGTATCTATCTTTTGAAATTAGAAATCAGAAAAGGAATTAATTACACTTACAGTATTTCACGCGTCGAAACGTGTGAGAATCTACTTAAATAATATTACGTAATTCGTATATTAAAAATTTTATGCTTCAAATAAATATCTGTAAATGTTTATTATGTAAAAATCATAATTTTTATAATTTTATCATACGCATCTATTTGCATTAAAATAATTAACGATAGATTTAAAACAATTTAATTAAACGTTTAAAGAACTAAAACAATTCAATCTATTTCAAAACGTTTTCGGTTATTCTATTAAATAAAGGATTTCAAATTCATTTGAATCATCAGTCAGTTGTCTGGTTTAATGATATTTTCCATTATTTTCTGTTCTATGCTAATTTTTTAACAATATTACATCCTCAGTTATCTGAATTTTTTAAACATTGTCCACCAATCTAGATCGTCTATTTATAAAATTATATCACAAACCTCTCTCCTGTGTTATTAAACCTTTAATAAGACCTTTTATTTCGAATTTTATAGACTCTACATCTACCTGTAAATTTTAAATATCAATGTTTATTTATTTCTACAGTAACAATAGGCTTAATCCCTCTTACAGTTACCGATGGATGATAATGAATTTTTTGTATCGTGCAAAAAATTACATGCCTGACCGGGTTTCAAACCCGGGACCTCCGGATGAAAGTCTGAGACGTTTTCACTCCACTAAGGAGATCGGAAATATTATTTTCCTTTATTTTTTACCAACAGGTAAAACAGAAAATGAAAAAAGGGTAGCAACCCGTTTTTCATTTCCATAAAGCGGTACACTCTACAAAAAATATGTTCGTAATTTTTTTATTAATTTTTAGATTTTTGATATTAGAAAACTTTTTTTAATGAAATTTGTAATTGCTTTTAGCAAAAAATATATATATATAATTCTTTGTTTTTGTGCATTTTTATTAATAGTTGTTTCACATATCCAAATCAATTATACTTAAACATCTTGTAATGTAACATGTTCTGTCGAACACAAGATGTTTCAGGAGAAGAAGAAGCGAACCAGCTGCATTAACAGACACATACACACGCGCGCGCACATACGTGTGTGTGTGACATTACCAAAAAATGTTGTTCAACTTTTATTTCAAGCATAATCAAACAATTCAGCATCTTTAAAATTGCAAAAATTTCGTAATTTAATTTAATGTCGAATCAATAATTCTATAATGATTTAACAAACCCGAACTTGTAAATATCACATTTGCCTTACCATATTTACAGATAAAAATATTAAAAAATACGCTTAAATAATTTTTTGTCATAAAATAAAAGAAATATAATAAATATTTAATAAAAAAGTTTATATATATATATATATAAAACAAGCTATTATATATTTTAATGCAAAGATATTGTACATATTACATGTGTAATTCTTGTTGTAGCCTACCGTAGTTTCTTTGGTTTGTTTAACGTTCGGGACCACCTTTAGGTATTGCTTCAGAGGATGAGATGAATAAAAATTTTTGTCGGGTGTGAAAATGCCACCCCTGACCGGGATTCGAACCCAAGACCTCCGAATGTAAGGCCGTGACTCTACCACTCGTACCACGGAGGCCAGCCTACCGTAGATAATATTCTTTTACGTTTATCGTTACCGTTTTTGCCACCCTCTGCTGTACAAAAAACCTATTAAAAATTTAATTCATTTACGCGCATTTTTTAGTGTTCGGTATGACTAATTTGTGTTCGTTTGTGCATGCATTATTTACCTGCATATTACTTTCTTTGAACCTGTTGACAATTTTATTTTTATTTTAACAAAACAGTCTTTTTTTTTATTAAAATAAAATCATTACGAACTACTGTTTTATTAATTGAAATTTCTTTTAGCTGTAACTCTGGAACCAATGAAAATAAGTACCATTTATGATATACGTAATCATAACTGACCATAAGTACCACTTATGATAGCTCTCAATGAGGGCTTATTACTGTAATTAAGAAAAAGTCCAAGATCCAAATGTTTGGGGATTTTGGGCTTTTTTGGTCATTTTTGGTTAAGTCGATTGCAATCAAAAGGGGAGGTGCATAACTAGTTGTTACAACAGTCCTAAATCCAAAATTTCAACATTCTACGGCTAATCGTTTTTGAGTTATGTAAGATACATACGTCAGTACAGATGTCACGCCGAAACTAATCAAAATGGATTCAGGGATGGTCAAAATGGATATTTCAGTTGAAATCTAAAAACCGAAATTTTTCTCGATCACAATCAAAAACATTTGAAAAACGTCAAAAAACGTTATATTGGATTTTTACAGATATTTTATAAATATTTTTACAGATATTTAGCTATTTTATTTAAATAAAATATCAGTGAATTATAAAACACAGTAGATCTCTTAATGTTAATGAAAAAAGTGAAAATTTCGTAATGAAAGTCATTTAAATCAAAATTGAGTGTAACTCTTCTAACTTCTCAAAAAATTGTGTATTTTCATTGAGAGAATATAAAAAATAATATTTTTATTGATTATTTTTAATTAGAAAATTTTTATTTTTTTTAAAATAATTTCATTATGAAGCAGCTATGAAAAGATTCTATGAAAGAACTGGTATTAATAAATATTTAAGTAAACTCATTAATCTGATATTTTTATATTAGGCAGTTAATTGTAAAAAAGGAAGACGATCCATATGTTTTTAAAGTTTGAAACAATTTTCATCCAGGGACTTATATATCGAAAATATTCCCATCCGAAGTATATTATATGATAGGGATAATTACGAGTCATCAAGATACAAAAAAAGGTATGTCGGAACATTGACATTTATATGAAGTATGTAGACCAATATTTATTGAAAAAAATTTCTAACTTTTCTTATCATTATATTTTCCAAAAGCAATGTTAAGTAAATCCTTTAAAAATTATAACTTCTTTCACACTAAAGATATTACTTCTTTTTTTTTTGCGAATAGGTTAACTTAGGACCACGCAAACATCACTTCTTACTAGCCTCATTTCTTTTTTCCATGCGTTTCTCATTTTTTAGTGTTCCAGATGTGATTTAAATAATGTGTATAATTAGATACTGATTTAAATGGAATATTTATTTGAACGCATTTTTTATCATAAAGATTTCCTCAACAAAATTTTTAATACAATATTTTTATTTTACAATAATTTGATAAAAAAAATTTATTTTAACTTATTAAATTTATATTTTAAATATAAAAATTAGTATCTTTTTTTTTAATAATACGTTAAATCTAAAAAAATTGTCTTATTTTTAGTACTTTCAACCATCGTAGCTGAGTAGCCAGCATTTTGGCATTTTTTGCGCAGGTCCCGGGTTCGAATCCCGATCAGGCATGGCATCTTTTCATAAACTAAGAATATCCACCGGCTAAAGACCATGATTCTTGATGTCCACTCTTTATTAACAAAAAATAATAATAATACAGAAAAAAAAATTCCAATCAAATGTTACTCGTTTTTCACTTTTTAGTTAGAAGCATTATATAAACACACTAATCATTTATAATCAGGTCTGAGAATTTAATGAGCTTACATTATATGTAAGCTACATGTTGAGCTACATTATAATATATAAATAATTAAGATAAAAATTACTGATAAATTTTATTTTATAAATTAAGAAGGATTAAGGGCTAATTTAAAAAAATAAATAACTTATAGTAAAACTGCCTCCTGAGCTTGAAAACTGGTGATCGCAAAATATATATAGACGAAACATAAATATACTAACATATACATGGCATATGTATATATACATACTCGTTTATGAATATAGCCAAGTCAGACAGGATATCACATGGGCGGGATATCAAATCACTATAGCTGATAGGAGAAGGGTAACTTAGTAAGAAGGGGGATGGATAGATGATGGTTGCTTCGGTTTGGTCTGATGGTAAGGTCTGCAAGATCAGCAATGTTCTCGTTTCTGTCAGCCTTACAGATTATCTGTCCTGCCTACTGATAATACCAAACCACCCCCCTTCAATAATATTTCATCCCCCAAATAATTGCGTAGCTTTTCTCTCCCACTCCCATCTACTCGGTATCCTTACGTCAACCTCACTCCATAATCATCTATCTAAAGAAATACTATACTATACCAATACCGCTGCTACCAACGTTACAAAAAAATGTTTTTTCTTCTGGCTTATTTACAATGAAAACTTATATGATATGCGATCATGCGAACTAATGTATGCATTTTGTTGAACGTAATGAAACTACGATTAATTTTTAACTAATAAATGAAATTACCAAATAATTCAGAATAACATAGAAAAACCTTTAAATTTATAATTTAAATTACTTTTAAATTTTTTTAAAAATTTACAGTGGATTTCATTCTTATCCTTAAAAGCAGGTTTTAAAAATCCTACTCACATATATTTATAGAAAAACTATTATTTTTCTACAGGAGAAAAAACCGTTAAAAAATTATTTTTTTTTAGAATAAATTATCTCTCAATTTCTGATTTTAATGTTTATTAACTGTAACGATTTCTACCGTAACTCAGTTATTTGCATAAATAATTTACCATTCTATTTAAAATAAAATGCTTAAAATTTTAGACCAAATAAAAAAATTAAAAAGAAATTCCTAAGAATAAATGAATGATTTAATTATTTTATTATTGAAACAAAAAAATGTCATATTTAATATTTTTTGCAAAGTTGAATATTTAAAACATTTATATATAGGATTTTATTAAATTTTCATAAACTGCTCTTGCGGTTATGAATTTCCGTTCATAAAAAAAAAAAAACAGAAACAGATAAAAAATCAGCATCTCCGAATGTACTTTTATTTATAAGTTAACTTAACTTTATATTGTCGCGTGTTCGCGGTTCGACAAAAATATTGAGAGACTATCAAACGTAAAGATTTTTTACAAATATAATTACAAGTATAATAATTAGTATTACAAGTATAATTTATTACCTTAAAGACATATAAAACAAAATAATGATAACGATAATAAGAACAAATAACACGAAAAATAGTAATTCAACATGAAAGGTTGAAACTTTCATAAAACATTTTTAGAATCTTCGTTAAAAGGGCGGTATAGTTACAATAGAATTTGGTGGGGTAGTGGGCGAGTGATACGAAATCAAAATCGTATCCTCTCCATGAGATACGCTGTATAAATATAATAAATATTATATTTAGATGTAAGTAAATATTAAATAGTAAATAATTTTTTGATCTCCGTGACAAGAAAGATCATCTTTCATCCGGAGGTCCGGGTTCGAATTCCAATTTTTTCATATTCCAAAGTACAAACTTTTTTGTAAGCTTGCGTGGTGAATAATTCATCAGTCAAAACAGCGATGAGGAAATTATTAAACGGAAATGCAAATAAAAATAATATTTTTGATGTAATAATGCTACAAAAAAAATTCCAAAAACCTTCATTATTTCAAAATGTTTTTTTAAAAAAGGAAAATATACATATTTTAATATTAATCTTACTATTTAAATTTATCCATTACAAAGTTACACGAGTGGAGTAAAAATGAAAAAAAAAACATAAGATGAAATTTATTTATCTACTACCGTAAATAAATATTTGGTGCTAAATAAATATGTTTGTAAATGTTCACATTTTAACATAAAATACAATATAATTGTTTTTTTTTTTTTAATTTTAATAAGAAATTTCCATTTTACAAGATGTTTTTTAATATTTCATTTAAATCTAGCATTTAACACTTCTAAAATTTAAAACTAATTTAAAAGAGTTTGTTATTGTAATTTTTATTTTTGTGAAAAAAAATAATAAACTACCGTAGTTAATTAAAATTAATTAACCGAAAAATTTTAGATGTTTTTTTCTTACGGATTATAAAAACCGTTTAGTCATGAAAATATTAGTGATTAACGTATTTGAATCCAATCTAAAAATTTCGTAAACAATCAATAAACGAAGCGATTTGAATACGATTTTTCAACCATTAACATTTGTAAAATATTCTATATCACGTATCACGTTTGACTGCTGATTGGAAGTAAAAGAGGGTTGATAAAGAAGGGATAGATGGAATGAAACCGGGGTGGGGGATCGGACGGGAAGGTGGAGTGGACTTCGTAGTAGAGGGTTGCAAAATGTAGTAAGGGGTATGAGGGAGCTTTGGCCGACGAGTCAGCGATTCCTAAAGCCATCCAATTTACTGTGGATCAAAAAGTTGGCGAATCTCGCCGGCGCAGCACAAGGAGAGGCGAAGTACTAGGAGAACGGCGTTCTTATATGGACCGATCTTTCTCCTCCCCCGCGCTTCTCTTCGTCTATAGCTTTACCTCCACTCTTTTAACAATCCCTCCGTCTCACACTCTTTGATATCCATTCTGCCAGAATAAGAGGAAGAATAAGAATAAGAACGAGGTAGGAATAAGTTGACCGAAAAATTGGACGCAGAGCCGGTACAAACCCAAACCTTATTGCTCTCCATCTTGCCTACTTTAACTCAGATACTCAAACCTCTATCTACCCCCTCCTCTAAACTATTTTCTTATAGCTTCCATACTAACCTCTTTTTCAAAATCCCTTAGCCGGTATTACCCGAAGCAGATCTAATCAGCAACATGCTGCACTTTAGTAATTCGCATAAGAAACATACTACATTACTCTAATTTACCTTCTATCATGTAAATATTAAGATTTCTTTAATATATTTTAATAAGATACGTTAACAACTTTATGGAAGTAAAAATTATTTTAAAGTCTAAAAGTTTTTTCATTTATTAAATTTGCTCTTCTGGTTGATTAACATGTAAATTCCAAAATAAAATTAAATTTCGACTACTCTATGGAAATTATTTTTTATTTTCTAATTTTAGATAATTTTCATACGATTATAATATTGACGATTCGTAAATATTCTCAGTATTATAGGAAGAAATCTCGTACAAACCTAGTGTAAGAAACTTTTTAACATCTTGAGAAGTATATCCTGGATTTTATATGGAGTTTTCTTAAATAATCTCTCAAAAGTTTTTCAAATGATACCAAGAGCTGTTATCAAAAATATAATAATTTTTTTTCATTTTTTTATCTAATAAGTCTTAATATAATTTTTCTTTACCGGGTGATTCAAAAAGGATTCCACAACTTTAAAAGCGTATAAAAATTTATTTAGATAACTTACAGATTCGGTTGAAGTCTCATTTCATCGAGATTTGACTCACTATTAGTACCGAATTTGGTCACTAGTGCTGTCACTAATATTGTTAAAAATGGATACATTTACTGGTGAGGAACGTGCTTGTTGTATGTTTTGGTTTTAGCGATGAGTCAATGATTCACATCAGTGGCAAGATTAACATCCGTAACTGTCGAATATGGGATAACGAAAACCCTCATGAAACTTTTCAGCACATTCGTGATAGCTCTAAGGTCAATTTTTTTGTGATCTAAGCAAACAAAGATTGTACGGCCCGTTCTTCTTCCGGGAGGAAACCGTTTATCTAGACGTACTTCAAAATTTCTTCGGACTTCAAAATAAGTTTGAGATTTCCTTGATGCTCGATTTTCAGGTCGGTGGATCTGTCTTGAAGGTCCAATTGCATGGCCGCCTCGCTATTCAAATTTGATCCTTCAAGATCTTTTTTGTGCGGTTTCATTAAAGATCAAGTTTGTATACCGCCTTTGCCTGCTGATCTTGTGGAGGTAAAATTTCGAATTAACAACGCAGCTGCAGAGGTAACACCCAACTTGCTAGCTTCAGTTTGGTATGAAATCGACTTCAGGTGGAATTTATGTTGTATTACAAATGGAACCAGTATCAAACCAAAGTGAGTGTTAGGTGACAAACTTGACATGGTTTTTGTGAAATGAGACCTCAACGGAATCTGTAAGTTATCTCAATAAATTTTTATATATTTTTTAAAGTTGTGAAGTTCATTTTGAATCGCTTGGGATTTTACCCATTTTTCTTCTGCTTAACTATTACTATAACCGTTTATATAGAAGAACATTGAACACTGATGCAAAAGCGATCCTTATCAAACCTAGCCTCTAAAAATACGTTTCAGTATTCTGAAAATCTGTTCTATTTTCCAGAGATGTTTAAGGAATTTAAAAACTGGAAAACTGAACTACATCCGTCCAATTTTCTTCAAGTATTCGTGAAAGGTTTTTCAGAAAGTCACTATGAACATCTTGATATGAAAAAATATAAAATATCTGTTTCTCACGTTACATATCAGAGATCTTATTCAACTGTTATCAAATCTTATTTGATTTCTTTCTGTTTTATTAATGATGTTACACTACACGTCGAAAGCGGAGGAAAATTTCAACGGTGCTAGGTAGGGGATAAAAAAGATTTCCACCTTAAAATTTAGAAAAACTTCAAATTTACTCAACACGACAACTGTTGGATGTGAAAAAAAGTTTCACATGTTTAGCATACGACAAGCCCCATCTTCTTACAATTCCAGCAACATTTTGATCGACCCTTGCGATAAGGGTTGGTTATATCAAAAATTGTTTCTGACAAAAGTTTTAGGTATTGTTTAGAGTACTAACGACCACTTTAAACCGATTCGATACTGTGCCTATTAAGGGAGGTATCGTATTTTTTGTATTCGAAACCCATTCTATCCATTCCCTGGGCAAATGGTTGAGGATATAAAAAAAAATTACTTAGATACGTTTTAGGTCCTTATTCAAAGAATAGTAGGGACTTTAAACGAATTCGATATTTTACTAATAGGAAAGTTGTAGCAATATTTTTTTTTTTTAAACCCCCCTCATTTCCAACCCCGTGGTCCGATTATGGCCGTTAACGAACTTAATTGAGATTTTGGGACAAGTTATTTTCAAGGAATAATTTGAAAGTGATTGACGGAAAATTACTGCAGTTATCGTGTCCACAAGAAAGTGAAATATATATATATATATATATATATATATATATATATATATATATATATACACGAGTAAATATATAAA
Organism: Lycorma delicatula; assembly: GCF_047948215.1. Classification (NCBI taxonomy): domain Eukaryota; kingdom Metazoa; phylum Arthropoda; class Insecta; order Hemiptera; family Fulgoridae; genus Lycorma; species Lycorma delicatula. The sequence continues at coordinate 98,923,870 of NC_134464.1, read as the reverse complement.
TGAATAAATAAACTTTTGAGCAGACTGTAGTTTTGGGGTCTGAGGGATGTGAAACGCGAAGATATGTCGAAATTTTGCGGAAATCGAATCATGGTACCCATTATAAAAGGTAGCTTTCTTATGAAATCTACCTAAAAATTAATCAAGATTCTTTTTTTTAGATATTTGAAAACCGGTTTATGGCATCTTTTTAATAAAAAGCTTTTCTTCAGCTATTGTCATTAAGAAGCGAGATATTTAACCAGTTCAGGTAGTGCTTTGATTAGTCTTCAAGTATCATCTATTCTTAATTATTATTATTAAAGTTTATTTTTATATTGGTTTCAAGTTTGGTTTATAATTTATATTTTTTACATTGTCTTCAACTTTATAATCTCTTAACTTTGGTTTCAGTTTCCGAATTTGAACTAATAAATTGTTCTATTTCATCGAAATATTTCGTTATCATGATTTTCATTATCTGCCAATCATTATTCATTTAAAAAATAGATAAATAAAATTTGCTTTAAAAATGAATAAAAAACCCTTTTAAGATAAAAATAACTAATTCTAATAATATAAGTTAATACACTTTTATCGCGCAGAAAAAAACTACTATTTTTTTCAATTTTCTACAGTTTAATGCAATTAATAATGCAATCTAAGGAAGTTTGGCTTATTTAACGTTTGTACACTTGTATTTTAAATTATTCCTAACTTTTATTTACGACGGATTCTAGTAACTGATTTTAAAGAAGTTTAAAATATGAAATTTTATTGAAAAAAATTTATCATAATAAATACAAGCTAATATTATCTATTTTTATTTTTTTTTAGAATAATTTTATTGTATTCTAATATGAATTAATTTAGCATGTCTGATTAAAATTTTAAGCATAACGTCTAAAACTGATTCTAAAAATCTAAAAAAAAACAATTAATTTTTTCAGTTTAATCTATATTTTTTTTATTTCTTTTGTACAAGTTAGATATTTATTCATTCTCTTCTTATTGTTCTATAAACCGATTACATTTTAAATCTATAACCTTTTTTTTATATAAAATAATATTACAAAATCTACTGATTAATAAACCTATAGAAATTCAGTACCTGAGTATAAAAACTTACTATATAATTTATATATATAAATAATAAACTATAAAATTCTTGTATAATCAGAAAGACTTTTTAAAGCTGTTTATATACTTGGACGCTTTACGATTATAAAACTAACTAAATGTAAACTAACCCTGTTTTCTATGTACAATGAAAAAGGATCTGAAAGAAATCATTTATATTCATCAGTTTGAAGTAGATAGATAAAATCACTTATAAGTACAACATAACCTAAGTTAGTGACGTGTAATGAAGTGTCATTACAACCACATAATTGGTTCTTCTCTTATAATGATTCAGTACAATAATATATAAAAAGAATTTAATAATCTTATCTAAAAAATCTGTTCTTCAAACTAATCCCTTTAATAGAACGCATGTAATGTTTAAGTTAGTGGGGTAATAGTAACCCTTTTTGTACTTACTCTGAACCACATATGTTAATTAAAGTGCTCTTTATTTATCATCAATTGAAAAGTAATTGAAGATATCCACATTATAAAAGTGTTAAACTGTGAATACTTAGATTACTAATTTTGATAGAATTAATAGTTTTATATTTGGTCTTTATGTTTATAATTACTCACTTCCTATACTTAATCCAGTAACCCGGAGATAAACTAACTGTAAAAAAACGAAAACTGAAAATTTGTATATTTAATTAATCTATTTAATGACTTAAAATACTTTTTAATTAATATGTATATATGTATATATATATATTAATTATATATATATATATAATAGTGCTAAAAACGTATTAACCTACGTTACAAAATTATATAAAGAAAATAAGTAGGTTTTTTAAAAAATAATAAATAAAAATGTTTACTGTATTTATCTGGGATATTTCATCATAAATTTCCTGCATTTCGTTGGTTGATAAATGAAAGTTATTTCTAGTAACGTTTTTAATGTTATATTCCAAAGAAAATGCTACGGCGGAGCAAATCTATTAATGTACATTTATAGTTAAAGTAGGATAATTTTTCTACTATTCAACTTGCGTCATACTAAAATATTATCATTTGCTGGATTGTTTAATATTTCCTGAACTATTAATTACATGATGATCTCTTAAAAATGAGCCACTTATAATCGTTTGACTAAAAATGTTGGAGTAACAATTAGTTTTTTAATTATTATTATTAAAGATCAAACGTCTTTCATGAATGTAATGGAATCTCAAAGATTACATGAAGACTTTCTGATCACTGAATATTTATTGTACTAGATGAGAGTAGTAGCGTTTCGGCCTTTCATTTGGAGATTTTGGGTTAGAATTCCGGTCAGGAATGACACTTATCTTTTCCATTTTCAAATTTCCATGTACAAGTTTCGTTGTAACCTCCTGTGATTAATGAACTCATCAATAAATAAAAAATCACTAATGAAACCACGCTGTTAAAAAAATCTATTTAATACTAAGTTGATACAGAAGCCGTCAACAGTAATTAAATAGAACTAATTTAAATTTTCAGGTTCAATAAGTACATATATGATTTCATTCTGATATAGATTTAGCGCTTTAATCTCCTTTTAGCTATGTAAAAATTATACTACACTTCAATTTATTATGAATTACTTCTTTATGTTGGTAATGAAGTTTTTATTACATGGATGAAAAAATTAATTAATAATTACCTTTAAAAAAGGTTTTTTTTTTTTGTCTTCAGTCATTTGACTGGTTTGATGCAGCTCTCCAAGATTCCCTATCTAGTGCTAGTCGTTTCATTTCAGTATACCCTCTACATCCTACATCCCTAACAATTTGTTTTACATATTCCAAACGTGGCCTGCTACACAATTTTTTCCTTCTACCTGTCCTTCCAATATTAAAGCGACTATTCCAGAATGCCTTAGTATGTGGCCTATAAGTCTGTCTCTTCTTTTAACTATATTTTTTCCAAATGCTTCTTTCTTCATCTGTTTGCCGCAATACCTCTTCATTTGTCACTTTATCCACCCATCTGATTTTTAACATTCTCCTGTAGCACCGCATTTCAAAAGCTTCTAATCTTTTCTTCTCAGATACTCCGATCGTCCAAGTTTCACTTCCGTATAAAGCGACACTCCAAACATATACTTTCAAAAATCTTTTCCTGACATTTAAATTAATTTTTGATGTAAACAAATTAGATTTCTTACTGAAGGCTCGTTTAGCTTGTGCTATTCGGCATTTTATATCGCTTCTGCTTCGTCCATCTTTAGTAATTCTACTTCTCAAATAAGAAAATTCTTCTACCTCCATAATCTTTTCTCCTCCTATTTTAACATTCAGTGGTCCATCTTTGTTATTTCTACTACATTTCATTACTTTTGTTTTGTTCTTGTTTATTTTCATGCGATAGTTCTTGCGTAGGACTTCATCTATGCCGTTTATTGTTTCTTCTAAATCCTTTTTACTTTCGGCTAGAACTACTATATCATCAGCAAATCGTAGCATCTTTATCTTTTCACCTTGTACTGTTACTCCGAATCTAAATTGTTCTTTAACATCATTAACCGGTAGATCCGTGTAAAGATTAAAAAGTAACGGAGATAGGGAACATCTTTGTCGGACTCCCTTTCTTATTACGGCTTCTTTCTTATGTTCTTCAATTGTTACTGTTGCTGTTTGGTTCCTATACATGTTAGCAATTGTTCTTCTATCTCTGTATTTGAACCCTAATTTTTTTTAAATGCTGAACATTTTATTCCAGTCTACGTTATCGAATGCCTTTTCTAAGTCTATAAACTCCAAGTATGTCGGTTTTTTTTTCTTTAATCTTCCTTCTACTATTAATCTGAGGCCTAAAATTGCTTCCCTTGTCCCTATACTTTTCCTGAAACCAAATTGGTCTTCTCCTAACACTTCCTCCACTCTCTTCTCAATTCTTCTGTATAGAATTCTAGTTAAGATTTTTGATGCATGACTAGTTAAACTAATTTTTCTGTATTTTTCACATTTATCTGCCCCTGCTTTCTTTGGTATCATTACTATAACACTTTTTTTGAAGTCTGACGGAAATTCCCCTTTTTCATAAATGTTACCCACCAGTTTGTATAATCTATCAATCGCTTCCTCGCCTGCACTACGCAGTAATTCTACAGGTATTCCGTCTATTCTAGGAGCCTTTCTGCCATTTAAATCATTTAATGCTCTCTTAAATTCAGATCTCAGTATTGTTTCTCCCATTTCATCCTCCTCAACTTTCTCTTCTTCCTCTATAACCCCATTTTCTAATTCATTTCCTCCGTATAACTCTTCAATTTATTCCACCCATCTATCGACTTTACCTTTCGTATTATATATTGGTGTACCATCTTTGTTTAACACATTATTAGATTTTAAATTATGATAAAAAATTGTTTATTTCAACAAAAGAAAAAAGAGATACTTTGGAGCTGTTAAGAGATCTCAGTTAAAAAATGAATGAAACTAAGATATACGTGATCGATCAATAAAAAAAAAATTAATAAATAAAATACACATTACAAAAAAATAATACCGATAGTAACGCAAATATAAGTAGCCAATAGGAACAAGACTGTAGCCAATGAGATTGTCGCCTAGATTAACCAATGGATGTAGCATGAGTGTAGCCAATCGAAGTGAGATTAGTTGGCATATAATCACAAGTTCGTATGTAGCCAACATTCTCATTCTTGCCAATATGTAAATTCTCTGTACATTAAATGTTCAATTGCTTATTTTTTGGATCATTCTGGGAATACGTATTTGAAATCATATAACTCGTATATTTAACGGAAAATATTATATATTTTGTTCCTTAAAGCAATCTATTTCTTTTAGTTAACTATATCAATTAGTTATTAATATCCAAAATATTATATTTCTTAATGGTTCTTTCATTTCATCGTAACAACTTTGGTTTTCTTTAGGTCTTTAAAATGATGTTTCGTATTTATTTTTATTTTTCCAGGTTTAAGCTACTGTCAATTTCAAGATTAGGACGAGACGTTTGTTGATTTTTTTATACAAACTGGCCCGGCCATTTCCCTAAAATATAGAACAAAAATCTGCTAAGGTACAGTCGTAATTTTAAAAAAATTATAATTATCGAAAATTATTTTTTTTTTTTAAATTTTAATGAGCTGATTTTTCAACTGAGAGCTAATAATAATTATAATATAATTGATAATCAGTCAATAATACTACTACGCAATTACAAATAGTAAAATTATAACATAAGTAATTAAATAAATTAAAATCCTTTACGATAGTAACAAGTACATTAATATAAAATGTATGACCTGTCAAAAAAAAAAGAAAAATCAAAAGAAGAAAAATTGACTATCATTTTTAATCTTCTTTTTCCAGCATCTCTTGTTCTTTAAGTCGCCCACTCCCTTTTATTCGTTCTCTTTCTCTCTCTATTTTTCTACCCTACGTATATACTCACCCGTTCTTCTCATATGCATGCTTTACGCAGAATTCGTTCATAGCCTTATCATTTTTAACTTGGACGTAATATCCGGTGTAAGGAGCTTTACAACAAAATTGTCTAGGGTGGGCCATGCGTCCCTAAAGTAGAAAACCCAACTACCCCGTTCCTTCAACCATCCTTTAGTAAGCTCGGAAGAAGAGGGTAGTATCATCTTTTAAATTATTGGTAATATACGTTCAGAAGAGAGTTCAGTCCGTTTCAGTATAATATATAACATATTGTTTCTCATTTTTAACCTCCTTTATAAATTTTTACCGTAACTAAGTATAACAAAATTATAGAAAACAATTGTTTTTAATTATAAATTCTAAGATAATTTTTAATTTTTACTTCTACTGACATTTATTATAAAGATTAGAAACGAAATTAATTTTAAAACGATTTTCAAAGGACGAAGATTCGGCTCTTCTAATAAAATTATCTATTAATTTAATCTAAATAGTTAAGGTTAAATCAAATTTTTATTTTTAATTATCATAACTTTTTTTAATAACAATTTAATTTGAATGAATATTTGTAATATCAGAACAGTTAATGAGATTCAATAAGCAGAACCGTATAAAAATTTGTTGGCCTAAGATTGCATAATGTAATTCCTATACTGTAATTCAAATTACAAAATGTCTTATGAAAATATAAAAATAAAATAATAATTAGTGTTAATTTAATTATTAATAATAATAAAGGATATAAGATTTTATAAAAATATAACATGGAATTTTGTTACTTATTTTAGATAATCTGAAGACAATTCTGACCTATATTAAACGTTTTTTTTTGGTGCTGCATTATCACCTAAAACACAGCTGAACTAATTGATTTGAGCGTTATTTTTTGCCCTTCCTAGCATTGTGACTCTAATATTGGTAGTTACGCATTTCAGAGTACTATCGGTTATCAATGTTAGAGTGACAATGCCAGGAAAGGCAAAAATATCACTCAATTATGATAATCTCAGTGGAAATATAAAATGTTGTGAAAAGAAATTTACAATTAAATTTTGTTTTTTTCAAAGTTGCTTGAAGAATTATTTTAAACATGACATCTAACATATCTTTTTCATTAATCAGTTATGAGTTATGAACTTCACACCCTTCTAGACTGACGAATGATTTTTAGCACCCAGTATCTAATACTGCACTTACGAGAAAAAATATGAAATAAAAATTTATTGACTATAAAACTAAAAAACTCTTCACATGGGAAATATGATTTATTTTTTAAATCTTTACAGGAATCTGTTTAGAAAAATATTGTAAGAAACAATATTAAAACCAATAAAAATTCTAACTACAAATTAAGAGAATAAGGGAAGAAGATAGAGCATTGAAAATGTTAAATTGGGAGGTAAATAGGAGAAGACTAATAGGAAGACCAAGGACAAGATGCCTAGATAAAATTTACGAAGATATTTTGAATAGGGATAGTGTAAAGGGTTATACAGTAATGGAAGAATGTAACAAGATAAAAGTCCACTATCTATCACCAACTCAGGATACTGGATACAGGGAAAAGGAACAATTCTAAGGATTGAAGTTAGGACAGAGTAAGGAGGTGTAACTCTAATTTTTTTTTAACATTATAACACTGGATTATGTACCTTTAACCTTCATCTTGTCTCGTATAAGAAAATATAATCAAAAAAATATATTTTTCTTTATGAGTTCACACGTTTTTAGTGTAACAAATTCTAAACATTAAAATTACTAATTCTAAACAATTTCATCAATATTACAATATTATGTACAATTCTAAAGAATTGTGCATCAAAGTTATCCTAACACACTCCATCATAAATGTTAGAAGGGGATAGAGACAACTTATGGTTATGCTTAGAGTTTTAAAATTACCCACCGGGTTGGTCTAATGGTGAAAGCGTCTTCCCAAATAAGCTGATTTGGAAGTCGAGAGTTCTAGCGTTCAAGTCCTAGTAAAGGCAGTTAATTTTACACGAATTTGAATACTAGATCGTAGATACCGGTGTTCTTTGGTGGTTGAGTTTCAATTAAACAGGTCGATCTGATACTGTACAAGACTACACTTCATTTACACTCATACATATCATCCTCATTCATCCGCTGAAGTAATACCTGAACGGTAATTACCGGAGGCTAAACAGGAAAAAGAAAGAAAGAAAGAGTTTGTAAGTTGTACAAAAACCTTAAATTCTAGCTTTACTTTCACTAGTATAGTCTACCTCAAATGCACATTTTCTCCCGTTTGGTGTCAACACAACAAAGTGAGCATATTGATACCCACTTGATATCAGTACAATTTAAATGGTATTCTCTGCAACCATTAACAAATTTAGAATAACCTTTACTAAGGAAAATATCGAGAATCAACGACTAATTTAAGAGAATGTGCGTTATATTCTATTTTTTTTATTTCCAGGAATACGGACTCCTACAGTTGGTTTTGTCCACGACCGATAAGATAATTCGGTTTATTACACACACCATCGTTAAAACAATTGTCTATTTTCTGTAGGAGAAAAGAGAGATAAATAATAGTTGTTTTAATTAGATATGTATTTATTATTCTTATTTTATGTATATTAATTTATAAATAACTAATTTTCATAAGGTTCATGCTTCCAAGAATGTATCTTAATTATTTATATAATTTATAATTTAAAAATACCTGTATTACAAATAATTTTTTTTAATTTTTACAAAATCCCTTCTGTACATTAATTTTATTCAACTCCCTTATGCAAATAAAAAAAAAAAAATATATATATATATATATAGAGAGAGAGAGAGAGAGAGAGAGAGAGTGAGAGGGATGGATCGAGGGAGAGAGAGAGAATGAGAGAGAGTGTCCCACGAAGGCGTATACGCTTTTGACCACCGATTTTATTGAAACTTACAGACCTTTTAACGAAGGATTTAAAAATGTTCTATGAAAATTTCAACATTCTAGGGTTTATAGAAACAAAATGGAGACTTCCAAATAAAAACATCAATTTCAGATGAACACATTTAATATTCATTACAAAATATCTGGTAAAAATGATTAAAAACAGATTATGTAAGCAGTAAACAGCTGTTCAAATTAGGTAAAACATGTTAATAATTAGTCATAACCGTGGCTAATTATCTAACCGTGTTTAATAATTCTATTCCTAATTATCATCTATTTTTAATCACTTTTACCAGCTATTTTGTAATGAATAAAAAATGTGGTATATCTGAAATTGATTTTTTTATTTGCAAGCCTCCATTTTGGTTTCAATAGAATCGGTGGGGAATGGGTATGTGACACTAAGTCAAAAGGTGGGATACTAACCTCTTCGTGGGATACACGAAATATATATATATATATATATATATATAATTTCAAATAATTATTATTCAGAATTGCTTTCTCTGAGAGTAATATTGTTTTATAATCAGCAAGATCTTCTAATGAACATAATAAGAAGTCACTTGTGGGCCAGAGAATCTCCTATATTTCGGTTTACTTGGCATCCTATTACAAAAAAAATGTTGACTCAATGAAGATTCCAATGGGAAACCACTTCACACTTTCTTTAATAAATATGGCGTGGTGTTATCTTTTTAAATTTTATTAATTCTATTATCACGTTTGATTATCTTTTGAAAATATAATCAAAAATGATTTGTATCTATGACAAATCGCACAAAACCAATCTGGTTATGGTACCTAACAAATATTCTAATGAAAGACATAAATTATTTTTTGTTTTACATTTTTTTGTTAATTTAAAAATCTAAATCACTTGAGTTGGTTATTTTAATTAAAAGATAAAAAATTTATATTTTAAAAATAATTTACATAAAATTGTATAAGTAGGATAGAAATCAATCGTTTAATACAAATGATACAGTACCTTACTGAGGGCGGGAGAGAGAGAAGAGAATATTATGTGTGAGCGAGAGAAATGGATAGTCGTGTGCTGGCGTGATAGGATACGCTTGCTGCTGGCCGAGAATTCAATTTGCCCGACCTTCTTATATTGATCTGGCCTTTTGCAATTTTACCTTTCCGTCCCTCCGCATCTTTTAATACGGGGATTCTTCCCGCGGGATCTGTCAGATAATAACCTCACCAACCCTAAACTTTTCCTCCCTATGTGATACTCTATTTTTATCCATTATCATTTTTTCTATCACGTCCCTCTTTTCTCATGCATGAAAACGTTGTTTTATTTACGACAATTTGGACATTTTATTGCCTTAATGGAACAACATTACAACTTACGTTATTTCATATTAGTATTATCATTTATAAAATTTATAAAGATAAAAGAGTATACGAATAAAATAAAATATCTTGATAAAGTCTTACATCTTGGACGATATGTCGAGGTTTTCTGCTTTTGGTTTTTGTTATTTTGTTTGTTTGGTTGTTGACCTAATGAATTGCATTAGAAAATTTTCTATTAATTTGATTTGTATAATTTTCTAACTTATATAGTTTTTTTATATTTGTCTAAGCAAAGAATAGAGTTAAGTTATATATATATATATATCCATTTACAGCACCGTGTCTTAAATATTTATCATTTTGGTAAAAGGTTTACAATATTTAACATTAGGTTTGTTTCAGACAATTTTTCCTAGGAAAAAAAAAAAGCAAAAAGGAGTGAAACGGGACTTAAGTATGGTATAAGTGGAAAACACGTTCATAATAACGAAAAATGAAAATAATATTTAAAATAATACATACGTTTAGACAAAACTTGTTGATCTGGATTAGAAAGAATGTTATCTAAGAAAACGAGAACGACAGAGCGACTACTGATTACACGTTATACGTACTGGAAAAATTTATTAAAAATAATTCTGAATATTAAATAAATTTATTTAAAGAAATTAAAAAACAAATCATTATTAAGAACTCGTAAATAATAATTATAAGACAAAATATGGCTAAATTATTCGTTCATTTAGTTTCATTCTATCGTAATATTATAATTTCCTGGATGTAATATTCGTACGTACTAATGTGTATTGGCGTATTTGAAGCTTAATTGCTTTAAACTGAATAAACCAATATTTATGAAATTTGATACAGAATCGTGTATATGGGACAATTTGTCGGTTAAATTTTAGGGTTTATATCTCAAAGAAGTGGGGTAGATCATTTTTTGGGGTCAATTTTCTCAAAATTTTGCGAACAGCCAAGTAAATACCCATGTACATACATAAGCCAAGTACATACATACATACTTATCTATATTTCCAGTACGTTATACGTACTGGAAAAATTTATTAAAAATAATTCTGAATATTAAATAAATTTATTTAAAGAAATTAAAAAACAAATCATTATTAAGAACTCGTAAATAATAATTATAAGACAAAATATGGCTAAATTATTCGTTCATTTAGTTTCATTCTATCGTAATATTATAATTTCCTGGATGTAATATTCGTACGTACTAATGTGTATTGGCGTATTTGAAGCTTAATTGCTTTAAACTGAATAAACCAATATTTATGAAATTTGATACAGAATCGTGTATATGGGACAATTTGTCGGTTAAATTTTAGGGTTTATATCTCAAAGAAGTGGGGTAGATCATTTTTTGGGGTCAATTTTCTCAAAATTTTGCGAACAGCCAAGTAAATACCCATGTACATACATAAGCCAAGTACATACATACATACTTATCTATATTTTTTAAATTTTCTTCCCAAATTCTCCCCTTCGACAAAAATGATTAAAAAATCAATCTTATTATTTATTGAATATTTTTTAACCGAGTTTTTTTTTAATGTTTTCCTAATTATAGTAGTAGAGCAAGTGGTTCCAAAAAGATTTTTGGGCAAAATTGGGAGTGTGAGGAGCCGGTCAAAGTTTAAAAATATCAATTTTTTTGAATTTTTAAAAATTATTTTAGTTTCTTATAATAATAATATTAATAAAATTTCATAATTAGTCCAACCAAATTATACATAGAGAAAACAAAAATTGTTACCTGGACTTTTATAAATGGAAATGGTAAAGGGGCTTATAATAAACGTAAAAAAATAAATAAATGCGTAACCGGAAATGGTACAGGGGTAATTTGGGAGGGATTTGATAGTGTGGAGGGGTGATTGAAAAAAAATGTTCCTATACAAAAGTTATAAATCATGCAAAAATCTGTAACTTTTATACAGGTTACTTTTTAATATAACCACAAAATTTCCGATACAAATGCAAAATATCTTTTTTTTAATTTTTTATTTTTCATTTCCGCAAAAATAATCTAATTTTGACGAAAATTGGTGAAAGTATGCCTTTTTGTATCTTAAATAACCACAAACCTTTTTGACGTCAATTTCCGCCTGATATCACAATAATACCATTTTTCGCCCCCTTTCAACCACCCCCAAAATCAACCCTCCACCATCCCCGCTCACACATTTTTTTTTTACGTTTATTATAAGCCTCTTTACCAATTCCACTTATAAAAGTCCAGATAATAATTTTTTCCCTCCAAATGAGTTATTTTGACATGTCTAAATTTACACCCACCTCCAAAAAAGAAAACTTGGTAACATTTTATTAGTTGTACAATTTTCAGTGAATTTTTTAAAAATAATTTCTTCCATTCAATACAATAAATTTAATTCTTTGAAGATATAAATAATTATTATAAAAGTATAAAATTGACTGTATCAAACCAGGAAAGAGTAAAAACTTGTCAGCTTTTTTTTTATTAAAGTTGTATTTATCGCTTTTAATTAATTAGGACAAGATGTGCTGAGATTAATCACATTATAGGTTTAACATTCGATCCCCTTTTATGTTTCTAAACACGCTCATATATTATATATATTCCACCCTAAACGCAAGACGTTAGCTCTTTCTGGTCATCTGTTTACAAAACAAGCACCATAGTCTGCATAAAACAGATAAGAGAATGGTCAAAATATTTCACCCTCTAGGACATTAGGGAGCGTCTGGAGGTTTTTTACAGGTCCGCAAACATCAGGAAGGAAGGAAATAGGGAAAAGGAGACGAGTCCTGTAGGGACCGTTAGTATTACTACTAGTATTATCATTATTATTATTATTATTACATGTCCCGTCTCCTCTACCATTGCATTTTCCTTCTACATTCCCTACAATGTTTGCCCAGTGACGACCATGAAAGAACTTTGGTCTCGGCTCAGCCTACAACCCATAGAAATAAACTTATGTTTACAAGAAATAACACTATAAAAACACAATAAAATGTAAACTACTCGTTTTCCATGTTGTTTACTTTTTACTGGACTGTATTATTCCTATAATTTATTTACTTTAAGTATTTGAAAGTAATATATTATTGTAAAACAAAATATTAATTTTAAAAAATAAATATAAAACAAGATAAATTTATTAACAAAATAAATACTTTTAAAAACTGAATATTCATTTTATAATTACAACCCAAATATAAAAGCTGAATTAAACCACTGATTAGCTAGATAATTATTAAATATTAATAAGAAAAATTACTTGAAATAAACTACCGTGGTTCAACTTTTTCTTATCCTATTTGCAGAAAGACAAACATCTTTGTCTAATTTTCCTCGAACGTAAAAAAAATTGATGTAATCAATTCCACCTGTTGATTTGTATTTTTCTTTTGTCTTAGAATAGCATTAAAACTTCCAAAAGATATACAAAACATTTTGTGGGTTAAGGAAAGGTCTATGGAGGATTCCAGAAATAAGGATGTGAAATTTCTTACGAAAGAAAATTAATTTTCTTTACGAAAGAAAATTAATTTGCTACAAATTAATGTAAAATTTTAAAACTTTTTCATCGATTATTATCATTATCAACAGCCTATTAATATAATAAATCTAAAAACGTTAGGCATTTAAAACAATTTATTTTTTATTTTTTAAATAATTAAAACAAGACAAATCTTTAAAAAAATAAATGATTAATATTAAAATCCATAAAAACAAAGAATAACATTTTATAAAGGACTAATTTTCCAAGAAGATAAAATAAAGTTTTAAAATTTTTATTTTGAAAGAAATAAAAAATATATTAAAAAAATTAAAGTCAGATTTATTGCTACAAAAAAATTCACATATAAAATAAATAAAAATAAATTAAAGGTAATGAAATATGACAAAAATCTGATGCGGACACCACATGACTTCCTTGTACGCGTATTAAATTACATATATTCATTTTATTTTTTTAAATGAAAAGTACAAAAATTTTATTTCATTAATAACTTCGTAATAAGTCAGATTCGAACCGATGTACCTTCCCCTTGTAAGAACAAATATTTCATTAATTAAAGTTTTATTTGATATAACTCTGGAACCAATGAAAAACGTACCACTTAAAAACATCGTTTAAAAACTCTCAATGAGGGTTCCATACTTTTTCTTGCAGTAAGAAAAAGAACAGAATCTACTTTTTTGAATTTTAGGCTTTTTTGGAGACTTTTGATCCAGTTGATTGTAATCAAAAGGGGAGGTGCACAAATAGATGTTACAACAGTCCTAAATCCAAAATTTCAATATCCTACGGCTAATCTTTTTGATTTGCGAGATACATACATACGTACGTACGTCATACAGACGACACGCCGAAACTAGTCAAAATAGATTCAGGGATGGTCAAAATGGTTATTTCCGTTGAAATGTGAAAAACGAAATTTTTCGGGGTCACAATACTTCATTTACTTCGTACAAGGAAGTAAAAACAGGATAAAGAATAATTAAATATTAAATCACTTGATCATTTCACATCAAATGAATTTATTTACGCGGTAAAATTAAAATGGATCGACGAAATAAGATAAATATAAAACGCATGTTAAAAAAACAAAATGAGGTCCAGGCAGAAAAAATATATCTGTTCATATAAAAAATAGATATAAGGATTAAAAATATATATCAAAAATACGTATGTTGAATAAAGAAATGTGATCGCGGCCAAACACGTACAACATGAAAAGTAAAATGGGAAATAAAAAACTTTCCGATAAAATTGTCATACATGAGGCTATGCTAAAAATTAGATGAATTTGATAAAATTTGAGGGGTTAAAATAATAATAAGGAAAGAAAACAGTTTGTAAAGAGTTATACTGCAAAAAGGAAAGTAAGAAATTTATTCAAAAAATGAGATATGGGTCTTCTTTTACATTTCTTGACGTTTTATGACCCAGGAATCCTAAAAATTTCCCTCTTCCACAAAAATCGAAAAATTTGGTGAATAGTTGTAGATTATTATTCCCGATAGGGGAAGGGGAAAAGTTATAGATTTTCCCCCTTCCGCTATCTTTGTATCTATCGTATATTTTTTAATCGATTTTTTTTTTAACGCCTTCTTAGGCAAAATAGTGGTAGAGTAAAAAGGATTTAGAAGAAACAATGAACGGCATAGATGAAGTCCTACGAAAGAACTATCGCGTGAAAATAAACAAGAACAAAACAAAAGTAATGAAATGTAGTAGAAATAACAAAGATGGACCACTGAATGTGAAAATAGGAGGAGAAAAGATTATGGAGGTAGAAGAATTTTGTTATTTGGGACTTCTAATCAAAAGATTAGAAGCTTTTGAAATGTGGTGCTATAGGAGAATGTTAAAAATCAGATGGGTGGATAAAGTGACAAATGAAGAGGTATTGCGGCAAATAGATGAAGAAAGAAGCATTTGGAAAAATATAGTTAAAAGAAGAGACAGACTTATAGGCCACATACTATGGCATCCTGGAATAGTCGCTTTAATATTGGAAGGACATGTAGAAGGGAAAAATTGTGTAGGCAGGCCACGTTTGGAATATGTAAAACAAATTGTTAGGGAAGTAGGATGTAGAGGGTATACTGAAATGAAACGACTAGCACTAGATAGGGAATGTTGGAGAGTTGCATCAAACCAGTCAAATGACTGAAGACAAAAAAAAACATCAAAATAATATATCAGAGTTATAATTTTTCATGACAGATTATAAACCCATTTACAGTACAGATTTTGTTTGTCTTAACCGAATTTTCCTGAATGGGTACTGTTAATTTAAACATATCGGTAAAAATACCCGATTGTAGCATTGATTCTAGTATTTAATTATATAATCTATACGTAAATTTAAATAACTATTTCTTAAAGTATTCTATTAACTAGATAGGAAATTTGTTTATAATCCCATAATACTGAAAATGTACAACCACCGTATTTTGTTATTAAATATTTTCTATAGGTGATTTTAAAAATGGAGTAATAGGGGAATTGAACAATTTTCACATATAACCAAAGAAATACTTATTATGAAATTTTATGGAAATTTAATTGTAAAAATATCAGTTCCTCAATACCTTGTTTGGGAAAATAATTAATAATTAAATAAAATTTGTAGAAAATAATATAAAATTAAGAAAGAGAAAAAAAGGGATGGCAAATAAATAGATTTATCACTGTATAGGCCCAATAATTATTGAAAGAGTTGCAATTAAAAGTTACATCAAATAAATTTATCTTCAAAATAAGATAGGTTATGTTTTCTCTTTATTTTGTCAAAATAAGTTATAAAAATGATTGTAAAGTTATTACTGAATAAATATTGACTTTAGTAACGCCCTCTTGTCAGATAAAATTCTAACAAATCATAAATTAAAACCAACTAATCTTTCTTCCTTTTGTATATAATTTTTTTTTTATAAAAATACAATCAATTTGTTATTCTTGCAACACAATTACAGTGTAGTGATATCCACTTTTTATATGAATTGAAGGGTGTTTCCCTAAAAATCAAGTTTTGTGGTTCAAACTGACAAAAAAAAATCATTCAAAATTGAAAAGGATCCTAAAATAAACACGCCAGGGGAGTATAGAATTTCGTTGGAATATATGGATTAGCTGAAGGGTGGTAACTATTCAGTTTTTCGGGTTTTTTTTTTGTATTTTGGGGTGAAACGTGTTAGTTTTGTAAGGGTATTATAAAATAATGACACTTGAAATTGTGACTAACAGGTCCTATTATATGTCATGGGAATTAAGTATTAGACCCTCTTTTTGAATTTTACTATACAATTCTGAACATAATAAATAAATTTTATGTTCTCATAAGTGAAAAAAACCTTTCGGACAGGTTTTAATAATGTAATAGACAATTTTTTATTTTTTAAGAGTAATAATTAATTGTTGAAGTAAAATATATTTTTAATATTGATGTAAATTCTATCAAAGATTTAAATAATTTACTTTTTAATTAACGATAACAAAAAACAATATTTTGAAAAAAGATTAATTCCATGTTTTTAAAAATACGGTCAATACAGACACGCGGAAAAAATGTATAAAAAAAGATGTGTTTTCGAAATCGATTTTTTCAAATTGAAAAGATATCCATAATAAATGTTTTATACGTTTCAGAATTACAAACCAATAGAATAGAACTTGTCCTAAGTGCAACATAAGCACATCAATATTTGTGCAATAAACCAAATTGTTTTCCTCAATAAATTACTGAGAAAGTTCTTTATGACGGCTTTGAAAAACCCGAAATTTTTGTATTTTTTGAAGTAAATTCCAACCTTGCAGTATTGATCCTAATAGTTAAGCTTAATTTTTACAATAAATTTAAATCCCTAACCGAGTCATTAATTCCCCTTGTGATATAAGATGTGGCTTATTGGAAGATAATTCAAAATTAAAATCATTGTTGTCTTCTTCAGTACTGACTGATTCTTCATCGATGCTTTCGAAACATACATTCACAGGTGGCTCAGGAACTGGAATAATTTCACTGTGAGGTACAGGCCTGATTGTGATTGCAATGAAGGATATTTTACAATATGTTTAATTTTTTTTTAAATGCCAGACAGAAGTAACAATCCTTTAACTAAAGTTTAATTTTTTTTCAAAATGGTGGATTATAGAAAGATTCTCAGTTCATATTAGTTTTCAGCATCAAAAAACAGATTAAAATCATGTATCTCATGTTCGGAAACAAAAACTATGTTTATCAGTGTAATTTTTTAACAATCGAATAAGTTTCTACATTTAAATGTTAAATAATAGTTTTAATAGTACGAGTATATAAGGGTTATTTCCAAACTTCAATAACCATTAAGTACAGCTTATTTAGTTTTTCTTTTATTCACTTTGAAAGGTTATTTTTGATATTTTGTTAGTTTACAAAAAAATAAAAAGTGAAACAATTTGTGATATACTTTTTGACATTTTTTTTATGTCCATATGAAATTTCAGGTAAATGAATTAATAAATAACATATCTACAACCAGTTAACGACTTAAATTTTTTCGTGGATTGTATGGTTCATAAAAAAAAATATTGTACTATTGCGTTAATGGGGAAGGCCACCCCATTAGCGCTGTTTTTAAGTACCTCTGTTTTCTGTGGCAATTTTTTACGTTAACTGTTGCATTTAGTCTACATATCACTTTGTTATTAATATTTTATATATAATTTGTATATTAATGTTAATTAGAAGAGGTTAGCTTGTGAAGCAAGCGTAAGTTATGTTTGGTTAGGTTATTCGTGGATAGCGGTGTTCTTTGGTGGTTGGGTTTCAATTAATCACACATCTCAGGATTGGTCGACCTGATACAACCTGGTACAAGACTACACTTCATACATATCATCCTCTGAAGTAATTTTTTTTTTGGTGGGGGGCGAAAAACGCTTTCGTGTTATCATCACCCCCTCTGAAGTAAAGGTATTACTTCAAAGGTATTACTTCAGAAAAAAATAGTTATTACTTCAGAAAAAAACAGAAAAAAATACGAAAGAACGTTATGTTGATATACATATTCGTACGATTCGTCAGTACACGGCATCAACATAATCTAACCAAACACGCTCGCTTCGCTCGGTAATCTCGTCTAATTAATGTCGAATATACAACTTATTAGTAACAAAAGTAAACTAAATACAATAATTAACCACGGTACTTAAAAACAGTACATTCAAGTGGGTTCCCCTTTAACACATAATTCTATCTATGACGTAATATGGTCGTCGGATGAAAATTAAAGGTACTGTATCAGGGCCGGTTTGCTTGAAAATTTTAGACAATTAGAAAAAATTAAATCAAGTAAAAATTTTACGTGTGTTGATATATATAAATAAGATGTAAAAGAATATGTAAGAAACATGAAAAATTACTCAAAAAAATAATTTACTTTAATTTAAGGTCAAAAGTCGATAAAATAATTTATAGGGTTGATAAAGAGGTATAAAGGGATGCTGAATGAAAAAAGGTCATCGAGTTAAGTTTATTTAAAAGGTGAATATATATGTTAAAAAAAATTAGGGTAGATGTAAATCTGGCACAAGAATAGAGTCACGATTCAAGGTCAACAAGAAGATCAAAACGATAAAGTCACAGTCATCATTACAATAACGTAGTTATAACAACACTGGATGCTGTAAGGTCGTAACTGGAGCATAGGTTAAACACACAGGTGACCTAATTTTTTTTAAGGGTTGATAGGGTTTATTTTTAAAGTGGACATTACAGCATAGCGGTAAAGGTGACTAAGGTTATGTATCCAACACGAGACTAAGCGGTCAGGTGAGATACAGATTAGATTTGGGGAGACTATTAGGGGAGAGCAGAGAGATCTGGTTTCTACGGATGCTGGACCAGTTTGAAAGTTTTCTAACCGGTCTAATATAAATACAATATTATGTATGTAATTGGTTTAAACCTTACCCCTTCAACTATGTATGCATAATTTAGTTATTACGCTAAATTTAGTAACTGTAATTTATTAGATTAACAAATTATCTTCTTATAAATTTTTTTATCGTAATCTAATAAATACTGTATGTAATATGTTATTAAATTATTTTAAAGTAAATTTTATGAAATTTATACATAGAATAAATTGTTTTCCTTAAGTTTTTTAATTTTATTTACAATTCCTCTTATAAAAAAATGCATACATAAATTTTAAAAACTGGCAAAGTATTGGACGACTTTCCCGGTTACGCCGCTCAAAAATTAGTATTGCAAAATTGTAAAAAGTTATAAAAAAATTATAAAATAAAATTTCTAAAAATTTGTAAAAATAAAATAAAAAAGTAAGACTAAGTTAAAAAATATAACTGTAAAAAATTCTATGAAATTGTAAATTTAAAAAGTCCTAAAAAGTCATGTTCCTGCACGTTATTTTATTAAAAATACTCTTTTAATAAGGCTTATTTTCACCAAAATTAGTTTTATAAACGTTTAAATCGAAAAGGCTCAAAATTCTCTTCCAAATTTTTAAAAATTTGTGAGCCCAATTATCTAGAAGACATATTGATTATGATAATTACCAAAATAGAATTTAACTATAAAAATTTCCAAATCACAGATAAAAGAATTTTGATTTTAGGGAAAATTACGGAAAATTTATATAGAAGTCATCCATAACAAGCAAAAATGAATTTAAAACAAAATTATTTTTAAATATTGAAAATATAAAGTATAATTTTTTATGAAAATAATAAAAAAAAATACTTCTCTTTACTGATCTGGAATATAACGTAAGTGTACTAAAGCTACTTTAATTTTAGTAACCCTTTAAGAGATGAAGATAAAAAATCTTTTTTAATAATAAAAATTAAAAGAGTTAAGAGCCAAAAAACAAAATATATAATTTTTTACGAGTAATAAACTTTAAGAAAAAAATTTTCTAAAAATATTTATAAATAGGTTAAGCTGAACAAATTTGCTTAAGTAAAGTTTTCTCTAATCTAACACGCCCTTCAATAGAGGTTAAAATGAGAAGAATAAAATTAAAAACAAAACTTTTCTCCATCTTTGATGCAATGTTTACAATAATTTTAAAATACTGTAGACGTTTCTTGATAGCTATATATGAAGTATAAACTTTCAAAAACTTTTTGAAAAACTTAAACCGAAGGGGGGTTTTCAAAAAAATTTTGAAAACTTTTTGCTCTTTTAAAATCAAAAAACCTTCAGAGCAAAAAACCTTTTTTCATTTTTAAAAGTGGAATTTGATTTTTGAAAAAAAAATTATTTGATTATTTAAATATAGATTAAACACGATTCGCTCAGGTTTTTCAAAATATTCCCCACCCAGTCAATAAATTTTGAAAAAAATTAACAGATCAATCTTATCCAAAGAATAGTAGGAACTTTAAACGAATTCGGTATTTTACTTAATAAGAAAGTTATAGCGATTTTTTTTCGAAAAAGCTCCCCTATTTCCACTCCTGTCTCCCAATTTTTCCCATTAACGAACTCGACCGAGATTTTGGATCGTTATATTTTATGTATCAATTTGAAAGAGATTGACGCAAAATTACGGCAATTATCGTGTCCACAAGAAAGTGAATTATATGTATATATACTCGTATATATAAACTTTTGAACTGACGGTGGTTTTGGGGTCTAGGGGATGTGAAACGCGATGATATGTCGAAATTTTTCGGAAGTCGAATCATGGTACCCATTACAATAGGTACCTTTCTTACGAAATGATATATAAATAATATGTTTAAAAAAACTAGGTAGTTATTTGTTTTAAAAATCTCTTCATCTTAGGTGACGATGTCTTCAGAAAGTTATTAAAAAACAACAAAATGAATTATTTTCCTAAATGCAAAGAAAAATGAATCGTACAATATTCCCAGCTTTATAAGGTACAATTTTTTTTTACTTATCCTAATCTTCCCGCTTCATCAAAAATTATTTTTTTATCTCGTACGTAGAAATTACTTAACAAAGTTTTAAATCTTTATATAAATAACGTTTGGAAATGTAAAGTAACTGAAATTATATTTTCCACTTATTTTGAGAAATTAATCAAATGAAGACATTGGCTGCTATTAATTAGCTGTTAAATTACAATAGAATTAGTAAGGAATAACCATCTCTAAATGAAACTCATATATTTGAAACATAGAGAAGGAATTTTTAACTGAAAACTTTAAGACATAAATTTTACTTACATCAGAGATAAATTAATAAATAAAGAAAAAAAAAATTGCCCTTCAGTCTTTTTAATCGAGTTACGATACACCGATTTTTTTTATTTCCACACATTTCTTTGATGGATATTTTCAAAACTTTATCAGTATCAATTGCCCCTTGGATAGTAATCATCCTACAAATCTATATCAAACAACTAAATCTTTACGTTGATCCCTTTCTGAGATATTAAGCAAAAAATAGACTAATTTACGACATAAAAAACATTTTTAAGTGAGTTTTTGCGAGATCTTAACATTCATCTTTCCCTGAACCAGAAAAAATATATATATGTATACAGTATATCGAGTAGATAATTTTTGTCACAAAAACAATATTTTCCCTTTATTATGTTCTATAATAGTTGGAAAAATAAAATTCATTAAAATCAGTTCATTTGATAAACGAGAAAAAAGAGGTTTGAACATAAAAAAATTAATCCGGGTTCGAATAAATGATTCCTCTTTATTTTGTGAAAATAGATTAAAATCCTTTTCATAATGATAGGCTGCGGTAAAATATATAAGCATTAACAACCGATAAGTTAAAGGAAAACAAAAAACACTTAACAAATTTAGGGATCACCAAAAGTGGGATTTTTTAATTTAAAAAAATAAAGAAAAAAAAGTAATTTCAGGCGATAATGGAAAGATTTCAAATTATTTTTGGTGTTCAACATATGTTCACATGTTAAATATATCTCTTCATATAATAATATTAATCGACTGATATAATTTTTTAAATGTATTATACATTATAAATTGTTTTTAATGACAAGTAAAATCTTTTCAAAATAGAGCTGTTAAAAATGTTACACAGCTAAAATGTTACACATTTGATTACATAGACGAGTTTATTATTTATTGTAATTGGGATTAAATGATCATTTTTTAAATAATTATTACTGAAACTAATAAAAAAACAAATAAAATAATTAATAATAATTATAATAAATAATATAATATAATTATATTTATTATTAATTATAATAATTAATAATAAAATTATTATACTGAAATTAATGTTAAAGATTTAAAATTTTATTTTTATTGGTATATAGTACAAAAATAAATTTTACAGTATCTAGTATTAATATATTATATTCTGGTGGAATGTTGAAGGCATTTAACTTCTGGTTTTATTATTAGGTAGTAAAATTTTCGAAGTAAAGAGGACATCAAAATCAGACTTGTAAAATCAGAAAAGATTATATAATATATATACGAGTATATAAGCCTTACACATATGTCTTTTGAAACGTGGTGCTGAAGGAAAATGTTAAAAATCAGATAGTTGGATAAACTGACAAATGAAGTGGTGTTGCGACAAATTGATAAAGAAAGAAGGACTTGGAAAAATGTAGTTAAAAAAAGAGACAGACTTAAAGGCCACATATTAAGGCATATATATATAAATTTAGATTTAAGGAGTAGAGAAATTCTTTTAATCGGAGTGCACCGTTAACAAAGTAATATTGTATCATTCTTTCCCTATTTTTTCACTTCAAAATGCTAACAGTGGAGGAAACAGCGAAAGAAAAAAAATAGAATTTTAGTATTTCAAACGACTGTTAAAAATTGTTTAGATTGATCGAGAAATAAAGGAACATTTTAAAAATTGAAGAAAATAAGTTTGTCCCAGAATAATAAAAAATGAACTAGAAATATTAAGGTTTCTAGGTTAAATTATAATCGTGTACGGAAAAAGTATATATATATATATATATATATAATATTAACCTAAGATACGTTATTACTTACTCATAATACGTAGTTCTTTAGAGAGATTTATAACAAATAGCATTTCAGAAACAGAAACTTAACTATTTCAGTTAACTGCATAAACAAGTTAAGTAATACGTGCAGTTTTAAAAAAAACATCCTCTAATAAATATTTAGTAAAAATAATTTTAAACCAGTTAATAATAATATTAATAGACGTGTAGCATATTTCATTCAATTATGAAAAGACCAGTGTTTACGAGAGCAATTGATTTCCACATCCTGTAACATAAGTTCGTTGATATATTATTCGGTTACGCCAAATGTTTATTAAATCACTTTTTAATAAATATTAAAAATTGATTACTCTATATATGTTTTTTACATTAAAATTTTTTTTTCGAAAAGAAAATTAGAGAGAGATAGATGTGTGTAATTTTAAAGGGAAATTAGTTTTGGGTCGCCTGAATATTATATAAGCAGAGAAGACATTGGATAGTGCATTAGGATTGATTTTTGGCTTGTCTCCCCGGATGTGGGACGAAGAACGGTTATGGTGCCGATGACGGGATGTCCCCTCTACTTTGCATAAGGGGTGTACTACGTGTCGGTAAGGGGGATGATGACGTCACCAGTGCTGGACAGGGAGATTGACGACCACTACCCCCTCCTTTCTACTTTTAACTACTACTAACGATATAGTCTGTACACATACCCGTCGATTTTTATAAACAATTCTATTTTTTTATTTATTCGTATTTTATAAAATCTGTTATATTTTTATCTATCTAGAATTATAACTAATAATACATAAAAAAAACTGTTTCATTTCTTTTAAAAATGGTGAGTAATACTTCTATTCATTTATTCATTTTTTTTATATTCAGTAAAATCTAATTACTTACTTTAATCAAGTTTTCCTCTTCAAATTTAAAGTAACCAATTACAATTTATTGTTTACAGAGTTATTTATTCTATATCTTATTTATTAACATGATATAATCTTGTTGAAAGATAAAAAGAAAAAACTTTTCTTTTTTTTAAATTAAAAACATTTACGTAAAAGAATTGAAGATAGATTTTCAGTTGTAGTTTAAAAAGAATCAGTTGTTAAGAAAAAAATGTAAAAATTAATTTGTCTTCTAACAGTTATATATTATATTTTCAATTACGCAAGAACTACCGCATGAAAATAAACAAGAACAATACGAAAGTAATGAAATGTAGTAGAAATAATATAAATGGAGGAGCACTGAATATAAAAATAGGAAGAGAAAACATCATGGAGATAGAAGAATTCTGTTATTTGGGAAGTAGAATTACTAAAGATGAATGAAGCAAGAGCGATATAAAATGCCGAATAGCACAGGCGAAACGAGTTTTCAGTCAGAAATATAATTTTCTTACATCAAAAATTAATTTAAACGTCAGGAAAACATTTTTGAAAGCATATGTTTGGAGCTTAGCTTTATATGGAAGTGAAACTTGGGCGATCGGAGTACCTGAGAAGAAAAGTTTAGAAACTACTGAAATGTAGTGCTATAGGAAAATGTTAAAAATCAGATGAGTGGATAATGACAAATGAAGAGCACTGTTACAGCAAATTGTTGAAGAAAGAAGCATTTGGAATAATATAGTTAAAAGAAGAGATAAACTTATAGGCCACATATTAAGGCATCCTTGAATAGTCGCTTTAATATTAGATGGGAAAATTCTGCAGGTAGGCAACGATTGGAATATGTAAAACAAATTTTTAGGGATGTAGGATGTACGGTGTATACCGAAATGAAACAACTAGCATTAGATAGTGAATCTTGGAGAGCTGCATCAAGCCAGTCAAATGACTGTAGGCAAAACAAAATTCAATTATAATAATGATAATAAAAAGATTTCAAAAACATTTACTAAACCTCGTAGAAAATAAATATTATTTTTTAAAGTTGTTCTTAATTTCAACTATATAAAATCGTCAAAAAATACAATTTTTTTCTTACTTTTGGCCTGGATTTAAATTTATCAAAATTATAAAGAAAAATAATTCTTTTTTAATCTTAAATTCGTTTTTTTAAACTTATTTTCATTGCTTTTTTAAGATTATTTCATTTATTTATGTAGGTTTATATTTATTTAATAAATGATTTTAATATTTCCTCATTCCAGAATCCCTAACCTAATTGTCTGTAATGATAATTTTACATTTATTTTTTTTTTTTACTTTTATCAATTCACAATATTTTTGTCTTTTATTTTTTCACGATGTTTTTTTTTCACAAGTATAGCTTGTTCAATTGGTCTACAAAGACTTCACATACGTTGTGTTCCGGGACGTACTCGCAGAACATCAGGAACTAATTCACTAAAATGAGCAAAAGGTTTCATGGCAACATAAGTCCTATTTTCCTTTGTTTTCCTTCTGGACGCCATTTTGTGATTTTCAACAAAAAAATTGATTTCTCAGGAACCTATTTTAATTAAATTTATCAAATCTAAGACTAGCGTCTTGTTCTACGAAATAAAATATTAAGAAAATTTTTTAATCGTCAATATCTTTGTAACTATTTGTTTGTTCGGATTTTTACTTCGAAAAAAATTATAAAGCATTTCATTTTGAATAAAATTAAATCTCGTTTGTAAAAATCCGTTGACAAAAAATAGAGTTATTACAGACAATTAACCCGTCAGTACGGTTGAGCAGCATATTGCCGACAATCTTTTGCCTCTTTTTATTTCCTCCACTAAATGTAATGTAAATTATTATTAATAATAGTAATAATAATAGAAGATTAATAAAAATATATTAATAATAATAAAAATTATCATCTTGCATTACAAACAAATAATTACAAAGATGTAGAAAATTAAAAAATAAATATGGCCGCCATTTTGAAATTTTTGAAGGTGAGTTTTCAACATTTTTACTTCTTTGTACAAGGTAAAGGAATTATTGGGATCGCGAAAAATTTCGGTTTTCAGACTTCAACGGAAATATTTATTTTCACCATCCCTGAAACCATTTTTACTAGTTTCGGCGTGACGTCTGTACGTATGTATCCCGCTAAAGTCAAAAACGATTAGACGTAGGATATTGAAATTTTGGAATTAGGACTGTTGTAACACCTATTTGTACACCTTCTCTTTTGATTGCAATCCACTGAACCAAAACTGTCCAAAAAAGCTCAAAATCCAAAAAAAATCTGGATTTTGTACTTTTTTTAATTGCAGTAATAAGTTCTCATTGAGAGCTTTTCAACGATATATTATTTTTGATACTTATTTTCATTGGTTTCAGAGTTATAACCAAACAAAATATTAATTAATGAAATATTTGGACCTTACAAAGTACATCGGATCGAATCAATCTCCATCGAATCGGATCGAATCTCCACTTTTTTTTTAATTTTCAATATATTGATTTACTAATAATTATTAACCTCTGATTGTAAAAAGATTTTTACAATAAATAATAATTCAATAATAATTAAAAAAAAAAATGAAAAGATATCAGAAATTAATGAAATAAAATTTTATGTACTTCTCATTTTAAGAAAATGTGTATATGTAACTTAGTAAGCGTACAAGAAAGTCATGTGGTGTCCGCATCAGATATTTTATTTTGTAGAACAAGACACTAGTTTTGGAATTGCCAAATTTAATTAAAGTAGATTTACCCGTTCCTGAGACGTAATTTTTTTTGTTTAAAATCACAAAATGCCATCCAAAAGGAAAACAAAGAAAAATAGGACTTACGTCGATATGAACCTTTTTGCTCATTTTAGTGTCCTGAATGAGTTCCTGAAATTCGCCGAATACGTCCCGAAACACTCTGATTGCAGTGTGTCACGAATTTCTTCGTGGACTTTCGTAACATATTCTATTCGTGAAAGCAATGGGAAAAGTTCATATAAAAATATGTTTTAAAATGCTTTGTTTGCGAGTTACGGTTAGCGAAAATTTTGCTCGGAAAACATCTACCCCAGTGAAATGATGTCGTACTGAAATTTTTAGGACGTTAATTAAGGAAAAAATTAGTGATTTCTTACGGGTTTTGGTGTGAAAAATTGAATAAAACAAATCACAGAATCGTAAATATAGTAGTTTTTGAGATATCTGGGGTGAAAACCTATAAATTGGTGTAAAAAGCACTATTTTTTATGTTTGACATAACATTGTTAAACGAGCAATAAACACATAAAAATTTTAAACAAAACTTATAAAAAATGTTATCCTCATCAAAATGGTCTAAGATAAGTTGAATAAACCAAAGAAAAATTCGAATTTTATTTAGAAACAGTACACTAGACCAAAGTGCATTATATTTACCAGTTTAAAAAAAAAGTTCAAAAAGAACCCGCCATTTTCAACACATTTCGTGACAGCTTTAGTATTACTTTTTTGCTCTTATTAGTTCTTCAGGGCTGTCCTTAAGTAGATCAGACGTATCTATAATACGGACAATTAATTCCTCACTAAAATTTAATATTGTTTTATGCACAATGTTTATCAACTAACCTTAGATCCAAAAATTTCTACATGTGTTAGATTAGGCGATCTTTTTGGCCAGGAATGTGGACTTCCACTACTGATTTAAGATCGTTTGACCTAACACCTTTAGATTTTAGAGCGAAATTTTACACTAGCCGTAACTCGCAAACAAAGCATTTTAGGACATATGTTTATATGAACTTTTTCCGTTTTATTCACGAGTAAAATATGATATGAAATTCCCGGGAGAACTTTATGATACATTTTTATATACATAAAAAATCAGAAATATTTAAAATAAAATGACTTTAAAAATATAATAACAAACCGTAAAAAGAATTTAAAAGGAGTAATAAATAATCCTTTTATATTCATATTTTTTGGTAAATTAAAGGGTTGCCAAGTTGTGAGTAATAATTTGTTTTTAATTTAGCATTCGGTTTAAAAATTTCAAAAAATAAAGAAAAATTTAAGAAGTACTAATCTTTAATTATTAGTGCCTGTTTGTAATTTTTTTTTAAGTTAAGTCTTGTGGAATAATTGGTTATTCGTAACAATGATGGCAACGCGCTTAAATTTAATATTTGCGACTTCATTTGGATGACAAATGTTTTGAAACTTTTTGTTTCTCTGACTTTATTATTTGTTACATGTTATATCTGTTTTTGTTGACTAATTGCTTTGTTTCTGTTATAAGAGGTGATGCACATTATTAATATTGTGTATTTGAGTTGGGCTATCTGTGGATCGTCTCCTCACACGTTACTCTTAACCAAAAGTTTTACTTACGGTCGCACTCCTTTTGACAACCTATTGTAAAAATTGCTTAAAAGAAATTTTTTTGCATTCATTGTAACGAGAAAATTAAATGTATTGTACTCAATAGTCAAGGTCAATTTTGACCTTGAAATTCATAAACCAAAAATAAAACTACCGTTCCAGGTCATAATTATTTTCATTAATTTTTGTGAATACTTTTTTTATACGTACATGTAAATTAGATTTCTTGTTCCATAAAATTGTCTATTAATAATTATTTATTCGTTTTACTAATGTTTGTAATATACCGCTACAGGATGTCATAAGAAGCAATAAGGTAGTGGCCGACCTAGCAAACCATCCCCACCCCAAGTGTTAACTAAGTTTTCTAAGCTTTGACGAGTAATACCTACCTATTACAAAATGATGTTTCATACATCAATATCTTCTTTTTTTAAAAAACGTATTAAAAAATAATAACTTATAAATAAATATAATACACGACATGAAATTTTATATACAAATAAAACGTTAATTATAAAATTCTACAATTTATAACGAATGGAATAACTTATTTATCAGACTGTACATTAATATATTGTGCATTATTTAAAAAAATAATAGTACAGTCTTTATTGCTAGAATATTTTATATACAGAAGACACAAAAGGATGTCAAAGGGTGTCTGTGTGCATGTATGTGTGTGCGCGTGTGTGTGTATTTATATATATTTACTCTTGCATTCATTCATACACAGATTGTATTGATTTGAATAAAATTCTTTATGTATATTCATCATTCTATTGTATGAACCACTCGGTATATAGAGGTAATAAAATAGGTAACCGTCCCATGTCGACTACCTGGATAGATGCAAAACACATCTGCATACCCTTTTTTTAAAAAAAAATAACCCGACAGCCGCTGCTTTGCCTGGTGTCTGCATATATACATACACGCACATAGATATTATAATAAAAAGTTATAATGATATATCAATATATACCTGGTTAGCAGATCGAGATATTAAAAGACACGTGCCCGCCTACTTACGCGTGCCATCACCCTATATTCTATGCAGTAACATATAAAGAGATTATTGAATAATATTAGAAATAAAAGTAAGTAAAAATTTATGTATTATTAAAATATAATGAAAAGTATTATGTATTCCTGACATTCGCAAAAATTAACCCCTTTCCTAATAATAAAATTGAAAGTTATTGCTACTCATAAGAATTTATTTGAAAAGAAATAATAAAAAAAAATCTTATTTCAGATTAATTCGTAGTTCCAATAAAAAGAATTTTTTAAAATACGCACCCTATAACATTATATTTTTACGTATTTAAATAAATACTTTTTTTCAAATACAAAAAATTCTTCTAAATGGTTATTTTAACGAACTAGAAAATATTACCTTCAAAAACTGTTTACAGATATTTTATTTAAAAAATGAACGTTTGGTTTTCATAGGCATAAAGTTCAGTAATAGATTTCATTATGAAGAGTGATTTTACATCTGAATTCAACAATGTTGATATTCAAAATCGCCGGTCGTGAAATTCCTAAGCGGTCTATTAAGTAAAAAATATATATATATTTATTCTATTTTTCCTTCATTCAACTTTTGATTTCTGCTTTTCAACATTTTGTTGATAGCTTTGTTTTTAATTTGGCTCCAATTTAAAAAGTTGGAAGAGTAAAAAAAAATAATATGCTGCTGTAATTATTCGATGAATTTTTGTTTAAATCAGATCTATTGTATTTAATTAGATGTTATTTCATAATTATTTTAATTTATTTAATAGAATTTACTAATTTTTTTTTTTATTATAAATAAAATTGTAACCTCAACTGGATCCACAATTAGGTGAATATTTGGGTAGATTTATAAAAAATAGATCTTGCTTAGAACAAATCTTAAATCTCAGAAATATTGTAAATGTCATATATGTTATAATTTTTATTGATTTTCAAACAGCATAAGATTTGGTAGATAGAACATCACTTTTTTCAACATCAACAGAATTAGGTTTAGATAACAAAACGGCAAACGTAATAAAAGCAACATTGACTAACATACTCTAAAGTAAAATTTCTAAGAAAATTATCAGATCCTTTTTCCCATAGTGACCGGCGTAAGACAAGAAGATGAACTTTTTCCGCTACTTTTTAACTGTGCTCTTTTAAAGGTAGTAAGAGAACGTAACAAAAATTTAGATAAAAATAGAAGAATAAGACTGGGAACTAAAGGACTAAAGATTAACTATTTAGCTTCCGTTGATGATGAGTCATCATTAGCTAAATACTGGAAAACAGCTGAACAGCAAATTAAAGAATTATAAAAAGAAGCTGCGAAAATGGGATTAAAAGCGAGTTTCAATAAACAAAAATTTTGACTAATGATAAAAGCTGCCCGAATTTCCTTAGTCCAACCAAATTATACTTAGAGAAAACAAAAATTGTTACCTGGACTTTTATAAGTAGAAATGGTCAGGAGCTTAAGATAAACGTAAAAAAGTAAATGCGTGTTGTAGAGGGGTAATTTGGAGGATTGAGGGTTGAAAAAAAAATTTACATTACAAAAATCTACAACTTTTATAGAAGGCACTATTTAACATAACCTCAAAATTTTTGAGAAAAACACGAAAATCTTCTTTTTTCCATTTTTTATTTTTAATTTCCGCAAAAATAATTTAATTTTGATAAAACTTGGTGAAAGTAGGTATACCTTTCTGTGTCTTAAACAACCACAAATTTTTTTGACGTCAACTTTGGCCGGAAATTGCAATAATACCATCTTTCACCCCTTTTCAACCTCTTAAATCAACCCTCCACCGCCTCAGCTCACACATTTATTTTTTTTACGTTTATTATAAGGCTCTTTAACATTTCCACTTATAAAAGTCTAGGTAACAATTTTTTTTCCTCTAAATGAGTTATTTCGACCGGTTTATAAGAATGTAGAGAAAGTGGATAATTTTAAATATCTCGGAAAATCGATCGGTTGGAATTATTTAGATAAAAAAGCGTTAACAATAAGAGCTAATAAAATGGAATTAGCTAATGGAACTAATCATGGAACTCAGAATTTCAACACTATATAACTATGATAAAGTCGGAAGCACTCTACGTTGCAGAAACCCTAAGATTGTGCAACAAAGGTCTACTAGAAAATCTAGAAAAAAGAAAGGGATATTATTAAAAAAAAATGTAGGTCCTAAATTTCAAAATAATCCGGTAAAACTATTTCCAAATAACAAACTTTATACTAAAATTGAAAAACTGTCAGATTCGATAAGGAAAAGACGAATTGCATTTTACTCCCATTTATTTGGAATGAATAACAGTAGATTCACTAAACAAATTTTCTTTTAAAGTAAAAAGCGTAGATGGTCTAGACAAGTCCAAGAATACCTAAAAGAGCTGAGGAAATTATAAGAGAAAGGTAAATTTTAAAGACAATATTAAAAGATGAAAATAAGAAGTTCCAAGAAGATCCAAAACGTGAAGAATAACAGAGCTGAACTTTCTCAAGAACAAAGGAAAGAGGTATCAGAAAGAACGAAGAGATACTGGACAGATAGAAAAAAAGAAACAATCGCAAATAAATAAATAATCTAATGTGTTTCAAGATGAACTATTCCGAAAAAATAATAAAATATAAAACAAAATTTAATTAAAAAAAAAATTATTTCCTTTTTTATAAATAATTACTGACCGCTTTTTTTTAATATTATTATTTTTTAAGTTTTTAGAATACAAAATTCGACACGTAACTAGCATTAAATAGAAATAATTTTCAACATAT
This sequence comes from Lycorma delicatula, assembly GCF_047948215.1. Taxonomy (NCBI): domain Eukaryota; kingdom Metazoa; phylum Arthropoda; class Insecta; order Hemiptera; family Fulgoridae; genus Lycorma; species Lycorma delicatula. The sequence continues at coordinate 98,891,629 of NC_134464.1, read as the reverse complement.
CAACCAGTTATTAATAGTATTATATACAAAAGAAGAGACAGACTTATAGGCCACGTATTAAGGCATCCTGGAATTAATCGCTTTAATATTGGAGGGACAGGTAGAAAATAAAAATTGTGCAAGCAGGCAACGTTTTGAATATATAAAACAAATTGTTATGGATGTAGAATGTACAGGTATACCGAAATGAAACGACTGGCACTAGATAGGAAATCTTGGACAGCTGCTTCAAACCAGTTAAATGACTGAAGACAAAAAAAAATATATATATATATATATATATATATATAAAATAAATATAATTTAATATAATATAAATATATATATATATGTGTGTGTGTGTGTGTGTGTGTTTTTTTTGAAGCATATATTAAAATGATGAACACAGCGTAACTGATGTAAAGAAAGATCGGATTTTCAAAATTATATATAGTTAAAGGTAAAAAACATGGTAACGACTTTGTTACATAAATTTAATGAATATTCTCCAAGTATATTTTACAAAATTATTTTTGCGGGTTTTAAGATAACTGAAATTAGACACCATGGAAATATTAGGATTGTAAAAAAAATGGTTTTCAGTAGTTATAAATTTTTTAAATATAAATATTTTACCAAAACCTTTTTATATTTTAAAATTAAAAGAATTACTATAATTTATAATTCATTTGATAAAATAGTTCACTTATCGATTTTTAGACTTCTAAAAGCATTTTATATCGCAGACAAATAAACATATGCTAGGTAATTTCTACCTGGGATTAAAAAAGGGAGTGGTAAATGGCACGGAAGGGTTATATATATATATATAAAACGTTGCGGCGACTTTATTGAAGAAATAAATGAATTAACTGGGCTATCCAGCCGACATTTCAGTATACCCATATCGGATTGCGCATAATACCGGAACGATTTCCATTATCACCAGCAATTTTATACCTGATATTTTCAATGTATGTGAAATAATAAATACATATATATATTAGAAAGCCTACTGTTCAGTTTTTTTAACTACACCGACTCGCTTGAAAGAACAGAACACATGGTTTACAACTGGTATTAGCCTGTTGAAATTGACATTTTACACCAATGTTATTTTATACAGAGTGTATCACGAAGTTCTTCCGAGATTTTCATAAACTATTCTACTCGTAAAAATAATGGCAAACGTTCTTAAAATACAATGTATGTATGTATGTAATGTATGTATATGACGTATGTTTGTAATATAATATGTGTCCTAATATAATAGGTCCTCCTTATAATATAAGTGCTTCGTTTGCGAGTTACGGGTAGTGAAACAATTCACTCGGATTTCAGCTACCCTGGTGAAATGAGATCTTACTGAAATTTTTTGGACTTTTATGAAGCAGAATTAGTGATTTCTCATGGTTTTTAACCTGAAGAATTGAATAGAATAGGTCCCAGAATCAAAATCAATAAATTGGGGTAAAAACCCTTTTTTTCTCCTTTTTCCTGTTTAGCCTCCGGTAATTACCGTTCAGATAATACTTTAGAGGATGAATGAGGATGCTATCTATGATTTTAAATGAAGTATAATCTTGCACAGTCTCAATTCGACCATTCCTGAGATATATGGTTAATTGAAACCCAACCGCCAAAGAACACCGGTATCCACGATCTAGTATTCAAATCCGTATAAAAACAACTGACTTTACTAGGACTTGAACGCTGCAACTCTCGACTTCCAAATCAGCTGATTTGGGAAGACGCATTCACCACTAGACCAAACCGGTGGGTTAAAGATGGGGGGGGAACCTGTTTTTTTTATGTTTGACGGAAAATAACTTTGATAAATGAATAATAAACACATCAAAATTTTAGAGAATCTTTAACATCACCAAAAAAATTTGGTTTTTGTTTTCATTATATAAGTAATTTTCTGACAAACGTAGTAAAGTATTGTTTCTAAATTCTAAATTTTCTTGGTTTTATTCGTCATATTTTACACCATTTTGTTCAGAATTATATTCTCTACAAGTTTTGTTTGTTTTCTATTCAACAAAGTTATTGTACATCAAATATAAAAAAGGGGTTTTTACCCAATTTATTAATTTTCACTTCAGATTTCTCAAAAACTACTGAAGATACGATTCTGAAAACTGTTTTGTTCAATTCTTCAGAAAAAAAACCGTAAGAAATCACTAATTCTGCGCCTTAATTAACATCCTAAAAATTTCAATATTACATCATTTCACCGGGATAGCTGAAATCTAGGCTAAAATTTTCACTAGCCGTATCTCGCAAACGAAGCAGTTTAGAACATATTTATATGAACTTTTTCCATTATTTTTAAGAGTAGAATAGGTTATGAAAGTCCAAGGGAACTTCGTGATACACTCTCTCACTCACTCTCTCTCTCTTTCTTTCTCTCTCTCTCTGTATATATATGTATATATATATATATATATATATATATATATATGTGTGTGTGTGTGTGTCCACATGTACACCATTCTTCTTGATTTATTGGATTACAACTGGCCAAAAGGTTTTGGTTTGAATCTGGCAAAGACGAATAAAATTTATACATGGATAATTTTTCAAACAAAAATGTTATTGGACTGATCAGAAAAAGGTCCTCTATGGAGAAATTGAAAAATTAATTATGTAAGTGATTCAACTTGATTTTTTTAATGAGTTGAAAACGATAAGAAAATTGTAACATATGAAAATGTCGTATAAATATGAAAAAACCTGAATAAATTTATGATGTAAGAAATAAATTTGTTTTTGATCATGTTCAATCAAAAAAAGTCAGTTTTGAATGATCTACGAAAACAAAAAAAAATTTCTTTTTACGTACAAAATATTAAAATTTTGTGCATAGGACTTCATCTATGCCGTTCATTGTTTCTTCTAAATCCTTTTTACTCTCGGCTAGAATTACTATATAATCAGCAAATCGTAGCATCTTTATCTTTTCACTTGTACTGTTACTCTAAATTTAAATTGTTCTTTAACATCATTAACTGCTAGTTCCATGTAAAGATTAAAAAGTAACGGAGATAGGGAACATCCTATATATATATATTATAAGTGGTACTTATTTTCATTAGTTCCAGAGTTATAGTCAAATAAAATTTTAATTAATGTAATATTTGACTCTCACAACGGGAGAGTACATCGGTTTGAATCTGACTTCATTTTCGTTTTTTTTTTTAAATTAAAAGTACATAAAATTTTATTTCACTAATAACTTCTGATTTTTTTCATATTTTTATTTTATTGTTATTATTGAATTATTATTTATTGTAAAAGTGTTTTACAATCAGAGGTTAATAATTATTAATAAATCAATATAATTAAATTTAAAAAAAAGTTGAAAAAAATGATTTCATGGGGGTTAAAAAGGAGGGGATAAAAAAAATGTCCACCTCAAAGTTAAGGAAAACTTCAAATTCATTCAATACGAGAATAGTTGCATGTGAAAAAAGTTCCACATGTTTAGCATACGCGAAGTATAAAAGTTCCGAATGTTTAGCATACAGTTACAGCAAAATTTTTATCATTCCTTGCCGTAAGGGTTGGTTATATCAAAAATTGATTCAGAGAAAGATTTTAGGTACTATTTAGAGTACTAACGACCACTTTAAATCGATGTAATACTGTGCCTATTAAGGGAGGTATGATTTTTTTTGTTTTGAAAACCTCATTTTTGCCACCGCCTGAGCAAATGGTTGGTGATATCAAAAAACTTTACTTATGTAAGCTTTAGTCCCTATATCCAAAGAATCGTAGGAACTTTAAACGAATTCGATATTTTACTTAATAAAAAGGGTTTAGCAACATTTTATTTCGAAAAACCCACCCCCATTTCTATCCACATGGTCCGATTTTGGCCGTTTACGTACTTAACCGAGATTTTGGATCGAGTGTTTTTCAGGAAACAATTTGAAAGTGATTGGCTCAAAATTACGGCAGTTATCGAGTCCACAAGAAAGTTATATATATATATATATATATATATATATATATATATATATATAGACAGAGAGATAAATGTATACATAAACTTTTCAACTGACGGTGGTTTTGGGGTCTGGGGGTATGAAACGCGAATATATATTGAAATTTTCTGGAAGTCGAATCATGGTATAATATGTAGCTTTCTTATAAAATCTAAAACGTTATTGAAACTATAAAGATTAAAGTAAAATAAAAATATGAGTTACTTTATTTGAAAGCTTATTTTAAAATGATATATTACAAGGTTCCCTAAAAATATTTAAATTTTGAGAAGTTAAGAAATTACACACATTTTTATAGAAACACGGTGAATTACCTCCTGTTTCCTAATTTTATCTGTTAGCTGAAATGAAATTGTCAGCTATGGCAATTGATTAAAACTATGTCTTTATCTTAATTTAAGTATTAATTTTTTTACTAAAATCTTCATCGAATAAATTGCAGTAAAAATTTATTCACGCAAAAAAATGAATCAGCGTTAATTCTTTTTTTTTTATATCTCAAATTATATTTACTATTGGTTTCATAGATTAAAAATGATAAGTAAATTTAATGACAATAATCAAGTTATAAAGAAGTTTTCCTTAATTAAATAAAATCTAGACATCAACAGTAAATCAAAGCTAGCATAGGCAATGATAATCCAGCCAGTAATGAAGTAGAAATCATAATAATGTCCAGTAATATGAATAAAACCCCAACGTAAAAAGAAAAAAAGTAGTAACATATGAACAAATAACATTAGAAACATAAATACTTTGATGATGCACAACTTAATAAAAAAAGGCCTCGTTCTAAGTATCACTGTTAGGTTCCTAGGTTCATGCATATACTCCTTTTAATCGCCTTACATCTTCCCTACTGTGTAAGAGGTTAACAGCTAGTTAGTTTACGTGATCGATAGTCTTATTTTCTACTTAGTTGCAAATCGATCGAGTTTCTCTCGAACCATAAGTTCTCATGAATTTCGTTGTTCCGTATGAACCATGACGCTTGTGTAACGTATCTCAAAAATGTATTATTGAAACACTGAATAATCTCTATATTGCTGGTACTCTAAGTACTCCAGAGTTGGATTCGGTTGTCCAAACCGGTTTTAGAATCACTCTGTACAAAAGTAGTTTGTTAGTAATAGTGGCGATTTTCTACCTAATAACCAATATAGGTCTTTAAATTGGTATCTAGTTTTTGTTTCCTTATTGTGAACCTTCCTTGTTAGACGACTATCTAGGTAAATACTTAAATACCGTTCACTTTCAACACGCGTGATGTAACCTCCATCTAAATGGAATCCTTAGCAATCAATCACCTATTCTCATCGCGAATGTCGTGCGAGTCGATTTCGCGTGATTGACCTACATTTTTCATTTGACCTTCATTTTCCGATTTATCATTTAAATAATTAAAATCTTTCCCCATTTTTCAATACCATTTGGGTAATTAATTTCATTACATTTTATTAAACGGTAATTACCTTAATTAATATATTAAAACACGCTTTGTATTTAAAATAGAAATGCAATAATAATTTAAATAAAATACCGTATTTGATAATTTAAAAAAACAATTTAATACAAATTTATATTCACGAACTAGTTTTCAAAACGTACAACTACAAGAAACAGTTAAAGAAGAAGAACTAAGATGAGGGAGTGGGAGAGAGTGATGCGTACTACAGAAAATGTGGTAGAAGGGTACACTGGTACATCCAATAAACAAAATAAGGGAAGTCCAGAAAAGGGCTCAGCTGTGGAATCGGTCCCTTTCCATACCCCTCTTCCATTTAGACATTTTATAGCCACTGCAGATGCGATACCAAATTCAAATAAGGTGCAGACCTTAACCGATGAATGAATGAATAAATTACTATATAAATTAACAGATTTGGTTTTTTATTTTTTTGGTTTTATAATTAAAATTACATATATATATATATATATATATATATACTTATAGTGTATATATATATACTTTAAATAGATATTAAAATTCAAATGTATACATTTATATTTTATCTTTAAAAGCACTAAAAAAAAAAATTATTTTATCGAAAGAAAAGAACAATTTTTTTCTTTTACTTTCCCGTCTTGGTAGCACTTCAACAGAGCTATGAAGGGAAAGTATTGTAATTGGTCCAATTTTGGCATATGCGGTTTTCACTGGTGAAAAACCGCATATGCGGTTAGTTGATATGCTGGTTAGATATGCTGGTTGATATGCATATGCTGGTTAGTTGATTTGACAACTAAGGAACCCAAAAAACCGGATGGAAATTATTCGGATTTTAGTGTTAATATATACGTGCGTGTGTGTGTTCGGTCTTTAAATTACCTTATATATCCAGAATTACTGGACCGATTTTGATCAAAACTGATCAGATTACTTCTTTACATGGAATATTGATGTCATTAAATTTTCAACTTAAAAGATCAAAGAGGTGAGACTGTAGGACAAGGTCACCCTCAGTATCTCGAGATTTTGCCTAATTAAAGTTACATTTTACTTAGCTCAGGCACATTTTTTAACAATTAAAAAATAAAAATATTTACAAAAAATATTTGCAAAATCTCACCCCGATCCCCAAAAATGCTGTTGTATCGTTTGCTATGTTGTGGCGTCAAAGATGAGTGGTAGAACTAAATAATTTAATAATATTTAAAGTGTAAAAAAATAATTCGATCTGGTTGAATCTCGAATTCAATATCGCTCGGTTGACACGATACCTGATGCGTTAAGCCTCGCGGCTACACCGGTCTCCGATCGTAAAAGCGATTGTTCTGTATAAGTTGTGAAAATTGCATTATTTTAGTTAGTGCCAACCATCGACAATATAGTACTGCCACACACGCGCGAATTATATACGGTTTGCGCGCGCGCTTTAGTTAGAATTATTGAATTAAATAAACGAAAAAGTATTATATTTAAATAAAATGATAAATATTTTTAATTAATTTGTGTGTGTAAGCCGTGCATTAAAAACTACTGTGTTGTTAGCTTTTTTTTAATATTTTAAATTGTTATTTTGAAAAGAATCACATCCTAGATTAGCAAGTTTTTTATTTCAGTAGTATGTTTTTCTGTTTTCGAATAAATTTTTTTAAATTTAAATTATTATTTCGTTTTGTGTTCTCAGATATTTCTATTCGTTTTCTTTTAATAAATTTATTTAACTTAACCAAAAATTAGTTATTTAATTTGCTACATAAAAAAAAGTGTAACTTAATCTCTTTTTCTTTTGCTCTTTAGTAAAGGAAGTTCTTCACTTATTCTTTTGAAAATTTTTTCATGCGACTTAAAGGGAAAAAACATTTATAAAGGAAAGATGTATTTTCTATAAATATTATTCTGAAATGGTTATCATTATCGTTGTTTATTACTAAATTTTTGTAGCGTAATAACACATAGCCTGTCGTTATTATGATATTCAGAAGTATTTTCAAAATAAATTTTTAAAATAAAGCATTCTAAATTAGTTAGAAAAATTAACCGTAAAAAATAATATACATTCATACCCTAAAGAGCCCTAACTCATCCATGGTAGCAGCTATTTATTTCGATTTATTTTTCTTATATATATCAAAATCCAACTTTCTGGATCGATTTTTTTATACGGATAGTGTTTTTTAGGTCTATCAGAATACCATAAAAAATACAAAATAAAAAAGTTTTTTTAGAAACACTGAAACCAGATAACAAATTAACCAATTAAAAAAATTTTATATCTTAACTTTTGGGAATTACCAAATAAAGTGTATGTAATTATTTTTAACCCAGAGCAGAGTTCTAGAAATTAAAATATAAAGAACTGGAGAAATTTTCTGTTTATTTCTTAAATCTTATTTTATATTACTCATTTTTGGGAATAAATAATAATAAAAATAGATGCGTTTTCTTCGGTAACAATAAATAATAAAAATGTTAATATTATGCTATTAAAAACGATAAAAATTTGATATTATTCTTAGTTATGTCGACTTCTATCACAACGATGTAATTTAAAATAAAAGTAAGCTTTTTATTTATCTGGATTTGCGAGAATCGTTTGGTTTTGCATGAATTTTTTTTTTTTATTTAATCGTCAATAATAAAATTTATAATAGTTTTGTAGACCAGATTCTTACATTAAAATTAATAATGGAAAACTTTAACTAAACAAGCAATTATTTATAACTATCATTGACTTTAAAAAGGCATATGATTATATTCATAGACCAACTTTGCTAGAGATCCTATAAAATGATGGGCTTCAGCAAAAATTGGTGAAAATGATAGAATTAACATTAAAAAACACACAGTCCAAGATTAAATTTAGAGGGGAGATGTCTGGACCCTTCCCGAAACGACCGGATTGAGACAAGGTGATGGAATTTCCCAACTGCTATTCAGTATTACAATGAACTACATAATTAGAATTTGGTAAAAGGAAAATCCCGTTAAAACAATAATAGGAACAGGTAAAAATTCAATAAAAACTAATATATTAGTATTTGCTAATGATTTAGCCCTACTAGTACTAAATATGGTAAATCACAAACTAGAAAAATTGCCTAAATGAAAATTTCTTATGAAAACACTGAATTAATGACCACGGACTCCCTCTGTATAAATAAAAAGAAATAAAAATAGTTGAACAATTTAAATACTTAGGTGAAATCATTCGCTGAAGATTGAAGGAAAAACAATCATGCCAAAACAGAATAATTTAAAAAGAGTGTAAAGTCTAACTTTGCGAACATCTAATAAAAAATGTCTCTCAATAAAATCCAAAATTCACCATTATAACACAGTAGTTCTTCCGGTGGCGCTTTATCCTTGTAAGTCTGTCTGTCTTTCAGATTAAGAATGAAAGTAAAACGTACCAATTGCTTAAAACAGAAGGACGAATTATCAGAATTTACTTAAATAAAAGTTATCAAAAGGATGAAGCCTGGCGAATTGTCACAAATGAAACAATCTACAAACAAGTCGACCCGATTCTCAGTACAATGAAAAAACGAAGGATTTCCCATTTTTTCCACGTATTAAGAATGCCTGAAAACCGAATTCTAAAACAACTGGTCACAAGGAATATTAACAAAAAACCTGTGGAAAATATGTTAAAGAAATCCAAAAAGATCTTCAAGAAATTGGCTTGAGGGTTGAGGACGCCTGTGATAAAATGAAAAATTAACTACGCACTTTAAAACAATATATTCAAAGTTAAAAAATTAGAAACGCATAACAAAGTGGAGATCACAGACGAGGTCAGGAAGCAACGATCCGATAGAATGAAGAAATACTGGGAAAATCGAAAGGACAAACTTATACAGAAGTTCAAGAGGACTGAAATATGGATGAGTAAAGTGGTCTAATGTGGCCTCAAAAAAAAAAAAAAATTTCTATTAGATACAAAAATATTGATCGTAAATTATTTTTCTATGATGTCGTAAGACTTTATCAATGATTTTAATAGTATAAAAATAAATTGTATAATGTGCGTTTGTATATGTGAAAAAATAATTAAAGTGTCGTTAATGAAAAATTCAGGATTTCTTTATTTTCGTTACTAATCATTTTCATAAATATAAACTGATACAAAATAAAAAACTATAGTTAACTACAATTTCTTTAATATTCAGATTGTAATTTATTTTTTGCATACATTTTCATAAGATGAATAAAAACAATTTCAGATTTTTGGAGTCGTAGGAGTATGCTCAACGATCAGGTAAATCTAGAACTAAATGTACTTCAGAAAATAAAAAACTCGTTTCAAAGATATAAGTAAAAATTTTCAAACATCTAACAGAAAGGTTTTGCATTAGATTTGAAATATCCACAACAAATTTACGAAAGATTAAAAAAAATTAATGATTAAGTGTTACTGACAAAGCAAAATTTCTTCATAAACTTTGTCAAAATGATTTTGGTGCAAGAGGGAAACTTAAAACTCGTTGACTAGCTTAACCTCTCTTCTATAACGCAACAGTATGATCTGTTGAATTGCGCTTCAAATTGAAAGTTCTAGTAAACCGTCGTAATTGTGATTTGATGACACTACTAATGTAATTACGAAAAAATAGCTTAATGTTCTTAAAATTCATATTTGGTCTGCGTCACAATAAGAACAGTATTAAAACGTTATTTCTTCTATGAAAGTGATATAGGTGACTCATATCTTGAGATGCAATGACGTTATTACCGAACTGTTGACTCTTTGTTTGATATCGGGCGTCCTTTTACCTGATATCCTTACTGTGCTCTTTAAGTTAAAGTCCATCTCTATTTTACCTTTCCTGATTGGCTAGAACAAAAAAAGAACAATTGTATGGCTACCATAATCATGTAATTTGATGCCTTCCGATATTTTGTTTCAGGGGAATCGCCTAAGACATGAATTTTATAACATGATAATGATCTTATAATTTGGGATAAATTTTAGAGAAAAAACTTTTAATTCGGTTTGGTTAAAAGCTGCAAAGAATATATACGGGCAGAAGGACGAGATATTTTGAATAATTCACTAATGTATATCAAACATTCATTAACAAAAAAATGTTTTTTTATTATTAATAATTAGGGAAATTGAATTTAACTCACCGGTATAACAAAATAGGAAGAATGTATAACATACATACTCCTGGGTTAGTTCTCTGTTCGACTGAAAGCATATTAATTAGTTATAATGTAATGTACGGTTACGAATTTAATTGATTTCGATGAATCGATAGTTACAATGAAACGAACAGTAATCTAACCATACCAAATTCTAGAAAATTATATACGTGTCTCACGAATAGTTATAAGGATTTGATTTAGTATCATTCGCGCATTCCTTCACCGATTCTGTTGAAACTTTACAGACCTTATAACACAGATTCTAAAAATGTTCTATGAAAATTTCAACCTTCTACCATTTATAGAAACAAAATGGTAGTTTTCAAATTAAAACATCAATTTCATATAAACCACATTTTTCATTATTAAAAAACAGCTGGTAAAAATACTTGTTAAACAGCTGTTCAAACTGAATAAAACAAGTTAGATAACCCCGACTAATTATCTAATTGTTTTTAGTTATTATATTGTAATTATCATCTTTTTGTAATAATTTTTACTAGTTATTTTGCAATGAATAAAAAATGTGCTAATCTGAAATTGATGTTTTTATTTGAAAGCCGCCATTTTGTTTTTATAAATCCTAGAAGGTTCAAATTTTCATAGAACATTTTTAGAACCTTCGTTAAAAGGTCTGTAGTTTCAATGGAATTCGTGAGGGAAGGGTGAATTATAGATACTAAATCAAAAGCGTATACCTCTTTGTGGGACTCGCGGTTTGGGGAAGAATATCAGGAAAAATTGCGTTTAATACACCCACATGAGAATAATCTATGTAACGTACAACACTAAATAACTGAAGAAACATGAATCGATGGAAATTTTAGGGTAGGTGAAAATGAATTTCTATTCCAGAATACTTTAGTTTGAAAGACAGGAAGAATATTCAACAAGAAAGGGTAGGTAAACATCATTATTATTATTATTATTATTATTATTATTATTATTGAAGTTATACTTCTTTTGGCGCGTAAGGAGAAACTGATCAGAGTATATTTCCAGCAAGTTACGGAAGCTGCGCGCGCCGATGTAACACATCATGAAAGTTTGCGCAGATCCAAATGGATTAGTTAGCACGCACATGCGTGTAGTATCTAATACAGTCAGTCGTTCAATGCAATTAAGTGAATATCACGTGTTGTAAACATAACATATATTGAGTCGTAATAAATATGATTCCGGGTGCTCACCAACCCCGCTAACTTGAACCAATATCTGTTTCGATTCCGTCTGGGAGCTGATGAGCTGTGCGTCTGCGGGGAGGCCCAGTCAAATGAATACCTCATGTTTGACTGCCCTGCTCTTGGGGGGAACCAGAGACCGGGCCACCCTGAAACTTAGAGATCAAGGGGAAAATTGGCCTCTCATAAGCGGCGAGTCAATGTGGCGAGAACCGCACTGTCGGACCGTGTGGTAGTTCCTAGATGAGGTCGCTTTGTTCAACCGGCATCCGTAGTTTGCAGGAAAACACTCTTACTGCATTGTCGTGGGAAGCTAACCTTAACTATACCTGACCACCAGCAAATTATTTCGGCTCCAAGCGCTATAAATTGGTGGACAAGTACTTGCTGGCATTCTGTGACCTAGTGGTGGCAGCGAATTGCTGTCTAGACGAAATGAATTTTATTATGGTTGTCATATATATTTTTAGTAGTTGACGGGCTGCGCCTACCCATTTTAGCAAATATATGACAAGTGAGCGGTTAGGACACGTAAGTCGATAGTGTATGGCACCACGCTTAGTCCGGTCACACTGTTAGGTAAGCCCTAAGAGTTATGTTAGAGTACTTGTCGCTAAACTGTTCTAGGCAGTACCCGGGTTCAAATCCCGGTCAGGCATGGCATTTTCACACCAGCTACAAATCATTAAAAAATCATTAAAAATTCCTAACGGTGGATCCGGAGGTCAAAAAAAAAAAGGCTCAGTAGCCGTTTGTGGCACAGAGATTCAGTCTTATGCTTTAGGGCGACCGAATGGGGTGGTAGCGGGGGAAATGCCAAGCAAACCAATAAAATATGATTTCTATACACTGATTTCTGAAGACGGATATTTTAAACTGTGAATATTGTTGTTGATATTCATAAAACTTTATTTATATTGCAGCGTATATTTATTTATTTTTTGTGAAAATTGTGTATCAAGATTTGAGGTTATATTTATGTAAGTAATTTTTTTTACGAGTAAAATTATATTTTATAATGACACAGAAAATAACACACATCAGATGAATTCTTGATTTTGTATAAATAACTTTAAATTTATGAAAAACAATTTTTTTTATAACATACACTACTATAAAATAAAACTATTTGTTTCATATTTTTCATATCACAACCCTCGTGCCTATTCAATCGTCATCCAAAGAATTAATGGAATTAAACTAATCGATATATAGTCGATAAACTTTGTTTTATAAGTCAATGAATACTTCAATACTTTTTAAACTGTATAAAATAAATATTATTTAATTTAATTTAAATGTTATTCATTCAAACTTTTATTCATGGTATTTAATAATGGTCTATTGATCGTTTGACTCCGTTCAAATTTGTTTGAATGCGTAAAAATATTATTTTTTTATTCACGCCAAAGAAGTATAACTTCTTACTTGCGTATATAGACACACCACCGAAATACACACCAGATTTTTTATTATTATTTAAAGAAAATAATATATTTATTTTTGATTTTATTGTTACAGATATAAATTAAACTTCCTCGTTAATGCTGTTACTGGGTCTAGTCCAATTCTTCCTGACTTAGGTGAATGAATTAAATTATTACATGTGAATAACTGGTGACGAACCAAGGGACCAAGACAACTTCCATAAATTTATAATGCATGGAAAAAATTTTCAAGGAAGAAATAAAATTTCGGAGAGTATATTAAAAGCAACAGCAATGGTTGGAGAAAAGTACCGCCTGCAGTGGACATCATGTTCTCTCAATTACCGATATACTATAATCATTTTCAAAGGACTTCAACTGAAATAGAAAAATATTATCAATTTTTCCAGCAATTTCTGACATTTACAAGCAAAATAATAAATAAATGAATACTTTGAATAACTATTACTTGGAAGTTTGTTTCAAAGAGTGATATGGTTCACTTCACAAAGAAATGGAGAGAATATGTACATTCAAAACGAAATTTAGAATACTTTTCTTTAAATTTAAAACATGATTTACATTTCGTTACAATAACACTGTAGAAATTCTTTCTTTTATGTAGTATATTTATTTTTACAGTCTATTTTTATACTTATAATGTTATTTCTTTTTTTTAAAAGGAACAAATTATTAATTTAATAAATTTAAAAATGAAAGTTTCGTTTTATAAAAAATCAAAATAATTTTTAGTTATTAATAATGATAGTTTTCACGCAATGTGTGTTTGGGCGCACGGCGTGCGTGTACGTGTATGTGTGTAAGAAAATACATGCCTTCGAGCGTTTGAAGTAGCTAATACTCGTTTACTATATGTTTTTGTTTTCGAAAATAACATCGGAAAGCGAGCGATAAAAATGTTGAAACTTTTTATCCAGATGGATATAAAAGTACGGTAATAATATAAATGCAAGAAGGGTGAGTAAAAAAAAAAAAAACGTAGGGATGTTTCCTGGATGACAGATTTTCGCCTTCCTACCCGAACGTCATCCCCATTCGTTGTTAGTTACCCCCCCAATCCACCAACACATAGCTACTACCCCTCCCACGTCAGTACCAAATTTCCACCCTCCTTCCCCAACCTTACTCGTCGTGGATTTCTATTCAAGAATCAGTAGAGATTTCAACTGGCGCTAACTTATATAGAAACTCCCTGGCGGCATGGTTTTCATTGCGAGTTATGCAAGGGAGTCTGGACCGCCATATTAGTTACTACATGATATTTTCATTTTCTTTTCTTCTACAGTCCCTTCGCTACCGTATAGTCCACCCCCAAAAACACACACACACACAACGACCTAACTTTTTTTCATCCTCGAAATAGCAACATTCACAGAAAAGCTTCTTTTTCTTCGACCATCTACCAACCTCCACATCTTAAAGCAATATCTTTATCCACCGTTCCACTACACCCCCTTAACAAAACCACCTCCTTTTAGTTCTACTAAATATGGTCTCCATTAGATACTGCGACTAATGGTCCTTTTTGTATTTTATACTTATCAACTGTAATGTAAAATAAATATAAAAAAAAGAATTTTAAATAGAGTATTGAGAAATATAAAAAGTATATCCAAAATCTATCATTATTTTGAAAGAAATTCATAAAAATATAGTTTCTATTTAAAGTAACTTATATTTATTTGATTTTTTAGCCATTTAAGATTCTCAATTCGAATTATACATATTTTTATGGGTCCACAAGTCTTACTCCTAACGAGATAGATTAATTTCGATCATTTATTGTTTAATTTTTAGTTAAATTGAGGCTACATAAAAATTTTAAATTTAAAGAAATGAATCATCTTATTTTATTTTCAATTTTTAACGCGTTTTTAATGTTTCAGTGGTGATGGGTTTTGGGTACGATGGTCTAAGATAATATATAGCAAGGATTAGATCAGAAAAAGAATGAAGGTGGAGTCCACTACATTAGACTGAATTGAGAAGAGCAATTACAATGTAACGGTCATTTAAGAAGAATGAATTCCAGCAGATTATGTTACAAAGTTTATGAAGAATAGTGAATGAAAGATAAGAAAAGGAAGACTCAGAAAGTTTAGACAACAATCCTCGTTAGCCGCAAAGGAAAGAAAAGAATTAGAAAGAGAAGCGTGGTGAGACCTTCATCAATGGCTTGTAAAATGCGTAAAACAGCCGCTGTCACTGTAATATCCACCTATATTCGTTTTTTAAATTGATTTCATTTTTACTTTCCCGTCTAGACAGCACTGTAGCGCAACTGTAGTTATGGAAGGGAGAGTATTTAATCGGTCCAATTTGGTCATATGCGGTTTTCACCGGATCTTGACGCTGACGTTTAGACACTACAGGAACCCAAAAAAACCAAACGGAAATTTTCCTGATGTTAATGTTCGTATGTACGTGTGTGTGTGTGTATATATATATATATATATATGTGTGTGTGTGTATATATATATATATATGTGTGTGTGTGTGTGTGTGTGTGTGTTTGGTTTTGGCCTCTAACTCACCTTATATTTCCAGAACTACTGGACCGATTTAACCATACTTTTTCAGATTAATTCTATATATGGCGCATTGATGCCATTAAATTTTCAATTTAAAAGATCAAGGAGGTGAGGTTGTAGAGCAAAGTCACCCGCATATCTCGAGATTTCGCCTATTTAAGGTTACATTTTTCTTAGACATATTTTTTAACACTTAAAAAATAGCAATATTTGTAAAAAAATTTGCAAAATTGCACTCCACCCCAAAAAATTCTGTTGTAATCGTCTGCTAAGTTGTGACGCCACAGGTGAGTGGTATAATTAAATAAATTAATAATATTTAAATTGTAAAATGTAAGTCGGTCTGGCTGAGTCGCGAATTCGATCGCCCGGTTGATTCTCTATCTGGTGCGTTAATCCTCGCGGCTACACCAGTTTGCCGGCCGTTCATGCGAAATTTGTTCTTCGTAAGTTGTGAAACCATTCCTGAGATGTGTGATTAATTGAAACCCAACCACCAAAGAACACCGGTATCCACGATGTAGAATTAAAATCCGTATAAAAGTAACAGCCTTTACTAGGATTTGAACGTTGGAACTGTCGACTTCGAAATCAGCTGATTTGCGAAGACTCGTTTACCACTAGACAGACCCTGTGGGTTGGAACCAACTAAACTAATGTCATTTCACAACTTACGAAGAACAAATTTTGCTTGTACGGCCGGAAAACTGGTGTAGCCGCGAGGCTTAACGTACCAGATACAGAATCAACCGGGCGATCGAATACGAGACCCAGCCAGACCGACTTACATTTTACACTTTAAATATTATTAATTTATTTAATACATATTACATTTACAGAAATAATACATTATATGATTATTCGTTGTTTAATAAATGAAATCGGGCCGCTAAGAATTTTTTGACGAATTTTTCCTATTTTTTTTGCTTATTATATGGAACGCCTAAACGTTGTTTATTATCTATAATTGTATATCTATTATCTATTACATATATTTAACATGTATTTTTTTTTAAACGCAATTATAAATTAATAACACATTTTGATTACAGAAATGTAGTATCTTTATTTTTTTGATATCAGTATCGTTTTGTTAAAAACAGTTTTATTTATATTACAGAGATTTTTGTTTTTTGAGAGGAAGAAATTATATCTGCGATACTCTTACCGTACGGTTTACAAGTTCATTGTAATTTTTTTTGGATATCACTGCGTTTTGTTAGATTATGCTTTTAGTTATTTTTATTTTTTTTTTATGAATTATTGATTGTTATCTTATGGATTTATTATTAAAATTTATTGCTTTTCTAGAACAAAAAAATTGAATTTCACGACCAATTTTTTTGTTGATAGTCATATCATTCACTACATAACATATTTTTCCTTTTTTATTAAAACTAGTATGATGACTGTTACAAATCGAAGATCCGTGATGTAATATTGCACTTATTATCTGTGAGTATAACACTCAATTTTTAACGTTAAATTCGATTTTATTTCAAATCGATTTTAACGAGTTAACCAATGGATTTTATTTCTGTTTTATCTATTCCTTTTTTAATAAAACTAGTATAATCTCTATAATTCTGTAACTATAATTCTATTCTCTAACTATAATTCTGTAAAAAAAATATGGTATCAGTTTACAAAACTGATACCATATTTTTTTACAGAAGTGGTGGGAATTAAAAAAATTGTTTCATCTTCAGTACTTTCATTTACTATTAAAACAATCTTTAGTATATTTTCTTTTAAATTTTATTATTTCATGTACATTATAATATTTTTGTACACTACCTAGTACTATCAAGTACTGCTATCTAGCGGCGCGATTCGTAAAAGTACATTAAACAAATTAACAAATGACTTATTCGAATTCCTCGGTTCAGGAAATGGAAAAACAAACGTTGTCGAACAAAATTCGAGGTATTTTTTGAAAGTATTCTTTATTGCAAATCAAATTGAACTGAAATATAATATTTTCACGCTTATATATTTTTTTCATTTTCATTTCACTGTTAGGTTAGGTCATGTTTAGAACTTAAACGTAGTAGGTTGACTTCTCGCCTGTTACCGACGGTGTTCTGACGAACTTGGTGTTTACATTAATACTAACGATAAAACCTCTTTTATAGTTACTTAAGCTTTAATTACAAAATAATTGCAGTTATTCAACCCGTTAAAAAATAACTACTAAATTCTTTTGAATTATTATAAAGAAGTGAAAAGCTATTTAAAAAATATTACTAATTAGCCTTGAAAAAAAATTTGCTTTTCACTAATTAAACTTTTTAAAAAGTTTTGTGGGAAGCGTATAATTTTCTACTTAAACTTAGTTAATAAAATTATTTAATAAAAGATCATCGGTTTTCTTTCATTTCTCTTCAGAATGATTTCTTTACCCATTTTTTAAGAAACTTGTTTGTATATATATATATATATATATATATATATACAAACAAGTAATGTATATGTATACCTTACCGACAAAGACCGACGATATCTGGAAAATTTCAATATTCTCCGGTGAATATTCATTCACACATATCTAACACGTCAGTGAAAGACTGAACGAAATATCTGCTTCTTCGGACCTTCGCCGATATATATCGACAAACGCAGATAAGTACTGGTGAGGTTCGAAACTATAACTAAAAATATTCAAAAATCACCCATTACAAATCTTTAAGGTAAATAGATTACGAGAAACCCTCGTAAAAAGAAAAATGAAGTTTAAATTTAAGCCAAACTTAACCTACGCTCGTTAACCTCATCTAATTACCGTCAAATGTACAAATTATATATGTTATTCTCCAATCGCATTTATAAAATAATTTAATCAAACTTATAGCATTTCATAAATTGAAAGAGCCAATCAGGATATACAGAATATATTAACTGCATGGATGAACGATAACGATGCAATTAAATGGTCAGAAAGTTTGCCCTTTGTTCAGTATTTTTTATTAAAAATATTTTTATTCAATTTTCACTACCAGTGCATACTGAATGCGGTGAATTTGATTAATCATCTTCAATGTTAAAAAGAGAAAAACGGTCGAAAAAAAGAATAGAAAAAACGTAGTAGAAATAAATTAATTTAATTTAAAAATATCTAAAAAAAAAATACCATAAAATTGTTATTTTCATTAGAAACATCAAATCATAAAAAAAAAATTAAGGTATAAACATCTATGGATATCTAAAATAATGACTTTTCCCACAATTATACTCGTAAGTAGAATTGACATATAACATTAAGCCATATAAGTTTTCTATAAATTGGTGCTAAATTCCGTTAAGTCATTGGGACAAATTTGATATAAAATACATTTTTACTAACAAAATATTTATACTGTAATTGTATACATAATTTATAAAAAAACAACGTATCAAATTATGACCATTCCGTTTTTACATTATTTTACGAGAACTTATTTAAATAGTAAGAGACATCTCTGTGGAAAATCGATAAAAACAGCTTTTCAGATTTTATATCTTCGACTAAACAGTTTTTTAAATATATAATTAAATTATGAACTTTTAATGAGTTTCGATAATTATTTGAAAAATAGTTTTTTATACATTATTTTTTATCGATTGTATTTAATAACTTTTTGATCGTTTTAAACAATTTTAAAGAATTTTCGCATTTATAAACTTCAACGGCTTACAATAATGAAAAAGTGGGATTAATGAAATATTTGTATTCATTTAAAAATTCCTTTTTTTTCCCCAGCCTCCCAGGACTGGACTTGCAATCAAACATTACGAGGTCCTGGGCAGTGCCTCGCCTCTAACCACTCAGGACCCCCGGCGCGCCCGGCTATACCGTCCAGGACAGAGCAACCCAAGCGGCCGGGACTCGGTCTTCTATGCCTCGCCTCAAGAGAGGAAACCCCAAAATGGGCCCCCCACCGGGACTATGGTCTGCCATTGCCTTGCTTCTAAGGGGGACCCCTCCCAGGGGATCCCCATCGGGACTATCGTCTTTATGCCTTGCTGAAGTGGTGAATCCCCAAAGGGACACACCACACTGAGTTACTCATCGGGTGCACTCCGCTCAATGAGCCGCCACCTTCTGATTAGGGCTGTCCGCCCTTTAAAAAGTACTTAGTTAATATTTAACGGTCTGTGTGTATATATATATATATATATATATATATATATATATATATATAATATACAATAAATATACAAAAATATAAAATATATTTAAATATATAAAAATATACAATATATATATATATATATATATATATATATATATATATATATATATTTAAATATATTTTATATTTTTGTATATTTATTGTATATTATATATATATATATATATATATATATATATATGTAGGGTCTCAAGAAAAAAGTACATAAACTCTTCTATTTTATAAATTTACATAATTGCTTTATTAAAGGTAAATTACTTATAACAGCTTATAGGTATAGTTCTGTATCTGCAAGTATACCGTATACATATTTTTTACATAATTTTTATATTTATTCTTTTACAGAATCCGGAAAATGAACATAACAAAGAATGACGAAAAAACTGTTTCTTGCGGTTTTCTATAAAAAATGACGCGTTTCTTGGTGTTTATATGAGTCATATACAGCAAAAAATTATTTTATGCTTAATAAAATAATACAAAACAGTAGTGACAGTCTTTAATTTGATATGTAAAATATTTTTTCCAATTGATTAGAGTTATAGTTAAAAATTAGGTAACTCATTGGGTTAGCCAGATGTTTCGTTAAGATTACGTCCTTGGCTCTTGTTGTGATAAATGTGACGAGGACAAATGTTCTTGAAAAGTCCTTGAAACCTCCTAGCATAGAAAAATCTAAAAATTTAATATAATCTTAAGACTGGTCCTTGACAGATACATTTCGCAACCGAATCATAAAACTTTTATTACTGTCTTCATCAACTGATAACAGATAAATTAGGGTCTATGTTTAACTAGATTATAATTTAAGTATAAGCATATGTAAGTTTAAGTATACTTTTATTTATACTTCAGTCATATTAAGCAGATACTTTATTGGATTTAATTTGTGTTATCTGTTAGTAACTGATCTTTGATTTTTGTGCTGAGTATCTTTTTTTTTTTTAAGAGTAACTGGTTCTTTTTCATTAGTAATTTTTCATGTATTTTTAAATAAGTAAAACAACTTATCATCATTTTATTCCATTTTAATAATTAAAACATAGTAATAAATAAATAAATAATAAATCTGATATTAAATCGAACAAAGATTATCTTGTAGACGTGGTTTGTTGATTTACAGCTTCTATTTCAGATATTTATATCATTTTTCAATATTACTAGACATGTTTTATACAATGCACCAAAAAAATGAAAGATGTGTCAATATAAATAACTTAAAAAAATAAATAAATAAACAGACAGATTATGATTAATTATACATTTTATCGATGCGTTCCCAAGATAATTACTAGACATGCTTTGTTGATGAGCAATTTTTTTGTCTAAACATGCCTGAAAATGCTCATTAAATGTAATTAAATACATTCAAATTTATGCAAAAAAAAAAACTTAAAGCGTATTTATTATTATTTAAAGTAACACCGTGGTAAACCTCAATTCACCCAGGTCATTTTACCTATCTGATTAATATAGTTTATTCTCACCTAACTTACAGTTTTCGTTTTATAAACTTAAAAACATTATCATACCTATGTTAGATTTTATCTTGTTTTAATAAATTTCCTAAATAAATAATATTTAAGTTTATGTTTATAAATATATTATTTTCAAAATAATAAAAATATTACTTTATAAAATCGTATTATATAGTTCACTGCGGATATTTTTTTTATTTTTTTTTTTTTTAGCGCAGTGGTACAGTAAAGTAAGCTTTACTGGAAAAAGAGAGCAGAATTGAGGGTATACATGTGAACATAGAACAGTGATGATGAGGGGCGGGGAAGAAGAAGAGTTGGTTCCCCAGCATCCACAAACGGTCACGCAGTTCCCGGGAGTCTCATATAATGACATATATCCTGCTACCCCTATCCTTACTCCCCCTTAACTTTCCACATACACGCGTGCGCGCGCACACACACACACACACACATGTATATACACACACATTCCTCCTCACTCGCCACATAAACTCCCCTATCCAGTCTCACTATAGCATACCATACTCAGCCGAGACACACACACACATATATATTTTTTTTTTCGTTGCTTGTATTCTTGCGTGCTTCTACGAGCTAGTCGTGTTTTTTTTTTTTTATTCAAAATGGGATCCTGTGTCCTGCAATTCCATATCAACCCTCCAATGGCCATAGCAAAAGTAAACAGCCATCTATGCATACATATACATGCATACTCACACTTGCGCGCGCACACATTTATATTATTTTCATTTCTTTTGCAAGAATTCTATTTTTTCTTCAGTATTAAAAAAAAAAAAAACAATGTAAATAATTTACTTATTTCATTCTCTTATAAAACTTATGTAGTCCTCTTTTTATCATCTGGTAAAAAAAACTTTACTTCATAAATTAAAACAAAACGAAAAAATTAATTTCATTATTATAATTGAATTCTAGCAAGAAAATTAATTAAATGTATATCACTAACGATATTAAAATTATTTTATTTTTAGAGAATAAAAACACTTTAAAAAATTATACACGTATTACAGTATACTTCACTCGATTCGTAGTAATGCTACTAAGAATCGAGTGGAAATATGGACAAAAGAAAAATAGCAATTACCGGAGGGCAGGAAGGAGGACAATAGAAGCAACGAATGAATAGAAAACAAATAACGATAGAGGACAATTATGCTAGAAAAGTTGGGACGCATTTTAAAAAGGGAATATTTGACAAAATTTCTATGCTCGAGGGATTCGCACAAGGACAAATAAACATATAATAGAGAGTAATAAAAACGATGGAATGCAACATATGAACAGGAAGGATGAAATTATAAGCAGATGAAGGGAATTGTCGAAAACGGGAGAGGATAATAGAATAATCACAGGTGCTAATATTTTATCGAATCACAGGAAAACTAATAATTATTAAAAAAAAAATTATATAAATATCTTACATAATAAAAAAATTTGAGCGAGAAAATTAACCGTTATTTATAAATTATTGTTATACTCGTAATTAATGGGCGGGGAAATTTGATTTGGATGTTAGCGTAGTGTGTTAATTCACAGATCACATATCTTTCGTCGTCATTAAATAAATATTTTTTTGAGAATAAGACTAAATATTAATAAAACAGATCGTTGATTAGCATGACGAAAAGTGGTATCGCATTTTATTAACAAGCTAAAAGAAGAAATAGATGAAACAGTTAAACATTTTAAAGTAATTTTTATATCATGTAAATATTTAATAATGCCTTCCTGTCCATTTTTATGGATAATAATTGACCTAAAACACACAGCTAATCCAATAACACCACAATTCTGTTTCTCAAACAAACGGATATAACATCACTTTCATTGAAACACTCCGTAACTAAAAAACAAATACAAAAGTCAAAAGAAATTTAGATCCATAACAGATTAAATTAAGACACACAGAAGATAGTTCGAAAATTGTAAAAAGAATTTGTAGTCTAAATATAAAATTTGTTTTTCTTTAATCTTCCTTCTACTATTAATCTGAGGTCTAAAATTGCTTCCCTTGTCCCTATACTTTTCCTGAAACCAAATTGGTCTTCTCCTAACACTTCTTCCACTCTCCTCTCAATTCTTCAGTATACAATTCTAGTTAAGATTTTTGATGCATGACTAGTTAAATTAATTGTTCTGTATTCTTCACATTTATCTGCCCCTGCTTTCTTTGGTATCATTACTATAACACTTTTTTTGAAGTCTCACGGAAATTTCCCTTTTTCATAAATATTACACACCAGTTTGTATAATCTATCAATCGCTTCCTCACCTGTACTGCGCGGTAATTCTACAGGTATTCCGTCTAATCCAGAAGCCTTTCTGCCATTTAAATCTTTTAATGCTCTCTTAAATTCAGATGGGTGGATAAAGTGACAAATAAAGAGGTATTGCGGCAAATAGATGAAGAAAGAAGCATTTGGAAAAATATAGTTAAAAGAAGAGACAAACTTATAGGCCACATAGTAAGGCATCCTGGAATAGTCGCTTTGATATTGGAAGGACAGGTAGAAGGAAAAATTGTGTAGGCAGGCCACATTTGGAATATGTAAAACAAATTGTTAGGGATGTAGGATGTAGAGGGTATACTGAAATGAAACGACTAGCACTAGATAGGGAATCTTGGAGAGCTGCATCAAACCAGTCAAATGACTGAAGACAAAAAAATATATATAAAACTGCATCCACAACATAATTTTCAAAATTGGTCAAATGTGACGTTGCTTCAAACAAAAATGAACACTTAAAGATTTTTTACGGTAAAACAGAATTGAAGTTTGTCAGCCGTGTTATAAAGAAATACGAATCGAAAACCAATTAAAATAAACAACGTTCTTAATATTCTTCAAATATGTAAAAATGAACTGCACGCTAAACACTGCATTATAATGAAGTTTACGAACTCGCAACAAGGATTTATTAAATTAACAGACACAATTCAAACTCTACATAAGTTTCAGCAGCATTCTAAATATGAGTCTACCTAACATAAAAAAAGCCCATATCACCTGACGTCAAGATAAGTACATTTGTATCAATGAAAACTGCTCTAACAGCTGCTGAACTATTTAATAAATTTCATTTGTACGTAATTTACAAAGATTTTAGTTTTAAATAATATTTATTGTTTAATAGTATTTCTATATCTTTGCCAATTTTTAAAAAATTAGCATCCTTTCATAATAACAAATAAAAAGTAATTGAAAATTGGGCTTAAAAGTAATTGGGCTTAATTATTCATCTATATTTCTCCCTTTTAACATACAAATTATATGTCAAATACACTAACTGAAAAAAAAAAGTAAAAAAAATTACAGATTGATAATATTTTCCCCAAATGGTATCAATTCTCATCTGAAACACGCAATTTTTTTCTTCTGTAACCTTCTCCCTTTTTCTGTTTATCCTCCGGAACCACTGTAAGGTATTACGTCAAAGGATGAATGAGGATGATATATATGAATGTAATGAACTGTAGCCTTGCACAGTCCCAGGCCGACCATTCCTGAGATGTCTTTCTTTATCCTGTTTAGCCTCCGGTAATTACTGTTCAGAAAATAATACTTCAGAGGATGAATGAGGATGATATGTATGAGTGTAAATGAAGTGTGTAGTCCTGTACAGTCTCAGTTCGACCATTCCTTAGATGTTTGATTAATTGAAACTGAACTACCAAATAACACCGGTATCCACGATCTAGTATTCAAATCCGTGTAAAAATAACTGACTTTAGTAGGACTTGAACGCTGGAATTCTCGACTTACAAACCAGCTGATCTGAGAAGACGCGTTCACCACTACACCAACCCGGTGGGCTATTCCTGAGATGTCTGGTTAATTCAAACCCAACCACCAAAGAACATCTTGGTTCAGTAATTTTTTCATTTTCTGTTTAGCCTCCGGAACCACCGTAAGGTATCATCAATTCAGTGGATGATATGTATGAATGTGAATGAAATGTAACCTTGCACAATCTCAGTTCGACCATTCCTTAAATGTACGGTTAATTGAAACCCAACCACCAAAGGACACCGGTATCCACCATCTAGTATTCAAATCCGTAAAAAAGTAACTGCCTTTACTAGGAATTAAACCTTAGAACTTTCCACTACGAAATCACTTGATTTGCGATGTCGAGTTCACCCGGTGAACCTGATATTGAACCCGGTGGGTTCAATTGTTCAATAACCTTTTTTTTCCGATGAGTTGAAAGAACCCCATTTACGGGCGAAGTGTCGGGCTCGCTAACAGGTTCCGCAAGATGTTATCAAAAGTGCGTATATATGCCTGCGCCCTACCGACTAAACCTCTATCTCACCGAACATCCCCCCCTCCAGGGGGCCGGACCCGCAATTAAGAACTGATAAGACTAGATAAAACAGCTAATGCAAAAAATTAGGAAAAAGACAGTATAATTGGTAGTTTATTCGGCGTCCATGAAAATCGAGAAGAAAGTTTATTGGCGAACAACGAATTTCAAGACGTCAAGAATTTATCACGTGGAAAATTTTAATGATTCAAAACGTTTGCTACAGTTTTATTACTTAATTTAGATGAGTTTGAATTAATAAATCCTTATTAGGTAAAATCGTATTATTTGGTAATCAGAATATTCCTTAAAAATCAGTTGAATCAGCCGGGTTTAACATTTTCGGCTGAAAAATCCTACTAAGAAGTGCTGAAATCATTAGTTTTTTTTTAAAAAGGTACCGTTGCAAGAGTCAAGTATCTAAAAATACCAACAATATATTATTTTTCTAATGCTTAAATACTATTAAATTTCAATTAATGAAATACACTACCTTAGAAAAATAATTTTGATTTTGAGTAACAGAAATCCTGGTTTAAAAACAAATTTATCTACAGAAAATATTAAAAATTAATTTAAATTTCACCCAAATATAAATTTCAATTAAAAATTTAATTAAACCGTAAAAAAATTAACTTGAAATTGATGTATAACCGCAAATTCTGGCACAAAATTCTTTAGTCCTTAAAAGTATAACTTAAATTAAACAAACAATTTATAAAGGTTTGAGCAATGTAAATACTATAAATTAATTATTAAGAGCAAAATAACTAACAAAAGTTTACATGCGTTATAAACTTAAATCCATATTTAAAAACAAAGATCAAATTTTTTTAAAGAACCTAAAATTAATTAATCTGACTACAAATAAAAATTGATAACTTTGAACATTTATACATTCAGAATGATAGTGTTCCACCGATCTCTGCTTCCACAACGCATGATGACGTTAATGAAGTCGTTTCCGGCAAAGTTAATGGACAATTCAATAGAATTTCTAACAAGAACGTCATGCTTGTGGAATTTTTCGTTTAGGATGGTGAGAAAAACAATGCATACACTATAGAACCAACCGTATTGAAAGAAACAATAACAGTTTCTTTCGAAGAAAGAAAGTTTGATATATTTTGTTTTTAATTAACTACAAACTTCAAAAGTTTGAATATAGTTACTGTGTACATAAATCATAACATTTTAGTCACAATCAAATTCTCTACAACTTTTTACTTCCTTGTACGAAGTAAAGGAAGTATTGTGATCGCCAACAATTTCGATTTTCAAATTTCAACGGAAATATCCATTTTGACTAGTTTCGGCGTGACGTCTGTACATAAGTACGTAGGTATGTATCTCGCATAACACAAAAATAGCTGTAGAATGTTGACATTTTGGATTTAGGACTCTTGTAACATCTTGTGTGCACCTGCCATTTTGATTGCAATCGACTAGACCAAAAATGTCCAAAAAGGTCCAAAAGCCAAAAATGTAGATCTTGGACTTTTCCTTAACTGCAGTAATAAGCTCTTATTGAGAGCTTTTCAACGATATATCATAAGTGATACTTATTTTCATTGGTTTCAGAGTTATGCCAAATAAAATATTAATTAATGAAATATTTGGACCTTACAAGGCACATTGGTTCGAATTTGACTTCGTTTCCTTTTTTTTTTACTTTTTTTTAAATTTAAATACATTGATTTATTAATAATTATTAACATGTGATTGTAAAAAGATTTTTACAATAAATAATAATTCAATATTAACAAAAAAAAAAAAAGATATGAAAAAAAATCAGAATTTATAAGTGAAATAAAATTTGATGTACTTTTAAAAATGTGTATATGTAATTTAATAGGCGTACAAGAAAGTCATGTGGTGTCTAAATCAGATTTTCTTTAAAACTTTTATATATTTAATATCCATTTAACAAATTTATTTTACCCTCAATCTTTTTTGTTTTACACCAGGTTCTCAAAAAATACTAAAAATACAATTATGGGATTTATTTTTTAATTTTTCAGGTAAGATTTCATGTAAAACCACTAAACTTACTTCCTTAATTTGAGTCCCAAGAATTACAGTCCGGCTTAATTTTACTGAAGACACTGAAATCAAGGTGAAATCTTTCGCCAGCCGACTCTCGCCATTGAATCATATCCAAACCTATGTTTATATGAACGTTCTTTATTTTCACCAGTAGAAGATGTCCTAAAGGTTTTATGTATTCTTTGTGAATGACCTTTGTACAAAACCGTTTGATTTAGTATTCTAAAACTCCTGTAATGAGTATAAATGTTTGTGAATGAAAAAGTTTCATTCAATGTATAGAGTTTTAGCCACTCGATATTGTATTTATATACACTATCAATAGCCAGAAAGATTATAAGTTATCTAACATAAAATATAAGTCACTCCCGAAATAGGTATAGCAATTCTTAATGTAATAAATACATAAGCCAACAAGCTTAGTAAGAAACGTGAGGAGGAGGCCTCCCATGCAAGGCGTGGCATCACTTTGGCATACAAACCCCACTGTAAAGCAGATGTTCATGTTCAAAAGACATATCTTCATTCTGTTCACAGTAGAAACTGGCTTTGCATTGAACAGCATTACTCTCAGAGAAAGCAACCCTAATTAGTATTCCCTTTCTTCAGTTGTGAAATACATATACACTGCATTCATTCAGAAGCAAAAATAGTATTGATCAAATTCAAAACTTTTGAATAAGAGATAAATCTATTTTTACTTTTAACATTGGTTAATTTAAAGCTAAAAATAATTATTTCACCAACTTTTTCAGTATCACGAATATTTAGTTATTTTAATTTTTTTAAAGATTAAATATATTGTTCGTTAGGTTTGGTAAGTGGGCTAGAAAAACTTAATTAAGGATATTCACATGTTAATTAAATTACCGTAACAACTATTCTAAAAATGTTGACATAATTAATTTATACTATTCTTCTCACACTAGTTCTTTTTTTACAAAAATCAACATGTAAACTAACGGAATAACTGAAAACAATAGTAAAATTTTAATTTAAAGTGAAAATGGACTGAAAATTTTAAGCAAGACTGTTATTTCATTATAAATATTTAAAGCCTTTTAAATCACTAGTAGAGAGAAAGTAGGTCTTGAGGGATTGCATGTAGCAAAGATGTATGTGAGAAGTAATCAAGAACCTGGTGAGCGAGCGAGAAATACTGAGAGGAGGGATAAAGAGACAGAAAGTATAAGGATGTGGGAGGAGTTGAAGAGCCATAAATCATGCAAGTCAAATACGACATCGAGAGGGTTGCGTGATGAGTAGTAAAGAACGAGGTGTACGGTGTACCGTATAGAATAGGTCAAATCTCATTTTGGTTAACCTGCTTTAAAAAAAAAACTTAGAAAAATGTTTAAATACTTTACTAATGTATATTTTAATTTTTAAAACTAAGTAAAAAGATCGCTTTTTATCGTCTATGAATATAAAATATTTTAACTAACGTAAAAATTTCGCAAAGTTTCTTCATAACAGAATCTATTTACAGATTATTATTCTTAAACTTGAAAAAATTAACGCGATAAAAAGAAAATAAATCGTTTCCAGTTCATATAAAAAAATCACCTGCTTTTTCTTGCAAAATGAAAACACGATTCAACAACTTAGAAATTTACACTTTCACATACCGACTAAGTACGGTGAACTAGAATCAGTTATCAAACTTTAACACCTCGTATTAATACATCCCATTTAACTTGTTTTCTTTTTTTTGTTAAATTTATAACTTTTTAAACTTTAGACAAATTCGATACAACCAGGTTAATAAACATTTTATTTTATTACAGAAACATCGTAATTTTTTTCGAGGTCAACTACATTAAGCAAGCTAATGAATAAATAAAAATGAGATAGCACGATACAAAACGCCTAATTAAAAATTAATTTTTCCTTACAATTCATAGCATATAAGTAAAAAAAAAAATAAATGTTTAAAATATAGTAAGAACATTGAACAATACTTTTTTAAATTTGGCTATAATCGGTTCTTCTTCTCCTCTCAATTCTTCTATACAGAAGAATTCTTCCACTTCTCCTCCTCACTTCTTCCTTCACTTCTTCCACTCTCCTCTCAATTCTTCTATACAGAAGAATTGAGAGGAGAGTGGAAGAAGTGTTAGGAGATGACCAATTTGGTTTCAGGAAAAGTATAGGGACAAGGGAAGCAATTTTAGGTCTCAGACTAATAGTAGAAGGAAGATTAAAGAAAAACAAACCGACATACTTGGCGTTTATAGACCTAGAAAAGGCATTCGATAACGTAGACTGGAATAAAATGTTCAGCATTTTTAAAAAATTAGGGTTCAAATACAGAGATAGAAGAAGAAATGCTAACATGTACAGGAACCAAACAGCAACAGTAATAATCGAAGAACATAAGAAAGAAGCCATAATAAGAAAGGGAGTCCAACAAGGATGTTCCCTCCGTTACTTTTTAATCTTTACATGAAACTAGCAGTTAATGATGTTAAAGAACAATTTAGATTCGGAGTAACAGTACAAGGTGAAAAGATAAAGATGCTACGATTTGCTGATGATACAGTAATTCTAGCCGAGAGTAAAAAGGATGTAGAAGAAACAATGAACAGCATAGATGAAGTCCTACGCAAGAACTATCGCGTGAAAATAAACAAGAACAAAATAAAAGTAATGAAATTTAGTAGAAATAACAAAGATGGACCACTGAATGTGAAAATAGAAGGAGAAAAGATTATGGAGGTAGAAGAATTTTGTTATTTGGGAAGTAGAATTACTAAAGATGGACGAAGCAGGAGCGATATAAAATGCCGAATAGCACAAGCGAAATGAGCCTTCAGTAAGAAATATAATTTTTTTTACATCAAAAATTAATTTAAATGTCAGGAAAAAATTTTTGAAAGTATATGTTTGGAGTGTCGCTTTATATGGAAGTGAAACTTGGACGATCGGAGTATCTGAGAAGAAAAGATTAGAAGCTTTTGAAATGCGGTGCTATAGGAGAATGATAAAAATCAGATGGGTGGATAAAGTGACAAACGAAGAGGTATTGCGGCAAATAGATGAAGAAAGAAGCATTTGGAAAAGTATAGTTAAAAGAAGAGACAGACTTATAGGCCACATACTAAGGCATCCTGGAATAGTCGCTTTAATATTGGAAGGACAGGTAGAAGGAAAAATTGTGTAGTCAGGCCACATTTGAAATATGTAAAACAAATTGTTAGGGATGTAGGATGTAGAGGGTATACTGAAATGAAACGACTAGCACTAGATAGGGAATCTTGGACAGCTGCATCAAACCAGTCAAATGACTGAAGACAAAAAGAAAATAATCGGTTCTATGATATTCGTTTTTACTACTATAAAGAAATATGCAAAAAAGGAGTTCTTTTTACATTGTAACAAACTAGAACTAATGAAATATATTAGCAACAATTCTTCTAACTAATAAAGAAATTACCAGTGGTTTTTACATATGTTGGTAAATTAAGGAGACAATAAAGTAAAAGGGAAAAAGTTATAATCCTAACATTAATTTAAAAATACAAACGAATAAATAAAACGCTCTGTGTAGGTTTACTAAATAAAAGCTAACAGCAAAGTTGTAATAATCTGCTGGAATTGGATATTTATTCTTATATATAGTGAAAAATAATGATACATGAAAAAAGGCTACCTAAAATTTATTTTTTGTAGTGGGGATAATCTAGATGATGTTTTATTGTCAAATTATCATTATATGATTAAATAAACAAAAGAACAGTTTAAAAATTATAAAAAAACAGTATTTTTTAAGTTTTTTTTATTCCCAACTCCAAAATCACCTACGAAGAAAACTTTTTTGATTTTTCTACGGTTAATATATGTTAAATATAATAGACACTAAAAAAAAAAAAAAAACACTCTTAAAAATGTACAACAAAAAAAGTTAACCTCAGATTTCTTTTTGGGAGAGTGAATTATGATGAAATTTTGTTGTAAAATTATTGAAAGTTTATTTTTTTATTTATTTTTTTTTTTTTTGCGGTATTTAGGGGCATCAACTACTTTGGTCATTAGCCCCATCCCACTTCAAAAAAAAAAATAAATAAAAAAAATAAATAAAAACAAAGGTTCAATTTTTCATATTTCTATGAATCAAAAATGTTCAAAAATTTACGTTCTTCTAACTTCGAATCCAGAATATTACTTTCTAGGCTTTCCTTTCGGCCATCCTTTCTTGGGTTTCTCCATTCTTCTGACGGCCTCAACCTCTGATGACAGCGTATCTGAGGCCTCAGACATGGCATCGTCTTCCTCTATTTCGGATGCCAGTGACGTTCTGCGGCTGACGTCAGTTGATGAAGGTTTCGTCGGTGCTGTTAGCATCTTTGCTAAGGAATCTAAACTAATAAGCGATGATGTCTCCGCAGCGGATGAGCCGGACTCTATCTCTACTGCAGTACTGGGTCCAGCTGAAATAGATGCTCTCACCGAAGCTGATCTTTGCGCTTTTGGAGGGTCTATTAGTATAGGTTTTATATTCTCTACGTCCTCCTCTATGAATCATGAGACCTTGCCGTTGGTGAGGGGGCTTGAGTGCTCAGGGATACAGAGTAGCTGGACCGAAGGTGCAACCATATCGGAAAGGTATCTGTTGAGAGCCAGACTAAGGAATGATTCCTGAAAGAGGGCAGCAGCTCTTTCAGTAGTTGTTAGGGGCGTGAGTCAGGACGACTTAAACGGCCGTATCAACATCACTCAATCCTCTGAGTACTGCGCAGCTGAAAGCAATGGAAAACTACAGCTGTTTTTTTTTTTCCAAGAAAATGTGGCTCTGCATTTTCAAAAGCAATAATGGAGGCGCCTTCCTTGGTAAAATATTCCGGAGGTAAAATAGTCCCCCGTTCGGATCTCCGGGTGGGGACTACTAAGGAAGGGGTCACCAGAAAAGTAAAAAATAACATTCTACGAGTCGGAGCGTGGAATGTTAGAAGCTTAAAAAAGGTTGGTAGGCTAGAGAATTTAAAAAGGGAAATGGATAGGGTAAACGTGGATATAGTAGGAATTAGTGAGGTTCGGTGGGAAGAGGAAGGCGACTTTTGGTCGGGTGACTTTAGAGTAATTAACTCAGCGTCAAATAATGGGCAGGCAGGAGTAGGTTTCGTGATGAACAAGAAAATAGGGAGGAGAGTGGAGTATTTCAAGACGCATAGCGATAGAGTCATTGTAATAAGGATAAATTCAAAACCTAAACCGACAACGATTGTTAACGTCTATATGCCTACAAGCGCCCATGATGATGATGAGGTAGAATGTGTATACGAAGAGATTGATGAAGCAATTAAACACGTAAAAGGAGATGAAAATTTAATAATAGTTGGAGATTGGAATGCAAGCATTGGAAAAGGCAAGGAAGGAAATATAGTGGGTGAATACGGGCTGGGCAAAAGGAATGAAAGAGGGGATAGACTTATAGAGTTTTGCACGAAGTATAATTTAGTAATTGCCAACACCCAATTTAAAAATCATAATAGAAGAATATACACTTGGAAAAAGCCAGGCGATACTGCAAGGTATCAGATAGATTATATCATGGTTAAGCAAAGATTTAGAAATCAACTCGTGGACTGCAAAACTTACCCTGGAGCAGACATTGATAGCGACCATAATTTGGTGATAATGAAATGTAGATTGGGGTTTAAAAACCTGAAGAAAAGGTGTCAGATGAATCGGTGGAATTTAGAGAAGCTTGAGGAAGAGGAGGTAAAGAAGATTTTTGAGGAGGACATCGCTAGAGGTCTGAGTAAAAAAGATAAGATAGAAAATGTAGAAGAAGAATGGGAGAATGTTAAAAAGGAAATTCTTAAATCAGCAGAAGCGAACTTAGGCGGAATAAAGAGAACTGGTAGAAAACCTTGGGTTTCAGACGATATATTGCAGCTGATGGATGAACGTAGAAAATATAAGAATGCTAGTGATGAAGAAAGTAAAAGGAACTATCGGCAATTAAGAAATGCTATAAACAGGGAGTGCAAACTGGCGAAAGAAGAGTGGATTAAAGAAAAGTGTTCAGAAGTGGAAAGAGAAATGAACATTGGTAAAATAGACGGAGCATACAGGAAAGTTAAGGAAAATTTTGGGGTACATAAATTAAAATCTAATAATGTGTTAAACAAAGATGGTACACCTATATATAATACGAAAGGTAAAGTCGATAGATGGGTGGAATATATTGAAGAGTTATACGGAGGAAATGAATTAGAAAATGGTTTTATAGAGGAAGAAGAGGAAGTTGAGGAGGATGAAATGGGAGAAACAATACTGAGATCTGAATTTAAGAGAGCATTAAAAGATTTAAATGGCAGAAAGGCTCCTGGAATAGACGGAATACCTGTAGAATTACTGCGCAGTGCAGGGGAGGAGGCGATTGATAGATTATACAAACTGGTGTGTAATATTTATGAAAAAGGGGAATTTCCGTCAGACTTCAAAAAAAGTGTTATAGTAATGATACCAAAGAAATCAGGGGCAGATAAATGTGAAGAATACAGAACAATTAGTTTAACTAGTCATGCATCAAAAATCTTAACTAGAATTCTATACAGAAGAATTGAGAGGAGAGTGGAGGAAGTGTTAGGAGAAGACCAATTTGGTTTCAGGAAAAGTATAGGGACAAGGGAAGCAATTTTAGGCCTCAGATTAATAGTAGAAGGAAGATTAAAGAAAAACAAACCAACATACTTGGCGTTTATAGACCTAGAAAAGGCATTCGATAACGTAGACTGGAATAAAATGTTCAGCATTTTAAAAAAATTAGGGTTCAAATACAGAGATAGAAGAACAATTGCTAACATGTACAGGAACCAAACAGCAACAGTAGCAATTGAAGAACATAAGAAAGAAGCCATAATAAGAAAGGGAGTCCGACAAGGATGTTCTCTATCTCCGTTACTTTTTAATCTTTACATGGAACTAGCAGTTAATGATGTTAAAGAACAATTTAGATTCGGAGTAACAGTACAAGGTGAAAAGATAAGGATGCTACGATTTGCTGATGATATAGTAATTCTAGCCGAGAATAAAAAGGATTTAGAAGAAACAATGAACGGCATAGATGAAGTCCTACGCAAGAACTATCGCATGAAAATAAACAAGAACAAAACAAAAGTAATGAAATGTAGTAGAAATAACAAAGATGGACCACTGAATGTGAAAATAGGAGGAAAAAAGATTATGGAGGTAGAAAAATTTTGTTATTTGGGAAGTAGAATTACTGAAGATGGACGAAGCAGGAGCGATATAAAATGCCGAATAGCACAAGCGAAACGAGCCTTCAGTAAGAAATATAATTTGTTTACATCAAAAATTAATTTAAATGTCAGGAAAAGATTTTTGAAAGTATATGTTTGGGGTGTCGCTTTATATGGAAGTGAAACTTGGACGATCGGAGTATCTGAGAAGAAAAGATTAGAAGCTTTTGAAATGCGGTGCTATAAGAGAATGTTAAAAATCAGATGAGTGGATAAAGTGACAAATGAAGAGGTATTGCGACAAATAGATGAAGAAAGAAGCGTTTGGAAAAATATAAGAGACAGGCTTATAGGCCACATACTAAGGCATCCTGGAATAGTCGCTTTAATATTGGAAGGACAGGTAGAAGGAAAAAATTGTGTAGGCAGGCCACGTTTGGAATATGTAAAACAAATTGTTAGGGATGTAGGATGTAGGGGTATACTGAAATGAAACGTCTAGCACTAGATAGGGAATCTTGGAAAGCTGCATCAAACCAGTCAAATGACTGAAGACAAAAAAAAAAAAAAAATTCTCTACGTCTGGTGGTTTCTCAATAAAAACTTGTACCTCCATTTCCGTAGATTCAGATTTTCTAGTCACAATTTCTTTAAGCTTGTGACTAGACGACGGAGTGATCCGTTTCTCTTTGCTAGATAAGTCAAGATTTTTTATTCTTACTTCAGTTGGTGGCTTAGTAATCGCAGGTTTAGCTGGTGATTTAAACTGTGCTGGTGGGTCTCTCATGTCAACGGCGTCAGTCCGGGAATGAGCCTTCTCATCTTTACTTTGTTTTCTCTGATGAGTCGACTCAATCTTTGAATCAATGATTCTTTCAATCATCGTCGCAAGACTTGGAGCCATCGTGTTAACTAACTGCTCTACATCTAAAATCTAACTTCTTCTGTAAGAAGTCGATGGTCGTGGTGTACGTTGATTAACAATTTTCTTCGCTTCAGGATAACTGACCTTCTGAAGCGTTTTAACTTCCTGAATCGCTAATTTATATGTAGGGCAGTTTCTTGAACGACAATTGTGATGCCCTTTACAGTTAACGCAGGTCGGAGGGTCTTTACATGGGTACCCCTCATGTGTTTTCTCTCCACATATACATATTTCCTGCGCTTCACATCAAGCTGCTGTGTGTCCGAATCGTTAAACTTAAAACATCTCATCGGCTGCGGAATGAAAGATCGTACATCAAGCCGATGGATGCCAGCTCGTACCTTTCCAGGAAGATTCAGCCTATTAAATGTTAAAACATGCGAGGCCGAAGGAACAACTTCACCATTTCTTCGCATGGTTAGTCTGCGACACTGAGACACTCCCTGACTCGACATTTCTTGTACAATTTCTTCTTCTGTACAATTAAGAAGATCGCGACAAACAACAACTCCTCTGGATGAGTTCAGTGTGCTATGCGGTTGAACAGAAACCGCAAATTCACCGATCTTCTTCAACGCCTGGACTTTCTGGCTTTGCACGTCGTTCATAGTTTCGACGTGCAATCCATTAAAAGTCTTTCGGATTTCTTTAACGGGACCACCAGCACAATTTGTTATTTCTCTTGCGAAAGTTTATTATTTCAACTTTTAACAATATTAAAAGCTGAAATAAACCAAAAAATTTTTTTTTTTTAAATCTGATGTGGACACCTTGACTTCCTTGTACCTATTAAATTACATATAAACATTTTTTTCTGCACTTCATATAAACTTATTATGATAATAACACACGTAAAAAATTTTTATAGTCTGCGTTTTTTGATCAGCAAGATCAAAACACCAATTCTTTAATAAAGTGAACATTCCACAATTTCTGGAATATTAGTTTTTATTAAAATCAAACATTTATACAATTATTAATTAAACAATCTTACATGAAACATTAGGATACTGTAAAAGTACCTTTATTACTCGTATTATTAGATCAGTATTATTCGTATCTTTCTGAATTGCTGATTAACAAAGGTTTCAGATTTCTGGTTTATCGTATAAATAAAAGTTAATAATAATTAAACTATACCGTTTACTGAACTCCTGTATGTTGGTTACAAAAATTAATTTTGACCTTACGAAATAAAATATTCAGTTTTTATTATTGGATTATTAGGTGAATAATCACAAATGAAAAAGAAACAATCGTACAGGAAAGAGAGAGAGATAACATGAAGAAATATATTTTAAAAAAACGACAAGAAGATGAATATGAAGAGGAAGAAAATATTAAGAACAAGGGAAGAATAAAAAAAATTAGGAGAGAATGAAAAATTAAAAGAGGAAGATAATGTTAAAATCAAAGAAAGAATAAACAGATTAAGAGAAAATGATAAATATAAAAAGAAAGAAAAGGTTAAATTCAAAGAAAGATTAAAAAGATTATGAGAGGATGGTGAATATAAAGTGAATATAAAGAGAAAACATTTGAAAACAAGAGAACGTGTACACAAATTAAGATCAGAAGAATTATATCAATCTAAAGAGCGATTAAATGATTGACATCAAAAAACAAATAAACGGAATGATGATCAACTCCGACTAAGGGAGAATATTGTCCGACAGTATCAGAGGAGTAATGAACTAAAAGATAAGAATCTTTTGCAATTTATTAAAGATCGGGCATGTATGCCTCAGTGTATATGTTGTTTTTGTGAGGGTCTATTTTTCAGTCAATCTGGAGTTAAATTTAATGTAGATAAAATTAAACAGAAATTAAAGTAGAAAATCCAAAAATAACGCGATTTTAAATTACATTTTTCAATTAATTTTAAATAATCAAATGTTTCACCAAATCTATTATATACACATATATAATAATGCCTACATATAATTACATATATACATTTTTAAAAGTACATAAGTTTATTTCATCAAGAACTTCTGATTATTTTTCATTTTTTTTCTTTATGTTAATGTTATTATTGTATTATTATTTATTGTAAAACCTTTTTTTTTTTTGCAATCAGAGGTTAATATTTACTAATAAAGCAATATTTAAATTAATGTAAAGTTAAAAAAAAAGGAGGTGAAGTCCGATTCGAACCGATGTGCCTTCTCTTGTAAGATCCAAATATATCATTAATTAACATTTTATTTGGTTATAACTCTGGAACCAATGAAAATAAGTACCATTTATGATATATCATTGAAAACCTTTCAATCAGGGCTTATTACTGGAGTTAAGAAAAATCCAAAATCCAAATGTTTGAGAATTTTGGGCTTTTTTGGACACGTTTGGTTTAATCGATTGAAATCAAAAGCGAGGCAAAACTAGATGTTACAACAGTCCTAAATCCAAAATGTCAACATCCTACGGCTAATCGTTTATGTTATACGACATACTTACATACATAAGTACAGACGTCAGGCCGAAACTAGTCAAAATGGATTCAGAGATGGTCAAAAATGATATTTCTGTTGAAATTTGAAAACCGAAATTTTTCGCGACTACTATACTTCATTTACTTCGTCCAAGAAAGTAAAAATTCAAGAAATCTAAATTTTTAAACTTAGATAAACGTCCCTACCCCAAATTGCATATAAAAATGTACAACCACATTTTTTAAACGGTTTTAAAAATTCAAAAAATCAGTATTTTTTATTTTTTTCTACTCCCGTCTCCAAAATCACCTTCGAAGAAACGTTCTTGATTTTTCTACGTTTGATATGTTAAATCAGACGAAATAACACAGAATAATACCTATAAATATCCTATAATGTAACAAAACCGACCAAAATTTAGCCAAAAATTGATTTTTTTATTTTTATATTTGCACTACTATTATGCCAAGCAAGACATAAAAAAAAATTTCTGTAAAAAAATATCTCTTAATAAATAAAAAGATAATTTTTTTATATTTTTGTGAAAGGAAAATTTTGTTTGGCAATATTAAAAAAAAAAAATAATGTTAATGTAAGCAAGCGCGCATGTACTGAGGTTAACATAAAGTGGGATCATGTTTGCTAACTTTTGAGAAGATTGACCCCAAAAACCTATTTACCCCACTACCTGGAGATATTGATCCCAAAATTTTAACGAAAAATCGTCCAATATATACAAGGCACTGTACAGAATTTCATCAAAATCTGTTTATTCAGTCAAACACGCCAACACCGTACAAACGTACGTATGTATGAACATAATCCCCCATGTTTTTTTTTTTTTGTTTTTTTTGGGTTTCTGAGTCA
Organism: Lycorma delicatula; assembly: GCF_047948215.1. Lineage (NCBI taxonomy): Eukaryota > Metazoa > Arthropoda > Insecta > Hemiptera > Fulgoridae > Lycorma > Lycorma delicatula. The sequence goes on along the minus strand of NC_134464.1, from coordinate 98,852,419 downwards.
TGAAACGTCGAGAAATTAAAAAAAACTCCATACCCCATTTTTTTTATTGATTATAATACTTCCTAAGAAGAGCTATGATGCCAGGAAAATTATTTTTTTTATTTTTTAAATTTTGGTTAAATTAATATCCTATTTCTTCTCGTTATTAAAATGAAACACAAAAATTATATTTTTTTTGTAACTGTTAAAAAATTAATTAATAAATAATGCTGAGATTTTTATAAAACAGCTGATATTTTTGATAGAAATATGTACAATCTCCCTCAAAACAATGAATGAAAGATTAAATATTCATAATTGTCTAGAATGAGAGAAAGTTTCTCTATATTCCATTTATTTTTCCAGCATCCTGTCACAGCTGCCAATGGATGATAATGAATTTTTTATTTTTGACCGGAAATCAAATCCAGAAATTCCGGAGGAAAAGACAAAGATGTTACCACTCATAATGGAGATCGGGTTTTTTAATAATATTAATTTTTTAATTTTATATACTATTTATTTTCCCAATTGTCATATTTTTTTTTTTAATTTTATTTCAAAAATTAAAAAGAGGTAAAAATATGATGTTAAATTAAAATAAAACTTTCTGTAAAACGTAATAAATTAATTTTATAGAATTTAAAATTAATTTTAATATACTCTATTATTTTAGATCGTGATGAAAAAATATATTTTTGATACACAATTTTAGTCGAGTGCATCTTATCTAATGTTACGTTTCGACTTTCAGATGTATCAGTAAAGCCTTATTATTTAGGGAGCCAAAAAAAAAAAAAAAAAAAAAAACTGAAAAGTTAAAATTATTTATTTTAAAATAAAACTTATAAATATTAAAAATACGAAATTACGTAAACGATAAATTATATTTCAACGGTAGATATTTAAATGGTGGACAGAGGTTTGAATTTCAAGGTTTAATGGATCTAATTGAAATAGATGTCTGATTTAGTATAAGGGTTGCCGTAATGAGGTTATAACCTGACTCAGGGGAGATTATATTACGGAAGGGGGAGACGGAAGAGCTGGAAGTGTCCGCGGTCATTCGGTGTGGAAGGGGGTAGGTCAGATCTTGTGGGTTAAGGAGGAGCGGAAAGACGAGTAGGCGGGAGAAGAAGGGGAGAGTATTTGGGTTGTGACTAAAGGGTTGGACGGGCAAAGGGATTGGAAAGAGAGGGGTGCCAGGCTTTCTCTCTGGTAATCTTCTGAGCTAGCGCCCATCGCCCTAAGGGGCAAAGGCTCAGAGCGGCGGAATTAGTCCTATTCACTTAATTCTAACTTGATATCCAAGACATTCACTGCCTGTTTAATAACTTGCTGCAGGATTGAAAATCCATTCACCCATCGTTCTAACCTTTACTATACTTCACTATCTCTACTCGTCTTTGCTTGTTGAACTTCCTGAGGAGTCCCGATGGGAGTAAATCCTCAACTACGTCGACTAAGAAGAGACTATGATGACATCGGTATATCGAAGACTACTTTCTTATCAGTTTCGTAACTTTGGTTAACATTTAAGACATCTCTTATTTATTTCAAAATTTTAAAAACCTTTTAAAAAAATATTTGAAAATTCGTAAAAAAATCTGAATTCCAGTTTCTAGTTCTCTTTAATTTTTAACACAACCAGAAACCATGAAACACTTTCAAAACTACCAAAGACTTTATTTTTTTCTAAAAACAACCGGCAATGAATTACTGCGTAATTTGACCATTCAATTCAATCATTTTTAAATTTTTCATTGGTTTTCATCACTTATTCTGCACGGTTCATTGATCTGTTTCATTATTTCGTTGTTTCTATGCTTGATTAAATAACCTTTGTGTGATTTAATAAGATTTTTTTGTGTGTTTAGTTTGCTTTTTTGGTTCTGACCCTTATCAATGTTTCTTGGACTCATGTTTGTACATACTTATTAATGATAATGTTTATGTATACTGTATGTACATACGAGGTGTGTGAGAAAAGTAATGAGACTGACTTTTTACTTACCAAAAATTTTTATTTCTTTCAAACAACAATATTATATCCTTCAAAGTAGTTCCCTTGGGCAGCTATACACCGGCGGAGTCGTTGTTCCCACTCCTGGTAGCAGAGCTGTAAGGTTTCAACTGGTAGGGCTTTTTACTGGTCGGTCACAGTCTTTTGAATGTTCTCCAGAGTTCTAAAATGACGTCCTTTTAAGACACGATTCAATTTCGGGAAAAGGAAAAAGTCACAAGGACTCAAATCAGGTGACGAACCGTAGGAATGCGTTTTAAAGTCAAAAATTCTCTGACGGAATAGCCGTGTGACACGGGGAATTATCATGATGAAGCATCTAGCATCCACTTGTTTTGAATGTCTGGTATCACGCGAATCACTCTTTTCCTGAGACTTTCCAGGACACCTTTGTAAAAAACTTGGTTGACAGTTTGTCCTGGAGGAACGAATTCTTTATGCACGATACCCCTACTGTCAAAAAAGGAAATCGCATGGTTTTGATCTTTAATTTGCTATTCGACATTTTTTCGGTCGAGATGACGGAGTGCGCCACTTGCGGATTCCCCAAGTTTAACACAAAACTTGATTGCACAACGTCTCTCTAAATTCCGATGCTCCATTTTCGTAACCCACAATGAAAACACAACTTCACTGATGTTGCTATCAAAAATAACGTGTTGGCTGAACGGAGTTGAAACTCGTATTGAGCATGTAGAAGAGATGAACAAACCGGTCTAGCACTGACCGGTAGACACAGCGTTGCCAGATCGCTCGCAGTTACCAATCTCATTACTTTTCTCACACACCTCGTTTATATGTACATATACATTTCTTCGACGGATTTCAATGAAAACCCCTCTCTACATGTCTTTTTTATATTCAAATTTGTTTATAGTTCCGATAAATTGGTATCGATTGTAAATTAAACATTGCGGTAAAATAAAAGAAAATTTGGAAGGTTCCCATATTAAAGGAGAAGTATTCGAATAGAACTAATTTTTATGAAAATAATCTCTAAATGGTAAAAATTGTTTAAAAAATGCCAAAATACACCCATAATTCTAAATAAACAAGGTTATAATTTTATATGAAGTGAAAAATTTTGGATAATTTTTTTTTAAAAATACCAAAGACTAAGGCAAGCAAAAATTAAGATTTATACATTTTAAATCCAATGAAATAACATAGAAGATGGATTGAAATTTAAATAGTTTATTTTTAATTTTTTAAATATTAATAAAAAAAAATCACAGACCACTGGTGTGGGATGAGCTTTTTATAGCGATTTGAATGCCTATTTATTTATAAAATATAAATGCAGGAAACTCCTATTAATCCTTTTTTAAAAATATATATAAGTTTTTTTTTGGGGGGAAGAGGGTGATGAAAATTAAATAAATCTTTGGTAATTTGTGATCGTGATAAAAATCTTTTGCAAGAAAACGTTTTTCCTAAAATGTCCCAGTAAAGATTTGGAATTTTATTTCAGCCAAAAGAACCTCCCCACTCTTTTTTCCAGTTTTAAAAAAAATATAATACATTTTTTCTACTCAAGGTTAGTAGTATCCTATCTACCGAACTTGAAGAAAATCGGTCAACGGAATCCAGTGTTATAAGACGAAATACAGGCCAACATCATAGATACGAACATACGCGCAAACATCCGTCTGATAAAAATAGATTTTTTTTGGATTGGGGAGCGTTGGAATAAAAAAATATTTTTCTAGATTATTTACAATTTATTTAAATCAATTTTTTTTTTTTTGTAAAAAAATTTACTGTTTCCTTAAGGCACAAAACTTAAAAAAACCTTTATTAAATTTATTTTGACCGATCTATATGCTTGGCTAAGTATATAAATCGCTATCTATAATGCAAGCTGATAATTTTTGTAATAAAAATTATTAAAAATAAATAATAATAGGAAATTAATAAAAATTATTGCGCAAGCGTACTTCCGGGTAAACTTTCTGCAATAACTCGATTGTTTGTCAACGAATTTTTACAAATAAGTTGTCATTTTGTTCAAAGTAAAATGCAAATTTTTAGTACTTTCTGATTAAATGGAAGCCATCCTAACACAGCGCAGTGCGACTGTTAGGTTGAGGTTCGTTTGCTACGAGCATATATCTAATATACAACCTATTATAATTTATTTTCAAAATGTCCGCTAACATTTCCACTAAATAATCAATACGGTTATTTTTCTAACTAAAAACTTCTACTCAGCGGTACTTTTTTATTAAGCGCGATTTTTGTAAAAGTTATCCAAACATACAAATCAGGTTAAATTAAGTATAATTATCTATAAATTATATAATAAACTAAAGAGTCATCTCTATTAATAAGTAGCTTTATCATAAAGATCTTTCTATTACCAAGTGCTCATAATATCGTCATTACAACAGTAACAAACATAATTACAATCTACATAACATTAACATAACATAATACAAACATAACATAACATAATTACAAACCATTTTCTTATTCATAACGACGACAAAAACAAAAATAATTCTCTGATTCAATAATGAAATATAAAAAAATAATAGTTATAAAAAATTTTGGTTTGGACATAACCTAAACACAAAGAATATAAAATATAAAAAAAAAAAAGCATTAAGGTGAGTGGAAGTTATTTCAACAGGATTTATTCCTATGGGAGTTGGCTGTTGTGTTATCACCAGAGCGAGCCGGAATGATATATCCCATCTTTTCTGAACTAGTGACTTGGAATTTCCTCCTGGTCTCTGTCCGACCGACGCAGCGCCTTCCTTCCCGGGTATTGAGTCCGGGCAACCGGAAAACATCTTTGTACCCTTCAGGACCACATGCTTCCCTTTTAGTAAGGATAGATTCATACAGCACACCCATACTGGCATATTTTACTTCTTTTCTTTTTTTTTAAATATGAAATATTTCCAACATTAAATAAAATAATTATTAAAATTATTTGAAAAACATATTTATTTTTAGTTATGTAAGTTCAGGGAATGAAAAAAATTATCCAAAAAGCGATTAATAAATAAGAAAAATTAATAAAAATTTTGCACGAGATAAATATATATATATTTAACTTCTTCATATAAAGAAGTTGTCAGCGCACCCTTATGTTTCCTTTTTTGTCTATAATCAACCCTTCTCTTTACTAAATGTATCGGTTTTGATTATTCTTTTTTTATTACGAAAGTTTGTTTGTTAATTTCACGAGGATAACTTTAATTGAAGGTCTTTTAAACAAATACTGTATGCATATACCCTCTAAGATAATTTTTATTTTTCAGTCCAAGCCAATTCCCAGTATTGTAATTTTATAACAAAGTGTGATCAGCCCTAAATATTTCATGGAAAATTTTAAAAATCCTTATTAGAGATCTTGAAGTAAAAAAAATAATTCTTATTCTTACATTCCTTAGACCGTTATTTCGTACACTATAGCAGAGTCTAAGTCATTTTTTTTTTCATTCCTATCCTAATTTTTATCAGGTTTCTCGATTTATGCGTTTGTTACAAATGGGTTTTTTTTCAAATAAGCGGGTAATCTTTTCAAAATCTCTGAAATTAAAAATAAAAAAATAAACCTATAAAATTATCGACAAAAAAACAAACTTTTAAAAACATAATCAAATTTATTTGAAAAATAAAGTTATATTTAAACAAAGAAAAATAGAAGAATTATAATTTTTTTGTGGATGATTAACTCAGAAATTGCGCGTGGGAAAGTGGAAAGAAAATTTTGTAGTTTGTGAAAAACTCGCGAAGCCTGAACGTGATTCGAGCCTGTGATCTTCTGAATGAAAGACCAAGAGATTAACACTTCGTTATATATATAGGTCGGCATTTCTATTTAACATTTTTATTACTTGGTGTTTATTCGGTGCCAAATTAAGAGGCTGTTAACCATATTCTAATCTGTAAGTTATAAATTTTAGAAAATCTGATTTTAATCAATTAGCTGCTTTCAAATCTATCGTTACGTACCATTACATACGCACTCATACATACGGATTTTTTTCAGGAAAAAAATATGAAAATTTCCAGACATTAAAAATTTTAAAAATAATATATTTTCATTACATAGTCGTTTAAAACACCAACGAAAATTTTCAAATTTTAATTACTTTTTATTATTAGTATTGTGCTTAATTTGTGATTAGTAAACCGTATAGAATGATTTAGGGCTGGAGCAATCCTTTGGACCGGTATGAAATTTACTTATACTTGATAAATTAACTAAACGACATTTAATAATAAATTTTAACAAAAAACAAACACGTAAATATAAAATAATAACAAAATGTTGATAACCAAACATTATTTTTATGATTTTCATAACCAGAAAAATCCAACACTTAAAAAACAGTTCGTAACAATCAATACCGAAGATCAACATGGAGGGTGTGTTAATGTTGCTTTCATGAAGATTATTGCGATGACAAAAGTATTTCTTCCTACTTAGGCTGTTTCTATTTTTAGTAATACATTAAATTTCCAAATATCAGAATCGGTATAAGAAAATGTATATATATTTAGGATTATGGGTTTTGATTTAAAAAAATTAGTCTAAGAGATAATACATAGAAACATGTGATTAACCAATCAGAAGTAGAATTCTTTGAAAAAAAATAGGTTGACTATCGTTTAATCACAGATGGGAGGAGTCAATATATCAGAATAATGACGCAAATTATAGCCAACCAATCACAGCACACAAGTACTTACATATTAACGCCTACGTTTGGGAACAACCAATTATATCATAGTTAACCAATATTAAGTCAATTTTTTTTTTTTTAATAATTACTTCGATAAAAAATATATTATTAATGATTTAATTTGTTTTATTTATTTATTTTTTATTTATTTTTTTTTTTTTTTTTGCTTTTTGGTACAATAAAATAAATTAAAATTAAATATAAGATAATATTATTCTCCGCGGAAGTATAAACCTTCCAGGCTTCTACACATTAACCTAATTTTTATTTTTATTTTTCTAATTTTTTTTTTTGTTTCACAGTATTTTTTATATACAATCGGTTCCGAGTAAGAAACCACAAGTAAATCGAATTGAACCACAAAATGCACATGATCAGCGATTTCCAACGAGCACCCTCAATAAAACGTACATAAACAAAAAAAATACATTTAAGTATACATACATATAAAATTAGTGTATATATAAACGCACTCGCACTGAATAATATCACACAGATGCAGTAGTAGTTCACAAAGGTCTAATGAAAAAAAAAACGATTTTCAAACATTATTAAATAATAAAAGATGACAATTGCTAAAACAATTACTAACATGTACAGGAACCAAACAGCAACAGTAATAATTGAAGAACATAAGAAAGGGAGTTATTATTGCCGTAATAAGAAAGGGAGTCCGACAAGGATGTTCCCTATCTCCATTACTTTTTAATCTTTACATGGATCTAGCAGTTAATGATGTTAAAGAACAATTTAGATTCGGAGTAACAGTACAAGGTGAAAAGATAAAGATGCTACGATTTACTGATGATATAGTAATTCTAGCCGAGAATAAAAAGGATTTAGAAGAAACAATGAACGGCATAGATGAAGTCCTATGCAAGAACTATCGCATGAAAATAAACAAGAACAAAACAAAAATAATGAAATGTAATAGAAATAACAAAGATGGACCACTGAATGTGAAAATAGGAGGAGAAAAGATTATGGAGGTAGAAGAATTTTGTTATTTGGGAAGTAGAATTACTAAAGATGGACGAAGCAGGAGCGATATAAAATGCCGAATAGCACAAGCTATACGAGCCTTCAGTAAGAAATATAATTTGTTTACATCAAAAATTAATTTAAATGTCAGGAAAAGATTTTTGAAAGTGTATGTTTGGAGTGTCGCTTTATATGGAAGTGAAACTTGGACGATCGGAGTATCTGAGAAGAAAAGATTAGAAGCTTTTGAAATGCGGTGCTATAGGAGAATGTTAAAAATCAGATGTCTGGATAAAGTGACAAATGAAGAAGTATTGCGGCAAATAGATGAAGAAAGAAGCATTTGGAAAAATATAGTTAAAAGAAGAGACAGACTTATAGGCCACATACTAAGGCATCCTGGAATAGTCGCTTTAATATTGGAAGGACAGGTAAAAGGAAAAGATTGTGTAGGCAGGCAACGTTTGGAATATGTAAAACAAATTGTTAGGGATCTAGGATGTAGAGGGTATACTGAAATGAAACGACTAGCACTAGATAGGGAATCTTGGAGAGCTGCATCAAACCAGTCAAATGACTGAAGACAAAAAAAAAGATGACAAACAAACAGTAATATAACAAGCACATGGGGATAAATGAAAAAAACTGATGACAGTATTGTACGTTTGTATAATGGCAGAATGTTCAGTTTTGAATCCAAATTGATGATCCCGAGTAACATTTTCCTGCTTCAATGTCGGCCAAAGTCTTAGTAGAAACACTTTCTCAAACAACTTCGACAGGGTAAATGACTTATTGGTCTGTATGAAAGACACAGAGTGCAGGTTTAATTGGTTTCAGAATCATCACTGCTTGCGACATTGGAAAGTACGATGATTGAAGTATGCCGTTGAAAGAATGTGTAATGTAGTTGACTAAATGAATTAAAATAGATAAAAAGTTTGTGGGGTCTTTATTCATATTAGCAAACAAAATAAATAATTTTTTTTACTTAATACCCAGCTCACCTGAATTGATGTACAACATAAAATAAGTAGTTAAAAATATGAAATGAAAAACTTAACTCAAGTGATACATTAACGGATATGTTTATATTGAATTATACAAATAGATTTTAAATTAATGTAATCTGTAATTTATTTTAACTAAAATTTATTTCAAAAACTATTTTTTAATTTAAAATTTTACGACTTACACTTCAGAAATTTGACAAATAAGAATAATATTTTAGATATAAAAGTTAAAATCTTAGTTCAAAAATAAGAACATATATCTTTTAAAAATTAATTTTACGTATTTTATTGTACACATACCTTAAATACAATTACAATTTTAAAACAATACTTAGGCTTATACTTAAAAAAAAAAAACAAAAAAGTAAAAATATTTGATATGGACCGCGCTATGAGACAGTTGTATAATGAAATAAAAGTAGCCCTACACTGGGCCAAATACATTACGCTCTATAGCGTTTAGGCTAGCGAACCTTTTTAACAAACGATTTGCTCCATAAATTCTTTAATCTTTAATTTATGACCGTGTTAGCAACAAATACGTTAACCCCTAACCAGTCCTGCACAAAATAATTAAAATAAAATGTTTGCATTTAAAATATTAAAAGTACGTATATGATTAAGTTTTTCAAAATTTTTTTTATCTCTTTAAAACTGTTTATTTTTAATTTATTTTTACGGTATAAAGTTTCAAATTTTTTTTATCATTAATATTTTATGAATTTCGTACTCGAATAGATCTGTGCTACAAAATGATATTCTTGTTTATTATACATTTATTAGTTTAAAAATTTTAACCGATTTGACTAATACGTAATAAAAAATAAATAAAAAAGACTTTCTAAAAATCACTCTTTATTAGATGCACCAAAAAGTAGAAAATAAAAAATTTTGTAAAATAAAAATGTCAAAACACCATTCTTAAATTAAAAGAACTAAAAGGTAAAAAATAATTTTGGACGGTACCTCAGAATGGATTTGACAACAAGCTGGTGATATATAAGATTACGTGAAAGTCAGCTTCAAATTAAAAATTTGATTTTTGTTGGCAATCTTTTCATATACTTGATGAATGGTCAAAGAGTGGACTGGGTGCTTTGATATCGAAATTTTTTTTCGATTAAAAAAGAAAAAACTGGGTTTCGGGGCTGTAGACTTTTTTTTTATGGGTGAGGTCTGATGAGGGTAAAACCCCAATTTTTCGAAAAATTATGAAAAAACCGAATTTTACATAAAATTCGGTTTTTTGAAACGTACAAAAACCTGGCAACCAATGCCAGTAAACTATTGGTTTAGAAAAGTTATTGTCAGCTTTTGTTAACTTTATTTTAAGGTTTCGTTTTTGTAATTATATTTACTTTAGCTAATTTTATTACGATAACGCCTAAATTTGAAATACGCATCTAGTATATGTTTTCAAACGTTTCTATTTATAACTTTATTTTAAAAATCATTTATATTAGTTCATTTTTCATATGCTTTATTTATAAATTATATACTTAAATTATTTTAATTTGAATTCCTATGAAAATTGAAAGATATGTTCGTTTATATATATTTTTTTGAAAATTTTGATAATATTTTTCCTGAATAAAAAATATTTCTAATCGTTTTAGTGAACAAGCATCCTGATCAGAACTAGGCAGATTTGATATCAGGTAACATTACGATCAGCCTCTTCCAGTTTCATAACGATCTGTAGACTATTCTAATTAGTCTCACCCAGTTCTAAACTACAGAGTGTCCCATATAAAACACTCAATCACTCATCCATGAAATTTCAAAAGTCAAGCATACTCCCCTACTCGTTACTGAAATGGACTCGTCCATCATCTGAACATCGCGGCGACGCAGTAGAACATTACCTATAGTAACAACAGTGCAATCATTAAGTTCAGTGTATTGCTAGAGACAATATGGTGTTTTCGCTAGATGAACGTGTTTTCATTGTCGAGTCGTACTTCAGTACGAAATCAGTGATTGCAGTGCAAGATTTGTTTCGTCATAAGTACCCAGATAAACCAGCTCCTAACAAAACATCAGTATTAAGATTAGTCGCAAACGTTAGAGAGACCAGTTCTGTTAATAACAAGGTATACAAAAGATCTGCGTCAGTGTTGAATACGGATACAGTCGCTGAAATCAAAGACCGATTACTCGCCTCGCCAAATAAATCGATCAGATGTTTGTCTGCTGAAATTAATTTGTCTAAATCGACTGTTCATCTGGTAACCAAACAATTACAATTACGACCTTATCGCATTCAAACGGTTCATCGATCTGTTGAGCCCGACAAAGAAAAACGGCTACAATATTGTCAACGGTTCCGTCGATTTCTGCGTGAGGGAATTAACGTTATGGATTCGTTATTTTTCACAGATGAAGCACGGTTTAATTTGGATGGCTACGTAAACAGCCAAAACAGTAGAATTTGGAGAGCTGAAAATCCCCACGTTTATCACGAAAAACAATTACACCCGCAGAAGTTGGGCGTGTGATGAGCGATATCGCGGAAGAAAATAATCGGTCCTATTTTTTTCGAGTACACCATTAATGCAGAACGATATCAGGATATTTTATTTCACTTCATCGCACTCTTGGAAAAGGAAGACAGACACTGCTGGCTACAACATGACGGTGCGACATCGTACTACGCAGCTTCAACTTCTGATTTCGTCGAGGAATTCTTTGGTAATCGTGTTATCGGTTGAGGCTTGTGGCCACCAAGATCTCCAGATTTGACTGCAGAGGATTTTTTCTACGGGGTTACCTAAAGAAAAAGCCTACAGCAACAAACCACGAACACTTGAACGATTGAAAATCAATATTGAACAAGCTGTATTGAATATCCAGCCACAAACTTTGAAAAAAGTTGCAAGAAACGCTGTAAAAAGAATTGAAGCATGTATTCAAGAAGATGGCGGCCACTTCCAACATTTACTCTAAATGTAAGGTAATGGATGGTAATAATAAAAATTACATTTACATTTACACATGCCTTTTTATTATTTCAATACTTACCAATATAAGGTTGGGTTGCGTTTTATATGGGACACCCTACATTTATCATTATGCTTTACAAAATGCTTACAACTTTAATTATTGTGACCGATTTTTGCAGATTGAAATATTTTTATACAGATTTTATTTTCTATTTATATTTCTTGATTTTACTCCTAGGATAAACCATTATCTGAATTTTTTTTGTGTTCGATTAATTACTATCCTAATAACAATATACTCTGTCATATATACTCATATATATTCTGCCATTTAAATTTAAAAATATATAATGAGGGTTCTGTTATATTAATGTTAATTTTATCCCTTCTAAATCAATAATTTTTAAAATTTCCTAAGTATTTAATAATTTAATATTTTCAAAATCTTTTTACCCACGACGGAACGGAGACGGTATATGGTTTAGGGTAAGAGGTTGTGTGTGTGTGTGTGTATGAGTGTGTGTGTGTGTGTGTGTTGTGTGTGTGTGTGTTTGTATTACTGGACCGATTTCGATGCGGTTTTTTGCATTATACAGGTATCACCTAAGCGCAGTTCTTAGATTAGTTTTACGGTTATAAGCCGCCTGCGGGGCTACAACAGATATATTTGTTCAAAACGGCTTTTGAATGTTTCTAAGTCTTTCTAACTCCAACAAGGCTACATTATTGTTTGTATTATTAAATAATTCGCGCTGGTTAAGTATACTAAACTTTCATTATCATCATCATCAGCCAATAAACGTCTAGATGTTGTGCACAGGGCTACCAATGTTTAAAAATGTATAAATAAAATTAAAAATTTAAAAAAACCCATGACGACAAAACCTTAAAAAACCTGAAAGAATTAAATAACTGTATTTTTATCTTATGATCCTCTGTAACAGCGTGATAGTGTTTTTAAGACGATAAAATTTAACATTTTGATTGACCATCGTGCGTGACCCGTAGAGTGCATAGATAAGCTTTAGTTATCATCATAGTCACGCAAGACGGTTAATCAAAATCTTAAATTTTATTCCCTTAAAAATAATATCACTATGTCATCGAGGATTTTAAGATAAAAATACAGCTATTTAATTTTTTCACTTTTTTAAGGTTTTTTCGTTGATTTTTTTTACATTTATAATTTTATTTTTTTTAGAAAATTAATTTTCAGTTACATCCTCTGTGATTCATAAATAACCTAGAGCTTTATTTTAAGTATTTATCGAAACAACAAGAAAGGACAATGTAATATTAAGTTGTTTTAAGGGAGAAAATCATATTATAGTATAAGATTACAGTTCAGCATGCTCCAACAAATTTAATCCCCAAGGAATAACAATGATTGTCCAGCGATAGAGAGAGAAAGAGAGGTAGAGAGAGAGAAAGGTATCTTATGTCTAAAAACATATAGAACAACAATGATTATGCGCCCTTATAAGTCGTCTTAAGTTACAATCGATGATAAAACGTATAAATACAGCCTTAAGTTATAATGTAGACTAGAAACTGCATTAAATATTATGTTATCGGATATGAAATACGGTATATAATAAACGAAAACAATCTTTAAACATTATTTAATAAAAACGTTTAAAAACCGTCGTTAAATTTGTAAATACTTAAAATCTTTTTTGAATAATACAATTTTTACTTTGAAAGTATTTTAAATGGTTTTAAAAATTTCCGTTAACAAATTGAAATCATTAAAAAATGTGAATATTTTGTTCTTAAAGAGGGTCTGTTCCCAAAATTTGTTGGAGATGTTTCTCAAAAACTACTACAATGGATTTTATGAAATATTGAGGAAAGATTGCTTACACTTTAAACTTTTTATTTATTTATTTAGTTTGTTCTATGGTAAATAAATAAAATACATCAAATATATTTTTTTTATTCTACGACTATTCTTTTATATTTCAACAACTATAACAATTTTTTTCAGAAAAAAAATATTTTTAATCTAAAGGGCGCTTTATAAAAAATTTAAAAAAATCATCACAGCTAATACCCATGACGGAGTAGTAGTACGACTGAAGTACAATGGAAAGCTTCGGAGTTCCAATTAGTTTAACTTTGTTATTTTTACACACTAAAGATTTTATACAACACAATTTCACCCTTCAGACTTTTACGATGAGTTAATCATATAAATAAATACCTAATAAGACATTTAAAATAACCGGTCGTAAGATAGTTCATTCATCTAATGTTTTACATAATTGAAGAGAAAAAAAATTAAATAAATATGTACATTTTCTAATCGGTAGATAACAATAATATACGAGGTGTGTGAGAAAAGAATGAAACTGACTTTTTAATTGCCAAAGTTTTTATTTTTTCAAACAACAATATTATCCCCTTCAAAGTAGTTCCCTTGGCAGCTATACACCGACGGAGTCGTTGTTCCCACTCCTGGTAGCAGTGCTGGAAGGTTTCAACTTCTTGGGTTTTTTAACTGGTCGGTTTCAGTCTTTTGAATGATCTTCAGAGTACCAAAATGACGTCCTTTTAAGAAATGTTTCAAATTCGGGAAAAGGAAAAAGTCACAAGGACTCAAATCAGGTGAATATGGGGGTTGAGGAACTGTAGGAATGCGTTGTGAGGTCAAAAATTCCCTGACGGAAATGGCCGTGTGACACGGGGCATTGTCATGATGAAGCATCCACTTGTCTGCAATGTCTGGTCTCACGCGAATCACTCTTTTCTTGAGCCTTTCAAGAGCACCTTTGTAAAACACTTGGTTTCACATTTTTTCGGTCAAGGAGATGACGGAGTGTGCCACTCTTCGCTTTGCCGCTTCGTTTCAGGATCGTACTCAAATATCCAGGATTCATCAACTGTGATCACACAATTCTTGGTCACTGTCAATCCTCTCAAAAAGATCAACGCACACGTTTCTTCAATTGACCTTCTGTTTCGTTGTGAGGTTTTTCGGCACCGATTTCGCATGTCCAAATAGTCTGTCAAAATTTGATCTACGGTGAAAGACTTTAAATTCAACTGTTCACTCATCATCCTTATTGTTAAATGACGGTCTGATCTCACAAGAACCTTCACACGCTCAACGTTTTCGTCAAATTGAAGTTGAAGGTCTCCCTGAGCGAGGTTGATCTTAAACGTGTTCTCGGCCTTCCAAAAATGATTTGTACCAGCGGAAAACTTGTGCTCTTGATAAGCAATGTTCCCCATAGGCCTGTTTCAACTTTGCAAATGTCACACTCGTGGATTCTCCAAGTTTAACACAAAACTTTATTACACAACGTCGCTCTAAATTCCGATGCTTTTTAATCTTATTATTTAAAATTCATACACAGAGTAAAATTGTTTTTTTTAAAGAAATATATGAATTGTATTTAAAATAAATTGTTGGGAAGATTTTTTGTAGTTTAATTACAAGCCGGAAATCTCTTAAATAAGTGGCAATTCTGTTTAGTAAAGATTGCACATTCAGTTTTTATTTCAATAATTCATAGAACCGAATTCTGTTTGATATGGAGACTTATTGAAAAGGAATCGATTTTATTAAAAGCAAGCTGAGAAGGATGGTATTTATTAGAAAGAGCACAGGCATCACACAGAAATAATTAATAAAATTTTTAATGTACAGCAATGCTAATTAATTTCAGAACAATAGAGAAGGATCATAGAAAGCATGAATAAAAATTTCATATTGCTATCCTTAAAAGAACAACGTAAATTTTTTTTTAAATTGCAACTTTAACTGAGTATGTCTAGAAATTGTCTTCTGTCTACGGATAAGTAAAACAGCGAGGATTTATAAATTGATATATAAAAAAATACGTGCAGTGATGTTGAACAAACCAAAAGAAAGATTGAAATTACAAAAATGAAACATTTGGTCCATTATAAATGTAGAAGAGCAGAGAAGCCGGCTATAGCTAGGAAATGACAGAAACTGATCACAAAGTTATTGTATTAGAAATAAATTTGTAAAAGTGTGCATAACATGAAGTTGGGAAACTAGCTTTATCAATAGTGATACAAAAACGTCATTATCGAGTAATGATAAGAACCTTTTTCATTTAATAAATATTTCTGTGAAATTTTTCAATTATAACATTGAAACTTTGTTCATAAACAAGATTACACTTCGATCTGTTTAAAATTTATGGTGTTTTTATATTTCTTCAGATAAGTTTTATCTATTCAACCTTTTTTTATTTTTTTTTTATTTTTCCTGTTTAGCCTCCGGAACCACCGTAAGGTATCATCAATTCAGTGGATGATATGTATGAATGTGAATGAAGTGTAGCCTTGCACAATCTCAGTTCGACCATTCCTTAAATGTACGGTTAATTGAAACCCAACCACCAAAGGACACCGGTATCCACGATCTAGTATTCAAATCCGTGTAAAAATAACTGCCTTTACTAGGACTTGAACGCTGGAACTCTCGACTTCCAAATCAGCTGATTTGGGAAGACGCGTTAACCACTAGACCAACCCGGTGGGTTTAACTATTCAACCTAACGTTGTATTAATGCACATATTAAAATGTTGACGGACAGTCTGAACTGAAGATTTAAATATAGTTTGTTTTCCCTTCAATCAATTGACTGGTTTGATACAGCTCGCCATGATTCCCTATCTCTAGTGCCAGTCGTTTCATTTCAGTATACCCTCTACATCTTACATCCGTAACAATTTGTTTTACATATTCCAAACGTTGCCTGCCTACACAATTTTACTCTTTTACCTGTCCCTCCAATATCAAAGCGACTATTCAAGGATGCCTTAATATGTGGTTTATAAATCTGTCTCTTCTTTTAGCTATATTTTTCCAAAAGTTATATTCTTCATCAATTTACCGTAATACCTCTTCATTGTCACTTTATCCACCCATCTGATTTTTAACCTTCTCCTATAGCACCACATTTCAAAAGCTTCTAATCTTTTCTTCTCAGATACTCCAATCGTCCAAGTTTCACTTTCATATAAAGTTACGCTCCAAACATATATTTTCAAAAATGCTTTCCTGATGTTTAAATTAATTTTTGATGTAAGCAAATTATATTTCTTACTGAAGGCTCGTTTAGCTTGTGCTATTCGGCATTTTATATCGCTCCTGCTTCGTCCAACTTTAGCAATTCTAAATACAACACAAATAGTTTTAAGTTAAGTCTACAATTTTTATTCTGATTGCCTGAAGCGGGAACAATTTTTTATCTTACAACAGTTGCATTAATATGTTTTCTGAGCACTATTTGTTGGTCAATTAACATTTTTTAAAACCATCTTTTCTTCTTTTCTCATTTATTTATCTGTTTTTTTTGTGTGTTTTTGTTGATGTATTATTTATTTATTTTCACTTATTTTTTCCATTGGATCCACTGATGATGATTGTTTAACAATTGAAATGACCATCTACGTTTAGATTTAAAGTAAAAGAGAATTTTCGTATACCGTTTCTTAAGGGTTCAATTTAACTAATGTTTTTATTAAAAAAAAACCAAATCTAATTCATTGCAATGATACATCATTACTTATACATAAGTTCCCATTATTATTTGAAAAAAATGCCTTACAATTACTAAGTAAAGTCCATTTAATTAATCAGTTGTTATTAAGAAAATGACACAATTTTCAAAAAAGTCAAGAAGAAAAAGTTGCAGTAGTCAAGCTTTCGACCACAATGATTGAGCTACTAACATGGTGATCTAAAATATGAAAATTATCAAACCTTTTACATTTTACATTAACAGGAAAATACGAAAAACCGCAGATAAGCAAAATAATCCTAGCAAAACTAAATTCAAAAACGTCAAATTGAGACTATTCCTAATACTTCATAATATTTCTAAAATAATTTATAAGATAAAATTAAGTTAAAGTAAGTTATTAAGGTGAATATTTTAAGTGTAACTGAATAAATGACACTTAAGGAATTATACAATTGAAAAAAAAAGTTTTAACTTACCAGCAATCTCTAATTTAAAATCTTACGAGGAGTTCAACGACTTTTAAAGGAAGGAAATAAAATCAAACATCTGCAAAAAAAGAATGAAGATTTAATTAATCAAACTAATAAAAGTACTTTTTATATATAATAAATGTTAAAATAATAATACGAAACCGATTCAAAATCTCAACAAAAGGTAAAAATAGAACTCTTTTTTTGTTATGAAGGTCATCGGGTTATTAACCGGGTGAAAATGTAGTATATGAAAAGATACCATGCCTGATCGGAATTCAAACCCGGGACCTCCACACAAAATGCTAAAACACTACCTATTCAGCCAAGGAAATCGACTAAAATACTCTTTCATTTTTTTTAAATTAAATTTTTTTTCTCCACAAATTTAAAAACTAACATAACTCTTATTTTGGCCCCAAATACAAGAATTTAGAAACTTACAGAAAAATTAAAAAGTATTATTTATATTTTTACTTCCTTGTACGAAGTAAAGGAAGTATTGTGATCGCAAAAAATGTTGGTTTTAAGATTTAAACGGAAATATCCACTTTGACCATCTCTGAATCCATTTTGACTAGTTTCGGCGTGACGTTTATTCATAGGTATGTATGACTGTATCTCGCATAACTCAAAAACGATTAGGCGTAGGATGTTGAAATTTTGGATTTAGGACTTTTGTAATATCTAGTTGTGCACCTCCTCTTTTGATTGCAATCGACTGGACCAAAGTATCCAGTCGACATTTCGAAAAAGTCTTAATCCAAAATAAATTTGGATATTGGAATTTTTATTAACTGCAGTAATAAGCCCTCGTTGACAGCTTTCCAACGATATATCATAAGCGTACTTGTTTTCATTGGTTCCAGAGTTATAGCAAAATGAAATGTTAATTAATGAAATATTTGGATTTTACAAGGAGAAGGTACATCGGTTCGAATTCAACTTTTCTCCTTTTTTTAATTTTTTTTTTTTTTTTTTAATTTAAATATTTTGATTTATTAATAGTTACTAACCTCTGATTGTAAAAATAGATTACAATAAATACAAAATCAATAACAATAAAAAAAATCTAAAAAATGAAAGATTATCAAAAGTTATTAATGAAATAAAATTTTATGTATTTTTAAAAATGTGTATAAGTAATTTAATAAGCGTACAAGGAAGTCATGTAGTGTCCACACCATATTTTTTCTTTTTCAAAATCTGTATTTCTGGAAATTTCTAAATGTTAAAAACAGATAATAAAAGGTTAACAATATATTCAGTTTATCTTTTTAAATGTTAAATAGAACAAGAAATGAAGAAAGATTCGTTGAAACCTAACAAAAAAATTGGTTCAATAAATAAGAAAACTAATTACGTTACCATCTTTTAAAATCTCTGAAAATAAATTTTGTAGTCATAATATTAAAATAATTAATTCGTCTTAAATTCAAAGATTTTATATTTAAATAAAAGGCAAAATATGAAATAAAGAATGTATATATCTATAAAAAAATACGAAGAGTATTCAAAATTAAAAAAAAAAAAAAAATGTTTTTTTAATACATTTATATCATAAAATAGAATTTAACTACCCTAAAATTCCTTAATAATGCATCTGTACATCGAGAATCTAAAAAAAAGAAAAGTCTTTTTTTTAATGGCCTGTTATAGAAATTAAACGACGCATGTAATATGAATAAAATAAAAAATTAGAGAATAGTGACGATCAAATTAAATTCAAAATTAACCAACCAAATAAAATGTAGAGGACTGGTTTATTTAAGAATTTAACCTTTTTTTTCTTATCCCTCTTCCCCATTCCAAAACACCACACCATTATACCAGCAGTTACAACAATTTCTACTACCATAACAACCAGCCCCATATTCTGTGTTTTTTTCTACTCCCCCACACATAACATTAGAGCAAAAAATCCTTTCATTAAATTCAGGATAGACTGCTGTTCAAACTGTGCACTTTTATGAGAGGACAACATCGATGTTATTTACATAACAGTTAAGGGGTACATAAATCGGCTGAATTTTTCAATGTCCTTATAACATACGTGGATGCATTCTTATTCGCTTTCTAACAACCCTAAATAATTCACCGCAATAACAAACAACTGTTTCTCTAAGTATGTACTTCATTTTAAATCTATATATTTATAAAAATGAAAATCCGGCTGTTAAGATATATTATTATTAAATTGCTATCTGTTTTATCGTAAAATTTATTGGTTTATTAACTAGGATTAGAAATGCGGTATTACTTGGCAAAGTATAGAAAGCTCAGTTGATTTGAGGAACGGGGACGGATTGCTAAACCGTCTATTGGCTTCTTGCAAGATATCATCTTTCGCGGTACATTATCTCCTCCACGGTTCTCCTCCATGGTATTAATTTGAATCTATATGTTTACAATCTCTAAACTTTGACTAGTAGTAAACAATATTTTCAAAATTATGCTTAGAAGTGCTATTTCTTTATAAATCAACATTTTTGCCATTTATTCACAATACAAGTTCAGTAAAAGTTTTTTCAATACGGTTTACTTTTTATTATAAATTAAATAAATTACTTACAAAATTAAAGTATAAAAATTTATTTGTAATCTATAGTAACCAAAATTTTATTGCAGCTATATGCTGCGATGTCCATCCGTTTTATCCTCTGATATCTGTCGGGATTAAAATATAAATCAGGCAGTTGGCAGTTGTAATGACATTCGTAGCACTTCTTTCAACTCTTTGAATTTTTAAGAAATATTTTCATCTTCACAGATATATATAAATGTTCTCTTTATAAAATAAAAAATTATAATCTACAATAAAATTGATTTTTTAAAAAATTTTTATTTTATTATTTACGTATTTTTAAATAATAATTTTTTTACTATTGTAGTAGTAAACTAAGTAGTAATAAATTAAGTAAATTTCTTTTAAGTAATAAATTTGTAATATAACTATTATATTCAATTTTATATAGAGCGTGTTTCACGAAGAGGTAAACGCTTTTGATTTGGTATCACTTCCCGATTCCCCCACCGATTCTACTGAAACTTTACAGACCTTTTAACTAAGATTCTAAAAATTTTCAGTGAAAATTTCAACCTTCTAAGATTCATAGAAACAAAATGCTGGCTTTCAAATTAAAACATCAATTTCAGATAAACCACATTTTATTCATTACTAAAAATGACAAAAAAAGATGTTAATTAGACGTATTCTATTCTAATGTTAATTAGAAGTAGAATAATTAAAACAAAATCCCTTTTGGAACGCCGGAAGGCGGAGTTAGATTTCACCGGTGCTAAGTAGGGAATAAAAAAGATTTCCACCTTAAATTTAAGAAAAACTTCTAATTTATTCAACAAGACAATGGTTGCATGGGAAAAAAATTTCACATGTTTAGCGTACGAAAAGTTCCATCTTCTTACAATTCCAGCAATATTTTGGTCATTCCTTGCAGTAAGAGTTGGTCATATCAAAAGTTGTTTCAGACAAACGTTTTAGGTAATGTTTAGAGAACTAACGACCACTTTAAATCGATTCGATACTGTACCTATAAAGGGAGGCATGATTCTTTTTTGTCTTCGAAACCTCATTTTTTCAACCCTTCGAGCCAATGGTTGGTGATTTAAAAAAAATTTACTTAAATAAGTTTTAGGCTCTTATCCAAATAGTAGTAGGAACTTTAAACGAATTCGATATTTTACTAAATAAGGAAGTAATAGCGATATTTTGTTGTTTTTTTCAAAAAGCCCCCCCATTTCCATTCCCATGGTCCGATTTTGGCCGTTAACTAACTCGACCGAGATTTTGGGACGGGTTATTTTTAAGGAACAATTTGAAAGTGATTTGCGCAAAATTACGGCAGTTATCGTATCCACAATAAAGTGAAATATACTATAATATAATATATATATATATATATATATATATATATATATATATATATATATATATATATATAACTGAATGTTTCTTTGTCTGTATGTCTCTTATGCCTTTCTAAACCTTTCATTCGGTTGCAATGAAACTTTAGTGAGTTGTACGCACGCCTGCGAAGGTTTCTGAATTAGTTTGGACCGCTAGGTGGCACTGGGGTCGATATATTTCGAAAAATTATATTTATGGTCTGATTTGGCTCATATTCAGAATATACGAGTCCATTAGTTATGTGAAAAGACAAATTTTTGTAAAAAACTATAACCACTAGGTGACGCCGGTGTCGAAATACTTACGAAACAAACAAATATACAAACAGACTTTCTTCTTCTATATATATATATATATATATATATATAAAAAAAGGTAATGTTCGTATGTATGTTCGCTATAAAATAAAATAAAAACTGCTGGACCGATTTACATGCTGGAAAAAGGGAAAAATCAGTAAAGCTAAAGCTGGGAAAAGTGAAGAAGGGAAAAAGGGAAATAGGTAAAAGGGGAAAAGTGAAGAAGGAAAAAGGGAAATAGAAGAAAAGGAAAAAATGGGAAAAAAGATAAAGTGAAAGGTTAAATTTTGTGATGTTCCGTAATGTTCATTTTTTACTGTTTTATCAAACTTTCGATTGTGTTCATTTAATCTATATATATATATATATATATATATATATATATATATATATATACACACATTCAAAGCTAGCAATAGCGAAGCATTGCCGGGTCTGCTAGTGTATGTATACTCGTATATATATATATATGTTCCGATCAGAATTTACAACCATTATAGTACTTAACATATAATATAAATTAGGTTCAGCATAATTTTTCCACAAATCGTTTTGTTTATTTGGGCAAAAATTTTTTAACTCTTCCGATTTCGATTGAAAATATTATCTCTTCTAATTTACTCAAAAGTATATTAATAATTTTAGTCAAAGGTTTTTTCTACTATCTATGGAAAACACGAACAGTTGTACCAAATTTCTCACCATAGTATCTACTAACCAATTTTTTACCTCGATTGTTTTATTAATAACAAATTTAATAATTAACAAATAATGGACATCAGTAACAGCCTTGTGAATATATGAGGTGTGTTCAAAAAGTAACGAGAATTTTCAAATTTCGTTGATTGTATTAGTTCGATTCTCCGGATTTTTTCATTGTTGTATTTGTAAACAAGTCTAAAAAGTATCTGTATATTTTTAGCCATATTGGATGTTTAGTCTGTTGTCAGTTGTCAAAAGGATAATTGTCTCGCGTTTTGGTACGATCGGCGATTTTTTATTTGTAAAAATAATGGATTAGAGAATTTGTAGTAAATTTTGCTGCAAGATTGGAATAAAGTGAACCAATGTTTGAAAAATGTTAAATATTGCTTTTTGTAAGTCTGTTCTGAGTGAAGCAAGGGTTTACGAGTGGAATAAGCGTTTCCAAGAAAGTCTTGAAGACGTTGAAGATGACGAGCGCCCCGGACGCCCCCGCACATCAACAACCGATGAAAACGTGGAAAAAGTGAAAGAAATGATTACGAATGATCGCCGAATCACAATCAGAGAAGTCGCTGATGATGTTGGGATATCAATTGGCTCATGCCATGAAATGTTTTCGGATGTTTTGGGTATGAAACATGTAACAGCGAAAATTTGTTACAAAATTGTTGAATTTCGAACACAAAACAGCGGCGAATGGAAGTTTCTCAGGAGACGCTAAATTAAGTCAATAACGATGCAGAACGTCTGAAACGTGATAACAGGCGATGAAAAATGGGTTTACGGATATGATGTCAAAACTAAGGCTCAATCGTCCGTGTGGAGGTATTCTGGATCACCAAGACCGAAAAAAGCTCAAGTATGGTCGAATGTGAAGGTTATGCTCACCGTGTTCTTCGATTTTAACGGTATAGTGCATCATGAGTTCTTGCCACAAGGTTAAACCATCAATAAAGAGTATTACCTACAAGTTCAACGCCGTTTGTGTGAAGCAATCCGAAAAAAACACCCGGATTTGTGACGAAACAATTCACGGCTTTTGCACCACAATAATGCGTCTGCTCACACTACATTGCTTGTTCGTCAATTTTTACCAAAAAACAACACTACAATGATACACCAGCCGCCATTTTCGCCAGACATGACCCTGTGTGACTTTTTTATAATCCCAAAAATAAAGAGAACCTTAAAGGACCGTCATTTTACAAGCATAGATGAGATTAAAAGCGAATAGCTGAAAGAGCTAAACTCTATTCCAATGATCGAGTTCCTGAAGTGTTTCGGGGATTGGAAAAAGCGCTGGCATAAGTGTATAATATTTAATGGGGAATATTTTGAAGCGGATAACACTAATGTAGAGGGATAAATAAAATTCTTTCCAAAAAACCAAAATTCTCGTTACTTTTTGAACCACTTCCTAACTCAAACGTGCCTGCTCTCAGGCAAGAGTTTATCCCTTCTTACGAGTTTCCTAATTTCTTTATCATTATCACAACGTTTATACCGTTAATTGTTCTTCTATTTCAATTAAATATTATTACATTTTTTCTTTCAAAATGTTTAAATTACGCCATTATTTTTAATTCTATGATTAATTTTTTTTTTTAATTACTGATAAATATTTTTATGTACTTTTTACGAAATAAAAAACCGATATGAATGTGTAAAATAAAATAAAGTAAATAGTATTTTCTAAGATAAATTACCGCAGTAAAATAATTCTATACAAATTTTTCAAATAGCCGTAATTATAACACTGAGAGAAGAGAAATTTTAAATTAATAATAAATCTTTCAATAATAAAATCACAAAATTTTATGGTGAGCTAAAAGTCATTTTCCTCTACATGCATCCTTAAATTCTGTAACATTCTTTTTGTTTGGGAAATTTCCATTTTTACTTCCTTGTATAAAGTTAATGAAGAATTATGATCGAGAAAAATTTCGATTTTCAGATTTCAACGGAAATATCCATTTTGAACATCCGTGAATCCATTTTGACTAGTTTCGGTGTGGTGTCTGTACGTACGTATGTCTGTATCTCGCATAACTCAAAAATGATTAGACGTAGGATGTTGAAATTTTGGATTTAGGACTGTTATAATGTCTAGTTGTGCATCTCCCCTTTTGACTGCAATCGACTGAACCAAAAGTGTCCAAAAAAGCTCAAAATTCAAAACACTTTGGATTTTGGTCTTTTCCTTAACTGCAGTAATAGGCCCTCATTGAGAGGTTTTCAACGATATATCATAAGTCGTACTTATTTTCACTGGTTACAGAGTTATAGCCAAATGAAATTTTAATTAATGAAATGTATGGATCTTAGAAGGGGAAGGCACATCGGTTCGAATCAGACTTCATCTCCTTTATTTTAAACTTTTTTTTAATTTAAATATATTGAGTTATTAATAATCTGATTGCAAAAAAATTTCCGATAAATAATAACTCAATAATTACCAATAAAAAAATAATAACGAAAAAATATCAGAAGTTATTAATGAAATAAAATGTGATGTATTTTTTTATTTAAAAAAATGTGTATATGTAATTTAATAGGCGTACAAGAAAATCATGTGGAGTCCACATCAGATTATTTTTCAATTAATATTTTGTTCAGGATTAATTAACATTAAAAATTAAAATATCCTGTTACGTTCTTTGTATATAATTGCAACGTACTCATTATTGCAACGGGAACGAAGTATTACTTAAAAAAAAAAAAAAAAAATCGGTTAAAATAACCGCTACATTTAAAGCTATGGAGGGCAACCTTATAACGCAGTCTATATAACAGTCATAGTAAACGTTTTTTTATACGTCAAAGATGTTGATTGATGATTTTAATACAACAGTGAAGGCAAAAAAATGTCTGCAAAAATAGGAAGATTTGAAGAGAAAAAACAATACAACAGGTACAGATATTAGAAGCAATCTTCAAAAGACCGCAAAAGTGAAAACTAAATAAAAACAAGAATTATAAATCGATAAGAATGTAGTTAACAGAAAGTCGTAGTTGAATAATAAAACGGATTAAGATTTGAAGAAAAGTCTTATTTATGCATTTAAAATATATTTACGTGTGGATTTGAAAAACAGATACTAAAGAAAAAAGGGAAAAAGAAAGGCTCGAGGCATTTAAATATGAGCATAAAGGAAATTGAAGATAATTAAATGGACAGACAGAATGAAAAATGAAGAAAAAATGAGGAGAGCGAACGAAACAGAAGTTTAATCAGAACGATTCAGGGCAGAAAAACTAATTGGCTGGGACATACCATGATAGAAGAAGGGTTGATTAAAATAGTGCTGTAAGAATCAGCAGAAGGTGTAAAGAGGAGAGGCCGGAAGAAAATTAAAAATTAACAAATGTTTTTAAAAAAAAAGAGTTGGCGCTACCAGAAACTTTAAAGTTTAAAAAAGTTTAGAAAAAAATGTTTCAAGAAATTTTTTCTTCAAGTTGCATAACATTTTACATCAATTGTTTTTAAATACGTAAATTCTGTTACACTATCGAAATATTTAACCAAGTGTTGAAATTGTTTGAATACTTCAACCTTTTATTGGTTAAGTAAATCATCTGAAAAAAATGTTTCATTATTTTATCTTTAGATTACAATTAAAGAAAATAAATAAAAAACTACCCAAATAATAAATTATAATAACTTCAACTGTATTCTAGAAAAAGTAATTAGAGAATGGAAGAAAGAATTCGAAAACTAAATATTGCATAAAATATAAAAATGGAATATAAAAAACAAATTTATGAACGAAACCTTATTAGCCTTCGCACATGATTAGTTTGCTTGGAATTTCTCCCACCGCCACCCCATTCGGTCGCCCTAAAGCATAAGACCGAATGTCTGTGCCTAAAACGGCTACTGAGCCTCGAAACAGTTTAGCGCCTAAGTAGCTCCTAGAGCTAACCTAAAAGCGTTGTACCACACACCACTCGCTTGTGTGTCCCACCACCCACTTGTCATATATCACTAAAATGGGTAGGCGCGCCCCGTCAACTACTAAAATATATATGACTATCAATAATTAAATTTATCTCGTCAAAGACAGCAATTCGCTGCCACGCCTAGGCCGCTGAACACCAGCAAGTACCTGTCCACCATTAAAGCGCTTGGAGCCGTAATCTGGTTGGTAGGCAGCCATATCTCTCGGTTAGCTTCCTACAGCAGCGCGGTAGGAGTCTTTTCCCTTAGGTAAACTACTGATGTCGGTTGAGGTTGAGCATCATCAAGGAACTCCCGCACGGTTCGACAATGCGGTTCTCGCCACATTGACTCGCCGCTTGTAAGTGGCCAATTTTTCCCTTGACCTCTACGTTCCAGGGTGGCCTGAGTTCTGGGCCCCCCAAGAGCTCGGCAGTCGAACATCATTCGTCTGTTCTCCGCACAGCTCGTCAGCTACCAGGCGGAACCGATACAAATATTGGTTTAAATTTACATGGTTGAGAGCACTCGGCCTCCCGTTGCCCTTAAAAACGAAGGAGAGGCATACCACCCCCCCCCCAAATCCTGTATAGGATCTTCACGACGATATCTACGTGTTTCGGTCTTTTATCCGAAGGTCACAGGTTCGAATCCCGGTCAGGCATGACATTTTCACATACGCTACAAATCATTCTTGTCATCCTCTGAAGCAATACCTAACGATGGCCCGGAGGTTAAAAAAAAAAAAAATATCGGGATATTTACAAAAGATATAGTTCAGGCTCGAATTAAAGTCCAGAAATTAAGTGAATGTGCTAATAAAATAAGCTTACAGATTTGTTTCGAAAAATTAAAATGGTTTTACAACGATAGAAAAATAAAATATTATTAATACTAAAACTTCTCGAAAATCAAGAAATTAAAATAGTATTAATATTTAAATATCTCGGAGAAGTAATATCACCAAACTTTGTACAAAAAGATGTGCTAAATGGGCGAACACAGAAAACGGTCAAATAAAAAATCGCTTTCGTATAATGCTAAATTCCGTCATTACAAAACAATTCTTTCGGAAGCGTTATACGGAGCTGAATTTTTTCAAATTTTTTCGTATGAAGAAAGACCTTTGTAAAATAGAAAAAAAGAATTTAAAAAAACATGTATGGACCTAATTAAAAGGACGAAATTTATAAAATAAAAAGTGAAACAGAGTTTTATAAAAATATAAAAAAAATAAAAGACACCATCCGGAGAAGAAGATAAAAATTTTATGGGCATTTATAAAGAACGAGCGAAAACAAGTTAACAAAAGAAAATATTTAACTTTTATAACAGTATAACTATTAAAACTATTCGGTTTAAAGAAGTAGAAAATTTTAAATATCTCCAAACAAACCTGTTTAAATAGAACTAATTTAGAAAATTAATCAAAGAATTTAAGTTTCCAGAGAAAAAGAATATTTTTTCACTCTCAAACAGAGTGAAAACATGAAAAAAATATTGGGAAAACAAAACAGGTTCCAAACTATTATGCAAACGTGATTCTTAGCGGTCCGGACGAAAGGAAAAAGGTAAAAAAAAATAACCTAAATAACATATAAAAGTTAAACTCTTTTTTTTAATCATTTTTTATCATTAAAAAAGGTTAATTTAAAACACGATGAAATTGCTGGGAAAGTTCATTACCACCAGCTCTTGTTGATTTATTTACCATAAAAACTTAAAATTTTACTGATTGAACTAAAAGGTATACATTTTTTACTTTACCCGTTGATTTTTAAAGAGCAAAAAAGTATACTGCGTATAATTTTAATATTAAAATGAAAGAAACATAAAGATAATATTAAAAAAAGAAAATTATAACCGTTACACATAGCACATAATAAAGCAAAGAAGAAAAAAAAAGAGAGAAATAGGAAGTACAACACTGCTACAAACAGAAAGCTAACATGAGCCAAGTAAAGAAAGGCAGAAGCACGCCAGGTGACGCAGTTAACCTAACATTCCCCAAGCCACCAAACAGTTAAAAAAAAATGAGGGTCACAGCTTTTTATTCTCATTTTAATTTTTTTTTCCACACACAGAGGACCGTCTGAATCTAACCCTTCAGCCCCTGGCGAGATGCAAAGCACCCCCAGCGCATCCCGTCTGCTGCTGTCTACCCTCGCCAAAAAAAAAAAAGGGTAGGTAGCAGGAAGGTTAGTTTCTATTTTTAATTTCATTTTCTATTGCTCGTATAGTATCCTGCAGAGTATTCCTCTTTGTTGAACCAACATCTGGTTTTTTGTAGTGTTCCTTGATTTGTAGAACATTCCACTTCGTTACAAACCAAACTTAATAAAAAAAGAAGAATTATTATTATTATTATTACCATTAAATAATAATAACAATAACAACTGTAACAATAAATATTAATCTATTAAATTCAAGGAACCTAATAATTGCTATTATAACAATATCTTTTTAAGATCATTAAATTTAAAACCACCGTAAGCTGTTACAGTAAACGGTACAATTTTTTTAATCGGAAAATACCATCAAATATTTTCAAAACTGTATTTCGTAAAAACGACTTAGTAATTTTTGATTAATTTTAATGTGTTTATTCATACGTAAAATATTTTAATTTATTCCATCATATAAAAAATTTTCAAATAATTATTGAAATAGAGATTACTTAAAAAACCTAAATAAAAGAAGGAGGTTTTCAATTCGATCCGTATGTATAAATATATACAAGTATATAATTATTATGTATATTAGTTATTACTTATTACTTATTATTAATTATATTACTATTACTAATCTAAAAAATAAAAAAAAATTATTTTTTTTTATTTTTTAGAGGAAGTACTTCTGGTATTCTCATTGTAAGCTTTTTTAAATGAAATAATTCAACAAAGATGACTGGAAGATTTTTTTCATCGTTTGTGATACAGTATTATAGCAAAGTGATAAAAAAAACACAACCTTGTTCAGATTATACATTCAAAGTATTTTTACACGAAAACTCAAAGCAATAGATTATTTAAAATACTTGGATACAAAAAAAATTATTCAATATATTCTCACATCATAATATGATGCATCATGACGTTGTGTGTCTATATCATTTCCTTATATTTATCAAAGGTTTCTCGCTTTTTCAACTCTTTGAAGCGTCTTTTTATCGTACGGTCTGTATTTATTATAGTTCTACCCATATTTTAAAGAAAAAAATACTATAACATGTTTTTTTTTTGTCTTCAGTCATTTGACTGGTTTGATGCAGCTCTCCAAGATTCCCTATCCAGTGCTAGTCGTTTCATTTCAGTATACCCTCTACATCCTACATCGCTAATAATTTGTTTTACATATTCCAAACGTGGCCTGCCTACACAATTTTTTCCTTCTACATGTCCTTCCAATATTAAAGCGACTATTCCAGGATGCCTTAGTATGTGGCCTATAAGTCTGTCTCTTCTTGTAACTATATTTTTCCAAATGCTTCTTTCTTCATCTATTTGCCGCAATACCTCTTCATTTGTCACTTTATCCACCCATCTGATTTTTAACATTCTCCTATAGCACCGCATTTCAAAAGCTTCTAATCTTTTCTTCTCAGATACTCCGATCGTCCAAGTTTCACTTCCATATAAAGCGACACTCCAAACATATACTTTCAAAAATCTTTTCCTGACATTTAAATTAATTTTTGATGTAAACAAATTATATTTCTTACTGAAGGCTCGTTTAGCTTGTGCTATTCGGCATTTTATATCGCTCCTGCTTCGTCCATCTTTAGTAATTCTACTTCCCAAATAACAAAATTCTTCTACCTCCATAATCTTTTCTCCTCCTATTTTCATATTCAGTGAAAATATCTTCAGTGAATATTCAGTGAAGTATGTTTGTTATTTCTACTACATTTCATTACTTTTGTTTTGTTCTTGTTTATTTTCATGCGATAGTTTTTGCGTAGGACTTCATCTATGCCGTTCATTGTTTCTTCTAAATCCTTTTTACTCTCGGCTAGAATTACTATATCATCAGCAAATTGTAGCATCTTTATCTTTTCACCTTGTATTGTTACTCCGAATCTAAATTGTTCTTTAACATCATTAACTGCTAGTTCCATGTAAAGATTAAAAAGTAACGGAGACAGGGGACATCCTTGTCGGACTCCCTTTCTTAAAATAAAATATAAATTTTCTATAAATTCATTTTCTATAAAATGTAATTTTTTTTAAATGCACTAAAACATGTATACTTTTGTAAATTCTTAAAATTCGAATTTTTTTGAAAATTGATGATTTATTTTTTCTGCTCCCTAATCTCCAAAATTACCTTCCAAAAATCTTTTAAAATTTTTCTACATTTAATATGTTAAAAGGAAGAAACAACAAAAGAAAATCAACTGAAAAATGTACAACCAATAAAAAGTTACCTAAGTGGTCTTTTTTAGGGATTGGGGAAGAATTACGATGAAATTTTAATTTAAATTATAGCTAAAAACTTTACTATTTAAGCTTTTAATATAGATAAAGTTTAAATAAAACCAAAAAAGTTTTGAAAATACAAAAAATGAAAATTTCTAAACTTTGATCGACTAATCTGCCACAAATATTTTCCCCGAACCATTATTTTTGAATCGCTTGCTTTTATTAACATACGTAGAAAGAAATTTTAAAATATTGGTTAAAAAATATGCAATAAAATATGCAAAAGATAGCTTTTTTCGATTTTTGATTTTTGGGGAAGGGGGAATTTTGGAGCGGAATGTTTTTATTGGTAATATAAGTAGGCACACATGTACTGAGCTGAATATAAAGTGGGATAATGTTTGCAAATTTTTGAGAAAATAGACACCCAAACCTTCCCGCACTCATTGGAAATATTGACCCCAAAATGTTACCATCACATTTTCCTATGTACACGAATCTCTGCGCCAAATTTCATCAAAATTGATTTATCCAATCAAACGTTATTAAGCTTAAAAGCACCTACATACGTTCGTACGATCATTAACCCCAAATGTTCTTTTTTTTTATCCCTGGATCGTGAAACGTCGGGAAATGTAAAAACACCCATACTCCATTTTTTACTGATTAATACACTTTCCTTCTTGCAGCATACCTCTAGAGCTATGATACCAGGAAATTAAAAATTTATTAAGTACGAAATTTTCATTTCAGAAAAGCTTTTGTAAAAAGATTTTCGACATATATTTCGGTTATTTTTATTTTGGTTCCGTAAGAGGTTACGCAACCTGTTATTAATTTTTATACAGCTTAAAAATTTAAGAAACTATTTACATTTAAATTAAATACTTTTCCACTATAGTTAGAACGTTCTCAATATTTCAGAATTTAATATATTTTTATTTACAACCAGGAATTAAGATTTAAACCGTTCTTTTTTTTTAATTATACCTAACTCTCTGGTAATTTTATACTTTTATACGCCGAAGCTAATGGAATCAATGGACTAAAATAATAACAGTAATAATAGTGATAATAAGGGGGACGCAACGTTCGAAATATATATCATTAACAGTATAACAGATAAGACATAATAGGAAGGAACCAGTGAACGTTTATCATAGAGCACAGGGTGACCATAACGTAGCAGTAAACATATGTGGGCGGGGTATATAGCTACTTCCCCCTCCAGTTACTATTCGATGCTATATCTTTTCCCCTTTCTCAACTATCAGAATTGTAGCCATTTTTAACCGTAAAATGGCCCTGTTTTGATTCATCTTTGATTTCCTCTATTGTAAAAGAGACACTCCCTAGAATACGAAATCCTTTCATATCTTATACATCTTAACCGAAAGAGTCATAGGCATATCCCTACTATTCCCTATACACCCTAAGTAAAATCCCTTTCTAAAACAGGGAACAGTTAGGGAACATATTTTAAACTTCAATTTATAATATCGTATAAAAATCAGATATCAGAACGCAATATCTTCTATGATATATATTCATAGTGTCATACATATAGGTTTTTTTTATAATAGACTAAGCCGATTATAAGTAGATTTACTAAGGCAAAAATGTTGCGTCTGTGATAACAAACAATCGAACTATTAGCTATAATCGACTATACAGAATCGATTGTATAAATTATATGCAATATCGACAAACCAGTTCTAATTTTATATATTTGTTAAAATTTTATATATTTATAAAATTTGTTCACATTCTAGCGGTTTAATAAAGAAATCTTTACAAATTATTATAGTTTATATAAAGTGTAAAGTAAAATTTCATAAATATTAAACATTTTAAAAATAAAAACATATAAATAGAAAAATAAAAATAAATTAAATAAGTTAAATAAATTTTACCTTATATTATATTCAAAAAAATATACAAATATCAACTTGCAACATTCAAAAAGTTCGCCGGTAAGATTCCGCAGAACTAGACGACACGGCGAAGTGAACAAACAATTTTTACAATTCTAACCATGAACTAACCTAAAACTGGAATGAAAATAGGGAAAAACTAAAAATAAAAACATTATATATTTCAATTCAATTAGATCTGCAATAAAGAATATTTTCAAAAATACCTTGAATTTTGTTACGCAACGTTTTGTTCTTCAATTTGAAATACCGCGGGACTCGAGTATGTCTCTTTTCCTCAAAAATGGGGTTTACGAATCGCGCCGCTAGGTAGCAGTTTTAATAGTACAAGATAGTGGACAAAAGCTGATAATGTACTTGAAATAATAGAATTTAAAAGAAAGTATACTGTACAGTGTGCTATATTTTAATAGTAAATACTCTTATGTAAATAAAAGTACTGAAGGTGAAACAAGGGACTCGAATATGTCACTTTTCCTCAAAAAGGGGATTTACGAATCGCGCCGCTAGGTAGCAGTACTTGATAGTACAAGGTAGTGGACAAAAACCTGATAATGTACTTGAAATAATAGAATTTAAAAGAAAGTATACTGTACAGTGTGCTGTATTTTAATAGTAAATATTCTTATGTAAATAAAAGTACTGAAGGTGAAACAAGGGACTCGAATATGTCACTTTTCCTCAAAAAGGGGATTTACGAATCGCGCCGCTAGGTAGCAGTTTTAATAGTACAAGATAGTGGACAAAAGCTGATAATGTACTTGAAATAATAGAATTTAAAAGAAAGTATACTGTACAGTGTGCTATATTTTAATAGTAAATACTCTTATGTAAATAAAAGTACTGAAGGTGAAACAAGGGACTCGAATATGTCACTTTTCCTCAAAAAGGGAGTTTACGAATCGCGCCGCTAGGTAGCAGTACTTGATAGTACAAGGTAGTGGACAAAAACCTGATATTGTACTTGAAATAATAGAATTTAAAAGAAAGTATTCTGTACAGTGTGCTGAATTTTAATAGTAAATACTCTTATGTAAATAAAAGTACTGAAGGTGAAACAAGGGACTCGAATATGTCACTTTTCCTCAAAAAGGGGGTTTACGAATCGCGCCGCTAGGTAGCAGTACTTGATAGTACAAGGTAGTCGACAAAAACCTGATAATGTACTTGAAATAATAGAATTTAAAAGAAAGTATACTGTACAGTGTGCTGTATTTTAATAGTAAATATTCTTATGTAAATAAAACTACTGAAGGTGAAACAAGTTTAATCACTTTCTTAAAAAAAATTAGAAGTATTAGTTTACAAGAAATGATAGCTGCTAATAAAACACAAAAGCCACAAACAGTAGGAAAGTGTTACAAACTTGGCAAAACAACGATTTGTTACATAAAACAGAAATAAATTCGATCGGTAAAATTTTTATTCTACAATTAGAACTATTTGAACTAACTGATGAAGAAATAAAAAAAGGTTCATTTAATAATAATATACGAGTAAAAGGTGTGTCCACAGATACGATAAAAATTGAGGGTTACACTTAGAAAGTAATAAGTGCAATATTACATCGCGAATCTACGATTCGATTTAGCGTTTGAAAAGATGCCATACCTGATCGGAATTCAAACTTGGGACCTCCGCACGAAATGCCGAGACGCTACCTACTCGGCCACGGAAGTCATCAGGGTTTTAATTTTCGTATTTAGATAACAACACGATAAAAAAGTATTGGTTTTGAGGAAATTTTATAATTTTTTATGGATTTGAAAAATTAATGTAAAACGTTATGTTTTTATCAAAAGAAATTATAATGAAATTGTAAACCGTACGGTAAGAGTCTTGCAGATATCGTTTCTTCCACTCAAAAAAACAATTTCTGTAACATGAATAAAACTGTTAAAAAAAAAACGATACCGATGTCAAAAAAGGTAAATTAACATTTCAGTTATCAAGATCTGTTATTAATTTAGAATTTTCCTTAAATAAAATACACGTTAAATAAATATAATAGACAATAGATATACAATAACAGATAAACAATGTTTAAGCGTTCCATATAAGAAGCGAAAAATTGGAAAATTTGTTACAAAACTCTTACCGTTCCGATTTCATTTATACAGAAATAACACAATTCTTATGATTATTTGTAATTTAATAAATGAAATCGGGCCGGGCCGGTAAGAGTTTGTAACATTTTTTATTTGTTTTGCTTACTATATAGAACGCTTAAACATTGTTTATTATCTATTTTTTTTTTTTTTGTTTGTGGGCGAAAAACGCCTGGGAATTATCATCGCCCCGTACTTATTAGTAAAAGGGTAAAATAACTCCGAAACAATAAACTATACAAGATGTAAACGTAATAACAATCATATAATAAAAATTTACTAAAAAAAGCAACTAAGGCAAAACAAAACTTAAAACTAATACCACAGACAAAGTTGATAAAATATAAAAGTTATAATAATAGATTAAAGAAAGTATATAGTCATGATGAAAGTATAAAGTTATAGTCATGATACCAAAGAAAGCAGGGGCAGATAAATGTGAAGAATACAGAACAATTAGTTTAACTAGTCATGCATCAAAAATCTTAACTAGAATTCTATACAGAAGAATTGAGAGGAGAGTGGAAGTAGTGTTAGGAGAAGACCAATTTGGTTTCAGGAAAAGTATAGGGACAAGGGAAGCAATTTTAGGCCTTAGATTAATAGTAGAAGTAAGATTAAAGAAAAACAAACCAACATACTTGGCGTTTATAGGCCTAGAAAAGGCATTCGATAACGTAGACTGGTATAAAATGTTCAGCATTTTAAAAAAGTTAGGGTTCAAATACAGAGATAGAAGAACAATTGCTAACATGTACAGGAACCAAACAGTAACAATTGATGAACATAAGAAAGAAGGCGTAATAAGAAAGGGAGTCCGACAAGGATGTTCCCTATCACCGTTACTTTTTAATCTTTACATGGATCTAGCAGTTAATGATGTTAAAGAACAATTTAGATTCGGAGTAACAGTACAAGGGAAAAAGATAAATATGCTACGATTTGCTGATGATATAGTAATTCTAGCCGAGAATAAAAAGGATTTAGAAGAAACAATGAACGGCATAGATGAAGTCCTACGCAAGAACTATCGCATGAAAATAAACAAGAAGAAAACAAAAGCCACTGAATGTGAAAATAGGAGGAGAAAAGATTATGGAGGTAGAAGAATTTTGTTATTTGGGAAGTAGAATTACTGAAGATGGACGAAGCAGGAGCGATATAAAATGCCGAATAGCACAAGCGAAACGAGCCTTCAGTAAGAAATATAATTTGTTTACATCAAAAATTAATTTAAATGTCAGGAAAAGATTTTTGAAAGTATATGTTTGGGGTGTCGCTTTATATGGAAGTGAAACTTGGACGATCGGAGTATCTGAGAAGAAAAGATTAGAAGCTTTTGAAATGCGGTGCTATAAGAGAATGTTAAATATCAGATGGGTGGATAAAGTGACAAATGAAGAGGTATTGCGACAAATAGATGAAGAAAGAAGCGTTTGGAAAAATATAGTTAAAAGAAGAGACAGGTTTATAGGCCACATACTGAGGCATCCTGGAATAGTCGCTTTAATATTGGAAGGACAGGTAGAAGGAAAAAATTGTGTAGGCAGGCCACGTTTGGAATATGTAAAACAAATTGTTAGGGATGTAGGATGTAGAGGGTGTACTGAAATGAAACGACTAGCACTAGATAGGGAATCTTGGAAAGCTGCATCAAACCAGCCAAATGACTGAAGACAAAAAAAAAATATAAAACTTACCTAACTCCGATGGGTTGTGCAAAAATCCCCTCCCCGGATAGTAAAATTAAATACATAGAACCAAAAAATCAAAATAAAGGTTAAAATTATTAAAAAAAACTGTCCTTACAGAAAAACATATATGAGTATATTAAATCCTTTGCAGTAACCTGGTACTATGCAAAAAGAGAAACACCCGTTCCAAAATCCCGCTATCGTCGCACAAGATATCACGGATATCTTATTATCTATTGTCTATTAAATATATTTAACATGTACTTTTTTAAACAAAATTGTAAATTGATAACAAGTTTTGATAATAGAAATACAGTGTCTTATCTTTATTGATATCAGTATCGTTTTATTAAAAACAGTTTTATTTTTATTTCAGAAATTTTATTTTTTTGAGCGGAAAAATTATATAAGCGAGACTTTTACCGTACGGTTTACAATTTCATTGTAATTTTTCTGGATATCACTGCGTTTTGTTAGATTATTCTTTTATTTTTTTTATGAATTACTGATTTTTAGCTTATGGATTTCTTATTACAATTCATTGCCTTAGAACAAAAAAATTAAATTTCACAGCCAATTTTTTTTGCTGATAGTCATATCACTCACTTCATAGCATATTTATCCTCTTTTTAAAAATTAGTATAATCTCTAGTGAACGAATACTTTTATTTGTTTAAAGAAGTGATGGGAATTAAAAAAGTTGTTTCATCTTCAGTACTTTCATTTACATAAGAGCATTTACTATTTAAACAAGCTGTAGTATTTTTTCTTTTAAATTTTATTATTCCAAGAACATTTTCAAGTTTTTGTACGCTACCTTGTAATATCAAGTACTGCTATCTAGCTGCGTGATTCGTAGTCACCGTAAAAATATAAATAAAATGACATATTCGAGTCCAGCGGTTCATCAAATGAAAAAAAAAAAACGTCTAAAAAATTCGAGGTATTTTTTGAAAGTATTCTTTATTACTAGTCTAAATTAACTGAAATATAATGTTTTCACGCTTTTTTTTCATTTTCATTTCACTGTTAGGTTAGGTCATGTTTAGAACTGTAAATGTAGTTCATTGACTTCGTTGCCTCTTATCGATGAAGTTCTAACGAACTCCACGATAAAAGAAATAAATATAATTAACCTTTAAGTAATTGCTGGTGGAAAAAATTAACATTACGGCAGATTTTTAAATAAGAGATCGGAAAAATGATTCATTACTACGGTTTTAATACAGAAAACTACAGCGCGTTTATCAGAAAATATTGTATGCTTAAACAAACACAAGGAAGAACTGAAAAAGTGTTTTTTTTTTTTTTGTTTTTAATGAAAATTTCTTTTAAAATCAGATTTATTGAAAAAATGGTTATTCTATTTTACATTTATTTATGTAAAATATTTATGAAATTTTTAAGTATTACTTTTATTATAAAATTTTAATAGATCTAAATAAAATTTATCCGTGTTTAAAAGAGCAAGCCTTTAAGAATCGAGACTAACATTATATAAAAGAACAACTACGAATCGTAAGCTAAGACTGTTTAAAATTGAGTAATGTCTATTATAAGTTTACTGCGTTCTAACAAAAATAACAGTGGCGGCTCGTAGATGAAATTAAAATTCGAGGGACTCAGTCATATTGGCATAAATCCTTCACGGTTTAAATGATAATGGTCCGACATTTAGCAGCTCCGTACTTCTGCGTTACACCTATCGTGTAATGATCTGCATTGGCCGGATATATATTTTTTTTTTGGAAGTCGTGGTTTTAATTTTTAACAGATTTAAAACTTGTTATAAACTATCTATTATTACGTTTAAAATATTTATCCCTTAATTTATTCCGAAAAATAACAAGAACTAACCCAGGTCCAAAATAAAAATAATAACCGTAAATAGCCCATTTTGTTACGAATAAGGCATGAATATAATTAAAAAAACTATATAGACTTAATTGAGAACCTCCCACCTTTTAATGAAATCGAAAAAAAAATATTTCTTCGTTTCATATCTTGAATAATTTTCATAAAAATTTAGTATAAAGAAAATATATCAATTAATAATAAATTGATTATATATTAGCAAATTAAAATAACATTTTGATGAAAATTTATCGATTAATCAAAAACTGTAATCTACGCGTAAACTGTAATCTCTTATTAAATATTTAAATATCTGCACTTTAATTTAACAGGTAAATTTTCGCTTAGAAGGCATAAAAATGAAACAATTGGTTAACAATTTCATGAACCATCGCGAAATAATCACGTTATAAAATTACACTCATTACATAGTGAAAAATTAAGTATTGTCGTTACCAGGTTGTTATTATTATTATTATTAATTATTATATATATATATATATGCGATTTATTCCGAATAATAAATTATTATTAGAGTATTATACAAATAATATAATAAATACTTTTTTTTAATTTAGAAGAAATCATAATAAATTTTATTACTTTTTTTCTTTTTAGGTCTGACCAGAAGTAATAGGGTTAAAACAAAAAAAAAAAACACCTTCACGACATGGGATTTTTCTTTAAAATTAGATAGGATATCCAAAGAGGATATAAGCTGATGTATATATATATATATATACACATTTTAAAATAAAAAACAAAAGATGTAGAAAGAAGTCAACGTAGAAAATAGCGTAAGTTCCAGTGTAGTAGAGGTGTAAGAATGATGAGATCTGGTGATAGTGTGTGGTCTCATAGTTGAGAGATTTGCGGATAGAACCCATTTGGCCGTCTCATACAAAACAACACGCCATCGATCGCAACCTATTTTCACCTTTTATCCTCTTTTCTACATCTGCAGACGTATAAAGTAATCCTAGATCCGGAAACGGAATGCAGACCTCGTAAACGTCGTGTTGAGCTAGTAGAAATGCGAACGGGTAGATAGCAGTAGCGGCAGCAGACCTTGGTTTCTTCTTCTTGTAAATGCAGTTTGTTTACAAGCCTTTACTTACAAGTCTCTTTCTTTTATGTCTGACAAACAGGATTTTTATCAAAGCCCTTTTATATTTATCTGTTATTATCATGTTAAAATATTTTTGTCAAAGCCTTAGAAAGATAATTACAGAATTTTTCGTTTCATTTAAATATTTAACTATAAAAAAACGAATAAAAATACCCCATTTTTCTTTTTATTATAATAATTTAAAGCCTTAAATAACCTTTTATTACAATAATTAAGTTAATATCTACACAAATTTAAGTCTTTAACAGCGTTCGTATAATTTTGATCGCATTGATATTTGATTATTAAGAATATTTAATAAATTTATTGAAAAATTATTATAATCTCAAAACGATTTTACTCCTTAAACTGAGTGAAGATTGAACTTTTATCTACAATAAAGGGTATAATAATCCCCTGTTTTAAATTATCTATCTCAGTGTTTTTTATGGCTGTGATACACCTAAAGCAACCGAGATAAAAGCTAAACAATCACTGTTGCTGTCTCTGATAGTATTGATGAAAATTATACATCAATCAATCGCTGTGGGGAATAGATCGAAGGTATAGAAGTGAATGTAACTTGATTTATGTGAGCTTAACGAAGTGATTTAAAACAATATTTTTAACTTAGTGAAGAAGAAAACATGAAACTGTTCCCGTAAGTGTGACCCATGGGCTATTTATTATTCTTTAAAATATTTACCCCTCTTTTGGGAGTAACTGGTATCTCACATCAGGTCCTTTATCATCTTATTTTTTTTGATACTTAAGAATATGTATATAAAAATAATAAATAAAATTATCTTTTATTTACTCATATGACATTCCAGAAATTTACTTGTATAAGAATATATGAGAGGTTATCGCTAAAGTAAAGACCGTTTCATCGTAAAAAAACTTTAGTCTGAAAACTATATAAATACTTTTTATATCTCTTAAACAAAAATACTCCCGAATTAAAAAAAAAAATTGAAAAAACACAAAGGATGAGAAAATGATGAACATTAAAATGAGACGCCGAAAACTACTTAAAGATACCACAAAGACTTTTTGGAATAAGATAATACGAAATAATTGTCTTATTTTAAGCATATTTAAATACATTCATACAAACTACAAATCCAAAATATTTTTGAAATCCGTTTTAAAATTTTATTTTTTACGTTTAGTAAACAAAAAATTTTCTCATGAAATTTCACGTGAAAATACTTCGAATATTATATTGACATAAGGCTGAATACGCTATAATTCTGTAATCCAACCCTTCGAGACGGATTTGTATATTTCAATATTTCATTCAGGATGTCCCGTTCAAATTCTGGTCAAACGTGGTATTTTCCATACATTGCAACATTTTCATATCATATTTTTCCCACGTTAATGCTTCGATTTTAAGTAGCGAATTAAAAATGTAAAAAATATTAATAATAAATGAATGTTTTTAATAATAATAATAATAATAATAATAATAAACAATTTTAACGTTAAACGAATAAAAAAAATCTTCAAATCGTAACTATAGATCGTAAAATTTTCGTTTCAAAAATCTTCCACTAAAATTATTTGTGTAATTCGCTACTTGACTATTCAAGGAATTTCTTCTCAAATTTTGAATTGAAACTGATTGAATTATATCTTTACATTTTAAAATATAAATAGTGTTTAAAAAAGAACTCCTTGGTTCCAAAAAATCGTAATAAAATAATGGAATTTGTTTTAAAAATTCTGTTTTTATATTTATGTTCGTTATATTATAAGTTTTCATCGCAAATATTTGCCTCGGTTGGCACCACTGAGTGACCTTCACAGCATATCCGTTCGGCAGTCTCACACTCAATCATGACGACACCGCAGCAGAAATCTCAGCACGTGATTCGGTTTCTGGAAACAATATCGGTTACCACAGTTCAGCGTAATTATCGACGTGAATATGGCGAAGCCGCGCCTACGAATTAAACAATATTTCAATGGCCTAATCAATTTAACGAAGTAGGCAGTGTCTAAAGGGGAAATTACCAGGCAGGCCGTCCGTATCTGCACAGAATTTGGAATGAATCCGAACATGTGGTAAGCGTAGCTCGAAAAACTCATTAACAAGGCGTAGTTTAGAGTTAGGAATACCTAGATATACATTTACAAAGTGGAGTGTAAGAGGCTTAGATTATTTGCGTGTAAGATAAAAATTTTAAATGAAATCGAATATAATGACAGAGGGAGAAGATTGGAGTTTGCAGTTTTAATGCTTAACAACATTGATGAAAATGAGGACTAACTGAAAAATGTCATGTTTTCAGATGAGGCGACATTTCACATTAACGGGTCTGCAAATCGACTCAATTGCACGATTTGGGGATCAGACCCACCGCATGAAATTATTGAACATCAACGTGACTCTTGAGTGATTGTTTGGTGCGGATTAATGAATGGTCGTATTATCGGCTCATTCATTTTTGTAGAAAGCATAATTAATAGGGATATTTTCTGCAGTATTCTCGAACTTTACGTCTTTCCACAGATTGACGATATTGAATAAGAAAAGGGATTAATTTTCTATCAACAGACGGCGCTCTGCCTCTTAAAGCATCACTGTCCATGCTGCATTAAACATTCAGTTTCAAAACAGGTGGATTAGAAGAGGAAGGCCGATCGCATGACATCAAGGAAACCAAACATGATCCCACTATATTTCTTTTTCTGGGAGAATGTGAAGAACATTGTTTATTTGAAAAAAATGCGTGATATCAACCATCTATGAGAAAGAATTGTTGCGGCAGAAGCATACATTACATTCGACAC
This sequence comes from Lycorma delicatula, assembly GCF_047948215.1. Classification (NCBI taxonomy): domain Eukaryota; kingdom Metazoa; phylum Arthropoda; class Insecta; order Hemiptera; family Fulgoridae; genus Lycorma; species Lycorma delicatula. The sequence goes on along the minus strand of NC_134464.1, from coordinate 98,810,017 downwards.
GTTAGCGAGTTCGTGGGAAGACCTGGATTATCGAATGGTGCACATATGGAAATGTATTAAATACCAAAATCAACTTCACAATTTACCCTATCAAAATACATACTCATGCGAGTAATACTATAACTATAATTCTGTTTAAATAATTCTTGAAACCGAGAAATTATTTTATAAACTCCGTATTTGAAAATTTTTTTTAATTAATACTTTGATTACATATATATATATATTTTGCTCAGTAACATTTATAATTACAATCGGCTCTCCTGCGGAGCCATAAGTAAGTTTCCTGACAAAAGCACGTGATAAGGGAGTTCTTAAAGAACCCCCAAAATAAATAATACATAATAAATAGTTGCAAATAAACTTAAAGTCCAATATGAAATTTCAAGCTCAGTCATAAATCACCATATGTTAATTTCAGCACCATATAGTCCATAAAAAAAAACAAAAAAACCATTAATAACAAATAAAAAAGAAAAAGAAAGAGAAGTAACAAGAAATTAGATCCGACATCACTAAACTTGACGGTGTTAAGACTCCAAACTGTTACGCAGACCGTAAGTCGAGTATATGGGCTCGTTTCAACCGTCGGACCTCTCTGCTGTTATCGATTAGATTAATTGCAAACATGATTCTCAAGCCTCTGCAGGTATTTGAAATTGCGTTGTTGTGCAATCTCACGAACCGATGGAAGCTCCAGATAATCGTGAATCTCATCATTCCGCGTGAACCACGGTGCATCGGCAATTATCCTTGCTACTTTGTTCTGAAATCGTTATTATTTCCACATTACTAGTACTAGTCGTTTCCCACAATTCTACACCGTACGTCCAGATTGGGCGCAGGATAGCCTTATGAATTAAGATCTTGTTGGATAACGCGAGGCCTGAGTTCCTCCGTTTGATTATATAATTTTTTTTTTTTTTAAATAAAAGATAAATAAGTAACAAAAAGAAGAAAAATAACAAGGCAAAATAAGACAAATTTGACAATTATCAACATGGGCCTTCTAAAAGAAATCGAAAAGTGAGAAAAAGGCTTTTTTAAATGTTCAGTCCTATAAAGAATATCACAGTTAATTATAAATTTAGTCCTCAAAACGCTACATCAGAAATTTAAAGAAGTAACTGAAAAAATGCATGAGCGAAGATTTGCTTTCATAGATACGTTGTAAAGATTAGTGGTGATAAACTTCCCAAGAAAATCCTTTTCTTTAATTTAGAAAAAAAAACTAAAATGTATATCGTAATAAACTTAAGAAAGACTTAAAGCAGGAATAAAAATTCCAGACTTAGAAAATCGGGAATTAATCAAGAAGAGCTCTAAAACAAAAAAATGTAGTAACTTAAAAATTCAAGAAAAAGGCCAATAAAAGAATTAAAAAGCATTGACAGAAATGGGAGGAGAAAGACTCTTAGAGAAATATTAAAGTTGACCCACAGTTGGCCAAAACGAAATAAATAAAAAAATCTCTACATAAAAATCTTAGATTTACGTTAAGTAAGGTGATTTTCAAAATACGTACGTATTCCACTTATCATTTTTATCAAATAACTTTCCTTATTACTTAATTTTAAAGTGTAAAAATTTGTTTTTAAATAAAATTTAAATGTTTCGAAGCAAAAAAATAACCCAGGTTTTTAAGATTAATCATTTTAAGTTTTAAAAAATTAAAAATCTCATAATTATTTGTAAGATCAAATTTTGTCAAACATCTGACACACGTCATCTTTTTTTAACAGAAATTAAGGTTTTTGGGTCGAACAGATGAATTTGTAATTTACCACACACTTTTAAAATATAAAAATGAAAAATAAGTGATATTTATGTAAACTTTTTTTAAAATTATATAAATATAAAACATTCCTTTTTAATTTAATAAAGAAAAAAGAAAAATATATTTCAAAATGTATATTATTATTTTTTTTATTTTTTGTCATTTTGATTTTAGTCCGTGATGTGGGGGCGGTGAGGAGGTGGGAAAGGCAGTTAGAAAGGATGAATCTCAGATGCGATCCGGGGTTTCTCCCTATTTATTATGAATGGAAGAGAGCAAGGCACGGTATAGCATAGCACAAGGCTCAGTGATGTATTATATGCATGTGTTGGGTCGCCCTGTCCTGTGAGCATGAGGACATCCTAACATGTGGTGGCATGTTAAAGTAAGAAAGGGTGAGTAAGCGGGCAAAAGAGAAAGAGAACGAGTGGAATTTAGAGAAGAAGAAGAGCGAGCGTGTATATATGTGCTTTTGCGATGGGCAAAAGCGAGATGGAAGATAGATGTAGTAGGTAACTGTTAGTGGAGAGAGAGTGGGATGGACGCGTATAAAATATTCAAGAATTCTGTCCACGAAGTGAACACTCGGACGATATAAGGGAAGATACCAACCAGTACATCCACTCCATCACAACCGTGCTGTCGCACAACCCCAGCAGCGTCACTGCTATATCTACGCTCACCCGTATGCGTTTGTGTGTATGTGTGCGTCCCATCCTCTGAATCATTCATCTTATCCAACAGTAACCTCTCCACCTCTGGAACCACCTTCTTCAGAGATGTGTGTACATGTATGCATGTACGTACATACATATGTGGATGGGTGTGTGTATGTCTGTGTTTAAATGTATATGTATATATAACATCCTCTATTACACAAACCCTATGAGGAAATCATAACAGTAAAATACTTGTTCTATGCAATTTTTACATTTAAAAAAAAAATTATAATAAACAATTTAATTCCATTTAAACAAAATATATAACCAAAATTCATAACAATTTTTCTAAGTTATTTAGTTTTAACTGGGGTTCTAAAAATGCATATTTTCTGATTTACATAATTTTAGAAAACGTATTATATATTATTTTACATATTTACAAAACATTTTCAACTAAAAAGGTTTTTTTTCTTTAATTTATTATAAAAATTAAAATGTTACAATTTTTTTTTAAGTTACTCGCTATGCAAAGTTTAAAAGTATTTTTGTTGATAGAAGGAAAGTCTGTAAAAAAAATTATTTAACTACAACCTATTAAATTTTGTCTTATTAAAGACTACAAATAAACATCAGATTAAGAACTTTTAATTTTTTATCAACAACTTTACGCGACTCTTAAAAATGTTTATATTTATTAAATTTCCAAAAATAATATTGTATTTAACTTATAGTCTTACTGCAGTAATAAATGACTGTTTCTATAAAACTGTTGTTTTTTTTTTTTTTAATTTATTGTTTCTAAGAAGCTCTAATTTAGGTTTTATCCACCCATCACGAAATCTTGTTAAAAAATTCAACTCCAATGAATCAAAAATATAAATTGAACTGGTTGCTCAATTCATATTAATTCATCAAAAAATTAAACAAAAAATAAATTTCAAGAGTTTATTAGAATTTATTATTTAGTTTATTTCAAGAGAATTTATTAGATTATTATTTAGCTGTTAGAAATTTTTAAAATGAACCCTTTGGTTTCTAAAAGGTGTTATTCTATGGGATAAACAAGTCACTCAAAGAAAAACTAAAAATTAGAAATTGTTTTAATAACCTTTCAAAATATAAAATGGATTTTGATTGCAAATCCATTCATGTGCAGTACAACCCTGTTTAACCGGACCCCATTCAATCGGATTTCCGGATTATCCGGACCGATATCGAGAAAGGTATTTTTAATTTTTGAAAATAAAATATGTACTGTTATACAGTTGTATGTAGTTAAAATTTTTTAAATAAATTAAATAAAGAAACACAGAAGTAGGCCTACTGTATAATGTATCCATTTTATTGGCAGTGTCTATCACCGTTTTTACATACTGTAATACTTACTAAAAGTAGATACGTATTCGGTTTTAGATAACTCATGTACTACTTACTGTAAACATTTATTTTTTATGAGAATAGAGTTGTGCAATATTTTTGTACAGTAGTTACCATGACAGTAACGTAATATTAATGACCAGTTGTATAGCCCAGTACACTCTGGCGTGCTCTATTTTAGTAAACTTTTATTCAGAAAAGCAGTGCAGTACCAGTATTCATTGAACGTTGTAACCGCCATGATCGTAATTGATCATGATTGAAATTTTGTGTTCTGCGAGGTGTAATTTAGTGGAATGGTAACTAAAAGAAGAAGGTAGTCATTTCTATGAAAAAAAAACTTAATGAGCTATTTCATATAGATAAGGGAGAATCTGTAAAAAAAGATTTGTGATGAATTAGGTGTAGAAAAGCAAACTGTTTCGAACAGAAAAGATTTCTTGGTGGTTAAAGATAGTTTAGGCAACAAGGCGACTGTCAGAACGGCAAAAAATAGTCATCTAGACGAAGTTTTATTTATGCGGTTTACCCAAGAGAGGGACCATGGGGTTCCTATATCAGATGCCATTTTATAATCTAAGACTTTAATTTTAAATGACAAATTAGGCGGTGATCCGTCATTGACAACAAGTTCAGGTTGGTAGAAGGCAAGATTAGGATGTTGGCAGGCTCACCACGGAATATGAGAGCTCATTGTATCAGGAAAGAGTTTATCGAGGGATCATGCTACTAGCAAAAATTATAAAATGACATTTTCAAAATTTATAAAAGAACAGAATTTATCTGATTTTCATCGCGGATGAGACAAGATTATTTTTTTAAATGTTACCTAAAAAAATCTCTCTCGCCTAAGAATTGGACTTTGCTGCTAAGGGGCATAAAACTTGTAAACAAAGGGTGACGATTATTTTATGCTGTAATGCGTCAGGCAAGTTGAAGCTCCCACTTCTTGTGACAGGAAAATCGGCTAAACCACGATCGCTGAAGAATATTAGTAATCTGAATGCACTTCCATGCGTATACAGGTCAAAATAATCAGCATGAATGTCTTGCAAAATATTTAAAGAATGGTTTTGTTCATTCTTCGTCCCTGAAAGGAGAAGATTACATTTATACTGTAGTGATTTCATTAAACTGTAGTGTACATATATTATACATTTCCGGATTATCCGGACTTTTGCTCATCTGGACAACTTCCGGTCCCATCTAGTCCGGTTAAATGGGATTGTACTGTAAATATTATCACAAAAACATTTTGATTCATAAATATCTAAATTTCTTATTTCTAGCAAATCAACTCTTTGTGGGGTAAAATATGTCGCCAGAATTGATCTTTACGGATAAAGCACCTCCAGTTCAAAGCGTCTTTCGCCCAGATAAACCCAAAAAAAATTCATTAATTTTTGACTTTGGATGATCATAAACATACAGTACCTCCGAGAAATTGAGTAGGAAACATTGATTCCAATTTACATGTTAAATTGTGATAGAATTTTTAATTTATTATATGATATACTTAATTGAGCGTAGGAAGGAAAGGAAAACCCACTTTCAATAAAATAAGAAAAATGCCTGCATGATTAATTAATTATTAAATTTATATCTAACCGTTATATTCAGCGGAATTATTATATAATTATTACGTAGGTTTAAATGATTTAAAATATATATATATATATTAGTATGTTTTAAATAGATTTTTAAATAAAATTTCAAATAAATATTAACATTTTTCTGTATGTATGCCAAAACATTGACTTTAAATTAAATATCCTCCAAAGCAGTGGCAAAAAATGCGTGAAATATCCAGTGCATAAAAACACGCTTTGTTATTTATATTTAATCTGTATCTACGAGCGCACGCATGTGCATATGTATGTATTTATGTCTGGTATGAAGGGGTTGCGCATGCTTATATATATATATAAGCATATATAGTATATATATATAAGCATTACTAGTATATATATATATACTAGTAACCATATATACTAGTAACCCCGTCACGGCTTCACCCGCGCTATGTGGTTTTACTTGCGTTTCTCGTCACGGTGAGAGGATATTTAGCCAGTCATGGCTCGCTTCGCTCGCATATAACCAGACGTTTCTGGTTGTTGGACCCACACTCTGTTCATTATACTCATCCTTGTGAGAATAATAATAATAAAAAAGTTGTATTTCGTCCGGTTCTTCGCGTTACCCGACAAACATAAATCGGTGACCGTACTTCAATTCTCATTTAAAATTTTTTTTTTGTATTTTTTAGTGGCAGGTGCAGCCATTCGTGTCCCATATATAGTAACAATGGCTTTGTCACTATCACACTCCTTAAGAAATCGAAATTTAAAAAAATAACCTGATATATTTTTAGATATTTATTTGAAGAATATTTTTAAGTCCCAATCTAGTGAATATCTCGTTTAGTATAGTCGAAGAAAGGGAAAACTGGGAATTATTGTTCAATTTTTTTTACCCTACCTCCTTTCAAGGTCGAATTTCGAAAGATCTAGAAATTGGTTTTTAGATATTTACATAACAATTACACACATCAAAAATAAAGTTGATATCTTTATTTTTTCCGAAAAATAAGAAAACAGTAAATCTCATTGTTACTCCATTTTAACCCATTAAACTCGGAATTTCAAAAAAAATTCCTTCTTAGTCTTCACTTACACCGTAAGATGTGTAAAAATTTTCATCAATTTATCTTCAGTAATCTTTGCTGGACGTTGATGAATCAGTCAATCACGACATGTTTTGTTATGTGTGTATATATATACATAAATGCATTAATATAAATATAATACTATGAAATCTAACCCACTGTTTAAGAAAGACAATTTAGTAAATGAGAAATAGTACATGAAAAGAAGTAATTTGATCCATTTGTATTCGGAATCTCTTTATATTTCTTACAACAAACGAGTACCAATGAAAATGTACCGCGGGCGCTTGCACACACACACACACACACACACACACATTCACACACTCACACACAACAATACACATAAAAAGATTTAAAATTGATAATGATTGAGGTTAAAACCATGTAAAAAATATTTTTTATCCATCAGGTCTTTTTTAACGTACGAGTATAAGATTATTTTTGAGTTCTGTTTTTTTTTAATTGCCGGCTTTGTTTGATCATTCCTTCATAACTAAAATGCATAAATATACTTGGTAAGAGTGACACTGGAATAAAAGAATATCATGACATTTTTTTTTTAAACGAAACTCTGATTTCTAGGACATTTAAATTAGCGATAATATGATCCTTTTGACCTATATTAAATCACTTTCAATAATAAAAGAATTATGTTTAAAGGGTCTCTAAACGGTCTTATGTTTAGTGGTGATTACTATTCTTTCCCAAGATCGTGATTGACTTTGAGAGATTAAATACTTAAAGAAACAATGGTTTAAGATTTATTTTCTGAAAATTTCGTCTTTAAATTAAAGAATTATCCGGAAACCACATCTTATTAGCTAAAAGTTCTTGTTAATTTTATTGATAAAAAAAAAGCTCACAACATACTTGTAAGACTTACTCGTCACGCGGCTTTTTTCTGATGCACGGCTTACTTACACAACTTGATTAAAAATATTTATCATTTTATTTAAATAAAATATTTTTTATTTATATAATTCAATGATTCTAACTAAAGCGCGCGTGTAAACCGTATTTCATTCGAACGGGTGTGGCGGTACTAGCGGTCACTTTAAATAATATTTTACACTTAAAATATTATTTAATTCTACCGCTCACCTGTGAAATCACAACATAGTAGACGACTGCAGCAGTAGTCCACGGCTGCTAAATGGTATGTGGGGTGTATAAGGGGGGATTAAGACCACAATATGATGGGTTTGTGGAGGATGCAACGAGATGCTAGTAGAAAACCTGTAACGAAAACGACCTGCTGTATTACAACGTTTCAAAATTATTATTATTTTTTGGAATGCGGGTGCAATTTAGCAAAAAACGTTTTACACAAAAGATGTTTTTTTTTTATTATTGTTCACAAAAATATTTTTAAACATGCAACGAAACATTCCTTGTACCCTTCTATAACACTTCAAAATCAAAACCATTTTTTTGGTGGGAGGGTGAAATTTACAAATTTTTTTTTTTACAAAAGTTGTTTATTAATATTCCCAAAATTATAATTAAAAAAAAATATATATATATATATATATATAATTATGCAAAAATTGGATAATTGGTTAATTATGCAAAATCTGGAGATAATTTCGATTTCATTGAGGCAATTCAAAAGGCACCCCTGACCTTTTGAATTGAAAATTTAATAGCATCAATGCCCCTACTATATTGAAATGCCATGTAGTAATACTACATGGCATTTCTCCCGCCACCACCCCATTCGGTCGCCCTAAAGCATAAGACCGAATGTCTATGCCACAAACGGCTACTGAGCCTCGAATCAATTTAGCGACGTGTCCTAACTAGCTCCTAGAGTTAACCTAATTGCGTGAGCGAACTAAGCATGGTGCCATACACCACTTGCTTCGTATCCCATCGATCACTTGTCATATATTCTAAAATGGGTAGGCGCATCCCGATAACTACCAAAATATATATGACATTCAATAAATTAAATTTATTACGTCAAGACAGTAATTCGCTGCCATCCCTAGGTCACTGAATGCCAGAAAGTACCTGTCCACCAATATAAAAAAAGCTTGGAGCTTTAATTGGCTGATGGCAAGCCATAACTCTCGGGTAGCTTCCTATAGCAGTTAGGTAGGAATCTTTCCCTTAAATAAACTATTGATGCCGGTTGAACAAAGCAACGGCATCAAGGAACATTACACGGTTCGACAATGCGGCTCACGCAACATTGACTCGCCGCTGAGTGGCCAATTTTCCACTTGACCTCTAAGTTCCAGGGTGGCCTGAGTTTTGGCCTAAACCCCCTCCCCCCCAAGAGCTGGGCAGTCGAATATCATCTGTTCGTTCGACTGGACCTCCCGCAGACGCACAACTCATCAGTTGCCAGGCGGAACCAAAACAAATAATGGTTCAATTTTACGTGATTGGAGAGCACCTGGACACCATACTATAGATGCCCCTACTACCTTTGAGCGCCAACATACATACGTACGCACATTTTGTCACGGAAATCTCGATACCATTTCTCGGTTTTCTGGGATCTATAGGAGTCGATTCGGTGAAAACCGGATATGCCCAATTTTGACCGATTCCCATACTTTTCCTTCTATGTAGCTAAAGTACGAATAAAACAGTATTAATCAGAAACAAAGGATGTTTAATGACGAAGTTTAGTTTATTTCATGTTTGTATCTTTTCAACTGGACCTAAGTAAAGTAGATATTTTACTTAATGTTAATATACATATACATATTAGCTGCACGTTACATGAATACGTAGTTACGAAATTTAAATTAATTTCATCATAAGTGTACAAAGTTACATGAGTATATATATATATGTCTATACGTAGTGCGACAATAAAGTAATGAGACTGATTTTTCTTGGCAAGATGAGGCAACCGTGCAGCTTGCGTAGGCACACCATCTTTAACCTTGGTCTATAAGCTACTTCTAGTCCAAGCGACACATTGATGCAACTCCTCAGTCGGGAGTTGTGCTGTAATAAGTGAACACGTGTTTGTGTCTCTCGTCACAGAAATGAAACCGCAAAATATTGCGCAACGGTATGCCATTTATTTTTGCGTTAAATCAACCTCACGGATAGATGTCAACTTGACAGGATGCGTGAAATCGTACGATCTGATCGAAGATTATCCGTGAAAATGATTGCAGAAGAACTCAACATCGATCGAGATACGGTTCGTCTAATATTAACTGAAGATCTTGGTATGAGAAAGATTTGTGCAAAAATGGTCCCCAAAAATCTCACACAACAACAGAGAGAAACACGGAAAATGTTAGAGCAAACGGAAATCGATCCAGATTTGTTGAGCCGTGTTATCACTGGTGATGAAGGTTGGTTTTTCAATACGATCCAGAGGAAAAAACGCCAAAGTTCGCAATGGTGCTCAAAGGAATCACCCAGACCAAAAAAAGCTCGCATGTCAAAGTCAAAAGTGAAATGTACGCTTGTGTGCTTCTTCGATTCCAAGGGAATTGTTCATAAAGAGTGGGTGCCTCCTGAACAAACAGTTAACCGATATTTCTACAAAGAAATTTTAGAAAGACTTCGTAAACGAGTTCTTCATGTACGTGTCAACATTGCTGATAATTGGATTCTGCATCACGATAATGCGCCATCCCATACTGCTCTGTCAGTACAGAAATTTTTAACCTCAAAACAAATTTCAGTACTACCATAGCCACCTTATTCACCAGATATTTTTTTCTACTTCCAAGAGTCAAAATGGCGTCCAAGGAACACCATTTTCAAACAACACAAGATGGCAAAAAAGCTGTGACGAGGGTCTTGGAGGATATTACAGAAGATGAGTTCCAGAAATGTTACCATCAATGGCAGAAGCGCTGGAATAAGTGTGTGCAATCAGAGGGGAACTATTTTGAAGGAGACAACACTAAACATGACTAAAACGGTAAACAACATTTTTTTTCACATCAGTCTCATTACTTTATTGTCGCACCTTGTATATATATGTATATGTATATATATATTTTGTTTTGCTAATAATATTCTGAGAAAATTATCTTGCTGAAAAAATGATTACAAGCTTGTACTCCCTATTCCACCCAACTGATAATATTATTTTCCATACCTTTCTTCTTATCCCTTCCTAAATTTAAGTTAAATATTTCAACTTTTTAGTTAAAGCATACACTTTTAATAATCTTAACTAATTATATCGACAATAGCCTTAGAAAGTTTTACACAATTTTACATATTTTTAACTCCTTAAAATTCCGTATTTTTTTGTGGGGAGGATTGAGGATATCGACTGTGCACAGTAGCCTTTTTTCCAAAACTAAAACTTTCCCATGACACCCGAAAATTACGACTAAGTCAGTCGTAAAAAGACTGATTAGTCTTGTCAAATCAGATCATCTATATATATCGAACTTGTCAAAATACATGTGGTTTGGAGACCATTGTTGGTCGTAAAATATCTTCTTTTTGTAATATCTTGATCACTTGCTTCTCAGTTCCCTGAACGGGGATATTTTCAGTTTGTACTTTGACTTCAGGCTTCGTCTTATTTTGGTTTCACTTTCCTTCACCTTGAAACAGGTTGAAGGTTCATTTCTTGACGGAGAAGAATTATTTTATTTAATGATATCTGCTGTTTTCTATACCGGTTGAGTTGTCTTCTTTGGTTGGACGATTATCATATTTCTTATTAACAATACATTCAACCGTACTCGCTAATGCTGGAGCTACTTCTGCAATTACATCTTTCGGTTTGAACGAAGTTGGAGGAGCCGCGTATGTGCGTATGACACTATCTTCGGTGATCTACTTTGGTTAATTTTTCTTGCTTCGAAGTAGCTCACCTTTTGAACGGTCTATCTTAACCTCTTGGATTGCTACTTCTTCCTTGTGCACTGGACAGTTTCTCGGTCTTGCAGATGATTCCCACGACAACCGATACAAAGATCCAGTTGGCACATTTATCTCTGCACCGGTTATCAGATGAAATGACTCACCGTAAAAACAGATTTGTTTCCTTGTGTAAAGTTCTGCCGTACGTCCAAATCTCTGACATCCAAAGCACCGCAATTTAGTCAGGATGAACGGACGAACGTCTAATCTGTGAAAGCCAGCCTTTATTTTTTCCGAACATTTCGGTTTGTTGAACGTCACGACATGTGACCCTGCGGGTATAACGTCTCCGTTTTGTTGTGCGCTCAATCGTCGACGTGCTACAACTTCCAGTTCGTTCAGTTCCTCGCCTATTTCTTCCACTGAGCAGTTAAACTAGTCCCTGTGCACGATTACACCTCTCGAGTTACTTAGAATACCGTTCCGTGTAACCTCAGTAGCTAACAGTCCAATTTTCTTAGCTTTCAGTAACCATGATGATTATATATCGTTGACGGATTCAACGAACAATTCTAGAGACTTCCTAACGTTCATTACCCGTCCTCTTGAAGTTTCCATCATGCCACAAGTTATCAGAAAAGGACTAATCTTTCTTTCCTTTTTACAACTAAATATTTCGGTATCGCTGCACTGCTTTTCGGTCATTCCATCTTTTCTATATTCTAGGACTCAAAACTTTTCCTTCGCATCGCTTTCAAAGACAAATGCTTTCCAAGTTAAGGATTTTTATGTGAACACTCTGCCACAAAAATTGTAGAAGAAATATTTCCTAAAACAATTGTCGCAAGATGAGGACGAAGAACATTTAGGCACGCCTCGGATCACTGAAGAAGACGATTTTAAACAATTAACATGCATTCGTCGATTTCATTTATTGTAGTACCAGGAAACCGTTTAATTTTATTTTAACATAAATTTAATTTACGTTTCTGATACGATGAGACAAAGAGAGGTCTTATTTTATAACAAGTAAAACATGTATTTATACATTAGAAATATCAACAAGTGTTAATTTTTATAACTGTAGACTTTTAAATTGATTACGTCCCGTTTAAATAAACGGTAATTATTTTAAAAAGACTTTTCGCGAGATTTGTTTGTGGGAAGGCAATGCGTATGAAAAGACTTTTTCTGGTGAGATATTGTTGTAAATATTTACGCTGCACTTTGTAAAATTATTTTAATGATATTCCCCAAGTTAGAGTGGAAAAGTGGTAAAAGCCTCAATTACCTCTATATTATAAAGAAAGCATTTCTTTTCCTTATAAAAACAGTAAAGTATTAAATTAAAATCATATTAAATTTTAATCTAAGATTACATCTGTTGGTTTGCATTTGAAAAAATACTAAATCTACAAGATTATTTCTTTTCATTATGCAAATTCATGTTTTATTAGCTAAGGGGTATTAAATTTTTATTTTTTTATTTTATGTATTCTTTTTAAGTTGTTGTTCACTTTCCTAGACTCAAATATACCACGCGTTGCCAAATGTTTTTTATTATTCGGGAATCTATCTAAATGAAAAATAGATTTTCTAAGATTTACAGTTTCTCTCAGATAGTAATATATTCTTATTTATATAATATTTTAATTTTATTACATATTCATTCGTTTGTTATTAATTATAATCGTTTGAACTGAAGTAAGAGGATAAACAATTATTTAAGTGTTCTTTTAAACGTATAATTAAATTAAGAATAATAAATAAATTCTTCATTTTCCTATTTCTTTTACAGACCTTTGTTTTAACGAAACTATTTTTTTAAATTAATATACGGTTTATTGATTCATTTTGAAAGCTGAAAGACAGTAAGAATTACACGACAAACTAAAATATGCAATTATCCTACAATGATAAAAATTTAATTTGTATTCAACGTTAAGAATCTTCTTCACTGGTGTCTAAGGATGGGGAAACGCTTAACGAGTAGGGAAAATAAAAAGGAGGTGGGAAGAGTACATTGCGGATTTATATGCGTTAGAAAAAAAGGCAAGAGAAATAGATCTGGGAGTCGAAGAAGGGTACAACAAAGTTCGTGAAGGTCAAAAAGGGTACAATATATTAAAAAGTAAAATAAATGAGAATTAAAATGATGGGTAAAGGAAACGCTAAGAGATGTGGTAAAATACCGGTTGAAATGTTCAAAGCTCTAGGAGAGACAGGAAAATTTTTTTTACTAGATGTATGCAGTGGAATACTTGAAAAAAGAAAGTAGCCGGAAGACTTGCGGGATACAATGATGGTACCAATAGAAAAGAAAATAAATACAAAAAAGTGTGAAGAACATAAAACGATTACCCTAATCGCATGCAGCTAAGGTATTATTAAGGATTCTAAATAAGAGGATATACAATAAATTGGATGGCTGTATTGAGGAAGAGCAGTATGGGATTAGAAGAGGTATTGGAACAAGTGACACTGTAGAGCCTGTAAGAGTAATAAGTGAGAGATACATGGAAAGGAGGCAGAGAGTGTATGTTGTATTTATCGACCTAGAACCAAGCGTTTGACAGAGTTAGATGGGATAAATTACTGCTAATTGTGGAAAAGAAGGGAATTGACTGGAAAGAGAAGCACCTAATAAAAGAACTGTACTATAACCAGAGAATAAAAATGAAGGTAGGAGACGAAATGACAGGAAGAATAGGGATTGGAAGGGAAGTGACGCAGGGATGTTGCATGTTACCATCACTGTTTAGTATATATCTGGAAGAAATAATTAAATTCTGTCTGAATGGGAAAAGAAGAATAAAAATCGGAGGAAGAAGAATAGAATATATACGTTTTTCCGATGACATAGCGGCACTGGCATAGAGAGTAAAGTTAACTGAATGAAATGCCTGATGACTTAAATGAAGCTTGCGGAAGTCACCGCATGAAGATCAACCAAAAAAAAAAAACAAAATGTATGGTATCAGGTGGAAAAGATGAGAGGATTGACATTAAGTTAGGAAATAAAGTTTTAGGGCAGGTGAAGAAATTTCAGTACTTGAGAGCTTTATAACCGATGACTAGAATTGCACAGTAAAAATTAAAACAAGAATATCAAGAAGTAAGCAGGCATTTAATAAGAAGGGAAAACTGGTGTGGAAAGTTAAACTTGGCGTTAAGGAAGAAATTAACGAAATTTTTTATTTGAATTGTGATGCTCTATGGAGCTAAAATGTGGAAGGTGATAAAGACAGACAGAAAACGAATTGAAGCTTTTGAGATGTGATTGTGGGGCAGAAAGATAAATGTCAGATGATAATATCATGTAACAAATGAAGAAGTATTAAGGAGAATCGAAGAAAATAGGAAAATGCTAAATGTCATTGAATATAGGAAAAGGAATTGGCTAGGACATTGTATGAGAAGAAGGTGTTTATTTGTGGATGCCTTAGAAGACTTGGGGAATGGAAAGAAAGGAAGAGGAAAGAAGAGATTCAAATGATGGATGTATTATGGAAAAAGGGAAAATATGCTGAAACAAAGAGGTTAACAAAGGATAGAACAAGGTGGAGAATAGCAGTCGTGACAGAACCTGACCTAATGGCAGAACTCTGTGCATGAATGGTCTCAAACTTATTAATAAAAACAAATTTCATACCAACTATTACGTGCATAAAAGATTCGTTTAAGATTATATAAATGTCCTATGGGATAAGAAAAAATTACGAATGAAGATCTAAATATGGTATAGTAAATTAAGAGAATAATACCAGGTTTATTATGTACGAAATAGTGAATGTCTATTGCTAAGTTTGAAGGAATTAAATGCAGATGTTGCGACAGAAATACAGAATGGACAAAATGAACTTATAGTGCCATAATGTATCCCGTTTCTCTCTATGAATTCCCGTTAAAGCCCATCAGGGCTAGGAACGTGGGGGGGGGGGTGGCGACCGGAAGCGTCAGAAGGTAGCTGTCCTCCCCTACGGGGTTGAGGTGCTCTGTATGAATTCATCAGTTTAAATACGGTATCCTTGTAATTTTGTGATTAAGGACATCGTAAACCACAGCTTGGGACCGCTAATTCCGTACTTTACAGGGGAGCTCTTGAGCAATACTATTGACTCGTTAAACGACATAAAAGTACAGAAGAACCATACCGTTTCCCGCGGCGGATGTATGCGTAGATGTAACTTCACAGACCGTCGGGTTGAATTTTTTTCGGGGCATACTTTATTATTATTGTCCCATATATATATTGTTACATCTTTCAAGCGGGAACGTGCCAAATAGAACACAAATTTATAAACAGAATTATATAATATTACAAATATTTAGATTAGATAAAAATATTTATCAAAACATAATTAATTAGAAGGTTTATACCCAACGGTTTGAGTATCTGGACTGTCTAACCTAAAGACGGAGTTAAGAGTTAAGCCAAGCCATACTCGAAAACAAAAGAGATGAAAATAACAAAAATATGGCCAGTTACAGTTCAGAATAAGACGTTACTATGCAAATGTTGAACGGAAATCATGAGAAAGAAAATTCAAGAATTATGATGTATAAATACGTTTTCCGCCAAATTGTAATGGTTATTATTGATGGTGTCGGAAAACTAAGACAGAGAATCATAAAAAATGTAGTCGAACTAATGAAAATTTGGTAGGCCAATAACAGTATTTTCATACGTTTAGTTTAATTTTGAATGATAGTTACCTTAAAATGAACGTAAATAATAAAAATACTTCTGAATGGATGTAGATATATTCAGTATTTTGAAGAGATGTTGACAGAAATTATACAATAGGTAAAATTATTTAACAATACCTTATGTTTGTCATAAGAATTGATATCATTACGTAATTTTTCATGATTTTATTTTAATTTATTTGATTACCAATTTGTTTAAAGTAAAACAACATTGTGCTTAAAAACCGTATTCGTTTAACCGAATAAATAATAAAATATCAATACATATAATATTTTTTTAGTATTATCAGATAATAACTTAATAAAATATCCGCTTAAAAACACTAGTCCAATGGTGCTTAATTTAAATTTCTATGTACACAGAAACAAATACATAATTAGTTTTTACTAGTTACCTTCTCTTTCACCCTTCCAGCGTATTGGCAATCAAAGAGCTCTTGCTATCCGCCATTTTCTGATCCCTACTTAAAAAACAACTAAACCGCTTTCATATTCCTTCCACCGACTAAACTAGAAAAGGGAACGAACAAGGAACGTCCCATATACAGCGGAGAAAAAAAACTACCATCCACCAGCACGCCATGACGGAACTGCGGGAGCGACAGTGCTCTCTTCCTGAAGTCCCGCGTGCAGCTTTCTATGTGCGCATGCGCACAACGGCGAAACACCATGCCGCTGGAACTGTGAAATTTACAGTTCCATATAAAGATTTTTGTATCTTTTTCATAAACCGGGTGATGGCTACTGACACTAAGCTTAAGGATTATATATTGTACAAATATAAAGAAAGAATTAAAGAAAAAAGGACTCGTTAAATTAAATGTTATCGACAATATCAAGTGGAAATACGGGTGGTACAGTTCCACAGTGCCTGTACGTGAGCCGCCACTGATTACTACGAGAATATAGTTACTCTACCGGGTATTTGTTTTAAAACACAACCCAATTTAAAGAAACATTATGTGTATATTTAATGCAATTAGTTATAAATATTACAATTATTTATGTAAATAAATATTGAGATCAAATATTTTTTTTTTTTTAATGTTGAAAGTGTTTACCATTTTCATCAATGCAACCCTCTTTTTCATATTCCGCGCAACCTTATGAAGTGTACCTCTTCCCATTTCTCGTAGTTCTTGAGTTAAGTTGGCTTTTCAGTTCTTCAATGTTTGTGGATTATTTTTGAACAAAACCTTTCTGCAGAGAAAAAAATCTAAAGGAGAAAGATCAGGTGACGTATCTGATATTAGTGTTATTTACCTAAGCCATATTACTGTCGATATTACTCTTTCACCAAAAAGATTTCTCAAAAGGTTCATTGCTTCTTTTTTCGTCTGACCTGCGGTTCCACCTTGTTTAAACCACGAACTGCTCTCATTTAATTCTAAATTTTCAATAAATTGCATTACAATTTCTTAATAGAGGTCTGCATTAAGAGTGTTTTCAAAGATTATGGGGCCAATTATTCTTCGCCTGGAAATTGCACGCAACACACCAATTATCTGTGGATGTAGAGGTAGTGAATGGTTGATATGAGGATTACTGGAACTCCAGCAGCGATCATTCCGATTATTAACGTAACCATTCAAATGAAACCAATCCTCATTCTCAAAAACTACATCATCCAACAGTTTATTGTTCCCCCGAACAAACTGATTAAACCAATATCAGTAGTAGAGCCTAACAGATAATCAAACGGTTGTAATTCTTGTGTTACATGAATTCGGTGTGGTTTTAAATTATGTAGCTGGGTAGCTTTAAAGGCATTATACAGAAATGTTCCTTTTCGTTGCGCATGTCCTCGTAATGATTTGTTAGGAGAGTTTTAAAATATTACCAACCCTACCATCTTCCAATATTTAGTCATTAAGAACTTAACGTTCCCGCCTATGTCTCTGACTGTATAAAAAACCAGTCCTACATTTCTTATCGAACGATGATTTGAAGATTTATTTGATACATTCTTACCCAGGAACTGCAATAGAAAAATTTCTTGGCACAAAACAAAAGATTTATTTGTTAGATAATTTTATACAATAAAAAATATCTTCAAAATAATTTTTTCTTAATAAAAAAAAACAGATAACAAAAAATAATCATCTGTTCACAAAAAAGAAGTAGAAAATTATATTAGCGATTACAAAATAAAAAAATATTTAAAGCTACCAACCTCTTCGTCTGAAATTATTGTATTAACTTTTTTAAAAAGTATTTTGCTTGATTTTCGTTTTAAAACAAAGACCCAGTATATACAAAATACTGTATAAGGGAAGGTATGGTAATCGAATGAAATGCCAGTTGTTGGAGTTTTGCAGATATAATTGACGTTTTATGAAACTGTCTAATAAAAAAAAACATAATTTTGGCAATTAAAAATTCCGGGTAGATGTATCTAGGTATACACCAGTGCTTACATATGTTCGCTTGTTTTTTGTTTGATATTCTCCATAATGGATGAACCAATGTTGGATAAAATTGGGATTTCTGTATAAGTATATTGACGGCATTTGTTTTTATTACAACCGGTCAAGGATATTCAGACCTTATTTTCCTTTTTCCCAAAATTTTACCCGAAGTATAGGTAATTTTTTTACATAATTTAATACCGCTTGGGTAGCTAAGATACTCTCTGATGTTGTTTGTTCATTTTTAAAAATATTTTGTACCAGTATAATGTTATACACAAGTTATTTTAACATAGGTTGTTTACAAGTTGTTGTTGTTGTGTTGGAAAGGAAATAAAAAGTACAGTGCTAGTCATATTCTGTTATCATAAATTCTACCAACTTATGAAAGTATAATTTCTTTGTCATAATTAATACAATTGTATTATGATTTTTTACTTCCTTATACGAAGTAAAGGAAGTATTGTGATCGCAAAAAAATTAAGTTTTCAGATTTCAATGGAAATATCCCTTCTGATCATCCCTGAATCCATTTCGACTAGTTCCGACGTGACGTCTATACGTACGTATGTATGTATCTCGCATAACTCAAAAACGATTAGCCATAGGATGTTGAAATTTTGGATTTAGGGCTGTTGTAACATCTAGTTGTACATCTTCCCTTTTGAGTGCAATCAACTGAACCAAAAGACTGAATCCAAAACAATTTTGATTTTGGACATTTTCTTAACTGCAGTAATAAACCCTCATTGAGAGCTTTTCAACGATATATAATAAGTGGTACTTATTTCATTGGTTCCGAAGTTATAGGCAAATGAAAATTTAATTAATAAAATATTTGGATCTTAGAAGGGGAAGGCACATCGATTCGAATCAGACTTCATCTTGTTTTTTTTTAACTTTTTTTTTTAATTTAAATATATTTATTTATTAATAATTATTAACCTCTGATTGTAAAAAATTGTTACGATAAATAATAATAAAAAAATATATGAAAAGATATTAGGAGTTATTAATGAAATAAAATTTTATATACTTTTCATTTTAAAAAATCTGTATATGTAATTTAATAGGCGTAAAAGGAATCAAATCAGCTTTGCAGCTTGTATATGGAAATATGAAATAGGGATTTATAGCGTATGAAAAATGCCATTTCTGAACGGGACTCGAATCCGGGACCTCCGTATCAAAGGCCGAGACTCCACCACTCCGCTATTTATTTTAAATTAATTATCTTTACTTATTAATTATTTTTAATTAATTCAAAAAAAATATTAAACTTTATCTTTTATAAAAATAGACAAAATTTTTTTTATTTATGTTTTAATCATTATACTTAAAGAAAGATATTTCTTTAATCGCTTTAATGGACAGAGCGAATGAAATATGAACTTTTCTTTCTTTTTCCTGTTTAACCTCCGGTAACTACCGTTTAGATAATTCTTCAGAGGATGAATGAGGATGATATGTACGAGTGTAAATGAAGTGTACTCTTGTACATTCTCAGTTCGACCATTCCTGAAATGTGTGGTTAATTGAAACCCAACCACCAAAGAACACCGGTATCCACGATCTAGTATTCAAATCCGTGTTAAAATAACTGGCTTTACTAGGACTTGAACGATGTAATTCTCTACTTCCAAATCAGCTGATTTGGGAAGACGCGTTAACCACTAGACCAACCCGGTGGGTTGAACTAATATGAACTAATTTTGTACGAGCTCACTGCTCTACTCGTTCTGTAATTTCCTACTAATTAAATAATTGTTTTGTATTTTCCTACTAAAATGTCATTAATACATATACTATAGTCTTAACATATAATGTTATCCGAGTAATAATTTTAAATTATTTCAGGTAAAAAATGCAGAGATATTAGAATAGAGTTGGATATTCGAATTTCTGTTTAATTATTAAGTAATATTTCAAATTATATTGTTTATTTACAACGTATGTAGGGTGTATCTAAATATTTTTGTATTCTTTAATAAATTATTTTTATAAATGTTACATTTTCATAGTTACATTATCACGAATGGTTTTATAAGTATGACTTGTTAACGTTTTAACACTGAAAGTTACATTTTCACTTTTATATCATCTGCCTAATAATTGTGAAATATTCTGCCTGTTTGACCGATCTATAAACGATTAAATATGTTACATGTTTTATTTCTTTAAGTATTTTTGCGTTGTTCATATTGTATTTATATAACTTTAAGTGAACTTCTATTATTTTTATAAATTTTTCACTAATTTTTATATCAAATCTTTTGTTATGTAAATTAACAATAATATTAACAAATAAACTATTACCTTTAATTTAAACAAAACTGTATTCCAAAAATAAATAAAAAATGAAATTAAAAATAAATACAACTCTTATTATATGGGTATGAATATTTTAATAATAAATCAGTAAACGTAAAATGAAACTGATATGGAAAAATACCCTCAGGTGATCAAAAAGAAAGTAAGAAATAAGACAAAGAAAGATGAACGTTAGAAAAAAAAAGAAAAAGAATACGAAAGAGTAGGTAGGTGATGTAAGAGACAAAATAATCAGACAATTTATTTGGTTCTTGGCTGGCGAGCTTATATAAATCCCCTATCCTAGAGACCTCTTCATTTCTCTTCATGTCGTGGATCACGCTGGCAGCAAAAGCAATGTACCGAACCACTACAACACAGCCATTGCTATATTTTTTCTTTTCATTCTTCCATTACACTATCAGACGGAAACCCATATCATTATCTTTATACATAACTCAATATATATTGTGTATATTTAAATTTTTATCTTTGTTTCATTTAAGAAAGAAAATCTTTGTTAAAAAAGGAAAAAAATTATCGAATTTCATAAATATAAATTAATTTTATTAAGCGTGGCCCATTAGTATTAATATATAAATTATTTATATAATAGCTTCTACTTACCAACAAACTTTAATAGTAATGTTAGAGCGCTTTCGGATTATTAATTCATCCTCAGGAACAATGATGTATTATACATTACAATTATTTACTTCACATATCATTAATTTTACTAAATTGAATTTTATAAAAAATATAAATATAACAAAGAATTGATCGTCAAAAGGTATCAATTGTTATCGATAAATTGTGATAACAATCGAGACCTTCATACTGACATGACGGATAACGTTAACTTTATTTTACCTTTTGACGATCATCAGTTTAGTATAATTAATTAATGATATGTGAAGTAAATAATTATAATCTATAACACATCATTGTTCCTGAGGATGGATTAACAATCCGAAAGCGCTCGAACATTACTATTAAAGATTGTAAGT
Organism: Lycorma delicatula; assembly: GCF_047948215.1. NCBI lineage: Eukaryota > Metazoa > Arthropoda > Insecta > Hemiptera > Fulgoridae > Lycorma > Lycorma delicatula. The sequence continues at coordinate 98,788,295 of NC_134464.1, read as the reverse complement.
AAGTGGAAACTACTATATAAATAATTCATAAATATATTTTATATCTTATTCAATAATCAATCAATGATAAAAACTGTATACAAACGATTTAAGTTTTTGAATATTTTTTAACTACGTGCAATATTAAGTACACAATTTAATTAAGATTTAATATTGAATCAGCTGCTGAACTTAGGCAAATATTATAAATATGGAAATTTACAAAATTTTACAAAATTACGCATTTTGTAAGTTATTATTAACGAATCGGGAGGAGGCTAAGTAAATGTTCATAAAATTTATAAACATAAATATCAGATAATCTAATCATCTCAAATTTTTACTTCTCTCTGTTAAATTAATTCAATTTTTAATACTTTTATTTACAGTATCATCAATAATTAAAGTCATTAGCGACTTATCGATGTATTGTAAACTGTACCAGTAAATGTGTAGCCTTGAACAAACTCAGGCCAACAATTCCTGAGACGTGTGGTTAATTGAAACCCAATCACCAAGAACTCCGGCTTCCACGATCTAGTATTTAAATCCGAATAAAACCGACTATCTTTTTTTAGGATTTAAACCTGAGAACTTCGACTTCAAAATCAGCTGATTTACGATGACGAGTTTACCAGTAGACCAACCCGGTGAATTAAATTATTTTTTATCCATAGTCACGTTTATTTATGTATTATTTTTTTATATTAAAATTGTATTTAATGCGGTGCAATGAAGCGTACGCCAATAAATGAATGATACCTATCTGGCTGAATTAATTTGACGACAACGATAAAATAACGCTAAGTGTTTGTCATAAAAAATTTATCAGTGATTTTATGCATGAAATAATGTGTATTTAAAATTACACTAGAAAAAAGGCGGGCCTACGTCCCACCGCGAAATCACATGGTTTTGTTAAATTTTTTTGTCAATTGTAACAAAATAACGTTCATGAATTTAGCGTACTAACAACAACAAAGGCTATACATTAAGAAAAGCTTCAAAATCCTGAACATTTTTAGTCGTTTCTGGAGATGTGATTTTTTAACTCAGCTCTAACACCAATGTTTTTCTTTTTTATTCTCAAAACACAAATAAAATTTTAGATAAATCGTTCGTATCAAGAAGTACAAATCGTTCGAATAAATGAATCGTTCAAGAAGTATAAATCGTTTGTGCGGTGCGCGCAGAACACAATCGATTTATTCATGTACATACATTTATTTCACGTGTGCCCGTAAATAAAAATGTGAGCACATACAACAAACAAACCAACGCACCATCCTTTTTTAATGGAGAGGTAGTATTGAAAATTTACGAGTAAATTTATCAAAATATATTAATCGTACAAATATATAATAAATATTAAAAAAAATAAATGTTCATAAAATAAAAAATAGTTAAAGAAAATTAATGCAATGATCTTACCATAATTAAAAATTATTGTAATTTAACCAAAATACAAACAGAAACCTTATATGAAACAGCAGAAAAAAGGGTCTGAAAAACTGAATGCATCATCAATATAACAAAACAATAAGCCAAGAAATAATGTAACAAAAAACGGTAAAATCAAAGTAGTTGAAAAATTTAAATGCGTACTAAAAATATTACAAAACAACGGTATGGAAAAACTATACCCAATAAATATGAAAAATAAAACAGAATTAGACTACTAGTTGAGAAGAAACTTTTACGATAAGAAATCGATATTCTATAACGCGAAATTTGTTCACTAAAAAACTCACAACACAATAATAAAATCTTTATATTCATCAGAAACAATAACGCTAACAAATAAATTAAGAATAGAAAAAATCCTTAAAAAAAGAAAGATATATTACAAAATATATCAAAAGATAGAGACAAAATACAAATCTAATAATATTGTTTAAAGGATATACGAAAAATTAACAAATTCAATATGGAAAAGAAGATGCATCTCTGAGTATTTAAAAACAATCCTAAATGGCATTTGCATATTTGTCTGTGTGTGTGTCTCCCTTAGCTTAGCACCGGAATGTACCGATCTCAAGCGAAAAATCCCGATTCGTCAGTACATGTCTCGTGGAGGTAAGGTGTGTATTTGTTATATTATGTATCGATATACCGTATACACACACAAACACACACATATATATACAGAGTGTCCCATATAAAACGCAACCCATCAATCACTCATCCATGAAACTTCAAAAGTCAAGCTTACTCCCCTACTCGTTACTGAAATGGACTCGTCCATCATCTGAACATCGTGGCGACGCAGTAGAACACTACCGATAGTAACAACAACGTTCAGTGTATTGCTAGAGAAAAGATGGTGTTTTCGCTAGATGAACGTGTTTTCATTGTCAAGTCGTAATTCAGTACGAAATCAGCGGTTGCAGTGCAAGATTTGTTTCGCCATAAGTTCCCAGATAAACCAGCTCTTAAAAAAACATCAGTATTAAGTTTAGTGGCAAAATTTAGAGAGACCGGTTCTGTTAATAACAAGGGACACAAAAGATCTGCATCAGAGTTGAATACAGATACAGTCACTGAAATCAAAGACCGATTGCTCGCCTCGCCAAATAAATCGATCAGACGTTTGTCTGATGAAATTAATTTGTCTAAATCAACTGTTCATCGGGCGACCAAACAATTACAATTACGACCTTATCGTATTCAAACGGTTCATCGACTTCTTGAGCCCGCCAAAGAAAAACGACTACAATATTGTCAACGGTTCCGTCGATTTCTGCGTGAGGGAATTAACGTTATAGATTCGTTATTTTTCACAGCTTCACAGAAGCACGGTTTCAATTGGATGTCTATGTAAACAGCCAAAACAGTAGAATTTGGAGCGCTGAAAATTCCCTCGTTTATCACGAAAAACAATTGCAACCGCAGAAGTCGGGCGTGTGGTGCGCGATATCGCGGAAGAAAATAATCGGTCCTATTTTTTTCGAGTACACCATTAATGCAGAACGATATCAGGATATTTTATTTCAGTTCATCGTACTCTTGGAAGAGGAAGACAGACACTGCTGGCTACAACATGACGGTTCGACATCGCACTACGCAGGTTCAACTTCTGATTTCGTCGAGGAATTCTTTGGTAATCGTGTTATCGGTCGAGGCTTGTGGCCACCAAGATCTCCAGATTTGACTGCGGCGGATTTTTTTCTACGGGGTTACCTGAAAGAAAAAGCCTACAGCAACAAACCACGAACACTTGAACGATTGAAAGTCAATATTTAACAAGCTGTATTAAATATCCAGCCACAAACTTTGAAAAAAGTTCCAAGAAACGCTGTAAAAAGAATTGAAGCTTGTATTCAAGAAGATGGCGGCCACTTCCAACATTTACTCTAAATATAAGGTAATGGATGTTAATAATAAAAATTACATTTACATTTACACATGCCTTTTTATTATTTCAATACCTACCAATATAAGGTTGGGTTGCGTTTTATATGGGATACCCTGTATATATATATATATATATATATAATGTGTGTGTGTGTGTGTGTGTGTGTGTGTGTGTGTGTGTGTGTGTGTGTGTGTGTGTGTGTGTGTGTGTGTGTGTGTGTGTGTGTGTGTATGTGGATATATATGCAAAATATATATATCGAAGTTTTGGGAAAATTTAGTACTTTTAACTGGATCCAAATTTTCGGACGAAAATCGCAAATATCTCAAAAACAGTTGGTCCTAACGGTCTGAAAAATTTTTTTGACTCCCCTTGACGATACCCCATCCGCATTGGTACTCGTCGGATGATAATATTTTCAAGTGCCCCCGGGGCGCTTTTCGGAAATTGGGGACGAGGTGTGATAGGGTGCCACCGTAATATCTCGGCAACCATTCGTCCGATTTTCACGATCAAACGTTATATTAATCAACAAGTCGTGCACTAATTGGTTAACGCATCGGATACACTCTTGATCAACCGGATCTTGGTTAGCCGGAAATTAAATCGTTTATCCCTATGTTTTGATTACACTCACCCACCGTAAAACGTACCGATCCGATCTTTCGCTAAATACGCTCAAACCTGTCCGCTAGCGCAGCTGTAAAGTATAAACTTATGAAGACTAAAAAGTATAAAATAAAAAATATGTAAAAAAAATTTTAAAACCACTCTTAAATTAAACGCACTAAAATGTAAAAAATAGTTTTAGGACGGTATCTCAGAATGGATTTGACAAGTTTTGATGGTAGTATGTAAGAGTATGTGAAAGTCATAGCTTTAAATTAAAAATTTGATGTTTTTGCCAATTTTTTCTTGTGTGATGAATAGCTTATAAAGAGGGGTGCAAATACGCATAACAAAAAAATTGGCAAAAACATCAAATTTTTAATTTGAAGCTATGACGTTCACATATCCTTCATATCCTTCATATCCTTTATAATCCTTCATATCACCATCAAAACTTGTTGTCAAATCCATTCTAAGGTACCGTTCTAAAATTACGTTTTACCTTTTGGTACGTTTACTAAAAGAGTGGTTTTTTAAATATTTTTTTAATATATTTTTTATTTATTTATGTCATAGTTTTTCTTCACAAAATAATGAACTATAACCAAAACGTAGGCACCGGAATTTACCGATCAATAGCGGAAAATCCCGATTCGTTAGTATCAATTTCTAGAATTAAATTTCTAATTTAATTTTCGTTATATCAGTCTTCATTATTAAAAAAAAATATTTTTACGCAAGAGATAATCAATTTTGGAAACCTAATTATTCCATTCCGAGACGCCCCCTGCCAGAGCAACCCGCCCAGAGGGCCTAGAGGCGGAGGCGTGCCATAGGCACGCCTTGCAGCTAGAAAGCTAGAAAATAGATTAACCAAGAAAATACATAACTTCTTCTTAAAACTTAACTTACAGCAAACCTGATTAGTTTAAGAAATAGAAGATGAACTAGAATAATCAGATATAAGAAAAGAAAATATGTGATAGAGAAATGTTTAGAAACAACGTAGTAATTCTACAGAGGTTTTAGGAAAAAAGATCAAAAAGAGTCAAACCTAGAAAATTAATTGAACAAAAACGAACTAAAGTGAAAGAATGCAAAAATATTGACAAAAAACAAAATGTAAATTGAATTTTTATTTTTTATTATAGTGTATAGAAGATTCAATGGGGAAAAATTAAATTAAAAATAAAACAAAAAGTAAATAATAACTTGAGCTGGTTGAATTTCGCATGAGAAATTAATTCTAAGAATTCCTACTTATAAGCAAGTTCACATTTTCAGTAATAATAAATGATAGAATTTAACTAAAGGAAAAAACTCGAATACTAATTTTAATCTTCATCAAAAATTGAATCCTATGATATACTGTTTAACTCACGATCACAGCTAATTACCGAACCTAAAATCCAAAGATTTAATTCGTAATTTTTTTAATGATGAATAAAACTCCGATTTTCTTACTTCTGTTTTCTTGTGCTCTATACTGGTGGAGAGCGAACAATTAACTCTCATTTCTACTTTAACGAAATTTAGATTATCGATAATATTTATATTTTAATATTAGATATCAAATTTCTCATATAGTAAAATTTTTAAAACCTTTCGGTGAAATCGGGTTCAGTATAAGATGTTATACGTTACTATATTGTGTCCCAAAATGAACTTTATAACATATATATATGTTTATTTTTCTATTTCTAATATGAAAAACCACTGACTGGCTAATTAAAGACGATAATATCTTGATAGAAGTAAGAAAAATTAGACTATAACAACGTAAAGGGATTTTTTCCAAGTCTGACCTACACATAAATTAAACAAAACGTTTTTTTAATATTTGCGCAAAGATATAAATATCAGAATTAAATATAAAAACACTACGCTATAACAATCCAGTATTAAGCAATGAAAACGAAAAAATCTGACAACACAGTTGTAGGACTTTCCAGAAACGCGACTTAAGCCGCGTGACGGCTAAATTAGAAACAACTGTAGATTGTTTCTGATACAAGGTTAAAAAAATATACACAAACAACTTAATTTAAAATATTCATCATTTTATTTAAATATAATATTTTTTTCGTTTATTTAAATTCAATGATTCAAACTAAACCGCGCGCGCATACCGTATTTATTTGCTCGGGTGGGGCGGCACTAGCGGCAACGGTCGACACTAACTAAAATAATGTAATTTCATAACTTAAAAATTTCGCTTATACGGTCGGCAGCTGGTATAGCCGCGAGGCTTAACCCACCAGGTACCGAGTCAACCGGGCGATCGAGTTCGAGACCCGGCCAGATCGAGTTATTTTTTTACATTTTAAGTATTTTTCAATTACTTAACTTTATCACTCCCCTCTGACGTCACAACATAGCAGTAGTTTAGAGCATTTTTCGGGGTTGGGGTGCGATTTTACCAATTTTTTTTTCAAATTTTGTTATTTTTTAATCGTTAACCAATGTTCCAAATAAAAAATATGATCTTAATTAGGCTAAATGTCGAAATACTGAGGGTGATCTTGCTTCAGAGCCTCACCCCCTTGACCTTTTGAAAAAATAATAGCATCAATACTCCATATATAAAAGCAATTTGACCAAGTTTGGTTCAAATCGGTCCAGTAGTTCTGGAGATATAAGGTGATTTAGAGACTGACACCGAACAGACACACGTACATACAAATATTCGGAAAATTTCTATCTGGTTTTTTGGGTTCCTTAATATGAAAACGTCAAGATCCGATGAAAACCGCATATGCCCAAATTGGACCGATTACAATACTTTCCTTTCTAGAGCTGCAACAGTTCTGGTTTAGCGCTATCTAGAAGGTAAAGTAAAAATAAATAAAAATATCTATAAATCGTCAATGTAGAAAATGTAATATTTTTTAATCTTCCGTTTAATTTATTTCGAAATAACTTATAACGAGACAACCAAAAGAACTTTAATTTTATTCTAAATCATCAAAGTAAATAGAAAATTACGGATTGAGCATAAAAATACATATATATTTATAAAGATCTAATTAAATATTTCTTCTTTTTATTTAATGTTAGTTAAAAATATTAAAAATAGAAAATTACATAAAAATATCATTCAAATATAATTTAAAATTTTAATTCTCGTATCGTTTTCTGTATTTAAAAAAAAACTTTTCTTTTTTTGTCTTCAGTCATTTCACTGGTTTGATGCAGCTCTCCAAGATTCCCTTTCTAGTACTAGTCGTTTCATTTCAGTATACCCTCTACATCCTACATCCCTAACAATTTGTTTTACATATTCCAAACGTGGCCTGCCTACACAATTTTTCCTTCTACCTGTCCTTCCAATATTAAAGCGACTATTCCAGGATGCCTTAGTATGTGGTCTATAAGTCTGTCTCTTCTTTTAACTATATTTTTCCAAATGCTTCTTTCTTCATCTATTTGTCGCAATACCTCTTCATTTGTCACTTTATCCACCCGTCTGATTTTTAACATTCTCCTATACCACCGCATTTCAAAAGCTTCTAATCTTTTCTTCTCAGATACTCCGATCGTCCAAGTTTCACTTCCATATAAAGCGACACTCCAAACATACATTTTCAAAAATCGTTTCCTGACATTTAAATTAATTTTTGATGTAAACAAATTATATTTCTTACTGAAGGCTCGTTTCGTTTCTGCTATTCGGTATTTTATATCGCTCCTGCTTCGTCCATCTTTAGTAATTCTACTTCCCAAATAACAAAATTCTTCTACCTCTTTACCTTAAAAAAAGACTATATATATATACACACACACACATAATGCATTTACACAAATCAACCTTACATTTATATATCATTATAAAATAAGAAACTATAAGTATAATGAGAAAGAAATGTTGAAAATTCATGATACAAAATCGATGCATAGTACAATGTAACAAATTTTATATTTATCGCCGATGTTTTAAATATTATAAATTGTTGTTTTTAATAATAAAACTTTTTGGGGTGAACAAAATATGATATTTTAAAACTAAAGATAAACCTTTATAAGGAAACTCTTGTAATTTGAAAGGAGTGAAGATATATGAATAAACTTAGTTTTGGATTTTCAATGCATAAAAATTTATGTATAAAATAAAATGCGGTATAAAATATACACTTAACAAAACAAAAGAAAACTTAGTATTTCAAAATAACAGATACTAAAAAAAAAAAGAAAAAACTACAACAAAAATCTCACTTGCATTTAAGTATCAAATACGTTATAAACAAATCGTTTTATAAAATCGTTCTTGTAAATGACTTTTTTATATAGATCTAAAGGTTATACAGTTAAAAAGATGTTAGAATAAGAATCACGTTCAAATAGTTAGGGATTATTTACATGTATGTATGTTTTTACATACGGAAAACCGATCACCATAATGGTTATACATATAAAGAAATAGGAAATCGTGAAAGAAGGAGATGTAAAAGATAAAAAAAAAGAAAAATAAGAGTATCTGTTTGTATGAATGGTACGAAAAACATCATGTGAAAACACTACCTGTAAATGTTAGCAATCTAAAAAAAAAGATAAGTAAAAAATATATGGCTGAAAGGGAGGACGATTGACAAAATCGTGTTTTGACTTAACAATAAGGGGGTGAGGGGTTAAATCCTAAACACAAATATTTTCTAACACAATCACATATATGTATATACGATAATATTTATACAACTACAAAATTCTTCTTACAGAAGGTTATCTGCCTATAAAGTCAAATATAGCTAAATTATGTTAATATGAAATTAGTAACAAATCCCTTAATTTCTATTATAACATGAAATAATTCAATACTTATAAGTAAAAATCTAAAACAGTAACATCTATGAAATATGGATATTAGTATTCTAAAAAAATGCTGAAGTAGGGTGCCCCATAACGCAACCCAACCTTATATTGGTAGGTATTGAAATAATAAAAAGGCGTGTGTAAATGTATGTAATTTTTATTATTACCATCCATTACCTTACATTTAGAGTAAATGTTGGAACTGGCCACCATCTTCTTGAATACAAGCTTCAATTCTTTTTACAGCGTTTCTTGGAACTTTTTTCAAAGTTTGTGGCTGGATATTTAATACAGCTTGTTAAATATTGACTTTCAATCGTTCAAGTGTTCGTGGTTTGTTGCTGTAAGCTTTTTCTTTCAGGTAACCCCGTAGAAAAAAATCCGCCGCAGTCAAATCTGGAGATCTTGGTGGCCACCAGCCTCGACCGATAACACGATTACCAAAGAATTCCTCGACGAAATCAGAAGTTGAACCTGCGTAGTGCGATGTCGAACCGTCATGTTGTAGCCAGCAGTGTCTGTCTTCCTCTTCCAAGAGTACGATGAACTGAAATAAAATATCCTGATATCGTTCTGCATTAATGGTGTACTCGAAAAAAATAAGACCGATTATTTTCTTCCACGATATCGCGCACCACACGCCCGACTTCTGCGGGTGTAATTGTTTTTCGTGAAAAACGTGGGAATTTTCAGCACTCCAGATTCTACTGTTTTGGCTGTTTACGTAGTCATCCAAATGAAACCGTGCTTCATTTTTGAAAAATAACGAATGCATAGCATTAATTTCCTCACGCAGAAATCGACGGAACCGTTGACAATATTGTAGTCGTTTTTCTTTGTCGGGCTCAGGAAGTCGATGAACCGCTTGAATGCGATAAGGTCGTAATTGTAATTGTTTGGTCACCCGATGAACAGTTGATTTAGACAAATTAATTTCATCAGACAAACGTCTGATCGATTTATTTGGCGAGGCGAGCAATCGGTCTTTGATTTCAGTGACTGTATCTGTATTCAACACTGACGCAGATCTTTTGTGTTTCTTGTCATTAACAGAACCGGTCTCTCTAAATTTTGCGACTAACCTTAATACTGATGTTTTGTTAGGAGCTGGTTTATCCGGGTACTTATGGCGAAACAAATCTTGCATTGCAACCACTGATTTCTTACTGAAGTACGACTCGACAATGAAAACACGTTCATCTAGCGAAAACACCATCTTTTCTCTAGCAATACATTGAACGTTATGATTGTATTGTTGTTACTATCGGTAGTGTTCTAGTACATCGCCGCGATGTTCAGATGTTGGACGAGTCCATTTCAGTAACGAGTAAGGGAATAACCTTGACTTTTGCAATTTCATGGATGAGTGATTGATGGGTTGCGTTTTATATGGGACACCTGTATTTCTCATAGAGTATTTAAAATTACGTAAAGTCAAGCTAATGTACATAAAAACATGAATATGAGTATTGTTATACAGTGTTCAAAATGTGACGGAACCTTAGGGAAAAATACTTCCTTCTTTTGTTGCAGGTTTAATTGAGGACCTGCCTAACTGTGGAGGTCCGGGGAAACTACGGAGGAGGTTGCTTCCAGGAGTTGCGTATAGCACGCTGCTGTACGGTGCAGAAATCTGGGTGGACGTTGTGCGGTATAGAAAGTACAGAGGGAAGATTTATGTCTTACATAGGAGATATTGCCTTCGGATTGCAACAACCTACAGAACTGTTTCTCTGGAGGTCTTGGCGAGGATTCTTTCCGCACACTTAGCGATCGCACGCAGTAGAAGACTACAACAATTTGGTATCTTGAATCCGACTGAGAAGAAAGAGGCGAGTTCGGCGATCACGGAAGAGTTGATGAGGGCACGGCAAGAAAGATGGAACGGATGTGAGAAGAGCAGGTGGACCTATAGAGAAATAAAGGATGTTGGAAGATGGTCCAGAAGAACCCATGGCTCGCTGGATTTTAATTTAACTTAGTTGTAGGCGGGCCACGGGGATTTAGAAAATATCTATTCCGTTTTGGGTCGGATTACTCGGATAGATGCCCCGACTGCGAGGTTGAGGAGTCGGCGTTCCATGTGTTTTTTTGTTGTCCTCGTTTTAACACAGAAAGAGAAGAGATGATGGATGCTATTGGAAGAGACGTAATGTTTGAACCAGAGGAACTAATGGGGATTATGCTGTACGATGAAAAATATTGGTCTGCCGTTTCCGGATTTGCAAGAGCGGTAATGACGAAATTACGCACTATCGAGGAAAGTCGTAGGCCAAGAAGGGGTCGTCGGAGGATGCGGAGGTGGACAGGCGCACGGCTGAGACCCTAGGGTATTCCCCGTACATGTGGGGGTTGAGGCTGTGGGCACTCCGCTCCTGCGTCCAATGGTGGCCCGTGAGATAAGTGTGTTGCAGTGTTCAGTTGCCTGTGAGGTATTTGTTTATGTGATTGGGTGTGACTGATTGATGCGTGGATGTGCGGCATGAAATATGTATTCTGGAGTGATGATTGGATGTCGTAGAGTGTGTAATGTGATTTTAGTCTGATGTGAGGTTCGTTGTGGGTGTGTGAGATCGGTGTCCGTTGGCTGTGGTGTCTGAATGTGTGTGAGGACGTATTTCTTCCTTCCTGAAGTAATGCATACCAGCTGTATCAGGAAGGATGGGTAGCCAGGAGTGGAGGTTTAGTCGGTAGTGCGCAGGAACACATACGCATTTAATAATAATAATAATAACAAATATACAGTAATGTATGAAAAAGAGGGGAAACAACAAGATATAAGAAAGAGGTAAACAAAATGAATAATATTAAACGCTAAAAATACGTCTGATTATACCACACATACACATACAAAAGTGCAAAGCTATGAAGTGAGAAATTTTAACTGATTAAATTACTAAACTATTTTAATCATTCATTAAAATGAAAAATATTAAGCACAATTTTTTGCATAAAAAAATATTTCAAACAGTTATGAAACCCGGGAACGAAAAAAAGATTTTTTAAGGTACAAGGATCATTAATCTCATCATAAAGAAGTCGTTTTAAAATCAGTTGATGCCTGTTTGGAACCGTTTAAAATTAAAAAGTTACGTATTTTATTGGGAATGAATATCGATAAAAATTCTTTTAATAAATAAATTATCATTTCTAAACAAATATTTGAAAATCATAATCGATTAACTCTTAAGATAGAATTAAACCTAGTAAAAAGATTTCGATTTTTGTTCAATATTTTTATTAAACATCAGTAACCCCGTGGCCGTATTAAGAACCGTGTACATTTTAATACTTTGTCTTTAATCCATTATGGTTTGTTAGTTGTGAAGGCGTTTCCAGTTCAAAAGCAGATTTTAAAAATTCTGTTGCATAAAGTATATGATTGCTCGAGAAATCTTTCATAATAAATATAAAATATTAACTGTAAAACAACTGCATATAAACTATTGTTAAATTTATCAAATAAAAAACCGGAAAAATTTTTTACTCTGGGAAAAAAATTGCAAGAATTTATGACTGAAAAACTAAAAAAATTTGACTTCAACATAAACAAATTTTGACTATTTGACTCCCAAGTTTATTAATAACCTATATTTTTCGTTTTCGTCAAGTTCCAGTAAAGCTTAATTTAAAGCAAGACTTAAAACATTTCTTTATAAAACCATAGACTCATTGATACAATTATTGTACGAGATAATTAATTTAAAAATAACTTTCTCTTTTGCTTTAGCACTCTTTTTTTTCGATTGGAATGTTATTTATATATCCTTTTTAATACAATACAATAACAGGATTTTATTGCATTTTTATTTAATTAAGCTATGAATTACAAATTTCTGAGTTCTTTTTAATTACTTTTAAACTTTAAAAATAACTTTGAAAAGGCTTTTAAACAACAATGTCCAATTAGAAAAAAAAAACATCGGAATAAAAACGTAAAGGGGAGAAACTTCCATCTTATTGAAGATAAAAAATGAAATAAAAAGAAACGATATAAATAGACTTATACTGAAACTAAGGCTGAGGTGAAAAACTAAGGCTGATTGGAATACGTGTTTATATTTGTTTTAAATTTTCCAAGTAATTTTCTAAAATTTCTTTCAAATATTCCTTGAAAACCAATCTATCGATGAATGTTTTAACTTTAAGCAAAAATAATGACAAAATAATTTAAAAAAACGAATACAAATCATAAACGTTAACAACGTAATTATTCGTTAAAAATTATTTTATTGAAATTAACTGGAACAAAAATGTAAACGTTTTCACCAGAGAATTTTCTCAACAACAAAATACCTACCCATTTGAAATAGTTTTTTTTTTTTTTGTCTTCAGTCATTTGACTGGTTTGATGCAGCTCTCCAAGATTTCCTTTCTAGTACTAGTCGTTTCATTTCAGTATACCCTCTACATCCTACATCCCTAACAATTTGTTTTACATATTCCAAACGTGGCCTGCCTACACAATTTTTACCTTCTACCTGTCCTTCCAATATTAAAGCGACTATTCCAGGGTGCCTTAGTATGTGGCCTATAAGTCTGTCTCTTCTTTTAACTATATTTTTCCAAATGCTTCTTTCTTCATCTATTTGCCGCAATACCTCTTCATTTGTCACTTTATCCACCCGTCTGATTTTTAACATTCTCCTATAGCACCGCATTTCAAAAGCTTCTAATCTTTTCTTCTCAGATACTCCGATCGTCCAAGTTTCACTTCCATATAAAGCGACACTCCAAACATATACTTTCAAAAATCTTTTCCTGACATTTAAATTAATTTTTGATGTAAACAAATTATATTTCTTACTGAAGGCTCGTTTAGCTTGTGCTATTCGGCATTTTATATCGCTCCTGATTCGTCCATCTTTAGTAATTCTACTTCCCAAATAGCAAAATTCTTCTACCTCCATAATCTTTTCTCCTCCTATTTTCACATTCAGTGATCCATCTTTGTTATTTCTACTACATTTCATTACTTTTGTTTTATGCTTGTTTATTTTCATGAAATAGTAAGTAATAAATATGGATAAAAGAAATAAGCTTTTTAAACAATAAATAAAACCGATATCTTTTTTAATTTACCAAAAACAAAAAAGAATAATTGTTTAATTCATCATTAAGTTTTTACGTTTTGAAGTCAACGCTAAATTAAAACCAATTAACAATAATTTATTAAACGTTAACTCCGTATTGACTTCCAAATAATTTGATGTGAACACCACATGACTTACTTGTATGCTTATTAAATTACATATACACATTTTTAAAAGTAATAAAATCTTATTTTACTAATAACTTTCGATTTTTTTTTTATTGTCTTCGATTATTTATCGTAACTTTTTTTACAATTAGATGTTAATAATTATTAATAAATCAATATATTAAATTTAAAAAAAAAGTTAAAAAAAACACGGAGATGAACTCTGATTCGAACCGATGTGCCTTTCCCTTCTAAGATCTAAATAGTTCATTAATTAAAATTTCATTTGGCTATAACTGTGGAACCAATTAAAATAAGTACCACTTATGATATCGTTGAAAAGCTCTCAATAAGTACTTATTACTGCATTTAAGTAAAGTCCAAAATCCAAAGTGTTTTGGATTTTGAGTTTTTATGGACAATTTTGGTTCAGTCGATTGCAATCAAGAGGGGAGGTGAACAACTAGATGTTACAACAATCCTATATCCAAAATGTCAACATCCTAAGGCTAATCGCTTTTGTGTTATGCGAGATACACACGTACGTAAACGTCACCCTTTTTTTAATATTTACGTTGTAATTATTAAATACAGTTTTATTAGTTTATTTTTTTCTTAATATAATATTTTACCTTTTTTTTAAATTTAATTTTTATTAAAATATACAAAGAGCTATAAAAGAACCCTGCTTGAATGACAAAAACTGTTTGTAATAAACGAAACTGTAAAATCCTATCTCGTTAAAAATAAAGATATACGTAGAAGAATTATATAAGTAAACAGCTAGGTGTAGAGTGTGAGCTAAGGCTCTCAGGAATACGGGAATATTGATTACTTTTTTCTTAATAAAAAAAAAATAGTATTTCCAACTAATTTTTTATTAAATTTTCTCATAAAAATATTTTTAATATCAGATTGAAATCAGTGTGTGCTATAACAATCTAACAGAAAACGACGATCATTACAAAACATTTAAAAATATCTTCAAATCAATTTAATTTATCGTTAAAAGATTTATCACTGATGTTACATGGAAGATAAAACAGAATAACCAAAGTAACATCCTTTAAGAAATATAAAAAGGGTCATTAAAATCGCTCCATTTGTAGAAGACTAAAGTTTATATATATATATATATATATACACACGGGGGTTATTTTTTTCAAGGTCCAATCGGTCGCGAAATAAAAACCCGCGCAAAAATCGGATGAACCTTTGCGCATATGTGTTGCGCAGCGTCTCTAGTATGGCCTTCAATCACGCCGCGTCACTTCGTTTAGTTCTGAACAGCTATCACGTAAACATGTCTACAACAATTGCATCTCCCGCCAAGTGTGAAGTGCGTGCGGTAATTCGATTTCTTCAGGCTGAGGGGTGTAATGCGGCTGAAATTCGCCGACGAATAAGTAATATGTACGGTGAAACTTCAATGAGTGACAGCAAAGTGCTAAAATGGTGCAGGAACTTTAAAGCAGGACGTACAGATGTTCATGATGTAGGCGGTCAGGGAAGGAAGCGAGTGTCAACCGATGATCTCGTTGAGCGAGGGGATGAGGCGATTCGAGAAAATCGTCTGTCACAATTTCTGTATTGAGTGATTCGTTTCCTGAAATTTCAAGGTCAGCTCTCTACACCATTGTGAGTGAGAGATTTCAGTACCTCAAAATGTGTGCGGATGGGTTCCCAAGATGCTGTCCGACCATCACAAAACAATGAGAATGGACGCCTCCCTAACTTTTCTTCAGCGCTACCACAATGACGGAGAAGATTTTTTGAACAAAATTGTCACAGGGGACGAGACACGGGTCCATTTCGAAACTGAAGAAACAAAAGAACAATCCAAACAGTGGATGCATTCGCATTCTCCCAGTAAACCAAAGAAGTTCAAGCGAACCTTCTCCAACAGAAAGCCCGGTCTTGGCTCCATCCGATTTTCACCTCTTTGCTCACCTGAAACGCTGGCTAGGAGGACAACATTTTGGCACAGACATCGAGTTGCAGACCAGCGTAGAAACGTGGCTGAAAACACAGGTGGCTCCGTTCTATAACGAGGGTATTGGAAAGTTGCTACCACGCTACGACAAATATCTAAATCGGAGTGGCGACTATGTAGAGACTATGCAGCGTAACTATGTAAGCACTTGTTACAAATAAAACATTTTTTATTTTCATTGTGGTTCTAATTTCGTGACCGATCGGACCTTGAAAAAAAAATAACCCTCCTATCTCGTGTGTATATATATATATATATATATATATATATATATATATATATGTATACTAGACGGACAGACGTTGTCTTGACGTGGCATTGTTCTGTAATAAATGCTCAACACATAAATAGAAGTAACTTATTTAAGTTAAAATTAACAGGAATTT
Source organism: Lycorma delicatula (assembly GCF_047948215.1). Classification (NCBI taxonomy): domain Eukaryota; kingdom Metazoa; phylum Arthropoda; class Insecta; order Hemiptera; family Fulgoridae; genus Lycorma; species Lycorma delicatula. The sequence goes on along the minus strand of NC_134464.1, from coordinate 98,771,967 downwards.
GGACGGAATTTCATTAATATGACTATTATCAGTTTGTGATTGTTGTATTATTGTAATGGGTTTATTGATTAATTATGTTAATATTTATTTATTGATTAACCATACTACGTTAATATTTATTTCCACTAAATATCGAGATGTCTGACGAAAATTGAATTAAAAAATCAAAACGTCGTAAAATTAATAATTAGTGTAATTAATAAATTTTCATCCACGTTACTTCTAATTTTCACTTAAGATCATTTTAAAAAAGTACCTCCTGCATTTTTTTTTTAAATTTAATAATTTTGAAGTTTCGTAACCATGTGATAGCTTAATCAATTAATAAAAAAATTAAAGCACTGTAAAAAAAGCAACGTAGTTAAAATTTTAGTAGAAATTTTTATCATTTTTCTCATTCTTTATTTTAACATCTATTTTACCAAATTTTAGATAATTGTAAATTAAAAACCATTTTATAAATTTTTTAATAAAATTAATTAGCTACAAAAATTATAACTGCAATTTTTTAAATATACTTTAAAAAATATTTATTTTACAAACTGACATTTTTATTTTCAAAGAGCCGTTCAATACTTAAGTTGCATAGAATCAAATGAGAACTGACAATTTAAATTTGTAGGTTAAGTTGATTGTTATTGAATGCACGTGTATACATCACTAAAATTCATGAAAAATCATGTAAAATACTCACTTCAATACTGTATCTTACACATTTGCACAATGGATATTTTTTAATTATACTTTATAACTTTATTTCAATAAATAATAATATATTCTCAATAAGCGCGCAATTCTAGCACGCTCGGCAATGCTTAACTATTGCTAGATTTGCGTATACAAACAGATTAAATGAACACAATTGAAAGATTCATAAAACCTTAAAAAAACTGAAGATTAGGAACTTCACAAAATTTAACCTTTCACAGAATGTAAATAAATCCAAATGGCAAAACAACAGCATTATCTATCGGATAAAATTCACACCACTCTCAGTATTCAGTATTCGGTAGAAAATATTGTTTTAACGAAAAGGGTTGTGGCTGCAAAATCATTACAATTAATACTGAACATTAAGAAACTTACAAAAAATTACGGAACTTCATAAAATTTAACCTTTCACTTTATAAAAGTCAGAATGTAAATAAATCCAATTGTCAGAACAGCACTAACTATCGAATTTAATTCAAACTACTCTCTAAACACAGTAGACCGTTAAAAATACGAATTTTAATGTAATAACAACATTAAGCTACCATGCAAGTAACTAATATGCGAAAAAGCAACAAAATAAAAAACTTTCCTAGAATCCGATCGCAGCACCAACTACAGGTTCCGACTGATATGACAAAAATTAAAAAAAATTCTAAAATACGCAGCGCTGCCTACCGGATCCAATTGTGAACCTTAACCATCCCAACTTCTACAACAACACATGAATAAATTAATTAATTTAAAAAAAAAAAAACATTTTCTATCGGATCAAATTCTGAATCTAAACCATTCTCGAATCAACTTAATCACACACACAAAATTTCATCAAAGTCAGTACAGCCGTTTAGGAGGAGTTCAGTTTCATACACACGCACAGAAGAAATATATATATATATATATATATTAATTATATTCGAATTAAGAACATCTTAACATCTATAAACAAAAAGAAAATCTATACTTATTTACCCTTAATTTATCACTAACTGGAAAATACTTTTATGAATTTTTATTAAACCTGAAGAAGATGCAGGCAGAAATGGCTAATTATACAATCAAAACAAACTGTATAAACGGGTAGAAAATTATAATTACATCAAGATGTGTGTGTGAAATGGGGATAGAGAGAGAACTGTAATATGTAAATAAATGAATTTTACAGTTCATAAATTTTTCAATGAATAAAAGAGAAATAGGAATTACGTATAAAAAATAAATAAAATACAAGGGCTGTCATTTTAAAATAAAATGACTTTTTATTACGAAAAAGAAACTTGTCGACCTCATAGAATAGTACAGCTAAAAAATAGACTGATGGTAGATTTCAGTTGTAGATGCAATGGATGTCGGTGGTGGCCGGCTTGTAAATAAACAATGAAGTTTCGGTGTGTTTGTAGGCGTCTAACGTCTTAGTACAGTGTTAGATAACGTATATATCGGTATGTATGTTTTCTAGAAGCCCAAGGGATACCGATAAAGAAGAGGAGATGAAGAATATATATGTACAGAAAAAGAAGAACCGAACGAATGAAAGAAAGTAGAGTAAGAAAAAAAACAGGAAGGAAGAAAAGAAGTGAAAACGGAACCGTAAGGAAGCGTATAAAGATGAAGGGGCAGAAAATACCCCACGGGAACCGACCGAAAGGGGCTACACAGCGTAATTCACAAGAGCACACCTTTCTTCACAATCCCCCCTACCGTTCTCTACCTATCATATACAACCACCTAACATATCCCAACCTTCCCCTGCGCTTTCTTACCACCAATTTCTTTTTACCTAAACTCTTATCACCCGTCTAGAGCTGCTACCATCATTGCCGTCCCTCTTTCACTATATACTTCAGCGGACCTTAGGGACGTCTCTTCTGCAGTAAGAACAACTACATCTTATACGAAATTAAAAAAATGTTATTTTTGGTTTTTTTTATTATTATTATTTATATCATTATTTCGTCTTCTTCCGTCCATCCCCAAGAGTAATTTTTATAATAATGTAACATCCGTAAATTTAGACGTCCATAAAATTCTCGTGAGATTTGTTCGTTTTTTTTAATAAAAAAAATACAAATATTAATTATTAAAAAATATATTAATTTTATTGTTATTTTTTTGTAGTAAAAATATTTAAATAATGCTTTAACTGAAATATTAAAAAATGTAAAATTAAAAAAAATAAGCAATACATCTGTGACTTTATTTTTAAAATATTTTTAACATCTGACATTTTATATTTAAAATTTTAAGATGAATCGTCCATAAACTTTCACTCGGGGGACAAAAATACGTACTATATAACTTTATAATTTATGAGCTGTTAAAAAAACCATTAAATTTTCACTCCAATTGAATGTTTTTTTGTTTTTTTTTTTAATGTATATTATATAAATAAGCAACAAAATATATATTTTTTTTCAATTCATATTTTATTCATAACTGTAGCCTCAAACCGGATGGTTGAATAATAATTGAAAGATAATTTTTATTTGTCATTTATATTTCATATTTGCTTAGACGAATACTTTTAACATCACTATTTCGTGTTACGATTCCTAAAGAAATTTTTTTAAATATTACAATGACGTTTATGTGTGTACGTACGGATAAAATTCACGTGATGTAGAATGATCTTTTCCTTACTGAAATGAGATAGTATATGGAGATCTTAGCTAAGCGTTCAAGAAGATTTCTGCTAAATTTTACAGATATATTTATCTCATAAATATAAAAAAGTTTAAATTTGGAAACATGCCTTTTTTTTTCAATTAGGGCTTACGGGTAATTTTACCCAGAATTTTACTCCAACGATAAAATGAGGCTCTACTGAAAGTTTTGAGGTAATATTGGTTTAATATGTTTTTTTTTTTTTTTTATTTAAAGTCTTTTTTTTTAAATAGCTCATTGTAATTTTTGAGAAAATTTTAAGCCCAAAAAGTGGTGATCGAAAAATATACTTTTAAGTCTGGTGTAAATGAACTTTTTGGTACTTTCTCGTATTACGCTCCCCACTTTTTTTGCATTTCTTCACATAAAAATTACTTAATATTGCATGCGTTTTAATAATTGATGAAATAAAATATTATCATGCTATTTTATACCGGTCACTTTAAAGATATTAACATACTATATAAAGATTAGCGAGCGAAATGAGCTTAGGTAATATACGGTAATTTTTAACAGTTTATACAATTTTTAGATTTGAAATATGTTGTCTTTTATTACCATTTATTTTTACTTCCTTGTACAAAGTAAAGGAATTATTCTAATCGCGAAAAATTTCGGTTTTCAGATCTCAACGGAAACGGAATCTTTCTTAACTGCAGTAATAAGCCCTTGTTGAGAGCTTTTCAACGATATAACATAAGTGATACTTATTTTCTTTGGTTCCAGAGTTAAAACCAAATAAAATTTTAATTAATGAAATATTTGGATATTTCAAGGGGGAAGGCACGTCGGTTTGAATCCGACTCTTAAACACACTAATTTTTTTTAACTTTTTTTAAAATATATTGATTTAGTGAAATAAAATTTTATGTAATTTTCGTTTAAATTCATAAATTTTTACAGAGGTTAATAATTATTAATAAATCAATACATTTAAATTAAAAAATTACAGTTAAAAAAGATATATGTATATGAAGTCGGATTCGAACTGATGTGTTCGATGGTTACCGAACCGACACGTTCTTACACCACATAACTACTAGAATATATTAAAACAGCGCACGCGTTTATGGCATCTCTAATGTTTCCTACTTCTAAAGTAGCTAAACTTATATTCTTCGACGAAATCTGTTTTTTTGGAAAAATCTAGTAGCGTTTGTTTTTATCTCAAAATAATTCGAACGTAGTTGCCGGAACATAGAGGTCAAGGGGAAAATTGGGCACTTACAAACAGCGAGTCAATGTGGCGAGAGCCGCATTGTTGGATGCGGTTGCTTTGTTCAACCGGCATCCGTAGTTTGCTTAAGAGAAAAACTCTTACCGCATTGTCGTGGGAAGCTAACCCTGAGAATGGCTGACCACCAGCCAATTATTATAGCTACAAGCGCTATAGAATGGTGGACAGATATTTGCTGAAATTCAGCAACCTAAGCGTGGCAGCGAATTGCTACCTAGACGAAATAAATTTATTATGGATATTATATATATTTTTAATAGTTGACGGAGTGCGCCTACCCATTTTAGCAAGTATATGACAAGTGAGCGGTTGGAAAACGTAAGCCGATGGTGTATGGCACCGCGCTTAGTTCGCTTACGCTGTTAGATAAGCTCTAGGAGCTACGTTCGGATAAGCTGTTTGGAAAAAAAAAAAAAAGAAGAAAAAAAAGCTGTTTGAGGCTCAGTTGCCGTTTGCGGCCCACACATTCGGTCTTATGCTTTAGGGCGACCAAATGGGGTGGTGGTGAGAGAAATGCCAAGCAATGCACTTAAGAAATAAAAAATGAATGGATGTAAATAAATTATTTAACAATTAATTTATATACTGAAAAACGAAACCACAAATCAACATATCATTTGATATTATCATAGTTATAAATTTATCGTCATTATTACAATTAAAATTTAAAAAAAATTTATACTGGGGCATGGCAGTCGAATTTCATTAACAGAAAGAAAATACTGTTAATATTTAATAATACACAATACAATTAGCATATCACAGTAACTACAAAATTATGAAACTCCTATAACTTCTGTACAAAATACATTATATAAAAAATTATGCAAGAACATTCAAAATAATTATAAGGCTTGTAAATACATAACGGAAAAGTATCTTCACTTAAAAATTTTGGAAACTGCTTAACAAATCCAAATGATTCTTTTATCACTGTGTTTGTTAGAAACGTTAGTGGAAAACTTTAATTATAAATTTTTATTACTAATTTTTGGATCAGGTTAGAAATTTTGTCTAATTTAACCGGGTTATTTTTCATGTCGTAACATTTTAAGACGCTGATTAAATCATGTTATATACGAGAGAGTTGTCAGAAACAAATTTTGTAAAGTATACCAAATATTTCTATTTAATAAACTGATATAGCGATTAAATTGATGATCATTTGATATCTGAGAAGGATGTAATATTTCATTTTGAATTCAGTTTAAAATAAAATTTATCTGTAACAGATATGTAGAAAGAGGTAAATGAATAATATATATTTTACAGATGAGGAAGAACTACCATGAGAAATGGAATAAACTAACAGAAATATTAAAAAGGCAAACAGCAGATTAGAAAAATAGCATATTAATTTTTAAAAAAATAGCTATAAAATAACGGATAATCAAACTAAGTGATTTGACCTACGAACAGAAGCAAGGCGAAATAACCAGTCTGTCACCTTATATATTGATGGGAGATAAAAAAATTCCCTAGAAAAAGATATAGGGGTTGATATATAAATAAGCAGAAAAAATTGTATAAGGTTTGTGGTTGACAGGATTTTTTGTATAAAATTATACAAGGATCTTCCCTTAGTCGTGGTGTGCCGTTCAAGCTGCCATGCCTCCATCGCGAGCCTCCTTCATAGCCTCTTCCGCAGACGGGAGATGGGTAATTGTACGAAACTTTGTTCCGGTGCATTGTGATCACCGTTCCGCTTCGGTTCTGGCCCGGCTCGAAACCGCATCCCAAATGCCTCGGCCTCCCGACCTCTACGCAACTTCCACATCACTGCTCGAACTTTCACCACTAAATCGATTGGGAGAGCCTTTCCCAATACAGTAGTAGCCTCGTAGGAGGTTGTTTTAAATACACCAGTGCATACTATCATGGCTCTGCACTGGGCAGTCCTTAAATTTTGAAGCAGTGCTCTATTTCTTTCCAACATATGCGCCCAAACGGGCGCCGCGTATGCGAGGTTACGGATAGTAAAAACTTCTAATGCTACAAAAATATACGATCCAAGACAACATGAATAAAAGTACCCCGGAACGTTTTCAAGGACTTGAACACCAACGTATACGCTCGGCTAAAAATCGAGTTCAACCTTCGAGAAATACGTTAGCTTACAAATCAGTTTTTGGTTATCGCTCAGAAACTGACTATTTGAATCTAAAAGATTTTCAAATGGGTAACGTGATTAAAAAAATCTCTTTCGACACGCCGGAAGGCGGAGCTAGATTTTACCGGTGCTAAATAGGGAATAAAAAAATTTCCACCTTAAAGTTAATATAAACTTCAAACTTATTCAATACGATAATGGTTGTATATGAAAAATAATTTTCACATGTTTAGGATACGAGAAGCTCCATATTTTTACAATTCCACCAACATTTTGGTCATCCATTACCGTAAGTGAGCTAAAAAAAAAAAGGTATGATTAAACTCCTGGAAAGTAGTTCTTTAACAACTTCAATATCCTTCTGATTTTCATTAAAAATTTGATTTTGGGAAGATATTATTTATCTACACATTTTATATTATCCGGTAAGTTGTAAATAGCGATAACTTTTTAGAGCAACAATCTACACATAATTAAAAAAAAACTACTTCCAAATCTTGAAGTTCTATACGCTTGCAGAACAGGCGAGACCGCAACGGAGTTGCTAATATATATATATATATATATATATATATATATATATATACCCAGTATTAACTGATGATTGTTTAACGATCAAAGAACTTCTTTTAGATTTCAAGTAATTTTTAACAGCTTTTGAGCGATTTCTTGTGCAAATTTATTCATCTACATTAATTAAAACTATTTAATTTTTGATTTTTCTTGTTTTATTAGATTCATAATGTATTATTTATTTTTGTTTCATATTTTATCGTACTAGAGTTGATAATAAACAAGTTAAAAAGAAGAATAATAGAATAATATAAGCGAAATAAGAAAGAGCGAGAAAGAAGATAAGAAAAAGAGAGATACGAAACAGAAAGAGTAAGGAGGAGCAAAAGAGGAGAACACACCGCCTAGTCTAGCCCGAACACATCATTTACATGAAGCAAGAGGAATGGGCTGACTGTGGCCGCGGTGAACCCCCATGAGACTCGTAGAGAGAAAATTACATTCTTACGGTCCCTCCTCACCTCATACCCCGTCAGCCTGTTTCTGGCCCTATGTCCTCCCTGCGTCAGGTGGCGTCCGACCAGCCGCGCCAGCGCCCCCGTCAACTAAATGTCTTTTCGAGCCCCAAGCTGAGAACCCTGTACTGTTACACTATACTTAAAATGCTTAGCTGCATTTTAGACTAAGAAATTTTAAGTATAATAACAATCTTTTACGACAAAAAAATAAAACAACAATAACAAAATAGAACAGAATAAGGGGTTTTTTTAAAAAAAAAAGATGACTAATAGATATTGAAAAAAATATCTCTAAAATAAAGAAGACACATCATTTTCATAAGTCGTACAAAAGTAACCGCCATTTGTTTAAATAAACAAAAAGTAGATGAAATTACATACTGATGAAATTACAGACGGCTAATCGTTTTTGTATTAAAATAATAAATTTGTTTAAATAGATCTGTATTTTTTAATTTTAAATCACAGATTTCTATTTAATAATACTTTCAAAATCCTACTACAAAATTATACCATTTTTAAATGGCAAGATTTTATTAAAATGGATTTAACTTCTTTTCTGACTAGCACACTTTAATCGTAGAAGTCTAAACCGATAATGATCCAGTAAGTAATGGTTTGTCTAAGACTGCAAAAAATAAACTACCCAAAAGTTGTCTGTACAAGTCAACCATTTTATCTTACCAACTGCTTCTTACCCCAAAAAAAAATTAGTAACTTGAGTAAAGGATCTAGATAAAAAATATAGAATACCACAGAAATCGCCTAAAAACTGATAATAAAATAAATTTATTATAAACTATATTTTAAAAATTACCCTAATAAGGAATTTTACAGTTGGAAAATTTATTATCAACGATGGAGAAAATTCATTGTTGAATATTGACAGAGAACCAGTGTTTTCAAAATATTATTTGTTACTTAACTTACATTATATTAATAATAATTCAGCAGATTTTTCATCATATTTAAAAAAAAATGTATACTTTTAGTTCTGGATACGTAAAACTTAACAAAAAAATCTGGTGTGGACACCACATGACTTCCTTATACGCCTTCATGTGTAGCTCCGGGACCACCGTTAGGCATTGCTTCAGAGGAAGAGATGAATGAATGAAACAAGTACCGTGTGAAAATGCCATGCCTGACCGGCATTCGAACCCGGAATCTCTGGATGAAAGGCCGAGACGCTACTACTCGCGCACGGAGACTTTGTATGCCTATTAAATTGCATATACTCATTTTTTTTTAATGAAAAATACATAAAATTTTATTTCATTAATAACTTCTGATCTTTTTTTATTTAATTGAATTTTTTATTATTCATCGTTAATTTTTTTTACAATGGTAGGTTAATAATTTTTAATAAATTAATATATTTAAATTAAAAAAAGGAGATGAAGTCTGATTCGAATGGATATGCTTCCCCCTAAGATCCAAATATTTCATTAATTAAAATTTTATTTGGCTTTAACTCTGGAACCAATGAAAATAAGTGTCACTTATGATATAACGTTGAAAACACTGAAGGCTTATTACTACAGTTAAAAAAAACTCCAAAATTCAATTATTTTGGGTTTTAGGGTTCTTTTGGGTTTTTGGGTATTTTTTGGTTCAGTCAATTGCAATCAAAATGGGAGGTGAACAACTAGATGTTACAGCAGTTGTATATCCAAAATTTCAACATCGGCTAATCGTTTTTGAATTATGCGAGATACATGGGCACATACGTACGTACAAACGCCACTCCGAAACTAGTCAAAATGGATATTTCCATTGAAATCTGAAAACCGAAATTTTTCGCGATCACAATACTTCCTTTATTTCGTACCAGGAAATAAAAAGATACATTAAATCTTCTGAGCCTTATATCTTGAAATCCTATGTTAGATGACAATTACGAATTTATCTACTAAAGGTATAATATTAATCCAATAGGGTTTCTTTATAGCTAAGTAAAAGAATAAAAACAATTTTAATACTTTTCAAACTGAATTTTTTAAAAAACTGATAAAGAAGTTATACTTTCCTGGCATTGTTATTTCTTCTTACGTAGTGGAAAAATAAAAAAACATGAAAAAAGTTTTAAAAATTCAAAAAATCGATACTTTTACTTTTTTCTGCTTCTCCACCCCCTAAAATTACTTCCCAATAAAAAACACTGTAAAATGTGTAACCAGTAAAATATTACACTGACAAATGTATAACCACTAAAATATTACCTAAGATTTCTTTGTTGGAGGTGGTGGTGAATTATGAAGACATTTTATTGTAATATTGTTATTAAAAGTTTAAATTAATTTAAAAAAGTTTAAAAGATTTTTAAAATCTACATTTTTAACTTCGATCGGCTCCCCACCCCAACATTACCACTAAAATATTTTTGGGGGATTGTAATTTTGTTATAGTTTTGTAAATTTCCTGGAATAGTCGCTTTAATATTGGAAGGACAGGTAGAAGGAAAAAATTGTGTGGGCAGGCCATGTTTGGAATATGTAACACAAATTGTTAAGGATGTAGGATGTAGGGAGTATACTGAAATGAAACGACTAGCACTAGATAGGGAATCTTGGAGAGCTGCATCAAAACCAGTCAAATGACTGAAGACAAAAAAAAAAATTTGGTATTGTTATTTGAAGATTTAGTATTTAATAAAAGTAAATAACGAGGAAACTAATCAAACTTTCATAAAAAAAAAACAAATTTGAACCGCTGTGCCCCTATAACTTCAATTTTTACTAGCACTATCAAATTTTACCATTACAAGATGTTAAAGCAAAAAGGTGAAATGAGGAGTTAATAAGTTGCATCGTAAATTAACAGCTGATTTACTCAAATAAATTTGTAATACATTTTTTTGTGTAAGTGTTTCCAGCTGATTGTTTCATTTACATTAAGCAACGGTTAACAGCTTTTCAGCCTCCGTGGCGCAAGTGGTAGCGTCTCAGCCTTTCGTCCGAAGATCCCGAGTTCGAATCCCGGTCAGACATGGCATTTTCACACGCACTACAAATCGTTTATCTCATCCTTTGAAGCAATATCTAACGGTGATCCCGGAGCTTAAACAAAAAAAAAGAAAAAAAGCGGTTAATATCAGTAACCGCTGGAAGTTAATTTTTGTTTAGTTGATATAGCTGTTTAATTTGTTATCATTAATTCAGTAAACTTACTAATGGCTCCGCAGGAGAGCGCCGATTGTAATTGTAATGAGAAAAAAAATCATTAGTTGTTATTTATTATTTTCAAAATGAAAATTAATATTAATATTAAATTAATATAAATATTTTAATATTAATTTTAAATTTTATTTAATATTTTCAATATGAAAAATTCAATGAAATCATTCACTGCAGATTGAAGGAAAAACAATCACAGCAAAACAGAATAACTTAAAAAAAGTACAAAGTCTAACTTTGCAAACATAGAATAAAAAATGTATCTCCATAAAATCCAAAATTCACCATTATAACATAGTAGTTCTTGCGGTAGCCCTCTGTCCTTGTGAGTCTGTCTGTCTTTCAGATTAAGAATGAAAGTAAAACGGACCAATTACTTAAAACAGAAGGGTGAATTATCAGAATTTGCTTAAATAAAAGTTATCAAAAGTTTGGAGTCTGGCAAATTGCCACAGATGAAACAATCTACAAATAAGTCGACCCGATTCTCATTACAATGAAAAAACGAAGGATTTCCCATTTTTTCCACGTATTAAGAACGCCTGAGAACCGAATTCTAAAACAACTGGTCACAAGGAATATAAACAAAAAACCTGTGGAAAATATGTTGGAGAAATCCAAAGAGATCTTCAAGAAATTGGCTTGAAGGTTGAGGACGCCTGTGATAAAATGAAAATCAACTACGCACTTCAAAACAATATATTCAACGTTAAAAAATTATAAAGGCAAAAACAAAATGGAGGTCACAGATTAGGTCAGGAAGCAACGATCCGATAAAATGAAGAAATACTGGGAAAATCGAAAGGACAAACTAATACAGAAATTCAAGAGGAACTGAAATATGGATGAGTAAAGTGGTCTAATATGGCCTCAAAAGTAAGAAAAAATATCAACATTTTATAGTAGCTATACAAAATATTATCAATATAATAATAATATAACACCGTTCAAAGTTCGTTGTTATAGGCATTATGAATATAAGATGAAATAAAATTCTTCATGCAGCGCGTTTTACCTCGTTTTATTGTTAACACGATTTCTCCATCATTGCAACTTTGAATGCTTATAACTTGATAACGAAGGCGTTGTGCATCTGAAAATTTACTAAGAGTCGTTCTTCACTTAACCACAATTTAAAATCAATTTGAGGTTACGTTGACTTTACTTGCTTGTGCGAAATATTGTGATCGCGTAAAATTTAGATTTTCAGATTTCAACGGAGATATCCATTTTGACCATCCTTTAATCCATTTTGACTAGTTTCGGCGTGACATCTGTACGTATGTACAGATCTCGCATAACTCAAAAACGATTAGCCGTACGATGTTGAAATTTTGGATTTAGTACTGTTGTAACAGCTAGTTGTGCATCTCCCATTTTGATTGCAATCGTCTGAACCAAAAGTGCCAAAAAAAGCCTGAAATCCAAAAAAAATGTGAATTTTGGACTTTTTCTTAACTGCAGTAATAAGCCTTCATTGAGATCTTTTCAACATCATCGTTAAGTGATACTTATTTTCATTCGTTCCAGAGTTATAGGCAAATAAAATTTGGATCTTATGGGAAGGGGCACATCGGTTCAAATCAGACCTCATTTCCTTTTTTTTATTTAAATATATCGATTTATTAATAATTATTAACCTCACTGTAAAAAACATTTTCCGATGAATAATAATAATAAATATAAAAAATTATTCTAAGTTTTTAATGAATTTATTTTACGTACTTTTCATTTTAAAAAATGTGAAAATGTAATTTAATAGGCGTACAAGTCATGTTATCCAAATCAGATTTTATTAAAGAGTATTTTTCATATGCGCGTATGCAGCGAGTCACAATGCTGAGCGAATTTAAATTAATGAGTTAAATTATGAGTAGAGTCTACTTATTATTTTATCAGATTATGGTTATATATTTTAATATTAAATTTAAAAAAAAATTAATTTTAATTTATTAAATTCAAAAAGTTTTCTCATTTAATCTACGTTTTGGATATTAATTGCACCAAAAATTATACAAAATAAAGTAACAAAAACTCGGTCTTATTCGCAGAACTACGCAATTTTTTTTTTTTTTTACTTTTATTAATTTATTTGTTGATAAATTATTATTATTATAGTAACATGCGAATCGCAAAAAAAACTTGTCTAGATCGTAAGATTTAAGACTTGCATCTTAATACTCATCTTTTTATAAATTTTCATCCGACTTTGAGAAAAAGTTACGCAAATTAAAAGTGTTATTATTAAGAATAGCAATTTATTTTAAGACCTACAGGAATTACGGAAAATTACACATATATTCCAGATTTAACCTTTATTTTCCTAGTATTACAATTCAGACGTTATATTACCTTTTTATGGGAACGTATAAAAAAATTATTTAATTATACTTACGAATTCTTTTACTGTCATTTAAGTAATTAAAAAATTCCGTCGGTCGGTTTAAATGTAGCAAAAATATTCGACAAATACAATTTCGGATCCAATTAAAGATTGGAAATTTTTTTTCTCCCAACGTTTTATCGACACTATTTTGAACATATTAACATAACATTAATTAATAATAATTATATGTAGAAAGGGTTATTAAGCAAGAAACGTCATTATAAATGTTGAGAACCTAGATCGTTTGAAAAAATACTTACTCGTAGTTTCACTATACGAAAAATACAGTAGAAATCTCAAGAACCTGTTGTGTAATACTGTAATACGTGATGCATAAACAATAATCATGACGCCAGATCTGTTTTAATTGTGTACGTGTATATGAACAAAAAATAAATAAAAAAAACATGAAAACACAAGTTTCACATCTTAATTAAACATTAAAATATAAAGGGCTTACCTCATTTTCAAATCATATTTAATTATTACGACACCCATTTAAACGTAATTTAATAATTAAGAGAATAATCATGGTGACATGATAATCTGTTGACAACACGTATGAATATAAACGCTCATAATAATAAATTGAATTCATACTACAAGTATTGCACACCATATTAATAAATCACATACCGTTACTCTAATACAGATAGGTTATAATTAATTACTGGTAACGAACATTGCGCTACTGCAACTGCTGTACATATATTTAACTTCCGCGACTAACGTTAGGCTGCGTGCGCTTCCGTACTCGATTGTCCACACATCTGCACTGGCGAGCGAGCCTACTGTTCTCAACCACAGTTAGTTTTAATTTTAATCATAAACGCTTGTTTATATATTTTTTTAACAATTTTGTACATAAAATACACTTTATGGTAAACAGTTAATTTAAAAACCATTTATATTTCGTAATCGTGAAATAAAATTAATTTGTAAAAACATAAAACCGACAGGGATTCGAACACAGAACTTTTCCAATAATTATTTTAAAATATAAGTGAACGAACAAATATAGGCCTGGGTGTGCATCATGTCGGTCATCGACTGAATAATCCTGTTGATTTATATCAGTTACGCATTATACTTAATTGGTACCCAACTATTCATAAATCTACTTTGAATTGATTAGAAAAGTAAGCGCTAATCAAGGGAAAAAATTTTATTGTTAATACATTTTATATATATTTTCTTGACGGTATTTAATCTGTCACTATCCACGTGTAAGCAGTTTTACAAAGCGCTTCATAAACAGGTCTCATTATCTGTTATGACTTGACCTCTAAAGCTTATACAGAATTTCATAACTTTCCGACATTACCGTGTTTCCAGACTCCATTAATTTTATCAAAACTGATGTCACAATTATATTCCTCACTGTGCAAATTCAATGCAATTTTTAAGTGTTGTCACCCGTAAAATTACTTTCATTAACTTAATAAAATCACTGCTAGTTCTCTTGGCGGTGTTAAAACTAACTCCGGGACCACAGTTAGGTATTGCTTCAGAGGATGAGAATGTAGCGTGTAAAAATGCCATGCCTGACTGGGATTCGAACCCGGGACCTCCAGATGAAAGGCAAACAAAAGCGCTACCACTCGTGCCACGGCAAAATAGTAACTACTTCTAAAAATCAATCACACCATGCATCTCACAATTGGCGGGAGAATCAATGAAGTATTTGTTATTTCTCTTAGCGAATAGACAGCAGCGAAAAACTAAATTAATTAATCGCTTAACAATATCAATTGCACTTATTTATCGACCCATCAGGCTCTTGCCAGTAATCGGCAAGTTGTTTGAAAGGCTGGTTGTGAAACGGCTCTAGGAAAGCATTGAGGTGAACTGTTTTCTAAATCGAGGCCAGTATGGCTTCACGAAAAAGGTTGGTACCGAGGATTGCATCTTAGATGCTCTTGCCGAGGTGGAAAGCGCCGACTAAATATGTTTTGGCAATTTTTATAGACATAGAGGCAGTATTTCCTTCCTTATGTTGGAGTTCTGTCCTCTATGAGCTGGAGCACCGCAATGTTCTCGTAGCCTTGCAGGCCGTGGCTATTTGTCTAACCGTATAGCTCTGTTTAAGGGTGCGCACCTATTTGTGGAAAAATCCGTTACCAGGGGAAGCTCGCAGGGTACCGTACTCAGTCCCCTACAGTGGAACCTGGTATTTGACGGATTTCTGGGATTGACATTTCCAGAAGGGGTTACGGCCCAGGCTTTCGCCAATGACTGTCTCCTTTTAGTTCGTGGTAATTCACGACCACAGCTAGAAGACCGGGCGTAGGCGGCCTTGTCAACCGCAGAGGGCTGGATGGAAATTTAAAGATCTCCGTGCACAAGACGAAGTTTATGCTTCTCAAGAGCACAGACAAATTATCGTACAGTCGTAACCCCCATATTAAAGACTGTGTAATCAGCCGAGTTAGAGTTCATAAGTACCTAGGTGTTTTGTTTGATTAAAAGTTGCTGTTTAGCAACCGCATTATGGAAGTAACGGCGGACGCCGTCTCAGTGATGCACAAACTTAGGAGGATTGCTCGGAAGACTATGGGTTGTCGGGCCGTCAAATGTACATGGTGTACCGAGGTGTCTTCGAAAGCATGACCTCTTACGCGGCGCCCGTTTGGGTTGGATATGAATAGAGCACTTCTCCAAAATTTAACGAGTGCCCAGCGCAGAGCCTTAATTGTATGCGCTGATGTTTTTAAAACAACCTCCCTACGAGGCTACCACCGTATTGGGAAAGGCTCTCCCAATCGATTTAATGGTGAAAGTTCGGGCAGCTATGTAGCGATTGCAAAGAGGCCGAGGTATTTGGGATGCGGTTTCGAGCCGGGCCAATACCGGAACGGAACGGCGATCACAATGCATCGGATCTAAATTTCGTTCAGTTGACCATCTCATGCCTGCGAAAGAGGCTGCAGAGTCTCGCGATGTTAGCAGCTGTTTATGGGACACCACAACTAAAAGAAGTTCCCTGTATAAGTTTATACAGGATTTCGAGGGATGGTATGTCTCCAACTCGTTTTTAGGGGCAACGGGTGCCCGGCAACCACGTTAATTTGAACCAATATCTGTTTCGGTTCCGCCCGGCAGCTGATGAGTTGTGCGTCTGCGGCGAGGTCTAGTTAAATGAACACCTCAGGGGGGGTCAAAGACCAGGCCACCCTGGAATTTGAGGTCAAGGGGAAAATTGGCCACTCACAAGCGGCGAGAACCGCATTGTTGGACCGTGCGAGTTCCTAGATGCGGTTGCTTTGTTCAACCGGCATCTGTAGTTTGTTTAAGACTCTTAGCGCATTGCCGTGGGAAGCTAACCTTGAGTATGGCTGATCACTAGCCAATTATTATGGCTCCAAATGCTATAAAATGGTGGATAGGTTCTTGCTGACATTCAGTGATCTAGGCGTAGCAGCGAATTGCTGCCTAAACAAAATGAATTTTATTATGGATTTCATATATATTTTAAGTAGTTAAAGGAGTGCGCCTACCCATTTAGCAAATATATGACAAGTTGGGACACGTAAGCCGATGTTGTATGGCATCACACTTAGTCCGCTTATGCTGTTGGGTAAGCTATGTTAGAATACTGGTCGTTAAACTGTTCGAGGCTCAGTTGCCGTTTGTGGCACAGACATTTGGTCTTATGCTTTAGGGCGACCGAATGGGGTGGTGGCAAGAGAAATGCCAAGCAAACCAACTGCATTTACTTACTGGCTGCAATTCATGTAAGCACCTGATGAGGTTCCCGTTTGATGAAATATCTCATGTCAGTCTGACTACAAAAATGGCACCTAAGTGCTACTTAACCTAGTTATGACACTTCTTTAAACTCAGCAGAATAATGGCATAATCTTTGTCAGTAAGGGTCTAGATTCAATTCCTTGTCGTGATTGTTATTCCATAGGCCACACAACACTAAAAAAAATGAAGTAATAAAATAATTATTGTCATACCAAAGAAAGCAGGAAGTTAATTATAAGAAATTAAAAATATTAGTCTAATAATGCATATAAGGAAAATATCCACCATGAAAATTTACAGACAATGGAAAATTATTTGAAACTATTCTAGCTGAAGATCAGTACAACTTCAGAAATTCTGTCAGCACATTACAGGTTAGTTTTAAGTAAGCTTAACCTTTTGCACTCAAAAGGCCACTGTCAGTGGCCAACCGCATTCCCAAACAACTTGTAATATGTTCCATGTGCATAATTCTCTCAGGTCGTATGGCCACTGTGAGTGTCTCCCATATCGACCGCCAGCTGTCAATAGCTCAGAATTATTTTCTCGACTGTTAGCTGAAATGGAGACATTTACAGAAGAAATACGATGGTTTTTTAAACAAGCTCTTTTTTATCTACAATCTTACAATAAAAAAATAGTACTGTATAATGTTTAGGCCTCAGAAAAACATTATGTTAATATTATATGAATAAGAGTAAATACAAAATCAGAAATGGAATAATAATAGTTCTGGTTCATTGACAGAGTAAAATACAAATAATCAGTTTAGAATTACTTCATTATGAGGCCAAAGAAAAAAAATTATATTACGAATAACAATTTGAATAAAAAACAGAAAATTTATAAAACAAGTTTTTTTTAGTGTTTTATTCCTTGAGTCTTTTGGCTGTGTGGTACTGTTGAAAGCATTATCCAGTACACAATCCAGGTTGTGCAGTGAAGGTTTTACACATATATTTGGTACGTTTCCTTGCCTCACTAACACTTGTCACTGCATACAAAACCATCTTCCATTTTACCAGCTTCTAGCGACCAATGTAAAACAATATTTACACTGAAATAGTGTACAAATGTACGTTTGTAGAAATGGCCACTGTGAGTGAGCATGACATTGTCACGCTCACTTACAGTGGCCATGCAAGTGTTCACAGGAATTTGTACGGGCCACTCACAGTGGCCAAACAAGCTGGTAGGTACGCAACTGTGAAAAAATCCAAACCGGAAGAGAAAATGCTGGGGCCACTCACATTGGCCATACGACTCCTGAAACACTTTGTTAAAGGGACAAAACGAGTGCAAAGAGTTAAAAATAAAATGCATTATTTTATTTATAGATTTTCGAAGATATTTAATTGTATCAAATATTTAAAATTTTAAGTAAAATTGAACTGAAATAATGTAGAAAAAACATGAACATGTGATAAGAGTAAAAGACTGGGAAAAGCTAGTTGTAATTCATAAAAGAATAAGACAAACAATCTGCAGAGTTCTTTCAAATTTTTGTACACACGGAGTAAGGAAATGAAGTACAAATTTAAGAATGAAATAAAAATAAAAATTTGTAATATTTTTTTTTTTTTGTAGAAATCAAATAAACATATACAAGAAATAACACAAAGTATGCATTATCTGCTAATGGATAAATTTCATTACAAGAAAAATTCAGTCTGAAAACAATATGACTTAAAGAAAATAAAATGAAAGACAAAAGAGAATAATGAGAAATTAAATATTAAGAAGAGAAAATAACATAAATTTGGGTGAAAAATTTTGATACTTTTACTTTTCAACAAAAAACATATCAAATATTTTGGAAAAAGGCATAAATTCTTAAAATATCAAGTGAAGTGTGATGATAGTGAACAATGACAATAAGAAAGCTCAAAAGCAGAAGAATAAGGCTTTTAAGCCATAAAATACAGGGGGATACTGAATATTAGGTGGTTTTGTAACAATTAAAATGAATAAAGTAAGAGAAAATATGACAAATTCATAAATATGACGCCTGCTTTCTGTTCAACCTCCACAACCACCATCAGGTATTACTACAGAAGATATGTATGAATGTAAGTGAAGTGCATGCAGCCTTGTACAGTCTTGAGGTTGACCATTCCTGAGATGTATAGTTAATTGAAATCCAACCACCAAAGGAGACTGGTATCAACAATCTAGTATTCAAATTCGTGTAAAAGTAAACTACTATGATTTGAACCTTATAACTTTCAACTTCGAAACAGCATATTTGCGAGATCACCCCTAGACCAACCCAGTGGGTTATGTAATAACATCTAACTTCTATTAACCTACAAAAGAAGGCTTTAGAGAATAAAAACTGTTAAAGAAGACAAAATACACAAAGATTTTTTTTTTGTTACAGAACAAACATATGGATTTTCATTCTGTGAATGTATGGTATAACAGTTGTACATTTACAGTAAAATGAATATGACAGTAGCTAAAACCCACCATGAAAGAATGATCAAATTAATATTAAGAATGACATTAACATTAGTCAGTCACATTTCAATTCTTACATTGCATACCTTCTAACAGAATATAATGGAAAGACAACTGCCCATTATTTTACATACTAAAATTAATCATTGAACAATCTTGCTTTGAAATTAATGATTCATCAAATTACTTTACCAAACCTTAATTCTAATAACAAACAATTCATTTTTTCAGCAATGAAATCAATACTGTACCCAAATTTTCATTGTTTTAAAAATGCTTCCACTACACAAATTCAAGTGAACAACAAATAGTGATAAGTTCTCTAAAAACAGAAAACTAAAGCATTCCCCACCTAAATTTCAATCATTATTTCTTGTGTAAGTTGAGAGTATGGACAAACATTATACAACACAATCAACTCTGCACTTCCATTAAAGCAGCAATCATGGATAATGTAAATGAAAGGAATAGAGTGGAATAAGAGTAAAAAAGAGTTGAAATAAATAGAGTGGCTATCAACTCAGCAGTTACTCACCTATAATATATTACTTGTTTTACAGTAAACTTTGCATTTCCAATAATTTTTTTTTACACTGCATTATACTAAATATTAACTACTAAATTTAGGCTGAATTGGTAAATGTCCCAGAATCTAGCCAAAAATCAAATCTGGGAGGTTCAGTATAACAAACAAGTATGCAAATACTTATCACAGAGGTTTAAGAGGATTATCATTTCAAAATTATGTAAACTTATAATGGATAATTAAATTAGTTTTTCCAGGTTGATGTTTATTTTCATTACTGAAACAGGTTCCTTTGAAATGTTTTCCTTGCCTGTAAATATTTCTTAGGATCACACACAACTTTTCATACTGCGCTAGCATAATAATGTAAATAATCTAGCAGTACAAACAAAAAACTCTACACTACATTCATCAAAAAAGAATGCCAAGCCTGAAATTTGGCACCATTGGGGTGTATCAAAGGGATTTTCAGTTAGTAAAATTATTTGGAAGAACATACACAAAGTTTCAACCTGATCATTTTATTTCTGTGTTTGGCGTTAATTTAAACTGAGAAAGTCAAGTGATTTCTATAAAATGGGGGAGAGTTTCATGTGTTGATTAAACATTTTTTCAAGAAAAATAAGTATTATGGTGAATTTGCACCTTCTATTAGAATAATTAAAAGTAGTTTAAAAATTTTTGAAGTGGTTATATGAACACAAATGACGTCAAACGTTCTAGAAAATGATTAATAAAATTCATGATACGGTGCTGGATGATAGAAGAGTGAGGGTGTGTGAAATTGCTAGTGTTGTGGG
The DNA here is from genome assembly GCF_047948215.1 of Lycorma delicatula. Lineage (NCBI taxonomy): Eukaryota > Metazoa > Arthropoda > Insecta > Hemiptera > Fulgoridae > Lycorma > Lycorma delicatula. Next base: position 98,751,116 of record NC_134464.1, on the reverse strand, counting down.
CATCTCAGCTGTCCAGAAAATGGGTATCACGACTGTTCACAATTAAGCGAAAACTAGTTGCCAGGTATTTCATGAGTGGTTTGCAGGTTTTACAGCAAAATCAACAGGATTTTAGTGTTGTTTTGAAACAAAACTGTAGATGAAACATGGATACACCACTACACGCCTGAGGCCAAGGAACAATCCATACAATGGATTCCCAACAGGGAGTCTGCACCAAAGAAAGCAAAGGTTGTTCATTCGGATAATAAGATTATAGCTACTGTCTTTTGGGATTTGCTACGGATAATCCTTATTAGCTATTTAGAAAAAGGTTCAGTGATTACAGGAAAATAGATGATTACTATGCATCATTACTATACAGTTTGAAAATCGAGTTGCAAGAAAAATGTCCACAATTGGCCCATAAAATAATTCCTCTTCTATCACGATAATGTAACTGCTCACTCCTCTGCAGTGGTGGCCACAAAATTGATAGAGTTAGGGTTTAAACTAATTCTGCATGCCCCTTATCTCTAGATTTGGCTTCTTCAGACAAGTATTTGTCCCCCAACATGAAAAAATGACTGGCAGGAAGATTTTATTCAGATAAGGAGGCGATGAGGAAACAAATCCCTACTTTCCAGAGTTAAAACAATCCTACTAGTTAGAAGAAATTAACAAACAATCTTAAAAGGAGACTACATTGAGAAATAAAAAAAGTTTATTTCAAAAATCAAGCAGTTTTTATCTTAGCATGGACTTTTCAGATCACCCTCATAGAGCAGCAATATTAGTTTCTAATTATTATAAAGCTGCTCCAATTTACTATATTATACATTATAAATACAACTTCATGAAAACACACATAACTGGAGAAATATAAAAACTGTATGGTATTTACAATTCTTGCCTAACAGATGGGCAAGAGTTCCATCCAATTTAATCAAAATCGTAGTATTCTCCACAATTTTCCACATCATTGTAAATTGAAATTATAAAACTCTTAACACAGCATAATTATAGAAAAACTACAGCACAAAAAAAATTCTTATTTTTACTAACTACAACCCCAGAGAGTAATGTTTTAAAAAATGGCTGCCACACTGAAACTAAATAAATATTGGGCAATGTTTTTAAATACTAAAGTGACCAATAAAACATGATTCTTTTACATAAAATTAAATTTTTATAAAATATCTAAGAAAATTTCTGGCTTGTGGAGTAGTAGCAGATTTCCTTAAAGTCCATAGCCTTTCATTCTGCAGGTCCTAAATTCAAATCTAAACATGCATGGAATTTTCATACGTTAAAAAAATTCCACTCCATATTCTCACAAACAAGCTTCAAATTTATTAATGGATTAATTATAAAAACAAAGTAATACAAATTTTAAATAGCACTCTTCTTGGAAATAAAGATAAAAAGTTGTTTTTTTAATGCATAAAATTTCCATTATCTATAAATTTCCTTCAAAAAAATTTTTATTAGAAATTGTATGAAAAAAATTATACTAAAGGTATAAGGTATAAGGCAAATGTATAAGTTACATCTTAGCATAATGTAAAGCTCAGTTTTTTAAGCTATTAACATTTTTCTTTCACGATACATGCTACAATTTTTACTTCTAAAAATCTTATTACAATTTATGCAGCTCATGCAATTTCATAAATTTAATTGATAGAATGGAAAACAAAGAAAAAAAACAGGACTAACATTTTATTATAAATAATAAAATTAAATGCTGCCCTATTATACTATTCACATGATCAGTAACTTCTAAAATAACAATAAAATTCTGTACTATTGTGATTGCTATAAACCTATTTTAATTGCACAGTTATTAAACTGCGGTGTACAATAATTTTAAATAATATACCCTCGTTGTTAATAAAAACTGTTAATAATTTTATAAATGATAAAAGCAGTTTTAACAACCAAAAACAAACAAAAATTAACTATTCAAAATAACAAAACGTCAATTAGTTTCTGATGTTAGAAAAATTTCTGAGCACTTTTTTTTTAACTCATAATTTATGAATGAAAGACAAAAATTGTCAACAGCAAATTTTTTTTCATGTACCTGTGCAGTGAAGGAAACAAACTGTAACTATAATTTGTGACAAGTTTATTTTGGTGTATATTTTCAACAAAATACCCAGTCACATCAACTTGCATACAAAAGTAGGATATTATACTGGAAGAATTAAAAGTGGAATTAATCGGGGCAGTAGAAGTAATGAAGAAGAATAATAGCAAGTAAAATTCAGAAGGTGAAAGTACAGAGAAATTAAAGGAGATTGCGATGATTAAGGTTACCAATGGACAGAGATGGTTGAAATAAGACAAGATTAACAGATAGCAGATAAGAATTAAGGATGGAAACAGTGACCCCATATAAAAATAAGGCAAAGATAAAATAAGCAGTTGCATAATAGCAACACAACTGTTTAGTTTTAAAAATTTTAAACTAGTAATCGTGTTAAGTTTCGTTTTCTCAATTCTAAAATGATTCACAATAAAAATATAATGATTTGTGTCCTATATGAACAATTTATAACTACATGAATAGAGAGAATAGCTATTTTCACTGTAAACAGATATGAAATTTGTTTAAGAATTACCCTGAATGTTTTATTCTTCAGAAACACTGGAATCACAAAAAAGGGCTTGGCACAGTGCTGTAGTTAAAAGTGCTAAGGTTCAAGTCCTTGTAAAGGAGTTTGCTTTCATATGGATTTGAATGCAAAAAAGTAATAAAATTCTTAAAAATGTAGTTAAATCTTAAAAAAAAAAATATAAAATTCTAAAACAAAAACTAACTACATTCGCAGTACTCCAGGACAATTTTTAGAGTGTATATCAAGACTGCTCCAGTCTCTTATAATCTTGTGAATGATTATACACTGTTATTTGAAACTCAAATACAAAATGTTTTCTACACCACTACAGTTAAATAAACTTGAAAGTAAAAATAAAAAGCACCAAGCTACGCATGTTCTGCGTCACAGGATATCTCCCTGCTGCTCTTATACTATAAGACCACATCTACTAAAAGCACTAAATGGAAAGCTCATTATTTTGAGCAAAGCGTACCGGGATTAAGCCGTGGCAACCGGTCAGAACGATCTTTATTCTGATCAATACTGTGTATCAACCCTATCATAAGTCTCCCAATCACTACAGTCCAGCAGCTATTATAAATGTACCCACGTGCTCAGAGTAGAGCACCAACTAGATAAATCTGGACATTATAAGAAACAATAAATGATGGGCCAGATGAGCTCATCACTACCAATCTCTTTAGAGATTCTTGAAGAATTCGAGTTTGACCCCAGGCTAACCCAGCCACTGCTGTCAACTTTCGTAGTTTACAAATCATTTTCACAAGCAACCTCTTTCACCAACCATTGCCAACCAGTATTTTCAGCATTCAGTTTATATAAAGCCTCTAACACAGCCACCAACAATCAACGGCTCTAAATGAAATTAGGAGCAATGATGAAAAACAATCCAGAAAAATCATTCTAATTGACTCGCCATAAAACCAACTTGCCCATGGTATTTTTTTTTTTTTTTTAAAACACCACAGGTATCTGCATAACATACCTGTTAGATGTCCATATTTTTCATTCTAATATACTGGGAAAAAAATAACGCATACATTATACAAAATACTTGAAAAGCTAAATATTAATGGCAAAGTGGCATGAGTTGGTTTCTACATGCTATTCAATGCTGATAGTCGCCCAGGGCTACAAACACAAATTTCAAAATTTCCCTAAATCACCTATACTATGCTTCAACCAAAGCTGATATCTAATCACAATTTAGATAACAGTGTGGTTGTAAACCTGATCAGCAGATTAAGTTGTCTTCCCACCTCTCTTTACTACTTAATATACTTTTAAGTAGCCTCTGTGTAAGTGCATCATAATTCCTTACACCTTTCATCTTATTTATAAATTATTGTATTAGTGTTATGTGTATGAAGAATTTCTTTTTTAATCGATTAGTGTAATAATTAACACCAAAATTAAAATTATTCAAGAAGCAGGAGAAACGAGGTGCTTTTACTTAAATATTTGTAAGTTGAAGAATATATGAGATTTAAAGTAGGAAAATACAATTTATAACTTATGTAGTTTTATAATAGAGGATATCAATTTAAAGGGTGCAAGTTGCCCCACAAATGTAGTATCTAATAGTTAATTTTAGACAATTAATTTTACTAAAATAAGAATTTTATTTTTATTAAACATTTCATATGATACAACCTATATTTATGGCATTACATTAGTCAATATATATCATATGATTATGAATACATTGTGTTCATTAATCTTCAAACAAAACAATATTCATTGCCGTAAACTAAAATGGCTGTTCAATTCGTTGTGAATTCTAACCAACCTTTAATTTGGATTTTAAAAAATCAACTTGACATTATGCAGTATCACATAAATATGGAATATACAACTTAGTAATAAATGTTATGTTCCCATATACATCCATTATAAATATTCTATTTACAAATGTTAAAAAACAATAGTAAACATTTACATTAAAAAAATTGCAGTTTTCTTGATACAGTTAATTAAAATAACAATAACAAACACATAGAAGCATTTCTTCGTTTTTTTATTATAACCTGGAAGAAGGAAGACATTATACACAGTAACAGATAACTATCTGTAATATACTAATAAAAAAAAAATTACAATATTAAATCTAAAACCTAGTTTATAGAACACATAGCAAGTATAAATCATTCATAATTAACATCATAACTGATATTTCTTTAATTCAAAATACTGATTATTATCACTGAAAAAAATTGTGCATAACTGAATTACACAAAATGTTCAAAACTTCTATCATTACCATTTGTTATTTTTAAGTTAACTTTAGATTAAAATCAATTACATAAAAAGATTTCTGTAAATATAATTTATGCAATTTTTGCATATAGTAAAAACCTTTAAAAATTAAATTATGCACTATTTCACAAGCAATTACCTAAAAATTACAGATAACAGAAAAGGATCAACAAAAATTGATAATACTCTTTATATGTTTACAGTCATCAATCCAGTTTTGTATACGATACAGAACAGCAGGTGTTGGTAGCAGAGTAACACTTAACATTCCAACTGTCACAGTGCAAGCTTGAATTATAATGTTCATATGATATTAAAGGCAGTTAATATTAAGCATAAAAAAATCCATATTTTAATAACCCAAATGTAAAAAAATAAACAAAACACAAATTAAGAGCAACTTTAGAAAATGTAGTGTATAATATGGATGTTTACATTCATAAAACAAGAGATGTTTCTGGAAATTGAATAAAAGAGAGCTTGGTCAGTTTAGCAACCACAATGACAAGCAAATACACACATCACGGCTACTGTGAATCCAGATACCAACAGGGATTAAAGTAAAGAAAAATAAAAATTCCTTTACATTCTAAGCAGAGAATGATTTATATAACAACCAGGTACTATACATTTTGTAATAGCACATTCAGAATTTAGTGATTGTCTCAAAATTGCATTTTTGATTTGTATAAAAAAATAAAACCGAGATTATACTTTTGATTTCTTACAACTGTCCTCTGTTCATATAAAAATTATTTCAAGGTTTATTACCACATCATCAACTTAATGTTGCTTTATTTAAATAAGTTTTGTCGCTTTATAAAAGTACATCGTAATAGGCAAATAGGTGAATAAGACTACACCAATTTTCTCTACCATTACTCCTCAAAATCTTTCCCTACCTGTATTTATTTAAGTCTTCCTAAAATCTACCCGTCTTTTTCTAGTTCTTACTCTCAGCCTTTGGCCAATTATTTTTAGATTAAAGATTCTTTTGTTATTCTTTCTTTTTTAGATAGTTTGTGTCCAAACCATTTTAGTTTTCCCTGTTAAATTCATCCTAGATCTCACATTCAACGTCTTCTCATCCTTCCCAACATACTTCATCTCAATCACCTGTATTTCTAATCTTACAGTCACCCAAGACTGAACTACACATTAGAATAAAATTACATAATGTTGTTCATTTAAATTTTATTAGCAATTCATATATTAAACACTTTCATACAACCCCTTACACCATATACTTTTAAAAATTTAACGATCCAGTGCTTATGCTTATAATTGTAGATAACCTCTTTCATTCTCATTATTCCCTACCGCTATGGTTTGATTTTCTCTAAGCTTATTTGCATCCATTAATTTCCTCTGTAGTAAGGCAATTCTGGATTTTTATTACATCCAACACCTCTTTCCTTCTTAGTCCAGCCCAAACTTTCCCTTACACAAATATATCTTGCAATTACCAGCCATGCTTTCATACAGCCCAAATTGTCTTGCTGTTAAAAAACAAATGATTCTATATTTGAAATGCGCCTATGCCCAGTTCACTTCTGCTTTATAAATGTTGCGTACTGATGACTAGGTATTACATAGAACAAATTGATTTTTTTTTCTTTTTTACCTCCAGAACCACCGTTAGGTATTGCTTGAGGATGAGAAAGAACAATAAGTAGCGTATGAAAATGCCATGCCTGACCGAGATTCAAACCTAGGACCTCCGGATGAAAGGCCAAGACACTACCAACAACATACTGATTAAAACTAAACTTTGCCATTTAGATCAGCATTGCCAATTCAATATAACAAAATTCTTTTCAACCAAATACAGTTAAAAGTTTATGCAATACAGCCATCAACATACAAGTCATAAAATCGGAGTGTGTGTATTCAGGACACATTTTAAATTCACAATATTCAGTTGCCAAATTTTAAGAAAATGAAGATATAAACTATACAAAACCAGTCATGATCGCTAAGTACATATATGCAAATAATTATCATCATTAATCGTTCTGAATTGTACAATTATGAAATTAAATGAAATGCAAGATGAATTCAAAAAATAATAGAATTCCACAGCTTCATTATCATATTGATTATTAATAGACGCTCTTAAAAACCACAACTTATTAGTTCAAATATACTTATTTCATTATAAATTAATTACAATTTTGAATGTGAACACCTATCTCCTTTCCTCTGCATATGTACATGAAAATATTAATCTCTAGATATAGCTGTTTTGCTTATGTTACGTTGAATCATCATCTTATCAATTTAAATTTACTTATGAATAAATACATCATTTAAGCATGCATACACGCATATGTTCATTTTACAATGAACAAAGTTTAACAGAGAAAATCAATTTAAAGAAACAACACAAAAATCAATGAGCAGTATTGTGTGTTAACGGCAAAGTACATGTATTTTTATAAACCTTCAGAAAGTGCTTCTTTTTACAGTCTTCAAAATTTGAACATTTATGCTAAATGAAGCAAGATTCTCATAAAACAATAGAAGATATACAGTTAGATAAGACATTTTCAACATAAAAATTAATAACAGAAAATGACCGTAAATTAAAAAAATATTTAAAAAACCAACATCTTATGGAAGGATGAAAATCAATATAAGTTATGAGAGTATTGGGTTAATCAAGTAAACAGATATTTACAAAACTAGATTTCATTCTCTTTATACATATACAAAACTGTTAGTAAAATGGAAGAAATAAGAACATAAGACATCACAAATTATACAATAAGCAATTAAAAAATAACACTCTAAGAACGCCATTCTTCAAAATATCATCAAGGTTTTGGGTTAGTATCTTGATATAAAAAAATCTAGGGTTACCCATTCAATAAAACAAGTTAACAGTAATTATCCTAGTTAAAAAGTATTGAACATGTATGAAGCACAACTTATATATTACAATAAAATTTTTAATTTTTTAATAATTTGTTATACCAAATAAATAAAGAAAACTAATAAATAAATAAAATAATTCTTTATAGAGGTGAAAAATTACAGTGAAAATCAATTATACTTTACACACATGTTGAAAAGTATATTAATACTCTCATTACAACACTCATGGATTCAAAACTATTTTAATTCTAATTTAATAATTGTTTGTTAGTTGAATCACATCTCTAAGTTTTCTAAACAACCGGTATTTAATAAAAGTTTTTTAAATAACCAGTTTTTAATAAAACGAAATAAATGTAACATTTATTTTAATTCTACAAGTTGGATGCTACTTTACAGAGCTGGAAATACATTAAGTTTGAACAGCACTAGAAAAAACCAAGATGACACCTTCACCACCATTCCTAAAAATTAATAGATTCATATTGTTTGCAAATATCATTCTAGTGGAAACTACCTAAAACTCACCAACTCACCAGCTCAGGTCAGTTAAGCTTTCCTTTACAAAGGTTATTCACAAGGTATTAATTTTACTTAATGGTTAATAAATTTTTTTTTATACCTCATTCAATTTACACTTTCTCTACATAAAAATTAACATATAGAAAGAAGATTAAATAAATTCATTTAAGAAAAGTAATTCTATTATTTGAAAACATTTCTATCTTCATTTTGAAATAAATAATTACTTCACAAAGTTTGGCTTACAGTTTTCAAACACTTATTATACATACAATCTTTTCAAAAATTTCCAGGACTGAGGTAATTAAAAAAAAAAAAAAGAAAAGATTTTTAATAAAACAAAAAAAATATTTTTTCATAATTTAATTTGTATATGATCTACCTTAAAGCAATAACATTTAGATCTTTTATAAAGGTCATCAAAAGCCCTAAAAAAGTCTTCTTTTGGAATCGCCTTTAGGATGATTGTAACATTTTTTTACGGGTTTAACAACTAGCAACATTCCCTCTTCATGGATATCTTGGTTGTAGGCAATAGAAAGTACTTCATTTGGCTAAAAACAGCCTACAATGATGGCTGTGTGAACTGGCAAATGTCATGAAGCAGGAACCAATCCTTGGTTTTATGAAAATTCTAAACACTACAAATTCTGATGAAAGATTTCAAGGTATCTTGGTAGACAGCAGCAGTAATTCATGCACAGTAGACATTACTCAGTAATTAATGCAAATGTTTTCATTGCTACAGTTGGTTACCAGCCCCCCTCTTTCATTGTTTTCTATTGTTTTTTATCATCATGAAAATAAGAAAACCACTTGAACACTACGTGCTTGTTTTAGAAGAAGTTACTGTAACATTTTAGTTACAGTAACTTCTCGAGTTATGACCCCCTCGACTTAAAAAAATAAAAAAAATTTAAAAATGTATCAATTTTTTATAGTTTTCGTCTAATATAAAAATACATATATTTTTGAAAATCAAGTCTAAAAACAGTTTATAATTTTCTTTTTCTTCACAGTTTATAATTCTTAATAAATATTTGTTAAATAGGATTGAGACCAAAATTATTGAAATAGTTTGAAATAAGCGGCATTGGTGACGCACTCACTTTCTTCTGATTGGTGGTGCTAGTGAATTCTAGCGTATTCATGCAATCAATTGCATCATCTTTAGTTTTGTTGTGCAGTTAGTTGCCCTTCATATGTGCTTGCGTAAGGTGGATAATTGTTTTGTTATAAGCGTTTACTTAGTAAATACGTAAATAAGTACTTAATAAGTGTCTAGTTATAAGTAATTTTCATAGTGTAAATTGAAAATTTTTCTTACTTTTGTGATATTTTAGTCCCAAAATGGCTGGTAAACAATGAAAGAAAAAGAAAATAGATTTAGAGATGAAAATAAAATTAATAAAACAGCATGAGCGTGGCAAAATAGTGTCAAACTTGCCACATTAACATAAATTGTCGCATTTAACCATTTCAACAATAATAAAGGACAAAGAATGAATTCGTGAAGCAGTAAAATCAACAATCATCACAAAAAAACAAAATTATCCCAAACATGAAATGGAAAAATGTTTAAAGACTTGGATGGAAGATTTATTACAAAAGAATGTCCTACTAAGTCTTATGACTCTCTAAACTAAAAAGTGTAGCCTTTCCAAAGATTTAAAGAAGGAGGGTGACAACTATGACCAAAATTTCAATGCAAGCTCCAGCTGATTTGAAAGGTTTAAAGAACGTGAAAACTTCTATAATGTGAAGATTTGTGGAGAGGCAGCAAGTGCAGAATCGAAAGCTGCCAAAATCTTCAAGGACAATTATGAAGCAATGCTTGAAGAAGGAAATTATAGTATGCAGGAACAAATTTTTAATGTAGATAAATCCATCTTATATTGGAAAAAATTCTCGATCAGACATACATTCAAATAGAAGCTAAATGCATGCCCAGTTTTAAAGCATTTAAAGATGGTGCTACCCTTTTGTTGGGTGGAAATGTCGCTGGTTATTAACTGAAGCCATTTATAACATTCCCAAAACCCAAGAGCCTTCAAGGGAATCAGTAAGGACACATTACCACTTCATTATCATGCCAATAAGACATGGATGACAAATGCCTTTTTGAAGACTGGTTTAACAACTGCTTCATTGCAGAAGTAAAGAAATATTGTGATAAAAAAAATTGCTTTTAAAATTGTATTGCTTCTTGACAATACTCCAGATCCCCCTCCACACTTAGGAGAGTTCCATCCAAACATAAACGTGGTTTTACCGCACAAACATACTACAGCCGATGGATGAAGGATGAACTTCAAAGTGCATGATTTAAGAATCACTTTTGCCCAAGCAACTGCGGGAACTGAGCAAGATCAGATATTGAGAGAATTTTGGAAAAATTATAAATTATTTTCATGCAATAAAGAATATATCAGGATGGTCCAATGTAAAATCAAAATGTATTAACGGCATATGGAAAAACTATTAAAAAGGTTTAATAACAATACGAACTTTAGTAGAGAAGAGGAAACACAATCTGCTCAACAATTAAATCTGAAAGTTAATAATGAAGATGTAAATCAACTTTTGGAAAATAATGTGGAGGAACTCACAAATTAAGACCCGATTCAGACTGAGGAACAACAAGTTGCAGATAAAAATGTAATGGAGCTAAAAGAACTGAATGAACATGAAGAACCGTCCAAAAAAATTTGTACTGAAAGAAATGGCATCAGCTTTTAGCAAAATCAATGAGGCAATTAAGGAATTTGAAAATATGGACTCTGACTATAGATTTTCAAAGGTACACGCAACAGGTGATGCATTGTACCTTCAAATCATCTGTGCTATCAGTAGCACAAATGATGGCGATAATTTAGAATAATGAATCAGAAATAGAGGCTATTAATTTTGATGTACATATGTCTAATATAATTATATTATTTATTTTTAAATGAAATCTGACTTGTCTGAGGTTGCAGAACCGAACCCCATCGTAAATCGAGAAGAACTGTATTACTATAAGTAATATAAAACTACTTTTTTTTTCATTTGTCCACCTTGGAGCCAAACTTGCTTTGTTGATGTAAACATATCCCCAAGCAAGATTCAGGAGGAGTTCTTCACTCCTACAATTCTTCCATCATCTTTGTCTGAAAAATCTTAATCAACATCATAGACACTGTGCGCCACAAGATTGCTCAGTCTGTAGTAGACTAGTCCCAATGATATTCTCTCAGGTGAGCACAACGAATACTCTAAAACACGCTTCCCTATGATGCAAGAACTGATCACATATGAACACGGTGTTCTGCAATATTCTCCTCCCAATAATTGCAATCCACGAAAGGTCTCAACGTCCGCACACACAGGTATGCTTTAAAACCTCCATGACTGGTAAGGAACTGGGCCAGCTGATTCCTCAGTTCCTCATGTTTGGGAATCTATCTGAAGGTCCATCTTCCCTTTTGTTGACCAATCCCATATATAACTACTCCTTAGCAAATTTCTTCTACATATTTCATCAGCAATAAGTGATGAAGGTTCAACTTTTAACCTTTCCATTGATATTGAGAAAAAACCGATTAAAGAATTGCTGTTTCTCAAAAATGTTATCAATATTGAAAGGGTTACCTAGTAAATTTTAAATCACCTGTGGTCAGCTCTTTTAGAATACAATTGCCAGACTTTCTTGTCAGGTTACATATTAATAAAATTTCTGTTTTTTATGCTCAGTACAGGCCCTTAGAAGTTTTAAATAACATAAAAATATATACAGCTAGTAATTTTTAAGTAAACTAATAAATTAATATGTTAATATAAAAAATGTTTACATAACATCTGATAATGTATTTAAACAAATGAAGACTGTTAAAAAAATAATATACTGTGTATAAATAATCATATCATAAGTTAATTTTACCCAAAAATGGTTTTCTTCATTGTTACTTTGAATGCAACAGGTTTTTTTTAAGCAAAGTATACACATGGAAGACATTGTCATAAGAAATTCACGATGCGAGAAGCTAGAAAATTCATGCTTAATGTATCACCATATTGCAAGCTATAACTGGGAAATAAAATAATTGAAAATAATCTAAGGATCTTTGAGAAATTGGACATAATATTATTATTAACAGAGTCACTGCCTATCTTTTCTTAACTTTTTTTGTTTCACTTTTTATAGCTGTATACTCAAGAATCACAATTCCAAAGTAACATACTTCTCACCAATGGTGAGTACACATTCGTTACAGACCGAAAAATTCACCTAAATGAAAAACAATGCAAGTCTTAATGGTTCTCAATTGTTACAACAGCAATAATTTAAGTTATAATAAAATTTAGATTAAGAGATGCAGGCTTACAGTATAATATGTACATTGTAAATTATTCTTAAACAGAGAACTAAAGAAACAAGATAAATGTTGGATACTTACTTTGATGGATATTTATTCCTTGAACGAAGAGCAGGTATTACTCAAATTCATTATACTGTCCACAAAATGATGCACGATTTTTTTTTAAATTAAAATTTTTACAATAAAATCTGATTTTATAAAATTTTTTTACAACATGGAATTCAATAAATATTCTACATAAATATGTACTGCATTTTTTCCCATGATAAGCGATGAAAATTATTTTAAAATTTACAAATGCAATATAAATTTTATAAAACAATATTTTTAATAACTACTAAAAATATTTTTCAGAAGCTGTAATGACAAATTTCAGTGATCTTTTTTACAGTTTTGTTTAATTTTATCACTTAGTAGTTTTAAAAAACAAATATCTAGTTTATTCATATTTAATTACACTTCCATGTTCCTGAACATTTTATGTAAACAAATAAATAATAAGAGTTAAATACAGAAATGGTAAATCCAAGTGACTTCTCAAGCTAGTTATGTAACGAACTTTCATTGTAAACAATAAATCATTAATATTATCAACAAATTTTAATCCAACCAAACCAATAAAAATAATTCTAATAAAATGTAAAAACATTTCTACGTACCTATTTTTTCTAAACATGAAAGAAAATTAATTTGATATTAAATTTAAAATAATCAAGTATCTAGATAAAAGTTAAAATAAATAAAAATTGGTCATCTAATCAGAAAATTTAATAAATATTCTAACATAAATTACTTTACCGTTTTTGAAACTTGAAACTGTTATACATTTATACAAATATACACACAAATTGTACTTTAATATAAAACTTAAACATTATTTAATATAAAACTTATACTCTCGCATTCATAAATAAGTATCACAACACACGTGCATGCCCACACACACACACACACACACACACATATATATATATATATATATATATATATATATATATATATATATATATATATATATATATATATATATATATATATATATATTACAGAGAGAGGGGGGAGTTGTGAGGAAGATACATACACACACACACACTCACACACACGCACGCATGCACGCACACACACACACGCACACACACACACACACACACACACACACACACACACACACACACACACACACACGTTTAAAACACATAGCAGCTGTCTCCACTCACTTTGACTATGAGATAATTCTCCAAATATTATAAACATCAGATAAGGTAAGCACTGGTTAACCAAGAAAAAGTCAAGATGTGTAACTACTGCAAAAACTAAGATAAAGGTTTTGTGATTCAACAATAATAACAGAAATACAGTATATTATCAATAGAATGAAACATGACATTGTGAAAATGTGAAGTACTCTTTACTGTAGAACAGTCCAGCAGCATAGCTTTAACCTGTTGTATTCAATCACTTGGATTAAAAATTATTAATTCTGATTTTGTCAAAATAAATTTTTCTATGTTTTACTCTTAATGGAAAAATCATATTAGTCAAGATTTATGTGATTTTATAATTAATATAAGCAAATAAAATGAGGAGTTAACATTCAAAAAGTGTTTAGTCACAAAAAATGTAATATTGAGTTGTTGGTACCATTGAATTCACATATGTTATATAAATGCATTTTATCTTACCTCTTATGTTTTAAATGTAAGAGGAAAGATAGAAAGAACTCTTATGTTTTGTCCACTACCTACTTTGGTTCTAACTGTTTTGTCCATCTAGCGACAGAGAGCGAATCAGGTAGGAAATCATACATGCGCAGTCAGTGTCTACGTAAGTGTAGTTAACAGTTTATAAGTTGTACTTGTTTTAAACATGCTATGAAGTAATCTATTATTTTTTTGAAGTATTATTTTCATTCTTTAAGTTTCTAATATTTTTGTAATGGATGAAGTAGATGGAAGTGTCATTGTTGGGTCATATAATACAGGAAGTAGTAAAAGGAAAGTATCTGGAGGTAAATGAGAGTCAAAGCAAGGTATGTAGCACCAAAAAAAGCTCTAAGTTTCAGTCTTGCAAACACTAAAAAAGGTTTTCTTGTTCAACGATACGACAAAATGATGTAAAAATTTCAGGGAGAATTTTAAAAAAATATCCAATAAAGTATGACAAGACAATATTATTAGTTCCCTGGTAAAACTATGCCAGTAAAACGGCATAGGTCTAGACCAGATACTTTAAACAAAAAACTGAAACCAGGCGATGAACATGATAATAATGAATGATGATAGAATAACTGTTTATAAAGTTTTTTCTTCAAATAATAGACATTTGTCACACTTTGCTAACGAACATAACTAAAAAGAAACATACTGGCCAGGCAATTAAGGAACAACAGCGAGGAGACCAAAAAAGCAAAAAGAATGTCACAAAAAAGATAAGGTGAGGGAATTTATTGTAAATTTAACAAATTTATTGAAAATTTAACAAGTTCACTGCCGTGACAAAAATAATCAAAACTTCCAAAAAACAAAAATGAGAGACAAATTCATCAGGGAAGTGTATTTGGTGCCGAGAGATGAAATTGTCTGTCTAGTCAAGAAAATTGAATAAAATCATGCGAAGTGCAAGAGATATTTCAGTATCTCTTGATCAATGTTATTTGATGTGCCATGTAACTAAGAAAAAGTTGTAGAATTTGAAAATATTCTTAGCAATTTTGTAGCGATAATTTTGATAAAGTTATACGCCATCAAATTTTTATAATATTTCTTTCAGGACTATATTCTGTGCAATATCTGTTTTTCAATTTTTATGGCTAAAACCTAATGACAATTTAGGTTTGAGCAGTTGGAAAAAAACTTTTGGCTTGATTAACATCAGATTTCTTGTCTTCCTGCTTAACATATACTATAAAGTGTAAACAAAATAAACTTAGAACACACAATCTCTTTTGTACTTCAAGAGTAATGTTTTTAAACTGAATTCTAAGAAAAAAATAGCTCAGGCCCACTTACTATCTCGTGTTATTTTAGAACTACTGTATATCACTCTTAGTTTTTTAGATAATACTTTTAATTGTATTTGTAAATTTTGGGTTTGTTATGGATGAAAAACCTAATAACTTTATTCGAACGTAACTGATACCTTCACTGTATAATTTTTTAAAGTATTTTTACTTTTTTAATAAATTATTAAAATTGTTTCCATTTATTTACCGTAAGTCCTATTACAATAAAAAAAAAGTTGTGCTGGATAAAATCACTTAAGTCATTAATTTTCTTGTGTCATATCACTTAAGTCAATTTTCTAAAAGAGAAAATCGACTGAACAAAATTTAATTCAACTGGTGGATGTATATTAGCCAAATAAGTTATTTAAAAACCCTAGTTGGCTTTCAAAGGTTCGAAAATGTTTATGAAAGAGAAAAATGTTCCTCCTGTAAAACTAAATTTTTTTACCTTTTACTTTTAAATGCTTTTACCTTCCATCCAATGAATAAAAATTGTATTTATTAATTTTTTTAAAATAATAACATTTTAATATAGTAGGCCTATTATTTTATATCAATGCAAAAGCTGTATAATTAAAAAAAATTAATTTAATTTAATGAATTCTCTCTAAACTACCCAACCAGTTTTTTCCTTTAATAATTTTAAAAAGGTTCCATAATTATTTTCCTATGGTTTTTTGTTTGTTTTTATAATATAAAATTGTAATAATAAATAAATGAATAACGATCGAAAAAACAATAATGAATATATAAAAAATTTATAACAAATTATTTTAAAAAAATTAACAGATTTTCAATTCAGTATTGACAATGATTTTTTTTTTGTTTACAGTAATTTAATAAAAAGGTTCCTTAATTATTTTCATAAGGTTTGAAGCAAATGGATGTAGGCAAATATTTTGTTACAATATTTCTGTTTTGGTAACGTAATGTTTAAAAAATATTTACTGTAACAGATAATTCATTTAACGATGAATATTTTTTGCAACCTCATAATTGATGTCTACTATAAGATTATAAGGGACTATTTCAAAATTCAGGACGTTTTCCAGAGCACATAATAATGTGGGACAATGTACAAAATCGGAGATGGATGATCAGCCTATAACTATATCAACTGTTTTATTTGAAAAGTTCTGATTGTCTGACATAGCTGAGAGTGTGTTAATGAACACGGGTGCTGTTAGGCATGACAACATAGTCTAACAGGTTCTAGCCACACTCAAGACGCCTGTTTCAAAAATATTATAATAGCTTAATGCGTTTGCGAATAATATATTTGTTGTTGCTGGTATGAAATTATTTATGTGACAAAACACTTTTTGAATGTTAGCTGCTCCTCATATATAATTTTAGATATGCTTTACTTATTATTTATGAGTTACACACTAAAAATTTGGTGATGCTAAAATAACTAAAATTTTTAAATAAAATGTGATTCTAAGTATATAATTTCTTTAAAAAAAAAAATTATATATATATATGGTTATATTTTTTCTCTTTTGAAAAAGGATATCAACTGCAAGTCATTACATACTTAATACAACAGCGTTTGGTAACCTATGAATAAAATCTGTCCCATTTTCATTTAACATGTTATACTTATGCTTCACACATTTTTACCATAGAATGCCTACTCTTAGAAATTTTAGATATAAAGAAGCAATTAACTGGACACTAGGAGTCAGTCATTTTACCATTACTTTTATGTTTACCAGTTCTTACTTAAAAAAAAATTAAATATCAAAATAGACAAATATATATATATATATTTTTTTAATTTATCAATAACAAATTATTCCTTTCCGGTTTCAACTGAACTAATAAATAAATTTTGATGAATACACAATACGATTAAGCTGATAAAAGCAAATTGTAATGTTAACCTTTATGTATGTGAAGGTGTAATGTGTATATATGTGTGAAGAAGCCTTGATAAACGTTTTTAAAAAATATAAAAATAGTAGTCTGACATCTGTAAAACATAACTATAAACACTGCATTACTTAAATATATAACTAAATTCAACATTTTGTTGTTAACAAAAAATCTTTTTATAAAAATAATAACAGTTTAAAATAAATGGAAGAAAACTATATGAGTATTTTTTACAAATTTGAAAAAAGAGTATTTTTTACAAATTTGAAAAAAAATAACATTCCAACCGGTTATAAATATTCATAGAGAAATAATAACAGTATTAATAAAATCTTACACTGATCATTGTGAGAACTTAAGTTAATTAATGTTAACGACTAAGGTGAGACAATCTTTTCCGTGGGTTTAAACAGCATATCAGTAATCGACAAGAGGTCTGTAACAGAAAAAAGATTTTAGTTAATGTAATAGTTAGTCCACTAAGTCCTTGATTACTTTTGTACTGTATAGTATAAAATAATATGTGCAAATTACACTCTTCAGCAAACCTTTTTTTTAATAAGCTGTTTTTTTTAGAAGTAGGTTAAGTTTGAAGATATCAGTAAAAAGTATAGATTGCAAAAAATGGTTGTAGGTAATTTTCAGTAATGATTACAATTTAATTTTCCACATGGTGATATACTAAATTTAACAATATACCTTCAGATACCAGATTTGTTTACTAAATGAACCAATATTAACAAAATAAATCATCAAAATGATTTTTTTAAAAATATCATTGCATTCACTACAATTACAATAAAACGGTACTACCTTTTATTAAAAAAGCACTGAAAGTTAAATAAGCTCATACTAGATAATATTTAACCACATCTCTATACAAAATAACACTGTAAAAAGCTATTCCTAAATTTAATACCAATACTTGGCTGTTCAGATAACTTAGTTGCCATAGCAATATGTTGTGCATTATAGTACCCATAACCTTATTTCACATCCAACTACTAACTTTTCTGTTCTGTAACATCACACAAAGTGAAACACAGAATCTGTAACTGAAATTCACTCCAAGCATTTTGCTTACATGGCATGATTTGTCTTTTGCAAATGAAATGAGGTTCAGAGATGATTGTGTTAAATTTATAGTATGAGTAACACTGCTGTGATAACTGGTGCCAGAATTTTTGAATAGCCATTTTCCTTTATAATTTGGTGAAAAAAAAATGAATTGTTGATTCATCTACACAGAGATTAAATTTTTTCAAGTGAAAACTGAAACAGTTCAGAAAACATCACTTTCAAATTTTTATTACCCTTTTCCTATAGAATATCATTAGTAAAAATGATATTCTACAACACTTTAAAGATTTCAACTATTTAAAATATGTACTTTATTTTCAGTCTGAACAGCACAATAACTAGATCTGATCTAAACAATCTGGAAAATCATTGAGCTTCCAAACAAGATATCAGCTACTTACACAATGTCACCAGAATAAATATTTTTATTGAATATCAATTTATTTTATTAAAACTAACAGCAAGTTAAGAAAAGTAGGTTTACAATATTTTAGGCAAGTTTAAGTTCAGGAAATTTAATTTTTATTATACACATATAGAAATACAAATATACACCGGATAAGATGCCAAAATAAAGCATTTAAAAAAGACCTGGCTTTTAAATTATACATTTATCATTCCCTTAAAAAAAGAACCCTTAGCAACAAAATTTATGAAATAGCTTGTAAAAATGTTGTTAACTTACTTATTTCTCTTGGCAACTGTTTCTGGGCTCTTACTGCTGGAAGACCTACTTCTGCTTTTACTTTTACTTCTACTTCTACTTCTAGAGCGACTACGCCGGTGATGATGACGACGGCGATGTGATGACCTATAAAAAAAATAATTCTACAATAATAAAATAACAATTGTTTTCACAATACAAAGTAAGGTCAGAAATGTTTATCACTCATGATCGTGATTTTCACTCACAGATGTTTATCACAGATGATTTTCCTTTAATCTTTGTATGCCTAACTTACATGTTTTGATGTTATTTATCCTATCTGAATCCGTTTTACTAATGGTAAACAACCTGACCATAAGAAAAAATGACAGTCTACATATCATTTGAAAAATTAACTCGGTAAAGCATCTATCTGTCAACTCAAAAATGGTTTACTACAAATTTTTTACTTATTTTGGGACCATAAAAAATAATAAGAAAAAATGAAGGCCCATTAAATTTCCAACTATTTCTACATAAACATTTTTGTTTGTCGTTTTAAATAATAAGACGGTATCTTATCATTATTAAGACATCCAATTTATATCAACAAACTGTTATTCTATAAATATGCATATCATACATTCATGATGTATGTCATAGAACATGCAAGTGTGGTAGAAAGATTTCAATTAGCAATATAAAAATAGGGGAACCCACAGTAAAATCATCAGGTTGTGTGAAAAGTTTGTGTTAAAATGTAATTTTGTTTTACAATTACATTTAGTATGTTATGACTTAATAAAAAAAAACCCCATCAGTGTGAGAACAACAATACCAGTTACTTACGACAACTGAAAAAGATTAAGAAAGTTGTTAAAAATAGTTTATTATAAAGTTTGATTTGATTTTTCTTTACAACAGTTTATGTTTTTAAATTAATATCATCACTGGTTATGGATAAAAACATAGTAAGGAGAAGCAATTAATTTTTACCGTCTTCTGGAACTTGAAGAAAGATGTTCGGGGCTAGAGGAGGAACTGAATGATCGAGAAGATACAGAACTGTATCGGTCTTCAGCAGCAGCTTCATCTGCATAATACTGATGACGTTTCTGTCTTTCTCTACAAAAATAAACAAATATAATAAATTAAAAGAATTAATTAAATAATGCACATTCATCAAATAAATATATTAAAGAATACACAGTGCAAATAGAAAAAAAAAATTATACATATACTAAATATTCAATGGCAAATTATTCACATCAATCAGATGTTAAGTAGCCACCTTCTTAGTTTGTCAGCTTCAACAGCTTCTAATTTTTCCTTTCTTTTTATTTTAATAAAACAAAGCGTTAACATGAACATATTATAGAACTGAAAGATAATATTCAACTATTAAAGGCTGGAATTGGAAACACTACTGTGAAGGAACATAAGACTATTATCTGTGAAGGAACATAGACTAGTTAGAGCTGTACTTTGTGAAGCTATAAACAAAATGCCAATTTTGAGACATTATTATACTTCACCATTAGTTCAAAGCAACTTCCGATAGGCAAGATTAATATTATTAAAAGAAAATTTCCTATATCCTTTTTTTTATTCAAAGACTGTTCAGTTTTCCTTTTTTTGTCATCCTGTAAAATTAATAAAACTGAAATATATAATATTCATATTATATAACTGATAAAATTAGCAAAAATGAATCACATGTAACACAAAATCCTTACAAAATGAATGATAATAAAATTATAACATTTCATCAAGAAAGGTTTAGAAGAAGTGGACATATTTCCTCACAAAATATAGGAATTATCTGAAGAGAAGTTAATTCAATTTTTCATAGTTTACAAGTTGGAATATTAATCTTTATAATTCTTATGGTCTGCAATGTTTGACTTTCTTTTAAATATATAATAAAATAAAAAATATTTTAAAAAATTAAGTCAAAAAAATATTTTCTTCTGAAGATTCTTAAAAACATTTATTTACATAAGCCTGTTTCACATAATAGATATACAGAAACAAAAGCACTGTTCAACACAAATAGCCATTTTGTGAATTTCAAAGGTTTCAGATCATTCTACTTGGCACAATTGGTATACCAGTCTGTATTCAAAATAAGAAAATTTCAATGAAATTCTATCTTACAGAATCATTCATAAGTACGATCTAAGAAATTTTTCTTAATGAGAATATTTTTTTTTTTAAATAAGAAAATAGAGGAATGTTTACTGCACTGATTATTGAAAAAAAATGTTTACAACACTGATTAAGAGATGAAAAATTGTGCTACCATTACAATTTTTTTAGATAATGAATCTGTTTTGGTACCATATTTAAAAATACTTTAAAATAAAAATTACACATTTTTGAAAAATTTAAATCAGATTTATTGTTTACCAAATCTAAACATCATATTCAAGATTAAATTTTCCATTAAGTACTTTTTTAAGCATAAGAATTTTTAAATTGCTGTTACTGATTTTTATATTCTTTTTTTGTTTTTTTAAGCATTTTTCTTTCTTTTTCTTTTAAATTTCTGTTTGTCATTCCATATATTTTTTTTCACAATTTTACAGTCCACATTTTTATTTTGTAAATGCCTATTATTATTTTTTAAATAATTTAATGTGTTGATAATATAATTTAATTAATATAAAATTATTATCTATATTATATAAAGAGGAAGAGGTTTTTTTTATTTAATCGGGATAAACAAAAACTACTGATCAATCGCAACTAAAGTTTTACCCATGTTTCTTGGCATAACTTAGAAGGTTTATAGATATATTTCATCTCAAAAAAACATTAAAAACAACAGTAAAAAAAACACATTAAAAAGGTAATGCTACACTACCTCCAAATGTAATATGTTGACTCTCCACTAGGCGGCAGATATGTTACGCTCAGCCAACAACTTTTTACACAGTGTATTGGCTCACTGCTAGTGAGCCAGTAAAACAGCAGCTTCACTAGTTAGAGCATTATAGTGACCCCTAAGCTGATGAGAACAGGTAATCTTATATTGTTGTGACAGTCAAATGCAATGTGTGACCGAGTTTCATCACTATTATGATCATTAAAAACATTCCTCTATGTTTTTGAAGATAGATATTATCTAACTATTGCGCTAAATAATAATGAACATAAAACAGTTTCCTGCATGCAATTTTATGCTTATCGACTTATGGTTTGAGGTAACATTGACAATTTTTACATTATTACAGAAACTTATTTAATCAATACTGTGTTGACATGATCAAAATGATCACTGAAGGATTAGCCTTTATTTGTAATAACAAAAAATAATTACGTGCTGATGATTACATTCATCTTCGAGATACTGTACTAGACACTAATGTTAATGCTAACAATATGGGTAAAAGTATCAGATTTCCCTCATCTTTCACTGGTTCACCACTGTATAAGCACGAGAAATCTCAAGATCCTATGATATACATGTGTAAAACATAGGCATCCAGATTTATTTATAACTTCTATGCGCAATCCTGAATGGTTAGAAATAAAAAAATAACTATAAATAACTATTCACCGGTGAAAAATCTACTCATAAAACAGGATATAATATCCAGAGTTTTCCATTTGAAAATGAAAAACTCTTATTAACAAAAGAGAAATATTTGATTAGGTCAACTGCTACGTCAAGTGGCAAAATCACGGCTTACCTCATTGTCACATATTGGTATGGCTAGTAACTAAAATACGACCTGTCAAAATTAATCTTATATTTGCTGAACTCCCTGATAAAAATGTTGACCCATTATTATATGACATTATTTGTAAATGTAAGCGTCATGGACCATGTGGTGATATAAATAGGTCAACACCATGCATGATAAATGGAAATTGTTCAAAAACATATCCTCGAACGTACATTTGCAACAATCAAACTGCAGGTGACAGTTACCCAACTTATCAGAGGAGAAGTCCAGAGGACAGAGGTCATATGACACCTTTAAACATGCAAGATAACATCATAATTGATATTGATAATAAATGGATTGTCCCACACTGTCCACTACTGTCACATTGCTTTAATGCCTACATAAATGTTTATGTTTGCAACTCCACGTGATTCAATATATCTGCAAATATATTGCCAAAGATTCTGATCAAGCAACTTTTTCAGATGACAAAAAAATGAGATGAATTGAATCGGTACACTTAATGGTAGATGTGTTATGTATAAGGCCAATTGACGGTTTTTTTTTACTTTCCAATGCATCTACATTATCCCAGTGTTATTCACTCAGCAATTCACTTAGAAAACTACAAACATATTTATTTCACTTAACAAAATCTCAGAGTCCTTGAAAGTCCACAGAAGACTATTTTTGCTTTTTTGAGCTTTGTCAGTCCAATGACTTCGTCAAGACTCTGTTTACACCCTGAAGTTTCTAGATACTGTACCTATAATAATAACAACTTTAGCAGAACAAAGCGCGGAACTGACATCGAAGGATTTCTTGGAATCAGAAAGGATGCTGCTCTAGGTAGGATATGAATAATTAAATCAAATCAAAGTGAATGCTTTCATCTGCCTATGTTATTGCATATGTCAAAGGACCTACATCTTTTGATTACTTGAAAACTATTGGTGGTGTACTGCACCACCAAACGTATAAAGGTGATTGCACTGCACTTGGCTTTTTGGAAAATGATCATCACCGGAAATACATGCCTGCTGATGCTCCTATCTGTCAGTCTTTGCCTAAATTGAGAGAATTATTTGCAATTATATTAGTTTTTTGTCATCCTGCCCAACCAAACGTATTGTGGGACATGTTCCAAAAATTTTTTTGTAGATATTTTAAATCAAATCCAACATCAAACCGATAACATTGACTTTACATTTTCAGATGAAATATTGTATAGAGGTCTCATTCAGATCGAAGATAATTATATTAAGTGAAAACTACTTACGCGATTTCGGTTTACCAACATGTAATAATCAAGAAGCTATTAATGCTTATGATACAATGTTAAGAGTTTCTTTTGACACCAATGAACAGAAAGAATTTTTAATAATCTGCCTACATTAGTACTAAATCAATATCAGACTTTGATGCTATAAATGACAGTGTTGCTAGCAATAACCCGATAATTTTTTTCTTAGATGCTCCTGGAAGCACTGGAAAAACTTTTTTAATCAATCTCCTTGTTGCTCAAGTTCACTTGACTAAAACCATTGCTATCTGTGTAGCATAATCAGGAATAGCTGCTACACTTATAAACAGCGGGAGAACTGCACATTCCACTTTTAAGTTACCGTTAAATGTTACATGCGGGCAAGAATCTGTTTGCTCTATTTGTAAAAATGGTCTACTTGGACAAATTTTGCAAGATGCTAAACTTACATTGCGGGATGAATGAACAATTAAACATCAAGCTCATATTGGAAGCCATTGATCGAACCCTCTGAGATACTAGAATATGCAGTAATTAATGGCGGTATAACTTTCGTGTTTGCTGGAGACTTTTGGCAAACATTGCGAGAGGAACTAAGCTGGTTATTCAAGCACGTCTTAAATCATCAACCATATGGAAATTTGTCCTCGCTATTAACTTAAGAACTAATATGAGAGATTATCTTGGGGGCTGGTGATGCTAACTTTCCCTTACAACTACTAAACATTGGAAATGGGACTCTTCCTTACAATGATGGTTACACATTTCTGTCGATGAAAACACTGGTATCATTGTATATACAATGGATGATCTCATTTCCAATATTTATCCAAAAATTAGTAAGCTTTTATAAAAACCATACAAGTGGCTTTGCCAAACACCTATCATAACTCCTTGAAATATTTCTGCATTTGAAATTTGGTTTTAGAAAAAGTTGAAGGCAAAGCAAGAAATATTGATCTGCTGATTCTGCAGAATTTTTAAATTCTCTTAATCCTGCAGGTTTTCCAGTTCATAGTACCAATCTTAAAATGGGAGTTCCGATATTTTACTACAAAACCTTAACCCTCCAAGATAATGAACAGCAAATCAAAACAATGCGAAATCACATCAGTGAAACTACTATTTTGACAGATCCAGCTGCAGGAGAGCTTGCTCTTATAACCCACATCCCAATGATTTCAACAGACTTACCATTTCAATTCAAAAGACTGCAATTTCCTACAAAGCATTTGTTTGCTAAACAATCAATAAAGCGCAAGGCCAGACATTCAAACACATTGATTTACGATTTTTTGTTTTTTGTTTTTCTCGTGGACTTTCTTCATATGTTGGACTTTCCAGAACTGGTAATTCAGAAAGTCAATGATACATTCTGCTACCAGAAAATCAAAATGCCAAAAAACATCATGTACCCAAAGTTCAATCAATTTAATACTTTTAGAAAATGGGTTGGCTACATTATAACCTTGGGCGAAGCTGAGATGGGAGATGCTGCACATGCACACATACATACACAATATGTTGTGAGTGACAAACGCCCAGTAAAAACTGCTAAAGATAAACTGATGAAAATTTGTATACTCTTTTTCCTTACAGAGTAAGTGCATACTAAGAAAATCAACTTTGAAATTCCAAGTTTAATGGGTAAAAATTATTTTTTTTTTTATTTCTCAGTAACAGATGTAGATATCAACTTATTTTTTTGTAAGCTAATCTTATTACGAATATCTAAAAATTGATTTCTACATTTTTTTGAAATTCAGATTAAGAGTGCTAAAATGGATTTTTGATTTTCTTTATCCGTGTTACTTTTTTAAATTTCTCTGTAACAAATGAAGAAATCATCCTGATTTTTGGCAATAAACAGATTTCTAGGTTTTTGAAATTCGACTTTTAAAGGGGATGAAGATAAAAAAGTTTTGAACAACAATTGTAAATTTTCCCAATCCTGACTATAGTAAATTAGATATTCACTTAGATCTGGGCTTGCAAATACTCTTTAGATAAATATTTAAAAACCACTTTAGGGTTTTTTAATCAGATTTTTTAAGGGATGCAAAGGTATACACAGCAATGTGGTTCAACCAACACAGCCACTGCCACCGTAATTATATGTGCGATTGGCTGCACCTATCTCCCTCCAATTACTTGATTAAAGAACATAAAAAATTGACCACTACAGGAAACGCAAATAACCATATAGCGCAGGTGAAGCTGTGATGGGGAACTACTAATTTATAACGTAAAAGCAAAATTTATTTATTTACCAAATAAAAGCGATCACAAAAATATTCTTTTTTTTAATACAATCATTTAAAGACAAAACATGTATTGTTAAAGTAACATCTGCAACACTGTAATCAACAATTGTGTAAACTAATTCAGTAATCATGATGTTCTTTTTCACTTTTCTTTTACCATTCTAAGTTTTTAACTATATAATTTGTATAAATAATAGTGAATCGGTTTTAAAAACCAGTAATACATTCATTAAGAACTAAAACAACTTTACTCGTGGAAATTATCGTTTACAATTTTTTAGAGGGGAACAAAGAATCCTTAAACTTCTAAGCACCTCTGTAATGATTTAAACTTAATGATTAATTAAGGCTGAAAAACGATCCTAAAATTCTGCTATTATAAAGAACCTAAACCATTAAAAGCAAACAAATTTTTCTTAACTTTGCTAAAATTAACATTTTTAAGATGATAAGCAACTTCCATCACTATTGCTGAGAATAGTACAAAACAAGATTCGTATATTCTTACCTTCTTCTTAATTTAATTGAGATTTCTCGCATTTCTTCAGCTCTATCAATTCTTTCTTGTTCAGCCTTTTCTTGACGAACTCTCTCAGCCCTCTTATCAGCTTTAACTAAAGGCATTAACAACATTTTAGAATTATTTTTGTTTTCGAAGATTTAATATTAAAAAATTTAAAAAAGCTAAAGTTCTTACAAAACCCAACTTTTTATCACAACTGAAAATTATAGCTACTTTTAGAATTTTAAACTTTTCCATGATATTTTAGGTAACAAATGTAAAAATACAAAAAAAAAGTTACATATACATACACTGCCTATTTAGCTGAGCTTGCATTTTTCTTTTAAGCCGTTCTTGAGGTGTCAATTTCATACCAGATGTTGAAGGCTGGAACATAAAATAACTTTTAAAACTTGTTTTATCAACAAGCAAATGTATGTAAATAAACAGAATATCAAAGACAGCTTCAAACTCCTACACGATGAAAAGTAAATTCTGAGCAATTAATTATTAAGTTTCAATTTTGTTTATACTTTAAATCACCACAGAAGATATACTTATAATCAGGAAAACACAAGATCTAAATGTCAGAAAGCAGGTTTGGATAACAGATGACTCATGCAAGGTTAAGTCCGCACAGTGTTATCAGTACCTTAATCAATTAGTTATCAGTTTTATGAGTTATTGAGACTTGTTCAGATGCTAATCCGAATGGTGAGAGGTTAGGGTTAAGGTTAAACTTTGTAGAGAGAGAGGTTAGGTTTAATTTATCAAAGTATGGCAATACTTTCAATACCTTGCAGCATACATGGCCAAATTTATGTTTATGTTTAAATGGAAATATAATCGCTGCAGAGAGAGAGACTAAACCACATGTTCCATGCTATCAGACGTGTATGATGAATAATCACCTTATAAAGAGAGCCATCAATCATCTTCAATAGATGATTCAGAGTCCAATTCTGATGACTATTAACGTTAGTTTCTATCCCAACAAAACTATTAACTATTCTTAACTTTAACCCCACTCTCACAGAACACATTAGCATCTGAATAGGTCGCCGTAACTCACAAAACTGGCTACAGTTAACACGGCAGACTTTGACCTAGTATGGGTCACCCACTATTCAATATGTGTTTTCCTGATCCTAGCATACATCATACCGTTATTAAAGTATGAAAAGAGTAGAAATTGAAATAGTGAAGCATGAAAATTGAAAATTTGATTTAGTAATTGCTCAGAACTACCGTGAATATGTTTCACTAATACATAATACCTATTAGCTACATTAACAAGTAGATAAATGTTATATGTAACATCCCAACAAAACTCGGATACAAATGTAAAGCATAATTTAACAAAGCACATAATTCTATACTGAACATAATATTTACACATTATTCACCACACAAAGATGAGAGGATATAATACAATTTTCTTTTTTACATAAAAAAATGAACTTTAAAAAATAAAAAGCAGTAAAATATGCTAAAAAGTAAAAAACAATTCTAAATTCTTTTAATTTTTACTTTAAATTGGCCATGAAATAACTACTAACTAATAATTTGGTGCAGATTTCAAAACATATAAATTTAATGAATAATTGAAATAATATATTTACTCTACTTCAGAATGCATTTTTTTCAAAGTTTGACTATATTTGCTTTACAGTTTATTTTTATTAAGATATTTTAAATGATAGGCTTTAATTACAATAATAACATTTTAAAAAATTCTGCCTTTTAAATCATTAAAAAGAATGAATAATATAATCATATTAACAGAAAGTAATTAAGTATTTATTAAAAAAAATTAATCAAATTCAACAAAAATCATTGTTTCATAGTTTTATATAGACAAATATTCTATATTCTTTAAATAGACAAAGATCTATGTAATAAAATAAATACAAATTCAGAGGATCAAAACTTTTACCTAAAATGGAAATTACTGGATGTGACTGAATTTTCCAGAATTACCCCGCTTAAAACACTGGTTAAAAGAAAATAATTTTAATATCTGTTTGTATATTTAGAAAGTAGAATTTGGAATTCCCAGTTTATTCATAACATTTATATATAATTGATAAGAACTCTTAGGGTATGAAGATGAGAGTTTTAATTTCTATAAGATATGAATTAAAAGTAAAATATAGTGTTGATGCAAATTAAAGGATGAAAAGATGAAGATCCATGAATACAACATTAATAAAAAAGAAATTAGAGCATGTAAAAAAGTTCCGTCACTTGCGTGCAGATTTCTCACATGTTAGCAAGCTAAATAAAAGAAATTACAAAAACAAAATGTAAATTAGCTTTACCACAGCGAAAAATTTTCTGTTGCAAAATAATACTGATGCTAATTATAAAAAAAAAATTATCATTGTCATATAACCAGAAATCTGATCATAGATAACAAACATAAGAATGAAGAATCTGGGCAACAAAACTGAAATTTAAAAGAACTATATTAAGTGGATGGAAATGAGTTTGGGATCTGACAAAAAGCTGATGTTACTAATATCCAAAAAATCATATGATTCTGTGAATGAGAAAAAGCTATTGGATATAATGAAAAAAATAATTAGTAATGAGAAAGGGGTACAGACATTATTAAAAAGACTTTCAGGTGTTATAGATGCCAGGTGAACAACTCATTCAACAGTAATGTTTGGTTAAGGATAAATGCAGGTTTAACAAATATTTTTGTCTCCAGCACTATTAATTTGTTATGGTAGAAAGAAACATAAATGTTGAAATATGATATGGGAAAAAATAAGATTATACATATGAGGAAAGAAATGTAAATTCTACTAAACTTGAAAAGATGTAATAAGAAATTATGGACTAAAAATAATTCAGGAGAAAAATATAATAATTTTAACAGTATATGGAAGAAGGTAGTAAAGTAACATTTTGAATTTAAAGCTTCTGTGGTGGTAAAGATCTTTACATATCTAGGAGATAATATCTCGAAAGAAAGAAAAATTATAAATGAGATTTCAAGATGACTTCAAAAAAAAACACAAGTTTACAATTAAAATTAGGTAGGGAATATTAAGGTACTAGAAAGTAATAATGCATTAATTCTATTATGTAATTCTACCAAATTATTAACAAAGGATATCACTAAGAGACTAAACAGAATGAGGACAAGAGAAATGAAATTCCTCAGACCAATAAAGGAAAAACCAGAGACAGATGACAAAAATAAACATTAAGGCAGGTAATAAAAGATAGGTGTGTGAGGAAAAAGGGTTGACAGAGTGAGATCACAATAGGTTAGAAATATATCTAACACAAACCCCAAGAACAGGTTAGGAGGGAGTTAAATGTGGTGTAGAGAGAAGATGCAACTGGCAGCAGGTTTAGGAAGAGAAACAATAGAAAACAAAGAGCAAACTAGTGTGTACCCAGACCTAGCAGTAGCTGGAATGGGAGTAAGAATATACATAAGCATATTAAGAAAGACCAGAAGGATCAATTGACAAAAGAACAGAAAACAGGAGGGTGAGAAATGATGCTGTGTTAGAAGAGGTAAGAATGGGGATTCTAGTCTCCATGGAAAAAGAAAATAAATAGTTATGTTTTTTAATTGTCCACTTTTTATGGAACATTGGTTTGGAATACATAGTTAACTCCGAGGAGGGATAACTTTAAATATAAAAGCAGGGATTACTATGACTTTTTTATTCTAAATTGCACAGTTCATAATTACAAATAAACAATAAAGTTATAGAAAAATTAAATAAAATTCTGTTTTTAATCGTACAAGATTCAAAAAAGATAACGTGTTTTAAAATATATCTGTATAAGCATTATAACTGAAAGAGTACAACTATAATATCCGCAGATAAATCAAAGAAGAAAAAAAAATTAAATCTCAATGAGGTTAGGAAAACTAGGTGGAAACCTAGATTAGATTTGGAATAACCAGGTGGCATATCACAGAAAAAACAGTGGAATAACCAGGTGGAATATCACAGAAAAAACAGTCTTATTCATCCAATAGAATCAATATAAACTATAATTACAGAAAGGAAATATATCTCTAGTTAATAAGACCTTTAGTTTATGTTATGTTATAGACTGTAATTTAAAATAATTCTCATCGTCAGTAACATCAAAGCCGGTTCTAAAAAAATAATTATTTTCAAATTACTTTCTCAATTTTGTTTAGTTATAACCTCTTTCTAATCTTTTTGTAAGAGTTTTTACAAAACAATCATTGCTGTACAGTAACTAATAACAATCACTTTATATTCATCACAATTTTAAAATGATTTGTTCAATCCTCCTTTTTTTTAGTCAAAGAAAAACATTCTAGTGAATATTTTATGCATATTTTTTTTTAATTATATCTTTTTTATTAATAGTAAAGGACAAATTTGTGGCTACAAGATCATGTAACACATTAGTTACAATCTTTTTACAAAACTCCCTAAATAAATGTAAACTCCATCAATTGAGATGTAAAGCTTACAAAAAATACCAAAATACTCCAATGTGTTATGTTACACAGTTTTTACAATTACTTTATAAGATAATCTTTAAGCTTAATTCATATTATTTTGCTGAACTCTGTGACAGAATAGTAGCATTTCAGCCTTTCAGTCCCAGGTTCAAATCCTGTTTAGGCATGGCATTTTTGATATGCTATAAATTTCCATTTGGGCTAATGATCATAGCAGTTAAGGCCATAATCTCATAAAAAAACTCATACTCGGATGCACTGTAAAAACTGTAACTTGAAAACATTACATTACTATTATTCTTTTAAAAAATGTGTAGATATACACATTTCATCCCCTGTTTCAATGAGAAACATAAATTTTTACAAATGCTTGTGTATCTCCTTTATCTCTATATAAAAATGAACTTTTGTTTGTTTGTCTGCCACATATGTGTTCCTATGCCATTCATCTGAATGTGATGAAACTTTGGCGACTTATGGGCACGCCTATGAAGGTTTCTGAATTATTTTGAACCCACTAGATGACACTGGGGATCGAGATATTTTGAAAAATTGTATTTATGGTCCAATTTGGCTCAAATATTTGATATGTGAAAAGATATATTTTTGGAAAAAATGGATCCACTAGGTGGCACTGGGGTTAAAATAATTTGAAAAACTATATTTATGGTCTGATTTGGTTCATATTTAGAATGCATAATAATTATGTGAAAAGAAATATTTTCTGCAAAATTGGATCCGCTAGGTGGCGCTGGGGGGTTGAGATATTTCAAAAAATTGTATTCATAATCCGATTTGGTTCATAATCAAAATATGTGTTAACATGGAAAAAAAATACCTTTGCAAAAAATGGACCCACTACATGGCGCTGGGGTTGAGATGCTTGGAAAAATTGCATTTATGGTCTGATTTGGCTCATATTCAGAAAATATATTTAGTTACGTGAAAAAAAAATTATTTTCAAAAATTGGACCCGCTAGGTGGCATTGGGTCTGATTTGGCTCATATTCAGAATATGTGTTGTTTACATGGAAAGAAATACCTCTGCGAAAAATGGACCCACTACATGGCGCTGGGGTTAAGATATTTTGAAAAATTGCATTTATGGTCTGAATTAGCTCATATTCAGAATATATATTAGTTATGCATAAAAATACATATTTCTGTGAAAAATGGAAAAGGAAAATATGGAGAAAGTAGAAAAGGGAAGATGGGAAGAAGTGAAAGGTTAAATTTTGTGAAAAGTTTATCAAACTTTCATTTGTGTTCATTTAATATATGTATATATATATATACTCAAATCTAGTAATGGCAAAGGATTGACATTGCAGCAGTAATGTATAAAATTTTACTGAAGAATTTATTAGTCTAATCAAATAGTTTAATTTGGTTTTTAAGTGATTATCTCTTGGATATCTCTTGTAACTCTTCAGTTCACATACTTCTGAGATTAATTTATAAACAGTTTGTTTAGATATTTTGAATATGTGCATAAAATTTGAATCAAATTTCTGAATTTTTACAGATAATCTCAATTGATAAAAAAAAAAATTATGTACTTCATAAATTTTATTTTTCCATGCAAAATGTACACCCAAGATTACCATGTATTATTTCTTACATGATTATATAGTAAATCTTCAAAATCTGCTAGTCATACATGACAAAATTCTGACTTGCAATCCATTCCCTAATTTTAGATCACTTAAAGTTTACTGGCATGACCTGCATAACCCAAATATATTTGTCACCTACATTTGATTTCTAAAATAACGCTGAAACTAAACACAGTATACTCTGTACTGAAATAAATAATATTCACAGGTATACATTTTATATTTGTATGTATATGCATATGCGTGTGTCTATATATATTTACGATATAATTTTGATATTTTGTAAACACAAATGTTTGATACATTGTATCAAAGTGCATAGTAAGCTTAAGATTACAAAGACAAAATTTATATGTTATTAGCATATTAAGAGAAAGCTATAAAAATCATAAAACAAAATAAAACTGAAAAAAATCACAAAAATGAAATCCTATTTCAGGAATAGAATAAAACCAAACAGAGAAATAAAAGCACATAAAACAATTATATTTTCCAAAATTTGGTGAACCAATTGGGCTACTCAGAAAATATAATGATTGTTCTTCAAGGGCCTGAACACATGCAAATTAATAAAACAGTTCACCAGTGAATCTAAGTTCGATAATTTTAGATAACCATCTTTGGTAAACAAAATTTTTGTAGTAATTTTCATAAAAAGTGATTATCACAAAGAAAATGTTAATAATTAGTATTAATAAAAAATGTAAGATTTTTTTTAATTCTTCTATATATTACTACATGGTTCTGAGAAATGCAACAAAAAGAAAATAGTAAAAATTATGGCAACTTCATAAATACAAAAAATTGCTGCTTAATAAATACTAGCTATGAAAAGATAACATTTTCATAACAAATGCTAAAAAAAAACATTTTTTTAAATAATTAAAATAAATTTTTAATAACAAGAAAATTTTATATTAACCAAATTTGACACTAGGTATATATGTACATAACCTTTTTTCTAATCCCAGGTTCAGAGACTGCATAAAATGTAAAATGTTATAAGCAAAATATATACGGCTGAACAAAAAAAAAAAAAAAAAAAAAAAAAAAAAAACAATAATAATAAAAAGCAAAAACATATGTATGTAGTAAATAAATGTATGAATACATTTATTTTAACAACAAACAATGTAAAGAGGGCACCTATATAAATACTGAGTAGTAATATTCCATGATTCTTACTGACTTTGTTTCTGCCACCACCTGAATTACCAAACCCTGTTCTCAAATTCCTGAAACAATCAGAAAAAAAATTTAATTTTTTATTATTTTTATTTTAATAGTAAAATTAAAAAAGATAAAAACAGACTTATGATTTTTTCTCCAAACAGAAAATAAAATTGCTAATTTAATAAAATATTTCACTTAATATCTCAACATTTACAAAATGTGTGCTAATTGTATTCTTCAATGAGGTGAATTAAGGTCATTAATATATACCATGTAAAACAATACAAAGATTCTTTTTTGTCTTTTGTTTGCACTGATCTTCCTCTTTGAGGACTTCTAAATATGCATAATTACTAAAATGTAACAATGCTACTTCATTTTTTGTTAAGGTGAACAATTAGATTATAATCACCTGAGAAACATAAGGAACAGAATTCACCAAGCAAATTATTTAACTATGAAAAACATAAATAACATTTGAGCAAAAGATATAAATAAAAACCAAATTATCAATATATGTTAACAAAGATGAACCATGAACTAAAACAGTAACTGAGAACTGAAACAGTTGTTTGAATAACAGTAATTATTATATGTAGAGAGTAATTATTATAGTACAGTAATTATAATACGCATTGCTTTATACTTCAAGCAATGCTTGAAAAATACTTATTTCATTACACTGCCACAGTTCCATACTGTACTTATACATGAAAATAAAATAACTTATTTGCAATAATTACACCTGCTGAATGAGTAAGTAATTATTCACTTACAATAAACTAGGTTTTTTTTTAATCTTGAAAGAATCTGATTTATAGCTATTTGGAACATAAGGCTGAAATGTTTTTCTATTTAATAAAACATACAGATATCATTCTATCCCGTTGAACTATAAATTTAAAAAAAATTGGTTTTTTTCTTTTTTATAATCAAAGTTTAGATAAATAATTTCTTAAATGAGAACAAGTTACTCATCATAAATTAAAGCATAAGTAATAATTAACAAAATTTAATTTTTAATTACTTGTCAGGCACTAGTTTATTAAGCTGCTGTTGTGAAGATGAATTTACAGAGTTGTTTATAGCATTAGAAGATGCAACAGATGTCGATTCATCTTCACTTGAATAACTCAATTCAGATGAGGACTCTTGCTGATTTCTTCCATAATACCTGTTAACATGTTTTGATAACTTAAAAGTCACTAGCACAAAAAAATGATATATTGAATATATTTAAATACACCAAAATATGTTCAAAACATTAATATAAGGTATTATTAATAATACAATTATTCTAGAAAAACTAATTAAGCAATACCAGTTTCTCAGATGTTTACATACATGTTATCACAGACAAAAGTCTGGGACAGACCATGAAAATGAACAAATTGACGACTTATTGGGCAACTGTCACAGGTAGACCCAAACTAAAAATTTCAAGGCAGAAACACAGATAAAGGTATACCTATCCAACAAAGTATGAATATTTCTTCATTTAAAACTGTTACTGTATGTCATGTATTAAATGTTTTATTGAGAAAAAAGAGCCTCATTCTCAGTTATCTTTCATATTACTGACATCAATACAAACTGTATAATTGCTTTATTTCCTTCGTACTACTATTTTTTTTCAGCAAGAATGTTAAATTATTTAACAGCAGTGACTGAGGTTGTGTGTCATTGCTGATAATAAAACTAAATAAAAAAGGTAAAATAAAATAGTTTGGTGAAACTAAGAATTTTTTCTTTTAAGTTTTTGCGTAAATTTTATATGCAGCACTTGTTTACTTGCCTTATTTTGTAAAAATTAATTAATTGTTACAATTTATGTAAGTTGCTTATTTGAAAAAAAATTATTAAATTCTGTTTCTAAATAAACTAGTCTATCATTTGTTCATAAACATTCAAAAACCACATTTTACAACTGAAAAAACCATTTACAACAGTAAATGAACTGCACAAGAATCTTTTAATTTATATTTAACCTAATGTTTTTAAAAATATTTTGCTCAAAACAGTTATACATGAAATATTTATTTATTTAACACTTAAAAATAAGTGAACAACATCACTTGTACAATGAGAAGAACTATGAGTTCAGAGATCTACCAGGTGTCAAAAAAGACCAATAAAAAGAAAAATTTTAAGTTTTAAAATTTTTAGAAACATTTCCATTGATATCTCATCCATATAATCAGGCACTGAGGTCTATTGGATTTTACTGATATGTAATCTGATCTGTGGAAGTTTGAAATTTCTTGAGACTAACTAGCCATGCACATACTGCATTCTTTAGGTGCCAATCAGATGCCGGCCTCCATGGCCCAAGTGGTAGCGTCTTGGCCTTTCATCCGGAGGTCCCAGGTTCAAATCCTGATCAGGCATGGCATTTTCACATGCTACAAATCATTTATTCTATTCCACTGAAGCAGATAACAATAACCAAGCTTTCTAGTCAGTGTTTTTGTTTATAATTTTCTATAACTAATTTTTTTTTTTTAAATTTCATTTTCAGGTAGTGAAAATTTTGGCTAAAATTTTAATTTAAGTACATTTAAAATTTAACATTAAATGTGGGTTTATCTTAAAACATAAATATGAGTATATATTTAACATCCATTAACTTAAAATATATTTTTAAACTATATTTCATAAATTAAGAATTTTTTATTAAAATATTTAACTTAAAAGTGTAACTGCATGATTTCTCTTGTTTATTAATTTATTTTTTTTTTTTAATTTTATACATACAGTTTCTCGAATATTACCTATTTCTTTTTCAATACTGAAATGTAAAGGGCCTACCTACCTGGTTATAACTGGTGGAGCAGGTATTTCAACACTTCTTATT
Source organism: Lycorma delicatula (assembly GCF_047948215.1). Taxonomy (NCBI): domain Eukaryota; kingdom Metazoa; phylum Arthropoda; class Insecta; order Hemiptera; family Fulgoridae; genus Lycorma; species Lycorma delicatula. Next base: position 98,714,071 of record NC_134464.1, on the reverse strand, counting down.
AAAACAGGAGATGGGGATTTGTTCTCGTTCAACATTGGTGGTTTTCTAGAAAAAATTAATAGATTAAACAAATGATTAGTTAATAAAGATCAAACAAAAAAGTCTAATGATATCTAATAAAATACAATAAATTTATTGTAATATTTTATATTAAGATTGATGATCTGTCCCATATAGTGGATTATTTGCAATTCCAAAAGAACTGGACATTCCAAACTACCATCCAATATATGCTTAGTATTTGTGTATTTTAACATTTTGATAATGTGGAGACTAGTTACTTGTTTGCTGCTCATAAGAAGTTATGAGATGATTTTTGGCAGATAATATACTCTTACAATATCCATCAAAATTCTCAAACTAATATTTTCCTACACTTAACTTTTACTTTAAATTGTTTTAAGCTATTAGGATTCCTATAACTTGAGCATCTGCCAGAGTCTCGGCTGGAAAAATGTAAGATAGTGCAAGTTTGGAGATCCTAAAAGCAGCAGTGATCCACTCTTTGTTTTGATGTCTGATAAGCATGACAACTAAAAGCTTTCATAACTTGACTGTTAGCATGTCATCACATGCAAACTTTTAAAATATGACTCCAATTCCAGATTAAGGTATTCTTAAATTATGAAACAAGATAACACAAGTTCAAGGTAGTTAAACAACAGTAAGCAAAGACTACTTGCACATCAGAAACTTCCAAAAGTTTTTGGATAAATCTACACTCCACTGAAATAAATCTGGGATATAAATAAATCTTTAAATCTTTGAGCATAAATCTCAAAACTTACTTTTTTGCAGGAGACTGGCTTCCAACACGAAATTCATTTTGTTTCTTTCTGAAAACAATAAATTCCACTTTTAAACAATTTTTAATATTAAAATGCCATAGCAGACATAAATATTAGAATAAATTAGTATAACTGTAATAAAAACATTAATCCTCAACTGGTTCTAAAAAAAAATTTGCACTACACTTTAGTAGAAACTAATGAAATTATCTCAAAAATACCAAAATACAACAATTGAATAAAAAAACTATGATGCATAAATACAGTCCAGTAGAAGCATATATATTATGATAAATAATCTGTTATCTACAGGTATAGCCAAAATATCCTCTGGTATAGACTTAAAAGTGAAAAAAATTGATCATTATCCAATAACACTTCTAGTAAACAAACTACTGTCTCCAGGCTTTGTAGTATTCTAAGACGACAGTAAAAGAGTTGAGTGTATTAAAATTTTACATTTTCTGAACTTATGCAGGAACTTATGTAAAGTAGGAATACCTAAGACCAATTAATTGCTCCTAAAGTTTTGAGATCAATTTTAACTCTACAGATTAGTTTTTTAATACTGATTTCAATAAAAAAAAAAATATTAACACCAACATATTTAAGAATTGCTTTTATAAAATATTACTTTAAAATCATCCCAAATCACAACAAAAACAAAATACTGACCACATGAATGAACATAATGTCTCGTATATCTTTCCTTTACTAAATAAGTGTCTTATATTTTATAACATGCTCATTTTTATAATATTTCATTTCTTATATAACTAATTAAAATACCTGAAAGAAATTTTCTTTTCTTTCTTACTCCATTTGATAATAATGATTGATTAAAAATAAAAATGTAAATTATTGCTTTTAATGAAATTTATAAGACAGATAGTCCAGATCTGAGCTGCATACAATTTAAATTCATAAATACAGTCATTTCATGTGTATGTGTAAATATATGCTTAAGTAATTATAATTATACTTATAGATATTACATTAAAAATATTAATTTCTGTTTTACACATAGAATATAATGCATACGTTTTATTATCAGAACGTTTTTGAAGACAACTTCAAACTTTAAAATGCTTTGAGCGACTTACAACAATATAAAACTTATACTTTGCTGGCTACACTGCTGAAGTCAATCAGAAGTCACAATATTTCATCTTCCAGAATTTTTAATTGCAAATTTGTTTTTTGCAATTCGAACATTAAGGGTCTTATTTTTTATTTAAAAAAATTTAAAAGAGAAAAAATATTGAAAAATAAAAAAAATTGAAAAATGACTAAATTTTATAAAAAAAATTGCTTATAATATAATACAGGCTTATAGTATAATACAGGAGTCTGCAATATAATACAGGTGCCAAAGCTACTTTACATTTAATAACCGTTTACTAGATTTAGCATCTGAAAGCATTATTCTTACCTGTTAGATACACTAGGACTACGTGAAGCTGTTCGAGAATCTCTGTGTTTCCTGAAAATATTAAACAAATTATTATCAAAATCAAACTTTAAACCTACATTTTTATTGTATTTAAACAATAAAACTTAAAATTATTTATTCAAGAAGTGATATTTTAATAAACACTCAGGCTTGACAGTTGTCAAATAGAATTTGTAATAAAATATAATAAAAAGAAATCACTGACAATATAAGCACTAAGACCTATTAAATACAGCTTGAAAATATTACGCAGTGGGTCTCTCAATAAGTGTCTCACAATTAAATTTTGGCTGAAATCAGTAAAGATGATGATTTACTGTGTAGTTTAGCTAATTTTATCCAATGGTTTCAAATGAGCCTGTTCCAAAAACCTAGCTTAAATTAAAAAAAAACTCTGTTTTTAGTGCAAGTTTTAGTCTTTTACTGCAAACACAATAAACAAAAGTTAAAGCTGAACAATATGTAGAAATGAGAGAAAACAAGATTAAATCTAATTTTAAATTTAAATTTCTAACTAGGGAAAAAAATTTACCTCAAATATACATTCTGGGAAATACATTTGTTTATACGGTAGAAAAATGTAAAAATTTGTACAAAAGACAAAGTATTAGCATATCTTCAATTAGTGAAAAATGCATTATGTATTAATTATTCTGTAAATTTCCAGAAAACTCTGAATAGCTGTAAAGTTAATGTGCTAATTAGAAACCACTGAATAAAATAAAACATAGACATTGAAATAAAATAAACAACAAATAAAAACCCATCACATGGTCAATGAATATATCAATCTGCTACTACACCCATGTTAAAAAAAAAAAAAACAAAAAACACTCAAATTAAGAAAAGGTTAAACCAGAAAAAAATTAATATTTAAAATAATCAAGCTATTACCAATGCAAAATACAGAAAAGAATAAAGAGCAATACCTAATGTAGGAAGATCGTTTTGATGGATTTTTATTAAAACTTGGTTTACGAATGTGGCTAGGGTCAGGTGAACGTCCCCTACGTGGACTTCGAGACCTTGAACATCCTCTTGAATATGACCTTCTATTTCTTGAAATCGATCGTCTCCTACTAGGTGACCTAGAACGCGTCCTTCTTCTGTAAATACCTCTCATACCACCAACACCACCACCACCACCAATACCACGATTACTACTTTCATCAGGTCTTGTTCTCGATCTTCGTCTTGATCTTGACCATGAACGGGATCGCCTTCTGGTATGAGAACCACGAGATCTTGATTTAGATCTTCTAAATAAAGGGCTTCTACCCCCACGTGAACGGCCCCTGCTAAACAAATAAATACAATTTTTACATTAGGTAACAGTACTTCTTTTATAAATTCTTTAATTTTTTTATGAAATTTCAAAATCATATAAAATTTCAAACAAAAAAATAAATTCATTTGTAAAATAGCAGCATTTTCAAAGAAAACTTATCCTCTAACTTGCAAGATTATTGAAAATAAAATTAGAAAGTCATTATAAAAATACTGGGATAATCTAACTATCACTAGGAAAATTAAAGAAAAAATCAACAAGGATAACGAACAAAAATTTTGATTGCAGTATACTCTGATAACCAAGCTATATGACAACAAACAAACACTACAAAATGAATTTTTTAGTAACCAATTTGATGAATAAAAACAGATGTGGCAAACATTTCTCAGTTCTCATGTTTTGTGAGATATGAATGCAATAGGGACAAATCAATCAAAGAAAATTTGTTGTTTTGCAAATCAATATCTGGTCATGAAACAGCACAATGTCTTTTTGATGTTTTTTATGAAGCTAATAAAAACTGTAACACAGATTGGACAAATTGTACTGTAGTTAAGTAGTGATGGTGCAAACAGGAAGGAGCAGCAGCAGTTTGAAAAAATTAAGATTCTTATACACTTATACAAAGGGCAAAATGGACGAACTGCTTCCCTCACAGACATGCTCTTGCCATAAAAAGTATGCTGAAAACCTCAAACAAACTGTTGATAAAGCTGTAATGTAAAAATAATTAATTTTATTAAAAGTTGACCATAACAGAATAGGCTGTATGCTAAACTATGCGATGAAATGGGCGAAAAGAAAAAATCTTTTCCACACAGAAGTCAGATGGTTATCGCAGGAAAAGTGTTAACTTGGTTATTGGGATTGCGAGATGAATTAATAATATTTTCCAGAATAAACAAACACCATTCACAATGTTTTTTTACAGAATAATGAGTATATGTTGCTGTTGAATTACTTAGGTATGTATTTGAACACTTAAACGAGTTGAATGTGAATTTACAAGGACATGATAAAAACATTTTATTAATGACAAAATTCATGGTTTTATTAATAAGCTTGATATCTAAATTATTACCTTCAAAGTAAAAACTTTGATATGTTTCCACTCGCTTCCAGTTATACAGAGAAAAATTTGGATGAAAAAAATACAATTATTCACTTCAGTTTGAATAGCATGAAGATGCATTTGGACGATTTAAAAATTCAGTAGGCAGAGTATTTCCTTGAAGAGATGGGTATTGAATCCATTTAGTGAAAATGTTGTTACAGCTGCTAAGTTACCAGTTGAGATTCACGACCAACTTATTGAAATGTCTGCCGATAAAACATTACAACTACAATTCACATTTGAAGATTTAAGTAAGTTTTGGCTTGCTTGTTGAATTGAAAATGCATATTTAGTCACAGAAACATTAAAAATATTAATTCCTTTCGCCACGTCTTACCTCAGTAAGTGAAAACGGTTTTTCGTCTATGGTTTGCTCTAACAACTAAATATAAGAACCATCTTTTATAACTTGAAAACAATTTGCTTTTGTATGTTTCTAATGTAGACCCACATATGGAGAAACTTTTAAATGATAAAACAAACGCAACCATCTCATTAATTTATATCCTTACATGCCTAAGGAAATTAAATGTAAGAAAAAATATTTAAAATAAATGATTTTTTTCCTCAAGAAATGAATCTTCATTATTGTTTACATGTAAAATTGTGAGCTAATTTTGCGACTATCCCCCTTTATATCATTGCTACCCCAGGTTGAGAAATGCTATCCTGGACTTATACAACAATAAAATAGTCCTCTGAAAATTCTTCAGCTTGGGAAATTTTTTTTAAACCAATGTATATAAGACACAAATTAGCATTATATTCTTAACAATTCAACCAGTATAAATTTTAATGTCTAATAATTACAAAATGATTACATATATATGCAGTACTTATAGTTGACAAAATTAAAAATTGTGTTTTTTAAAAAAAGAAGAGCAAGATATAATTTGAGATTAATTTATCATCCTTCTTAAAAATTAGAACTATTATATCTTTTTTAATTTCCTAATCTGAAAAACCATGTACATATTGCTGCCTGAATATAAAAACAAGTAGTTAATTACACGAACGCTTACCTTCTGAAAGAACTACGACTTGCTACAACACCAAAAAATAATAATAAATTGAATAATAAACATTTTTTAGCTAACACCAAATAAATCAACCAACATTCAAATGGTTTTAAAAATACACACCAGTCAGAAAAAACATATATTAGAGTTAAAAATTCCATTAACTAATTGCAAATAATTCATGCTGAAATAAATAATTACAAAGAACACCAATTAAGTTAAATTTGTATAAAAAATCTGAAATAACAGTATTCCCACTCAATGTTTAGTAAATTATACAAACCTAATCTTCTAAAAAAATCTACATAAATTTTCTTAAATATATATATGTTTTAATTATTATGACTAAATGTATTTCTAAGTTAGTAATTATTGAGTATTATGTTATGATGGACCCTTCCTTTTAGTCCTCTTTGTAGCACTTTATTTAATGTTAAATTCATAAAATTAAAACCACTTTTGTTTTTTAGTTTGAAAAATACAGTACCCAGGTCTTTGTTTTCTCAAATTATCACATACTCTGTTGTCATTTTCATAACCAAGTTGAGTCATTAAACATCTACCTCCATGAAAAGCAACACAGCCTATAGAGTTGCCAAAGTATTAACAAACACAAATATATCATCTCAACATAACACTCTCCCCCTCCAATACAAAAATAAAGTATATTTCAGATGTAGTTCTGATTAGAAATGAAAATGTAACAGTAATTATCACACTATCAAAAGTCACACTTCTTTATAAATGAAATTACATGCCACAGAAAAATATAGAAAAATCTTCTTATTAAAAATTCTTAATTCATCTTTATTTTATCCAGTATAAACTTCGAAAATAAACTGGGAACAAATTTTCTGAATAATAAACTTTGTTATTTATCATGATAAATCATCATTTACAATTTTTCTCGAACAAAGTAATATTTACTATCTGTTTGAAAACCATCTACAACATCAAAAAAATCACTTTCAAGTTATGTTACAAGAGTTCTTCCTTTACTACATAAAATTACAATACAAGATGAACTAATAAATCCAAGCACCTATTAAAAGCACTACAAGCTGGCGATCATTTCTGCAGTAGGGTTAATAAATTTATCATTATAATCGACCTTTCCTTCAATCAAACCGTTACTACATCATTGACCTCCACAACTCTGTTCCCCGACCTCAAATTTTTCCCAGATCTTTCTTCTCACAATCTAATCATCTCTTTCTTGGTTTTCCTCTTGGGCTTTTTTGAATTATATTTAGATTAAAACTTTCTTTTGTTGCACTTCCACTAGACATTCACTTTAAGCACCCAAATTATCTTAATCTGCTCTATTTAAATCCTGAAGCGTTTTAAATCATGCCTTCCCTTAATACTATAATTCTTACTAGATCTATTCTTGTCTATCATATTTCTTAAAAAGAACATTGAAGTCATAAAAATTCATTTTCATTTCAAGTAATAATTTAAAAGATTCTAAACTATATGATGAAACATGGACATATCACAAAAAGTTTCTACTTAAATTGTCACAGATACCCTAACCAAAATAAAATTTTATCACTTTGGTCAAATCTTTCTCCCAGCTGTTTCTACTAGCAACTTACAACTTCCCAACCTCAGGTATTCACAACCTAAATACAAAAGAGGTAATAATTTTATCCAACAAAAAATAAACAATAGAAAATCGTCATATTAAGTATTAAAAATAAAACAATAATGTTTTGAAGGAAAAAACATGCTAAAAGAATATGCTAGGAGCTAAACAAAATATATAAAACTTAAAACTACTTTTAAAATGTGTAATAAATTTCTTTTTTTTCTACAAGCATTTCACAATGAATCTTTAAAAAAGAAAAAATAATAATCGAGTTAAAACATTCAATGAATCATCAAGTAAATTTAAATAAAATTTGACAGGCGGAGATTTTTTTTGTTTACATGAATATAAAAACAGTTTTGATTTTAATTAAATACTATCACAAGGCTATACCTTATTTCTGACGATTTCTGTGATCTCGATCTATACCTGACACTACTACTCCTTGAATGACCAGCAACACTGTTGCCACTGCAAAATAGAAATTTTTCAGCATAAATTATAAGTGAAAAAAATTATTATGCAACATCGCAAAATAATTAATGCACAAAAATGTTACTTTATTACATTAACTAAAAACGCATGTGTGCATGCGCACGCACACATACACACACACACACTAATATTTATATGTACAATGATTAATAGTACAAGCAGTACTTTTCTGCCATATACTGTTAGTTCATTACCCTCCAGAAAGAATCTGGTTGAACATTTAGTTGCAGTTAGACACTTCCATATGCAACACAATCCCAAAGATGGAAAAGGGCAATTTTCTTAAAATCCTGAACCAATTTTGAGATCGCTTTAATATCTGAAATTCAATTTATTACAGCATACATGAGCTGGTCAAAACAAAAGCATTTACTATTAATGTGTAACTCTCATTTTGGTGAAGATACCCCGATTCTTAAATAATTATGAGTGAAAGATATCCACTATCTGCAAAAGCACTTGTTTGGGAGGGAATACATACATTAAATCCTTTCACCTATCCTTGTTCCCTTCTCATCTACTGTGCTCTTTGAGTCATATAGACTGTGAACTATCCCATAAGCTGGCTCTTTTCTGCTATCATGGCTACACAAAAGGCCCAACTGAGGCTGAGGTAATCCAAACGTCCTGACACCACTTAATACATACTTTATGATTATATATAAATGTTTTTCATTTTTTAGTATTATTTTATAAAATTTTTAAAAAGATGCTGCTGAAAGATTTTATTTATAAATCTTTCAGCAGCGTTTTATAAATTCTAGAATTTAGTTTAATTTATAGAAAACTTAAAATTTAAACTAAACATTTTTTACCACTGTTCTATAAAAATGGCAAAGAATGGAAGATACACTCAAATAATAAACTGTTGAACTAGTATGTGGTGCGGTGGTAAAATCTATTTAAACGCAAAAAATAATCTGGCTGAGCCATACTGAAAGGATGAAGAATATAAGAATACACACAACAATAATGAAGGACAGATACGAGAAGGAAACATCTGCAAAGAAAAAGACGGACAGAAAACAACTATCACTAAAAAAGGCTACATATAGATCTACATAAGGTCTACAGAGTTATAAAGCTTTACATAAATATTTTTTTCAATAGTAATTCCCAGGAAATTCAGTGAGCCTAAAGTAAATATGAGATAAAAGCAGAAAAAGGATAGTTAATAACTCACAAATATTATTCATGAGCAACTAATTTCAACACAAAATAAAATTTAACAAATAATAAATAAAAAATTCAAAAACTTCAAGTAATTATACTTCTCAAATAATTCAGAGAAAAAAGGTTTTATTTTGCTTATGACAGCTCCTTAAGTCCTATGATGTTTTTTGCAGAATGAAAACACCATAAATATAACTTTTTAAAAACTTTTCCTGAATAATGAAGTAAAATTCCACTTTTTGAAACAATCTAAAAAATATTAGAAGACAGAGAGCCTTGTAATAGAATAACGAGACACACACACACACACACATACACAACCCTTTATACACTTAATTTAATCATATCAATCTAAGTTTCACTTTAAAAGTAAAACCCATCCTAACAATTAACCGTAATTACATTGAAAAATATTTTTTTAAATATGCATTAAATATATTAACTACATATTATTATTACAATTATAATTTTAATTGATACAACTTAAAATACTTAAAACAGTTACAATTTATTTTTAGATTTAATTACATTTTTTTTTGTAAACTAATTTTTTTTATAACTCTTTTTAAAACCTATCACAATATATTATTAAATACATTGAATACGTTAAGTATTTTAAAAGATACAACAATGTTCATCGATAAAAATATGTTTTAAAAAACAAAACAAAAATTAAAAAAAACTATTTGCATGTTTATGAACAACAGCACAACTTACAAACAGAAGTCAAAAAGAGACTTGTTAAACTTCCACATCAGACATGGACGTAACGACACATCACGATGTACAGGCTGTAGTAGTAGTTACTTCTTGGTTGTTTTTGTAACATTGTTTTTATTTTTAAATTATGAACAAACGGAACAGATAGAAGATAGAGTGTGTATTTGGTGTGATTTCTTTATTTACAAGAATCTTTGTACCTGTTTTTAGGAACTTCAGGAACTGGAGGTTCATCTCCACCAAAACTTGTGATGTATGTAACTTGTCCAGCATTTGCCGGCGACTGAGATCTTGACCTTGATTTTGAAAGTGATTTGGACTTTGATTCTCGATAAGCAAAATATGTTGGACTCTTCCTTGATGCATAACTGAAAAAAAGCCCAAACATAAAAATACAGATAGAAAAATAATTAAATACTGTTCCAAGGGAAATAATGATAAAAATAACAAATTGTCAATGTTAGTAATCAAACACAAGATTTATTCTTTATAAAATGAAAAAGTATACCTTGAATAAATTTTAATTTTACAGATAAACCAAATTACTTGAATAATAACAGTAATAAAGAATGACAAATGTTAATGGTATTGTAAATGAGCAATTATAGAGAATGATTACATTATAACATACATTACATCATAATATATAACATTACATGTAAATTCATTATTTTAAATCCATTTTTGTATTCTGTATCATTTACCTCTTTTGTAATATTTAAGGCTATTTCTTTTTGACATTATTTATATTTTTATCTGTGATTTTTTTTTAATATTACAGTAAAAAATAATAACTCATGCAGAACGAGTATTCATTCTGAACTAAATTCATAACTTGCCCAGGAAGCAAAGACAGTGATTCTGAACTATTCCCTTGAGTTACAATTGCTTATAACCAACTTCCATCAAGTTAACTCAGTGAACATTAGAAATACATACTTGGGTTGTTTGTATTTTAATTTTTTCAAACTTTTCTGTAATTTTAAGAAACTTATCTTTCAAAAATATCAATGTTTGTGGTCAAGGTATTCACACACACCACACCTTTTTTCTTCTATTTTACTGAACCATTTTTCTTTTTAGGTGCCAAGTTTTGTTTTTCTTTTCCCTAAAATATAACTTAGACCTATCTTCAATAACTTACTTTTTGCTTATAATATATTACTAATATTATTAATATATTATATAATTGCACTTAAAGTTACACAATATATATTAAATCATATACTTTTTGCATTATCTTCCATATAAACTGATAACATTTTAAGTACTTTCAATTTTATCCACTGATCAATTTTTTTCATTTTCTCAACATAATTTAAATGGTATTTTATGATATTTTAATTAATATGCATGATATTTGTTTATTTATTAGTATCATATTATTATTATTTTTTAAACAGAATAATTTCCCAAGTACAAAAATTCAATTAAGCCTAACAGCTTAATAAAAAATATAAAAAAATTTGATGTGAACATCACATGACTTTCTTGTACACCTATTAAATTAAACATACACATTTAAAAAAAATGAAAAGTACATAAAATTTTACTTCATTCATTAACTTCTGATATTTATTCATTTCTTTTTTTATTGTTATTACTGAGTTATTATTTATTGTAAAAGTTTTTTTTAGAAACAGAAGTTAATAATTAATAAATCAATATATTAAATTAAATAAAAAAAAGGAGATTAAATCTAATTCGAACCGATATGCCTTCCCCTTGTAAGATCCAAATATGTCATTAATTAAAGTTTGTTTGGCTATAACTCTGGAACCAATAAAGCAAGTACTATTTACAATATATCACTGAAAAGTTCTCAATGAGGGCTTTACTGCAGTAAAGAAAAAGTTCAAAATCCAAAATTTTTGGATTCTTGGCTTTTTTGGACACTTTTTTGGTCTAGTCGATTGCAATCAAAAGAAGTGCACAACTAGATGTTACAACCGTCCTAAATCCAAAAATTCAACATCCTACGGCTAATCGTTTTTAAGTTGTGCGAGATACATATGCACATATAGTGGCCCCAGCAAATCTACAAGCTTGTGACGTCACATGCTGGCTGACATCTCATTATATTATTGTTTTCCAAAACATTATTGTTGAGTCTAATTATTATTTTTATTTCATTTTTCAACTTACAAACAATATGGGTGCCCAAACAATACATTTATGTTGTTGTGTGTTCAATTCTTTCCACTTGAGTTGATTACATGTATAAAAATGCTTAATGACGACTCAATCTTGCAAACAATAACAATTCCTTAACTAATGCTCTGATTGGTATTATGTGCAGGCCTATAAAAATTTATACATGCAGTTAGAAATTATGTCTTTCATCACGATTGTATTTAGATCCATCACTCATAGTACACAATGTGTGTATAAAGAAGTAAACTTTAGCCCAGTTTATATCGTGTTCAGTGAAAGTATTCGGATAGCGTTTTTGGGTGGTCATAAATATTTTATAATTGCTCATTGTTTTTTCACAAATTTTTTGTAATATACTTTTTTTATATTTTTGTTCGTGTGTTATTAGTGTGGTTTGTTATTGCAAAATTTAAATCTGTGGAGTTAAGAAAACAAAACTTAGGAATCAAGCATGTGAAATTATCTATAATATTCATGATTTTATGAAAAAAGAAGCTCTAAAAGTAGGTAAATTAACTGATGACAAACATATAACTGGCATTCAAAAATGCAGAGAAAGAACTGCTGCTGCTTGTGGGATATCAAGAACACAGGTTCAAAAACTCTCAGAAGAGTAAAAAGACATGATTCTTCAATCAACATCCCAATCGTGTTCTTTCAGCACACCAAAATAGAATAAACAACATTCGAAACCTGTCAGTGGACTGGACAGTTTTGATTTGGATGTAGTTAAAACAACAACAAAAAAAGGCATTGAATTGAATTAAGATTGAATTGAAGGAATTTTAAAGGCAGTGAATCAACTTTATCTCTTATTGTGAAAGAGTTAGGTTTCAAATGGCGTAAAACTGAAAATAACACATTTAATTGAGAAATCCAATATCAGGTGGAAGAGAATTGAATATTTACAGGCAATGGCTAAGTACAAAGCGATGCTACAATTGTTTATTTGGATGAAACATACATTTTAAGTTGGCATTGGTCAACAAAGTCGTGGTCTGATTGTATTGTTGAGGGACTTCATGTGCCAATTAATAAAAGTGACTATTTAATAGTAATTCATGCTGATGGAGAAATCTGTTTTATTTTGAACACATTACTAACTTGGACAGCTAGTTCGAAAAGTGGTAACTACCATGACAACATGAATACAGACAATTTCATGAAATGGGAGCGTGAAAAATTGATTCCAAATATTCCACCAATATCAGCAGTAGTTGTTGATAACGCCCCTTATCACAATACAGATATTGACAAAGCGCCAAATAACTGCGGAAGAAAATATATGACTGACTGGCTGGAGAAAACCCATATTCTGTATAGTTCAAAAATGCTGAAACCACAGTAATATGAATAAAAAAGTTATATAAACTACAGTAAAAAATATCACTTGGATGAACTTTTGAAAAAACACGGGCATCATGTTCTTAAGACACCCACCGTACCATCCTGATTTGAATCTGATCGAAATGGTATGGTCAGCTGTAAAAAAGACATGTGACAAGACATAACACAACATTTTCTTTCACAAATATTGAAAAATTAACTACAGAGAAAATTAATTCCATGAGTGAAGATGACTGGAAACACTTTTGTGAAAAAAAAATTGAATATGAGTAAGAAAAACTGGAACCACTGGAAAAACTGTAAAGATGAAATGACAGAAAATTATATTATACGTGTAGATTGATAGTGAAAGTGAGAATGAAAGCGACAGTGATAGCGATTCATTTAGCGAGGATGGTGAACTTTGCTAAAGTTTGAATTAGATGCATGAAGAAAATTCAAGTAAACTTTTGTTTATTATTAAAACTTATTATTACGTATTGTTTATAATTAGTAAATGTAAATATGATAATTATTATCGCGTACAATATGATAAGTAATACTTCGATTTGACATGCAGAGTTGATGCTTTTAGGCCGAATAAGTAATACACAATCTGCCTGTGATGTCACAAGCTCGTAAATTGGCTGGACCAAGTATATGTACGTACGTACATACATAGATATCATGCTGAAACTAGTCAAAATGGATTCAGGGATGATCAAAATGGTTATTTCCGGTGAAATCTAAAAACCAAAATTTTTTGTGATCACAATACTTCCTTAACTTCATACAAGGAAGTAAAAACAGTAAAAATATTTTATGCATAATTACAAGAATTCAAACAAACTTTTATTACAATACGATTTTAAATATCTAAATATTTCTTCTGAATTTAAGTTATACAAATATCAAATTTCTTCAATTTATATGCAGTACATACTATTTACACATTTATTTATATAAATATAAAAGTCTATTTTTAGGAAAAAAAAGAACTTTTGGAGCATAACAACACACATGTGGCAAGTGCTGTGCAATAAATCTCAGTCACATTTTATGAACCAATGTACCAAACACGCAAAGATTCATGCATCAATGGCCCAGTCACAATTTTTTTTTACAAAAATTAATAAAACACACAAACCAATTTAACAATAGATCAAATCTTATATGATTCAAAAATCTTGTACTCATAACAATCTGATAGTTCCAAAATATCTAGAATATCTCAGGAAATAAAATTCTAGAACATGCAAGCATGAAAAATACTTTCATGAAAAAAAAAATTAAATTAACAAATTCCTAGAGAAATATAAGTACTATTCAGTTCATAAGATAAATATCTAATTTGCCTAAATTCCAGTCTTGCATAACATGGAGTACAGTTCCTTTTAGTTTTTAGCAACTATTAGTAATGCAAATACCAGGTGAGACTTAAAAAACAATAAATAAAAATAAGCAATGTAAAAAAAATTTGATTAAATGGGGGTAGTACATATCCAAATTTTATAATAAACATATACCGGAAAAGGAGAAATATATTGGTCCTGATTATACCATGACTAAAGAGCATTACACAATCCATACTATATGAGCAACGTTTGATAATTAACAAGACAAATTGATACAAAGGAAAAAACTATGCATTCAATGACAATGAAACTTTTTGAGGGTCAAGTTGGCAACCTTGGGAACACATTTAATCAGCTGTTTGATCATAATTAATCTAAACATAAACTCTTTTGTTAATTTCAGAATGTGAGCTACGCTTGAAACATATATGGCGGAAGAGTAATGTTCAGTGGCAAGATTTTTGCTCTCAGGTGTGAAACTGGCGTAAAATTTACTTAAGAATGTTGAAACAGTATAGTGAAAAGTATTTAAATTTCAGTAACTTGTATATGCGGGTGGAAAGTTAAATTTGGGCAGAACAAGTGTGACTGATCTCCATCACTCAGGAAAACCAGTTGACTACCGCGCTGCAAAATCAGGCGAGTCAGTATTTCCCAAATTGCTAGTCTGTGTAACATTAGTATTGGAAGTGCGCATTCAGTCATTCATGATGCACTAAATTAATACAAAATGTGTTTGCGATGGGTTCCAAGACAGTTGACTCAAGCTTATAAAGACATCCAGATTCGCATTTGTTCTGAGCTCAAAGAACATTTTGAAGTGGAAGAAAAAAAATACCAGATCGTATAATAATCTGTGATGCAACATGGATACACCATTTCAAGCCCAAATCCAAATGGCAAAGTCTTGAGTGGAAACATCCAGATTCACCCGCCAAAAAAATTCAAAACTTATGCATCAGCCAGTAAAGTGATGTTGACGATCTTCTGAGACCCACAAGGCTCAATTTTTTATGATTATTTAGAAGAACAATGTACCATTAACAGCAAATACTATTCTAACATGCTCCAACAGAAAGTGAGACTTGTGATAAGACAAAAGCGTCAAAGCATTCTCTCAAAAGGTGCGATTCTCTTTCATGACAACATGTGTCCCCACATTGCTCAGGGAACTGAAGAAATGCTTGAGAAGTTGGGTCGGGAGATGTTGCCACATCTTCCATACAGCCCCAGACTTCACCCCATCCGATTTCTTTTTTTTGTCTGCTCAAGAGACTTTTACATGACAAAAAGTTTGACACAACAAAGTGGTCATAAAAGCAGTATACAAATGGTTCAAACAGCGAGGTAAAGACTTCAGAAAGCTCACAGAACGGTGGGACAAGTGTCTAAATTTTGGTGTAGACTATGTTAAAAAGTAGTGTTTGTTTCACGGTCCTAGAATAAATAGTTTTTCCCTGTATGTCAATTTGTTAATTTCATTAATTTATTTTTTTGTTGTTAATTTTTGAATATCACTTGTAAGATACTCGCATCATAAGACCTTAGAATATCTTACCCAGAACGACCTTTCCTGCCATATAAACTTTAATATTTTTAATAAATATAAACTATTTTATGCTGACAAGATATATTATTCACTAAAAAATGTTATTAAACCTGAATTTACTTTATTAAGCCTATTGAGTACATTAATGGACTGACTGACCAAAACTCATACCATGAGATCTGATATTCTCTTTATTCAAAAAATATGCAACAGGAACACAGTTCAATAACAGTAAACTGGATAAAATAAATGCACTACTACAAATGAGCAAATGCGTAATAAATATAAAATAATAATAAACTACTTTAAGCATCAAAAGCTGACAAAAACTCATTTTATAAATCAAAATAATCATAGATAGCAAATAAAATTTGTGAAAAAAAATTTTTAGATTGATATGTATACATTTTTTTTTTTTATACTTATTTTTTTAAATGATTTTTAATGATATACAGTTTAAAAGTTTTAAATTGACATGTTTTTATGTGCTTTGAACCACATGAATACAGTTTTAATAATAATTAAAATGTTTTCCTTAATTGAATCCTTTGTTATTTCAAAACATAATTTGATACACTAGCTTATTTTTGTCAATAGTCATCCACTGTGCCATATGAGTTTTGTTAAACCCGATTAAGTGCATCTTTTAGTTACAATATTCCCCAGGACAATGGATATCTTAAATTTGAAACATTGCTCAACTCTTTTCTCACATTTTCATTGCTTACCTAATTGCTTGTAAGCCAGTTATTTATGAAAGAAATTACAAGTAATTTTTAGTTTAAACTGTAATTTAATTTTGTCAAATTTTATTTTAATATTTTAAATAACTTTAAACACTGCAATATAAATTTACACTTTGATTATTTTCAGTAATTTAAATTATTTTAATTTGATCATAATTTAGAATCCTAATTAATGTTAACTCTAAATATTTGAGAAAGACTAAAACAAAAATATATGTTCATTAAATAATTGGTTAGAAGAATAATTATAAGGCAAGGCTATGAGTATACAGAGATCTTTACATAATAAAGAACATATTCACATGATTTCATATTTGAACATACGGCCCGCCAAAAAACCCAGCAATTTTTTTTTTAAAACGTTTATGCTCTAATGTTAAGTAATAGTAACACCCGATAAAAATTTGTACAAATTTTAAATAATAAGTTCTGTAACTAAAAATTTTGAACAAATAGATCTTGAATAATGTGTAGAACAAGTAAGCCATGAATAAATACAATCTTGAATTGAACAATGGAGAATAAGTAGTAGTATCTTGAATAAATAAATACCGTATGTAAATACCTTGAACATATACTTTGAATAAATTGTTTCCTTTTTGTAAGTAAATCGCTTGATGAAATACCTCATTTATATATCTTGTATAAATGGATTTCTTAAACACGAAAATCACTTGAATGAATGGATATCTGTAATGGATCAGATGAAGCCAGATAAAGATTTACCCTGTTAAACAGATACCTAGCGTAAATAACAAACTGTTGACAGACACTTATTCAATTCTTTAAAATTGGTAATAAACATAGTTTGTTTATCGGTCTATGAACACAATTGGCACTTTAACATCGGCAAAAAATACTAAATTATCTGATCCTGTATTTTCATCTGATAATAAAAGTCTCCTTCACAGATGTTTCCACTCAGGAGTTACCATTTTTTATATTATTAAAACCGATTCAAATAATCTTTCATCCATTTATTCCGAATGGATTATGTAAATTTTTGCATTAGTTGCCAACAGCCGAGTGATTAATAGAAATTTCAGTGAAATCAGGGTCAGGAGTTGACGTGAGAACAGATCCAATCAGAAAGTGTCTGAGCGTTAACGATTGTGGACCTTCAAATCAGAAGATGCAGCATACAATGGGTGTGATGAATTTAAAAAAGTTTCAATTTGCATAAGTTGTGTATAATACCTAAAATTAAGAATAGTTTGTCATACAACAGGGCAAGGATTAAAATACTATGCTTTCCTACAATCCACCAAAATACAAGGACAAATGACCAATCTATTCCTTATGATGGGGAAATGGACTGAAAATTGCACCGGAAGTCCTTTAATTTAAATATTTTAAATAATTCACGGAGATTGTTGTTTGCAGCCTTAACGTTTGTTCTGTAATCAGAAAACATTTGTTTTGGTATACCTCCAAGAGAAATAAATGCTTCATTGCAGCAATGAAAGCTTCTGAAGTTAAGTCTGATACTAATCCCTAATGTATAGCCTTAGTTGAAAAGGATATGAACAGGCATAAGTTTTTTATATGACCTTTAATCTCTGACGGCCATGCCAATCTTAATGGACCACCATAATTGGCAATGCAACAGTGCGGTTTAAATGATCTATAAATGGATCGAGAGAGAATAATTTACTTTGTTTGGAAATTTGTTGCTCAGATAGAATGTCATTGGTTTCCGAAATAAAATATGTTAATTGTGATAATAATATGAGTTCCATAAGAGTATCATTTAATTCCTTAATAGATAATGTATCAATGATTCTTTCAGGAGAATTTGTCTTTGTATTATGAATAAATATAATATGAATTAATCTCTACAATAACATAACATAATGTTTATAAATAAATTAAGTACTGTAGTAAGTGAATTCCTTTACTTTCTTTAACACTCAGGTGAAGGAGTAAAATCATTAGAAAAGAGTTACCCGATGTACTGAATCTTGTAAAAACCAAACAAGAAAATACCACCATAAATTAATTTTCAAAGCCTTTAAGAGAAACAAATCCCGAGATAAGATTGTCAGATGAATTAATGTTATGCTATTTGGCATTAGAAACTGTTGAATTTCTGAAACTAGATTAGTAATAAATATTTTCCACCTTGATGATTCACCAGGAATTCAATGAAATGAATCACATAATCTGAATACAAATGAATTTAATCTATGCGATTATTTAAATTTATAACCACTTGATTAGTCAAATACTACATAATTCAGTCTTTGTAGTGAAATCTGTTTAGTGGTAAAACACTAGACTTTGCACAGGGTACGTTGGATGAAATTTTCGAAATAGAATAATGATTTTCATACATTATACAATTTGCCTAAACTTTCAATGATGCATCCACAAATCCATGATTTTGAAAATATTTAGTAAATTATTTTTCTTATTTGATCTATTAATAGTAATGTTAACTGAACTTACTGAATCGATTGATCTCTCAATTGGGACAATAAATTAAAAGGTAAGATGTCACCCAAAGACATTTAATTTGCCAAAATTGTTGCATAAAATGTTTGCAAAAGAATACTGCTGACCCAATTGAACCTAATAGGTCATAAACTCCACCAATTGATAAGACAGAACATTCCTTTTTAGTTGGCACATTTTTTTTCCATTTAGTGAATTCCAATATCCATTTGTATGAATGTGTTCCAAAAAATACCTAATGTGCGTACATTTTCATGTTTGAAAAGCAAGTGCTATAATTATCATTTAATGGAATTATATTTGAATCATTAGTAAAGCCATTTATATAATGGAAACACATACCGATTTAACAAATAGCTTATATCTCTCTAACTTCTTTAATACATCTAGATTTATCACATCCTGTTAAAAATCATCCATAAAAGTCATTAAATAATTTCACAAGCAGCAGGAAATTGATCATTATAATCCTTAGCAATCTGATTAAGGAATCTAGTAGCCAGGAAAGAGACACTAACTGTATCATAAGTTACAGTTATTAATGCAAAATTTTTTAATTATTTTCATTGTCAGCAGAATCTCGCCACAGAATTCTTTGGAGATTACTATCTTTAGGCATGACCAAAGTTTGCCTATACATTATCATTACGTCAGCAGTCAGAACATAATTATGTAGTCTAAATCTGTGAATTATTGAGAAAAGATTTTGCTGAACAATAGGACCGACCAACTGCTGCATGTCAAGTGAAAAACTATTTGAAGATTTAGTAGAACCATCAAAAGCAATCCACAATTTAGTTGTTAAACTTTACTCTTTAAATACAGGATGATGTGGTAAGCAAAAGATGCTTGAAATTACACATATGACCTAGCTTTAAGTATTCCTGGATAAAATCAGTGGAACTCTTCTTGAGAGGATTACGGTTAAGCTTGCTTTCTAAACTTAAAAATTTTTGCTTGGCATTGTTTAAACTCACAAAGTTTTATTTCTGGTTCGTGTGGGGACTGTTACAACAAATCTTTCATGTTCATTTCAAAATGTATTTTTCAAGAAGTGAGTTTTGCAAGTGATTTCAATGACAGTCATTTAAACAAATTGAGTTCTTTAACTTGCCAGAATTTTTCTATGATTTTTTCTAGCATTTTTTTTTCGAACAAAAAATGCTGAAATTCGTTTAACTGATTATGAACAGGCATGTTTCCAGCAAGACTAAAGCCTAATCTTGTTTCTTGAATGATTGGATATTGAGAACTTATTTGGTTTTATACAACAGAGATAGAATTGTGCACCAAGCAGAACATCAATTTCACAAGAAATGTTAAAATTTGGATTGGCTAAAAATAAATTCTTAGGCAAATTTAAAATGAGTTATATCAAACGACTCAGTTTGTAAACTGTCAGTTAAATTTTGTATTACTGTGCATTGCATTTCAAAGCTGTAGTTCTAAAAAGAAAACTTCAATTTAAAATTGACATCACATTTTGACTGACAAGAAAAATTACTGATACTTGATATCAGAAGATTGTTTTTTTGTGAAATTAAGTCCCAATTATGCGCAAATTTAGTTATACAAAAATTTGCTTGATTACCAGAAACTAAGAATATTCTTCAAGTAATGTTATTCCCGAATTTATCTGTTACATTGTATAAATCAGTAGATAAAAGGTTATTTCTATTTTCTGTAATTTAAGATCACAATGTGTGTTATTTTAGAATCAGATATTTCCTGAATTAATGAATAAGTCTTCTTGAATAAATTTTACAAATATTTATTTACTGGGGCAACCTTTAAAATAAAATGGTCAGGATGAAAACAATTCCAACACTGTTTTTTAACAGATTTCTTGCGATTGCTGATATTTAGTTTTAAAAATTCTTCACATTTATATATAGAATGATTTGAATTACATATGACAAACAACTGGCATGACATAACAAACAGCTTGTTTTATGAGTTTTATCAGTACATTGTTGTAAGCTGTCTTTGTTTCCACCTTGTAGCAAAATTAAATTTAAGTTTCAGGGTGATGAATGAGACCGATTTGAAATCCACTTTAATAGTCAACTTTTACAGTAATTTTTCCAAAGAAATTTGACTAATTTTTGAAAATTAGGAAATTTTATAAGAGACAATCTTTCCTTCCACAATTTAAATGCGATAGGGTCTAGCTTGAAAGTTAGAAACTGAATTACAATAAGTTCAAATATGTCAGTTAGTAGTAGAATCATAGCTTTAAGCAAATTTATGAATGAACAGAGATCACATTAATAAAATGAGAAGTACCAGATATATACTCCCTTTGAATTAGTAATTGTTATTATATCTATTTTTTAATAGATTTATCACTACAAGATAATTATCATTTGTTACAAAAGATTTTTTATAAAGTCAAATGTTGTACCTTTTAATGAAGAATAAAGTAATGTAACTTTTGAATATCAGACAGATCACTTCTAGAATGAATAAAATCATTAAACATAATAAAGTAATACAGCCACTCACGAATGTTTCCTTTCAATCCTGGTAATCTGACTGGTGGCAAATGAATAGGATTAGCTAACATGCAAGGTGTATTTAGATTTGAATTTAGGTTATCAGAAATACAACAATTGATTAATGCATTTAGTTTACATTCTAAAAGTTATCTTCATGAACCCTATCATTTACAACATTTTCATCAGAATCTAATTTTTCAATTTCAGAGTGAATCACATTATACTTTTGGAACAGCTCTTTCAAAATCCTTAACTTAATTTTGAATGAATAGCTGTTATTAATTTAAGGTCAAAGTTGTTAATATAAGTATGAATCCTCGTAATGGATGATTTAAGAATTATACATTTACCTTTCAATATCGTTAAAAAGCAAACTGTTTATCTTCTAAATTATTTGTTAGGTTTACAAAAATAATAATAATTACCTAAAGATAAGTTCTACTAATCAAATAAATTGCGAAATAATGGTTACAGTTGTGTTGAAATGATGTTTATTAGATATTCGTTGAATTATGATGTATTAGTATTACTATAATTAGTTCAACAAATTAAGCATCACAAACAGAGCACTTTTTCACTTTTTAACACACATTTGGTCCCAGGGACCAATATTTATGTAAAACTCTTGCCTCAAATTTTCATTGCTTGGCTAATTCCTTATATGACAGTTGCTTAAGAAAGAAAATAAACAAATATTTTTAGGTTAGATTGTAGTTTTCTTTTATCTCATTTTATTTTAATATTATTTTAAGTAACTTTAAAAGATTCCACTACAAATTTACACTTCGATTATATAATACACTGTTTATAAACTCCCTCCCAGATAAGATATTTTATATTAAATTAAAGAAAATCTGGAAAAGATATTCATTTAAAAAAAGAAAAGAAAATAAAAATGATAAATTGAGCTCACAATTTTCATGAATGATTTTTTATTTAATACTTTAAAAAAAATTTAATACATTTGAAATTTAAATAAATTCTTTTTATTATATTTATTAAACCAAACTAACAACACACTACGCTCTTAAAAAGAACTTTTCAGACTTTTTTTTGACAATTACAAAAATCATTCTCAATATGTTCAAAAATTACAATTCTTACACAAAAATGGCATAATGGCGTAAATTTTTAAGGTTCAGAGTACCACCTAAAATAAAATGAAAACCGTCAATTAATTAAGATAAAAACAAAATCAAATTTAGTATTCATAAATAAAGGCTCTAGGAATAGTACTTGGTTACAAATTAAAATTACCTTCTTATATAAGCTCGTCATCAAAAAGGAAAAAATAATTTTATAAAATATGTTTTAATCATCTTATACTGTTACTTATTTTAACATCAAAGTGAAAAAATAAAGGGGAAAATGAAGAAATACTTAGATTAAATAAGAACAGTTGATTTGATAAATTTTAAGCAATACTGGACTCTGCTACGTTATTAGCTACAGTCCAAACATCTGTTTTAACATAATGAGCCGGCATAAAATATAAATGAAATATAGAAGTAACACTAATTGTTTTGGCCTCTTAATCTATGGTGAAACTCAGATATTTATATAAAATTGACTATGTGCAATTATAAGTCTCACTGTTTACTTGTTTACTACAACAGCAAATTCTGTTTATATTCTTGGGGTTATATATTCTAGTTGAAACATATTATTTTCAGTTAAAAACCACTAGTAAATTCTCGCAACACAAACTAGTAAAAAAATTATGTAGTCACAATTACACACAGGATAAATCCTAGAAATACTACGCAAAACAAAAATATCTAACAATATTATAACAAGCTAGGAAATCATACACTTCTGATGGTAGTGCAGCAATTATAAATACTTGAATCAGGTTAGGATAGTTTCAAACTTACATTATCTTTAATTGGATTGTCTTCGGAATTTATAATTTAAAGCAGTGTAAAAAAAAAAAAAATAATTGAAACATTTCATCAAAATAAAAGCCTGTGTAATTGGTTGTATGGTTCTACTACCATTACACAGTATGATCTCATGACACCAAATAATTCATTGCAGGGAATTATCAGGCTACAAGTATAAAAGCATTGCTACAACATAAATGAGTTAATGCACAATTCTGTGGAATTCATATTCCACATCACACCAGAAATGCTCAGACTCACATCACAGAGATTTGGATATTCTAAAATTCTGTATATGTATCAAGTAAACAGAATTATAGAATATATCTATTCTGTTTACTATACCTTTATATATACAGATTTATATTTATACCTATTCTGTTTACAGATACCTTTACCCAACATCAGAGGTATGTTTACGACTTCCCAGCCACCTGTACAAAAAAAGAAAATGAATATACAGTAAAAGGAATCTCTTTTATACCTAGGTGGGCTAAACTTCCGTCCCATCAACTTCTTATCCCTATATGCTCTGCGTTCTCGTCTTGCTTTACGACCCTGTAATTCAAAAAATATATATTATAATAAATGTTAAAAATTCACTATTAATCTTAGAAATATTTCTTCCAAAGTGCAAAGGAAAATGTAGCAAAGGTGTAATTTTATTAATACATACATTTATTTTTTATTTTTTTAGATAACTCAGTAAATAAAATTACCAAAATATTTTTTAAAAATGTGAAGAATCAATAAATATGTAAGATTTTGTAATGACAAGTATGATTAGTTTTTGAACTCCTTATGGATATCTAATCCAGCATTACAAACAATATAAATTATTTCAAAGTGATGTTATTTTTTGTTATGAAGACCACCTATACTACGAGGGTTATTTTTTTTTTTCAAGGTCCGATCAGTCACGAAATTAAAACTACAGTGAAAATAAAAAGTTTTTTTATTTTTAACAAGTACTTACATAGTTATGCTATTTCTCTACATAGTCGCCACTACAATTTAGACATTTGTCGTAGCAAGGTACCAACTTTCCAATATCCTCATCATAGAACAGAGCCGCCTGTGTTTTCAGCCATGTTTCTACACTGGTCTGCAGCTCAATGTCTGTGCCAAAATGTTGTCCTCCTAGCAAACATTTCATGTGAGCAAAGAGGTGAAAATCAGATGAAGCCAAGTCCGGGCTGTATGGTGGGTGATCAAACACTTCCCAATGAAAACGCTGCAAGAGCTTCTTTGTTACAGCTGCAGTGTGCGGCCGAGCATTGTCATGAAGAAAGACAATGCCTGACGACAACATTCCTCTCCGCTTATTCTGAATTGCCCTTCGTAGATGTTGAGTCATGCAGTATGAAGCTGCAGTGATGGTCGTGCCACGTTCCATGAATTCCATCAACAGAACTCCATTCCGGTCCCAGAACACAGTAGCCATACACTTTCTGTTGGAGAAGGTTCGCTTGAACTTCTTTGATTTACTGGGAGAATGAGAATGCATCCACTGTTTGGATTGTTCTTTTGTTTCTTCGGTTTCCAAATGGTTGACACTAGTTTCCTTCCCTGACCGCCTGCTTTAAAGTTCCTGCACCATTGTCGCACTTTGCTGTTACTCATGGAAGTTTCACCATACACATTATTTATTTTTCGATGAATTTCAGCTGCATTAAACCCCTCAGAAGAAATCGAATTACCGCACGCACTTCACACTTGGCGGGAGATGCTATTGTTGTATACATGTTTACGTGCTAGCTGCATGTTCAAAACTAAACGAAGTGACACTGCGTGATTGAAAGCCATACTAGAGACGTTGCAAAACACATATGCGCAAAGGTTCATCCGATTTTTTGCAGGTTTTTATTTTGCGACCGATCGGACCTTGAAAAAAATAACCCTCGTATAATCTGTTTAACTACTATAAGGATTTTGGTTATAATCTATTCAAAACATGGAATTATTTAACATAACTACTAAATGAACTTAGTTTAGTCATGAATATAGCATTTACACAATTGAAATTTTATAGAAGATAATAGGACCAATAATTATTAATCTTACTTCCATTTTGATGTAGTTTGTACACACTAAGGATGCAATTTATAGAAAACAATAATTTAAGAAATTTATGATAGATTTATTCCAAATGGCTTAGATTTTTTATCCTTTTTTAGCAAAACATTTTTATTTACTAACTGGATGTATTCTAACAAATAAAACCCTACTTTCAAACAAAATAATTTTTAATTTTATTTTTTAATAAAGATTTCTTTCCTCACTTACAGAAACAAGTTTCTTCTCAATATGTTGGGTATGTATTGTAATAAAAGATCCAGGAGCAAGAAATTAAAATAAATTTTGAAGAAAACTTTCCTATGAAATAATTTTAGTACTTTGACTGAGGGTTTTGTTCAGAATAATAGGTAAGATATGGTACCCAGATGTAACATTGGGTGTACTTCAGATTATTCATACAAAAGCAGTTAGTTTCAATTTTACATAAATAAGCTGGTACACAATACTAAATAACAAAATATAAATTAACACATAAGCTTATTGATGAAATAAATTATAATGAATTGTATTGTTTAGGCACATATTATAAAATAAGAATGCAAAATACATTATTAGAAATAGTTTTACCGAATACATGGCTTTTTCCTCTTCTTGTTCACGTGCTATTCTTAAGTTTTCAGCTTCTTCAACATCCCTTGTAAGAAAACTGAAGAAGTCATTACTCTGCATACCATACATATGTGCACATGTATTCATTTCATGTGCTTGTTTTGTATCAACTTTGCTTACATCAACACACAAATCTGAAACATTTTAATAATCGAATAACCATCTAAAAGAATACAACACAATTTACTACAAAGGTAGAAGCTGCTACCAGAACAAAAACTATACAAATTTAATATTTACAATACTTTTTTTTTTTTTTTTAATATACAAAATATGTTTAAATATATTTTTAATCACATATATATTTTGCTTTCTGTGAATCTGTTACTCTTTCACACAAAAATTACTCCACAGATTGATTGAGTTGAAATTTTGCACGAACATAGTTTTACACCTGGAAAGAACATAGGACGACTATTGTCACCATGAAATGTTTCACAGTTTGAAGATGGTGGCTGTTTTAATGGCTTGTTGTAACAAGTGAATTATGTTCCTTGCCATTATTCAACTTTACTATGGCCAAACTGGTGGACAACTCCAATTCAAAATCTTTGAAACATATTTATACACTCCAAAGAGAAAATGCTGTAAATATTATACAGAAGTCCATTCTTTTTTAGATTGTGTTGTTGGACACAGTTGTAGGACTTTTCCGTCACACAACTTTTTTCTGATGCATAGCGTGTGCATGCACACATGTGCACACACACACACACACACACACACACACACACACACACACACACACACACACACACACACACACAAGTATGTTGTACAAATGGTTAATTGTATGACACTATGCCCACTATAACAATTTATTTTACCTTACAATTTTCTTTCATGTTCAGCTACATTTTTATTAGGGTTTGAATATAATGGAAGTAGTGCATCAGGTGCAGCTCATTGAACAGTGCATAAAAAAACACAACTTGCTTCAAATGTGGATTCTTTAGCTTTAAACTGTTCTGCATGATGTAATGTTCTTACTCTGTTTTGGCCCATTACTATTAGCTTGTTCCATTATCACGGTTGTTGGTTAAGATATTTTGTTTTTACAAAATAACGTTTTTAATTATTTTTTTCACATTTTTTAATTTAGTACAAGTTAAGATACAGTTACCAAAAACTTTTTTCTTAATTTGCCATAGAAATAAGAGTAATAAAAAATTGAATTATTTTGTTGTTTGTGTTATTTATTTTTATATTTTTTTTAAACGTAAAGCTGTTGGTAAGAAACTCGAAGGCAAGAAATGCGAGTTGTATACATTTTTACACAATTTTAAATCTTCCAACAATGTCTTTTTATGCATTAAAGAAATAATTTTTTTTCATATTCTTATTTAAGTTAACTATTTTAAAATAGGTATAAATAAATAAATCTTTTTCAAAATTGGTATATTTATATAACACTATCCAGACAAAGGCTTGTTTTGTCACCCTTTCTGTCTAACCACTGGGATCAGTCCCCCGGACCCCAATTAGTTCAATATTCTCATGATTGTGAGAATAATAATAATAATAATAATAAAGCTTGTTTACTTTATAAAAACTATCAGTTTATTGTGATTTCTTCAGAGCAACAGTTTGGTCAGTACAGGACTTAAAACTTTGAATGATCTTAAGATCATTCAAAGTTTCAAGTCCTATATGCAGATTTATGAATAGTCAGACCCCATCTTATAAATAGTAGTTAAAAGTATTTTACACAGTTCTTAATGTTACCTGACAAACAACACAAGGAGGTGTGACCATACTTAGTTTGTCATTTTCTTTTTATTTCTATTTTATTTTATGTTTTTAACTTTTACTTTCCCATCTATGTAGCAGCTCTAACTACATAGAAGAGAAAGTATGCTGATTGGAAATATCCGGTTTCACCAAATCTTGACTAATTGACCCATAAGGACCCCACAAAACATACAAAATATGTATGTATGTCAATGTGTAATCAACTTATATCCTCAGAACTGCTTGATTTTCACCAAACTTGGTCAGATTACTTCAGGTAAGTGGTAGAATTAAATAGATGAATATTATTTAAAGTTAAAAATTAGTAAACGTTTATTTAAAGTGGTCGCTAATACTGCCACACCTGTGCAATTGAAATACGGTATGCGCACACACGCTTTAGTTACAATCATTGAATTAGACAAAAAATATTGTATTTAAATAAAATGATAAATATTTTAAATTAAGGTGTGTGTGTGCGCACATGTATTTTCATTAAAAATGTTATTATGCAATACACATTTTACCTAAACATTTATCTGGTAGGTTGTGAGTAGCAATAACTCTGAGGGCAACAGCCACAAAATTACTAAAAAACCATTTCCAATCTCTGATGTTCTATATTCATAAAGTGCATGCGAAGACATAACTGAGATGCAAATATTACACTTTCTTTCAAAATGTTGAGGAACTTACGTTTTAAAAAATTTGGCTTTTTGTTAAATCATGATTATAATTTTTTAATCGCAAAAACAACAAAATTTTATGATTTCATACATCAGCAGAAATTGCTCAACTGAACTTCCCATTTAAATTCAATTAACAAAATCCCATTCTAAACAACTTGAATTAATTTTTATTTCTTACATATATATTTTTTTTAAATAGATATTTCAAACTCAAACAAGGCAATTTTCATTTTTACAAAACATAGTTATATTTTTAAAATTTATCTACTATACGGTGACTGTAACTTTCAGTTTCACATGAAATAAATGTTATAAAACAAAAGAAAAAACCTGATATTTTATCCTTACTTGTCACTTCTCAAATGGTGAATATAAAACAAAAATTTTGTATTAGAAAAATGTGTAGTTGTCATAGGTGCTATAAACATGTTAAAAATACTAACATATGTTTATCAAAACAAAGAAAAAACTGAGCCTAAAGATAGTATAATTTTCTTTTTTCAGTCTTAAAGTACACATTTTCTCTCAAAATCAATATGAGTTTATTTTTTTCTCACTTTCTGCAATCAGTTAATATGAATTAATAGCATAGCATAAAGCTAAACATTTTTTTGATTTTTTTGCTAAATACGAGGCATATTCATAAAGGGCTGTTTGGTCATTAATAATTAACCAGTGAGCAGAGGTTTTTACTTACAGTTTTATTTTACAACATATCTACTTCACTTTTCTACATAATCACCATTCAGTTTTAAGCACTTTTCATAACGCTGCACCAGTTTCTTTAACCCCTCTGCATAGAAGTTCACCGCCAGGGAATTGAACCAGTTGACAACAGCAGTCTTGAGTTCCTCGTAGTTTTCAAACCATTACCCACCAAGTAGCTTTTTCAAATGCAAGAAGAGGAAATAGTCGCTAGATGCAAGATCAGGACTATAAGAAGGGTGGTCAAAAAAGGTTTCCAACAAAAATCTTGAATCTTCTTGGTTAAGCAGCAATGTGAGTAAGCCCACTGTCATAAAGGAGGATTATGCCAGGACGCCAGTTTCCAGCATTGTCGATTTAGATCGCATGTCTATTTGGTGAGCGTTTCACAGTACATGTCAACTGTTAATTGTTGAACCACGTTCCATGAAGTCAACCAAAATGACGCCCCTTTTTGTCCCAAAAAAACATAGCCAACATTTTTTGGCTCTAGTACAGAGACTACTTACTTAAACTTCTTCAGTTTTGGGGAACTTAAATGGCATCACTTTATTCACTGTTGTTTCAATTCTGCGTTGGTGTAGAATATCCATATCTCATCGCCCATAACAATGCGAGAAAACAAATCATCTCCATTGATAGCAGTCCAAAAACGCTTGTCCACTGCACATTCTTTGCTCTGTGTTGGTCGGTGAACATTTTCGGTATCCACCTTGTACACAATCTTTGATATCAGAGCTTTTCTGCGACAATCGTGTAGACAGAGGTGCATCCAACATGCAGAAATTCATCAGCCACAGCACTAAACGTCAATCGTCAAACACATCCCAGTTTTCAGTTCACTTATTCACTGATTTTGTTGGTCTGAATACTGGGCCTGCCACTCTGCTATCTGCCATGCACACTTGTGCAGCTATTTTTAAAGTTTTTAAAGTCTAACCTTTCCTTCACTCATTACTGTACGTCTGTACACTAGGCACAACTCCTGATGAATTTCAGCAGCTGAAGATCCGTAAGCACACAAAAATTGAATCACAGTGTGCACTTCACAACTGGCAGGAGAAAAAATTGTCACAGACATTGCAATCTGCATTCACCAGCAGGCAAATGACTAATAAATCAAAACAACAACTGCAATGCCTTTGTAAGTAGCCAATAGATGGCCCTGCATTGTGTGAAACTGTGTTCAGACCCATTAATATTTAAATACAAGCCAACGCCCCTTACTTTATGAATATGCCTTGTATGTTGAATTTACAAGATATGATTCATTTCCTTTTTTGCTTTTCTTATTACATATAACCCAACAAACAAAGGATTTAAGTACAAAAAAAAAATATTAGGATGACCTGATTAGAGCAAGCATATTTCACAATACAGTGAAATTTTACAGTAAGTAAATCTGACTATTTTATTTGCATAATTATTCAGTTTTATTATTCTTATATATAAATGAGTAAGTTTATGGCTCCATCTATTTGCTTGCAGTAGCATCGCACAAGAACCAACAGACTGCTTGATTTCAAATTTTCAGGATACATTCATATTGTCAAAGAGAAGGTTTTAAGCCATAAGTCCTAGCCCTCTTGTAGGTAAAGATATAAAGATATTCATTAAAGAAACAAAAATTAATCCTTTTACTTCATTATATTAGTCTCCATTGTAACAGAAATGGAATAAAGTAAAATGACTAATTCTTTTCTCTTACATGAATACCTGTAAAACATTTAATATTCTCACAACCATGAGGATAACATATACATTGAGGATCCAGGGAGCTCCATCCCCTAACTAGATGGTCAGGCAAGTGAAGTAAGCCCTGACTGCCGAGTAGTATAATATTGTAATTTATCATTATTATCATTGTTTTTTATTACTAATTTACTACAACTATAAAATTTACATGTAAAAAATCAATAACATAAAATAACAATTATTGTATTTTTATAGCGGAAAAACATAAAACTATTCAAATATATACACATACAAAAATATTATTCTAATAAGCGTTACTGAACTAAATGTAAAACATAATTACCAAAATCAATATCGCTGTCATCATCATCCTCCTCCTCGTCTTCCTCCGCGTCATCATTTGCATTGTCAGCGGCATCATCAGCAACAGCATCAGGATTCACAATAGAAGCAGGCAAATGACTTGCATCAACTGCATTTGGAATTTGTGCCACTTCATTAGTCGATGTAGTAGCGCCTTCATCATAATTATAACCGATTGCAGCTCCGGCACTACTGTTTTTCTTTGATTTTGTGTCAGGTACATCAGCTGGCCTTAAAATAGGACCATACTGTTCTTCTAAATGTAACTGTCTTAAAAATTTCTCCTCACCAACTGTAATAAATAATTTAAACCTTTTCTATGTAACTAATAAATAGACAAAAAAGTTTTGATAGCAATCCACCTATAATTCTATCATGATTTTAATAATGAAATAATTACAATAGTTATGGTTGTCATAAGATGTAAGAGCAAAATAATTAAAATCTTTAATTCAACATAGGTTTTCCTTAATTTGGTTGGCGTACTAAAAATATTACCTCTATTTTCTCAATAGGAAAAAGAATAGCCTATGCAATGACAAAGTGATGCCATGACTACAAATAACAAACTGGATTTGGATCCATCCAAAGCAACTAGAACTGAAGTATTTATGCTACTTAAAATTTATTACTCCTGTTCTTCAGAATGTCTTCCCTTCACTGAACTTATATATTGGCTGTTATTACACATGTTCACACGCATATTCATTTTATATAAGTGATGAGGGAAGGTTTACCCAAGCAGAGGCACTTTAACTTAAAACATGAACAATCCAAACCTGGGATTACAATAAATGTACACAATATTCTTTGAACTTACTGTTAAAAGTTCCAGCTTAAAATAACTTAATTATGTATCGACAAATTCATCTCAATTACTACCACTTGCTGGAGTTTATCATTCACCCTTTGTTCAAGTTTCATCTGCCTGGGATTACCAATAGGACTCTGCATCCAAAACAATTTAATGCAAACTATAATATCGTTTACAATTAATGACTACAATTAATTCTCCCTAGTGGCTTGTGCTTTCTTGATCTACTAATGTGTACTACAACAGTTATCAATAGATGATTATCTATCATCAATATCAGTAATCAATAACGTCTGGTCCTACAGTACAACCCTTAGAATATGGACAAAAGTTAATCATTACATTGTTACTATAAGAATATTCCAGTTTTAGCATGTTTCAAACACACAAGATTTATAAGAGCTGTCCAGAGAGTAACTTACATTTTGAAATAAGAAAACCAACCAAATAAAAAAAAGAAATTTTATTATATACATTTGAACTATTTTTCTACATAGTTGCCATTTAAATTGAGGCACTTACCGTACCGATGCAAAAGCTTTTCAATTCCTTCCCTGTAGAAATCTGCCGCCTTAGATTTTTGGCATCCATCTTCCACAAAACTTGTGATAACCAAGCTTTCCTGATACAATTTCATGCAGTAAACTCCGTGAAATGAAGCCAGAGTTCTGCAGTCGTAATGTGGCAATTTTCACAAATTTTAACATTGATTTTCATCGTCAGTTCATCAGTCACAAGGCTAAGCCGACCACTGCAGTCCTCATCATGAACATTGGTGCGGCCATTTTTAAACTGAATGCACCACTGCATTCACTCATTAATCCATCTCCATATACCTCACAAAGTTGCCAATGAATTTCAATTGGTTTGAAGTTTTTTTGGCGGTAAAAACCTAATCACCGTCTCACAAGTCGTGGGATTTCCTATTGAAGCGCACATTTCAATAATTCACAATGAACAAAATAGAAAAATCACAGTCCACGTGCTACGACAGCTTAATGTATACAGAGTGTAGAAATACTCAATACATTCAGTTTTGACGCCAAGATGACGGCTTTATCCCCACCAAAGGTACAAACGTAAGTTACTTTCTGGATCGCCCTCGTAATACATTTCAAACAAGTTGCTAGCAATACTAAAATATTTTTTAAAAAAAAAGATGAAACTGAGACACTACATGGTAAAACTGCCATTATAAAGAAATTGTTGATACACAAGTCAATAATTAAAGTATCATATACCTTATAATAAATTTTTTATCTTAACACAATAAGATGCTGCACATAGCTAAGGAAAATTAAAAGAAAATAAAAATTTTAAATTATAAAGTATACAATACAATTTAAACCTTGCAAAGTATTTAATTATAACTTGAGAAAAGTGGTATTTATTGTAACCTTTATTTTTTTTCAAATAGTTAGAAACTTGTTTAACTTATGTTAATTTTGAAAATTGAATTATGAAAATGTACATATTTTACACTTACAACACTGTCACATTCTGTTATAAAAGTTGCCCACAAGACAAGTATTTTATTGAAATATGATCACACACAACAGATTCCTTAAGTAGAATTCTATACAAGGTAAATCAAATTAATTACTTTTCATCAGCAAACTTGTAAATCTCGAAGAACCAAAATGTTATAACAAAAATGTCTCACCAATAATGAAGAGTGCATTATTACGATAAAAATAGATTAATACATAAATAAAAATTATACCTCCTAGAAAATCATTCTGTACTAGAATACGATATCTTTCATAATTAATATGACGTTCTTCAACACTTAAAGCTTCTACCTGTTCATCAGTCTGTTTTACCTCAGGAATAAAATCTAGATGAGCTCTAACATCAAACCTATCAATTAATATATCTTGGTTCCCTTGCCATGGCATCCTAAAAAAAAAAAAATATACAAATATATTTTTAAAAAAGGACGAAAAGGTAAAATCCACAATAACAAATTATAAGACTAAAATATCAATCAATTGCATGCAGAAGTGCTATTGTAAATTTAAACTCATCAAATAAAATAACTGGAAAAATAATAGATTTAAAAATTTATCACTGTTTTCAATTATGTTACAATAATTATAACAAGAGTAGTACCCCAAAAACGTTTTTTTTGACAGCCTACTGCGTCTATCAAAAAAATCTTATAACCAATCAAAGTTACATCAAAACGATTAGAGATTTTTTAAGTTATTTGTTTTAACAGATAAAATTTTTCATTAGGACTAAAAATCAATATAGTAGAGAGTAATACCCTTAGTGATTCTCAGCAACTTAGCAGGTCAACCCACAGGGAGAAACAGACACCATAAATTAAGTTTTATCTTAAGTCATTACCACTTTTAATTCTTAGGCTCCCAAGATGCACCAAACAGAGCTTGTTGCAAACCACAAGCTTGAAGCATTTATATAAAAACAACACATTTTGAATGGTATGGATATGCATTTGTTCAGATGCTTCTTTGCTGTTGTAATGCAATTGATACTGTGTCTGTAATAGTGAACGTATTATGTATGTGTTGTGAAAACACCATGTTGGGTTTAATTTACAAAAATTATCAATGTCATTACAATTTTCTAATTTTTACATTTTCTGTTTCTTTAGATTACAATAAATTTAATATAGGATATTATTATAATTCCACTTTATTTTCATGGAAGGTGAAAGTAGTGATGTACGCAAGAAAATAATTGGGGTTGTAAACTTATCATCAGCCAAACGAGAAGCGTTTAATGTTTTTTACTTTACGACAAAGAAGGCATAAGATGGGCCAATCTTTCTTGCACAAGTTCAAAAACTTGTCACCCAAGATACGGAAATTTCACTCAGTAGTGTTCAAAAAATGTTAAATGAAGCAAAAACTAATACCAACAGAGGCTTACCGCAACTAAAAAAATTTGTTAACGCTAAAAAACTAAAACATCTGTGGATCACTATCATATCATTTGTGAAATGACTTACATATAATCTTTACATTGATGAAGATGAATAATTACTCTTCAATCCCTAATAGTGGTCGTAAAAGAGAAAATCAATTTTGAAGGAAGCCTTTGATCTTTATGACGCACTTTCAAGAAAAATGGGGTTCAAACGGGAAAATATTATGATAGAAAATTTTAGTTAAAAATTAAAAACTCAGAACAGAGTTTTGTTACTTAAGATCTATTAAAAGAGTACCACAACCGAAAAAGATCTAAAATTTACAGACAAATCCATGTACAACCCAGCATACCAAACCAATATTGTGAAGTGACAGCTCTGACTGCAACCTTCCTGCGATGATTTCTAAAGGCAAGCCTGCTTGCATTGTTTACGTCTGTTCCAAAAATGGTTTTGTAAAGAACGTTTAAATCTGGTACCAAAACAGGTAATTACCATGATGATATGAATTCTGTTAATAATGAGCAGCGGGTAAAACAATTAATTTTCTAATCTTCCCTCCCTGAATTCTGTTAATTACAAGAAGTGGGTAAAATAATAATTCCTAATCTTCCCACAAACTATGTCATCGACATAGATAATGCTCCGTTCTATGATGTGCATCTGAATTGCAATTCATATTTGAACAAGCAAAAAACAGACATGATCAAATGAAATATATAAAATACTGTCATTTATAAGTATAAAGTTGAAACCGGAACTGCAGTTTAATAGAACTGCATAAGCCAACTGTTATATTATTTAAAATTGATTCATTTTACCCAAGAAAGGTCAGTGTTTGGGAATGTCCCTTATTCTCCAGAATTAAATACAACTGAAAAAATTTGGGAGGTTTTAAAAGAGTATGTCATGAAAAAAGTTTTAAAATTAGATGATGCTATTTTATTAATTGAAGAATGAGCAAAATAAATACGAATACTGATTGAATCCAAGGCATGACGACCATGTCAAGAAAATAGAAACATCTTACATGTCTCTGGAACCTTTAATTGATAATGCCATTGAAAATATCATTATTAATGTAAATGGCTATATCAATGATAGTGATTTAAGTGATGAGTGTGATTTAAATATTAGGGGTGACAATATAAGTGATGAGTTATCAGAAATTGAAACTTTCTATTTAACCTAAAAAAATAAAGATTTATAGTGGAAGGCACATTTATTGAATTGTACAGAGCATTTTCTTTTTTTTTACAGAAAATTTAGTTATGTTGAGCAGAAAGTAATTAAATCATAATACTTACTATGAATCATTTTAAACATAATTATTGCAATTTTTTTTTTATAATAACTATGCAAACATAAAATATGTATTTAAGAAATTGAAAAAAATTTAAGCAAAAGAATAAAAATATGTGAACAAAAATTTGTTTTTACAATCATATTGAAAATTTATAACTAGCAAACACAAAAGAGCACACATTTACACAGCTAACTTTTGTGATTTCTTACCTTAAATTTCAGAACATAAAAGTTCATAAAAAAATAAATGATAATTTATAATAGAAGAATTCTATAATGTTATATTAAATAGGGCCACAACACACCTTGAGAAAATTGTTAATTTTTTTTAAATTTTGTTGTAGGATTACATGTTCCACACCCAACATTTCTCAATCATTTATTATTATAACCACATAAATTATTACCTGATCTGTGTCTATTATGATAAAATTCATAAATTAAGTCACTGTCGTCTTCACTAATGTACAGTAAAACTAAATTTTTACTTCCATTATTGCTAAATTCATATTAATACAATGCCACTTTTGTTTAATGATTCATCACCCAGTATTAAGGAAAAAAATAATATGATGCAAAAACATAAACAACTCCATATATGATTAGTTTTAGTATCAATAATTTTTACATTATCGTAAGATATTATAGTAATGGGCAGCAATCTTTTTATAGATGCACATTGAAATGCACAATAACTGTCAAAAAAGACAGTGGTTGCTTTCAGCATTAAATATAACTCCCATATGTGAAAATAAAAACTTACATATTAACAGGGCTATCACCAGCAATAGCAATGGCTGGATCTAAATGTATTTTACAAGGTCGCCCATGAAGTTGCAAAAACTGAGTAGGATCAGCTTTCTATAACAAAAGAAAAAAACAATGTACTAATTTTTTGAACATTTATTTGAAAGTTATTAAAACAACCAATTTCAATCAATGTCAATTCAGATTTCCGACCAATTTCCAATTAAAAAACTTACAGGAAGTTAATGTAAAAAAAAAATTGATTTTTTTACCAAAATCCAATATCAAAAATGTGACTGAAAATTATTTTAATTTCTTCTAGTGGAAAAATTACAGATATGTAATGTCAATTGTCAAATTACAGATATGTACATTGATGTCAATGTACAGAAAAAAATCTATGATAATTTAACCCTTTTACTTGTTTTATTTGGATTTAGTCAAATTGGTAGAACCTATCTGCTGCTGGGAAGTTAGTTGGATCTGTGTAGAGGGGAGCAACTGGCCACCATGTGGCCATGCTTGTAGGTCACATTCCCATCAGATTTCTTACCAACAAAGGTGACAAATCCTTTGACATTACAACTGACTTCAGGCAAAGTTCAGAGATGCTATACTGTCAAAAACTCAAATGATTGATTGGGCCAAAATTTTTAAGTGGCTGTGATGCAGTTGAAAGCAAAAGTCACAGACATCATATGAAGATCAGCATCAATAACAACATTCAGGCCATTCATGACCTTGTGGAAGATGACCGCTGCATAACAGTGACTGAAACTGCATCAGAGGTGCGCATACAATGTTGTCAGACACTCTTGGATTCAGCAAGTGTTAGCAAGGTGGGTTCCACATCTTCTCACTGAGGCACAGAGGAATGTCCAGAAAGACACTGTCAGCACCTTCTGAATTGCTTTAAGGAAGGAAAGGCATTTTTGGACGACCTTCGGAAAGCCATTTTTGGCATACAGTGACCTGACAAAACATGGGTCCACCACTATCCAGAAAGCAAGAGAACAAATATGGTATGGTGGAAAAGTGGAGCGGGGGCACCAATCAAAGTCAAGAAATGCTAGTCAGCTGGAAAAAAGTTCTGATAACAGTGTTTTGGGACTCAAAAGATGTGCTGCTGGTTGATTTCCTGCATGAACGAAGAAAAGTAAATGCAGCATACTTCTTATTGCCAGTTGATGGATAACATTAGTGTTACTTAACGCAACAAATGATTCCAGCAACAATTCACAACGCCCTCCTCCTTCTCTATTACAATAAACAGCCATGTACAACTCAAGACTCCCAATAAATTTTAGCAAATTTATTGGATACCTCTTGTACACCTACCATACAGTCTAGCCTTGTCACTGTGTGATTTCCACATGTTTGGTTAGCTGAAATAAGCTTTAAAAGGGAAGAGATTCAAAGACTATACCACAGTCATTTGTAATTTTATCTAATATTAATAAAGCTATCTGAACAAATTCAGATTTATGTTTCAATGATCCTAGTAGGAATAAAGAAGGTAACCTTGAATATAATATTGTTCTCTATTTATAGAGTAGGTCTATCTGTAGGTCAGTTGTAAGAGTCCTCTTAACAAGATGTTGCATTTACAAATTCAGATAAAATGAGCAATTAAAAAATTCATAAAAACTTTAGTTTTCATGTTTATTTATTTATTTGCCATCTAATCTCAGACAGAGATTATGACTTGTAATAGAACTTCCAGAGGTTTTTTGATCAAGTAACTCTTTTGTTCTGCTGTGTTATATTTGTAAATAGTTTCATTAACACAAACATTAAAATGTGCAATATTAAATATTAAAAAAAATAATTAAATAATTTAAATTTTTTTATTGATAATTAAAATAACTGATTAATTTAACATTTTTACAAGTAATTATTTAATTTTAATAAATATATTTATTCTAAACATACACACTTATGAGTCTTCTTATATTACATTAAGAGAACATGTAAAAAATATTCAAAGAATTTGGTAAAATGTAACTAAATTCTATGATATTGCAAGATAGCACACAATCAAGCCATTTCATGGCATTCATAAGCCATAATTCATTTTTAATTATCTCATAACAAATAAATTTTTTTTTTTTTTTTGTCTTCAGTCACTTGACTGGTTTGATGCAGCTCTCCAAGATTCCCTATCTAGTGCTAGTCGTTTCATTTCAGTATACCCTCTACATCCTACATCCCTAACAATTTGTTTTACATATTCCAAACGTGGCCTGCCTACACAATTTTTCCCTTCTACCAGTCCTTCCAAAATTAAAGCGACTATTCCAGGATGCCTTAGTATGTGGCCTATAAGTCTGTCTCTTCTTTTAACTATATTTTTCCAGATGGTTCTTTCTTCATCTATTTGCCGCAATACCTCCTCATTTGTCACTTTATCCACCCATCTGATTTTTAACATTCTCCTATAGCACCACATTTCAAAAGCTTCTAACCTTTTCTTCTCAGATACTCCGATTGTCCAAGTTTCACTTCCATATAAAGCGACACTCCAAACATACACTTTCAAAAATCTTTTCCTGACATTTAAATTAATTTTTGATGTAAACAGCTTATATTTCTTACTGAAGGCTCGTTTAGCTTGTGCTATTCGGCATTTTATATCGCTCCTGCTTCGTCCATCTTTAGTAATTCTACTTCCCAAATAACAAAATTCTTCTACCTCCATAATCTTTTCTCCTCCTATTTTCACATTCAGTGGTCCATCTTTGTTATTTCTACTACATTTCATTACTTTTGTTTTGTTCTTGTTTATTTTCATGCAATAGTTCTTGCGTAGGACTTCATCTATGCCGTTCATTGTTTCTTCTAAATCCTTTTTATTCTCGGCTAGAATTACTATATCATCAGCAAATCGTAGCATCTTTATCTTTTCACCTTGTACTGTTACTCCGAATCTAAATTGTTCTTTAACATCATTAACTGCTAGTTCCATGTAAAGATTAAAAAGTAACGGAGATAGAGAACATCCTTGTCGGACTCCCTTTCTTATTATGGCTTCTTTCTTATGTTCTTCAATTGCTACTGTTGCTGTTTGGTTCCTGTACATGTTAGCAATTGTTCTTCTATCTCTGTATTTGAACCCTAATTTTTTTAAAATGCTGAACATTTTATTCCAGTCTACGTTATCGAATGCCTTTTCTAGGTCTATAAACGCCAAGTATGTTGGTTTGTTTTTCTTTAATCTTCCTTCTACTATTAATCTGAGGCCTAAAATTGCTTCCCGTGTCCCTATACTTTTCCTGAAACCAAATTGGTCTTCTCCTAACACTTCCTCCACTCTCCTCTCAATTCTTCTGTATAGAATTCTAGTTAAGATTTTTGATGCATGACTAGTTAAACTAATTGTTCTGTATTCTTCACATTTATCTGCCCCTGATTTCTTTGGTATCATTACTATAACACTTTTTTTGAAGTCTGACGGAAATTCCCCTTTTTCATAAATATTACACACCAGTTTGTATAATCTATCAATCGCCTCCTCCCCTGCACTGCGCAGTAATTCTACAGGTATTCCGTCTATTCCAGGAGCCTTTCTGCCATTTAAATCTTTTAATGCTCTCTTAAATTCAGATCTCAGTATTGTTTCTCCCATTTCATCCTCCTCAACTTCCTCTTCTTCCTCTATAAAACCATTTTCTAATTCATTTCCTCCGTATAACTCTTCAATATATTCCACCCATCTATCGACTTTACCTTTCGTATTATATATAGGTGTACCATCTTTGTTTAACACATTATTAGATTTTAATTTATGTACCCCAAAATTTTCCTTAACTTTCCTGTATGCTCCGTCTATTTTACCAATGTTCATTTCTCTTTCCACTTCTGAACACTTTTCTTTAATCCACTCTTCTTTCGCCAGTTTGCACTTCCTGTTTATAGCATTTCTTAATTGCCGATAGTTCCTTTTACTTTCTTCATCACTAGCATTCTTATATTTTCTACGTTCATCCATCAGCTGCAATATATCGTCTGAAACCCAAGGTTTTCTACCAGTTCTCTTTATTCCGCCTAAGTTCGCTTCTGCTGATTTAAGAATTTCCTTTTTAACATTCTCCCATTCTTCTTCTACATTTTCTATCTTATCTTTTTTACTCAGACCTCTAGCGATGTCCTCCTCAAAAATCTTCTTTACCTCCTCTTCCGCAAGCTTCTCTAAATTCCACCGATTCATCTGACACCTTTTCTTCAGGTTTTTAAGCCCCAATCTACATTTCATTATCACCAAATTATGGTCGCTATCAATGTCTGCTCCAGGGTAAGTTTTGCAGTCAACGAGTTGATTTCTAAATCTTTGCTTAACCATGATATAATCTATCTGATACCTTCCAGTATCGCCTGGCTTTTTCCAAGTGTATATTCTTCTATTATGATTTTTAAATTGGGTGTTGGCAATTACTAAATTATACTTCGTGCAAAACTCTATAAGTCGGTCCCCTCTTTCATTCCTTTTGCCCAGCCCGTATTCACCCACTATATTTCCTTCCTTGCCTTTTCCAATGCTTGCATTCCAATCTCCAACTATTATTAAATTTTCATCTCCTTTTACGTGTTTAATTGCTTCATCAATCTCTTCGTATACACATTCTACCTCATCATCATCATGGGCGCTTGTAGGCATATAGACGTTAACAATCGTTGTCGGTTTAGGTTTTGAATTTATCCTTATTACAAAGACTCTATCGCTATGCGTCTTGAAATACTCCACTCTCCTCCCTATTTTCTCTTTCATCACGAAACCTACTCCTGCCTGCCCATTATTTGACGCTGAGTTAATTACTCTAAAGTCACCCGACCAAAAGTCGCCTTCCTCTTCCCACCGAACCTCACTAATTCCTACTATATCCACGTTTACCCTATCCATTTCCCTTTTTAAATTCTCTAGCCTACCAACCTTTTTTAAGCTTCTAACATTCCACGCTCCGACTCGTAGAATGTTATTTTTTAATTTTCTGGTGACCCCTTCCTTAGTAGTCCCCACCCGGAGATCCGAACGGGGGACTATTTTACCTCCGGAATATTTTACCAAGGAAGGCGCCTCCATTATTGTATATGTGAAAATGCAGAGCCACATTTTCTTGGAAAAAAAGCAGCTGTAGTTTTCCATTGCTTTCAGCTGCGCAGTACTCAGAGGACTGAGTGATGTTGATACGGCCGTTTAAGTCGTCCTGACTCACGCCCCTAACAACTACTGAAAGAGCTGCTGCCCTCTTTCAGGAATCATTCCTTAGTCTGGCTCTCAACAGATACCTCTCCGATATGGTTGCACCTTCGGTCCAGCTACTCTGTATCCCTGAGCACTCAAGCCCCCTCACCAACGGCAAGGTCTCATGATTCATAGAGGAGGAACAAATAAATAACTTCATTAATTTATAACAGAGTTCATAATTCATACTTAAACATGAACAATGTGACCTTGAAAATATGGTAGACCTGACTTACAATCACTTTTTGTTAACACCAACTCATAACAATGTTGATTGATTTTTTTAACTATCCGGCTACTAATCTTCAGTCACTGATAATGAAAATACTTTTAAATTAGATCTTTATAGACAGCTAGTTAAATAACCAAAGATTATTTTGGCTGAGCCCCTTTTGTTCTGCTGTTTTGGTTCATAATTTTTTTTCATTGGATTTCAAATTATTTTTTTGATTGATTACATTTTAAATAATTAGTTTCACTAAAATTGACTAAAATAGATTTAAAAATTTAGGTGATTAACGAATAATTTACTAAAAGTGAACAATGTACAGAATAGATGTTTATTGCAGTCAATTTACATGTCCTTGCAATATAACTACAATATGTAGTTTCTATCACTTGCTTTAACCCAAACAAACTGCCCCTCCTTTCAAACTGAATCTCTTATATTTTAACATTGGTTTAAACACTTCACTTTCAATATTTTGGACTCCAAATACACTAACTTTTTTTTTTAATAACAATGCAGTTTACAATGGAGATTAAAGATTTTTAAAGTTTTAGTTTTCACTAGTTAATTTATTTTATATTAATTTCAACATCCTAGTAGAAAATTTCTGCTACCACATTTTTGTTTAAATGCAAGTATTTTAATGTAAAAACATACATGAAAGATGTAAACATTGATATTTTCAATCAAGTGTCAACAAGTAATATCCCTTTGTTTGCCCCCAAAAATCATTAGCTGTAAACTTCCTGCTGAAAATGTTTTTATTAAACCTCTTGGGCCTCTTGAGTGATAAACAGCAGGCATTGCATTGACTGCTGCCTATTTCAACATTAAAGTATAATATCAAATCTTAGCTTCAGTCACAATGTGGTTAAGCTTTATCACCAGTTTGGTAGGGCTCCAAAAATGTTTCAGCAGCAAAATGTTTTTCCTTGCATCCATCTATCTACATTTTTGGCAACCACCTGACATAAAAGTTTCTGTAACCATACTGCAAAGATAATAAATCACTGAATGAATAAATTTGCGAATTCATTGGTAATTGCGAAACTGAAAACAAATTGTCTGTTTTCACAAATTTTTCATTCACTTTTTTCAACAAATCATTTGTGATCGCAGGTGGATGATCATTAGCAATAGGAAGAATTTCTTCTCAACTAGAATAATTTCTCCTCTCAAAACAAACCACACCATTTTCACACAACATCTGTGTACATAAGTTTTTTG
Organism: Lycorma delicatula; assembly: GCF_047948215.1. NCBI lineage: Eukaryota > Metazoa > Arthropoda > Insecta > Hemiptera > Fulgoridae > Lycorma > Lycorma delicatula. Next base: position 98,670,134 of record NC_134464.1, on the reverse strand, counting down.
TGAATTTAAGTAGAAGACTTATTTCCCACCATTAAGAAACAAATTGCTGCTCAAACCTCATACTTCACAGGATTATTTCAGCACACATTTCAAATAGGTTATGCGTGGCAACTAGCATAAATATTACTGGTCTATTACTATCAATAAACAAAATAAGCCAAAAAAACAATATCCGTTTTCAAAGAATAAAATAGTGGACATTTTTTACTTTAAAAACAAAAATATGAAATTTTGAAACTAAGAGAGGTAAAACAGAAAGCAAATGAAATTATAACATAGCTGTAAAAGTTAAATCTCATTCAACTAGATTTTATATTATAATAAACAAGAACAAGTATTTGAAAGAAGTTAAAAGACTAATGCCATCAAAGAGTTGTAAAAGTCATGTACTAAAGTAAAAACTAGTTTTAATGAATGTGTAAACTGTAAGATCAAATCCACACATCTCCAATTATCAAACAACTTCCACAGTCATTTGCAATATTTTAAGCAATGCAAAACTAAAAGTATTCTGTTGGCAAAGTCTGATTACACAACAATATAATATTAAAACTCCAAGTGCACCATGGTACCTCAAGTAACAAAGGAAAATAAATAAGCTCATTTGACATTCAATATCAATGACAACAGACCTCTACTGAAAATGAGTGTATTTAATTGAGATGAACATAGCTAAAGAAGAAAAAGGTATGCTTGGTTTTAAGGCCATTATAGGCAATACCCAGAATCAGAGTGTTTAATTAACAGAAATTCAATTTCACCTAAAAAATTCAATGAAGTAGGGATCATCCTACAATACTACGGCTGGTGCAGTGCTAGGGGCTTGCTTTACGACCACTCTTTAGGAACTTATTGGTTCAATATGACAGAGAGTCTATTGTACATATAAGGTTTCTAAATAAAGTAATGAGACTGCTTCAGAAAAACCTTTTATTTACAATCCAATTATCACCTTCAAAATAGTTGCCTTGCGAAGCCACGCAACGCTTCAAATGATTTTCCCACTCTTCATAGTAGTGTTGAAACTCAGAAACCACAATATTCTTCAGATGGTCAGTTACATTTTTTTATGTTTTCTACTAATCCAAAATGGTCCTTTGAGGTGTTTTTTAAAAATCAGGAACAGGAAAAAGTTTCAGGGACTCAAGTCAGGTGAATAAGGTGGTTGAGGAATTACAGGAATGTTTTTCTTTGCCAAAAACTCATTAATTGAGAGTGCAGTGTGACAGGTGCATTGTCATGATGCAGCATCCAGTTGTCTTTGATAGCTAGTCTCACGCAGACAACTCTTTTCCACAGTCTTTCAAGAATTTCTCTGTAAACGAATTGAATTACAGACTTTCATGTAGGCAAAACATCCTTATGGGCAATACCATAAGGTTTGAGTTTGAAGTGTGCCACTCCTTGCTCTGGCATTTTGTTTCTGGGTTGTACTCAAATACCCAAGATTAATTACCAGTAATAACATCTTTTAGAAAATCAGGATCAGTTTCAATTTACTTTAGAAGATTGCAGCACACTTCCACCCTATTGTTTTTTTGGCACCAATTTTGCATAAACTTTTTTCATGTCCACTTCATTTGTCAAAATTTTATGGACTGTGGTATGGATTCAAATCAATTGTTCTGCAATCATTCTGACAGTTAATCACCATTCATATTGTATAAAGTCTCTGATTTGCTAAATATGTAGTCATTTTTTGATGTTAATGGTCTTCCAGAGCGTAAATCGTCTGCAATTGATTCCCGGCCCTCTAAAAATGCTTTAAACCACCTAAAAACTTGGGCTCATGACAGAGCGTCATATCCATACGCCCTTTTCAATTTTGAAAAAGTTTCAGCAGCATTCTCACAGTTTATTGAGTGTTTTTCAACACATTTGTTTTTGAACACAAAACTTGATTGCACAACATTGCTCATAATTAGTATCACTCATTTTTGTAACGCACAACAAAAACTCGTTTCACGAAAAGGCTGTTTACATCTCACGTGGCAACAATATATTAAAAATATTAATACCTAATATAAATCAGCTGTTCATATAACCATATGTTTACTATTAACTTTACAGTGTTGCCACTTTGGCTGCCAAAAGAAAATAGTCTCATTACTTTATTTACATACCTCACACATAGCCACATCAAGTAAAATTCACAGATCTATAATAATTAATTTAACTAATACATGGTTAAGAAAATAGTCTAGTAAGTATAAACTAAAGCAAACTATTAAACTGCAACTAAAGCAGATTTTATTATTAACTTATATTAACCAATAAGTTTAAATCAACATCCTAACAAACTTTATGCTAAAACGGTCCAAAAATGAACAATTAACAAATAAAAACTTACAATTTTTTCATAATAATCTTTCCGTCGTTCTGCTCTCTTTTTATAATCAACTAACATACCACGAATCTTCCGCTCCTGTTTCCTAGCTTCATGCCACATCATCTTGAAGACTTATTATCTAAAAAAAAGTAATGAAAATAATTGAAAAAAAAAATATGCAGAATATTAAACTAGTTAATTATAAATCAAAGAATCTTAATGATCAACTAACAAAAATTTTAACAGTAATCTATAATAAAATGCATTACTGATAAACAAATTAAAGCAAACAAATTTAAAATAAAAAACTTTATACCTTACATTTTTTTTTTACAACAGAGCATAAAATTGATATAAATAATAATTTATAAAGAAATATTAAATTGGCTAATGCCAGTAAAAAATTTCATAGTTTTAACAAAAAAAAAAAAAAAACTGAAGTCAGAAAGCACGAAGCAGAAAGCAAATCAGTCTTCACATCTCTTAAATGCTATTATTCAACATTTTTGCATGACAAAGTTATCCACATATTATTTTGATATAAAGTAAAATTTATATATATCTTAAAAACTAACATTTGTAATAAATTGTTTCCCAACAAATTTTTTGAACCGATTAATTAAAAAAGTGACATTCTTGTTTTTATAGCACCATGAGTGATAAATAAAGCTGGATATATAACAAAATAGTCATATAATCATTTATAAATAATTACTATCCCATTCAAAATTACTAACATTCAAAAGTATGTTACTATAAATAACATACTTTTAACAACATAGTTTGCTCATCAGTTAAGGTTCAAAAAATTTCATCCACGACTAGTTTTAGAGCTAATTCAATTCACTGTTAAACAAAACGGTTTGTAAAACGTATTTAGAAACTTTAGTTGTTCACTGAAAAAATAAAATAGTACCAGATTTTTAGTCTTTATTTCAAGTAGTTCACTTGTAACACACTTTAAAACATAAATATTTCTCTTTGGAGAAGATATTCTGATATACTTTCTATTTAATACAAATGAGTTATAGCCAAAAAAAAACCCCAATCCCAAGATACTTAGTAAAGATAAGTCAGTCATCATTAAGCTATATTTATCCAAAATTATGTACAGGAGATTTGGTGGATTCTGTATTAATATCCAGAAGGAAGGGTGTGGGTAGTATGGATCCAACAACCCATCAGGTTGGTCTAGTGGTGAACTCGTCTTTGCAAATCAGCTGACTTCAAAGTCGAGAGTTCTAACGTTCAAATTCTAGTGAAGACAGTTACTTTTACACAAATTTGAATACCAGATTGTGGATACTGGTGTTCTTTGGTGGTTGGGTTTCAATTAATCACAACACACCTACGAAATGGTCAACCTGAGACTGTACAAGACTATACTTCACATACTCTCATATATATCATCCTCACTGGCTAAACAGTATAAAAAATGGATCCAAAGGCTGATACATATTTAGCCAGATGTAAAACATTTGAGAATAACAGTAAATGCCCCATTACTAATTGAGACCAATACTTGTTCAATTTAAACTTAATACATGTGTGTATGTCTGTGCATGCACGCATAAAATTCTAGGTATTTATTTCTTCCCTTGAATTTTGCAACTTCCATTCAAGAACATTTTACACAAATCTGAATCAAAATAACTGTAATATCAGTAATTTTTGAAAATTAATTTAAAGTCTAGGTAAACATTACAATCACCAGTATGTCAAAATAATTAACTACCATCCCTCATCATGGTTTACCTGCGTAATGAGTACAGACATTAAAAATCTAAAAAGCCGATTTGAGACCTAACATATTTCTAACAAATTTGCTCTTAATGTCTGAGACTGATCTGATGTAGAATCATGCAGTCAATTTCTAGTAATCCTAGAGGTTCTTCTTTATATCTGTGACTTCACCAACGTAAGCATTATGAAAATACTAATACCAAATTGAAAGTCAAATCTATGCCGATTATGTGTATAGCTTACGCTGAAGGAACTTCTAAGTTCAGTATTCAAAACTTAGTGCTACTTTGCTCGCATGTGGACGAGTTCTTGTGGGTCGCTACCAAATTAGACAATGACATTGAATTTAGTAAAAACATAATAACATCAAAATTCAAAGTTATCATTCCCTACATTTTATTATCAACTTAATATATTTTTGCATATATTACAATAACACAAATTATTTTTTTAAATTTAAGTACATCATATAACTTTATGAAAAGGTTGATGGTAACACAAACAATGATTAATACAAAGAATATGGTGATAATATCGGTCAAAATAAATGAGATTAAATTTAGCAAAGAAATTTTAGGTTATTTATTAATGTTTTATAAATTTTTTTTATGACATATTACTGAGATCGGTGAAAAACCACTAAGCTGTATAATAGCTCTGAATAATCTCCTGAATCAGCTCTATAAGCATTTATCAATAGCAAGTATTATTTTTACTTTTAAATTTGTTTCCAGTATTATCCTAAAACTCAAACATAATATATTGAAAATTACCTAAATAGTCACACAAAAAGTAACTACATAACCTAGTCTTATAAAAATGTAAATGAAAATTTCACAGAATACAATTGAGAATATTGCATATATTATGATCATGGAGCATAACATTAAAAATATAAATTAACTATAACCTGATTTTATATCACACTTTAAACAAACAAATCACTAGTATTGATTGATTTACTGATCCAGCTTACATGGTAACAACACATGAAGTAAATAATACTGCAATCTGCAGAGAAACTACAAGAATTTGTAGGCAGTCTGGTACAAAAAAATACTAAGTTTAACACTTATTCATATCAGTTTTTCTTTATAGTTTTTAGTATTCACAATTTTCAGTTCCTTCAGCAGTTTATTGAAAAAGAATACTCTATTGTAATAGTGTTTTTTCCAGTTTCTTTTTGTACTACAAGTAATGAAATTATCTCATTTCTTATTGTTTGTACTGTTAGTATATATTAAACAGCGAAGTAAAACAGATACGTAAAGTGAGAGTAGTAAGCTTTAACTTCTAAAATATACTTTTCTAGTGGTTTTCATTCTCTAACATTTAACACGTAAGAAAACATACAATTAACAGCACAAACATTTCCTCAATTTACCCAATCACTAACATTTAAAAGCAAAGTTGTGCTTTAGATCACCGGTTTAAAATATACAAACAAAGCAGATCATTTGTCTCATTATCAATTAAAACTGCAATCTCATCATATGAATCAGGTAAACAGGAAAGTTAGAAATAATAAATCTAACAACAATGATAAACAAAATTATTTTGCATACAATAACAAATATTACTCTCAACCAGGCTTACAAACCATTTGTATTTTAATCTTATAATAAAAAAGGGATCAAAATAAATAAAAAGTTTACTTGCTACCCCAAGAAAATTTATTTACAAAAAAAAAAATATAAGTTCTATTTCACCATCTCTACTCTTCATAATTAACTGCTTTTTATATCATTTTTTAAAATGACATCACATTTCACAATGAGAAACAGGCAAACATTTTTTTATTATATTGCTACTGCTGTTTTGATGGCAACCACAATTGTTTACAATTAGGGACATCTCTAACTTTGATGAAATTTGAAATATACCTTTTTTCGGACCAAAGTTATTCATTATAACTAAAATTTTTCTTCAGAAACACCTTTCATCTGAATTACCTCCCTCATATGTTACACAGTACCCTCACAAAAATCTTCAAATTCAACATTGCACAGTGTAAAATACATTATTTATGGTATAAATAACTTAAGAGAAATTCAGTTAAGTTTGGTTAGGTTTAGGTTAGGTAAGATAACTAACGATTCCATATACTAAACTTTGGACAATATCAACATAACTTAAGATCACTTCACTTGCTAACCTCACATAATTAACTTTAAATATTAAATTAGCCAACTGTTAAGCTGAGACCATAATTATACATCATAACAAATTATTTAATTTGAAAATAATGTTTTACACTAACCTAACCTTAACTTCTTTTTTAACCTCCAGTACTACCATTAGGTATGTGCTTCAGAGGATGAGATGAATGTCAAGTAGCATGTGAAAATGCTAAATGCCATTCCAGACCAGGATTCGAACCCGGGACCTCCGAATGATAGGCAAAGGTGCTACCCCCTCAAGCCACGGCACGAGTTAACATTAATTTAAATAAACCTAAACTCAACTGAATTTCACTTTACGTTACTTCATAAATACTGTATATTGCATTTAAGCTTAAACTAACTTAATAAAAATTATTATTACTCATTCTCAACTTAATAAAAATGATTTAGTCCAAAAATAATGTACTTTAAAACTGTGCAACGTTGAATTGCAAAATTTTTGGTTAGGGGCTGTGTAACTTACAAGCGATACAACTCTGGTGAAAGACATTTCCAATTAAAAATTTCAACTGCAACAAATAACTTGGTCCTAAATAAAATATATTCCAAATTTCATCAAAATCAAAAGCGAGTCCCAATTGTAAACAATTACCTTGGCATTATATGTAACACCCTAACAAATATAAAATGCAGCTTTCACACATATTTTATATCACCTTATGTATACTTTTATGATTTAATATTTATACTAGGAACTTCATATAATGTAACATCCAGTATAATTTACTAAATACAACAAAATCAAAAACATGTTGGCAGAAATTATGTAACTTTTAGCACAGTAAATCATACAAAATCTCCATACTCAAAAATTAGATAATCAGCATGTTCCAAGACCATCCTCAAAAATTACTAACACAGCATCAAAGGGGAATAAAGATTAGTCGTAAATGATAACGCTACACTACATTGGATGCACATTCATTCACAGGTATAAGAAAAGATGTAAATACACTACACATAATTCAGAATTATATATCGGTAGTAACTTCATAGAAACAAATCCAGATATAAAGGCAATGAAAACACATAAACATGCAGTTGTGTGTGCAACTCATAAAAACTGAACATATCACTTCTAAAATCCATATCTGCACATGAAACTAATATAAAATTTGACAAAATAAAAAATATATTAAATGAACACATTATTCACTTACATATTTAAGGGTTTTCTTTTAAGGAACCTTTTAAAGAACAACACCATTGAAAATTATGCATCAGATATTCCATTAGGCTTGACTATTTACAACACAGATTATTAGTTCCTAAAACTTTAGTTAAAAATGTATTATTTAGAAACTGAGTTGTTTAATATTTACACACTCCAAATGAATTACGATTTATCATGGTCTCAACAAATTAATGTTTACTGTAAATGTCATTTCAACCACCACATCAAATAGTCAACAATAAACTCGACTGTTTTGACAAATAGAATAGACAATTTCAATAAACTTTATCTCTCAGATATATAGTCGGGTATTTTAAATCATTCTTAATTAACTTGCACTGACAGTAACAATTAAAAATATATTTAAAAAAAGTATAGGATACGAATACAGCGACTTAGTATAACCTGAAATAAATAAGTTAAAATACACCAGTGAAATAGACAATTGATGAACTAAATTTATAAAAAATAAAACTCTCATCACTCACATAAAAATCCGCCCGAGAAAATATACAGCCAACCGAATTCCGAACTCAATGTAAGAAGCTTAACTCTCTTACGGTTGCCTAAAACACATAAAAATTAATATTCTCATAAAGAACAAGACAAAACTTTGTCCCCATTTTGATTAGTAAATATGCTGACTCTAATATAGGTGAAATAATCAACGTATAGACAATCCTAAAACATTTTCAAAATACGTAAATTTTGTCTTCACAAACAAACGCAAACTCAATAATGGTGATGCGGGGAGTGCTGCTTCCGGCGGTTAATAAAGCAGTTAATCTCACTCATATTGACAAAGAGAAACAATTTTTAATCATTCATCTACATATCGTTATTTTAGTAACTTTTGAAGAAACTCAATTATATAAATGTTAAACCTTAGTTTTCTAAATCTGATATTCAAATTCACTTCATATGTGGACAAAATAGGATCTCTCCTATTTCTTATTATGTTTTTTTATTATTAGTTAATTGGTAATGGAACTTCTGCGCGGGTGTTTCGTTTAACTCAAATTTAAGATATACCATCAAAATAAATAAGTTAATGATGCATTAATTGTAATCCGGTAGCACTAATAGCTATCGATTGCTCATAATTCATTGAAAATCCTTCCAATTTAGCGGTTGTACTATAAACGCACAAAAAATACAAGGAATTATAATTATTAGAGAAAATTGTTACATAAAATTAAAATGTTAATAACAATACATTATTAAATTGTTCTTCTAATGATGGGCTAAAAAAAACACTGAACAATAAATACTGTCAGTTGATACATATCACTCTAACTGAATGGTGAAAATATTTGTATTATTTTTTTTTTCGAGTTTTATGGACATCAACTGCTAAGGTCATTAGCCCTCGTCACATTTTTAATAAAGAGATTAGTGTCACCATCAGGGTCATATATGTAAGGGTGTAAAGGGCCCTTACATTTTTATTTAAAAGCACAAAATCCACAAAATATTCATCCACAACTATAAACAATACTAATGGGGTGTAAAGGGACCCGATCTTAAAATTTGAGAGAATAACACAAAGTACATAAATGGAAAATTAAGTCATTACAATACCATTATCTCCTTCTACCTGTCTCATTTATTTAAGCATCCTCGAGATGACCAGAACTGCCGGTAAGCAGCATATCAGTTGCCCCAGGATGCCATGGCAGTTGACTCCCCCCTATAAACAGTAGGACATAACCCATCGGGGTCCTCCTAGTGTCATAAAAGCAATCTGACCACCTGTTCAGGACGGCCAAAAAGCCCCTTGGTGGGGAGACTGCCCTTCCCGGTCCTGACCTACTTGGCTACAGGCATGCACGCTCATACCCATAGCCTCACTCCACCCTCAAGGGTGGAGTGAGGGTGCGATACCATCATTGGACACACATACCATCATTGGTATCCCCCATACCATCATTGGACACACTCCAACTTCCCCGCTCTTGCATGTAGGCAAGCCCGGGTGGCCTAGGCAAGAGGGCTACCTCCCATCACTATACATGCCACGCTTCGAGACTTCCTTATATATATATATAAAAACTATCCCTTAGAGTTTGTTTAACACAGCTTTAAATTTCCATTTTTACTGACTTTTAAGAAGTCTACTGGTATGTAAATAAGCAACTATTTTTTCTTCATTTCCATTTTCCAAATCAGCAGCAATATCATTACTTAGCCAGAACCTCTTTCTGAGGTCCTCATATATGGTACACTCTTCCATTAGATGCTTAACTGTAAGTGTTTTGTTACAAACACCGCACATTTCGCCGGTTCTTCGCCGGTTAATAAATATGAATTTGTTAATTCATGCTTCGTGTTCGCGGAGAACGTCGTCGCACGTATAGCTTCTGGCCTTCGAATCGGAGACCACCGAAGCCGCAGATGACGACGGACAAGGATCGGCGCCAGTTTCAGGCGCCAATTAAGAGGCGGAAACCTGGTCGACCCCCGATACGTGAATCGCACCAATCACCGCCCCTGGAAGGGGGGACACTTACCCCCCCGTGTGGTTTTTGGTGGCCTCTGTGGTTTAGAGGGCACCTCAGTTGCAGGAGGCTTGGGAGCCTCCATAGAAGACTGCGAAGCAGTCACTTTCTTCCGATCATCATCTAATATCTCTCTAAGACAAACGTGGCCTTGTGGCCACGTTCCATGGTGCTCATCTATTTCGGCATGCGACGAAATAGATGGGCACCTTAACTACATGCTTGCCATCGCGGGGGGCATGTAGACAGCGAAAGGCCTACATTACATCTGCAATCTCTCGCCAGCTCACAAGGTGGCCGCCACTTCGCCAGCTCTAAAGGTGGTATCAATTCGTTTCCTTAATCCTTAACATTTTTGTATCTGCAGGTGGCCGCAAAATCCAGTCCTTAAATACGGCCTATAAATGTAATTCGGCCGAAAAATTGCATCTCCGAGAAGAATACTCGCAGCCCCGTTAGCCAGCTTCATGTATTGCACGTAAGTACAGCTGTTGCTGCACTGGACGTGGAACGTAGGTGTTGTGTTCCGTACGTGGGGATTATCTACCTGAGGTTTTTAGGGGCATCGACTACTTTGGTCATTAGCCCCGTCCCACTTAAAAAAAAAAAAATAAAAAAAGGGTTCACATTCTCATACAACTTTCGAATTCTAATGTTTAACGCCTAGGCTTTCCTTTAGGCCATCCTTTCTTGCACCGTTTTTCCATTCTTCGAACGGCCTCAACTTCTGATGATAGTGTGTCTGAGGCCTCGGACATGGCATCTTCTTCTTATCTTTCTGATGCCAATGACGTTCTCCGACTTACATCAGGTGATGAAAGCTTCTTTGGTGCAGTTAGCATCATTGCTATTGAATCTAAACTCGCAAGCGATGCATTTTTGGCGGCTGATAAACTGGATTCGATCTCTAAGGATGTGCTGGGGCCAGCTGAAGTAGACGCTCTCACCGAAGCTGTTCTCTGAGCTTTTGGAGGCTCTATAGGTACAGTTTTTATGTCGTCTTGTTTGGTGCTTTCTCGATAATGATTTGCACCTCCATTTCGGTAGACCTTTTTCCTTTTTCAGATAAATCATGATTTTTATTTATTACATCGGTTGGTGGCATTATGATCGCAGGTTTTAATGGTTTTTTTTTTATGCTGCGTCGGTACGATTGTTATATCAACGACGTCAGTCCGGGAATGAGCCTTCGCATGTTTAATTGGTTCTGACCGATGAGTAGACTCAATCTTTGTATCAATGATTTTTTCTATCATTGCTGCAAGACTTGGTGCCATCGTATTAAGCAACTACTCCACGATAATTTTTGATGAGGAAGGGGCAGCAGCTGCTTCTGCATAAGTGGTTGATGGTCGAGGTGTTCGTTGACTAACAATTTTCTTCGCTTCAGGATAATTTACTTTTTGAAGCGTTTTAACTTTCCGAATGGCCGTTTCCGTTTTATATACTGAGCAGTTCCTTAATCGGCAGTTATGGTGCCCTTTACAATTAATACCGATTGGAGGGTCTTTACATGGATCACCCTCATGTATCTTCATTCAACATATATAAATTTCCTGCGCTTCACATCTAGCTGCAGTGTGTCCGAATCGTTGACTCTTAAAACATCTCATAGGCTGTGGAATGAAAGCACGTACATCAAGCCGATGTATGCCAGCTCGTACCTTTTCAGGAAGATTAGGCCTATTGAAAGTCAATACAGGCGAGGCCGAAGGAAGAACTTCACCATTTCTTCGCATAGTTAGCCTACGGCATTGAATCACTCCCTGATTAGACATTTCCTGTGCTATTTCTTCTTCTGTACAATTTAGAAGATCGCGGCAAACAACAACTCCTCTGGATGTATTAAGGGTGCTATGCGGTTGCACTGATACCGCAAATTCACCGATCTTCTTCAATGCCTGGACTTTTTGGCTTTGATTGTCGTTGATAGTTTCGACGTACAATCCGTTAAAAGTCTTCCAGATTTCCTTGACAGGTCCACCAGCACAATTAGCTATTTCTCTTACGATTAAGAATGGGCTAACCTTCGGAACTTACCATTCTGTTTCGTAATAATCAAAAATCTTGGTTTGGGAACGTTATTTCCAAACAAAGCCTTTCTCAAATCTCTACTGATTCTATCAGCATCTTTCTTGATTTTGTCTGACTCCTTACTCTTTTTCCTCTTCGCTTGTGGCAAATCGGCAGTTTCTAAACGAGGGTGTTTACGTGCACCCTCTGCCACATTTGTTTATTCAAGGATATTCATGAACGTTTATCCCGTCTGTAGCAAGGCTAGCCGCCGGGGTACACCCCCACTCCAGGGCTACTAACCTTGGAGGTCCGATCCGGTACTCCGGTGGAACCGGCATATGTCTTGGCAGAGAGCGAATGCGCAATCTCTGCACCGACTCCAGGCTCCTACTCACCGAAGCTTTCAGAGCTCCCATGCACCGACATACATGGGCACCATTGCTACATGCTTGCCATCACAGGGGGCATGCGGACAACAGAAGGGTCTCCATTACACCTGCAATAACATTGACCCTGGCCGCCACATCGCCAGCTCTAAATATAGTATATATCCACTTCCTAATCGTTCATATCCTGCAGGTGGCCGAAAAATTCAATCCGTCTGGTGACCTGAAGATGGAAACAGGTCAAAAAGAGAAACATATCCGAGGAATTTACTCGGAGCTTGTTAGCCAGCTATATGTATTATTCATAAGTACAGCTGTTACCGCCCTGGACGTAGAAGGTAGATGTTGTGTTCCGGACGTGGGGATTACCTACCTCAGGGCATTATTATTATTACTATTACTATTATTATTGGTACCCCTACCATCCATGAGCCGGATTCAACCGAGTACCCTTGCATCCGTGGACACTAGTGAAGTTCATCCGTGGACACTAATAGAAAATAAGAAGGGAAAAAAGAAGGGCCAGAGCTCTGAAGATAAAGAGGTTGTAAAAGAGCAACGAAAATCTTCCAGAGGCTATATAAAAATAAACTCAAAAGAAAGATCTCCTCAGGGGTGGTAGCCTCTGGAAACATCACTAACGCGGGAGACGCTGGCGCTGAAGCCGTAGTTGCTACGACCATGCGGCTGATCGCTTCTGCATGCGACGCTTCCATGCCCCACGGGAGGCCGAGACACCAGAAGCGGGCCGTGTACTGGTGGACACCGGAGATTGCGGGATTGCGCCGAGAGTGTCTCCGACTAAGACGGGTGGTGCAACGTGCAAGGAATCGCACAGACGCGAACTTCAGGTCAGCCGTGTATAAGACGGCAAAGAAGCGGCTCCGTCGAGCCATCAACGTGAGTAAGGCACGCTGCTGGAGAGAACTGACGGAGACCGTGGATGCAGATCCTTGGCGTCTGCAGATAGTAACTCGGCGATTGGTCTTGCGGTCACCAGCTCCACTAGACGAGGCTAAAGCGTAGCACGTCGTTAAGGAGCTCGGAGTTAAGGAGTGGGCCGGGAACGGCCCACTTGGTCCGTGCCGAGCGGGACTTCGGCGATGTGGGCGACTTCCCGCTCTTCTCGATGGAGGAACTGGAGGGAGTCCTACGGTCGCTGAAAGGCAAAAAATCCCCTGGTCCCGACGGTATACTGGCCGAAGTACTCAAACTAGTGGGACTAGTGGGACGGACGCCGCAGGCCCCGGCCTGCGGCGTCCGTCTTCTAGTAGAAGACGGGTCTTCTACTAGACATGTATAATGCATGTCTGAAGGCTGGGTCTTTTAGCGCCAGGTGGAAGACCGCGTGTCTTGCGTTAATTTCCAAGGGAAAAGAAAACCCAGAGTCGCCGTCCTCCTACCGCCCATTGGGTATCCTTGACACAGCTGAGAAGGTATTGGAGAAGTTGTTAAAGAAAAGACTGGTTGCAGCGATGAATCAGATAGGTGGCCTGTCACCTAATCAGTACGGTTTCCGGTAGGGTCAGTCGACCCTAGACGCAATTCATGAGGTTGTTGAGGCAGTGCGGCGAGCAGAGGACCACAATCATTTTTCGCGACGTGTGGTCCTGCTCGTTACGTTGGACATTAAAAACGCTTTCAATTCCGCATGGTGGAGCGATATGATTCGGGCCTTGGAGAATTCGTTCCATGTGCCTCAATACCTCCTCTGAATGGTGGACGCATTTACGAGACCGCGGCAGGCTGGCGTAGGACTACGATCACGTCAGGGGTGGCGCAGGGGTCGATTCTCGGCCCCGACCTTTGGAACGCCGTCTACGATAGTTGCTGAGATGCCTGAATAATCTGTCTAGGTTGGGTACGCTGACGACGTTGCGCTACTTATCGCAGACCGCGCTCAACTGAGGCTCAGTCAAGCGGAAGTAATGTGTTAAACGGTTCCAGGTCAAGTCCTGGTAGAAAGAGGGTTGGTTTCAGTCGGTAGTCTGCTGATAGTGATTGGATAATACCATCAGCGGGAGTCCACCACTCCGTGCATAAATACATTTCCACCTCCCTCCGCAAAAAAAAAATTATTATTATTCATCATTTAGCTTTTCTCGTTAGTTGATTGATTCATCACTAACCAAACAATAATGCAATTATCAAAATATTCATTGATAATTGATGAGAATCCAAAAACCTTTTATTCAATACAATACTGAACCAACAATTTTTAAAGATCCTATCAAATATCTTAGTGTGAACAGCAGTAACTGAGTAACTCAATTATGTAGGTGAAAGCAGTCGAATTAACGCAGCAAAAAAAAGTTTCCAGTAACACTTAAATTACCAATGTTTTTAAAGAAAAGATAATATAAAGAAATACTTTGTTTTGACATATAGGATAAATAGGTAAATAATGTTGCACAACCCACTTATAATATTATAATTTTTCATTACAAAACAGTCAGTGACAAAAAGTATTTTCCACAGAAGAAGCATATATAGATTTGGAAATAAGAGAAAATTATGTTTTAATTTTTTTTAGTTATAGCTTTGTATTTAAATCTAATGTATTTTAATCTAATTAAACATATAAACAACATGTTGTCATACATTTTGTTTTTCAGAAAAAAAAAATTTTTTTCCAGATGATGTTATTCATGTACCTGTTGGTAATGATTATGCAAAACTATTCATTTTTAATGTCAGACCTAACAAATTATAATTTAGAAAAATAAAAAAGGGAAAATTTGAGGTAAATTAAGTTTGGTTTGTCATTAAAAACTGTTTTATATGAAATGTATTATCTTTACCTTGGTGTTTTGAAAGCATCATAAACCAGTTTTTTCATGTATCAAGTAAAAGATAACAAAATCAGTAAATGATATCAGAACTTTAAATATCTCTAACAATTGCACATTTCATGTAAGCTGCTCTCTTATGAATGTGACTCTGTCTCACAGAGATACAAATACATCATTTCAAAGTTATAATACATTGCATGTGGATCTTCATTCGCTGGTATTTCAGCTTCATTATCTAGTGTCAACTGAGGTTCTACATCATTGCAACTAAAAACATACATGCTACAGTAAAAGATACTTATGATTTATTGAAAAGTATTCATTCAATATAATTAGATGTTTAAAAATACTGTAGATAGAACATTCTAAAAAATTAATAAATGGGAGGAACTGAACACTAAATTACATTTAAATGTAGCTTCATACCAAATTATTTCAATTGTTTTTTTTTTGTGCATTTCAATCTAAAAATAATAATAATAGTAATAATGCCTATTAAAATACATATACACATTTTTTTCTACACTTCATTTAACCTTATTTCAAATGAAAGAGAGATATGATCCTCAAATTCTTTAATAAAATGGACTGATAAAATATAAGTTTTTATTAACATCAGATAATTAACATAGGGCTATTATCCAATAAAATATATCTAGTAATCATACAAATATAAACTGTTAGAATACAACAAACATAATGTTACAATACACAATAATACAGGAAGTCAAAAAATATAGATAAACATTTAAGTTTGTCTTATAACTATATGTTTGTTTCATAGACTAGCTGTAACTTACTTTCTGATCTTCCCTCTTATTGTACTCACTATCAAGCAGTCATGAAAGCATCATTTTTAAAATAAGTAAGGTATTAAATGATAACAATTACATCTGAAACAACAAAAAAAAAATAATAATTTTAATAGTATTTTAATAGTTTTAAACAAAAATTTATGATTTCATGATTAATCTACGTGCCTATTATCCAATAAAATCTAATAATCGTATAATAGGTAAAAACTGTTAGTTAATATGAAGATGCTAACAAAACAGTACATTACCGCTATTTCAATTATACTGAACATGATATATTAATCAGCTCGAAAGTCTTGAAAGTGGCATAATTTTAAAATAAGTACAGTACTTAAATGACAACTCATGCATCTGACAAAATCAAACATATTTTTTAAATCTCAAACAATAATTAAATATAATATTAATTAACTATACATGGATGTTTTACAATAACATCTTATAATTTTAAATCAACATGTGTAAACCAAAGAAAAAATATAGCACTAAGTTACTGAGAAAAATGTTTAGCAAATAATTACACGTGTGGGAAATTCGTCAGCAAATTGTTGAGATATAAGATGAGAATGAATATCATACCCTACAATCATAAAAACCTGCAAAATGTTCGGAAACGGGAGAACAAATGTGAGTGACGAGCTGGTTGATAGGCGTACATACCATCCAAGAATATTTTTCGCATCCACAAGGAGAGTGTTCTTCGTATTTTAGGATAACACTATCACCTTGAAGTGCTTTGAATAAAGTTTTTGCCCACCCTTTCTTGCTCCTATCTAAGGTGCTTATCCGTCCGGATCCCTCCCTTTACATAGAAATACATGCCGACCTCGTTTTCCACGTTACCGGCGTGTTAATCTGTTGAATGGTTAGCCTTGCCGGGGACAGCCTATCAGATCCAGACTCGCTTAGCACATGTCCTTCCCGCACTCCTCACAGGTTCATCATATGTCGAGTTTCACCATTGCCACCATAAGTAAGCCCTGATTCCCCACTGATGCGTGTGGGTGGAGAAAACATATAGCCATAGCGTGAACCCCCCCTCCCGAACCACCGAATTACACGGTGCCAACTTTCATCCCAAGCACAATTTTTTGGGATCACCTAACTGAAAACACGATGGGTTAATCGGAAACCGTGAATGAAATCATAATGAATAACCGGCGCAGTAAAATTGGAGAAATTGCAAGTGAAGATAACGACTGCGAAAGTATTGTGTATGCGAATTCTTTAAAGATAAGCTTGGTTACCCCAACATGTGTGCACAAATTGTGCCACATCTGTTGACCGACAACCACAGACATCAACTTTTCGCATTAGCTCTTTTATTTTCATCAACAATATTCCATGACTGGTCCACATGTTTTGAAAGAAATCTGCATACTGGATGAGAGCTGGGTGCTACATTACACTATTTAAACTGAATGAGAAACACATAAATGGATACACAAAAATACAGGCAGTCAAAAGATATATATAAACATGTAGGTTTGTCTTAAAAATATATGTTTGTTTAATAGACTGGCTGTACCTTACATTCTGATCGTCCCTCTTATTGTACTCACTGTCAGCAGTCTTCAAAGCATCCATTTATAAATAAGTAGGGTGTTAAATGATAACAATGACATCTGAAACAACAAAAAAATAATAATTTATAAGTATTTTAATAGTCTTAAACAAAAATTTATGATTTTATTATTAATCTATGTGCGTATTATCGAATAAAATCTATTAATCGTATAATAAGTAAAAACTGTTAGTTAATGTGAAGATGCTAACAAAACAGTACATTACCGCTATTTAAATTATACTGAACATGATATATTAATCAGCTCGAAAGTCTTGAAAGTGGCATAATTTTAAAAAAAGTACAGTACTTAAATGACAAATCACGCATCTGAAACACAAATAAACATTTTTTAAATCTCAAACAATAATCAAATATAATATTAATTAACTATACATGGATGTTTTACAATAAAATCTTATAATTTTAAATCAATATGTATAAACCACCAAAAAATATAGCACTAAGTTACTGAGAAAAATCTTTACTACCGTTATGGAATTAATACTGAACATCATGTATTAGTCACACCGAACAGCTCTTTGAAATAGGATGAATTTAATATTAAGCAAACATTTCTATGCATGTAACATATGTACCTGAAAACAAAAAAAAAGAAGTTTATTCATCAGAAATATTATCTTCATGATATTATTGAAACAATAGTTATATTATCTAATAATCATGATAAAAAAATTATTATTACCTGTTAGAAAATATGCTGATGATAGTGAATACTTATCACAAATATTTTCTTGAATTTTAGGATCTGCATTAGAATCAGGCTGTACTTTTGAAGGGGTGATCGTATATTTGTATCCTAAGAACATTCTTTTTAACAATGCGTCAACTAAACACACACAGAACATGCTCAATACATATGCAAAAACCAAATAACTACACAACTCACTCTACTAAAGCTAACCGAACAACTAAACCAAGGCAATACAGTAACCTAAACATTTATTAATGAATAGAATTCTACAAACAGTTAAAAATAGCATATATGATATTACAAAAATATCACAATTAAAGAAAATCACCATAAAAATTATTTAACGCGAGAAGTAAATTGTATGATCCGTAATTGGAAATTTTCCAAAAAACATGCATGAAAAATATTTTTTTTTCCTCCTATTTTCAAGAAATAGTCATGTTTTACGTACCTTTTATACAGCTAATCCTACAATATAATAATCAATAAAAAACATTAAAATCCTGTTTCTAATAACTTTCACCAAAGTGTACTGTTTGGGATACGAACACGACTTAAAACTAAAACATAACCGAAAAAATTAAATGCATAATAAACCTGAAAAACACACATGTATAAAAATATATGAATAAAAAATAAACACAACCTACAGTGGGACTTACCTGGGCGATCACGATATTTTTCTTAAAATACCATGAATATATTTATTATACGAATATTCACATATTTAAAAATATATATAAATAAGTTTGTTGATAAATCTGTAAAATAATTAGTTTAACATACTGGAAAAAGAACCACCTGCTACGAAATAAATATTCCTCCTTCCAGTCGATAGTATTACATTAACAGAGATAAATATTCAAGTAAAGTTAACGCTGTTCAAATAATCCACAGTCTTTAACCTATGAAGTAAATTGCCTGTATCGTACCTGTAACAATAGAACAAAAGAATTATGTTAAATGAATATTTTTTGTAATTTTTTCAATAGTTATAAAAAACATCACATCTGCAACACCATTCAAAACATAATCGTTTAATCAATCACCACAAATTATAATCATGAGAAAAAATACAAAACCCTATTTATTAATGAAATAAAAAGAAAATTACTATTTGTCAAAAATAAATATTTCATAACTATTAAATATATAAGCAACAATTACACCGTATCTTTCAAAATCTACAAATTCAGAATTCAATTAAAAATATACTATCTAATAGAACTGTAGATTTAAATCTTGCACTGATAAAATGACCTACTTATGACAGTATTTATACCGCCATGAGAGTACTATATACTATAGGTTTTTCTTTTATTTATTTGGTTTGACGCTATTTTACATTCCTTTATGTGTTTTCAACTTAATTTAACATAGGGCTATTATCCAATTAAATCTATCTCGTAATCATACAACTATAAACTGTTAGAATACCACACGATGCTGAAAAAAATGTACGTTACGACTATGTAATTAATAATATACATGAAACATTACCGAGAGTCCAGACGTTTTGAAATTGAGACAATTATACAAAAGCAGTATAAATGACAATTAATACACCTGAAAAAAAAAACAATTTTTTTAATTTTCTAAAACAAAAATTATTTAATGATATTAATTAATCTATATAAGTATCATCCAATAAATTCTAATAACCTTATAATAAGTATAATGTGTTAGAATATATGATGATGCTGAAAAAAGTGTACGTTACCACGTTGTAATCACTACTGTACACGATTCAACAAGTGCATCAAAAAATGAGGTACACCTTAGCCGTCTTTTAAACTGAAAGGAATACATTAATGTGTTCTGATGCAGCACTGGCTTTGTTGGTGTTTTCACCGTCCCCCAGCAGCAGTTCTGTACATCGTTCAGTATATATCCATTATCGTGTTCAACACGCCGTTTCCTCTAGGTGTTTCATCGATTACAGAACTGCGTTCGGTAGTCCGATTTTTGTAAGCAAATAACTACACGTGTGGGAAATTCGTCAGCAAATTGGTGAGATATACGATGAGAATGAATATCATACCCTACGATCTTAAAAACCTGCAAAATGTTCGGAAACGGGAGAACAAATGTGAGTGACGAGCTGGTTGATAGGCGTACATAATTTTTTTTTTTTTTTTTATGGCCTCCTCTCACCCCTTATAGCCATTCCCAACCTCCAAGAATATTTTTCGCATCCACAAGGAGAGTGTTCTTCGTATTTTAGGATAACACTATCACCTTGAAGTGCTATGAATAAAGTCTTTGCCCACCCTTTCTTGCTCCTATCTAAGGTGTTTATCCGTCCGGATCCCTCCCTTTACATAGAAATATATGCGACCTCGGTTACCACGTTACCGGCGTGTTAATCTGTTGAATGGTTACCCTTGCCGGGGACAGCCTATCAGATCCAGACTCGCTTAGCACATGGCCTTCCCGCACTCCTCACAGGTTCATCATATGTCGAGTTTCACCATTGCCACCATAAGTAAGCCCTGATTCCCCACTGATGCGTGTGGGTGGAGAAAACATAATAGCCATAGCGTGAACCCCCCCCCCTCCGAATTACACGGTGCCAACTTTCATCCCAAGCACAATTTTTTGGGATCACCTAACTGAAAACACGATGGGTTAATCGGAAACCGTGAATGAAATGATAATGAATAACCGGCGCAGTAAAATTGGAGAAATTGCAAGTGAAGATAACGACTGCGAAAGTATTGTGTATGCGAATTCTTTAAAGATAAGCTTGGTTACCCCAACATGTGTGCACAAATTGTGCCACATCTGTTGACCGACAACCACAGACATCAACTTTTCGCATTAGCTCTTTTATTTTCATCAACAATATTCCATGACTGGTCCACATGTTTTGAAAGAAATCTGCATACTGGATGAGAGCTGGGTGCTACATTACACTATTTAAACTGAATGAGAAACACATAAATGGATACACAAAAATACAGGCAGTCAAAAGATATATATAAACATGTAGGTTTGTCTTAAAAATATATGTTTGTTTAATAGACTGGCTGTACCTTACATTCTGATCGTCCCTCTTATTGTACTCACTGTCAGCAGTCTTCAAAGCATCCATTTATAAATAAGTAGGGTGTTAAATGATAACAATGACATCTGAAACAACAAAAAAATAATAATTTATAAGTATTTTAATAGTCTTAAACAAAAATTTATGATTTTATTATTAATCTATGTGCGTATTATCGAATAAAATCTATTAATCGTATAATAAGTAAAAACTGTTAGTTAATGTGAAGATGCTAACAAAACAGTACATTACCGCTATTTAAATTATACTGAACATGATATATTAATCAGCTCGAAAGTCTTGAAAGTGGCATAATTTTAAAAAAAGTACAGTACTTAAATGACAAATCACGCATCTGAAACACAAATAAACATTTTTTAAATCTCAAACAATAATCAAATATAATATTAATTAACTATACATGGATGTTTTACAATAAAATCTTATAATTTTAAATCAATATGTATAAACCACCAAAAAATATAGCACTAAGTTACTGAGAAAAATCTTTACTACCGTTATGGAATTAATACTGAACATCATGTATTAGTCACACCGAACAGCTCTTTGAAATAGGATGAATTTAATATTAAGCAAACATTTCTATGCATGTAACATATGTACCTGAAAACAAAAAAAAAGAAGTTTATTCATCAGAAATATTATCTTCATGATATTATTGAAACAATAGTTATATTATCTAATAATCATGATAAAAAAATTATTATTACCTGTTAGAAAATATGCTGATGATAGTGAATACTTATCACAAATATTTTCTTGAATTTTAGGATCTGCATTAGAATCAGGCTGTACTTTTGAAGGGGTGATCGTATATTTGTATCCTAAGAACATTCTTTTTAACAATGCGTCAACTAAACACACACAGAACATGCTCAATACATATGCAAAAACCAAATAACTACACAACTCACTCTACTAAAGCTAACCGAACAACTAAACCAAGGCAATACAGTAACCTAAACATTTATTAATGAATAGAATTCTACAAACAGTTAAAAATAGCATATATGATATTACAAAAATATCACAATTAAAGAAAATCACCATAAAAATTATTTAACGCGAGAAGTAAATTGTATGATCCGTAATTGGAAATTTTCCAAAAAACATGCATGAAAAATATTTTTTTTTCCTCCTATTTTCAAGAAATAGTCATGTTTTACGTACCTTTTATACAGCTAATCCTACAATATAATAATCAATAAAAAACATTAAAATCCTGTTTCTAATAACTTTCACCAAAGTGTACTGTTTGGGATACGAACACGACTTAAAACTAAAACATAACCGAAAAAATTAAATGCATAATAAACCTGAAAAACACACATGTATAAAAATATATGAATAAAAAATAAACACAACCTACAGTGGGACTTACCTGGGCGATCACGATATTTTTCTTAAAATACCATGAATATATTTATTATACGAATATTCACATATTTAAAAATATATATAAATAAGTTTGTTGATAAATCTGTAAAATAATTAGTTTAACATACTGGAAAAAGAACCACCTGCTACGAAATAAATATTCCTCCTTCCAGTCGATAGTATTACATTAACAGAGATAAATATTCAAGTAAAGTTAACGCTGTTCAAATAATCCACAGTCTTTAACCTATGAAGTAAATTGCCTGTATCGTACCTGTAACAATAGAACAAAAGAATTATGTTAAATGAATATTTTTTGTAATTTTTTCAATAGTTATAAAAAACATCACATCTGCAACACCATTCAAAACATAATCGTTTAATCAATCACCACAAATTATAATCATGAGAAAAAATACAAAACCCTATTTATTAATGAAATAAAAAGAAAATTACTATTTGTCAAAAATAAATATTTCATAACTATTAAATATATAAGCAACAATTACACCGTATCTTTCAAAATCTACAAATTCAGAATTCAATTAAAAATATACTATCTAATAGAACTGTAGATTTAAATCTTGCACTGATAAAATGACCTACTTATGACAGTATTTATACCGCCATGAGAGTACTATATACTATAGGTTTTTCTTTTATTTATTTGGTTTGACGCTATTTTACATTCCTTTATGTGTTTTCAACTTAATTTAACATAGGGCTATTATCCAATTAAATCTATCTCGTAATCATACAACTATAAACTGTTAGAATACCACACGATGCTGAAAAAAATGTACGTTACGACTATGTAATTAATAATATACATGAAACATTACCGAGAGTCCAGACGTTTTGAAATTGAGACAATTATACAAAAGCAGTATAAATGACAATTAATACACCTGAAAAAAAAAACAATTTTTTTAATTTTCTAAAACAAAAATTATTTAATGATATTAATTAATCTATATAAGTATCATCCAATAAATTCTAATAACCTTATAATAAGTATAATGTGTTAGAATATATGATGATGCTGAAAAAAGTGTACGTTACCACGTTGTAATCACTACTGTACACGATTCAACAAGTGCATCAAAAAATGAGGTACACCTTAGCCGTCTTTTAAACTGAAAGGAATACATTAATGTGTTCTGATGCAGCACTGGCTTTGTTGGTGTTTTCACCGTCCCCCAGCAGCAGTTCTGTACATCGTTCAGTATATATCCATTATCGTGTTCAACACGCCGTTTCCTCTAGGTGTTTCATCGATTACAGAACTGCGTTCGGTAGTCCGATTTTTGTAAGCAAATAACTACACGTGTGGGAAATTCGTCAGCAAATTGGTGAGATATACGATGAGAATGAATATCATACCCTACGATCTTAAAAACCTGCAAAATGTTCGGAAACGGGAGAACAAATGTGAGTGACGAGCTGGTTGATAGGCGTACATAATATTTTTTTTTTGTTTTATGGCCTCCTCTCACCCCTTATAGCCATTCCCAACCTCCAAGAATATTTTTCGCATCCACAAGGAGAGTGTTCTTCGTATTTTAGGATAACACTATCACCTTGAAGTGCTATGAATAAAGTCTTTGCCCACCCTTTCTTGCTCCTATCTAAAGTGTTTATCCGTCCGGATCCCTCCCTTTACATAGAAATATATGCGACCTCGGTTACCACGTTACCGGCGTGTTAATCTGTTGAATGGTTACCCTTGCCGGGGACAGCCTATCAGATCCAGACTCGCTTAGCACATGTCCTTCCCGCACTCCTCACAGGTTCATCATATGTCGAGTTTCACCATTGCCACCATAAGTAAGCCCTGATTCCCCACTGATGCGTGTGGGTGGAGAAAACATAATAGCCATAGCGTGAACCCCCCCCCCCTCCGAATTACACGGTGCCAACTTTCATCCCAAGCACAATTTTTTGGGATCACCTAACTGAAAACACGATGGGTTAATCGGAAACCGTGAATGAAATGATAATGAATAACCGGCGCAGTAAAATTGGAGAAATTGCAAGTGAAGATAACGACTGCGAAAGTATTGTGTATGCGAATTCTTTAAAGATAAGCTTGGTTACCCCAACATGTGTGCACAAATTGTGCCACATCTGTTGACCGACAACCACAGACATCAACTTTTCGCATTAGCTCTTTTATTTTCATCAACAATATTCCATGACTGGTCCACATGTTTTGAAAGAAATCTGCATACTGGATGAGAGCTGGGTGCTACATTACACTATTTAAACTGAATGAGAAACACATAAATGGATACACAAAAATACAGGCAGTCAAAAGATATATATAAACATGTAGGTTTGTCTTAAAAATATATGTTTGTTTAATAGACTGGCTGTACCTTACATTCTGATCGTCCCTCTTATTGTACTCACTGTCAGCAGTCTTCAAAGCATCCATTTATAAATAAGTAGGGTGTTAAATGATAACAATGACATCTGAAACAACAAAAAAATAATAATTTATAAGTATTTTAATAGTCTTAAACAAAAATTTATGATTTTATTATTAATCTATGTGCGTATTATCGAATAAAATCTATTAATCGTATAATAAGTAAAAACTGTTAGTTAATGTGAAGATGCTAACAAAACAGTACATTACCGCTATTTAAATTATACTGAACATGATATATTAATCAGCTCGAAAGTCTTGAAAGTGGCATAATTTTAAAAAAAGTACAGTACTTAAATGACAAATCACGCATCTGAAACACAAATAAACATTTTTTAAATCTCAAACAATAATCAAATATAATATTAATTAACTATACATGGATGTTTTACAATAAAATCTTATAATTTTAAATCAATATGTATAAACCACCAAAAAATATAGCACTAAGTTACTGAGAAAAATCTTTACTACCGTTATGGAATTAATACTGAACATCATGTATTAGTCACACCGAACAGCTCTTTGAAATAGGATGAATTTAATATTAAGCAAACATTTCTATGCATGTAACATATGTACCTGAAAACAAAAAAAAAGAAGTTTATTCATCAGAAATATTATCTTCATGATATTATTGAAACAATAGTTATATTATCTAATAATCATCATAAAAAAATTATTATTACCTGTTAGAAAATATGCTGATGATAGTGAATACTTATCACAAATATTTTCTTGAATTTTAGGATCTGCATTAGAATCAGGCTGTACTTTTGAAGGGGTGATCGTATATTTGTATCCTAAGAACATTCTTTTTAACAATGCGTCAACTAAACACACACAGAACATGCTCAATACATATGCAAAAACCAAATAACTACACAACTCACTCTACTAAAGCTAACCGAACAACTAAACCAAGGCAATACAGTAACCTAAACATTTATTAATGAATAGAATTCTACAAACAGTTAAAAATAGCATATATGATATTACAAAAATATCACAATTAAAGAAAATCACCATAAAAATTATTTAACGCGAGAAGTAAATTGTATGATCCGTAATTGGAAATTTTCCAAAAAACATGCATGAAAAATATTTTTTTTTCCTCCTATTTTCAAGAAATAGTCATGTTTTACGTACCTTTTATACAGCTAATCCTACAATATAATAATCAATAAAAAACATTAAAATCCTGTTTCTAATAACTTTCACCAAAGTGTACTGTTTGGGATACGAACACGACTTAAAACTAAAACATAACCGAAAAAATTAAATGCATAATAAACCTGAAAAACACACATGTATAAAAATATATGAATAAAAAATAAACACAACCTACAGTGGGACTTACCTGGGCGATCACGATATTTTTCTTAAAATACCATGAATATATTTATTATACGAATATTCACATATTTAAAAATATATATAAATAAGTTTGTTGATAAATCTGTAAAATAATTAGTTTAACATACTGGAAAAAGAACCACCTGCTACGAAATAAATATTCCTCCTTCCAGTCGATAGTATTACATTAACAGAGATAAATATTCAAGTAAAGTTAACGCTGTTCAAATAATCCACAGTCTTTAACCTATGAAGTAAATTGCCTGTATCGTACCTGTAACAATAGAACAAAAGAATTATGTTAAATGAATATTTTTTGTAATTTTTTCAATAGTTATAAAAAACATCACATCTGCAACACCATTCAAAACATAATCGTTTAATCAATCACCACAAATTATAATCATGAGAAAAAATACAAAACCCTATTTATTAATGAAATAAAAAGAAAATTACTATTTGTCAAAAATAAATATTTCATAACTATTAAATATATAAGCAACAATTACACCGTATCTTTCAAAATCTACAAATTCAGAATTCAATTAAAAATATACTATCTAATAGAACTGTAGATTTAAATCTTGCACTGATAAAATGACCTACTTATGACAGTATTTATAACGCCATGAGAGTACTATATACCATAGGTTTTTCTTTTATTTATTTGGTTTGACGCTATTTTACATTCCTTTATGTGTTTTCAACTTAATTTAACATAGGGCTATTATCCAATTAAATCTATCTCGTAATCATACAACTATAAACTGTTAGAATACCACACGATGCTGAAAAAAATGTACGTTACGACTATGTAATTAATAATATACATGAAACATTACCGAGAGTCCAGACGTTTTGAAATTGAGACAATTATACAAAAGCAGTATAAATGACAATTAATACACCTGAAAAAAAAAACAATTTTTTTAATTTTCTAAAACAAAAATTATTTAATGATATTAATTAATCTATATAAGTATCATCCAAAAAATTCTAATAACCTTATAATAAGTATAATGTGTTAGAATATATGATGATGCTGAAAAAAGTGTACGTTACCACGTTGTAATCACTACTGTACACGATTCAACAAGTGCATCAAAAAATGAGGTACACCTTAGCCGTCTTTTAAACTGAAAGGAATACATTAATGTGTTCTGATGCAGCACTGGCTTTGTTGGTGTTTTCACCGTCCCCCAGCAGCAGTTCTGTACATCGTTCAGTATATATCCATTATCGTGTTCAACACGCCGTTTCCTCTAGGTGTTTCATCGATTACAGAACTGCGTTCGGTAGTCCGATTTTTGTAAGCAAATAACTACACGTGTGGGAAATTCGTCAGCAAATTGGTGAGATATACGATGAGAATGAATATCATACCCTACGATCTTAAAAACCTGCAAAATGTTCGGAAACGGGAGAACAAATGTGAGTGACGAGCTGGTTGATAGGCGTACATAATTTTTTTTTTTTTTTTTATGGCCTCCTCTCACCCCTTATAGCCATTCCCAACCTCCAAGAATATTTTTCGCATCCACAAGGAGAGTGTTCTTCGTATTTTAGGATAACACTATCACCTTGAAGTGCTATGAATAAAGTCTTTGCCCACCCTTTCTTCCTCCTATCTAAGGTGTTTATCCGTCCGGATCCCTCCCTTTACATAGAAATATATGCGACCTCGGTTACCACGTTACCGGCGTGTTAATCTGTTGAATGGTTACCCTTGCCGGGGACAGCCTATCAGATCCAGACTCGCTTAGCACATGTCCTTCCCGCACTCCTCACAGGTTCATCATGTGTCGAGTTTCACCATTGCCACCATAAGTAAGCCCTGATTCCCCACTGATGCGTGTGGGTGGAGAAAACATAATAGCCATAGCGTGAACCCCCCCCCCACCGAATTACACGGTGCCAACTTTCATCCCAAGCACAATTTTTTGGGATCACCTAACTGAAAACACGATGGGTTAATCGGAAACCGTGAATGAAATGATAATGAATAACCGGCGCAGTAAAATTGGAGAAATTGCAAGTGAAGATAACGACTGCGAAAGTATTGTGTATGCGAATTCTTTAAAGATAAGCTTGGTTACCCCAACATGTGTGCACAAATTGTGCCACATCTGTTGACCGACAACCACAGACATCAACTTTTCGCATTAGCTCTTTTATTTTCATCAACAATATTCCATGACTGGTCCACATGTTTTGAAAGAAATCTGCATACTGGATGAGAGCTGGGTGCTACATTACACTATTTAAACTGAATGAGAAACACATAAATGGATACACAAAAATACAGGCAGTCAAAAGATATATATAAACATGTAGGTTTGTCTTAAAAATATATGTTTGTTTAATAGACTGGCTGTACCTTACATTCTGATCGTCCCTCTTATTGTACTCACTGTCAGCAGTCTTCAAAGCATCCATTTATAAATAAGTAGGGTGTTAAATGATAACAATGACATCTGAAACAACAAAAAAATAATAATTTATAAGTATTTTAATAGTCTTAAACAAAAATTTATGATTTTATTATTAATCTATGTGCGTATTATCGAATAAAATCTATTAATCGTATAATAAGTAAAAACTGTTAGTTAATGTGAAGATGCTAACAAAACAGTACATTACCGCTATTTAAATTATACTGAACATGATATATTAATCAGCTCGAAAGTCTTGAAAGTGGCATAATTTTAAAAAAAGTACAGTACTTAAATGACAAATCACGCATCTGAAACACAAATAAACATTTTTTAAATCTCAAAC
Organism: Lycorma delicatula; assembly: GCF_047948215.1. Lineage (NCBI taxonomy): Eukaryota > Metazoa > Arthropoda > Insecta > Hemiptera > Fulgoridae > Lycorma > Lycorma delicatula. The sequence goes on along the minus strand of NC_134464.1, from coordinate 98,640,910 downwards.
AATAATCAAATATAATATTAATTAACTATACATGGATGTTTTACAATAAAATCTTATAATTTTAAATCAATATGTATAAACCACCAAAAAATATAGCACTAAGTTACTGAGAAAAATCTTTACTACCGTTATGGAATTAATACTGAACATCATGTATTAGTCACACCGAACAGCTCTTTGAAATAGGATGAATTTAATATTAAGCAAACATTTCTATGCATGTAACATTGAAGGGGTGATCGTATATTTGTATCCTAAGAACATTCTTTTTAACAATGCGTCAACTAAACACACACAGAACATGCTCAATACATATGCAAAAACCAAATAACTACACAACTCACTCTACTAAAGCTAACCGAACAACTAAACCAAGGCAATACAGTAACCTAAACATTTATTAATGAATAGAATTCTACAAACAGTTAAAAATAGCATATATGATATTACAAAAATATCACAATTAAAGAAAATCACCATAAAAATTATTTAACGCGAGAAGTAAATTGTATGATCCGTAATTGGAAATTTTCCAAAAAACATGCATGAAAAATATTTTTTTTTCCTCCTATTTTCAAGAAATAGTCATGTTTTACGTACCTTTTATACAGCTAATCCTACAATATAATAATCAATAAAAAACATTAAAATCCTGTTTCTAATAACTTTCACCAAAGTGTACTGTTTGGGATACGAACACGACTTAAAACTAAAACATAACCGAAAAAATTAAATGCATAATAAACCTGAAAAACACACATGTATAAAAATATATGAATAAAAAATAAACACAACCTACAGTGGGACTTACCTGGGCGATCACGATATTTTTCTTAAAATACCATGAATATATTTATTATACGAATATTCACATATTTAAAAATATATATAAATAAGTTTGTTGATAAATCTGTAAAATAATTAGTTTAACATACTGGAAAAAGAACCACCTGCTACGAAATAAATATTCCTCCTTCCAGTCGATAGTATTACATTAACAGAGATAAATATTCAAGTAAAGTTAACGCTGTTCAAATAATCCACAGTCTTTAACCTATGAAGTAAATTGCCTGTATCGTACCTGTAACAATAGAACAAAAGAATTATGTTAAATGAATATTTTTTGTAATTTTTTCAATAGTTATAAAAAACATCACATCTGCAACACCATTCAAAACATAATCGTTTAATCAATCACCACAAATTATAATCATGAGAAAAAATACAAAACCCTATTTATTAATGAAATAAAAAGAAAATTACTATTTGTCAAAAATAAATATTTCATAACTATTAAATATATAAGCAACAATTACACCGTATCTTTCAAAATCTACAAATTCAGAATTCAATTAAAAATATACTATCTAATAGAACTGTAGATTTAAATCTTGCACTGATAAAATGACCTACTTATGACAGTATTTATACCGCCATGAGAGTACTATATACTATAGGTTTTTCTTTTATTTATTTGGTTTGACGCTATTTTACATTCCTTTATGTGTTTTCAACTTAATTTAACATAGGGCTATTATCCAATTAAATCTATCTCGTAATCATACAACTATAAACTGTTAGAATACCACACGATGCTGAAAAAAATGTACGTTACGACTATGTAATTAATAATATACATGAAACATTACCGAGAGTCCAGACGTTTTGAAATTGAGACAATTATACAAAAGCAGTATAAATGACAATTAATACACCTGAAAAAAAAAACAATTTTTTTAATTTTCTAAAACAAAAATTATTTAATGATATTAATTAATCTATATAAGTATCATCCAATAAATTCTAATAACCTTATAATAAGTATAATGTGTTAGAATATATGATGATGCTGAAAAAAGTGTACGTTACCACGTTGTAATCACTACTGTACACGATTCAACAAGTGCATCAAAAAATGAGGTACACCTTAGCCGTCTTTTAAACTGAAAGGAATACATTAATGTGTTCTGATGCAGCACTGGCTTTGTTGGTGTTTTCACCGTCCCCCAGCAGCAGTTCTGTACATCGTTCAGTATATATCCATTATCGTGTTCAACACGCCGTTTCCTCTAGGTGTTTCATCGATTACAGAACTGCGTTCGGTAGTCCGATTTTTGTAAGCAAATAACTACACGTGTGGGAAATTCGTCAGCAAATTGGTGAGATATACGATGAGAATGAATATCATACCCTACGATCTTAAAAACCTGCAAAATGTTCGGAAACGGGAGAACAAATGTGAGTGACGAGCTGGTTGATAGGCGTACATAATTTTTTTTTTTTTTTTTATGGCCTCCTCTCACCCCTTATAGCCATTCCCAACCTCCAAGAATATTTTTCGCATCCACAAGGAGAGTGTTCTTCGTATTTTAGGATAACACTATCACCTTGAAGTGCTATGAATAAAGTCTTTGCCCACCCTTTCTTGCTCCTATCTAAGGTGTTTATCCGTCCGGATCCCTCCCTTTACATAGAAATATATGCGACCTCGGTTACCACGTTACCGGCGTGTTAATCTGTTGAATGGTTACCCTTGCCGGGGACAGCCTATCAGATCCAGACTCGCTTAGCACATGTCCTTCCCGCACTCCTCACAGGTTCATCATATGTCGAGTTTCACCATTGCCACCATAAGTAAGCCCTGATTCCCCACTGATGCGTGTGGGTGGAGAAAACATAATAGCCATAGCGTGAACCCCCCCCCCTCCGAATTACACGGTGCCAACTTTCATCCCAAGCACAATTTTTTGGGATCACCTAACTGAAAACACGATGGGTTAATCGGAAACCGTGAATGAAATGATAATGAATAACCGGCGCAGTAAAATTGGAGAAATTGCAAGTGAAGATAACGACTGCGAAAGTATTGTGTATGCGAATTCTTTAAAGATAAGCTTGGTTACCCCAACATGTGTGCACAAATTGTGCCACATCTGTTGACCGACAACCACAGACATCAACTTTTCGCATTAGCTCTTTTATTTTCATCAACAATATTCCATGACTGGTCCACATGTTTTGAAAGAAATCTGCATACTGGATGAGAGCTGGGTGCTACATTACACTATTTAAACTGAATGAGAAACACATAAATGGATACACAAAAATACAGGCAGTCAAAAGATATATATAAACATGTAGGTTTGTCTTAAAAATATATGTTTGTTTAATAGACTGGCTGTACCTTACATTCTGATCGTCCCTCTTATTGTACTCACTGTCAGCAGTCTTCAAAGCATCCATTTATAAATAAGTAGGGTGTTAAATGATAACAATGACATCTGAAACAACAAAAAAATAATAATTTATAAGTATTTTAATAGTCTTAAACAAAAATTTATGATTTTATTATTAATCTATGTGCGTATTATCGAATAAAATCTATTAATCGTATAATAAGTAAAAACTGTTAGTTAATGTGAAGATGCTAACAAAACAGTACATTACCGCTATTTAAATTATACTGAACATGATATATTAATCAGCTCGAAAGTCTTGAAAGTGGCATAATTTTAAAAAAAGTACAGTACTTAAATGACAAATCACGCATCTGAAACACAAATAAACATTTTTTAAATCTCAAACAATAATCAAATATAATATTAATTAACTATACATGGATGTTTTACAATAAAATCTTATAATTTTAAATCAATATGTATAAACCACCAAAAAATATAGCACTAAGTTACTGAGAAAAATCTTTACTACCGTTATGGAATTAATACTGAACATCATGTATTAGTCACACCGAACAGCTCTTTGAAATAGGATGAATTTAATATTAAGCAAACATTTCTATGCATGTAACATATGTACCTGAAAACAAAAAAAAAGAAGTTTATTCATCAGAAATATTATCTTCATGATATTATTGAAACAATAGTTATATTATCTAATAATCATCATAAAAAAATTATTATTACCTGTTAGAAAATATGCTGATGATAGTGAATACTTATCACAAATATTTTCTTGAATTTTAGGATCTGCATTAGAATCAGGCTGTACTTTTGAAGGGGTGATCGTATATTTGTATCCTAAGAACATTCTTTTTAACAATGCGTCAACTAAACACACACAGAACATGCTCAATACATATGCAAAAACCAAATAACTACACAACTCACTCTACTAAAGCTAACCGAACAACTAAACCAAGGCAATACAGTAACCTAAACATTTATTAATGAATAGAATTCTACAAACAGTTAAAAATAGCATATATGATATTACAAAAATATCACAATTAAAGAAAATCACCATAAAAATTATTTAACGCGAGAAGTAAATTGTATGATCCGTAATTGGAAATTTTCCAAAAAACATGCATGAAAAATATTTTTTTTTCCTCCTATTTTCAAGAAATAGTCATGTTTTACGTACCTTTTATACAGCTAATCCTACAATATAATAATCAATAAAAAACATTAAAATCCTGTTTCTAATAACTTTCACCAAAGTGTACTGTTTGGGATACGAACACGACTTAAAACTAAAACATAACCGAAAAAATTAAATGCATAATAAACCTGAAAAACACACATGTATAAAAATATATGAATAAAAAATAAACACAACCTACAGTGGGACTTACCTGGGCGATCACGATATTTTTCTTAAAATACCATGAATATATTTATTATACGAATATTCACATATTTAAAAATATATATAAATAAGTTTGTTGATAAATCTGTAAAATAATTAGTTTAACATACTGGAAAAAGAACCACCTGCTACGAAATAAATATTCCTCCTTCCAGTCGATAGTATTACATTAACAGAGATAAATATTCAAGTAAAGTTAACGCTGTTCAAATAATCCACAGTCTTTAACCTATGAAGTAAATTGCCTGTATCGTACCTGTAACAATAGAACAAAAGAATTATGTTAAATGAATATTTTTTGTAATTTTTTCAATAGTTATAAAAAACATCACATCTGCAACACCATTCAAAACATAATCGTTTAATCAATCACCACAAATTATAATCATGAGAAAAAATACAAAACCCTATTTATTAATGAAATAAAAAGAAAATTACTATTTGTCAAAAATAAATATTTCATAACTATTAAATATATAAGCAACAATTACACCGTATCTTTCAAAATCTACAAATTCAGAATTCAATTAAAAATATACTATCTAATAGAACTGTAGATTTAAATCTTGCACTGATAAAATGACCTACTTATGACAGTATTTATACCGCCATGAGAGTACTATATACTATAGGTTTTTCTTTTATTTATTTGGTTTGACGCTATTTTACATTCCTTTATGTGTTTTCAACTTAATTTAACATAGGGCTATTATCCAATTAAATCTATCTCGTAATCATACAACTATAAACTGTTAGAATACCACACGATGCTGAAAAAAATGTACGTTACGACTATGTAATTAATAATATACATGAAACATTACCGAGAGTCCAGACGTTTTGAAATTGAGACAATTATACAAAAGCAGTATAAATGACAATTAATACACCTGAAAAAAAAAACAATTTTTTTAATTTTCTAAAACAAAAATTATTTAATGATATTAATTAATCTATATAAGTATCATCCAATAAATTCTAATAACCTTATAATAAGTATAATGTGTTAGAATATATGATGATGCTGAAAAAAGTGTACGTTACCACGTTGTAATCACTACTGTACACGATTCAACAAGTGCATCAAAAAATGAGGTACACCTTAGCCGTCTTTTAAACTGAAAGGAATACATTAATGTGTTCTGATGCAGCACTGGCTTTGTTGGTGTTTTCACCGTCCCCCAGCAGCAGTTCTGTACATCGTTCAGTATATATCCATTATCGTGTTCAACACGCCGTTTCCTCTAGGTGTTTCATCGATTACAGAACTGCGTTCGGTAGTCCGATTTTTGTAAGCAAATAACTACACGTGTGGGAAATTCGTCAGCAAATTGGTGAGATATACGATGAGAATGAATATCATACCCTACGATCTTAAAAACCTGCAAAATGTTCGGAAACGGGAGAACAAATGTGAGTGACGAGCTGGTTGATAGGCGTACATAATTTTTTTTTTTTTTTTATGGCCTCCTCTCACCCCTTATAGCCATTCCCAACCTCCAAGAATATTTTTCGCATCCACAAGGAGAGTGTTCTTCGTATTTTAGGATAACACTATCACCTTGAAGTGCTATGAATAAAGTCTTTGCCCACCCTTTCTTGCTCCTATCTAAGGTGTTTATCCGTCCGGATCCCTCCCTTTACATAGAAATATATGCGACCTCGGTTACCACGTTACCGGCGTGTTAATCTGTTGAATGGTTACCCTTGCCGGGGACAGCCTATCAGATCCAGACTCGCTTAGCACATGTCCTTCCCGCACTCCTCACAGGTTCATCATATGTCGAGTTTCACCATTGCCACCATAAGTAAGCCCTGATTCCCCACTGATGCGTGTGGGTGGAGAAAACATAATAGCCATAGCGTGAACCCCCCCCCCCCTCCGAATTACACGGTGCCAACTTTCATCCCAAGCACAATTTTTTGGGATCACCTAACTGAAAACACGATGGGTTAATCGGAAACCGTGAATGAAATGATAATGAATAACCGGCGCAGTAAAATTGGAGAAATTGCAAGTGAAGATAACGACTGCGAAAGTATTGTGTATGCGAATTCTTTAAAGATAAGCTTGGTTACCCCAACATGTGTGCACAAATTGTGCCACATCTGTTGACCGACAACCACAGACATCAACTTTTCGCATTAGCTCTTTTATTTTCATCAACAATATTCCATGACTGGTCCACATGTTTTGAAAGAAATCTGCATACTGGATGAGAGCTGGGTGCTACATTACACTATTTAAACTGAATGAGAAACACATAAATGGATACACAAAAATACAGGCAGTCAAAAGATATATATAAACATGTAGGTTTGTCTTAAAAATATATGTTTGTTTAATAGACTGGCTGTACCTTACATTCTGATCGTCCCTCTTATTGTACTCACTGTCAGCAGTCTTCAAAGCATCCATTTATAAATAAGTAGGGTGTTAAATGATAACAATGACATCTGAAACAACAAAAAAATAATAATTTATAAGTATTTTAATAGTCTTAAACAAAAATTTATGATTTTATTATTAATCTATGTGCGTATTATCGAATAAAATCTATTAATCGTATAATAAGTAAAAACTGTTAGTTAATGTGAAGATGCTAACAAAACAGTACATTACCGCTATTTAAATTATACTGAACATGATATATTAATCAGCTCGAAAGTCTTGAAAGTGGCATAATTTTAAAAAAAGTACAGTACTTAAATGACAAATCACGCATCTGAAACACAAATAAACATTTTTTAAATCTCAAACAATAATCAAATATAATATTAATTAACTATACATGGATGTTTTACAATAAAATCTTATAATTTTAAATCAATATGTATAAACCACCAAAAAATATAGCACTAAGTTACTGAGAAAAATCTTTACTACCGTTATGGAATTAATACTGAACATCATGTATTAGTCACACCGAACAGCTCTTTGAAATAGGATGAATTTAATATTAAGCAAACATTTCTATGCATGTAACATATGTACCTGAAAACAAAAAAAAAGAAGTTTATTCATCAGAAATATTATCTTCATGATATTATTGAAACAATAGTTATATTATCTAATAATCATGATAAAAAAATTATTATTACCTGTTAGAAAATATGCTGATGATAGTGAATACTTATCACAAATATTTTCTTGAATTTTAGGATCTGCATTAGAATCAGGCTGTACTTTTGAAGGGGTGATCGTATATTTGTATCCTAAGAACATTCTTTTTAACAATGCGTCAACTAAACACACACAGAACATGCTCAATACATATGCAAAAACCAAATAACTACACAACTCACTCTACTAAAGCTAACCGAACAACTAAACCAAGGCAATACAGTAACCTAAACATTTATTAATGAATAGAATTCTACAAACAGTTAAAAATAGCATATATGATATTACAAAAATATCACAATTAAAGAAAATCACCATAAAAATTATTTAACGCGAGAAGTAAATTGTATGATCCGTAATTGGAAATTTTCCAAAAAACATGCATGAAAAATATTTTTTTTTCCTCCTATTTTCAAGAAATAGTCATGTTTTACGTACCTTTTATACAGCTAATCCTACAATATAATAATCAATAAAAAACATTAAAATCCTGTTTCTAATAACTTTCACCAAAGTGTACTGTTTGGGATACGAACACGACTTAAAACTAAAACATAACCGAAAAAATTAAATGCATAATAAACCTGAAAAACACACATGTATAAAAATATATGAATAAAAAATAAACACAACCTACAGTGGGACTTACCTGGGCGATCACGATATTTTTCTTAAAATACCATGAATATATTTATTATACGAATATTCACATATTTAAAAATATATATAAATAAGTTTGTTGATAAATCTGTAAAATAATTAGTTTAACATACTGGAAAAAGAACCACCTGCTACGAAATAAATATTCCTCCTTCCAGTCGATAGTATTACATTAACAGAGATAAATATTCAAGTAAAGTTAACGCTGTTCAAATAATCCACAGTCTTTAACCTATGAAGTAAATTGCCTGTATCGTACCTGTAACAATAGAACAAAGGAATTATGTTAAATGAATATTTTTTGTAATTTTTTCAATAGTTATAAAAAACATCACATCTGCAACACCATTCAAAACATAATCGTTTAATCAATCACCACAAATTATAATCATGAGAAAAAATACAAAACCCTATTTATTAATGAAATAAAAAGAAAATTACTATTTGTCAAAAATAAATATTTCATAACTATTAAATATATAAGCAACAATTACACCGTATCTTTCAAAATCTACAAATTCAGAATTCAATTAAAAATATACTATCTAATAGAACTGTAGATTTAAATCTTGCACTGATAAAATGACCTACTTATGACAGTATTTATACCGCCATGAGAGTACTATATACTATAGGTTTTTCTTTTATTTATTTGGTTTGACGCTATTTTACATTCCTTTATGTGTTTTCAACTTAATTTAACATAGGGCTATTATCCAATTAAATCTATCTCGTAATCATACAACTATAAACTGTTAGAATACCACACGATGCTGAAAAAAATGTACGTTACGACTATGTAATTAATAATATACATGAAACATTACCGAGAGTCCAGACGTTTTGAAATTGAGACAATTATACAAAAGCAGTATAAATGACAATTAATACACCTGAAAAAAAAAACAATTTTTTTAATTTTCTAAAACAAAAATTATTTAATGATATTAATTAATCTATATAAGTATCATCCAATAAATTCTAATAACCTTATAATAAGTATAATGTGTTAGAATATATGATGATGCTGAAAAAAGTGTACGTTACCACGTTGTAATCACTACTGTACACGATTCAACAAGTGCATCAAAAAATGAGGTACACCTTAGCCGTCTTTTAAACTGAAAGGAATACATTAATGTGTTCTGATGCAGTACTGGCTTTGTTGGTGTTTTCACCGTCCCCCAGCAGCAGTTCTGTACATCGTTCAGTATATATCCATTATCGTGTTCAACACGCCGTTTCCTCTAGGTGTTTCATCGATTACAGAACTGCGTTCGGTAGTCCGATTTTTGTAAGCAAATAACTACACGTGTGGGAAATTCGTCAGCAAATTGGTGAGATATACGATGAGAATGAATATCATACCCTACGATCTTAAAAACCTGCAAAATGTTCGGAAACGGGAGAACAAATGTGAGTGACGAGCTGGTTGATAGGCGTACATAATTTTTTTTTTTTTTTTATGGCCTCCTCTCACCCCTTATAGCCATTCCCAACCTCCAAGAATATTTTTCGCATCCACAAGGAGAGTGTTCTTCGTATTTTAGGATAACACTATCACCTTGAAGTGCTATGAATAAAGTCTTTGCCCACCCTTTCTTCCTCCTATCTAAGGTGTTTATCCGTCCGGATCCCTCCCTTTACATAGAAATATATGCGACCTCGGTTACCACGTTACCGGCGTGTTAATCTGTTGAATGGTTACCCTTGCCGGGGACAGCCTATCAGATCCAGACTCGCTTAGCACATGTCCTTCCCGCACTCCTCACAGGTTCATCATATGTCGAGTTTCACCATTGCCACCATAAGTAAGCCCTGATTCCCCACTGATGCGTGTGGGTGGAGAAAACATAATAGCCATAGCGTGAACCCCCCCCCCTCCGAATTACACGGTGCCAACTTTCATCCCAAGCACAATTTTTTGGGATCACCTAACTGAAAACACGATGGGTTAATCGGAAACCGTGAATGAAATGATAATGAATAACCGGCGCAGTAAAATTGGAGAAATTGCAAGTGAAGATAACGACTGCGAAAGTATTGTGTATGCGAATTCTTTAAAGATAAGCTTGGTTACCCCAACATGTGTGCACAAATTGTGCCACATCTGTTGACCGACAACCACAGACATCAACTTTTCGCATTAGCTCTTTTATTTTCATCAACAATATTCCATGACTGGTCCACATGTTTTGAAAGAAATCTGCATACTGGATGAGAGCTGGGTGCTACATTACACTATTTAAACTGAATGAGAAACACATAAATGGATACACAAAAATACAGGCAGTCAAAAGATATATATAAACATGTAGGTTTGTCTTAAAAATATATGTTTGTTTAATAGACTGGCTGTACCTTACATTCTGATCGTCCCTCTTATTGTACTCACTGTCAGCAGTCTTCAAAGCATCCATTTATAAATAAGTAGGGTGTTAAATGATAACAATGACATCTGAAACAACAAAAAAATAATAATTTATAAGTATTTTAATAGTCTTAAACAAAAATTTATGATTTTATTATTAATCTATGTGCGTATTATCGAATAAAATCTATTAATCGTATAATAAGTAAAAACTGTTAGTTAATGTGAAGATGCTAACAAAACAGTACATTACCGCTATTTAAATTATACTGAACATGATATATTAATCAGCTCGAAAGTCTTGAAAGTGGCATAATTTTAAAAAAAGTACAGTACTTAAATGACAAATCACGCATCTGAAACACAAATAAACATTTTTTAAATCTCAAACAATAATCAAATATAATATTAATTAACTATACATGGATGTTTTACAATAAAATCTTATAATTTTAAATCAATATGTATAAACCACCAAAAAATATAGCACTAAGTTACTGAGAAAAATCTTTACTACCGTTATGGAATTAATACTGAACATCATGTATTAGTCACACCGAACAGCTCTTTGAAATAGGATGAATTTAATATTAAGCAAACATTTCTATGCATGTAACATTGAAGGGGTGATCGTATATTTGTATCCTAAGAACATTCTTTTTAACAATGCGTCAACTAAACACACACAGAACATGCTCAATACATATGCAAAAACCAAATAACTACACAACTCACTCTACTAAAGCTAACCGAACAACTAAACCAAGGCAATACAGTAACCTAAACATTTATTAATGAATAGAATTCTACAAACAGTTAAAAATAGCATATATGATATTACAAAAATATCACAATTAAAGAAAATCACCATAAAAATTATTTAACGCGAGAAGTAAATTGTATGATCCGTAATTGGAAATTTTCCAAAAAACATGCATGAAAAATATTTTTTTTTCCTCCTATTTTCAAGAAATAGTCATGTTTTACGTACCTTTTATACAGCTAATCCTACAATATAATAATCAATAAAAAACATTAAAATCCTGTTTCTAATAACTTTCACCAAAGTGTACTGTTTGGGATACGAACACGACTTAAAACTAAAACATAACCGAAAAAATTAAATGCATAATAAACCTGAAAAACACACATGTATAAAAATATATGAATAAAAAATAAACACAACCTACAGTGGGACTTACCTGGGCGATCACGATATTTTTCTTAAAATACCATGAATATATTTATTATACGAATATTCACATATTTAAAAATATATATAAATAAGTTTGTTGATAAATCTGTAAAATAATTAGTTTAACATACTGGAAAAAGAACCACCTGCTACGAAATAAATATTCCTCCTTCCAGTCGATAGTATTACATTAACAGAGATAAATATTCAAGTAAAGTTAACGCTGTTCAAATAATCCACAGTCTTTAACCTATGAAGTAAATTGCCTGTATCGTACCTGTAACAATAGAACAAAAGAATTATGTTAAATGAATATTTTTTGTAATTTTTTCAATAGTTATAAAAAACATCACATCTGCAACACCATTCAAAACATAATCGTTTAATCAATCACCACAAATTATAATCATGAGAAAAAATACAAAACCCTATTTATTAATGAAATAAAAAGAAAATTACTATTTGTCAAAAATAAATATTTCATAACTATTAAATATATAAGCAACAATTACACCGTATCTTTCAAAATCTACAAATTCAGAATTCAATTAAAAATATACTATCTAATAGAACTGTAGATTTAAATCTTGCACTGATAAAATGACCTACTTATGACAGTATTTATACCGCCATGAGAGTACTATATACTATAGGTTTTTCTTTTATTTATTTGGTTTGACGCTATTTTACATTCCTTTATGTGTTTTCAACTTAATTTAACATAGGGCTATTATCCAATTAAATCTATCTCGTAATCATACAACTATAAACTGTTAGAATACCACACGATGCTGAAAAAAATGTACGTTACGACTATGTAATTAATAATATACATGAAACATTACCGAGAGTCCAGACGTTTTGAAATTGAGACAATTATACAAAAGCAGTATAAATGACAATTAATACACCTGAAAAAAAAAACAATTTTTTTAATTTTCTAAAACAAAAATTATTTAATGATATTAATTAATCTATATAAGTATCATCCAATAAATTCTAATAACCTTATAATAAGTATAATGTGTTAGAATATATGATGATGCTGAAAAAAGTGTACGTTACCACGTTGTAATCACTACTGTACACGATTCAACAAGTGCATCAAAAAATGAGGTACACCTTAGCCGTCTTTTAAACTGAAAGGAATACATTAATGTGTTCTGATGCAGCACTGGCTTTGTTGGTGTTTTCACCGTCCCCCAGCAGCAGTTCTGTACATCGTTCAGTATATATCCATTATCGTGTTCAACACGCCGTTTCCTCTAGGTGTTTCATCGATTACAGAACTGCGTTCGGTAGTCCGATTTTTGTAAGCAAATAACTACACGTGTGGGAAATTCGTCAGCAAATTGGTGAGATATACGATGAGAATGAATATCATACCCTACGATCTTAAAAACCTGCAAAATGTTCGGAAACGGGAGAACAAATGTGAGTGACGAGCTGGTTGATAGGCGTACATAATTTTTTTTTTTTTTTTTATGGCCTCCTCTCACCCCTTATAGCCATTCCCAACCTCCAAGAATATTTTTCGCATCCACAAGGAGAGTGTTCTTCGTATTTTAGGATAACACTATCACCTTGAAGTGCTATGAATAAAGTCTTTGCCCACCCTTTCTTGCTCCTATCTAAGGTGTTTATCCGTCCGGATCCCTCCCTTTACATAGAAATATATGCGACCTCGGTTACCACGTTACCGGCCTGTTAATCTGTTGAATGGTTACCCTTGCCGGGGACAGCCTATCAGATCCAGACTCGCTTAGCACATGTCCTTCCCGCACTCCTCACAGGTTCATCATATGTCGAGTTTCACCATTGCCACCATAAGTAAGCCCTGATTCCCCACTGATGCGTGTGGGTGGAGAAAACATAATAGCCATAGCGTGAACCCCCCCCCCCTCCGAATTACACGGTGCCAACTTTCATCCCAAGCACAATTTTTTGGGATCACCTAACTGAAAACACGATGGGTTAATCGGAAACCGTGAATGAAATGATAATGAATAACCGGCGCAGTAAAATTGGAGAAATTGCAAGTGAAGATAACGACTGCGAAAGTATTGTGTATGCGAATTCTTTAAAGATAAGCTTGGTTACCCCAACATGTGTGCACAAATTGTGCCACATCTGTTGACCGACAACCACAGACATCAACTTTTCGCATTAGCTCTTTTATTTTCATCAACAATATTCCATGACTGGTCCACATGTTTTGAAAGAAATCTGCATACTGGATGAGAGCTGGGTGCTACATTACACTATTTAAACTGAATGAGAAACACATAAATGGATACACAAAAATACAGGCAGTCAAAAGATATATATAAACATGTAGGTTTGTCTTAAAAATATATGTTTGTTTAATAGACTGGCTGTACCTTACATTCTGATCGTCCCTCTTATTGTACTCACTGTCAGCAGTCTTCAAAGCATCCATTTATAAATAAGTAGGGTGTTAAATGATAACAATGACATCTGAAACAACAAAAAAATAATAATTTATAAGTATTTTAATAGTCTTAAACAAAAATTTATGATTTTATTATTAATCTATGTGCGTATTATCGAATAAAATCTATTAATCGTATAATAAGTAAAAACTGTTAGTTAATGTGAAGATGCTAACAAAACAGTACATTACCGCTATTTAAATTATACTGAACATGATATATTAATCAGCTCGAAAGTCTTGAAAGTGGCATAATTTTAAAAAAAGTACAGTACTTAAATGACAAATCACGCATCTGAAACACAAATAAACATTTTTTAAATCTCAAACAATAATCAAATATAATATTAATTAACTATACATGGATGTTTTACAATAAAATCTTATAATTTTAAATCAATATGTATAAACCACCAAAAAATATAGCACTAAGTTACTGAGAAAAATCTTTACTACCGTTATGGAATTAATACTGAACATCATGTATTAGTCACACCGAACAGCTCTTTGAAATAGGATGAATTTAATATTAAGCAAACATTTCTATGCATGTAACATATGTACCTGAAAACAAAAAAAAAGAAGTTTATTCATCAGAAATATTATCTTCATGATATTATTGAAACAATAGTTATATTATCTAATAATCATCATAAAAAAATTATTATTACCTGTTCAGAAAATATGCTGATGATAGTGAATACTTATCACAAATATTTTCTTGAATTTTAGGATCTGCATTAGAATCAGGCTGTACTTTTGAAGGGGTGATCGTATATTTGTATCTTAAGAACATTCTTTTTAACAATGCGTCAACTAAACACACACAGAACATGCTCAATACATATGCAAAAACCAAATAACTACACAACTCACTCTACTAAAGCTAACCGAACAACTAAACCAAGGCAATACAGTAACCTAAACATTTATTAATGAATAGAATTCTACAAACAGTTAAAAATAGCATATATGATATTACAAAAATATCACAATTAAAGAAAATCACCATAAAAATTATTTAACGCGAGAAGTAAATTGTATGATCCGTAATTGGAAATTTTCCAAAAAACATGCATGAAAAATATTTTTTTTTCCTCCTATTTTCAAGAAATAGTCATGTTTTACGTACCTTTTATACAGCTAATCCTACAATATAATAATCAATAAAAAACATTAAAATCCTGTTTCTAATAACTTTCACCAAAGTGTACTGTTTGGGATACGAACACGACTTAAAACTAAAACATAACCGAAAAAATTAAATGCATAATAAACCTGAAAAACACACATGTATAAAAATATATGAATAAAAAATAAACACAACCTACAGTGGGACTTACCTGGGCGATCACGATATTTTTCTTAAAATACCATGAATATATTTATTATACGAATATTCACATATTTAAAAATATATATAAATAAGTTTGTTGATAAATCTGTAAAATAATTAGTTTAACATACTGGAAAAAGAACCACCTGCTACGAAATAAATATTCCTCCTTCCAGTCGATAGTATTACATTAACAGAGATAAATATTCAAGTAAAGTTAACGCTGTTCAAATAATCCACAGTCTTTAACCTATGAAGTAAATTGCCTGTATCGTACCTGTAACAATAGAACAAAAGAATTATGTTAAATGAATATTTTTTGTAATTTTTTCAATAGTTATAAAAAACATCACATCTGCAACACCATTCAAAACATAATCGTTTAATCAATCACCACAAATTATAATCATGAGAAAAAATACAAAACCCTATTTATTAATGAAATAAAAAGAAAATTACTATTTGTCAAAAATAAATATTTCATAACTATTAAATATATAAGCAACAATTACACCGTATCTTTCAAAATCTACAAATTCAGAATTCAATTAAAAATATACTATCTAATAGAACTGTAGATTTAAATCTTGCACTGATAAAATGACCTACTTATGACAGTATTTATACCGCCATGAGAGTACTATATACTATAGGTTTTTCTTTTATTTATTTGGTTTGACGCTATTTTACATTCCTTTATGTGTTTTCAACTTAATTTAACATAGGGCTATTATCCAATTAAATCTATCTCGTAATCATACAACTATAAACTGTTAGAATACCACACGATGCTGAAAAAAATGTACGTTACGACTATGTAATTAATAATATACATGAAACATTACCGAGAGTCCAGACGTTTTGAAATTGAGACAATTATACAAAAGCAGTATAAATGACAATTAATACACCTGAAAAAAAAAACAATTTTTTTAATTTTCTAAAACAAAAATTATTTAATGATATTAATTAATCTATATAAGTATCATCCAATAAATTCTAATAACCTTATAATAAGTATAATGTGTTAGAATATATGATGATGCTGAAAAAAGTGTACGTTACCACGTTGTAATCACTACTGTACACGATTCAACAAGTGCATCAAAAAATGAGGTACACCTTAGCCGTCTTTTAAACTGAAAGGAATACATTAATGTGTTCTGATGCAGCACTGGCTTTGTTGGTGTTTTCACCGTCCCCCAGCAGCAGTTCTGTACATCGTTCAGTATATATCCATTATCGTGTTCAACACGCCGTTTCCTCTAGGTGTTTCATCGATTACAGAACTGCGTTCGGTAGTCCGATTTTTGTAAGCAAATAACTACACGTGTGGGAAATTCGTCAGCAAATTGGTGAGATATACGATGAGAATGAATATCATACCCTACGATCTTAAAAACCTGCAAAATGTTCGGAAACGGGAGAACAAATGTGAGTGACGAGCTGGTTGATAGGCGTACATAATTTTTTTTTTTTGTTTTATGGCCTCCTCTCACCCCTTATAGCCATTCCCAACCTCCAAGAATATTTTTCGCATCCACAAGGAGAGTGTTCTTCGTATTTTAGGATAACACTATCACCTTGAAGTGCTATGAATAAAGTCTTTGCCCACCCTTTCTTGCTCCTATCTAAGGTGTTTATCCGTCCGGATCCCTCCCTTTACATAGAAATATATGCGACCTCGGTTACCACGTTACCGGCGTGTTAATCTGTTGAATGGTTACCCTTGCCGGGGACAGCCTATCAGATCCAGACTCGCTTAGCACATGTCCTTCCCGCACTCCTCACAGGTTCATCATGTGTCGAGTTTCACCATTGCCACCATAAGTAAGCCCTGATTCCCCACTGATGCGTGTGGGTGGAGAAAACATAATAGCCATAGCGTGAACCCCCCCCCCCTCCGAATTACACGGTGCCAACTTTCATCCCAAGCACAATTTTTTGGGATCACCTAACTGAAAACACGATGGGTTAATCGGAAACCGTGAATGAAATGATAATGAATAACCGGCGCAGTAAAATTGGAGAAATTGCAAGTGAAGATAACGACTGCGAAAGTATTGTGTATGCGAATTCTTTAAAGATAAGCTTGGTTACCCCAACATGTGTGCACAAATTGTGCCACATCTGTTGACCGACAACCACAGACATCAACTTTTCGCATTAGCTCTTTTATTTTCATCAACAATATTCCATGACTGGTCCACATGTTTTGAAAGAAATCTGCATACTGGATGAGAGCTGGGTGCTACATTACACTATTTAAACTGAATGAGAAACACATAAATGGATACACAAAAATACAGGCAGTCAAAAGATATATATAAACATGTAGGTTTGTCTTAAAAATATATGTTTGTTTAATAGACTGGCTGTACCTTACATTCTGATCGTCCCTCTTATTGTACTCACTGTCAGCAGTCTTCAAAGCATCCATTTATAAATAAGTAGGGTGTTAAATGATAACAATGACATCTGAAACAACAAAAAAATAATAATTTATAAGTATTTTAATAGTCTTAAACAAAAATTTATGATTTTATTATTAATCTATGTGCGTATTATCGAATAAAATCTATTAATCGTATAATAAGTAAAAACTGTTAGTTAATGTGAAGATGCTAACAAAACAGTACATTACCGCTATTTAAATTATACTGAACATGATATATTAATCAGCTCGAAAGTCTTGAAAGTGGCATAATTTTAAAAAAAGTACAGTACTTAAATGACAAATCACGCATCTGAAACACAAATAAACATTTTTTAAATCTCAAACAATAATCAAATATAATATTAATTAACTATACATGGATGTTTTACAATAAAATCTTATAATTTTAAATCAATATGTATAAACCACCAAAAAATATAGCACTAAGTTACTGAGAAAAATCTTTACTACCGTTATGGAATTAATACTGAACATCATGTATTAGTCACACCGAACAGCTCTTTGAAATAGGATGAATTTAATATTAAGCAAACATTTCTATGCATGTAACATTGAAGGGGTGATCGTATATTTGTATCCTAAGAACATTCTTTTTAACAATGCGTCAACTAAACACACACAGAACATGCTCAATACATATGCAAAAACCAAATAACTACACAACTCACTCTACTAAAGCTAACCGAACAACTAAACCAAGGCAATACAGTAACCTAAACATTTATTAATGAATAGAATTCTACAAACAGTTAAAAATAGCATATATGATATTACAAAAATATCACAATTAAAGAAAATCACCATAAAAATTATTTAACGCGAGAAGTAAATTGTATGATCCGTAATTGGAAATTTTCCAAAAAACATGCATGAAAAATATTTTTTTTTCCTCCTATTTTCAAGAAATAGTCATGTTTTACGTACCTTTTATACAGCTAATCCTACAATATAATAATCAATAAAAAACATTAAAATCCTGTTTCTAATAACTTTCACCAAAGTGTACTGTTTGGGATACGAACACGACTTAAAACTAAAACATAACCGAAAAAATTAAATGCATAATAAACCTGAAAAACACACATGTATAAAAATATATGAATAAAAAATAAACACAACCTACAGTGGGACTTACCTGGGCGATCACGATATTTTTCTTAAAATACCATGAATATATTTATTATACGAATATTCACATATTTAAAAATATATATAAATAAGTTTGTTGATAAATCTGTAAAATAATTAGTTTAACATACTGGAAAAAGAACCACCTGCTACGAAATAAATATTCCTCCTTCCAGTCGATAGTATTACATTAACAGAGATAAATATTCAAGTAAAGTTAACGCTGTTCAAATAATCCACAGTCTTTAACCTATGAAGTAAATTGCCTGTATCGTACCTGTAACAATAGAACAAAAGAATTATGTTAAATGAATATTTTTTGTAATTTTTTCAATAGTTATAAAAAACATCACATCTGCAACACCATTCAAAACATAATCGTTTAATCAATCACCACAAATTATAATCATGAGAAAAAATACAAAACCCTATTTATTAATGAAATAAAAAGAAAATTACTATTTGTCAAAAATAAATATTTCATAACTATTAAATATATAAGCAACAATTACACCGTATCTTTCAAAATCTACAAATTCAGAATTCAATTAAAAATATACTATCTAATAGAACTGTAGATTTAAATCTTGCACTGATAAAATGACCTACTTATGACAGTATTTATACCGCCATGAGAGTACTATATACTATAGGTTTTTCTTTTATTTATTTGGTTTGACGCTATTTTACATTCCTTTATGTGTTTTCAACTTAATTTAACATAGGGCTATTATCCAATTAAATCTATCTCGTAATCATACAACTATAAACTGTTAGAATACCACACGATGCTGAAAAAAATGTACGTTACGACTATGTAATTAATAATATACATGAAACATTACCGAGAGTCCAGACGTTTTGAAATTGAGACAATTATACAAAAGCAGTATAAATGACAATTAATACACCTGAAAAAAAAAACAATTTTTTTAATTTTCTAAAACAAAAATTATTTAATGATATTAATTAATCTATATAAGTATCATCCAATAAATTCTAATAACCTTATAATAAGTATAATGTGTTAGAATATATGATGATGCTGAAAAAAGTGTACGTTACCACGTTGTAATCACTACTGTACACGATTCAACAAGTGCATCAAAAAATGAGGTACACCTTAGCCGTCATTTAAACTGAAAGGAATACATTAATGTGTTCTGATGCAGCACTGGCTTTGTTGGTGTTTTCACCGTCCCCCAGCAGCAGTTCTGTACATCGTTCAGTATATATCCATTATCGTGTTCAACACGCCGTTTCCTCTAGGTGTTTCATCGATTACAGAACTGCGTTCGGTAGTCCGATTTTTGTAAGCAAATAACTACACGTGTGGGAAATTCGTCAGCAAATTGGTGAGATATACGATGAGAATGAATATCATACCCTACGATCATAAAAACCTGCAAAATGTTCGGAAACGGGAGAACAAATGTGAGTGACGAGCTGGTTGATAGGCGTACATAATTTTTTTTTTTTTTTTTATGGCCTCCTCTCACCCCTTATAGCCATTCCCAACCTCCAAGAATATTTTTCGCATCCACAAGGAGAGTGTTCTTCGTATTTTAGGATAACACTATCACCTTGAAGTGCTATGAATAAAGTCTTTGCCCACCCTTTCTTCCTCCTATCTAAGGTGTTTATCCGTCCGGATCCCTCCCTTTACATAGAAATATATGCGACCTCGGTTACCACGTTACCGGCGTGTTAATCTGTTGAATGGTTACCCTTGCCGGGGACAGCCTATCAGATCCAGACTCGCTTAGCACATGTCCTTCCCGCACTCCTCACAGGTTCATCATATGTCGAGTTTCACCATTGCCACCATAAGTAAGCCCTGATTCCCCACTGATGCGTGTGGGTGGAGAAAACATAATAGCCATAGCGTGAACCCCCCCCCCCCTCCGAATTACACGGTGCCAACTTTCATCCCAAGCACAATTTTTTGGGATCACCCAACTGAAAACACGATGGGTTAATCGGAAACCGTGAATGAAATGATAATGAATAACCGGCGCAGTAAAATTGGAGAAATTGCAAGTGAAGATAACGACTGCGAAAGTATTGTGTATGCGAATTCTTTAAAGATAAGCTTGGTTACCCCAACATGTGTGCACAAATTGTGCCACATCTGTTGACCGACAACCACAGACATCAACTTTTCGCATTAGCTCTTTTATTTTCATCAACAATATTCCATGACTGGTCCACATGTTTTGAAAGAAATCTGCATACTGGATGAGAGCTGGGTGCTACATTACACTATTTAAACTGAATGAGAAACACATAAATGGATACACAAAAATACAGGCAGTCAAAAGATATATATAAACATGTAGGTTTGTCTTAAAAATATATGTTTGTTTAATAGACTGGCTGTACCTTACATTCTGATCGTCCCTCTTATTGTACTCACTGTCAGCAGTCTTCAAAGCATCCATTTATAAATAAGTAGGGTGTTAAATGATAACAATGACATCTGAAACAACAAAAAAATAATAATTTATAAGTATTTTAATAGTCTTAAACAAAAATTTATGATTTTATTATTAATCTATGTGCGTATTATCGAATAAAATCTATTAATCGTATAATAAGTAAAAACTGTTAGTTAATGTGAAGATGCTAACAAAACAGTACATTACCGCTATTTAAATTATACTGAACATGATATATTAATCAGCTCGAAAGTCTTGAAAGTGGCATAATTTTAAAAAAAGTACAGTACTTAAATGACAAATCACGCATCTGAAACACAAATAAACATTTTTTAAATCTCAAACAATAATCAAATATAATATTAATTAACTATACATGGATGTTTTACAATAAAATCTTATAATTTTAAATCAATATGTATAAACCACCAAAAAATATAGCACTAAGTTACTGAGAAAAATCTTTACTACCGTTATGGAATTAATACTGAACATCATGTATTAGTCACACCGAACAGCTCTTTGAAATAGGATGAATTTAATATTAAGCAAACATTTCTATGCATGTAACATTGAAGGGGTGATCGTATATTTGTATCCTAAGAACATTCTTTTTAACAATGCGTCAACTAAACACACACAGAACATGCTCAATACATATGCAAAAACCAAATAACTACACAACTCACTCTACTAAAGCTAACCGAACAACTAAACCAAGGCAATACAGTAACCTAAACATTTATTAATGAATAGAATTCTACAAACAGTTAAAAATAGCATATATGATATTACAAAAATATCACAATTAAAGAAAATCACCATAAAAATTATTTAACGCGAGAAGTAAATTGTATGATCCGTAATTGGAAATTTTCCAAAAAACATGCATGAAAAATTTTTTTTTTTCCTCCTATTTTCAAGAAATAGTCATGTTTTACGTACCTTTTATACAGCTAATCCTACAATATAATAATCAATAAAAAACATTAAAATCCTGTTTCTAATAACTTTCACCAAAGTGTACTGTTTGGGATACGAACACGACTTAAAACTAAAACATAACCGAAAAAATTAAATGCATAATAAACCTGAAAAACACACATGTATAAAAATATATGAATAAAAAATAAACACAACCTACAGTGGGACTTACCTGGGCGATCACGATATTTTTCTTAAAATACCATGAATATATTTATTATACGAATATTCACATATTTAAAAATATATATAAATAAGTTTGTTGATAAATCTGTAAAATAATTAGTTTAACATACTGGAAAAAGAACCACCTGCTACGAAATAAATATTCCTCCTTCCAGTCGATAGTATTACATTAACAGAGATAAATATTCAAGTAAAGTTAACGCTGTTCAAATAATCCACAGTCTTTAACCTATGAAGTAAATTGCCTGTATCGTACCTGTAACAATAGAACAAAAGAATTATGTTAAATGAATATTTTTTGTAATTTTTTCAATAGTTATAAAAAACATCACATCTGCAACACCATTCAAAACATAATCGTTTAATCAATCACCACAAATTATAATCATGAGAAAAAATACAAAACCCTATTTATTAATGAAATAAAAAGAAAATTACTATTTGTCAAAAATAAATATTTCATAACTATTAAATATATAAGCAACAATTACACCGTATCTTTCAAAATCTACAAATTCAGAATTCAATTAAAAATATACTATCTAATAGAACTGTAGATTTAAATCTTGCACTGATAAAATGACCTACTTATGACAGTATTTATACCGCCATGAGAGTACTATATACTATAGGTTTTTCTTTTATTTATTTGGTTTGACGCTATTTTACATTCCTTTATGTGTTTTCAACTTAATTTAACATAGGGCTATTATCCAATTAAATCTATCTCGTAATCATACAACTATAAACTGTTAGAATACCACACGATGCTGAAAAAAATGTACGTTACGACTATGTAATTAATAATATACATGAAACATTACCGAGAGTCCAGACGTTTTGAAATTGAGACAATTATACAAAAGCAGTATAAATGACAATTAATACACCTGAAAAAAAAAACAATTTTTTTAATTTTCTAAAACAAAAATTATTTAATGATATTAATTAATCTATATAAGTATCATCCAATAAATTCTAATAACCTTATAATAAGTATAATGTGTTAGAATATATGATGATGCTGAAAAAAGTGTACGTTACCACGTTGTAATCACTACTGTACACGATTCAACAAGTGCATCAAAAAATGAGGTACACCTTAGCCGTCTTTTAAACTGAAAGGAATACATTAATGTGTTCTGATGCAGCACTGGCTTTGTTGGTGTTTTCACCGTCCCCCAGCAGCAGTTCTGTACATCGTTCAGTATATATCCATTATCGTGTTCAACACGCCGTTTCCTCTAGGTGTTTCATCGATTACAGAACTGCGTTCGGTAGTCCGATTTTTGTAAGCAAATAACTACACGTGTGGGAAATTCGTCAGCAAATTGGTGAGATATACGATGAGAATGAATATCATACCCTACGATCTTAAAAACCTGCAAAATGTTCGGAAACGGGAGAACAAATGTGAGTGACGAGCTGGTTGATAGGCGTACATAATTTTTTTTTTTTGTTTTATGGCCTCCTCTCACCCCTTATAGCCATTCCCAACCTCCAAGAATATTTTTCGCATCCACAAGGAGAGTGTTCTTCGTATTTTAGGATAACACTATCACCTTGAAGTGCTATGAATAAAGTCTTTGCCCACCCTTTCTTGCTCCTATCTAAGGTGTTTATCCGTCCGGATCCCTCCCTTTACATAGAAATATATGCGACCTCGGTTACCACGTTACCGGCGTGTTAATCTGTTGAATGGTTACCCTTGCCGGGGACAGCCTATCAGATCCAGACTCGCTTAGCACATGTCCTTCCCGCACTCCTCACAGGTTCATCATATGTCGAGTTTCACCATTGCCACCATAAGTAAGCCCTGATTCCCCACTGATGCGTGTGGGTGGAGAAAACATAATAGCCATAGCGTGAACCCCCCCCCCCTCCGAATTACACGGTGCCAACTTTCATCCCAAGCACAATTTTTTGGGATCACCTAACTGAAAACACGATGGGTTAATCGGAAACCGTGAATGAAATGATAATGAATAACCGGCGCAGTAAAATTGGAGAAATTGCAAGTGAAGATAACGACTGCGAAAGTATTGTGTATGCGAATTCTTTAAAGATAAGCTTGGTTACCCCAACATGTGTGCACAAATTGTGCCACATCTGTTGACCGACAACCACAGACATCAACTTTTCGCATTAGCTCTTTTATTTTCATCAACAATATTCCATGACTGGTCCACATGTTTTGAAAGAAATCTGCATACTGGATGAGAGCTGGGTGCTACATTACACTATTTAAACTGAATGAGAAACACATAAATGGATACACAAAAATACAGGCAGTCAAAAGATATATATAAACATGTAGGTTTGTCTTAAAAATATATGTTTGTTTAATAGACTGGCTGTACCTTACATTCTGATCGTCCCTCTTATTGTACTCACTGTCAGCAGTCTTCAAAGCATCCATTTATAAATAAGTAGGGTGTTAAATGATAACAATGACATCTGAAACAACAAAAAAATAATAATTTATAAGTATTTTAATAGTCTTAAACAAAAATTTATGATTTTATTATTAATCTATGTGCGTATTATCGAATAAAATCTATTAATCGTATAATAAGTAAAAACTGTTAGTTAATGTGAAGATGCTAACAAAACAGTACATTACCGCTATTTAAATTATACTGAACATGATATATTAATCAGCTCGAAAGTCTTGAAAGTGGCATAATTTTAAAAAAAGTACAGTACTTAAATGACAAATCACGCATCTGAAACACAAATAAACATTTTTTAAATCTCAAACAATAATCAAATATAATATTAATTAACTATACATGGATGTTTTACAATAAAATCTTATAATTTTAAATCAATATGTATAAACCACCAAAAAATATAGCACTAAGTTACTGAGAAAAATCTTTACTACCGTTATGGAATTAATACTGAACATCATGTATTAGTCACACCGAACAGCTCTTTGAAATAGGATGAATTTAATATTAAGCAAACATTTCTATGCATGTAACATATGTACCTGAAAACAAAAAAAAAGAAGTTTATTCATCAGAAATATTATCTTCATGATATTATTGAAACAATAGTTATATTATCTAATAATCATCATAAAAAAATTATTATTACCTGTTAGAAAATATGCTGATGATAGTGAATACTTATCACAAATATTTTCTTGAATTTTAGGATCTGCATTAGAATCAGGCTGTACTTTTGAAGGGGTGATCGTATATTTGTATCCTAAGAACATTCTTTTTAACAATGCGTCAACTAAACACACACAGAACATGCTCAATACATATGCAAAAACCAAATAACTACACAACTCACTCTACTAAAGCTAACCGAACAACTAAACCAAGGCAATACAGTAACCTAAACATTTATTAATGAATAGAATTCTACAAACAGTTAAAAATAGCATATATGATATTACAAAAATATCACAATTAAAGAAAATCACCATAAAAATTATTTAACGCGAGAAGTAAATTGTATGATCCGTAATTGGAAATTTTCCAAAAAACATGCATGAAAAATATTTTTTTTTCCTCCTATTTTCAAGAAATAGTCATGTTTTACGTACCTTTTATACAGCTAATCCTACAATATAATAATCAATAAAAAACATTAAAATCCTGTTTCTAATAACTTTCACCAAAGTGTACTGTTTGGGATACGAACACGACTTAAAACTAAAACATAACCGAAAAAATTAAATGCATAATAAACCTGAAAAACACACATGTATAAAAATATATGAATAAAAAATAAACACAACCTACAGTGGGACTTACCTGGGCGATCACGATATTTTTCTTAAAATACCATGAATATATTTATTATACGAATATTCACATATTTAAAAATATATATAAATAAGTTTGTTGATAAATCTGTAAAATAATTAGTTTAACATACTGGAAAAAGAACCACCTGCTACGAAATAAATATTCCTCCTTCCAGTCGATAGTATTACATTAACAGAGATAAATATTCAAGTAAAGTTAACGCTGTTCAAATAATCCACAGTCTTTAACCTATGAAGTAAATTGCCTGTATCGTACCTGTAACAATAGAACAAAAGAATTATGTTAAATGAATATTTTTTGTAATTTTTTCAATAGTTATAAAAAACATCACATCTGCAACACCATTCAAAACATAATCGTTTAATCAATCACCACAAATTATAATCATGAGAAAAAATACAAAACCCTATTTATTAATGAAATAAAAAGAAAATTACTATTTGTCAAAAATAAATATTTCATAACTATTAAATATATAAGCAACAATTACACCGTATCTTTCAAAATCTACAAATTCAGAATTCAATTAAAAATATACTATCTAATAGAACTGTAGATTTAAATCTTGCACTGATAAAATGACCTACTTATGACAGTATTTATACCGCCATGAGAGTACTATATACTATAGGTTTTTCTTTTATTTATTTGGTTTGACGCTATTTTACATTCCTTTATGTGTTTTCAACTTAATTTAACATAGGGCTATTATCCAATTAAATCTATCTCGTAATCATACAACTATAAACTGTTAGAATACCACACGATGCTGAAAAAAATGTACGTTACGACTATGTAATTAATAATATACATGAAACATTACCGAGAGTCCAGACGTTTTGAAATTGAGACAATTATACAAAAGCAGTATAAATGACAATTAATACACCTGAAAAAAAAAACAATTTTTTTAATTTTCTAAAACAAAAATTATTTAATGATATTAATTAATCTATATAAGTATCATCCAATAAATTCTAATAACCTTATAATAAGTATAATGTGTTAGAATATATGATGATGCTGAAAAAAGTGTACGTTACCACGTTGTAATCACTACTGTACACGATTCAACAAGTGCATCAAAAAATGAGGTACACCTTAGCCGTCTTTTAAACTGAAAGGAATACATTAATGTGTTCTGATGCAGCACTGGCTTTGTTGGTGTTTTCACCGTCCCCCAGCAGCAGTTCTGTACATCGTTCAGTATATATCCATTATCGTGTTCAACACGCCGTTTCCTCTAGGTGTTTCATCGATTACAGAACTGCGTTCGGTAGTCCGATTTTTGTAAGCAAATAACTACACGTGTGGGAAATTCGTCAGCAAATTGGTGAGATATACGATGAGAATGAATATCATACCCTACGATCTTAAAAACCTGCAAAATGTTCGGAAACGGGAGAACAAATGTGAGTGACGAGCTGGTTGATAGGCGTACATAATTTTTTTTTTTTTTTTATGGCCTCCTCTCACCCCTTATAGCCATTCCCAACCTCCAAGAATATTTTTCGCATCCACAAGGAGAGTGTTCTTCGTATTTTAGGATAACACTATCACCTTGAAGTGCTATGAATAAAGTCTTTGCCCACCCTTTCTTGCTCCTATCTAAGGTGTTTATCCGTCCGGATCCCTCCCTTTACATAGAAATATATGCGACCTCGGTTACCACGTTACCGGCGTGTTAATCTGTTGAATGGTTACCCATGCCGGGGACAGCCTATCAGATCCAGACTCGCTTAGCACATGTCCTTCCCGCACTCCTCACAGGTTCATCATATGTCGAGTTTCACCATTGCCACCATAAGTAAGCCCTGATTCCCCACTGATGCGTGTGGGTGGAGAAAACATAATAGCCATAGCGTGAACCCCCCCCCCCCCTCCGAATTACACGGTGCCAACTTTCATCCCAAGCACAATTTTTTGGGATCACCTAACTGAAAACACGATGGGTTAATCGGAAACCGTGAATGAAATGATAATGAATAACCGGCGCAGTAAAATTGGAGAAATTGCAAGTGAAGATAACGACTGCGAAAGTATTGTGTATGCGAATTCTTTAAAGATAAGCTTGGTTACCCCAACATGTGTGCACAAATTGTGCCACATCTGTTGACCGACAACCACAGACATCAACTTTTCGCATTAGCTCTTTTATTTTCATCAACAATATTCCATGACTGGTCCACATGTTTTGAAAGAAATCTGCATACTGGATGAGAGCTGGGTGCTACATTACACTATTTAAACTGAATGAGAAACACATAAATGGATACACAAAAATACAGGCAGTCAAAAGATATATATAAACATGTAGGTTTGTCTTAAAAATATATGTTTGTTTAATAGACTGGCTGTACCTTACATTCTGATCGTCCCTCTTATTGTACTCACTGTCAGCAGTCTTCAAAGCATCCATTTATAAATAAGTAGGGTGTTAAATGATAACAATGACATCTGAAACAACAAAAAAATAATAATTTATAAGTATTTTAATAGTCTTAAACAAAAATTTATGATTTTATTATTAATCTATGTGCGTATTATCGAATAAAATCTATTAATCGTATAATAAGTAAAAACTGTTAGTTAATGTGAAGATGCTAACAAAACAGTACATTACCGCTATTTAAATTATACTGAACATGATATATTAATCAGCTCGAAAGTCTTGAAAGTGGCATAATTTTAAAAAAAGTACAGTACTTAAATGACAAATCACGCATCTGAAACACAAATAAACATTTTTTAAATCTCAAACAATAATCAAATATAATATTAATTAACTATACATGGATGTTTTACAATAAAATCTTATAATTTTAAATCAATATGTATAAACCACCAAAAAATATAGCACTAAGTTACTGAGAAAAATCTTTACTACCGTTATGGAATTAATACTGAACATCATGTATTAGTCACACCGAACAGCTCTTTGAAATAGGATGAATTTAATATTAAGCAAACATTTCTATGCATGTAACATTGAAGGGGTGATCGTATATTTGTATCCTAAGAACATTCTTTTTAACAATGCGTCAACTAAACACACACAGAACATGCTCAATACATATGCAAAAACCAAATAACTACACAACTCACTCTACTAAAGCTAACCGAACAACTAAACCAAGGCAATACAGTAACCTAAACATTTATTAATGAATAGAATTCTACAAACAGTTAAAAATAGCATATATGATATTACAAAAATATCACAATTAAAGAAAATCACCATAAAAATTATTTAACGCGAGAAGTAAATTGTATGATCCGTAATTGGAAATTTTCCAAAAAACATGCATGAAAAATATTTTTTTTTCCTCCTATTTTCAAGAAATAGTCATGTTTTACGTACCTTTTATACAGCTAATCCTACAATATAATAATCAATAAAAAACATTAAAATCCTGTTTCTAATAACTTTCACCAAAGTGTACTGTTTGGGATACGAACACGACTTAAAACTAAAACATAACCGAAAAAATTAAATGCATAATAAACCTGAAAAACACACATGTATAAAAATATATGAATAAAAAATAAACACAACCTACAGTGGGACTTACCTGGGCGATCACGATATTTTTCTTAAAATACCATGAATATATTTATTATACGAATATTCACATATTTAAAAATATATATAAATAAGTTTGTTGATAAATCTGTAAAATAATTAGTTTAACATACTGGAAAAAGAACCACCTGCTACGAAATAAATATTCCTCCTTCCAGTCGATAGTATTACATTAACAGAGATAAATATTCAAGTAAAGTTAACGCTGTTCAAATAATCCACAGTCTTTAACCTATGAAGTAAATTGCCTGTATCGTACCTGTAACAATAGAACAAAAGAATTATGTTAAATGAATATTTTTTGTAATTTTTTCAATAGTTATAAAAAACATCACATCTGCAACACCATTCAAAACATAATCGTTTAATCAATCACCACAAATTATAATCATGAGAAAAAATACAAAACCCTATTTATTAATGAAATAAAAAGAAAATTACTATTTGTCAAAAATAAATATTTCATAACTATTAAATATATAAGCAACAATTACACCGTATCTTTCAAAATCTACAAATTCAGAATTCAATTAAAAATATACTATCTAATAGAACTGTAGATTTAAATCTTGCACTGATAAAATGACCTACTTATGACAGTATTTATACCGCCATGAGAGTACTATATACTATAGGTTTTTCTTTTATTTATTTGGTTTGACGCTATTTTACATTCCTTTATGTGTTTTCAACTTAATTTAACATAGGGCTATTATCCAATTAAATCTATCTCGTAATCATACAACTATAAACTGTTAGAATACCACACGATGCTGAAAAAAATGTACGTTACGACTATGTAATTAATAATATACATGAAACATTACCGAGAGTCCAGACGTTTTGAAATTGAGACAATTATACAAAAGCAGTATAAATGACAATTAATACACCTGAAAAAAAAAACAATTTTTTTAATTTTCTAAAACAAATATTATTTAATGATATTAATTAATCTATATAAGTATCATCCAATAAATTCTAATAACCTTATAATAAGTATAATGTGTTAGAATATATGATGATGCTGAAAAAAGTGTACGTTACCACGTTGTAATCACTACTGTACACGATTCAACAAGTGCATCAAAAAATGAGGTACACCTTAGCCGTCTTTTAAACTGAAAGGAATACATTAATGTGTTCTGATGCAGCACTGGCTTTGTTGGTGTTTTCACCGTCCCCCAGCAGCAGTTCTGTACATCGTTCAGTATATATCCATTATCGTGTTCAACACGCCGTTTCCTCTAGGTGTTTCATCGATTACAGAACTGCGTTCGGTAGTCCGATTTTTGTAAGCAAATAACTACACGTGTGGGAAATTCGTCAGCAAATTGGTGAGATATACGATGAGAATGAATATCATACCCTACGATCTTAAAAACCTGCAAAATGTTCGGAAACGGGAGAACAAATGTGAGTGACGAGCTGGTTGATAGGCGTACATAATTTTTTTTTTTTTTTTTATGGCCTCCTCTCACCCCTTATAGCCATTCCCAACCTCCAAGAATATTTTTCGCATCCACAAGGAGAGTGTTCTTCGTATTTTAGGATAACACTATCACCTTGAAGTGCTATGAATAAAGTCTTTGCCCACCCTTTCTTGCTCCTATCTAAGGTGTTTATCCGTCCGGATCCCTCCCTTTACATAGAAATATATGCGACCTCGGTTACCACGTTACCGGCCTGTTAATCTGTTGAATGGTTACCCTTGCCGGGGACAGCCTATCAGATCCAGACTCGCTTAGCACATGTCCTTCCCGCACTCCTCACAGGTTCATCATATGTCGAGTTTCACCATTGCCACCATAAGTAAGCCCTGATTCCCCACTGATGCGTGTGGGTGGAGAAAACATAATAGCCATAGCGTGAACCCCCCCCCCCTCCGAATTACACGGTGCCAACTTTCATCCCAAGCACAATTTTTTGGGATCACCTAACTGAAAACACGATGGGTTAATCGGAAACCGTGAATGAAATGATAATGAATAACCGGCGCAGTAAAATTGGAGAAATTGCAAGTGAAGATAACGACTGCGAAAGTATTGTGTATGCGAATTCTTTAAAGATAAGCTTGGTTACCCCAACATGTGTGCACAAATTGTGCCACATCTGTTGACCGACAACCACAGACATCAACCTTTCGCATTAGCTCTTTTATTTTCATCAACAATATTCCATGACTGGTCCACATGTTTTGAAAGAAATCTGCATACTGGATGAGAGCTGGGTGCTACATTACACTATTTAAACTGAATGAGAAACACATAAATGGATACACAAAAATACAGGCAGTCAAAAGATATATATAAACATGTAGGTTTGTCTTAAAAATATATGTTTGTTTAATAGACTGGCTGTACCTTACATTCTGATCGTCCCTCTTATTGTACTCACTGTCAGCAGTCTTCAAAGCATCCATTTATAAATAAGTAGGGTGTTAAATGATAACAATGACATCTGAAACAACAAAAAAATAATAATTTATAAGTATTTTAATAGTCTTAAACAAAAATTTATGATTTTATTATTAATCTATGTGCGTATTATCGAATAAAATCTATTAATCGTATAATAAGTAAAAACTGTTAGTTAATGTGAAGATGCTAACAAAACAGTACATTACCGCTATTTAAATTATACTGAACATGATATATTAATCAGCTCGAAAGTCTTGAAAGTGGCATAATTTTAAAAAAAGTACAGTACTTAAATGACAAATCACGCATCTGAAACACAAATAAACATTTTTTAAATCTCAAACAATAATCAAATATAATATTAATTAACTATACATGGATGTTTTACAATAAAATCTTATAATTTTAAATCAATATGTATAAACCACCAAAAAATATAGCACTAAGTTACTGAGAAAAATCTTTACTACCGTTATGGAATTAATACTGAACATCATGTATTAGTCACACCGAACAGCTCTTTGAAATAGGATGAATTTAATATTAAGCAAACATTTCTATGCATGTAACATATGTACCTGAAAACAAAAAAAAAGAAGTTTATTCATCAGAAATATTATCTTCATGATATTATTGAAACAATAGTTATATTATCTAATAATCATCATAAAAAAATTATTATTACCTGTTCAGAAAATATGCTGATGATAGTGAATACTTATCACAAATATTTTCTTGAATTTTAGGATCTGCATTAGAATCAGGCTGTACTTTTGAAGGGGTGATCGTATATTTGTATCCTAAGAACATTCTTTTTAACAATGCGTCAACTAAACACACACAGAACATGCTCAATACATATGCAAAAACCAAATAACTACACAACTCACTCTACTAAAGCTAACCGAACAACTAAACCAAGGCAATACAGTAACCTAAACATTTATTAATGAATAGAATTCTACAAACAGTTAAAAATAGCATATATGATATTACAAAAATATCACAATTAAAGAAAATCACCATAAAAATTATTTAACGCGAGAAGTAAATTGTATGATCCGTAATTGGAAATTTTCCAAAAAACATGCATGAAAAATATTTTTTTTTCCTCCTATTTTCAAGAAATAGTCATGTTTTACGTACCTTTTATACAGCTAATCCTACAATATAATAATCAATAAAAAACATTAAAATCCTGTTTCTAATAACTTTCACCAAAGTGTACTGTTTGTGATACGAACACGACTTAAAACTAAAACATAACCGAAAAAATTAAATGCATAATAAACCTGAAAAACACACATGTATAAAAATATATGAATAAAAAATAAACACAACCTACAGTGGGACTTACCTGGGCGATCACGATATTTTTCTTAAAATACCATGAATATATTTATTATACGAATATTCACATATTTAAAAATATATATAAATAAGTTTGTTGATAAATCTGTAAAATAATTAGTTTAACATACTGGAAAAAGAACCACCTGCTACGAAATAAATATTCCTCCTTCCAGTCGATAGTATTACATTAACAGAGATAAATATTCAAGTAAAGTTAACGCTGTTCAAATAATCCACAGTCTTTAACCTATGAAGTAAATTGCCTGTATCGTACCTGTAACAATAGAACAAAAGAATTATGTTAAATGAATATTTTTTGTAATTTTTTCAATAGTTATAAAAAACATCACATCTGCAACACCATTCAAAACATAATCGTTTAATCAATCACCACAAATTATAATCATGAGAAAAAATACAAAACCCTATTTATTAATGAAATAAAAAGAAAATTACTATTTGTCAAAAATAAATATTTCATAACTATTAAATATATAAGCAACAATTACACCGTATCTTTCAAAATCTACAAATTCAGAATTCAATTAAAAATATACTATCTAATAGAACTGTAGATTTAAATCTTGCACTGATAAAATGACCTACTTATGACAGTATTTATACCGCCATGAGAGTACTATATACTATAGGTTTTTCTTTTATTTATTTGGTTTGACGCTATTTTACATTCCTTTATGTGTTTTCAACTTAATTTAACATAGGGCTATTATCCAATTAAATCTATCTCGTAATCATACAACTATAAACTGTTAGAATACCACACGATGCTGAAAAAAATGTACGTTACGACTATGTAATTAATAATATACATGAAACATTACCGAGAGTCCAGACGTTTTGAAATTGAGACAATTATACAAAAGCAGTATAAATGACAATTA
This sequence comes from Lycorma delicatula, assembly GCF_047948215.1. Lineage (NCBI taxonomy): Eukaryota > Metazoa > Arthropoda > Insecta > Hemiptera > Fulgoridae > Lycorma > Lycorma delicatula. Next base: position 98,605,921 of record NC_134464.1, on the reverse strand, counting down.
ATACACCTGAAAAAAAAAACAATTTTTTTAATTTTCTAAAACAAAAATTATTTAATGATATTAATTAATCTATATAAGTATCATCCAATAAATTCTAATAACCTTATAATAAGTATAATGTGTTAGAATATATGATGATGCTGAAAAAAGTGTACGTTACCACGTTGTAATCACTACTGTACACGATTCAACAAGTGCATCAAAAAATGAGGTACACCTTAGCCGTCTTTTAAACTGAAAGGAATACATTAATGTGTTCTGATGCAGCACTGGCTTTGTTGGTGTTTTCACCGTCCCCCAGCAGCAGTTCTGTACATCGTTCAGTATATATCCATTATCGTGTTCAACACGCCGTTTCCTCTAGGTGTTTCATCGATTACAGAACTGCGTTCGGTAGTCCGATTTTTGTAAGCAAATAACTACACGTGTGGGAAATTCGTCAGCAAATTGGTGAGATATACGATGAGAATGAATATCATACCCTACGATCTTAAAAACCTGCAAAATGTTCGGAAACGGGAGAACAAATGTGAGTGACGAGCTGGTTGATAGGCGTACATAATTTTTTTTTTTTTTTTATGGCCTCCTCTCACCCCTTATAGCCATTCCCAACCTCCAAGAATATTTTTCGCATCCACAAGGAGAGTGTTCTTCGTATTTTAGGATAACACTATCACCTTGAAGTGCTATGAATAAAGTCTTTGCCCACCCTTTCTTGCTCCTATCTAAGGTTTTTATCCGTCCGGATCCCTCCCTTTACATAGAAATATATGCGACCTCGGTTACCACGTTACCGGCGTGTTAATCTGTTGAATGGTTACCCTTGCCGGGGACAGCCTATCAGATCCAGACTCGCTTAGCACATGTCCTTCCCGCACTCCTCACAGGTTCATCATATGTCGAGTTTCACCATTGCCACCATAAGTAAGCCCTGATTCCCCACTGATGCGTGTGGGTGGAGAAAACATAATAGCCATAGCGTGAACCCCCCCCCCCTCCGAATTACACGGTGCCAACTTTCATCCCAAGCACAATTTTTTGGGATCACCTAACTGAAAACACGATGGGTTAATCGGAAACCGTGAATGAAATGATAATGAATAACCGGCGCAGTAAAATTGGAGAAATTGCAAGTGAAGATAACGACTGCGAAAGTATTGTGTATGCGAATTCTTTAAAGATAAGCTTGGTTACCCCAACATGTGTGCACAAATTGTGCCACATCTGTTGACCGACAACCACAGACATCAACTTTTCGCATTAGCTCTTTTATTTTCATCAACAATATTCCATGACTGGTCCACATGTTTTGAAAGAAATCTGCATACTGGATGAGAGCTGGGTGCTACATTACACTATTTAAACTGAATGAGAAACACATAAATGGATACACAAAAATACAGGCAGTCAAAAGATATATATAAACATGTAGGTTTGTCTTAAAAATATATGTTTGTTTAATAGACTGGCTGTACCTTACATTCTGATCGTCCCTCTTATTGTACTCACTGTCAGCAGTCTTCAAAGCATCCATTTATAAATAAGTAGGGTGTTAAATGATAACAATGACATCTGAAACAACAAAAAAATAATAATTTATAAGTATTTTAATAGTCTTAAACAAAAATTTATGATTTTATTATTAATCTATGTGCGTATTATCGAATAAAATCTATTAATCGTATAATAAGTAAAAACTGTTAGTTAATGTGAAGATGCTAACAAAACAGTACATTACCGCTATTTAAATTATACTGAACATGATATATTAATCAGCTCGAAAGTCTTGAAAGTGGCATAATTTTAAAAAAAGTACAGTACTTAAATGACAAATCACGCATCTGAAACACAAATAAACATTTTTTAAATCTCAAACAATAATCAAATATAATATTAATTAACTATACATGGATGTTTTACAATAAAATCTTATAATTTTAAATCAATATGTATAAACCACCAAAAAATATAGCACTAAGTTACTGAGAAAAATCTTTACTACCGTTATGGAATTAATACTGAACATCATGTATTAGTCACACCGAACAGCTCTTTGAAATAGGATGAATTTAATATTAAGCAAACATTTCTATGCATGTAACATTGAAGGGGTGATCGTATATTTGTATCCTAAGAACATTCTTTTTAACAATGCGTCAACTAAACACACACAGAACATGCTCAATACATATGCAAAAACCAAATAACTACACAACTCACTCTACTAAAGCTAACCGAACAACTAAACCAAGGCAATACAGTAACCTAAACATTTATTAATGAATAGAATTCTACAAACAGTTAAAAATAGCATATATGATATTACAAAAATATCACAATTAAAGAAAATCACCATAAAAATTATTTAACGCGAGAAGTAAATTGTATGATCCGTAATTGGAAATTTTCCAAAAAACATGCATGAAAAATATTTTTTTTTCCTCCTATTTTCAAGAAATAGTCATGTTTTACGTACCTTTTATACAGCTAATCCTACAATATAATAATCAATAAAAAACATTAAAATCCTGTTTCTAATAACTTTCACCAAAGTGTACTGTTTGGGATACGAACACGACTTAAAACTAAAACATAACCGAAAAAATTAAATGCATAATAAACCTGAAAAACACACATGTATAAAAATATATGAATAAAAAATAAACACAACCTACAGTGGGACTTACCTGGGCGATCACGATATTTTTCTTAAAATACCATGAATATATTTATTATACGAATATTCACATATTTAAAAATATATATAAATAAGTTTGTTGATAAATCTGTAAAATAATTAGTTTAACATACTGGAAAAAGAACCACCTGCTACGAAATAAATATTCCTCCTTCCAGTCGATAGTATTACATTAACAGAGATAAATATTCAAGTAAAGTTAACGCTGTTCAAATAATCCACAGTCTTTAACCTATGAAGTAAATTGCCTGTATCGTACCTGTAACAATAGAACAAAGGAATTATGTTAAATGAATATTTTTTGTAATTTTTTCAATAGTTATAAAAAACATCACATCTGCAACACCATTCAAAACATAATCGTTTAATCAATCACCACAAATTATAATCATGAGAAAAAATACAAAACCCTATTTATTAATGAAATAAAAAGAAAATTACTATTTGTCAAAAATAAATATTTCATAACTATTAAATATATAAGCAACAATTACACCGTATCTTTCAAAATCTACAAATTCAGAATTCAATTAAAAATATACTATCTAATAGAACTGTAGATTTAAATCTTGCACTGATAAAATGACCTACTTATGACAGTATTTATACCGCCATGAGAGTACTATATACTATAGGTTTTTCTTTTATTTATTTGGTTTGACGCTATTTTACATTCCTTTATGTGTTTTCAACTTAATTTAACATAGGGCTATTATCCAATTAAATCTATCTCGTAATCATACAACTATAAACTGTTAGAATACCACACGATGCTGAAAAAAATGTACGTTACGACTATGTAATTAATAATATACATGAAACATTACCGAGAGTCCAGACGTTTTGAAATTGAGACAATTATACAAAAGCAGTATAAATGACAATTAATACACCTGAAAAAAAAAACAATTTTTTTAATTTTCTAAAACAAAAATTATTTAATGATATTAATTAATCTATATAAGTATCATCCAATAAATTCTAATAACCTTATAATAAGTATAATGTGTTAGAATATATGATGATGCTGAAAAAAGTGTACGTTACCACGTTGTAATCACTACTGTACACGATTCAACAAGTGCATCAAAAAATGAGGTACACCTTAGCCGTCTTTTAAACTGAAAGGAATACATTAATGTGTTCTGATGCAGCACTGGCTTTGTTGGTGTTTTCACCGTCCCCCAGCAGCAGTTCTGTACATCGTTCAGTATATATCCATTATCGTGTTCAACACGCCGTTTCCTCTAGGTGTTTCATCGATTACAGAACTGCGTTCGGTAGTCCGATTTTTGTAAGCAAATAACTACACGTGTGGGAAATTCGTCAGCAAATTGGTGAGATATACGATGAGAATGAATATCATACCCTACGATCTTAAAAACCTGCAAAATGTTCGGAAACGGGAGAACAAATGTGAGTGACGAGCTGGTTGATAAGCGTACATAATTTTTTTTTTTTTTTTTATGGCCTCCTCTCACCCCTTATAGCCATTCCCAACCTCCAAGAATATTTTTCGCATCCACAAGGAGAGTGTTCTTCGTATTTTAGGATAACACTATCACCTTGAAGTGCTATGAATAAAGTCTTTGCCCACCCTTTCTTGCTCCTATCTAAGGTGTTTATCCGTCCGGATCCCTCCCTTTACATAGAAATATATGCGACCTCGGTTACCACGTTACCGGCGTGTTAATCTGTTGAATGGTTACCCTTGCCGGGGACAGCCTATCAGATCCAGACTCGCTTAGCACATGTCCTTCCCGCACTCCTCACAGGTTCATCATATGTCGAGTTTCACCATTGCCACCATAAGTAAGCCCTGATTCCCCACTGATGCGTGTGGGTGGAGAAAACATAATAGCCATAGCGTGAACCCCCCCCCCCCTCCGAATTACACGGTGCCAACTTTCATCCCAAGCACAATTTTTTGGGATCACCTAACTGAAAACACGATGGGTTAATCGGAAACCGTGAATGAAATGATAATGAATAACCGGCGCAGTAAAATTGGAGAAATTGCAAGTGAAGATAACGACTGCGAAAGTATTGTGTATGCGAATTCTTTAAAGATAAGCTTGGTTACCCCAACATGTGTGCACAAATTGTGCCACATCTGTTGACCGACAACCACAGACATCAACTTTTCGCATTAGCTCTTTTATTTTCATCAACAATATTCCATGACTGGTCCACATGTTTTGAAAGAAATCTGCATACTGGATGAGAGCTGGGTGCTACATTACACTATTTAAACTGAATGAGAAACACATAAATGGATACACAAAAATACAGGCAGTCAAAAGATATATATAAACATGTAGGTTTGTCTTAAAAATATATGTTTGTTTAATAGACTGGCTGTACCTTACATTCTGATCGTCCCTCTTATTGTACTCACTGTCAGCAGTCTTCAAAGCATCCATTTATAAATAAGTAGGGTGTTAAATGATAACAATGACATCTGAAACAACAAAAAAATAATAATTTATAAGTATTTTAATAGTCTTAAACAAAAATTTATGATTTTATTATTAATCTATGTGCGTATTATCGAATAAAATCTATTAATCGTATAATAAGTAAAAACTGTTAGTTAATGTGAAGATGCTAACAAAACAGTACATTACCGCTATTTAAATTATACTGAACATGATATATTAATCAGCTCGAAAGTCTTGAAAGTGGCATAATTTTAAAAAAAGTACAGTACTTAAATGACAAATCACGCATCTGAAACACAAATAAACATTTTTTAAATCTCAAACAATAATCAAATATAATATTAATTAACTATACATGGATGTTTTACAATAAAATCTTATAATTTTAAATCAATATGTATAAACCACCAAAAAATATAGCACTAAGTTACTGAGAAAAATCTTTACTACCGTTATGGAATTAATACTGAACATCATGTATTAGTCACACCGAACAGCTCTTTGAAATAGGATGAATTTAATATTAAGCAAACATTTCTATGCATGTAACATTGAAGGGGTGATCGTATATTTGTATCCTAAGAACATTCTTTTTAACAATGCGTCAACTAAACACACACAGAACATGCTCAATACATATGCAAAAACCAAATAACTACACAACTCACTCTACTAAAGCTAACCGAACAACTAAACCAAGGCAATACAGTAACCTAAACATTTATTAATGAATAGAATTCTACAAACAGTTAAAAATAGCATATATGATATTACAAAAATATCACAATTAAAGAAAATCACCATAAAAATTATTTAACGCGAGAAGTAAATTGTATGATCCGTAATTGGAAATTTTCCAAAAAACATGCATGAAAAATATTTTTTTTTCCTCCTATTTTCAAGAAATAGTCATGTTTTACGTACCTTTTATACAGCTAATCCTACAATATAATAATCAATAAAAAACATTAAAATCCTGTTTCTAATAACTTTCACCAAAGTGTACTGTTTGGGATACGAACACGACTTAAAACTAAAACATAACCGAAAAAATTAAATGCATAATAAACCTGAAAAACACACATGTATAAAAATATATGAATAAAAAATAAACACAACCTACAGTGGGACTTACCTGGGCGATCACGATATTTTTCTTAAAATACCATGAATATATTTATTATACGAATATTCACATATTTAAAAATATATATAAATAAGTTTGTTGATAAATCTGTAAAATAATTAGTTTAACATACTGGAAAAAGAACCACCTGCTACGAAATAAATATTCCTCCTTCCAGTCGATAGTATTACATTAACAGAGATAAATATTCAAGTAAAGTTAACGCTGTTCAAATAATCCACAGTCTTTAACCTATGAAGTAAATTGCCTGTATCGTACCTGTAACAATAGAACAAAGGAATTATGTTAAATGAATATTTTTTGTAATTTTTTCAATAGTTATAAAAAACATCACATCTGCAACACCATTCAAAACATAATCGTTTAATCAATCACCACAAATTATAATCATGAGAAAAAATACAAAACCCTATTTATTAATGAAATAAAAAGAAAATTACTATTTGTCAAAAATAAATATTTCATAACTATTAAATATATAAGCAACAATTACACCGTATCTTTCAAAATCTACAAATTCAGAATTCAATTAAAAATATACTATCTAATAGAACTGTAGATTTAAATCTTGCACTGATAAAATGACCTACTTATGACAGTATTTATACCGCCATGAGAGTACTATATACTATAGGTTTTTCTTTTATTTATTTGGTTTGACGCTATTTTACATTCCTTTATGTGTTTTCAACTTAATTTAACATAGGGCTATTATCCAATTAAATCTATCTCGTAATCATACAACTATAAACTGTTAGAATACCACACGATGCTGAAAAAAATGTACGTTACGACTATGTAATTAATAATATACATGAAACATTACCGAGAGTCCAGACGTTTTGAAATTGAGACAATTATACAAAAGCAGTATAAATGACAATTAATACACCTGAAAAAAAAAACAATTTTTTTAATTTTCTAAAACAAAAATTATTTAATGATATTAATTAATCTATATAAGTATCATCCAATAAATTCTAATAACCTTATAATAAGTATAATGTGTTAGAATATATGATGATGCTGAAAAAAGTGTACGTTACCACGTTGTAATCACTACTGTACACGATTCAACAAGTGCATCAAAAAATGAGGTACACCTTAGCCGTCTTTTAAACTGAAAGGAATACATTAATGTGTTCTGATGCAGCACTGGCTTTGTTGGTGTTTTCACCGTCCCCCAGCAGCAGTTCTGTACATCGTTCAGTATATATCCATTATCGTGTTCAACACGCCGTTTCCTCTAGGTGTTTCATCGATTACAGAACTGCGTTCGGTAGTCCGATTTTTGTAAGCAAATAACTACACGTGTGGGAAATTCGTCAGCAAATTGGTGAGATATACGATGAGAATGAATATCATACCCTACGATCTTAAAAACCTGCAAAATGTTCGGAAACGGGAGAACAAATGTGAGTGACGAGCTGGTTGATAAGCGTACATAATTTTTTTTTTTTTTTTTATGGCCTCCTCTCACCCCTTATAGCCATTCCCAACCTCCAAGAATATTTTTCGCATCCACAAGGAGAGTGTTCTTCGTATTTTAGGATAACACTATCACCTTGAAGTGCTATGAATAAAGTCTTTGCCCACCCTTTCTTGCTCCTATCTAAGGTGTTTATCCGTCCGGATCCCTCCCTTTACATAGAAATATATGCGACCTCGGTTACCACGTTACCGGCGTGTTAATCTGTTGAATGGTTACCCTTGCCGGGGACAGCCTATCAGATCCAGACTCGCTTAGCACATGTCCTTCCCGCACTCCTCACAGGTTCATCATATGTCGAGTTTCACCATTGCCACCATAAGTAAGCCCTGATTCCCCACTGATGCGTGTGGGTGGAGAAAACATAATAGCCATAGCGTGAACCCCCCCCCCCCCTCCGAATTACACGGTGCCAACTTTCATCCCAAGCACAATTTTTTGGGATCACCTAACTGAAAACACGATGGGTTAATCGGAAACCGTGAATGAAATGATAATGAATAACCGGCGCAGTAAAATTGGAGAAATTGCAAGTGAAGATAACGACTGCGAAAGTATTGTGTATGCGAATTCTTTAAAGATAAGCTTGGTTACCCCAACATGTGTGCACAAATTGTGCCACATCTGTTGACCGACAACCACAGACATCAACTTTTCGCATTAGCTCTTTTATTTTCATCAACAATATTCCATGACTGGTCCACATGTTTTGAAAGAAATCTGCATACTGGATGAGAGCTGGGTGCTACATTACACTATTTAAACTGAATGAGAAACACATAAATGGATACACAAAAATACAGGCAGTCAAAAGATATATATAAACATGTAGGTTTGTCTTAAAAATATATGTTTGTTTAATAGACTGGCTGTACCTTACATTCTGATCGTCCCTCTTATTGTACTCACTGTCAGCAGTCTTCAAAGCATCCATTTATAAATAAGTAGGGTGTTAAATGATAACAATGACATCTGAAACAACAAAAAAATAATAATTTATAAGTATTTTAATAGTCTTAAACAAAAATTTATGATTTTATTATTAATCTATGTGCGTATTATCGAATAAAATCTATTAATCGTATAATAAGTAAAAACTGTTAGTTAATGTGAAGATGCTAACAAAACAGTACATTACCGCTATTTAAATTATACTGAACATGATATATTAATCAGCTCGAAAGTCTTGAAAGTGGCATAATTTTAAAAAAAGTACAGTACTTAAATGACAAATCACGCATCTGAAACACAAATAAACATTTTTTAAATCTCAAACAATAATCAAATATAATATTAATTAACTATACATGGATGTTTTACAATAAAATCTTATAATTTTAAATCAATATGTATAAACCACCAAAAAATATAGCACTAAGTTACTGAGAAAAATCTTTACTACCGTTATGGAATTAATACTGAACATCATGTATTAGTCACACCGAACAGCTCTTTGAAATAGGATGAATTTAATATTAAGCAAACATTTCTATGCATGTAACATATGTACCTGAAAACAAAAAAAAAGAAGTTTATTCATCAGAAATATTATCTTCATGATATTATTGAAACAATAGTTATATTATCCAATAATCATCATAAAAAAATTATTATTACCTGTTAGAAAATATGCTGATGATAGTGAATACTTATCACAAATATTTTCTTGAATTTTAGGATCTGCATTAGAATCAGGCTGTACTTTTGAAGGGGTGATCGTATATTTGTATCCTAAGAACATTCTTTTTAACAATGCGTCAACTAAACACACACAGAACATGCTCAATACATATGCAAAAACCAAATAACTACACAACTCACTCTACTAAAGCTAACCGAACAACTAAACCAAGGCAATACAGTAACCTAAACATTTATTAATGAATAGAATTCTACAAACAGTTAAAAATAGCATATATGATATTACAAAAATATCACAATTAAAGAAAATCACCATAAAAATTATTTAACGCGAGAAGTAAATTGTATGATCCGTAATTGGAAATTTTCCAAAAAACATGCATGAAAAATATTTTTTTTTCCTCCTATTTTCAAGAAATAGTCATGTTTTACGTACCTTTTATACAGCTAATCCTACAATATAATAATCAATAAAAAACATTAAAATCCTGTTTCTAATAACTTTCACCAAAGTGTACTGTTTGGGATACGAACACGACTTAAAACTAAAACATAACCGAAAAAATTAAATGCATAATAAACCTGAAAAACACACATGTATAAAAATATATGAATAAAAAATAAACACAACCTACAGTGGGACTTACCTGGGCGATCACGATATTTTTCTTAAAATACCATGAATATATTTATTATACGAATATTCACATATTTAAAAATATATATAAATAAGTTTGTTGATAAATCTGTAAAATAATTAGTTTAACATACTGGAAAAAGAACCACCTGCTACGAAATAAATATTCCTCCTTCCAGTCGATAGTATTACATTAACAGAGATAAATATTCAAGTAAAGTTAACGCTGTTCAAATAATCCACAGTCTTTAACCTATGAAGTAAATTGCCTGTATCGTACCTGTAACAATAGAACAAAAGAATTATGTTAAATGAATATTTTTTGTAATTTTTTCAATAGTTATAAAAAACATCACATCTGCAACACCATTCAAAACATAATCGTTTAATCAATCACCACAAATTATAATCATGAGAAAAAATACAAAACCCTATTTATTAATGAAATAAAAAGAAAATTACTATTTGTCAAAAATAAATATTTCATAACTATTAAATATATAAGCAACAATTACACCGTATCTTTCAAAATCTACAAATTCAGAATTCAATTAAAAATATACTATCTAATAGAACTGTAGATTTAAATCTTGCACTGATAAAATGACCTACTTATGACAGTATTTATACCGCCATGAGAGTACTATATACTATAAGTTTTTCTTTTATTTATTTGGTTTGACGCTATTTTACATTCCTTTATGTGTTTTCAACTTAATTTAACATAGGGCTATTATCCAATTAAATCTATCTCGTAATCATACAACTATAAACTGTTAGAATACCACACGATGCTGAAAAAAATGTACGTTACGACTATGTAATTAATAATATACATGAAACATTACCGAGAGTCCAGACGTTTTGAAATTGAGACAATTATACAAAAGCAGTATAAATGACAATTAATACACCTGAAAAAAAAAACAATTTTTTTAATTTTCTAAAACAAAAATTATTTAATGATATTAATTAATCTATATAAGTATCATCCAATAAATTCTAATAACCTTATAATAAGTATAATGTGTTAGAATATATGATGATGCTGAAAAAAGTGTACGTTACCACGTTGTAATCACTACTGTACACGATTCAACAAGTGCATCAAAAAATGAGGTACACCTTAGCCGTCTTTTAAACTGAAAGGAATACATTAATGTGTTCTGATGCAGCACTGGCTTTGTTGGTGTTTTCACCGTCCCCCAGCAGCAGTTCTGTACATCGTTCAGTATATATCCATTATCGTGTTCAACACGCCGTTTCCTCTAGGTGTTTCATCGATTACAGAACTGCGTTCGGTAGTCCGATTTTTGTAAGCAAATAACTACACGTGTGGGAAATTCGTCAGCAAATTGGTGAGATATACGATGAGAATGAATATCATACCCTACGATCTTAAAAACCTGCAAAATGTTCGGAAACGGGAGAACAAATGTGAGTGACGAGCTGGTTGATAGGCGTACATAATTTTTTTTTTTTTTTTTATGGCCTCCTCTCACCCCTTATAGCCATTCCCAACCTCCAAGAATATTTTTCGCATCCACAAGGAGAGTGTTCTTCGTATTTTAGGATAACACTATCACCTTGAAGTGCTATGAATAAAGTCTTTGCCCACCCTTTCTTCCTCCTATCTAAGGTGTTTATCCGTCCGGATCCCTCCCTTTACATAGAAATATATGCGACCTCGGTTACCACGTTACCGGCGTGTTAATCTGTTGAATGGTTACCCTTGCCGGGGACAGCCTATCAGATCCAGACTCGCTTAGCACATGTCCTTCCCGCACTCCTCACAGGTTCATCATATGTCGAGTTTCACCATTGCCACCATAAGTAAGCCCTGATTCCCCACTGATGCGTGTGGGTGGAGAAAACATAATAGCCATAGCGTGAACCCCCCCCCCCTCCGAATTACACGGTGCCAACTTTCATCCCAAGCACAATTTTTTGGGATCACCTAACTGAAAACACGATGGGTTAATCGGAAACCGTGAATGAAATGATAATGAATAACCGGCGCAGTAAAATTGGAGAAATTGCAAGTGAAGATAACGACTGCGAAAGTATTGTGTATGCGAATTCTTTAAAGATAAGCTTGGTTACCCCAACATGTGTGCACAAATTGTGCCACATCTGTTGACCGACAACCACAGACATCAACTTTTCGCATTAGCTCTTTTATTTTCATCAACAATATTCCATGACTGGTCCACATGTTTTGAAAGAAATCTGCATACTGGATGAGAGCTGGGTGCTACATTACACTATTTAAACTGAATGAGAAACACATAAATGGATACACAAAAATACAGGCAGTCAAAAGATATATATAAACATGTAGGTTTGTCTTAAAAATATATGTTTGTTTAATAGACTGGCTGTACCTTACATTCTGATCGTCCCTCTTATTGTACTCACTGTCAGCAGTCTTCAAAGCATCCATTTATAAATAAGTAGGGTGTTAAATGATAACAATGACATCTGAAACAACAAAAAAATAATAATTTATAAGTATTTTAATAGTCTTAAACAAAAATTTATGATTTTATTATTAATCTATGTGCGTATTATCGAATAAAATCTATTAATCGTATAATAAGTAAAAACTGTTAGTTAATGTGAAGATGCTAACAAAACAGTACATTACCGCTATTTAAATTATACTGAACATGATATATTAATCAGCTCGAAAGTCTTGAAAGTGGCATAATTTTAAAAAAAGTACAGTACTTAAATGACAAATCACGCATCTGAAACACAAATAAACATTTTTTAAATCTCAAACAATAATCAAATATAATATTAATTAACTATACATGGATGTTTTACAATAAAATCTTATAATTTTAAATCAATATGTATAAACCACCAAAAAATATAGCACTAAGTTACTGAGAAAAATCTTTACTACCGTTATGGAATTAATACTGAACATCATGTATTAGTCACACCGAACAGCTCTTTGAAATAGGATGAATTTAATATTAAGCAAACATTTCTATGCATGTAACATTGAAGGGGTGATCGTATATTTGTATCCTAAGAACATTCTTTTTAACAATGCGTCAACTAAACACACACAGAACATGCTCAATACATATGCAAAAACCAAATAACTACACAACTCACTCTACTAAAGCTAACCGAACAACTAAACCAAGGCAATACAGTAACCTAAACATTTATTAATGAATAGAATTCTACAAACAGTTAAAAATAGCATATATGATATTACAAAAATATCACAATTAAAGAAAATCACCATAAAAATTATTTAACGCGAGAAGTAAATTGTATGATCCGTAATTGGAAATTTTCCAAAAAACATGCATGAAAAATATTTTTTTTTCCTCCTATTTTCAAGAAATAGTCATGTTTTACGTACCTTTTATACAGCTAATCCTACAATATAATAATCAATAAAAAACATTAAAATCCTGTTTCTAATAACTTTCACCAAAGTGTACTGTTTGGGATACGAACACGACTTAAAACTAAAACATAACCGAAAAAATTAAATGCATAATAAACCTGAAAAACACACATGTATAAAAATATATGAATAAAAAATAAACACAACCTACAGTGGGACTTACCTGGGCGATCACGATATTTTTCTTAAAATACCATGAATATATTTATTATACGAATATTCACATATTTAAAAATATATATAAATAAGTTTGTTGATAAATCTGTAAAATAATTAGTTTAACATACTGGAAAAAGAACCACCTGCTACGAAATAAATATTCCTCCTTCCAGTCGATAGTATTACATTAACAGAGATAAATATTCAAGTAAAGTTAACGCTGTTCAAATAATCCACAGTCTTTAACCTATGAAGTAAATTGCCTGTATCGTACCTGTAACAATAGAACAAAAGAATTATGTTAAATGAATATTTTTTGTAATTTTTTCAATAGTTATAAAAAACATCACATCTGCAACACCATTCAAAACATAATCGTTTAATCAATCACCACAAATTATAATCATGAGAAAAAATACAAAACCCTATTTATTAATGAAATAAAAAGAAAATTACTATTTGTCAAAAATAAATATTTCATAACTATTAAATATATAAGCAACAATTACACCGTATCTTTCAAAATCTACAAATTCAGAATTCAATTAAAAATATACTATCTAATAGAACTGTAGATTTAAATCTTGCACTGATAAAATGACCTACTTATGACAGTATTTATACCGCCATGAGAGTACTATATACTATAGGTTTTTCTTTTATTTATTTGGTTTGACGCTATTTTACATTCCTTTATGTGTTTTCAACTTAATTTAACATAGGGCTATTATCCAATTAAATCTATCTCGTAATCATACAACTATAAACTGTTAGAATACCACACGATGCTGAAAAAAATGTACGTTACGACTATGTAATTAATAATATACATGAAACATTACCGAGAGTCCAGACGTTTTGAAATTGAGACAATTATACAAAAGCAGTATAAATGACAATTAATACACCTGAAAAAAAAAACAATTTTTTTAATTTTCTAAAACAAAAATTATTTAATGATATTAATTAATCTATATAAGTATCATCCAATAAATTCTAATAACCTTATAATAAGTATAATGTGTTAGAATATATGATGATGCTGAAAAAAGTGTACGTTACCACGTTGTAATCACTACTGTACACGATTCAACAAGTGCATCAAAAAATGAGGTACACCTTAGCCGTCTTTTAAACTGAAAGGAATACATTAATGTGTTCTGATGCAGCACTGGCTTTGTTGGTGTTTTCACCGTCCCCCAGCAGCAGTTCTGTACATCGTTCAGTATATATCCATTATCGTGTTCAACACGCCGTTTCCTCTAGGTGTTTCATCGATTACAGAACTGCGTTCGGTAGTCCGATTTTTGTAAGCAAATAACTACACGTGTGGGAAATTCGTCAGCAAATTGTTGAGATATACGATGAGAATGAATATCATACCCTACGATCTTAAAAACCTGCAAAATGTTCGGAAACGGGAGAACAAATGTGAGTGACGAGCTGGTTGATAGGCGTACATAATTTTTTTTTTTTTTTTATGGCCTCCTCTCACCCCTTATAGCCATTCCCAACCTCCAAGAATATTTTTCGCATCCACAAGGAGAGTGTTCTTCGTATTTTACGATAACACTATCACCTTGAAGTGCTATGAATAAAGTCTTTGCCCACCCTTTCTTGCTCCTATCTAAGGTGTTTATCCGTCCGGATCCCTCCCTTTACATAGAAATATATGCGACCTCGGTTACCACGTTACCGGCGTGTTAATCTGTTGAATGGTTACCCTTGCCGGGGACAGCCTATCAGATCCAGACTCGCTTAGCACATGTCCTTCCCGCACTCCTCACAGGTTCATCATATGTCGAGTTTCACCATTGCCACCATAAGTAAGCCCTGATTCCCCACTGATGCGTGTGGGTGGAGAAAACATAATAGCCATAGCGTGAACCCCCCCCCCTCCGAATTACACGGTGCCAACTTTCATCCCAAGCACAATTTTTTGGGATCACCTAACTGAAAACACGATGGGTTAATCGGAAACCGTGAATGAAATGATAATGAATAACCGGCGCAGTAAAATTGGAGAAATTGCAAGTGAAGATAACGACTGCGAAAGTATTGTGTATGCGAATTCTTTAAAGATAAGCTTGGTTACCCCAACATGTGTGCACAAATTGTGCCACATCTGTTGACCGACAACCACAGACATCAACTTTTCGCATTAGCTCTTTTATTTTCATCAACAATATTCCATGACTGGTCCACATGTTTTGAAAGAAATCTGCATACTGGATGAGAGCTGGGTGCTACATTACACTATTTAAACTGAATGAGAAACACATAAATGGATACACAAAAATACAGGCAGTCAAAAGATATATATAAACATGTAGGTTTGTCTTAAAAATATATGTTTGTTTAATAGACTGGCTGTACCTTACATTCTGATCGTCCCTCTTATTGTACTCACTGTCAGCAGTCTTCAAAGCATCCATTTATAAATAAGTAGGGTGTTAAATGATAACAATGACATCTGAAACAACAAAAAAATAATAATTTATAAGTATTTTAATAGTCTTAAACAAAAATTTATGATTTTATTATTAATCTATGTGCGTATTATCGAATAAAATCTATTAATCGTATAATAAGTAAAAACTGTTAGTTAATGTGAAGATGCTAACAAAACAGTACATTACCGCTATTTAAATTATACTGA
This sequence comes from Lycorma delicatula, assembly GCF_047948215.1. Classification (NCBI taxonomy): domain Eukaryota; kingdom Metazoa; phylum Arthropoda; class Insecta; order Hemiptera; family Fulgoridae; genus Lycorma; species Lycorma delicatula. Next base: position 98,589,617 of record NC_134464.1, on the reverse strand, counting down.
ACATGATATATTAATCAGCTCGAAAGTCTTGAAAGTGGCATAATTTTAAAAAAAGTACAGTACTTAAATGACAAATCACGCATCTGAAACACAAATAAACATTTTTTAAATCTCAAACAATAATCAAATATAATATTAATTAACTATACATGGATGTTTTACAATAAAATCTTATAATTTTAAATCAATATGTATAAACCACCAAAAAATATAGCACTAAGTTACTGAGAAAAATCTTTACTACCGTTATGGAATTAATACTGAACATCATGTATTAGTCACACCGAACAGCTCTTTGAAATAGGATGAATTTAATATTAAGCAAACATTTCTATGCATGTAACATATGTACCTGAAAACAAAAAAAAAGAAGTTTATTCATCAGAAATATTATCTTCATGATATTATTGAAACAATAGTTATATTATCTAATAATCATCATAAAAAAATTATTATTACCTGTTAGAAAATATGCTGATGATAGTGAATACTTATCACAAATATTTTCTTGAATTTTAGGATCTGCATTAGAATCAGGCTGTACTTTTGAAGGGGTGATCGTATATTTGTATCCTAAGAACATTCTTTTTAACAATGCGTCAACTAAACACACACAGAACATGCTCAATACATATGCAAAAACCAAATAACTACACAACTCACTCTACTAAAGCTAACCGAACAACTAAACCAAGGCAATACAGTAACCTAAACATTTATTAATGAATAGAATTCTACAAACAGTTAAAAATAGCATATATGATATTACAAAAATATCACAATTAAAGAAAATCACCATAAAAATTATTTAACGCGAGAAGTAAATTGTATGATCCGTAATTGGAAATTTTCCAAAAAACATGCATGAAAAATATTTTTTTTTCCTCCTATTTTCAAGAAATAGTCATGTTTTACGTACCTTTTATACAGCTAATCCTACAATATAATAATCAATAAAAAACATTAAAATCCTGTTTCTAATAACTTTCACCAAAGTGTACTGTTTGGGATACGAACACGACTTAAAACTAAAACATAACCGAAAAAATTAAATGCATAATAAACCTGAAAAACACACATGTATAAAAATATATGAATAAAAAATAAACACAACCTACAGTGGGACTTACCTGGGCGATCACGATATTTTTCTTAAAATACCATGAATATATTTATTATACGAATATTCACATATTTAAAAATATATATAAATAAGTTTGTTGATAAATCTGTAAAATAATTAGTTTAACATACTGGAAAAAGAACCACCTGCTACGAAATAAATATTCCTCCTTCCAGTCGATAGTATTACATTAACAGAGATAAATATTCAAGTAAAGTTAACGCTGTTCAAATAATCCACAGTCTTTAACCTATGAAGTAAATTGCCTGTATCGTACCTGTAACAATAGAACAAAAGAATTATGTTAAATGAATATTTTTTGTAATTTTTTCAATAGTTATAAAAAACATCACATCTGCAACACCATTCAAAACATAATCGTTTAATCAATCACCACAAATTATAATCATGAGAAAAAATACAAAACCCTATTTATTAATGAAATAAAAAGAAAATTACTATTTGTCAAAAATAAATATTTCATAACTATTAAATATATAAGCAACAATTACACCGTATCTTTCAAAATCTACAAATTCAGAATTCAATTAAAAATATACTATCTAATAGAACTGTAGATTTAAATCTTGCACTGATAAAATGACCTACTTATGACAGTATTTATACCGCCATGAGAGTACTATATACTATAGGTTTTTCTTTTATTTATTTGGTTTGACGCTATTTTACATTCCTTTATGTGTTTTCAACTTAATTTAACATAGGGCTATTATCCAATTAAATCTATCTCGTAATCATACAACTATAAACTGTTAGAATACCACACGATGCTGAAAAAAATGTACGTTACGACTATGTAATTAATAATATACATGAAACATTACCGAGAGTCCAGACGTTTTGAAATTGAGACAATTATACAAAAGCAGTATAAATGACAATTAATACACCTGAAAAAAAAAACAATTTTTTTAATTTTCTAAAACAAAAATTATTTAATGATATTAATTAATCTATATAAGTATCATCCAATAAATTCTAATAACCTTATAATAAGTATAATGTGTTAGAATATATGATGATGCTGAAAAAAGTGTACGTTACCACGTTGTAATCACTACTGTACACGATTCAACAAGTGCATCAAAAAATGAGGTACACCTTAGCCGTCTTTTAAACTGAAAGGAATACATTAATGTGTTCTGATGCAGCACTGGCTTTGTTGGTGTTTTCACCGTCCCCCAGCAGCAGTTCTGTACATCGTTCAGTATATATCCATTATCGTGTTCAACACGCCGTTTCCTCTAGGTGTTTCATCGATTACAGAACTGCGTTCGGTAGTCCGATTTTTGTAAGCAAATAACTACACGTGTGGGAAATTCGTCAGCAAATTGGTGAGATATACGATGAGAATGAATATCATACCCTACGATCTTAAAAACCTGCAAAATGTTCGGAAACGGGAGAACAAATGTGAGTGACGAGCTGGTTGATAGGCGTACATAATTTTTTTTTTTTTTTTTATGGCCTCCTCTCACCCCTTATAGCCATTCCCAACCTCCAAGAATATTTTTCGCATCCACAAGGAGAGTGTTCTTCGTATTTTAGGATAACACTATCACCTTGAAGTGCTATGAATAAAGTCTTTGCCCACCCTTTCTTGCTCCTATCTAAGGTGTTTATCCGTCCGGATCCCTCCCTTTACATAGAAATATATGCGACCTCGGTTACCACGTTACCGGCGTGTTAATCTGTTGAATGGTTACCCTTGCCGGGGACAGCCTATCAGATCCAGACTCGCTTAGCACATGTCCTTCCCGCACTCCTCACAGGTTCATCATGTGTCGAGTTTCACCATTGCCACCATAAGTAAGCCCTGATTCCCCACTGATGCGTGTGGGTGGAGAAAACATAATAGCCATAGCGTGAATCCCCCCCCGCTCCGAATTACACGGTGCCAACTTTCATCCCAAGCACAATTTTTTGGGATCACCTAACTGAAAACACGATGGGTTAATCGGAAACCGTGAATGAAATGATAATGAATAACCGGCGCAGTAAAATTGGAGAAATTGCAAGTGAAGATAACGACTGCAAAAGTATTGTGTATGCGAATTCTTTAAAGATAAGCTTGGTTACCCCAACATGTGTGCACAAATTGTGCCACATCTGTTGACCGACAACCACAGACATCAACCTTTCGCATTAGCTCTTTTATTTTCATCAACAATATTCCATGACTGGTCCACATGTTTTGAAAGAAATCTGCATACTGGATGAGAGCTGGGTGCTACATTACACTATTTAAACTGAATGAGAAACACATAAATGGATACACAAAAATACAGGCAGTCAAAAGATATATATAAACATGTAGGTTTGTCTTAAAAATATATGTTTGTTTAATAGACTGGCTGTACCTTACATTCTGATCGTCCCTCTTATTGTACTCACTGTCAGCAGTCTTCAAAGCATCCATTTATAAATAAGTAGGGTGTTAAATGATAACAATGACATCTGAAACAACAAAAAAATAATAATTTATAAGTATTTTAATAGTCTTAAACAAAAATTTATGATTTTATTATTAATCTATGTGCGTATTATCGAATAAAATCTATTAATCGTATAATAAGTAAAAACTGTTAGTTAATGTGAAGATGCTAACAAAACAGTACATTACCGCTATTTAAATTATACTGAACATGATATATTAATCAGCTCGAAAGTCTTGAAAGTGGCATAATTTTAAAAAAAGTACAGTACTTAAATGACAAATCACGCATCTGAAACACAAATAAACATTTTTTAAATCTCAAACAATAATCAAATATAATATTAATTAACTATACATGGATGTTTTACAATAAAATCTTATAATTTTAAATCAATATGTATAAACCACCAAAAAAATATAGCACTAAGTTACTGAGAAAAATCTTTACTACCGTTATGGAATTAATACTGAACATCATGTATTAGTCACACCGAACAGCTCTTTGAAATAGGATGAATTTAATATTAAGCAAACATTTCTATGCATGTAACATATGTACCTGAAAACAAAAAAAAAGAAGTTTATTCATCAGAAATATTATCTTCATGATATTATTGAAACAATAGTTATATTATCTAATAATCATCATAAAAAAATTATTATTACCTGTTAGAAAATATGCTGATGATAGTGAATACTTATCACAAATATTTTCTTGAATTTTAGGATCTGCATTAGAATCAGGCTGTACTTTTGAAGGGGTGATCGTATATTTGTATCCTAAGAACATTCTTTTTAACAATGCGTCAACTAAACACACACAGAACATGCTCAATACATATGCAAAAACCAAATAACTACACAACTCACTCTACTAAAGCTAACCGAACAACTAAACCAAGGCAATACAGTAACCTAAACATTTATTAATGAATAGAATTCTACAAACAGTTAAAAATAGCATATATGATATTACAAAAATATCACAATTAAAGAAAATCACCATAAAAATTATTTAACGCGAGAAGTAAATTGTATGATCCGTAATTGGAAATTTTCCAAAAAACATGCATGAAAAATATTTTTTTTTCCTCCTATTTTCAAGAAATAGTCATGTTTTACGTACCTTTTATACAGCTAATCCTACAATATAATAATCAATAAAAAACATTAAAATCCTGTTTCTAATAACTTTCACCAAAGTGTACTGTTTGGGATACGAACACGACTTAAAACTAAAACATAACCGAAAAAATTAAATGCATAATAAACCTGAAAAACACACATGTATAAAAATATATGAATAAAAAATAAACACAACCTACAGTGGGACTTACCTGGGCGATCACGATGTTTTTCTTAAAATACCATGAATATATTTATTATACGAATATTCACATATTTAAAAATATATATAAATAAGTTTGTTGATAAATCTGTAAAATAATTAGTTTAACATACTGGAAAAAGAACCACCTGCTACGAAATAAATATTCCTCCTTCCAGTCGATAGTATTACATTAACAGAGATAAATATTCAAGTAAAGTTAACGCTGTTCAAATAATCCACAGTCTTTAACCTATGAAGTAAATTGCCTGTATCGTACCTGTAACAATAGAACAAAAGAATTATGTTAAATGAATATTTTTTGTAATTTTTTCAATAGTTATAAAAAACATCACATCTGCAACACCATTCAAAACATAATCGTTTAATCAATCACCACAAATTATAATCATGAGAAAAAATACAAAACCCTATTTATTAATGAAATAAAAAGAAAATTACTATTTGTCAAAAATAAATATTTCATAACTATTAAATATATAAGCAACAATTACACCGTATCTTTCAAAATCTACAAATTCAGAATTCAATTAAAAATATACTATCTAATAGAACTGTAGATTTAAATCTTGCACTGATAAAATGACCTACTTATGACAGTATTTATACCGCCATGAGAGTACTATATACTATAGGTTTTTCTTTTATTTATTTGGTTTGACGCTATTTTACATTCCTTTATGTGTTTTCAACTTAATTTAACATAGGGCTATTATCCAATTAAATCTATCTCGTAATCATACAACTATAAACTGTTAGAATACCACACGATGCTGAAAAAAATGTACGTTACGACTATGTAATTAATAATATACATGAAACATTACCGAGAGTCCAGACGTTTTGAAATTGAGACAATTATACAAAAGCAGTATAAATGACAATTAATACACCTGAAAAAAAAAACAATTTTTTTAATTTTCTAAAACAAAAATTATTTAATGATATTAATTAATCTATATAAGTATCATCCAATAAATTCTAATAACCTTATAATAAGTATAATGTGTTAGAATATATGATGATGCTGAAAAAAGTGTACGTTACCACGTTGTAATCACTACTGTACACGATTCAACAAGTGCATCAAAAAATGAGGTACACCTTAGCCGTCTTTTAAACTGAAAGGAATACATTAATGTGTTCTGATGCAGCACTGGCTTTGTTGGTGTTTTCACCGTCCCCCAGCAGCAGTTCTGTACATCGTTCAGTATATATCCATTATCGTGTTCAACACGCCGTTTCCTCTAGGTGTTTCATCGATTACAGAACTGCGTTCGGTAGTCCGATTTTTGTAAGCAAATAACTACACGTGTGGGAAATTCGTCAGCAAATTGGTGAGATATACGATGAGAATGAATATCATACCCTACGATCTTAAAAACCTGCAAAATGTTCGGAAACGGGAGAACAAATGTGAGTGACGAGCTGGTTGATAGGCGTACATAATTTTTTTTTTTTGTTTTATGGCCTCCTCTCACCCCTTATAGCCATTCCCAACCTCCAAGAATATTTTTCGCATCCACAAGGAGAGTGTTCTTCGTATTTTAGGATAACACTATCACCTTGAAGTGCTATGAATAAAGTCTTTGCCCACCCTTTCTTGCTCCTATCTAAGGTGTTTATCCGTCCGGATCCCTCCCTTTACATAGAAATATATGCGACCTCGGTTACCACGTTACCGGCGTGTTAATCTGTTGAATGGTTACCCTTGCCGGGGACAGCCTATCAGATCCAGACTCGCTTAGCACATGTCCTTCCCGCACTCCTCACAGGTTCATCATATGTCGAGTTTCACCATTGCCACCATAAGTAAGCCCTGATTCCCCACTGATGCGTGTGGGTGGAGAAAACATAATAGCCATAGCGTGAACCCCCCCCCCCTCCGAATTACACGGTGCCAACTTTCATCCCAAGCACAATTTTTTGGGATCACCTAACTGAAAACACGATGGGTTAATCGGAAACCGTGAATGAAATGATAAAGAATAACCGGCGCAGTAAAATTGGAGAAATTGCAAGTGAAGATAACGACTGCGAAAGTATTGTGTATGCGAATTCTTTAAAGATAAGCTTGGTTACCCCAACATGTGTGCACAAATTGTGCCACATCTGTTGACCGACAACCACAGACATCAACTTTTCGCATTAGCTCTTTTATTTTCATCAACAATATTCCATGACTGGTCCACATGTTTTGAAAGAAATCTGCATACTGGATGAGAGCTGGGTGCTACATTACACTATTTAAACTGAATGAGAAACACATAAATGGATACACAAAAATACAGGCAGTCAAAAGGTATATATAAACATGTAGGTTTGTCTTAAAAATATATGTTTGTTTAATAGACTGGCTGTACCTTACATTCTGATCGTCCCTCTTATTGTACTCACTGTCAGCAGTCTTCAAAGCATCCATTTATAAATAAGTAGGGTGTTAAATGATAACAATGACATCTGAAACAACAAAAAAATAATAATTTATAAGTATTTTAATAGTCTTAAACAAAAATTTATGATTTTATTATTAATCTATGTGCGTATTATCGAATAAAATCTATTAATCGTATAATAAGTAAAAACTGTTAGTTAATGTGAAGATGCTAACAAAACAGTACATTACCGCTATTTAAATTATACTGAACATGATATATTAATCAGCTCGAAAGTCTTGAAAGTGGCATAATTTTAAAAAAAGTACAGTACTTAAATGACAAATCACGCATCTGAAACACAAATAAACATTTTTTAAATCTCAAACAATAATCAAATATAATATTAATTAACTATACATGGATGTTTTACAATAAAATCTTATAATTTTAAATCAATATGTATAAACCACCAAAAAATATAGCACTAAGTTACTGAGAAAAATCTTTACTACCGTTATGGAATTAATACTGAACATCATGTATTAGTCACACCGAACAGCTCTTTGAAATAGGATGAATTTAATATTAAGCAAACATTTCTATGCATGTAACATATGTACCTGAAAACAAAAAAAAAGAAGTTTATTCATCAGAAATATTATCTTCATGATATTATTGAAACAATAGTTATATTATCTAATAATCATCATAAAAAAATTATTATTACCTGTTAGAAAATATGCTGATGATAGTGAATACTTATCACAAATATTTTCTTGAATTTTAGGATCTGCATTAGAATCAGGCTGTACTTTTGAAGGGGTGATCGTATATTTGTATCCTAAGAACATTCTTTTTAACAATGCGTCAACTAAACACACACAGAACATGCTCAATACATATGCAAAAACCAAATAACTACACAACTCACTCTACTAAAGCTAACCGAACAACTAAACCAAGGCAATACAGTAACCTAAACATTTATTAATGAATAGAATTCTACAAACAGTTAAAAATAGCATATATGATATTACAAAAATATCACAATTAAAGAAAATCACCATAAAAATTATTTAACGCGAGAAGTAAATTGTATGATCCGTAATTGGAAATTTTCCAAAAAACATGCATGAAAAATATTTTTTTTTCCTCCTATTTTCAAGAAATAGTCATGTTTTACGTACCTTTTATACAGCTAATCCTACAATATAATAATCAATAAAAAACATTAAAATCCTGTTTCTAATAACTTTCACCAAAGTGTACTGTTTGGGATACGAACACGACTTAAAACTAAAACATAACCGAAAAAATTAAATGCATAATAAACCTGAAAAACACACATGTATAAAAATATATGAATAAAAAATAAACACAACCTACAGTGGGACTTACCTGGGCGATCACGATATTTTTCTTAAAATACCATGAATATATTTATTATACGAATATTCACATATTTAAAAATATATATAAATAAGTTTGTTGATAAATCTGTAAAATAATTAGTTTAACATACTGGAAAAAGAACCACCTGCTACGAAATAAATATTCCTCCTTCCAGTCGATAGTATTACATTAACAGAGATAAATATTCAAGTAAAGTTAACGCTGTTCAAATAATCCACAGTCTTTAACCTATGAAGTAAATTGCCTGTATCGTACCTGTAACAATAGAACAAAAGAATTATGTTAAATGAATATTTTTTGTAATTTTTTCAATAGTTATAAAAAACATCACATCTGCAACACCATTCAAAACATAATCGTTTAATCAATCACCACAAATTATAATCATGAGAAAAAATACAAAACCCTATTTATTAATGAAATAAAAAGAAAATTACTATTTGTCAAAAATAAATATTTCATAACTATTAAATATATAAGCAACAATTACACCGTATCTTTCAAAATCTACAAATTCAGAATTCAATTAAAAATATACTATCTAATAGAACTGTAGATTTAAATCTTGCACTGATAAAATGACCTACTTATGACAGTATTTATACCGCCATGAGAGTACTATATACTATAGGTTTTTCTTTTATTTATTTGGTTTGACGCTATTTTACATTCCTTTATGTGTTTTCAACTTAATTTAACATAGGGCTATTATCCAATTAAATCTATCTCGTAATCATACAACTATAAACTGTTAGAATACCACACGATGCTGAAAAAAATGTACGTTACGACTATGTAATTAATAATATACATGAAACATTACCGAGAGTCCAGACGTTTTGAAATTGAGACAATTATACAAAAGCAGTATAAATGACAATTAATACACCTGAAAAAAAAAACAATTTTTTTAATTTTCTAAAACAAAAATTATTTAATGATATTAATTAATCTATATAAGTATCATCCAATAAATTCTAATAACCTTATAATAAGTATAATGTGTTAGAATATATGATGATGCTGAAAAAAGTGTACGTTACCACGTTGTAATCACTACTGTACACGATTCAACAAGTGCATCAAAAAATGAGGTACACCTTAGCCGTCTTTTAAACTGAAAGGAATACATTAATGTGTTCTGATGCAGCACTGGCTTTGTTGGTGTTTTCACCGTCCCCCAGCAGCAGTTCTGTACATCGTTCAGTATATATCCATTATCGTGTTCAACACGCCGTTTCCTCTAGGTGTTTCATCGATTACAGAACTGCGTTCGGTAGTCCGATTTTTGTAAGCAAATAACTACACGTGTGGGAAATTCGTCAGCAAATTGGTGAGATATACGATGAGAATGAATATCATACCCTACGATCTTAAAAACCTGCAAAATGTTCGGAAACGGGAGAACAAATGTGAGTGACGAGCTGGTTGATAGGCGTACATAATTTTTTTTGTTTGTCTTATGGCCTCCTCTCACCCCTTATAGCCATTCCCAACCTCCAAGAATATTTTTCGCATCCACAAGGAGAGTGTTCTTCGTATTTTAGGATAACACTATCACCTTGAAGTGCTATGAATAAAGTCTTTGCCCACCCTTTCTTGCTCCTATCTAAGGTGTTTATCCGTCCGGATCCCTCCCTTTACATAGAAATATATGCGACCTCGGTTACCACGTTACCGGCGTGTTAATCTGTTGAATGGTTACCCTTGCCGGGGACAGCCTATCAGATCCAGACTCGCTTAGCACATGTCCTTCCCGCACTCCTCACAGGTTCATCATGTGTCGAGTTTCACCATTGCCACCATAAGTAAGCCCTGATTCCCCACTGATGCGTGTGGGTGGAGAAAACATAATAGCCATAGCGTGAACCCCCCCCCCCCCCTCCGAATTACACGGTGCCAACTTTCATCCCAAGCACAATTTTTTGGGATCACCTAACTGAAAACACGATGGGTTAATCGGAAACCGTGAATGAAATGATAATGAATAACCGGCGCAGTAAAATTGGAGAAATTGCAAGTGAAGATAACGACTGCGAAAGTATTGTGTATGCGAATTCTTTAAAGATAAGCTTGGTTACCCCAACATGTGTGCACAAATTGTGCCACATCTGTTGACCGACAACCACAGACATCAACTTTTCGCATTAGCTCTTTTATTTTCATCAACAATATTCCATGACTGGTCCACATGTTTTGAAAGAAATCTGCATACTGGATGAGAGCTGGGTGCTACATTACACTATTTAAACTGAATGAGAAACACATAAATGGATACACAAAAATACAGGCAGTCAAAAGATATATATAAACATGTAGGTTTGTCTTAAAAATATATGTTTGTTTAATAGACTGGCTGTACCTTACATTCTGATCGTCCCTCTTATTGTACTCACTGTCAGCAGTCTTCAAAGCATCCATTTATAAATAAGTAGGGTGTTAAATGATAACAATGACATCTGAAACAACAAAAAAATAATAATTTATAAGTATTTTAATAGTCTTAAACAAAAATTTATGATTTTATTATTAATCTATGTGCGTATTATCGAATAAAATCTATTAATCGTATAATAAGTAAAAACTGTTAGTTAATGTGAAGATGCTAACAAAACAGTACATTACCGCTATTTAAATTATACTGAACATGATATATTAATCAGCTCGAAAGTCTTGAAAGTGGCATAATTTTAAAAAAAGTACAGTACTTAAATGACAAATCACGCATCTGAAACACAAATAAACATTTTTTAAATCTCAAACAATAATCAAATATAATATTAATTAACTATACATGGATGTTTTACAATAAAATCTTATAATTTTAAATCAATATGTATAAACCACCAAAAAATATAGCACTAAGTTACTGAGAAAAATCTTTACTACCGTTATGGAATTAATACTGAACATCATGTATTAGTCACACCGAACAGCTCTTTGAAATAGGATGAATTTAATATTAAGCAAACATTTCTATGCATGTAACATATGTACCTGAAAACAAAAAAAAAGAAGTTTATTCATCAGAAATATTATCTTCATGATATTATTGAAACAATAGTTATATTATCTAATAATCATCATAAAAAAATTATTATTACCTGTTAGAAAATATGCTGATGATAGTGAATACTTATCACAAATATTTTCTTGAATTTTAGGATCTGCATTAGAATCAGGCTGTACTTTTGAAGGGGTGATCGTATATTTGTATCCTAAGAACATTCTTTTTAACAATGCGTCAACTAAACACACACAGAACATGCTCAATACATATGCAAAAACCAAATAACTACACAACTCACTCTACTAAAGCTAACCGAACAACTAAACCAAGGCAATACAGTAACCTAAACATTTATTAATGAATAGAATTCTACAAACAGTTAAAAATAGCATATATGATATTACAAAAATATCACAATTAAAGAAAATCACCATAAAAATTATTTAACGCGAGAAGTAAATTGTATGATCCGTAATTGGAAATTTTCCAAAAAACATGCATGAAAAATATTTTTTTTTCCTCCTATTTTCAAGAAATAGTCATGTTTTACGTACCTTTTATACAGCTAATCCTACAATATAATAATCAATAAAAAACATTAAAATCCTGTTTCTAATAACTTTCACCAAAGTGTACTGTTTGGGATACGAACACGACTTAAAACTAAAACATAACCGAAAAAATTAAATGCATAATAAACCTGAAAAACACACATGTATAAAAATATATGAATAAAAAATAAACACAACCTACAGTGGGACTTACCTGGGCGATCACGATATTTTTCTTAAAATACCATGAATATATTTATTATACGAATATTCACATATTTAAAAATATATATAAATAAGTTTGTTGATAAATCTGTAAAATAATTAGTTTAACATACTGGAAAAAGAACCACCTGCTACGAAATAAATATTCCTCCTTCCAGTCGATAGTATTACATTAACAGAGATAAATATTCAAGTAAAGTTAACGCTGTTCAAATAATCCACAGTCTTTAACCTATGAAGTAAATTGCCTGTATCGTACCTGTAACAATAGAACAAAAGAATTATGTTAAATGAATATTTTTTGTAATTTTTTCAATAGTTATAAAAAACATCACATCTGCAACACCATTCAAAACATAATCGTTTAATCAATCACCACAAATTATAATCATGAGAAAAAATACAAAACCCTATTTATTAATGAAATAAAAAGAAAATTACTATTTGTCAAAAATAAATATTTCATAACTATTAAATATATAAGCAACAATTACACCGTATCTTTCAAAATCTACAAATTCAGAATTCAATTAAAAATATACTATCTAATAGAACTGTAGATTTAAATCTTGCACTGATAAAATGACCTACTTATGACAGTATTTATACCGCCATGAGAGTACTATATACTATAGGTTTTTCTTTTATTTATTTGGTTTGACGCTATTTTACATTCCTTTATGTGTTTTCAACTTAATTTAACATAGGGCTATTATCCAATTAAATCTATCTCGTAATCATACAACTATAAACTGTTAGAATACCACACGATGCTGAAAAAAATGTACGTTACGACTATGTAATTAATAATATACATGAAACATTACCGAGAGTCCAGACGTTTTGAAATTGAGACAATTATACAAAAGCAGTATAAATGACAATTAATACACCTGAAAAAAAAAACAATTTTTTTAATTTTCTAAAACAAAAATTATTTAATGATATTAATTAATCTATATAAGTATCATCCAATAAATTCTAATAACCTTATAATAAGTATAATGTGTTAGAATATATGATGATGCTGAAAAAAGTGTACGTTACCACGTTGTAATCACTACTGTACACGATTCAACAAGTGCATCAAAAAATGAGGTACACCTTAGCCGTCTTTTAAACTGAAAGGAATACATTAATGTGTTCTGATGCAGCACTGGCTTTGTTGGTGTTTTCACCGTCCCCCAGCAGCAGTTCTGTACATCGTTCAGTATATATCCATTATCGTGTTCAACACGCCGTTTCCTCTAGGTGTTTCATCGATTACAGAACTGCGTTCGGTAGTCCGATTTTTGTAAGCAAATAACTACACGTGTGGGAAATTCGTCAGCAAATTGGTGAGATATACGATGAGAATGAATATCATACCCTACGATCTTAAAAACCTGCAAAATGTTCGGAAACGGGAGAACAAATGTGAGTGACGAGCTGGTTGATAGGCGTACATAATTTTTTTTGTTTGTTTTATGGCCTCCTCTCACCCCTTATAGCCATTCCCAACCTCCAAGAATATTTTTCGCATCCACAAGGAGAGTGTTCTTCGTATTTTAGGATAACACTATCACCTTGAAGTGCTATGAATAAAGTCTTTGCCCACCCTTTCTTGCTCCTATCTAAGGTGTTTATCCGTCCGGATCCCTCCCTTTACATAGAAATATATGCGACCTCGGTTACCACGTTACCGGCGTGTTAATCTGTTGAATGGTTACCCTTGCCGGGGACAGCCTATCAGATCCAGACTCGCTTAGCACATGTCCTTCCCGCACTCCTCACAGGTTCATCATGTGTCGAGTTTCACCATTGCCACCATAAGTAAGCCCTGATTCCCCACTGATGCGTGTGGGTGGAGAAAACATAATAGCCATAGCGTGAACCCCCCCCCCCCTCCGAATTACACGGTGCCAACTTTCATCCCAAGCACAATTTTTTGGGATCACCTAACTGAAAACACGATGGGTTAATCGGAAACCGTGAATGAAATGATAATGAATAACCGGCGCAGTAAAATTGGAGAAATTGCAAGTGAAGATAACGACTGCGAAAGTATTGTGTATGCGAATTCTTTAAAGATAAGCTTGGTTACCCCAACATGTGTGCACAAATTGTGCCACATCTGTTGACCGACAACCACAGACATCAACTTTTCGCATAAGCTCTTTTATTTTCATCAACAATATTCCATGACTGGTCCACATGTTTTGAAAGAAATCTGCATACTGGATGAGAGCTGGGTGCTACATTACACTATTTAAACTGAATGAGAAACACATAAATGGATACACAAAAACACAGGCAGTCAAAAGATATATATAAACATGTAGGTTTGTCTTAAAAATATATGTTTGTTTAATAGACTGGCTGTACCTTACATTCTGATCGTCCCTCTTATTGTACTCACTGTCAGCAGTCTTCAAAGCATCCATTTATAAATAAGTAGGGTGTTAAATGATAACAATGACATCTGAAACAACAAAAAAATAATAATTTATAAGTATTTTAATAGTCTTAAACAAAAATTTATGATTTTATTATTAATCTATGTGCGTATTATCGAATAAAATCTATTAATCGTATAATAAGTAAAAACTGTTAGTTAATGTGAAGATGCTAACAAAACAGTACATTACCGCTATTTAAATTATACTGAACATGATATATTAATCAGCTCGAAAGTCTTGAAAGTGGCATAATTTTAAAAAAAGTACAGTACTTAAATGACAAATCACGCATCTGAAACATAAATAAACATTTTTTAAATCTCAAACAATAATCAAATATAATATTAATTAACTATACATGGATGTTTTACAATAAAATCTTATAATTTTAAATCAATATGTATAAACCACCAAAAAATATAGCACTAAGTTACTGAGAAAAATCTTTACTACCGTTATGGAATTAATACTGAACATCATGTATTAGTCACACCGAACAGCTCTTTGAAATAGGATGAATTTAATATTAAGCAAACATTTCTATGCATGTAACATATGTACCTGAAAACAAAAAAAAAGAAGTTTATTCATCAGAAATATTATCTTCATGATATTATTGAAACAATAGTTATATTATCTAATAATCATCATAAAAAAATTATTATTACCTGTTAGAAAATATGCTGATGATAGTGAATACTTATCACAAATATTTTCTTGAATTTTAGGATCTGCATTAGAATCAGGCTGTACTTTTGAAGGGGTGATCGTATATTTGTATCCTAAGAACATTCTTTTTAACAATGCGTCAACTAAACACACACAGAACATGCTCAATACATATGCAAAAACCAAATAACTACACAACTCACTCAACTAAAGCTAACCGAACAACTAAACCAAGGCAATACAGTAACCTAAACATTTATTAATGAATAGAATTCTACAAACAGTTAAAAATAGCATATATGATATTACAAAAATATCACAATTAAAGAAAATCACCATAAAAATTATTTAACGCGAGAAGTAAATTGTATGATCCGTAATTGGAAATTTTCCAAAAAACATGCATGAAAAATATTTTTTTTTCCTCCTATTTTCAAGAAATAGTCATGTTTTACGTACCTTTTATACAGCTAATCCTACAATATAATAATCAATAAAAAACATTAAAATCCTGTTTCTAATAACTTTCACCAAAGTGTACTGTTTGGGATACGAACACGACTTAAAACTAAAACATAACCGAAAAAATTAAATGCATAATAAACCTGAAAAACACACATGTATAAAAATATATGAATAAAAAATAAACACAACCTACAGTGGGACTTACCTGGGCGATCACGATATTTTTCTTAAAATACCATGAATATATTTATTATACGAATATTCACATATTTAAAAATATATATAAATAAGTTTGTTGATAAATCTGTAAAATAATTAGTTTAACATACTGGAAAAAGAACCACCTGCAACGAAATAAATATTCCTCCTTCCAGTCGATAGTATTACATTAACAGAGATAAATATTCAAGTAAAGTTAACGCTGTTCAAATAATCCACAGTCTTTAACCTATGAAGTAAATTGCCTGTATCGTACCTGTAACAATAGAACAAAAGAATTATGTTAAATGAATATTTTTTGTAATTTTTTCAATAGTTATAAAAAACATCACATCTGCAACACCATTCAAAACATAATCGTTTAATCAATCACCACAAATTATAATCATGAGAAAAAATACAAAACCCTATTTATTAATGAAATAAAAAGAAAATTACTATTTGTCAAAAATAAATATTTCATAACTATTAAATATATAAGCAACAATTACACCGTATCTTTCAAAATCTACAAATTCAGAATTCAATTAAAAATATACTATCTAATAGAACTGTAGATTTAAATCTTGCACTGATAAAATGACCTACTTATGACAGTATTTATACCGCCATGAGAGTACTATATACTATAGGTTTTTCTTTTATTTATTTGGTTTGACGCTATTTTACATTCCTTTATGTGTTTTCAACTTAATTTAACATAGGGCTATTATCCAATTAAATCTATCTCGTAATCATACAACTATAAACTGTTAGAATACCACACGATGCTGAAAAAAATGTACGTTACGACTATGTAATTAATAATATACATGAAACATTACCGAGAGTCCAGACGTTTTGAAATTGAGACAATTATACAAAAGCAGTATAAATGACAATTAATACACCTGAAAAAAAAAACAATTTTTTTAATTTTCTAAAACAAAAATTATTTAATGATATTAATTAATCTATATAAGTATCATCCAATAAATTCTAATAACCTTATAATAAGTATAATGTGTTAGAATATATGATGATGCTGAAAAAAGTGTACGTTACCACGTTGTAATCACTACTGTACACGATTCAACAAGTGCATCAAAAAATGAGGTACACCTTAGCCGTCATTTAAACTGAAAGGAATACATTAATGTGTTCTGATGCAGCACTGGCTTTGTTGGTGTTTTCACCGTCCCCCAGCAGCAGTTCTGTACATCGTTCAGTATATATCCATTATCGTGTTCAACACGCCGTTTCCTCTAGGTGTTTCATCGATTACAGAACTGCGTTCGGTAGTCCGATTTTTGTAAGCAAATAACTACACGTGTGGGAAATTCGTCAGCAAATTGGTGAGATATACGATGAGAATGAATATCATACCCTACGATCTTAAAAACCTGCAAAATGTTCGGAAACGGGAGAACAAATGTGAGTGACGAGCTGGTTGATAGGCGTACATAATTTTTTTTGTTTGTTTTATGGCCTCCTCTCACCCCTTATAGCCATTCCCAACCTCCAAGAATATTTTTCGCATCCACAAGGAGAGTGTTCTTCGTATTTTAGGATAACACTATCACCTTGAAGTGCTATGAATAAAGTCTTTGCCCACCCTTTCTTGCTCCTATCTAAGGTGTTTATCCGTCCGGATCCCTCCCTTTACATAGAAATATATGCGACCTCGGTTACCACGTTACCGGCGTGTTAATCTGTTGAATGGTTACCCTTGCCGGGGACAGCCTATCAGATCCAGACTCGCTTAGCACATGTCCTTCCCGCACTCCTCACAGGTTCATCATGTGTCGAGTTTCACCATTGCCACCATAAGTAAGCCCTGATTCCCCACTGATGCGTGTGGGTGGAGAAAACATAATAGCCATAGCGTGAACCCCCCCCCCCCCGGAATTACACGGTGCCAACTTTCATCCCAAGCACAATTTTTTGGGATCACCTAACTGAAAACACGATGGGTTAATCGGAAACCGTGAATGAAATGATAATGAATAACCGGCGCAGTAAAATTGGAGAAATTGCAAGTGAAGATAACGACTGCGAAAGTATTGTGTATGCGAATTCTTTAAAGATAAGCTTGGTTATCCCAACATGTGTGCACAAATTGTGCCACATCTGTTGACCGACAACCACAGACATCAACTTTTCGCATTAGCTCTTTTATTTTCATCAACAATATTCCATGACTGATCCACATGTTTTGAAAGAAATCTGCATACTGGATGAGAGCTGGGTGCTACATTACACTATTTAAACTGAATGAGAAACACATAAATGGATACACAAAAATACAGGCAGTCAAAAGATATATATAAACATGTAGGTTTGTCTTAAAAATATATGTTTGTTTAATAGACTGGCTGTACCTTACATTCTGATCGTCCCTCTTATTGTACTCACTGTCAGCAGTCTTCAAAGCATCCATTTATAAATAAGTAGGGTGTTAAATGATAACAATGACATCTGAAACAACAAAAAAATAATAATTTATAAGTATTTTAATAGTCTTAAACAAAAATTTATGATTTTATTATTAATCTATGTGCGTATTATCGAATAAAATCTATTAATCGTATAATAAGTAAAAACTGTTAGTTAATGTGAAGATGCTAACAAAACAGTACATTACCGCTATTTAAATTATACTGAACATGATATATTAATCAGCTCGAAAGTCTTGAAAGTGGCATAATTTTAAAAAAAGTACAGTACTTAAATGACAAATCACGCATCTGAAACACAAATAAACATTTTTTAAATCTCAAACAATAATCAAATATAATATTAATTAACTATACATGGATGTTTTACAATAAAATCTTATAATTTTAAATCAATATGTATAAACCACCAAAAAATATAGCACTAAGTTACTGAGAAAAATCTTTACTACCGTTATGGAATTAATACTGAACATCATGTATTAGTCACACCGAACAGCTCTTTGAAATAGGATGAATTTAATATTAAGCAAACATTTCTATGCATGTAACATATGTACCTGAAAACAAAAAAAAAGAAGTTTATTCATCAGAAATATTATCTTCATGATATTATTGAAACAATAGTTATATTATCTAATAATCATCATAAAAAAATTATTATTACCTGTTAGAAAATATGCTGATGATAGTGAATACTTATCACAAATATTTTCTTGAATTTTAGGATCTGCATTAGAATCAGGCTGTACTTTTGAAGGGGTGATCGTATATTTGTATCCTAAGAACATTCTTTTTAACAATGCGTCAACTAAACACACACAGAACATGCTCAATACATATGCAAAAACCAAATAACTACACAACTCACTCTACTAAAGCTAACCGAACAACTAAACCAAGGCAATACAGTAACCTAAACATTTATTAATGAATAGAATTCTACAAACAGTTAAAAATAGCATATATGATATTACAAAAATATCACAATTAAAGAAAATCACCATAAAAATTATTTAACGCGAGAAGTAAATTGTATGATCCGTAATTGGAAATTTTCCAAAAAACATGCATGAAAAATATTTTTTTTTCCTCCTATTTTCAAGAAATAGTCATGTTTTACGTACCTTTTATACAGCTAATCCTACAATATAATAATCAATAAAAAACATTAAAATCCTGTTTCTAATAACTTTCACCAAAGTGTACTGTTTGGGATACGAACACGACTTAAAACTAAAACATAACCGAAAAAATTAAATGCATAATAAACCTGAAAAACACACATGTATAAAAATATATGAATAAAAAATAAACACAACCTACAGTGGGACTTACCTGGGCGATCACGATATTTTTCTTAAAATACCATGAATATATTTATTATACGAATATTCACATATTTAAAAATATATATAAATAAGTTTGTTGATAAATCTGTAAAATAATTAGTTTAACATACTGGAAAAAGAACCACCTGCTACGAAATAAATATTCCTCCTTCCAGTCGATAGTATTACATTAACAGAGATAAATATTCAAGTAAAGTTAACGCTGTTCAAATAATCCACAGTCTTTAACCTATGAAGTAAATTGCCTGTATCGTACCTGTAACAATAGAACAAAAGAATTATGTTAAATGAATATTTTTTGTAATTTTTTCAATAGTTATAAAAAACATCACATCTGCAACACCATTCAAAACATAATCGTTTAATCAATCACCACAAATTATAATCATGAGAAAAAATACAAAACCCTATTTATTAATGAAATAAAAAGAAAATTACTATTTGTCAAAAATAAATATTTCATAACTATTAAATATATAAGCAACAATTACACCGTATCTTTCAAAATCTACAAATTCAGAATTCAATTAAAAATATACTATCTAATAGAACTGTAGATTTAAATCTTGCACTGATAAAATGACCTACTTATGACAGTATTTATACCGCCATGAGAGTACTATATACTATAGGTTTTTCTTTTATTTATTTGGTTTGACGCTATTTTACATTCCTTTATGTGTTTTCAACTTAATTTAACATAGGGCTATTATCCAATTAAATCTATCTCGTAATCATACAACTATAAACTGTTAGAATACCACACGATGCTGAAAAAAATGTACGTTACGACTATGTAATTAATAATATACATGAAACATTACCGAGAGTCCAGACGTTTTGAAATTGAGACAATTATACAAAAGCAGTATAAATGACAATTAATACACCTGAAAAAAAAAACAATTTTTTTAATTTTCTAAAACAAAAATTATTTAATGATATTAATTAATCTATATAAGTATCATCCAATAAATTCTAATAACCTTATAATAAGTATAATGTGTTAGAATATATGATGATGCTGAAAAAAGTGTACGTTACCACGTTGTAATCACTACTGTACACGATTCAACAAGTGCATCAAAAAATGAGGTACACCTTAGCCGTCATTTAAACTGAAAGGAATACATTAATGTGTTTTGATGCAGCACTGGCTTTGTTGGTGTTTTCACCGTCCCCCAGCAGCAGTTCTGTACATCGTTCAGTATATATCCATTATCGTGTTCAACACGCCGTTTCCTCTAGGTGTTTCATCGATTACAGAACTGCGTTCGGTAGTCCGATTTTTGTAAGCAAATAACTACACGTGTGGGAAATTCGTCAGCAAATTGGTGAGATATACGATGAGAATGAATATCATACCCTACGATCTTAAAAACCTGCAAAATGTTCGGAAACGGGAGAACAAATGTGAGTGACGAGCTGGTTGATAGGCGTACATAATTTTTTTTGTTTGTTTTATGGCCTCCTCTCACCCCTTATAGCCATTCCCAACCTCCAAGAATATTTTTCGCATCCACAAGGAGAGTGTTCTTCGTATTTTAGGATAACACTATCACCTTGAAGTGCTATGAATAAAGTCTTTGCCCACCCTTTCTTGCTCCTATCTAAGGTGTTTATCCGTCCGGATCCCTCCCTTTACATAGAAATATATGCGACCTCGGTTACCACGTTACCGGCGTGTTAATCTGTTGAATGGTTACCCTTGCCGGGGACAGCCTATCAGATCCAGACTCGCTTAGCACATGTCCTTCCCGCACTCCTCACAGGTTCATCATGTGTCGAGTTTCACCATTGCCACCATAAGTAAGCCCTGATTCCCCACTGATGCGTGTGGGTGGAGAAAACATAATAGCCATAGCGTGAACCCCCCCCCCCCCGGAATTACACGGTGCCAACTTTCATCCCAAGCACAATTTTTTGGGATCACCTAACTGAAAACACGATGGGTTAATCGGAAACCGTGAATGAAATGATAATGAATAACCGGCGCAGTAAAATTGGAGAAATTGCAAGTGAAGATAACGACTGCGAAAGTATTGTGTATGCGAATTCTTTAAAGATAAGCTTGGTTACCCCAACATGTGTGCACAAATTGTGCCACATCTGTTGACCGACAACCACAGACATCAACTTTTCGCATTAGCTCTTTTATTTTCATCAACAATATTCCATGACTGGTCCACATGTTTTGAAAGAAATCTGCATACTGGATGAGAGCTGGGTGCTACATTACACTATTTAAACTGAATGAGAAACACATAAATGGATACACAAAAATACAGGCAGTCAAAAGATATATATAAACATGTAGGTTTGTCTTAAAAATATATGTTTGTTTAATAGACTGGCTGTACCTTACATTCTGATCGTCCCTCTTATTGTACTCACTGTCAGCAGTCTTCAAAGCATCCATTTATAAATAAGTAGGGTGTTAAATGATAACAATGACATCTGAAACAACAAAAAAATAATAATTTATAAGTATTTTAATAGTCTTAAACAAAAATTTATGATTTTATTATTAATCTATGTGCGTATTATCGAATAAAATCTATTAATCGTATAATAAGTAAAAACTGTTAGTTAATGTGAAGATGCTAACAAAACAGTACATTACCGCTATTTAAATTATACTGAACATGATATATTAATCAGCTCGAAAGTCTTGAAAGTGTCATAATTTTAAAAAAAGTACAGTACTTAAATGACAAATCACGCATCTGAAACACAAATAAACATTTTTTAAATCTCAAACAATAATCAAATATAATATTAATTAACTATACATGGATGTTTTACAATAAAATCTTATAATTTTAAATCAATATGTATAAACCACCAAAAAATATAGCACTAAGTTACTGAGAAAAATCTTTACTACCGTTATGGAATTAATACTGAACATCATGTATTAGTCACACCGAACAGCTCTTTGAAATAGGATGAATTTAATATTAAGCAAACATTTCTATGCATGTAACATATGTACCTGAAAACAAAAAAAAAGAAGTTTATTCATCAGAAATATTATCTTCATGATATTATTGAAACAATAGTTATATTATCTAATAATCATCATAAAAAAATTATTATTACCTGTTAGAAAATATGCTGATGATAGTGAATACTTATCACAAATATTTTCTTGAATTTTAGGATCTGCATTAGAATCAGGCTGTACTTTTGAAGGGGTGATCGTATATTTGTATCCTAAGAACATTCTTTTTAACAATGCGTCAACTAAACACACACAGAACATGCTCAATACATATGCAAAAACCAAATAACTACACAACTCACTCTACTAAAGCTAACCGAACAACTAAACCAAGGCAATACAGTAACCTAAACATTTATTAATGAATAGAATTCTACAAACAGTTAAAAATAGCATATATGATATTACAAAAATATCACAATTAAAGAAAATCACCATAAAAATTATTTAACGCGAGAAGTAAATTGTATGATCCGTAATTGGAAATTTTCCAAAAAACATGCATGAAAAATTTTTTTTTTCCTCCTATTTTCAAGAAATAGTCATGTTTTACGTACCTTTTATACAGCTAATCCTATAATATAATAATCAATAAAAAACATTAAAATCCTGTTTCTAATAACTTTCACCAAAGTGTACTGTTTGGGATACGAACACGACTTAAAACTAAAACATAACCGAAAAAATTAAATGCATAATAAACCTGAAAAACACACATGTATAAAAATATATGAATAAAAAATAAACACAACCTACAGTGGGACTTACCTGGGCGATCACGATATTTTTCTTAAAATACCATGAATATATTTATTATACGAATATTCACATATTTAAAAATATATATAAATAAGTTTGTTGATAAATCTGTAAAATAATTAGTTTAACATACTGGAAAAAGAACCACCTGCTACGAAATAAATATTCCTCCTTCCAGTCGATAGTATTACATTAACAGAGATAAATATTCAAGTAAAGTTAACGCTGTTCAAATAATCCACAGTCTTTAACCTATGAAGTAAATTGCCTGTATCGTACCTGTAACAATAGAACAAAAGAATTATGTTAAATGAATATTTTTTGTAATTTTTTCAATAGTTATAAAAAACATCACATCTGCAACACCATTCAAAACATAATCGTTTAATCAATCACCACAAATTATAATCATGAGAAAAAATACAAAACCCTATTTATTAATGAAATAAAAAGAAAATTACTATTTGTCAAAAATAAATATTTCATAACTATTAAATATATAAGCAACAATTACACCGTATCTTTCAAAATCTACAAATTCAGAATTCAATTAAAAATATACTATCTAATAGAACTGTAGATTTAAATCTTGCACTGATAAAATGACCTACTTATGACAGTATTTATACCGCCATGAGAGTACTATATACTATAGGTTTTTCTTTTATTTATTTGGTTTGACGCTATTTTACATTCCTTTATGTGTTTTCAACTTAATTTAACATAGGGCTATTATCCAATTAAATCTATCTCGTAATCATACAACTATAAACTGTTAGAATACCACACGATGCTGAAAAAAATGTACGTTACGACTATGTAATTAATAATATACATGAAACATTACCGAGAGTCCAGACGTTTTGAAATTGAGACAATTATACAAAAGCAGTATAAATGACAATTAATACACCTGAAAAAAAAAACAATTTTTTTAATTTTCTAAAACAAAAATTATTTAATGATATTAATTAATCTATATAAGTATCATCCAATAAATTCTAATAACCTTATAATAAGTATAATGTGTTAGAATATATGATGATGCTGAAAAAAGTGTACGTTACCACGTTGTAATCACTACTGTACACGATTCAACAAGTGCATCAAAAAATGAGGTACACCTTAGCCGTCATTTAAACTGAAAGGAATACATTAATGTGTTCTGATGCAGCACTGGCTTTGTTGGTGTTTTCACCGTCCCCCAGCAGCAGTTCTGTACATCGTTCAGTATATATCCATTATCGTGTTCAACACGCCGTTTCCTCTAGGTGTTTCATCGATTACAGAACTGCGTTCGGTAGTCCGATTTTTGTAAGCAAATAACTACACGTGTGGGAAATTCGTCAGCAAATTGGTGAGATATACGATGAGAATGAATATCATACCCTACGATCTTAAAAACCTGCAAAATGTTCGGAAACGGGAGAACAAATGTGAGTGACGAGCTGGTTGATAGGCGTACATAATTTTTTTTGTTTGTCTTATGGCCTCCTCTCACCCCTTATAGCCATTCCCAACCTCCAAGAATATTTTTCGCATCCACAAGGAGAGTGTTCTTCGTATTTTAGGATAACACTATCACCTTGAAGTGCTATGAATAAAGTCTTTGCCCACCCTTTCTTGCTCCTATCTAAGGTGTTTATCCGTCCGGATCCCTCCCTTTACATAGAAATATATGCGACCTCGGTTACCACGTTACCGGCGTGTTAATCTGTTGAATGGTTACCCTTGCCGGGGACAGCCTATCAGATCCAGACTCGCTTAGCACATGTCCTTCCCGCACTCCTCACAGGTTCATCATGTGTCGAGTTTCACCATTGCCACCATAAGTAAGCCCTGATTCCCCACTGATGCGTGTGGGTGGAGAAAACATAATAGCCATAGCGTGAACCCCCCCCCCTCCGAATTACACGGTGCCAACTTTCATCCCAAGCACAATTTTTTGGGATCACCTAACTGAAAACACGATGGGTTAATCGGAAACCGTGAATGAAATGATAATGAATAACCGGCGCAGTAAAATTGGAGAAATTGCAAGTGAAGATAACGACTGCGAAAGTATTGTGTATGCGAATTCTTTAAAGATAAGCTTGGTTACCCCAACATGTGTGCACAAATTGTGCCACATCTGTTGACCGACAACCACAGACATCAACTTTTCGCATTAGCTCTTTTATTTTCATCAACAATATTCCATGACTGGTCCACATGTTTTGAAAGAAATCTGCATACTGGATGAGAGCTGGGTGCTACATTACACTATTTAAACTGAATGAGAAACACATAAATGGATACACAAAAATACAGGCAGTCAAAAGATATATATAAACATGTAGGTTTGTCTTAAAAATATATGTTTGTTTAATAGACTGGCTGTACCTTACATTCTGATCGTCCCTCTTATTGTACTCACTGTCAGCAGTCTTCAAAGCATCCATTTATAAATAAGTAGGGTGTTAAATGATAACAATGACATCTGAAACAACAAAAAAATAATAATTTATAAGTATTTTAATAGTCTTAAACAAAAATTTATGATTTTATTATTAATCTATGTGCGTATTATCGAATAAAATCTATTAATCGTATAATAAGTAAAAACTGTTAGTTAATGTGAAGATGCTAACAAAACAGTACATTACCGCTATTTAAATTATACTGAACATGATATATTAATCAGCTCGAAAGTCTTGAAAGTGGCATAATTTTAAAAAAAGTACAGTACTTAAATGACAAATCACGCATCTGAAACACAAATAAACATTTTTTAAATCTCAAACAATAATCAAATATAATATTAATTAACTGTACATGGATGTTTTACAATAAAATCTTATAATTTTAAATCAATATGTATAAACCACCAAAAAATATAGCACTAAGTTACTGAGAAAAATCTTTACTACCGTTATGGAATTAATACTGAACATCATGTATTAGTCACACCGAACAGCTCTTTGAAATAGGATGAATTTAATATTAAGCAAACATTTCTATGCATGTAACATATGTACCTGAAAACAAAAAAAAAGAAGTTTATTCATCAGAAATATTATCTTCATGATATTATTGAAACAATAGTTATATTATCTAATAATCATCATAAAAAAATTATTATTACCTGTTAGAAAATATGCTGATGATAGTGAATACTTATCACAAATATTTTCTTGAATTTTAGGATCTGCATTAGAATCAGGCTGTACTTTTGAAGGGGTGATCGTATATTTGTATCCTAAGAACATTCTTTTTAACAATGCGTCAACTAAACACACACAGAACATGCTCAATACATATGCAAAAACCAAATAACTACACAACTCACTCTACTAAAGCTAACCGAACAACTAAACCAAGGCAATACAGTAACCTAAACATTTATTAATGAATAGAATTCTACAAACAGTTAAAAATAGCATATATGATATTACAAAAATATCACAATTAAAGAAAATCACCATAAAAATTATTTAACGCGAGAAGTAAATTGTATGATCCGTAATTGGAAATTTTCCAAAAAACATGCATGAAAAATTTTTTTTTTTCCTCCTATTTTCAAGAAATAGTCATGTTTTACGTATACAGCTAATACAGCTAATTATACAGCTAATCCTACAATATAATAATCAATAAAAAACATTAAAATCCTGTTTCTAATAACTTTCACCAAAGTGTACTGTTTGGGATACGAACACGACTTAAAACTAAAACATAACCGAAAAAATTAAATGCATAATAAACCTGAAAAACACACATGTATAAAAATATATGAATAAAAAATAAACACAACCTACAGTGGGACTTACCTGGGCGATCACGATATTTTTCTTAAAATACCATGAATATATTTATTATACGAATATTCACATATTTAAAAATATATATAAATAAGTTTGTTGATAAATCTGTAAAATAATTAGTTTAACATACTGGAAAAAGAACCACCTGCTACGAAATAAATATTCCTCCTTCCAGTCGATAGTATTACATTAACAGAGATAAATATTCAAGTAAAGTTAACGCTGTTCAAATAATCCACAGTCTTTAACCTATGAAGTAAATTGCCTGTATCGTACCTGTAACAATAGAACAAAAGAATTATGTTAAATGAATATTTTTTGTAATTTTTTCAATAGTTATAAAAAACATCACATCTGCAACACCATTCAAAACATAATCGTTTAATCAATCACCACAAATTATAATCATGAGAAAAAATACAAAACCCTATTTATTAATGAAATAAAAAGAAAATTACTATTTGTCAAAAATAAATATTTCATAACTATTAAATATATAAGCAACAATTACACCGTATCTTTCAAAATCTACAAATTCAGAATTCAATTAAAAATATACTATCTAATAGAACTGTAGATTTAAATCTTGCACTGATAAAATGACCTACTTATGACAGTATTTATACCGCCATGAGAGTACTATATACTATAGGTTTTTCTTTTATTTATTTGGTTTGACGCTATTTTACATTCCTTTATGTGTTTTCAACTTAATTTAACATAGGGCTATTATCCAATTAAATCTATCTCGTAATCATACAACTATAAACTGTTAGAATACCACACGATGCTGAAAAAAATGTACGTTACGACTATGTAATTAATAATATACATGAAACATTACCGAGAGTCCAGACGTTTTGAAATTGAGACAATTATACAAAAGCAGTATAAATGACAATTAATACACCTGAAAAAAAAAACAATTTTTTTAATTTTCTAAAACAAAAATTATTTAATGATATTAATTAATCTATATAAGTATCATCCAATAAATTCTAATAACCTTATAATAAGTATAATGTGTTAGAATATATGATGATGCTGAAAAAAGTGTACGTTACCACGTTGTAATCACTACTGTACACGATTCAACAAGTGCATCAAAAAATGAGGTACACCTTAGCCGTCATTTAAACTGAAAGGAATACATTAATGTGTTCTGATGCAGCACTGGCTTTGTTGGTGTTTTCACCGTCCCCCAGCAGCAGTTCTGTACATCGTTCAGTATATATCCATTATCGTGTTCAACACGCCGTTTCCTCTAGGTGTTTCATCGATTACAGAACTGCGTTCGGTAGTCCGATTTTTGTAAGCAAATAACTACACGTGTGGGAAATTCGTCAGCAAATTGGTGAGATATACGATGAGAATGAATATCATACCCTACGATCTTAAAAACCTGCAAAATGTTCGGAAACGGGAGAACAAATGTGAGTGACGAGCTGGTTGATAGGCGTACATAATTTTTTTTTTTTTTTTTATGGCCTCCTCTCACCCCTTATAGCCATTCCCAACCTCCAAGAATATTTTTCGCATCCACAAGGAGAGTGTTCTTCGTATTTTAGGATAACACTATCACCTTGAAGTGCTATGAATAAAGTCTTTGCCCACCCTTTCTTGCTCCTATCTAAGGTGTTTATCCGTCCGGATCCCTCCCTTTACATAGAAATATATGCGACCTCGGTTACCACGTTACCGGCGTGTTAATCTGTTGAATGGTTACCCTTGCCGGGGACAGCCTATCAGATCCAGACTCGCTTAGCACATGTCCTTCCCGCACTCGTCACAGGTTCATCATATGTCGAGTTTCACCATTGCCACCATAAGTAAGCCCTGATTCCCCACTGATGCGTGTGGGTGGAGAAAACATAATAGCCATAGCGTGAACCCCCCCCCCCCCCCAATTACACGGTGCCAACTTTCATCCCAAGCACAATTTTTTGGGATCACCTAACTGAAAACACGATGGGTTAATCGGAAACCGTGAATGAAATGATAATGAATAACCGGCGCAGTAAAATTGGAGAAATTGCAAGTGAAGATAACGACTGCGAAAGTATTGTGTATGCGAATTCTTTAAAGATAAGCTTGGTTACCCCAACATGTGTGCACAAATTGTGCCACATCTGTTGACCGACAACCACAGACATCAACTTTTCGCATTAGCTCTTTTATTTTCATCAACAATATTCCATGACTGGTCCACATGTTTTGAAAGAAATCTACATACTGGATGAGAGCTGGGTGCTACATTACACTATTTAAACTGAATGAGAAACACATTAATGGATACACAAAAATACAGGCAGTCAAAAGATATATATAAACATGTAGGTTTCTCTTAAAAATATATGTTTGTTTAATAGACTGGCTGTACCTTACAATCTGTTTGTCCCTCTTACTGTACTCACTGTCAGCAGTCTTCAAAGCATCCATTTATAAATAAGTAGGGTGTTAAATGATAACAATGTCATCTGAAACAACAAAAAAAATAATAATTTATAAGTATTTTAATAGTCTTAAACAAAAATTTATGATTTTATTATTAATCCATGTGCGTATTATCGAATAAAATCTATTAATCGTATAATAAGTAAAAACTGTTAGTTAATGTGAAGATGCTAACAAAACAGTACATTACCGCTATTTAAATTATACTGAACATGATATATTAATCAGCTCGAAAGTCTTGAATGTGGCATAATTTTAAAATAAGTACAGTACTTAAATGCAAATCACGCATCTGAAACACAAATAAACATTTTTTAAATCTCAAACAATAATCAAATATAATATTAATTAACTATACATGGATGTTTTACAATAAAATCTTATAATTTTAAATCAATATGTATAAACCAACAAAAAATATAGCACTAACTTACTGAGAAAAATCTTTACTACCGTTATGGAATTAATACTGAACATCATGTATTAGTCACACCGAACAGCTCTTTGAAATAGGATGAATTTAATATTAAGCAAACATTTCTATGCATGTAACATATGTACCTGAAAACAAAAAAAAAGAAGTTTATTCATCAGAAATATTATCTTCATGATATTATTGAAACAATAGTTATATTATCTAATAATCATCATAAAAACATTATTATTACCTGTTAGAAAATATGCTGATGATTGTGAATACTTATCACAAATATTTTCTTGAATTTTAGGATCTTCATTAGAATCAGGCTGTACTTTTAAAAGGGTGATCGTATATTTGTATCCTAAGAACATTCTTTTTAACCTGCGTCAACTAAATACACACAGAACATGCTCAATACATATGCAAATACCAAATAACTACACAACTCACTCTACTAAAGCTAATCGAACAACTAAACCAAGGCAATACAGTAACCTAAACATTTATTAATGAATAGAGTTCTACAAACAGTTAAAAATAGCATATATGATATTACAAAAATATCAGAATTAAAGAAAATCGCCATAAAAATTATTTAACGCGAGAAGTAAATTGTATGATCCGTAATTGGAACTTTTCCAAAAACATGCATGAAAAATATTTTTTTTTCCTCCTATTTTCAAGATATAGTCATGTCTTACGTACCTTTTATACAGCTAGTCATACAATATAATAATCAATTAAAAACATTAAAATCCTGTTTCTAATAACTTTCACCAAAGTGTACTGTTTGGGATACGAACACGACTTAAAACTAAAACATAACCGAAAAAATTAAATGCATAATAAACCTGAAAAAACACACACGTATAAAAATATATGAATAAAAAATAAACACAACCTACAGTGGGACTTACCTGGGCGAACACGATATTTTTCTTAAAATACCATGAATATATTTATTATACGAATATTCACATATTTAAAAATATATATAAATAAGTTTGTTGATAAATCTGTAAAATAATTAGTTTAACATACTGGAAAAAGAACCACCTGCTACGAAATAAATATTCCTCCTTCCAGTCGATAGTATTACATTAACAGAGATACATATTCAAGTAAAGCTAACGCTGTTCAAATAATCCACAGTCTTTAACCTATGAAGTAAATTGCCTGTATCGTACCTGTAACAATAGAACAAAAGAATTATGTTAAATGAATATTTTTTGTAATTTTTTTAATAGTTATAAAAAACATCACATCTGCAACACCATTCAAAACATAATCGTTTAATCAATCACCACAAATTATAATCATGAGAAAAAATACAAAACCCTATTTATTAATGAAATAAAAAGAAAATTACTATTTGTCAAAAATAAATATTTCATAACTAATAAATATATAAGCAACAATTACACCGTATCTTTCAAAATCTACAAATTCAGAATTCAGTTAAAGATATACTATCTAATAGAACTGCAGATTTAAATCTTGCACTGATAAAATTAGCTACTTACGACAGTATTTAAGAAAAGAACGTAATTAATATATATTCTGAATATGAGCCAAAACGGGCCAGAACAACAATTTTTCGATATAACACGATCCCAGCGCCACCTACCGGATCCATTTTTTACAAAAATATTTCGTTTAATTTAACTAATATATATACTGAATATGAGCCAAAACGGGCCAGAACTACAATTTTTCGAAATAACAAGATCCCAGCGCCACCTACCGGATCCATTTTTTACAAAAATATTTCGTTTAATTTAACTAATATATATTCTGAATATGAGCCAAAACGGGCCAGAACTACAATTTTTCGAAATAACACGATCCCAGCGCCACCTACCGGATCCATTTTTTACAAAAATATTTCGTTTATCTTAACTAATATATATTTTTTACTTTTCTACAAATATAGAGATGAAACAAACTAAACATGAATATAAAATTATATTTCATTAAAATTAAAATCTCTTGATATAAATGAAAAATATAGTAGCTCAGAGCATAAATAATGTAATGCGGTGTAACTATTGTATGTTTCTATCTCTTAAATGATTTAAATTTTTTGTTACGAATATAAAGGGGAAGTTCCGCCAGACTTCAAAAAAACCGTTATATTCACGATACCAAAGAAAGCAGGAGCAGACAAATGTGAAGAATACAGAATAATTAGTTTAACTAGTTGTGCATCAAAAATTTTAATTAGAATTCTATACAGAAGAATTCAGAGGAGAGTGGAAGAAGTGTTAGAAGAAGACCAATTTGGTTTCAGGAAAAGTATAGTGACTAGAGAAGCAATTTTAAGCCTCAGATTAATAGCAGAAGGGAGATTAAAGAAAAACAAACCGACATACTTGGCATTTATAGACGTACAAAAGGCATTCGATAACGTAAGACTAGAATAAAATGTTCAACATTTTAAATAAACTACGGTTCAAATACGGAGATATAAGAACAATTTCTAACATTTACAGGAACCAAACAGCAACAGTAACAATTGAAGAACATAAGAAAGAAGCCGTAATAAGAAACGGAGTCCGAGAAGGATGTTCCCATCTCTTTTAATCTTTACATGGAACTAGCAGTTAATGATGTTAAAGAACAATTTAGATTCGGAGTAACAGTACAAGGTGAAAAGCTAAAGATGCTACGATTTGCTGATGATATAGTAATTCTAGCCGAGTGTAAAAAGGATTTAGAAGAAACAATGAACGGCATGGATGAAGTCCTACGCAAGAACTACCGCATGAAAATAAACATTAACAAAACGAAAGTAATGAAATGTAATAGAAATGACAAAGATGGACCACTGAATGTGAAAATAGAAGGAGAAAAGATTATGGAGGTAGAAGAATTTTGTTATTTGGGAAGTAGAATTACTAAAGATGGACGAAGCAGGAGCGATATAAAATGCCGAATAGCACAGGCGAAACGAGCCTTCAGTTAGAAATATAATTTGTTTGCATCAAAAATTAATTTAAATGTCGGGAAAAGATTTTTGAAAGTATATGTTTGGAGTGTCGTTTTATATGGAAGTGAAACTTGGACGATCGGAGTATCTGAGAAAAAAAGATTAGAAACTTTTGAGATGTGGTGCTATAGGAGAATATTAAAAATCAGATGGGTGGATAAAGTGACAAATGAAGAGGTGTTGCGGCAAATAGATGAAGAAAGAAGCATTTGGAAAAATGTAGCTAAAAGAAGGGACAGACTTATAGGCCACATATTAAGGCATCCTGGAATATTCGCTTTAATATTGGAGGGACAGGTAGAAGGAAAACATTGTCAGGCAGGCCACGTTTGGAATATGTAAAACAAATTGTTACGGATGTAGGATGTAGGGGGTATACCGAAATGAAAAGACTAGCAGTAGATAAGGAATCTTGGAGAGCTGCATCAAACCAGTCAAATGGCTAAAGACAAAAAAAAAGTTACGAATTATGTTATATTTAAGTATATAATTTCTATAAGTTTTCGAAAAAGTACAAATAGATTAATGAACGATTTGTTTTTATTTAAAATGAAGAAACGGTTACATCTTTTCATTTTTATCTTTGTCTAAAATTACATCCGTCTGCTTAATATAGAATTTTATTAACTCTTACATTATATTTGATAAAATCTTCTATAAATGATGATCTGTTCTGAAATTTACACAGTAATCAGGTTTCCATTAATTAAAAGTTATAGAAATTTTGAAAAAAAAAGTTAGATAAACGATAGAAAACTTGTGTGATTGTGTTTAAAAGGTGTTTTTTTTAATTGTTAAAAAATACTCATGAAATAAAATTATAATTACTCATATTAAACAGAAGAAATAACAGAAAACAATGGTTTATGTTATGCCCAAATAAAAAATACTGAAATAACAATAAACAATATTAATCTATTTTGTTTATTTAAGAATGTAATAAATAAATTTGAGATCATGTAATCTCAAATAAAGAGATTCAAATTATTGCTTTAAAACAGCATAAATTCTACCAGTCTTTCTCAATAATTGGTAAAATAAGTCTTTGATATAAGTAGTAATTTCATACTGCTGTTACTAGTTTAACAATTCAACTGTAAATATAACAAAATGAAACATTCAGTTTCATATCAAATAAGATTGTAGAGAAAATTTCAACTGCCTACAATGAATAATCTTGGATTATTTAAGGTAACACCCAATTTCATTCTGTTGCAACAACTTTAACAATTCTACTGTAAATATGATATGAAACATTCAGTTTCGCATTAAATAAAATTACAGGAAAAATTTCAACAGCTTACAATGAATAATGTTACATTATGTAAGGTAGCAGCCATTTAATTTCACCATCTTTTTTTAAAATTCAATCTAAAATATAGAAAAAAATGTTACAGAAATAAATAGTAAATATAGCGAAAAAACTGAAAATGTTGATACATAAAAATGTTTAATAACATTACTGTAATAGAAAAAAGAAAGAATGTGTCATCATGAAAGCATGGAACATTCTAGAAAAAACTATTTTTTATCAAACATATCATATTAATTAAAAATATAATACAAAATATATCATCATATAATTCAATCGATGCATATTTATATTAAAAATAGATAAAATATTAAATGAATTATTATACTTCATCGCATTTTATAATTTTGAACAAAGCCATTTGCCACGTTGTCTTCTAAAAAGCAGTAAGCATTTACGTTAAGTTTTAATTAAATAATTCAATTTAAAATACTTAAAACTATAAAATAATATTATTTATTAAATTCCTAGCATTAATATGTTGTATTCAATAAGCTTACCCTAATTTTAACTTAAAATCCTGGTCAGTTTTACATTTTATTTTAAAGTAACGACGGATTTGAAGTTAACTGCTCCGTAATCGCAACGACGTACGTTAACCGACTAACGTGGAAAACAAGATCGTCCAAGATTTACTTCTTCTTCTTAACTGAATTTATAACCTTTCATTTTAATGAATGAATAGTTTTTATTTATTTATGAATTTTTATTATAATTATAAGTGAATTGAATTTTTATTTATAATAAATACTATTTTATTATAATTTATAAAAATAATGTAATTTTTATTTTCATAAAAATAATAGAAATAGTCATCAATAAAAACAACTGTGATCAATGCAGCGGTATGTATATATGTAGCAGGTTTTATTTGATCATATGTTCGGGCAAAGATAGGTTATGTTAAATTAAATCAGTAGTAAGGAGTAAAAAAATTGAGAGAACGTTTAAAAAACAATGGTTGTAGAATATTTTAAGAAAATCTTGTTTAATGGTTTTTTGGTTACTAATAATTAAATACGACTATTATAATTTAACCAAATTATTATTGAATTTTAAGATTGAAAGGTTAGGCTACACGTTCACGTTCGTTTTTAACTGTTTTATTTTCAGTTTTACTGTGTGTTGTTTTAATAGAAGATAATATAAAAACAGTAATGAAATGTAAGTAAGTAGTAAATTGTACTAAATGTTAACAAAAAATATATATTAGAATTTCTACCCGGCTTCGCACGAGCTCTGTTCATTAACTTTGTTATCTTTCTTTTACAGGAAAAATATTATTCTGTTGATGAATTTTTGGTAATACTAATCAAAAATATGAGTTTTCTGCATCCCGTTCAACGTGTACGTAAATATGTGCTCAAAACAATTTCTAATGTATATATATATATATATATAATTTCTTTTTATATTTGTTACTTATACTGACGTGATCTATATAATGTACTATATTTCAATCAAAATAAAGTTTTATTTTTCGTTTACATATACAAGTCTTTAGGTATTGATAAATTTTACTAAATATTCATAAAAAAGAATTTTTACTCTGCTTCGCACGGTTAGTTAATAAATAGAATTAGATATCTTGTTTTAATAGACAAATTTTTTTTTAATCGTCAGCATTATATTATTGACTATGTTGAAGTTAATTTATTTAAAATTTTCTTTAAAACCTAGCCGGGAATCAAACCAGAGACTTTTCGGTTTAATAGCCGAGCATGCTTCTATCTAGACTGTCTTTTAACATTTGTGTTTTTATAAAACAAATTATATGATATCGATTAATTATAAAATTTTAAAACTTTATATTTAGACACATTTATTTTTCTGACTCAACAGAATATCGATTCCGGGAAAATCGCTTACATAAGTGTGTATGTTGGAATTTATTACGCTTAATGGGTGAAGTGAATAAAAAAAAATTTACTTTCTCGTCCGTTTTAGTAAAAAAATTCGCTTCTTGTGAAAAAAAATTAAAATTTTTTGGAGTTACAACATTCGGAGTATTTATCGGCCTGAAGAGTATTTTCTGTAAAATATACATAAATATTTTTTAATATCTGTAAATATTTAAATGAATTGAATAAAAAGCTTCTTTTTTCTTCTAATAATTACTACAGAAATCTTAATGCTACGTTAGATCAACCTGAAAAGTAGAATCAAGTTCTGCGCGTTGTAAAATGGCTGGGTTAATGTATATGCGTAATCACAAAAAATTATGTAGAGCATAGGTCTATCAGCGCTACGTATAAAAAACTTAATTTTTTCAGCAAAATCATTTAAATATTTATGTAATCGGTTTTCTGCTGATGTAAATAAAGAAAAGGGTGAAGGATTAAATTCTTATCAGAAGATAAAAATATTTCTTTGACCCGGGGTTTCAAAGCTGCATCAGCGAATATTGTAGCAGTAGTATAATATGTCCACATACGGCAATAATTCGACCTTGACCCCCTCATCAGAAAGCTGGAAAATTAAAGGGAGACCACCCCTCCACAATTACTTCCTGTTTTTTATTAAATTTGTACGCTGAAAGAGTGCATTCACTGTAAAATACATAGTAAAACACGGGTTTGAAATGACCCCAAAAATTACAACAAAGAACAATAAATTGTGTCAAGGAATCAAAGGTTGATTTTTTTTTTTTATTTTGTCTTTTGATTTTAAAATTATTCCTTTATTTTTTTTATTCGATGTGATTTTTAAATTATTCTTCAGGGTTTTTTGAATCGATTTTCTAGATTTTGTTATTATAATTATAGTATATTGGATAGTGGTTGATTTGAATATTTTATTTCTGTAGGTTTATTAGGTTTTTTAAGGTGACTTGGTTGTTTTTATAAGTATACTTTAAATATTCTTTGCATATTTTTTTTTTTTTTTTTTTTGTTCAGGTAGCTTAATTTTAAAGCTTAACATTGAAAATGCTACTATGATTTTTTTCACTTTCTTGTGGACAATCTAACTGCAGTAATTTTGTGCAAATCACTTTCAAATTTTCCCTAAAAAAACTCGACCCAAAATCTCGGTCGAGTTCGTTAACGGCCAAAATCGGACCATGGAAATGGAAATGGGGTGGCTTTTTCGAAAAAATAAAATATCCCTAAACTTTTTTTATTAGTAAATATCGATTTCGTTTAAACTTTTTACTTTTCCTTGAATAAAGGCCTAAAATGTATCTTAGTAAGGTTTTTTGATATTACCAACCATTGGCCCAGGGGGTGGAAAAAATAGGGTTTTGAAAACAAAATTTTTACTTCCCTTAATAGGCACAGTATCGAATCGGTTTAAAGTGGTCGTTAGTTCTCTAAACATTACTTAAAACTTTTTTTTAAACAATTTTCGATATAACCAACTCAACGGCAAGGATGACTAAAATGTTGCTGGAATTGTAAGATGGGGCTTGTCGTATGGTAAACTTTTTTCACATGCAAACATTGTCGTATGATGTAAATTTGAAGTTTTTCTTAACTTTAAGGTGGAAATTTTGTTTATCCCCTGCAAAAAACCCAAATGTTTTGGATTTTGGGCTTTTTTTAACACTTTTGGTCAAGTCGATTGCAATCAAAAGGGGAGGTGCACAATTAGATGTTTACAACAGTCCTAAATCCAAAATTTCAACATTCTACATCTAATCGTTTTTGAGTTATGCGAGATACACTCGCACATACGTACGTACAGACGTCACGCCGAAAATAGTCAAAATGGATTCAAGTATGGTCAAATAGAAATTTCCGTTGAAATCTGAAAACCGAAATTTTTCGCGTTCACAATTCTTCCTCAACTTCGTACAAGGATACAAAACTCGAGATTTATAAACAACAGTTAATCATTTTAATTGATCCCAAATTATTTTTATTGGTAACTGGTCCCTTGTTATTGAATTCACTACTGTAACAATTCGATTTCGCAGATCTTGAAGAGTAGCAGGCTTAATTGGTACAACCCCCGGATTAGTTTAGTGGTTAACTCGTCATCGCAAATCAGCTGATTTCGAAGTAGAGAGTTCTAGAGCTCAAATCCTAGCAAAGGCACCTTTTGACAGATTTGAATACTAGATAGTGGATACCAGTGTTCTTTGGTGGTTGGGATTCAATTAACCACACATCTCAGGAATGATCGACCTGAGACTCTACAAGACTACACTTCATTTACATTCATACATATCATCCTCATTCATTTACTGAATTAATACCTTACGGTAGTTCCGGAGGCTAAAGGCTAAACAGAAAAAAGTTATTAACACTGAAGTAAAAGCTTATATATATATATATTTTTTTTTTTTTTTTTTTTTTTTTTCTTATATTGTAATGTCGACATATTACAAAATAGAATTATAAACGAGTGTTCAGGTTTAAAGTAATAAAAAATATTACATTTGCTATTTAAAAATTAAAGAGATAAAATATTTAATTTAATAGAACGTAATAACATTAAAAATGCCGATCTTATAAAAATAAAATTTATAAAAAAATACAAATATAAAATTGTAACGACACGCTTATAATAAATTATCAGATGAAAAACAAGTTTAAATTTAATATTGTATTATAATACAATATGAATAGGATAGGGCATCTTACACTATATCAACTCATCACTTTACATCTAAAAGACTTGAAAATAATGACGTGATATTTAAAAATTAAAGGTCTGATGTTTACTCTAATATAAATGAATGTGTTAAAACTTACAAGGCTGAAGAACAACATGTGAAAGTTGTTTTTGTAACTATTGAAAGCCATTTAGCCGTACTGGCAAAGAATTTTAAAAAGTATTTTCTTTCTGGCGAATCCTGATGGCAAGTTACAAGCAGGTTAGGGATCCATTTCAAAATACTCCCAAAGGGCTGTCAACTGCTGAAGAAGAAATCTTCATAGACTTTTTTTGCCACAGCTAGTGGCGAAATCAAAAGACAGTTTAGTAATAAATCACTCTTTGAATTTTGGGCAGGGGTGGATGATGAGTTTTCTGCACTAAAAACAAGAGCATTTCATATACTATTACCATTTTCAATATCCTACCTCTGCAAAACTGGATTTTCTGCGGTGGCTGCTTTGAAGACAAAATATCGATCTCAGCTAAATATAAAAAAAGAACTGAGTGTCTATTTCTAATGTTAACCTTCCTTCGAAAAACTTTGCTCTGCAAGACAGCCCCAAGGAAGTCAGTTATGTTGCTATCCTAAGACAGCAACATCCGCATCCTTGTTATGTAACTGATGTTACTATACACTAATTTTATTAACACATATAATTTGGCATATGTATTAATTTTGATAAACTTACCAAGTTCAATATAATCTTATCAGCTTACATTGAACTTTCTGTTAATTAGATTGAGGTGCTTATGGTGGTTTTTGTTGGTAATTATTAAATGCAACACAGTAGACAACATGTTTAATAAAATTATGTACATATATATTGCAATTTTATTTTTTATTGTTCTGATCTATATATAAAAAGATAAAATCTACTGTTAATGTAAAATAAAACTTGTTGGTTAAAAAATATATATTATATTATAAACTGATAACAGAATGATAGAGTTATATTTATGACATATCATTCCACAATGTGCTTCTTCTTTCTTTTTACTGTTTAGCCTCCGGTAACTACCATTCAGATAATACTAGAGGATGAATGAGGATGATATGTATGAGTGTAAATGAAGTGTAGTCTTGTATATTCTCAGTTCGACCACTCCTGAGATGTGTGATTAATTGAAACCCAACCACCAAAGAACACCAGTATCCACGATCTCATATTCAAATACGTGTAAAAATAACTGGCTTTACTTGGACTTGAACGCTGGAGCTCTCGACTTCCAAATCAGCTGATTTGGGAAGACGCGTTCACTACTAGACCAACCTGGTGAGTCATTCCACAATTTGCTAACATGCAAATATGTCACTCTTGAATACAACACAAATAAATACATGTCAACACAATCACCAAAATTGTTCCAAAATTACCAGTAAACAAGATAATCAAGTTGTTTCTGCAATACTTTTAAAACTACGTACACCTATTCATTAAATATGTAGATTGATATTATAAATCGATGGAACTGATGTGATGATTGGTGCATAATAATTAGGATCTTTAATCTTCCACAAACATCCAAGTATGATAAGAAAAACTGGTTTTAGTGTAAAGCACTGCCCATGTAGCATGGTCTTTTCATTTAGCACATTGTAAGATGGCATTTATGTAGTATTTCTTATTAAATTCAAAATAGTCTTAATCAGAAGTGAGCTGGGTTTCTTAAATATGGTGTGCAGTTATGCCTTCTATGAAAAATTACACGAGTTGCTTTGATTAGAAATTTTAAAATATGTGTAATGTTTGGATATGGTATGATTAAATTATTATGTTTGCTATTTTGGTGTTTCATATTTATGTTAATTATTAAAAATTGTTCCATCAATGGTAAACTTACAAATTTGCAATCTTGGTGAATATTTCTAGTGTAGTTTTATACATTCTAACCAGTGCATACTATGGTAACCTTCTTCATGTGTATCTAGTTCTATTACTAAGGTGCAAAAATATTTGAGACTTTTGTAACCACTGTAAATTAGTGACATGGATTCTTTAATTTACAGCAGTGAATCATATACTCTTATACCACGGTATACTTTTAACAGTAATTTGTTATTGTACTGTTGTGAACTAATCAAATCTGATTCTTGGTTTGTATTTGTAAAGTCTTGTTATGTTTTTGTTTCGAACATCAATTAGATGTCTTGTGCAGTCTAGCAGCCTATTATGAGCACTCTGTGCACAAAATGAAGCTTGTTTTGTTGTTCCATTTTATAATAAATGTTACTGTTTAAATATCATTGATATAGATTTCTTCAGACTGTTTACAGCAAATTAGAAGTTTAGTTTTACATTTAGGTAAGGTATAAGAATATTAATTTAAAGTTTTTATTATTATTTCTCTCAATATTCATTTTTAGATTATTATTATTACTGATAATGTGTTAAACAAAGATGGTACACCAATATATAATACGAAAGGTAAAGTCGATAGATGGGTGGAATATATTGAAGAGTTATACGGAGGAAATGAATTAGAAAATGGTGTTATAGAGGAAGAAGAGGAAGTTGAGGAGGATGAAATGGGAGAAACAATACTGAGATCTGAATTTAAGAGAGCATTAAAAGATTTAAATGGCAGAAAGGCTCCTGGAATAGACGGAATACCTGTAGAATTACTGCGCAGTGCAGGTGAGGAAGCGATTGATAGATTATACAAACTGGTGTGTAATATTTATGAAAATGGGGAATTCCCATCAGACTTCAAAAAAAGTGTTATAGTTATGATACCAAAGAAAGCAGGGGCAGATAAATGTGAAGAATACAGAACAATTAGTTTAACTAGTCATGCATCAAAAATCTTAACTAGAATTTTATACAGAAGAATTGAGAGGAGAGTGGAAGAACTGTTAGGAGAAGACCAATTTGGTTTCAGGAAAAGTATAGGGACAAGGGAAGCAATTTTAGGCCTCAGATTAATAGTAGAAGGAAGATTAAAGAAAAACAAACCAACATACTTGGCGTTTATAGACCTAGAAAAGGCTTTCGATAACGTAGACTGGAATAAAATGTTCAGCATTTTAAAAAAATTAGGGTTCAAATACAGAGATAGAAGAACAATTGCTAACATGTACAGGAACCAAACAGCAACAATAACAATTGAAGAACATAAGAAAGAAGCCCTAATAAGAAAGGGAGTCCGACAAGGATGTTCCCTATCTCCGTTACTTTCTAATCTTTACATGGAACTAGCAGTTAATGATGTTAAAGAACGATTTAGATTCGGAGTAACAGTACAAGGTGAAAAGATAAAGATGCTACGA
Organism: Lycorma delicatula; assembly: GCF_047948215.1. NCBI lineage: Eukaryota > Metazoa > Arthropoda > Insecta > Hemiptera > Fulgoridae > Lycorma > Lycorma delicatula. Next base: position 98,546,921 of record NC_134464.1, on the reverse strand, counting down.
TTTGCTGATGATATAGTAATTCTAGCCGAGAGTAAAAAGGATTTAGAAGAAACAATGAACGGCATAGATGAAGTCCTACGCAAGAACTATCGCATGAAAATAAACAAGAACAAAACAAAAGTAATGAAATGTAGTAGAAATAACAAAGATGGACCGCTGAATGTGAAAATAGGAGGAGAAAAGATTATGGAGGTAGAAGAATTTTGTTATTTGGGAAGTAAAATTACTAAAGATGGACGAAGCAGGAGCGATATAAAATGCCGAATAGCACAAGCTAAATGAGCCTTCAGTAAGAAATATAATTTGTTTACATCAAAAATTAATTTAAATGTCAGGAAAAGATTTTTGAAAGTGTATGTTTGGAGTGTCGCTTTATATGGAAGTGAAACTTGGACAATCGGAGTATCTGAGAAGAAAAGATTAGAAGCTTTTGAAATGTGGTGCTATAGGAGAATGTTAAAAATCAGATGGGTGGATAAAGTGACAAATGAAGAGGTATTGCGGCAAATAGATGAAGAAAGAAGCATTTGGAAAAATATAGTTAAAAGAAGAGACAGACTTATAGGCCACATATTAAGGCATCCTGGAATAGTCGCTTTAATATTGGAAGGACAGGTAGAAGGGAGGAATTGTGTAGGCAGGCCACGTTTGGAGTATGTAAAGCAAATTGTTGGGGATGTAGGATGTAGAGGGTATACTGAAATGAAACGACTAGCACTAGATAGGGAATCTTGGAGAGCTGCATCAAACCAGTCAAATGACTGAAGACAAAAAAAAAAAATTATTACTGATAATTAACTATTACATTAATGCTCATTCATCTATTTTTTGTGATAAAGTAGCAAATTTTATTGGCCATATAAATTTTAAGTATGTTCAAATACTTTTCTTTCTAAAAAATTACACACTGGCTAGTGTAAAAAACATGTTTATTTATTTTCTTTTTGATAAAACTATAGAAATAACAACAAAATTAAAAGGAAACCCTAAAGTATACAAATGCCTTGATCACCATGTAAGGAATATTTGTTATCAAAATTATTTTGAATATTAGAACAACTGTTATTCACAAATAAAAGTTTTACCTATGGGTTCACCCTCAAAATACTGCATAAAAATCTATTTTTATGCAGTATTTTTAAAGTATTGTAGTTCATGTTATACAGAGTATACACCAAGTGCTTTAATCGATAAGATATGTAAATGATATTTTGATCACCTATAATCGGTTATAAATAATGAAAATTTGATCATTTTAAATAAACTTAATAATTATAATGATAATTTAAAATTTACATGCTAAATGGAAAAGAACAGATATATACATTTTTTAGATGTTGATAATGAAATAACATAGACAATGCTATACAAACAACAGTTTATAGAAAACCCACAACAAATAGTAATACAATACATATAAATTTTAATCACCCATATCACAAAAATTGGTACATATAAAAACCTGATTTTTTAGAGCTATAGATAAGCAATGAACAATGAAAACAAACTCATAAAAGAAATAGATGTAATAAAACAAATAGCAGTGTTTAATGGTTTTGATGGTAAAATTATAGAAAAGGTAAATAAAATGCCATGATAGTTTTTTAACTGCAACATGAAAATAACACAGAAATTTCTGAACTAAACTGAATTAATTGTATGTTCTTAAATTGCAAATTATGCAAGTAAAATAATACAAAAATTTATGATAAATATGAAAAAGTATACAAACAATATAACCATATTATAAAATAGGTTAAGTGATAAAAAGAAGGCGAGGATTTAAGGGAAACATATAAAATTAAGTGTAATAAAATGTGAATTTGTAAAACTAACAGATCTTTTAAAAAGAATGTGTCTCGGAAAGAGACGTGAGTCTAATACGGCTGATTATTTGTTGCATAAGCATAATATTACTGATAAATTTCGGAAATTTATATGTTGTTATTTATTTATTGTTATAAATTTTGGAAATTTGTAACGACAATAAAAAAATGATTATACTTGAAAAATATTATATTTATAAATTTAAACAAAAGTTTGAAATGATTAACTAACAAACAGATCGTGTTTTTGAAGATGATGTTTTAATTAAAGGCATAGTGGGTTGTAGCAGTTCTGATTTGGAAGTCGAGAGTTCCAGCGTTCAAGTCCTAGTAAAGCCAGTTATTTTTACACGGATTTGAATACTAGATACCGGTGTTATTTGGTGGTTGGGTTTCAATTAATCACACATCTCAGAAATGGTCGAACTGAGAATGTACAAGACTACTACACTTCATTTACACTCATACATATCTGAAGTATTATCTGAACAGTAATTACTGGAGGCTAAACAGGAAAAAAAAAGGTTGTGTAGCAGTTGGCAACAATGTTTCCGAACATAGTTGTGTGACGTTTTAATCATTCTTCATTCCAGTATGGCACTGAGTTTTTGTTGTTACAAATTTTGTGATTATTAGGGTTTATGTTAAATAATTTTTTTTTTTGTTATTGTTAACTGTTGATGTAATTATAGAATTTTGTACCGACTGATCCTGCGAAAGTCGACTATTGGTATTAGGTTTTCCTGTTACTGTGTTTGGTGGTTAAGGTTTTTTTGAAAACGTATTTTATACGTTTGCAAGTAAAAAGATAAATCTGCAAGTAAGTAAGAAAAATATTTTATAGATTACATAACCATTATATTTTATGCTTTCTTAATAAAAAAATTGGCCAAAAATTCACAGCAGTAATACTTTTAAAAATTAGGGAGACAGTGAACGTATTAAAACATTTTTTTTAAGTTGTCTTATTTATAGGATAAGATGAATGATTTGTAGCTTGTGTAAAAATGCCATACCTGACCGGGATTCATCCGGAGGTCCCGGTTAGGCATGGCATTTTCACACATGCTACAAATCATTCATCTCATATTCTGAAGCAGTACCTGATGGTGGTATTGGAGGTTAAACAAAAAAAAAAAGAAAAAACTTGTCTTATTTGGTATTTGTATAACCTTTACATTTTTCAAATTCTCACCCTATCTGGAAAAATTTGAAATCGTTAACAATTGTTGTCTAAACTAATAGAATATATAACATTATTATATCATAAAATTTGTTCCAACTTAAAAATCTATTTTTATAAAGAAATAATTTATTTATTTCAAAATATTTAATACATTTACCGAGGTACCTTTTTTAATGCATGCAATTTTCATTTATTTCAAGTCCTCACTCTCTGTATTCATGTTTCCACTGGTGCATTAACAGGACATCCCATCCACCTATAACAGCCAGCAAGAGGAGTTGCTGGGCCTGCAGAAAAATGTCTGCATAACACCTAAAAGCCAAGCAGTGAGCCCAGACAGGTGCAGCACATAGCATAATAGCTTCGCTGACACCTTTGTAAGGGATATGCATGTTATAGTAATTCAACCCTCAATCAGGATGAATGACTATGGATTCCATAAAAAGCATCAGCAGCTTTTTTTGCTAAATACTGTAGATGTTCCTTGAACCTAAAATTCTCATCAAGGATAACACCCAGGTACGTTTGAGCCGTAACGTACCGAATGGGAAGACCAGCCATCCAAACCTATATTTGTCGGGAAGCAGCCAATCAGCCCTTAAGCAAAATAATTGTGGTTTTCTCTGCACTGAAAATCATCTTATGTTGGAGACTCCACAGCCAGAGTGTCTCACAAGCATGAGCAGTTCAGAACTTTACCTCGTTAACGCGAATCCCCTTCAATCAGTAGCGGTGCGTTGTCAGCATTAGCAACAACAGGATAACCACATGGCAACCTTAAACGCAATATGGAATCTAATTCCATGATCCAAAGGGGACTCAGAACACTGCCCTGAGGGCATCGTTTAGTTAAGGTTTTGTGAACCTCTGAGCCGCCATCATGCAAGGAAATTGTCCGATGGCTGAAATAACTTGAGAAACCGTCTAATTCACTTTGTGTAAACTTACGCTTTGCATCTGAAACAGGGCAGAATTATAAGTGTATTTCCAAAGTAAATATTTAATTTTTTGAGTAGTTAAAACTGCATACTTATTTATATAAGTGTTTTTTATAGTTTTAATATTTTGCAAATGATATGATTTAGATATGCTCATTTTTAATTCTTTGAGTAATTAAAAATTGAATAACAGTTCAGTAACAATAAAATTTTTCCATGTACTCGGTTATTCAAAGTGCATATATTTATGATACAATTAATGACAATGAAGAATGAATGTAAATTTTAATTTTTTTATGATAAACTGAACTAAATTTAAACTTAATTAATTTCTATTTTTAAAAAAGCTAGATGTTTTAGATATTTATAAATAAAGACCATATGTACAGTTCAAACAGTAGTGTTGTATATTTGTGTTATGATATTGTAACACAAATATACAGCATTGCTGTTCAAACTTTGCAGGCAGAAAATTCAGGTTTAATACAATTCTTAACCACATCTTTAGCATTATGTTTTACATGATTGGAGCGTAATGTTATTTGTATTTATTGTGAACAATTTTTTTCATACACTACATGCAAGCTTACCTGCATTTTAAATAAAAATAAAATTCAAAATTTAACTTAAGCTTTTAATATTAAGCTTTAAAAATTAATAATAAAACTGATTTCAACAATTAAAAATTAAACAATTGTCAGTAAATTAAATAATTGTCAGTTTTTAAACAGCATGATGAAATTCTATTATTATAAAAAATTGTTAACAATTTGCCGTCAGATTAATGGAATTTCCATTATCTCTGTATTAATCAATATATTCCTCAGCAGAAACTTCAAAATTCAATTTCAACTGCCATTGTTATTAAAACTACTATGAAACCCTTTAAGAATGTAATCAGATAATATCCATGTTGTATTATTTGTTTAATTAATGTATGTAACAACATAAATTGATGTGTGTGTTTGTAAATTTCATATTGTAGTTAGTATCTTGTAGGTTTCTTTGGTATATATGAAGTGATTTGCAACAGTTGATTTCATTATGTTTAATGGTCGTAAACATTCCGTGTAACTGTGAGTGAATCCATTCTGATTTTGTATTACTCCAATCAGTATAGATTAATTTTTATACCCAAAAATAATTTTTATCCCAAAATGCTTGCGTTTATTTGTCTGTTTTATTAGCAGTTTGATTTTTTTGTTCTTTGTTTGTTGTTTTTAAAGGGAAACAGAGCATCCTTCTTTCCTGAAATGTTTATAGTTAAGAATAAATGTATATAAATTACTCTATTCAATTAGTTATTACTTCTGGTTGTTGTATGTTAGCATTATTTATTTCTTCTCTGATTGTTTCTCGTCTTTAATTATTCATCAGCTTAACAATTTTTTAATTTGAAAACAATTTTTTATTTGTAAAAAACTTTTTGTACCTTTTAATGCATTTAAAAATTTTTTTTTGTAGTTTTTATAAATTATCGTAATTATTTTATTTGTTATTGTTGAGCTTTTCAAAGTAACTTTGTTTCGTTATTGAAGGCAATTCAGCATAATTTTTCTAAGCTTAATCCAGAAATTGACAAGCTTTTAATACATCATCAACTGTTCAGTTTTACTATACAAAAATAATTTTTCATATTCATTCTTTTTACTATTGTTTTATTTTAACGTAATCAAGTAACTCTGTTATACTAATTTATAACTCAATAGTGTGAAATCAAACACTCAGGATTTTTTTTTTATTTCAACAGTCTATAAAAATTGGTTTATTAAATGTGATTTCAGCTACTAGTATTTTGCTTACTTAACATTCTAATTTTCAAATTACTTTTCTTTTTTTTGAGATGGGCATCATTACTTTGGCCATTTTGTCTTATGAGAATGGAAATCTGTAGCGTATGAAAACTGTCATGCCTGACCAAATTTTGAACCCAGGACCTCCAGATGAAAGACTGAAACACTAAAAACCAGATTTTGAACCCAGGACCTCCAGATGAAAGACTGAAACACTAAAATTACTACAACATTTTAGATTTTCCTCCATGATTGAGGTTTGCAAAAAAATTCAGTTTAGTAAAAGGATAATATTTAAAAAATCATCTTTCTGTCAGGAAAAAAATGTTTGTTAAAACGAATTATCAATTCAATGTATAACATAATTTCAAAATTTAGACCAGGAGCATTAGACATTGATTTTGGAAAAATTTGTGGTACTTTTTCTATCTCCCTCTTTAAAAGTTTGCAAATTTATTGCTTGGAAATAACCCAAAGTAGCAGGAAACATTGATATTAACAATAACCAGGTTGGAGAAATAACCTAGTAACCCGATATAACTATTTATGTTTATTTATTTTATAAATTTATATTTATAAACTAACCAAACTTAAGCTGTACTTGGTTCGCTTGCTAACCTTGACTAATAAACAGTAATGTTTTCAGTATTTAAATAATAAATTCAGTAATTATTGCAATTATTTATTATTTAAATAATCAAAATATTACTGTTAATTAGTTGAGGTTAGCAAGTGTAAGTTAAGTTTGGTTAGAATATATCTATAATTATAAGCAATAATGCTTATATTATTAATATGTTAATATAGAGAATGTTTAAAATGTTTGGTATAAAACAGCATGTTAGTGTGTTATTGCGTTACAGGGTTATTTCTGCAAACTGGTTATTGTTAACATCAAAATTTCCTGCTATTTTTGGTTGTTTCTAGGTGAAAAACTTGCAAACATTTGGGAGGGGAGAGAAAAAATTACCAAGTACTTTTTCGTTTTATGCCACCCAAAAATTCTTGCCCAAATCAACTCAAAAATAATTATGTTGAATAAAACAATTTTTAGGTGAGAAAACAGGGGAAAAAATTTATTTTCAATTTTTAAAAAATGTTTTTTTTTTGTCAAGAATCTTAATAAAAAAAAATTTAATAAACATTATTGCTTATAATTATAGATATAAATTAACAAAACTTTATGTATGTTGTCCTGCTTTGTTTTACCTCCCTGTTATCGCTAGACTGAATAGATGAAATTTTTCAGTAATTTTTATATATATAAGATATTGATGTCGTTTAATTTTTATCACAATTTATCAAGGGAAAAGGGATACAAATCTCATAACTACCATAACCAAAAATGTTACTCAAACAGTAGATAAATTTTGTCATATAATTAAATGCTTCTTCAATAGCTAAGATAGTTTCTGATTATGTTGGTTGGGTCTTATTCAAATTCCAATAAAGGCGTAGGGGCAGAAAACAGTTTTTGGTTTTTTCTTTTACTTGCGGAAATTCTTGTATTTAGGTTATTCCATTACATTAGTATGTCACTTTGGTTATGTATTATGGCAATTTAATTATGGATGTGTGATAGCCTAATTTTTTGCTTTGTTTCATCATTTATGTTTTGCTTTATCTTCAGACAGGATTCACTGATTTTTTATGAAATTTTATTACTTACATAGCATAGTGTTGTACGTTCCAAGTGTGGATGTGTAGATATTAACAAATCAGATACCATTTAATTTTGGTTACTACAAGTTAAGGGATGGAGAGATACAGTCCCATATCACAAAATTTTACTTAAAGAGTAGAATAACCTTTATGTATAATTCTTTACTTATACTTTAATGTTCAACCTCACTTGGACAAAACTTCAAATAATTTTCCTGGTGAAGTTGAGTAAGTTATGCAACTCCTTGCCAGCTTTAAATTATTTTGTAATTATCATTTGACATGGTAATATTTTTTCTGTAAAAGAAATTGCTTTTAATTCTATTTTATAAAAGTTAGCGGGAAGACCTTTTAAATGAATCTGTAATCTAATAAAAATTGTAGTTAGTTTCTGTGCTCAGATTGCTTTAGATTTGATAGAGATGTATATTATCATTTTTTTGAGAGACTGACTATAGAGACTTTTTAAGAGAGTGACTATTGTTTTTAGCAAAAATAACCAGGTAATTTTACATATTCCTCACATCTATCAATAAATTGCAGCCCGGTTTACTTTGCACTGCAAAAGTTGAACCTTTATTAATGTTTTAATAAATGCCTTGTATATAAAAATAGTTAGTTCAAACCAAAAGAGACACATGTATTTTTAAAATATGTTAAAAAAAGTAACACGTTAGAATTTTAAAATCTATTGAATTTATTATGTAATTAATACAATTCAAAGTATAAAAAATAAGTTAAAAACTTTTTCTTTCATCTGTTGTTTGGCTGGGTTGTTTCTATTCTTAAAACCTTTCTGTTGTGTGCTAATTTTTTAACCTTATTATATTTACTGCATTCTACATTTTCTGATATCTCTTTCAAATATTGCACTTTTATCTTACTCCACAATTTTAATCTCAATTTATCTTTTATTTATTGAACATTCTTTCTTTCCTTTCCTATTAATTTTATGTCCTCTTCATTTAAAATTTGAAACATTGTGTAACATAATATTTGAAAAGTTTCTATTTTTCTTTATTTTCATTTTAGTTTCATGTTTCACTCTATACAGTGCTACGATTCATACAAATATTTTAGAGAATTTCTTTCTGATTCATAGATCTCAATTTGATACGAACAGATTTAACTACATTTATAAACTCAAGAAAAATTTTTAACCCAATCACCAGCAGGATAAATCACGTTGACATTCTTGTGGAATGTAAAAGACCCATTTATTTTTGATACTCTACCATACACCACCATACAGTTCTCATTTGGCCCCATCTGATATCCACTTGTTTAGTCCACTTAAGGAGGCAGTCATAAAAGTTTAATGGCAATGACAATGTCAAGGAAAAATTGGCTCTGACATCAAAACAAAAATTTCTACATGCAGGCATAAATAAGCTGATTCAGAGGTGTTTAAAAGTGAAAGAAGTCACATTTTAGCTGCAGAGCAATTTTTGTCTTTATTTATTAATAACCCTTGTAAAACAACATGAATAATTGAAAACTAGAAAAATTGAAAATGAAACAAAATCTTTTTTTTCAGATGTATGAGTTATCATTTATACTATCTATTTTTGTAAAATTATCACACTTTCAAAACTTTTTGACTATCGGCAATGTATCATGTACATTATTAATTACATAGTCATAACGTTCAGTTTTTTTAGCATCGTCTGGTGTTCTAACAGTTTATAGTATGATTACTATATACAGTTTATATATGATTACTAGATTTTATTGGATAATAGCCCTACAGTTAAATTAAGTTCAAAAAAATTTCAAATAACCTAAAGGAGTGGAGAATACTGTCAGGCGAATTAAATAACAAAAAAAAACTATTGTAAATACTACTTTTATGGCAGTATAAATACTGTCATAAACAGCTCATTTTAGCAGTGCACGATTGAAAAATGCAGATAGTACATTTTTAAGTGAATTCTGCATTCATAGATTTTCAACAATACGGTGTAATTGTTGCTTATATATTTAATAGTTCTGGAATATTTATTTTGGATAAATAATAATTTTCTTTTTATTTGATTAATAAATAGATTTTTGTTTTTTTACTCATGATTATAATTTGTAGTAATTGATTATACTATTATGTTGTGAATGCAGATCTATCCTTTTTATTAAACTATTAAAATAATTACAAAAAAAATATTTTTTTTGAATCATTCTTTTGTTTTTTGTTATAGGTCCGATACTGGTAATTTACTACATAGGTTAAAGATTGTGGATCATTTTAACAGCATTAACGTGACTTAAATATTTATTTCTGTTAATGTAATACTAACGATTGGAAGGAGAAATACTTATTTTGTAGCTGGTGCTCCTTTTTCCAGTATATTAAACTATTTTTTTACGATTTCATCAGCAACCTTGTTTATATTTATTTTGTTAATATGTGAATATTCAGATAAATATATGCATGGTATTTTAAGAAAAATATCGTGTTCGCTCCGGTAAGTTCCTCTGTAGGTTGTGTTTATTTTTTAATTATGTGTGTTTTTTCTGGTTTTGTATGCATTTTATTCATTTGGTTAAGTTTACTTATGTCGCGTTAATACACTTTCGTAAAAATTATTAGAAACTGGATTTTAATTTTTTTATTGATTATTATATTGTATAATTAGCTGTACAAAAGGTATGTAAAACATGAGTATATCTTGAAAAGAATTGGAAAAAAAAACATTTTTCATGCATGTTTTTTAAAAAATTCCAATTCCGGTTCATATAATTTACTTCTTGCATTGAATAATTTTTAGGGGGATTTTCTATTCAGATTTTTTTGTAATATCATATATGCTATTTTTAACTGTTTGTAGAACTCTATTCATTAATAAATGTTTATGTTACTCTATTGCCTTGGTTTAGTTGTTCGGTTCGCTTTAGTAGAGTGAGTTGTGTAGTTATTTGGTTTTTGCATATGTATTGAGCATGTTCTGTGTGTGCTTAGTTGACGCATTGTTAAAAAGAATGTTCTTAGGATACAAATATACGATCACCCCTTCAAAAGTACAGCCTGATTCTAATGCAGATCCTAAAATTCAAGAAAATATTTGTGATAAGTATTCACTATCATCAGCATATTTTCTAACAGGTAATAATAATTTTGTTATGATGATTATTAGATAATATAACTATTGTTTCAATAATATCATGAAGATAATATTTCTGATGAATAAACTTCTTTTTTTTTGTTTTCAGGTACATATGTTACATGCATAGAAATGTTTGCTTAATATTAAATTCATTCTATTTCAAAGAGCTGTTCGGTGTGACAAATACATGATGTTCAGTATTAATTCCATAACGGTAGTAAACATTTTTCTCAGTAACTTTGTGCTATATTTTTTGTTGGTTTATAATTATAAGATTTTATTTGGAAAGCATCCATGTATAGTTAATTAATATTATAATTGATTATTGTTTGAGATTTTAAGAATATGTTTATTTGTGTTTCAGATGCACGAGTTATCATATAAGTACTGTACTTATTTTAAAATTATGCCACTTTCAAGCTGATTAATGTATCCTCTTCAGTATAATTTAAATAGCGGTAATGTACAGTTTTGTTAGCATCGTCATATTAACTAACAGGTTTTACTTATTATACGATTATTAGATTTTATTGGATTTTAGGCACATAGATAATAATAAAATCATAAATTTTTGTTTAAGACTATTAAATTACTTTTAAAATTATTATTTTTTTTTTTTGTTTCAGATGTAATTGTTATCATTTAACACCCTACTCATTTTAAAAATGGATGCTTTCAAGACTGCTTGGCAGTGAGTAAAATACGAGGGACGATCAGAGAGTAAGTTACACCCGGTCTATGAAACAAACATATATTTATAAGACAAACCTACATGTTTTTATATATTTTTTGACTGCCTGTTTTTTTGTGTCTCCATTTATGTGTTTCTCTTTCAGTTTAAATAGTGTAATGTAGCACCCAGCTCTCATCCTCTATGCGGACTTCTTTGAAAACATGTGGACCAATCGTTGAATAATATTGATGAAAATAAAAGAACTGATGCAAGAGTTGACGTTTGTGGTTGTCGGTCAACAGATGTGGTACAATTTATGCACACATGTTGGGGTAACCAAGCTGATCGTGAATGAAATCGCATACTTTCACAAACGTTATCTTCACTTGCAATTTCTCCAATTTTACTGCGCCGGTTACTCATTATCATTTCATTCACGGTTTCCGATAAACCCATCGTGTTTTCAGTTAAGTGATCCCAAAAAAAGTGAGCTTTGGGATGAAAGTTGACACCGTGTAAGTCGTGGGGTTTCATCCTATGGCTATTTTGTTCTCTCCACCCACACGCATCAGTGGGGAATCAGGGCTTACTGATGGTGACAATGGTGACCCTTGACATATGATGAACCTGTCAGGAGTGCGGGAAGGACATGTGCTAAGCGAGTCTGGATCTGATAGGCTGTCCCCGGAAAGGTTAACCCTTCAACAGATTAACACGCCGGCAATGTGGAAAAGGAGGTCGGCATGTTTTCAATATAGCGGGGGGGATCTGGACGGATAAGCTCCTTAGATAGGAGCAAGAAAGGGTGGGCAAAGACTTTATTCATAGCACTTCAAGGTGATAGTGTTATCCTAAAACAAGAAGAAGTACTCTACTTATTTTATAATTATGCTACTTTCAAGATTTCTGAATTGATTAATATATCATGTTCAGTATAATTTACTTAGTGGTAATGTACAGTTTTGTTAGCATCGTCATATTTTCTAACAGTTTTTACTTATTATATGATTATTAGAATTTATGGATAATAAGCCCATAAATTAATAATAAAATTATAAATTTTTGTTTAAGACTATTAAAATACTTTTAAAATTATTTTTTTTTTTTTGTTTCAGATGTTAGTGTTATCATTAAAACTCTCTACTTATTTTAAAAATTGATGCTTTCAAGACTGCTTGACAATCAGTAAAATACGAGGGATGATCAGAAAGTAAGTTAAACCCGTTCTATGAAACAAACATATATTCATAAGACAATTCCGTTTTGCTGAACAAAAACCTATATATTTTTTGACAAAATCACCAACATTTTTCATACATTGTGACAAGTTTTTAATTTCAATCTCATCAAAATTTAATATAAATTTCTTCAACCATTTAAGGATTGCTAAACCCTGCCCTTGGTTTAGCTTGAGAGGACAAAACAGTTGGTGGTCGACGGTGCAAAGTCAGGGCTGTAAGGCGGATGAGACCACACTTCCCACTACAATTTTTGCCGTAATTTTGTTGTCATATGTGGTGAATTACGAGCAGCATTGTTGTGAAGAAAAATAAGCTCATCCCTTAATCTTCCGTGATTTTGAATTTTAATGAATTTGCAAAATTTTTTTAAATCCTCTGCAAGATTTGGCATTGACTGTTGTTACTCAGGACATAAATTAAACTACAAACAACTCGCTCAGAATCTAAAATGTCTGTCAGCATAAAATCTTTGAACATGTGGGGATGTTTTCAAATTTTATGGCTGCCTGTATTTTTCTGTCTCCATTTATGTGTTGCTCATTCAGTTTAAATAGTGTAATGAAGCACCCAGCCATCATCCCCTATGTTGATTTCTTTCAATACCTATGGACCAGTCGTGGAATAATGTTGAAGAAAAAAAAGAGCTGACGCAAATCGTTGATGTTTGTGGTTGTTGGTCAACAGATGTGGCACCATTTGTGCACACATTTTGGGGAAACCAAACTGATCGTGAATGATATCGCATACACAATACTTTCGCTGATGTTATGTTCACTTGCAATTTCTCCAATTTTAGTGCGCCGGTTACTCATGATCATTTCATTCATGGTTTCCGATTTACCCATCGTGTTGTCAGTTTAGTGACGCCCAAACAGTTAAATTGGGATGAAACTTAGCACCATGTAAGTCGATTATAAAATAATTATTGTTTTTATTTTTATGTTATTAGCCAGTAATTGTCACTAAAGTTGTCAATGAAAGACTAAATGTAAAAGATGTAGGAAAGTCAGGGTTCTGTAATCGCACAAGTATTTGGTAAGGGTGGTCCTAGCACATCCCTGAATGGTCTATATTTTGGAAAACAGGAAAATATTAACATAAAAAATGTTTGCTACTATTTTGAATAGTAACTCGATGCTTCTATAGTGTGTCTATGCAAACCATAGAAATTGAATAGTTTTTTCTCTGATCAGACCTGGGCTCCATTAATTGTATTTGAGCAGTTGTGTTGTTTAGAATTAAACTGTACCCCTTAGAGAACTTACATGTTTATAGTTGTTATTGGTAATCGTAGTAGTAAACATCCCATCTATCAATGGACTGCGAGAGCTGCACGGTGTTGCAACCTCGCCCAAGTCTTGAAATTCTTCCGAAACAAAGGGTCAATTGTTGTAAAATGAAGATAAGTGTAAATTTAACCAAGATATGGGACATGCAGTTGTACAACCTCATGCGGGGTCGATTTTAGGATAGCGATAGTAGTAAGCACAATGAATAAGATCTTTGTCAATGTGATTTGTATTGGTGAAAATTAACCTGGCAATATGCTTGCAAAGCGTGTGGCAATTGTTGTAAGGCAAACTGATAATTTTTTACCTGTTTTTATTTCCTCCATTAAATGTAATAGAAATTATTAATAATTAATAATAAATAATAATAGTAAATTAATAAAAATTATCAGCTTGCATTACGGTGTGCAAGTGTACTTCTGGGTTAATTGTCTGCAATAACTTGATTGTTTGTCAATGGAGTTTTATGAATGAGGTGTCATTTTGTTCAAAATGAAATGCTTAATAATTTTATAATAAGAAAAAATTTGATTTATAAATAATTACAAAGATATTGAAGATTAAAAAGTAAGATGGCTGCCATTTTGAAATTTTTGAAGGTGACGTCAAATTTTTTTTTATTTTTTAGAGTAAAGAGTCTTAGATTTGCCAAATTTAATTGAAGTAGGTTTATCCATTCCTGAGAAATAATTTCTTTGTTGAAAATCAAAAAAATGGTTACCCGATTGGATAGGCAATTTATATGACCTATCAGAAATACTGTTGAAACTTTCATTGGTAGTAAGAATAATGGAATGTGATCCTAATGCTACAGTTGATATGGTTGCTAACTTGATAATTGCTTCAGAATTGCATTTATATAACAGGTGAATTAACATTTGTGTTGTTAATGAAATTGGTTTTTAATTTTAAACTAAACTAGAGGTAAACTTATTGAAATGAATAAACAATATGCGTATATTACCAGTATAGCCTGTCTATTACCCTGGTACCTATGTTTTATGGCATAACCCACTATCCTATCATATGGTTTTTTCAGGCAGTATTATAGAAATACCCAAGAAAACTAATTTATTATTTTCCAGTAAGTTTCATCTTCAGGAGATTTTAAATCTATTCCAGTAGATCCAGTTGTCACTTCAAAAGTATTATATCATCAGAATAATGTGTTTTGTAGATCAACATAACTATTGTATGCACATATTTTTAATTAAATACTGTAAAAATTAGATCATTGGGACTGCCTTTATAATTTTGTTTTAAGAAGTTGCACATTATAAAATCAGCACTGCCTATGGAATCTTTTGCAATCAATCCAATGACAAAGAAACACTATTAAGGTACTAGTAAACATCCGTATGATAATTAAATGGTATCCTGAATCAGATATCAAAATAACCCAAATAACAATGACCTTTAAAACTCTTGATTGGTACTTTCATTTTCTGTATTCTGAGGTAATAATGATTAATAAATTCCAAAATAATCTACTTTATATCTATGGATCATATTGAATTATAAGTGTATTTCATATATTTGTAAAAATGAACAGTCCTGAATTTATCACCCCAAATCTATAAACAGGAATGGTTTATTTTAAAAAGTAGTAGCGGTAGTGTTGAGTACTGCTTACCTTTTTTAGCTTTATTCTTTTATCACTTGTTGATGTGTTTGGAACCACTCTATTAACAAAACTTACTGTAGTAGTACTGTTAAATTTCTGTTAATCTTTATATAGCATTTAGTCAACTTATATAGCATTTAGTCCTTATATTCGACATCATGCCTTATCTGGCCTTCTTTTTATTTATTTGTAATTAATGGTTATACTTATCTTTTAATTTTATTTATCTATTTCCTGTTTCCAATAAATTGAGGTTCTTGAAAAGGACATCCACTTGTTTGTTGATCTGCTTGTTTATGATCGTTTTATTGTTGTTATTTAATTTAATTTGTAAAATGTTCATTCTTCTTTCTTTAATAAGTTGACAATTAATTTCATTGATTCTTCCATTTTCATTGGAGTATGTCCTTTTATTAAATTCGTTGTATAATTAGAATCTTGTTTTTGATTTTTAAAAGATCTTAAGTGTTTGTTAAAATATAATTTTCATTTTCTTCATGTTTGTCCAATATATGTTGCATTGAACAAGTGATAAAAGAATGAAGATAAGAAAGGTAAGCAGTACACAACATAGAAACTATTGTGAGGTTAGCAAAAAAGATAATAGTAATTATTATCTTAATAACAATTATAGTAGCAATAGGTTTACTTGAAAATAGTATTTGTTATTTTTTGAAAGTAAAATTAAAATATGACGTGTGTGATTTTTTTTTGTACTCAGAATGTATTCTTTTCCAGGTAGAAGCCATGAAACATAATGCCTGGAATCTCCAAAACGTTACAAGCAAGTAGCCACATTGAATCACAATGTATGGACTATTGTGGAGAGCCCACACTAAGGAATAACCATTAAAAAAGATTAACAGCTCTTCTGTTGTTAGGATCAATAAAATTAACAATTGGTATGACCTTAACAAAATAATTTAAAAGCTAAACTATAACTAATAATTTATATGTTAATTAATAATAAACTACAACTAATACTTAAGTTATAATGAACTACAATTATACTTTCCATTCAGTTTTTCCTTAGATGTTTATTAGTTAGTATAATTTTTGACAGTATTTTTAAAAAAAGTAGAAAAGCCAGAAATAAAAATTGACCCTTAAATAGATATCAGAGTCAAAGATAGAGTTATGGATAATAAATATTCTCGTAAGTAATTTTAGGTACACCTGTTTGGAGGTAAGTTATCAAACTGATAAATGAGTACTAAGAATGTAGTAAATTTGTTGGATCTTTTCCTTTACGTGTCGAGGAGTTTTTTTTCAGAAATTATGTAATTTTTATGATCTTAAACTACGATGCTATTAACAAACAAACAAAAAATGGATAATTGTCCTTACTTGTCATTATGGAGGTTAATCTTTCAGGATTTGTTAAAAAAAATCATTATCTTGGTACTGCTGGTTTCACATAAATTCAACAAGATATGACTCAAACAGTTTACTACTGGTGCTGCAGTTAATTTTATTCTGTTGTTTGGCAGACCTCTACATACTTACATACAGGAGTGTGCACTCCTGTTTGTGGGTTAACAAAAATTGTGCTGAGCAATTGACCATTTGATGTTAATATCCATTAAGTTTTGAATGTCACGATTCACACATAACCTTTGTGTTATGATTAATCTCCAGCTCCTCCTGACAAAACTTTACAGGTTAGCTTCTTTGCCTACCAGTAAGAAGAGTTTTTGAGATAACTGTTTGTATTTGTACAATCATCACAGGAACACATCCTTTGATCGTGTGCAGCCATACACAAAATTGTCCCAAGACCATGTTGATAAATGCAAGGTTTGTGTATATACCATGTTTCTGTAAAATCATGCCACCATTGTTTTCATTTGCAATTTGTTCCATGAGACAAATAACACTCATGACAACTATGGAAATAAACATGTGACTGACAATATGTACTTATAAAATTGTTTATAGCCGACATCGATAACTGCATGTTCGAACACACAAAACATCATATGTCATCAAAACATAATGCATGATAAAGAATGTTTATAATATACAATTGGTATATGACTTGTCATGTCTTGTATGTTTTTTTAAAGATTAGTATATTTTATGTTCAAAATAAAACTACAAATAAATCAAAAGAATATAATGAAAAATAATTTCTTTACCTTAACTGAAAAGATCGAACCTTAGGCTAGGATTTAAGCTAGAAGATAGTTACAGAATAAAAAGAAACTAAGAGTAGAATCCAACTTACACAAACTTACAAACTACGAATTCCCCCCCTAAAAAAAATACAGAAACACAAACTCAAATGAATTCGTATTTATTTTTTACTTATTATTATGTTTTACTTAGTACATTAGTATTTTATTAAACAACATTGTTTAATAAAATAAGCAGTAATCAGATTTTCTACTGCTTCACTATTATTCATTTCTTTTCATTAGACTTTATAAAATAGTATCTCGCATGAAAAAGTTTTAATTGAAATGGTTTGTAACAGTAAGTTAGTATTTCTTTAGATCAAACATCTGCTGAATCTTACAGAAAGATAATTCAAATAGTCTGATTACTGTATTTCAGGTAGATATGCTGTACATTAAAATCATGCTACGTACATTCAAGTATTTATTAATAAAAATTTGGGTAGAAAAACTAGAATATTCATATTGTTTCATCATGGTACTATAAACCGTCCTCCTAAAACAGAAATTATCCATGTTTTTTTGTCTTTGTTATGTATCTTTAAGCATTTTTTAGTGACGTTATTTTAAAACAAGAAATCAGCATAACTATTTTCAGTTTTATTTCATGTTCATTTCTTGAAATTTCGTTGTTGATGTTGTAGATAGAGGTTGTAGATGTTGAACCGTACTTTATTGAAAATCCAGCAATAAACCACGTTAAGCATCTAATTAAAAGAGCTATAATTGTTAGTGCAGCACAGTGTAACCAGAATAACCTAAAAAAGGAAAAGGTTTGAAAATTATTCCATCTTTTTTTGTTTATTATTACTATTAATTTCTCCATCAGGAATTCATCATATTTTGATAGTGAATAATAAAAATCTAACTGGCAAGTTTGACTATGTGTAGTTCAGTAGTTTTACATGTATCAAGTTTCAGTATCATATGTATGGAATGAATGATCGATAGAATTTTAAATTCATTCATAGGCTTAGTTGTAGATTTTTGTATAATAAAACTGATGGATAACCTAGAATGGATATGCACACTTTGTGTTAGCATCCGTTACTCATTATTTCATTTAAAAAGAAGAGTATTCTGCAATCTTCTCTTTGTATTTTGTTATGAATTATATAATCTGAGGTAAATATTTTCACATAACAAAGTACACATATCAATAGTATTGTCAATGCTATAATTGTCAAAAAAATCATGATCGCACTAGTGGAAAAGCAAAGAATATAGCTGCACAAATAAATGATTATTATGTTTTATTTATAATAATTTCTTACTAAAGTTTCTCTAGTCCATCTCAAGAATACATTTTAATGTATATAAAACTGTAGTGACTTCAGATTTGAAATTAAAATTTCAAAAGTAAAATTGTTATATTCTGCAACAATTTCTGTTTCTGTAAGTAATGAGCTACTGAATACCTTTTAACATATTCTTTAGCTGGAAAGCCAAAGATTGAGGCAAAGTTTTGAATATTGCAAATTCAAAAAATAAATATATTATATGTATGTATATACTGCAAAATAACCTTTGAACACTTTTCATTCCTTCAGGAATTGTTGACAAATAATCTTTTAACAGATATTGTCTAATTCCATACTTATAAAAATTAATATTTTCTTCCCATTTAAGGTCTTCTAAATTATTGTAAATGGGAAAATTTCTGTCTCTCATCTAATGAGACTTTTGAAATGAGTTTTACAGATGATTGTTAGAAATTAATATTTTCAAACTTAAAGAAGCCAGTGGTAATGCATTGTAATCTTCCTACTAGCCTATGTAAAACTGGCTCGCATATTAAGACTGCTGAGAATAATTAATTTTATGATAAAGGAAATAAGAAATTTTAGAAGGTAAATAAAGGTTAAAAAAATTACAAGTATTAATGAAGAATAAAGAACTAGATCAAACTGTCAAGTGTTGATAAAAAATATATACATAAAATATTGCAAAATTAAAAAAAATTATCTTTTGTATGAATTGCAAAACTAGCCTCTGAAACCTTTTTATTCCTTCTGGAATTGTTGACAAATCATCTTTTATTAGATATTGTCTAATTCCACGTATATAAATATTAATATATTTTTCCCATTTAGGATCTTTTGAATTAAATGGAAAAATTTATTTGTCTGTCTCATCTAATGAGTGCCATAAATCCTGTGTATTTTTATCAGAAAATTCCCATTGCCTTAAAGAGAAATATGAGATTACATCCATAAATTTGTCAATTTTTTCTGAAATTTTTTATAACCTGAAATCAAATAGATAAAAACAAGTTAATCAATTAATTTAGGTATCGGGTTTTTAAATCATATTGTAGCAGAACCAGTATAATAGACCTGGCAATTTCCTGCCGATTAAAAAGAAAGTAGTAGAAAATATAATAATGTGAGGAATCCAGAAAGGGGCTAAAAGAAATCTTTTAGTAAAGCTGACAGGTCCATTTAACAATCGTCCTTTGTAATACTGCCTGCTGACACACCTAAATAGATGTTGTTCTGTGAGAAGAGCTACTGGACCAGGGTAGGAATTTCATGGGAAAATGTGAGGGCGGACAGTCATTCCCATGCTTTAAGTTGGGTCCTGTCCTGCAGGTAAAGAGGATAGGAATATAAATACACCGTGTAAGACCAGTTGACAATCGGTCTGCGAGATAGTAATACGGTAGAGTTCGGTGACAAACAAATTAATTATAAATAATTCCAGTGTGGACAGTACATGAAAACCAGAAATGGTTCAGTGAGTTACTATTAGACTAAGTGAAAGAGATAATGTACTAAATTTCATTTTTAAATTGTCGGGGTAGTTTTATTTCTGAACAGCAAAGGTATTTGTAGTGAAAGAACTTTCTTTATACTTGTTTCACCTATTGTACTATTGTTAATACAAGACTAATTGTTAAAAGTGTTAAGATTAGTTGTCATGCCAATGTCTTTGTCAGTGGGACTGAATTCTGGCTTTTGATATTTAACTACTTGTAAATAAATCCTAACAATTATTTTAAATTCTGTTTTGTGTGTGATCACTGTTTTTTATTATTATTATTATTTTTGACATTTAGTATTATTATTAATATTGTTGTAATTACTATTATTTATTATTTTTTTATTATTATTATTATTATTATTACTGTTGTCACTATTATTGTTATTGATTTGTCTTATTTTATTTATGTTCTTAAATTAATAACTTGTAATTATAGAATCATTTAAAATTTTTAATCTCTCAATATCTTGATCAAGCCGGGAACACGCAACAGTATGTTCATTAGCCCAACGGGCTGGTCTAATGGTTAAATCATTGTCACAGATAAGTTGTTTAATAGTTGATTTTTGAAGTCGAAGGTTCTGAGGTTCTAATCCTTGTAATAGTTTATCTCTTTTATATTGATTTGAATGCTAGACAGTGAATATGGTATACTTTCGTGGTTGGGGTTCAATTAATCACACGAGTCAGGAAAGGTCAGCCAGATTCTGTACAAGACTTCACCTTATTTACATGATGTCGTACATATCACCCTTATTTTAATGGGCCATGAGGGGGGTTGTTTGTTGAAATCCAATAAATTAGAAGTAAAGACCCTGTTTTTTATGTGGAATATACAATAACTTTGTTAAATGGGTAATAAACATAGAAAACTTTTAAACAAAACTTGTAGAGAATTTAATTCTCTACAATTTGAATTTTATTTAGAAACAGTACACTAGATCAAGTTTACTAGTGCATTATACATTCCAATTTGTAATAAATGTTCAAAAATGAGCCCACCATTTTCAACACATTTTTTGGCATGCTTCTTTCTATACTGTTTTTGTTGCTCTTTTTGTTTGTTTCGCATGTTTCTGTGTTTTATTTGGCCACATATAAATATTATCCTACAATAGACGCGCGGCTGGAGAGTATAGATGTGCCCCCTAAGAGCCGTGCAGCTAATTGGTATGGCCGGCTACAATGTAAGATTTCATTTATTAACTAGGTACCCTACTGAAAAATATTGTAAATATAGCAAAAATATGCATCATCAATAGATTTTAAGGAAAATATGCAATAACCGGTGAGAATGGGCTTAATATGCAAGTGCATATAATCCGGACTCCAATTATCAGCAATAAATAAGGATTATTCTGAGAAATCTCTTAGATTCAGTTTATTGATTACTGATTTCCAACAAATATCTTGTTTTTTTAGGGGTGGGAGATTGATGATTATTTTATAGATTTATTGTGATTAAATCATCAACCTGGTTTGGGTGCTTGTGTGGGGGAATATGAGGCAGAGGTTTTGTAGGACGTGAAAAATTGAGCTACTTGACTGGAATTCAAACATGGGACCTTCCAGATGGAATTTTTTTTTTTTTTTTAAAAGAAAGACACTATCACTCCATCATGAAGGTTGGTAATTAATTACATTTTATTCAATTTGTAACTTATTGAAATTTAATCTTTTCGAAATGTTGTTTCGTATAGTTTTTTTAATAATTAGCTGGATGCATTGTAATTTTTATTTTGAAATCAGTATCCTAGTAACCAAACAACTGATTCTCATTTTATTTAAATAATTTTAATTCATTTAAACATGTTTTCCTTATACTTACGGATAGTTAAAAAATGCATACCATAATTGGTGAAAATTAATATTAGTGAATTAACTATATAAATTTAAAAAATATTCTTGTGTTAATACAGATTAAAATGGAAATAATGTACACTCTGAGGACAAATTGAACTTCTACAAGAATGGTAAAAATTTACAAAATCAGAAATGCAATTAAAAAGAAAAAAGGATGAACAGTAAAAAAATGTCAAAAATAAAAGAGAAATTTTCAGAACTACAATTACAATTAATATCCATAAGGAAAATTTCAGTATTATATCTTATTGAAGAGAAACTGGACAGATTAAAAATAATATCTATTTATCTGTCCAGTTTCTCTTATAGTATATTAATAAGAATACAGAATAATAATATATTGTACTCTTAATTTTACTCAAAAACGTACAACATATAGTAAGTTTTATATTTTTTTCTGTATTTTACAAGATCTTTTCATCCATCCTTTGATATTAATGTAAGTAAAGATAATCATCTCATCTCATTTATTTTTTTATAACTGTATAACTTGGTAGAGTAAACTATTAAAACTGAAAAATTTTTACATCAGTTTATAATGTGCAATCAGATAGTGTACAGCCTATTAAAAGATGAATCACACAGTTCTTTTCAATTTCCAAACCAATTTTGCAATGATAGAATGTAATATTTATAATATCCTTATTTTGATAATTCTGGTTATTAAATGTGATTTTTTTTTCATCAAAAGAAATATTAAGATTTGTTTGAAAAAAATAATTACTATATACATACAAAATAAAAATTTTATATATATAACATGTCAGTAATAGATAATATATGATGCTAGATAATAATGATGGAGAGATCTTTTGAATGGTTGTATTGCTTAACGTTTTGATTAAAAATATAAGATATTTGTTAAACAATATTTTTATTATAAAAGCTACTTATATATATGTATACATTATATATATAAGTATGAAAAACTGAATAAGGTTACCAAATACTAATAAATTACTGTTATAACACTTTTCCCAATTAAAGGAACAAATACACAATACAATGGGAACAAAACAAACCAACAAATACAATGTTTTTTTTTTTTTTTTTTTTATGTAAGCCAATAAGTACTTATCTAAGTACTAAATATTGTATTATTGAATTTATAAACTATGCATGAAAATGAAAAAAAATTATAAAAAAATAATGTAAATATATTGTCTAAATTTTTATTTTAGTGAACTGAATTGAATTAAAATGTTACAGAATATTTTGATTCAAATAAATAACCTTTATACTGATCAGAATATAAAATAAATTGTATAGATCAAAACATACTTGTATTTAAAGACCATATTAATTAATTAAATTTAACACGTGAAATTTTGTATTAAAAGAAGTATTTTTTTTAAAGTAAAAAAAATTAGGATAAATAATTAAAAAAGTTAAAAATCATCCGTGCATTAATATAAGGTCCTTAATAATAAAATCACTCAACTTTAGAAAATTTGGATGTTCAAAAATTCAATGAAAAATTAAAAATGGTCTAAAATAACTGACTTGATAATTTAGTTTGTGGAGTTTTTTTCAGATGTATTTCCAATCTAAATATTCTGTTTGCAAAAAAATCAGTAAAATAATATATTTCAGTAATTTGGCTAATAAAAACTTGCAAAACTAAAACTATAATTTATAATTATTAAGATTTATTATTGCATATTTGTAATTCAAACAAAAGCATTAATTTTGTTAATACAATTTACAGTGTTGTAGAATAACACTATATTATCTAAACTGTTGCATACAATATTATGTTATTACATTTGCATGTAGTTTTGTTTTATACACAGGATACACAATAGCTTATACACACACACACACACACACACACACACACTTTTTTTTACTAAATTGCATCTTTGTAAATAGTAATATATATGAAACTTACATCTGGATATTAATTTTATGTTGCAGATGCAAAACAGAAAAAAAGAAGAAAATGGAATGAGTGAATAGAAAACATAGAATACAAATACAAGAAACATAACATACATCTGGATTATACAGAAACATAGAATACAAGAGATGCTTATGACAGTGAATAGTGGGGTTAGATATTTTCAAGAGGTTGTTATAATCAATAAAAGATCTTTGTTAGTAGAGAGTATAGGGTATAGGGTATGAGGTATAGGATTAGTAGAGAGTATAGGGTATAGGATTAGTAGAGGGTAATATGGTATAAGGTATAGAATTAGTAGAGGGTAATAGGTATGGGGTATAGGGTATAGGATTAGTAGATGCAATTGTTTACGTCAAAATTATAGTTAAGCGATTTCATAACCAATAAAGTTAATGGTTATGTAATTGCTACCTATGCTACCTAGCTTAACCACACGTTAAGGCTATCCATCCAGTCTGACTGGAAAAAAACAGCCTAATGGACGGTTCCTATGACCTTAGGAACAGTAGTACAGCTGCCAGCCCTGTCTGGAGGGAAAAAAAAACAGCCGGTTGCACTGTTCCTATAAGTGTGTTTGTAACCTCGGGAGGTTGTACAACCGACTTGGGTGATTAGGGGTAACAGGTTAGGCAAAAATTAAATCGGGTGTAAAATGTAATTATGGTTAGGGTTTCCCTTGTTGTTGATTGTGAATCTCCTGATATGTACGTGGAGACCTTTGAGTCTTTGTGAGTGGCATAGGTTAAAGTAGGGTAGGAAAATTTTGGCTTACTGTTCACAAAATAGCGCGTCTTTTTCAGAATAGGTATTTTACATTTTAAGGTGAAACACAGATGAAGAAACTATTTTTAATGACAAAAAATTTTGTAATTTTTAATTACATTATTTTTTCATGACAAAATATAATGTAAGCGCTTTCTTGTCTTAGTTTACAGATTTTATTTCTAAGATATTTAACACATTATCTAAAAATGTTATTCTCTTTATACAGGTATCTAGTTTTTATGTTCATAAATACAAATAAGAAATTTAATTTTAAATGAAAACAATTATTCTGTTGAAATATTTATCATAGTACTGATATGATAAAATTATTCTATTTATCTGTCCAGATATTTTCTCAGTTTTCAATAAGATATGAGTTAATAAATGGCATATTTGATTTTTTGTTTCTTTTGATACTGATAAATGCGGTGGAATTGCGTTGTTCCCTGGATCATTTATCAATAAATTCCTTAATGGAAAAAATTGTTATCTTCAGTCCACAGACAGACTTAGAATTTTTAAAATTTCTTTCAACTGTTTGTCTTCTGCCTGTAAATTTGAAAATATGTGAAAACCAGTGAATGATCTGAAGATGTGGATGTTTCTACCGATAGTACATTATCACTATATAGGTAAGACAAATTCTTAGTTTTATTCTTTTTAATTCAGTTAGGCTTAATTTAATACATTACAATATAAGAAATTATGGTACATCTAGCGGCAATATCAATATTATCAAGAAATTTACAGAACTATTTTTTAACATGACTGTAGGGAATAATCTATCCTAAAAATGGAACACATGCCACAATAGCAAAAAGATGAGAATTTTCTCATATAAATTAAATACTTATAGTATATGTTTACAACATTACATGTGATTTTTCACACTAAAATTTACAAGTGTTTTCCTCTCCCTTGATGTATAAGTTATAATTCATTCATGAAGACACTTTTCACTTTCATTCTTTTACAAAATTGAACATTCAGTGAAATCATAGTATTCTACAAGGACCTACACTAAATTTCAGAATTATCATTTGCAAGTAACCTCATGAAAACTGGAAATAATAAAATGACATGTAAATTTTACACCTGCAGATAAAGTGAATTAAATGATATAAATTTAAAATAAATAATATATTAGTTCAAGAAACAGAACACAAATCACATTTAAAATTCTGGGTACTCAAATTCCATAGTGGATGGGTTTTCTAACAAAGTTTTATAACAATTGCCACTAACAATGATGTGTAGTACTGAGGTTCCAAACATTATTCAGGAAGCAAATCTGTGATATAACTACCATTTTATAAAAATAAGCTGATAAAAATTACCAAGTAAAGAACTGGCGATTTTGACAGAACTTTGTGGCCGGTGAAAAAAATGTAAAGCGTTTATCATTAATTAAGAGTGGTAAAAATCATACTGTCACCACTTCACATAAAACTTGGACTCATGAAACATTTCATAAAATAACTAGACAAAGATGGACAAGGATTTAATCATTTAAAGATAATTTTTCCTGAATTGAGGGGTATATTGGAGGGTATATTTATTGGTCTGCAAATCAAGAAACTCTACTTAAGAACAACTAGCTGCATGGAAGAAGTTGTTGATGGTTTTTAGGCAACAAAAAGAGATTAAAACTGTTAGAAAACAGTTAAACAATTAATTTCATACATTCCCACCTAGACTTTTTCCCTGAAAATTAGCGCTCTTTCAGCGATGAGCAAGGAGATCGTTCCCTCAGGATATTCTGACCGTGTAGTATCGGCACAACGGAAGATGGGATCCTGGAATTATGAGTGACTAATGTTGGGTTTTGTTTAGAGAAACTGATCGGACATTGTACAAGCGAAAATGTTTGTCAACATATTTTAAAAATAAAAGGCAATACAATTCCAGTGAACATTTTAAAAACTGTTTTCTTAAACATATTTCCAATGATTTAAATTTTTAGAAACTGTTATTTTAAAATTAATGTTATTACTGTTAAAATTACTGTTATTTTAACATCAGGTAAAGATTTTTGAAAAGTATATGTTTGGAGCGTAGCTTTATATGGAAGTGAAACTTGGACGATCGAGTAACTGAGAAGTAAAGATTAGAAGCTGCGATTTGAAATGCGTTGTTAGAGGAGAATGTCAAAAATCAGACGTGTGGATAAAGTGACAAATGAAGAGGTGTTGTGACAAATCGATGAAGAAAGAAGCATTTGGAAAAATATAGTTAAAAGAAGAGACAGACTTATAGGCCACATATTAAGACATCCTGGGATAGTCACTTTAATATTGGAGGGACAGGTAGAAGGAAAGCATTGTGCAGGCAGGCAACATTTGGAATATGTAAAATAAATTGTTAGGGATGTAGTATGTATACCGAAATGAAACGAACCAGCACTAGATTAAATCAAATTTAATTTGATTTAATCAAATTTTAATATTTTCTTAAATATTGATTTCACAGTGATTTTGCATTTATTATTAGTAAATAAATCTTATGCATCTAAAATCTGAGATGTGAGGTGTGAATTTTTTTAATTCAGCACCCCAAAATTAGTTAAGATCATCATGTACGACTCCAGATAACACGGAAGTGTTTTTTTTTATTTGTTAGTTATTGATTGGTGAATCATTACACTGTACAGTGTAATCAGATGTTACATTAATATTATAATTTTCCGAGCTCTGTGATGGAATGGTAGCATCTCGGCCTTTCGTAATAGCAGCAGTAATCCGTGGTCTTAAACGTTGTACATCCCTGATTTTTTCACTGAAGATAACGTTGTCAACGTATCCCCGTAGAACAATACATGAACGTTAAACAATACATATATATATATATATATATATACCATTAAAAAGATCTCTCCATCATATTATCTAGCATCATATATTATCTATTACTGACATGTTATATATATATATATATATATATATATATATATATATATATAATTTTAATTTTGTATGTATATAATAATTTTTTTTTCAAACAAATATTATTTATTTTGATGAAAAAAAATCGCATCTAATAACCAGAAATTATCAAAATTAAGATATGATAAATATTACATTCTATCATTGCAAAATTGGTTTGGAAATTGAAAAGAACTGTGCGATTCATCTTTTAATAGGCTATACACTATCTGATTGCACATTATAATCTGATGTAAAAATTTTTCAGTTTTAATAGTTTACTCTACCAAGTTATACAGTTATAAAAAAATAAATGAGATGAGATGATTATCTTTACTTACATTAATATCAAAGGATGGATGAAAAGATCTTGTAAAATACAGAAAAAATATAAAACTTACCATATGTTGTACGTTTTTGAGTAAAATTAAGAGTACAATATATTATTATTCTGTATTCTTATTAATATACTATAAGAGAAACTGGACAGATAAATAGATATTATTTTTAATCTGTCCAGTTTCTCTTCAATAAGATATAATACTGAAATTTTCCTTATGGATATTAATTGTAATTGTAGTTCTGAAAATTTCTCTTTTATTCTTGACATTTTTTTTACTGTTCATCCTTTTTTCTTTTTAATTGCATTTCTGATTTTGTAAATTTTTACCATTCTTGTAGAAGTTCAATTTGTTCTCAGAGTGTACATTATTTCCATTTTAATCTGTATTAACACAAGAATATTTTTTAAATTTATATAGTCAATTCACTAATATTAATTTTCACCAATTATGGTATGCATTTTTTAACTATCCGTAAGTAAATGGAAAACATGTTTAAATGAATTAAAATTATTTAAATAAAATGAGAATCAGTTGTTTGGTTACTAGGATACCGATTTCAAAATAAAAATTACAATGCATCCAGCTAATTATTAAAAAAACTATGCCAAACAACATTTCGAAAAGATTAAATTTCAATAAGTTACAAATTGAATAAAATGTAATTAGTTACCAACCTTCATGATGGAGTGATAGTGTCTTTCTTTTTAAAAAAAAAAAAATTTTCCATCTGGAAGGTTCCATGTTTGAATTCCAGTCACGTAGCTAATTTTTTCACGTCCTACAAAACCTCTGCCTCATATTCCCCCACACAAGCTCCCAAACCAGGTTGATGATTTAATCACAATAAATCTATAAAATAATCATCAATCTCCCACCCCTAAAAAAACAAGATATTTGTTGGAAATCAGTAATCAATAAACCGAATCTAAGAGATTTCTCAGAATAATCCGTATTTATTGTTGATAATTGGAGACCGGATTATATGCATTTGCATATTAAGCCCATTCTCACCGGTTGTAGCATATTTCCTTAAAATCTATCGATGATGCATATTTTCGCTATATTTACAATATTTTTCAGTAGGGTACCTAGTTAATAAATTAAATCTTACGTTGTAGCCGGCCATACCAATTAGCTGCACGGCTCTTAGGGGCACATCTATACTCTCCAGCCGCGCGTCTATGGTTTTGGTAGTATAATATTATTATGTGGCCAAATAAAACACAGAATCACGCGAAACAAAGACGGACGACACCATTCTGTGTCGCGCACGCCTACTGCAGCACTCCTACCACTAGGCAATTAAATTACGCAAGTTATTGTTGACGCGATTATCGCTTTAGATAAGTTTTTTATTTATTTCAGTAAAGTTTAATATGTACCATGCCTCTTCGTAGATAGTTGACAGCCTGGTGCATTTACATACGATGGAAATTTTTAATATTGTCGAGTTGGGGAGAAAAATATTTCGCATACAAAAAAGTTTCAAATAGACCAGCGCGTGAAGACAAGTCTTCATATCTCAGGATTGCAAAAGAAAGGTCCACGAGAACAACTTATAACAGCGACAAGTAGCAGTGATTTCACTTCAAAAGGTAAACAAAAAAACTATTTTAGGGTAGATTTACGTAAAGCATTGGTTAAAAGTAATATTCCTCTTCACGAACTTACAAATTGTACCTTCAAAGATTTCCTGCAAAAATATTGCTTGAATCAAAATATACCAGTCATCATTCAGATGAGAGAAACGACTTAAAAAAAGTAAAAAGTAAAAAAAATTGCATTTTTAAATAACAAACTTATTACTTATTCAATTATGCATTTTTTACCCAAGATAATATTTATACGCATATGTACTTATTTAATTTCTATAAACTAATTGTATAATTGCAAACTTGTACATTGCGAATAATAAATATTATTTTAAGTCGACGTTCGATGTCCTTCTCCCAAGTTCTCTGTCACTCTCATTGCCAATTACACATCACTTCTTCTTTGATGTCGGTCGGGATTCAATCATAGTGCAGTATTTTGGTCACGCGAGGCTTGTCATCTTGAAGTTTCCTAATGAAAAAATCAATAAATTGTCTCAAAATAATACTGTTACTAGTTCTAGTACGTAAGTAGACCATAAAAATTGAAGTCGATTATATAAAATTTGTATTTTAAATAATGAATTAAGTAATTGATAAAAAGGAGAAGAGTAAAATTTCCATTGTAAAAAAATCTGTATTTTAAATTATGACTTATTAAAGTTATTGAATAAAAGGAGGTTTTGAATTGTAAAAAAATCACTATTTTAAATGACTATGTAAAGGGGAAGAGTTGGCAATTAGTTCTAAAAATTAAATATCTACTTTAAATTAAATTTATTCATTAAAAGAATAGTTGGTTTTCTATTTTAAAAATAAAATGTCTATTTTTAATAATTAATATTAAAAGGAGAAGAGTTGACCAATTTTAAAAATAAAATCGCTAATTTAAATGAAAGCTATTAAAAGAACAAGAGTTAGTTTCAATAGTTAAAATAAAATCTCAATTTTAAATAATGACTAATGGCAATTTAAAAAAAATGGCGTATAAGGGTAACAACCGACACTTATTACTTTGGTCAAGGGCCATTTGAAAAAAAAAACCCTTTCAACACATCGGAAGGCGGAAGTATATTTCATCGGTGCTAAGCAGGTGATAAGAAAGATTTCTGCCTTAAAATTAAGAAAAATTTCAAATTTTCAATACCACAATGGTTGCATGTGAATAAAAGTTTCACATGTTTAGCATACGACAAGCTAATCTTCTAACAATTTCAAAAATATTTTGAACATCCTTGCCGTAAGGGTTGGTCATATCAAAAATTGTTTCAGATAAAGTTTTAGGTAATATTTAAAGGGCCAACGACCACTTTAAACCGATTTGATACTGTGCCTACTAAGGGAGGTATGATATTTTTTGTCTTCAAAATCCCATTTTTTACACCTTCTGGGACAATGGTTGGTGATACCAAAAAAGTTTACTTCGATAAGTTTTAGGCCCTTATCGAAAGAATAGTAGGAACTTTAAACAAATTTGATATTTTATTTAATAAGAAAGTTATAGCGATATTTTGTTTTTTTTTTAAAAAGGCTCCCTTTTCCATTCCCATGGTTCGATTTTGTCCGTTAACGAACTCGACCGAGATTTTCTGACGAGTTATTTTTAAGGAACAATCTGAAAGTGACTGGCGCAACATTAAGGCAGTTATTGTGTCCACAAGAAAGTAAAAAAAAAATATATATATATATATATATATATGTGTGTGTGTGTACGTTTGAGTTGACGGTGGCTTTGTAGTCTGGGGGATGTGAAACGCGAAGATATGTCGAAATTTTTCGGAAGTCGAATCATGGTACCCAATACAATAGGTAGCTTTCTTATGAATCTACCTAAAATATTAGATAGTCCAAAAATATAATGAAATAAACTATTTTGTAATTTGGTGGGGTTTTACCCATCTATAACCCCTTAAAATTGGGTAATTCAATCCGTTTGAAAAATATATATTTTTCGTAAAAATAAAAACAATAATTTATTTTTAATTATTAAAGATCTTTTACTGATTTTGAATAAAAATCCATTTAAAACCATGACCTCGTTTATATTAAACATCGGACCTTTAATTATTAAATATCACATCTTTATTTTCAAGTCGTTTAAATATAAAGTGATGCGTTGATATTAAAGTGTAAGCTGCCCTACCCTATTGGTATTGTATTATAATATAATATATTACTAATTTAAACTTATTTTTCATATTATAATTTATTATACACGTGTATTATTATTTCTTTTTTTTATAAATCTTGTTTTTATAAGATAGGCATTTTCAATAATTACGTTCTATTAAATGAAATGTTTTATCTCTTTAATTTTTAAATAGCAAATGTAATAATATTTTTTATTACTTTAAACCGGAACACTTGTTTATAGTTCTATTTTGTTTTATATCGACATTAAAATATAAGCGGCGAATAATATACATGTAACCTTTTACTTCGGGGTACTATCTTTTTTTTACATTTAGCCTCCAGAACTACAGAACTGATTACTTCAGAGGATAAATGACGATGATATGAATGAATGTAAATGAAGTGTAGTCTTGTGCAGTCTCAGGTCTACCATTCCTGTGATGTGTGGTTAATTGAATCCCAACCACCAAAGAAAAATGGTATCCACTACCTAGTATTAAAATCCGTAAAAAAATTATTCTTGCCTTTGCTAGAACTTGAACCTTAGAACTCTCGACTTTGAAATCAGCTGATTTGCGATGACGAGTTAACCACTAGACCAACACGTTGGGTTTACTAATTAAGCCTACTACACTTCAAGATCTGCGAAATCGAATTGTTGCAGCAGTGAATTCAGTAACCAGGGACAATTTCATAAAAATAATTTGGGGCCAATTAAAATTCTTACAAGGGAAAGGTACATCCGGCATCATTTCCTTTTTTTTTAAAATGAAACTTACATAAAATTTTATTTCACTAATAACTTCTGATTTTTTTTCGTATATTTCTTTTATTGAATTAATATTTATTGTTAAACGTTTTTTTACAATCAGAGGTTAATAATTATTAATAAATCAATATAATTGAATTAAAAAAAAGTTGAAAAAAAATTCACCGGTGCTAAGGAGTGGATAAAAAAACGTTTCGCCTTAAAGTTAAGAATAACATTAAATTTACTCAATACGACAATAGTTGCATGTGAAAAAAGTTTCAGATGTTTAGAATATGACAAGCCCCATCTTACAATCCAGCAAAATTTTGGTCATCCCTTGCCGTAAGGGTTGGTCATATCAAAAATTGTTTCTAACATAAGGTCGATTTTGTGCCTATTAAGGGAAATATGATTTTTTTTTTGTCTTCGAAACCTCATTTTTTCCACCCCTGGGCCAAATAGACAAACTGGATTCATTTTCTATATTTAGCTGAGATCTATATTTTGTCTTCAAAGCAAACTTACTTACAAAGCTAACTTAGAACTCTCGACTTTGAAATCAGCTGATTTGCGATGACGAGTTAACCACTAGACCAACACGTTGGGTTTACTAATTAAGCCTACTACACTTCAAGATCTGCGAAATCGAATTGTTGCAGCAGTGAATTCAGTAACCAGGGACAATTTCATAAAAATAATTTGGGGCCAATTAAAATTGTTACAAGGGAAAGGTACATCCGGCATCATTTCCTTTTTTTTTAAAATGAAACTTACATAAAATTTTATTTCACTAATAACTTCTGATTTTTTTTCGTATATTTCTTTTATTGAATTAATATTTATTGTTAAACGTTTTTTTACAATCAGAGGTTAATAATTATTAATAAATCAATATAATTGAATTAAAAAAAGTTGAAAAAAAATTCACCGGTGCTAAGGAGGGGATAAAAAAACGTTTCGCCTTAAAGTTAAGAATAACATTAAATTTACTCAATACGACAATAGTTGCATGTGAAAAAAGTTTCAGATGTTTAGAATATGACAAGCCCCATCTTACAATCCAGCAAAATTTTGGTCATCCCTTGCCGTAAGGGTTGGTCATATCAAAAATTGTTTCTAACATAAGGTCGATTTTGTGCCTATTAAGGGAAATATGATTTTTTTTTTGTCTTCGAAACCTCATTTTTTCCACCCCTGGGCCAAATAGACAAACTGGATTCATTTTCTATATTTAGCTGAGATCTATATTTTGTCTTCAAAGCAAACTTACTTACAAAGCTAACTTAGAACTCTCGACTTTGAAATCAGCTGATTTGCGATGACGAGTTAACCACTAGACCAACACGTTGGGTTTACTAATTAAGCCTACTACACTTCAAGATCTGCGAAATCGAATTGTTGCAGCAGTGAATTCAGTAACCAGGGACAATTTCATAAAAATAATTTGGGGCCAATTAAAATTCTTACAAGGGAAAGGTACATCCGGCATCATTTCCTTTTTTTTTAAAATGAAACTTACATAAAATTTTATTTCACTAATAACTTCTGATTTTTTTTCGTATATTTCTTTTATTGAATTAATATTTATTGTTAAACGTTTTTTTACAATCAGAGGTTAATAATTATTAATAAATCAATATAATTGAATTAAAAAAAGTTGAAAAAAAATTCACCGGTGCTAAGGAGGGGATAAAAAAACGTTTCGCCTTAAAGTTAAGAATAACATTAAATTTACTCAATACGACAATAGTTGCATGTGAAAAAAGTTTCAGATGTTTAGAATATGACAAGCCCCATCTTACAATCCAGCAAAATTTTGGTCATCCCTTGCCGTAAGGGTTGGTCATATCAAAAATTGTTTCTAACATAAGGTCGATTTTGTGCCTATTAAGGGAAATATGATTTTTTTTTTGTCTTCGAAACCTCATTTTTTCCACCCCTGGGCCAAATAGACAAACTGGATTCATTTTCTATATTTAGCTGAGATCTATATTTTGTCTTCAAAGCAGCCACCAAAGAAAATTTGGTTTTGCAAAGGTAGGAAGTTGAAAATGGTAATAGTATACAAAATCTCTTGTTTTCATAGGAGAAAACTCCCACCCTTGCCCAAAATTCAAAGAGTGATTTATTACTAGCTGTCTTTTGATTTCGCTACTTGCTGTGAAGTCTATGAAGATTTCTTCTTTGACAGTTGAGAGCCTTTCAGGAGTATTTTGAAATTGATCCCTAACCCGCTTGTAACTTGCTACCAAGTTGTCATCATCAAGAAAATACTTTTTAATATTCTTTGCCGGCATGGCTAAATGATTTTCAACGGTTACAAGAACAACTTTCACATGTTCTTCAGCCTTGTATGTTTTAACACATTCATCCGCATTTGCAGACATTTCTAGGATTCTTTGTTATGCGGTCATATTTGCATGATTTCACAGTTCAGTTAATCTATTATTGCTGCATAATATTCCCTTTTGATGGTTTTTCCCTCAAGGTAAATTGATTAATGTCATCCTCCATTTTGTAGTGGGAGGTTGCATCTCAGCCTTTCATCTAGAACATCCTGGGCTTGGATCCTGTAATGAACGGTCTTTTTCATATTATACCATTCCATATCCCCAAGCATAAGTTGTATGGTGGTAGTGGCGACAGTCGGCACTAACTAAACTAATGTAATTTCACAACTAACATAGAACAAACTTCGCTTGCAAATTAAAAATTTAATTGCATAATGACCCAGATATAGAAGAAGTATTCTGATAGTGTTTGTTAAAAAGTGGTCCAATAGTTCTGGAAATATAAGGTAATTTAGAGGCCAACACCAAATAGACACGCGTTCATATGAACATTAACATAGGAAAATTTCCATCCAGTTTTTTGCTTCTTTGGATTCCTTAGGTGCCAAAATGTAAAGATCCAGTGGAAATCGCATATGCCCAAATTGGACTGATTACAATACTTTCTCTTTTAGAACTATAGCTCTGCTATAGTGCTATCTAGATGGGAAAGTAATAACATATATCCACCCTAAATTGATGTCTAATAATTAGAAATGCTAACTCATCAGTCTAGTATGTCATTATCAGGCAATCTTAGACGTTCTACCTTTGAATTAATAAAGTAAAAATTAAAATAAAGTATAAAATGGAGTTTTGTGTTATAATTGTTTGTGGAAAGTTTTGTCAGTTTGAAAAGTAATATTACCGTATCATCAATATCATAAATAATGTTTCTAGGAATGCCAGATATCACTGTCTGTTGACAGACAAGAAGTGATGTACTACCTTTACATCCTAATTTTTTCCTTTTTTAACATTCTTTGTATTTCTATCTTTTTAACAACAGAATATATAATTAATATTTGAAAAGTAATATGAACAATGAGTATTCACCAAAAAATTACTCCATAAGAGAGGACTAGCAGTCAGAGTTTCTCTTGACAACTGAATACAATTTTATGATTACTAATTTTAAATAAGACTTTTTAAGAAAAATAGTTAAATACACATCATTTTATCTAGTTGCAAGAAACCTTCCTATAAAATTTCATAAAATTTTGGAAATACATTTAGCCATGACTATATGTCAAACATTCAAAAAATAAAATAAAAATGATTTAATTGAACTAAAATCACACATCACTTTGGAATCTAAAACCTGGTTCCATCTGGCTTTGTTTGGTACCACAGTAAATTTCCTTGTTTGACATTTCATGTAGAAAAACATCAATTGTCTCATTGCTGGAAAGGGTAGAAGAAAACAAAGAGATAAGTCTTTCAATGAAATCTAGAACAAGTCAGGAGTTTCAGTGGACCTTATAATTAATATTTTCAGTTGGAGATAAATTTAGGGTTTTTTTTTATCTTTGAGAGTTATATATAAGTTAATAATATTATATTTAAACAGAAAGTATTTAAATTTATTTTATTTAATACAAATTTAATTCTATTATTTTTGTAATAGTATTCATTAGATTGATTCGAATCATTCAGTTCAAACCCAGCTTACACAGTAATAGACTCATTAAAGTTTGCGCTTCAATCGGAAAACCTCCACTAATACATATAGTTTTATAAACATACGTAAATTTATATTCTACATATACATAGTTATATATCCTATGACACTTCCGTAAACGCATGATGAAAGTAACAAGGTGTCGCACACCCAGCGTTGCGCAGTGGCTCGTCCCAAAATCCTTTTCCCGCCATGATATTTAAATTCGTTTCTGCGGTTGGCGCACAAACAGAAGCAAGACATCAATGTGATTAAAGGCAGAATTATCAAGGGGGGAGGGGACAATTCATCTATGCAAATATTTAATTTGTATAAATCATATAAAATTTTTTTTTTTACGTTAATTAATTTTAGAACTTAAAATTTAAAAATAATTGAAGATGAAGTTAATAAGTTCAGAGAAAATTTCATTCCATTGATCGATTAGCCAGTAATATATTCTTTTCATTTTTCCCATACAGGCATTTGAATTCGAAATTTAATCATGTTTATTTCATCAAAATTTAAATTCAGATAAAAAACACTTTTGAACTTACCGTGTTCAATTTTTATATTATCACGTGATTTTATGCATTTTTGTAGCCACACACTTTGTAATGCTTCATTCTCTTGGAACGGAAAATATTTCACGTTCTTTTTCGCTGGCGAATCAGTTCTGCTAAAACAATTGGGGAAATAACACGACGGCATATTTACATTTGTATCAGAATAAATTTGTATAAAAAAAAACACTGTTTAAAAGCGAGTAGTTATAAAATTGAGAAAATTCAGAGACAAACTATCCATGTAAAAGCTAAAACAGAATTGTGTCTTCAGAGAAAAATTCTTTTCTGCTTTGTCCAGGTAAAAAAATGAGTCAAACAAAATGGATTAAGATATCAAACCTGAATGCAGAACAATTGTTCTCTTTATTGCACGCGGTTTAAAATGGTTTACCTAGAAAATCCCTTGCATTTCATTTGACTCTATGAAAAATATGTTTATCGAATTTAAAATTATTTTTCACTAAACAACTTTTTATTTTATTTTTATTTCAGTATTATAAAGTAATATTCATTTTGGTATCCGTAAAAAAATAAGTAATATCTCATTTTCCCGTGTAGATTAGATTATTAAAAGCAATTTCTTTCAAAAATTGTTTTGCGATAATATTTTTAATTAAACTAAAAAATCATCAATTCTGAAGATTGACCAAAATAAATAATATCAGATCTTTAGTTATAAAATTTTGAAATAAGTTATCTCCCATTTAGTTGATTTTCCATTTTAACAGCATTAAATAGTTTCACATAATAAATGGAAAATAATATTAGTAAAAAAAATATTTTATCAACATTAAAAAAAAATTATAGGTGATTCGATACCGAACCCCACGAATAGCAAAAGGAGTCGTTACCATAGAGCCACACACGCTACACGAAGACTTTGTGTCAATTGCACTTCATAAGATGTGTCCCCTGTTTGTTTGTTTAGATTTTCATTCATTATTTTGAATTTTATCTTAATTAACAATCAATTTCAATACTCTTGAGAATCAATAGACTTGTATAAAATATTTATTTTTATTATTTTTAATAAATATTACAACTTTATCAGTACCAAATAATACTAATTCGTATTGAAAGTGAATAATCATTCGTAAATATTCGATTGTTAGTTCGTTTAATCATTATCATATATTTAAAATTTTTGTACAACTAAAAACTTTTGTCCCAAAATCCCTTACTTATATGTTCAAATAACACGGTAGAAAATGAGATTTTGGGACGAGCGTATACGCATGCGCGCCGAATACTGTGCGCAATGCACACACCTTGTTACTTTCATCTTGCGTAAACGTAAGGATTCCGACGCGGGGTCATTGATCTAAATCGGTTCGATCGTTGAGCTTCTAAAGTGGAACAAACGTAAATACATAATACATACACCCTAAAAACACTGGACTCCTTTTTGGGCAGTGTAAATAATAAAAACAATTATAAAAATTAAATAAAAGAAAGGAATTATTAGTTAATATTTAGCAATAAAATTGAGGCGGAAAACGGACCGACGGTGATGCGCTGGGCAGCTGCACACGGCTCTCTCCACGACTTCCTCTCGCTAGAAGCAGTCCGTTGTCAATTAATTTACATATTATTTAAGTTATCTAATTTCTAAGCGTAGAACATTTTTATTACATTTTACATTCGTATTTTTATTTATTTTTAATTTTATTAGTAAGAGAAAGGAATTATTAGTTAATATTTAGCAGTAATAAGATTAAGCAACACCAACAAAGAAGAACAAAGAACATGCTTACATTGTCGAACATATTACCTAACAAAAATCATAACATTTTTTTCTTAAACGTTTATAAACAATAAATAACCACTTTAATTTATAAAATAAATTAATAAATATTACTACCGTAATTCATTCATTCAGTATCCTAGCAAATCTTAAAGTACAAATTTTTTCGACAGAAATTAATCGATACTGAAAATACTATAGAAGACCCATTTAGAATTGTATAATGATTTTTGTGACCTTTAGTTAATTAAGCATACAAATACTAGCCCAACGGGCTGGTCTAGTGGATAATTCGTCATCGCAAATCAGATGATCTTGAAGTTGAGAGTTCTAAGGTTCAAATCCTAGTAAAGGCAGTTACTTTTATATGGATTTGAATACTAGATCGTGGATACCGGTGTTCTTTGGTAAGTGGGCTTCAATTAACACTTATTCATACATATCATCCTCATCCATCTTCTGATGTAATACCTTACAGGGGTTCCGGAGATTAAACAGAAAAAAGAAAAAACATAAATTAAATTTTTATATAGCCTATGACACTCCCCGTAACGTAAGGATTTCAATACGAGTCATACAAGTAAATCAGTTCAACCGTTGAGCTGCATCCGTGGAACAAACATACATACATATACCCTAAATACATAACACTCCTTTTTGGGCAGACGTGTAATAAAAACAAACAAAATAGCCATAATTTTTGTTTTATTTTATTTGTGATTAATTAGTAACAACATAATGTCTTAATACAAAATAACAGATTTTTTTTTATTGTAATAATGAATAAAAACTAAGAAAAACGTCATCCCTTTGCTAAGCTAAACTAAGTTTAGCAGGGCAGGGGTCCCGTGAAAAAATATTAAAGAACTTATCCCTGGGCTAAAAGATTAAGTACCATGATGTCTTAACAGAGTAAATGATAATAAAAATAAAATAAAAAATTAAACATGGAACTTTATGCCAAGTATTTTTTAAAACGTTAATATCTTTGCAACCGCTATTTTTATTTAAGTGTTATCTTATATAAAAAAATATTAAACGTTTTATTACAATGAGAATGACACCTTATTTATTCAAATATGTTCGTAAATAACACAAAGTTATGGCCAACATTCTTGAGATGAGTCATTAGATTAAAAAACCAGTTTTCATCTCCTCTCGAATAAATTTAAATAACTCCACTCTCAACTGAAAAAATTTTAATATTATAATGTAATAAATTATAATAATTTAATAATATAGTGGTTATTACAATAAAATAAAATATTATTGAAACCGTGAAAATAACAGATATATTTAACAAGTCATAGTTGTAAGTGTTAATAAAACCTGATCTGTGCTGTATGAGTTAATTATTATTATTATTATTATTATATTTGTTTACCATGGTCTTATTCACCATGGCAGGTAATGTGAATAATATTTATACTAACATAGAAAGGCTTTCCTTTCTTTTTCCTGTTTAGCCTCCGGTAATTACATTTCAGATAATACTTCAGAGGATGATATGTATAAGTGTAAAGGAAGTGTAGTCTTTTACATTCTCAGTTCGACCATTTCTGAGATGTGCGGTTAATTGAAACCCAACCAACAAAGAACACCGGTATCCACGATCTAGTATTCAAATCCGTGTAAAAATAGCTGGCTTTACTAGGACTTGAACGCTGGAACTCTCGACTTCCAAATCAGCTGATTTGGGAAGACGCGTTCACCGCTAGACCAACCCAGTAGGTTAACTTAGAAAGGCTGATATGTGTATAACGTACGGTCTCGTACGTTGTAATACTCTTGAGGAGAACGGCTGTGTCAAGAATACTTTTCCAATCGATTGTTACCGTTTCACAAAATGTTTTTATCCATTCATAGACGGCTCAGAAACACACGAAGCTTAAAATGTAAAAAACGTAGTAAATCAGGACGATTACGTTTCCATATGTACACCCGAATTCAAGTAAGTTGTGTTAAATTAAATATCTAACCGTCCCGAAAAACGTACTAGAGAGCTAGGCTTGGGCTCAATTTCAGTAATTCAACTGTTTGGAAGATTTTGGATGAGCAGTAACACCATTCCTATAACTATCAGCGAGTACAAGCTATTTTACCTTGACATTTTATTTTCTGTGTTCGGTTTTTTTCTTTTTTTCTGTTTAGCCTCCGGAACCACCGTAAGATATTAACTTCAGAGGATAAATGAGGATGATATGTATCAATGTAAATGAAGTGTAGTCTTGCACAGTCTCAGGTCGAGCGTTCCTAAGATGTGTGGTTAATTGAAACCCGACCACCAAAGAACACCGGTATCCACAATCTAGTTTTTAAATCCGTATAAAAGTAACTAACTGCCTTTACTAGGATTTGAACCTTAGAACTCTCGACTTTGAAATCAGCTGATGCGGGATGACGAGTTCGCCACTAGGCCAACCCGGTAAAAAATTTGGTAAGTAAAAAGTCACTCTCATTACTTTTCTCACACACCTCGTATATCATAGAAGAATTTCGCACAAGAATTCTAAATGGGTTTTAGATAATTCGTCAGGTACCTGGCACCTTTGAAAGAGTCCGGCAGTCAATGAAAAAAAACGCCTGGATGCATATATTTTGAATGAGGACCGCCATTTTGAACAGCTACTGTTGTTTCATTTATTAATGTTTTATTATTTGATAATTATTGTTGAAAAATAGGCAGTTTGTTTAATAACCTGCGTCTTAAATGAAAAACTAGTAATGTAAATTATTTTTCAATATTAAAATTGTTTATTATTATAATATTCTCGTTGTTTCAATAATATCTTATTGTAATATTTATTGGTTTAATGTAGCGGTTCCCAAATTTTATCGAGTCGCGGCGCCCTTATTGAATTAAAATTTTTCTGTGACACACTAACCCAAGTAAAAGTATGACTACTAACAGATAAAAATAAATAAAACTCCTGTATTTTCATTATTTTTTTACTTTATTAACATTAAAATTTATTACTTTATTTGTTATGTATTATACTTAATACTTATTTATACTTTACTTTATATTTATTATACTTAACTTTATTAATATTATTTATTTACAACGTTACGGAAGTAATCTGTGATAGCGGTGGTGGTGAATTCCATATTAATTCAACAACAAATTTTGAAAACTTTTATCGCATCACTATTTTTGATTTTGATGATATTTTGTGTATTATAACTACTACCTTGTAGAGTGGCCAAAAAATGTTGTTTTATATTTTTTTTAAATCTTTTTCTTGAGAACAGACTATTTTCTTACTTGCTAACAGGTAAAAACAGGCAATTTCGTTACTTTTTTCTTTACCTGTAGCATTCTTATTTTACATCATACACAAATAAAAGAGGGCTTTCTGAAAAGAGGAAAAATTGAAATTTATCTAAGTGTATTCAAATTTAGTTTTGTTAAATGAACATCGTGTAATATTTACTGAAATTACGTTTAAAAGTTGTTGTTATTTTTCATATTTTGGTCCCAAAATAAGTAATAAACGGCTCTTCTTTTATCCTTTAACTCTGAGGTACAAGCATTACTTCTAAAAAAATAATTGAACTGTTACAAAGTTCTTTCATAAAAAAATAGCCGTAAATTCGTAAGATTTTGAAAATGTCTCATGTTTAGGACCTAACAACCACATGTAGACAGGTGGCAAAAATTTGAAATTTTTACAGCAGTAAGTACTTCTTATATTATTTAATTTTTTTTTTGTCTTCAGTCATTTGACTGGTTTGATGCAGCTCTCCAAAATTCCCTATCTAGTGCTAGTCGTTTCATTTCAGTATACCCTCTACATCCTACATCCCTAACAATTTGTTTTACATATTCCAAACGTGGCCTGCCTACACAATTTTTCCCTTCTACCTAGCCTTCCAATATTAAAGTGACTATTCAAGGATGCCTAGTATGTGGCCTATAAGTCTGTCTCTTCTTTTAACTATATTTTTTCAAATGCTTCTTTCTTCATCTATTTGCCGCAATACCTCTTCGTTTGTCACTTTATCCACCCATCTGATTTTTAACAT
Organism: Lycorma delicatula; assembly: GCF_047948215.1. Lineage (NCBI taxonomy): Eukaryota > Metazoa > Arthropoda > Insecta > Hemiptera > Fulgoridae > Lycorma > Lycorma delicatula. Next base: position 98,504,053 of record NC_134464.1, on the reverse strand, counting down.
TCTCCTATAGCACCGCATTTCAAAAGCTTCTAATCTTTTCTTCTCAGATACTCCGATCGTCCAAGTTTCACTTCCATATAAAGCGACACTCCAAACATATACTTTCAAAAATCTTTTCCTGACATTTAAATTAATTTTTGATGTAAACAAATTATATTTCTTACTGAAGGCTCGTTTCGCTTGTGCTATTCGGCATTTTATATCGCTCCTGCTTCGTCCATCTTTAGTAATTCTACTTCCCAAATAACAAAATTCTTCTACCTCCATAATCTTTTCTCCTCCTATTTTCACATTCAGTGGTCCATCTTTGTTATTTCTACTACATTTCATTACTTTTGTTTTCTTCTTGTTTATTTTCATGCGATAGTTCTTGCGTAGGACTTCATCTATGGCGTTCATTGTTTCTTCTAAATCCGTTTTACTCTTGGCTAGAATTACTATATCATCAGCAAATCGTTGCATCTTTATCTTTTCACCTTGCACTGTTACTCCGAATCTAAATTGTTCTTTAACATCATTAACTGCTAGTTCCATGTAAAGATTAAAAAGTAAGGGAGATAGGGAACATTCTTGTCGGACTCCCTTTCTTATTACGGCTTCTTTCTTATGTTCTTCAATTATTACTGTTGCTGTTTGGTTCCTGTATTATTTAAAACTGTAGAAAATTTATTTTGTTACTAAAGTCCTTTTCGAGTAATAAAGCCAACAAAAACGCTAAAAACACAGTTCCTTCGAACCGTAAACAATATAATCATAAAATTCACAGTATGCATTTATCAGGTAATAATGTAGGCCTACTATAAAAAACAATTTTATAAGATAATGAAGCAGCTACATTCTAGATAGTTTGTTACCTGAAGTGTCACTAAAAAAAAAAAACTCATATTTAAACACGAAGGTGAATAGATATGCATGGACGTGAATGTTTGCGTAATCATGAATAATTACGTAATTGGTAGTTTTTTAACAAAAATTGCAAGATTTATTCATAATTTCCATTAGCAGGAGTAAAATAAGGTAAAAGTGAATTGAACAACTTGTTAATGTATTTGAATTGTTTATAATTTTGAAATTATTATTTATTTATCATTCTGTAATTGACTGTTTATTAATTATCAATTTATTCATTCTAATGAGTATATAGTTGTAACTTTTATAACCTAAAAAAATACATAACATAATTATTTTTGGAAGAGTTTTAAAATCTTATGAGTTGGCGGCGATTTATTTTTTAATGAAGGACACTCGGTAACTGTTCAATTTTTTTTCTAAGTACTACTAGTACCTAACAATTAAAAGGTAAAAAACAGGCATGTTACCTTAAGCTATTCATTTTTTATTTGGACCCAAAATTTGAAAAAATAACAATATGTAAACATAACATCAGTAAACATTAAATATTTGGTTATGTAACAAACTGAATTTTGAGTAAACTATAATCAAGTTTCGTTATTATTTTATCCAAAAATCTTTCTTTGATACTCTGTAAGATGTAAAATATAAATGCTGCCGCTCATGAATAAAATGATGACAATGGCCTTTTTTACTTGTTGGCGAGTTAGAAAATAGCCTATTACTCAAAAAAAATTGTTTTTTTAAATATAAAAAATTTTTTTTGGCCACTACAAAGTGAGTACTTATCATATACCAAATATCATCAAATTCAAAAATAGTGATGCACTGATCATTTATTGAATCAAAATGGAATACTCCTAAGGAGTTTTTGCCTACAAGACTGCAGAAAAGAGTTGCCTGCGTGAGACCAGCCAATAAAGACAACTGATACTGCATCATGACAATGCACCTTGTCACAGTGCACTCTCGATTAATGAGTTTTTGGCAAAGATTCCTGTAGTTCCTCAACCATCTTATTCACCTGAATTTGTCCCTGCGATTTTTCTCTGTTCCCAACTTTAAAAAACATCTCGATGGTCACAATTTCGGAAGTAGAAAATATAAAAAAAAATGTAACTGACCATCTGAAGGATATTCCGGTTTCTGAGTTCCAATACTGCTATCAAGAGTGGAAAAATTGTTTGAAGCATTGTGTGGCTTCCCAAGGGAACTATTTTTAAGGTGTAGAGTCCATGTATAATTGGATTGTAAATAAAAAGTTTTTCTGAACCAGTCTCATTACTTTATTTACAGACCTTGTATGTTTATATGAACGTTTTCCATTATTTTCACAAATAGAATAGGTTATGAAAGTCCTGGTAATACTTCGTGATACATCTGTATATATATTGCATCATTTATTTACACATACCAAAAGCTGCCAATGTTTATTTGACATTCATAAAACAAGACTTTTTCTTCTTTTATAATCTAATGATATTTTTTGGCTTGTACCTTTTCAAAACGTTTAAAACAGAAGCATTTTTTCTACCTAATATCCAAATCTATCACAAAATGTGTCCACAATTTTCAATTAAATGTCTTCTTTTCTTTATCTTTCCTGTTCAGCCTCCAAGAATTACTGTTCAGATATTACTTCAAAGGATGAATGAGGATGATATGTATGAGCGTGAATGAAGTGTAGTCTTGTACAGTCTCAGTTCGACCATTCCTGAGATGTGTGGTTAATTAAAACCCAACTACCAAAGAACACCAGTGCCCATGATCTAGTATTCAAATCTGTTTAAAAGTAACTGGCTTTACTTGAACATTGGAACTCTTGACTTCCAAATCAGCTGATCTGGGAAGACACGTTCACCACTAGACCTTTAAGTGGTGGGTCCACTTAAATATCTAACTAAAGTCTACAGTGGTTCTTCTATTGCCCCATTCTTAGTCATTTAATCAAGTATTGAATCTTTTGCCAAAATAGTTGAGCCGTTTTATCTGATACCATACTGATGTTCATGTAAGGATTTGTTGTAATAAAAATAGTTATGTAAGTCTATCAATATACAAAATTCAATAATCTTACTCAAAAATTGACACCTGATTTCCCAGTGAAAAAAGTAGAAAAAAATATCTATTACATCCATAAATTTCCTTCATATTTTCATTTCATTACTTCTTCACAAACAGACACATATTTTACTGACATTAATTTTTTTAAATCTTCCCATCAGAATATTGTAACAGGACCAATATAATGGACCAATATAATGGATTCCTTCCAATTAAGAAGAAAGTATGAGAAAATAATAATGAAAGGAATCCATAAGGAACTAAAAGGGATCCTTTTCTCAGCCTAACAGGTCCATTTAACAATCTTGTTCTTTGTAATACAGACAAATCTCTGATGGTGCATAACACAAAGCCACCAAAGAACACATGACAGTATCAAATCAGTTATTGATTGAAAGATTAATTTTGCAGACTATACCAGGCTGAAGGTGGGAATGGTAGAAAATCTCCCAATTGAACAGTTCAACCTGTGTGATCTATGAAATGAACCATTATCATTCTGAAAAATAAAACATTGTGACAGCATTCTGCACTATTTGTTTTAGATTGATCTGAAAGTATCTTCTACATTTTTTAATGAATTTTGGTTCAAGGTCCCACGATATAAAAGTTCTCTTGTGAGTTTCTGATCAGTTTAACTATCATTTTACAGTTCAGTCTTGCTTGAATTCTTTTTATTATTAATAGCAATTATCATTTAAAATTAAAAATAATTATACTTAATCTTATCACGTTCTTCTGAAACAAGAACACAATTTGCAAATGTTATACAGGTAGCATTCCCCTAAATTGAATACTAATAGTCAGTTATTGTGTATTAGAAATTAATTTTTGAATGTTACTTTATTCTTGACCTTAACCTTGACTGTTTTCATCACTAAGCGTAGATACTAAATTTGTGCAATAATATTCAAATTTATTTTCCTGCCTATATAAATCATTTTGTCATGAGAGGTCTAATCATCCATTATGTAGAATTTTTATTTTTGGTGATGACCAGTCATTCCAGTAATTTTTTTACCTACTATGACATCATCTTTACTTCTTCATTTACTTCTTTCATCCTTCCCACCGGCATTAATTATTAGTCTCCTTTTTCTATGCGTATGACCTTAGTTCCAAAAAACTACTGTGAATCTTAGATTCCATTTTATACAGAAGAATAAATTGTATTTATAGTTTTATTTTCTTAAAATTATTTTTCAACTTTTTAATTTATTGATTATCCCTCTTTGGAATATCATTTAACATAATTTGTGCAGTTAATACTAATATCTAACCTTTCTTTAATATTACATTTTAAAAATTAATATGTGTTTTTAAAATAATTTTTAAAGTAGTATACAAAATTAAAACTCACATGAATATTATAACAAAGTATTTCATAAAATATTGAATTTGTCTTTGGGAGAGCCTTGTAGACTCTTGTCACACTTGTCAATGTGAACCACTAAAAATTTTAATTAATAGTAAATGAAGCAGCAAGGCGTGCATCAAAGTTCATGAAAAATGGACAAATAAATGTCTTTGGATCTACAACAGAAGAATCAAAATCTAAATCTAATGTATTTCCAATTACATTCAACTTCATAAAAAAAAATTAGTGTGCCAGAGGTACCTGTCCAAGATTTATTTTACTTGAGACAAGACTGTGAACATCTTTGGAATCCACAACACAAAGATGGCAGTCTGTTATTTTTATTCACCAAAAAATATTAAAAAAACGACATAATGAAATCTTTTCTTGTTACTAGCTTATATAAATAAGTATGTTTCATCTGGTGTCATAGAATTGCATGTGTTACTACAATTGCCCACGGGAAAATAGGAATAATATAGTTATTAGAACGTTTCTAAAATGCAGCAGATGGTCTTGATAGTGAAAAAATATTAAAAATGCTATTTTTTAACTGAATCAGTTACCTTCAAAAAATATTATATGAAAAATTACTTAATTGACTTTTAAATTATCAAGCTTGGAGAAAAACGTTTGTGGTTGATAAAGAAGATGGGCCTTTGAGTTATACTACGAGGTTGAAGATGATTAATGATATCTCTAATTGAATATAGTTTTTAAGTTTTAAATTATCTTTTAAAAAAGATAGTATAAAGCGGATAAAAACAGAAAATTTTATAATAATGTACAGTATAATTTATTTTAGGTGTAAGAGGTAAGTTTTCTTAATGCATTTTTAAATGCCCAGAGAATGTGGGAGTGAATGGTTTATGTATTATAAAGAATTTCATTAATTCTTAACAACAAATTGCTTTTAAAAATTGTCCATCACATTTAGAATCTGGATTAATTAAATATGCTATAATCAGACTTATTATTTAAAAATTAATTAATTTTATTTATACTATTATTTTCTTTTAGAATTCTTTTGGGATGTATGAGGTGCCAATAAAAGTGATTAAGTATCTTAATGAAGTTGTGTAATTGTGTAGTAATCTACTATAATGGAATGCGACCAGAACGTGTTTTCTTAAAACAATCATAATTCTAATTCCCAGAAAGCACAGTGCAGTGAAGTGATAATCACAGGATAGTTAGTATAATTATTCACTCAGCAAAGTTAATTCTGACAGTTCTGAAATAAAAACTTAAGAAAAAACTTTAAGTAAAAAATTAAGAGAAATGACTGAATTTAGAATAAGAATGAATTTTAAGTAAATAATGATATGAGACAAAAAGCCAATAATGACAAAAAAGGGAAGAATTGAATAAGCAAAATAATACAGATATTGAGGTATGATGTTAACAGAAAATTAAAAAAGTATAAATAAAATAACAATTAGATCATCAATGGCTAGGGAAACATTTAATAGAATGAACTAAATGTAAGAAGGTAACAATTGAGAAAGTCTTACATTTGAAGGATACTTCTGGATGGATAAACATAGACACTCAAAAAAAGGGAAAAGAAAAGGTGTATGTATTTTAAAGTGCACATAGTAAAGAATAAATGGACAGACAAAATAAAAAAATTAAGAAGTAATGAGAACAGTGAACAAGAAGAGTAAACTAAAAGCGTAATAATCTGATAGAATAAATTCAGAATAGAAAAGCTAATTGGCTGGAACTTATCTTTGTAGGAGGATTTATTAAACAGTACTAGCAGGATCAGTAGAAGAAGGGAATTAATTAGCTGGCATTTCTACCACCACCACCCCATTCAGTCGCCCTAGAGCATAGACCAAATGTTCCGTGCCAAAAAACGGCTACTGTGCCTCTGAAAACGGTATAGCGACCTCGATCCTATCTGCTCCTAATGAGCTACCTAACTTGTGTGAGTGAATTAAGCAGGGTGCTGTACAGCACCCGCTTAAGTGTCCCAGTCGCTCACTTGTCAACAATAATACTAAATCGGAGAGGCGCACCCCTTGTTACAATTAAAAGTATAGAAGTTGTTATATATAAAAGGCAGCAATTTAGGCTGCCATGCCTCGGCCGCTGTATGCCAGCTAGTACCTGTCCACCATTAACAGCGCTTGGAGCTAGTTTGGCTAGTGGCCAGCCATTATCTCAAGGAAGGATTCCTACAGCAGAGCTTATGAGTCATTATTGCATTATACAACCCTTAAAATTAACGATGACGGTTGAACATAGCAACCTCATCAAGGAACTCCTACACGGTCCGACAATGCTGCTCTCGCCACATTGACTCGCCGTTTGTTAGCGGCCAAGTTTCCCCGACCTCTAAGTTCCAGGGTGGCTCGATCTCTGGCCCCCCCCAAGAGCAGGGCAGGCGAACATCATATGCACGTTCGACTGGACCTCCCCGCAGACACACAACTCATCAGCCACCAGGCGAAACCGAAACAGATATTGGTTCAGGTGTACATGGTTGGTGAGCACCTGGGCACCCGACGCCCTTAAAAACGAACTCGAGGCATACCATCCCCCCAGATCCTGTATAAAACTATACAAGGATGTTCCCTTAGTCGTGGTGTGCCATTCAAGCTGCCATGGCTCCATAGCCTCTTCCGCAGACGGGAGATGGGCAACTGAACGAAATTTTGTTCCGGTGCATCGTGATCACCGTCCCGCTCCGGTTCTGGCCCGGCTCGAATCTGCATTCCAAATGCCTCGGCCTCTCGACCTTTTCCCAACTTCCACATCACTTTTTCTTTCTTTTCCTTTTCCTGTTTAGCCTCCGGTAACTACCGTTTAGATAATACTTCAGAGGATGATATGTATGAGTGTAAATGAAGTGTAGTCTTGTACATTCTCAGTTCGACCATTCCTGAGATGTGTGGTTAATTGAAACCCAACCACAAAGAACACCGGTATCCACGATCTAGTATTCAAATTCGTGTAAAAATAACTGGCTTTACTAGGACTTAAACGCTGAAACTCTCGCCTTCCAAATCAGCTGCTTTGGGAAGACGCGTTCACCACTAAATCAACCCGGTTGAGTTTACTTCCACATGACTGCTCGAACTTTCACCACTAAATCGATTGGGAGAGCCTTTCCCAATAGGGTAGTAGCCTCGTAGGAGGTTGTTTTAAATACACCGCACTGGTGTATGATAGTATGCACTATACTATCATGGCTCTGCGCTGGGCACTCCTTAAATTTTGAAGCAGTTCTCTATTTCTTTCCAACCTGTGCGCCCAAACGGGCGCCGCGTATGCGATCATACTTTTGAAAACGCCTCGGTACACCAAGTACATTTGGCGGCCCGACAGCCGGTAATTCTTCCGAGCAATCCTCCTAAGCTTGTGCATCACAGAGACAGCGTCCGCCGCAACTTGCTTAATATGGTTACTAAAAAGCAACTTATCATCAAACAAAATACCTAGGTACTTATAACCCTTACTCGGCTGATTACACAGCCTTTATATTTAATATGGGGGTTTCAACTGCAAGATAATTTGTCTGCGCCCTTCAGAAGCATGAACTTCATCTTGGGCACAGAAATCTTTAAATTTTGAATGTCCATCCAGCCCTCGGCGGTTGACAAAGCCGCTTGCGCTCTACTTTCTAGCTGCGGTCGTGAATTGCCACAAACTAAAAGGAGACAGTCATCGGCGAAAGCCTGAGCCGTGACTCCTTCTGGGAATGTCAACCCCAGAAATCCGTCAAACACCAGGTTCCACAGCAGGGGACCGAGAACGGAACCCTGCGGGCTTCCCCTGGTGACTATTTTTAAACAGGTGAACCTGTTTAAAACAGCCGTACGGTTAGACAAGTAGTCTCTTACCACGGCCTGCAGGGCTTCGGGAACATTGCGGCGTTCCAAAGCATAGAGGACAGAACTCCAACACAAGGACGGAAATGCTGCCTCTATATCAATATAAATAGCCAAAACATATTTGCAGTTGGCGCTTTCCACCTCGGCAAAAGCATTTAAGATGTAATCCTCGGTGCCAACCCCTAGAAGAAGGGGAAAAAAAAAGCTATAAAATATTAACCAAGAAAAGGAAAGGTGCTCACACCTTCCTTTTGGTGCTCATGACAGAGTACAAGTCTTTGCACCCTACTCTTTAAGCCATTCATCATGCATATGAAAAAATTGACAAAACATCACATTTTTAATTTGAAGTTATGACTTTCACATAATCTTACATATCCCCATCAAAGCTTGTTGTCAAATTCATTCTGAGATACCGTCCTAAAATTATTTTCTACTTTTTATTGCATTTAATATAAGAGTGATTTTTAAAAAGGTTTTTTACATATTTTTTTATCAAAATCTATTCATTGTGGCTAACACTTTGTAAATGTTTATTAATATATAATATTAGTATTTTTTTTAAATATTATCTGGATGGTTATGTTTAAAGCTTAATTTATAGATTTTAGTATCATTATTTCAGACTGATGATAATTTGATTAGTATAGTTTTTACCAAAAGTACGAGTATGATTGACAATAATCATAAATTTAATTCCATTTACTATATCATCAGCAAATCGTAGCATCTTTATCTTTTCACCTTTGATACATAGAGTTCGAAAATGAATAGCTTACTACACTTGGTCTACAATGTTTTTTGTTATACTCTATAAAATAAAATTGACACTCATAAAATTTAAAAAATTTTTGAATTTCGGTGAATTTTTGTTTTAATATTTCCTTTATTAGAACAAAATAATTTTTTTTCAGCAAACGATATACCAGAACAACTAAATATTACTTACTGAGCTTTAACTAAATTCTGTAACGGTAGACTTATATACCGTATTTGCTTCGTGGATTAATATTAAAGACAGTTTAATAAAACGTAGACACATAAAGCAATCGTAGAACAAGAGAATTTTTAATAAACTTGACAAGAAAGTGATATTCTTTCCAACATATTTTTAACACAATGTAAAGTTTGTTAAATATTGCACAATATAGCCACTAATAAAATATCGAAAAAATATGGTAAATCGTTTAGGGAACAGGTTTCGCGAAAGGTCAATTCTCTCAAGGTTAAAGGTGAGTAATGCGTGTGTCTTCGACTGCATAACTGCACGAAACTTGTACGCAATCATTTATGTTTATTTTGTTTAAATTCTGTTCAGATTTTAATTAAATTTGCTGTTGATTGTAATGGCGTAGAATTTATTAAATCTTACTATTTTTATATAATTGTATATAATCTTTACTCAGTCAGATCTGTAAACAACAATAAACTGTGTACTTTTAATAATCGGTATTTTCATATATTTAAATATTTTTAGATAAATAAAACGGACTTCATTTTGTAATATAAATAACTTTTTATAAGTTAATTTATATACAGTAAGATAATTACATATTATTTAACATCGTAAGTATGAAAAAAAGGAGCCGTTCAAATTGATTAATCAGTTTAATAGTGGTGGTATAAAATTCAGTTTAAAATTGTTGTCAATTGATTTTCAAAATTGGTGTTTTTTGTTTTAAGTGGACGGCTTATTATTTTAGCTATAAAACTAACGACTATCGCCGATTAAAAGTATGCTACTTGTAATAAAACAGATTTATTATTTTACTCCTTGAAAATATCAAACCATATAAAATCAGAGAACAGAATTATTTTCACATAACAGGAAATTACTATAATATTAAAAAAAGAGAGCCTTATTATGGATATTTCCATTAAATATCTTTTTTTTTATTCATTCATTAATAACAGATTAAAAAATTGATGGCTACCATTTTTAAATTTTATCAAGTGAAATTTTATAAGGATTCTTCAAACCGATTTTGAAATAAATTTTTTTCAAAAAACACAAAATGGTGGACGTAAGGAAAATGAAGGGGAAATCCCCATTCTGTTATAGAACATTTTTTGTTAGTTTTTATATATAGAATCTAAAAATAAATAACTAGGTACACATTTTGTTACACCTTATATTTACAGAGGTATATTTTTGTGTTTAATGTTGCCTACACTGCATATTAGCGGTGACAATGTGCATCTTACAAAGATGGATATATGAATTCAAGCAGTTTGAAAAGAGCAATGAACGAAGTGTACTAGACCCTCATTGGTGATCAATCTAGAATTTAACTAACAAAAAAAAAACATAATTAATATTTATAAAATAAACTAGTTTTTATTTCCACAACCTGCCACTCCTCAAAACAAGAATAAGGAAAATACCAACAAATTGTGTACGGGTATTTTTATTATTATTAAAAATCCTGCATTTCATTGGTCTGGCTATTCCCTCTGCCATACTTTCTTATGATTGGCTATTCAACTTTGAGTTACTTAATTTGTTAACGCTTTTTCCTCATACCGATTCTTGATTACCTTGAAATTGAAATAATAATCTCAGCAGCACATGTGTTTCTTTGTTGTTTATATAAACAAATTGTTATTAATATATGTACGCGTTAAAGAAGGTCATTTTATAACCACATCATAGCGGTGATTTTGAATAAGGGTTATCTAATTTTTTTTTATCATGAATTTTTGTAAATTCATTTCAGTAATATTTATAATAAATTATATTAAAAATGTGGAATTGTTAGTACAGGTAAGTGTCTATTTATTTTTTAAATTTCATTTATGTTTAATTTTAAATTAATAATTATCTGTTTTCTTTACACCTTCACTGATAAATATGAAACAATGTGATTAAATTGTTTATTTTTTCTTTTAATTTACTATAATAAGTTTCTTAGTCCTTTTTTTATACTTCCAGAGAATTCTTTTAAGTAATAATTTAGCTTCTTCACCAGTTAAAAAAGTTAACAATAATTTAAAAAATATCTTCTGAAAACATAGTTCTATAAAATTAGAATTTGATTCATCATTTTTTCTTGAACTTGAGTGTTTTTAAAGTAAAATAAAAAAAATCAGTACCACTACACCTAAAAAAAAGATGAAAGTTCATATTAAGACATAAAAATAATAAATTTATGAAATAATAATAATAAAGCAAACATGAAGATAATAAGTAAATATAATCAGCCCAAAAAAAATTAAGAAAACATTAATGGAATTTATTTGTAAGCGTTTTATTTGTACAGAATAAGTGAAGGTGAAGAAATGAAGAAATTTTATAATTTTTCTTAATTAGTATTATTTAAAACTTCAATGAGTACTTATGGTTCTGTAAAGAAATAGAGAATTATTTAATATTATTTTTTAAAAATTGAAGCGAAATCTTTTCAATGGATATGTAATTTAATGAAAATATCCATGGAACCATAATAAGGCCCAATCTTCTATCTTAAAGTCGTTTCTGTTACGTAAAAATAATTTTGTCCTCTAATTCTATAAGGTTGGATATTGTTATATTCAGGAGTAAATAACAAATTTATTTTGCCATAAGTAGCATATTTTTCTAGATAAATTCATCAATAAATGATCCAAGCAATGATCTTCTGTTAGCCTGTTAAATTATATCATGAAAAAAAATTTATTCTCTTTTTTTGAAAAATCACCAAGATATTGTACATCTGAAAATATCTTCTGAAAACATATATATATATATAATTAGGATGTGAATCATCGTTTTTACTTCCTTGTACGAAGTAAAGGAAAAATTTATGTTTTCATATTTCAACGGAAATATCCATTTTGACCATCCCTGAATCCATTTTAACTAGTTTCAGCGTGAAGTCTGTATTTATGTATGTATATATCTCGCATAACTCAAAAACAATTAGCCGTAGGTTGTTGAAATTTTGGATTTGGGATTGTAACATCTAGTTGTGCACCTCTCTTTTTGATTGCAATCAACAAAACCAAAAGTGTCCAAAAAACCCAAAATCCAAAACAATTTGGATTTGGACGTTTTCTTAACTGCAATAGTAAGTCCTCATTGAGAGATTTTCAATTATATATCGTAAGTGGTACTTATTTTCATTGGTTCCAGAGTTGTAGCCAAATAAAATTTTTATTAATGAAATATTTGGTTTTACAAAGGGAAGGCACATCGGTTCAAATCAGACTTCATTTCCATTTTTTTAACTTTTTTTTTTAATTTAAATATGCTGATTTATTAATAATTATTTATAATTAGTTTACAATAGATAATAATTCAATAATAACAATTAAAAAAAAAAACGATATGAAAAATATCAGAAGTTATTAATGAAATAAATTTTTTTGTACTTTTCATTAAAAAAAAAAATGTGTATATGAAATTTAATAAGTATACAAGTAAGTCATGTGATGTTCATATCAGATTGGGTGAAACCAAATCTGATATACGGTCACCACATTCGTTTTTATTTTCGTTTTGTTGATGGCTACATCATAATGATTTTAAAAAACATAGTATTAGATAGATATAAGACTTACATTTATTTAAACAGTAATAAAAGGACTTTTACTCTATCTTGATATTTCAAGTAAGATTGTTGAATTGATAATTCAATAATTGTATAAATATTTGATGTTAATAAAAACTAATATTTTAGCATTAGTATAACTGTCCACTTTATTAAAGAATTTGAGGATTGTAACTCACTTACAAATGAAATAAGTGTAAATAAAATGCAGCAAAAAATGTGTATATGTAATGTAATAGACATACAAGAAAGTCATGTAGTTTCCACATCAGATTTTTTTTTAAACTTGAGAGTTTTTAAAGGAAAATAAAAAAGTCAGCATGACTACATCTAAAAAAAATGATGAAATTTCATATTTATACAAAAAATAATAAATTTATGGAAATAATATGAAATATTTGTGGAATACTATAATGACTAATTTAGCCTTTAAGTAATGTTCTTAGTTAGTGAGTACGGCTGGCCTATTTTTGAGTTTACCTCATTGGTATTTAGGAGATCTACCAATAAATTTAATCGATTTTTGCAAGAATTCAATGTTTTTTATTTATTCTATGAATAGAAATATATTAAATATATATAATATAATATAATGACTAATTTAGTCTTTAAATGGTGCAATGTTTTTACGATAGTAATAGTATTCTCACTCAGTGAGTGTGGCTTATTTTTTTTGTTAATCTAATTGGTATTTAGGAGCTGTACTTTTTTTTTGTCTTCAATCATTTGACTGGTTTGATGCAGCTCTCCAAGATTCCCTATCTAGTGCTAGTCGTTTCATTTCAGTATACCCTCTACATCCTACATCTCTAACAATTTGTTTTACATATTCCAAACGTGGCCTGCCTACACAATTTTTCCCTTCTACTTGTCCTTCCAATATTAAAGCGACTATTACAGGATGCCTTAGTAGGTGGCTGATAAGTCTGTCTCTTCTTTTAACTACATTTTTCCAAATGCTTCTTTCTTCATCTATTTGCCGCAATACCTCTTCATTTGTCACTTTATCCACCCATCTGATTTTTAACATTCTCCTATAGCACCACATTTCAGAAGCTTGTAATCTTTTTTTCTCAGGTACTCTGATTGTCCAAGTTTTACTTCCATACAAAGCTACACTCCAAACATACACTTTCAAAAATCTTTTCCTGATATTTAAATTCATTTTTGATGTAAGCAAATTATATTTTAGACTGAAAGCTCATTTTGCCTGTGCTACTCAGCATTTTATATTGCTCCTGCTTCATCCATCTTTAGTAATTCTACTTCCCAAATAACAAAATTCTTCTACCTTGATAATCTTTTCTTTTCCTATTTTTATATTCAGTGATCCATCTACATTATTTCTACTATATTTCATTACTTTCATTTTGTTCTTGTTTTTATTTTCATGTGATAGTTCTTGCATAGGACTTCATCTATGCCGTTCATTGTTTCTTCTAAATCCTTTTTACGCTCAGCTAGAATTACTATATCATCAGCAAATAGTAGCATCTTTATCTTTTCACCTTGTACTGTTACTCCGAATCTAAATTGTTGTTTAACATCATTAACTGCTAGTTCCATGTAAAGATTAAAAAGTAACGTTGATAGGGAACATCCTTGTCGGACTTCCTTTCTTATTACGGCTTCTGTCTTATGTTCTTCAATTGTTACTATTGCTGTTTGGTTCCTGTACATGTTAGCAATTGTTCTTCTATCTCTGTATTTTAACCCTAATTTTTTTAAAATGCTGAACATTTTATTCCAGTCTACGTTATCGAATGCCTTTTCTAGGTCTATAAACACCAAGTATGTTGGTTTGTTTTTCTTTAATCTTCCTTCTACTATTAATCTGAGGCCTAAAATTGCTTCCCTTGTCCCTGAGCTGTACTAATAAATTTAATCAATTTTTGCAAGAATCCAATTTTTTTCTTGGTTTATTGCATGAGTAAAAATAAATGCTTTTCTGTAGACTTCATTCTCTGTTTTGTCAATGTTAAATCTTATTTGTATTTTATAACAAAAGTTTGTAATTTAAATAAATTCCACATTGCCAATTTCATATTTACTGGATGACAGCAACTCTGAATAATCCACACAAATAAACACTCATCTCGTCATTACTATTCATTTTATTAAAATGTTTAAGAATTGTTTGTCTGTCTTCAACTGGAACAGTGTCAAAATATTTTATTTATTTGCATCAGTAATCATCACCTCTTGATAATTAAATCTTTTTGCTAACATCAGTTTTACTAACCATTAATTTTCCATAGCTTTATGTTTTTTAGATTGAGTATTTCTATAGTTTCCTTCACTCTCATTATGAATCATAATACTCATAATATAAAATGAAAACTATTTGATAAAAATAAAACAAACAACGAAACTGAATAACAACAAACATAGCATGTGTTCAGAATATAACTATTAGATTAATTTATTAGTTAAGTGTAGTTAATAGTTAAACTGTATTATGAATAATGATAATTTTCATGAAAATAAGTGAATATATGTGAATATTTAGAACACAGAGGAAACTAGTAGACTAATCTCCTTCTTTGCAAATTTAATGGATTAAACAGCCCTTCTTTGGTCTTTCAAAGTTTTACAATAAATCTGTTACTTGCAACTGAATTCATTTTTCACTACATTAAATAGACAGGACATCTTTAAAATGCTCTTCTTGCAGATCCACAATGATTTTTAATGATCTGCATCATTAAAGATCTGCAAGTATCTTTAAGATGTTAGTGGATCACCTTAAAGAAGCTCTTGATGTGATGAAACAAAAATCATAAAAAACCTCTTTGGATAAATTTCCTTTTTCCCCTGAACCTTTAATTTAACATTTATGAAAAATGGCAGACTGTATAAGAAACAGTTGTGGTATGAAATACATCCTTATTAGTGAAACTCTTCTTGATAAAACTCTATTCCACTCTACTCTTCTTCATAAAACATGAATATTATTATCTTTATTCCTTGGAAAGTAGCTACGAAGATCATTATTCAGGGGAAATCTAGTCATTTTCTGATGACAAAGTGGATAAAATATAAATACACAGCAAGACCAAAGTATACTTCATCATATGAAGCCCTTACAAATAGAATTACATAATCAAAGTCTACATAAAATCTTGATGGGTTTTTTACACCTTCTTTGTGGCAAGTTATACCAAAAAATCATGCCATATGAAGTAAAAGATTGAAATTTTGCAAAGAAAACTGTTATATATTTTTTTAAATTTAATTGAAAAATAATTCAGGTAAGACTTTTGATAATTTTTTATGTGGTTTTCCCAGTTCTACATATGTAACGTAGTAGTGTCTATAAAATTCAAAAATATTTGAAAATTGTAAAATAAGTAATATTAACAAGAATAGATGTATAACAAATGTACAAGAATAATAATATATTACAAGAATTTTATAAAATAATATATGTTTTTTTTTTATAATTTTAAATTGTATTTTATCATTTCAGCCACAGAGAAGTAATGTTGCTTCAAATAAAAAAAAGAATATAGATCAGCCTAATTTTAATTCTCCAGACAAGCCCTTAAAAGATGAAACTGAAAGAAATTCCAGACTAAGAACTCTTTTAGAGGATGATATTGGCTTAAAATCTAATGAATATAATGAGGAAAATGTTGATTCATTGATGACCATGTTTCGTTCAATTCGTCAAACGAAGGTAAATCTTTATCAATTTTTTATTAGAAATACAGGTAGAAATTTTATAATAACATTGAAATAATTATCAATAAACCTCTAATTTCTTCAAATGAACAATTAGGAAAAATTTCCTAATTGTTCATTAGGAAAAATTTTCAAAATCTGCTTAAAAACCAACAACTGTTGAATGTGTTTGTGCCTCATCCATTTTTATATCTGCATGTAGTACAGTCCAAACTTGGTAACTAAAATCTTATTAGTCAATTAAACAGATCATTTCATTTTTTTAAATTTTTTTCCTTTTTATAAAATAAAACATTTTTGAACAGAAAAATAACAAATATTTAACCAATACTTTTTGAAGCTCTAAATTTCCATCCTAAGTTTACAGCTCTAAAATGAGCTGAATTTCAAATAGGTGAGGTAAATTATTGTAAATTAGCTCAAACATAATTTCCTACTTCTGAAATAGTCAACTTACTCCAACTGTTTTCCTTCTTTCTTTAATAGCTGTATTTGTTATTCAGAGGTTCTTCAAAGAATTAATTATGGAAGAAGGTACCATTGGTACCTTCACGTTTACATGAATGATTGTGTTATAATGTATATTTTTGATTCCAACTTATTTTGATTTTTAGACATATGTATATTGCAATAAAGAAATTACTGTATTTTGTTCAGTTCGTTTACATTCTTGGCTGGTGCTGTTCATTATGTTTTTCTCTTCATAAACATTTTAAAAAAAGTGTATAATATACTTTATTCAAGTTTTAAAAAATGTACATTTATAATTTCTCCCTCTATGAATCATGAGACCTTATCATTGGTGAGGGGGCTTGAGTGCTCAGTGAAACAGAATAGCTGGACTGAAGGTGCAACCATATCGGAGAGGTATCTGTTGAGAGCCAGACTAAGGAATGATTCCTGAAAGAGGGCAGCAGCTCTTTCAGTAGCTGTTCCTCAAGGTATAGATTAGGACAACTTAAACGGCCATATCAACATCACTCAATCCTCTGAAACTGCGCAGCTAAAAGCAATGGAAAACTATAGCTTTTTTTCCAAGAAAATGTAGCTCTGGATTTTCGTATAAAAATGATGGAGGTGCCTTCCTTGGTAAACTAATTCCCCGTTCGGTCTCCGAGTAGGGACTACTAAGTAAGAGGACACCAGAAAATTAAAAAATAACATTTTACGAGTCAGAGCGTGGAAAGTTAGAAGTCAAAAAAGGTTGGTAGGTTAGAAAATTTAAAGAGGGAAATGGATAGGATAAATGTACATGTAGTAGTAATTAGCGACGTTCGGTGGAAAGAGGAAAATAACTTTTGGTTAGGTGATTTTAGAATAATTACCTCAGCTTCAAATAATGGGCAGGCAGGAGTAGGTTTCATAATGAACAAGAAGATAGGGAAGAGAGTAGAATATTTCAAAATGCATAACGATAGAATCATTGTAATAAGGATAAAATCAAAACCTAAACCGACAACGATTGTTAATATCTATATACAAGCGCCCATGATGATGGAGAGGTAGAGTGTGTATACAAAGAAATTGATGAAGCAATTAAACACATAAAAGGAGATGAAAATTTAATAAAGTTGGAGATTGGAATGCAAGCACTGGAAAAGGCAAGGAAGGAAATATAGTGGATGAATACGAGCTGGGCAAAAGGAATGTTAGAGGGGACCGACCTATAGAGTTCTGCACGAAGTATAATTTAGTAATTGCCACCACCCAGTTTCAAAATCATAACACATGGAAAAAGCCAGCTGATACTGCAAGGTATCAGGTAGGTTATATCGTGGTTAAGCAAAGATTTAGAAATCAACTCATCGACTGCAAAACTTGCAATTGACATTGATAGCGATCATAATTTATTGTTAATAAAATGTAGATTGGTTGTTAAAAACCTGAAGAAAAGGTGTCAGATGAATCGGTGGAATTTAGAGAAGCTTGAGAAAGAGGAGATAAGGAAGATTTTTGAGGAGAACATCGCAAGAGGTCTGAGTAAAAAAGATAAGGTAGAAAATGTAGAAGAAGAATGGAAGAATGTTAAAAGGAAATTCATAAATCAGTAGAAGCGAACTTAGGCGGAACAAAGAGAACTGGTAGAAAACCTTGGATTTCAGACGATATATTGCAGCTGATGGATGAACGTAGAAAATATAATAATGCTAGTGATAAAGAAAGTAAATGGAACTATTGACAATTAAGAAATACTATAAACAAAAAGTGCAAACTACCAAAAGAAGAGTGGATTAAAGAAAAGTGTTCAGAAGTGGAAAGAGAAATGAACATTAGTAAAATACATGCAGCATACAGGAAAATTTTGTGGTACATAAATTAAAATCTAAAATGTGTTAAACAAAAATGGTGCACTGATATATAATATGAAAAGCAAAGTCAATAAGTGGGTGGAATATATTGAAGAGTTATACAGAGGAAATGAATTAGAAAATGGTGTTGTAGAGGAAGAAGAGGAAGTCGTAGAGGATGAAAGGGGAGAAACAATACTGAGATCTGAATTTAAGACAGCATTAAAAGATTTGAATGGCAGAAAGGCTCCTGGAATAGATGGAATACCTGTAGAATTATTGCACAGTGCAGGTGAGGAAGCGATTGATAGATTATACTAGCTGATGTGTAATATTTATGAAAAAGGAGAAGTTCTGTCAGACTTCAAAAAGAGTGTTATAATCATGATACCAAAGAAAGCAGGAGCAGATACATGTGAAGAATACAGAACAATTAGCTTAACTAGCCATGCATAAAAAATCTTAACTAGAATTCTGTACAGAAGAATTGAGAGGAGAGTGGAAGAAGTGTTAGGAGAAGATCAATTTGGTTTCAGGCAAAGTATAGTGATAAGGGAAGCAATTTTAGCGCTCAGATTAATAGTAGAAGGACGATTAAAGAAAAACAAACCAACATACTTGGCATTTATAGACCTAAGAAAGGCATTCAATAGCTTAGACTGGAATAAAATGTTCAGCATTTAAAAAAAATTAGAGTTCAAATACAGAGATAGAACGATTGCTAACATTTACAGGAACCAAACAGCAACATTAATAATTTAAGAACATAAGAAAGAAGCCGTAATAAGAAAGGGAGTCCGACAAGGTGTTCCGTATCCCCATTACTTATTAATCTTTACATAGAACTAGCAGTTAATAATGTTAAAAAACAATTTAGATCTGGAGTAACAGTACAAGGTGAAAAGATAAAGATGCTACGATTTGCTGATGATATAGTAATTCTAGCTGAGAGTAAAAAGGATTTAGAAGCAACAATGAATGGCACGGATGAAGTCCTATGCAAAAACTACCGCGTGAAAATAAACAAGAACAAAACGAAAATAATGAAATGTAATAGAAATAACAATGATGGGCCACTGAATGTAAAAATAGGAAGAGAAAAGATTATGGTAGAAGAATTTTGTTATTTGGGAAGTAGAATTACTAAAGATGGACGAAGCAGGAGTGATATAAAATGCTGAATAGCACAGGCAAAACGAGCCTTCATTCAGAAATATAATTTGTTTACATCAAAAATTAATTTAAATGTCAGGAAAAGATTTTTGAAAGTATATGTTTGGAGCATAGTTTTATATGGAAGTGAAACTTGGACGATCGGAGTACCTGAGAAGAAAATATTAGAAGCTTTTAAAATGTGGTGCTGTGGAAAATGTTAAAAATCAGATGGGTAGATAAAGAGACAAATGAAGAGGTGTTGCACCAAATAGATGAAGAAAGAAGCATTTGGAAAAATATAGTTAAAAGAAGAGACAGACTTATTGGCCACATATTAAGGTATCCTGGAATAGTCGCTTTAATATTGGAGGGACAGAAAAAATTGTGCAGGCAGGCAACATTTGGAGTATGTAAAACAAATTGTTAGGGATGTAGGATGTTTGGGGTATACCAAAATGAAACGACTTGCACTAGATAGGGAATCTTGGAGAACTGCATCAAGCCAGTCAAATGACTGAAGACAAAAAAAATTTTTAATTTAAATAGATGAGTACCTACTCTCTGGTTAACAATTAAACATAAAAATAACTGTATAGATTTACTGTAAAATAAATTAAAAAAATTTGTTTGTTACACTATATAATTTTGTTTTTTACAAATAAGTTCTACACTACAATATTGTTAATTTAAATTTAACTCTTTCAACAAAACAGTGAAGAAAATTGAATAATATAAATCTTTTAAAACCCTATTTCAAATTTTTCAGTCATCTTTGCTACCATCCTCAATGACTGGTGCTGCTTTTTTAGATTAGCATCAGCTGATTACACTGTTGACTTTTTTTTTAATACAAGTCACAAATCTACCAATGCTATCAAGAATCTTGATATTTGACATACACATACGAAATGATCATTTCTTAATACACTTGAACATTATACAGTACTCAAAAATACACAATAATGATATATTAAAGAACAGACACAATTATTCAAGCTGCACACTTTTCTATAAAATTCTTAGTAGGACTGTCTAATAAAAAAAATAATAAAAACCGCCTGCAGATGATGTGACTGTAAAACTATCAGCAATACTCACTGAAGATGACTAAAAATGTGATTGAAAATGTTTTGAAGATTTTTAAGTACATTTTATTATGCACAATTTAGTTTGCTGTTTCATTACAAAATTTTAAATCTCAAATTAATACTGTAAATCATAAACAAGTGCAGTGCAAAAAAGAATAGTATTGTATCATTGAACAGCATTTAAATCTTACCAAATCTAAATTTCAGTAACTCAAACAAAACCATTTCTCTTCAACTTCAAGTTACCAAGATTTGACTATTTACAGTAGAACCAAGTAAACAATGCCAGCCTCCATGGCACGTGTGGTAGCATCTCGACCTTTCATCCGGAGGTTCTGGGTTCAAATCCCAGTCAGGCATGGCATTTTCATACACACTACAAATCATTTTTCTCATCCTCTGAAGCAATACCTAATGGTGGTCCCAGAGGTTTAAAAACAAAAAGTAAAGTAAATCTGGCAAGCAGAAAAAATGTGAACTAAAGACTTCTAGACTGCCAGTTGATGCAAAAGTATGGTTACAAAGCAACTATTATAGCTATTGCGTAGTGTATTTATTATATATTTTTATTTTATTTCTTTATTATTATTACTTGTATTCAGTACAAATGTTATTATTTAATTTTACATTATTTATTTAAAGAGTTTTAAGTTATTAAATTTAGTTTATTAGTTATTCTATTTATGGTCAATCACATTACTTTTTAGTATTTATTTTATGTTATGACTGTAAACAAAGTCAAGTTTACAAATATGTTAAAACCATATATTCATAGTTAAGGTAGAAATATTATTAGCAATAATTTAAAATGCTTTGATGGAGAGAAAAAGCAGGTAGATTACTTCTTCTGGTTCAATTGCAAGCTGCTACCTCACATTTTTTGTGCATGTTTTTTGTTAAGTTGGTTGCACTGTAGATTATTATTGATCACAGTGCTGTACCAATCTAGTTGCAATATTAATTTGATCCTTTAGTTTAATGATTTTTTTTTTATTACCTGTTTACACAAGTTAAATAATGATCTTAGCATTAGAAAATATAAAAATGTTCTCACACTGTAGGTGAAGAATAAATATACAAAGTGAGACAGGAAAACCTTTTTTTTTTTAGAATTAAGTAACACAGTAATTACAAAGAGCTCATTTTTATTCATATGCTAGATTTAGGCCTACATGTAGTCATTATTACTGAAAAATCAATTTTCAACTTACAGTAATGTTAAATGCGGAAAATAACATCTTCCAAATGTCATTCATTATTGTCCACGTGCTGCACTTACTGCTGGTGTCAGTCACTGAAATTTATCATTACATTCTGCAGCATGCATCCCATTATAGCTGCCACCTTGGGTTGAATTGCTGCCTTTAGTTCACATAATGAATGTGGTTTTCAGTGTACACTTTGGATTTTAGATAATCCTATAGGAAGAAGTCAAATATGAAAAGACTGGATAAACAGGACGGCTAGAGAGAAATTAAATGTTCTTGAAGCATCCACCTCAACACTTCTACCAGAATTTTAGTTGTGTGTGCAGTTGCTCTATCCTTTGGAACTGCAATTCATTTCAGTTTATCTGCTTTCTATGAGGTTCTGTACTCACTGTTCTGACCATCTTCACAAAAATTCAGGTTGTCCCTACCATACTGTGTATGTGTGTATGAACTGACCCATGTGTATAAAGTAGATGCTCATGAAGCTGTCTTGGATTTGTATCAGAACAGTACTAGAAGTTCTGTTTATTAACACAACCCAACAGATGGAAATGGACTTTGCTATTCATGAGGATTATTCATCATTTTCAACAATGTGTCTGTGAAAACTCAGCATTGTTCCGAGTCATGAGGAGTCAATTGTTGAACAACCATCAGTTTTTAGGGGTGGTATTTCTAGTCAGAATTCAGTATTATTTTGGCAGTTTGATTGGGAATGTTCAGAGCAGAGGAAGTCAACATACTGAACGCAGAGGGCTACCTTCAGTTGCCTGCTTTACCTGTTCAGTCTTCTCTGGTGTTTGTACTGATCTTGGCCTTCCCAATGGTTTTCTTTTTTATGTTCATACTGTCATTTTGAAATTCTTCAGCCACAACATGAATAATAATAATAATAATAATAATAATAATAATAATAATAATAATAATAATAATAATAATAATAATAATGTGTTTATTAATTACAAAAATATACATTACAAAAGAATTATGAAATACAATGAAACAAAAAATATCACTAATTTGGTCTTCTTACTTCTAGATTATCTAAATACATTTGGGATAACCCTAAGGTATCTGCCAGGTTAGCTTAATTTTGAAAATTACACCCCCCTCCTTTATTAAGTAAGAAATCCAAATCAAATAATACTTTGCCCAAGAAATTTTCCTTTTAATTACCAGCTCAGCTAATTTCTTTTGTAATCTATCGATGGTTAAGAGTAAAGGTTTTATAATATATTTGAGATTTAACGTTAGCATCTGCAAAAACAAAAGGCTAGACTTTGACACAAGATACAAAATGTGGTTAGGAGTAGACCAAGATAATAAATATATTTTTTTTTAAAAGAAATGCTAAAATGCTTCTACTTCATCACTTTGTCAGTACCTCCCATACTTGGCTCCCATATTTAATTATTGCTTTACAAACTGCTTCAAAAATGTTATCTTTAATCATAACTGGAATGTTATCTTTAATCATAAAATTTTTTCATGTACTATTCAGTGCATATTTAGTCACAGATCTCCTTCTTTAAAATGTAGTCCAAAAGATAGATTGGGTGTAAAAGTAACCCCTAAATATTTATAACTATTGACTTAGTCAATTTTGACCTTTCTAAACTTCCTCCTCTCACAGGATCCCAGAAATCACCACAACGAGACATCATAAGTTCTCACTTTAAAAGATTTATGTTCTACCTCTCACAATACGTTTTGAATCAATTAATCTAACTTTGAAGTAATTTGGGTTCTGAAGCCAGTAACATCCTATCATCAGCATAAAGAAGTAACCTAACATTCAAATTCCCGATCCAAAACCTCCCTTCTACTGCGTTATGGAGATCAGTCACAAATAAGGCAAACGGCAATCCCCTGTCTAACACCATTTCCCTGAGAAGATTTTCCACAATATGATTTCTTATGAGAAGGTTTAGTACCTTGATGGCCAACACTGAAATGCCAATAGAACTTTCTCTGCATGAGCATGATAGAGTTGTTGTTTTTGAAACACATTTCCTCAGTGAAAGCACAGCATTTACCCTGGATCCATGATGACTGAAATGACAGCTAGTGAGGAGTGCAGTCTCAATACCTTACTCTCCTACAATCTCCACCATATGCACAATAACCAATTAAATACAATCAGGTTTTTCTGCCCTACCCCATATTTGCATAACTTCTGTTTGTAAGCAAACCTCACATACTATTTTTGAAAAAAAAAAATAAAAGCCATGTTTGTGCTAGATACTAATACATTAAAATTCAACCATACTTCTAAAGTTTTTTGCTATATTCAAGTTAGAATACAACCATAAATGTTACAAAAAGTTGTTGGTATTTCCAAGTTTTCACTCCCCTGAAAATATGGATAAAGACAGCGAATATTCATAGGCCAAACCCCAAACACATTTACACTCCCTATTGCAATTGCTATTCTTTCTAAATAAGTAAAGCCATGTTCCTCTGAAGTATTAATTATACAAATTTTTTTACACTGACTTGGACAAATTTTATAAAGTATATTATACTATTGGTTCTTTTGTTAGTATAAAATCAGAATTTGTTTAATTTATTGCCTTTTACAGAAATAATTGAACATAATACTTTCAAAGTAGCTCTTAAAATATAATAAATGTTTTAATTAATTTTAAAAGTTATAAACAAAATTTAAAAAATAAATTATGGAGAAATAAAATTTTAAAAGTAAATATATTTAAAGAACCAAATGCTTTTTTATGCTATATATATTCTCATCAGTTTAATTGCCATCACTTTCAAATGAGAAGTCATTTTGCTAATCAATACAATTAGCTAACCTACTTTATCTAAATTTCAGTATAATTTATTTTATTTAATAAGCTC
Organism: Lycorma delicatula; assembly: GCF_047948215.1. Taxonomy (NCBI): domain Eukaryota; kingdom Metazoa; phylum Arthropoda; class Insecta; order Hemiptera; family Fulgoridae; genus Lycorma; species Lycorma delicatula. The sequence continues at coordinate 98,479,124 of NC_134464.1, read as the reverse complement.
ATTATTTGTACGTTTTAATTTTTTTTTTTTTTAGGGCAGAAATATAGACCTAGACAAAGAATGTCAAGAAAAAGGAATCATGGATAAAAGTATGTACCATTACCTTTTATTCTTAACTCATAATTATATCTTATTAACAGTTTGTTTTGCTGTCAGATAATTAAGCTGAGTAACCTTGAAGCTTTTCTTTATAAAAGATATCATAGACTAATTTATACTTAATGTATTAAGAAATAGAATAAATACTTTATGCAATTATTAATAAAAATTCAAGAAGATTTGTAAATTATTTTAAAGTATTGCTGTAACTCTTGCTTTCAACAGGTGCAAGTTACATTTTTTCTTTTTTTTTTTTTGATTTTAATAGGCAATTAATAGCTATTATTGGTTGAATATAAAAAGCATTAATGTCAAGCTTGGAATACATTTCTTCATAAATTTTATAAATAACAAAAAAAGAGGTACTGAAAAAATCAAGCAACACAAAATTCTGTAAAGATGAAAAAATAGCATTTTGGCCCAAAAATTCTCTAGAATTTAGTGGACTTTATTAACTCTAGCTCTGAACTTCTTTGTTTAACATTTGGAAAAATTGAAATATGAGTTACTGGTATTGAAACTGTTATTTTTGAAAACATTCTACTCTCAGAGTTAAGTACAAGAAAAGTTACTTATTTGAAGTTTGGTATCCACATATCATCTTTAAAAAATGTAAAACAGTTGTTTAATCAACTACTTTCTAAAGGATATAAAAACTCAGCACACTTGGTAGTTATTTTTTCTTTAGGATAAACCAATGCTCTTTACTACATCTGTCATTAAAATACAGATCATATAGTCTTAACAAAGGTAATTCTATTAAAATCTATACACTAAACAATGTAATAGATGTTAGAAAAACGTAAAATAATGAATAAACTATAGTAAAAGATTTAAAACATGCTTATTAGGCAAATAGCTATGTATATATTTGGGTATCATATTACTCAACTAAACTATTAATAGTGTTATGTTTTAATAGAGAAAAAACTCAGTCTTATAATTTAATTTAATTTTTATTAAATGCTTATATTATTTTGTTGAGAGTTTGCTTACAAGATTATTTTTTCTTTATTTTATTCATTTGTTTTTGCTTGTTATTATTGAATAATTTTTTTTTTAATTCTTTACCACAGAAAGTGTAGCACTCCAAATTACTGAAAAGATTGACTCATTAAACATAATGGATAAAAGGGTAAGATGAGTTAAAATATGAATTCTTACTTTAAATAAATTTCAGTATTTTTAGGTTAAATTTGTATTACTAATGCCATTATTTATGTAAATGTATATTTTTTTTTTATTTGCTATGAGGTTATCTGTAAGTTTGAAAAAAGAAAGTATTTATATAAATTCAAAAATGTTACAAAAATAACCTAAAAATACATTTTATTTATTTATGTATACCAGGTTTCACAGTGACATGATGTCAACAGTACTCTGTAGAGATGCCAAGGTATCTGTGCGCAGTCTGGCATGTAAAGTATAAATGTACCGGTAAATGTCTAGTCTTAAACAGACTGAGGCCAACCACTCTTGAGACGTGTGGTTAATTGAAACCTGACCATCAAGGAACACCAGTATCCACAGTCTAGCATTCAAATCCATACAAAAGCAACTATTTTTACAAGAATTCAAACCTTAGAACTCTCAACTTCAAAAATCAGCAGATTTTGCAATGATGAGTTTAACCACTAGTCTAACCCGGCAAGTTAAAACATTAAAATAACAAGTTTAATTACTTTCCAATTTATACAAAAAGCTTTTTCAAATCTAAGGGATTAATCATCTCTTGTAGTAACATTCTTTATCAACTAATACATTACTGTTTTTTATTTGTAGAAACTGATAGTTGATGTGATCACCATTTTTAAATATTGGTTATATTTTAACTAACTATTGAAACACCAATTTAAATAATCCATCATGTCCAAAATTTACCTTTTCATTCGTAAATGTGCCTTTAGATTTGTTATTTTTTATGTTCTTTAATATTTTAAAAATCTTATTTCAAAGGACCAATTAGTTTTATGTGCATCTATTTGTTTACACTCATAATTCTATAAATGACATTACTGTTAAATTTATCTTGTAAAATTTATTTTGATTTAAATATTTTGTTAAATTAATGTAAATGGAAGCGTAATGGAAGCTTTATATATGTATATAAAATTTATCTTTGACTGTAAAATTTTTTGTTTACATTTGTGATGAATTTTATAATTAATTCATTCATTCAATTCTTATTAACAGTAGAAAAAATAACTGTTTCTATTATGTTTATTGTATCTTCAAGGAACAGTCATTGTTATTAATAAATAACTCTTAGATAAAATGGATCGTATTTAATAAGTATAACATTCACAAAGCAAATTAATGCTTTTTCAGCAATCTTCAGTGGCCGGTATTGCTACTCTATTTCGCATTAGCTAACACTATATGAGTATGTTAATGCTGGATTTTCTTGAGTTAAAAAAATTAGTTAGTTCTGAATTGTATCATAATGTTTCAATATGTTACAGAATCATCTTTTTTGTGTATTTATCAAATGTAACAAAATCGTTGTTTTCACTCTTAATAAAAACTTAGAAGATTATCCAAGAAATCCTTTTTAAAATTTTTAATCTATTAATTTAAGTGTAGGATGTAATAGTGGTATTTTTATAGAAAAAAAATTTTACCTGCAATTTGTTTTTCTTTTTTTTGTATCAAATAATGAATATTATTTCTAGAAACTTTAATTTCTGTTATATAATTTTTCAGTGCGAGCTAGCATGTACATTTGAAGAACTTGGAATTGTGAGTATTTTTTCTTTTTCGTTACTCTCCATAATACTTTTACTTGTTTTATTATGTATTTCAGTAAAACAAAAGAATCTTTGATATTTAATGAGAAAAATTAAGTTGAATTTTTACACTGATATTCTTCATACTTATCTAATAATTAAGTTGCTATTCTAAAAATCGCAACCATTACATGTCAAAATTTTTATCTAAAGTATATTATGCCAGGAAATCAAATTGAGTTTTTCTGCATATAAAAATAACTATCAGCTTATGTTTGCTGCCAGACAACAGCATCTTTTTATTACTGAGAATTATATGTTTGTTTATGAGAAAGAGTCTTAATGTGCTTTTGTTTCTAGTTTTAATAAATTGCTTAACAATTTGATTATAATCAGTGCTCTTCTAGAAATTGGATCATAATCTGATTTACCAATAAATTTATTTTAAATGAAATTATTTACTTTTATGTAAATCTGTAGATTAAATTTTTAAATGATACTAATGTTCTCAACATTCCAGGTATAATTCTGGCAGTAATACTCATTTTTAGCTGGTTCTGATTCTTTAGCAGCATCTAAAAATAAGTCTATAAGTTCATACTTGATCAGTCATTGTTTAGGTCACTGCAGATTGTTTATATTATCCTGACTCCAGAAAACTAATAAAGAAAATTCATTATGGAGTGCAAAATGCATTATAAAAGTGGCATTATGCTATTACAACCAACATTCCCAATTTGTCTTTTCTAACAATGATGATGAGCATAATAATCATGTTGGTAGTGTTTCGCAGTTACAAGTTCCTCCCCAAAAGTACTGGTTGAGTCCTCTTGACATAATGCATCATATACCAGATTTCTGCACTTAGTGTGCCATTCACCAGTTTTCTACACTTACTTGACATAGTTCACCATATACTAGCTTTCTGCTCATGAAGAGGTAACAAGTAAAATATGCAAATTGCATATCAAGATCTGTTTCTCTGGTTTTTGGCTGGTTATGTATTCACCTAGGTGAAACCAAGCCTGGCAGAAATAAAACCTTTGATTAATATCAGTTTGTTATTATGGAGAAAGTACTAGTAGATAATCAACTTCTTAATAAATATTATCAATATTTAATAATGATCATCTCTCTCATTTTTTGAAAAAAATTGAATATAACATGAGAACAGTTACAAATTTGTAACGCTGTGTGAGTCAAACTGAAAGAAATATTCAGCTGTCATAAGAAATATGTGTGGGGATGTAACCATTTACTACTGAATTTTATTAATTATTTCTTTGGTTAAATTTGATCTTTTAATGATTAATTATTTTTGACAAAAACAGAACCGTTGCAAAGAGTTTTTACCAATTTCACGGTAATTTTTTTTGGGTGGTGATTTGCATTGATGAACTTTTCTGTTAATTCATACGTGGGGGAATACCATACAGGTTAAAATATATTTTTATATATCACTTTTGTTACAGATGAAGAATAGAGAAATTTCCTATCCAGGCTTATTACATTTAGTTACAGATATGTTTAGAGATTTGGAATTACATAGAGTAACAGGCTATCTTTTACGTATGTTTTCGTGTCTTCAGGCATGTAAGTGATTTTTATTAATTTTTAATTTATTTATCAGATTTAATTGTTTTCTCAGTGTATAATTTGACAATTTTTTATATGTCAAACAGAACACTTTATTTTGTAATTAACAAAAGAACGAGGGTAAGTCAATTACTATCCGCAATTTAGTTATACTTTTGTTTATGTTGGTAGTACACTGTCATGTTGCTTAGTTGACGCATGCGTGGTTTAGTTGTTGTTATGTCCGTGCAGGTTTGCTGCTGCTAGTTAGTTCAGTTATTTCTGCCGTCCTGTTTACCGTTGTTGCTTCGCTTTCTGTTTGCACCAAAGAAGAGCAACGTTCAGTTATCCGTTTTTTGTGGTCGGAAGGTGTATCAAGGGCCGAAATTCATCGAACACTTTCGGTATAGTATGGGAATAGTGTGTTGTCGCAACGGAGTGTTTACGAAAAAATTCAAAAATGGTCGCACGACGGAGCCGGAAAACTGTTTACCGCCACAAATGAGGAAAACATTGAACGTGAACGTGACAGGTTTTCTTAGACAAACGAGTAACTATTGATGAAGTGGCACATCGTCTGCAAATTAGTCACGGTTCTGACTAGATTAATCACTGGTGACGAAACATGGATCCATCATTACGAGTCTGAGAGTAAACGGCAGAGTATGGAATGGAAACATCCAAATTCGCACTGCAAAAGATCAAGACCCAATCATCCGAAGTAAAACTGATGCCAACGGTTTTTTGGGACTCACAAGGCGCAGTACTGGAACATTATGAGAAAAGGGGAACGACAATAAACAGTGCGCGTTACAGTGAGATGCTTACTGCCAAGCTGAAGCATTCAATTCGAAGGAAACGCTGAGGACTGCTGTCGAAAGATGATTTGTTGTTGCACGACAATGCCCGTCCACATACTGCTGCCCACGCTGCTGAAACTCAACTTGTGGAAGTACTGGCTCGTCCACCGTATAGTCCTGATCTTGCCCCTTCTTACTACCACTTGTTTGGTCTACTCAAAAAGGCATTAAGGGGCCGTCGATTTACCTCAGACGAAACGGTGAATGAAGCGGTGCATTCCTGGCTCGCAGCTCAACCGAAAACCTTTTTTTTGTGAGGAAATCAGAAAGCTTGTGTAACGATGTACCTAGTGCGCTGAAATGCAAGGGGCTATGTTGAAAAATGATGTACATGTAAGTTTCCTATTTGTATTGCAATAAAATTTATAACTGCATTGCGGATAATAATTGATTTACCCTCGTATTACATGTTGTAATTTCCTGTTTGCTGTATATTAGATATATATTAGATATACAGCAAATATTCTTTTTTGAATAATTATTACCAAACATGAAATATATTGAACAGATAATACAAAAAAAGTAATAATTTCACTCTACAGTTAACAGGTCAGCATTTTTCTTTTGGGATAGTTCCAATGAAGTACTCATCATTTCTTTGCCTTATGTCTCATGTTCAAAAGTACTAGATTGCAACCATTTACTGGCATATTTTCTGATTCTATTAGACATGAACTATGATACTTCTATTAGAACATTGCTCTATTATAATCAGACAATTTTAATATATAGTAGTATTAAAGTGAGAATACCAATATGACTATCCTATTTTGAAATATTGTGGAAGTGTCATTGTTAAATTGCCTGAATGATTACATGTAATTTATTTGTTAGTATGGTTTATTCTTTATTTTGATTTCTCATTAAACTTGAGAATTTTCTTGTTAGTTTTATTTATAATCTAAAATATATAACAACTTGCAACTGGTTTAACTGTAATAATATTTAAAATGTCCAGAATTTTCCTGCCAGATCCTGTTGAATCAAACAACTACATATGTGGCTCGGAATAAAATATTTGGTGTAGAAAAATTTAATTACTATTTGTATTTTCTAAACTATCATGAAAAATAGCACAAAACAGATTTATAAAATTAAAACTATATCTGCTGAAACACTTATTCAAATCAAAATTAGAAATTTTAAATATCATAGAAAACAAAAAATGTTCTTGCTTTGGGTTGGTGTTGACTTCTAAAAGTTAATTTTGAAAAATGGAAGATATTAACTTTTAAGTACAATTTTTAATGTTTATGTTATGCCTGTTTTTCATATAATTTATTTGTGAATACAAAGCACTACTTTATATACAAATTTCCATATCCAATTAATATTGATAATAATTTTGTTTTTATTCCACTAATAATTTTTACTGTAAAGAACTTTATTTTATAAATTATTTAATGAAGACAGCACTTTTATAACTTCTATTTATTGGTGTTTTTTATCATAATGTGTTCATAAAATAGAGGTACATGTAAAATACTAACAAATAAACATGTAATGGGTTTGACTAGAAATAAACAACGTTTAAAGACAAATAAAATAATTTATTTTAATCTATCACTATATTAAACAATTTTTTGATTCTATTTTTTGATTTTTTTTTTAGTGGGTGGTGGGGGTGACAGATGTAATGAAGCAGCAAAAATTTTAATGTGTGGATTTATGAAACGTAAGTTATTTTAAAATTATTTATATAATTATTTCAGTTTTACTTATTTTTGTATAATAAATAATTTATTTTTAAATAAATGAAATATCTATTTGTGTATATACATATATATTTATTTATTTATTGTATTGTTGCATGGTTATTGTTTATCCAAATAATCATTCATATATTAGTTAAGAGTACAGGGCAAATAAATTATATATGAAAAAAGTTCTGGTAACTACTAAAAACTTGCATTCATTGTAGAAATATTGTTTGAAATATGAGAATACTTGTATCAAATGTTTTATGTAACAAAAATTTAATTTCACAGAAGAATCGTAAAACCTTTCTGAATTAAAATCTAAATATATCTTTGTATAGAATTTTTTTTTTTTATCACATAAACTTCAAATTAACCCTAAAGAAAGAGTGTATGACATTTATACCAAATTGGTTATGTTTCACTAAATTAAATTTGGTCACTTTTTTTTTTTTTTTTTAATTTCATACATTTTGCAAATCCCAGCACTAAAAAAAAAATTTGTGATACAATCAGCAAGTCTTAAAAAAGTGATATCATTCTTTTCCGTGGAAATAAAATTTCTAAGATTTGTAAGCTTTGTATCTCTCACCACTTGTTGAAATAATAATATGTTCTTGAAAGAGCTGATTGATAAAAGCAGTGTTGCACAAACTAATGTTACGTATTTCAGTGAATCTGAACTATTTTTTCAAGGTTGTTGACACTTAGAACAAATGTAAGCAATGACCATTTGTATTTAGAACACAATTCCAACAATGGAAAATAAATTTCATAAAAAATGGCAGTTAAAAATTTTCAACATTTCCAGTTTTCATTTAAATTTGATTAAATTGAATCCCCAACAAAAATCTGTTACTTTTTTTGTAATTAGGAAGAAGTGAAGGGAGCCAGAGTGGTTTTATTTTTGCAAATAGCTTTGCTTGTTTTTAAATACTTTATGATAAAAATGGATTGAAATTAGATATTTTTAAATTCCATAATAATCATTACAAAAGTAGACCAATGTGTTTACCAAATTCATTGTTTAAAATAATGCAACACTAAAAATTTCTCATACATTTTTATATCGGGTGATCATTTGAAAAATTACCACATTTATTATTCAACAGCTATCAGTTCCATCATATTTCTGTTTGCAGCCATGTACACCAATCTTGGTGGAACTTTTTTAAAATTATTTTCAAACGGGTGGAACCTATCCTTTCTGCTACACAAATCAAAAATTTTAAATGGCAATGGTAACATTTGATTACATTACTTGACAATCCAAAAAAATTAAAATCTGCCCACCCCTTTCCTTGGTACGTGCAAAAAACCTTTTGGGGAAGTACTTTTTTTAAATTTCAGTCCAACAAAAATAACTATAAAATTACATGATATAACTTCCTAAACCATTTGAAATAATCATAATCTACAGATTAAAACTGAAAATTATTTTTAAAATTACCAACACAAAATCTTGCCCTTTAATGTTTTCCAAATTTTCAAGGGTTGAAAACTTATTTTTTTTAAATGAGATGGTATAGCTTGTGACACCTCATTGCAATGCCCTTTGAATTACAAGTAATTTGGAGCAAATAAAAAAAAAATTGGTTCATTAGTATTGAAGTTATGATTAAAATATGTTTGTTTTTTAGATTATATTAATATTTTTTTTTAGGTTATGTTGGGATACAGTGTTACTGAATTAATACAGCGTTACTGTATTTTAATGTAGTGTAAACCGAAGCATAAGGAAATCTCAGTTTTATGGGATATTTTATGAATTGAGCTCTGAGGATTTGCTACTACATTTCCCAAAACTTCAACTCGTCTAAAATGTTCGCCCTCCACGTTTCTTATTCATGACAGATCCAATTTCTTGGAATTTTTTTACAAGTTTTACAGTATAAGAGTGTGAAGTATTCATTAAATGCTTGTGCAGTCCTTCTAGCACATTTATTGTGTTCTCCATATGTAAAAATTAGTTCAGTCCTTTCTTTCAGATAGTAAGTCATTTTAGCGATACAAATTTACAAAAGACATAAAATGAAAGGCCAAACAGTAGAACAATAACACAAACCAAATGCCAATTTTAACTAAAGAACACAACAATTTCAATAAAATATGACAAAATATATAGAATAGATACTTGTTGCCACTAATTACAAACAATATGAAAGAAAACAATTTACAAAACTTCATCATAAAACTAAGATTTCAATAATTTGCAGAAAATTATAACCTGTTACTACAAGCAAACACTAACAATGAGATCTTCAGCTTTTAGGTAGATTTCATAAGCAAGCTACCTATTGTAATGGGTACCATTATTCAACTAACGGAAAATTTTTACATATTCATTTTCCACATCCCCAGATCCCAAAACCACCAGATCAGTTCAAAAGTTTATATATATATTTCACTTTCTTGTGGACACGATAACTGCCATAATTTTGCACCAATCACTTTCAAATTGATACATAAAATATAATGACCCAAAATTTTGGTCGAGTTGGGAAAAATCATTCAAAGAGCCTTCCAGTGAGCTGTCACAAGTTATATCATCTCATAAGTTCAACCCTTGAAAATTTAGAAAACATTTAAGGGCAAAATTTTGTGTTGGTAATTTTAAAAATAATTTTCACAGTTTTAATCCACAGATTAAAATGCACCCCTTTGAAAATAATTTAAAAAACGTTCCCCCCGAGAATGGTGTACATGGCTGCATACAGAAATACAATGAGACTGATAGCTGTTGAATAATAAATGTGGTAATTTTTCAAATGATCATCCAGTATAGTATAATAAGTTTTCATTTGGGAACTTCTATTTTAAATTCTCTCAGTTACAGTGTTCAAAATGAATTAAATGAAGTATTTGTCAACAATATTATAATTATGTAAAAAAGTTATTTTAACTTCTTTTTTTTCAAAAATTGGTTCAGCATACTTTGAAATTGAATATCAGCTTCATGATCCTGTATTTTAGTCATTTTAAATATGATTTTGTACGGAAATGTACTATATATAGAATTTATTTCAATAAGCAATTATAAAAGACATTTACAATTATTGTTACAGAAACAAAAATAATAAGCTGTATGATTGGTTATACACTTGTAAATGGTATTAGACAATGTGCTTATGAAATTCTTTTTGAAGATAACTTTGATTCTTCTTCCATTGACACATCTAAATGGAGACATACGATAAAAATATCAAGTGCTGAGGTAATTATTAAGCATAACCAAACATTAATTAAGTTAATTTATGTAAAATTAACATTTAACATACTGCACAATAAAAATCAGTGATGCTAATTATGGAAATCATAATCCTAATTATGACTAGGAATTATGGAAATTGTTAGGAAGTAATTTCAAAATTTAAAATAAACATTCCTATAATCCTACAATAAAATATACTGATATTTTTTCAGGTTACAAATTCATTCAAAACAAATATACATAAGTAACACTTATGTATATGCAGCATTTTACCACTGAATTTGTATTATTAGTCAATTTTTAATAGTATCTAGAATTTACTTAAGTTTAGGACAGTGAGCGTTTAGTTACAAGTGTGTACGCTCTGATTAGCACTCTTAGCAATTTTAATGATTTTAATTAACCTTTAACTTGACACTGACTTTATAAAATAAAAGGAAGAAAAGAGTTTTATGTATTCAAAGTCATCTTCACAAAGTGGATGAACTAATCTTAGCTAATAATATCTTAAACTTGAGTATTTTCAGCATCTTTCAAATTTTATCAAACATAGAATTTGACTGTTCAGCTTGCATAAAGACTTGTTAGTGGAGAATTAGGAAATCTTGCATGGAATTCTTCCTCAAAAGGAGTAGAATTCTTATTATTTTTTACATCAAAACTGTAGCATAAAAACTTGTCTATGTTTTGCGTTCTGAAACGCCATTATTCTCAACACACATACAAAGTGGTACGAACAAGTGAATAGTAAGTATAGTAATGACAATATATAATAAATAGCAAATGCAAAATCGAAATCTCTCACTTGTTACTACTAATATTGCTTAATATCAGAAATTTTTGTTATAGAATTTAAATGTAGATTCAAACATAATGGGATTTTAGCCCACCATGTTTTTTACCATCTAGATGGAAACTAACAGGTTGTTTATTTGTAATTATTAAATCGTTGAATTACTTTGCAATTTAATGACCAGTAAAATTTACCAGGCAGAGTAATCAGATTTCTTTCTTTTTTTACAGGATAATGAATTTGTTGTTTATAATAAAACGAAGGAGAATATATTTATTAAAGATGGAATTCTACATATTCAACCAACATTGATGGATGACCAAATGGTTAGAGAAGGATCTTTAGATTTATCAAAGTTAGTATTTTCTTCTTTTTTTTTTTGAGGAAGTAATGAAATAAAATACTGAAGATTAGAAAAAACCATCTCATACAAGAATTACAGCCTTTAACATCAAAGTTAAATGCTGTACCAACTGAGCTATTGATGCACTATGTACAGTATATATGCAGAGTAACTTAAAATCAAACTGCTACAGAGTAAATGTAACTACATTTACTCTGCAACATGTAACATTTTATGAATGAAATGAAGATGTAAATTAAATTAAATTTTGTATTTACATTACCAAAAGTTTACATATTCTCTATATCTCTACAAAGTTCTCGAAGTGTTCTTCGAATTGAGTGAACACCCTGCTCAGGTTTGAACTTTAAAACTGTTTGAGTGATCATATTGAGAGTCACCTGCAAAACTTTGATATCAATGCTGCGGATTTCTTGTTGAATGTTTGCTTTTAGTTCATAGTCTGGAATTCAATTCATAAACTCTACGATTCAAATAGCCCCAAAGAAAAACTCACAACTAGACAAATCTGGGGAGTGTGGAGTCCACTCTCCTATGCTGGAATTTCATTCTTCTGTAAAAGCCTCATGAAATGCGTGCTAGTGAATTGTTTGATGTGACATATTACTCTTGTCTTGTCAGAAGAAGCCGAACTCTTTTTCAAAATTTGTTAACCGAGCTTAGACTTTTCTGAAAATTGTACGTTACATTTCTCTATTGACAGTCTGACCAAAAATATTGGTCCTTGCTATATAATTATGGGAAACAGCACTCATACATTTTCTCATTAAAATAGATGCTCAAACCTCCAGTGAGGATTATTAGTTATTTGTTACTTGGTGTTGTGCAAATTATCATTCCCAAATAAATGAAACCGTACTCCATCTGACATGAAATTCAGCATCAGGTTTATCTGTTCATCAACAATGTTTCTGAGAAGCCAGTCGCAATAATTAAAACTATTCAGTTTGTATGTTCTCTTAACTTTTTGCACTGTTTCAAATTTAAATCCATACAGTTTCAAATTTAAATCCATAAGTATCTTATGGCAGGATGTGAATTACACACCACTTTGTTGTGCAATCCTTTCGTTGATCATATAAGGCATTTTAGAAAAACACAAAGAACAAAATCTTTAGAAACTGCATAGATCAAAACTTTACTGCCCTGAAGAGTGAACATTTTACAACCGATTAATAGTAGCATAACCAGTAGTCATGCTAGCAGTAGCAGCATGTGACTTCAAATAACTGCAGTTCAAACCAACTCGGTTCTATTTAAATTTTGTTACATCCCTAAGTGAAGTTTCAAAGTGAAACAACTGGCACTAGATAGGGAATCTTGGAGAGCTGCGTCAAACCAGTCAAATGATTCAAGACAAAAAAAAAAAAATATGTATCGTACATTTGTGATGGAATATTCTGTAATTTCATAGTGTAAATAGTACTTTATTTTATGAATTCACATGTCTGGCTGATATGAAGAATAATATAATATATATTATTTTCTGAAATTAATCTTTTTAAGATTCAAATTATTCCTTTGTACTGATAAATAACATTTAAATTCTCTTAAATAAACCATCTTGTACAGAAAATTGAGATGACATGTTTAATTTATTTAAATTAACATTTTGTGGTCCATATCTTACCTTTAATCAAGGCATATCTTATCCTTAACTTTCCATGAAAATATTTTCCCGGGGCCCCGCATCCTAAGTCATAATTGAAATAATTCTGTTATTGCTTAACAAAAATGAAAAATAATTTTAAAATAAAAATACGAAAATAATGAAAATGCATATTAATTTACACGATTGCTGATATCTAATACAGTTTTTATAAGACCACCTGCCTCAAACATTTTCTGGTTTATCAAACTGAAATTTTGTTTGCATCTATCTATATATGTAATATTTTTGTAATATATTTAATTTTATGTCATCTTTATTAATTACTAATATTCCTAAATTTCTATTAATATCAGAAGTAGAATGATTATTGGTTTTTAGATGGTCTGCCATATTAGATAAACATAATTTATTATTTTTGTAATTTATATAATGTTCCACAAGTCTAGTTTCAAAGGATCTACTTGTTTTTCCTATATAAGTAACATCACAATTATTAAATTTAATTTTATAAATTCCACACAGATTGTTTATTTTACTATTATTATTATTATTTTTGTTTTCTAAATATTTTATTTTGTAGTTATTATGTTTGTACACTGGTTTAAATATTTTGTTAATGATATTAGTGTATAAACACTTATGTATATTTCTTAATTTTTGTGTCTTATTACATATTGTACATTAATTTGTTATTGTGTTTTGGTAGTTGTTTTTTTAAAATATTATTAATTAAATTATTATCATATCTATTTTATTGCTATATGTTTTGAATGTTTATTTCATTATTTAACTTTTCTTTGTTTATTATGAGTGTACTCGACTACTCTACTAATCATATCTGTATATGTTAATTTTCAGTGACCAAGAACATTAATAAAAATAATGATACTGAGAATAATAACCACATAATAAAATTAGTAAAAAAAACAAAAATAATAATAATAAAATAAACAATCTGTGTGGAATTTATAATATTAAATTAATGATTGTGATATATATTTAGAAGAAACAAATAGATCCTTTGAAACTACATTTTTGAACATTACAGAAATTACAAAAATAATAAAATAGGTGTATCTAATATAGCAGACCATCTAATAAACAATAAAAATTATATTTCTGATATTAACACAAATCTAGAAATATTATAAATTAATAAAGATGACCTAAAATGAAATATAATAGAAAAATATTACATATATAAATACAACCAAAATTTCAATTTGATAAAACAGACAGTGTTTGGGGAAGGAAGGCAGTCTTATAAAAATTGTATCAGATATCAGCACTCATGTAAATTAATATGCAATTTTTATTATGTAATAACTGAACTATTTAAATTGTGACTAAGGATGAAGGATCCTGCAAAAATACTTTGGTGAAAAATTAAGGTAAATATCCCTTATCTCAATATTCTGTCCTAGGTGGCTTATTTAATAGAATTTAAATATTGTAATATTATTTATAAATATTCTTGTATTTTGGTCATTTTTAGGTGTACAGGATATTATGGATCAGAAGAATGTTACCATCAAGCAGCAACGTTTCAAATACTTCCTCCAGTATATTCAGCACAAATTTCATCAAAATTCGCTTTTAGGTATGGTAGTGTGATGATAAGAGCTAAACTTCCTAAAGGAGACTGGATTGTACCACGTAAGTTTTAAGTTAATTTTAATGTTTTTATATTTTTTTATGTGTGCTTGTGCTTAGTTCATTACATAAGATTAAAGCTTGCATTTGGGAATATGATGCAGAAATATAATATGTGAAAAAATGTCGTGCCAGACCAATTTTCAAACCCAGAACTTTCCAGATGAAAGGCAGAAGTACTATCATTCCCACCACAGAGGATATTATTACAGATTGTTAGAAATCATTATGTACCTCTATTATTTTGAATAAGGGAATATATCATATCACATCTAAAACCTGCTAATTTTTGAACTTACTTTTTAGTAGTGTCTGCAATGCATTCTGAAATCCCAGTAGCATTTTTTCAGTAAAAAATAATGGTCAACCAGATTTTGGAAGCAAAATTGCTGTCCACTGATGCATTGTGAGTTTTGATAACTGTTCAGTGAGTTTACTTTTATCTGAGTAAATAAGATTTTAACTATATATATTTAAGCTTCAAGACAAAGCTGTAGCTATCCATTTTTCAATGTCACACCTTTGCTTAACTCTACACCCAGTAACTTTTATTTTATCGAGTTTAACTTTTTTTTCTGACATGACAAAGGCAGTTTGTTCTTGTGGTAAGGCAGTAGACCAGCAAGAAGTACAGTGAATTCTGATTAAAACATATGTAGTATTCAAATGGTATTTTTTTATTTTATTTTACACTTGATTTCATGAAAACTGCAACTTGTACTTGATTTATATTTGAAATTTTGCAGGATCTTTTTTCTGTATTGGAAAGAAGTTTCTATCTTAAAAAAAGCTAAATGCTTTTAGGCTTATCCAATTTTTATAATAAAACAGTCCCTTATAACTGCCCTTTATTTCAAGACATTATTGCTTGTTTTATTTGCTAAAGAAACTGATAGATTTGCCAAGTATTCAACTGATAGATGAGCAACACTGAATAGGATATTGATGTTTGCAAGGGGGTATGGTTTTCTATGTTTTTGTGGTCTTGATGTATTTTATTTTGAGTTTTCTATGAAAACTGGCTATTTCAATTATGAAAAGTTTAAATAATGACCTCAGGCATTGAGACATTTTCATAAACATATTAAGATTCCACTCGCCTAAGAAACGTTCTTTTAAGATCATCATCTGAAATGGGTAAATGGATCAGGGTGAAATATGTACAAAACTGCCATATTTTTATGCTTATACAGATGATTAAGTATGTAGTGGATACAAAGCCAATCTCCATGGAGGAGTGAGGAGTGGTACTGCTTGGCCTTTCATACAGAGGTTCTGGGTTCAAATCCCAGTACAGCAAGTCATTTTTCATACGTTACAAAAATTCCATTTCCATATTCCTGTGTACAAGCTTCAAAATTTCTGTGGTGAATTAATTTAAATTAAAAAAAAATTGTTTAAGTTATAGCGGTAAGTTGTACTAAACATTTTGAAAGTGAATGTATGATATCACATTTTATATTTTTGAGTTTAAATCTGTTGATTTCAAATTTTTTGAACCCGTATTAATTTTACTTTCCTTCTGTGAGATTTTTAAAAAAAAATCCATTTTTTCTGTACTCTATTGGTGTAGCTCCAAGTCAATAGGATTATTAATATTAACAAATATTGTTACTTGTTCATTTCAGAATTTAGTCCACCTCACAATTATTTTAAGTGGTTGTGATTTATTTCTATTTTAAGTAAATCCGTGAAGTAATACCAAAAATAATTTTCAGCTGTAAAATATTTAGCAATATATTAGGTATGTTTTCTAAGTGTGTTAAAAAACACATAATAAAATTGAGAAAAAAAACCAAATGAATGAATATAAGGAAGATATGTTCACTCATGCATACTTATATGCATCACAATCTCAATAGGATTTCGTATCCACACCTTTAAATGACTCAATAATTATATACATAGTATTATTTGTAAGGAAAGAAATAATAAAATAAATTGATAAGTATTTAAATTTTTTAATCTAAAAAAACATTGATTTGACATATATATGTAAATAAACATGCATTAGATTATATTTTCTATTTGTATACTTTTTTATGTAGATAATGCAACTTTTTTGGGAAGCTCATTATTTATGTTAATGAGCAGAAAGTCAGTGAATTTCCCATTAATAAGTCTGATTGATTGTTCTACGTAGTATGGACTTTGGTAAAGTAGAAAACTATTCCGATCAGGGAGTAGCCCTAAAAATCAATTTTCCCTTCCTCTTCTCACTCCATCGGTAATTAATGGAGCAGAAACCCTGTTTGCGGAATTACTCAAGAACTGTGTTTCTGTCTGGAGTCATACAAAAAGTTAAATTACTCGCTGAGACGCCTATTGAATAAAATAGATGTACATTTCTTATTCCTAATCAGTCAGTATCCAAAGTTTTAACTTAAAGATCAGTATATCATCTTAATATCTCTTTCATTTGTAA
The DNA here is from genome assembly GCF_047948215.1 of Lycorma delicatula. NCBI lineage: Eukaryota > Metazoa > Arthropoda > Insecta > Hemiptera > Fulgoridae > Lycorma > Lycorma delicatula. The sequence continues at coordinate 98,462,109 of NC_134464.1, read as the reverse complement.
AGCCATTCTCTTTTCTTTTTTGTTGATAGAAATGTGGTTGGAACCAGCAACAAAAGAATATGGTCCATTGTTTAATTCTGGTAGAGTTCTAATTGCATCTTGTAATGGAAACGACATATTATTTGAAAATGGAAAAGATATCAGCATGAGAAAACTAAAAGCTGGTGTTGTAATGGGAGTCAATAAAGAAAGAGATCGACAAATTTACAGTTCAGTTAATGGATTCTTACCTGATTTGACACCAGAATGGCATGATGAATTTCATAATTTCACATTAGAATGGACTAAAGGTAAGATATGATTGATCGCTTGTTTTCATTTGAAAATTTACTTTCATTTACATATTTTTCAATATATTTTATATATTATAGTGTGTTATATAATACACATATTATAATTATATAATAGTGTATATTATATATATACTTTTTTTGTCAAAAAATAACTACTTAACCACCAAAACACAGTAACAAAAAAACCTAAAAAAAAAACTAATATTGATAGTCGACTTAAGCAGAATTCTGCATCATCAGTCAATACACAGTTCTATAATTACATCAAACAAATAACAAAAAATAATAAAAACTAAAAAATTTAGAAACATGGACACTCTTAGCAGCCACCAAATTTGTAATAAAACAACTTCATTGCCATTACTGGAATCCGTAATTGTAAGAATCTGTAATTTTGGTGGTTAGTTATTTTTGGAATTTAATTAGCACAGTGGTCACTCATTATGTTGAATTATTTGAATTTTCAAAAAGTTATTTTAGTTCTGAATCAGTTTCATTGCTAAATAATTAATTACCTCACCTTTGAATACCAGCTTTCTATTAAGTGAAGGGAACACTTAATCAAACTACTGAAAAATAAATTCTTAAGAAGTTGCTTCAATTTTAGTTTACCTCTGTTCATTCTTAGTACATTCTTAGAAAATAGATCACAAAATTATATGGGGGAATGAGATTTGAAATTTCAAAATCTTTTTCTATGAAATATGTGCTAAAATTCACCCTGAATGTTTAAATGACAAAAAACGGTTTTACTAGGGGGGATCAAAACATTGCTCAAAACTTTAATTGCTTGGTGATATTTTTACATGACATTAAAATCATGATTTACATTTTTTTTAGTTTTTATGTTTGAAACATGGGTGCACCTTACATTCACTGGTGTCTTATAGTCACAAAAATACAATATTAATTCTACATTTCAAAACTATTCTGAGAATATCTATTAAAAATTTTAAAACGGATATTTCTCATGCAGCTGGTAAAAAAGATTACATTGAAATAAGAAAAGTACTTTATAGAAATTAGATTAAAGAGTTAGTTGTGATTTTTATTATCTTCTTTTTCATTTTTTTTGTAAAAAAAAAATGTGAGGGCTACCAAATCCTCATTCAAAATACAATCCAAGCGTTTTTTCATTGATCGCTGGACTGTTTCAAAGACGCCTGGTGTCATATGAATTCTCTCAATCTCACTTAGAATTCCTGTGTATAATTCTTCTATGGTATCCGCAGGGGTATCGTGTACAAGTATTTTTATTAAATGGCCCCATAAGAAAAAGAGGATTGAGATAAGGAGAATTTGCTGTCCATGCTACTGGATCTCCTTGCCCAATCCATCTGTTTGAATATGCTTCATTTTGGTGATCTCGAACTTGTAATTATTAATGAACTGGATCCCCATCCAACACGAATCGCATTTTGTTGCATGTGTTTAGTGGCAAATCTTTGAGTAAGAATGAAAGATCAGCTGTCAAGAAATGTAATTATCTTTCACAATTGAGCGTTTCAGATAAAAGACAGACAATGAAGTGGTCGCCCAAAATACCAGCCCATATGCTTACAGAAAACTGATATTGGTGATGATTCTCTGAATTGGCATTAGGTTTTTAATTGACCACATGTGCATGTTGTGAGTGTTAACAATGGCTGATCTTTTAAATCTGGCTTCATTGGTAAAGAAAATATTATTCAAAAATTCAGATTAGGACATTTTTGGATAAGCCATTGGCATAGCTGAACACGGTGAATACAGTCTCTTCAATATTATTAAATTTTATCATTTATTACATGATAACATTAACAGAATTATCCAGTTGAGGTCGTGTCAAATTTAATTTTATTTGGAAGGAAATGAAAGCTGGTTTTTTATTCTAGAGTGGCTCGTTTAAAGAATTTTTTCCATAACTTTGTTATTTATGAACATATTTGAATAAATGTGTCATTTTCTTTGCCATAAAATGTTTAACATTTTTGTATAACATAACATTTAGATAAGCCAGTGGTTGCAAAGATATTAACAATTAAATAGTTAACATAGCTGCCATTTTGAAATGGGTTGAAAGATCAAGTTCATTATTTTTATGTAAGTAAACCTCCAGCTACCCTGGTAGTATATAATAAACTTTTACATTAAAAATACAAAATGACAGATAGCCAGTAAGTAAGCGTTTCCGAACATATTCCCCCCTCTCCCAATCACCCTCTCACCCCCCACGCTCTCTCTCACCCTCTCTCTGTCACTCTCTCTCTCTCTCTCTCCTCTCGCACTCTCTCACTCTCTCTCCTCTCGCACTCTCACTCTCACTCTCACTCTCACTCTCTCTCTCTCGCTCTCTCTCACTCCCTCTCTCTCTCTCTCACTCTCTCTCTGTCTGTCTGTGTCTGTCTGTCTGTCTGTGTCTGTCTGTCTGTCTCTGTGTGTGTGTGTGTGTGTGTGTGTGTGTGTGTGTGTGTGTGTGTGTGTGAATGTGTGCATCCCCATATATACATGCCCCCCACAATACATAATATTTTGCTTTCCAACAGAAAGAAGAATTTGTCACCTGCTCCCAGTCTTTCTTATGGTTATGATGTACACAAAAAGCATCTCAGATGAAAGTAGCATTAGGGAGAGTTGTTTATTTTCACAGTAATGATATTATTCATTACACATCCAGTCTCTGCAGTTAGAAGTGTAAAGAAGTTACTTGCAGTATCATCACCTGCATTTCATTGGACTTAGACTGATAATATACAATTGTATATTTGGCTCAGTGAATAGGGCATTTTTTATTTGTCTTCAGTCATTTGACTGGTTTGCAGCTGTCCAAGATTCCCTATCTAGTGCCAGTCGTTGCATTTTGGCATACCCCCTACATCGTACATCCCTAACAATTTGTTTTACATATTCCAAACGTTGCCTGCCTCTACAATTTTTCCCATTTACCTGTCCCTCCAATATCAAAGTGACGATTCCTGAATGCCTTAATATTTGGTCTGTAAGTTTGTCTCTTCTGTTAACTATATTTTTCCAAATGCTTCTTTCTTCATCAATTTGCCGCAACACCTCTTCATTTGTCACTTTATCAACCCACCTAATTTATAATATTCTTCGATAGCCGCACATTTCAGAAGCTTGTAATCTTTTTTTCTCAGGTACTCTGATTGTCCAAGTTTTACTTCCATACAAAGCTACACTACAAACATACACATTCAGAAATGTTTTCCTGATATTTAAATTCATTTTTGATGTAAGCAAATTATATTTTAGACTGAAAGCTCATTTTGCCTGTGCTACTCAGCATTTTATATTGCTCCTGCTTCATCCATCTTTAGTAATTCTACTTCCCAAATAACAAAATTCTTCTACCTTGATAATCTTTTCTTTTCCTATTTTTATATTCAGTGATCCATCTACATTATTTCTACTACATTTCATTACTTTCATTTTGTTCTTGTTTTTATTTTCATGCGATAGTTCTTGCGTAGGACTTCATCTATGCCGTTCATTGTTTCTTCTAAATCCTTTTTACTCTAGGCTAGAATTACTATATCTTCAGCAAATCGTAGCATCTTTATCTTTTCACCATGTACTGTTACTCCGAATCTAAATTGTTCTTTAACATCATTAACTGCTAGTTCCATGTAAAGATTAAAAAGTAACAGAGATAGGGAACATCCTTGTCGGACTCCCTTTCTTATTACGGCTTCTTTCTTATGTTCTTCAATTGTTACTGTTGCTGTTTGGTTCCTGTACATGTTAGCAATTGTTCTTCTATCTCTGTATTTGAACCCTAATTTTTTTAAAATGCTGAACATTTTATTCCAGTCTACGTTATCGAATGCCTTTTCTAGGTCTATAAACGCCAAGTATGTTGGTTTGTTTTTCTTTAATCTTCCTTCCACTATTAATCTGAGGCCTAAAATTGCTTCCCTTGTCCCTATACTTTTCCTGAAACCAAATTGGTCTTCTCCTAACACTTCCTCCATTCTCCTCTCAATTCTTCTGTATTGAATTCTAGTTAAGATTTTTGATGCATGACTAGTTAAACTAATTGTTCTGTATTCTTCACATTTATCTGCCCCTGCTTTCTTTGGTATCATAACTATAACACGTTTTTTGAAGTCTGATGGAACTTCCCCTTTTTCATAAATATTAGACATCAGTTTCTATAATCTATCAATCGCTTCCTCACCTGCACTGCGCAGTAATTCTACAGGTATTCCGTCTATTCCAGGAGTCTTTCTGCCATTTAAATCTTTTAAAGTCTGATGGAACTTCCCCTTTTTCATAAATATTAGACATCAGTTTCTATAATCTATCAATCGCTTCCTCACCTGCACTGCGCAGTAATTCTACAGGTATTCCGTCTATTCCAGGAGTCTTTCTGCCATTTAAATCTTTTAATGCTCTCTTAAATTCAGATCTCAGTATTGTTTCTCCCATTTCATCCCCCTCAACTTCCTCTTCTTCCTCTATAACACCATTTTCTAATTCATTTCCTCCGTATAACTCTTCAATATATTCCACCCATCTATCGACGTTACCTTTCGTATTATATATTGGTATACCATCTTTGTTTAACACATTATTAGATTTTAATTTATGTACCCCAAAATTTTCCTTAACTTTCCTGTATGCTCCGTCTATTTTACCAACGTTCATTTCTCTTTCCACTTCTGAACATTTTTTTTTAATCCACTCTTCTTTCGCCAGTTTGCACTTCCTGTTTATAGCATTTCTTAATTGCCGATAGTTCCTTTTACTTTCTTCATCACTATCATTCTTATATTTTCTACGTTCATCCATCAGCTGCAATATATCGTCTGAAACCCAAGGTTTTCTACCAGTTCTCTTTATTCTGCCTACGTTTGCTTCTGCTGATTTAAGAATTTCCTTTTTACCATTCTCCCATTCTTCTTCTACATTTTCTACCTTATCATTTTTACTCAGACCTCTTGCGATGTCATCCTCAAAAATCTTCTTTACCTCCTCGTCCTCAAACTTCTCTAAATTCCACCGATTCATCTGACACCTTTTCTTCAGGTTTTTAAACCCCAATCTACATTTCATTATCACCAAATTATGGTCGCTATCAATGTCTGCTCCAGTGTAAGTTTTGCAGTCAACGAGTTGATTCCTAAATCTTTGCTTAACCATGATATAATCTATCTGATACCTTGCAGTATCGCCTGGCTTTTTCCAAGTGTATATTCTTCTATTACGATTTTTAAATTGGGTGTTGGCAATTACTAAATTATACTTCGTGCAAAACTCTATAAGTCGGTCTCCTCTTTCATTCTTTTGCCCAGCCCGTATTCACCCACTATTTGGGTGAATTACCTATTACTCAATATAATTACCTATTTCTCAATCGGTAACTAAAAATTTAATTACTGATTGAGAAAATAATTATTCTTCTATGTAGGTTAAATGTGAAACTTACAACTGTATTTTTTAAGGTTTTTTTACATAAAGAATTTCATAACATTTTTAATTTCTATAAGGATAATCACCGTCAAGAGCTTTCCAGCATAGTCCAGTTCCATACCATCTTCATCTTCTTTTTTAATGTAACTTAATCATGAATTAAGTCCTTGAAATATGAAATAGTTCTTGCAATACCTCATACTCTTGTGTTGCCATGTTACTTTGCTTTTTACCTAACATTCCAGCTTTCTGCAACCCTTCTTCTGTAATTCATTTTGGAGTGGAAAATCTCCTGTCCTGTTCCAAAACATTATTATTTTTGTAATCTTTTTAAACTTCTAAACATTCATATGTCTTTTTTAGAAAGTTGTTTCATGGTAAATTTGCCCAGAACTCTGTTGCAATAAAGTATCTAATAAACAACTGTACTGAGCTACAAAAGTATTTTAAACTTTAAGGAGTTTGCTTTTCCTGGTCTTCCTATTCCATGAATGATCGAATAGTTATTTAAAACTATTAATTTCTTAAACAACAAACCAAAATTGATTTAATTCATATGAAATTTTTAATTCCCCTTGTGGCCATTTTCAGTGACTGCTGGTACTGCTTTCACCCAGCAATAGCATTACTGGTTTTTTCTTTTTTTTAATTAAGGAGACGTGTTTAAAATGTAGTTTAAATGTGTTTAAAATGAATTTTGCTTTTCATTTATTATGATATACTAAATGGAATTTTTTTAAGAAAAAAAATGTTAACATTTCATCGATAAAGAGGACATCCAAGAAAAATCTTTTACTTTCCTGTCTAAATATTGCTACAACAGAACTATAGCTCTAGAAGGGAAAGAAAGTATTGTAATCTGTCCAATTTGGACATATGCGTTTTCACTAGATCTTGACATTTTGACACCTAAGGAACCCAAAAAACCAGATGGAAATTTTCTGAATGTTCGTATGTACATGTGTGTGTTGGCTGTTGGCCTCAAAATCACCTTATATATCCAGAACTACTGGACTGAATTTGACCAAACTTGGTCAGATTACTTCTATATATGGGGCATTGATGCCATTAAATTTTCAACTTAAAGGGTCGAGGGGTAAGCCTGTAGAGTAAGGTCACCCTCAGTATCTTGAGATTTTGCGTAATTAAGGTCTTATTTTTTAAATAACATTTGTTAACAATTAGAAAATAATAACACTTACAAAAAAAGTTTTGCAAGATCACACCCCAAAAATGCTGTAAACTAGTTGCTGAGTGAGAATCTTGCTTCAATAGTACCACCTGTGACCACAAGGAGAGCTAGTGTAGCACTGATGTGCTAAATTACGCACATCATGATGGGAAAGTCCTACAATTGTGTGGTCAGCTTTTTTTATTGCTGTTTAACTAACCGGTGAGAATAGGCTTAATATGCAAGTGCATATAATCCGGACTCCAATTATCAGCAATAAATACGGATTATTCTGAGAAATCTCTTAGATTCAGTTTATTGATTACTGATTTCCAACAAATATCTTGTTTTTTTAGGGGTGGGAGATTGATGATTATTTTATAGATTTATTGTGATTAAATCATCAACCTGGTTTGGAAGCTTGTGTGGGGGAATATGAGGCAGAGGTTTTGTAGGATGTGAAAAAATGAGCTACTTGACTGGAATTCAAACATGGGACCTTCCAGATGGAAATTTTTTTTTTAAAATAAAGACACTCACTCCATCATGAAGGTTGGTAATTAATTACATTTTATTCAATTTGTAACTTATTGAAATTTAATCTTTTCAAAATTTTGTTTGACATAGTTTTTTTAATAATTAGCTGGATACATTGTAATTTTTATTTTGAAATCAGTCTCCTAGTAACCAAACAATTGATTCTCATTTTATTTAAATAATTTTAATTCATTTAAACATGTTTTCTATTTACTTAAAAACGGATAGTTATAAAATGCATACCATAATTGGTGAAAATTAATATTAGTGAATTAACTATATAAATTTAATTAAATATTCTTGTGTTAATACGGATTAAAACGAAAATAATGTACACTCTGAGAACAAATTGAATTTCTACAAAAATGGTAAAAATTTACAAAATCAGAAATGCAGTTAAAAAGAAAAAAAGGATGAACAGTAAAAAAAAGTCAAGAATAAAAGAGACATTTTCAAAAGAACTACAATTACAATTAATATCCATAAGGAAAATTTCAGTATTATTTCTTATTGAAGAGAAACTGGACAGATAAATAGATATTATTTTTAGTCTATATTAATAAGAATACAGAATAATAATATATAGTACTCTTAATTTTACTCAAAAATGTACAACATATGGTAAGTTTTAATTTTTTTTTATTTTTCCTGTATTTTACAAGATCTTTTCATCCATCCTTTGATATTAATGTAAGTAAAGATAATCATCTCATCTCATTTATTTTTTTATAACTGTAAAACTTTGTAGATTTAATTTAATTAAAACTGAAAATTTTTACATCAGATTACAATGTGCAATCAGATAGTGTATAGCCTATTAAAAGATGAATCGCACAGTTCTTTTCAATTTCCAAACCAATTTTGCAATGATAGAATGTAATATTTATCATATCTTAATTTTGATAATTTCTGGTTATTAGATGTGATTATTTGAAAAAAAAAATTATATACATACAAAATTAAAATTTTATATATATATATATATATATATATATAACATGTCAGTAATATGCTAGATAATATGATGGAGAGATCTTTTGAATGGTATATATATATATATATATATATATATATATATGTATTGTTTAACGTTTTGATTAAAAATATAACATATTTGTTAAACAATATTTTTAATACAAAAGCTACTTATATATATGTATACATGATATATATAAGTATGAAATAACTGAACAAGGTTACCAAATATTAAACAATTACTGATAAATATTAACAAATATTAACCTTTATACTGATCATAATATAAAAATACATTGTATAGATCAAAACATAGTTGTATTTAAAGACCATATCAATTAATTAAATATGAACCCGTGAAATTTTGTAATAAAATTTTTAGTATTTTTAGTTAGGCACGGTTAGATTTTATCAGCGACAGCATATTGTTGTTATTCACTGGAGTTTCAGCTGAAGTTATAGCAATAAAATTTTTATCCAGTACTTTTTTGTTTTATGCAGTAAAAATAAGGGAAACCAATGACGACACTCTTTAGATTTTAGAACTGTGATTTATGGATCTTTAGACATTATTCCACTTTAAAAATTAATACAGCAGAAAAAAGTTAGCGTTCAGAAAAAAAAATACTTTTGAAGTCAAAAAAAATAGGATAAATAATTAAAACAGTTAAAAATCATCTGTGCATTAATATAAGGTACTTAATAATAAAATCACTTAACTTTAGAAAATTTGGAGGTTCAAAGATTCAATGAAGAATTAAAAGTGGTCTAAAATAACTGACTTGATAATTAGAAATAGTTTGTGGAGTTTGCATCACATGTATTATTTCCAATCTAAATATTCTGTTTGCAAAAAAAAAATCAGTAAAGTAATATATTTCAGTAATTTGTCTAATAAAAACTTGCAAAACTAAAACTATAAATTATAATTATTAAGATTTATTATTGCATATTTGTAATTCAAACAAAAGCATTAATTTTGTTAATACAATTTACAGTGCTATTACTTTTGCATGTAATTTTGTTTTATATACAGGATACACAATAGCTTATACACACACACACACACACACATACACACTTTTTTTTACTAAATTGTATCTTTGTAAGTAGTAATATATATGAAACTTACATCTGGATATTAATTTTATGTTGCAGATGCAAAACAGAAAAAAAGAAAAAATGGAATGAGTGAATAGAAAACATAGAATACAAATAGAAGAAACACATAACATACATCTGGATTATATAGAAACATAGAATACAAGAGATGCTTATGACAGTGAATGGTGGGGTTAGATATTTTCAAGAGGTTGTTATAATCAATAAAAGATTTTTGTTAGTAGAGAGTATAGGGTATGAGGTATAGGATTAGTAGAGTATAGGGTATAGGGTATAAGGTATAGAATTAGTAGAGGGTATAGGGTATAGGATTGGTAGAGAGTAGAGGGTATAGGGTATAGGATTAGTAGATGCAATTGTTTAGGTAAAAATTATAGTTAGCAATTTCATAACCAATAAAGTTAATGGTTATGTAATTGCTACCTAGCTTAACCACACGTGCCTGTATGAATAGTTAATACAGGCTGTCCATCCAGTCAGATCTGGAAAACAGCCTGTTGGACCCTATGACCATACAAAGACCTTAGGAATGGTAGTACAGCTGCCAGCCCTGTCTGGAGGAACCTAACCCTGTTAGGTTTGCCTAACAGGTTAGGCAAAAATTAAATCGGGTGTAAAATGTAAGATCCATTTATGGTTAGGGTTTCATCCTCCCTTGTTGTAGAAGTGTACTGATCTCGTGGCATGTACGGGGAGACTTTTGAGTCTTGGTGAGTGGCATAGGTTAAAGTAGGGTAGGAAAATTTTTGCTTACTATTCACAAAATAGCGCGTCTTTTTCAGAATAGGTATTTTATATTTTAAGGTGAAACACAGATGAAGAAACTATTTTTAATTAAATGCAGCTGACTAAAAAGATGTGAGAAATTGTGAAGATTAAATCCCACTGACTAAAAAGATGTGAGAAATTATGAAGATTACTAAAAATAATTACATTATAAAAATAATGTAAGCGCTTTCTTGTCTTAGTTTACAGATTTTATTTCTAAGATATTTAACACATTATCTAAAAATCTCTTTATGGAGGTATGTAGTTTTTATGTTCATAAATACAAATAAGAGTAATTAATTTTAAATGAAAACATATATTCTGTTGAAATATTTAATTTATCGCAGTAGATATGATAAGATTATTCCAGACATTATTCCACATGTCCAGACATTTTCTCAATTTTCAATAAGATATGAATTAATAAATGGCATATTGATTTTTAACTTCTCTTAACAGTTATTAATTTTATTTTGAGTAGTTTTTGTTTCTTTTGATATTGATGAATGCGGTGGAATTGCGTTGTTCCTGGATCATTTATCAATAAATTCCTTAATGGAGAAAATTGTTATCTTCAGTCCACAGACAGACTGAAGATGTGGATGTTTCTACCGATAGTACATTATCACTATATAGGTAAGACAAATTCTTAGTTTTATTCTTTTTAATTCAGTAAGGCTTAATTTAATACTTAATATTATCAATATTATCAAGAAATTTACAGAACTATTTTCCATAGTGGATGGGTTTGCTAACAAAGTTTTATGACAATTGCCACTAACAATGTGTATTACCTAGGCTGAACTACATTTTAGTACTGAAAAATCTTATATAACCATATTTCCAAACATTATTCAGGAAGCAAATCTGTGATGTAACTACCATTTAACTACTAAGCTGAAGTTTTCACAAAAAAAAAATTTCTCAGTTTCAGCAAGTAATATAATTATTTTATAAATGAATACATTTTATTGAAATGTAAATGAATTATTTTATTTTATGAATACATTTTTGTAAAACATTTTTATCATACTCTAAATGAAACTCTTTTTCATAAAGCAGCCATTCGTTCCATTAGCTCGTGCAGTCGTCATGAAAGAAACGTATGAAACTATGGTATCCAATTTTAGAAGCCATAAAATACAAAGAGCAGATGGGCAAGTTTGCAGCGATCTGAAATTTGTTTCGTTACTTCTTTGGATACAAATCGTCATAAAATGTAAAGCATTTATCATTAATTAAGAGCGGTAAAAATCATACTGTCACCACTTCACATAAAACTCGGACTCATTAAACATTTCATAAAGGGACTAGACAAAGATGGACAAGGATTTAATCATTTAAAGATAATTTTTCCTGAATTGAGTGGTGGTAAACTCAAGGAGGGTATATTTATCGGCAAATCAAGAAACTCTACTTAAGGACTCTACTAGCTGCATGGAAGAAGTTGTTGATGGTTTTTAGGCGACAAAAAGAGATTAAAACTGTTAAGCTGTTAGAAAACTACAAACGTTTAGGATGTAGGTTGTTACATTCCCGCCTAGACTTTTTCCCCGAAAATTAGCGCTCTTTCAGCGATGAGCAAGGAGATCGTTTCCCTCAGGATATTCTGACCGTGTACCATCGGCACAACGGAAGATGGGATCTTGGAATTATGAGTGACTAATGTTACGTTTTGTTTAGACAAACTGATCGGACATCGTACAAGCGAAAATGTTTGTAAGCATATTTTAAAAATACAATACAATTCCAGTGATTTAAAATTTTAAAAACGGTTTTTTTAAACCATATTTTAAAAATAAAAGACAATACAATTCCAGTGATTTAAAATTTTAAAAACTGTTTTTTTAAACGTATTTCCAATGATTTAGATTTTTAGAAACATATTTTAAAATTAATTTAAAGGTCAGGAAAAGATTTTTGAAAAGTATGTTAGGATCGTAGCTTTATATGGAAGTGAAACTTTGACGATCGAGTACCTGAGAAGAAAAGTACTGAGGAGAATGTCAAAAATCAGACGGGTGGATAAAGTGACAAATGAAGAGGTGTTGTGGCAAATCGACAAAGAAGCATTTGGAAAAATATAGTTACAAGAAGAGACAGACTTATAGGCCACATATTAAGACATCCTGGGATAGTCGCTTTAATATTGGAGGGATAGGTAGAAGGAAAACATTGTGTAGGCAGACAATGTTTGGAATATATAAATTGTTAGGGATGTAGGATGTATACCGAAATGAAACGAACTAGCACTAGATTAAATCAATAGACATAAATAATTTGTTTTTCTTAAATATTGATTTCACAGTGATATTGCATTTATTATTAGTAAATAATTCTAATGCATCTAAAATCTGAGATGTGAGATGTGAATTTTTTGAATTCAGCACCCCAAAATTAGTTAAGATCATCATGTACGACTCCAGATACACGGAAGAGTTTTTTTTTTATTTGTTACACTGTACAGTGTACTGATATGTTACATTAACATAATAATTTTCTGAGCTCTGTGACGGAATGGTAATTATTCCTGTTTCTTTCTCTTTTATAATTTGCTCATTTTTGTTCATGTTTAAGCATTGATATTCATATAAACTTTCTGATTTTATAATGACATTTTATTATAATGTCTTAGCGGTTAATTCATCGCCACAAATCAGTTGTTTAACAGGTGATTTTCAAAGAGTCGAAGGTTCTGAGGCTCAAATCCTAGTAAAAATAGTTGCTTTTATATGGATTTGAATAGTAGACACTGAATACCACTGTACTTTGGTGGTTGGGTTTCAAATAACCACACATTTCTCATGTCAGCCAAAGTTCCTTATTGTTCACTATACACGTAAGAAAATAAAATAAATAAAAATAAAATCATCCGTGAATTAATATTTACTTGAAAAAATGGTTTAAGATAGCAGATAGATGAAAATATATTAGTAAAAAAAAATATATTATGCAACAGTAAATATTTCTAGAATTTTTTTACAAGCGAATAAATTTGAATTAATTAAATTATAAATAATTAATAATTTATAATTAATTAAATTATAAAAAAAAAAGAAAAGTAAATGAAGTCTGATTTGAACCGATGTGCCTTCTCGTTGTAATATCCAAATATTTCATTAGTTAAACTAATACTAGTTAGCTATAACTCTGGAGCCAATGAAAATAAGTATCACGTATGATATATCGTTGAAAAACTCTCAATGAGGGCTTATTACTACATTTAAGAAAATGACCAAAAGCCAATTTTTTTTTTTAATTTTGGGCTTTTTTGGAGACTTTTGGTTCAGTCGATTACATTCAAAAAGGAATGTATACAGCTAGATGATACAACAGTCCTAATTCCAAAATTTCAACATCCTACGGCTAATCGTTTTTGAATTGTGCGATATACATACGTACGTACAGATGCGCGTCGAAAACGCACCGGGTTGTTCTAGTGGTGACCGCGTCTTCGCAAATCAGCTGATTTGGAAGTCGAGAGTTCCAGCGTTTAATTCCTAGTATAATTAGTTATTTACACGGATTTGAGTACTAGATTGTAGATACCGGTGTCCTTTAGTGGTTGGTTTTCAATTTACCACGCATCTCAGAATGGTCGAACTAGGATGGTACAAGACTACTTCATTTACACTCAATCCTCTGAGGTATTATCCGAACAGTAATTAACAGAGGCTAAAAAGGAAAAAAAATAAAAAAGATGTCACGCCGAAACTTGTCTTTGGTACGCGTACAAGGAAGTAAAAAATGAGTTTCATTGTTTTTTTTGTAAAATATAGTATTCATTGTTTTTCGTACAAAATTAAATGTTATCATTTTTCCCGAAAATTACAGTGAAACAAAAATATTGCCAACAGATTACGTTCTATACTAAATCAGTGCTAAAACCCAATCAAATAGTTTTAATGAAACTTTTTTAATGCAACATTTTTAACCAATGATTGAAAATAGCATGTTATTTTAAATATGTAAAGCATTATTTAAAAGAATATTCCTTAAAATCAGATTACATATTTGTACCTAACAAAAATAGTTTTATTCTGACATTGTGACAGTCAGAACAAAAAATATTGAGGGTTATCCCAAATAAATTTCACAGAGCTTTAGCTTAAACACAGAAGTTTTTTAAATCATTTATCTATATTTCTTGTCTTGTATTTATGAAAACTAAGACTGGTCACTTTTTACATTTCTTTCAAAAGTAAGTTTTTATAAGGTCAGTGATTTTTGGTAATCTATATACATTTTAAATAAAAATTAAGTAAAAAACAAAGCCAACTTTAAGATACATTAATTGTAACAGTTTCTTTTTTAACAACGAATTATTATTTTTAAATTCTGATATTTTGAAGTTTAAGTCAAATTTAAATATAGCTCACCGAGGACTTGTTGAAACTCGTCGATGATGAAATCAGAAAAGATCGTCACTGAACGATTTCCGACCTGGCCTTTCTTTTTCCTGATGTTTCAAGAGCTTTGATGGTCATTGTTCATGACCATTTAGGCTTCAGTAAGGTTTGTGCACGTCTTAATAGAACGTCACAAAATAATCAGAATGGTATCCGCTTTGGAATTTTTGATGCGCTACACAGAAAAAGGTGATGAATACACCTTAATTCATTTGTTACCAGCGGTGAAACATGGATTTCGTATTACCAACCAGACCAACAAATGTCACGTAGAACGACTATAAATGCAGCAGCCTATACGGCGCGCCATTCAAAATCGACGTCGTGGTCGGGTGACGGACGGCGTCGCCCTGCTGCACGTCGACATGTTGCGGGTCGGTCACGTGATTTACTGAGTACATTTTGGATGGGAAATTTACGATCACCTACGATATAGTCCGGACTTTGGGACTATCATTTGTTTGGGAAATTGAAAGCATTTTTGAGTGATAAGCCATCCGCGGATGACGATGAACTTAAAAATGCTTAATGTTTTTTACAGTAGACATCGCTACTTTTACAGTGAATTTAACAAAGTGAGCTCTACAAGCTAAATAAAGAACTAGAAACATTTAAGAATGGAGGTTTTAACTTTTGCCAAAATCATTGTTATAATTATAACAATGATATCCATATCCACTAACATAATTGTGGACCACTAGCCCACAATTTAAACTGAAAAAGGTGTGAAGATGTGTAATAGAAAAATGCTCTTACAAATATGTTAGCCTTATACTTTGTATACCAGGTGGGCGGGAATTGAAGCTGTGGTCAGAGGATCGAAGAAAGTGGTTGTTCAAAAAAGCCAATATCGCCCAAAGGTCACCCACAGTGTTGTGGGTTCATATCTCATTCAGACACAATGAATGCAGAACGGTAGCTTGATATGGTTGAAGATTATTTTCAAAGTATTGTATTCACATGGGACAATTACTTACAACGACCTAATCTTTATGCAAGATGGGGCCCTACCTCACTTTGCAAGTCTACAAATGAAGAATGAAGTCTCACAAACTACAAATGAAGAAAACTTTTCACTCCCCGAACCCACACTCCATAGTTCCTGTTTAAAAACCCTCAGCCACCATTGAGATTTTATGAAAATGTTACAAATATGTTGATCCATTTTCTAGCACGCAACTATTCTATAAAATTTTATAAAAACCAGAAAACATATTTGAGAAAACAAAAATGAGATACCAAAAGGTTTAATTACTAAACCACATTTTCTGCTTCAAATTTATACTTTAAATTTTTTTAAATAACATTTTGGAATAGTCCAATAGAAATAAAAAGAGTATACATAAATTAAATAAATTATTCATAAATTAAATAATTTAGAGTATGCTAGGTATTTTACATGCCACAATCTGTACAAAAAAGTATTCTTGAAAATTACTGACTATTATTCTGAATAATAACTTTCATCGAATGTCAACTTTTTTGTACAAATTGTGGCATGTAAAATACCTAGCATACTCTAAATTATTTAATTTATGAATCAGAACATTTCAGTGATTAATATTATTTATATTATTCTTTTTATTTCTATTGCATATAGTTTCCAAATATCTGTAACTTTTTTCTTTCTCTACTTTTCCTTCCTTGTCCAGGCTAATCATTTATAAAGAAGAAATCCGTCAGTTAAGCAAAGCTAATCTTTTCAACATTAAGGTTCGAGTCCTTGCAAAGGCAGTTGCTTTAATATGGATTTGACTGCGAATACCGGTGTTCTTTGGTGGTTGGGTTTCAATTAGCCACACGTGTCAGGAGTGGTTGGCGTGACTCTGTACACATTTACAAATACATGCTGACTGTGCACAGATGCCTTGGCATCGCTGCAGAGTACTTTTGAATCATGTCACTGTGCAGTTATTCTGTAACCTAGAATAGATAAACAAATAAATAATAAATAAAATGGATTTGAATTTGGGTCCTGGAATAGCAGGAAATAGAATCAATGTAAAATTTTTTTAATATACATTATGTTAACAAATCGTTAATTAATGATAAGCGTTTAAAAAAAAAAATATTAATTTGCATTAAAAATTCGTGAAATGTGATATATAACTGTCATTAGAGATTGTATAACCTGTAAATAAACTTATACTGTACAGACATTATAACGGACCGCCTTTTGCATAAATTTATTTAGCTAATATTATTAAGAAAATTGTGAACAGCTAGTATTACTAATAAATCGGAAAATAAGGAAAACTCAAATTTAATAAGGAAGTTAGTAATAATAAATTATGTTAATAAACAATTCTTAAAAATAGAGTATTTCAAATCAAATATTTTAAATAATCGATATACAGTATTTATAAATAAAATTGAGTATTTTTAACATAGTATAACGAATAAAAATTAATTGTTGTTAACATGTCTTTTACAGTTCCAAGCTCGTTCCGCACTATCTTTGGGGTTTTCCCCAAAGTCGAGAGTTCCAAGGTTCAAATCCAGTAAAGGCAGTTATTTTTATACAGATTTGAATATTATATCGTGGAGATATCGGGTTCTTTAGTGGTTGGATTTCAATTAACCAGACATCTCAGGAACGGTCAACCTGAGACTACAAGATTACACTTTATTTACATTCATTATGATCCTCTGAAGTACTGTCTTACGGTGATTCTGGAGACGGAGACGGAGAAAAAGAACGCTATTTTTTTTTTGTAATAATTCAAACCTAATATTTTTCTTATGCAAATAAAAATATTTTTTACTTTTAAAAATTACGATGCGTACTAGAATTAATTAAAAAATAGTAGAGATAAACAGTAAAAAACACGACTGCCGAAAAAAAACATTACTCATTAATATAGGATAATTAAAGACCATGTGGGTGACATTTATTTAAACATTCACTTAAATAAATGTATAACCTATGACACTTCCGGTAACTTGAGCATTCCAACGCAGGGTCATAATTTAATCGGTTCAGCAGTTGAATTTATACGGTGGAACATACATATATACACCCTAAATGCAGTACACTCATTTTTGTACATTTTGAGAACTGTTCAGTATGAGTTTTGACCGACTGTTAATAAACGCGGCACTATCGAAAGTTTTTTCATTCCCAAAACGTCATATTATTATCCATATTATGGATTTTTATGACCATTTCGTCGATCGTATCGATTTTCGGGCGTCCGGATCGTTCATCAACTTGAATAGAAGTATGACCGCCTTTAAATTTAGCAGCCTACTTTTTTGCCGACGAATACTCCTTTAAAGTAGAATCTAAAACACTAGTGTTAAAAATGGATACCTTACTGGTGCGACACATACTCTCTGCTGTGTGTTTTGGTTTCGCGATTTGCAGTCAGCAACTGCAGTTCAGTGTAATTTTCATAGAGTACGGTAGGGAGTCTCCTAGTAGGCATACAATTTACTCTTTGCACCAAACCTTCGTTGAGACAGGTTGATCTGCTGAGACATACAAATTCAAAGTCTCTGTAGCTGCTGTGGAACTTGGCGCGTATTACGTAAACTATTACAATTGAGGCCACGCAACTGAACATGGATCAACACAATACAGATGACGACAAAGTTGTTCGGCTGCAGTTTTGAGTGAAATTGATGGATAGAATTGCAGAAACAATGACTGACAAACACCGACTCATTTTATGAGTCAGTGTTTCACATCAGTGGCAAGGTGAATAACTGTCAATTATAGTGTTGCAAAAACCCTTAGGAAACTTTAGCTAAGGCCCTAAGCAAAGAAAGACTATACGACCCGCTGTTCTTCCAGGAGGTAACCGTAAGTGGTTGCGTTTAAATGGACATGTTTCTAAATTTTCTAATTCCTCAGTTAGACGATGATTACCAATATGGACGCCATTTACTATCAGCAATACGGGGCACCATCTCTCCGCCTAGAAGTCCGAGATTTTCGAGTATCAGAAAGTAGAAAACACAGCGGGTGTATATATCGAATAATTGTGTTTCAAATAATATTACTTTGTGCATCAGAGTGACATATAGCAGCAATTCAATGTACAACCATATGGGTCGCTGAGATTTCTCAGTCATTATTTTTGGGTCTTTTCTGGAAGATTTTCTCTTATCTCTTCATGTTTACATTGCAAAAAGATCTAGAAAACACAGTGTACACGGTTTTATTAGCGAGGTGTTTGTTCATCTTCAGGAAGGCTGCTCTTACTATCGTTCATTAGTTTGTCCACCGTTTATGTCGAGTCGTATTCCTTCCTGAATAACGATAGCTAGTAACAACCGGATAACTGCCCTCTTAGATTTACTAAATAAAAAATGAATTTTGTCGATGCTACACGGTCAGAATATCCTGATGGAAACGATCTCCTTGCTCATCGCTGCAAAAGTGCAAATTTTCGGGGAAAAAGTCTAGGCGGGAATGTTTGAAATTAATTTTTAATGACAACCTACATCCTAAACGTTTGTAGTTTTCTAACAGCTTAACAGTTTTAATTTGTCTCCTAAAAACCATCAACAACCTCTTCCATGCAGCTAGTTCACATTCGCTAAGTTTATTGTTTACAGTCGCGTTCTTAAGTACAGTTTCTTAATTTGCAAACCAATAAATATACCCTCCTTGAGCATACCATCACTCATTTCAGGAAAAATTACCTTTAAATCCTTGTCCATCTTTGTCTAGTCCCTTTATGAAATGTTTAATGAGTCCGAGTTTTATGTGAAGTGGTGACAGTATGATATATGATTTTTTCCACTCTTAATGATAAATGCTTTACATTTTTTTCACCGGCCATAAAGTTCTGTCACAATCGCCAGTTCTTTACTTGGTAATGACATTTTGTATCACGACTATTCCAAAGAAAAAGAAAACGATATTACGTAAACCCGCTTTGTAAACCAAGAAGTAACGAAACAAATTTCAGATCGCTGCAAACTTGCCCATCTGCTCTTTGTATTTTAACGCTTCTAATATTGGATGCCATAGTTTCATACGTTTCTTTCATGACGACTGCACGAGCTAATGGAACGAATGGCTGCTTTTTGAAAAAGAGTTTCATTTAGTATGATAAAAAAAATGTATATTACTTGCTGAAACTGAGAAATTTTTTTTTGGGAATAGTTCAGCTTATTTTTATAAAATGGTAGTTATATCACAGATTTGCTTCCTGAATAATGTTTGGAAATATGGTTATATAAGATTTTTCAGTACTAAAATGTAGTTCAGCCTAGGTAATACACATTGTCAGTGTCAATTGTCATAAAACTTTGTTAGAAAACCCATCCACTATGGAATATGAGTAGCCAGAATTTTAAATGTGATTTGTGTTCTGTTTCTTGAACTAATATATTATTTATTTTAAATTTATATCATTTAATTCACAATTTTTATCTGCAGGTGTAAAATTTACATGTCATTTCATTATTTCCAGTTTTCATGAGGTTACTTGCAAATGATAATTCTGAAATTTATTGTAGGTCCTTGTAGAATATTATGATTTCACTGAATGTTCAATTTTGTAAAAGAATGAAAGTGAAAAGTGACAGTTTAAGAACAAAATCGAGCAGAAGCTATTGACTTCGTATGGACATTTAATGAGGACAAGTAAGAACTATTTGCTTAAGAAAGTTTTTGAATGACAACCTGCAGAAAGAAGATGGAGATCACTCAAGTATTGGAAGATAAGAGTGTTACATAGTTGTACATCAAGGGAGAGGAAAAAACTTGTAAATTTTAGTGTGAAAAATTACATGTAATATTGTAAACATCTAATTTTTTGCTATTGTGGCATGTGTTCCATCCCTTCAGTCATGTTAAAAAATAGTTGTGTAAATTTCTTGATAATATTGATATTGCCGCTAGATGTACCATACTTTCTTATACTGTAATGTATTAAATTAAGCCTTACTGAATTAAAAAGAATAAAACTAAGAATTTGTCTTACCTATGTAGTGATAATGTACTTTCGGTAGAAACATACACATCTTCAGATCATTCACTGGTTTTCACATATTTTCAAATTTACCGGCAGAAGACAAACAGTTGAAAGAAATTTTAAAAATTCTAAGTCTGTCTGTTGACTGAAGATAACAATTTTCTCCATTAAGGAATTTATTGATAAATGATTCAGGAACAACACAATTCCACCGCATTATCAGTATCAAAAGAAACAAAAACTATTCAAAATAAAATTAATAACTTAAGAGAAATTAAAAATCAATATGCCATTTATTAATTCATATCTTATTGAAAATTGAGAAAATGTCTGGACAGATAAATCATATCTACTGTGATAAATATTTCAACAGAATATATGTTTTCATTTAAAATTAATTACTCATATTTGTATTTATGAACATAAAAACTACATACCTGTATAAAGAGAATAACATTTTTAGATAATTTTAAATATTTTATTAATTTTGTGAATAGTAAGCCAAAATTTTCCTACCCTATTTTAACCTATGCCACTCACCAAGACTCAAAAGTCTCCCCGTACATATCAGGAGATTAGTACACTTCAACAACAAGGGAGGATGAAACTCTAATCTTACATTTTACAGCCGATTTAATATTTGCCTAACCTGTTACCCCTAATCACCCAATCCTTTGGGATATACCACGTCGGTTGTACAACCTCCCAAGGTTACAAACACACTTATAGGAACAGTGCAACCGGCTGTTTTTTATTCCTCCAGACAGGGCTGGCAGCTGTACTACCATTCCTAAGGTCTTTGTATGGTCATAGGAACCGTCCAAGGAACCGTCCAACAGGCTGTTTTCCAGATCAGACTGGATGGACAGCCTGTATTAACTATTCCTACAGGCATGTGTGGTTAAGCTAGGTAGCATAGGTAGCAATTACATTTCCATAAACTTTATTGGTTAAAAAACCATTAACTTTATTGGTTATGAAATCACTACCTACAATTTTATTGCATCTACTAATCCTATACCCTATGCCCTCTACTAATCCTATGCCCTATATTCTCTACTAATCCTATAACCTCATACCCTATACTAACAAAAATATTTTATTGATTATAACAACCTCTTGAAAATATCTAACCCCACTATTCAGTGTCATAAGCATCTCTTGTATTCTATGTTTCTATATATTCCAGATGTATGTTATGTGTTTCTTGTATTTGTATTCTATGTTTTGTATTCATTCATTCCACTTTTCTTCTTTTTTTCTGTTTTGCATCTGCAACATAAAATTAATATCCAGATGTAAGTTTCATATATATATTACTACTTACAAAGATACAATTTAGTAAAAAAAAAGCCTGTGTGTATAAGCTATTGTTTATCCTGTGTATAAAACAAAATAACATGCAAATGTAATAACATAATATTGTATGCAACAGTTTTGTTAAACAACACTGTAAATTGTATTAACAAAATTAATGCTTTTGTTTGAATTACAAATATGCAACAATAAATCTTAATTATAATTTATAATTTTGCAAGTTTTTTGTCGTCATTGGTTTCCCTTATTTTTACTGCATAAAACAAAAAAGTACTGAATAAAAATTTTATTGCTATAACTTCAGCTGAAACTCCAGTGAATAACAATATGCTGTCGCTGATAAAATCTAACCATACCTAACTAAAAATATTTTATATTTTATTACAAAATTCCACGTGTTTGTATTTAGTCAATTAATATGGTCTTTAAATACAAGTATGTTTTGATCTATACAATGTATTTTTATATTCTGATCAGTATAATGGTTATTTATTTGAATTAAAATATTCTGTAACATCTTAATTCAATTCAGTTCACTGAAATAAAAATTTAGACAATATATTTACATTATAATTTTTTTTTCATTTTCATGCATAGTTTATAAATTCAATAATACAATATTTTTAGTTATATACTTAGATAAGTACTTATTGCTTACATAAAAAAAAACACATTGTATTTTGTTGGTGGTAGGTTACACAACTTATCCTTTAATTGGGAAAAGTTTTATAACAGTAATTGTTTAGTATTTGGTAACCTTGTTCAGTTTTTTTCATACTTATTATAATGTATACATATATATAAGTAGCTTTTGTATTAAAAATATTGTTTAACAAATATCTTATATTTTTAATCAAAATGTTAAGCAATATATATATATATATATATATATATATATATAAATTGAAAAGAACTGTGTGATTCATCTTTTAATAGGCTGTACACTATCTGATTGCACATTATAATCTGATGTAAAAATTTTCAGTTTTAATTAAATTAAATCTACAAAGTTTTACAGTTATAAAAAAATAAATGAGATGAGATGATTATCTTTACTTACATTAATATCAAAGGATGGATGAAAAGATCTTGTAAAATACAGGAAAAATAAAAAAAAATTAAAACTTACCATATGTTGTACATTTTTGAGTAAAATTAAGAGTACTATATATTATTATTCTGTATTCTTATTAATATAGACTAAAAATAATATCTATTTATCTGCCCAGTTTCTCTTCGATAAGATATAATACTGAAATTTTCCTTATGGATATTAATTGTAATTGTAGTTCTGAAAATTTCTCTTTTATTCTTCACATTTTGCCCCTTACTCCTTTTTTCTTTATAACTGCATTTCTGATTTTTTTAGATTTTTACCATTCATGTAGAAATTCAATTTGTTCTCAGAGTGTACATTATTTCCATTTTAATCTGTAATAACACAAGAATATTTAGTTAAATTCATTTAAATTTATGTAGTTAATTCGCTAACATTAATTTTCATCAATTACAGTATGCATCTTTTAACTATCTTTATGTAAATGAAAAACATATTTAAATAAATTAAAATTATTTAAATAAAATGAGAATCAGTTGTTTGGTTACTAGGATACTGATTTCAAAATAAAAATTACAATGCATTCAGCTAATTATTAAAAAAACTAGGCCAAACAAAATTTTGAAAAGATTAAATTTCAGTTAGTTACAAGTAAAATAAAATATAATTTCCAACCTCCCTGATGGAGTGATAGTATCTTTCTTTAAAAAAAAAAATTCATCTGGAAGGTCCCAGGTTTGAATCCCAGTCAGGGGATTCACTAGTCTTTTTTTCACGTCCTAGAAAAGTTCCATCTCCATCTGATATTCTCCCACACAAGCTCCAAACAAGGTTGATGATTAATTTATCATAATAAATCTATAAAATAACCATCAATCTCCCACCCCTAAAAAAATCAAGATATTTGTTGGAAATCAGTAATCAATAAACCGAAGAAGAGATTTCTCAGAATAATTTGCATTTATTGGTGATAATTGGAGACCGGATTATATGCATTTGCATATTAATCCCATTTTCACCGGTTATTGCATATTTTCCTTAAAATCTATCGATGATGCATATTTTTGCTATATTTACAATATTTTTCGGTAGGGTACCTAGTTAATAAATTAAGACGTGTAATAAAAACAAACAAAATAGCGATAATTTTTGTTTTATTTTATTTGTGATTAATTAGTAACAACATAATGTCTTAATACAAAATAACAGATTTATTTTTAGTTTTTTATTGTAATAATGAATAAAAAATAAGAAAAAAGTCATCCCTTTGCTAAGCGTGAACTATGCTAAGCGTGAACTAAGTTTAGCAGGGCAGGGGTCCCGTGAAAAAATATTTAAGAACTTATCCCTGGGCTAAAAGATTAAGTACCATGATGTCTTAACAGAATAAATGATAATAAAAATAAAATAGAAAATTAAACATGGAACTTTATGCCAAGTATGAATTATTTTATACCAAAGTTTGATTATAATATCTCAAGTTATAAGAAGTACTAGCTTGTTGCTTAGTACTTAATTAAGTTTTTCAATTAATAAAATTTATAAATTAAGTCTATATAGATGTGTAGCTTAAATATTTCTGATATAAATTAATCTACGTTCATCGTTATATGCTGAAGTTATTTTTAAAACATTAAAGGTTCAATAAATTCTTTTTTTAACATTCGTTTCACATTTAACAAAGTGATAACCTTCATCTATGAAGGACGACATATATTTCTTTTATCATTTTAATAGCCCCTTAATTGCTAAAGGTTCCCTTTAATTGCGAAAGGTAAACTCCTTCATTGTGCAGGTTGATTCTATTTTTATATATATATATATATATATATATATATATATTTATTTCAAAATATTTAATATAAAATTATATATCCACTATATCACACGGGGCAGACATAATCAGGTATTCCAGTCATCTAATTTAAAAGTAGAAAAACTAATTAATAATATAGAATGTTTATTAATTTATCTATTAAATCAAATAATAAAATTATTATATCAAAATTTTAATCTGTTTGCTAAGTATTAGTAAATGAAAAAAGTATAATTAATTAACTTATGAAAGATATAACAATATTTTAATTAACATAAGAAAAGAAGTTAATAAAAATTCTTTGGGGTTCCGTATGGGAGTCAAAATCCTGTTACAATATGGTTTATACATAATTATATATAAAATATTAAACAGACATGCTTGTAAAATATAAGTATTATCTAATAAAGTTACTAGAAGTACTGGGCTAACAGGAAAGTGAAAAACCCCCTCCTATAAAAATTGACTAAAGTGGTCCAATGTAGACTAAACAATTAAAAAATATTACTAGGAACAATTTTAATATAAAATTAATTAAAATTTATCTAACAAGGAAAACATTTTTTTTTCGGTGAAAAAAGATAATGGATAAAAGATAGTAGTCAATTACGGGTTATAAAACGTAATATTAATAAAGATATAAGGAAAACAGCCTTAATAAATCTGATATCTGGAGAAGTTAATAATACTAATTGTTCTGCTGCCTACTGTACATTAATTACATCAGCAGTTAAAATGTTATATGAATAAAAAACATTTAATGATACTGTAATTATATATCATTAAGGAATTGTATTTAACATTGCATACAAAGGAATCTAACTAAAAACATTAAATACGAGTATGTGTAAAATATATGTTTATAAAAACCTTTCCAAGAATTCAGGAGATGTTGCCCACATCGAAATAAAGAGAAAACTTTATAACATATGCCCCCCCCCCCCCCACCGAAACGCTTAGTTTAGCAACTATCCGCCATTTTGTATTTTTAACTAAAAATTTATTTCACAGGAACGGTTAATCGTAGCGAGCTTAAATTCCGTGTACTGCTAGGGTACCTACAGGATCACTTGTATAAAAATAATGAACCTGATCTCTTAATCCATTCCAAAATATCGCCGTGTAAACTTTTTCAATCGTTAATATCTTTGCAACCGCTATTTTTATTTAAGTGTTATCTTATATAAAAAAAATATTAAACGTTTTATTACAATGAAAATGACACCTTATTTATTCAAATATGTTCGTAAATAACACAAAGTTATGGCCAACATTCTTGAGATGAGTCATTAGATTAAAAAACCAGTTTTCATTTCCCCTCGAATAAAATTAAATAATTCCACTCTCAACTGAAATAATTTTAATATTATAATGTAATAAATTATAATAATTTATAATATAGAGGTTATTACAGTAAAATAAAATATTATTGAAAGCGTGAAAATAACAGATATATTTAACAAGTCATAATTGTAAATGTTAATAAAATCTGATCTGTACTATATTAGTTAATTATTATTATTATATTTGTTTACCATGGTCTTATTCACCATGGCAGGTAATGTGAATAATATTTATACTAACTTAGAAAGGCTTTCCTTTCTTTTTCCTGTTTAGCCTCCGGTAATTACCTTTCAGATAATACTTCAGAGGATGCATGAGGATGATATGTACGAGTGAAAAAATGAAGTGTAGTCTTGTACATTCTCAGTTCGACCATTTCTGAGATGTGTGGTTAATTGAAACCAGACACCGGTATCCACGATCTAGCATTCAAATACGTGTAAAAATAACTGACTTTACTAGGACTTGAACGCTGGAACTCTCGACTTCCAAATCAGCTGATTTGGGAAGACGCTACGATTTGCTGATGATATAGTAATTCTAGCCGAGAGTAAAAAGGATTTAGAAGAAACAATGAACGCCATAGATGAAGTCCTACGCAAGAACTATCGCATGAAAATAAACAAGAACAAAACAAAAGTAATGAAATGTAGTAGAAATACCAAAGATGGACCACTGAATGTGAAAATAGGAGGAGAAAAGATTATGGAGGTAGAAGAATTTTGTTATTTGGGAAGTAAAATTACTAAAGATGGACGAAGCAGGAGCGATATAAAATGCCGAATAGCACAAGCTAAATGAGCCTTCAGTAAGAAATATAATTTGTTTACATCAAAAATTAATTTAAATGTCAGGAAAAGATTTTTGAAACTGTATGTTTGGAGTGTCGCTTTATATGGAAGTGAAACTTGGACGATCGGAGTATCTGAGAAGAAAAGATTAGAAGCTTTTGAAATGTGGTGCTATAGGAGAAAGTTAAAAATCAGATGGGTGGATAAAGTGACAAATGAAGAGGTATTGCGGCAAATAGATGAAGAAAGAAGAATTTGGAAAAATATAGTTAAAAGAAGAGACAGACTTATAGGCCACATACAAAGGCATCCTGGAATAGTAGCTTTAATATTGGAAGGACAGGTAGAAGGGAAAAATTGTCTAGGCAGGCCACGTTTGGAATATGTAAAACAAATTGTTAGGGATGTAGCATGTAGAGGGTATACTGAAATGAAATGACTAGCAGTAGATAGGGAATCTTGGAGAGCTGCATCAAACCAGTCAAATGACTGAAGACAAAAAAAAAAAATCTTATCACGTCCTTCTGAAACAAGAACACAATTTGCAAATGTTATACAGGTAGCATCCCCCTAAATTGAATACTAATAGTCAATTATTGTGTATTAGAAATTAATTTTTGAATGTTACTTTATTCTTGACCTTAACCTTGACTGTTTTTATCACTAAGCCTAGATACTAAATTTGTGCAATAATCTTCAAATTTATTTTCCTGGCTATATAAATCATTTTGTCATAAGAGGTCTAATCATCCATTATGTAGAATTTTGGTTTTTGGTGATGATTAGTCTTTCCAGTAATTTTTTTACCTACTATAACATCATCTTTACTTCTTGTACTTTCATACTTCCCACCGGCATTAATTATGCGTATGACCTTAGTTCCAAAAAACTACTGTGAATCTTAGATTTCATTTTATACAGAAGAATAAATTGTATTTATAGTTTTATTTTCTTAAAATTATTTTTCAACTTTTTAATTTATTGTATATCCCTGTTTGGAATATTATTTAACATAATTTGTGCAATTAATACTAATATCTAACCTTTCTTTAATGTTACATTTTAAAAATTAATATGTATTTTTAAATTATTTTGAAAGTAGTGTACAAAATTAAAACTCACATGAATATTATAACAAAGTATTTCATAAAATATTGAATTTGTCTTTGGGAGAGCCTTGTAGACTCTTGTCACACTTGTCAATGTGAACCACTAAAAATTTTAATTAATAGTAAATGAAGCAGCAAAGCGTGTATCAAAGTTCATGAAAAATGGACAAATAAATGTCTTAGGATCTACAACAGAAGAATCTAAATCTAAATCTAAATCTAATGTATTTCCAATTACATCCAACTTCATAAAAAAAAATTAGTTTGCTAGAGGTACCTGTCCAAGATTTATTTTACTTGAGACTAGACTGTGAACATCTTTGGAATCCACAACACAAAGATGGCAAAGTCTGTTATTTTTATTCACCAAAAAATATTGAAAAAACAACATAATAAAATCTTTTCTTGTTACTAGCTTATATATATAAGTATGTTTCAACTGATGTCATAGAATTGCATGTCTTACAATTGCCCACGGGAAAATAGGAATAATAATTAATTAGGTACCTTTATTAGAGTATGCTGAACCAATATCTACTTCAAATTCTTGCAACAGATGGTCTTGATAGTAAGAAAATATTAAAATTGCTATTTTTTAATTGAATCAGTTACCTTCAAAAAATATTAGATGAAAAATTACTTAATTGACTTTTAAATTATCAAGCTTGGAGAAAAACGTTTGTGGTTGATAAAAGAGATGGGCCTTTTGAGTTATACTACGAGGTTGAAGATGATTAATGATATCTCTAATTGAATATAGTTTTAAGTTTTAAATTATCTTTTAAAAAAAGATAGTATAAAGCGGATAAAAACAGAAAATTTTATAATAATGTACAGTATAATTTATTTTAGGTGTAAGAGGTAAGTTTTCTTAATGCATTTTTAAATGCCCAGAGAATGTGGGAGTGAATGGTTTATGTATTATAAAGAATTTCATTAATTCTTAACAACAAATTGCTTTTAAAAATTGTCCATCACATTTAGAATCTGGATTAATTAAATATGCTATAATCAGACTATTATTAAAAATAATCAGACTATTATTTAAAAATTAATTAATTTTATTTATACTATTATTTTCTTTTAGAATTCTTTTGGGATGTATGAGGTGCCAATAAAAATGATTAAGTATCTTAATGAAGTTGTGTAATTGTGTAGTAATCTACAATAATGAAATGCGACCAGAACGTGTTTTCTTAAAACAATCATAATTCTAATTCCCAGAAAGCACAGTGCAGTGAAGTGATAATCACAGGACAGTTAGTATAATTATTCACTCAGCAAAGTTTCTTCTGACAGTTCTGAAGAAAAAACTTAAGAAAAAACTTTAAGTAAAAAATTAAGAGAAATGACTGAATTTAAAATAAGAATGAATTTTAAGTAAATAATGATAAGAAACAAAAAGCCAATATTGACAAAAAAGGGAAGAATTAAATAAGCAAAATAATACAGATATTTAGGTATGATGTTAACAGAAAATTAAAAAAGTGTAAATAAAATAACAATTAGATCATCAATGCCTAGGGAAAATTTAATAGAAAGAACTAAGTGTAAGAAGATGCAGTAACAATTGAGAAAGTCTTACATTTGAAGGATACTTCTGGATGGATAAATATAGACACTCAAAAAAAAAGGGAAAAGAAAAGGTGTATGTATTTTAAAGTGGACATAGTAAAGAATAAATGGACAGACAAAATAAAAAAATTAAGAAGTAATGAGAACAGTGAACAAGAAGAGTAAACTAAAAGTGTAATAATCTGATAGAATAAATTCAGAATAGAAAAGCTAATTGGCTGGAACTTATCTTGGTAGGAGGATTTATTATACAGTACTAGCAGGATCAGTAGAAGAAGGGAATTTGTTAGCTGGCATTTCTCCCATCACCACCCCATTCGGTCGCCCTAGAGCATAGACCAAATGTTCCGTGCCAAAAAACGGCTTCTGTGCCTCTGAAAACGGTATAGCGACCTCGATCCTATCTGCTCCTAATGAGCTACCTAACTTGTGTAAGTGAATTAAGCAGGGTGCCGTACAGCACCCGCTTAAGTGTCCCAGTCGCTCACTTGTCAACAATAAAACTAAATCGGAGAGGCGCACCCCTTGTTACAATTAAAAGTATAGAAGTTCTTATATATAAAAGGCAGCAATTTAAGCTGCCACGCCTCGGCCACTGTATGCCAGCTAGTACCTGTCCACCATTAACAGCGCTTGGAGCTAGTTTGGCTGGTGGCCAGCCATTATCTCAAGGAAGAATTCCTACAGCAGAGCTTAGGAGTCATTATTGCATTATACAACCCTTAATATTAACGATGACGGTTGAACATAGCAACCTCATCAAGGAACTCCCACACGGTCCGACAATGCAGCTCTCGCCACACTGACTCGCCGTTTGTGAGCGGCCAAGTTTCCCCCTGACCTCTAAGTTCCAGGGTGGCTCGATCTCTGGGCCTCCCAAGAGCAGGGCAGGCGAACATCATATGCACGTTCCGACTGGTCCTCCCCGCAGACACACAACTCATCAGCCACCAGGTGAAACCGAAACAGATATTGGTTCAGGTTTACATAGTTGGTGAGCACCTGGGCACCCGACGCCCTTAAAAACGAACTCGAGGCTTACCATCCCCCCCAGATCCTGTATAAAACTATACAAGGATCTTCCCTTAGTCGTGGTGTGCCATTCAAGCTGCCATGTCTCCATCGCGAGGCTCCATAGCCTCTTCCGCAGACGGGAGATGGGCAACTGAACGAAATTTTGTTCTGATGCATTGTGATCACCGTTCCGCTCCGGTTCTGGCCCGGCTCGAATCCGCATCCCAAATGCCTCGGCCTCCCGAC
Source organism: Lycorma delicatula (assembly GCF_047948215.1). Classification (NCBI taxonomy): domain Eukaryota; kingdom Metazoa; phylum Arthropoda; class Insecta; order Hemiptera; family Fulgoridae; genus Lycorma; species Lycorma delicatula. The sequence continues at coordinate 98,431,226 of NC_134464.1, read as the reverse complement.
CTCTTTGCAACTTTCACATCACTTTTTCTTTCTTTTCCTGTTCCTGTTTAGCCTCTGGTAACTACCGTTTAGATAATACTTCAGAGGATGAATGAGGATGATATGTATGAGTGTAAATGAAGTGTAGTCTTGTACATTCTCAGTTCGACCATTCCTGAGATGTGTGGTTAATTGAAACCCAACCACCAAAGAACACCGGTATCCACGATCTAGTATTCAAATCCGTGTAAAAATAACTGGCTTTACTAGGACTTGAATGCTGGAACTCTCGCCTTCCAAAAAAGCTGATTTGGGAAGACCTGTTCACCACTAGACCAATCCGGTGGGTTAACTTCCCACATGACTGCTATAACTTTAACCACTCTATCAATTGGGAGAGCCTTTCCCAATAGGGTAGTAGCCTCGTAGGAGGTTGTTTTAAATACACCAGTGCATACTATCATGGCTCTGCGCTGGGCACAACTTAAATTTTGAAGCATTGCTCTATTTCTTTCCAACTTATGCGCCCAAACGGGTGCCGCGTATGCGATCATACTTTCAAAAACGCCTCGGTATACCAAGTACATTTGGTGGCCCAACAGCCCGTAATCCTTCCGAGCAATCCTCCTAAGCTTGTGCATCACAGAGACAGCGTCCGCCGCAACTTGCTTAATATGGTTACTAAAAAGCAACTTATCATCAAACAAAACACCTAGGTGCTTATAACCCTTACTCGGCTGATTACACAGCCTTTATATTTAATATGGGGGTTTCGACTGCATGATAATTTGTCTGCGCCCTTCAGAGGCATGAACTTCATCTTGGGCACAGAAATCTTTAAATTTTGAATGTCCATCCAGCCCTCGGCGGTTGACAAAGCCGCTTGCTCTCTACTTTCTAGCTGCGGTCGTTAATTGCCACAAACTAAAAGGAGACAGTCATCGGCGAAAGCCTGAGCCGTGACTCCTTCTGGGAATGTCAACCCCAGAAATTTGTCAAACACCAGGTTCCACAGCAGGAGACCGGGAAAGGAACCCTGTGGGCTTCCCCTGGTGACAGACTTTTCCACAACTTGGTGCGCATCTTTAAACAGAGCTGTACGGTTAGACAAGTTGTCTCTTACCACGGCCTGCAGGGCTTCGGGAACATTGCAGCGTTCCAAAGCATAGAGGACAGAACTCCAACACAAGGAAGAAAATGCTGCCTCTATATCAATAAAAATAGCCAAAACATATTTGCAGTCGGCGCTTTCCACCTCGGCAAGAGCATTTAAGATGTAATCCTCGGTGACAACCCCTAGAAGAAGGGAAAAAGAAAAGCTATAAAATATTAACCAAGAAAAGGAAAGGTGCTCACACCTTCCTTTTGGTGCTCATGACAGAATACAAGTCTTTGCACCCCACTCTTTAAGCCATTCATCATGCATATGAAAAAATTGACAAAAACATCACATTTTTAATTTGAAGTTATGACTTTCACATAATCTTACATATCACCATCAAAGCTTGTTGTCAAATTCATTCTGAGATACCGTCCTAAAATTATTTTCTACTTTTTATTGCATTTAATATAAGAGTGATTTTTAAAAAGGTTTTTTACATATTTTTTTATCAAAATCTATTCATTGTGGCTAACACTTTGTAAATGTTTATTAATATATAATGTTAGTATTTTTTTTTAATATTATCTAGATGGTTATGTTTAAAGCTTAATTTATAGATTTTAGTATAATTATTTCAGACTGATGATAATTTGATTAGTATAGTTTTTACCAAAAGTACGAGTATGATTGACAATAATCATAAATTGAATTCCATTAATCTTAATGATTGAGATGTAAACTACAGTAGTTTTTGTGCAGTACATTTATTATTTTTAAGTGCTCAATGAATTTCATAATTTTTTTAATTTCTTACAAAACTTCATACAAGCCAAAAAAGAAAAGACTTGCATACTTCCAAAAAAGTGCAATCTTTGTACTTTTTTTTTCTGCAGTATTGTTGTTGCAATTTATTAGAAAAAACTTGTAAGAATCAGTGAAAATTTAGCAAAAAAAATGTTGCTTTTTTCTTGTTTATCCAGTGGGGATCAGTTCTTCATAAAATCATTTATAGTTACATTTATAAAAAAAATTGAATTTAATTATATTTAAAAATAAAGTTTTTATCTGTTGATATTGTATTTTGAAAAAAAAATTAATGGTAGCCATTTAAATAAAAATTATATTTTAATTAAAATAAGAAAACCTTTTCCATCGAATCATTTGTTTTCACAAAATTATTATAGAAGGTAAATAAATTAGTTTTATATTTTTCAGAATGAGGAAAAGATGATGAAGATAAGAAGAATTCTGTTAAAACAGGTGTAACCTTATGCTTAAAAATACAGTCACTTTATAGTGTTTCAAGAAATCAGATATTTGGAAAAGTATGATTTGTTTTTAATACTTACATGAAATGAGTTGAAACTTGTTTCTAACAGATCACCAAGTCTATGGAAATTCTTTCCTTCTTAACTATTTTCCACCCTGCAATAAATATTGAACAGTAATTATCTAATTATCCTAATTAAGATTGTTTAAAAGGAAGACATTGGAGCATGTCATGCCTCATTAAATAAATTATTGTTTTCTGTCTCTTTTCAAAATTAGATTAAGTTCACGTTTCTGACATGTTTTACATTCGGCTGGTTGCCGTTTAGATGAGGACTTAGTTGTTGCAGTTTTCGTTCATCTGAGAGCTTTAAAATGAGATAGATTTCAATAGGAGTTCATATATAAAATGTTTTAGGTTGCATTTGAAACATAAATGACAACAGTAGATTTTTTTTGGAGGAGGAGTAATGATGTTCATACTATGGGACAACCTCTGAACAAAATGAAGGTGGCATCTTTAGAGTTAAATATCTGGAAATTCATAAGTCTTTCAGTATGTCTGACCACAGGATATTTGGTGACTTAATGAAGCAGTTAAAGAGGGATATCATTTCACTCATATTTTTCTGTCTATTTGCTAAGATAGTAACAAATGTTAATTTCTTATCTTATCCTTGATCCTTCTAGGATTTGTTAGGCAGATTATTTAACACATGTGGTTGTACGGAATGGAATGCAAGGATAGAGCGAGAATTATGTAACTCTCTGCTAATTGCAGAATCTGGACAAAAGTTCCTTGCTACTGTGTCTTTCTTTTAACAAGCGTAATTGTTTATTTAGTAGCGGTTATATTTATTTTATTTTATTTATGGACAGAGTTATTTGTTGTGTTCCAATCCTTTAGATGGGGAAGAATTATTTGACTGGGGCTGACCTTAGGAGAGTGTGAGCTTCATTCTCCCGGCGTGATTCCCCTTCAGTCTGTCCCCTGAAGTCCTTTCTGTGCTAGAGCCTTCCGGTCTCGCAGGAATGCACCTTTCGCAGGCTCTAGTGTTTGTAGGATGTAATGCCCTCCCCTTTACGGAGGGAGTCGCATGTGCTGGAAGCGAAATAATCGTTTAGGAAAGGAGGATGGATGGTTAGTGAGATAAAGTTAGGAAACATTTTCCACTCAGGCTGTCTTCGTTACTACATTTCAACTGGATTCGGTCGGGTCGGATTCCAGTCCGTGGGAGCGGGTCGATCCTCATTCTTCTTCCTTCTTTTTTTCTTCAGCCTGCCTTTCTATTAACCGGTTGTAAATAATTTACAAACCGTAGACCTTGAATTGTCCTGCAGCTCTGAAAAGGATGACTCGGGCGAAAGTGTAGACCTCTTCCTCTTCAGTCGAGCGGCTACTGGGATTTTTTTCCCATAATTTTCACTGTGCTTCATATTCTTAAGTTAGGATAGCTGAATGGTTGTTTCTTACAATTAACAAACAACATTCGCGTTCGCGAAGGGGGATGCGGTGATCTGCCTTGTTTCTTATTTTAATTGTTTAATTTAGTGTAAGCTTTCAACCAAAAAATATTTTCTTCTAGGCGCACGTGCACCTAGGAAGGATTTGAGGGGAAACCGCGGGGCCGAAAAAGGTGTCCTTCTAGGCTATATTTTGTTATCGGTCTGCAACATCTGTAACAGATCTAAAACAAAAACAAAGAAGCACGACCTTACGCTAGAGGAGAGATACAAACATATCACCCCGCACTGCGGGGTGATATGTTTGTATTTTTTGCATGTTTACCGCATATGTTTGCATTTTTACCGCAGTGCGGTAAAAATACGACCGCCAAGAGACTACGAAAAAACTTTTCAGGGCATGAATTTAAGGTTTTAACAGGCTGAAAAATGATTTATAGAGGGAAATTCGCAAAAAATATCAACGATTCCCTATGGGTCTCTACCCGATTAAATGCGTAGAGTTCCGTAAAATAATTATTTAAAATTTCAAACATTATCAGTTTGAAGTTTTCAGGCCGGCGGATTGAGTCGAGGTTAACGATTTTTAAAAAGGCTTAACTTCGTAAAATTAAAGTCGAATTCCGACTTTAATTTTATGTTTTAACCTCATTATGAAGTGAAATTTCATAAAAAAATTTTTTTATAAAATTTTAAATTCAAAAATTTTTAATGATTAAAAATCGCACTTCTAATGCGAACAAAACCAAACCCTTGTTACATTTTGGCGTTGTAAGTACGCCCATACTTGTATAAAGGGCTAGATTTTATAAAAAATTTTTAAATAAAAAGTAAAAACCGTCACTTTTTAATGGAAGTTTTCACGGCCACGATAAGCTCTGAGGTACATTTTCGGATCACCCGATATAGAAGCTGGTTTATCATTACTCGACTCAACGTCCCGCCTTTTCACGATGGTTCGTCTAACGCGGCGTGATGCCATTTCCTTACACTCTGCGGTGTAGGATTCTCTCGGCAGATGTCTCTGAGATACCGGGGCAGGGACACAGCTACCCTCTCAAATAGTCTGCGTACCTGTGCTACACCCACTTTCGATACGGTTTTATGCCTGCTTTGTAGCGAAGTGTGGCGTTTCTGATGAACCACGGTGCCCCAAAATTCGTCCGCAATTCGATGTTTTGAACGGCCTCCAGTTTTTACTGTAGCGAGGAGCACAACAACGTCCCTCCATGCCGGGTAAGCGTAAGTCAGAATTGCCAAGACGTAGAGTCGAGGTTTGAATATTTTAGTCGCCAAAGGGATGGGGCTGGCGCGGTTAAGTATTGGGTATAAGGAGGCTCTGGCGGCCTTTGCTCTCTGGGTTACATGCTGCACATGTTCTCCTAAGGTAAGCCGTTTATCCAAAACCACTCCCAATTACTAGACTTTCATCCAAAAGGAGATTTGTAGAATGTACGGAATTTTTTTAAATTAAATATTATGTGAGGATATTACTCAAGAAATGATCAAAGTTAAGATCTTAAATAATAAGTAGAAATGCTAAAAGTGTGCCTTTTCATTTTCGAATTCAATGTATCACAATAAATAAAAAAATATTCTATGACAGAATGGGAATTTCGTTGTCAACTTTCCTTGTCGGGAAATCTAAGGGATTCCCCCTTCGATTTCCTTGTGTACGCCATTTCAGGTGTTTTTTTATAGAAAAACCTATATTTCAAGATCGGATTGAGAAATAATTATAATATTTGTTACATATATTATTTATAGTAACTTTTTTAAATAATTTTTTTTAAAAGATTGCAGTGTAAACACGTTGATAAATTTCATAATTATGGCCACATTAATAATTTAGTCTTTTATACTTCAGTAATCGTTAGTATTTCATCAGTTAAAATGTTAAGCCGTCCATTCTAAATAAGATGGTCAATTATTTTTTAAAATCGATCTTCAAAATTACCTGGTTTTTTAAAAATTAATGACATAATAAGCTAATAATAGATTTCATTTCCACTGCTATTAACTTAATTAATTTGAACAAGGTTGAATTTTTTTTTTATAATTCAGATACTAAGTAATAACTAATTAAACATGCGATAAATGAAATATTATTAATATTGCAAAATAATGGGCTTTTCATTTAATTAAAAAAAAATTGAATTAATTAAAATGCTAGTTACTTGTAACACATGGAATGTTTTTCATACGATTTGCTCTTCTCAACGACTAAATGATGATTATTTAACATTGTAGGAAGACAAGATTTAATAAATTCTACAGAGTTGTAATAAATAGCATATACTACTAACCGGTTATGTAATAACCGGTTATGTACTAACCGGTACGCTATAAAAGAACACATCAATTTTACCTTCAATTTTACTAGGCAAATATATGAAGTCGCCTTCAATTTAACGGCCGCAGTATATTATTAATTAATACATTGTAACAACCAGACAATTTAACGGCTGTCTCACTCTTTCAAAATCCCTAGCATTTGTCGAAAATCTTCGATACTTAGCCGAAGATCTACACTGACCTCTGATGTATTTTACATTATATTTTTGGGTTACCCAAAGATAGAAATTTATTGGATTTAGATCAGGTGATTTTGTGGTCCTCCACGATTTATCCACGTTTTAAGGAAGTAACCTCCAAGTACGGGAGCATATTGGTACTGCATGAACCATATGTCATTTCTAGTTACCAGAGAAAATTCATCAAAATTATTCTAGGAAACTGTAATAATTCTGGCCAATAAAACGTGCTAGCAGGAAACACGGATCGATTAGTGAATCGTCGATGATGAAACTCAAACATTTATTAAAAATAATCATTTTTAGTGATTGCTGAAACATTCACTGCCTATTATTGTGAAAACTGATTATTCCATTTCGGTTGAATCCAGCTTCGTCAGTGAACATTATTGCGATGAAAATCGTGGACTATTGGAGTAATTGTAAAGTTACTTCATAAAATGCCCTCTCAGTAGTTAGGAACGGAACACAAGGATAACGGAAGATACACATCCCCCTATTCATCGCAGAACCTGGACAACAGTCCTTTGCTGCTAGGTCTTTCTTATTATCGAGCCGGAATTTGTATAATGTCGGCTAGATTTTTTTTTTTTTTTGTTTTCGGACGGAATTGTGGATTGCGTTCCGATCCTTAGAGATCAATTTGAAATATCATTACTTGGGCTATCCTTTAGAAACTAGCAATGTATCTGCGTCTTTTTCCCGACACGACTTCCCTTCACTCCGTCCATTGACGGCATTTAGGCTAGAAGAAACGCACCTGATGGGACCTTAGTTATTAGGGGATTCAATGCCCTCCCTTCGCCGGAGGGAGTAGCATGTGCTAGCAATAGGTCAGAATTATATATTTGTTGTTGATTCGGTGATCTGCTGAGGGCAATTTTTCTGACTTCGAAGTAGCTGACCTTTTGGATGGTCTTAACCTCTTGAATTGTTACTTCCTCCTTATAGATCGGACAATCTCGCGATCTAGCAGAATGATCTCCATGGCAGTTAAAACAAACCGGCGAATCCTTGCAACAGTCGTCTGGATGTAATGGATCACCAAAGGGACAGATCTGTTTCCTTGTGCATTTTGCCACGTTATGTCCGTATTTCTGACACTAGGATGGGTAAATCGCTGAAATAAGCGACCGGGTCGATATTCTTATATCGGCTTGAGAAAACGTCCCCGATGAGGCCGAAGGTTTGGCCGAGGATGGTTGAGGGGGGACATCTGAGCCCGTTAATTGCTTCTGGCACGTTAACGACCGTGGGCTTTCTTAGGACCGCAGGTAAAGGTTTTGGCCTCGGAAATGCGAAGATGGTGGGTACCTCTAAAACAAAATGTAGATTTCTGATATCCAAAACTCCCTAATGAAGTCGGGGTGAAAGGATGGGGATCCAGCCGTAATTTTCTTAGGTTTGTTAAATGTTAAAACATGCGACGCGAAGGGTACAACTTCTCTGTTAAGTCGGGTATTCAAACGTTGATGTGCAACAACTCCTTGTCCGTGAAGCCCTCTCTTCTTCCGTACAGTTTAGAAGGTCCCTTCACACAACAACTCCCTTTGAGGTATTTAGTGTACCTCGTGGTATAACTTCAACGTCGATGAGTCCCTTCTTCGTAGCTTTCATTAGCCGTGATGACTGTAGGTCTCTGACGGTCCCCAAAACAAGCCTATTCCTAACAAGCCAAGTCTTCCTAGTCTCTTTTACAGGTCCTTCTGCAGCTTTCGTGATCCCACGAGCAATTACGAAAGGACTGACATTGGGAAAATTCCTTTCTTTCTTCTTTATCACCAGATTCTTTGGTATTGGTCCAAAGCTCTTAGGTCGAAACTTAGTTCGAGTGTTCTTCGTTATCTCTATGAACTCGATCTCTTCCTTCTCTTCGCTTCCGAAGGCAAAAGTTCTCCTGGACGAGGATTTTTACGTGGACCGCCTGTTACGAAAGATGTGGATGTTAATACTTCCATAACCTATATTTTCGTCATACAATATGTCATAAGGTGCAGGCAGAGAGACGGTTGAGCGTGCCCCGGATCAATGATCTCGACTGGGTTCCCCAAACAGCCGCCTCCCAAAAATTTAATCCGGGCCGGGGAGTCAGATACTACCTTAACCACGAAATCAACTTCCCAGGGCTCGCACGGTAGCAGTAAGGGCTCCGATACCCTCATTCATAAGACAATCCCACCCAAGGGCCGAAGTGACTGACTTCCTCTGAGCGGCGCAAGACTTCGACAGAGCTACCTCACAGCAGCCTACTCTCAATACAGTTTCACAGCCGGGAAAAGGGATGTGGACGCTCCCCGTCCGCCCTCTGCACAGCTTCTGCAAAACAGTTCACGGTCATGTCTCCTGCCCCCGCAGCAAACTGCGAAACCGAGAAGCACAACCGCAACCAGCTCGGGACCGCTAATCCCGTACTCCACAGGAAGCTCCTGAGCAGATTATTATTATTATTATATTTATTGATGACTAATGTTATACTTATTAATTTTATTTATATTTGAGTTCAGTAATTTTTTATTAGTGGTGGAAATTAGATCTGGTTGAAAATTAAATACATTTTCTACAATAACTCGGTTGTTATTTTCAACGATTTTCACAAATAAGGTGCCATTTTGTTTGCGATGAACAGCTTAAGATTTTACTTATAAAACTAACGATAATCTAGATAAAAAATATTTTAAAATTAACATGGCTGCCGTTTTGAAATTTACGAATGTGTTTACACCATAATTTTTTATTCATTAAAGAAAGTCGGTCCAAACATATAATTTATTCCTTAATCCAATCTTAAGAAGTAGTTTTTTCTTTAAAAATATAAAATGGTGGAAGAAGGTAAATCAAATTTTTTTTCATAAAACATTTTTGTTCATTTTGATAGATAGAGTTCGAAAATTAATAGCTTACTACACTTGGTCTACATTGTTTTTTGTTACACTTTATAAAATAAAATTCACACTCATAAAATTTAAAAGATTTTTGAATTTCGGTGATTTTTTTTTTAATATTTCCTTTATTAGAAACAAAATAATTTTTTTTTAGCAAACGATATATCAGAACAACTAAATATTACTTATTAAGCTTTAACTAAATTCTGTAACGGTAGACTTATATACCGTATTTGCTTCGTGGATTAATATTAAAGACTGTTTAATAAAACGTAGACACATAAAGCAATCATAGAACAAGAGAATTTTTAATAAACTTGACAAGAAAGTGATATTCTTTCAAACATATTTTTATGGAATGGAATGGAATGCAAAGTTAGCGGGAGTTTATTACTCCCTACTTTATCGCAGAACCTGGACAGAGTCCCTTGCTGCTGGATGATTCTAATCGGGCTTGGTTTTTAAAAGGGTTATTTTATATCTCAGATCTAATTTTTTCAAGTTTTGTGTATTATTATTTTAGTGAATTTAAGACGGATTTAATTGCATTCCAATCCGTTGTTGAACCAGCGGATTCGAACCCATTTCATGGGCCGACCGCGGAAGGCTAGGCTTATAAAGCCTGTCCTCCCGACGTAATTCCCCTTCAGACCGTCCACTGAAGTCCTTTCGGTGCTAACTCTTAATAGGCTAGCAGGAATACGCCACAACGGGGCACTAGCTATAAGGAGGGAGCAATGCGTTCCCTTTTTCCGGAGGAGTCGCAATTGCTGGGTTATTTTATCTTACTGTAAGTTTTGAAAAGGAGAGGTTGTGTAGAAGCTCTTCATCCGCTTCTGGTATGGCTGCCCTTCAGGACGCATCTCTGCTGGGCTCTGTTGCGGACTCCAGTCCGTGATGTTGAGACGAGTGGTGGGTCTTCCTTCTTCTTCATCTTCTTCTTCTCCCTCTTCTTCTTCCGAAGACCTCTTCCTTCTTCTTTGGCCTGCACTTTCCAAGAATTGGTAGTAACCGAAGTTACATACCATTAACCTTGAAATTCCCGAGGCCCCGAAGGGCTGAACGGGGGAAAGTGCAGGTTTCTTCGTTCTTCCGTGCTGTCAGTGGCTGCTGGGCTTGTGACTGCTGGGCTGATGGCTGCTGGGCTCGTTACCTCTTTCTTCTTTCTTGAAAGGAAAGGAAGGTAATAGGGAACTTACAGAATGGTGATACCTATTCGCGATCGCGGTTTTGGGGCGGCGATTTTCTTAGAAGAAGTAAACAGAAATTATTTACTCCACGTAATTATTAACCTTCAGACACACGTGTGTCCGAGAAGGGGTTGGGGGGACCGCGTGGCCGCAGTGAAGAAACCATTTGTTTTGTAGTGGCTGTTGGTATCTGCAACAAAAGAAGCAGAACACACGCACACGAAGAAAAAGAAGTAAAAAAATAAATAAATACAAATAAAAAATAAAAATTTGATTTTTACTTTCCTTTGGACTGGCAGGATGAGAGGAAGGAAAGGCCGTTTCCCAAGACGGCACGACGAGTCGTTCCACATCCACGTTTCTCCCGTTTCTGAAACAAGAGAAACAGAACAAAACACCCGGGGAAAATATAAAAAATTAAAAATTTTGACCGCGTTTTTGTTTTATGCGCGACTTACCGTATTTTGCTGTATTATCTTCTGACTGTATACCTCGCGAAAACTATTCACTCGCGACCCCGGAAACGCGTCTGACGCGCTATTCCGTTTATGGCTCATGCGATATGGAGGCCCCTAAGCCTGGTTTGTTGATTCTCGGCTCCCGCACCGCACCATCACGGTGGTTCGTCCAGTACGGCGTGAGGCCGCTTCCTTACAACTGTCGGGGTTGGGTCCTCTCGGCAGATGTCCCGAAGATGACTGTGTTCGGACACAGCCGCTCTCCCGAACAGTCTGCGCGCCTGCGCCACCCCCACCTCGGACACGGATTGAAATCTCGCATCAGATCGGAGAGTGGCGTTCCTGACGAACCACGGAGCTCCAAAGATCGTCCGCAACGCGATGTTTTGGACGGCCTCGATCTTCTTTTGAAGCGAGGAGCTCAACACTGCCCCCCATGCCGGGTAAGCATATGTTAGAATCGGCAGTACGTACAGCCGAAAAATGAGAAGCTTAGTTGCCAGTGGGTAAGGGCTGGCACTGTTCAGCACTGGGTATAGCGAGGCTCTGGCGGCCTTAGCCCTCCGGGTCGCATAATTTACATGTTCGCCGAAGGTAAGCCGCCTGTCCAACACCACCCCCAGGTACTTAACTGTTTTCTCAAATGGGATTTTCTCCCCTGAGATTTCCAGCTGTCTGGCCGGTTTTCGTGTCTTGCATGTGAACATCACGGCCACCGATTTTTCACCGTTGACCCTGATTCTCCACATGTCGAGCCACGGTTCCACTAAGTCCAGCTGCCTTTGGAGCCTCCGGACCGCGTAATCCACATTTGCGGATTCGTAGAAATATGTCATGTCGTCTGCGTAAAGGGCCGTTTTGACCCCTCCGACAGCGGCATATTGTTCACGTACAAATTGTACAAGAACGGGGAGAGCACTGCTCCTCGGGGGACCCCAGCGGCTATTTCTCTGGTAGAGGAAATCGTTTCCCCTACGCACACGACAAAATGTCGGTCTAGCAGATATGACCGCATCAGTCTGACATAGCGGTAAGGGATCGCCGATCGCGCTAGCTTATAAAGCAGCCCGCTATGCCAAACTTTGTTAAAGGCCAGTTTTTAACTTTTGTTAAAGGCCTTGGCCACATCCAGAAAAACGGCTGCAGTCACCGCTTTCCTGTTCAGGTCTCCGACAAGGTCGTCTATTATTTTTACCAGTTGGAGGGTAGTTGAGTGACCCTCCCTGAACCCAAATTGCTCGGGCCGCACTTCTCCCTCCATGTATCGCCTCAGTTTTTCAACAAAAATTCTCTCGAACAACTTAGACAATACCGGTAACAGGGAGATTGGCCTATAATTCCGTGGGAAAAGTGAACTTTTCCCCGGTTTGGGTAAACATACGACTTTGGCCGTTTTCCAACAATTCGGGAAATATCCAACGTACAAAATGAACGTGAATATCACCGAAATTGTTGTAATCACGGAGGCCGGTATGTTCCGGAATGCACGGGCGCTGATCCCGTCGACACCCGGGGCCTTGTCGGGGCTTGTGGCCTTAATGGCTGCGGAAACTTCCGCTTCAGTGACTTGGTCAATCTCTAGAGGGGCGTCCTCCACCTGTGAGAAATAATCTACAAGAAAGGATTCCACCTCGGCTGTGTGCTCGTCGTTCGGGGCGGGAGGGGGGTTTGGAGTGAATTGCTCCTCCAAGGTATCGGCGAAAACCTCGGCCCTCTCCGCCACCGACATATTTTTAACACAATGTAAAGTTTGTTAAATATTGCACAATATAGCCACTAATAAAATATCGAAAAAATATGGTAAATCGTTTAGGAAACAGGTTTCGCGAAATGTCAATTCTCTGGAGGCTAATGGTGAGTAATGCGTAACACCAATTTTGAATTGGTGTTTTTTGTTTGAAGTGGACGGCTTATTATTTTAGAAATAAAACTAACGACTATCGCCGATTAAAAGTATGCTACTTGTAATAAAACAGATTTGTTATTTTACTCCTTGAAAATATCAAACCATATAAAATCAGAGAACAGAATTATTTTCACATAACAGGAAATTACTATAATATTAAAAAAAGAGAGCCTTATTATTGATATTTCCATTAAATATCTTTTTTTTTATTCATTCATTAATAACAGATTAAAAAATTGATGGCTACCATTTTTAAATTTTATCAAGTGAAATTTTATAAGGATTCTTCAAACCGATTTTGAAATAAATTTTTCTTCAAAAAACACAAAATGGTGGACGTAAGGAAAATGAAGGGGAAATCCCCATTCTGTTATAGAACATTTTTTGTTAGTTTTTATATATAGAATCTAAAAATAAATAACTAGGTACACTTTTTGTTACACCTTATATTTACAGAGGTATATTTTTGTGTTTAATGTTGCCTACACTGCATATTAGCGGTGAAAATATGCATCTTACAAAGATGGATATATGAATTCAAGCAGTTTGAAAAGAGCAATGAACGAAGTGTACTAGACCCTCATTGGTGATCAATCTAGAATTTAACTAACAAAAAAAAAAACATAATTAATATTTATGAAATAAACTAGTTTTTATTTCCACAACCTGCCACTCCTCAAAACAAGAATAAGGGAAATACCAACAAATTGTGTACCAGTATTTTTATTATTATTAAAAATCCCGCATTTCATTAGTCTGGTTATTCCCTCAGCCATACTTTCTTATGATTGGCTATTCAACTTTGAGTTACTTAATTTGTTAACGCTTTTTCCTCATACCGATTCTTGATTACCTTGAAATTGAAATAATAATCTCAGCAGCACATGTGTTTCTTTGTTGTTTATATATACAAATTGTTATTAATATATGTACGCGTTAAAGAAGGTCATTTTATAACCACATCATAGCGGTGATTTTGAATAAGGGTTATCTAATTTTTTTTATCATGAATTTTTGTAAATTCATTTCACTAATATTTATAATAAATTATATTAAAAATGTGGAATTGTTAGTACAGGTAAGTGTCTATTTATTTTTTAAATTTCATTTATGTTTCATTTTAAATTAATAATTATCTGTTTTCTTTACACCTTCAATGATAAATATGAAACAATGTGATTAAATAGTTTATTTTTTCTTTTAATTTATTATGCTAAGTTTCTTAGTCCCTTTTTTATACTTACAGAGAATTCTTTTAAGTAATAATTTAGCTTCTTCACCAATTAAAAAAGTTAACAATAATTTTAAAAATATCTTCTGAAAACATAGTTCTATAAAATTAGAATTTGATTCATCATTTTTTCTTAAACTTGAGTGTTTTTAAAGTAAAATAAAAAAAATCAGTATCACTACACCTAAAAAAAAAGATGAAAGTTCATATTAAGACTTAAAAATAATAAATTTATGAAATAATAATAATAAAGCAAACATGAAGATAATAAGTAAATATAATCAGCCCAAAAAAATTAAGAAAACATTAATGGAATTTATTTGTAAGCGTTTTATTTATACAGAATAAGTGATGGTAAAGAAATGAAGAAATTTTATAATTTTTCTTAGTTAGTATTATTTAAAACTTCAATGAGTACTTATGGTTCTGTAAAGAAATAGAGAATTTTTTAATATTATTTTACAAAAATTGAAGCGAAATCTTTTCAATGGATCTGTAATTTAATGAAAATATCCATGGAAGCATAATAAGGCCCAATCTTCTATGTTAAAGTCGTTTCTGTTACGTAAAAATAATTTTGTCCTCTAATTCTATAAGGTTGGATAATGTTATATTCAGGAGTAAATAACAAATTTATTTTGCCATAAGTAGCATATTTTTCAAGATAAATTCATCGATAAATGATCCAAGCAATGCTCTTCTATTAGCCTGTTAAATTATATCATGAAAAAAATTTTTTTCTCTTTTTTTGAAAAATCATCAAGATATTGTACATCTGAAAATATCTTCTGAAAACATATATCTATATAATTAGGACGTGAATCATCGTTTTTACTTCCTTGTACGAAGTAAAGGAAAAATTTATGTTTTCATATTTCAACGGAAATATCCATTTTGACCATCCCTGAATCCATTTTAACTAGTTTCAGCGTGAAGTCTGTATTTATGTATGTATATATCTCGCATAACTCAAAAACAATTAGCCGTAGGTTGTTGAAATTTTGGATTTGGGATTGTAACATCTAGTTGTGTACCTCTCTTTTTGATTGCAATCAACAGAACCAAAAGTGTCCAAAAGAACCCAAAATCCAAAACAATTTGGATTTGGACGTTTTCTTAACTGCAATAATAAGTCCTCATTGAGAGATTTTCAATTATATATCGTAAGTGGTACTTATTTTCATTGGTTCCAGAGTTGTAGCCGAATAAAATTTTTATTAATGAAATATTTGGTTTTACAAAGGGAAGGCACATTGGTTCAAATCAGACTTCATTTCCATTTTTTTAACGTTTTTTTTAAATTTAAATATGCTGATTTATTAATAATTATTTACAATTAGTTTACAATAGATAATAATTCAATAATAACAATTAAAAAAAAAAAACGATATGAAAAATATCAGAAGTTATTAATGAAATAAATTTTTTTGTACTTTTCATTAAAAAAAAAAATGTGTATATGAAATTTAATAAGTATACAAGTAAGTCATGTGATGTTCATATCAGATTGGGTGAAACCAAATCTGATATACGGTCACCACATTCGTTTTTATTTTCGTTTTGTTGATGGCTACATCATAATGATTTTAAAAAACATAGTATTAGATAGATATAAGACTTACATTTATTTAAACAGTAATAAAAGGACTTTTACTCTATCTTGATATTTCAAGTAAGATTGTTGAATTAATAATTCAATAATTGTATAAATATTTAATGTTAATAAAAACTAATATTTTAGCATTAGTATAACTGTCCACTTTATTAAAGAATTTGAGGATTGTAACTCGCTTACAAATGAAATAAATGTAAATGAAATGCAGCAAAAAATGTGTATTTGTAATTTAATAGACATACAAGAAAGTCATGTAGTTTCCACATCAGATTTTATTTAAACTTGAGAGTTTTTAAAGGAAAAAAAAAGTCAGCATGACTACATCTAAAAAAAATGATGAAATTTCATATTTATACAAAAAATAATAAATTTATGGAAATAATATGTATAATATGAAATATTTGTGGAATACTATAACGACTAATTTAGCCTTTAAGTAATGTTCTTAGTTAGTGAGTACGGCTGGCCTATTTTTGAGTTTACCTCATTGGTATTTAGGAGATGTACCAATATTTAATCAATTTTTGCAAGAATTCAATGTTTTTCTTTATTCTATGAATAGAAATATATTAAATATATATAATATAATATAATGACTAATTTAGCCTTTAAATGGTGCAGTGCAGATTTTTACAGTGATAATAATTCTCAGTTATTGAGTGCAATCTATTTTTGTGTTTGTTTAGGAGAAACCTATTTTAGGAGAACATATATTCATTGGTGTTTAGGAGATGTATTGATAAATTTAATCGATTTTTGCAATAATTCAATTTTTTTCTGGTTTATTTCCAGTAGTATATATTACATTTCAAACAGAAATATATGTACCCATTTTAAATATTTGAAGGGTCCAGGGGAAAAGGAGATATAGTCACATTTTGTCGACTTTACAGAAGAGATTTTTCTTATAAAATCTATAACTGTAGAGGATTTATTTTTATATTAACCTATTAATAAATAAAAATATCAATCCTCTCCAGAAAAACATAGAAATACTTTATTTTTTACCTTGATTCAAAGTTTACATGCAAAAAAGGTTTAAATTGCTAATTGCCCTTTTGCAGGTAATAAATTAAATAATAAATAATAAATTAAACATGTTAGTTATATAATGAAAAAAAACAATTTAAATGCATATTTTTAATTGCGCTGGAAAATTTTATTGTTAATACAATAAAATTATAATAATACATTTTTAGTAATACATTAAAATATTAAAACGAACCTACAAAAATGTTGAAAATAATATTTATATAATGTGACTTTAAATGGTGCAATGTAAGTTTTTACCATAGTAATAGTATTCTCACTCAGTGAGTATGGCCTATTTTTTTGTTTATCTAATTGGTATTTAGGAGCTGTACTAATAAATTTAATCAATTTTTGCAAGAATCCAATTTTTTTCCTGGTTTATTCCATGAGTAAAAATAAATGCTTTTCTGTAGACTTCATTCTCTGTTTTGTCAATGTTAAATCTTATTTGTATTTTGTAACAAAAGCTTGTAATTTGAATAAATTCCACATTGCCAATTTCATATTTACTGGATGACAGCAACTCTGAATAATCCACACAAATAAACACTCATCTCGTCATTACTAGTCATTTTATTAAAATGTTTAAGAATTGTTTGTCTGTCTTCAACTGGAACAGTGTCAAAATATTTTATTTATTTGCATCAGTAATCATCACCTCTTGAAAATTAAATCTTTTTACTAACATCAGTTTTTAGATTGAGTATTTCTATAGTTTCCTTCACTCTCATTATGAATCATAATACTCATAATATAAAATGAAAACTATTTGATAAAAATAAAACAAACAACGAAACTGAATAACAACAAACATAGCATGTGTTCAGAGTATAACTATTAGATTAATTTATTAGTTAAGTGTAGTTAATAGTTAAACTGTATTATGAATAATGATAATTTTCATGAAAATAAGTGAATATATGTGAATATTTAGAACAGAGAATACGAGTAGACTAATCTCCTTCTTTGCAAATTTAATGGATTAAACAGCCCTTCTTTGGTCTTTCAAAGTTTTACAATAAATCTGTTACTTGCAACTGAATTCATTTTTCACTACATTAAATAGACAGGACATCTTTAAAATGCTCTTCTTGCAGATCCACAATGATTTTTAATGATCTGCATCATTAAAGATCTGCAAGTATCTTTAAGATGTTAGTGGATCACCTTAAAGAAGCTCATGATGTGATGAAACAAAAATCATAAAAAACCTCTTTGGATAAATTTCCTTTTTCCCCTGAACCTTTAATTTAACATTTATGAAAAATGGCAGACTGTATAAGGATCAGTTGTGGTATGAAATACATCCTTATTAGTGAAACTCTTCTTGATAAAACTCTATTCCACTCTACTCTTCTTCATAAAACATGAATATTATTATCTTTATTCCTTGGAAAGTAGCTACGAAGATCATTATTCAGGGGAAATCTAGTCATTTTCTGATGACAAAGTGGATAAAATATAAATACACAGCAAGACCAAAGTATACTTCATCATATGAAGCCCTTACAAATAGAATTACATAATCAAAGTCTAGATAAAATCTTGATGGGTTTTTCACACCTTCTTTGTGGCAAGTTATACCAAAAAATCATGCCATATGAAGTAAAAGATTGAAATTTTGCAAAGAAAACTGTTATACATTTTTTTAAATTTAATTGAAAAATAATTCAGGTAAGACTTTTGATAATTTTTTATGTGGTTTTCCCAGTTCTACATATGTAACGTAGTAGTGTCTATAAAATTCAAAAATATTTGAAAATTGTAAAATAAGTAATATTAACAAGAATAGGTGTATAACAAATGTACAAGAATAACAATATATTACAAGAATTTTATAAAATAATATATGTTTTTTTTTATAATTTTAAATTGTATTTTATCATTTCAGCCACAGAGAAGTAATGTTGCTTCAAATAAAAAAAAGAATATAGATCAGCCTAATTTTAATTCTCCAAACAAGCCCTTAAAAGATGAAACTGAAAGAAATTCCAGACTAAGAACTCTTTTAGAGGATGATATTGGCTTAAAATCTAATGAATATAATGAGGAAAATGTTGATTCAATGATGTCCATGTTTCGTTCAATTCGTCAAACGAAAGTAAATCTTTATCAATTTTTTAATAGAAATACAGGTAGAAATTTTATAATAACATTGAAATAATTATCAATAAACCTCTAATTTCTTCAGATGAAGAATTAGGAAAAATTTTCAAAATCTGCTTAAAAACCAACAACTGTTGAATGTGTTTGTGCCTCATTCATTTTTATATCTTCATGTAGTACAGTCCAAACTTGGTAACTAAAATCTTATTAGTCAATTAAACAGATCATTTCATATTTTTAAATTTTTTTCCTTTTTATAAAATAAAACATTTTTGAACAGAAAAATAACAAATATTTAACCAATACTTTTTGAAGCTCTAAATTTCCATCCTAAGTTTACAGCTCTAAAATGAGCTGAATTTCAAATAGGTGAGGTAAATAATTGTAAATTAGCTCAAACATAATTTCCTACTTCTGAAATAGTCAACTTACTCCAACTGTTTTCCTTCTTTCTTTAATAGCTGTATTTGTTATACAGAGGTTCTTCAAAGAATTAATTATGGAAGAAGGTACCATTGGTACCTTCACGTTTACATGAATGATTGTGTTATAATGTATATTTTTGTTTTCAATATGTGACATCCGTTTCCAACTTATTTTGATTTTTAGAGATATGTATATTGCAATAAAGAAATTACTGTATTTTGTTCAGTTCATTTACATTCTTGGCTGGTGCTGTTCATTACGTTTTTCTCTTCATAAACATTTAAAAAAAAGTGTATAATATACTTTATTCAATTTTTAAAAAATGTACATTTATAATTTCTCCCTCTATGAATCATGAGACCTTATCATTGGTGAGGGGGCTTGAGTGCTCAGTGAAACAGAATAGCTGGACTGAAGGTGCAACCATATCGGAGAGGTATCTGTTGAGAGCCAGACTAAGGAATGATTCCTGAAAGAGGGCAGCAGCTCTTTCAGTAGCTGTTCCTCAAGGTATAGATTAGGACAACTTAAACGGCCATATCAACATCACTCAATCCTCTGAAACTGCGCAGCTAAAAGCAATGGAAAGCTACAGCTTTTTTTCCAAGAAAATGTAGCTCTGGATTTTCGTATAAAAATGATGGAGGTGCCTTCCTTGGTAAACTAATTCCCTGTTCGGTCTCCGAGTAGGGACTACTAAGTAAGAGGACACCAGAAAATTAAAAAATAACATTTTACGAGTCAGAGCGTGGAATGTTAGAAGTCAAAAAAGGTTGGTAGGTTAGAAAATTTAAAGAGGGAAATGGATAGGATAAATGTAGGTGTAGTAGTAATTAGCGACGTTCGGTGGAAAGAGGAAAATTACTTTTGGTTAGGTGATTTTAGAATAATTACCTCAGCTTCAAATAATGGGCAGGCAGGAGTAGGTTTCATAATGAACAAGAAGATAGGGAAGAGAGTAGAATATTTCAAAATGCATAACGATAGAATCATTGTAATAAGGATAAAATCGAAACCTAAACCGACAACGATTGTTAATATCTATATACAAGCGCCCATGATGATGGAGAGGTAGAGTGTGTATACAAAGAAATTGATGAAGCAATTAAACACATAAAAGGAGATGAAAATTTAATAAAGTTGGAGATTGGAATGCAAGTACTGGAAAAGACAAGGAAGGAAATATAGTGGATGAATACGAGCTGGGCAAAAGGAATGAAAGAGGGGACCGACCTATAGAGTTCTCCACGAAGTATAATTTAGTAATTGCCACCACCCAGTTTCAAAATCATAACACATGTAAAAAGCCAGCTGATACTGCAAGGTATCAGGTAGATTATATCATGGTTAAGCAAAGGTTTAGAAATCAACTCATCGACTGCAAAACTTGCAGTTGACATTGATAGCGATCATAATTTATTGTTAATAAAATGTAGATTGGTGTTTAAAAACCTGAAGAAAAGGTGTCGGATGAATCGGTGGAATTTAGAGAAGCTTGAGGAAGCTTGGAGGAGGAAGATTTTTAGGAGGTCATCGCAAGAGGTCTGAGTAAAAAAGATAAGGTAGAAAATGTAGAAGAAGAATGGGAGAATGTTAAAAAGGAAATTCTTAAATCAGCAGAAGCAAACGTAGGCGGAATAAAGAGAACTGGTAGAAAACCTTGGGTTTCAGACGATATATTGCAGCTGATGGATGAACGTAGAAAATATAAGAATGATAGTGATGAAGAAAGTAAAAGGAACTATTGGCAATTAAGAAATGCTATAAACAGGAAGTGCAAACTGGCAAAAGAAGAGTGGATTAAAGAAAAGTGTTCAGAAGTGGAAAGAGAAATGAACATTGGTAAAATAGACGGAGCATACAGGAAAGTTAAGGAAAATTTTGGGGTACATAAATTAAAATCTAATAATGTGTTAAACAAAGATGGTACACCAATATATAATACAAAAGGTAAAGTAGATAGATGGCTGGAATATATTGAAGAGTTATACGGAGGAAATGAATTAGAAAATGGTGTTATAGAGGAAGTTGAGGAGGAAGAAATGGGAGAAACAATACTGAGATCTGAATTTAAGAGAGCATTAAAAGATTTAAATGGCAGAAAGGCTCCTGGAATAGACGGAATACCTGTAGAATTACAGCGCAGTGCAGGTGAGGAAGCGATTGATAGATTATAAAAACTGGTGTGTAATTTCCGTCAGACTTCAAAAAAAGTGTTATAGTCATGATACCAAAGAAAGCAGGGGTAGATAAATGTGAAGAATACAGAACAATTAGTTTAACTAGTCATGCATCAAAAATCTTAACTAGAATTCTATACAGAAAAATTGAGAGGAGAGTGGAGGAAGTGTTACGAGAAGACCAATTTGGTTTCAGGAAAAGTATAGGGACAAGGGAAGCAATTTTAGGCCTCAGATTAATAGTAGAAGGAAGATTAAAGAAAAACAAACCAACATACTTGGTGTTTATAGACCTAGAAAAGGCATTCAATAACGTAGACTGGAATAAAATGTTCAGCATTTTAAAAAAATTAGGGTTCAAATACAGAGATAGAAGAACAATTGCTAACATGTACAGGAACCAAACAGCAACAGTAACAATTGAAGAACATAAGAAAGAAGCCGTAATAAGAAAGGGAGTCCGACAAGGATGTTCCCTATCTCCGTTACTTTTTAATCTTTACATAGAACTAGCAGTTAATGATGTTAAAAAACAATTTAGATCTGGAGTAACAGTACAAGGTGAAAAGATAAAGATGCTACGATTTGCTGATGATATAGTAATTCTAGCTGAGAGTAAAAAGGATTTAGAAGCAACAATGAATGGCACGGATGAAGTCCTATGCAAAAACTACCGCTTGAAAATAAACAAGAACAAAACGAAAATAATGAAATGTAATAGAAATAACAAAGATGGGCCACTGAATGTAAAAATAGGAAGAGAAAAGATTATGGTAGAAGAATTTTGTTATTTGGGAAGTAGAATTACTAAAGATGGACGAAGCAGGAGTGATATAAAATGCTGAATAGCACAGGCGAAACGAGCCTTCATTCAGAAATATAATTTGTTTATACCAAAAATTAATTTAAATGTCAGGAAAAGATTTTTTAAAGTATATGTTTGGAGCATAGTTTTATATGGAAGTGAAACTTGGACGATCGGAGTACCTGAGAAGAAAATATTAGAAGCTTTTAAAATGTGGTGCTGTGGAAAATGTTAAAAATCAGATGGGTAGATAAAGAGACAAATGAAGAGCTGTTGCACCAAATAGATGAAGAAAGAAGCATTTGGAAAAATATAGTTAAAAGAAGAGACAGACTTATTGGCCACATATTAAGGTATCCTGGAATAGTCGCTTTAATATTGGAGGGACAGAAAAAATTGTGTAGGCAGGCAACATTTGGAGTATGTAAAACAAATTGTTAGGGATGTAGGATGTTTGGGGTATACCAAAATGAAACGACTTGCACTAGATAGGGCAATAATTATAATTTTGTTTTTTACAAATAAGTTCTACACTACAATATTGTTAATTTAAATTTAACTCTTTCAACAAAACAGTGAAGAAAATTGAATAATATAAATCTTTTAAAAACCTATTTCAAATTTTTCAGTCATCTTTGTTACCATCCTCAATGACTGGTGCTGCTTTTTTAGATTAGCATCAGCTGATTACACTGTTGACTTTTTTTTTAATACAAGTCACAAATCTACCAATGCTATCAAGAATCTTGATATTTGACATACACATACGAAATGATCATTTCTTAATACACTTGAACATTATACAGTACTCAAAAATACACAATAATGATATATTAAAGAACAGACACAATTATTCAAGCTGCACACTTTTCTATAAAATTCTTAGTAGGACTGTCTAATAAAAAAAATAATTACAAGTGCAGTGCAAAAAAGAATAGTATTGTATCATTGAACAGTATTTAAATCTTACCAAATCTAAATTTCAGTAACTCAAACAAAACCATTTCTCTTCAACTTCAAGTTACCAAGATTTGACTATTTACAGTAGAACCAAGTAAACAATGCCAGCCTCCATGGCACATGTGGTAGCATCTCGACCTTTCATCCGGAGGTTCTGGGTTCAAATCCCAGTCAGGCATGGCATTTTCATACACACTAAAAATCATTTTTCTCATCCTCTGAAGCAATACCTAATGGTGGTCCCAGAGGTTTAAAAACAAAAAGTAAAGTAAATCTGGCAAGCAGAAAAAATGTGAACTAAAGACTTCTAGACTGCCAGTTGATGCAAAAGTATGGTTACAAAGCAACTATTATAGCTATTGCGTAGTGTATTTATTATATATTTTTATTTTATTTCTTTATTATTATTATTTGTATTCAGTACAAATGTTATTATTTAATTTTACATTATTTATTTAAAGAGTTTTAAGTTATTAAATTTAGTTTATTAGTTATTCTATTTATGGTCAATCACATTACTTTTTAGTATTTATTTTATGTTAAGACTGTAAACAAAGTCAAGTTTACAAATATGTTAAAACCATATATTCATAGTTAAGGTAGAAATATTATTAGCAATAATTTAAAATCCTTTGATGGAGAGAAAAAGCAGGTAGATTACTTCTTCTGGTTCAATTGCAAGCTGCTACCTCACATTTTTTGTGCATGTTTTTTGTTAAGTTGGTTGCACTGTAGATTATTATTGATCACAGTGCTGTACCAATCTAGTTGCAATATTAATTTGATCCTTTAGTTTAATGATTTTTTTTTTTTTTATTACCTGTTTACACAAGTTAAATAATGATCTTAGCATTAGAAAATATAAAAATGTTCTCACACTGTAGGTGAAGAATAAATATACAAAGTGAGACAGGAAAACCTTTTTTTTTTAGAATTAAGTAACACAGTAATTACAAAGAGCTCATTTTTATTCATATGCTAGATTTAGGCCCACATGTAGTCATTATTACTGAAAAATCAATTTTCAACTTACAGTAATGTTAAATGCGGAAAATAACATCTTCCAAATGTCATTAATTATTGTCCACGTGCTGCACTTACTGCTGGTGTCAGTCACTGAAATTTATCATTACATTCTGCAGCATGCATCCCATTATAGCTGCCACCTTGGGTTGAATTGCTGCCCTTAGTTCACATAATGAATGTGGTTTTCAGTGTACACTTTGGATTTTAGATAATCCTACAGGAAGAAGTCAAATATGAAAAGATTGGATAAACAGGACGGCCAGAGAGAAATTAAATGTTCTTGAAGCATCCACCTCAACACTTCTACCAGAATTTTAGTTGTGTGTGCAGTTGCTCTATCCTTTGGAACTGCAATTCATTTCAGTTTATGTGCTTTCTATGAGGTTCTGTACTCACTGTTCTGACCATCTTCACAAAAATTCAGGTTGTCCCTACCATACTGTGTATGTGTGTATGAACTGACCCATGTGTATAAAGTAGATGCTCATGAAGCTGTCTTGGATTTGTATCAGAACAGTACTAGAAGTTCTGTTTATTAACACAACCCAACAGATGGAAATGGACTTTGCTATTCATGAGGATTATTCATCATTTTCAACAATGTTTCTGTGAAAACTCAGCATGTTCCGAGTCATGAGGAGTCAATTGTTGAACAACCATCAGTTTTTAGGGGTGGTATTTCTAGTCAGAATTCAGTATTATTTTGGCAGTTTGATTGGGAATGTTCAGAGCAGAGGAAGTCAACATACTGAACGCAGAGGGCTACCTTCAGTTGCCTGCTTTACCTGTTCAGTGTTCTCTGGTGTTTGTACTGATCTTGGCCTTCCCAATGGTTTTCTTTTTTATGTTCATACTGTCATTTTGAAATTCTTCAGCCACAACATGAATAATAATAATAATAATAATAATAATAATAATAATAATGTGTTTATTAATTACAAAAATATACATTACAAAAGAATTATGAAATACAATGAAACAAAAAATATCACTAATTTGGTCTACTTACTTCTAGATTATCTAAATACATTTGGGATAACCCTAAGGTATCTGCCAGGTTAGCTTAATTTTGAAAATTACACCCCCCTCCTTTATTAAGTAAGAAATCCAAATCAAATAATACTTTGCCCAAGAAATTTTCCTTTTAATTACCAGCTCAGCTAATTTCTTTTGTAATCTATCGATGGTTAAGAGTAAAGGTTTTATAATATATTTGGATTTAACGTTAGCATCTGCAAAAACAAAAGGCTAAACTTTGACACAAGATACAAAATGTGGTTAGGAGTAGACCAAGATAATGTATTTCCAAGTTTTCACGCCCCTGCAAATATGGATAAAGACAGCGAATATTCATAGGCCAAACCCCAAACACATTTACTCCATATTGCAATTGCTATTCTTTCTAAATAAGTAAAGCCATGTTCCTCTGAAGTATTAATTATGCAAATTTTTTTACACTAACTTGGACAAATTTTATAAAGTATATTACACTATTGGTTCTTTTGTTAGTATAAAATCAGAATTTGTTTAATTTATTGCCTTTTACAGAAATTATTGAACATAACACTTTCAAAATAGCTCTTAAAATATAATAAATGTTTTAATTAATTTTAAAAATTATAAACAAAATTTAAAAAATAAATTATGGAGAAATAAAATTTTAAAAATAAATAAATTTGAAGAACCAAATGCTTTTTTTATACTATATATATTCTCATCAGTTTAATTGCCATCACTTTCAAATGAGAAGTCATTTTGCTAATCAATACAATTAGCTAACCTACTTTATCTAAATTTCAGTATAATTTATTTTATTTAATAAGCTCATTATTTGTACGTTTTAATTTCTTTTTTTTTTTTTTAGGGCAAAAATATAGACCTAAACAAAGAATGTCAAGAAAAAGTAATCAGGGATAAAAGTATGTACACTTACCTTTTATTCTTAACTCATAATTATATCTTATTAACAGTTTGTTTTGCTGTCAGATAATTAAGCTGAGTAACCTTGAAGCTTTTCTTTATAAAAGATATCATAGACTAATTTATACTTAATGTATTAAGAAATAGAATAAATACTTTATGCAATTATTAATAAAAATTCAAGAAGATTTGTAAATTATTTTAAAGTATTGCTGTAACTCTTGCTTTCAACAGGTGCAAGTTACATTTTTTATTTTTATTTTTTTTATTTTAATAGGCAATTAATAGCTATTATTGGTTGAATATAAAAAGCATTAATGTCAAGCTTGGAATACATTTCTTCATAAATTTTATAAATAACAAAAAAAGAGGTACTGAAAAAATCAAGCAACACAAAATTCTGTAAAGATGAAAAAATAGCATTTTGGCCCAAAAATTCTCTAGAATTTAGTGGACTTTATTAACTCTAGCTCTGAACTTCTTTGTTTAACATTTGGAAAAATTGAAATATGAGTTACTGGTATTGAAACTGTTATTTTTGAAAACATTCTACTCTCAGAGTTAAGTACAAGAAAAGTTACTTATTTGAAGTTTGGTATCCACATATCATCTTTAAAAAATGTAAAACAGTTGTTTAATCAACTACTTTCTAAAGGATATAAAAACTCAACACACTTGGTAGTTATTTTTTCTTTAGGATAAACCAATGCTCTTTACTACATCTGTCATTAAAATACAGATAATATAGTCTTAACAAAGGTAATTCTATTAAAATCGATATACTAAACAATGTAATAGATGTTAGAAAAACGTAAAATAATGAATAAACTATAGTAAAAGATTTAAAACACGCTTATTAGGCGAAAAGCTATGTATATATTTGGGTATCATATTACTCAACTGAACTATTAATAGTGTTATGTTTTAATAGAGAAAAAACTCAGTCTTATAATTTAATTTAATTTTTATTAAATGCTTATATTATTTTGTTGAGAGTTTGCTTACAAGATTATTTTTTCTTTATTTTATTCATTTGTTTTTGCTTGTTATTATTGAATAATTTTTGTTTTTAATTCTTTACCACAGAAAGTGTAGCACTCCAAATTACTGAAAACATTGACACAGTAAACATAATGGATAAACGGGTAAGATGAGTTAAAATATGAATTCTTACTTTAAATAAATTTCAGTATTTTTAAGTTAGATTTGTATTACTAATGCCATCATTAATGTAAATGTATATTTTTTTTTATTTGTCATGAGGTTATCTGTAAGTTTGAAAAAAGAAAGTATTTATATAAATTCAAAAATGTTACAAAAATAACCTAAAAATACATTTTATTTATGTATACCAGGTTTCACAGTGACATGATGTCAACAGTACTCTGTGGAGATGCCAAGGTATCTGTGCGCAGTCTGGCATGTAAGTATAAATGTACCGGTAAATGTCTAGTCTTATACAGACTCAGGCCAACCACTCTTGAGACGTGTGGTTAACTGAAACCTGACCATCAAGGAACACCAGTATCCACAGTCTAGCATTCAAATCCATACAAAAGCAACTATTTTTACAAGAATTCAAACCTTAGAACTCTCAGCTTCAAAAATCAGCAGATTTTGTAATGATGAGTTAAACCATTAGTCTAACCCGGCAAATTAAAATATTAAAATAACAAGTTTAATTACTTTCCAATTTATACAAAAAGCTTTTTCAAATCTAAGGGATTAATCATCTCTTGTAGTAACATTCTTTATCAACTAATACATTACTGTTTTTTATTTGTAGAAACTGATAGTTGATGTGATCACCATTTTTAAATATTGGTTATATTTTAACTAACTATTGAAACACCAATTTAAATAATCCATCATGTCCAAAATTTACCTTTTCATTCGTAAATGTGCCTTTAGGTTTGTTAATTTTTATGTTCTTTAATATTTTAAAATTCTTATTTCAAAGGACCATTTAGTTTTATGTGCATCTATTTGTTTACACTCATAATTCTATAAATGACATTGCTATTAAATTTATCTTGTGATATAATTTATTTTGATTTAAATATTTTGTTAAATTAATGTAAATGGAAGCTTAATGTAGAGTAAAAGATTAGTACAATCTTTATATATGTATATAAAATTTATCTTTGACTGTAAAATTTTTTGTTTACATTTGTGATGAATTATTATAATTAATTCATTCATTCAATTCTTATTAACAGTAGAAAAAAGAACTGTTTCTATTATGTTTATTGTATCTTCAAGGAACAGTCATTGTTATTAATAACTAACTCTTAGATAAAATGATCGTATTTAATAAGTATAACATTCACAAAGCAAATTAATGCTTTTTCAGCAATCTTCAGTGGCTGGTATTGCTACTCTATTTCGCATTAGCTAACACTATATGAGTATGTTAATGCTGGATTTTCTTGAGTTAAAAAAATTAGTTAGTTCTGAATTGTATCATAATGTTTCAATATGTTACAGCATCGTCTTTTTGTGTATTTATCAAATGTAACAAAATCGTTGTTTTTCACTCTTCAGAAAAACTTAGAAGATTATCCAAGAAATCCTTTTTAAAATTTTTAAATTATTAATTTAAGTGTAGGATGTTATAGTGGTATTTTTATAGAAAAAAAATTTTACCTGCAATTTGTTTTTTCTTTTTTTGTATCAAATAATGAATATTATTTCTAGAAACTTTAATTTCTGTTTTATAATTTTTCAGTGCGAGCTAGCATGTACATTTGAAGAACTTGGAATTGTGAGTATTTTTTCTTTTTCGTTACTTTCCATAATTCTTTTACTTGTTTTATTATGTATTTCAGTAAAACAAAAGAATCTTTGTTATTTAATGAGAAAAATTAAGTTGAATTTTTACACTGATATTCTTCATACTTATCTAATAATTAAGTTGCTATTCTAAAAATCGCAACCATTACATGTCTATATTTTTATCTAAAGTATATTATGCCAGGAAATCAAATTGAGTTTTTCTGTATATAAAAATAACTATCAACTTATGTTTGCTGCCAGACAACAGCATTTTTTTATTACTGAGAATTATATGTTGGTTTATGAGAAAGAGTCTTAATGTGCTATTAATGTGCTTTTAATAAATTGCTTAACAATTTGATTATAATCAGTGCTCTTCTAGAAATTGGATCATAATCTGATTTACCAATAAATTTATTTTAAATGAAGTTATTTACTTTTATGTAAATATGTAGATGAAATTTTTAAATGATACTAATGTTCTCAACATTCCAGGTATAATTGCGGCAGTAATACTCATTTTTAGCTGGTTCTGATTCTTTAGCAGCATCTAAAAATAAGTCTATAAGTTCATACTTGATCAGTCATTGTTTAGGTCACTGCAGATTGTTTATATTATCCTGACTCCAGAAAACTAATAAAGAAAATTCATTAAGGAGTGCAAAATGCATTATAAAAGTGGCATTATGCTATTACAACCAACATTCCCAATTTGTCTTTTCTAACAATGATGATGAGCATAATAATCATGTTGGTAGTGTTTCGCAGTTACAAGTTCCTCCCCAAAAGTACTGGTTGAGTCCTCTTGACATAGTGCATCATATGCCAGATTTCTGCACTTAGTGTGCCATTCACCAGTTTTCTACACTTACTTGACATAGTTCACCATATACTAGCTTTCTGCTCATGAAGAGGTAACAAGTAAAATATGCAAATTGCATATCAAGATCTGTTTCTCTGGTTTTTGGCTGGTTATGTATTCACCTAGGTGAAACCAAGCCTGGCAGAAATAAAACCTTTGATTAATATCAGTTTGTTATTATGGAGAAAGTACTAGTAGATAATCAACTTCTTAATAAATATTATCAATATTTAATAATGATCATTTCTCTCATTTTTTGAAAAAAATTGAATATAACATGAGAACAGTTAAAAATTTGTAACGCTGTGTGAGTCAAACTGAAAGAAATATTCAGCTGTCATAAGAAATATGTGTGGGGATTAACCATTTACTACTGAATTTTATTAATTATTTCTTTGGTTAAATTTGATCTTTTAATGATTAATTACTTTTGACAAAAACAGAACCGTTGCAAAGAGTTTTTACCAATTTCACGGTAATTTTTTTTGGGTGGTGATTTGCATTGATGAACTTTTCTGTTAATTCATACGTGGGGGAATACCATACAGGTTAAAATATATTTTTATATATCACTTTTGTTACAGATGAAGAATAGAGAAATTTCCTATCCAGGCTTATTACATTTAGTTACAGATATGTTTAGAGATTTGGAATTACATAAAGTAACAGGCTATCTTTTACGTATGTTTTCGTGTCTTCAGGCATGTAAGTGATTTTTATTTATTTTTTTATTTATTTATCAGATAAGATTTAATTGTTTTCTCAGTGTATAATTTAAAAATTTTGTATGCGTCAAAGTGAACACTTTATTTTGTAATTAACAAAAGAACGAGGGTAAGTCAATTACTATCCGCAATTTAGTTATACGTTTGTTTATGTTGGTAGTACTGTCGTGTTGCGTATTGACGCATGGGAAGGAAGGTGTATCAGGGGCCGAAATTCATCGAACACTTTCGGTACAGTATGGGTATATTGTGTTGCCGCAATGGAGTCGGAGAGTAAACGGCAGAGTTTGGAATGGAAACATCCAAATTCGCCCTGCAAAACATCAAGACCCAATCATCCGAAGTAAAACTGATGCCAACGGTTTTTTGGGACTCACAAGGCGCAGTACTGGAACATTATGAGGATAGGGGAACGACAATAAACAGTGCGCGTTACAGTGAGATGCTTACTGCCAAGCTGAAGCCTTCAATTCGAAGCAAACGCCGAGGACTGCTGTCGAAAGATGATGTGTTGTTGCACGACAATGCCCGTCCATATACTGCTGCCCACGCTGGTGAAACTCAACTTTGAAGTACTGGGTCGTCCACCATATAGTCCTGATCTTGCCCCTTCTTACTACTACTTGTTTGGTCCACTCAAAGAGGCATTAAGGGGCCGTGGATTTACCTCAGACGAAACTGTGAAAGAAGCGGTGCATTCCTGGCTCGCACCTCAACCGAAAACCTTCTTTTATGAGGACATCAGAAAGCTTGTGTAACGAAGCATTACATTTGCGCTGAAATGTAAGGGGCTATGTTGAAAAATGATGTACATGTAAGTTTCCTATTTATATTGCAATAAAATTTATAATTGCATTGCGGATAATAATTGATTTACCCTCGTATTACATGTTGTAATTTCCTGTTTGCTGTATATTAGATATACAGCAAATATTCTTTTTTGAATAATTATTACCAAACATGAAAAATATTGAACAGATAATACAATAAAAAGTAATAATTTCACTCTACGGTTAACAGGTCAGCATTTTTCTTTTTGGATAGTTCTAATGAAGTACTCATCATTTCTTTGCCTTATGTCTCATGTTCAAAAGTACTAGGTTGCAACAATTTACTGGCATATTTTCTGATTCTATTAGACATGAACTATGATACTTCTATTAGAACATTGCTCTATTATAATCAGACAATTTTAATATACAGTAGTATTAAAATACCAATATGACTATCCTATTATGAAATATTGTGGAAGTGTCATTGTTAAATTGCCTGAATGATTACATGTAATTTATTTGTTAGTATGGTTTATTCTTTATTTTGATTTCTCATTAAACTTGAGAATTTTCTTGTTAGTTTTATTTATAATCTAAAATATATAACAACTTGCAACTGGTTTAACTGTAATAATATTTAAAATGTCCAGAATTTTCCTGCCAGATCCTGTTGAATCAAAGAACTACATATGTGGCTCGGAATAAAATATTTGGTGTAGAAAAATTTAATTACTATTTGTATTTTCTAAACTATCATGAAAAATAGCACAAAACAGATTTATAAAATTAAAACTATATCTGCTGAAACACTTATTCAAATCAAAATTAGAAATTTTAAATATCATAGAAAACAAAAAAATGTTCTGCTTTGGGTTGGTGTTCACTTCTAAAAGTTAATTTTGAAAAATGGAAGATATTAACTTTTAAGTACAATTTTTAATGTTTATGTTATGCCTGTTTTTCATATAATTTATTTGTGAATACAAAGCACTACGTTATATACAAATTTCCATATCCAATTAATATTGATAATAATTTTGTTTTTATTCCACTAATAATTTTTACTGTAAAGAACTTTATTTTGTAAATTATTTAATGAAAACAGCACTTTTATAACTTCTATTTATTGGTGTTTTTTATCATAATGTATTTATAAAATAGTGGTACATGTAAAATACTAACAAATAAAAATGTAATAGGTTTGACTAGAAATAAACAACGTTTAAAGACAAATAAAATAATTTATTTTAATCTATCACTATATTAAACAATTTTTTGATTCTATTTTTTTATTTTTTTTTTAGTGGGTGGTGGGGGTGACAGATGTAATGAAGCAGCAAAAATTTTAATGTGTGGATTTATGAAACGTAAGTTATTTTAAAATTATTTATATAATTATTTCAGTTTTACTTATTTTTGTATAATAAATAATTTATTTTTTAAATAATGAAATATCTATGTGTGTTTATAATATATATATATATATATATATATATATATATATATATATATATATATATATATATATTTACTGTATTGCTGCACGGTTATTTTTTATCCAAATAATCATTCATATATTAGTTAAGAGTACAGGACAAATAAATTATATATGAAAAAAGTTCTGGTAACTACTAAAAACTTGCATTACTTGAAGAAATATTGTTTGAAATATGAGAATACTTGTATAAAATGTTTTATGTAACAAAAATTTAATTTCACAGAAGAACCGTAAAACCTTTCTGAATTAAAATCTAAATATATCTTTGTACAGAAAAAATTTTTTTTATCATATAATCTTCAAATTAACCCTAAAGAAAGAGTGTATGACTTTTATACCAAATTTAATTAAAAAATAAAAGCTGTAAACATTAAATACTAAGATTCAAAGAATGTTGCAGATTAAAAATGAAAAATTTTATAAAAAAAAAGTAAAAATTTATTAATTTTTCACCATGAAGTTGTGTAGAAATAAGCTATTATTATTAAGATATGTACACTTAAACTGCAATATTGAAATAAAAATTACTGCATTCAGTAGGTAAAATGACATCAGTCCAAGTAAATCCTCTGATAATAATATTTCAGTAATTGGTCATGTTTCACTAAATTAAATTTGGTCACATTTTTTTTTTAATTTCATACATTTTGCAAATCCTAGCACAAAAAAATTTTTTTTATACAATCAGCAAGTCTTAAAAAAGTGATATCATTCTTTTCTGTGAAAATAAAATTTCTAAGATTTGTAAGCTTTGTATCTCTCACCACTTGTTGAAATAATAATATGTTCTTGAAAGAGCTGATTGATAAAAGCAGTGTTGCACAAACTAATGTTACGTATTTCAGTGAATCTGAACTATTTTTTCAAGGTTGTTGACACTTAGAACAAATGTAAACAATGACCATTTGTATTTAGAACACAATTCCAACAATGGAAAATAAATTTCATAAAAAATGGCAGTTAAAAATTTTCAACATTTCCAGTTTTCATTTAAATTTGATAAAACTGAATCCCCAACAAAAATCTGTTACTTTTTTTGTAATTAGGAAGAAGTGAAGGGAGCCTGAGTGGTTTTATTTTTGTAAATAGCTTTGCTTGTTTTTAATACTTTATGATAAAAATGGATTGAAATTAGATATTTTTAAATTCCATAATAATCACTACAAAAGTAGACCAATGTGTTTACCAAATTCATTGTTTAAAATAATGCAACACTAAAAATTTCTCATACATTTTTATATCGGGTGATCATTTGAAAAATTACCACATTTATTATTCAACAGCTATCAGTTCCATCATATTTCTGTTTGCAGCCATGTACACCATTCTTGGTGGAACTTTTTTAAAATTATTTTCAAACGGGTGGAACCT
Source organism: Lycorma delicatula (assembly GCF_047948215.1). Lineage (NCBI taxonomy): Eukaryota > Metazoa > Arthropoda > Insecta > Hemiptera > Fulgoridae > Lycorma > Lycorma delicatula. The sequence continues at coordinate 98,397,137 of NC_134464.1, read as the reverse complement.
ATCCTTTCTGCTACACAAATCAAAAATTTTAAATGGCAATGGTAACATTTGATTACATTACTTGACAATCCAAAAAAATTAAAATCTGCCCACCCCTTTGCTTGGTACGTGCAAAAAACCTTTTGGGGAAGTACTTTTTTTAAATTTCAGTCCAACAAAAATAACTATAAAATTACGTGATATAACTTCCTAAACCATTTGAAGTAATCATAATCTACAGATTAAAACTGAAAATTATTTTTAAAATTACCAACACAAAATCTTGCCCTTTAATGTTTTCCAAATTTTCAAGGGTTGAAAACTTATTTTTTTAAATGAGATGGTATAGCTTGTGACACCTCATTGCAATGCCCTTTGAATTACAAGTAATTTGGAGCAAATAAAATAAAAATTGGTTCATTAGTATTGAAGTTATGATTAAAATATGTTTGTTTTTTAGATTATATTAATATTTTTTTTTAGGTTATGTTGGGATACAGTGTTACTGAATTAATACAACGTTACTGTATTTTAATGTAGTGTAAACCGAAGCATAAGGAAATCTCAGTTTTATGGGATATTTTATGAATTGAGCTCTGAGGATTTGCTACTACATTTCCCAAAACTTCAACTCATCTAAAATGTTCGCCCTCCACGTTTCTTATTCATGACAGATCCAATTTCTTGTAAGTTTTTTACAAGTTTTACAGTATAAGAGTGTGAACCATGCCGTTCATTAAACGCTTGTGCAGTTCTTCTAGCACATTTATTGTAATCTCCATATGTAAAAATTAGTTCAGTCCTTTCTTTCAGATAGTAAGTCATTTTAGCGATACAAATTTACAAAAGACATGAAATGAAAGGCCAAACAGTAGAACAATAACACAAATCAAATGCCAATTTTAACTAAAGAACACAACAATTTCAATAAAATATGACGAAATAAATAGAATAGATACTTTTTGCCACTAATTACAAACAATATGAAAGAAAACAATTTACAAAACTTCACCATAAAACTAAGATTTCAATAATTTGCAGAAAATTATAACCTGTTACAACAAGCAAACACTAACAATGAGATCTTCAGCTTTTAGGTAGATTTCATAAGTAAGCTACCTATTGTAATGGGTACCATTATTCAACTAACGGAAATTTTTACATATTCATTTTCCACATCCCCAGATCCCAAAACCACAATCAGTTCAAAAGTTTATATATATATTTCACTTTCTTGTGGACACGATAACTGCCATAATTTTGCACCAATCACTTTCAAATTGATACATAAAATATAATGACCCAAAATTTTGGTCGAGTTGGGAAAAATCATTCAAAGAGCCTTCCAGTGAGCTGTCACAAGTTATATCATCTCATAAGTTCAACCCTTGAAAATTTAGGAAACATTTAAGGGCAAAATTTTGTGTTGGTAATTTTAAAAATAATTTTCACAGTTTTAATCCACAGATTAAAATCCATCCCTTTGAAAATAATTTTAAAATATTACCCCCGAGAATGGTATACATGGCTGTAAACAGAAATACGATGAGACTGATAGCTGTTGAATAATAAATGTTGTAATTTTTCAAATGATCATCCAGTGTAGTATAATAAGTTTTCATTTGGGAACTTCTATTTTAAATTCTGTCAGTTACAGTGTTCAAAATATTATAATTATGTAAAAAAGTTATTTTAACTTGTTTTTTCAAAAATTGGTCCAGCATACTGTGAAATTGAATATCAGCTTCATGGTCCTGTATTTTAGTCATTTTAAATATGATTTTGTACGGAAATGTAATATATATAGAATTTATTTTAATAAGCAATTATAAAAGACATTGTACTTATATATTTTGATTAATTTACAATTATTGTTGCAGAAACAAAAATAAAAAGCTGTATGATTGGTTCTACACTTGTAAATGGTATTAGACAATGTGCTTATGAAAATCTTTTTGAAGAAAACTTTGATTCTTCTTCCGTTGACACATCTAAATGGAGACATACGATAAAAATATCAAGTGCTGAGGTAATTATTAAGCATAACCAAACATTAATTAACATTTAACATACTGCACAATAAAAATCAGTGATGCTAATTATGGAAATCATAATCCTAATTATGACTGCAAATTATGGAAATTGTTAGGAAGTAATTTCAAAATTTAAAATAAACATTCCTATAATCCTACAATAAAATATACTGATATTTTTTCTGGTTACAACTTCATTCAAAACATATGCAGCATTTTACCACTGAATTTGTATTAATAGTCCATTTTTAATAGTATCTAGAATTTACTTAAGTTTAGGACAGTCAGCATCTAGTTACAAGTGTGTATGCTCTGATTAGCACTCTTAGCAATTTTAATGATTTTAATTAACCTTTAACTTGACACTGACTTTATAAAATAAAAGGAAGAATAGAGTTTTATGTATTCAAAGTCATCTTCACTAAGTGAATGAACTAATCTTAGCTAATAATATCTTAAACTTGAGTATTTTCATCATCTTTCAAATTTGATTGTAATTTGACTGTTCAGCTTGCATAAAGACTTGGTAGTGGAGAATTAGGAAATCTTGCATGGAATTCTTCCTCAAAAGGAGTAGAATTCTTATTATTTTTTACATCAAAACTGTAGCATAAAAACTTGTCTACGTTTTGTGTTCTGAAACGCCATTATTCTCAAGACACATACAAAGTGGTACGAACAAGTGAATAGTAAGTACAGTAATAGCAATATATAATAAATAGCAAATGCAAAATCAAAATCTCTTACTTGTTACTAATATTGCTTAACATCAGAAATTTTTGTTATAGAATTTAAATGTAGATTCAAACATAATGGGATTTTAGCCCACCATGTTTTTTACCATCTAGATGGGAACTAAATTAGAACTTTAAATTAGATGGGAAATACAGAACAATTAGTTTAACTAGTCATGCATCAAAAATCTTAACTAGAATTCTATACAGAAGAATAGAGAGGAGAGTGGAGGGAGTGTTAGGAGAAGACCAATTTGGTTTCAGGAAAAGTATAGGGACAAGGGAAGCAATTTTAGGCCTCAGATTAATAGTAGAAGGAAGATTAAAGAAAAACAAACCAACATACTTGGCGTTTATAGACCTAGAAAAGGCATTCGATAACGCAGACTGGAATAAAATGTTCAGCATTTTAAAAAAATTAGGGTTCAAATACAGAGATAGAAGAACAATTGCTAACATGTACAGGAACCAAACAGCAACAGTAACAGTTGAAGAACATAAGAAAGAAGCCGTAATAAGAAAGGGAGTCCAACAAGGATGTTCCCTATCTCCGTTACTTTTTAATCTTTACATGGAACTAGCAGTTAATGATGTTAAAGAACAATTTAGATTCAGAGTAACAGTACAAGGTGAAAAGATAAAGATGCTACGATTTGCTGATGATATAGTAATTCTAGCCGAGAGTAAAAAGGATTTAGAAGAAACAATGAACGGCATAGATGAAGTCCTACGCAAGAACTATCGCATGAAAATAAACAAGAACAAAACAAAAGTAATGAAATGTAGTAGAAATACCAAAGATGGACCACTGAATGTGAAAATAGGAGGAGAAAAGATTACGGAGGTAGAAGAATTTTGTTATTTGGGAAATAGAATTACTAAAGATGGACGAAGCAGGAGCGATATAAAATGCCGAATAGCACAAGCTAAACGAGCCTTCAGTAAGAAATATAATTTGTTTACATCAAAAATTAATTTAAATGTCAGGAAAAGATTTTTGAGAGTGTATGTTTGGAGTGTCGCTTTATATGGAAGTGAAACTTGGACGATCGGAGTATCTAAGAAGAAAGGTTAGAAGCTTTTGAGATGTGGTGCTATAGGAGAATGTTAAAAATCAGATGGGTGGATAAAGTGACAAATGAAGAGGTATTGCGGCAAATAGATGAAGAAAGAAGCATTTGGAAAAATATAGTTAAAAGAAGAGACAGACTTATAGGCCACATACTAAGGCATCCTGGAATAGTCGCTTTAATATTGGAAGGACAGGTAGAAGGGAAAAATTGTGTAGGCAGGTCACGTTTGGAATATGCAAAACAAATTGTTAGGGATGTAGGATGTAGAAGGTATACTGAAATGAAACGACTAGCACTAGATAGGGAATCTTGGAGAGCTGCATCAAACCAGTCAAATGACTGAACACAAAAAAAAAATGGGAACTAACAGGTTGTTTATTTGTAATTATTAAATCATTGAATTACTTTGCAATTTAATGACCAGTAAAATTTACCAGGCAGAGTAATCAGATTTCTTTCTTTTTTTTACAGGATAATGAATTTGTTGTTTATAATAAAACGAAGGAGAATATATTTATTAAAGATGGAATTCTACATATTCAACCAACATTGATGGATGACCAAATGGTTAGAGAAGGATCTTTAGATTTATCAAAGTTAGTATTTTGTTTTTTTTTTTTGAGGAAGTAATGAAATAAAATACTGAAGATTAGAAAAAACCATCTCATACAAGAATTAGAGCCTTTAACATCAAAGTTAAATGCTGTACCAACTGAGTTATTGATGCACTATGTACAGTATATATACAGAGTAACTTAAAATCAAACTGCTACAGAGTAAACGTAACTACATTTACTCTGCAACATATAACATTTTATGAATGAAATGAAGATGTAAATTATATTAAATTTTGTATTTACATTACCAAAAGTTTACATATTCTCTATATCTCTACAAAAGGTGTTCTTAGAATTGAGTGAACACCCTGCTCAGTGTTCAACTTTAAAACTGTTCGAGTGATCATATTAAGAGTCACCTGATGCAAAACTTTGATATCAATGCTGCGGATTTTTTATTGAATGTTTGCTTTTAGTTCATAGTCTGGAATTCAGTTCATAAACTCTACCATTCAAATAGCCCCAAAGAAAAACTCACAACTAGACAAATCTGGGGAGTGTGGAGGCCACTCTCCTATGCTCGAATTTCATTCTTCTGTAAAAGCCTCATGAAATGCGTGCTAGTGAATTGTTTGATGTGACATATTGCTCTTGTCTTGTCAGAAGAAGCCGAACTCTTTTTCAAAATTTTTTAACTGAGCTTAGACTTTTCTGAAAATTGTACGTTTCTCTATTGACAGTTTGACCAAAAATATTGGTCCTTGCTATATAATTATGGGAAACAGCACTCATACATTTTCTCATTAAAATAGATGCTCAAACCTCCAGTGAGGATTATTAGTTATTTGTTACTTGGTGTTGTGCAAATTAACATTCCCAAATAAATGAAACCGTACTCCATCTGACATGAAATACAGCATCAGGTTTATCTGTTCATCAACAATGTTTCTGAGAAGCCAGTCGCAAAAATTAAAACTATTCAGTTTGTATGTTCTCTTAACTTTTTGCACTGTTTCAAATTTAAATCCATACAGTTTCAAATTTAAATCCATAAGTATCTTATGGCAGGATGTGAATTACACACCACTTGTGCAATCCTTTCGTTGATCATATAAGGCATTTTAGAAAAACACAAAGAACAACATCTTTAGAAACTGCAAAGATCAAAACTATACTGCCCTGAAGAGTGAACATTTTACAACCGATTAATAGTAACATAACCAGTAGTCATGCTAGCAGTAGCAGCATGTGACTTCAAATAACTGCAGTTCAAACCAACTCGGTTATATTTAAATTTTGTTACATCCCTAAGTGAAGTTTCAAAGTGAAACCCCAAAGTGAAACAACTGGCACTAGATAGGGAATCTTGGAGAGCTGCGTCAAACCAGTCAAATGATTCAAGACAAAAAAAAATATGTATCGTACATTTGTGATGGAATATTCTGTAATTTCATACTGTAAATAGTACTTTATTTTATGAATTCACATGTCTGGCTGATATGAAGAACAATATAATATATATTATTTTCTGAAATTAATCTTTTTACTATCTTTTTAATTATTCCTTTGTACTGATAAATAACATTTAAATTCTCTTAAATAAACCATCTTGTACAGAAAATTGAGATAAAACATGTTTAATTTATTTAAATTAACTTTTTGTGGTCCATATCTTACCTTTAACCAAGGCATATCTTATCCTTAACTTTCCATGAAAGTATTTTCCCGGGGCCCCGCATCCTAAGTCATAATGTCATAATTGAAATAATTCTGTTATTGCTTAACAAAAATGAAAAATAATTTAAAAATAAAAATACTAAAATAATGAAAATGCATATTAATTTACACGATTGCTGATATCTAATACAGTTTTTACAAGACCACGTGCCTCAAACATTTTCTGTTTTATCAAACTGAAATTTTGTTTGCATCTATCTATATATGTAATATTTTTGTAATATATTTAATTTTATGTCATCTTTATTAATTTCTAATATTCCTAAATTTCTATTAATATCAGAAGTAGAATGATTATTGGTTTTTAGATGGTCTGCCATATTAGATAAACATAATTTATTATTTTTGTAATTTATATAATGTTCCACAAGTCTAGTTTCAAAGGATCTATTGTTTTTCCTATATAAGTCACATTACAATTATTAAATTTAATTTTATAAATTCCACACAGATTGTTTATTTTACTATTATTATTATTATTATTATTATTATTATTATTATTTTTGTTTTCTAAATATTTTATTGTGTGGTTATTATGTTTGTACACTGGTTTAAATATTTTGTTAATGATATTAGTGTATAAACACTTTATGTATATTTCTTCATTTTTTAGTGTCTTATTACATATTGTACATTATTTTGTTATTGTGTTTTGGTAGTTGTTTTTTAAAAATATTATTAATTAAATTATTATCATATCTATTTTATTGCTATATGTTTTGAATGTTTATTTCATTATTTAACTTTTCTTTGTTTATTATGAGTGTACTCGACTACTTTACTAATCATATCTGTATATGTTAATTTTCTGTGACCAAGAACATTAATAAAAATAATGATACTGAAAATAATAACCACATAATAAAATTAGTAAAAAAAAAAAAAATAATAATAATAATAAAATAAACAATCTGTGTGGAATTTATAATATTAAATTAATGATTGTGATATATATTTAGAAGAAACAAATAGATCCTTTGAAACTACATTTTTGAACATTACAGAAATTACAAAAATAATAAAATAGGGGTATCTAATATAGCAGACCATCTAATAAACAATAAAAATTATATTTCTGATATTAACACAAATCTAGAAATATTTATAAATTAATAAAGATGACCTAAAATGAAATATAATAGAAAAATATTACATATATAAATACAAACAAATTTTCAGTTTGATAAAACAAACAGTGTTTGGGGAAGGAAGGCAGTCTTATAAAAATTGTATCAGATATCAGCACTCATGTAAATTAATGTGCAATTTTTATTATGTAATAACTGAACTATTTAAATTGTGACTAAGGATGAAGGATCCTGCAAAAATACTTTGGTGAAAAATTAAGGTAAAATTTCCCTTATCTCAATATTCTGTGCTAGGTGGTTTATTTAATAGAATTTAAATAGTGAAATATTATTTATAAATATTCTTGTATTTTGGTAATTTTTAGGTGTACAGGATATTATGGATCAGAAGAATGTTACCATCAAGCAGCAACGTTTCAAATACTTCCTCCAGTATATTCAGCACAAATTACATCAAAATTCTCTTTTAGGTATGGTAATGTGATGGTAAGAGCTAAACTTCCTAAAGGAGACTGGATTGTACCACGTAAGTTTTAAGTTAATTTTAATATTTTTATCTTTTTATATGTATGCTTGTGCTTAGTTCATTACATAAGATTAAAGCTTGCATTTGGGAATATGATGCAGAAATATAATAACATGTGAAAAAATGTCGTACCAGACCAATTTTCAAACCCAGAACTTTCCAGATGAAAGGCAGAAGTACTATCATTCCATCACAGAGGATATTATTACAGATGTTAGAAATTATTATGTACCTCTATTATTTTGAATAAGGGAATATATCATATCACATCTAAAACCTGCTACCTTTTGAACTTACTTTTTAGTAGTGTCTGCAATGCATTCTGAAATCCCAGTAGCATTTTTTCAGTAAAAAATAATGGTCAACCAGATTTTGGAAGCAAAATTGCTCAGTCAACTGATGCATTATGAGTTTTGATTACTGTTGAGTGAGTTTACTTTTAACTTTTATCTGAGTAAATAAGATTTTAACTATATATATTTAAGCTTCAAGACAAAGCTGTAGCTATCCATTTTTCAATGTCACACCTTTGCTTAATCTACACACAGTAACTTTTATTTTATCGAGTTTAACTTTTTTTTCTGACGTGACAAAGGCAGTTTGTTCTTGTGGTAAGGCAGTAGACCAGCAAGAAGTACAGTGAATTCTGATTAAAACATATGTAGTATTCAAATGGTATTTTTTTATTTTATTTTACACTTGATTTCATGAAAACTGCAACTTGTACTTGATTTATATTTGAAATTTTGCAGGATCTTTTTTCTGTATTGGAAAGAAGTTAATCTATCTTAAAAAAGCTAAATACTTTTAGGCTTATCCAATTTTTATAATAAAACAGTCCCTTATAACTGCCCTTTATTTCAAGACATTATTGCTTGTTTTATTTGCTAAAGAAACTGATAGATTTGCCAAGTATTCAACTGATAGATGAACAACACTGAATAGGATATTGATGTTTGCAAGGGGGTATGGTTTTCTATGTTTTTGTGGTCTTAATGTATTTTATTTTGAGTTTTCTATGAAAACTGGCTATTTCAATTATGAAAAGTTTAAATAATGACCTCAGGCATTGAGACATTTTCATAAACATATTAAGATTCCACTCGCCTAAGAAACGTTCTTTTAAGATCATCATCTGAAATGGGTAAATGGATCAGGGTGAAATATGTACAAAACTGCCGTATTTTTATGCTTATACAGATGATTAAGTATGTAGTAGATACAAAGCCAATCTCCATGGAGGAGTGGTACTGCTTGACCTTTCATACAGAGGTTCTGGGTTCAAATCCCAGTACACCATGGCATTTTTCATACGTTACAAAAATTCCATTTCCGTATTCCTGTGTACAAGCTTCAAAATTTCTTTGGTGAATTAATTTAAATTAAAAAAAAATATTTTAAGTTATAGCGGTAAGTTTTATTAAAAATTTTGAAAGTGAATGTATGATATCAGATTTTATATTTTTGAGTTTAAATCTCTTCATTTCAAATTTTTTGAACCCTTATTAATTTTACTTTTCTTCTGTGAGATTTTAAAAAAAAAAATCCATTTTTTCTTTACTCTATTGGTATAGCTCCAAGTCAATAGGATTATTAATATTAATAAATATTGTTACTTGTTCATTTCAGAATTTAGTCTACCTCACAATTATTTTAAGTGGTTGTGATTTATTTCTATTTCAAGTAAATCAGTGAAGTAATACCAAAAATAATTTTCAGCTGTAAAATATTTAGCAATATATTATGTAAGTTTTCTAAGTGTGTTAAAAAACACAATAAAATTGAGAAAAAAAACCAAATGAATGAATATAAGGAAGATATGTTCACTCATGCATACTTTACATGCATCACAATCTCAATAGGATTTCGTATCCACACCTTTAAATGACTCAATAATTATATACATAGTATTATTTGTAAGGAAAGAAATAATAAAATAAATTGATAAGTATTTAAATTTTTTAATCTAAAAAAACAGTGACTTGACATATATATGTAAATAAACATGTATAGATTATATTTTCTATTTGTATACTTTTTTATGTAGATAATGCAACTTTTTTGGGAAGCTCATTATTTATGTTAATGAGCAGAAAGTCAGTGAATTTCCCATTAATAAGTCTGATTGATTGTTCTACGTAGTATGGACTTCGGTAAAGTAGAAAACTATTCCGATCAGGGAGTAGCCCTAAAAATTAATTTCCCCTTCCTCTTCTCACTCCATCGGTAATTAATGGAGCAGAAACCCTGTTTGCGGAATTACTCAAGAACTGTGTTTCTGTCTGGAGTCATACAAAAAGTTAAATTACTCGCTGAGACGCCTATTGAATAAAATAGATGTACATTTCTTATTCCTAATCAGTCAGTATCCAAAGTTTTAACTTAAAGATCAGTATATCATCTTAATATCTCTTTCAATTGTAAAGCCATTCTCTTTTCTTTTTTGTTGTTGATAGAAATGTGGTTGGAACCAGCAACAAAAGAATATGGTCCATTGTTTAATTCTGGTAGAGTTCTAATTGCATCTTGTAATGGAAATGACATATTATTTGAAAATGGAAAAGATATCAGCATGAGAAAACTAAAAGCTGGTATTGTAATGGGAGTCAATAAAGAAAGAGATCGAGAAATTTACAGTTCAGTTAATGGATTCTTACCTGATTTGACTCCAGGCTGGCATGATGAATTTCATAATTTCACATTAGAATGGACTAAAGGTAAGATATGATTGATCGCTTGTTTTCATTTGAAAATTTACTTTCATTTACATATTTTATATATTTGCATTTCATTTATATATTTTTCAATATATTTTATATATTATAGTGTATTATATAATACACATATTATAATTATATAGTGTACATACTTTTTTTGTCAAAAAATAACTACTTAACCACCAAAACACAGTAACAGAAAAACCTAAAAAAAACTAATACTGATAGTCAACTTAAGCAGAATTCTGCATCATCAGTCAATACACAGTTATATAACTACATCAAACAAATAACAAAAAATAATAAAAACTAAAAAATTTAGAAACATGGACACTAACAGCCACAAAATTTGTAATACCACATGTGCATGTTGTGAGTGTTAACAATGGCCGATCTTGTAAATCTGGCTTCATCGGTAAAGAAAACATTATTCAAAAAATTCAGATTAGGACATTTTTGGATAAGCCATTGGCGTAGCTGAACACGGTGAATACAATCTCTTGAATATTATTAAATTTTATCATTTATTACATGATAACATTTACAGAATTATCCAGTTGAGGTCGTGTCAAATTTAATTTTATTTGGAAGGAAATGAAAGCTGGTTTTTTATTCTAGAGTGGCTCGTTTAAAGAATTTTTTCCGTAACTTTGTTATTTATGAACATATTTGAATAAATAAGGTGTCATTTTCTTTGCCATAATGTTTAACATTTTTGTATAACATAACATTTAGATAAACCAGTGGTTGCAAAGATATTAACAATTAAAGAGTTAACATAGCTGCCATTTTGAAATGGGTTGAAAGATCAAGTTCATTATTTTTATGTAAGTAAACGTCTAGCTACCCTGGTAGTATATAAAAGATGACGGATAGCCAGTAAGTAAGCGTTTCCAAACATATTCGTATGTTGATATAACATTTTTTATTTATTTTGATGTGGGGACCATTTCCTGAATTTTTGAAATAGTTTTTATAAACACTCAGTATGGAATGTTTATGTGTCTGTCCATCCGTCCGTCTTTGTGTGTGTGCGTGTTTGTCTCTCTCCCTCTCTCTCTCTCTGTGTATGTTTGTGTGTATATGAACATGCACACCCCCATATATACACGCCAACCGCAATACATAATATTTTACTTTCCAACAGAAAGAAGAATTTGTCACCTGCTCCCAGTCTTTCTTATGGTTATGATGTACACAAAAAAGCATCTCAGATGAAAGTAGCATTAGGGAGAGTTGTTTATTTTCACAGTAATGATATTATTCATTACACATCCAGTCTCTGCAGTTAGAAGTGTGAAGAAGTTACTTGCAGTATCATCACCTGCATTTCATTGGACTTAGAATGATAATATACAATTGTATATTTGGCTCAGTGAATAGGGCATTTTTTTTTGTCTTCAGTCATTTGAGTGGTTTGCAGCTGTCCAAGATTCCCTATCTAGTGCCAGTCGTTGCATTTTGGCATACCCCCTACATCGTACATCCCTAACAATTTGTTTTACATATACCAAACATTGCCTGCCTCTACAATTTTTCCCATCTACCTGTCCCTCCAATATCAAAGTGACGATTCCTGAATGCCTTAATATCTGGCCTATAAGTTTGTCTCTTCTGTAAACTATATTTCTCCAAATGCTTCTTTCTTCATCAATTTGCCACAACACCTCTTCATTTGTCACTTTATCAACCTACCTAATTTTTAACATTCTTCGATAGCCCCACATTTCAGAAGCTTCTAATCTTTTTTCTCAGGTGCTCTGATTGTCCAAGTTTTACTTCCGTACAAAGCTACACTACAAACATACACATTCAAAAATGTTTTCCTGATATTTATATTCATTTTTGATGTAAACAAATTATATTTCTTACTGAAGGCTCGTTTAGCTTGTGCTATTCGGCATTTTATATCGCTCCTGCTTCGTCCATCTTTAGTAATTCTATTTCCCAAATAACAAAATTCTTCCACCGCCATAATCTTTTCTCTTCCTATTTTTATATTCAATGATCCATCTACATTATTTCTACTACATTTCATTACTTTCATTTTGTTCTTGTTTTTATTTTCATGTGATAGTTCTTGCATAGGACTTAATCCATGCTATTCGTTGTTTCTTCTAAATCTTTTTTATTCAGCTAGAACTACCATATCATCAGTAAATTGTACCATCTTTATCTTTTCACCTTGCAGTGTTACTCTGGTTCTAAATTGTTCTTTAACATCATTAACTGCTAGTTCTCTCTAAAGATAAAAAGTAATGGGGTTAGGAACATCCTTGTTGACCTCCCTTTTTTATTACGGCTTCTTTCTTATGTTCTTCTATTATTACTGTTGTAATTTGATTCCTGTAATTGTTAACAATTGTTCTTCTATCTCTCTGTACTTGAACCCTAAATTTTTGAAAATGCTGAATATTTTATTCCAGTCTACTTCATCAAATGCCTTTTGCAAGTCTATAAATGTCATGTATGTTGGTTTGTTTTTCTTTAATCTTCCTTGTATTATTAATCTGAGTGCTAAAATTGCTTCCCTTGTCCCTGTACTTTTCTGAAACCAAATTAGACTTCTACCACTTCTTCCACTCTCCTCTGAAATCTTCTGTACAGAATTCTAGTTAATATTTTTGATGCATGATTAGTTAAGCTAATTGTTCTATATTCTTCACATTTATCGGCCTCTGCTTTCTTTGGTATCTTGACAATAACACTTTTTAAGTGTGATGGAACTTCCCCTTTATCGTAAATATTATACACCAGTTTGTATAATCTATCTACTACTTCCTCAACTGTATTACGCAGTAATTCTGCAGGTATCCCATCTATCCCAGCGGCCTTTCTGCCATTCAAATCCTTTAATGCTCTATTAAATTCAGATCTTAATATTATATCTCCCTTTTCATCATCTTATACCTTCTCTTGTTCCTCTTTAACAACAGTTCTCATTCATTTCCTCCATATAACTCTTCAATATATTTCACCCTCCTATTGACCTTTTTTTTCGTATTATAAATTGGTGTACCATCTTTATTTAACACATTAGATTTTAACTTACGTTCCACAAAATTCTTCTTCACTTACCTGCACTCTCCGTCTATTTTACCAATGGTCATTTCTCTTTCCATTTCTGAACACTTTTCTTTAATCCACTCTTTTTTTGCTAATTTGCACTTCTTGTTTGTAGTATTTCTTAATTGTTGTTAATTCCTTTTAGCTTCATCACTAGCATTGTTACACTTTCCACATTCATCTATTGGCTGCAATATATCCTCTGACATTCAAAGTTTTCTACCAGTTTTCTTTGTTCCTCCTAAGTTTGCTTCTACTGATTTAAGAATTACCTTTTTAACTTTCTCCCAGTCTTCTTCTGTATTTTTTCTACCTTATCTTTTTTTATTCAGACCTTGTGCAATGTTCTCCTAAAAATCTTCTTTACTCCTAAAAATCTTCTTTACCTCCTCTTCCTCAAGCTTCTTTAAATTCCACAGATAAATCTGCCACCTTTTCTTCAGGTTTTTGTACCGCAATCTATATTTCATTATCACTAAATTATAGTCGCTATCAAAGTTTGCTCCTGGATATGCTTTGCAGTCGACAAGTTGATTTCTAAATCTTTGTTTAACCATGATATAATCTATCTGATACCTTGCAGCATCAACTCCCTTTTTCCACTTCGTGCAAAACTCAGTAAGTCGATCCTCTCTTTCATTCCTTTTGCCCAGTCCATATTCAACCACAATATTTCCTTCCTTGCCTTTTTCAATGCTTGTGTTCCAACCTTCAAATATTATTAAATATTCATCCTCTTCTATGTATTCAATTGCTTCATCAGTTTCTTCATATACACACTACCTCATCATCATGGGCATTTGTAGGCATATAGATGTTAACAATCGTTGCTGGTTTTGATTTTATCCCGATTACAATGATTCTATCACTAAGCTTTTTGAAATACTCTACTCTTTTCCCTATCTTGTTAATTTTTAAATCTACACCTACCTGCCCTTTATTTGATGCCGAGTTAATTATTCTAAAGTCACCTAACCAAAAGTCGTTTTCCTCTTCCCACCGAAACTCGTTAATTCCTACTACATTTAACCTACCCATTTCCCTTAAATTTTCTAACCTACCAACCTTTTTTTAAACTTTGAGCATTCCACGCTTCAACTCATAGAATATTGGTTTTTAATTTTCTGGTGACCCCTTCCTTATTAGTCCCCTCCCAGAGATCTAAATGAGGGACTAGTTTAACTTCGGAATATCAAGGAAGGCATCTCCATCTTTGTTACGTGAAAATGCAGAGAGCTACATTTTCTTGGAAAAAAACACCCATGGTTTTCGATTGTTTTCAGCTGTGCAGTACTTAGAAGATTGAGTGATGTTGATATGGCCGTTTAAGTCCTCCTGATCTACGTCCTTTAACAACTACTGAAAGAGCTGCTATTCTCTTTCAGGAATCATTCCTTAATCTGGCTCTCAACAGTTACCTCTTTGATATGGTTGCATCTTCAGTCCAGCTACTCTGTATCACTGAGCATTCATGCTCCCTCAACATTGATAAGGTCTCATGATTCAAAGAGGGAGGAATAGGGCAAAGAAAATCAATTATATTCTTTACCCAGTAAGCCTGAACTTAAAATATTACTTTCCCTAGTTTATCTCTGGGGAAAGTGATATACTGGGGCTCACTTTATTCATTAGTATGAGTTGAGAAAGTCATGCTTACCCAGTAAGCATGATTAATTGTCATGCTTACCCAGTACTATTCATTATTCTAGAAAATTTCTGCATAATTTTTGGGAGTGATTTGTGACTCATGTCAAAATGCCTTTAACTATTTCACATAACAAACAAACATATAAAAATGAAAGTTTGTCTGTCTGTTTAGAAATCACTCATAAAATTAAATTATTTATTTTATTTTTTAACGTATTACTGTCTTCATAAAATTTTTCACACCATTTATTTAAAATATATTTTTTTTACAAATCTGGCATTAATTCAGAACTTAGTATTTTTCAATTATTAGGATATGCAGCCTGTACATCTACCTGCCAGCCTCTACCTAATAAGCTGTTAGCATCATAACCCCGGCAGTCATAATAATTATGCCAGCAGATCTGTACAAAGAGTAAATAGATTAATTATCATAAAATAAGTAATAGGAAAAAATCATGTAATTTCTAATGATAGATTCTTACTGACTTAATATATTAATCATCTGGTTGATTAACAAATTAATCAACCAGATGACAAAAAATAAATGTCTGAAATAAACCATCTTGTGTTGTAACACTGGATAAATACTCGTATATTTGAAAGTTTTCTTTAAATTCAATGTACTTTTTTATTTTCAGGACTAAGGGTTTCATACTTTATACATAAAAATTCAAAATCTTTCATTTAATTTTGTTAAGTCTAATTCTCTCAACTACAACAAAACAGATTAATTTTACTTAATAATAGTATATATTTGTTTTCTTTTCTCCTCTAAAGATAGGGTTAAGTTTTTGTTTTTTTGAAAAATGCACTGATTTATTTTATTATAAAATACTCATAATTTACTAAATAAAGTTTTATTTAATTTTTCAGATCGTTTATCATTTTATGTCGATGGCAGACTAAATAATGAGCTAGATGCAACTAAGCAGTCTTTAGGTAAAATACTTCGTTTTTCAGATGAAGATATTAGATCTACTTGGCCAAGTGAAAATCGTTTGGCACCATTTGATCAAGATGTAAGTTGTTCTTAAGTTTTAAGTACTACATTACATTAACCTATAATCTTGAAGATTTAAATATGATTCTGCTTGTGCGTGATGATACATACAACTAGTATAACAAAATTAGTTGTCTCTGTAACTCACCTCTATCTAACAGAATTATATACTTAATACTCTGGCAATTATACTGGAATTATAGATGCACTCCTGTATAAAATGTTAACAGCCACCACTGTAGCAAATACAGAGCCTCAAGAAGCTCTCTATAATCTGCATGACAGCAATTTTTTTATATTACACATTTTTGAAATTAAATTTTTTTATCACATACAGATTACAGTTTTGTATATAAGCCAGCTCAGTAACATATACATAGTTCCATTATTCTGTTTATAATTCTCCTCCATTCAGTTATTATGTTTATTTTGTTACTGCAGTACAGTGAGAAATTCCTAGTTCATTGTAAGTGTTAGCTCAAGTAAAAATTCTTTTTTATTTTTGTGATAAGATTTATTTCATTTTTTGGATGAAATGAGTTAAGTATGCTAAATGAAAAAAGTATGTGTATTTTTATTTTTACCATAATACAAAAACAAACGAGAATATTTTTTAATAACATGCACATTTCATTGTTGATTCAATGTTGGCATCATCGAGTCGACAATGAAGATATAGAATAACTTTTATAACAAAAGTCATACATCTGTCTTCACTACATTTCATACTAATTGAATTTACAAAGTCATCAACTCTGATAACAACAATGATACATTTATAACATCAACTGGTTTTCTGAATTAGGCAGACCTGTACTTTAAACACTCAAATAATAACTAAAAATCATACTTTGTACCATGTTAACAAAAAAACGTTAACTGGATGTTGGTTAAATGGAGGGAAGATATAAATACAATATTGGAATTATGTTTATGCTACTGAGTTGGCATGTAGCATTACACGACAGGCTTTGTATATGCCAGAGAGGCAACAGTTAACATGCTAAGCAGGATCCCATTAAGTTTTGATACAACTATTGCAACATTATATACGTAATCTTACTAAGGTGGAGATGGAAATGGTTCATAGCATGTGTGCATTAATAATGCAATTAAATTATAAAATATATTTTAATCTGATTCAGTTTATTGTAACAGAGGTTTACATTTTTAAATTATTCTAAATACGTCTGCCTAATTCCCCAATTAAAAAAAACATCAACAATAACACCATCTGATATCAGTCCATGACAAACAGTAACACTAATCACTAAAGATGACAATCTCAAGAGCAATTGAAAACATAATATTTATTAAATCTACTTCTGTTTCCCGTTTAAAAATTTATTGTTTTAAATAATTTTCATCTCTAACTGTGATGGAAAAAGCGTGGCAAATTCCAATTTTTCTTTAAAATGTTAAATTTTTGTTCTATTCTACCTATAAAATACTTAAATAAAAAGTGTTTGTTTTCACTAAAAGTATGTTTTTATTACGTGTAAATTTATCAGTTTGAAAACTGGTTTAACACATTATCTCTCTGGCAACCGATTTAATTTTAATGGTAAAATGGCCATGCAGGATTGATGATGTCTGGAGTAAGAGGAAACAATTTATATATTATAAATTTTTACATTGTATAATTGCTTTATTAACATAATGGCTCATATGCAAGCACAGTTTGTTTCAAAATTTTTTGAATGCATGCAAAAATTATTAGAATTAAACATGAATAATTTATTGCTATGTTGTATAATCTGACATATTTCTTTGAAATGTGTTATAAATTTCAGATAAATGAATAATATATTATTTGTGAAAGAGAAAATTCAATTTGTTTGACAAAACAATCATTTTTATTATCCAATTTTATTAAATTTGAATTTCATTAAATCTGATATGAATTATACAGAAAGAAAATGCTATAAAAGAATTTTGTTTAAAGGACACAGTATAGCGAATTTCTTGAATATCAAAATCCACCAGCCATTATTTAAAATATTTGGGAGGAATGAATACTGCATCATTCAAGGAAGTGGATTGTATCCCTCAAATCATTCAAACTAACCAGATGCAATAAAATTTTTAAATTTGATAAATGGTAAATATTTTGATGTAATGGTGTCTATATTTTATGTTGACTGCTATGGACGAGCAAAAAGAAAGGCTGTTTGAATTATTTTGTTATTAGATCTGTTTTAATAAATGGTCTTAAGGTTGTTAAGAAACTCTGTAAAACAGACGATTAGATAAATATTACACCTAATGGATAACATAAATAAAATTATGATAAGGCCATGGAGATCGAAAGCAAAATAAGCATGATGACAGACAACTCAGTGAGACATATATTCAATCTTTTGAAGAGAAAGTGAGAATTGGACAACAATGTTCTGGAAAATACCAAATATTGAAATGTTAAAAGAAAAATATGAAAAAAATGTTGAAAAAGACAGACATGGACCAGTATGTATTTGTAATTTTCAAAAGAAAATTTGATTCAGTTGAAAAGATTACATACAATTTGTGGGGCAGTAATAAAATAAAAACTGTTGCTCCAGATTTCAAACATACTGTAAAGAAATTTTTGAGAATTGTTATTAGACAACTTTAAAATCAATATCTATGATATAGAAAAAAATGGTACCAACATGAAACAATTTATGTGAATGTCATGAATTTGTAGGAAAAATTTTATAAAAATATTTAAGTCTAAAAAAAACGCTAAAATACCCAAATAGAGTGCAATTGTTATTAATCAGTTTCAATGTTATTTATATGTGTTGATTGCTTATACATGTTAATTTTAAATTTTAATTATTTATATTTTCAGAAAGCTTGAAATTTAATATTTGGGCAAAATTCCTAAATTTTGTGAGTTATTAATCTTTTTTTTTTAGAATTTCTTTTTTTTTAAACAGAAACTACATTTTGAGAAATAACAAAATGTAATCAAAGTAATACATTATTATTACATTTCTATGTTGTAAATGAAGCCCCAGCAATGGCAATTATTAAAATTTATTTTTTTATAAAAGTTGAACTGTTTCTTAAAAACAATAGGGAAAAGATGGCGTAACTAACTAAATTTAAAGGATTTCAATAACCTTCCTAAGTTGCATTAGTGGTACAAAAGTTTTTTTTTTAATAGTGTTATACTTCCTCCCTCCATGTGGACATACTGATGATGTACTAAGAGTAACTTGATGGTAAGGTCTGGACACACAGTATTCATTATTTTTCTAGTCATCTTGGAATTCCTCAGAGTTTGTTTATAATAAAATTATAGAGCTACATCAAAATTTATTTTGATGTAGGTTATCGATTAACTAAAAACTTTTTAGCACAACCATTAAAAGATAAATCAAAACTTTCTAGAAGCATTTACATTTTTTAATAATAAAAATATCTTACTGCTGAACAAGAAAAATATCAAGCTTTATTTATTTTAATTGTCGGTTGAAAATAACTTGTTAAATAACAAAAATTAATTTTCTTTTACAGTTTTATGTAACTTTAGGATTAGCAGTCGGAGGAAGACAGTTTCCTGACAACTCTGTAACTGGTAATCATCACAAAAAACCATGGAAACTTAATAGTCGAAAGGTAATAAATAAAACAATCTCTGAATTATACTGTATATTTTGGTAATTTACTATTCACTCTGTAAGAAAATATGCTAATCTGTTAATTTTTTTATGTAGATTTTTTTCTGTTTATTAAGTTTAAGTGTATATAAACTTAGTTATGAGAAAATGACTTGTAACACTTGAACAAGGAAATCTGGTTTTCCTTAATATGAAACATCCAAATGAAAAATGAAGACATTGCCATTACTTAACAGAGTTTGGAGAAATTATAACTTTCTTTTACTTTCCAGGATGTTGCGGTTTATTTAACAGATGGAAAATTTTTAAGTATTGTTATTCAATACTTTTATAATATACAATAATTTTATATTTTTTTAATATTTTAGGAAAGCCCAAAATTACTAAAATCTGAGTTCTAAAATAATGTACATATGCATCTATGTTTAGTTTAAGATCATAAAATTTGATGTAGTAGCTTATATAATAGGGGGATTAATTGTTAAATTTTTTTTAAACATAAGATCAGATGAGCAGGAGATATTTCACATGTCATTCTATCTAAATCTTACTCTTGCAAATTTTTTAGCTTATGTAAAATAAATATTTAAAGAATAATAGTAATAATAAAACAACTTCAAAAAAATGTACAATGTAAACTAATACTTCACTTCTTTAAATTTCAACTTCTGTTAGTGTCAAACTACAAAGATTTAATTTGACACCAAACTAAAACAAATTGAAAATTAAAGAAAAAGTATTGTTTTGCATTTTTTTGTGGAGATTTTTTTGAAATTGAATCTGTTTTCGTAAAAGGTTTATTTTAATTATTCAGCTTTATTTAAACTGTGGATAAGCTTACAAAATCTGCCCGTTTGGAAAAATGAAAATGCAAAAAACCTGTGTATTGATAAATGTAAGAAAAGGTATACAGAGAAATGATATAAAATGACTGCTAGTAAGGATTTGACACGTTTCTCTTAAATATAAAAATATGTATTAAATTTTTACGTTAATTTTTCCAAATAACCTTCTTATATACTTTATGTGAAAATATTTTGAGTATCAGAATAATAGCAGGTTGTTTATCTCTGTGATAGATTAATTTGGTACAAAGCAGTAAAGTAGAAAAAATTTAAATATCTTAAGAATGCCATTTTAAACAATATAATCATTTGTTAAAAGAATCTTTCACTTAAGTGTGGAAAAACTTACAGAGAACTTACTCTACAAATTAAAGCAGAAACCATCATCATCATTAGTCCATTTGACAAAGATTAAGCCTGAACATACTTTTAAAAACTTTAAATCTAAAATAAAACTGTTTTAGAAATTAAACCATATATTTTTTTAATTCTTCTAGACGTTTTCCTATTAAAAGTTGGCACCAAATTTAAAACAAATAATTGCTAACAATTTACCCTTTATTTGATTGACTTCAAAAAGTTAAATTTTAAAGAGCAGTTTCTAAAGAAAAAAATATTTTTTTAACTGAAAATTTGGAAAGACCTCAGAAAACTTACTGTCTGTTTTCCAAAGAATGTAAAGACAAGAAACCTGTATCTTGATAAATATAAAAAATGGACTGTTGAGAAAAAATGAAAATAATCTATTACCTAGCAGGAATGAAGGCTTTCTGAAATACAGGGAAAAGATTTTTTGAATGTAATTTCTTATTAAAATATTTTAGTATCTTTTAAATTATGATAACCTTAGGATAAAATTTATTCTGAAAATATTGGTTACACGTTAATGTTTTTTAGTTTTTTATTGCTTTAACAAATAATTGTTGGTTTTTTTTATTGTTTCTTTTAAATAAAAAATTAAATTTATTAAGTTTTAATAAATGTCAAGTTTTAGAAATGTTGCCTGCTAATGGAAGAATCATTTTTATTTTGAATATATATGTACTTGTTTAATACATATTAGTAACAAGCTAAATTATCTGGCTCCTCTCGGTACCAGATCTATTTTTTACCTGAAGAGATAACTGTCAAAAATCCATACGATATTCATACTAAATGTTGAAAGAATATTTTATACTAAGATTATTTCAAATTTTATTTGCTTCAATTCTTGTTCCCAGTAATTCTTTACTTAAATTTTATAGGATGTAAATCACTAAAAACTATATACAAAATGGGGAAAGAAGAACAGTACCCCTTAGTACCCCTAGTTTGAACTTTTTTTTTTTAATTTTTGGAGAAATTTGTATAAGTTCAATTTGCTTTAATTTTTTATAGCTTGAAATTTTTTTCCAAAATTCATTCTGAGGTTGTAATTTGAAAAGATTTTAGCCAGAGTGAAATTAATTTTATTTTATTTTTAAATGAATCGTGAAAGAAAAAATAAAGAAAATATGTTTTTTCAGGAGTTTTTCCATTGATAATTATTTCAAGTGAAGAAATAGCAGACTTGACAAACCAACCTTCATTGTGCCCCCCCCCCAAAAAAAAATATTCAGTTGTGTAAATTATTAACTCTAACAATAAAGTCCATTCATCAAGTGCTTCATTGAAACAGATTCTATCAATCATACATAATTCCAAACAAATAGTAAAACTGAGATAAAACCAAATTGAAATAAACAGTCATTGAGAAGCTCTTTGTTCTTTTAGCTCTTTTTTTGTTTTAGTTTTTAATGAAAGGCAAAACAGTGGTAATATGAAAATAAAATCAGCCTTACAAATTATTTACACATGCAAATTTTAACCAATAATATTTATTTTTGAAAATTCATCACTTGTCTGCTTGTGAAAATCACGGTGCAATAAAATTTTCTATTAGTAGATGATATGTTAAGAACAGTTTACTCACTATTAGTAAGTGTGTGATAAACAAGCTTATCATTTTATTATGGCATGTCAAAACAAAGCAGTTCAATTTAATTTTATTGTAAACCAAATCAATTTACTGATTATGGGTATCATACAGCTGTCTTATAGGACATGATTTACTTAAGGACTCAGAATATTAGAATATAAAAAATATGACATGTTCTCTGTTAAAGCTTTCTGTTCACCTAATTTTGGCTGGATAAATTTATACTGAAAACCATGCTCAAAGTTCTGTCTATAAAATTTATGGAATTTGTAGAATGTATTCATTAATAAATATATATTCAAATAAGTTAAGTGATTCCAATTAATATAAGTTAAGTGTTTTCTATCGGTGTAAACAAATGTATGCATTAAATAATCAGAATGTCTACATATAAGAGGGTAAGTTAATTATTATCCGCAATGTAGTTATGAATTTTATTGCAATACAAATAGGAAATTTACATGTACAAGTTTCCTGATACCCTCAAAAAAAGAAGGTTATCGGTTGAGCTGCGAGCCAGGAATGCACTGCTTCTTTTACTGTTTCGTCCGAGGTAAATCAACGGCCTCTTTGAGTGGACCAAACAAATGGTAGTAAGAAGGGGCAAAATCAAGACTATACGGGTTGAGTTTCTGAAGCATTTCAGCAGTGTGGGCAGCAGTATGTGGACGGGCATTGTTGTGAAACAACAGATCATCTTTCACAGCAGTCCTCGGCGTTTGCTTCGAATTGCAGGCTTCAGCTTGGCAGTAAGCATCTCACTGTAACGCGCACTGTTTATTGTCGTGCCCCTTTCCTCATAATGTTCCAGTACTAGGCCTTGTGAGTCCCAAAAAACCGTAAGCATCAGTTTTCCTGCGGATGGTTGGGTCTTGAACTTTTTTTTGCAGGGTGAATTTGGATGCTTCCATTCCATACTCTGCCGTTTACTCTCGGCTCGTAATGATGGATCCATATTTCGTCACCAGTGATGATTCTGTCTAAGAAGATCTCCCATTCGTTACCATAGCGACCCAAATGTTTTTGGCAGATGTCCAAGAGCGTTTATGCAACTGTATGAGTTGTTTTGGGAACCATCTTGCACAGACTTTATGAAACCCAAGTCTGTTGTAGATGATTTCGTAGGCAGAACCATGACTAATTTGCAGACGATGTGCCACTACATCAATAGTTACTCATCTGTCTAAGAAAACCATGTCACGTGCACGCTCAATGTTTTCCTCATTTGTGGCGGTAAACGGTCGTCCGGCTCCTTCGTCATGTGTAACACTTGCACGACCATTTTTGAATTTTTCAATCCATTTGTAGACATACTGTTCTCGTACTGTACCGAAAGTATTAAATGAACTTCGGCCCCTGATACACCTTCCGACCACAAAAAACGGATCACTGAACGTTGCTCTTCTTTGGTGCAAACAGAAAGCGGAGCAGCCATGGTTAACAGCAAGGCAGCGATAATGGAACTAACCTAGCAGCATCAAACCTGCACAGACATAACAACAATTAAACCACGCATGCGTCATCTATGCAACACGATAGTACTACCAACATAAAAATATAACTAAATTGTGGATAACAATTGACTTACCCACGTACATGAACATTCTGATTTATTAGTAGATATTGAGTTGATTATCTCTGTTTAATCTCTTTGTATTATTATTTTTTTTTAATAACTTTTTTGTTTTTTTCTAGTACAAGGTGGACTTCTATGAAGATAGGGAAAACTGGTTAAAAACGTGGGAAAATGGTCCATCAGCACTGCAGATTGATTCTATTAAAATCACTGCATTACCATGAACATTAAACTGTTCTGTTAATTTATTTATTTATTTATTACTCTTTTTTGACATTGTGCTTGCTATCTTACTATTTTATTTTTACACGACTGTACAAAAAAGAAAGTAATGTATTTATGGTGTACGTACGAGGTCTATTTAAAAAATAAACGAACCTTTTTAATTACGCACCAACAGAAATATTTAGTGACGTGCGATTGGCAGTATATTGTGTTCCGCGTAACCTCCTCTGTAACCACATGTTCTTGTATTGTTGATACGTTGTTTAGTTTTTGTGTAATTATTGTTTGAGTAAAACATGTTTAAGTGTTAGTAACAATTTTTGTAATGTGCGATTTGTGGAGACGAAAGCTGGGTTTACGGCTATGACATTGAGACAAAAGTTCAATTATCAAAAAATCTGCCATACGCACGTCACTAAATATCTCTGTTGGCACGTAATTAAAAAAGTCAGTTATTTTTTGAACAGACCTTGTATGTATGCATATGTTTGTTCCACCATAGCAGCTCAACGGCTGAACCGATTTAGATGTATAACCCCACATTGGAATCCTTACATTATATGTATATCCTTATATTATATATATACATATAAATTTATGTTTAACATTTTTTTAAATTATACTATATATACAAATATTACATACAAAATTGTCAGCTGCATGCTCTTTAATTAACTTATATTAGTATTGATCCTATAGTAAAGATCAATGTTTGACAGCAGTGTTCTTTTTGGCAGTCATGCTTTTTTTTAATATTTATCTCTTGTTAAATTTCAAAAATAAATTTTTATCATAATTAACATTTTATTTGAAATATGATATTAACTTTGCTTATTATATGACTTGCTTTTTGTCACATTTAAATAAAAATATACTGTTATTTTTGTAAATTTTTATTGAATTCATTGATTATTTAAGTTTGATATTTTATATGAACACATTTAAATTCTACAGATTTTTTACCTTTACCATTTTCTGTATGTTTCCTTCCTTATTTTAATGTTACACTACTTATTTTTCTGCATTAAAGCCTAGTGAAGCATCATAGATGTTGCTCCAGAGCAACATCTTGGGTACATCCTTGTTTATTTTTAGTTACCGATTGAGAAAATAATTATTCTTGTATGTAGGTTAAATATGAAACTTACAACTGTATTTTTTAAGGTTTGTTTACATAAAGAATTTCATAACATTTTAAATTTCTATAAGGATAATCACCGTCAAGAGCTTTCCAGCATAGTTCAGTTCCATACCATCTTCATCTTCTTTTTTAATGTAACTTAATCATGAATTAAGTCCTTGAAATATGAAATAGTTCTTGCAATACCTCATACTCTTGTGTTGCCATGTTACTTTGCTTTTTACCTAACATTCCAGCTTTCTGCAACCCTTCTGTAATTCATTTTGGAGTGGAAAATCTCCTGTCCCGTTCCAAGACATTATTATTTTTGTAATCTTTTTAAACTTCTAAACATTCATATGTCTTTTTTAGAAAGTTGTTTCATGGTAAATTTGCCCAGAACTCTGTTGCAATAAAGTATCTAATAAACAACTGTACTGAGCTACAAAAGTATTTTAAACTTTAAGGAGTTTGCTTTTTCTGGTCTTCCTATTCCATGAATGATCGAATAGTTATTTAAAACTGTGAATTTCTTAAACTACAAACCAAAATAGATTTAATTCATATGAAATTTTTAATTCCCCTTGTGGCCATTTTCAGTGACTGCTGTTACTGCTTTCACCCAGCAATAGCATTACTGGTTTTTTCTTTTTTTAAATTAAGGAGACGTGTTTAAAATGTAGTTTAAACGTGTTTAAAATGAATTTTGTCTTTTCATTTAGTGTATTATTATGATATACTAAATTTTTTTATTTTAAGAAAAAAAATTGTTAACGGTTCATCGATAAAGAGGACATCCAAGAAAAATCTTTTACTTTCCTGTCTAAATAGCGCTACAACAGAACTATAGCTCTAGAAGGGAAAGAAAGTATTGTAATCTGTCCAATTTGGACATGTGCGTTTTCACTGGATCTTGACATTTTGACACCTAAGGAACCCAAAAAACCAGATGGAAATTTTCTGAATGTACAAACATTCAGAAAATTTAAGCTTTAAGGTAAGCTCTAGGAGCTATTTAGGACACTGGTCGGCTAAACTGTTTCAAGGCTCAGTAGTCATTTGTGGCACCGACATTCAGTCTTATGATTTAGGATGACCGAATAAGGTAGTGGCAGGAGAAATGCCAAGCAAACCAATGTATGTCAAGTGCCGCAACTGTAATTGTTGTGGGAAACCTGACGTGTCACAAGTCTTTCCTTAAATAAAATAGCCATTCTCACAAATAATAGCATCCAGTTAAAGGATTACTAGAAAAATTATGAGTGAACTAGTTTCTTATTGCCTTTTCATTCAGCCAAAAATACAATTACATATCAGCATGTCAAGCCTACCAAAGTTCAGGTGATATTCAGAGCTACAAGTGGCTGTTTAACACAGGGATAGCTGTGTATTGAGGATTATTACTCTCAATTGAAAATCAACTGGGGCCTCTTATATTGTTATAACCATTATTTCAAAGTGATTATGTCACCAAAGAATGTTACTGTCACATTTGGAGGATCATAATTAAACTTTCCCTGAAATACATGTTGAAGTATAACTACAGATTCACGTTTAACAATTACAAAACACAGAAACCTTTCTGTTGAGGAATCCATCTTTGCTAGTAGCGCTGTCAAGCAAAAATATAGGGAATCAATCTACGCCCATGAATGCAATTAAAACTGCCCTTTTTGCTCATCAATTTTAGCATTTAATCAATACTATTTATCTTGTACAAGAGATATAACAGTTTAAAACCCTGATACTCTTTTTTGTACAGCCGGTATATACCGTTTCAACTCAGCAAGAAAGAGTAGAATTAAATACAAACTATATTAAGTTTCATTTTCATAAATGAAATTTTGTAGGTTAAAAATAGCTGAATATATGCATTAGATTTTTTTAATACTCGTTAGAGCAGAAGTGTATAACAGATAACATCTCTAACTTTACTGGAGTTTATTAATAATTTCTACATCTGCCAAATTCACTCGTCACAAATTAGAAAATAAATAGAAAAAGAAAAATTAGAGAATATAATTAAAAACAACATATAAATAACAACAGAGGTTATTCAAAGTTAACAAGATAATATCTAATGTAAAAATTAAAAAAATTGCAGTCCAAATACTCTATAGAATGAAAATATTACTTACCAAGATCTCATAAATCCTAAAACATTACAAAGAACTTATCATGGATACAGGTAACGTGTTAAAAAGTTTAATCTCTAGTGTACTATGATACTTCATAATGTTGCTCGATTTTTAGTAAGAAATATGAAAGAACAGCCTTTTTTATTATATGGATATACGTAGCTTCTTAACAGTGTTCAGGAGAATTTCTATTAATAATGCAAGTAATTTACAAGCCTACAGATGTCTGTGAATATTAGCTAACAAGGTGTAGGGTCCTCACAGTAATTCTTATAAGCCTTTTTGCAAAATTAGAATATCACCTATTCTCACTTAATTGCTCAGTAATTAAATAATTAAACCATACTTTATGACGTGATGGATTCAAACTTTTTAAAAATGTGACACATTTGTGCAAAATCCACTGGTGGACCTTACCTAATTTAAAAATAGAAGTCTGAAATTTTAAACTAATTTCACTCAAAATGAATGGGTAGTATCTAAAGAACGACCATACAAAATATCCCATATATAAACCAGAAAGATGAAAAAGTAGACACGGAGAATCAGCCAAAATACAAGAGAAAAAAAAAGAAAATTTGAACAGCATCATCCTTATTTAATGTGCCAAACATTAAATAAGTCTTAGCAAACAGTAACAAGTTTAATTGAGTAAAACATTTTTAATCTGTATGGTAGGAATGCTATTGAAAGATATTTAGTTACTCACCTTATTAACATTGAAAATTGCTTACCAAAGTTCAAATAAAACACCATAATTTGAAAAACAATGAATATTAATACTGATGTTGTCATTATTATAAAAATCGTTGATCCAATGGATGATTTAAAGTCAGCTGATTTGGTATAAATCTATATTATATTTAAACAAGTTTGAAATGCTGACAAAAGGAACTTTTTAATTTTGAATAAGTACTATTTCGTACTGTGCGTATTACAAGTCAGCTTGAAAACCAAATATAAAAATTAATAAATACTGCATTCCAGACAACTCATATTAGTTGTGTAACATTGTTTCTCTCCTTTACATTTCTTATTTTTAACAAGATATAGGTTTTCTTCCTCTCATGTTGCTTGTGAATTGCTTTTTTTCATTTTGGCAATGTTTTTATAAGGTATAACCAGAATTGAGATAAAACTAAAGACTTTAAGATAAAATCCAGTTTAAAAGGAATTAAAAATTATATTATTCAGTTGTTTTTTTTTTTAATTTCAATTTTGTTTTAAGTCTGTACATAATTACCGATGCCCTATCAGCATATATCAAATCAGGAGGCCAAATGTGAAAGGTATGTCTCATTTTAACAGTTTTGAAAGAAACAACTCAACAGTCGGCTGCTTATGATAAATTTTGTAAATATTTTTGTTTCATTTTGGCTTCACTGGTGGAAAATAGCACTGTCTAATTTATCATTTAATTTTATTAAGTAGTAAAAAGTTTAAATATGTTATTAAAATTTACTTTAACCACTGTGTTTACTTGTATCTGCCTTCAATGTGTGCACTTGAACTTCTTTACCTGAAAAGTATTTGTAAATAAAGTGAAAGGTAGTTAAAATGAAATCAAAAATGTTCATTTTTCAGATAACTGTTTCATTTTTTTTACTTGAAACTGAAATAAAATTATAAAACTAATAGTAAAAAGTACAAGCCATATTATTCAATATGTAAATCAAAAACAAAAATAGAATACATCATTAAAAAGAAATATTTTTTATGGTTCTTGTTTGTTTCTATACATTAAGGTTTATTTTTTACTTATAGAAAGTTATAAAAAAACTAGAGTACCCGACAGATGTTGTCCTGTTCAAACTTGTACATTAAAAAATTTTTCAAATAAACTATATATTGTTTGGACCGTTTTGATGAAAAAATAAAAAATAATTTTTAAAATACCGGACGCCACCATGAGTACAGTTATCACAACTTGACCTAAGAGATCTTTCTGTGTTCTATCGAGAGCTTCAAGTGAATGCTTGTGAGCCATAGTGCATTCATCCCAGATAATAATATTACATTTTCTCAAAACTTCAGCCATGCCTGAATGCTTCTTTATGTCACACATTTTTTTTTTGTACCATAAATTTTAATTTTACATCATACAATAACACGATAAGAAAAGTATTATTAAAAAAATTAGAAATTTCTTCCATCCTTAGCTTGTACATTTCTTTACCATGTACTGTTTTTTTTTTAATTCTCTGTCCCTGTTTGTTATAATCAGACACTAAGATGTGCTACTATTTACTCAACCTGTGAGTTTTTCTTCATCATAACCTTATCTATTTCTCTTCCTTTGAACTTGATGTATGAGGGATTTATCGAACTAATGATGAATTGGAGATTATAAACACAAGTAGTTCTGATAGATTTTGATATTTTGCTAATTTAATATGTAATGGGGACTATACAGATGGGTAAGTTGAACTATAAATGATCACCCAGGAATTTTTTTAAAACCAGTTAGATTGAATGGTGTAATATCATTTAGATTGCTTTTGTAGAAAAGTGTAAATAGTGCATTTCTCTGAAAGTGCAGACACTTCATTTTCCTCATACCAAATATATTGTCTTTCAGATGAATGGACATAGAACTAATTAACTTGAAGTAACTTTGCTTCATCTTAACTACAATAAATTTTCTTCTTGATTTAGAGATTACAGTAATCCAGTCATCTGGTACAAAAATGTTAGAAGGTTTTTTCCACCTTTACTATTACAGCAAAGTACCTGGTTGCGCTCCATAAAGAAGTGCCCAGATAACAAACACTTGTTATCAACAGATTAAATAGCAACATGTATTGTTGACCACAGATATCCAGAATTCAATGATATTTTTATTTTGGTTACCAGCATTATCACTGTAGGTTAGATTGTAGTAACTTTTGGTCAAAAGCTAATCAGATTCTAAAAGACAAGGTTTCTGGTCAAATTTTAAAAGGTAGGTTTAATTTCCTAAGACCCTCTTTAATTCTCTTACCCTGGCCACATAAACATAGTTGCTGACACATTGTCATGATTTACTTATCATATATTTGCAGTTTTCTTTACTTCTTTGCAAATTCTATTTACTTTAAATGCACTTCATTCGATAAAGCTGCTTTTCTTTTCTCATTTTCACAGCCATGTTTTGAAGTACTATTAAGTTTGTCATAAGTACTACATGTATTAGTGTACTATTTATGGAAACCTAGATTGCAAGAAGTATTAAAAATATTTCTGTGTGTATGAATGTTTACTGCTGGCATTTGTTGTTCCTTATATACTACTACATAAAATACGAGAAGCAGATCAAAAAATAAGTTACACCCTTGCCGTGTTCTTTAACTGAAAGGAATATATTAATGTCTAGTGGTGACAGCATTGGTTGTGTTGTTGTCTTCACGCTCCCCCAGCAGCAATTCTGTACAACATTCAGTATGTGTGTAGTGTCATTGTCAATATGGTGTGTCCTCTAGAGGTTTTGTGCGTTCAGTGGTGGACTTCTAAGTTCATTCAGTAGCCTGATTTTTATGGGCAAAAAGTTACAATAGCAGTGAAATTCATTGCCAAATTGTTGAGGTAAACAGTTACAATGCAATATCACGCCTCATGATCACAAAATGGTGCCAAATGTTCAGAAATGGAAAAACAAATGTGAGTGACGAACTGTGTGCTGGGCGTCCTTCAACTGTAAACACAACGGGCAATGCGGAACGCATGAATGAAATGGTCTTGAGTAACTACTACATTAAAGTTGGAGAGATTGCAAGTGAACTTAACATCAGTGTTTACGATTATTCATGATCCGCTTGGTTACCATAAAATGTGTGCACGGTGGGTCAACATCTGTTGACTGACAACCACAAACATCAACATTTTATGTCTGCTCTTTCTCTTCTTCAATGTTATTCCAGGACTGGTCCACAGATTTTGAAATAAATCATCATCACAGGAGATTAGAGCTGGGTGCTTCATTACACTCGGACCCCGACAGGGAGTCTTATTCTTTAAGACTTTGGGTGTTGGCGTCCCCACGGGCCTAGCCTCTGCAGCTTTTCTTCCCACTATACAATGAGCTGCAGAACACTTTGCATTATACACATATACTACACCAAGAACACTACATAAATTACAACATACACTGACATTTCTTACATTTACACTCGGTGGTGTTGCGACATCTTACGAAACGCAACCGTAACCCAAGGTGGGAACAAATCGTGCCGATGGGTGATTGGCTCTACGTAGTGAGTCTCGAACGATGTCCTCTGGGCACCAGGGCGAACCCAGTTGTATCTAGCTCCAGTACGCGTGCGCTCTGCTGGAGTGGTCCATTTTTCGCCGGTACTCGTGGGACCAAAATTTCAGTTCCAATAATAAACACAATGATTGGTCGTCCATCTGAAAAAACCACCAAATCCAGTCTTGTGAAGAGACCTCGGTCAGCTTTGTCTGACGAGGATAAAAGTCCTACTGAAGAGAACCACAACTTGTTAGAATCGAATTATAAAAATATTAGATTCGTTGTTCTCAGAAATAGTCAGGAAGGTGGCTCCCTTAAAAGGTTTCACCTTTCTTAATAAACAAAACCATAACAGGTGCAAGTGGCTCCCCGAAGAATATTAGGAAATTACGTGACGGATCGATTCTGATCGAAACATTCAACGATGAACAGAGTCGATCTATCTTACGTCTCCGTAATATGGGTGGTATAAATATAAGTGCAGAAAGCCATAAAACGTTAAATACGAGCCGGGGTGTAATTTTTTGTCGAGACCTCTTAGATATAGATGTCCTGAAATAGTTGATGAGCTTTGCCACCAAGATATAGTTTAAGTGAAACGTATAATGACACGGCAGAACGGAACAGAAGAACCGACACCGTCTCTTATACTAACATTCAATCTCCCTGTTCCACCAGTGAAGATTAAAGTGGGTTACCTCTCGGTTCGGGTACGGCCATTCATACCCAACCCACGGCGATGTTTCAGATGCCAAGGTTTTGGTCACACTACAACATCTTGCACGAAAACTGAGATCTGTGCTCGATGTGGTAAAGAAGGCCACAACGACACTAACTGCGAAGAAAGTGAAAAATGTGCAAACTGCAGTGGTCCACATACAGCCCGCTCCCGAGATTGCCCAACTTTTAAAGAAGAAAAGGCAATTCTCAAAATCTGTACGGAGCAAAAACTATCTTTCCCGGCAGCACGTAGAGAATATAAAAAGATAAACAATTCACGGAACCTGGTTAAACCAGATGTATCTTTTGCCACCGCTATATCTAAACAAATTCCTACAAATGTTAATAATCAGCAGTGCGGATCCTGCAATGAGCTTAAAAAACTTGTTCAGATGCTTTCTGATCGAGTAGCTTCACTTACAGCCACTATCTCAGAGCTGACAAAAATGAATAAAAAGTCCTCCGTCGCAGTTAGTGAATCCAACAGTGTGATACATACGAAAGTTCCTGTTCCCAAAGTCGTACCGGCACGAGTAGCGACTATCACAGCTGGCAGTAAGCCACCTAATAAGCTCCCCGTAAAGGGAACCCACATAACTATCTCCTCTGGGATGCCAACTGCAGCATCCCATTCAAATAAATCTCCTCCACCATCACCTCATATACTTGAAGATATGGTTGAAGAACCACCCGACCCTAGGGTATCAGAGTTCTTTAAAATAAAAAATTCAAAAAAGAAAAACCGAATCATGTACAGCTAATTTTTATATAATTTCTGAAATTTAATTATTTTATTTTTTTATTTATTTTTTTTTTACACTTATGAACATTATTCAGTGGAATGTTCGAGGTATTCGGTCCCGCATTGAAGATATTAGAGTACTGGCGCACGCACATGATCCACTAATCATGTGTTTCCAAGAAACTCACCTTCTACAACATGACCCAATTACACTCAGAGGATACTTCTGTGAGAGATACGACTGCCTAGTGGACAGTAGGGAGAGTGGTGGAGTGGCTATCTTCATGAAGAATGGGGTGTCGGCTACAAGAATTCAACTAACCACTGTCATTCCTACTATTGCAGTAAAGGTCTCTATCCCCTTCAAATTGCATATCTGCAACTTGTATCTCTCACCGAACACTGAGTTCAGTGCTCTAGATGTCTCAAATCTCCTCACGCAAATACCATCTCCATTGTTAATAGTAGGAGACTTCAATGCCCATCATATTTCCTGGGGCTCAATCTTCTGCTTCACTCGAGGAAATATGATAAAGAGAGTGAGACAAGACTTGGACCTTTGTCTACTGAATAATGGATCACACACATTCATATCCTTATCATCTGGTACTGTATTTAACATTGATCTCTCCATATGCTCGCCAAATTTACTCCCTCATTTTAATTGGTCTGTTTGTGATGACTTTCACGGCAGTGATCACAGACCAATTATTATTGGTTTTGATGTAGACTGTGAGATTAAAAGAAGGCTACGGAGATGGATTGTTGAAAAGGCGGATTGGAATGGATACCATAAAGCTTTCCAATCGCAGTATGACGATGATGCGAACATCCTTGACCAGTATTCCTCATTTACGTCCATGATACTTGAGAATGCCAACAGATATATCCCACAAACATCGGCTAATCCTAAACGTCCTTTCGTTCCATGGTGGAACGATGATTGCAAATATGCTATTAGGAATCGACGGCAGGCACTACGCAAATTTAATCGTAGGCCTACAGTTGAACATCTAAATTTATACCGCAGGGCTAGAGCGGTGTGCCGTCGGGTATTCTTGAACGCTGAGGAATTCATGGACGAAATACGTGAGCCCTATCTCACGCACTACTCACGTCTACTGTGTGGAAAAAAATTCGTTTCAATTTTCGGATCACCGAAACAATCTATTCTCGGTCTTATTGATGAAGGAGAACTTCTTTCATCACCTTCGGCAGTGGCAAATAGTCTAGCAAAATCTTTCCGCTCGGTGTATCTCACCTCATCATATAATAACGATTTTCAAAGGTACAAGATACAGATAGAAGTATTATCGTTAAGCATTGCTGATTCGGTTGGTGAATTAAACACTCCATTCATATTTAAGGAATTGTTACATCCACTTAAAAACTCACGGGACACTTCCCCTGGACCGGACAACATTCGCCTTACCATGCTTTCACACCTTCCTAATTGGGCACTACAACAACTTTTGAATATTTTCAATGGTTTACTCTCCGAACAAGTCTTCCCACCCGGCTGGTCAGAAGCATTTATTATACCAGTACTAAAACCTGGTAAAGACCAAACCAACCCCTCAAGCTACCGCCCTATTTCATTAACAAGCGTTTTGTGTAAAATAATGGAGAGAATGGTAAACCGCTGGCTTACATGGTACTTGGAGAAACATGGATTTCTATCTCCAGAACAGTGTGGTTTTCGACAAGGACGATCTTCCATTGACCATTTAGTGTCACTAGAAACAGCCATACAAAACGCTTTCCTCAATTGCCAACACCTCGTCGCTATCTTCTTTGATATAAAAAAAGGCGTATGACACAGCCTGGCGACGTGGTATTCTTAACACTCAAAGAATGGGGAATCAAGGGCAATATGCTTGCTTTTATCCGGGGATTCTTAAATCACCGAACGGCTCGTGTTCGTGTGGATGATTCGCTCTCAGATACTGTCATCTTGGAGAATGGAGTGCCTCAAGGTAGTGTATTAAGTGCAACCTTATTTTCTGTAGCCATAAACAGTATTACCAAATGTGTGCAGGCTCCTGTCTCATGTTCTCTATTTGCTGACGATTTTGCTATTTATATTGCAAGCCGTTCAACACCCACAGCAGAGAGACTACTGCAGAACACTATATCTCACCTTGAAGCTTGGTCCAGGATTACTGGTTTCACATTTTCAGCAGAAAAAACAAAATGTGTAGTTTTTCTCGGCTACGAAACCCTTCTATTCCGCAAGTTTTTCTAAACGGAGAGATTATTACTATCTCTGCTTACATCAAGTTTTTAGGTTTATTTTTTGATAGCCGTCTTACTTGGGTCAAACATTTAAAAGAATTGAAAAAAAAGGTTCCAAACTTCTAGATATGATGCGAGTCCTTACTAACACCAACTGGGGAGCCGATAGGTCATGTATGATACGTTTTTACTATTCCTTTGTTCGCTCCCGTTTAGATAATGGTTGTGTCGCCTACTCTTCAGCTCGTCAAACCGTGCTTAAAATGCTGGACAGTGTACATCATGCTTTCCTTCGGCTTGCCACAGGCGGGTTTAGTTCAAGTCCTGTCGCAAGATTACTTGTAGACTGTGGTGAACCATCACTTTGGGGTAGACGAGACCAGCTTTTATTATCTTATTTTGCTCGTCTCAGAGGACAGCCAAATCACCCGGCTCTTGACTCAGTCTTTAGAAATCCTAATCTAGGAAAGTATGAGGACCATCCACGTCGTACTGCACCTGTAGGTGTCCGTACCCGGCGTCTGCTGCAGCATATAAATGTTGACACACCGTCATTCTTTCCTACGTATCCTTGCTCATATCCTCCATGGAGAATAAACCTTATAAATTTTAATTTTGACCTTACGACATACAATAAACAATCAACACTACCTATTGTCTTCCAGCAAATGTTTCAGTGTGTTCTCTCCAAGATGAAACCAGACGCGGTTGTATACACTGATGGATCGAAACAAAACGGTACAGTTGGCTGTGCATTTGTTGTCAATGAAAGAACTTATATGTTTGGTCTACCCGGTATTACGAGTGTGTTTACCGCTGAACTATACGCTATAAATAAGGCTCTAAACATCATTAACCCTAAATATAGAAAAATTCTTATTTGCAGTGACTCGTGTAGTGCTCTCCAAGCCTTAAAAAACTTTTATTCCAAACATCCTATCGTCATTGAAATTTACAACGCAATCGCCGAGTTGAAAAATTGCAACACAGAAGTAAGTTTTTGCTGGGTCCCTAGCCACGTAGGGATTCCAGGTAATGAATATTGGTTGTAGGTATTGGTACTGGTTGTAGGTAACCAGATAATTCATGCAAGAGGTTAGAAAATATTAAAAGATAACTAGAAAGGAGTAAAGAATCTGGGTGAAGAAAGTTTCAACTATACAACTGTACTCTAATAGTCATTTATATAATATAAAAATAATTGAAACTGGTCTTCAGTTTTGATTGCAATCATGATATCTCTGTATCGCAAACAATTTTAACTATCTTTTGGACTTCCTTTTTTAGCATATCAGTTTTATTTTCAAAAAATTAGATGGTGGTAAAAAATTCTATTCAAAGGGCACGATATTGCAGAATATTTAGGGTACAAAAATGCTCATCATGTCATTTAAAATAACGTGTTATCAAAATGACAATGTATTTGATGTGACCTAAATAATTGTAGAAATTTTGCCTCCCATGACAATATACCATCAAACTGTTAATCCAGTGCAATATTTGTTTGCATCAGAGCTTGGTTTATTTGCAATGATAACTTGCTCAAAAAAACCTGAAGCAATAAAATTTACAGAATGTATTTATAAAGAGGTGTTTCCATATACTAGAATCAATTTATAGTACTAGTCAACAAAAAAAAAAAAAAAAAAACCCTTCATAATCAGCTAATTATTGTCAACAATTCTCTCATCCAATTTGCACATTATTTGGTGATTGTATTTTAAAATGCAGAAAACCTTCCAAAACGTTTTTGTGTTTTACTTAGGTATATATAAAAAAAGTCAACATTTAACAAGAGTTGAAAAAGTGTAATCTTTCCTTTTTAGTCCATTTCCACTAACTATTTATTACTTTTTAATGTATTTTAATTATAAATAAATTAAAAATATATTTTAGAACGAAAATATTTACATAATGTACTGTACTTCGAAAAAGAACCACTCTACCCATAAAATACTTGAACTAATTGGACTTGAAAAATTGTTTCCAATTTTCAAAACCGATTGAAAAATTAGCAGTAAATGAATAACATTTAAAAAAATTCAAATCAGAAAGAAGAAAAAGCATACTAAAATATATTATTTCATAGAAAAAAACCTTTTATAATTAAGAGCTAGTTTTTACATTTTAAGGTTTATTAAGCAGATAATTTTGGTAATCGATTCTGAAATTTACAGAATAATTATAAAATTAATTGAGACAGACAGTAGAATTAGCTACTACCGTACCAAATAAATACCTTTTAAATCTAATTTTTCAAATCCAAAGAAGAAATATGAGATGTTAAAGTAAACTTGAATACTTCTAGATCCACGATATCGCCTGGGCTGTGAATGTATTAATCTGAAAAGCTGTAACGTATGTTAGCGTTCGTATTTATAACCTAGCTTTTAGATTCTGTTATGAATTGCTTATTTTGAATTTAAAAATTACAAAAATTCGCCATAATTTGTTTTTTTTTTAAAGGGGTTTCGCTTGTATACAATAATTTTTTGAACAATTCTCACGAATATTTTGACTTAAATATATTAAATATATTAATGTACCGCTGTTGTATAGTCACCATAGTTATTTTTACACTCAAAACTGTTGTTGCATAGTGTTTATAACTAACGTATATTTTATTTATTAGTTAATCCAGAATTTGAAAAATATGGTTTGAGTAACTATTTGCCAATTAAATTGTGCGAGTTCTACTCGACGTTTGTTAAAGAATTAAATACCATTTTACGTAATCGTTTTAATTCATAACTAGTCTTGAGATATTCTTGTATAAAAAATATTAATGTTTCTCATTTGCCCAGTTGAAGTAATTTAGCCTACACTGGTTAAGCTATTACTGTTGATTATGACTTCAGAGTAGGTTTAAGTACTTAATGTATTCTGCTAGTTATCAGCAAAGGATAATAATCTGTATTCAGTAATCAAAGTAGGTAAATATTTGTATTATATGCTCAAAAATAATGTTTGTAAGTATTGTTTGTGTTTTTTTCACCCTTAAGTCATTTCATTTTTTTTCCAGAAAGATGTCATTACGTGGTGATCCAAGTAAGCGCCGCAGTGCAGCTGCACAGTTTTTTATGGAAGATGATGTTGTTCAGGACAACAATGAAGGAGAGGAAGAAACTAAGTCCTCTCATCAAAAGGTGTTGAATTAAGTTTAACAGTAATTGTTTTTTTTATTTTGGAGTACTTAATCTGTTCAATTAATGAGTAAATACTGAATTTTTGAGCTTCCATTTTTTGCATCTCCTTGCCCTTTCAAGCCTAAGAACTAAAACATTTTATACCTGCAACTCAATATGCAATTTTTTATTGTTAGTTTAAATTGGTTTGAAACAGGAATGTATTAATTATCTTCTGATTTTTAAGAGTTTGCCTTTAATTAATGCTTTTGTTTAATATTTATTGCACTTTTGAAATAAAAAATCAGTTTTTCCGGTGTCTTTTTAAGAGTGATGAAAGGAAAATCTTATTAGCTTTCATAAAAATTGGTTTTTTTACAAAATATTTATTCTCTGATAAGTGTGCTAAAAGTATTCACCAACATTACAGAATCCTTAATTGCCTTGCTTTTGATTGTTTGTTAATGATTCCTTACACATACCTGATTTATACTTTTTTAATCCCCTACTCCTGTTTTCATACATATCTTCTGTCACATCTCTATTCTTTGTGACTGTTGACTTCAACAACTTGAGGGTGAATAAACGTATACTACCTGCTAATTTTACTATAATTGTATAATGGATTCTGCAATTATAAATCGCACATTTTATGATATTTATGCTTATACACATGTTTTTTTATTTGTGTATAAATATTAACTAGTTTTTATGCTGCTTTCTTTATCAGGAAATCACATTGTATACGTTGTCTCTTTGTGCTTTATACTTCACTTTCCTCACAGTTCAGTTTATTAGAAGAGATTCAACCACTTTCTGTTTGCTAAATGGGTAGAAGCATATCTAACAACTTGATACAGGCCTTTAGGCAAATTTATAGAGTTTTCTTCCACATTAATTTCTGAATTATAACAGTGAAGTTTGTTACTTTTAGGATTTCAGTGCATTATTCTTGATTGAATGTTATTCTGAAGGCAAAATAAATAAACTATTTACTATGATTAGTTGATTGTAGTAAATTTGATTATATTAGGGATGTTGAAAATAAATAAAAATTTTTTACAGAAATTTGGAAGTTATTTTCAGATTACATCTTTTACCCCAATTTTATCATAAATTGTATTTGAGTTGTGATATAGTTCTTCTAAGGGTATTTTAAAGGGAAATCCTAAAATGAATTTCATAGAATTTTGGTGTTATCATCTTTATTCATCACAAGCTTTTGTCTTTTCCATTGATTGATATGCATCCTGTTTTTTTTTTTGTCTCAGTATTAGTGAGGGGACAAAAATATCTTTTTAGCTTTGCTGTCTTTTAAGGGACATCAGCCGGGTTTCAAGTTTCCAACTTTTCCAAATTAGCTCCTTGTAAATATATTCATTTAGGGGATTGTGTTGTATAATTATAAAAATAAATATTTCTCTATAATAAGATAACTTCTTTGATATCCAAATCCAAATTTTCAGCCTTTTTTTCATCTGGAATGTGAGAGAATTAATTATAAACTTTTCTTTACAATTTTACCTCTATTGAGATGTACTGCATTATTTTCAGTGGGAATGAATATCACAAATTTATTATCTATCTGGGAAGGATTTTTTTTTATCTATCCATAAGGGCTTTATATTTGGAAGTGAGAAAATTATTGATGAGTGAGTCAGTTAAAAAATGTCCCTAGAATGTTTGCATCCCGTTTTACCCACCTAGAAGAAAGTGTAAAAAAAATTATTTTGTAATGATTACTTACTCACCAGTGGTACTTTTACCTGTTTTCCCATTATTTTTGTGTAAATGATAAAAGTATGAGTATGTCTGTCAAATATGGTACGTATCAAGTTTCAAATTTCTGGCCTTGTGATCTCAGTACCTTTTTTTAATCCATATTTAATGTAATCCTTTAGGAGCTGTTAATCAAAGTAATATTTCCTATTCGTAGATTCACTTTTGGGAACAGTTGTGCTGAATTGAAGCTTTTTGTAATCACTAGATGTAAGTAGAATAATTGAGGAGTGAATCAGGGAGGAGGGTTCTTCCATCTATGTATTTAGAGATTATGACCTTTGACAACTTGTTATTTTTAATCATTACACAGATCCTTGAAACTAGATGTCTTGTTAATTATTTGCAGGTTGTTGAATGGATTAATGAAGCTTCACTTTCATTAGATGTTAATAGGAAGACTGAATTGTTACATTTAACTCAAGAAATAATAGTACATAAAGAACCAGATTTACTTGATAATTTTTTACATGAGGTTATTGCCTTTCAGACTGATAGAAATGGAGAAGTCAGAAAATTTGTTGTTGGTTTCATTGAAGAGGCCTGGTAAGTTGAAATTTCTTTTGTCTATTTAGCTACTACTGTAAAATGTTATTCTCTTTTTT
Source organism: Lycorma delicatula (assembly GCF_047948215.1). Classification (NCBI taxonomy): domain Eukaryota; kingdom Metazoa; phylum Arthropoda; class Insecta; order Hemiptera; family Fulgoridae; genus Lycorma; species Lycorma delicatula. Next base: position 98,356,077 of record NC_134464.1, on the reverse strand, counting down.
CTTAATGAGTAAAATACATTTATTGATACTAAGAGTGAATTTAAAACTATTTTAAAACTTAATTATCCTAGCTGTATAATGAGTGGTTTGGTGATTGGTTTAAGTGTTTTTCTTGGCATCACTTCCTCTTGGAATCCGTCAAAGAACTCTTTCTAGTATAAAATAGTTAGCAATCATTTCATGTAAATTAAATTTAAAACTAAAATATCAACCAAGTATAAGGTTTAACACAGTGTTGAGGCATAGGATGAAAAAGTATTACATAAGAAATTATTATTAGTAAAAGGGAGTGGTAGTAGGCAGTAGACTGCTAGAAAATATGAAAAGCATATTCTAAGATAAACATTTTACAAAAATTTGAAACTGTATTATAAATTTGCATTTATTAAGTAAACAATATCAACATTAAAAAGTAACGACGGTATTACATATTCTTTGGTAGTTGTAGTAATGTACCATGTGTTTCAAAATGAATATCGGGGTTTTAAAGTTATGTAATATTTATTAAGTTTTACTTACATTGATAAATTGTACATGAAATTAAAGAGCAACTCAATCCGTTCATCCTATAAGTGTTCAATGTGAGTACCATTTGTCACATGGCACACGTCCAGCCAATAGGAGATTTCGTCCCATACTTTATTCAGCAAGTCTGGAGTAATTGATGTGACATTTGCTTCAATCATGTGTCACAATTCGGCTAGGGCAGTTGGTAATGTTGGCACTTATACTTGATTCTTTAAACCCCTAAAGAAAAAAAATCGCATAGGGTCAGATCAGGCGTACATGGAAGGCATGGCAAACCAGCCCTATCTTCTGGTCCCTGGTGACCAATCTAGCAGTCGGGTAGAATTTTATTCAACCAATCACAATGTTATCCCAGTGAGAAGGCGCACATCTTGTTGCCGAATAAAGTTCTGTAGTTTGTATTGTAGTTGAGGAAAGAGCCATGCTTGTAGTATATCAAGATAGTTCATTCCAGACACAGTTACTTATGTGAAAAATAGTAGCCCGTAAGCTTGATGTCAGGATGCAGCACAAAAAACATCCAGTTTTGTGGTCTCGTTCACACTGCAGTATTTGATGAGGATTTTCTGATCCCCAGATATGGACATTATGAGTGTTTACTTTTCCATTAACATAACATCTGGATTTGTCACTGAATATGAAAGTAAGTCAAAGTAAGTCTTCATTGTCACTGTGCATCATTTCATTTGTGAAGCTAGCACACAAACTATAATCTGTAGGCTTTAGAGCTTGTAACAACTTAAATAATTCGAATGCAGTTGTAAGTGTTTCCTTAAAACCTTTCACTCAGACGTCACTGGAATTGCTAATTTGCAGCTAGCCTTCCTAATGGATTTCCTAGGACTATGCAGAAAAAGTCTTACATGTTCAACATTGTCTTCAGACACACTCTTGTACTCTTCCCTTTACAAATACAGCCAGTTGTTTAAAATTGGGGGTCACATCAGAATACACGTTGAATGTTAATTACAGATTCACACTTTGCAAACTGCAAAACATAGAATGCTTTCTGTTGGGTTGGGAAGGGGGGGGGGGGATTGCCATGTTTTCCTTAGTGTTTTTAAGCAGAAGGTACAGGAAACAGTTTATGGGCTTGCTCACAGGTAAAACTGAGTTGCTCTTTCATTTCATGTATAATTAATCAATGTGTGTGAAACTTGAGAAATATTACATAGCTTTAAAACCCCGATATTCATTTTGAAACGCACAGTATTTTACATCTGAATTAAATGTGATCATCTCTCAAATTTGTCCTCTTGATATCATGTTGCTTATTGATTTACTATGCAAAAAATAAGCTCTATTAAGGTTTGAAAAAAAGATAAAAATTATGTTTTAAAATTTATCGTGTATAAAAACTACACTGTGTAGTATTGTAACTATTATAGCCACATGATTTAGTTATATTTTCATGTTCTTTGTAACTGTTTTGCAGTATAGTTTCCATGATTACTTGACCATTTGCTAAAGCACAATTCAAGTTTTGTTTGTGTCAGAAATCAGTGTTCTGGGTCATTAGCCATTTTTTAACTTTATTTATCATCATCATCAAAGTAATGAATACTATGGAATTTTTTAAGCTACAGGAAGAGATGAATAGCACTTTAATCTGATTAATGAAAGAAAACAGCTGAGTTTGAACTGTGATTTTGTAAAAAAAAAATTAAATTATTTTTACAAATTAAAGGTTGTAGTACTTAAAACTCATTCAATCTACAAAAAATAAAAATAAATAAATAATTAAAGTAAGTTCATTTTTTCTGAAAAAAGTTGGGGGGAAACAGTTTTTCATTTTTGTTTGGGATTTCTGAGTTCTATTACTTTAATAAAAAAAATTAAGTGAAATGTCTAATTAATATATTAAAATATGAACTTTTATCTTTATTCTCATTTTTCTCATTGTTTTGGTGATTGATATGTTCTATTAAAAAAGATATCTCAATCTCCAATTTTTATGTTGAGATGGTGTTTTAAACATTGTGCTAATGACAGTTTCTGTCTGTTTTGTCAAATTACAAAATTTATGAGCTAGCATGCATGATATTTATGTCTGATGAGCTAATGAATAGCGGCTGTAACATGGCTTTTAAAAAGTCATTTCCAGATTGATAGATTGATAATGACCTAATCATAAAATCTTTTTTGCATTATTTCATTGACTAAAGAAACAGAAATTGTGAAACTATTTATTTGCTTGTATTCAGTTGTTCAGTGAACTGATGTAGAGGAAAATACTCTGCAATGTTAGACAAGATCTTTATACAACTACGAGACAACTGGCAACTGTTACAGATAGTCTTATGTCTCTTTGAAGAGTGTTTTATGTATAATTACTTTCAACTTGCTATTTGCAACATCTTACATTTGACAGGATAAGATTAACTGCAGATCTTTAATTTGATGTACAGCCTGTTGTGTCAATTATACTATACAGCAATTAGTCATTAATGGGACTAATTGTCATTCAGTGATACATCTCATATTAATGATAGTGAATTGAAAAAAGAGTTTTTATTCTATTCTAATTATCAAAGGCATTTCTTTGTTAATTAACATATTTTATTCAGTAAAGAACTGGAGAAATATCTGTTTCTTTGTAGGATTCATAGCTGATCAGTTAATGATGGGGGTTAATAATTGTTGAATTACATTTAATATAATTCTTATTTAATTTTAATGCAAGAACAGCTTCACGCTGTCATCTTTATTTCTATCAGACACCAGTAACGAATTACATCATTTTTAAAGCTATTATTTGTTGTTGATCGTTAAATGATGACATGATCACTTCAAATGACAAAGAAAGTTGTAAATATATCTGGCTATTAGTGACTTGTTTTATAAAGAAAAGTGCAAAAGTGCATCATGAACAACTTCATTATTATCTGGCAATTTTATTTAATGTTATTGTATATCAGTGTGTTCATAAAAATATCTTCTTGTAGTAATGAGCAAAAACCTAGAATCACAGAATAGTATGCAAAATACTGTGTGTGTAGCCAGCACATTTAAATCATTAATCAAAATATGAATTCCTTTGCGTTTTGGCATTGAGGATGTTCTTACTTTGCTATGCTGTAATTTCAGTTGCATCAATTCATTTTTATTACTATCCATATTTTCTTTATTATTTTATGCAGAAAATTATTCCAGGATGCCTTAGTATGTGGCCTATAAGTCTGTCTCTTCTTTTAACTATATTTTTCCAAATGCTTCTTTCTTCATCTATTTGCCGCAATACCTCTTCATTTGTCACTTTATCCACCCATCTGATTTTTAACATTCTCCTATAGCACCGCATTTCAAAAGCTTCTAATCTTTTCTTCTCAGATACTAAGTTTGTCCAACTTTCACTTCCATATAAAGCGACACTCCAAACATACACTTTCAAAATTCTTTTCCTGACATTTAAATTAATTTTTGATATAAACAAATTATATTTCTTACTGAAGGCTCGTTTAGCTTGTGCTATTCGGCATTTTATATCGCTCCTGCTTCGTCCATCTTTAGTAATTCTACTTCCCAAATAACAAAATTCTTCTACCTCCATAATCTTTTCTCCTCCTATTTTCAGATTCAATGGTCCATCTTTGTTATTTCTACTACATTTCATTACTTTTGTTTTGTTCTTGTTTATTTTCATGTGATAGTTCTTGCATAGGACTTTATCTATGCCGTTCATTGTTTCTTCTAAATCCTTTTTACTCTGGGCTAGAATTACTATATCATCAGCAAATTGTAGCATCTTTATCTTTTCACCTTGTACTGTTACTCTGAATCTAAATTGTTCTTTAACATCATTAACTGCTAGTTCCATGTAAAGATTAAAAAGTAGCGGAGATAGGGAACATCCTTGTCGGACTCCCTTTCTTATTACGGCTTCTTTCTTATGTTCTTCAATTGTTACTGTTGCTGTTTGGTTCCTGTACATGTTAGCAATTGTTCTTCTATCTCTGTATTTGAACCCTAATTTTTTTTAAATGCTGAACATTTTATTCCAGTCGACGTTATAGAATGCCTTTTTAGGTCTATAAACGCAAAGTATGTTGGTTTGTTTTTCTTTAATCTTCCTTCTACTATTAATCTGAGGCCTAAAATTGCTTCCTTTGTCCCTATACTTTTCCTGAAACCAAATTGGTCGTCTCCTAACACTTCCTCCACTCTCCTCTCAATTCTTCTGTATTGAATTCTAGTTAAGATTTTTGATGCATGACTAGTTAAACTAATTGTTCTGTATTCTTCACATTTATCTGCCCCTGCATTCTTTGGTATCATTACTATAACACATTTTTTGAAGTCTGACGGAAATTCCCCTTTTTCATAAATATTACACACCAGTTTGTATAATCTATCAATCGCTTCCTCACCTGCACTGCGCAGTAATTCTACAGGTATTCCGTCTAATCCAGGAGCCTTTCTGCCATTTAAATCTTTTAATGCTCTCTTAAATTCAGATCTCAGTATTGTTTCTCCCATTTCATCCTCCTCAACTTCCTCTTCTTCCTCTATAACACCATTTTCTAATTCATTTCCTCCGTATAACTCTTCAATATATTCCACCCATCTATTGACTTTACCTTTCGTATTATATATTGGTGTACCATCTTTGTTTAACACATTATTAGATTTTAATTTATGTACCCCAAAATTTTCCTTAACTTTCCTGTATGCACCATCTACTTTACCAATGTTCATTTCTCATTCCACTTCTGAACACTTTTCTTTAATCCACTCTTCTTTCGCCAGTTTGCACTTCCTGTTTATAGCATTTTTTAATTGCCGATAGTTCCTTTTACTTTCTTCATCACTAGCATTCTTATATTTTCTACGTTCATCCATCAGCTGCAATATATCATCTGAAACCCAAGGTTTTCTACCAGTTCTCTTTATTCCGCCTAAGTTTGCTTCTGCTGATTTAAGAATTTCCTTTTTAACATTCTCCCATTCTTCTTCTACATTTTCTACCTTATCTTTTTTACTCAGACCTCTTGCAATGTCCTCCTCAAAAATCTTCTTTACCTCCTCTTCCTCAAGCTTCTCTAAATTCCACTGATTCATCTGACACCTTTTCTTCAGGTTTTTAAAGCCCAATCTACATTTTATTAGCACCAAATTATGGTTGCTATCAATGTCTGCTCCAGGGTAAGTTTTGCAGTCATCGAGTTGATTTCTAAATCTTTGCTTAACCATGATATAATCTATCTGATACCTTGCAGTATCGCCTGTCTTTTTCCAAGTGTATATTCTTCTATTATGATTTTTAAATCGGGTGTTGGCAATTACTAAATTATACTTCGTGCAAAACTCTATAAGTTGGTCCCCTCTTTCATTCCTTTTGCCCAGCCCGTATTCACCCACTATATTTCCTTCCTTGCCTTTTCCAATGCTTGCATTCCAATCTCCAACTATTATTAAATTTTCATCTCCTTTTACGTGTTTAATTGCTTCATCAATCTCTTCGTATACACATTCTATCTCATCATCATCATCATGGGCACTTGTAGGCATATAGACGTTAACAATCGTTGTCGGTTTAGGTTTTGATTTTATCCTTATTACAATGATCCTATCGCTATGTGTCTTGAAATACTCCACTCTGCTCCCTATCTTCTTGTTCATCACGAAACCTACTCCTGCCTGCCCATTATTTGACGCTGAGTTAATTACTCTAAAGTCACCCGACCAAAAGTTGCCCTCCTCTTCCCACCGAACCTCATTAATTCCTACTATATCCACGTTTACCCTATCCATTTCCCTTTTTAAATTTTCTACCCTACCAACCTTTTTCAAGCTTCTAACATTTTTAAGTATAAAAAAAATTATTAGATTTATTCTGTTAATTGATTGGTATAATATATATGTAAATACTGTTTCATTTTTTTTTTTTTTTTAATTCATGTAGCAAGAAGGACTGGGATATGCTTTCAAAAGTTATACCTAATCTTCAGTTATTGCTTCAAGATTCAAGCCCCCAAGTCCAGAAGAGGGTCATACAGGCATGTAATGCCATATATAAAGGTACACTAGGTTGGCTTTCAAAAGCCAAAGTAGTTACTGAAGAAATGCAAGGCGTATGGACTATATTGTCTTCAATGAAACATGGCATTATTAATATGGTGGATAGTGACAATGATGGGTGAGTTAAAAACAAAAAGCATTTCTTACATTGTTTTCATCCACTTTTTCAAATCATTAGTTTAACTAATCCAATCATTTAAATTAATTTTATAAGTGTTTCTGTTTGATATTATCTTTACAGTAAGATTATAATGGAGTTTTTAACAGATTACCTATGTCTATTTAAAAATTGGAAAAGGAATTGTTGAGCTAATAAAGGTGGTAAATAATTGCTTTAATTACTTGATTTATTGATTATTTATATCTTTTACTGCATAAACTTACCTAATAATGTTGGTAGTGTTGTCAGATTAATATTTACTTGCTTCAATAGCTTTTTGTAATAATTAAAATAAAAATAAAATAAAATTAAAATAAAATGGGATTAATAATAATAGTAATTATTATATTAATTTTAATTGTATCTTAATTAAGTTAAGAATTCAATTTTTATCAGTTTTTATTCATAACATTGTTATAAGGTGTGTTTTTTTAAATTGTTATTGCATCCTTAATGTTTACGAGAAATTACAGATGTATGTTTAATTAATTTGTTTTACAGAATCAGAACATTTGTTGTAAAGTTCTTGGAAACTGTTGTTTTATGTCAAACATATCCTGAGTCAGATAGTTTACAGCGACCAAATGATTTCACATTGGAGGATATCCCTCTTGGATTGAAAATTGCTCGAAGAAGAAAACTTGAGGAAGAAGCCATGTCAGTAAATCTATAATATATAATGTAGTATTTTTTTTTATATAATTTATTTTTTTGATGTTAAAATTTTGAATATTGGAATTAGGTATTGGGAAATTAATTGTTTGTGTGTGTGCAAATGTTAATTGAATTAGGTTTGAGTTACAGTTTCTTTTGTGCTGTCGTAAAAGCATGTTACTGTGCTCATATACTTTGTGTTGCCTCATTGTATGGACTGCACAATGAGAAGGAAGTTAAAACAATTAATGTAAAAATAATATTGTATCAGTCAGAATATTAGCAATATATAATTAACAGGCTGCCTGTGCAAACTATCAGTTTGCAAAAACAATGATTAGATGAAGGTATATTATGATGGATGTATATTGAAGTTTGTTTCAGAATTAGGCGGCGTAATAGAATCTTTGTCTTTCATTTGCAAGTTCTAAGTTTTGAATTTTCTTGGCATGGTATTTTTCGTATACTGCGTAAATTAATTATCATCAATTGCATAAATACATTACCATCTATCAGGACATCAGCCCTGAGAGAGCAGGACATTAATTGGGCATCAGCCTATTATTACTTTGTAAATGAATGAGTAGGTATACCTACCTACTTATACCAAATCTGGCACATGGTGAGGAAGCAAGTAAACATGGGTCACTCTGGAAGATAAGAATCAGAAATGAAGTTTATCAAAAGTATAAAGGAAAAAACAAGTGAGGATAATTACAGAGATAAGGAATAAGATAATTTGAGAAGTTGTATGGAGGAGGTTATGTTGGATTTCTTTTAAAAATATCATGCCAAATTTACTTTTTAACCTATATGTAAAATGTTTATATTAAATTAAAGCTCATAACACGGCATTTCTAATAAAATAATATTTTAAGTACCTTAGGTTTTATGTTTTTCAAAATTCTTTATTGAATAATATCATGTTTTCTCTATCTTGAAAAAAGTTTTACATGAACCAGCAAGGAAAAAATTGTATCATAAAACTTACCATAAAAATGTAGCATAAAATATATATATATATATATATATATAATAAAAATAAAATTAAAAACAAAATTCATACATTTAAAAAACGATTAAATAGTGCTAGTATGTGCAAAAACTGAAATAAGTTGTCTTGAAAACCAGTGTTTAGCCGTGGAGATCGACGGGTTCCCACATAGAGAACTGCTCAATACATCGATTATAGAAATCGAAAAAAAATCGATAGAATTAAACAGAACTAGCAACTAGCGACACCAATATAAGTAAAGTAAACTGTATTGGTTTTTACTGAAGTCAGCAGACGAAAAGCATACAGGAAAACATATTTAGAACAACGGAATCCCAGCACCGTATCTCATCCGTTTGCCGACTGACGGACTAAAAAATCGCGCTTATCACGTACAGCTTCTCTCTTTTTTTTTTCATGTACAGCTGTCGACTATAAAGTTCACTCTAATACAGTACAACTGTGTTAAATAAACGTATTTATAATTTATATTCGTCACGAAATCTTAGTCATTACTTGAATATATAAGATTATAACTAACTAAAGATTTACTGATTTACCTATCTGTTTATCTGTCAGGTATTATAACCATTACGGTGGTGATGTTAGCTAGCTAATCAATAATTCCTCTTTATAGAATTTCAATATATCTTTTGCTAAATACTTAGTTTTTTACATACAGATGATGTCTAATTATGTATGTAATTACATGTCTAATACCTAATATTACATCTTTGGAATCCTTAAAAAAACAGATCGAGTTTCTGGGGTACAAAAAGGTTATTAGATCATTGTTCGGCGCCGGTACATACACGCAATCATGCATTTAACTACCGTCCGGAGTTTGACAATCAAGTAACATCAGTCAAGTGTCTTTTATAAAATATAATATTTATTAATTTAAAATAAACGTCAAAAACATTGAATATATCCCATATTAAGTGATAATGTATTAGGCTACCTTTCGTAAAAGTTTGAGCGGAACAGTAGCTATTTACTGGTAGGAAATCAAAGTAAAGCTATGCAAAAAAAGGCTCAAAAATGATTTATTTTCTCTTTTTTATAGCAAAAAATACGTTAAGTAAATAAGAAAAATGTAATATCAATAAACGTAGAATGAAATCACATAAATTTTGATGTGCCTATTTTGAAATCAGGTGGATAAGCTTTACAAGTTCAAAGCTTTTATATGAGAATATGATATGGAAATTTTATACTGTATAAAAAATCCAGGATTCAAACCTGAATTCCTTTGGATTATAAATAGAGACAATACTATTCACATCACTGAGGTCAGCATATCAAGCATATGAGTAAAAAAGAATTGTCAAAGTAATTTTAGAGTAGAAAATAAATTAAAAAATGACTAAGAAACTAATTCAAGTAGCAATTATAGATCTTAAAAACTATGGTTAATATTACTTAAAGAAAGTCCTTAGGAAGATAAGGTAAATGTCTCCTCTATCTAGATTGACAGTGGTGAGGGAGGATAGTAGGGAAATTAGTCTTGGCCTTTAATTTATTACCCAAAACCTTGCATTGAATAGGGCGCAAGACATTATTGATAGCTGTAGCATTTTTTCACATATATCAGATTCTCTGTTATTGTTATTAATTATAAAAAAGTAAGTTAAATTAGTTAACAGGGCAAATTCATGTTTCTACGTATTACATTTTATCATCTTCACTGCCATCAACATAGATAACTAAGAACATATTATTTAAGCTTACTAAGAATATACATACCATATCATTTCATATTCATTTTTGTGTTAAACATGAGTTGAATATGTCGCTTACAATATATATTGTATGATATTGTTTTCTCTAAATGATTTTGTATAGTTTTATAAGAACTACAAATAGGTTAAGAACAATGAGTTTACCACATTATTATTTTCCACTTAACCTAACCACAGTTATTGTTTATTTAACTGTTAGTTATAATTAGTTTATATTATAATATATAATTAACTTTTTCATAATTCATTTCCAAATTATATTTTAATAACTGAATTTATAGTGAATAATAAAATAACATAATGAGTAGATTACTCTTAATATAAAGAGTATAATACTTCATTTAATTTACTAAGCATGTGGCACCGTTGGTATTAATACAATTATATAAATTAAAGTTCCAGAAAGTTTACAGATTTCATAATAGTCTTAAACGTCTTACAGACATGATGTTACAGTCTTATTGACATGCAAATTATTTTTATTTCTTGACGACCGACTATTAAGAACGTAACAATTTTTAATTTAAATATAATTATACATTTGAATTTTGAATCAACATCTTATAATAAATCCCTGATGATGGAATAACAGCTCCAAAAGTACTTGGAAATATATTTTGAAAATTGTTGGTAAGTGGAACTTTAATTTATACAATGATACTTCATTTGTTTAGATTAGCAAGATGTCACCTTTTCTGTTGGGTTTTTGTTAACTAGGATTTTTAAATAACGGATTATTGTTTCCTTTGTAAAATATAACTTTCAATTTAGGAAGTCATTGTAACATAAGAAGCGATATTATTCACATGAGTAGTATTCTATTCTGATATTGTTATAATGTGCTGTAACACCAATGTGTCATATTGGGTGGCAGTAATAATTATGAAAATTTCATTGAGTATATTTTAGAATGTTTTGAGAATAAATAAGCATAGTGGTACAAAAAAAAGCAACAATGCAGGGTTTTAACTTGTTGGAAAAATGGAGGCTGCGGTTTTTGTCATTTTATAATTTATATATTGCTGGTATGTGTTGGATTATACATTTAATTGTTAACTGAATATTAGTAAAAAAACATTATGGTAGATTGGAACATGGATATGTTGGAGATTTATATATGTATTCTTTCAAAACAGCCTGTACAGAAGATATGTACAGGTGTAAGTAGTCGCTAAAATAATTGAGCTTATTTTATCAGTGAAAAAGTAGCCAACACTGTGCAAGTTTTTCTACTGTGATGAATTTTTGGGAATATTTATGAAGAAATTGTTTATTTTTGAAGTTTGGAAACCATTTGGCACAGATCACACTGGAAGTAATAAAGGAAAAGTTCAGTAAATATTCCAAGTTGATCAGTATTAAAGATTGTTGGGAAAGAGTTTAAAAGTAATGAACTCTGTAGGAATGAGGTGGGTTTTCAATCATAACTTTAGCTCACTGTTAACATTCTGTGAACACTATGTAAATTCAAACACAGTACTTTGAATGGGTATGGAATTATATAAAATAACCAAACAAAAATATTGTGGCCTTGAAGCTTTGACCTTAAATTTAGTGTTCAAAAAATTGTGTGTATGGTAAACATTATATTTAATGCCTTACTGCAAACTTTTACATAGCTTCAGCTTTCAGAAATTTTCACTATACTAATCAGTTTTTTCTAACACAAAAATATTTAAATAATCAAGCAAATGTATAAGTATGTTTTTATCTTGCTTTTTCTCTTCTTTTTTTCTTTAGTGAATGTTTCTTCCAGATTAGTTTACGTTTTTATATGTAAATGCTTGTTTGTTCTATAAATAAGAGTAATAGTAATGTATTAGTTGAAGGTTTCCATTTTTTAGTTTTTATTATATTCTGTTGCAGGACGGTATTCGATTTGATGGTGAAATTTCATGGATCACCTCACATATCCAGTGTTAATTTAATGACTTGTATGGGTTCATTGACGTTAATTGCAAAAATGAGACCAAATTTCATGGGAAAAGTTATTGCTGCTCTAGAAACACTTCACAGTTAGTATTGTATATGTTTTAATCAGTTTTTTAAGTTTATGTGTGAGCATAATCTTACAAAACTTATTGTTTGAGTGCGCATGTGTGTGAAGGGTCTATATGTGTGTGTGAGTGAGAGAGTGTGTCTCTGTGCGTGAGTGTGACTTTTACCAAACATGTTGTTTTTTAATGAAGAGAATGTGTAGATTCATATGTTTTTTGTTTTCATATTACATTATTTGAATTATCAATTTTGGGGTAAAATTTTATACTATCCTGAGCAGTCCAAAAAGACTTATCATTTGCTCCCTTTCCACTCACCTTTCTTATCTTTTGTTTCCTCTTCTTAAGATAGTTACTATAAAAATTGATTCAACCGCCAGTGTAATTCCATCTGTTGTATGATATGCTGGTACCAACTAATAGCAATAAGACACTTTACTGGAACTCAGTCGGATAACAAATTTTCCCTATGGAAATGTCCAGAGGGTCTTCTATCCAAAGACTAACAAAAAAAGTCATATTGTACCAAAATGTAAATTGTAACTATGTAGCAGTAATATTTATTCAGTAAAAAACGTAATGTGTAGTGCTTGTTTTTTTTATTTAGTATAATAATATAAACTGGTCTTTGTCAAACTTATTTGTATATGAGGTATAATCAAAAAGTATCGAAACTTGGCTAATAAAAACAAAAACCTAATTAGTTCAATGACTTGTTATCTTCAAAACAGGCCCCTTCTGATGTAATACATATACTCCATCAATGTTTCCATTTCTGGAAGTATTTTTCAAAGTCATTTCTAATGAGCACCATTATCATTTCTAATAAGTTCTCTTCTTTCATCTCTTTTGGTCTGTTCTCTATCTTCAAATCTTTTTCCTTTAAGTAGAATTTTAAACATAGGAAAAAGCTTTAAACTTAAGAACACTATCAGTACATTCCAGCGTGTCTTGAGCAACTTACAGTCAGTTTTCCTTTTGTTCATGAGTGAGACATTTTGGAACAAATTTTGCTGCTATGTGCTGCATCTAAAGATCTATTAAAATCAATTGCACTTTGCCAGATAAATAAATCTTGGTACTCCATTTTTAGCTCTCTAATTCCTACTAGACTATCATTCATCTTCATCTGTTGAACTTGCTTGAATTTTTCAGAATTATTGCTGGTGGAAGGTCTGTCAGAGTGTTTGCCACTTTTGACAAATGTTTGGCCATCTTGGAAACAGTGATACCATTCTTTAACCATTCTTTAATTAGTGCACCATCCATAACTTAATCACCAAAAACTGTTTAAATCTTGCTCATTGTCTCTACCTTCATGTCACCTAGTTCCTGACAAAATTTAATGCAGATTCTCTGCTCAACCCATTCAATTTGATAGGTAACGAAAACATAAGCACTTCTCACGTGGTTTACTTTCACAGCTGCTAATTTCTTTTACATCATTTTTTTTTTTTTACTTTCACATGAATAATTAAAAAATTATCCTTGTTTAAAAAGTGGAAAAAATCAGTCTAATATTTTTGGACACAAGATTTCCTTGATTTCTCAGGAAGTAAGTAACTTTCTTTCATTTTAAAAGATTTGAAGTATTTATAAATATCAAGACTGATGTCATGTTTAATAAATCAGTTCCTATAGTTCATTAAAATTAAATCATGCTGGGTGTTGTTGCTGCTTGGTTTGGTGAATGGACTCTGCTGACATTTATACAGAGAAATGTGTAAGATGCTTGTACAGTAAGATTAGTAAATATTATTTTGTGAAATTTTTGTTTCTATTGTGTAAATAAATAAATAGTTTTAACTGTGATACCTTTGTAACCTGTTTTGTAATATTATTTAAATGTTACATATTGCTTTTTATGAAATATTTTGTGTTTTTACCTGTTTAGGTATTTATAGTTCAGGCTTTATAGATCAGTCAAATTTTTGGTAGCTATTGATGTAATCTTTTGATCTTGGAGTAAAGTTGTTCATCCCTTTAAATTATATATGTATAATGTGTTATGTAAATATATTCTTTTTAAATTTTGTAACTTTTCGCGAGTGCATGATATTTCTGTAATTTTTAATGCATCTCTTATGTTTATATAGTTTCCATTATTAGAAATGTATAGTTAATGTTTGGTATGTTTAATGATGTACAAGGGCACAATGATGTACAAGTTTATTAAATACACATCACAACGGTCACTTCAGTCTTTATTGTTAATAGCATATTGCTCTTTGGATGTTTCTATTCGATTAAAACTATCAAACTTTAAGGAATAATATTGGTATTCTTGCTTATATTTTGTTATCTATTAGCATCATAATATGTTACATGCTTAACTAAGAGGAAAATATGGATGTTAGCTTTTCAAATAAGTAACCGTTCTATGTTAATTTGTTTTGAATAGTGAATCTTCCTCCAACACTATCTAAGTCGCAAGTGAGTTCTGTCAGAAAGCACCTAAAAATGCAGTTGCTGAATTTATTAAGACATCCATCTGCCGTTACGTATCTGACAAATATTACTACGCTTTTAACAGATCTTGGTGCTACATATCATGAGGTAATGTTTTTTATTAGTGCATTTACTACAACAATTTTTCCATTTATGCAATCCATTAACCTAAATCATTTTTTTTATAAATATGAAAAATTAAGGGTTGTAAAAAGTGGAAAAAGATAAAAAAATCTTGTGTCGGATGAAAAATCTTCTCATGCTAATCTATTCATGATTGGGCCTTTTTGCAAGAAATCCAGCAGTTTTTCCTTATGAATCTGTATCACACATACCTGTGTGATCATTGAACTTAAAATATTTTCAGTAATGTGTGAAATAATTAATGTTTTATTTAGCTTTACTATATTTCTCTTTTTTGTACAAAACAGAAACACCAGAAAATTGAAACAGATACAGTTGATCATAAATTATTTATTGCATTTTTTTAGTAACAAAAAAAATACTTATGTGCATGTTTTATTGTTGAACAGGGCATTTCAAACAGTTTTCTTTACAACACTTATTAACTTCAAACAATTTCCACATGTATGTATACCTTTTGTGGCATGTAAAATATCTAGACAATATTCAATTTCATGCTACACTTTAGAAAGAATACCTGGAGTTATTCCGTTAATTACATGTTCAACTCTTCTTTTTAGTTCTTTACTGTAAAACCTTCATTGTGTATACCCTGCCTTCGACAAACCCCGAAAGAAAGAAATTTGAGTGGCTTAATATCAGGTGTTGAGATGGTCAGTGAATTGATTCATTACGTCCAATCAGACGTTGAGGAAATTGTTCATGTAGGTAGTCACTAACATGTAAACCCCAGTATGGTGGTGTGCCATCTTGTTGGAAGAAAACGTTGGGTTGCCAATGTGTCCAATTTCCTGTAACATGTCTTAGATACCTAGTCCTAGTAACCGTTGGCTCAGTGAAGAAGAATGGTCGGATAACTTCATAAGCAGTTACTGCACGCCAAACGTTAATTTCAGGCTATCACTTGTGTTTGTCAAATGGCATGAGAGCTCTCACTACTCCAAAATCTGACAATTATGACAGTTAATGTGACCTGAAACATGGAAGGTAGCTTTGTCATAGAAAATTACATTTTCTAAAAACACATCAAGTATGTCCACGACACAATTATAATGGTGTGGTTTATCACATCTTCAGTTGCTTGTATTTACGACTGAATTTTGTATGCATGAAGTTTTAGGCATTTGTGCAGAACCTTCACAATTGTAGATTGCAGTATTCCCAGTTTTACACCCTCATGACAAGTTGATTTACCCAGGCTTCTCTGAAAGGTTCTCGTACTTGTTCCACAATTTCCTTGGAAATGGAAGATTTGCCATCATGTTTTTTTATATGCTACACTTCCTGTAAACTTAAAATGCTGATGCCAATGTTTAATAACATTTTTATTAGGAGGATCATGTCAATAATCTGAACAAAAACATCTATGAACAGTAGCAACAGTCTGCTTTTGTGAAATCATAGTACACACATTGCTTTCTCCTGCATGTAGCCATTATTCAACTAACATTCCTCTTGTTACATCGCTGTGGCTTGATCATTCAAGGTCATCAGTAACTCAAGTACCTATACTAACATCTGAAAAAACAAATGCACACTACATTACTTTGTTCATTTTTTATTAACTCTAAAATGCACTGAATAATCACCTGTCACCTGTGTAATTGAGGGAAAAATTTAATTTAAAAAAAGTGCAGATATGTGTCAGTATGGAGGAATAGAAATTATATTGATTCAGCAAAAAAAAAAAATTGTTAAAAGTATTGGTAAAGGAGTAATAACTTGCTAGGATGACTGTAACTTATCTTGTATTGAATAAATTAGTCCAAAAATAATTAAAAAAACAAGAAAAATAAATAAATTAATCTTAACTGTAAAACAAATATAGAAAACTATATTTCTTTTAACTTAATGGTTCCAGAATACATGGAGCATCTGAGGAAATAACATCTTGGAAATTGAAGGATGGGAAACAAGGTGAAATGCCAACAGCCAAAGCTAAATTCAGTGCACTTGTTCCCCTAGATCACTGAAGTTAAGAAACTTGGGTGTAGACATTGCATTCTATTGGTATTGTTTATAGCGATTGTTAATCATAGTAATCAATATCATTTAAAATAAAAAAATAAAACTGAAAATTATTTTTTTAAATTATTAGTGAGAGAAATTGGGTTTTCTGAGGATAAATTTATTCAAAATTAATTTTACTATGTTTTAGAAGAAATTAACAGAAATTTGAAAAATAAATTCTAGGAGGTTTGATTAAAAATTTATGCGGAATTTTAGTTTTTTCAAAAAATATTTATTCATCAATATTGATTATATCACCTCCAAAGTACTCCTTCTCAGATATAATATATTTGTAGCAGTGGTTTTTATAATGTTTGAAGCACCTTTGGAATGCAATTTCTGGTATGGCGTTTAGCTCCTTCAGCAATTCTGTCTTGATCTCTTCAGTATTGGCAAAATATTGTCTTTCACGGTTCTTTTCAGCTTGGGGAATAGGAAGAAGTCTCAGGGAGCCATGTTTTGCTAATATGAAAGCCAAGGCATAATGATGTTATTTTTGGCCAAAAATTCATGAACAAGCAGTGATGTATAAGCAGGTACATTATCTTGGTGCAATTGCTGTGAATTGTTTCGCCATCATGCAAACAGCATAGAATTTCCAGGTAGTAATGCTTAGTGACTCTCTGATAGTGATTCAATGATTGTCCATAATCATTTATTTCACTTTATTTACATTGTTATTGGTTGTTGATGTGATGGGATGTCCAGATTGCTCATCATCTTCAATGTCTTCATGGATCACTTAGAAATGTTTGTACCATTTGTAAACGCTTGTTTTATTCATCGAAAAGTATCGCCAAAAGCAGCATTCAAGAATTCCAATGTGGTGCTGCACTTTATTACGTTCTTAATGAAAAAATTTAATGTAAATTCTTTGTTCCATTTTCCCCCCAAGTTAAAAATCGCCGATCATACCAAACCATGTGACAGCCAACAATAAAATAAACATCCAATATGGCTACCATTGTAAATATAAGTTATGGACAAGTGTAGAAACTCAAAAAAAAAAAAAAAAATTGTGACAGTTGGAGTGATATAGCCTGGAAAATTAAAAATGTCTTTTTATTTTTTGATCAAACCTCGTGTATCATTTTAAAGTAAATATTAAATTATTAGAAATAAAAATAAAATTTGCATAAAAGCTTACTTTTCTCAAAAATGTAATGAAGTTTTTAAAACATTAAAACCTGTTGAAAAAACTGACTATTATATGATGTATCACATAACCTTAGTAAGAACTTAGAGGAAATAAATGAAACCCAATAAAAAACAATACCGTCTATTTTGGTGATTCACATGATCTGACCCAGAAGCCAATACTGTGGGATCAGCACAAACATCACACAGTTAAAAATTTCAGGAATTTGGGTTATATAAGCTCACATAGTAGGTGGTAATTATTGATTATAAGTAATAAATATCATTCATCTTCATATGATGTAACTATGCTAGGTACATATTTATATCTTAATTCAATAAAAAGTATTAAAAGTTAGAAGGAAAATTATGTTTTACAGGAAAAAAATTGTTTAGAAAGACTAAGCGAGTAAAAAACATATTGTAATGAATTGTAAGCATGTTTAATTTGTAATCTACACTGTTCATTTCTAGTATAATACTGATTAATTTGTGGACTTTAACCTATCCCAGTGACTACTTCATGATGAAAACAGATAAATTTATTTTTTTGTTGAAAGTGTCTTTTTGTATAAAATAATTAGCCTAAAACATGAATTTATAGCTGCCAGTACAAATTCTTGTATAGTGTGCAGGTCTCCAATGAAATTGTAAAACAAAAAGTAAAATAAATAATTTATAAACATTACCTTGTTATTATGTTTATAGCAAAGTTATATTTTATGAAATCGCTGCTTAAAAACTGAATTTTTGTGAAGTTTATTAAGCAATTGGTGTGCAAAAATCCCTTGCTGCCCTAATTTAATTATTTGAGAAATGTTTTACATGATTTTTTTAATTATTACAGTTTTGGGTAAATATAATATTGGTTGTTAATGGTCTTGTTCTTGAAGCATAGTATTTCTGATTTCTTATAACATATTTTTCACGATTACAAATATTTGTATTGTCTCAGGTAATGAAAGCATATCCTAAAGTTGAAGAAGTTAAACGCAAATCTAAACGTGGTTTAATATCGTCATCATCATCATCCTCATCATCACCTGCTGATACATCTAAAAAACCAAGACTTGATGAACAGAGAGATAGTGGAAATTCTGCTACACACACAGGATCTGATTCTGATCCTTTATCATCTACAACAGCCTCAATGCCCCCTCAACATGTTGTTACTGAGACAGCAATTGATATTACTGAGCAATATATTGTACAGCGTTTAACTCCAGATTTGGCCGCAGATTTGGTTATAACAGCTATGGTAAGTTTTTTTTAGAAGTTGGATCTTTTTTATGTGTTTTCTGTTTTAATGGAATATGTTTGTATTTATCTTTTTTTCCCCGACATCTGTTACTTTTTCTAATTATTAAATAAAGCCATGATTCTTTTGAATTTCACAAATTACATTATTTATTAAAGAGATTAAACTATTCTATTTTTAAAATCTTGTTCCCATTACTTTATTTATCTGTTTATGGTATTGCCATATATAAAGTTATACTGCTGTATCTGTGTGGCAGTGCTTAGTTATAAATCTAACCTCTAAACTTTATAGAAAGAATATAACATAGTTTTGCTGTTTGTTGAGAACTTTTAAAAATGTTCACACTATTTAATTTTTAAATAGTTTTCTCAAGTCCATTTATTTTTTTTAATAATTCATTTATTTTTAATTTTACACAGATATGTCAAACTTTTCTTATGTGGTTAAACAAAATGTGAATGCTATTAAAGCTAGAAATTATTAATTGTTGAAATTAAATTACATTTTATTATTTTTTAATGGATTTTCTTCATATTTTATGATTTTATTCATGTATATTATATATATATTAAAAAAAAAATATATTGTTAATTCTGTTTGTATAAATTTATTTGGAATTTAATTGCAGTCAAAGTTACCAGACACAATGCCGTCTGTATTCAGTGCAACATATACTCCAATAGCAGCAGCTGGTACTCAGGGACAAATTCGCCATGTGGCTAGATTATTGGCAACTCAGTTGAATGCAGTTGGCTTGGGACCTGGCGCTGCAGTTGCTTCTAAACGAAAAATGGTGGAGCAGGTATTAAAACACTTTTATAGTGACATCATTTCATGATTACTTTCAGTCTGTCTTATATATATATATATATATATATCAACTGTTATTTGGTTTATTATGTACATGAGATGTGAGTTTTTAATGTTTCTTTGATTATTATATAAGTTCTTAATTTGGGTAATTTAGATGGTTTTGTATTTAATAAATGAGTATTTTTCTTCTTTTTTTTATTGGTCTTTCGCTGTTTATAAAGTTAATTTTTTTCAAATTAAAATTGCATGGATAATTTCTGTTTGTAAACATTTTTCAGTTATGGTTTGGCCATCAGTCTTATTTAGATACATGTTAACAAAATTTATCCCAAGGACCTCAGTACACTAGTAATGTGGATATTTAAATGAAATTAAATGTATTTTTGGGTTTTCGTAAAGGGTTTGTGTAATGGCCCTCAGGAAGATAGTAAATTGAGTCTATTAAACAAAATCCAGATTCTGTTTATCAGTCTTATACTTACACTGAATTCCTTTGTATTGTGGTTATTAATAGAAAAATATCTGAATTCAGTGGATGATAAATAAGACTCATTCTCCATTTGCTGATTGTTCTTCCTGCGATGTTTTGATTCGTCTGTCGAATTGGATTTTCAGATTCATTTAGTTTTCCAAATATCCACAGTAATTGTTGACCTTTTACAATTCCTACATTATTAATGTGCAATATAGTGAACACATTACACAGTTTGAAAGTACATGTTATTTTCATTACTGTACTGAAAGTTGTGTTATTTTGTACTACATTTTGAAAATTTGTTGTATTATGCATGTCCTGTATAGCTTTTTTATAAAAGTATTGCCAAAAGTTTTTATTGTTTGAAGAAGTGCAACATTGCATTGATTGTGCCTTTTAGAAGATAATAATGTATATGGTTTTGCTTTAGTACGAGTATTGTATAAAATTGGAATGATTCTCAGTGAAGAATATTTTGATTTTATTAAATTAATGATAAAATTATGATTTGGTCTTCTTATTTGTGCCATTTTCATTTGTAGGGTGATGATGACGATGATGATGATTATGATGATAATGAGGAACGCCAGATTGGTACATTAGTAACAGCAGGGCCTGTCGTTGATAAAAGTTCAATTAACACAGTGGCTGCATTACCTGGACCACTACAGCCTTCAAATAAACCTATGAAATTAAAATCATTGAAATTATCAAAAATTACAAGACCTCTTTCAGAAGTAAGAGTACAGTTAGTTTATTTACTTAAAATTTATTTTTCAAGTCTTTAAAAATTATTATACTTAACATATAAGATGACATGATTAACTAAATGTAATTATAATTTATTTGTTAATAAGCTCAGTGTTTTTAAATAAAAATAACCAAACTGAAGTTCCCACAGTTTACTTACATTAATATTAATTGTAATTAATATAATTATTATATTGTAAATAATACCATTGTATATCCCTGATGAAATTGAGGTTTGCTGAAATCATTGAGGTAAAGAAATATTTTAATTATTTTGTAACATGAAGTAAACATTTTTAATAAATTAATACTTTTATTTAATAATGAGCTTGAATAAAATGCAAATTAAAAAATTATTTTTTAGAAAGTATGAAAATTATGTTTTGTTTTATTGTTCTACTTTTTTAACAAAGTTATCATTTATGACTTTGTTATAAGAAGTTAATCAATTTTTTTTTATAGATGGTCAGCTTTTTTTCCTTGATATTTATGTTAACCCTGGAAGGAGTAAATGTCGAAAAATGTACACTTGTTTACATCAGTTATATTTCTGTACTAGAAATTCTGGAAAAGTAAATTTACAGATTTTATGGCATATAGTTTGATATCATTATTGCTTGATTGAATGCATTTTTATTGATATATATGTATATATGTTGTTGTGCGTGTATGGATGTTTTTAAAATATGCAATTGGTGTTACGGTAAACATCAACCTTCGTTTCATATGGATTTGGTTCATGTTATATTAAATTGTGTTTTATTGTGAGTTTTTTTATTAATCTGTAAAAAAGTTTGATAAATCTAAAGGAAAATTATATATTTATGTTACAGCAGGTAACATAAAAAGTAGCAGTTGAGTTATCCGAAAGTAGCAGTTGTAGTTATCCGGATGTTAAACAGACTCACCCACCAGATTGGTGTAGTGGTGAATTCATCATCGCAAATCAGCTGATTTTGAAGTCAACAGTTCTAAGGTTCAAATCCTAGTAAAGGCCTAGTTTAAGGCTAGTTTAATATGGATTTGAATACTAGATCGTGGATACTGGTGTTCTTTAGTGGTTGGTTTCAATTAACCACACATCTCCGGAATGGTCGACCTGAGACTGTACAAGACTGCTGCACCTCATTTACATTCATATCATCCTCATTCATTCTGTGAAGTAATACCTTATGGTGGTTCAGGAGGCTAAACAGAAAAATGAAAGATGTTAGTCTAGATGATAATTAAAATTATGAATTGGACATATTACTGAAGACATTTCAGGTAATTTACAGGACAACAGTAGAAATTTATGTGCTGATAACAGTATTAAATGTGCTGCTGTAAAATTTTATACTTGGAGCAAGGAAGTCCTATTGAAAATAGAATAAACTTAAGATTTTAGCGCAAGCATCTCTTGCGCTAAAATCTAACATACTAACATCCTAACGTGCCACACATACATACTAACTGTCTGTCATACTAACATGTTACCTGGAACTCTCCCCTTATTATATATTATAATTTTTTATTATACATTCAGATATTCTGAAATTTTAGATGAGTAATTATTAAACTAGAGATAAATAATGACTGGAAGTCATTATTTTTAATGACTCCATTAAATTTTTTATCTAATTTATATTTAAATATTTACTCTTTATAACTTATCAGTTTTTGTCTAAAAAGGGATTCTTGTTCCTATCTTTTTCAATTTTTTATTTTCTAAGTTCCTTAATTTAAAAGGTTTGCTATTACTTTAGATGTTTGTTGTTAACCTTCTTCCTTTGGGATGTCAACATCACATCAACAGAGCTGCTATACCCAAAATTACAGTTGACTGCACATACATGTCAGGAGATATCTGCCTATTTAACATTTCCTATCTACTCTATTTTTCTACATACACTTAATAAATCTTTTAAGATCTGTATAGAAGTGCTTTTTCAATATATGTTGCAAAATTAAAAATAACAAAAATTAACCAGTTAAATTACAATGAAATGGTTAAACTAATTTGTTCACTGTAATCACCATTAATGCGTAACTTGATAAAAGTTGTATCTCTTTGGCCTTTTCCTAAAAATATCCCTTTCTTCTAAATATGCTTGATACATTTTAAAATTTTTGGTTCGATGACACCTGTACATGGGATTGAGAATAAAATGTTATTCAAATAAGGAACAAGCCCAAGGAAGCAGTTGTATTCAGAGGTACATACTATTTTAACTTTTAATATTTAAAGGGTTAAATAACCTAAGGAACTAACTTTTTTAATTTTAATGTATTAATTTATATTTATATTAAATATAATGAAAACTAATTTTAAAGAACATTAGTGAAATTCATTATATATGCCTCTTTTTTTCTATTTAGCCTCCGGAACCACCACAAGGTATTACTTCAGAGGATGATATGTATGAATGTGAATGAAGTACAGCCTCAATTTGACCCTTCGTGAGATGTGTGGTTAATTGAAACCCAATCACCAAAGAACACCGGTATCCATGATCTCATATTCAAATCCGTTTAAAAGTAATTTGTGTTTACTAGGATTTGAACTATCAACTTTGAAATCAGATGATTTGCGATGACAAGTCTTGACACTTGACCAGCCCAGTGGGCTAGTAAATATTCCTGCCGGAACAGAAGTTTACTACTGGTTTTTCTAGGATTAACTCATTTAAATTTTTCATAAAGTTAGTTTATTTAAAAGTGAAGAATATTGTATTTTTAATTACAGGAAATCCGTGACTCAATGTCAGTTTCTGCTGTTATGAGGATATTAAGTTCAGAAAAAAGTGCAATTGTTGGTGGTGTGTTAAGCATACGTAGTAAAATGATAGCTACAATGGCAACTACATTTAGTGTAACTGTGAGAAGAGGTAAGTGATTGTTGATGAGATTTAAATTCTGATTTCAACCTTTAATTTATGTCATTGCTAGTTTTTCTTCATTAATCCACATGTTGAATGATATATTTAGATTTAGCTAATTTTTAGGCATAAAAAAGCTATCGAAGATACACTATTTGTGAAAAGTCATTAGGTCTTATTTTTTGGTGAACTTATTACGCTATGGTAATTACTCCTTAATACTTATATGTCTTATCTAGACATTTGTCTTTGGGAAGATGCATCATTGTAAGGGACAAGCATTCCATGGTCCTTTAATTATCTCTTTCTTTATTTACTTCTTTATATGTATTGTGGTCAATTTAATCAATCTGTGGTCTAATCTATAATTTATAAATCTGTATAATTTTTTCAGGTAGTGAATACAATTATCAAATAAAAATTATATTAAAGTAGTATTATATATATATATATATATATATATATATATATATATATATATATATATATATATATAATACTACTATATGTCTTATATGATGAAATTTAATTTAATCTTGTAATTTAAATTTTAATAAATTTTTAATATTTAAATTTTATACATTTTTTCTGATATGATGTTTTTCTTTGTAAACAAACAGAAATAACAAACAGTTATTTTGTGGTGAAACGTTTTATGGAATTTTTGTTAAGTGAGAAGAAAGTTGCTGAAAATCTTTTGCTGGTTCAGTGGCAGAACAGTGCTGTTTTGTATTTCACTTTATGCTGTGGTATTTATTAAGGGATAATGACCATTGAAATTGATAATGCTTAAAATTTGAAAGAAAACGAATCACTTGTTATCGAAATGGAACTAATTCATAATATATCAGTGTGCCCAATTGGATGTGGACCAAACAGAAAAGTTATTTTTATAAGGGCAGTTCAGTATCCAAAAAGAGAGGAGGAATTCTTTTAGAATTACTGCCATATACAATCAAGTGTTTTTACCATGTTATTGGTATTTCTGTAGAGAAGTTTTTCATGGGAAACTTCTATGCTCACACACTAAGCTGTGTATCTATAATTAATTCAGCAAATATTTATAAAATATCCAATTTTTTTATGATTTTTTTAATTTACAGCTGTTTTAGATTATATATTGACTGATATTCGTAATAATTTATCATTGGGTCTCGCTTGGCTATATGAAGAATACAGTTACATGCAAGGTTTTAAACGTTTACCAGCTGCACTTACACCTGACATAAAGAAGAAAGATAAAAATTACAACTCACTACTGTTATCTTTCATTCAGACTATTATGAATAGATCTGATATTAAAGAGAAAGATATGTAAGTTAGCATTATATAATGTTTTATATATTCATAAATATATTCTTTTGTGTTCACTAATGGGTACAGATTTTGTTGCTGGATGTAGAAAAACTTGTTCATATGTAGTAAATTGTGTCCCACCTGTTTTCATAGACAAAGGTTTATTATGATATTTTCTTTCTTTCGATGACATTTCACTCATTTTATTATTTATGCAACAAATTTAACTACTGGCTTTAATGTAGTGTAGCATCTTCCTGTGCTTATGTCTTCTGCATCATATGTCATTTAGCGTTGGTGCAAGAAAATCAATTTTAAAAATATTAAAGTCTTTATTTGCTGGTCTTGATCTCCATAACCGTCATGTATTATTTTAGATAAAATTTGTTGATAAAATTGAGAATCGGTAATAAAAACAGTTTACATTATAAATGACTAAGATTTACTGAAAATTGGTATATTATAACATTAATTTTTCTAATTAAACATTATTGTTTGAAGCAACAAAAATGTTTTTAAACATAATTACAATAATTCACTTATTTTATACATAACAATTTTTAATTTTGGAATTAAGATGTATGAAAAATTCTGTTTTTCAAAACTTTTCACGGTAGGTTGTATACATTTTATGCTAGAAAAGGAAACTATATGCTGAAAAAGGAAAAACGTATTATATAAATGTACAGTTATAATTAAATTTGTTGAGTATATTTTCAATAAAAAATTAATGCCATGGGTGGAAACTATGTGTAGAATAAGCTTAGTTACATCAGAATAAATTAAAAAATTTAATTTTATTTACCATTATCTACGTACTACAATTATTGAAAAAAAATTATATATATAAATAAATCTGTTATACTAATATTTAAATCCTATTGTACTATTATTTGATATTTCATGTTCTAATGCACTCACATGAATATCTAATGTAGCTGACAATTTTTTAGAATGCAAATTATATTACTGATTGCAAAAATAATTTAAAGATTTTGGAAGTTTGTAATAATGGTAAAGAAATCAATGTACTCAAGAAATATTACATTTATAAATATAATAAAAAATGTAAAATGATAAACCACCAAATTATTCAAAGATGGTAATTTAATTAAAAACATAATAAAAATCGAATCTAATGGTTTGCAATATTGACAATAGAACAAAGGAAAATATAAGTAATACATCATTCCAGTACTGGACAGCAGAATATGCGTTTTCATCCATAATAAATTTCAAAATTTTCAAAAAAGAAAACAGTTTCAACAAATTTTAAATAAATGTTTTATTATAATTATCGAATTTAATAACTGAATTGTTTTTCTTGGCGTCCAATGAAAATCAATTGTTGGGCGTATGGTAAATTTAACTTATTTATTTACTGTGTTTTAGTGGTTTACATTTCATTTAATATTAAATCTTATTAGCACAGTGGTCAATATGTTAGTGTGTGTGTGTGCGCACGCATGCGCTATAAGTTTTTATGTATTTGCATTTTTTTTTTGAAAATTCAAGTAATTCATTAAAAAATAGATAAATATGTAATTAAAAATATAAATAGATAAGTTAAACTTACAGATAAACTTGCCTGTAAATAAATAAGTAATAGTAAATAGATAAAGTTAAACTGTAAATAGGTAACTTACCTTACTTGTCTATTGTATTTTGTGGTTTTATTTCATTTAATATTTCATACACCTATATGCAGGTGTTAACAAAATATGGCAACCCTTAAATAACTTTTTAAGTTTTAGTTAAACAAAGAAAAATGAAATTCAGTAAATGCTCCTCTTCAAAACAATTTTCAGTATGAAACCAATTTGGGTATTCTAGGACATTTTTAAAACTTGTGAGAAATATTAAGTATGTGCTTTTTGTGGAATTGCCAAGGTACTATTTACTCCAAGTTGACATGTAATTTTTTCCTTGAGATTACATAGGAGTGCCAACATTTGATGGATAATTTTTAAATTCATACAATCAAAACTTTTGTTGAATTTATTGATATTTGAACATACAAAAATCCTACATCTCCCTTTATGAGTTGAATAACATTATTAAAAGTCAGTATTTCTTTTTATAAACATTTAGACAGTCAGAAGAGATAAACCTGTCAACAGACTGTAATTATTGTACTACCTTATACATTTGTCCCAGTTTAATGAGTAAGAGAATAAGTACTTGTGAATGAATTTTGTAAAAAGTAGATTTTTTTTAATTTAGTTTGATTGAAGTGACATAGTTCTGAGTCTGATTGAATTTAATTCTTCTTTTAAGTTAATGATGTTTTTCCATTTCTGAATAAAAACCTGTTACTATTCTGGAGTTGGCTGTGCACAATACTGTAGAGGAAAGTCACTTTATTGGTTTTTTTTTTTTTTTTAAGTAAAGTTACAGTTATAATTGTAATCATCTGTTATTCAAACCAATACATGAATTCTTACTTAGAATAAGAATTTACTACATTTTCTTACTATATATTTCTATAGCTTACTTTAGTTTATTATTACAGTATATTGACTGTAGCTTTCTTACTACATCTGGTCAACTCCTTATTTGTGGTTATATATTCTCTCTCTCTCCCCCTCCCCCCTCTCCCCCCTCTCTCTCCCCCTCCCTCTACCCCTCCCTCTCTCTCCCCCTCCCTCTCCCCTCCCTCCCACTCCCCCCCCCTCTCTCTCTCTCTCTGTGTGTGTGTGTGTGTGTGTGTGTGTGTGTGTGTGTGTGTGTGTGTGTGTGTGTGTGTGTGTGTGTGTGTGTATATATAAGTATGGTTTTAATATATATATATTAAAACCATACTTATATATATATATATATATATATATATATATATATATATATTATTATTATTATTATTATTATTATTAAAATGAAAGTAAATATATTTGTTTATTTACTAAAAACCTTTTTTTCATTTGTTGCAGTTTATTAATGAGATTATTTTTAGAAGCACCAATTATAACTGATGAAGCTACAGATTTATTAAAGGAATTGTGCTGTCATGATCACTATGGCCTGAATATATTACAAGAACTTGTGATAAGGCGACCTCCAAGACAATTATTGTATCTTAACGCGATGTTGACACATACTGCTCATGAGAATCCTGAGGTACATGTATAAAAATTTTAACACCTGTTTGAATTAATTGTATAACTTTTAATGACCATTCTTTTTGTATTGTTAAATTATAAAGCAGGATAACAACAGTCAGGTTGTTATTTAGGGATCAGGTTGTTATGTAAGTAGTATTGTTTTACATTTATAACCTTTATCTTGTGTCTTCATAATAAGATAAAAGTATTACTATTGTGCATCTTTTTAGTGTTATTCATTAGTGGTTTCATTTTTTAATATGATAACATTGCATGTTTATTGTATTAGGAAAGACTGATTTTATGTCATTTTTATTTTGACTTTTTACTTTATGACTAATGTTTTATGGTAACATTTTTACTTTATTAAATACAATTACACAGTTACAATACATAATTACATAAAATTATTCTTTATGATAATTCAACATTTTTTAATTCTTTTTTATAATGTAGCTTTTTCTGAAGTCTTTGTTATTTAAAATTGTATGTACACTATACAATCAGTCTTATCATATGGTGTCACTATCAGGCTTGCATTTGTCTTTTTAAAGAAGATAACTGAAAAACACTTCAATTTCCAGGTTATTTTAGTAAGGCTTTTTAATAACATGTGCTTGTTATCTTTAGAATGACTGTGCCTAATTTGGGAGTGATTTTTGTACGTCATGATAGGTCAACTACAATCTTTTGGGTAATTGAATTTAACATATTCATTTGTTATGAATGTATATATTTGTTATGAATGTATATATTTGTTCATTTGTTATATATTTGTTCATTTGTTTCAGTGTGATGTTTTTCTATACAGTCTCATTCTTTGTAGTTTACTAAACGTACGTTTAGGTATTCATTGGTAGTAATACGTGATCACGTTACCAGAATTAGAAAAAAAGAAATCCTTTTAATATTATAATAAATTTTTTCTCAGAAAATATTTCTAATCGTGTTTTTAGTAATTGGAAAGAATATACTTTTTGTTTAGGTGCGTGATACTGCAATAAAGTGTGTCGTATCATTGTATGATAGAGGAGAGTTGAGGAGCATCATAGAAGAATATGCTGTTTTGTATCTTAGTTTTCTGCGACTTCCACAACCACCTGATGTTTTGTTTGGAGAAGAGCGAGGTCGTCCAAATAAAGGGGATGGCATATGGTCTGAGGAAGCAGCAAAAGCTTGCTTGTATTTGTACTTGATATTACTACCTATTAATCAGAACCTCATTCATGAGTATGTTTTGAGTATTGTATTTTTATACTTTTTTATTTTATGATAATGAACTTTGTTAGTGGTCATACGTTGTGATTGTCTATTTTATCAGTAAGATGAAATATTTTTACCTTTGTGCTGTAGTAGTTTTATTATACCCATATCACATCATTTAATTAAAAAAGGGGTGAAAAAAGGAATGTGTACTTAAAATAGCATTGCCATAGTTTGTTATAAATTATTTCTACTACTTGGTGTTAAATAAAATTAACTTAAAATAAGTAGATTGCTAGATTCAGTAAATAAAATAAAAAACTGACTATAGAAAACCCCAAAATTATAGTCTCTCTACTAAATTATATCAGTTATATTTTTAAAGAGAAAATAGCTGATGTAGTAAGAATTTTAAAAAAAAATGGAATTTTTCTATCTTATTTTGTTTTCTGTTTATTGCTTATTTTTTATTTATTCACAACATTATTATTTGTTTATTCACAACAGAATCAAATTAGCCCCTTTTGAAATAGTGTCCTTCACTGTAATTATGAGGGCTATTTGGAAATTAACTTCTGGTCCTCTGTATTGTGCAAAGGGATGGGATTTGGGATTTTACATTTACACAGTTGGATAGCCTGGTTCAGTGCGGTTCTGTAGTGCTTTTGGAAATATTGCTTGCTTGTTTGTTTGTGTAAAACTCTTGTTGGTAATTGCTTCTGTCATAAAAAATCCTGTTGACTGTGAAGTTCTTGCTGTCATCCGTTTCTTTCATGTAAAAAACTTGTCAGCTCCTGAGATTCATCATGAATTTTGTGCAGAATATGAAGGGAATATCATGAGTGGCAATGCAGTAAAACAGTGTTGCCAAATGTTTTAGGAAGGTCAAACAAACATTCATGACAGTGAAAGATGTGGTCGTCCCTTCATGACAATGCTTGTCAGCATACTGCAGTATGCACTCAATGCCAAATCGATAGTTTCAAATGGGAGTTGTCCTCCATACAACCCTGATTGGCTCCCAGTGATTATCACCATTTTTTGAAACTGAAGAAATGGCTAGCGACACAGTGTTTTGAAAATAATGGGTTGAAAAAGTGTTACCACTTGGCTTAATTTGTAGGCAGCAGAGTTTTTTTACAAGGGCATTCAAAAACTTGTTTACAGATATGACAAGTGCCTTAATTTTGACAACAATTATATAGAAAAGTAGCTATAATTTTTATATAATAAATTGTTTTTCTATCACAATGTTTCATTGAATAGTTTGTACGTCCTGTAGTGAATTTTCTTTAAATTTTTTTTGTGAAAGTGGTGTCCTTTCAGAGTGGCTGTCATCTTTGGAAACAAAAAGAGATCCACAGATGCTAAATCAGAACAACAGGCTGGGGTAAAAGTTGCTATGCTTCAGCAAAATTTTAAAATAAGGAGTACAGTGCAGCCAGGGTGTATGTTATCATGGTGCAGCATCCATATTTTGTTTGACCATGCTTCAGACTCTTCTTTCTCACTAGATACTTAAATTCTATTTTACTTTCAAATAAAGTTGTTATAACATAGGACATTTTCGTAATGGACTATATAATTTTAATCAAAAAATATAATCAACAATACCTTCATATTTGATTAATTTTTTTTGGTATGCTTGATTTAAATGCTGATAATAATCATAATATTGTATGTAGCTCATACCCCTAAACCCACTTCTTCCCCTAAATCCTTCTTGTAACATTTTCAGAGTTTCTATAAATGTTTTGCTCAGTTTGAGATAAAACATCGTGCAACACGTTGCTCTTCCAGAATTTCAGTTTTCTTTTTATCAGAAAATTGCTGCAAGTACAAAAGATGACTTCACTTGAATGGTTGTAGACTGTAAATGAAACAGTGTAGTGATACGGTAAACAGTATTTTTTTTTAATTCTACTACAATGCACCACTAGTAAAATAATCAGTATACTATTTCAAAAGCATATTTTCTTTATTGACAAACTTCATGTATCAGTTAAAATAATGAGGTTATCTAAACAGGAGAATAACTAAGAAATTATTATGATATTGTTGTAATTTTTGATAATTTTTAATTAGTTTCCTTCTTTGTGAAATATAGTTTATATATGATGATTGTTTGTTCTTTGTAGGCTTGCTAGGGTGTATGTACAGACAGTAGCTGATGTCAAAAGGATTATACTGAGATTGGTTGAAAGTCCTGTTAGAGGCATGGGGATGGATTCACCACAACTTCTATCATTGGTCGAAGAATGTCCTAAAGGAGCTGAAACTTTGGTTACCAGAGTAATTCATATATTAACCGATAAAGGTTTGAATTTTTTAATTTTAACATTTTTTATTATATGTAGTAGAATGAAATGTTTACTATTTATGTAATGGAACTTTTCTAGTTTATTTTTTGCAAACGTCTACCACATTGGTCAACTGACATTTTGTTTTATGCAATGTTCTTAGTGACACTGAATTTTTTATGTTCTATGAACAGCAGTAAAAACATTAACCGATTTCAATAATATGTAGTCAGAATTTTTTAAGGAAAAAAGGAAATGTCTGAATAAATTGTGAATTGACCCAATTCAGAGTTGATTATTTATCATTTCTCATACTAGCAATCTGTGAGGAATTTTTGGCATATAACTTACCATCTAAAATCAAAAGGAAATGAAAATAAATGTAATTTTTTTTCTGTTTTCTCATTACATTTTTTAATTTGGTTTTTAAGTACCTCACAGATAGGTGTATTAATTTAGTTATTGTAAGACTGATTAAATTGTAATATTTTATTAAAAAAATCCATATTTTTTCATCATACAGTATGATATTTTTATTATATGTTAATACAAGAAATAATATTTTTATACAATCGTTTCTTAAAAAAAGGGTTCTTGTACAGTTTTGTTTAATTTCCAAAATAAGAAGTATGAAATTTTTAATAAAGTAAAAGATATATGTATATATGATTTACTTTGACATATTTAGTTAGACATAATTAAGCAGAAATTCTACTCTAAATTCTATAAATAAGTAATTGAAAAACAATTTTGTTTTGAGTTGTGAACTAAATTTTTACATTTGTTACTGCATTTTTTTTTTTTAATTTAACCTATAAAATTAAAATTTCTTTACAAATTAACTAAAGTGTAATAAAATATATTTGTTGTGTTTAAATCTAATGGAAAGGAAATATTAAAATGTAGCTTTTTTTTATAGTTCCTCCAAGTGCAGAACTTGTTGCTAGAGTACGTGAGCTGTATCATACTCGTGTTTCTGATGTACGTTTCTTGATACCAGTACTTAATGGTTTGACAAAGAAGGAGATTATTGCAGCACTCCCTAAACTGATGAAACTGAATCCAGTTGTTGTAAAAGAGGTTTGTTCTTCTTACACTTCTAAAAATTTTGCATGGTTTAAATCTTTTTAATATTTTAACATATTGTTCATGTAGTTGATCTGGCATGCTTTGAACTAAAATTATACATTTTGTGGTATAATTTGATATACCGTTGACTGGGTGATACATTTTTTTTCATTTGAAGATATAATGTGTAGGGTCGTCACTCTGAAAAGTGGTTAAACACA
Organism: Lycorma delicatula; assembly: GCF_047948215.1. Classification (NCBI taxonomy): domain Eukaryota; kingdom Metazoa; phylum Arthropoda; class Insecta; order Hemiptera; family Fulgoridae; genus Lycorma; species Lycorma delicatula. The sequence goes on along the minus strand of NC_134464.1, from coordinate 98,322,902 downwards.
GCCAGTCATTAATAAAATGAAATTGGGCTATATAAAATACTGAAAAGATCAATGATCTAGAGATATAGGATAATAATTAGTTACTTTTCTTTTTAAAATGTTTATTTCTGAGTAGTTGTTAATTTATTACATTTTACTTTCATGACATTTTTACTTAAAGATAGAATACTTTCTTCTTTATAAAAAAGAATATTTTCATTTTTTTTACTTACTACCTTATTTATTGTTAACCTAATTGGTGCCTATTTAATAGTATATTAAGTAATTTCATGCTAGTTGAATTCAAAGTTTTATTTAAAAAACTGAATGTCTTATTTTATACCTCTCTTGTTTAATCAGTGTACAAGGTCTGTTCAAAAAAAACCCGAATAATTTTAATTGCATCCCAGTGGAGATATTTAATGATGTGTAGTTGGCAGCATTGTGCTCTGCAACATGTTTAAGTGTTAGTAGAGATTATAAAAATCGCACATTTTTGAATGTGTGATTTTCAGAAGCAACAATACAATGTAAAAATTTGTGTGAAACTGGTGAAAACTTTCACAGAAACGTTGAACTTTTGAAACAAGCTTACAGAGGTGATGCTGTGGGTCGTACACAATGTTACAGATGGTTTTCACGATTTAAAAGTAGTCATTAGTCAATTGAAGATGATCCTCGACCAGGAAGGCCTTTGACTTCAACTGGTAACACCCACGTTCAGAAAATCAATGATGTGGAGTGTGTAAATCCCTGATCGACTGATCAGAGGTTAGCATGTCAGTTGGATCATGCCATGACATTTTGATTGAAAAATTGAATATTCATCAAGTTGCAGCAAAGTCTGTTCCTTGTTTGATGACCAAACGGCAGGAAGAACATTGAGTGGAGTTTATTAGCAACTTCTTGAACAAGCCAGTGATGATGGAACATTCATGAAAAGGATCATAACGGGATACAAAAACTGGGTTTATGGCTACAATGTCAAGTCAAATGTTCAGTCATCACAATGGATCGGCAAAGGATCTCCATGCCCCGAGAAAGTACTTCAGTCTTGATCCAGTGTCAAAGTGATGCTCTCTGTTTTTTGGATTTTGATGGAATTGTGCATTTTGAATTCTTATGTCAAGGTGAAACGGTGAACATCCTATCAAGGTGTTTTATAAAGATTATGTGAAAAATCCACAAAAAGAGACCAGAGTTGGGGTGAGACAACTCACGGTTCCTTCACCACGACAATGTGCTCACACTCAGGTTTGTCAATTCGTCAGTTTTGTGCTAAAAATCAGACGACTGTCCTCCCTCAGCCTCCCTATTCACTAGATCTGACTCCTAGCTAATTTTTCTTATTTCCAAAGTTAAAATCGGTGATGTAAGGATGCTGTTTCGAGACTGTTGATGACATTAAAGCAAATTCATCATGGATCTTGAAGGTCATTTCAAATGAATCTCTCCAGAACTGCTTTGTGAATGGAAATACCTCTGGGAAAAGTGTGAATAGAAGCACTTTGAAGGGGACAAGGACCAACAATCTGTAAAATTAATAATAAAGATTAAAAAAATAAAGTTTGGTTATTTTTTGAACTGACCTCGTATATTTAATAAAAATCTGAAAAGAATTCTCTTTATAAAATTATATGAATATTCTGTTATTCTAAAGTGGAATTTTATGATGTGTTGTTCTTGGATGCTGATCAATTTGAATTTAAAGATATCTAAAATGTTGAAAAAATTTGAAATTTTACTATCTTAAGTACATAAATATTAAAAAAAATTACAACTAAGTTCTACTGTGTTCAAAAACGTAGATCAACCATAATTCAACTTATTAATTTCAAATTAAATTTATATACGATTTATTCATTTGAAGTCATTGAGTGAATAGTAATAATGGTGAAACAAATTTATTATGAGGTGACAGTGGCCAGTTGTTTGGTGTTCATAACTACAAGCAGCAACACAGTTGTCAGCAGCATTCTAAGAGTTAATATTTCACCTTATATGAGGGATATCTCTAAAGTAAAGACCACTGGGAAATTTCTCTTCTTAAAGTCGGCAAACCTGTGTCATTCATAGCCACACTAGTAATGTACATACTATATTGTTGTCTGTAAGTTGTCACGTTGTAGTATCTGGAGTTACGTGTGAGTTATTACATTATAAAATGAATAGGAAAATCGATATTGCCGCCGACAGTGAAATATGTGGAGTCATGTTTTTTAAACCATCAAAGTATTAAGCCGGCTGAAATTCATAGGCAGTTGGCTGCTGTGTATGGTGATAATATAAAAAATGAAAGAAACGTCTGAAAATGGTGTGAAAGGTTTAGAAATAACAGAATTAATGTGCATGATGAAGAACATTCGGGGAGGCCATCGATACACCGAGGACTTGTTGAAACACATCTATGATGAAATCAGAAAAGATTGTCGCTCAACGATTTCCAACCTGGTCCTTCTTTCCCTGATGTTTGAAGAGCTGTTATCGGTCGTGTTGTTCATGACCATTTAGGCTTTAGAAAGGTTTGTGCGTGTCCGGTGCCGCATATCTTAACGGAATGTCGCAGAAAAATCAGAATGAGATCTGCTTTGAAATTTTTGATGTGGCACACAGAAAGAGTTGATGAGTTCCTTAATTCAATTGTTACCGGCGATGAAACATGGATTTCGTATTACACGCCAGACAGAAAGCAGCAGTCAAGTTAATGGCGTCATCATCAATCACCAACCAGACCAACAAAGGATATTTGAAGAATAAAAGTTTACGAATTAAATTTCCATAGTATCGATGAAGCAATGACGAACTTCGACAAGAAATAGACGGCGCGGACAAAAATATTTTGATTCTCAATATGAACATTTGAGCGCAAAAGCGCTGTAGTTGTAACTGATCTGCACAGCGGATCAGTTATAACATCTTTTGTAAAAATATGATTAATATATAAATTTTGACCGATATAAATATGAAATTTGCTGACCTCAGTAGCAAAGTACGTAGCGTCTCGGCATTTCGTGCGCGGTCCCGGGTTCAAATCTCGGTCAGGCACGGCTTCTTTTCATACACTACTAATATCCTCCGGGCTAACGTCTGTAGCTGTTGATGACTATTTCATAACAAAATAAAAAAAATACAGAATTTATTTTTTAATTTATAAAATTTATATATCGCAACCGTTTATTTTATAGCGCTTCGGTTTAAGTTCCTCGCTCTGTATGCGTATGTAAGAAGGTACTAATTCTGTTGGAACTTCTGGACCGCATCTGAATGATATTTTTATCGATTATTTCAATGAAATTTGAGAAATTTGTTATTAGTAAATTTATCGAAATCACTAAGTTTCAGAATGAACTATAAAGTTAAAAACAGAACGTGTTTTTTGTCGGTTACCTGATTTAATGACTTAATATATGAGAAATAAAATACGCGTATACGGTAATGAAAATAATATTTAGAAAAAAATATCTACTTTTATTTTACTTTTTTCACAATATCGGCTGTAAAATATAAAATGTTATTATACGTGATTTTCTTAAACAAGGATCAAGCCACAGCCATTTAGACGCAAACTGACGGCCACAGTCTTTTGGGATCAGTTTGACATACTGCCGATTGATTTCATGCCATATAGAACGAATATAAATGCAGAAGCCTACCGCAAAACTCTTAAGTTACCGCTTGCCATTGAAAATCAGTGACATGGGCGGCTGACCAATGGTGCCATTCTGCTGCACGATAATGCACGTCCACGTGTTGTGGGTCCAACACGTGGTTTACTGAGAACATCCACTATGTAGTCTGGACTTAGCTCCTTCTGATTTCCATTTGTTTGGGAAATTGAAAGAATTTTTTAGTGGTAAGCAATTCACAGGTGACAATGAACTTAAAAATGCTGTTAATCAGTGGCTAAGTGAACTGATGGCAGAAGAATACGATGAGGGTATATTGAAGCTGGTGTATCGCTACAATAAATGTCTTAATTCTTGTGGTGATTGCATAGAGAAGTAGTATAAGGTATAGTTTAAGAGAAATAAAAAATGTTTTTAAATTTTTCAGCATAAATTTTTTTACAATGAAATGATCTTTACTTTAGAGAGAACCTCTCGTATGTTAATTTTAGTGACGGTTAGTCAGGTGGTAATTTTAAGGTAGTACTTCATAATTTAAGTTAATTTTAAGGTATTACATTACTTCATTTATGGTTATTATTTTGGTGATTAGTAAGATGTGTTTGTAAATTGATTTTAGGTATTCAATAGGTTACTAGGAACACATACGGATTCTCACCATTCATCTCCTATAACACCAGCGGAACTGTTAATAGCTTTACATACCATCGATCCTTCAAAATGTGAACTTAAAACCGTCATGAAAGGTGCATTAATCTCTTATATTCTATTTAGAAAATTCTACTGAGTTATTGAATTCCAGAATAATGTTAGTTCATGTGATAAATAATAATAACAATAAAAAAACTAAATCAGTTATGTTGAAATGGCAATACCAACATTAAATAACAGAATTATAACTAAACTTCACTTTTGGCCATTACAGTATTTATACTATTTTTTTCTTGTTTTATTTAAAATTTTTCTTTGAATTTTGTTCACTTAATTTTATTACTTTGGTTTTTCAACTGTGATAAAATCTCTGTAAAAAAAGTATAAACTTTTAAGGGAAAAATTAATAACATTTACAATAAATAATACTTTTAAAATATCACTAAGTAATTCCCAGTATACAATGAATAAAAAGATTAAGATATAATAATCTGTGAATATGAAAACGATGAGAGAATAAATGTTTAAGACATAAAACATTAAGCGAAAATGTAAGAGAGGGATAAAATAAACAATTTATTGATTAATGGTGAACTTAACTAATATTTGGAATGTTAAGGGTACAATCAAAAGGGATCCCTATTTAAGGACCATTTATTCAAGCTCTAGCTTTTGAAATAGCATGAATGTAGGAAGAAATTGAATTCAAATGGCTAGCTTGATTGTTGATTGCTTAAAACACAACATTGTTTGAAATCAAGTTTGTAATGAGGGCAGAGGTACAGACATAGTGACAGTAATAAATTAATACAGCTACTGGTTGAAGTTGTAACACAGGAATTGTAAATTAATTCAGTATAGATAGTTTTATTGAAATTAATATATATATATATATATTATATATATATACATTTTCATTTAAACCTTATTAGTTATTTATTAAATGCAATAAAAAAATTATTTATTTTACAGAAAAAATTACAAAATATATATTATATAACTAGCTGACCCAGCAGTGCTTCGCTATTGTTAGATTTGAGTATATTTATAGATTAAACGAATACAAATGAAAGTTTGATAAAACATTAAAAAACTCAACATTACAAAATTTTTAACCTTTCCTTCTTTCTCTCTTCCATTCTTCACCTTTTCTCCTCTTTCCCTTTTTTGTAACTTCTTTTCATGTAACTAATATATATTCTGAAAATGAGCCAAATCAGACCATAAATACAATGTTTCAAAATACCTCAACCCTGGTGCCACCTAGCGGGTCCATATTTTGCAAAAATATTTCTTTTCACGTAAGTAATATATATATATTCTGAATATGAGCCAAATGAGACCATAAATATAATTTTCTGAACTATCTCGACCCCAGTGCCACCTAATAGCTCCAATTTTTGAAAAAAATATTTATTTTCATATAGCTAATTTATATTCTGAATATGAGCCAAACCGGTCTGTAAATACAGTTTTTATAAATATCTCGACCCCAGTGCTACCTAACAGATTCATTTTTTGTAAAAATATTTCTTTTCATGTAACTAATAGATATTCTGAATAGGAGCCAAATCAGACTATAAGTACAATTTTTTGAAATATCTCTACCCTTGTGCAACCTAGCAGGTCCAAACTAATTCAGAAACCTTCATGAGTGTGCCCCCAACAACTTACAAAAGTTTCATCACAATTGGCTGTATGGGGTAGGAACACATATAGGACAAACAAACAAACATTCATTTTTATGTATGTATAAGATTACTATTACTTTGTTAGCTTCGGGTTCGTTATCAGGTACCATAACATAAGCTTTTTAAAATAAAAAAACATCAAATTTAATAACACAAAAAATTTAAAATTTATATTTTTACAAAAATTTACAGAAATGTACTTACTATGTCAGGATTTGCGAAATAATATATTAGAACTATGCTGCATTTGTTGTTTTCACAAAAATTACAAAAAATTATAAAAACTCATTATATAAAATAAAATTTACTAATTGCGATGAATGATACATATTACATATAATAACAAAGAAAGTGATAATAAACATATCCCAAAACTTGTCTACTTAGGTTCATATGTAGAATTGCTATTGCATAACTACTTGTACATATCAAAGATTAATATATATATATCTTACTAATATATATAACATTAACGAATTGGCCAATCCAAGATCATTTATTTATAACTTTACACATAATCTTGCCATTTTAACGTTATAATTTTAATAATAAATATTTATGTTATCGTGTATATATATATATATTTTTTTAAATTGATGAGTAAAAAATCTTTTAATTTATCGAAGAATGTTCCTTATGGAGTGGCCTTTAATTTAAAGCTCTCATACCTGTGTTCCTTATTGTTCATGATTTATATCAGTTTTTTCTTTTTATATTCACTAACAAAACTTACTACGATTAGATCCTGCACAAAACTGATGCTTCTTGATGGTGTTACAGGTCTAACTCCACCACTCTTTCTTCGAATTGTGAAAGTCCGTGCGAGTATGTGTATTCACAGAAACGTTACGCTCTTTGTATAGAAAACGTTAGTACATTTTTCCAGCATGATATCATGTTTCTTAAAATTCTATTTTAAGAAAGAATTAAATATCAAATGACTCGTGCTGCTAATAATTTAACTTTTATGTTTCAACAAATATATCATATGTTGACATATTAAAAAATCTATATAACAGAATAGTTTAATATAAAATAAATTTCAAATAAATTCATAAATTTAAACAACCCAATTTAATTTAAATATGTCAGAATTTATAGCGGTTACAACTTTAATGAAATTAATCTTTTTAGTCATATTATTTTTCTGTACTGTTAAATTATATTTAAATTCTATTAAATAAACTTTTAGTATTTTTATTATGCGATGAGAGGATTGTTTCAATCATGACTGAGAATGCAGGATCCCATGAAAGTACAGGATTCAGCTGAAGTACTGTGCATCATGTGTTTACACTTTCTAAGGTTTGTTCAGTAGTGCCTTATAGTTAAACTGTTCTTTTTTTGCTCTAAATGGCAGAAAACTTAATTTTTTTAAAACGTACCACTCTTTCGTGGAGGTTTGCATTTAATACTGTAATCAAACTAATTTCATTATAATACAATTAAATAAATTATTTTTTTTCACAATTTTAAAATGTTTGAGTTACAACCACTGGTTCATCTCCCAAGGAGGGGTTGAAATTCTATTTCTCGTCAAAAGGTAAAGTAGTTGATTGATACCTTATCCTGAAAGTATATTACAGTATATTATCTGGAACGGTTTTAAAATTGTTTAGGGGTTTCCATACTTTTGACTCCCTCTGTATATTAATGTACAATAAATGTTTGAAAATTCTACAATTGATATAGATGAACTTCTCAACTCTACTTACATTTTCTGTCGCTAACATAATGATATTTTCACGTTTCTTGATGAGGGCAGCAGCATTGAGAATGTGCGTGATCAGTTCATCAAATGTATTTACTTTTTATCTGTATACTTTGCATTTCATCCATCCCCATACCTAAGGGTATAAGATTTATCAGCCTCATATATCGTAAAATATTTTTTAGAATTTTTAATAATTGTTGAAAATGATACACTTACCAGCACTCATGTTTTATCTGAACATCAACTGGTACATAGTGATGAAAGGGAAAATATTCTTCAGATGGTACAGCTTAGTCCTGCAATGAGCATTCAAAGAATTTGAAAAAGAGCATGTAATTTATCAGCTCTTTACATCTAATCCATTTACCAGTAAATTTTTCAACAAAGAATTGTCTTATGTCATTTCTAAAATGTGCTGGTGCTCTATTAAGTTAATGTTACATTTCAATTCATTTTGCCAATGAAAAATTTTTAAGCACCCCAAAAAATTCATTTTTAAAAATTCAAAATAATTTCTCCCTGTTATACATTGTTATAGTATAAAAGGACTTATTAATTGGTTGTCAATCTTGCCACACCAAACATTCACCGAAAATCATTGCAAAAATTTGATTCAACTACATGTAGGTCTTCAGATTACCAATGCGGATTCCTTGTGTTCTTTATACCGTTATGGGTAAAAATAGTTTTGTTTGAAAATAGTATGAATTGAATCAAGTGGTAATTATTGCTAACCTATTGACAAAACTGTAATCATCTGGCATGATCACATGGTTCAGTCCATGAGCATGTAATGTCCTTCATAGTCTAATTTATGGAATGTTGAGTCGTGTAGAAATTCTTTGAATGCTCATTGCAGGACTAAGCTGTACCACCTGAAGAATATTTTCCCTTTCATCACTATGTACCAGTTGATGTTCAGATGAAACATGAGTGCTGGTAAGCGTATCATTTTCACAAAGATTATTAAAAATTTTTAAATATATTTTATGATTTGGAACTACTTGTCCAGGTCACCTATGTCGGTATTCTACCACCGCAGCTGGAGCACTTCCATCGGAAAAGCAGTACCCAAAAATCACATCAGCATATTCTGCATGAGTGAAGAGACGCGGCATTTTTCAAAATGGAATTTCACTTTATTAAATTCAGATTCAATTGAAAAAATGTAGTTACAGTTTTAAGTCCAACAAAGACAAATACTTAACATAAGTTGAGTCTTAAAAATAATTAAATGCAATCAAAGTTATGTCAAAAACAATTAAACTGTCTAATGTTTATTATTAACATGTAACCATAATTTTATGACACAATGAGCAGTACAGCATTCAAATTAAATTCAAGTTATAGTTAGTGTTGCAATGTAATTTATCAAAGTTCTAAATTTATTTTTCCAAAAACAGTTGTTTTTAATTTTTATAAATTCATATCATTTTTCTTAAGTTTTGTTTTGAATAATAAAAGTTGATTTTTTTTTTTTGTTGACTTTTTTATAGATTTTATTACATAAATTTTCTAAAATTAAGTTTTGGTAATATTTTATGTTTTTTTAGTAATTTAACAAAGTTATTGTACTTCAAATCTATAAAAAAACATGTTTTTCGTCACCAAATTTTTCTGGTTCTAGTTGGATAACATGGAAACTACAGGAAATAGAATTCTGGAATCTGTTTTATATGATTTTTCAGATCAAAAACTTAAGAAACCATCCAGTTTATCGTTTACATAACGCCTCAAAAATTTCAGTATGACCTCATTTCACCAGGGGAACTAAAATCTGGGCGAAATTTTTCACTAGACGTAACTCAATAACAATGTGTTTTTAGACATGCTTGTATGAACTTTTTTCTTTATTTCAAGCTTTAGAATCAGTTCTCAAATTATTTCTCTTTCCTCCTGAATCACTCTGTACTTGCCTAAAACAGATCTTTTGATTTGAAAAGAATCAACCTGTTATACTTGTTCGAAATCTTCCTTTTATAGCCATTTTTTGCTAAAGATTTTTGCTTCATTTTTAACAAAAGTGCTTTTAGTTAGCCAAGAAAACTGTTGATTGTGTAACCAAAAAGTATATTTTTAATAACTAATATAGTATGTGCTTTTCTCATTCCTGAAGATGTTTATAACAAGTATTGTGTAAGGAGGAAAGATTGGTAGTAGCATGTCTGAAAAAGAAAAGTTTTATTGTTCTTGAAAAATCCCCAATACAAAAAAATGAAATTGTAACAGAAGTTGTTTTGAATAAAGTTATTGCTGTCAGTTATACTTATTTTAAGTGCAAGTCTTGGTTAAAAATTTTCAAGTAACTAATTTTCTTTTATTATTAATCTTATAGAAGTGTAACATTTAATGTATTTATTCCAGAATTACATAAACCTACTAATAGAAAAATACATACCTTTCAGATTTAGAATATCTATGCGCAGATTCAAATCTGAATTTTAACATTGTTAATACTTTCGTATAAAAAAACAGTTAAAACAATTAAACAAAATTATTTATTATAAAGATACATAATAAAAAAGAAATACAAATTTTCATATTTTACAAAAAATGATTTGTATTTAACATGAAAGGTTTAAGTTAGAGAATTCTTAACAGGTAGGTGACGTAGTTCATAATGATTAACACACACTTATATGAAACATGATGTTCTTGAAAAAACAGTATGCAATATTGTTGTTTCATAGTTTCTATTTTTTGAAAACTTTTACTATACATTAGCTTTTCAGTGTTATTCAAGATTGGTTGTTACCTGCATTGCATGAAGTTTGAGGTGAATTAATTAATTAATAATGTCAACCACTTCAACATGTTAATTGATAGGAAAGTAAACATAAACCATAATCTGAAAAGGTCATGTTGATCTTAATCTTCTGGCATTGATTTAATTTTTTTTTTGTGTGTATATTTGTAATATTTTTTTAAATATATTTAATTATATTTTATAATTATTTTATTATTCTAATAATACGTTCCCTTCTAGATAGCGCTATAGCAGAGCTAACTTTAGAAGGAAAAGTATTGTGACTGGTCAAATTTGGGCATATGCGGTTCTCACCGGATCTTGATGTTTTGGCACCTAAGGAACCAGATGGAAGGAAATTTTCTGAATGTTAATGTTTGTACATATGTGTGTTTGGTGTTGGCCTCTAAATCACCTTATATCTCCATAATAACTAGACTGGTTTTGACCAAACTTGGTCAGATTACTTCTATATATGGGGACATTGATGACATTAAATTTTAATTTAATTTAAACGGTCAAAGGGGTTAGGCTGTAGAACAAAGTCACCCTCAGTATCTTGAGATTTTGCCTAATTAAGGCCATATTTTTCTTAGGCACATTTGTTAATAATTAAAAAAATAACATTTGCAAAATTGCACCCCCACCCAAAAAAATGCTATTGTAGTCATCTGCTATGTTGTGACATCAGTCATAGATGAGTGATAGAATTAATAAATAAATAATATTTAAGGTGTAAAAAAGTAACTCGGTCTTGGTGGGTCTCAAACTCGATTGCCCAGCTGACTCAATACCTGGTGTGTTAAGCCTCATGGCTACACCAGTCTGCCGACAGTACAAGTGAAATTTATTTTTTGTCAGTTATGAAATTACATTAGTTTAGTTAGTGCCAGCTGTGTGCCACAGTTTTGTGTGTGTGTGTGTGTGTGTGTGTGTGTGTGTGTGTGTGTGTGTGTGTGTGTGTGTGTGGAGGTGGGAGCAGGAAATTCATATTTGTACATGTAACATTGACTTGCATAATTATTTTTCTTAAACTATTATGGTTATTTTTGGTTATAATTTATGCATATTAAATGTTACAGCTACGTCATTATGTTTCAATGAAAAACAGGCATACACACAAGAAGTATTAGCTGTAGTAATGCAGAACTTAATGGAGATTACACCACTACCTACTTTATTGATGAGGACTGTTATACAGTCATTATCATTGTACCCTCGTCTCATCGGTTTCGTCATTAATATATTACAGAGGCTTATTTTAAAACAGGTTTGTATATATATTCTTAATAATGTAATCCATTGTTATATTCCTTAGCCCACTATTTTTGTTTTTTAAAAGCGATTTTCTTAGATTCAAGTTTTTATTAAATTGCATGAAAGGCTGATCTACCTGTCAGATAAATTCCATCCTCTTTATCTTCCTGTTATATATATATTCAAAATTTGTTTATTACAATTGCTTCAAATATAAAACTAATAGGCACTTTATTAGTTAGCTGGCCATCTTTCATATACAAGAGAGCGTGGATGTGTGTAGTTGTCAGGTCTTCTTGAACCTCATTGTTTTTCCAGTAATATGCATAAAGTAAATCTTGAATGTATTATAATCAGTATATTTCCATAATTAAAATTATAAGTTTATGAATAATAGTATTAAATATGCTAATTTTAAATATAAATATATAATTTTTATTGCTTTTCCTTTATATGTATGTATTTAAATTCTGTTAAATAAACCAACTAGTATAAAATATTGAGATAAGACATATCTTAACGTAATTAAACTAGCCTTGGCCTTTTGTAATTTTTCATGAAGATATTTTCAAGGGATCCTGTATCCTCAGTCATGATTAAAATAATTTCATCTTTCAATAATGAAAATACTAAAATAATGATAATTGCATGTTAATTTACATGAGTACTGCTATGTGTTGCAGTTTTTATAAGAATGTCTTCCTCAAACACTCTCTGATGGTTTATCAAATTGAAATTTTGTTTATATTTATATATGAAATATTTTTTTAATAAAATGATTAATTTCAGTAAAGTATATTCTTACGTAAGTAAATTAAACAGTTGGAAGGGGAAGTGATGTAATCATTGTTCACCTTAATTTGTATTGAACTATATTTAGTTTTCTTTAAGCTTTTCTAATTAATTTATATAATAGTGTTCATAAAACAGATTTTTTTTTTTAAAAAAAAACTTCATTTTTATAATAAAAAGTCTACTTTGAGTTATTTTTTCTAATTTTATGCAGTAAAATAAAAAATGTTTCTTTTTAACATGAAACACATTATTTTAATTTATTATTTCACTGTGAGATGAGCTGTAATAATTTTGTTACTTAATATTATTTAAGAATTGTAGTATAATTTATCATTATTTAAATGAAAGCTGAAAATTCTTTGTAGCTTGCATTTAAGTTAGGTTATGTTCCCAACCTACATTGCAGTTACTTTGTATGTTTATTATAAAATGTTTTTTAAAGATTTTCAAATAATGATAAAAAAATGTAGTTAGTAATATAAATCCCTGAAAAACACTTTACAGTGAGAAAATATCCCTCAAAAAACAGTTGTTTGCTCCGAATCTGAAAAAAATAAATATACGAAGAAACAGAATTCTATTTGCTACTCTCAAACTTCTCTAAAACACAGTTCTTTGCTTCAAACACAGAAAAAGAATATTTAATAAATTAAGTTTTGAAAAAGATTAGAAAAATTCACTTTCTGTGATGCACTTCCACTTACAAAATAATTAATAGCAAAATAATGTTACTCTAAATAGAAATGCTCTTAATGGTTGAGTAGTTTGCTTGTTTTTTCCATCTTTCTTTATGAATGCTTAAATCGTCTACCCGAATCCAATTCATATTAAATCAAATGCATATTCTATTATATTTATGTATATAATCTATTAAACAAATTTTTGTCATAATAACCTTTTGATACTCATCCTAATATTTTTGAACCCCAATTTGCTCCACGTGAGATAATATAGACAAAATATACGCCTGCTTGCTGTCAGAGAATAATAAAAATGGAGGTTTCATTTTGCGTGATGAGAAAAAAGTAAAAATATGTGTGTGTGTCAATTAATGAATATTATTTAATAGTGAAAATAGCTTTCATGTAAAAAAAGTGTATAACAAAGCGATATTATCATGATAGTGTTGGTTATTTCAGTGAACGTAAACTTGAGACCTTTCATAAGAAGTTCAACCATTTTTGTAAATAACCCCCTTTCTTATTTTTTTCTCTTTTGTGCTAGTTTTTTGGGTGGGCAGAGAGATTCACTTGAAAATTCAAGCATAAGATTGAGTCTTGTTGCATAAGATTATTCTTGAAAGAAAGATAAAGAAAATTAATTCTCTATAATTAATACTAGTGATGATTACTCCAGAATGATCGATATGGTCGTTTATTAATTTAATTTCTCTACTTTAATAAATTATTTTAATGGTTATCAATACTTTTTTTAATGCTACTTCCTACTTTTCTTTTTTTAAGGTTTGGCGTCAAAAAAAGGTATGGGAAGGGTTTATTAAATGTTGTCAGCGAACAAAGCCTCAGAGTTTCCAGGTATTGCTGCAGCTTCCAGCAGCTCAGTTACAAGATGTCTTTGAGTACTCACCAGATATGAAACAACCATTACTAGAGCATGTTATGAACTTTACTGACAACCAGGTACACTAAGCTTATTGCAATATTTGTTGAAACTGTTGTATAATTCTTGGCTTTTTTTATTATTGCTTATTTACTATAAATTATTTTAATAAAAAATAATAATTTTAAAGTAATAGGAAATGTATGTAAGTTAATTTCTTAAGGTAGATTGTAAATAATTACTCCTACATACATAAACACAATGATTTTAAGATATTAACTGAGATCTCAAAAATATTTTACAAAATTCATGCCTGTGCATTCCTAAACGGATAGACATAACAGTCAAAAATGTTGCAGATTAAATAGAATTTTTAAATGTAATATTATCGGTCTAGCTATGAAATTTTTTTTTCTTTATTAAAGTAGTTATGAAATTTTTGTTAACATTATATACATTTCATCAGTCTTAAGTACATTTTTAATGTAAAATCTCTTGACAAATAAACTGTTGAAGTATTTTTGTATTGTCATTTCAGTACTATTCAGTTGTTTCTAATTTAATAATTTAATATTTGTTGTAATTTTCAGAAACAACATGTCAGTTATTTGTGTTAATAAATTATTCTTTTTTTGAATATAAAAATGGTATTACTATATTTGTTGTAATATTGTTTTATTACAAATATAATCGGTACTTCTATAGTTAATATAAAGTGAATATTTTTTTTATGTTAACTTATTTTGTTTATATTATACAAGTTAACTTATTAATAAATTCAACCAATAAAAACTTAAGTATGACTTATTAATGTATAGTTTAGTTTTTCCTAAATTTTGCTAGTCAGCAGTATATAACAAGATGTAATGTAATTGTAGACATTAGTAAAGTGACTGTACCATTCTTTTCAAAACTTATCTCTCTTTAGAACAATTTAAACTGAAACAGTACCGTTCCCTCATCTGTGTACAGTTATACCATAACACATAATTTTATAAATTGACTGTTTAGGTTTATTAAACTTTATTTTGTTCAAATGTGCAGGTGATGATCATAAATTATTCACCATATTTAGGTTAAAAAAAAAATGTACTTGCATCTGTTAACAGACAAACAGTTTTGTTTACAATACTTAATATCTTTTTTCTTTTTGAGATGACGGGCATCAGCTGCTTTGGTCATTTTGTCCTATGAGAATGGAAATTTGTAGCATATGAAAAATGTCATGCCTGACCAGGATTTGAATCCAGCACCTCTCAAACAAGTTCCACATTAGCACCTTTTGTGGCGTGTAAAATTTCTTGGCAATATTCAATTTTACACTACAAATTTCGAAGAATATCTGATGTTATTCCATTAATTACACCTTCGATTCTTCAGTTTAGTTCATTGGTGTTAACATCCTTTGTTGCTACATGCCCTGTCTTTGACAAACCTACAGCGAAAGAAATTGAGTGGTGTAACATCAGGGGATCAAGGTAGCTAGGGAATTGGTCCATCACAGCCGATGCCACGTAGAAGGAAATTGTTCATGAGGGTAATCCTTAACTTGTAAACCCCAGTGGTGGTGCACCATCTAGTTGGAAGTAAAAATTGGGTTGCCAGTGTTCAATTTATGGTACTGCATACTCCTGTAAATTGTCTAGATAACTAGCACTAGTAACCGTAGGCTTGGCAAAGAAGAATGGTCCAATCACTTCATAAGCAGTCAACGCACTCCAACATTAATTTTCGAGCTATCACGTTGTGTTTATGAAACAGCATGAGAGTTCTTGCTACCTCATAATCTAACAGTTATGATGGTTAACGTGACCAGAAAAAGGAAGGTAGCTTCATAGAAAATATTAGTTTTTCTAAAAATGCATTATTTTCATTTACTTTATCAAGAATGTCCTTGGAAAAATTGCAATGGCCTGTTTATCATTATCTTCAGTCTGATGCACCAACTGAATTTTTTGTGCGTGAAGTTTTAGATGCTTATGTAGAACCTTCATAATTGTAGATTGCGATTTTCCCAGTTCTAAACTCCCAAGACAAGTCGACTTACCTGGGCTTCCTTAGAGACAGGAGGTACGACTTATTTCATCTACTACACTTCCTATGTCCTTAAACTGCTGAACCAACGTTTAATATTGTCTTTATTAGGAGGACCACAGCCGTACTTGGAACGAAAACATTTACAAACAGTAATAATAGATCTACTTTTATGGAAACCATAATATGCACATTGGTTTCTCCTGTATAGTAGTCATTCTGTCATTACATTATGCTGGCATGTTCATCCAAGGCCATCAGTACCTACAATAATATTTGAAATAATCAATGCACACTACATTTCTTTGTTCATTTTTATTAATTCCTAAAATGCAAAATAAAATTTATGTTTATCCTGTATTTTATTTTAATAGCTTAAGATAAAGTAGCAAATTGTAACTATGTGCACATTTGATTTTAATACTATAATTAAAATCCAGGATATACCTGTCATATCTGCTGATTAATGTGTTTGCTAGAAAACTATTTTAATTTATAAGTTTGCTCAAGTTTGTAAACAAATTTTTTTGCCTGCCGTATGTTGGAAAATTGTTTTTTGAAAGATAATATTCGTTCCCAACTCTGTTGAATTGCAATAATTAACTTACACTGTTTTTCATTGGTTTGGCCCTGGAAATATCAATGAAAAATAATAGTGCTTGATTGGTTTAACACAGTTAGTTGAAAGAGATTGATATTGTATTTCAGTTTCAGTAGAATCATAAATAAAGTTATGAATTGATTGAATTCATTTAGTACTGGTAATTTCAGTTTGTCAAAATGAACATCATTTACAAGCATTGATATTAAATCAGTTTTTAATTTTCTTTACTAGGCATGGTCACTCATGTTCGGTAGAAATATAACTCGGTGGACAAAATATTAAATAAAGTTTTTTTATACCGTGCCCATTACTTTAATTATTTTTAGTTTATTAAATAAACATATTTGTTTTACTAAAATAATGTATATTGACTGAATAGTTATTAAAAATTTTATTAAATAAGATTTGTAGATAATTTATTTTGTTTTTATTGATACTGATCTCCTTTGTGGAATCTTAGCATCTTGGCCTTTTCCAAAGATCCTAAGTTCAAATTTCAGTCAGACATGATATTTTCATATGCCACAAAATTCCTATTTCATATACCCATGCAAAAGCTTTGAGCTTACATGGTGAATTAATTTTTAAAAAAATTAGTTGACTAATCTGTTTAGATGTTTAGCTACTCGTATCTATTTAAATATGTAGTTATTATAAAATGTGCGTGAGTCATTATGATTCATATTTATTTATTTTGAGTAAGTCTGCTCTGATACTGAAGTTTCGATGGTTATATAACATTTCAATTAACTTGTCATCATTCAGGCATGGTAGTTTGGTTAAACAGTGTACTCTGTCAAATATTGAAGCAGAACTGAGTTGATGTGCTTGATAAAGAGGAAATATTCATCTGGAGTGATAAATTTACTATTACAGGTAAACAGCATGTGTGTTACCATGATTTTTTGTTAATATTCATCTGTAAATATCTTTGTGCTTTGGTTATTCCCATATTATCTAAATCCATCATATCGGTATTTAAGTATTCTTTTTCAGTAACTATATGGTGTATTATAATCGCAGAAAATATGTATAAAATACTGTGAGAAAACATAATCTAAAATGTTATATGGGCAGAATGCCCATTTATATGTAAAATTTGGTTATAATGAAAATTGTTGTAGAGGTTCTTCATCAGTTCTTACTATAACAGACCATCACTGCATTGTAATATGATTTAAGTTTGTAATTCATTTATTTGTATTCTTTATTTAATAGAGAGCACATATACCGCAGGCAGTGATGGACATTCTAATGGGTCCTGATCAACCAATATATCCACAGTATACAGTCAAATCTGAACCAGTAAGTGTATTTTTATGTTTTTGTTGCCATTTATTCCATTAATTTGATGTGCCTTCCTGTTCCTTTTCATATTTTTTACAATTTATGTTTTCATTTTACCACCTTGTATTTATATATCCTCTTTTCCATTATAATTTTAATTATTATTATATTCTTATACATCTTGTTTATCCAGGACAGATTCTTGTAAATGTTTCTATATAACATAAATGTATTTATTATATTTATAAGAATATACCGTATTTACTCATGTACGATGTGCACCCGAAAAATAATGGTGTAGTTTTTGGAGAAAAAGTTGACATGAAAAATTTTCAATTGATTTCTATTTATTTTTTGTTCAATAAAAATTAAATACTAAGTTATGTTTTTTAAAATTAAATATTACACTATACTTAAAATAAATTAAATACTACAAAAATTTCGGTACATTGATAAACACTAAAAAATACTGAAAAACACGTAGATTAGCAGGCAGATCTGAAAAAAAGAACAAAGAACACACACTTTACCTATTCTAAAAGTAGCATGTTATTTATCCATCCTTTTTTCTTGGTGTCTAATAATGACACCAGCAGGTAAATTTTACCCTTTAGAAGGGTTTTTCTTTTAAATACAATAAAAGATAGAAGTTTTTTCCCTGTGCAAAAACTTCAACAAAGCAAGAACTGTCAACATGACTGTACTTCGCTGTTTTTCATAATCACAAGTACGCAAGCAAACAGTTTTATCACTGACAGCATCAGTCGTTGAATCTGCTGGCATGTCAATGTAAACTGATGTTTGATTCGTATTTCCTATCTGCCCCATTAAAAGATTATTTTCTTGTTGTAACTGAATTCCAAGGCCAATTACACTGATCAACAATGATTTTATTAAATGTGAGTGAATAACTGATTCTTATAGTATTTTTCATCCTGATTTTAAATATGAAATGAGAATTATTCTATCAGGCTTAGTTATTTTGTAATGACCATTCTTATTTTCAGGTAGTCATCATGCATGAATTCCATATGCATAGCAAACCGATTCTGGTACATCATCTTTTGACTCAACGAATTGTCGAACAGAATCAACATTATCCGTAACTTCCAATAGAGTTGGGGGACAGTACACAGAGTAGTTCATCATTGTCGTTACCTGAATCTGTCTATGGTGTCATTCTCATTTGCCTTTGTGTTAATCGTATTGATTACAATATCTTCATCAGTAGGGTATTTGGCTACTAAAAACTCTTCATTTATAGAAACATAATCCCGAGAAGTTACGTCACTGGGTACTTCTAAAAGATCAGTAACTGACTCCAATTCATCATCATCATCATAATCACAATTATTGTTACTAAAACAAAGGTTTTCACTGCTAGTTTGTTCACATTTCAACAAAATAACAGATTGTTGAGGGTTTTTAAATCCAGCTTTTTTAAAACAGTTAATTGTTAGCTCAGTCACATCATTCCAAGATTTTTTAACTTCCTACAGACAATGAAGAAGATTAATTTCTGGTAACGTTTTCATTATAATTCTTTTCCTGTACATTTGCTTAAAATTTTGTGTAATGTCCTGATCCATTGGTTGGAGTTTAGAGGTAAAATTTGGTGGAAAGAAAATGCATTTTATTAATAACAATTCCTGAGAAAAATATTTTGGATATGCTGGGCAGTTGTCAAGAAATAAAACAATCGTTCTATTTTTCAAATGTTTGTTTAAACATTTCTCAAAGATTTCTCTAGTTACCCACACTTTTCTGTTGGCTTCATACTGAATAGGCTAAGATTTAACATTAGCGAAAAAACATGGAATGGATTTTTTGATTTAACAATTAATAGAAGTTTCAACTTTTCTGTCCTCGACCTGTTCGCACCTAAAAGAACTGTGACCTTCGCCGCCATGGCATTTAGCACCTTCAAAAGTTAAAGTTTTATCAGGTAAACATTTGTAAAACACTCCAGTTTAAAAATGTTCAATTCGTTGTATGTACTCATAATTTTTTTTGCATACTGTATATCCTCATATTATAAACTTCTTCATTTACACCGGCACTTTCACCACAAACATTTTTAAAGATTATTCCGCACCTATGTAAACGTATTAAGCCAACCTACATTAGCTTTGAAATCCATATGATTGAACTGTCTTGCAAAGTACTTGGCTTTTTCACGTAAATTTGGTCCACTGTTAGGTAAATTTTGATCACGACTGTTTCTAAACGTCTCTGAACCAGAACACCCTTGTTTACAGTACCAAACAAACCCAAACATACGAAAACTGTGCATACCAGCTGAGATGGTTATAAAGACACGTTGATCGACACTTCTTATGACAAACTAGTTCTGATGAATACTAACGCCTGTTGTACAGGATTTTGCTTCCCTCTTTACTATATGATGATTCTTCTTTTTTTGTTATCACATAGTAATGGAAGTGAATCATGCTTGTTTCATATTTCCAAACTGAAAATAGGATCTGTATTATCGGCCTAATGTTACACTTGGGTTTTTTTATATTTTGTAATAAACTAATCAGATTTTTTAATTTTACTTACAGGAGTTTTGTTCAAGTTAAAGGAGTTATATTTCTGTATAATGTAATACAATATGGCCAGGAATTAGAATAAATTTTGAGTTGTAGAAATTTTTGAGTTATAGATATTGTTATAGGAATTTGACTGTATAAGCGATGCTAAAACAAAGGAAAGTATATTTGGTGGACCACAAATAAGAAAACTAATGAGTGATCTGGCATTTGAAGAATGTTTAAATGAGCTGGAGGTTGCTGCTTGGAAATCATTTCAGAATGTGGTATAAATTTCCTTGGAAACCATAAGGCCAGTAACTACAGAGAATTTGTGAGTGAACTCCTTCAAAATTACAAAGAATTTGAGTGTAACATGTCACTCAAAATCCATTTCTTACATTCACATTTAGATTTTTCTTAAACAATCTCAGTGCTGTTAATGATGAACATGGGGAATGCTTTCACCAGAAGATATCTACAATGAAAACATACCAGGGAAAATGGAACCCAAAAATGTTAGCCGACTACTGTTGGAATCTAAAGAAGGATCTATCTACAGCAAATTATGTAAAAAAAAATGTAAAAGAAATAGATTTTAGGCGAGTACAAAGTGCATGCAATGTATTGTCATATTATGTTCATCATACATTGTTTTTTTCAAAAGAAATTTCAATTACAAAAGTAACTGAACCTGACGGAAAAATCTATTAATATGAAATCAACATAAAAAATAAAATGCTATAAGAATCAGCCATTCACTCTCAGCAAACAAAAAATTACATTTTGTTGACCAGTGTTATTTTTCCTCAAAGGCATCCAGTAAACGTTGACAAATAGATGTATTTACATTATTCTTATTGATAGTTCATACATATTCAAAAAACAACATAACCATCTTTGAATTTCTTTATAATTAGTATTTGAAATTCCCTCGTGTTTTGTGCTTCTTTTAATTGTACCATCTCTATTGAAATAACAAATCCTTGATTGCATATGTATTGAATGTAAGAAAACAATTGCTCTTCTAGTTGAAGAAACTTCTGAATTCTGCTACGAAATGCTCCTCTACTTTTACTACTATTTATAAGCTCCTATTTTTTTCTTTCTCTGATTTCTTATACATGATTCTGGAATATATTTACAGACAGCTGCACGATTATAGATTTCATCAGCTAAGTGAATAGTTTTTAAGCTTTCACCAACCTTAAATGAACGCAAACATTTTACAGAACTCATTTTTATTAGCTTGTTTTATGTACAAACTGGAAAATCTTGGTCTTTAGCTGAGACGACCTGTGTTCTATCAAATTACAGGATGATGAATAATAAAAAATGTTATATTACAGGAAATGTGGAGATAGATAAAAATGTTTATGACAAAAGTTTTATTTATAAACAGACAATTACAATGTAGTTTAAATAACGGAAGTGATTCAACATTAAGTTTCTGATGTGACATCAGAAGTAAACACATGCTATGATTTGTTTTCATTACTATTGTGTGTTAGTGTATTATACCACAATATGTAGTACAATGGTAATTACAGATATTGGGCTCTCTTTTGGAAATCTCACATATCACATGTATTCATAAATTCATGTTGGTTTTTAAGAAAAAAGGTGTGTGCTGTACGCAAGTAAATACGGTAATTTATATTCTTAAATATTCTTGCTAATTTACGACTGTAGGATGTAACCTGTACGTATCAACATTATTAAGAAAAAAAAAAAATATGAAAGATTTGAATGCAATTTTATTTAACAGTATGCTGCCAAGGGTATTGAGCTAGGTATCAGTGAGGTCAAAATTATTAAGTCGATATGTCAATAAAAGAAACATAAAAACCATTAATAATTTTCTTTTGTCAAGAAACTGTAAAATATCACTAGCGTGGCCTGGGATTGTGAATTGCACTAATAACTCATTTCAGTCACTTCACAACAGGTGTTATTATTGTTTCTCTATTTATTGTAATATTTATATAATTGGCCATAACTCTTATGTGTAGTTAGATAGTTCCAGGCTGCTCAAATTTAAAGTTAAAGTAAAATATACGCAAGTTTGTATATTTGTAGTTATATCATAACTTAAACATGTAATGATCTGATGTATCGTAAACAGTATGTACAATTAAGTAACAACAGTAAATAGTTTTATGTATAATATAGAATGTTTCCTTTTAAAAATTTTACCTGAACGTCTTAAGTATCATGGTTTTAAGTTAAATAATTATGCAGCATTAATACTAAAATAGATTAATGTATAAAAATATTATTAAAATTATTTTTTTTTTTTTTGTCTTCAGTCATTTGACTGGTTTGATGCAGCTCTCCAAGATTCCCTATCTAGTGCTAGTCGTTCCATTTCAGTATACCCTCTACATCCTACATCCCTAACAATTAGTTTTACATATTCCAAACGTGGCTTGCCTAGATAGTTTTTTCCTTCTACCTGTCCTTCCAATATTAAAGCGACTATTCCAGGATGCATTAGTATGTGGCCTATAAGTCTGTCTCTTCTTTTAACTATATTTTTCCAAATGCTTCTTTCTTCATCTATTTGCCGCAATACCTTTTCATTTGTCACTTTATCCACCCATCTGATTTTTAACATTCTCCTATAGCACATTTCAAAAGCTTCTAATCTTTTCTTCTCAGATACTCCGATTGTCCAAGTTTCACTTTCATATAAAGCTACACTCCAAACATATACTTTCAAAAATCTTTTCCTGAAATTTAAATTAATTTTTGATGTAAACAAATTATATTTCTTACTGAAGGCTCGTTTCGCTTGTGCTATTCGGCATTTTATATCGGTCCTGCTTCGTCCATCTTTAGTAATTCTACTTCCCAAATAACAAAATTCTTCTACCTCCATAGTCTTTTCTCCTCCTATTTTCACATTCAGTGGTCCATCTTTGTTATTTCTACTACATTTCATTACTTTTGTTTTGTTCTTGTTTATTTTCATGCAATAGTTCTTGCGTAGGACTTCATCTATGCCGTTCATTGTTTCTTCTAAATCCTTTTTACTCTCGGCTAGAATTACTATATCATCAGCAAATCATAGCATCTTTATCTTTTCACCTTCTACTGTTACTCCGAATCTAAATTGTTCTTTAACATCATTAACTGCTAGTTCCATGTAAATATTAAAAAGTAACGGAGATAGGGAACATCCTTGTCGGACTCCCTTTCTTATTACGGCTTCTTTCTTATGTTCTTCAATTATTACTGTTGCTGTTTGGTTCCTGTACACGTTAGCAATTGTTCTTCTATCTCTGTATTTGAACCCTAATTTTTTTAAAATGCTGAACATTTTATTCCAGTCGACGTTATAGAATGCCTTTTCTAGGTCTATAAATGCCAAGTATGTTGGTTTGTTTTTCTTTAATCTTCCTTCTACTATTAACCTGAGGCCTAAAATTGCTTCCCTTGTCCCTATACTTTTCCTGAAACCAAATTGGTCTTCTCCTAACACTTCTTCCACTCTCCTCTCAATTCTTCTGTATAGAATTCTAGTTAAGATTTTTGATGCATGACTAGTTAAACTAATTGTTCTGTATTCTTCATATTTATCTGATTTCTTTGGTATCATGACTATAACACTTTTTTTGAAGTCTGACGGAAATTCCCCTTTTTCATAAATATTACACACAAGTTTGTATAATCGATCAATCGCTTCCTCACCTGCACTGCGCAGTAATTCTACAGGAGCCTTTCTGCCATTTAAATCTTTTAATGCTCTCTTAAATTCAGATCTCAGTATTGTTTCTCCCATTTCATCCTCCTCAATTTCCACTTCTTCCTCTATAACACCATTTTCTAATTAATTTCCTCCGTATAACTCTTCAATATATTCCACCCATCTATCGACTTTACCTTTCGTATTATACATTGGTGTACCATCTTTGTTTAACACATTATTAGATTTTAATTTATGTACCCCGAAATTTTCCTTAACTTTTCTGTATGCTCCGTCTATTTTACCAATGTTCATTTCTCTTTCCACTTCTCAACACTTTTCTTTAATCCACTCTTCTTTCGCCAGTTTGCACTTCCTGTTTATAGCATTTCTTAATTGCCGATAGTTCCTTTTACTTTCTTTATCACTATCATTCTTATATTTTCTACGTTCATCCATCAGCTGCAATATATTGTCTGAAACCCAAGGTTTTCTACCAGTTCTCTTTATTCCGCCTAAGTTCGCTTCTGCTGATTTAAGAATTTCCTTTTTAACATTCTCCCATTCTTCTTCTACATTTTCTACCTTATCTTTTTTACTCAGACCTCTTGCGATGTCCTCCTCAAAAATCTTCTTTACCTCCTCTTCCTCAAGCTTCTCTAAATTCCACCGATTCATCTGACACCTTTTCTTCAGGTTTTTAAACCTCAATCTACATTTCATTATCACCAAATTATGGTCGCTATCAATGTCTGCTCCAGGGTAAGTTTTGCAGTCAACGAGTTGATTTCTAAATAAGGATAAAATCAAAACCTAAACCGACAGCGATTGTTAACGTCTATATGCCTACAAGCGCCCATGATAATGATGAGGTAGAGTGTGTATACGACGAAATTGATGAAGCAATTAAACACGTAAAAGGAGATGAAAATTTAATAATAGTTGGAGATTGGAATGCAAGCATTGGAAAAGGCAAGGAAGGAAATATAGCGGGTGAATACGGGCTGGGCAAAAGGAATGAAAGAGGGGACCGACTTACAGAGTTTTGCACGAAGTATAATTTAGTAATTGCCAACACCCAATTTAAAAATCATAATAGAAGAATATACACTTGGAAAAAGCCAGGCGATACTGCAAGGTATCAAATAGATTATATCATGGTTAAGCAAGAAAATAAAATTTATATAAAACTCAAAAACAAAGAAATATAAATTAATAATACCAAAAAATAAATTTGAGCAGGTTACAGAAGAAATGTAGCTGAGCCATTTATCTTATGGTGTCAGACCATATACCTACTTGACTTTAAGTGGATAACACCCACCAGCTGTTGGTCTATCAAGATTAAAATATAAAAATATGTACGGTGACATCATTTCTAATCACATATTTTGCTGGTATTTGGTTAGAAATGATGAATTTGCAACAAAACATTGTTATAAAATATTACTTGTCTAAATGCACCTTAAGGAACTTAATTTTTTATGAATGGTTAGCACAATATTGTATAGTATTAAGGTAAACAATATTTTTTGTCTTATAAAAGTGTTTCAAGTTAACTGAAGAAAATTTCAAAATTTTTATATAAAAAAAATTAATGACATATAGCAGACATTTAAATAACCCTGTTGTTATTATGTATTTCCCTTTTCTGTTTTTCTTTTCACAATTTTTTTATTATAAAATGATAAATAACATTAATCTGTACAACAGTATTTATTTAATTTGGATTGTAGTAAGTAACTGAAGCTTCCATGAGAGTGGGAAAGTGAGGCTGATCCCAAAACATAGAATAATGTGATGATAGAATTAAGTCAGTAAACAGATTTTATGTGTATTCTTGCTATTGGTGGGATTTATTTGATATGATTTTTTGACGGTCTGTGTCCATCATAAATCAAAAAAATCTAATCAAAAATTTAAAATAAATTAAAAAATTAATTACTATTAATTTCAAAATTTAATCGTAAATTTTGGATGTTTCCATTATTAAATGATAACTTTTTATTGCATTTCAATAATATAATTATGCATTTACATTTTTAGATGTCTCCGACTGAACTTACTATTGACATTAAAGAGGAATCTGAAGTGAATGCTGGAACAGAAAATAAAGCTCCTACAGCTGTACCACAACAACCACAAACTCAGCCACCTCCACCTCCACTACAACCACTACCATCACAACCACAGCCACAACCTCAATCACAATTCGGCGAACCAGCTCCACCTGGTCTTGAGTGATAGAATGTTATTGTCATCAGAATAATCCTTACGGGTTAATAATTTTTTTTTTTACAACCAGTGAATAGATGTGCATTAACTACTATTTGTATATAAAGTTGTAATTTTTATGTATGTTATTGCTACCTCCCTTCTATTTGTGATTTATATTTAAATATAGCAGTATAACGTGCATGTAAAAAAATGTATATATATTTCTTACATTACACGTTTTGTTATTTTTCATAACTACCAAAAATTAATGGCATTGAAAAGATGTCCCTCTGTTGATCCCCATTTCCCTATGTTACAAGTTTTTTTACTTGATTAATAGATCATTAGAAGAGAGATATTTGTTTATCTAACCAATAAAACTAACCCAATATTAGATTCAAATTTATCATGATTTTAATTTTAGACTACTAGGTTTTTGTCTGGTCATCCAATCGTTCATTATTTTGCTTTGTTTTGACATTCTCTCTTCTGACCAGATGTTGTCTTTTTTTTTGGAAACCTTTGAAATCTTATACCAGTTTTTCGAACGTGGTTCTGTTTTACAAGTTTTCATAATTGTTTAGTTGTGTTTGGTTTTCAATAAAAACGAATTTGAAAACTTGTGTTCAGTGTTCATAGATGTTGATTATATTACTTTTTTAAGAATTAAATTATCTAAAAGTTTAGTAGAAAACATTTATGCATTTATTACTTATTTAAATAAATTTATTTTAAGCTAAACATTAAAAAGTTGTTTTTTGGACCTCTAATTTTGGGTTTTAAGTCAGATATTTTAAAAAATAAAGGAGATGCAGTTGTGGGACCTATTTTATTGAATTTTTCAGGTCAAAAACCATTAATTTCAACTCTCAGTTAACGTCCAAAAAGTTTCAGTATGACCTCACTTCACCGGGGAAGCTGAGATCCAAGCGAAATCTTTTGCTAGCTGTAACTCGCTAACAGAGCGTTTCCAGACCTATGTTTATATGAACTTTTTTCATTGTTTTGATAAGTGGAATATGCCTGTAAAGTATTTCAGATTCCTTGTGAAACATTCTGTATATGTGTTTGATTAGATTTAACAAATTTGAAAAAAAATATATATATATACAAAATTGTCATCTGCTTGCTCTTCAATTATTCTACATTAAAGGGCAATATTTGTCAGGAATGTTTTTTTTTCGGCAGTTGTGTTTTTTCAATATTTACCTTGTTTAATTATTACTTCTTTAAATTTGAATGCAGAATAGCGGTTTAATTATTTTTATTAATTATGTTATTTCTACATTGAAAGTGACTGTTTATTTTCTGTAATGTGACCAGAGTAATTAATGTTTATTTATAATATGAGTATAGTTGCAAATATTCCTGAAAATGGTTCTTAAAGTTTTTATTTGAATTTAAAATTCCTAACCAAATTTATACAATTTTCCTCACTTCACACAATTTTATAAACTCCTTTGTTTTACAGATAATATAGTAAAAAATGTTATTAATTATTTTATTAAATTTACTACTTTTTTTATTAAGTATCACTTCTGAAAAAAATACTGTTAAATTGTCCCCACAGAGTAAGGGAGACTCCAAAATATTTTATTTAAAATTTGCATCTATTTTGGTAATCATCACAATCAATAATAAAGCCAAGTTGATATGGAGGTCCCAAAATTTTAAAAAATTCAGATAATTTTGTTTTGTTATATTTAAACTTTTTTTATGAAAATAAAAATAAGACTTTTAATGATTGAATTGTAAAGTTTTCCAGTGAAGCCAGAAAGTTTTGCAATGAAAAAGCTGTGCGAGATATTGTATTCTTGATTGGAATAGCCAGGAGATGCAATATTTGTCAGCCTTTATCTCATAATAGTCAGCAACTTTTCTGATACTACTTTCATTGGATTTATAAGACATTACATTGTTTATAAAGTACAGACATAGACTGACTGTTTAGTGAACGTTGCTGCTCTCAGAAAAGGCTACTGTAACTGTCTCTTTTGCCATGTTTCTATATGCATTATAGTCAGAAAATTGATGAATTGATTTACCTAAAAAGTTTACAGGGAAGCCTGTATGTGGGAAAAGGAATTTTGTAGCATATGAAAAACAGTGTATGTATATGGATTTCATTTAATAATTTACTAATGTAGTCTATTATCATTTTTTTTTTTTTTTAACTTACATGGACAACTTTGCAACAAGAGTAATACCATAAATTGTAAAAAAGTAATTAAACAATTTACTGTTAAAGCAGGGGTTTAATACCACAGAAGAATTATATGTGGCCAACTGTTTTTTTGTAGAGTGCATTAATGCACTCTACAAAAGCTAACAATTTAAAGCATCAAAACCAGAAAGTAAAGCTACCCCTAACATTACCCCAATTAAAAAAAAACAATGGTTCATAATAGATGGAAATAAACCTAAAAGCTAACAATTTAAAGCATCAAAACCAGAAGATAAAGCTACCCCTCACATTACCCCAATTTACTACAAAAAAAAAAAACAAAAAATAATGGTTCATAATAGATGGAAATAAACTTAAAAGCTAACAATTTAAAGCATCATAACCAGAATATAAAGCTACCCCTAACATTACCCCAATTTAATACAAAAAAGAAAAAAACAATGGTTCATAATAGATGGAAATAAACCTAAAAGCTAACAATTTAAAGCATCAAAACCAGAATATAAAGCTACCCCTAACATTACCCCAATTTAATACAAAAAAGAAAAAAACAATGGTTCATAATAGATGGAAATAAACCTAAAAGCTAACAATTTAAAGCATCAAAACCAGAATATAAAGCTACCCCTAACATTACCCCAATTTAATACAAAAAAGAAAAAAACAATGGTTCATAATAGATGGAAATAAACCTAAAAGCTAACAATTTAAAGCATCAAAACCAGAATATAAAGCTACCCCTAACATTACCCCAATTTAATACAAAAAAGAAAAAAACAATGGTTCATAATAGATGGAAATAAACCTAAAAGTTAACAATTTAAAGCATCAAAACCAGATAAACCTAAAAAATTTAATGGAATATATATAATTTTAATTTAAAAGATGCCATATTATAATAAATTTGTTTTTAAGAAACCAAATATAAATACTTAAATAAAACATATATAATTATCTTATTAAACTGAAACTTAAAATAAAAGTTAAATCATGAGTTTTTTTTTTTTAATAATTATGTATTTTTAAATATACTTATTCTAATATAATTATCTTCCTTAGGTTTTTTAACTTTAAAATTTATTTCAATGTATTAAATTATTTTAAATAAAATCCTGTTTAATACAAATTTAATACAAAAAAAAACAATGGTTCATAATAGATGGAAATAAACTTAAAAGCTAACAATTTAAAGCATCAAAACCAGAAGATAAAGCTACCCCTAACATTACCCTCTCATATTTATTTAGACGCGATAATAATTGCATCAAACTTCAATTCCCGGATTCATTCTTTACTAAATGTGCAGAGGACATTTAGTGTATGCCACTTTAGTCTTCGAATGCAAATATATTTACAATGGAATTATAGTATACATACTTAAATCTATAATTATTTTGATTAATAATAAATTGTTTGATGTTGATTAAGCAGCATATCATATCACATATTGTTTGATGGAATGGTTGAGTAATTTTGAAGAAGAATATTACATTCAGAATTTGAACTGGTCTGTTTTAAAATTTTTATTGATTTAATTCTTCTTTTTAAAAAAATCTACTCTAGCTGATCTATCATTATTATTATTATTATGAGCCAAAAATCAAATTGGAACATACCAGCAAATGATTGCCCATTAATACCATTTGAATCGTATATGACTTCTATTTTATGTACTGTACAGTGTTTCAAGAAGTGCTTTATGCTACTTTATATTTCTCTTATCAAAATGATAAGAAAAGTTTAAAAAACATGAGTCTGGTAAAACTTTTGTTTTTAAGTTATGACTAATGAAAGATTTCGCTCAGATTTCTCTTCTCTTTTGTTCAAATAATGCTACATTAAAACTACAGAAACAAAGTATTGGTTTTCATTTGTACATGGAAAATTGGAAAAAATGATCCCAGAACTGAATTTTTAAGTAGCTTCTGAAAAAATTGTTAATAGTGTCAGAAATTGGAATAAAAAGTATATTTTTTTTTAGGTTTTGGATAAATTTACTCTATAAAATTGTCAGTAACCAAGTAAAATTTAGAAGACATAATTTACGGGAATTTAATTTTTATAAAATTTGTTTCGTTGAAGTATATAATAACCGAATAAAATTTTTAAATCCATTATTAGTGAAAGCCAAACCACAAAATTCTTAAAACCTTGTTAGTTAAAAAATAGGCCTACTTTTCTCAAAATAGTTTTATTGTCAAATTAAGTTAATATTTTATTGTCAATATTAAGTTTATTACGCTGCTTTTTATCTCTAGGGTGACAAACATGACTGTGTCCATTTGCCAGCTCCTTTGAACACACATTATTGTCTTCATGTTGTTTCATATGAAGGAATCTGAAGAATTCAAATCAGGGGAGATGGCTGGTTTCACTCGTGGCCTTCTTTGACCAGTCTACCATTTGAAAATGCTTTATTGAGATGTTGAGTTATCTAGTAATCAAAATGAGTTAGTAATATGTTTTGTTGGTAAAACTTAGTGTATGGATTATTGGAGATGCACAGTCTAAAAAAGCTGAGGAAGCTCATTTTAAAGGAAATTTAAATTTGCATTCTCCAAGGGTCAACAATTAAGGGACATGATGTCCAATCAGAACATTTCCTACTATACTCTATGTTGGTTGAAAGGTAATGATGAAAGTTTACTCAGAGGTTGCAGGAGGATTGCCATCATTCCAAATATGGTTGTTTCTTGTATTGCTAGCAATAATGCTTCATCAGTGAAGGGTATTTGTATGACTTAAACCAGTAATCATTGGCAATAATTGATTTTCTTACTGACATCATATTCCTCAAGATGTTGTATTTGCTTTTAACAATTTTTTTGGTTTTTCAACTGCTTGTTCAGAACTGTTAGGGTACAGTTTTGGGATTCATTTTCTTGAATTTTTCATGAAAGGATGCATGTAAAACCATTTATTTTTTCTTAGTAATTTGTGTCTGTAGTTACCAAAAATTAGAACAGAAATTTTTCATTGACTCATCAGTACTTTGAAATGGGCTATCTTTTCTAGCTTTATAAAATAAATGTTTCAGACGTGAAACAACTTCATCAATGTAGTATGTTTTGGAAGCATTTTGACTTCTTACTAGATGATTAAAATATAACTTCGACAGCAACAATTGACAACTAATATTTCTTGACATAGCCATTTTTATGGCTTCATTCACTAATGGTGGGTTATGACTCCAGTAATCTAAAAAATTGGGAACTTTCTTGTAACTCATTTCAAGGAAGATTCTGAGTACTATCATTATTTCTCCTGGATCATTTGGTAGTACATTTTGAAGTTTCATTTGATGTAATACATCTAACGTATAATTAGTACACTGTGTTATAAAAATAATAAGACTACAGGGGAAAAGTTGTAAAAAAGTGTTCAGTTCATCTGATTCAACAGTAATTTTCTTATTGAGAATTAATATCAGACAACTATGAGTTACTTGCAGCCTAGGTTTGAACAAGTGATTAGGTTTTGATCAGATGATGTGAATATCTGCTTATTGTCAGTAACAGAATTTTTGTTACCTTGGGTATTACTGTTAATAATAGTATTTTTATCATTACGCGAGTCATGATCAGGACTAGATTCTGAAGTATCACTTATGGAACCATCTGATTCTGTGCTATTGTTGTGAGCAGGAACGTATGTCTCATCTTCAGATGTATCGTCAGAAAAATTCTGATCATCCTCCGATTCTTGCAAAATCTGCTGAAGCTCTTCATCGGAAAATAGCCATTTACCACTCATTGATTGATATATCGATAAAAAAAAATAATTTTAATACACAAAAATAAAAAACAAGTTACAATATGAACAAAATTTACGTAAAAAGATTGAATACCAATGGGATACTGTATCCTATAAAAATAAACCACTGGGATGTACTGTCCCAGTTGAAATAAAAAATAAATAAAAAATTTGTACTTACCAGATAAGTGATGATGATGGATGGTGCAACAACAGATATGCTTACATAACTCACTCAATAGGTGCTCAACTCAAAACTAATAGCAGTTATAAAAATATAACAAGAGATTCTGCCGACAAAGAGCCACCAACTGGAAGTAAAAAGATGCTGTCATCTGTAGGTGAAACTAAGAAGCATAATAACTACTGCTCATATGATCCAAATGAAGTTGCATACCAGTGGGATAAGTGAGTAGCCTTATAACATTCACATAGAACCATCAGTATATTTCTAAAATATCATAGGGCTATATGTTCCACTAGGGATAAATAACAATAAGACTAGATGGGATTATATATCCCATTGAGAGTGAAAGGGTTTTAATTGTTGTTTTTCGTTAAGAACTTCTTTATTTAGTCTTTTCCAATCATAGGAACCTATGCTAGTAGACGTTATGATTGTAAACTATTATGGTATAATACTGTAAAGTATGGCAGAAACTTCTTTAACACTAGCTTTCTGCATAAGCTAAACAGCGTAGTTTTGTAGTCCAGACCGGTATTTACTGTTACAAAGCTGCTATTCCTAGCATTTGATTAAATATGTTGTGACTATTAAGTTATTTATTAGACAAGTTTTTCCAATTATTTTCTCATAATGATCTTACTCTACTTGGTAAAATCTATTGCTGTTCAAAGGGTTAAATAATTCTGATAGGTCTGATGCCATTTAATCAGTAACTTGCTATTATTTACTAATACTTATTTAATCCTTTAATAAGATACTTTTAATCTCTTAATAAATTAATCCTTTGGGTACTGAAATTTTAAAAGATATTATACATTGAAGTTTGCATGATAAATAACACATTAGATTTACGACACTTCACACATTTTTTATTTTTGATAACAAAGATGATTTTTTGTTATTTATTTTTATTATTACTTGCAATTATTTACGTTATTTTTAAATAAAGAAGATATTTTTACTTATCTGAAGAAAAAATCTATACATCATTTTCTTGCAGGTTTATTCAAATTGTTTTAATAAAACTGATATTTTCTGTTAAAAACTGATTATCAGATACGATGGAAATGAAATGTCATGCATCAATCAGGTGTAAGTACTGTCCACAACATTAAATTTGGGAATCCAAGTTAGATTCAAGTTTAGATCCTAATATGTTAGTAATAGTAGAGTGTAGACTATACAGTATATCATCATTAAAATCCAAATAATCATATAATTTTCAGTTGTTTTTATTAATATTAACTATCGAGTTGGATAAAATAAGAAATAAAAAAAGATACTGTTTTTTTTTTCACACAAGTACTTTTTATTAAATGTAATCACTTTTTTTTATAACAAACATCATATTATCTACATTAGAACAGAAATCATCATACACACCAATACATACAATTTTTTTTTAAAGGGCTTTTTCTAATTTTAAATAACTGACCACTTAAAAGTAAATAATAGTATCAGCTAAATCAAATTAGTAAAGAGAATGGAAGAAAGTTATAATTGAGTATCATCTGTGTGTAGCGAGTACTGCAGTATGCAGTAACACACTACAATATGCACACATTACACACAGTATCCAGTGTGCAGTATGTAGTTTGTTGGATTCAAGTATTAGTTCAGCAACATAAATTCAGTGCAAACTGCACCAGCATACTTAACAATAAGTTTTCACTGAGCTGATTATTTGTGAACATTTTAGTAGCAACGTCGAGATGATTCAGGATATTTTGACTTCAATTCCATTTTAAATTGTCTGAACAATACTCTGTTACGTTCCTGATCAATATCTTTATCAGAATGAAATGAAAATGATGTTTTAAATCCAATATGTACAAGAAATGCATTATTTAACACAGAAAATTTATAACCAGCAACATGAAGTTCACAGACCTGTAAAAAGGAATAAAAAATGAAATGGTGACACCTTGTTTAGAAAAAAAAGTTAATTATTGTGCCATAACTAACAATAAAATATCCTTAAATACTTAAAAAATGTGCTAAGTAATCTTACAATTATTTCAAACGCCAAAAAGTAAAGAAGAGTAGCTGACAGTCTTAGTAAATTAAAGTACAAATTTTCACTACTGAAAGTTTCATGGTGTGTCAAATAATAAATGGATACAACCCTTTAGTTTACTGCGTAAAAGTTAAAGTTAAGGATTAGAGAAATGGTAACACAGCAGGCCAGGCCATGCAGCCCATTCAGACAATCCAACTGTAAGGATCAGCATTACCCTCTTTTACTACTGATCATTTTTGACAAGTATGGTCTGTATACTGTAGAAGAAAAATTGAATTTTTTCAAAGCGTCACCAGTGCAAAATGTATTTTCTTGTGATTTTTTTTTTTAGAGTAATGGTTTTCATAGAATTTTATTCAGAAAGTCTGATAAATTAAAAATAATGTACAGAAATAAAAAAAATTCTTAATAAAAAAACTAATAAGAGTATTAAAAATTGCTTGACGTTAATTATATTACTTAAAACCTTAAAGGCCAATTTAGATATTTTTAACATTTCTCTTTTCTAATCTATGCAGCCAGAAGTTTTAAATTTCTTTAAAAGTGAATTTAAATTACATTATTAATATTATAATTATTATCATCCATCCACAGAGCAGTGATTCCAAAGACTAATGAAACAATTGGAAATTTTTACAGTTATAAGATAGTAGCAAAGTAGACAGTCTATGAAGTGATAATCTCGTTGATAACAAAAAACATTACATGTAATAACTGACTGAAGTAAATCCTAGCAATACACTTTACATTTATATTTAGCATGCTCACTCAATGGTCAAATAAATCTAATATTTCTTAACAATAAAGTACCAAAAAGCAGTAAATTTCATGGGTATCAATAGTTAAATGCAATGACTTCTGAAAAAAGCAATTCCCACAAGATCTGTTTTAAATTGATAAAACTATAATAGGGTAAAGTCAGAAATGATCAGATGCGTGTTCCATAGTTCTTCTTGGGTAAATAATATTGGTATAAGGTGAATTAAGTGCACTGATTTCCTAAAAGACAGAATGTCTTTTGGGCCTGTAGAAATAATTACTGTTCCAACATGTACCACAATTTCCTTGAAAAAGATTTAACTTTCTTTTGAAAAAACTGTTACAAAAAAATATTAATGAACTTAAGTAACAGGAAACCTGATTATTAAAACAAATTTTTTGAAGATAAAACAAATATAAATATTAATGAAATTTACAAATATTTATTTATACACACCTGACTGATTCTGTTGAAACCATACTGTTTAAAACGTTCATCGTAAAATGGCACTGTGTTTCTGGCAATATAAAAAGGTTCCCAAGGATCTTTCCATAGAACTTCAAATAATGGAATCAACTCAGATGAAGGAGGTTCTCTCTGCCAAGATTCATAATCTGTATGAATCTATCAACAACAAAAAATTAATTATTTAGTAATAATTATGTTTTAGAATCAAAACAAAACAAGTCTACTGCCTCACTGACTAGTTGTCTTCCAGACCATTTGAATTCCTTTTTATTCCTGCATCCTGACACCTGTAGGGGATAGACATGTGACAATCCAAGTCGCCACACCACTTCTTCTGTTCCTAGATCTGATGGGCTTTACTGGAGGTCGTCTTTTAGACCCTCTAAAGTTGATACAGTTCACAGTCATCAGTTGGCCCCTGTCATGATGCCACTGATGCAATGTCTTGGCAGACATTTCTATCAAACACCAAAAGTTTCACACCAAAACTCTTACTATGTGTAACTTTAATTAGACTATGCACTTAGATCATAACTTGATTGAGTTTTTAGACACCAAAAATACTATCCTCATACCAGCAAAACAAGTGTTCATCCTAACAATTTTTTTCTACAATCACTTTACTTAAAAATCAAGAAACTGATTCAGAAATTTAATAAGCCTCTAATGAAAACATATACCCTATCTCTCTCTGCTCTGGTCTCTTGCAGGAGCAAGGTCAATGCCATCACCCTCCCACATTGCATTTCCATCACAGAGTTCTCCAAACATCCATCTCATTCTAACAGAAAATATCTAAGCTAACTGGGACTTGATGCCTAAATGCCTATATTGGCAAAGCAAGCATTCAGATGGGCCCTTAGGGTCAATCCATATCAAATCATCCAGGTCGTGAAACCCATGGTCTTAGAATGTCATGAAAATTTTATTTGTTGTATTTGCCACTATTTAATGTAAACTATAAAAAGCATTAAGAATTTTGAAATATATACACACACACTTTCTGGTTATGAGTTTGTTGAAGGATCTGAAAAATAGATCAATACACACTTTACTTTTCAAAACATTCATTTTAGGTAATTTTTAAAATCCTTTAAGGTCCTTTTACTTTTCTTTAACTGCACACGACTTCATTAACTTACTTAATAATTAATTCATTATTTAATGTAAATGAATTATCAAATTAAAATACAAGAACTCGCTAGATAGTAACACCCACTCAATAAATGCTCTGTAGACTTTAGTATGTCAATTCAAGGTTGATCAATTTGTTGATATAATGTAGTACTTATTGTGATTTTAGAACACACAAAAACTGTTCAATGAATACAACAATCTCTGTTACTATTACCTGAAATTCTGTAACGATATATTTTTTGAATTTTTAAAATGTGATATTGATGGAAATTCATAGATGACAAATAGTATAAATAAAACAGATGAAAGGAATGAATGAAATGTTTAACAATACAATGAATGTTTACGACAAATACCATTTCAAGTGACTAAATCATCACCAATGACTTTAAGAAACATGTTAATAATGAAATGTAAAAAAAAATCATTGTCACAGTTTTGAACTTAAAATTTATTTTTCCGGATATTTCTAGGATAGTTATTGGTAAAACTGTCCATTAAGAATTTTTAGGTGGCAAACAATTTGAGTGGTAAGTCTTGAAAGAAGATTGCAATAGTAAATATATGGATTAGCAATAAAAGAGTATGACAAGTGTATAAATTGCTACGATGAATGTCTCAATTTAAGTAGCAATTATGTAAAGAAGTAGATCATATTTTTATTTTTTTTAAAAATGTAATTGAACACATGTTAAAAACTGTGTTCCATCTTTGAATCAGAAGAATTTTGACGCAAAACAGAAAATATTTGCAGAATGTCAAAAATGAAAAAATAAAACTATCCAATATTTAAAGTTATATTAAAAGTCATTAATACATTTACACTGATTCAGATATAATTCATACTAGTACAAATCCATCAAAGTACAAAACTGAACCAAAGATAACCTCTCTTCTCTTATTTTCTAAAAAATGTTTTCACAGGAACTCACATTATTAGCTGCATTTTTCATCTTCAATTTTGCACAATAAAAATTAGAATATTAGGAATTACTTCCCTAATAAACACTATTTTAAGAAATCATGTACATGGTATTGATTTCAGTACTGGACTTGATGTTTTTTTTTTAGATTAAATAAACAAAAAATAGACAAATATAGATAAAAACAGATAAATAGGCAACACAGAAAAAATAAAACAAATTTTGCAGAAAATGGTTGTAATTCTTAGATGGTTGCAAAATACTTAAAATACATTAATAATGGAGAAATATCAACCATAAAAATAAATTTAGGCTTAAACATCATAAAACAAATCTTCATGAAATCAGTTTTGGAACTCTGTAGAGCATTTGAAAATAAAACTAGATGTCTAATGTCACTGACTGCTTGATTAAAAATAAACATTCAGTTACAATCTGTAACTAATCTTAAAATATTAGAACAAAATATAAATGTTTTAATAAACCACCATTATCCATTACCTTCAGTAATCTTACCTTGACCATTATCTTCAGTTAGTTATACCACATAGTTGTATAACTTGATGCAGAACTGATAGTTTCACATACAAAGTTTTTAAAATAGTTCTGACAAAGAGAAGTAATCCCTACTATTCTATTTTTTATTGTGCAGGCTATAATTGGTATGAAACAATTAAAAAAGAAATCATGGTAAATAATGATGTGGGACTGAAAATGTTTTTTTTTTTAAATATCTATAAGATTATCTTCAATTCAATTTTGCACTCCGGTGGATTAGTAACTGTATAAATATGAAATATTTAATATTAATCTGTAATAACTGTAAACAAAATTGCGTTGACTTACGTTGACTATAGTACATATAAATATATAATACCTGACATTTCCAGCACAGTTCACTGTAGAATGGTCTAACTTCACCAGTTTCAACCATTTTAAGTAATTGCTTTTTATGTCGAGGAGGTGGTATACCATCTTTCAATTCAAATGCTGGTACAACAAAAACTGTTTTATCTTCTCTTTCTGCTTTCCTGAATAAACCACGCTGTGAAGCAAATTCAAAAAAGTCCTAAAAAAGACAAATTTAATAATTGTTACTTTTTATATACAATAAAAAAATCTATTTATGTACTAGAAGAAGTTTTTATGTACAAAGTAATACAAATTTTCTGGATGATACTACAGATTCTAAGTTGATTACAATGCAATTTTTACCTTTATTTTTGTGTTTGATTGCTTTCAATAAAATGTTCTGATTTTACTAAAAACCTATACAGTAGTTGTACTAATTCAACATAAATACATCAAACTTACATTTATCTTCTACTTTTCAATAACATTTTTTTGATCTTAATAATTTACGCTAATTACTTACAAATTAATTATTAATTATTTTACAAATAAAATTTGTTTATTAAAACTAGAAAAATAATTCAGGTTGATTTTGTTTAACACGGCCTGTTGGTATAATATAGAATTATAATAAATATATAAACCGCTTACCAATAATACATGTAAAACGTAAAAGTGCTTCCAGAAAGTAATTTACATCATCTGGAACACACTAATTTATTATGTATGTAATAATAAATAAAACTTACCATATTAATTATATAACATTTTTTTTGTATATAATAATTGATATCACGTATGTTAAAACTGTGTCAACATAGTACATCTTGTCTTGTCTTGGGGTCATGTTGACATAACAATTGAGACCACCATATGTATAAAATGTTTTACATTGGCATAATTTTAACATACATCACAATCAAGTGTTGTATAATTAATATGTGAAGTTTTATTTATTTATTATTACATACATAATAAATTAGTGTGTTCCTGATGATGGAAATTACTTTCTGAAAGTGTTTGGACGTGTTACATATATAATTGTTGGTAAATGATTTATATATTTATAAAAATATAATTGTAGAAATCTTAAAACATAATTAAAACAGTTTGTCATCCTGGGACTGGTCAAATGAGAATGATGAAATCAACATGCAAAATGGAATTGACCTTTTGGACTTTGATCAGTAGCAGAACAATTAATTTCAATGGTGAATTTGATTAAGTACTGCCAAAAGTGTAAGAAAACAGGGCTAAATGATTCAGAAGTTTGGTAACTATCTAAATTTGCATATTTTCTGTAAGAAATTGTTTCACTTTATTGTGAAAAAGTTTCCATTTAAATCTTAAATATCTTCATTGAATAATATTATACAGAATAACACCATTAATTTACATGAAAAACACCCTAATAATGAATCGCCTTTTATTTATTTTAAAATCGTATTAGGTTAGCTTATAAGTGTACCAGTGAACAAGCACTGGTACAGCTTTTAAAGCTGTTATTCTCCTGTTTATTATCAAACAGTTTTTTTTAAATAAGTTCCTAAAAACCTGTATCAAAAGAGAAAAAATTAAATTAAAGCTGAAATTAAGAGGAGTTTTTTTTATGTGATTAATATCGCCTTTCACAATTTTTGTTTTAAAATATTTACCTTTGAAAATGAAAAATGAAAGAAACTTTTACTGTAGAATTACAGAGGTTTGAATGAAGGAAATGTACATGAAGTTAATGGGAAAACCCCTTTCTTTTTTTGTTTAGTGTTCGGAACCACCGTTAAGTATTACTTCAGAGGATGATATGTATGAATGTAAATGAAGTGTAGTCTTGTACAGTCTCAGGTTGACCATTCCTGAGACGAGTGGTTAATTGGAACCCAATTACCAACGGTCCCGGGTTCGAATCCCGGTCAGGTATGGCATTTTCACAAACACTACAAATCATTCATCTCATCCTCTGAAGCAAATACCTAACAATGGTCCAGGAGGTTAAAAAAAATTCACCAAAGAACACTGGTATCCATGATCTAGTATTCAAATCCATATAAAGTAACTCCCTTTACTAGGATTTGAAGCTTAGAACTCTCGGACTTCAAAATCACCTGATTTACGATGACAAGTTCACCACTAGACCAACCCAATCAATGGGTTATGGGAAATAACCCTTTCCTAACCTTTCTATTTTGACAATAATAAATCTATTTTTTTCTATTGTTGCAGAAAATTCTAAAATTTGCCTTTAACTTAAAATGCTATTTGTGGCCTTTAATCTAATAATGGGATTTTGTCTTTTAAAGAAAATATTATGGTTTAATTTTTGAAATAGAGATCACTCATAAATTATACTGAACTAATTTATTTATTGCTTGATACTATTTAAAATTGTTGTACTTTTACTATATATTGTCAATATAATTTATATAAGTATGCATATATATATATTATGCTGACAATATACAGTTCATACACACACACACACACACAGCGCACCCGCATGCTTACACACACACACACATACATATATATATATATTGTTGCCATGTACATGCTGAGGATCATATCGGTGAATAAAACGTTAGCAGCTCAGATGTCAGTGGGAGTACAGTAACGTACATGCCAGCACAGGTGCCACTCCCCACCAACTGCATAACTGTAGCTGACTGCGTAACTTTCTCACCACAGCATACCCACCACTTGCAGGTGCCTTTAAAAGAGCAAACATCACAGCAAATTTTTAATTCATCGCTGATCACTGCCTGAAGAAGAAGCTGAAGAAAGATTTTCCCTGAACGGCACAAGGTGGAACACTTCCCGATGGATACCAAGATCCTCACCAGAGCAGTAGGCCTGGTTCTGAGGGATCTGTTGGCTCCCATCATCCAGGTTGGCGGACCCAGCATGGGATTTCTCAGGGAGAACCGCTTCAACTGTGCTGGCAGAAGATGACTGACGCCAACCTGACATTGCAGAGCTCTGGGTGCCACCACTGCCTAGCTGTAGTGGGGATTCAACAGCCACTGAGGGGAAGCTCAGTTTGATTCCAACGGATGAGTCGCAACTCCCCGACTACAGCCAAGCCAACATTGCCAGAGACTAGCTTCCGGATAAAGCAGCCCTTTCAGGACCATCTTTCCAAAAACCTCAAACAGCCCTTTACAGGGCTACCACAAGATTTTAAAGTGCCATGTGTCATATAATTAAATCTAAGTTCAGATAATTGCTGCATAAAACAAAATTTTACAATACACAATTATTTTAAACATATTATAAGCACTAGGGTACTACTTAATTTAGTAGAAGAGGATAATTATCTAATCTTTTTTATCCACTTTTCATCAGTAGTTCTCATGAAGTGACCTGTCCAAATTAATTTTCTCATAGAAGTTAGTCTACTCATATTGTCCACCAATGCTCCTCATTTTATGTACACCTTTGTCTTCCTGTCTCTTTCTGTAAACTTATATTCTTGCCAATCAGGATTATGTCATTAGCAGATCTCAAATTGTTAAACCATTTCTCCAAAGATTCTTATTCCTATGCTTTCTTATTTTCTGAAATAACTTCAAAACTGCATTGAATAGCTTTGCAGATGGCATATCACCTTGTTTCAGACCTGTCTTTACTCTTATATCTTTGATTGAGTTATCATGATAAATGTTACTCTGAACACATTAAGATATGAATTGTTAATTCCATGTTGTTTGAAGTTATTCAATGTATTTTTCATTTAAAAGCTGTATTAATGAAATCAACAAATAACGAAAACTATGGAAAAATTATAACATTTGACTTTCATAATTAAATTCTCAGTTGTTAAAATGCTATCCAGAGTTGAATAATTTTTCTCAAATCCAGTTTGTTCTCTTGATGCTAAGTTTCTAAGTTATTTTCTATTCTTTTCCCAATTACAGTCATAATTATTTTATATACCACTCATAAGAAATTAATTAATCTGTAGTTTCTGATCTTTCTTAAACACCAAGATTAATTTGAAAACTAACCTGCCTCAGGAACTTTCCTTGTCCTTAAACGTTTATTAAATAATTGATATTCTAGCCTTTAATCTTGTAATGGAATGATGAAATGAAAGGAAAATTTGTGGTGGTATTTTAAATAGAATATTCATTGTAAATAGATTGCACTAATATATTCCAAGTTATTTTAAAGTAAATATATTGCAGTAATATATTTGATTTGATAAAAACAATGTTGGTCTTCTGTTCAGTTTTTATGTGTCACTTTATTATGATTTTTGAGTTACTTTGAAATATAGAATGAATATTGCATATAATAGTATGATACTACACTTATTTTTATTGCTTGTTTAAATTTTTTTTTTTTGCTCATAATAATAAATTATAAATATAACACAAAATTTAAATTTCAAATCTGAATATTTAAACTATTTTTTAAATTTTGCAGATTTTATTTTATTTGCCTATTATTTTAGGTTTTATTTTTTTATAAATGCCTGAAAATAAATATACGGCAATAACTTTAATTGGCAAAATAAAAATTAAACAAATATTATTATATAAATTTCTCATTATACAATTTTAAAATAATTCTATAGCAAAGTCAGTGTAATAAAGATGCAAAGAATAATTAATGATTTTAATCTCAGAAAGAAGGATTTTCTCCCAAGAAGTTCTAAAACAAAAAAGAGAAGTAACATAAGAATCTGGGATAAAGGTCAGTGAGTCTTAAAAAGTACTGGTAGGAAATGGAGATGAATACTAAGAAAAAGGTTATATAATCTGTGATTATAAAAAAAGGGGAAAAAACAGTAACCTTTGATGGTTGATCAGAAAATAGATAACAATGAATGATGACTGAAAATAACAAAGTTAACTTCAACATTTGAGAGTGATTCATAAAAAAGTACATGTACACAAGTGAAATGAACACTTACGTTACCACAAATTATTCAAGCTCAAGATTTGGAAGGGGTGAAAACACTAAGAAAAAAAAAATAAAAAACATCAAATGGCTAGCTTGAATGCTTAAAAAAATAATATCTGATGGAATTAAATTTATATGAAATGCTGATGCTATGACAATAGCAGAATAAAAGAGCAAAATATGAAGGTCATATACAATGGCAATCAACCTGATTATTTCATAAATTATTGCTGTCCAAAATCTTTGGCTGAATGTGATAATAAACGTCTTGAATAAATATGTATTTATGCTATTTATTGCAACATATGATATTTTTTTAGGTTCATTATGATTTTTTTTAAATACTAAAATTTTAAAAGATAATTTCTACTACCAAACTGATTAAACTAAATTACATTTAATTTTTTTTACAATCTCACCTACATGAAATACTCCCTATTTAAGTGGAAATCTGCCAAAGCAGGAATTTGTTTTATGTCTCATTACTTTCTGTTTTAGATGGATTTACTGTAAATGGTAATTTAATGGTTTAAATATAAAAGTCAAAGGCTTAAAAAACGTACCAGAATTGTTGAAGAGTCTGTTTCATTATAAAAATAATCCAGACCTTTGTTTGAAATCAGCCAGGGCCTTATTAATTGTTATAAAAAGTACAACAATGATAATGAATATAAAAAAATATAGTCTGGTACTTACCTGTCTTAAATTAGCGCTTGGTAACATGTCAATATCAATTACAAGAATAAAATCAGAAGGTGTGGCGCGACGTGCAACGTTTCTCAATAAATTATTTGGAAAATTTCTTGTATTAGCATAATTAGCATGTTGAAATATATCAGAAGACTGTGGTTGTAAATGACACGGATGTGCTGGAGGTAGAGATGGTATAGATATTGGCGGTGAGCTCTTTGCAGGCAATGGTGAAACAAGAGAAAACGAAACATTATGCAATATACTTGTGAAACATGATCGAAGACCTGCTAACTTCCATAAAGCTTCAGATATCTGATGATCTTCAGCAAAAACAGCAACTGATATTGGACCCTAAAATAATCACATGTTTAGATAAATAATGATGATAATAATGATATAATGAATATCATATTATCAATACATATGTTTAATAATAAATAAAATATAAACCACCAAAACACAGTAAATAGATAAGTTAAACTTACCCAATTAATCCCAAGAATTGATTTTCAGAGGATTCCGCATCTACTGTTGTTATTAATTCTATTACATTAAAAACATATTTATTTAAAATTTTGTTAATTTGTTGAAATTT
The DNA here is from genome assembly GCF_047948215.1 of Lycorma delicatula. Lineage (NCBI taxonomy): Eukaryota > Metazoa > Arthropoda > Insecta > Hemiptera > Fulgoridae > Lycorma > Lycorma delicatula. The sequence continues at coordinate 98,278,047 of NC_134464.1, read as the reverse complement.
TCTTTTTTGAAAATTTTGAAATTTATTATGCACGAATATGCAAATTCTTCTGTCCAGTATTTAATATGTTAATGAATTATTTGAATTTTAAAATACATACACACATACAATCCAGTACTGGACAGCAGAATTTGGGTATTTACATATTTCGCAGATCCTGTGAAAATTGATTCTTGGAATTAATTGGGTAAGTTTAACTTCTCTGTTAACTGGGTTTTGCTGGTTTATATTTCATTCAATAATAAATTGTATTAGCAGAGTGGTCAATATGTTAATGAATTATTTGAATTTTCGAAAAAAAAAAATTTATTGGGTATTACATTTTAATCTATCTGATATCTCTTCTCACAACTTAGAAACCAGTGATTGAAAAATATCTGCAAAAAGAATCCAGCACCTGTACAACATTATCTATGATGGTCAGCCTCATGAACTTCAAATAAAGTAAAGTAAAATATTCCAATGTAAAATTTTTCACTCTTTTCATTAGTGTAGTCAAAAATAGGTCATCCCATTTGAAAAAAAAAATTGTTAACCTTGAATTAATGGTCAATTTCAAGGTAAATCCAAGGTACCACGAGATGTCAACCTCCAGTCCAAGTAACTTGTTTCAGTCATTTTTTTGTATCGTGTGTAGTTTACAAGATTGACGAGGGAGGGATGTTAAAATGAAATGCCCAGGGTGTATATTTGCCATCACTTGGTTGAAAAGGTGTGTGTGTACATATATATATATATATATGTATGAGTATATATTTTTTACTGCTTCCAAAGGTCAGAATACTGAAATTTGGCTTATTTTTAACCTTCATCGGTGGGAGAGGGTATTCTCAAATGACTATCCTAGAGGGCGGTAGCATCCAGTCACCAAAAGTTTTGCCCTGTCTGCCAAGGTCAGTGAGCTCCAGAATTTCAAATGTGTAGAGCCGTGGCAAATTGCCTGCAGAACCACCACTTCATTTCAGCATTGTTGTCAAAATGTAAGTTACATTTTACTCATTTTTGTTATTATATTGCTTTATTATATCATCAGTTTATTTATTCTACCACATGATTTAACCTTCAGTGAGTAGATCATTGCACTTGGTAACTAATATTGATTATGGACTAGGATATATCTTATGGCAGTGGGTCAGTCAAAAATTTGTATAACTCAAAATTTGTATAGCTCATTTTTGCACATGTTAGGTAATAATTATCAACACTTCATTATCTGAAATGATTGATGGTACTGTTAAGTTTACCAACATTTACATCCAAAAGAAGAAACAGGAACAGATGAGGAGGGACACAAGAAACAGGATGATGGAGCCCAGATTTGGAAGAATAATTTAGTAGCTACAGTCTTGCTTAAGATCACCTGCACAAAGGAATGACTTTCCTGGGAACTCTGCATAAAAATAAAGCAGAAATTCCCCTCCACCCTAGTTTATTACAATAAAAAGGAATTATGTACCAGGGAGCACCATGTTTGGATACCAAGACAACAAAACCTTGATTTTATTTGTCACGAGAAAGAAAACTGTCATATTAATTATTTCAACCACGCATGATAATAATGGAATCGACAGAGAAACTGGGAAACCCATCCAGATAATGGACTACAGCGCTGCAAAAGGTGATGTAGACATGGTGGATTTGATGTGTTCTCACATCTCCACATCAAGGAATAAACAAAGGTGACCATGTTTTTTCGACTACTTGACCTGGCCGTTGTAAATGGGATGTGTATTTGGCAAACGAACAAACCAAGGAAAGTTTGTTGAGAAGAGACTTCCTTTATCAGTTGGCTGTTGAACTTGTGGAGGAAAATTTAAAAGGATGAGCCAAACTCCAGAGACTTCCAAAACAACTGGCCCTTTTCGTAAAGGACTACAGAGATTCAAGCTCCTCAATTACAGAAGTTCTGACAAGGCCTGGCATTTGTCATATTTGTGGGCCATGTAAAATAATAGGGCACACATTTTGTACAAGTCATGAAAAAAAAAAAATTTGCCTAAAACATTATAAACAACCTGTAATAATTGCTTTGATGGCTCTGAACACAAAGATATGTATGATTTTTTATGCTTTTATTTGTATTACTACACATAAGATTGGTTTATTTTGTATTACTTCTATTTTATTTATTATTATTCTATTTTACATTATCAATGTTTATAACTTTTTTTCTGTTCATGTTATATAAAGTATTGCTCATGTTTATTGCTTTATAAGCAATGATTAATTTAGTTCCATTGAAGGAGAAGAGTGATAATTTGAACTTTATAGTCAATATTCTGGTCATACCTAGTGTGTAAGCATTTTAGCATTGAACCTTAAGTTTAAGCATTTTAACTTCAGTAAGTTCCGCATTTTTTTCTTTTTTACTGCCATTTCCAAAGTTAGACTAAGCCTGGAAATTCAATGTGTCAAAGTCTAAAAATTGATATGTCAAACATTATTACCTTGTTACCTTCATAAGTCTGAAAATGTGATTTGGAAATGTGAGAAATACAATCTTTAATTAAAATATTAATTAAGATCGCATACCAACATTTATTATAACAAATAAGACCATTGTCATGTGTTAAAATTATATTAAAAAAACAGAACATAAAAAAAATTGGATTCGCGGCAAATTGCCACATGACCACCAACTCGAGAGAAAATTGATGACCACTGATAAAGGTTAAATAATACACAATATTCCAAGATACAATACTTCTGTTTTTATAATTAATTTTGAAATATATTTTTAAATATAAAAAAGGAAAAAATCTTTGTATTTAAACTTTTTTTTCTCATATAAAATTATTCTCAATAAACAATGCCTAGTAAAATTCTTAAGCTGATAGTAAGTAACCTTCCTGGTTATTCACCCATCAAATAAGTTCAAACTACTGTCTACACAATCATTAAATCCATCTTTTAGTGCTGGGAGATCAGAGAAAAAGTTTTTTGTAATGGCGTTTAAAATATTCTACATACAGTAATAAAATAAAATTGTTTACATTTTCATAGACTAAAGATTACACTACATATTACCAAAGCATACACCATATTTACAAAAGAACAAACAGATATATAAACTGAACTGTAATAAATGTTATACTGAGGAAATTGAAGCCATGTACATGCATATATAAAAAGCACATATAAAACCACCACACAGAAAACTCAAAATCTCAAACCCTGCAAATCATTTAATACAAATTGAACACACATACAAACAGAACAATAAGGTCCAGATTTTACAGAGGAAGAAAAATTCATGAACTCTAATATATTTGAATAATTTAAAATTTATAAACAAAGGTAAAATGAACAAAAACAACATATTTAATGAATAAACATAGCTAAATATCCTATTTCATAAACTAATTGGATTTCTTTAACAGGAACTACAATGAGAAAGAAACTGCATTATAGTTGTGAAATGATATTCAGAACCATATTTCCAGGTATTTATAAAAACCTACAATTTTTTTTATGTAGTTTTATTTATATAATTTATTTATTTAGGTATTTATTTATAAAATTTATTAATTATTTTATACAAGCTTAAAATTAATTTCATCATGCAGATTTTTATGAAACAAATAATTTATTGTTTACCTGCCAACGTTGTGAAAGCTGTACTAATCTGTATAAATGATCATAAGAACACTGAGTTACAAGACTTATATCAGGTGTAGTACCAATTAATCTATGTGGATGAGGTTGTTTTAAAGCAGTAGCGATACCAGATACCACCTGATATTCTCCACTTGAATCAAGTACCCTACTTTGTTCCAATGTCCTTACTAAATTACCAAAGGCTGTTTCCACCTATTGACAGACGCAAAAGGAAACATTAAGTACATACATTATAAAACTGGTACCGTACCAGCACAGGCAGCCAAATGCATAAATGGCATGGGATCGAAGTATGATAATGGATATCATCATCAGCTCTGCTACATAAGGAAAAAGTAGTACTGTTTCTTTGACAAAACTAAAAGACATGCTAGCCCAAGATTTAAGATCTGTTTTCATTGTAATCATTACTTGATGAATGAATAATTACAAACAAAATGATTTCAGAATTACTGAATTAATTACCACCGCATCATTATTTTACACAAACTTTCTATTTCATCAATATACAGTTACATTTATTTATATAGTCTATAAAATATGAAGTCGCCTAAAAATGTGTAAATACCTGTTTTTCTTCTAATAGCTTTAATTATAAAATAAGAAATTTTTACTCACATTAATATGTTATGATTATTTAATAGGCTGTCTGTTAACCAAAATTTTCTTTATCAGTTTTGTTGGCTACATTTTTTAGTTTTTGGTATTTAGATCATAATCCATTTGAATGTTACTCATTGTTCTTTTATGTAACACAATCAAACAGCTGACTGATTTGTCACAGGAAACAAGTTAATCCCAGAAGAAATAGTATAACCACTCTCAAGAATCTCATATCAGGCTCAAGAAAATCTGAGGAGGAAAGTGGTTTACCATTGCCTCTTTTGCTGAGAGGGTACTGTTTATACAAGTTTCATCTTCATTCTTCGTCATAAAAGCAAGCATTACAGTGAAAATTATGCAGATCTTTTCCATTAAGTGGCAGCATTTGCATTAAGTTAGGAACAGTGTAAACATACCTTGGCATATGCTGTAATGTAATGATTGTCACAAACTGCCGGCCACACCACAGTGACTGGCCTGCTGGCCATAACTTAGCAGCATCAGATTATTGTCAAAGCAATAATAATTCATATTCGATTGATTGCAATGTTATTACTTACATTAATTTTTTTAAATTGGTATTTTTAACTTTATTTAAAAATAAACATGCACTATACAAAAAATAAATATAAGATAACAAAATCGGGAACTAAGAATAGGCCTATAATACAGAACAATAATAATGTAGAATAATACAAAATATGATGGATAATTTATTCGAGTGGCATAAATTCTGCAGTACACTGATGAAATTTTTCAAATAAGTTTTCATTTTGATACCCACCACGTATATATTGCCACAAGTAAAACAAATCTATCATCAATCGGCTTGTTTTCCAATGTTTCTTGTTCTGATTTTTGGCCTTTGCCCACATACTTTCAACTGTTTGAGTACAGGCTCAGGTCTGCAGATTAAGAAAATGTAATGTGTGATTCACTGTTTGGTATACATAATGCTACTGAACACTACAAGCTGCTTACTCATCTTACAAAACAGTAGTCCCTGGTGCAATGTATTGTTGGATGATTGGTAACAAAGTTTCTGCTGGTCTGTTTGGCACTGCTACAAGAAACAATCTCTTGTTTCTCAGCAAATTCTGCCGAACACTCATTGAAAAGGCAATACTCCTTCTCTATTATATTTCCTCTAAGTGAAACAAGATTCCTCAATTTTGACATGCATATTAGGTCCACCAATCACCTACGGGTTATTTAGTAAATTATCTTTGTACATCTCACTTATACTGTTCCAATCGTCGCATGTGTTGTGGTTCACTGACAGTTCTTCTAAACATAATTTGACCTACATGTAATCTTTACTCCAGCAGTAAATGAATAACACAACAATGCAAAGATCTAACTGCGATTTAATGAGCCACATTCCACGTCTCAACTCTCTCCATCATTTTCAATGATGCTTGCATCATTGAAAACAAGTTTGACTGGAATTTTTTATACTTTATGGATTTTACATACATTACAACTACATAAAGACTAAGTAGTATAAAACAAGAAATTACTGTACTTCTTTCAGTCATAACGCAATAGCTTCATTAACTACTAAGTTGAATTAGGAAGATTTCCCAAAACACAAAAAAAAGAAAATATGACCAGTTTATAGCACTCATAAGAGTGAGATTTTACTGTTAGTTTATATTCATAAGAGAAGAAAAAATCATCCATATTGCAAGAGATAAAAGAAAATCCGCTTGATCTAATCAAAAAATAATTTATTAACACTCAAAATTTTTCAGTTACCTCTGTAGTTTGTAATTCAGACCCAACATCATTATCTTGTACATTACCATTTGGAGGTAAGTTACTATTACTATGATGAAATTGGTGATGTTGCTGATGGTGACGCGCTTCAAGACGGCTAAGTAACACCAGATGTATAACCTGAAGAACTGCCACTACAGCGACTAAAACGAGTACCAGCTTCCCCCAAAGGAAATGATGCATTATTGAATTGCATTACATTTTTCTTTGATCATCGAATTTCATTTCGTTTGTTGTGTACTAACAAAATTTCACATATTAATATGTGAACCGTCTATGGTTTTTTCGTGATACGAAAGACAATAGTTTAAATTTCACGTAAATTAAGCATCACTTAAAAAGAACATGACTCATTTTGAAAACACTAGTACTTGCATATGAAGTTGTATTACAGGCATACAAAAATAAATGACACATAGTACACTTAATTAACATTCAAAATCAATTAATATTGAACACCAGGCCTACATGAAACAAAGCATTCTGAAAAGTTTTCTACCACAACTAATACTTAGACGGAGGTCGGCATTTCCGTACGTCGACCAATAAATTAGGTTAAAATTTGAAAATAACATGATTTAGACAATATACAGGTGTACTACAACACACTTCATTAAATAAATCATCACATTACGAAACACGTAAATTAATCAACACTGTACGTTCCGCCGATGACAACCCTAACCACTAAACGGTGTTTATATCACAACCTATTAGATGATTGTTTTTTAAAATAATGGTATGATATGAAGTAATATCTCGTTTCGATTGATACAATATTTCGAGAACGATAATAAAATTTAATTTGTGAAATAAGATATATCGACTTTAGGAAGATTTTCAATCGATTCCGTTTGGTACACTAGTGGTAAGAGCTCGTTTCTCGATATTATTGGCAATACTGTCGTCTTGTCCACGAGCTAATAGGTTAAAAGTTAACCATATTTAAATGTTTCTTGTAATAACGTGTCGTGCCTCGCATCCTAATTGAAAGTTAAAATATTATTGTATCTCAGTTATCGGGATATGTTATATTTTGTTCCATTTAATATTTATTCGTTATGAATTCTAAGAAAACTTCCAAATGGGATCAAGGTCCTAAATTAAAGTATCAAGATGAAACGTTAACAGTTGTAGGGAAGAAAAAAAAGAGTACGAAAACTTTTCAGTAAGTATTTTTATGTAAATACAAGGTCTATATTTCAATTTTTGTTGATAATAACTTTTACTTAATTCATATGGTGCAATCAGATGAGTCTTACGATACTTGTTTAAACCAAAATTGTAATTTGAAATACGACTGTAAAAGACTATATTTCCTGTAATAATTCAGTAATTAAAAACAATTTAAAAATTTGAAGTAACTTCTCCAGTCTCAATAATTCAGCTTTCCATGAAGTTGTGTAATCTTAACCTAATTGCTATAGTAATTCTGATTACATATGTGAGGAAACGTTTTTCATTTAATGCTTACATTCCGTTGAAGAGTTTACCATATAAATCTATAGTCTTAAAAATAACAAGCCCTTCAACCATATTTAAAATAATTTTCTTTGTATGGTGACTATAACAGCACACACTCATTTTCCCTTTTTCATTTTTATATGTATCCTACATTTGTCATATTTATTTGAGCTTGAGCTCTGATATGTAAAAACATAAATATGTCATGCATGCACTGTTTTAAAAATCAACTACTAAACACTTTTTTAAACAGGAAAATGTATTAGAAAAAAATACTTTACTTTTGTTTGAGGTAGGATTCACCCCAGATTAAGCATCTTCAGGGGTTGCTGGTGTAAAAATCATGTTTTCAGAGTTATTTGTTGTTTATGAAGTGTTTGAAGATTGTGCATAATAATTATTTATTTTGTAATAATTGTTTCATTTAGATTGTTGTTTTTATGTTTATCTGTTTCAATTTCCCCAAATGTGACAAGTTTGCATCAATCAAGTTCGATTTATTTATACAGAGTATATCACAAGTTATACTCTGTATAACCTTCATACCGGTACTTTCATATCCTATTCCACCTGTGAAAATAATGGAAAAGTTCATCTAAACATATATGTTCTAAAATGCTTCGTTTGCAAGTTATGGCTAGTGAAAGATTTCAATCAGATTTCAGCTACCCTGGTGAAATGAGGTCATACTGAAATTTTTAGGGCATTAATTAAGGAGCAGAATTAGTGATTATATGTAGTTTTTCACCTTAAAGATTGAATAAAATATGTCCCAGAATTGTATCTGCAGTAATTGTTGAGAGATCTGGTGTGTAAACCAATAAATTGAGATAAAAAACCGTGTTTCTTATTTTTGACATATAATTTTTTGTTAAATGAGTAAAACGCATAAAATTTTTAAACAAAACTTGTAAAGAATTTATTTATGAACAAAATGGTGTAAGATAAGATGAATAAAACAAAGAAAAACTAAAATTTTATTTAGAAATAGTACATTGCTATTTGTCAGAAAATTAGTTATTTAATGTAAACAAAAATTAAATTATTTTATAGTGACGAAAAATAATTTCTATCTCTTTGAAGATAGAACTTTTTTTAAGAGAATACAAAAATAAAAAAAGATAAAAATATTGATCACCTTATTACACATTGAGATGCAATTTTAACAAATACAGAAAGTAATTTTTAAATATTGCCAATAAATAATAATAAACTTGAGAATGTTTAAAAAAGTATTGTTTTAATAAATAACAATGTAAACTCACTATTATGAATGAATGGTTGGCCTAAATTATGAACATGATGTAATATTTAAACTAACACACTTGTTTTAGTAGGTAGCCTAATTGTAACCACTATTTAATAATATTGATCATGATTGCTATAAGTTTTTACTGTTTTATATGGTATTGCTATTACCTTTTACAGTATTTTATAATTTATAATGAATTCATGGATATGAGCAGGCTTTTATATAAATTAACAGGTTGTATATTCTGCTAGTTTTATTAATGTTTTCAATGGTGAAATATTTAAAACTACAGTAAATATCATTTATAGTGACATTGGATATAGTGGCCAAAAACTTGTTTCTTGGTTGGTTTGGTATGCTGTTAATAGATAAATACAGTATGTGTATATTTTTTATAATTACATGGGTTGTAGTGACATGTCGGTTATTATAACTTAATATTTGTACTGAAATGCAACATTTTATCGCTTATAATGGTGGACGGTAGTGACTTGTCAGTAACGTAGTATATCTACATTATAGCTACAGAAATATTTTGTCTATTAAAATGAGTTACCTTTTTCTTTTTACCTGCATATGTACTATAGTTCTTGTTTTTCTTATCTTCTTCCTGTACCAGATTATTGTAAACTGAAGCAGCCATATTCAGTTGTTATTAATCTTTTCCTATGAGCTTACCATATCATGTGGGTACAGTATTTTATTTTATGTATCATGTGTAATTCATTTAATAGTGATTTAATTATGACTTCGTAAAAAAACATTCACAATAGAGGAAAAGGCACACATTATCAGGCGGTTAGAGAATAGTGAAACTAATAAGGACATTACCCGAGAATTAGGTATAGCTCATTCGACAATATTGGTGATATGGAAGAACCATGGAAAAATTAAGAAAAATTTTGAAACAAATTCTGTGAAATCAAAAAACTTAACGATCTGGTCAACATAATGCATAATGATGTAGACCAAATGCTGTTAAAATGGTTTAAATACCAGAGGGCTGGTGATATCCCTATTAGCGGCCCTATGTTCTATAATAAGATGAACAATTTTTCTGAAAAAATTTGGTAAACCACGTGAAATAACTTCAGTTTGGATATAACAGTTCCATCAGTATCATGATAACTGTGTGTCGGTGAGAATAAGTGATGAGGCTGCAGCAGCTCCAACCGGTGTGTCAGAAAAATGGCTAGAAATCATTTGTCCAAATTTAAAAGAGGTCTATTCTGTAATACTGATGAATCCGGTCTTTTTTTTTAAATCGACGCCAGAAGAACCCTTCGGTTTAAAGGCGAAATGTGATGATGGGGAAAATTATCAAAAGAAAGATTAACAGTAATATTTGCTACAAATATGACTGTAACTGACAAAAAAAACTTCTGGTTGTAGGTAAAAGTGCTAAACTCTGATGATTTAAAAATTTGAAATCGCTTTCTGTTATATACAAAAGTAACAAGAAGGTTTGGATGACAAGTGATATCTTTACGTCTTTGTCTTGAAAATGGGACCGTGAATTAGAGATTGAAAATAAGAAAATACTGCTGCTCATTGACAACTTCCAGCTCATCTACATGTTGAAAATCTTTCATGTATAAAGTTATTAATAAAGTTAGGGCAGTCTTACAGCCCTTAGATCAAGATGTGATCAAGTCTGTTAAAGTCAAGTACGAAAACCTAATTTTACAATTGATACAGGATTTAGATAAAAAAAAGGAAACATAAATAACTATTTTGGATGCTATAATTATGTTAGACAGATCATGGAATGAGGTTTCTCTGCGCTGACTGTATAAAATTGCTTTCAACATGCAGGATCTTTACCACAGGCTGGTGAAGTTACTGATGTCACATGCGAAGAAGAATATTTAGTGGAATGGGGCAATAATCTGCAAAACCAATCGTCAAATACATTAAAGATTATAAAAAGATAGACAAAGATTTAAAAACACATGAAACTGTAACAGATGATGTAGTGGCTTCAGTATTAGCAGAAGTAGACGGGGATGTAGGTAATGACTACCTAGGAACGGTAGCAACAACGAGGAAGACATTAAACTGCCAAATCTTCAGAGGTTTTAGTGGCAATGAAAACAGTTTGCCAATTTCTCATTTTTACAGAAATTGCTAATGAAGAAACAAAGAGTGTTTGTTTTGATTTGGAAAAGAACCTTCAAAAATTGTATTACAACATGAAATGTTAGAAACAAAGCAAAATAACCGACTTTTTGCAAAGAAAAGTAATTTTTACAGTTTTTCTCTATCTTCTTTTACTCTACCATATTTGCATTTATTATTGCAATTTTTTTTTTAGATTATTTTATTATGGATATAAATTATTATTATTTTTAATGATTATTTTTTTATTATATTACCTGTGTAGTTGACATATTAACGAAATAACACTAACCTACCTAAATATTGATTATTGTGACTGTCTGTTATAATGACCGAAAATTATTGGTTCCTTGGAAGTCACTATAAATAATGTTTACTGTATTAATTGCAGTATAATGGACATTTGTTTAATAAAAATATCATTTTATCCATTTTTATTTGTTATAAATTTAATTTGTTTTAATTCGTTACCTACTTCTGTTTTATTATTGTACGCTTTGTATGTCATGTAATATATATTTATTTTGTGTGAAAAGATTGATTTGATTTCTTGTGGATGGTGGTATTTTGATATTTGTTTTCTAAAAACTCCAGGCAGTGATCTTAACTCTTAACTATTATTTAAATAATTGGTTTAAAACAACTTTCAGATTTTAAGTAGTGATGGTAATGCAGTACCTGATACTGTAATAATTTATAACTGATGGTGAATATGTGAATTCATAAAACTTATAATGTAAATTAAATCTTATATTAAGCTTACCATTGCTATGTGTTTACTAGTGATTTCTAATATTTTTTTTATGCACATCGTGCTTCCTTTATTAGTTGCAGCAAATTGGTTTTTACAGCAATTAGCAAGTACATTTTAGAATTATACCTGAAAATTTAATAGCAATGTGGCCACAAAACCCGTTTCCATATAAAGAAATAAACATGAATTAGTGATAAGTTTATTTAATACTTTTTTGCATAAAAAAACTTTAAGTCACATTTGCACAGCTCCTCCATTGTCTACGTACAGTTTTATCCATGTATGTTTAGACATTCTCTTTTAGATTGAAAGATTTAAGTCATAAAAACAATCTCTCACAGCAGTTTTCAGCTCAATATTCCTTAGTTGCAAATGAAAGATTGTTTTTTGTTTGTTTTTTTTTATTATGCCCCAAAGGACGTTATCACAGGTTGTTAAGTTTGAACTTCTAGATGGCCATTGACTTTTGGAGGCTTTACCAATGCATTGCCCTTCAAATTATTCACTGAAAATGTTCCTGACAGATGGAGCATAATGTGCTGGAGCTCAGTTTTTCTGTAAAACTGAATTAATGCCATACTGATCAGTAAAAAGCTGAAGAAAAAATAATTTTCAAGTATGTTGAATATAAAATGCTGTTAACATTTCCTCCAAAAATTTATGGACCTATCAGATGGATTTCAGATTTTTCTGGCTACATAATTACATGTGGTTGTGGTTGGTATATGATTTCCTCATTAAAGTGGGGATTTCTTTACACCAAAATTACACATCCTAAGTTTTAATAATCGAAGAAGTAGCACTCTTATCCAAGAAGAAAACTGGTTTTCATGATTGAACATTCGGAAAACTCTTTAGAAGAGATTTGCAACAAGTTTCCCTTAAAGCCATTTCTCGGCTAGAATGTTCAGAAGATGAACAGCATCTTTTTTCATTACTTTCTGAAGTATTGAATATGGAATATTTTGTTTTGAAAACCTTTTCGTGGTTGAATAAGAGAAGATCGTAAACAAGATGCTTCAACAATATCAGCTATTCATTTGACTGGAAGTATGTCCTGATAATTTCAAATTGAGGACTGATATGGTGAAAAAACTTTTATTTTTCTCGCTTTCAGAGTGCTACTACTAATGTAGCTTCCTTACCAAAACACTGAATGAATCTGTCTCTTACATTTTTATAATTTTCACTTCTGTTTGTACACTCATGCACCTAAACATTAATAATAATCTTTCTTCAGTTCAATATTTACCTCCTTTTTTATTTTAATTTATCACTACACTAATCAAGATTCTCACTAAACACGTGAAAATAACAAAAACTGCTAACAAACCTGGCACCATGTTGAATAAATGTTGTAACAGCTGATTAACCTTTAAAATCATCAAATTGTATACATAGTTACCAAGTATGTTATATCTTAGAAAGGGACTTAATCACCACCATTCTGTATGTTATAGCTTTTATATCAAAACCTAAGAATCTGTGCTAAAATATGTAACAAATTCATATTTCAGCGTGTTCATTACCTTGTCGCGACAAGGTAAACTATTGACTAATAGTTTTTAATTGGTAGTCTAGTTTCAGGGTAATTTAATTTTTTTTTTCAGGCCAGAAAAACCAATTGAATTTAAAGTTGAATTGCATTTATTAACAATCTCTGAAGAAGCCAAAAGAATGATTCTTGATACACTGAAATTTATAAATGGCCAGGTATGGTTTTACTTTATTTTCTCTAAAATTATAATTTATTGTTAGAAACATATTCTTATTATAATTATATTGTTTTTTTTCTTTTTTATGTATTGAACAGTAATATTTAGTGTAAAAAAAATCATGGATCTTTTTCTCTTATGTATCTTTTTCTCCAATATATAGAAGCACAATTATTTTTTTATCAGCCTGGGCAGTTTGTTATCCTCAGCACCCCAAACAAAAATCTTAACTGTAATGAATTCATCCAATGAGCTTAATGTTTATGATTTTAACCTCAGCAGATTTCTTTATGTATTTAATTTTAAAGAATTTAACATTTTATTAACTTTAATAAATCCATTTTCTTTCAACTTTTTATAAAAATTATTTTACCAAAATTTGTACAGAGAAATAGCATTAGTTTAAAAGATATGTCCTTAAGTTCGTTATTAAATTTTCTAACATGTTTTATTGTACTACGATGGTCAAATAAACTATTATGCTCAGAGAGCAGAGTTAAGTCTATACTTATAAAGAGGTTGATGATATTTGGGTTATTATGTATTTGTATTCCTAGTATTGTAAAACTGTTCGTTGTTTTGAGTTAATTTATCAATATTGTAAAAAAAAATTAACATAATTTTATTATTATAAGGCAGGTGATTTTTACTTAGTAAGCCCCAGTAATCATACAAAAAACATCTTATGAAACGCAACCGTAACCCAAGGTGGGAACAAATCATACCGATGGGTGAATGGCTCTACGTAGTGAGTCTCGAAGGATGTCCTCTGGGCACCAGGGCGAACCCAGTTGTATTTAGCTCTAGCTCCAGTACGCATGCGCTCTGCTGGAGTGGTCCATTTTTCGCCGGTACTTGTGGGACCAAAATATCAGTTCCAATAATAAATACAATGATGGTTGGTGGTCCATCTGAAAAACCACCAAATCTAGTCTTTTGAAGAGACCTCGGTCAGCTTTGTCTGACGAGGATAAAAGTCCTACTGAAGAGAACCGCAAATCATTAGACTTGAATTCTAAAAATATTAGATTCGTTGCTCTCCGAAATAGTCAGGAAGGTGGCTCCCTCCAAAAGTTTTCACCTTTCTTAATAAACAAAACTATAACAGGTGCAAGTGGTTCCCCGAAGAATATCAGAAAATTACGTGACGGATCAATTCTGATTGAAACATTCAACGGTGAACAGAGTCGATCTATCTTACGTCTCCGTAATATGGGTGTTATAAATATCAGTGCAGAATACCACAAAACGTTAAATACGAACGGGGGAGTAATTTTTTGTCGAGACCTTTTAGATATAGATATCACTGAAGTAGTTGATGAGCTTCGCCCCCAAGATGTTATTGAAGTGAAGCGTATAATGAAACGGCAGAGCGGAACAGAAGAACCGACAACGTTTCTTATACAACATTCAATCTCCCTGTTTCACCAGAGAAGATGAAAGTGGGTTACCTCTCGGTTCGGGTACGACCATTCATATTCAACCCATGGGGATGATTCAGATACCAAGGATATGGTCACACTACAACATCTTGCTTGAAAATGGAGATCTGTGCTCGATGTGCTAAAGAAGGTCACAATGACACTAACTGCGAAGAAGGTGAAAAATGTGCGAACTGCAGGGGTTCATATATAGCCCGCTCCCGAGATTGCCAAACCTTTAAAGAAGAAAAGGCAATTCTCAAAATCTGTACTGAGTAGAAGCTATCTTTCCCGGCTGCACGCAGAGAATATAAAAAGATAAATAATTCACGGAACCTGGTTAAACCAGATGTATCTTTTGCCACCGCTACATCAAAACAAACTCCTACAAATGTTAGTAATCAGCAGTGCAGATCCTGCAATGATCTTAAAAAAGTTGTTCAGATGCTTTCTGATTAAGTTGCTTTACTTACAGCCACTATTTCAGAGCTGACAAACATAAATAAAAAGTCTTTCGTCGCAGTTAGTGAATCCAACAGTGTGATCCATATGAAAGTCCCTGTTCTCAAAGTTTTACCGGTATGGACAGGGACTATCGC
Organism: Lycorma delicatula; assembly: GCF_047948215.1. Taxonomy (NCBI): domain Eukaryota; kingdom Metazoa; phylum Arthropoda; class Insecta; order Hemiptera; family Fulgoridae; genus Lycorma; species Lycorma delicatula. Next base: position 98,262,724 of record NC_134464.1, on the reverse strand, counting down.
AGCTGGCAGTAAGCCACCTAATAAGCTCCCTGTAAAGGGAACCCACATAACCACCCCCTCTGGGATGTCAACTGCGACATCCTACTCAAATAAATCTCCTCCACCATCACCTCATATACTGGAGGAGTTGGTTGAAGAACCACCCGACCCCAGGGCATCGGAGTTCTTTAAAATAGAAAAAAACAAAAGAAAAACCGAATCACGTACAACTAATTTTTATGTAGTTTCCTAAATTTTTTTTTACACTTATGAACATACCGTCACTAAAGTGACGTTGATGTAACTTTCACCCAGTTCAGAAGAGAAAGTTGGCGGTTGTTCTGCATCATTAATCAAGTAGAGGTTCCTGGCTTCCACGAACTGTTCGAGATCAGCGCCTCTGGGGTCACTGAGTGGTGAACCCCAGGCGGAAGACTTGGCATTAGCGTCCAGAGCAACCAGCACTGTGGTGCCCGGGAGACCGTCCAGAATTCTGCCCAACTTTGCCAGGAAGTCATCGATACTCCATTCATGCTGGAAGTATCCCGACACTAGTATATCGAGTGTACCCAATTAAAATGCAATCATCGGTGCCAACCCCTTTCATGAAGCCGTATTGGCCTCGATTTACAAAACAGTTCACATCAATGTTTTCCCAGAGCCGTTCCACAACCAATCTTTAGTCGGAGGCATACGTGATGTTGCCTTCAGAAGTTCATCTTGGGTGAAGAGAGGTGGGTTTTGCTCGTTACCTCCGTCATCAGTCGCTGATTCCTCGTCGCCAGAAAAAAGTTTTTCTATTATTTTCCGGATCTCCCAAACATCCTGCGTGACCGGAACTCTGGGCTTTAGGGCTCTCCTTACCAGTACAGCAAATAAATGGCCTTCCCCACGGGTCAGTTTCTATTTCTGCAATTAGTAGCCTCCAGACCGTTTTCTTCTCATCTCACATACTTCTGACGAGGTCCTTCCAATTCTGATATTCGGTCATATAAATGTTCCTGATGGCTGGGAGATGCGCCCTCGTCATACGTCTCCTCGTGCTGTGACACGGTTCTTTCTTTTTGAATATCTCGGCGATCCACCAACAAACTGGTGGGTGACTCTTCCTGAAATATCTCCGGGGTAACACAGAGCACGCAGCATCAAATGAGCTCACAAGTCGTAATACTTAGTGTTTTGCCATGTCACTTCCCATATTCAGTAGTACGGAAATAGGCATACGGGCGCCAAAACCAAGATGTCAGCCATCTGCCATCTTTTTTATAATTACTGTAAAGTATCTCCATTCATTATTCTACGAAACCTATAGGCAAACGTTAAAATACCTGGATCCCATAGATATAGATTGAGTGGTTTCTTGAATGGCACTGAGAAAGGCACCGGGGATTGACCAACCTGACCCAGATATTTTCTATCATCTGCTGCTTGTCATAAGAGAGCCGCTTAGCAGGCTGTTCTTGGGGTGCCTTAGCTGGGGCTGCTTTCCGGTTTACTGGAAGGTGACTTTGGTTAGGGTGCTCTTAAAATCAGGAAAAGATCCTAGTGAGGTCTGTAGTTATCAACCCATCTAGCTCCCAAATGGACAACTTTTTTTTGTAATTTCAAATTTTTACTTATTTAATTCTATATTATAAATTTATTTTTACATAAAATTAAAAAAAAAATACATTTTGGTTATTGTTTTTCAATAATAAGGACTTATTTTATCATGAAGTTAAGGGAGCTTAAAATGATTAAATAGAAAATAATCTCTGCTGTAATCAGAATGATTTTTCAATTAATTTTTCAAAGAATTTTCTAAAGTTTTTTTCAAAAACAAATGCAATTTATTGCCAACTTTTTTCTGAACTTTAAAAACTTTCAGTTTAGCAGGAAAGGAACTCTATATAAGTATCTAATTTTTTGTTTTAATGTGAATAAAAATTTGTGAAATACAATGATATTATTATGCATGTGGTAGTATCTGGAATTTATAAGCGTGAAAGTTCAAATTACAAAAAGTGAACTGCCCAGTTTTTTAAGCAAGCGGTTGGTTTTTTCACTGTGGATTTTGCAGCCATCAAGCCTGAGACAGCTGGCTTGCTTGATAACTGCCAAATTCAGTAATCTTACAGTTTTGATAACTTGCAAACTACTTACCGATGCAAAATTATGATTTTTATAACAACAGCTATAATTACTACTTTAATTTTACTTGTAATAAGATGCAACTGTTTATTTTAAACAGTTTAGACAAATTTATGATCACTATTTGAACTCCAAGCTGAAGTTGTTGTTTATCTCAAATAAATCCCAGTAATAAATCATGATATTATACGGTAATTATTTTCTTGTAATATTGATCTATTCCAAAACAAGTTTTGCTTAATTCAGTTTACTTTGTTTACGGTAGCTTTTTATTATTTTCTTTTATTATGTATATGTATTACGTGCTGAGTAATTCTCTTTTGGACAGAAGTGACAGTGCTTTAATTTGTCAATAATTTATTTTATTATTACTTATCAGTATGTTTTTGAAATTATTATTTGTCTTTTTATAGTCATTATTTTTAAATAATACTGATCCATGCAATATTCTGATAATGTACATTTTTTGCATTTATTTTGTTCTTTAAGGAGTTTTCAACCAAAGATTTATCAACATACAGGGATAGAGGCATTAATTTAAGTAATAGGTACTGGGTTGACAGAGGACATCTTATCATAAAATCAGTTGAAAATTATTCACTAAAACAAACAAACAAAGCACCATTATTAGCTCATGAAAAAGTAAAAAAATTTGCCATGGAGAAACTTGAAAAGTAAGTTAATCTAACTATTAATCAGTTTGTTGATTACTATCAATTATTATTCTTGTATATGTATGCAAGTCACTTAGAGACTAGAAATTATGTTATATCAAAAGTTGGTCTTACCAGTAGAAGAAGAGACACACCATGTGTTCAGTTGTTAATTGATCTGGCTTGGTGATAAAGTTCATCACAATCATCACATCCCTGCTTCATCCGTAGACTTGAAAGGCAATGGAAATTTTTATGAAAAAATCAATAAATATACTTTATTCCACTAACATTGAGAAATGTATTAAAAATTTCATCAAAATTAGAAAGCATATTTAATTGTGACTTTGTTACAAACACACAAAAAGACCAAACACCAAAGTGTTGAATTGAAATAGGACCATGCTTTGCTTGGTCACGGAGGGGTAAAATTTAATTACATTGTGAGTATATATATTCACAATAACAATTTCAGATCCTTTGGGGACCAGAGCAGTTATTTTTTTTATGTCATCAAACGTGTATCAGTTCTACGTAGCCTAGTATCAAAAACACAGATGAATCTAAATACCCAATTATTAGGTGTTTAGTAAAAGATTCATTAGTCTGTATGGAATTCATAATTATACATTATTTTTTACTGACTTTTCAAAGAAAAGTACATACTACTTTTGGTAGCATGGTGGGATTGGGGGTGAAATTGAATTTATGTTTTGAGTATGAGGAGTATGAAAATACCATTGATGTAAAATATAATATCTGAATATAAAGAAATTAAAGAAATAAATAAAGAATATAAAGAAATACAAAGAATTTTTAAAAACTTTTAAGTATGTATGTACTAGTGTCTTATTTAAAACTTCTTGTATCCACAATGGTAAGATAATGAATCAATGTAATTCGTAGAGTTAAATAACTTTTTTTTAAATAATCTATTTAGTTTAACGGTATATAATGTTTTAAAAAATATATCCAAATTTTATATATGTATGTATATGCTTTAAGTTAGTTATATGTAAGTTTTAGGTCACTTTCAATAAACATCCTGTGCTAGTGTGATTAAAGAAAATGAGGAGTAAAGCGGTACTTTATTTTATTTCTTAGCCAAAAAATTGTCATATATTGGCATGCAGAGTATGCTAAAGTGTAGCTGTTCACCTCTATAAATCATGACTTTATTTTATTACCACAGGACTGGTTTTATAGTAAGTGTCCACTTAATGGTTTTCTTCACTTTATGCTGATCTATTAATTAAGGTTCTCTCCTTTACATTATTGATTTCAGGTATGGTTTTCATAAATCACATTGCAGTGAAGCACTAGATGTTACATCAGGGGATGTTGGTGCCGCTTATGAACTGTTAATGTCTAAATATTTTGATATTGTATTACCGAGTAATAATGATATTTATGATGATAATTCTCTAACTGATTGTACCACTAATAAAAAAGGTTTAACAAATACATTAACTCAAGAAGAAATAATAGATGAACGTCAATTAGAATTAGAGTCGTTAAAGTCAATATACTTAGATAGCTGTGAAGAACGTATTAGTAATCAGTTGTGGGTCATACACTTAAAACTGCCGTACTTAATTGAACGTTATCTAAATAGGACTAGTAAAAAATTGAATCTGTTTAATATTAATGCTAATAGTGATTGTGATAGTGATAATAAAAACAATAGTGATCATTTATTATCGAGTACACAACAATCTAGTAAAAGTAAAGATGTTTGTAAATACTTTTTAAAAGGAAATTGTAGATTTGGCGATAGATGTAGACATTTACATCCAGTAAGTAATAGTGATAAAAGTAAATATTCTAGTTCAAAAGATGCTGAAAAAGAAGAATTATACAATTGTGATATAGAAATTAGATTTCCTGTGGGTAAGTAACTCTTTTTATTTATTTTACTGAATCGATTAGTTTTATGGATATATTGTACTGAAAAACATAGTAAGTAAGGTTAATATACATAAATTGGGATTTTTTATTATCTATGCATTTATTAATTCAAACATTGTATCCACTTTATTTTATTGGTAATGAATCGCCTGGAAAAATAAAACAACTCAGAATTGTAGAGATATACCTTACCAATCTTAGATTGTCTCAGTCTTGATTTTTATTATTATTCGTGATTATTTTTTGATTGCAAATTGCCGATCATTTGCATGCATAACCATTCTGTAATATGAATAGTTATCTACGGAGTGATTTAAAGTATGGAAACGATGTAATATTTCAAAAAGAGAGAAATGGATGTAGAAACAAATGCAGACGCAATGTGATCCTGTGTATGCCTCTCAGAAAAATATTTTTACTCAAAAATGTTTTGACATTTCTCAGTTGTAAAGATTTCACTGAATGTATTTTCATCTAGTCTTCTTTTTACAGCCGTTAAAAAAATATATATACATAAAAACCACTTTTAAGTATTTATCATACTTGAGCATATTTTTTTAAAATAGCATACTACTATTACACTATTATTATTTTCTTATTTGTTTTGATATAATTATTATTTTTCTTATTAGTTTTATTTTATTTTATTTTTCTCATTAGTATTTGTAAATTACTTTCCATTCTTGACATCTCGCACATTATAAGAACGCATTTTTCATCATTAAAAAAAAACAAACTAATTCATTTAGGATAGTTGTAATTAGGCCTATTATAACTAGAAGAAGGATTATTTTTTATTTTGTGTTTCTTCAAAATTAGATGCCTTAGCATTATAGATTATTTTAATCTCTAGTTTATAGGTTTTAATATGTTCAGGAAAATGTCATTGAAGATTGTTTATCAGTTTATACATTATCTCAGCCATTAGGTTTTATTTTTTTATATTCCTCTTATGTTTTTTTTAAGCAGAGTTATATATATTTTTTAAAATACATTCTCAGCAAAAATATATAAAATGAAGTGTACCATTTTAAAATGTAATATGTTGATAAAACTGATCAACCCCAAAATATTTTCTGAATATATTGTAGTCTTCAATGATAATTCAAAATAATAGATTGTGGCAGGATCTATAAATTTTTTATTATAAAAAAAATAATAAAGATTATAACAGTTTAAACATTTTCTTTTTTTTAGCAATTTAAAATCATATATAAAATGATGAATTATTAAATTGTTTATAACAGGATAGTTAAGTTGGACATAATGTTTAGAAACATTTTGAACTGATTTATTGCCTTAGACTAGTTATTTTATATTTTCATCTCAGACACATGTATACATGTAATTTTCAAAAGTTTAGTGTGATTTATAAAACGTTTAGTAATGAAAGTAACCTCCAAAAACACATTGATTGAGGAATAGATAAATAGCATTAAGATAATATTAATAAAAGTATAATAATAGTAATTAAGATATTAGTAATAATAACTTGATTATTATTAATATGTAAATTTTAAAAACACTTGTGCTGAATACTTGGATGCATTAAAGAAAATTATCAGTAATGCTTTTCCTGAACATAGAATGAAAATTTCTTAAATATCAAAAATGTTGTTTTGCTTAAGTTTGGTGAACACCAGTTTATTATCTCATTTAGCTATGAACTTGACATCATTTTTAGACACTCCACACAAAGAGTCGTGAGAACAAAAATAATTCATTACAGTAGAGATTACTTTGATTATAGCATTAAAAAAAAAAATTTCTGTGACAGAGTGGGTAATGTTCAAAATAAGTTTTCTGCCACTTAGAGTAAAATAAACATAGTTTATTTATAAGGCATTACTCAACTAAGCTTAGAAAGTGTAAACACATTATGCATAGTACGTCACCTGGATATGTCAAGTAGTGTTGGCACTCTTCATAGTGTAATGAAGGGGAGTTAGTGTACTACAACAGGATGTCATAGGTAGTGAAAAACCAGTCACCAGTCCATCAGTCTATTCCCACTCTGTGTTTCAATTGAGATTTCTAAACTTGAACGAGTAATATCATTGATTTTTCAATGATATGATGATACTGATTTTTCATATGTTGGTAATTGTTTACTTCCTTGAATGAAGTAAAGGAAGTATTGTGTTGACGAAAGATTTCGGTTTTCCGATTTCAACAGAAATATCCATTTTGACCATCCCTAAATCCATTTTGACTAGTTTCAGCATGACATCTGTGCGTACATATGTATCGCATAACTCAAAGACAATCAGCAGTAGGATGTTGAAATTTTGGATTTAGGACTGTTGTTGACTGTTTAGGACTAGTTGTTCACCTCCCCATCTGATTGCAATCGACCAAACCAAGTGTTAAAAAAAAACCCAAATCCAAAAAAATTTGGATTTTGAACTTTTTCTTAAGTGCAGTAATGAGCTCTTTGAGAACTTTTCAATGATATATCATAAGTGGTACATATTTTCATTGGTTCCTAAGTTACAGCTAAATAAAATTTTAATTAATGAAATTTAGATCTTATAAGGAGAAGGCACATCAGTTCAAATCAGACTTCATCTTTGTTTAACTTATTTTGTTTTAAATTTAAATATATTGATTTATTAATAAATTATTAACCTCTGATTGTAAAAAAACTTTTACAATAAATAATAACAATAAAAAAAAAATATATGAAACAATATCAGAAGTTATTAATGAAATAAAAATTTATGTACTTTTCATTTTTTTTAATTTGTATATGAATTTAATAGGCGTACAAGGAAGTCATGTGGTGTCAACATCAGATTATTTTTATGTTAAATATTTCTTAGTTTGATCATTTTTTTCCCAATTATTATTATTATTATTATTATATATATTTTTTTTAAATTAAAATATATTTTCAAATGCTTTTACAGGATGTCGTTATCCATACCAGGATGCTGCACTAGTTTCGTTTTATTCAGTTAAATCAATTTTACCTTCAGAAGTGTGCCTTAGATTAACTAAGCATCTATTGCAATTGATGAATAAAAATGTTGAAATAGATTCCCCATGTATATATACTTTAGTTGATTTTATGGAGAATTATACAGAAGATGTTTTACAAGTAGCCGAATCAAAAGAATGCAGCTTTATCGATTCTTCCATGTCTTTAATTAATAATGGTTGTGATAGTGATGTTATCAGTAGTAGTGATAAAAGTGATATCAATGATCATGAAAAAGATTCTCAGATTAGTGGTAAATATGAGAAGAATATTAAGGAGTCAAACAACTTAGATGAAGCAAAATTATGTCGGTATGTTTACTTAATTTTTTTAACTTTGAAAAAATTATTATAATTTTTAATATATTTGTAAGAAATGTGTTTACAAAATACCATACATCATATAAATAGTGCTATCACCATTTATACATAATCTAATAAAAAATATAATAGTAATTATATTTAAATTCTGTTTAACTACCTACTACAGAATACTGAGATAAGACATATCTTACCTTAATTTTTCATAAAAGTACTTTTGTAGTCATGATTCAAGTAATTCCGTTATTGCATAAAAAAAATATAAATACACTAAAATATAGATTATTCACCAGAATTTAAATATAATTTAACAGTAGAGAGAAATAATATTAACCTTGAAAAGATTAATTTCATTAAGGTAATAGTAATTATTTAATACATTTTGTGGAGTTGTTCTGTGAAATAATTAATGTTTTTTATTGCAAATAATAAAACAGTCATAACAGTAGTTATGTCTTTTATAAGTAAGTAAGTAATAAAGTTTAAATGTAAATGTATATGTTTACTTTCCAAAAACTGTTTATATTCAGTTAATTTAGAATTTCTTTGTGTTACAACTTCAACTAGTGATAACCGTTTGCTGTTTTATTTTTTTACTGTCAGTGTTTGTACCTCTGGCCTCATCACAAACTTCATTTCAAGCAATGTTGTGATTTAACCATTCAAGCTAGCCATTTGAATTCAACTTTTTCCTACATTCATTTTATTTAGAAAGTAAGAGCTTGAATAAATGATCCTGAAACAGAGATTCTTTTTGATTGATTGTACACTTAACAGTCCCCCCAAATATTTGTTAAGTTCACAATTCATTCATTCATTAGAGATCATTGTTTATTTTATCCCTCTTAACCTTTTCATATTTACAGATTATTACATCTTAATTTTTTTATTAATGTATACTGGGAATTTCTTACAGTGATATTTTAAAAGTATTATATTTATTGTAAATTTTACTGTTATTTTTTCCCTTAAAAGTTAATGTTTTATATTTTTTACAGAGATTTTTATCACAAATGAAAAACCGAAGTAATAAAACTAAATGAACAAAATTCAAACAAAAATTTTAAGTAACACCAAAAAAAATAGTATAAATTCTATAATTTCAAATAGTGATGTTTAGTTATTATTCTGTTATTTAATGTTGGTGTTGTCATTTCAACATAATTGTGTTTTTATTATTATTATTTATAAGTAGTTATTATTTATGTTAGTTTTGATATATTATGATGTATTTTCCTTTTGTTATTTACCGTTAGTGAAAATGACGAATTGTGTAGAAGATTTCGTAAAAAACAAAATGATTTTATTTATAAGAAGTTTTTGTCAATTCGTCGTGATCTTCCTGCTTGGTCAAAAATGTCACAGTTGTTAGAAATGGTATCAAATAATCAAGTTGTAATTATCTCTGGGGAGACAGGGTAAGTAATTTAATTTCTTCTTTAAAAATAATCTTTTGAGATAGTCTGCTATGATTGTTCATACTTTACATTGACATGTATCAAAATATGCTCTGAAAACATAATATGTATTTATTCCATACAGTTTCTAATTACAGTGTGAATGAATGTAACCAAAAAATATTTTATATATCGATATTTTGTGTCTCTTTAATCATGAATTAAAAAAATGAATTTTTTTCCTTGTGTCAGTTCTTAATTTCAACATTATTTATATATATCAAAGACAAAAATATAAAAACAGTTTACCACCAATAGTACAGAATTCAATAATGCTTCTTATTTTATGCTTATTGTTTTTTTGTAATAGCGCTTGAGGGTTTCCCTGATCATTAGTTAAACTTTTTCTTTTAAAAATCACACTTTAATTCAAAACATTAAAATTTTAAACATAAAAATATGTAGTCATAAATATTAAAAAATGGAAAAAAAATATTTGTTATGTGGCAGCCACACATATTACTGTACTGTTAGAATTGTCTATTTTACTATATGTATGGTTAGCCACATGACAGTTTTTTTTTTTTTTAATATTTATGACTACATATTATTATTATATGTTTATAATTTTAATGTTTTGAATTTAATGTGTAGTTTTTAACAAAAAACTGATGATGAGGGAAACCCTCAGAAGCGCTTTTATAAAAAAATAAGCATAAGATGAGAAGCATTATTGAATTGTGTACTCTTGGTGGTAAATTGTTTTTATACTTTTGTCTTTAGCATAATTAGTACAAAGGGGAATATGGACAAAGAATTGTTTTTGCTAAGTTAATATATATATATATTCTGAGCAAGTCAAAAGTATGGAAACCCCTCAACAACTTTAAAATCATTCCAGATAGAATACTGTAACTTTCAGGATAAGGTATCAGTCAACTACTTTATCTTTTGATAGGAAATATAATTTCAACCCCTTCTTGGAAAATGGCTTGGGGGTTATAACTGAAATGTTTTAAATGGTAACACCCTTTGTCTGATACATTTTAGAAGTCTCTTAAACACAAGAAAAATGGTATAAAAAGTTGGTATGATGATGTCTGTACCCAAAATGGTGGCGTGTTTGGATTTTGAAAAAATTACACTGTTAATTTAAGGAACTGTTATCGCATATAAATAAATTTATGAAAATTTGATTAAATGGATATTATCAAATACATTTATTTAAAAAAAAAAATGTTTATTAAGTATAACATTTGCATATTTACTTCATTGTACTGCATTATTCAGTGATTTTCTAGTGATATGTTGTACTGATTCTCAAATTCTATTTTGTAAATAATCGATATTGTGGGGCTTATTATGATAGACAGTACTTTTATGTGGCCCCATAGAAAGTAACCCATTGGTGACAAGTTGGGTGATCTCTTTAGCCATTCTTTTTGTCCCCTTTGGCCAATCCATTTTCCAGGAAATAAACCATTTAAAATTTCCTAGCTATAAGTTTCCCATTTTTCGTACCTGAAGACCAAAATAAGGCAGGGAAGTTGGGGCCAACAACCTTTGGAATGATATGGTCAAGAACCAAAGCCTCATATTTCACCACATTTAAATAAAGGCCCCATCAGTCATTTATCAACAGTATCAATACATCAATACATTTACTTTGACTGGATACTGTGTATGTGCCTCACAATATCATTGTGGATTAATATCAGCCCAGTATTGACAATTTTGGTAATTTGCATTGCCATTTAAAAAAAATATGCCTCATCACTAAAAACTATGTTGTTTAATAAATTAGGATTGACACAAATATTGTTCATTATAATTTCGCAGAACTCAAGTCTTTGATCGTAGTTATCTTCATTAAGTTCTTGCACCGGATGAATTCTGAAGGGTTTGAAAATTTCACTTTTAATGTTCAAATCACTGAACTTTGGCTAATCTTATATTCTCGTGCTGCTGTTTAAGTCGAGGAATAAGGATTCCAATAGATTCTTGCTTAATTTCTAATGACTTGTTATTATTTGTTGCAGATTTATACCTCCCTGGTTTTCCCCTATTATTAATGTTCCCAGTTTCTTCAAATTGTTTGAAGGTTTTTGACATTGTAACTTAAAATAGGATTATGATTATTAAATGTTGCATCGAACAAAACACAGCTTCATTATATGACCTTATCACCAAAGCCCCTCATAATTAAAAGTGTGACCCTCTCCTGCTCACTAAGTACCATGTTGACAGAAATGTTAGCAGATTGCACAGGAAAAATTATTCAGTAAAAAACAATTACAAAAAAAAGTAGAAAACATGTAATTAACAAATGTGGTAAATGTAGACAAAATCTTTTAGCCAACCGATCACAATAAATTCTCATAAGAAACTAACAGTGTAGTTATGAAGCACTCTAAATGGAATATTGTAAAACAATGAAGTAAGCTTCATTTTTGCAATAATGGTAAGAGATCATCATTGATCAGTATGATAGACAATGTTGTTGTCTATTTACTCATTAAATTGGAATAAAAACAATTTTTTGTTAAAAAATAAAAATTTAACTTATACATAGATTTTAATTAAATTAGTTTAACTTTTAATTTAATTCAGTTTAATTTCTTTTTGTTTAATTTTATTATTTGAACTTAACTAAATTTAGTAATTTTCAAAAGCCAAACTTTATCCTGCCACCATTTTGAGTACAGACATCATACCAACTTTTTATTTATACCATTTATCTTGTCTTAAAGAAACCTCTAAATTGATGTATCACACAAAGGATGTTACCATTTAAAATATTTGAGTTACAATCCCTGGAGCACCTCCCCCCTCTACACAAGAAGGAGTCGAAATTCTCACTTCTTGTCAAAAGATAAAGTAGTTGACAGAAACCTTATCCTTAAAGTTATATTGTGTCTGGAACGGATTTAAAGTTGTTGAGGGGTTTCCATACTTTTGAATCCATATATTTCTTGTTAATATACTGCTAGGTTATAAGTTTTTATGACTGCTAGAAGCCGTACATTGCTACAAGTCATGCATTCAAATTCTTTTCAATGTACAGTTACTTTATATTTAAATGTTGATACCACGCATTTACTTTTGTTATTAAGGCTTAATTTGTTTAATAATACTGCTCAGGAATGGTCAGCCTGAATTTGGAAGAGATTTTTTACTGTAAAGGACTACCTATAAAATACAGCTTGTCAAATTCAAAGTGATGGATAGCATTTAATAGCTGTATGCTCACATTCAGAACACATTTTGTTAGCTACTCAAATATATAAAAATACCTCATCAAGCTGTGCCTACAAATGAAATTTTCTTACAAATAATGTATACTCATAATTTTAAAAAAATTTTTTAAAATCAAAAATAATTGCAAACTTCATGTAAAAATACTAAAAAAGAAAATGTTTAGTTCTAGAACATAAAATATTTCTTATGTAGAACGTAGAATATCAAATACAGTATTATTATTTTTGAAGAAGTTCTGCTTTCATCGGTACTCAAATTGAACATTTACTTGTAACCATTATAAATTCTGACCTAAATTTAAATTTAAATTAAATTGGCTTATGTAAATTTGTGAATTCATTGGTATTTTATTTTATTTTAAACTATTTTGTTATATGGATTTTTATACGTCAACGGACGATATGTTTGTTAAAATGTAAAGTTAAATTAATAGCAGCATGATTCATTTGTTATTAAATTTGTTCTTAAAATAGAATTTTAAGAAACATGACATGCTGGAAAAATGTACTAATGTTTTCTGTACAAAGAGAGTTATGTTTGTGTGAATACACATACTTGGACAATTCGGAGAAATAGCGGTGGGGTTAGACCTGTGACACCATCAGAAAACGTCAGTTATATGTGCGTAATTTCGTCTTGGCAAGTTGTGTGTAGTGACTATATATAAAAAAAAAAACTGATCATGAAATCTTACAAACCATGAATTATATGGAACTCAAGTATGAGAATTTTAATTAAAAGGCCACTCCATAAGAAACATTCTGTCAATTAATTTTTTAAAGAAAATAACTGTAAAAATTATAACATGTTAAAATGGCAAAACTATGTGTAAAATTATAATTAAAACTAATCTTGGATTGGCCAATTCTTTAGTATCATATGTAAGATATTTTGTAAATTTTGTTGTGTGCAAGTAGTTATACAATAGCGATTCTACGAACGAACCTAAGCAGATAAGTTATGGGACTTTTGAGTCAGATGTGTTTATTATCATTTTCTTTATTTTTAAAAGTAATATGTATCATTAATCGCTATTAGTAATATTTTTTCATGTAATGAGTTTTTGTAAAATTTGTGAGAACAACATATGCAGCATAGTCCTAGTACATTATTTCGCAAATCCTAACTATATACTAAGTAGATGTTTTTGTTATTTAAATTAAAATTTTTGTGTTATTAAATTTGATGTTTTTTAAAAGGTTACAATTTGATATAAGATAACAGAACAGAAGGTTACATACTTTTTACAAAGACTGCTTGTAAATATTTGTTAAACATTAAAATAAATAAATAAATATAGATCAGCTAAAAAATGTTTTAATCACTATTTTTACTTTTATTACAACTACTACTGCTCATTACTACAGTACTCAATTTTTGTCTCATTACTTATCTTTTTTTGGTTAAAACGATTATCATAAAATCATACTTTTAATCAACTTAATATCATATGTCCCATAATTATATTTAAATTGATCTATTCATGCGAGATTCTGTCAAGTGTAGTTTAATTATTAAAACTATACAAATTTTGAATAGTCATTTTAATCAGTGTCGGATTTGAATTTAAGATTGATTTAATTATCATAATTAATAATTTTATTTTTTTTCCAGTTGTGGTAAGTCAACACAAGTGCCACAGTTTATCTTGGATGATTGGTTATTGAATAGAAAAGAAGGCAGTAAATCATATTTAAATATTATCTGTACTCAACCACGTAGATTATCAACATTGGCTGTTGCAGGTCGAGTAGCTGAAGAAAGAAATGAACAAGTTGGAAACACTGTTGGATATCAGGTATAATATATTAGTTATGTTTATAATTAAAAACAAACTATTTTAGTTAATTGCTTTTGGTGAATAAAATGACTTAGCTGTGGTTAAATTATTAATTTTTGCATTGATTATTCAATGTACAAAAAAAATATATATCAGGGGTTTAAAGCTATTTAATATCTCTTAACTTTGAGTTACAGTAATGAATCAAAAATAAAATAAAAGCGTAATTTTTTCCTACAAGCATTCAATGTCAGCACCTTCCATCATGATGTGTGAGCACTCACTTAATCAATAGGAGTGTTTGTCCCATACTTTAACCGGCATGTCTGGAGTAACAGAAACAACAACTGCTTCAATTCAAATAGGCACATACACAAGATCCTTTGCAAAACCGCAAAGGAAGAAACCATGTCGTAAAACTTTCTATGGAACGCACATTGAAATGTTATTACAGTTTCATATTTAGCAAACTGAAGTCATAGATGGTTTTCTGTTCAGGAGTCACCATCTTTGCTATTGGTGCTGTGCTGTCACATGGAAAGGTAGAGAATCTATCTTCTGCCATGCATATAACTAAAGGTTTTACTCTTTGATTGTAGCCTTAAATCAATGCTTTACACCTCATCCAGGAGATATAACAAATTAAAACCCTGATATACTATTTTGTATACCTTATATTTTAGGTCAAATTAATCATGTTCTCTTATTTTAAGTTCTTGCTTCTGATAAATTATCTCAATGAAAGCTTAAGTTTATAGTACAGCAAAATATGAATGATCCTTTTCCTCCTGAGCATATATATTAGTAAATGGAGTTATTTGATAATGGATAAAAAAATTAATGTGTTTTCTACAACACATATAAGTATATTTTTTTATTATTAAAGATTTCTTTTTTTGAAGGACTCTTTTAATATAAAAGCAAAAATGAGATGCAGCAAAAACTTGATTAAATAAAAATGAAATATATTAACATAATTAATATATATGCATTTTATAAGTATATCATTTTTTCACATAGTCACTACTCACTGCAACATGTTCATCATATTATTCTACTATCTTTATTACTCTATCTTCAAAAACTTTTCCCACTGTTGATTTAAACAAATTAATTTCTTTGTCTTTTAGTTCCTTATCATTTTCAAACTTTTGTGGTATAACCTATTGTTTTAAATGAATAAGACATAATAATTGATAATTCGAAATAAAGGCTGTGTGGTGAAGATTTCCCAGTAAAGTCATTTTATTTATTTGTTTTATTTACAGTGCAAAAAATTTGCTCTATAAGCATTCAAATCTCCTTTGTGAATCTTAGCAGTAAATTTCAGACGATCTCCGTGGCAGAGTATTAACGTCTGGGTCTTTTATCCAGAGATTCTGGGTCCTAGACAGGCATGGCATTTGTTAGGGCAGGCAACTTGTAGAGCTGTTTACATGTAAGAACTCATTTCAGTTAGGTTATGCATGCCAGCGAATGCAACTGCAATATTACCAATGTATGACTACTGATACAGAAATATATGCTCTGCAACCACTGTTGCAAAGTATAAATTGACAATAAAGTTGATACAATCTTACTTGAAAAAGCATGCCCTATATATTGTGTTGGCATAGTATTATTATGATGTCAGATTTTATGGAACTTAAATAAAAATAAATTTGTATGACTTTTTTCAAGTTGAACATGGTTTGCTGAAATTAGTATCAGTGGTAATTTTTTGTTTCCTGTATTTATAATCCTTCATACTGCGATCACAAATATTTTTTTCTGACTTCTTCCCTCGGACTGTATGCTCAAATCCCTGCAACAGTTTACAACTTTCTACTCTGCTTTTTTTTTAAATTTATCTCATGAAATTTTCTTGTCAAATGAACAATTTTCTCTATATACATTGTAGGTATACATTATAATATGACTTCTTAATAATATAAGCAGTATAAGTCAAGATATTAATGACTTGACAGTTAATTATCTCTATAGAGCTGTTTTTAGTTTGCTTAAGTATTTTGGTATAGTAAGTAGCACCAAAACATAAGGTAGTAGAATCATTTAAAGTTAATTTCTTGAATTATTATACAGTATATGTGCTATCAAATTTATTAGAATTTAAAAAATTTAAAGGCTAAATTATATAGAAGAAAAAATTCATCTAAGAATAAAGTTGAAATCTACATTTTATAGAGGTCTTTGATGTTCTTGTCTATAAAAAGATAAACACAATGTAATTAAATGCAGACATCTTAGTATAGAAAATGGAGGTTACTTTATACAACAATTTAAAATCACTGATACATCAATACTGTATTAGTAGTATGTATTACTTGACAGTAAAAATTACAAAGGACTATCAACTTTTGTTCTTTAGAGCTTCTAGTATTTTAAATGTTATAGAATTAATCATTATTGTTAAAATATATTATGCTACTACATAGTAACATTTATAAAGTATTTGCCAATTACTTGCTAGAATACCAAATATGCCAAAGTTAAAAATAACCTAAATACTTGGTACATATTTATATATTTGTTTATATCTCCCTCTATGAATCATGAGACCTTGCCGATGGTGAGGGGGCTTGAGTGATCAGTGATATAGAGTAGCCGGACCAAAGGTGCAGCTATATAAGAGAGGTATCTGTTGAGAGGCAGACTAAGGAATGATTCCTGAAAGAGGGCAGCAGCTCTTTCAGTAGCTATTACAGGCATAAGTCAGGAGGATGTAAAGGCGTAAGTCAGAAGGCCATATCAAAATTACTTATTCTGAGTACTGCGTAGCTGAAAGCAATGGAAAACTACAGCTGTTTTTTTTCCAAGAAACTGTAGCTCTCTGCATTTTCATGTAACAAAGATGGAGGCACCTTCATTAGTAAAATATTCTGGAGGTAAACTAGTCCCCTGTTTGAATCTCCGGGTGGGGACTACTACGGAAGGGGTCACCACAAAATAAAAAATAACATTTGACTCGGAGTGTGGAATGTTAGAAGTCTAAAAAAGGTTGGTAGGTTAGAAAATTTAAAGAGGGAAATGAGTAGGTAGGTTAAATGTAGTTGTAGTAGGGATTAGCGAGGTTTGGTGGGAAGAGGAAAATGACTAGATCAGCCAATTTTAGAATAATTAACTCAGCATCAAATAAAGGACAGACAGGAGTGGGTTTTATAATGAACAAGAAGATAGGGAAGAGAGTAAAGTATTTCGAAAAGCTTAGCAGTAGAATCATTGTAATATTGATAAAATCAAAACCTAAGCCGATAACAATTGTTAACGTCTATATGTCTACAAATGCCCATGATGATGATGATGAGGTAGAGTTTGTATACAAAGAAATTGACAAAGCAGTTAAACACATAAAGGGGACGAAAATTTAATAATAGTTGGAAATTGGAATGCAAGCATCAGAAAAGGAAGAAATTTAATATTGTGGGTGAATACAGGCTAGACAAAAGGATTGAAATGGGACCAACTTATTGAATTTTGCAGGAAGTATAATTTAGTAATTGCCAACACCCAGTTTAAAAATCATAATAGAAGAATGTACACATGGAAGAAGCCGGACGATATTGCAAGATATTAGATAGATTATATCATGATTAAAAAAGATTAAGAAATCAACTCATCGACTGTGAAGCATACCCAAGAGCAGACATTGATAGTGACGATAATTTAGTATGATGTAATGTAGATTGGGGTTTAAAAAAATTAAGGAAAGGTGTCAGATGAATTGGTGAAATTTAGAGAAGCTTGAGGAAGAGGAGGTAAAGAAGATTTTGAGGAGGACATCGCTAGAGGTATGAGTAAAAAAGATAAGGTAGAAAATATAGAAGAAAATGGGAGAATGTTAAAAAGGAAATTCTTAAATCAGCAGAAACAAACTTATGTAGAACAAAGAGAACTGGTCGAAAACCTTGGATATCAAAGGATATATTGCTGCTGATAGATGAGCGTAGAAAGTATAAGAATGCTAGTGACAAAGAAGGTAAAATGAACTATCGACTAAAAGGCTAGGAACAGCTTGATGAGGAATGCTTGCTTTAAGGAAGTAATGGCCATGTGATGCTTGTCGATGCTGCGATCAAGGGGATATTTATGTGTTAATTTTTTATTTATTATTATGTTGTTTTACAGAAGTAGGGTGAGGTGCACTGATGTATGTGTAATGGAATGTTATAATTTTAAAAAAAGGGTCAAAGCATGGCGACATGCAGGGCCAGGAAGGTACCTTTTGCCTAGGTTGTTTGGGTCCACCCATATTCAAGAGTGGAGGGGTCGGAACTCCCCGATGATGGCATAAAGAACCCTCAAGGTATGAGTGGGTTGCAAAGTGAAGATGTGCAAAACATACATCTGGAACTGTTAGATTTGGGACAGGTTGGGTAGCTCCTTAGATAAAGGGCATAGCGGCTATCCAGAAGAGGGAGGTTGGTGTGTCCTAGTGAAGTTGGGGAGACCTTGGTGGGAAAGCTCCAGAAGGGGGCTAGCTAGGGTGGACAGAGACTGCTGTCACAACACTCCGAGGTGACAGTGTTTTGCTTAACGGCGAGGACCGGGGTTGCCTTGGGGGTGTTTAAAAAAAAATCCAGCTTCCAGGTAGACAGTCAAGTTATGAATATTTGTTTGGAATTCAAAATGCTTAAGAGAATTCTTTTGTGGAGGGTTGTGTTTTGAATCTGTTAATTGTGCCAGTATTCCATGCTTTGCCATAATTTTTCTGGGTTGTAATGATGCAAAGTTTCATCTTCTGTTGCTACATTGAAAAGGAAGTCATATCCCTCTTCATTATAATTTTTCAGAAGCTGTTCACAATATTATTCCTTTCATTGTTTGTTCTTTTGATGAGTTTTGATGGTACTGACCATGAACAGATTTTACTGCAGTCCATTTGTGTAATGATGTATCCTTTTTCTTTTTATAGGCCTACCTGGGTATGTGCTGTGTGTTACAATGGTCATTTTAAATCAATTCATCCACTTCCTGTTGTTTGTCATCAGTCACAGAAAGTGGTCTACCACTGCAAGCTTTGCACTTTATATTCTCTTTAATAGAATCTGATACACAAAATTTTATTGTCCATCTATTCACAGTACTTTGATCAACAGTTTCATCACTATAAAAGGGTTGTAGATGATGAATTTCACTAGGGTTCACTTTTCTGCTGTCAAAAATTCATCACTACATGTTGTAGGAGCATTGAAATTACAGGTGTAATTGACTCATAACAATGGCAACTGACAGAAAGTAAGAGGGAATGGGGTTGATGAGTTTTGGAATGTTAGTAGGGAAATGAAACTGCAAAATGGCTGCACCTATCACTTTTAGTGACATTTATTCTTCCATTATGTTCTAGTTTACATTATATTTCAGCCACCATTGTTAATGGTTTGAATAACCATTCTAGATCACTGATAAACCACATAGATGGTTATGAAAGACATGGTTCTGCAGTCATGTTTGCTATTTGCAAACATGACTGCAGAACACCATTTCAGAAATTATCACTTTGATTTTTTTCTTGAATATGTGTATTGTAATCTATATTGTAATCTACATATAAAAGTTATTTTATAAGTATAATGATAATATAAAGTTTTTCTAAGATATATCCACAACCAGTATAATTGTAAATCATGTGATATTTTTAAAATGATCTAAAGTGTGATATTACCTTATATCTATTTTTGTGTTTTGGAATTTATGTGCTCTTAAAAACTAATAAAATATTTACAGTTTTAACAAAAAGTAATCAAAATGTTAATAAAGAATAAGTGGATAGGTTTTTGTTTATCCTTTAAAGGTAAGTAGAAACTATCTGCTAATTGATTAAAATGAATAAGCTTTATTAAATGCTCAACTTATGGGTACTGAAGTAGTTCCAGTACTCAGCACTTATGAGGGGGGCTACTACATTCTACACCTACAGCCATTGGCTTTAAATATTACAACTTTTGTGCACTGTTTTAGATCCGTTTGGAAAGTTCCATGTCTGCCAATACACGTTTGGTATTTTGTACTACTGGTGTTTTGTTACGTAAATTTGAAGCAGACCCACATTTAGCAACGGTTACTCACATTATTGTTGATGAAGTGCACGAAAGAAGTGAAGAAAGGTATGTAGTTATGTCTTTCTTCAGAAAATTTGGTTTTAAATATTCTTTCACAATATAATATGACAAAATGAGTGAAATGCAACTTACGAAGGATGATGAATTGCTTTACTGAACATTTATTTTTCAGCTTCAATAAATTGTACTACATGTAGAGGATAATCTAAAATGATTAATTCACTAAATAAGCTAGGAGCTTCTGTCTTAGAATATAGAGTGAATGAAAATTTTGTAGTGTATGGAAAACAGTAGCCTGACCAGGATTTAAATCTTCCACTTATTTTCTGAAGCATTCTGTACTCAATCATTTTTAACCTTCAACCGAAAACACTCATCTGTCAATCAGTTATATGCTAAATATATTTATTATAAACAGATACTGTTCTTATCACATCATGCGTTTCATTATTCCTTCATTGAAATATGAATAATGCTTGCTCATATCCAGTGTTATGTTTTACATTTATTATGATGTAAGCTATTAATCATCTTAGCCATCTACCAGTCGATTGTTTCTGTTAGGTGTGTTCTTGTCGCCTTACTCTCAGGTGGTTGTTTCATGTTGAAACAGAAAAGGAAGATCCCACCGCAGCAATTTCACAAATTTTTGACAAATCTATTTCAAATTGTCAAGGTGTTAACTCCATTGGCACTCATGCTTGTGTGGATGAAACTTTGATACCCTTTAGGGGATGATGCCACTTCTGTGTGTATGTACCCAAAAAGCCGGTGAAATATGGCATAAAATTACTTTGCCTTACAGAAGCCTGCAGTTTTTAAAGATAAAAACTGCAGGCTCTAAAACTTTATCAAATTCCCTCCTTGTAAATTTGTTTTGGTTAACGTAGTACTGACATATGTTTCCGGTTTAAGGTTAAAGTTACTAATCAAAACACTAATGATTATTAAGATGATCTTTTCCAAACATATATGATCAATTAGATTTTTTTAAAAGACCGACGAGGCTATCTGAGATTTTTAAAGTTGATTTTCTACTAAACATAAGACATAAATTTGAGATAATATGTTACATGCAATTTATATTTGTAATTCTAGGTATGTATGCAGGATGTAATCAAAATCCAGCTCAGTCTGATGCCAAAGAGTTCAATATAGTTTATTGATATTAAAAAGAAAGTACTACTATGTAAATTGTTTCAGATTTTAAAATTTTTTTCTTTATGGCTTGAGTTTAGGTGTTTTGACATAATTCAGGTTGTTTACATTTCTCAGAATGGAGGTTTTCATATACTAAAATTTGTTTGCTTAATGTATACGTCTCATTCTCAAATATTATTTTATATTATTCTCGTTTGTCTTTTAGGTAGATTTCATTTGAAAGCTACCTATTGTATTGGGTGCCATGATTCAACTTCCAGAAAATTTTGACATATCTTCGCGTTTCACATCCCCCAGATGCCAAAACCACCATCAGTTCAAAAGTTTATACATACATTATATACAATATATATTACACTTTCTTGTGGACACGGTAACTGCTGTCATTTTGCGCCAATAACTTTCAAATTGATACATAAAATATAACAACCCAAAATCTCGGTCAAGTTTGTTAATGGGCAACTTTTATGGCAAGGAATGACCAAAATGTTGCTGGAATTGTAAGAAAATGGGGCTCGTATGCTAAACACGTGAAACTTTTTTCACATGCAACCATTGTCGTATTCAGTAATTTGAAGCTTTTCTTAACTTTAAGGTGGAAATTTTTTTTTATCCCCTACTTAGCACTGGTGAAATCTATCTCCACCTTCTGGC
Source organism: Lycorma delicatula (assembly GCF_047948215.1). Lineage (NCBI taxonomy): Eukaryota > Metazoa > Arthropoda > Insecta > Hemiptera > Fulgoridae > Lycorma > Lycorma delicatula. The sequence goes on along the minus strand of NC_134464.1, from coordinate 98,240,445 downwards.
GTGCCAAAAGGGATTGTTTCTATTAGGTTCTGGGTTTTGGATTTGAATCCTAGTCTTATCTAGGCTTACCATTTTTCACAAGCTACAAAAATCGTTTCTTATTAAAAAAGAAGTGCCCCTTTAGCCATAATGGCATGTTCTTAGAACTGATAATGCATTAATTTTAAAAATTAATTAATTTTTAATGTTGTATTGGGAAACTATGTGCTACAGTTATTGGAAGTTAGTTAATAGAAGTAATTTTAACTTCTTAATGTATTTGAATACCTGATCTTAAGGTTGTCGAATTGTTTGTTATAATTACAGTTAGTAATTCTTTTTTTTTTTGTCTGTGCAGCGATTTTTTGTTGTTGATATTAAAAGAATTACTTCCGCTACGTCCAGATCTCAAACTTATACTTATGTCAGCTACATTGAATGCAGATCTCTTCTCTGAATACTTTAATAAGGTGCCCCTTATTAATATTAAAGGTGAGTTGATTTTTTTTTTTTTTATAATTTATTTGTAAAATATAGTTTGATGTGTTCCCTTAATTTTTTCAAGCAGTTAGAATGTTTCAAAATGTGTATTTATTAAAATTTTATTATAGATCATTACTAACGCATTTCAATAGCAATATAAATAGGATTTAATGTATCCCTATCCTTATTCATTAACACTGTTTATACAGACATTAATTCTTTTATTATTTTTAAGGGGCGAAAAAATTCTTTTGATATGACAACTTTTTAACTTCCCCACTGCCCTTATGAAAATACAACTTTTGTATATGTTAAATTAATTCTTCAATGTAATATTATCACAATATAGAATATTCTTATCAGTTATCAATTTTTGTAATATGTAGAATAATAAAAATTTATCTGCTTTAAGTACTTATTTTCCATTTCTGGAAACACAGTCATAACCTCCTCATCTAGAATTCATGTAGATTAAATCAACAGATTTAATCACCTTGTCAGTTGATGCACATAAAAAAACAAATTGATAAATCCTGAAATAAAAACTAAACATGATTTCATACATTTCCAATTGTCAAGAGCTTGTAATATAAAAATTAGGTTAAAAAAATAAAAGCTCATTACGTTGAAGAATCTGTTGACTATCCCGGATGTGTCAGACTGGGTTAAGAAATATCTGCTTATAGGAATATTTGGTGATGGGATGATATGCTGGTTGGATAGAAATTGTTAGGTGGGAAAGAAGTAGCCAGTCAGATTTATTCAATTTACTATATAATATGGTATAGTACATATCATACAGTACGATAAATTTAGAAATAGACTAGAAGCTTTCAAGTAAGCCAAACTATATTGTCACAGTTTGAATTATTAGATTCTATATATAATTTTGATTAAATGCATTTCATTCAGTGTAATTTAATTTAATTCAGTTTTATACAGAAAATAATGTCAATGTGTAGGATCAATAATATATTTTGTACAAAATATTTTTAAATTACTATTAACTGTTAATTGGCTCATTGAATTACAACAGATTTCTTATTCCCAGTTGTAAACCACAAAACTTACATGTTCAATTACATGATTAAACATTTAAAAATGTGTGTTCATAAATATTTTTAATTTTTTTTTTACGTAGACGGAAATTCCATTAAAATTATTTTTATTTATGTTTGATTTGATTGTGTAGCTTAATAATTAAAAATTAAGTTTTTGTACTGGCTTCCTTATATATATGTTGGATAAGGTTTACCCTATGAAATCACCTGTAGAGTTAGTATCTACCTGATTGAGGAATGAGACAGTCAGGGGAAAAACTTTAATGAGCTTTCCAAGATTTCTCTCTTCAACATACTAGAGCTTTCAGCACCACCATCACTACAGGCAGGGTAAGACTGAACCGTTATCAATATTTACAGTACTGTTATCTTCTTTCTCATTTTCGTGGTTAATTATCACCTCTCAAAACTGTGGGTTTGTAAATCAGGTCATCATGTGACATTTGATCTTTTATTTTGCCCTTTGATTTACAAAACAAAAACAATTTAAGCCAACAATTTGATTAGAAGACCTTTTCCATAAGCAGACGTCGTTTAATTTGTTTAAATACATTATATTGCTTATTTATTTGATAATCATCTATAAATTCATTTATTTTTATTTTTATAATCGAAAACTAAAATTGATTTGTATGAAAAATTCATGTTAATTTAAAAAGTAAATTGTTTATAAAACAATGCTAGTTTAACAGTTCAGGCTAATTTCATTATCCCATAATACATTCTGGGTAAATTTCTTTGTTTCCTAATGATTCTGTATACTAACACTTAATATGATGATAAGTAAACCATTCATTATCCTTGGACTTTCAGGTAAGATTATGATCAGATCTTTTGTGTATGATATCAAATTGAGTTGGAAATTACATTCTTTGCCAAATGCAGTGCTGATTATTTTTTGTGGTGATGTCTTCGAGATTCAGAGATTGTTATTTTATCTTTAATTAAAACTGTAGAAGTCATTTCAGGTATTGCAAAAAAAAACACTTTTCCTTTGGTAAATCCCCAACCAAGAAAGTCTAATGGAGTGATATCTGGAGCTCTATGTGGCTGTGCAGTTGGGCCTCCTTGTCTGATCCAACATCCTGGTAAAACATGGTAGCATCTCAATGAAAGTGTAGTGGAGCACAATCTTATTAAAAACTGAAGCCTGCAGGATGAAGGAATTATACCTTGCAAGCTCAAAAATAGAACTGCTTATGAACAGTTTAATGAGCAGTGGAATGAAGAATTTAAGTTCAAAACTAGCCCACCAACTTGACTTTTCAGGACTGGCAGTGAATGCCTCGCCTACATGATCCATAGTCTCTCACCAACTGAAACTTTTGGATGATTCCCAATTTGTGAAACCAATCTTCCAGTCTCTCTTAAACTTGTATCTCATTGACAAACAGACTCAATGTAGGAGGATCCGCATTACATTCAGTTCACACACATCATTTAACACGTGTAACTGATTGAAACTCCGCTAACCAAAGCATGCACTGAACCTTCTGTTGTGTGGTCCACATCTCGACTGACTACAATTGCATTGTGAGTCACCTTACCTGCACATTCCACTGATCTTGAGAGTATACAGAACAAATCTTGGAGATATTTCCTGTCAATTGAGCCTATGTTTAAGAGATTACAACTGGTTTTCTAAATATAAGCCATTACTTCTGAATACCATTAGCTCAGACACTCTGTATATGAATTTTTCTTTATGTAATTTTCTCAGCTTTTCAAGATTATAAAATTTTTTTAAACTGAAATTTTTGTGCAACATATTTAGTTTCACGTATGAGGAAGTATCCAAAATTTTTCAGAATCTATGTGTGGTGTGCAATTTAGAATAGTTGTGAATTCTGCTGTTTGAAGTTGCAAGCTATTATTCTCTGCCAGTCTGCCAATTGGCATTGTTGTGTATTGCTTGTAAGATTTTCCCCTGTCGGTTTTTCTTGGTCTTGTTAAATGTGTTCAGAAATTTTATTGACAGTGATGATAAAAAGCAAGAAGTTCGCATTGAATCTTGTTTCATCTCATCTTAGGAAAACGCTGTTGAAATAGTAGTACTTCAAAATGCCTTTAAAAAGGAAAAGCTTTAAGTAAAATACAGATCTCAAATGATTTTCACATTTCAAATGAGGGGTAATGGTCAGTTGGAAGATCAACTAAGATCTAATCAATCTCCTCCCTGTCAATAGCAAAAAGCTTGAAAAGGTTTGCTGTGCAATTTGTATTTCTTGGAGTTCTTGGTATTGAATTTTACCTGAAGATTTGAATATGGACATGTTACTCTAAAATTTGTGCCTCAGTTGTTCACAGATCAGAATATGAGTTGTGCAAATGTGCACCATAATTTGAAGGACCTACTTCAAAGTGATTCATTCTTTCCTTTTAAATTTGTGATAGATGATAAGAGTTAGTGTTACAGTTATATCTAGAAATGAAACAGCAATCAAACCAACGGATGTCATTGAGTTCACACAGACCAATAAAAAGCATTGCAAGTTTGATCAAATGCAAAGACAATATTGATTTACTTTTTTGACATAATTGGAGTTGTTCATAAAAAATTTCCTCCTGGACAGACAGTAAATCATCATTTTTTTCTTGGACATGTTGAGAAAATTGCATGAATGCGTTCAATAAACACCTCGCCATCTAAGAGAATAGCCATTGTTTTCTGTACCAAGACAATGCCCCAGCCCATAGTGCCCAAATAGTAATGGTTAAAAATGAGATTATTGTCCCTCATCCTCTTTACTTGACCAGTCTTGGTGCATGCAACTTTTTCTTGCTCCTGTGTATGAAAAAAATGCTCAAAGGAAGTATTTTTGTACCAGTACAAATGAGTACAGATGGAGTAATTTGGAGGAGATTAAAGTTTTGGTAAATAAAAATTATTAAAACAATTATTTTTTAATCATTCCATTTGGGAACCCCTCTTAGGTTAATCAACAATATCCGTTCTGAGTATTTGGCTGTACTAGAAAAACCTTCATATATATAGATTTAAATTTCTAATAGTAATAACTTATCTACATAAAATAGTGTCAAAAAAAAAGTAAAATTTATAGTTAAGTTGGATAATTAAATTTGATAAAATATTCTGGAGGTAAACTAATCCCCCTCTCTGAGTGGGAACTGCTAAGGAAGGGTTATCAGAAAATGAAAAAATAACATTTTACAAGTCAGAGATGTGGAATGTTAGAAGTCTAAAAAAGGTTGGTAGGTTAGAAAATTTAAAGAGGGAAATGAGTAGGTTAAATGTAGATGTAGTAGGAATTAGCAAGGTTTGGTGAGAAGAGGAAAATGACTAGATCAGGCAATTTTAGAATAATTAACTCAGCATCAAATAAAGGGCAGGCAGGAGTAGGTTTCATAATAAACAAAAAGATAGGGAAGAGAGTAGAGTATTTCCAAAAGCTTAGCAATAGAATCATAATCAGGATAAAATCAAAACCTAAGCCTACAGTAATTAACGTGTATATGCGTACAAGTGACCATAATGATGAAGAGGTAGAGTGGGCATACAAAGAAATTGAAGAAGCAGTTAAACACATAAAGGGGATGAAAATTTAATAATAGTTGGAGATAGGAATGCAATCATAGAAAAAGACAAGAAAAGAAATATTGCAGGTGAATACAGGCTGAGCAAAAGAAATGAAAGAGGGGACCAACCTATTGAGTTTTGTAGGAAGTATAATTTAGTAATTGGTAACACCCAGTTTTAAAAATCATAATGGAAGAATGTACACATCGGAAAAGTCGGGCGATTCTGCAAGGTATCAGATAGATTATATCATAATTAAAAAAGATTTAGAAACCAACTCATCGATTGTAAAGCATATCCAGGAGCAGATATTGATAGCAACCATAATTTAGTATAATGTAATGTACAGGTGATTCAAAGAAACGGGAAATTTAAAAAATTAAATAACGTTACTGAAAAATTGTTTTTAGAAAATGAATTTTATTCATGTAATTGTACAAATGTTGCCATTTTAGGAAACATACATTTTAGTTTATTTTTTAAAGATGACATCTTGCAGGTGACCTCTTCTACGTAAACACTCACGAAGTCTCTTCGTTAAATTGTTCATAGTTTGACGTAACATCTCAACTGGAATTTCCGCAATTGCTTCTCGGATCTTTGCCTTCAGTTCTTCCGTTGTAGCAGGTGACCCCACAAAAAGTAATCGCAAGCTGAGAGATCAGGCGATCTGGGAGGCCATCTAATGTCACCATTTTGTGAAATGACACGTTGTCCAAATAATCGGCGTACAGCTGCCGTCGATATTCGTGCAGTATGTGACGTTGCTCCGTCTTGTTGAAACCAGGCTGTGTTAAAAATCGGTGGAAATCTCTTTTGTTGTTCCACAACAAAGGTTTCAAGCAAGGCTACGTAACGAGCCGACATCACTGTAATCGCAAGACTGTTGTCATCCTCAAAAAAATAAGGGCCTATAACACCATAAGATGACATAGCACACCACACGGTCACTTTCTGGCTGTGCAACGGACGCTAGTGTAGCTGCGTAGGATTTTCTTGTGCCCAGTATCTGAAATTTTGCATGTTAGCAAATCCACTGAGGTGGAAATGCGCTTTGTCTGACATCCACAGTTTGTGAACAAACTCTTTGTTATCATTTACCTTCTGAAGCATTACATTACAGAACAGTGCTCGCACAGTTTCAGTTCCTGGACGATCTGCAACCTGTATGGATGGAATTGCAAGTCCTTCGCTAACATTCTTCGAACACTTGAACTATGCAATTGTAAAGATGCTGAGAGACGACGGATTGACCGATGTGGACTTCGTGTGACAGCATCTTATAAAGCTTGAACACTGTGGTGTACGGACGGTTCACTCACGGACTGGAGGTTTCTTTTTCATTGCCGAACCGGTTTCCTCAAAATTAGATATCCATGTTTTAATTGCATGTCCTGATGGAACACGGTCGTGCCGTCCCAGATTAAAATGACGGCAAAATACTCTACGCGCTCCTTCCACACTGTCATTTTTTTTGTAAAACGCTTTGATAGCAAATGCAAGGATCCATGACAACTAAATGGCAGGTTAGGTTAGAGAGGCTGGTGCCACTTATCAAGTGGTACCAATCGCCCATGGCTGCCAACACAACTTTCAAAATTTCCCATTTCTTTGAATCACCCTGTAGATAGGGGTTTAAAAAAATTAAAGAAAGGTGTCAGATGAATCGGTAACATTTAGAGAAGCTTTGAGGAAGAGGAGGTGAAGAAGAGTTTTGAGTAGGACATCGCTAGAGGTATGAGTAAAAAAGATAAGGTAGAAAATATAGAAGAAAATGGAAGATTGTTAAAAGGGAAATTCTTAAACCAGCAGAAGCAAACTTAGGTGGAACAAAGAGAACTGGTAGAAAACCTTGGATATCAGAGGATATATTGCAGCTGATGGATGAGCGTAGGAAGTATAAGAATGCTAGTGATGAAGAAGGTAAAAGGAACTATCGATAGTTAAGAATACTATAAAAAGGAAGTGCAAATATACAAAAGAAGAGGGAATTAAAGAAAAGTGTTCAGAAGTGGAAAGAGAAATAGATGATCATTGATAAAATAGATGGAGCACATAGGAAAGTTAAGGTGCATTTTGTGGTACATAAATTAAAATCTAATAATGTGTTAAATAAAGATGGTACACCAATTTATAATATGAAAAAAAAGGTCGATAGGTGAGTGGAATATATTGAAGAGTTATACGGAGGAAATGAATTGGAAACTGGAGTTATGCAGAAAGAAGAGGAAGTTGAAGAGAATGAAAAGGGAGATAGAATACTGAGATCTGAATTTAATAGAGCATTAAAAGATTTGAATAGCAGAAAGGCATCTGGGATAGATAGAATACTTGCAGAATTACTCCGCAGTGCAGGTTAGGAAACGATAGATTATACAAACTGATGTGTAATATTTGCAAAAGAGGGCAAGTTCCATCACACTTCAAATAGAGTGTTATTGTCATGACACCAAAGAAAGCAGGAGCAGATAAGTGTGAAGAATACAGAACAATTTGCCTAACTACTCGTGCATCAAAAATTTTAACTAGAATTCTGTACAGAAGAATTGAGAGGAGAGTGAAAGAAGTGTTAGGAGAAGACGAATTTGGTTTTAGTATTGGGACAAGGGAACCAATTTTAGTGCTCAGATTAATAGTAGAAGGAAGATTAAAGAAAAACAAACCAACATACATGGCATTTGATAATGTAGACTGGAATAAAATATTCACCATTTTAAAAAAATTTAGGGTTCAAGTATAGAGAGAGAAGAGCAATTGCTAACATTTACAGGAACCAGACTGCAGCAGTAATAATCAAAGAGCATAAGAAAGAACCAGTAATAAAAAAGGGAATCATATAAGGATGTTCCCTATCCCCTTTACTTTTTAATCTTTGCATAGAACTAGCAGTTAATGAAGTTAAAGGATATTTTAGATCCACAGTAACAGTTCAAGGTGAGAATATAAAGATGCTACGATTTACTGATTATATAGTAATTCAAGCTGAGAGTTAAAAAAATTTAGAAAAAGCATTGAATGGCATGGGTGAAGTCCTACGCAAGAACTATCACTTGAAAATAAACTAGAACAAAACGAAAGTAATGAAATGTAGTAGAAATAGAGTAGATGGACCACAGAATATAAAAGTAGGACAAGAAAAGACTATGGAGGTAGAAGAATTTTGTTGTTTGGGAATTAGATTTACTTAAGATGGATGAAGCAGGAGCTATATAAAATGCTGAATAGCACAGGCGAAACGAGCTTTCAGTCAGAAATATAATTTTCTTACATCAAAAATTAATTTAAATGTTTGGAAAACATTTTTGAAAGTATATGTTTGGAGCGTAGCTTTATATGGAACTGAAACTTGGACGATCAGATTACCGGGGAAAAAAGATTAGAAACTTTTGAAATGTGGTGCTATAGGGGAACGTTAAAAATCATGTGGGTTGATAAAATGACAAGTGAAGAAGTGTTGCACAGACTTGTAAAGCATATCTTAAGGCATCCTGGAATAGCTGCTTTGATATTGGAGGGACAGATAGATGGGAAACATGTGCAGGCAGGGAACGTTTGGAATATGTAAAACAAGTTGTTAGGCGTATAGCATGTAGGGGATATACCAGAATGAAACGACTGGCACTAGATAGAGAATCTTGGAGAGTTGTATCAAACCAGTTAAATGATTGAAAACAAAAAAAATTAAATTTATTGTACTCATTTGATTTACACACCAGCTTCGAGCTACAGCAATTGGGATGTTTTTTAAACAGCGCTCTCCCCAATAGGCCTAGTGCAAAATCATTTCTACTTTATGGAAAAAATCAAAACAATAACATTAATAATTGCTATTAAACTGAAATAACCATTTAATTTAGCGAAAGAGACTATATAAATAAGAAATTAATAGTTATTACTAACATCAGTTTACATTAATATAAATATATTTTAACATAACATATATTTACATATACATATGTACAGAACTAATGGCAAACTGGCTGGATATTGATCTATTATCTGAAATAGTTGAGATTGAAATTGTTGTCAGGCATGGATTTATTTACATGAAGCAAGATTTTCCAAACACAATCATTGAGTTTACTTGGTGAAGAAAGACAAATCATACAAATTTCAGTTATTTGTTTAAAGAATTTGTAAAAAAAAGAATCGTCTATATTTTTTGTAGAAACAATCATAATTAAAAAAAAAAAAAACATTTTTATTAAATTAATATAAATTATTAAAAATAATATTTCCATTGATGAATGCTGAACAAAATGATACAGCTGAAAAATATGTGATTCTTCAAAGAAGCATACAATTATTAACTTAAAAATGTTCAGTTTGTAAAGCATATTTCAAATTAGTATTGCTTACATGAATCAACTTTACCATGATTTATATTTTTGACACAGTTTCTTAATACAAAAACTTAACTTTTATGTAAAGCAAAGTGTACAGCTTTATAAAGAAATTTATATGATGGTGTTCATGGTTTAATCAGTTTTGGAACAGAGTTGTGATGTTTTTTAACAATTTAAATCCAAATCCAGAAGAATTATTAAACAATAATAATGTTTTTTTAATTATTATTTTTTTTAATTTATACTAATACCTGCATTAATAATTAAAATTATTTATCTAGCTGAAAACCATTTGCTTTGTAAATTTGCTTACTGTGGAAGTATGGAATTCTAATGTACTGTAAACATTGCCTGATTAACATAATAGACTATATATGCATTTCAATTACCAGCCTTTTTATTGCACTCCTGTTTTTAATCAAACTTGATATAAATAGCCATCCACTAGACTATAATTAAAAATGTAGTTTTTTACACTATGTAGTTTTTGACTGTAATAAAAAATAATTATATAGCCTGTGTTTAGAAAAAGCAAGGCCTGTAAAACCGTGATCCCTTTCCACCACTTTTTTATTTCATTCATTGTTCAAGGTATCCTCTCTTCCTTCAGTTTTTTTTTCAGTTACTTATGTACTTTTATCCTGCAAGGGTTCCCTCCTCCTTTACCTAACCCCAGATTGTTTCATTTCTTATCCATTTTTCTTGATTTGTGTTTTATCATTTTCATGTATGACTTCTGTCCACCATAGGCCTGCCATAACTTAAACTTTGTGCAGCTGTACAGCAAATTTCTTTGCATTTTTAATGTCATTGTTAATAAATAAGATTATTTTCTCTTGAATAATTTTTCTGGTTTATGTTCATCTCCATTCCTTCTGATTCTGTGCCATTCTCTTAGCTTCAACATATCTCTTAACATTTTATATGTGTATCCTCAATTGTTTGTTCCATGAATTATATATAATCTTTGTCTCCCTTTACTAGTTTTTATCCTCTACAGTTTTTTCTACTGTAGAACCAAATTCACCAATACTGGATACATTAATATTTGTTCTTTTGCAAGATTTTGCCACAAACATCTTTCTTCTCCTGATCATTTTAAATCTTTTTCATTCCGTACTCTATCAACATATGTTAATGTTTTCCTTTTTATTTTGAATAATTTGATATGTTATATGAAAAAGGATTAATGCAGCCATTGTTACACTCTGCTGAAGTTTAAACTAAATTCAACATATCTACACATGCATAACACATTAAAAACAATTTAAAGCAAACTGAAAACAATAACTGCTATTGTAACATAAAGCATGATATATTTACAAAAACAGTCAGGCAGTTGTATTGTTTAAGCACTTCATATCAGTAGTTATTTTTTGATGTTTAGGAAAGAATACTTCTAATTAAAACACTGAATAATTTTTGTCTTATTTATTTTATTTTGTAGATAAAATTTTAAACTTTCTTCGTACATAAATCATTAATTGAAATTAAATACAAATCAAACTGATCACATAACTCAAACTTCCGGTGTTTTATAAATCTACTTACATCCTTTTAATTATCTTGTTTACAATGTAGTATTTAGTTTAGGTTATAATTTATTTTTGTGGTATGTTTTGATGTTAGGTCGTACATTTCCAGTTGAAGAGTTGTTTTTAGAAGACATTATGGACTTAACAAAATATGTTTTAGAGGAAAACAGTGAATTCTGTAGATATACACCTGGTGGTAAAGGTAGTAAAAATATTGCATTCAATATAGATAGTGAATTGAGTACTGAACTGGAAACGTGTGATGTCAAAAATGAATCTATTAAAATAAGCGATAAAATAAAAGATGAAAATTTAACTTTAAAGCAAGTGTGCTACAGATATAGAGGTATGTTTTTATTTTTTTACCTTATATATATATTATATTCTATTTATTTCTTTATTTTTTTACTAAAGGGTGTTAACGTTAGTTTTAAAATAAAAGCAAAACTGAAAAAATGAACAAAACTTTTACTTCCACATAAAAACTTAATTTATTTACTATTTTACTGCATAGTGTTTCACTAGATTTTTTTATTCCCTCTTCAAGAAATTCTACCTCCAGTTACTTAAACCACATGTAGCACCAATTTTTAAATGTCAATTGTAATCGTAAAACCTTTTTGATGCAAGCCACAGTTTAATGTGAAGTAACAGAAAATACTCGCTGAGAGCTAAGTCAATGCTACAGGGTGGATGATTAAAGATTTTACAAAGAAATTTTTCCAATCACCTTAATGTCTGATTTACCATGAGTGTCCGGGCATTGTCATGCAAAAATAAAATCCTGCAGGATAATATTCCATGTCATTTGTTATTTATAGCTTTTCTAAGATTATTTAATGTTCTGCAATACATCTTAGTATTCACAGTAGTTTTGTGATCACTAAGTTTGACAAACAAGACACCCTTTTGTCCCAAAAAAAAAGCAATAGCCATAAGCTTCTTTACCAAACTTTCTTGTTTGAACATCTTTTGTGTAGGAGATGATAAATGCCGCCGTTGCATTGACTGTGTGCTTTGTCTCGGTGTTCAAATAAGAAATTCAAGTGTCTTCTCTGATAGTAATGCGATCAAATAATTCATCACTTTCATTTACATAATGCTGCAAAAATTCATGCGCTTCAGCAAGATGTTCCTTATGTGTATCAGTTAACATCTTCTGCACCCATCTGGCACACAATTTTTCAATGAAAACTTCATAAATTAAAGATTGCAAAACATCAGTAATCATCAAAGACAATAGTGATACAATGAAGTGCTGGTTTTCACAATTTTTCATCACCTATTTCAATCACATCATTCATTATCATTGACAGCCAGCAGCTACGTTCTTCATCATGAATGTTTTTGTTCATTCACACTTCTCAAAATGAATGGCACCTCTGTCTTACTTTTGGTCACTCATAATATTCGGCTCATAAACATCTTAAATTTTTGTATGAATTGCAGCTACAGAATTGTTTTTTCCATCAAAAATTGGATTACTCCTCCTACTTCACTCTTGACAACCTTAACAGATTGTAACATTCATTATAAGTGGATGAATATAAACAACTAATAACAAAATTATTAAACTATTGATTGATATAACTTGAGCTACATAAGCGCCATCTGTTAATATTGCACATATAGGTGGCAAATTCAAAAAGGTTTTTAAACTATCTTTTTTAAAAGGTAGTTTAAAAACATACCTTGCACATTGTGTGCAAGCATGTATTAATTTTGTTAAACCTCTAAAGCATTGAGTTTACACTTAACTGTGAAAGTTAAGTTATTAAAATTGATTCAACTTAATTTCTCAGTTTATTATTGTATTAACAACAATCATATAAGACTTTCCTCTCCTTAGAAAAATGGAACAACATAGTTCTATTTTTTAAATTGAATAAATATGCATAGACTTAAAAAGTTTACACCTACAGTCTGTAATAAAAATTTTTATGCAATATAAAGACATTTTTTGTAATGATATTAAAAGATTTCTTTAATGTAGAGATTTTGTAGTTAGTAATTGGACATGTCAAAATGAAATTTCCTATAGGTAGTGGCTTTGGTTCCAGTGGCTTGCTGATTCGTGGATGATGTATTTTATTTTTTATATAAAACACTTGTGCGTTGTAGTGGGTCAGAAAATTTCACCAAAAAAAAATTGCAAATTCAGAAGTTCCATGCAGTTAACAAAATTTAATTACTGTTGTTTTTTTTTTAGCTGACTTAAAAAATGAGGTTCACAACTCAACCTGAACATTTTTCATGTACGTTCTCAAGTTTGAAATTTTTTTCCTGTGTACTGATTATTATTTTTTTTTATTCTTTAGAGAAAGTTTCTCTAGAATAGTCTAGAAAAAGTTACTATTGTAAGTTTCTTTTAGGTAATGTAAATGGAAGATAATGTTATAACATAGAAATGACTGGAAGATGTTTATTATTTTATTTTAGTTACCATTATAGTTAAGTTTAGATTTTTATACCAGATTATGTGCATCGATATACATCCTTACGTTCTTCTTTTAATTTTTTAGAATCTGCACATAATTAAGGGTCAGTAAATTGCTTGTTATCAGATGCCTACTTCAATATTTAAATAAAAATTATGGAAAAGTGTTATTTATTTTAAAAAATTGTTTCTTTAATAAGAATTATTATTTTCATTCTATTCAGTTCATTACACAAAATTTCTCTTTTTCCTGAAATTTCCATTGAAATTATTTTTGAAAACAAGATTTTAGATGAACATATTCTCATATTTGAAATATGTTAAGAGGTTGGTACAAGTGATGTCTTCTGTAAGGTTTTCTTATAATAAGTTTGTCAGTTAATATGTAATCAAATCATCTCTGATACCATTCATAATCAGTAACCACATTGTGAAATTTAATATCTGGTATTGAATGTGTTTCACCAGTTTTAATCTTTATAGCAGTTATCATAAAAGAAACTACTTATCTTTAAAAAGTTATTTATCTTACAAACCACTTGTTAAACAGAATTAAGTTTTGTACCATAAACACTGTCCTTTTCTCTGATGTTCTTGAGAGATGTAATTTATTTTCAGAATAGTTACAGAAATCATGGTAAATTATGAATAAAAGTACCTGTTTTTATGGAAGTACAGTTTGAAAGTTTTAATAATAGATTAAATTTTTTTAATTGTTCAATATACTTAAAAAGAAATTCATACATATTGAAGTATTTTTTCGGATTCTTGGTTCTATTATGGTGTTAATTAAGAAAAGTCTGTTATTTTAGCTCTTAATGAAGATTCAAGATGTGTCTCATGTGTATATGTTTTAACAGCACTATTACAGTACATATAATTTCAAAAATACAATCACTTCAGACAACTGGTGGACGGACAAACATGATGCTTAAATTATATTTCATTCTTATGCGAATCAACTACTCTTTCCTAACATCTACAGAAGTTCACATGTCTGATATAAAAGAAAGAGATGTAACTCATCAAAAACAAGTTTTATTTTTCTTGAGTACTATTGATTGCATATTCAGTAATTTTTTTGTTTATTTCTTCATTTTTACAGAGAATAGCAAACAAACGTGTAAAAATTTATATATGATGGATCATGAAAAAATAAATTATGAACTTATTGAAACTATATTAATGTGGCTGACACATGGCACTCATGACTTCCCTAAAACAGGCTCAATACTGGTTTGTATTTACATTTTAAGTGCGTATCTTTTATTTTACCAAACTTCATCTTTGGATTTTTTCCTAATTACTATTATAAATTAATAAATAGTTAATCTTACTGTGAATTTTAATTTCGTCCTATTTCCAGTAATACCATTTCGTAAATTCATTGTTTCTATGAACTATTAAGAATTCTGTTGTATTTAAATTAGTTTTGTCAAATATAAATAATTTTTTATTATTTTTATAAGAAGTTCCTGTTTGTTCAGTGTTTGGTATACTTTGTAAAATTAAGGAATACTGTATTAGTAAAAAAAACTGTACATATGGATAAAATTAATTCTTTAATAAAGAAGTTCATAATTTTACATATTTACTTAGAAATGGCCATTTAATGTAAATGGAACAGCTTGAGATATGACAAAATATCAAACTTGATACTGATGACTAAGAAAAAAAATTACTAACAACACTATTACTCAGCAAGATGTGTACAATCAGCTTGGTGAATATTTAGAAATAAGGTGTGTCAGATTCATGAAGTATATATAAAAATCACTTTTACTGTACTAAGTGTCTTATAATATTTTTAAGATTTTATTGAAATTTTTTTTTAAAGATAAATATGAAAAAGAACCAGTGTTTAAATTCCAAAATTCTTAGGCTGATTATAACTCACCAAATCTGTATTGTATAAATCTTTGAAACATTATTTGTCTAAAATGAATCTTATCAAATCCCAAATTATTTCATTTCCAATTTTAATGGTTTTTAATAAAGAATGTGATGCAAAACCTTTAGAGATATGGGACATACTGTTTTCATTTTATTACAGATTCAGTTATAACATTTTATTTAAAATATTTATTATCTAGTGAAAGAACATGATAGAGTAGTGATGCAACGTTGCTAGATTTGTTTTAGCACCAATTTGTATACTTGAAAGGAGAATAATTAATTTTATACTCTCTTTCTGTGCATATTTTATAGATGAAATTTCATTATATACAAACTGTACGTTGTAGTCAGTTACATATTCATTACCTTTATGATGCGTGTTTGCTCTCTTTGTTGAATTTCCATTTTTTTTTTTGGAGAATTTTTTAGAAGTCCATATTAGTACATGAATGTTCTTGAATAAAGTGGAATGTATTTTTAAGAATAAAATAAATGCTCTTAATGAAAAAATGTCTTATCGAAAAAATGTTTATTATTATCAATTTGATTTCCTAATGTTTTATTTATAATTTTACTATTTGATACATTTATTTTATAAAACAATTGAGTTATAAATTACATTTTTTTTTTTTTAGAAAATCGTATTTTTTATTCTCCAGTATGAATTACTTTCCTTTTCAGAAAAGTAACAATAAAATTCTTATTTTTTTAACGCATAAAGATTCAGACTAGATCAAAATTAACTTAACTTATCTACTACATAAATGGTTTGTAGCAGATATTTTCTCTTTTGTTATTTGTTGCCATGTTGTCTTTGATGTGTCTTAGATACTCTTCTCATTTCTTTCTGCTCTGTGCTGTCTTCTGTTTCCAAATTATATACTAATTCCTAAGTCTTAAGATACCTGTTTCTTGTAATCTGATCCTTGTGTTCACTTACTGTGTTTACTCTTTACTATCCTTTGCTACCAATTAACTAAACTTTGATATCTCATCTATATTCTAACAACCTATATATTCTTTTTCAAATTTCTACCCATAAGCTTCTCTCTTCTCAGTTTCTTCATTTCAAAATTAATATAACTTAACTGCTTTTCTTTATGTTACAATACAAAAGCTGCATTACTTTTTATTTTTGATTTTTCTGTTACTATGTTTCACTGTCATAAATCATGTTTCTTAAGTACATTTAAAATTCCCATTTTGTGGTAAGTTAAACAATCCTTTTTATCAAGTCATATTTTTTTTAGAATGTTCCTCATAGATATTGTTTATAAAATTTATTAAACTAAAGAAAAGTAAAATAGTGTATTAGGTAGATATAATAACAGAAAATTACAAAGTGAAAATGAAATAAAAATTAGAGAAGCAGTGGTTAAGGAAATGATAGCAAAAAAGGACAGTTATTACATAGTAAGGTGAAGTTAGATGTGAGAAGTGTCTTGTGAAATGTTTTGTTTACAACTTTTATCCAAATGTGAAACATGGATACTATGAAAAAGTGAAAAAAAACAAAGGTTGGAGGCATTTAAAATATGGGTAAGGAGAAGATTAAATGAATAGAAAGAAAAAAATGAAATAATAAGGAGAGTGAGAATTTGTAATATAACACTTGAGATTAGGAAAGCTATTTGGCAAAAAAATTAAAAATGAAGATAACATGAAGTCAGCTAATAATAGGAGCTATCAAGATCTCAGAAGTTTAGCTGGAAATACAAGAAAATGGAACAGACATGATACACAGGACCTGTCCTCAAACTTACAGCATTAGTTATAATTCAGTACTTTTTTCTGCATGTATTTCCCTTTCAACTAGATATTGTCCCATCTCCTGCCTTCCATCATACCTTCTAAAACCTCCATAATTGTAAAATCTCCTCTTAACCAGTCAATATAGACAAGCTTATTAATGAAATATTGGTGCTGTTTTTTACTGGTTATTTTAATCTTTTTCAGATATTTCTACCAGGATTACAAGAGATAATAACACTTCATGATCGCTTAAAAGATACAGCTACTTTTAATCCGATGACCTGTAAATTTGTTTTAATACCATTGCATTCAACACTATCAAATGAAGATCAGGCACTTGTTTTTAAGTAAATATTAATAATATTAACCGTTATAAAAATTATTTTATCCTCAACAATGCCATTTTATAAAAAAAAGATACAAATTCATGTAAATTAACAGTTAAGAATTATTTTACTATGTATTGTTTTGTTATCACTGAAAATATGAAAGAAATTAATGATGAGAATTTATTTTAAAAAACTAGGTTATAAGAAATATAATTTATTTTCCTTTCATTTTTATATTTGTGCATTTAAAAAAAAAAAAATGCATATTCAGATTATGATAAATATCAGTATATTATCCTCTTCTATTTTATTTATTAGCATTATTATATGAACAATCTACTAGAGCAACAGAATTCAGTTGCTATTGAAGGTGTGTGTGTGCACATTCGCATGCACGCACAGAAGACCAGACAAAATTCCTTGGTGATTATAACTGTCCTAAATTTCAGTTAATTAATTTTTAAACAAATTTTTTGACGTAGAATTTTTTAAAGACATTTTGATTTAGAATTTTGGATATTTCTTAATTCTTTAAGATAGCAGACATAAATAAATTTCTGTTAGTTCTCTAACTTCTGTTTAATATATGTGCATGATCATAGCCCTACTCTAAGTCAAACTGAGCTTATTAAAATTGTCAAACATCTTAAGTTAAAGATGTAAGTAAAATAAAGTTTCTCATCATGGTTGGCCATGATACTGTTGAACTCCACTGACTGTGCTTAAAAATGTGATATAGGATGTTTGCTGTTGCAGAGATTGCATACAAAATTTGTTCAAGATATAACCAAAACTTTTTTTCTGATATTTATAGAAATATTTTGAGACCTACATTTGCCTTCACTCTACACCATAGGAAGTAACAAATCATCTGTATGGATGTCGCAATTATTTTTTGCAAAGTTTTTATTCTATATTATATTATATGCTGCACATAATACTATAATTGGCAGAGGCATTTTAAAATTGGTCAAGAATATACTAAAGATCATGCTGTCCAGAAATGCCATCTGTCAACGGAAACGTTCCATACTGCTGAAGTGAGTGATTTATTGAGATGAAATTGATGTTTAACAGTTTATGAAATGGCAGAAGAGACTGGGATTTTGGTGGGTTCATGTCATGAAATCCTAAGTAAAAAATTAAGAGTGCGTCATGTCATAGCTTTGTTTATTTCTAAACTTGATGCAAGAACAGAAAATCAATCGCATAACTTATTATAAAATAGTCCATCATGATTCTTGATTACCTATAACTTTCATTAAAGACTAATTAAATTATTAACACGGTAAAATTTAATTTTAAAGAGAATTATACTTATAAACTGAGATTTATCATTCTTATGGTTTGTGGTTCAAGGTGTAGAATGTAAAATAAGTGTAACCAAAATATTATAGTGAACCGAGCCTTGTTTGTTTGTACATTTTTCTCTAAAAAGGCAATTGTACTTTCCCTAATAGGGCAATTGCCCTATTAGTTTCCCTAGGGCAACTTTCCCTAATAGACCTTGCATGAGTCCTGTTGAGAATGGTTGTACCATTTTCAGGATCATTAACCTTATAGTTTTTTTTTTTAAGGAAAAAAGTTATTTCCAGTATTAGTGAGAGTTCAATAAATCCTCGGCTATATTTATGTATATATATGTAACTTATGTTGTGATTATTAATGAAGTGATGTTTTATTGAAATTTCATTTGTTCTGTCGAGGAAACAAAAGGATGGTGTCAGAAAGATTGTTATTTCAACCAACATTGCTGAAACATCAATTACTATTGATGACTGTGTGTTTGTTATTGATGCTGGCAAAATGAAAGAGAAAAGGTAATTTATATATTTATTTATGTTTATTTTTTTGTTATATTAAACTATAATAAACAGATGGAACTTCACTGAATATAAAGCAACCTTCATATATTACTGTAAAACAATACTAATTTGATTCATTTAAAAGTTTTCAAACTTAGTTTTAAGAAATATACGTAAAATATGTTACAAACCAGTTTTATAAGTTCTGTAATGTTGTTATTTCTCCACCTTAGTACTGACTGGCCAGATGTTACTTTTTGTTAATCTAAGTTTCAACAGCAATAAATTTGTTATAGATATATATGTATTATTGGTGTCATTTAGTGGCATGTGGGATTACTATAAATTTTTTTTGCAATTGTAAACTTAACCACCATTTCTAAAATATTAATTTTTTTAAGAGTTTTATTATTACTATAATCAGTATTATTATTTTATTTAATTTTATTTATTCTTTAGGTTTGATTCAGACAAAAACATGGAAAGTTTAGATACCGTGTGGGTATCATGTGCAAATGCAATGCAGCGCAAAGGACGAGCAGGACGTGTAATGCCTGGTGTTTGCATACATTTATATACATCATATCGCATGGAGTTTCATATGCCTGCACGCCCAGTACCTGAAATACATAGAGTGCCTCTTGAACAGTTAATTATTAGAATTAAGATATTACCTGTGTTTATTAATAGAACTGTGGATGATGTATTTGGTAAGATTTTTTTTATTATACTACAAAGTAATTCAATTATAACTTTTTGAAAGCTGGCTACCACTACATGTAGTCATAGGTATAAGTACGAGTACTGTTGTTTACATTGATCTATGTTTCTGTAGACTTGTATTAGTCTATTTCTTCTTTTCATTCTACTTTTTGCATTAAAATTATAAATAAATGATGATTTATTTATAATGCTTAATAATGTTCATATAATATGAACTTTTCAAATGTATAAGGTACAATAATAAAATTAAAAAAAAAACAATTAGATCTTGATTAAATGTAGATGTGTATTAGATTTGTGTGCATCGAGCATACTGAACATAGACTGTTCAATACATATGTCAGAAGACTTTTCTCACTTCAGCCCTTGTATCTCCTGTATTTTTCCCTTGAAAATTATAAATAACATTATTTTTACAATATAAAAACTAAATTCAATAAAACCACAAATATACAAC
Organism: Lycorma delicatula; assembly: GCF_047948215.1. Classification (NCBI taxonomy): domain Eukaryota; kingdom Metazoa; phylum Arthropoda; class Insecta; order Hemiptera; family Fulgoridae; genus Lycorma; species Lycorma delicatula. The sequence continues at coordinate 98,220,104 of NC_134464.1, read as the reverse complement.
AAATTAAAACCACAATAAAAACAAATTATGAATATGAAGATTTAAGTTAACGTTCTACAGATTTAAATGTTTAAACAATATTAATAAAAGGTACAAAAATTAAAATATAGCATCTTGAAAATTGTGACAAATTTCTCAGGAAGGTTTATAAATATATACATTTCTTTATAATAAGTTTAGTATCAAATAGTTAACAAAATATTTAAAAACAGAATCCATCCTTGATATAAAATAAACCCTTGTTACAATATTTTTTCATGGTCCACGGAACATAATTATAAAGAAGTTTTACTTTATGTATTCATAATTTTTTCACCAGTGTAATGAATGGGATATACTGATTAAATATTTTGAAGAAATACAATAATAAAACTATTACTTATATATAATAAAAATTCCCTGGTACATCGGATATGGATATATGAGAATATTTTATTATTTATTTGCTGAGATTAATTTATTATTATAAACATTTTAATATATCCACGTAACAATGGTTTCTTAATGATATGAACATTTATTTATCAGTGGAAAATAAATACTCATTCATTATTCCTTTGTTTATGTAACAAGGATATACTTTCAATTTACTTCAGTATATTCATTTTATTATCAGAATAATTATGCAATAGTATCACTAAATGTGATAAGTTATCACATAACTTACATGACATATATTTGACTGTCACATTTTTGTGATCTGCAGAAATTGATAATATATACGTTGTACAATATTAATCAACTAATGAAACTAACTTAAGCAATAAATTTAAGGAAACTCTTCCTTAAAAATAGTTTAAAAGTTAATATGAATAAAAGCATGAAATTAGTATTATAAAAAAAATAGATCAGTTAGGAAATATTATATTTATAAATTTTTTAATTAGTTCAATTAACCCACCGGGTTGGTTTAGTGGTCAATGCATCTTCACAAATCAGATTTGGAAGTGGAGAGTTCCCGTGTTCAAGTCCTAGTAATGACAGTTATTTTTATATGGATTTGAATACTAGATTGTGGATACCAGTGTTTTTTGGTTGTTGGGTTTCACACCCAACAACCTAAATTTGATGGTTAACCACACATCTCAGAAATGGTCGACGTGAGACTGTTCATTCACTTATCCTCATACATATCCTCATTCATCCTCTGAAGTAATACCTGACGGTAATTCCTGGAAGCTAAACAGGAAAAAAAGATTCGTACAATTAATAAATAAAGACGTATTTGTCTGTCTGTTCTGCTCTCATAGGAGATCTGATATTTTAATTTGCATTTATAAGCCTGTATACATATATAAAAGGCTTATTCAATAAATATAATTGAATTACTTAAACTATTTTGAAGAAGTAACATGGATTTCTTGTGAGTCAGTTTTAATTTTTATAATTTTCCTGTAATTTTAAAATTTTCTATTATTTAAGAAATCGAACATATTATATATAAAGAATGAATTTAAGTAAGAGCATGTTTAAATATTGCTTAAAGTAGATTCATTGTTTAATCAAAACTAAATTTTGCCCATGTTTTTATTCATTGGTGGTCAGTTATAAAATTATAAAAAACTATATCAATTTTTAATGGCAACCCAAATCAAATTTATGAAATACAATGTTATAAAAACTCATATCAGCTCATGTTCTCACTGGTTTCACTTCATATTATTGCTAGTACTTTTTTATTTTTTTAAAAAATATGGACAGAATACGAATCAAATAAATAAGTTCTATTGATTTCACCAGCACAATAAGCAAGCAATGAAAATAGTATTTCAAAATGTTCAGAAAATCAACAATGGTGAAAATCACAGTAATTCATAAAGAATAGTGAAATACCTTACAATCTGTTACCAGATTTAAAAAATCTGGTAACAGTGGTAGTCATCAGAAATAAGACAAAACTAAACAAGCCATTACATACAAAATGTAATCAAGCACCAATCAAATACAATACCTCTTTCTTTCTTTTTCCTGGTTAGCCTCTGGGAATTACCATTCAGGTATTATTTCAGAGGATGATTGTATGAATGTAAATGAAGTGTAGTCTTGTACAGTCTCAATTCGACCATTCCTGAGATGTGTGGTTAATTAAAACTCAACCACCAAAGAACAACTGTATCCATGATCTAGTAACCAAAGAACAACTGTATCCATGATCTAGTATTCAAATCTGTATAAAAGTAACTGCCTTTACTAGGACATGAATACTGAAACTCTTGACTTCCAAATCAGCTGATTTGGGAAGATGCTTTCACTACTAGACCAACCCCCCCCCCCCCATTAAGTTAAATACAATACTCCCCCTGGAATATATAAACTGAACTGCTTTGATTGCATAATATTCGTTTTACATTATGCAAATAAGGCCCAGTTTCAAATAAATATACAGTGAACACGTAAAAATTCATACAGCTAAAGTAAATGTTTTTTAACCTTATAAATGCAGACCATTAAATCTATCAGTATTAACAATTACCTTGGTAATTTGTATATTTTTAAAAAAAGACCACACCTTAACTCAGTAAGACATAATGAAATAAACAAACAATAAAAAAACTTCAACATCAGTATAGTAAATTAACAAAGATAACTAAAGAACCCAATACAAAAGCATTATTGTCTTATTCCCATATTGTCTTCTTAGATAACATGCCTAGAAGTTAAGAAACTTCAAGAAAATCACCACTATTAACAATGGTTGTTGCCAAGGTAAAAAAAAAAAACAGCTACATCAATTACATTCAAATGGCTGTAAAACTTATGGAAAGCATTATTAATATTAAGTTGTAAAGAAGTGGTGTGCATAAAAAATGTATATAACAAATATATATATATATATATATATATATACACACACATAAATAATTCTGTATGTTTTTGTCCTCATATTTACAGGTAGTATGTTGGAACCACCATCTGCTGAAAATATATTTAGTTCTCTAAAGCGTCTCCAGGCAGTGGGTGCGCTTGACAACAAGCATCAGTTGACATCATTGGGTCAACATTTGGGTGCATTACCTGTCGATGTAAGAATTGGCAAATTAATATTGTACGGTGCTATATTCTGTTGTGTGGATTCGGCATTGACGATTGCAGCATGCTTATCATACAAAACTCCTTTCGTGTCACCTTTCAGGAATAAAGAAGCTGCAGATGCAAAAAAGAAAGAGTTTGCATATGCAAAGAGTGACCAGTTAACTGTTTTAAAAGCTTTTAATGTATGTAATGGTTATTTTTTTGTTTTATTTTAATATCTGTACTTTGTTAAGAATTTTACTTAGTAGCTTGTCATGTTTTGTTTTTTTTTAGTTTTTAAAGACAATAATGTCTTAAATTCATACACACTGAATTGAATAGTCACATATTTAAAAAAAAATAACTATATTCATCTCTGTCCTACCAGACAATTAAATAATTTCTATCATGTAACTTAACAAATTTTTCAGCTTATATCTTACTATGCTTCTGTTCTCATTTTTAATAAATTATTGTTATTTTTAAAAGATCTTCCTACCAATTTACTTAAAATAATATTAAACAATTTTCTTTTAGAGAAGCAATTTCTCAATGAACTTCTGGAATAATTTCAGAACAAATTATGACTGATGTCTTCCACAACAATTTCTCTCTGAAGATGAATTTTTAATTATGTACATCTTCATTTAATAGGTATATCAATTAATTGAGTGTATGTGTATCAATTAATTTTTATTAATGGCTTCTGCGTTATTATTTGTTTAGTATCCTAAAATATTTTAATTGTTAAAGTAAGTAGTGACATTACTCAGAAAAAAGTATTTGTATTTTAAATATGAAATTTGTCACTTCTTTTTTTAGTTTACATTTAACTGTATATGTGTGATGCTACTCTTATCAGGATTTTAGCATGCCTTCCGATGATTCATATTGAAAAAAGCTGGAGCAGCACCTTCTTTAACTATTGATTGGCACTCGTATCTGTGACTAATATGATGTATATAACATATTATTATGCCAACCAAAATAAATACATTTATTTAATACTACTTTCAGTTAGTTTTTATATTGTAAACTAGAAGTGAGAAAACTTAAGCAAATTGAAAAATTAATTTAAAAAATATTCATAGTAGTTGTTTGTTATTAAATTATATTACTTTTATTGTAAAAACAGGTAGTATGTAATTTTTGTTAGTTTGATGGTCCTCAGTAATGTTAAATAATATTTTAAAGGTTAGTATTCTTCTTCTATTTGCTTGTATTCCGGGTTAACTGATAGGAAATAGAAGAAGAATTTGATACTTATTTCCTGACAACTCAAAATTTGATTAATTCATCACTTTTTTGCGTTGGCTATTTAGTCCATTGTTTAATTATTTTCATATTACCATCATTATTATTTCTATCTTCATTATAATGTCCATCATCATCACCAGTATTAGTATCAATTTTAATTAACTGCCAATGGTGTGTAAACAAACCTTTTCATAAACAATTTTTCTTTTTAATTTCTTTAAGTTATACAATTTGCCTTGATTTTCTTAGGTGTTATAATCACAAAAGAAAGTTTTAGGATTTTAATTAGCAAGGTTATTTGCTTATCAACTTACTGTATTTTATGAGATTATGTAACCCCTTTTGTATAAGGTATATAATGATAACGATAAGCTAGTTAAAAATAATATTTCTGTTTTATTTGCTTATTTAAGTATTGCTTTTATTCATCAGTTCATGAAAATTACTTATTTTGAAAACTGATAATGAATACAGTTTGTCAGAAGATGTTTTTTATGATCAATTAGGTCACACATTATTTCAGTGCATGTGAAAAAAGTTAGACAAAGATGTAAGCAATGCAAAAACAATACAGTGTTTTTGTGTATAAAATGTGAAGCGCATCTATATTCAATATCTTTTCAAGAATTTCATTTGTAGCAAAAAAATAAATATTCTTTTCTTTTTTTTTTATAAAAAAGGGAATTTAAATTTAAAAAAAAAAATTAAAACATAATTTCTAAGGATGTGCATGTCTTGTACAAAATAGTATATGTAATAAAGAGTCACTAAAAAGATGATTATCTTTATTAAGATTGTTCTTCAGAGCATCAGAAAAAGGATAGTGTGAAAAGAATGACTGTAGCAGATGATAGATATAAGAGCAGGAGGCTACCATGGAAGAGGTATGTTAAATAAATAGACTGTTAAAATTAAGGAGCAACAAGAAAGGAAGATTGAAGATGAAAGAGGAAAGAAAGTTGGTTTGGTTAAATGTGGAAAGAAGATTTTCAGTTTGAACTTGAAGCAGAATTAATTTAAAAATGGAATGATAAGAAGTTTTTTATTATTTTTTTTAATGAACATTTTGAAAGTCTTCGTAAAAATAGTATTGCATCAGAGCATTGTAAATATACATTTTTTGTTTATTACTATTATTTTTTTGTTTTAGGCTTGGAGAGAGAAACGCTGCAAAAGTCGTATAGCCGGTAATTCTTTTGCCAGTGAAAATTTTATGTCATCACATACATTAACAACATTAGTTGATATTAAACGCCAATTTTTACAGTTGTTAATTACAATAGGATTTGTTGATGAAAATTGCCGACCAAGTAAATCTTCTAATATTAAGGATTCTGGCATTGATAAAACTCTAGAATTGACTGGACAGCTGGTAATTTTATTTTATTTGCATATAATTATTATACGATATATATTTTGTAATAATAATATTTATTTAAGTCTCATTTACAAAAAAAAAATTTCTTATCTACTTTTAATCAATTATGAACATATTTTTTTTTCTAGTTTTTGGTAGTGAAATAAATTCATAAATTTGATAAGGTATATTAGAATTAAGCACTGTGAATAAAAAAAATATTTTTACTTGTTTTTAATTATTTCATCCAACCATAATGGTGGACTTATATATACTTGTGCATTTTATTCTTAGAGGTTATCATTGCCATTTTATATTGAATATAAAACATAAAATAAACCCTGAACTATAATTACCTTGTAGAATAGAGATTATTATCTAATTCGTGAAAATGTTTAAACGTTTACAGTTAAATTTAGTTTAGCTGTAAACAGTGCTGAATTTTAAGGCTGTATTACTTTAATGCTATATTTTTTGTATATTTTTATTTAAGTATTTCATTGTTTGCCTTACAGCTAAATGTGAATGGTACTAATGATAGGTTGTTAATATCTATATTATGTGCTGCTCTGTATCCAAACATCGTTAAAGTGTTAACACCAGAGAAATATTATGCAATGAGTGCTAGTGGAGCTGTACCTAAGTTACCAGCCAGTGATGAGATTAAATTTAAAACTAAAACAGATGGTTGTGTAAGTACAGATACCTTACAAATTTTATAAATTTTTTATTCTTTAAATTACATCTATTGTTCAACACAACTAGACACCAAGCAGTACCTAACCTGTTTTTAATTGTTTATCGATCATTATTTATTCATTTATGTGAGATTTATTTTTCCATTATTCGGCTGGTGGATTAATTCCACTCAAGCCTGAGGCTTGTCTGTGGAAAGAATTTTGTAGTGCTCCTACAAAAAAAAGCCATACCTAGCCAGGACTCGAGCTGGGGACCTCTGGATAAAAGGCCGAGTCATGACCACTCCGCCATGTAGATTGGTTTATGTACATTGTTAATGTACATTTATGTCATTAACATTAATACATTAAAGCTTGAAAGTATTGCTAAAACCCCTCTAGTAAAATGATCTGTTTTTATATATTGTCTGTTCAGTAAACATTGTTACACTTGAGGAAAGCCTTTTGTGATTACTACTTGAGATTCACCTTTCAACTTAGTTATATCACCAATTCAAACACGTTTTTGAATTACCTTTTTTAATCATTTAACATCAGTAAACTGTGGCCCCCGTAAATCAGAAATTATTAAATAACTAGATCCATTTTTCTTCTATATACTGACATTTATTAGTAGGTAATGGCAGTTCCATTAAACGTTACTTAAAAAAAAATACCAATTTTACTTTTATGCTAAATGAATTTAAAAGAAAGTTTAAAAAATACATCAAAGGCCATAACTTTAAGTAAAAGTATTTTCTGGATCCTAGAGAAAGAAAATTTTATTAGATGTCATACAAAATTATTACTTTGTACAAAAGCATTTATATATGAATTCAGATGTTCATCTATTAACCCCGACTTCAAAAAAAGGAAGTGGTTCTCAGTTTAACTTGCATATAATTTTTTTTTCTTTTCTTTTTTTAATGTATATTTAAGTCTTACTTTTCTACAAATAAATTGATTTTGATGACTTATTTTGTAGGGAAATTTCTGTTGTAAGTTGTAAGTCATTCTCTGTAGATCAGGATGAAGGTAAAGAAGTACAGTTGTGAAACAAATTTAAAAACTTATATAAATATGAAAAAATTTGTGAAATTTTTTGAAATTTCTTTACTAGAAATGAATTGATTTATTGACAGAAAAATAATTTCAGTATTTAATAGAAATTTACTGCTGATGTAAATTTTTCCTGAATTAGTCTTGATCCTCCTGCAACATGGTTTTTTTTTTTAACATATGAATTATATCATATAAGCTTGAAGCTTGTGCACGGAAGTATTGTATGTTAATTTTGTAGTATATAAAAAATACTGTTGGATTTAACATGCTCTGAGATTCTATATCTATATATGGACGTTTTTTTTTATTTTTAACACAGAATAAAATAAATATCCCTCCATGAATTGCAAATTATTTTTAATTTACTCTTAAGAACTTTTATGTAGATCCACTTTCTTAAGAATATAATTCCAAAATAATATTTAAACTATTAAAAATAGTAATAATGTTAAAAGGTTCTGTTAAAATGGTAAGCACCATTTCGTACAATTTGATGCTTCTGCCATATCTGGTACATCTCGAGGATTAATATCCTGGAAATTGAATGGAGTGAAATAAGGTAAAATACCAGTAGTCTAGGTCCATTTTTAATAAACTGATTTCTGTAGATCACCAGAGTTGAACATACATATTGGTGTAGTTTTTTAACATCCTGTTGGCATTTACTAATGACCGTAATTTCAGTGCCACTTGAAATAAAGTGTAATTTTTTTCTGGTAACATAAAGGAATGAATTGTGTTCTGAAAAAGTTGGATCCAATGAAACAATGTACTTCAGTGATAAATTCTAAATTATTCAGAAACTCAAATTAAAAATATGTGTATTTTTATTATTTATTTCAAATATCTCTCTTTCTCTCCCCCTTCCTCCCTCTCTCGCCACATCCTAAATAAAAACTTACTTGTTCTCTACACATCCGTTCACTACTGTTTTCGACCTCACAGCATTCTTTCCCCAAAACTTTAGAACTTTAGTTTTCTCTGTTGATATATTTTAATTGTGTTTCTTATGTATGCATTGAAGTTGGTAAATTTAGCTTATTTTTCTTGTGAATCTTTTTAAATTGAAATTTTTCTGTATTATTGATTTTTTTTTTCATTTTTTTAGGTTAATTTACATCCATCCTCAATCAATTACAATGTTTGTGATTATTCTAGTCCATACTTGGTTTATCAAGAGAAGGTGCGCACCAGTCGTATATTTATTAGAGATTGTTCAATGGTTCCAATACTACCACTTGTATTATTCTCTGGCTCTGTTTTAGAAGTTCAGTTAAATAATGGAACATTTGTCATATCATTAGAAGAAGGTTGGATCATGTTTGCTACTGAGTCAAATGAGGTAACTTTTTTTCTATGTGTAACATAGAAAAAACATACTCATATACACATTGTTTTATATATATATACACACATTTATTTTATTTCTGCTTTGCTAGCACAGCAGTTGTTGGATTATAAGCAGACATTTATACAAACAAATAAGTACACACTTGCTGATGTTTATATAAAAATGTTGGGTGTATCAATTAGTAATTGTAATAAAATCTTTCAAAAATATAATTGAATTTCTATTATTTATTTTTATCTTTAAGTGTAATTATTAAATTTTTTTATATAATGTTATGTTTCATTTTTTGTTCACCAACAGGTAGCAGAATTGTTACAAGCCCTTCAAATAGAATTATTTAAATTACTTGAAGAAAAAACACAGGATCCTCGGCTGAATTTACTCAATTACCCAAAAGGAAAGAAAATAATAACTACCATAATTTATTTAGTAACACGTGGTTAAACTTAATCACATCTTTGATGATGTATATCCGTCTTGCATAATATGATTTAACCAAGTCTATCTCTATTTTTTACTTATTAGTTAAATAAATTACTAATGTTTGTTTGGTTAACTTTATAAAAGTAATTAAAAACAGGGATTATACAACTGTTTAAGGTTATATATATATATATATATATATATATATTTCCTAAATTCTTTAAAATAATCTTTCTGCATTAATTTCTGATAATATATGAATTAATATAAAATTTTTCCAGTTAAAAAAAAAGTTTTTTGGTGTTGTTGATGATATGTAATGAGTTAGTTTATCAATGAATGTTTATTAATACCATCTTATCTGTTTGATATTTAATTTTTTTTTTATGGATTCAATAAAAGCCGTGATATTCAGTAGCTGATTAGCAGGGATTCTTCATCTGCCTATACATTTTTATTAAATTTTTTAGACCCAGAGACAGTTTTATTTTTTAAAAAAACATAAACACTATTTTCTGTTGCTTGGTTTGAATCATTTGCTAATTTTGATTGCCACATTAAAAAAAAAAAAAAGATATACTAGTTAATAGCATTTATTCATGTGACAGACAGAACTAATTACATTGCAAGGTTACAAAGAAACGTAGGAATCAGTGCTTGTACCCAAGGAATTTTACTATTTGTTGTGTTGAGAAACACAATTGTTGAGAATTACTGTATTTTTTTTTTTTATTGTTGTAGATGCAGTTTGGTAAATTATATTCATAAAAAATTAACCTAAATAGCAGTAAGAGTATTTATTGAACAGCCATAAATAAAGCTCTAATTACCAGAAAATCCCGCTAACCTATTGCAAGTCTCCCAACCCCCTTTATTGTCAAATATTGAAGCTTTTGTTGTATTTTGTGGTAAAAATTTATAAAATCATTTTGCTAGAATTCTTATAACTTTAAATTGCTTCATAGCACAGTCGTAATCCAAAGTTTCATATCCTTAGTTACCAGACAGCCTTATATTGTAAGTACCATAAGATGATTATCATTTAACTTGATGTGTATAAAATATAAAAAAATAATTATTTTATTATAGTTTCATTTCTTCCTATCAGTTTTAATCAAAACTTTTTAAATTATATGCTTTAGATTCATAACATGTTAGTGTTATGAAACATTTAACCTTTTTTGAGTAGCATAATTCTAGATATTATAGTTAAGTATGAGATCCCTAATCGGTTATTTTTCTAATCAGTAGAGGAAACTGGACTTCTCAGTTTTTTTACTTATGTTTGTGTTATAAAGATCAAAACCTGTCTTATTCCTTCTAATTTTATTATATATATGTCTTCTTTTAAAATCATGTAATTACATCATTTAATTCAATTATATTATTTTTATTCAGTGAATAGCATGTTTGTTGGTATGATTGAGAAGGAATATATATTTTACTAGTAGAATTTGTGTTGGTATGTTTTTGTTAAAATGTGATTTGTATCAAATGAATATTTTTTAAAACTGCCAAGTAAAATGATCTAGGTTTATACAAATTTGTTTCTATACTTCTGTTTCTGTATAATATTATTGTCATGATGTTATATCTGTAATGAGATTTAAAAAATATCCAGTTCATGTAATTCTCAGGTTATTCTTATCAATTGAATTTCATGATTAGACATTGATAAAGATATTTGTTTATACCTACTGTAATTTTCAAGTTTGCTTTATTAATAAGACGAGCTCTATGGTGAGTGATTTATCAGTCGTTTTGTAAATGAAAATATATAATTATATTTATTATTTAGTCTGCTATCTCAACATAATTATTCTTAAGGCTTTAATGGTTATGTCAGGTACTTATGGTTACTAAAATTTTCTTTATATAATCTTTGTTTAAATTTTAATAGAAGATTGTTCTGTGTGATCTCAGTACTTTTACAACAATTTTATATGAAGGTATGTAGGGCATGATAAAAACATGAAATATATCTTTGGGTAAATAAAAATGTTTATTATATAAATGACATTGCATGTGATGTTAAGCATTATAAGAAAATTAATTTTTATAGAGATACTGAATCAATAATTACTAATATTAAAGGAAATTATATATTTGTTGATATTTTATTTTAATAATTTTATTGAATTCATTATTTTAAAGTTAGCTTTAAATGAATGCTGTAATTAAAATTTATTTTGATGTTTTATGAAGTTAGTTATTATTTATTAATTTAAATATAAATTCATTTACATGTCATTTTATTATTATTATTACTATACTGACTCTGTAATACTTTAATAAATATTTAATATGTTGGTTTATTACAATATTGTTTTTGCAATATATGTATTTATGATATTGATTGGCTGGATCAATTTTAATATATCTATTATACTGTATGAATTTATGAATTCATAAAAATTTTATAGGCAATTTTTTTCAAAGAATAAAGAGATTTTGTAATTAGTACTGAGTTGATTATCTTTTATCTCTTACATATTTTACATAATTGTTCTCACCATTTAAGTACTCCACAGTCGACTAGCATCTTCAGTGACTTCATACAAGCAGTATTTACAATTGAATTAATCATTCCATTTTAAGATTCATATCGTGTGACCAAGATAATTAATATTTTGATTGATAAAAATTTTGGATTTTATTAATTGGGAAAAAGCAAGAAGTACGACATCTTTATTGTTTCTCAGTATTAAAAAAATCAAATTTAGTATATGGTGAAAATAGGTGAAAGTTCCCTTTGTTATGGTGTTCAGTAATTTCTATCCGAGTTCCACAGACAGGATACAGCTGTTACAGAGAAATTTGCAGCAACACAAGTCAAATTTCATGAGTCATAATCTAAAAACCAGTAATGACTGGTTTTTAGGTATCATGGTATCATGATCATCACTTCTTCACTGTTAGGTAAGTAAATAGATTATTAATATTATTATGTATTGATTGTTTCAATATGAAATGACAGTAAACCTTTTCCTTTTATTACAAGGACACTTTAATATTGGCTGTTATTTTTCTTATAATCTCAACTTTTGTCATTCCTGTGGCTGTCAGTTTACATGTGAATGACATTAAAATCATGGGAATATCTGAAATTGTTCCAACACGCATATAAAAGGAAAAAATCATGTGTCAAATTATTCTGCCTTTGAATAGAATACAGGAAAATTAAATTAAAGGAAGAGATTTTGCTGCAATAGGCCCCAACATTTTAAGGGAGTAATCATCCCAAATTAAAAAAAATGTCCTTCAATGCAAAAAATCTGTAACCCTGGTAAATAATTCCTACTTATACAAGCATAGTCACCAGAAAAAAACAAAATTTCAACAACAGCCCTTATTTTTGGGAGTTTGGAAAAATCAGTTATAATTTCAGAATATCATATTTTTACTTCTATTAGGTCTAATGATTTAATTTTTTTTTAATGTAGAGGATAAATTAATTTATAAATTAGTATGCTTTTTTAATTCCTACTATCTATTAAAAAAAAATTACAAACCACATTACTAAATTCTAGATTTTATTTTTAAACTTATATAATTTATTATTAAATATTAATAGTACAGTTTGCAGCGTACATTTTCTAGAACAGTTTGAAAAAAGATTCATGGATTTATCTTTTAAACAAACAAAGTTATGATATTTTGAAACACAATAAATCATAATTTTTAGAGAACAAGCTTTAAAGTATACAGTGAAAAATATAGAACTCGCCTAGCAATATTTTTTTAAATTCTCCTGCTTTATATGTTACACCTTCTACTTCTTTTTCTTTTCTCTTCCTTTAGATCTTTAAACTTCAACATTCCTCTCCTTTTTTTGGTACTCAGAAGAACTTGCCCATTTCATTCTCAGCTTCCATTTACTATCTCTCTTCCTTCTTACAGTGACTGTTTCATTGTAGGAAGGAAGGAATTTTTGTTTCATAAAAAAAACTTGACATCTTCATTTGCAGAGAAATTTAAAAAAAACCGGGTTTCAAAAAAAATTAAAAATCCATTTTTACCCTTTAAACTAGGAATTAAAAAAAAAAATTAGAAATTAATTTTTAAATATTCAAATGAAGATTATAGAACCAAAAATCAAGTTTTATCTTTATTTGTTACAGAGAAGTTTAAAAAATAGTAAATTTCATTGTTACTCTATTTTAACCCTTTAAATTCGGAATTTCAGAAAGTCCTTTCTTAGTGTGCACTTACACATAAGAAGAATGTGTATACGAATTATCAATATATCTTCAGTAGTTTTTGCTGGCACTGATGAATCAGTCAGTCAGGGCAAGTTGCTTTAGGTAGAAATTGAGCTCCAGATCATTATGGTCAGTCAGCAAAGGTTTTTTTAATTGAACATTTTAAAGGGCAGTGGATTATTGGGGCTCCCAAATTTAGTGGGAGCCTAGAAGTCCAAACTTAACAACAGGTGACAACTCTCTCTAGGGCATAATCAAAGAAAAAATGTCCCAGTTACAACTAAGGAATGTTGACGAGATGCTGTCATCAGAGACTGTTTTTACTGCTTTGATCCTTCAAAACAAAATAGGATGTCTAAACGCACTTGATGACTGATAAAAATGTATCCAGACGATGGAGTAGCATATACAGATGTAATTTAAAGTAGTTTTATGTGTTATAGTTTTATTTAAATATATTAAATTAACTAATTAAAATTAGTTCATGTTTTATTTCTTTATATGGAAAGGAACTTAGTGGCCTCTCAGATATATATATATATATATATATATATATATGTACAGTGTTAATAAAATATGGGAACCATTAAATAACTTTTCGACAGTAAAATTAGATTTAGCAAATTTTATTACCACCAGATGATCTATTGTATGGCATGAGACGGACCGTCGCAATCCCAAGTGGGAGCAACTCAAAAATTTTAAATGGGAAAAAGGAAGAGTTGTGATACCATTTTAAAGGACATTGAAGAAAAAAATAAGTTTGACACAAAAAACTTCAGGTTGCAACAACCTTTTTTTAATGGTAACTCTATATATATCTTGTCCTTTTTTCTTTGTATATTACATATGATGTAACTTAACAAGTTAAGCTAATGATATGAAAACAAATGTATATGATTCAGTTCTTTTACATTTGGTAACTATTAATAGCTTTTCTATATTATGTAGTCGTTTAACATGTAGAGATATATATCAGAGAAACTGTGATGACATTAAATTATTTACCCAAATATTGTTTTTTTTTAAGATCTTGGAACAATACAGATCATTCATTAGTGGAATTTCTAATGTGAGTTGTAAGTCCAGTGCTACCAGTAATGCTTCTGCCAAAGAAGTTGCAAAATTTACTTTGAAAAGATCTTCTAGAAAAACAATTTATGATTAATTTTAATAATTGAGAAGGTAAACAGTTTTTTTATCAAAGTCATTAACTAGCAGTTAAAAAAAAAAACTTAGTTATTTTGTCATCCTTGAGATACAGATTTAGTGCGTTAACTACTTTTACAAATATTTTCATTAAGGTAAGATTTTAGACTTAGATTAATAGGAATAGAACGGTAGTCTTACTTGATAAGGAACTTAATCTTACAGGCAGACATTTTGTTCCACATTTGGATTAGAAAATTGATCTTCACAAGTTCATTTGCAGAGTAGCAGCATCAGCTACGCCAGTGGTTACTGTCAATCTGCCTTGTAGACAAAAAGCACATTCCCTTGGTGTCTATTTAGTAAACAATGAATAAAAAATAAGAAAAGGGATATTTTTCTTCTAAAAAGTAGACAACTAATAAATAGACCATCTTGAGAAATTAGGAGGAAGTATATGTTTTAAAACTGTAAAGTTTTAAAATGATGATCTGAACCAAATAGAATAAAGAGAGTAGTCCTTTCTAATGTCTGCCCAGTTTTCCCGAATGAGGTATCAGAGGAAGAACTTAAGCGTTCTGACATCCACCTTGGGTTGGTTATAACCTCCCTGCATGTTGTCCCAGAACCAAGCTACGAACATGTCCTGAATTTTTGTCACCAGGTATACATACATACACCCTGAAGATCTTATGAAGTTACCAAGCACCATGAGCCTGACCTACGATGATTCGCAATACTGGATATAACTCTCAGCTGATGCTGTTTCCTGCTTCCTCTGTAAACAATCAGGGCATGTAGTGAAAAATTGCAACTTGTAAGAGGGAAACCTGTGCACCCAAGGAGTGTCTCCAGGGAGTACAGACCATTGGATTTCAGAGACCGATTTTCCTAGCAATTGCCAACCAGGTGAGATGCAGAAGAGGGTGCAGTCCACCAACTCTAGCACAGACAATCATAGGGAGATATTGGGAATGCAGTAGTGACACCGAACGACCTTTCTAATCAGAGACCTGTCAGCCAAGAAGCCAATAAAGGATAATGACAGGTCTGGAACCCCTGGTAGAGATCTTGAGAGCCGAGGATAACCCTTATGTCCTGAGCTACGTAAACTTTAAAAGCTTCCTGGAACGCTGCAGAGGTAACTCAGCAGTACTAGAGCTATCACTAGAATACATGTCCAATACGACGGAACTGATACGTATGCTTCAGGAAACACACCTGAAAGGAGCATTAAAAATAGATTCACACGTTTAATAAATAAATTGGTGCTTCATTCTTGACTGTTGAGTCAATTGAAGCTATGAGTATGTTTGATGGGGATTGCAATGACAGCACTGCCGAGTTAGCTCTCGACGATAGCCCGCTTGCTGATCTTAGTGTTTAGTTCACCCTTGCAGAGAATTTCTTATACACACAATATTAGACCTGGGTTCAGATTTGAAATATCTACTAACCCGGAAAGAAGGTATAAATGTCTGTTGCGGTTCCTCTTCTATAGTGGAGTGAAAACCGCAATTTAGTGATTTTTATCTGAGTTATGTAATTTAGTTTATGTTTGCTGTTTTTTGTCTTCATTTATTCTTTATTGTTCATGTTCCTTTATTGTTTATTTGTGTTATTTTAGTCGCTAATGACCCTAATTGTTGATGCAACTATAAATAAACGCATTAAAGAAAAAAAAGAATAAACAGTGTGTTATAAACTTATTTCGTAATATTTTAAATCATTTTCATTGCTCATTATAGGCAGCAAGATTGAATGTTATGAGACGATTGTAATTAACTTTAATTGTCACTTTATTAAATAATTGAATTTTGTTGTAGAGCTCAATTATTTAAATTCAATATAAAATGAGGGAGGAATAGTTCTGTTCACAGAACTACTTGTTCAATCTGGTTCAGTTGCCTACTCTTTAATAATTTGTGAGTTATGGACCAAACCCAAAAAAGTTGTTAATTGTTTTCTGTAGAACCAATCACAGAAATTAATGTAATATAGTAGCAAAATTAAAATTTATTCTTTAAAATTGAAAAAAAAAAAGTGGTATATGGTTGCATGATGAAGTATAATTTCACATTTTTCTGTGAATTCTGTTAGCCACTGTTGCGGATGGTAATTGAAGGAAGAAGAGGTGGAATAAAGCTGTTGTCAGCTAGCAGTATCAATGAAAGTTAACCTCATGCAGAAACTTAAAAAGCAAAAAAAACATCAGACATTTTGCCCTCAATGTTAAGCAGTTAACTGCTTCGTTGATAGTTTCACTGCATTGGAGTATGTATCATATGTAATGACTCTTGCCCGTCATTTATTGTAATATAGTTAGCATTCAAGCTAGTTGCCTCTGCCAATCTTTTTGATTGGATGAACTTATTTTTTATCTTGAAATCACAAACTAGTTGAAATTTTTATCTTCCATCCACGATACCTTTTAGAGCCCAATAACTGATACTCACTTCTTAGTAACTCTACTCAATTTCTTTTCTGTATTTTTCTTCTTAGCTGTAAATAGTGAAGCACTTTTTAATTGTAATATTATAAACAGTAAATCTACAATCATTAATTTGTAACTGGCAGTTAATATTCCATATTTATATATAAACTTCAATTTTGTTTCATTAATAGGGTGATTTTTCTTTACATTTATTTTATCTTATTTTTATGGTTTTGTAATATTGATCTTATGCAAATTTCTTTTTCTTAATCTTGATTTTAGTCCCACAAATAATTTCGGGGAAAAATTCATTTATACAGGCATTCATCTATCAGGCAGCGACTGATTAATAGGTTAACCGTGCCTACGTTATCGAATTTGAGTAGCGTTATTACAAACAAGCCGTGTTTAGTTACCATCAAAAAATTTTCTGTTTGTGACTTTATAAACTATTTCTTCAGAATGGGTAGTAAATTTGGCGCGGTAAGAAAACTTTTTTAAGACTTTCAATTGGTACAATTTCCTTTTGACGAATTTTTTACGTAAAAAATAATTGAGGATGAGTTTGTTTGTTTCATTTGAAAAACAGATTTGTTAGAATAGCTGACGCTGTTGATTACAGTACCAGAATAAGAATATCAGATAATGATGTCTTATTGATCAAGACTACTTCACTGGTACAAACGTTCTATTTAAATTTATCAACAACAATAACCTACTGATTAATATTAACGCTTTTTGTAATTTGCGATCCACGACGGTTGACGGTTTAAATTTCACAAAACTATTCAGTTTTTTATTAAATATATTTTAATATAGTTTATCTTGAAACATTTCAAGTCGTTCTTACGGTGTGTTTATGTAAATTACATTACTATTTTATAGTCTGGCGTGGGTAGGTATTTGTGGCGGGTTTTAAAATTAATAAATGAAAGATGTTGAGGACGAGAAAGATATATTTACATGTCGAAGAGTGTTAGGTTTTAATTTCAGGTACTTAGATGAATATCCAAATACAGAATACATTTTAAGAAATATTTGTTAGAATTCTACATTTTAAGATATAAACAGAACTAGATTAAGTATAGATCTTATGTACAAAAACAATAAAATCTATTGCAGATATCTTCAGTGACTAAAAACATTATTAAATTTGATTCAGTTTGACATTTGAATAATGTATGGTTCTGAATAATAAACTTTGGTACTTATATGATCGTTTTTCGGCACTTGGGTGGT
Organism: Lycorma delicatula; assembly: GCF_047948215.1. Lineage (NCBI taxonomy): Eukaryota > Metazoa > Arthropoda > Insecta > Hemiptera > Fulgoridae > Lycorma > Lycorma delicatula. The sequence goes on along the minus strand of NC_134464.1, from coordinate 98,201,941 downwards.
AACGCAGTTGAAAAAACTTTCGTTCGTTAATGTCGCCTAATTAACAATTAGTCGAAACAGTAATGAAAAACTTGGATTATTTAAACAATAACACAAATGTTTGTTGCACATAATTATAGATATAAATTAACCAAACTTAACCTTCACTCGCTAACCTCGACTAACAGTTTGATTATTTAAATAATAATACATTTTTTGCAATAATTACTAAATTTATTATTTTAATACCCAAAACATTACTGTGTTAATTAGTCAAGGTTAGCGAGTGTAGGTTATGTTTGGTAAAATTATTTTTAAAAATAAATAAATTAAATGGTTATAAAAATGGTAATATATTGTTATATTTGGTGATATTAACAATAACCCAAAAGTTTACAGTGTAGTTCAGGCTAATGTGTAAACCATTGTGGTACCATCTAGTCACAAGCGTCCTAATTTTTATCTTTCTCATACCCCATAAGATATGGGAATATCATCTGCATAACATATGCAGAGAATTAATATTATAAATTTCATTTAAAAAATTACATTTATAAACTTTTTAAATGAAAAATCAAACCAAATTTAATAAACATAATGTTTTTCATCATTGTTCTTGTGCTGGTCTTAAGGGACTGGTGCTGCAGTTGTCCTTTTGATATCCGTTTATATGGCTGGAAGTTTGTTTGGGTTGGGCAACATGTACATAGTGGATTGTGATCAAAAAATGTGTTGGATTTGAACTGTATACAAGTATATTCATTTAATTTATTACTTTATGTATTTTATATTTCAAAATGTTTAAGTTTACTGCAGCATGTAATGATGTTCTTTTTTGTATATATGCAGAACATAAAGTTTGTTATGATAATGGAATTTGACATTGTGAGAAGTTTAACAAAATTTGTTGTGTGACTGAAGTATTTATTACATTTCTGTTTCAAACACCTGTTTGTATAATAGAGAACATTGAGTTATGTATTCGAAAACATTCTGGGGGTGATGAATGTAATGTGTAATCTATTTTGTTATGAAAGCAACATTATATCTTAGATATAATGTTTAAATTTTTAGATATTTTTGTTGAATTTTTGTTTATAATGCAATATGTAATATATTTTTTGCTTTATTTATTTCTGATTTCATCATTATTTTGTTAAGGAACGTACTAGTGAATATGCTATTATATGTGTTTGTGTATCTGATAGTTTGTGTGAGGTTAGTTGTTCCAAGTAGCTGCAAAAGTGTTTCTGCATAATTAGAAATTATTCTTTTGTTGGTTGCCTTTTGTGACTTGTCAAGAAATTTATTGGTTCATTGTGTTCATATTCTGTTGAAAAGTTCTGCTTGGTTGCAGTAGATACCCAAGCCCTACTGTGTTTAGGCTTGGGTGTAATAAATTGAATAGTAACTCAAAATATAAATTCAACATCGCATGTATAATAAAGTATATAAACTTTTTTCATGAAAAATATTTACTCTTCTAATTAATTGCAGAAGATAAGATAATACAATGGTTGAACATTTGTTTAATCATTCCTTAGTGTTTTACAGTTTCTATTTTATTACTGAAGTTATTTGTCAGATTATTGAATGTCGTTAGTGCATAATTTTTATAACTTAAAGCTATACCTATTTACAAGCTACATGTAGTCAAGATTAAACTTCTGTTTGTAGTAATATTGTTATTTTCATGCATCTTTTTTTAATTCAGAATCGTTATATGTAACTGCTTCCAAATGGAAGCAGTTCATAAAATGGGATCTTTCTAGTTGTTTGGTACAATAAGGTAATGTATTGGTACAGTTGCTCCAGTTTATTATTTTGTGAGTATTTTTGTTTGTTCTGTGTTTTACATAAAATAATTCTGCTAGGCTGCTAGAAATAGGGGAGTCCATGGAATTACCATCAGTGTAAAACACTTATTTTGAAATGCATTTAAACATTTTTTTTGAAATAGGTTTAAAGTACATGTTTCTTAAAGCCAAATGTAATGTGTTATGGAATGTAATAAATGCATTATTTAGCTAGATATATTTCTTGTTTCAGTTAGAACATTGTCATTGTAAGGATATCAGAGCGAATTATATAATCTGGTAAATTAATATTACAGTGATAAACTAGTTGTATTTGTATAATTAATTAAAAATTATTTATGGTTTCCATTAATATAACAAATGCCATGTACCATTATAATCATTATTATGTTGTTTACTAATATAGTATGATTTTTTATTTGTTTCAGGAGCATCTTAGTGCAGGATCTGAAGATTCAAGTTCTAGGTAAGCTGCTTGTTTGTGTTTAAAAGATAATTTCATTACTTTCTGCAGAATTTTGTCAGCTTATATTGTGCTAAGTTCAGTTGTCTTTGAAATCCTTTTTATTTTAAGATATATTTTTTAATTGTGATTTAATAAAAATGGTATTGCACATTTTTAGGTCTTGTGGGGATCAAACAAACAAAGATATAAATTATGCTTTAAATATGAATAAAATAAAAACTTCAACGCCAATCCAAGACACAACTTTAAAAATAAAGCAAATGGATATATCAAATATATCATGTGTTCGGCCATCTAATTGTTCTACTGATAAACGGATGTCCACTTGTCATTTTCAACAATCATCAGTAAAGATTGATTCGAACAGAAAATCAATATTACCTACAAGTAAGAACTGTAATATAATCACCAGCTGTTATGAGTGTTGTGTATTTTGTGTTTGAATGATTCAAATAGCTTCCTTAATGCACAGAGTAGATATGCCATAAGGAATTGCTCCAGCTTATCCCAATCCTATTATTGAATTTATTAAAATGTTATGAATGTGTAAAAGTTAAAAACAGTATTTCTTTGTACAATAAATTAAAAGACATTGAAAAATAAAATAGTTTTAAGTTACTTTAAATAAAATACTCACTATTGTTTTTATTGTATTAATTTACAATAAATGTTTGAAAAATCCACCGCCGACATCAATGCACTTTTCTACTTGTTTTCTTACATTTTTTATCAACAACAATGATATTTTCACTTGCGAATAAGAACAGTAGTATTGAAAATGCAAGCGATCAGTCCATGTTTTGCCTAGTTTTTGCTTGTATACCTTGCATTTAATCCATTACCATAAACGGTAATCTAAGGGAGAAAGAACTGGTGATCTACGTGGTGGCCAATTCACCAGCCCTCTTCATCTAATCCATTTACCAGTAAACTTTCATTTAAAAATTGTGTTTTACCTCATTCATGAAATGTGTTGGTGCTTCATCAAGTTGATAGTACATTCCAATTTTATTCTCCAATGAGAAATTTTCAAGCAACAAAATGAATTCATTCTTTAAAAATTTCAGATAATTTCTCTTTGTGACATACTGTTCTAGTACGAAAGGGGGCCTATTAAATTGGTTGTTGATTATGTCATGCCAAATGTTCAACCAAAATTGTTGCTGGAACTTAGGTTCAACTACAGTATGTGTGTGAATACATTTCCAACTCCCTCCCAAATAAAAAATTAATAGTCAACAAAAATAATTTTTTTCATGTATCTGGAATTGTACATTGTGATTTCAACTAATTTCGGGGTACTGTGTTCAAAACTGTTATCAGATATTGTGTAACATGTCACGGTTTTTTAGATGCATATGATTTATTTACCAATAAATGCATAATCACTGAAATCAATATTTAAAACAAATTATTATTTATGTGTAATCATTTAAAATTTGTTTAAATGAATTTAACTTTATTTAATTGCAGACAGATTTTTATATTTATACACAGATAAATTGAAATACATTAATACAATTTTAAAGTAATGGTTTATAATAGTGTAAATCATTGGAAATACCTTTAAAATCACAGTTTTTAAAACTTTAAATCGCTGAAATTGTCTTACCTTTAATTTTTTAAATTAAACTTTTTTTGCTTATGATTTGCTTTTTAAACTTTTTTGCTTATGATGTTTGATCAGTTTCTCTACACAAAAACAAACAATAGTCACCCATCATGCCAGAATCCCATCTTCTTGGTACCGATGTTCCATGATCAGAATATCCAGATGGAAACGCTCTCCTTCCTCATTGCTAACAGAGCCCAAATTTTTGAGAAAAAGTGTAGGTGGGAGTGTAATTAATTTGTAATTTACCCAGCCAGTCCTCTAAGAAACCTGAGGTTGCATTTGTTAATAGGCTGGAGGGCTCGGCTGTGTCCAGTAGTCAGTAGAAAGAAGACCTCCAGGTTGCCCATTGGGGAGACCGGAAAGGCCTTAAAATCAGGAACATTAAAGAGACCAGCAAGGGATTAGTTGTGGTAGCAGATGACACAGAGACCATTCAGGCAATTAGAGATTCCATGGCGGTTAAACGATTGAATGTGAAAATAGACTCGAAGAGAACGTGTAGGCCCCGTATTATAGTCTATGATATTGACTGTCACCTGACCGACGAAGATGTCTTGCTCCTCGTTAGGGAGCAGAACACTGATTTGGATGAAGCTGCCTTCCGGCAGAACTGCAGGTTGGTCTTTAAAACAGGTAGGCATGATACCCAGAAATATCATGGAGTCTTTGAGGTAAGTTCTGGTCTCTTTCAAAAATTTACGTCTGCAGGCAGACTATTTATTGATTTAGGGTCCTGCCAACTAAAAGAGTATGTGGATGTCCAAAGATGTTTCAAGTGCTGCAGATATCGTCAAAGGGCTAAATTTTGTAAGTTTGCCTTGGTGTGTGCCCATTGTGGTGAGGAGGGCCACAAACATGATGATTGTTTGCATAGGTTTGAGGCTCCAGCCTGTGCTAACTGTAAGAGGTTGCACAAGAATCATGAGCATTCAGTTGTTAGTAAGAAGTGTGGCTGTTACGTAAGGGCCATTGCGCTGTACTTTAATTCCTTAGATGTTTAGGTTCGCTCAACTAAATGTCCAGGTTGAGTTAGGTAAGATTGTAGAGAGACGGAGCCTCGATTTTGTCCTTCTGTAGCACCCATATGTAATTAGGGGTGACCTTGCCAGGCTTTCACAGCTGGAAAACATTTTGTGTAGTGCATATCTATATGTCTGCTGTTCTGTGCAGGAAGTCGCTTGATGGTGTCTTTATATGGCAGGTTTTGTGATGCGCATCATGTTGCGGTCAGACTTGCCATTCGTGGACAGAACCTTACAGTTATTAGTTCATATTTTCAATACAGGGATCCCACTGAGGAACACCTAGTGAGATGGGATAGTATCTTTCATATTGTGAGCAATAGTCCAATCCTTATTGGTGCCGATGTTAATGTGAAGTTGCTCTTTTGGCACCGTAGGATCACTGATCATGGTGGTGGCCTAATTGATAGTTTCATTGCTCAGCACAATTTTGAGGTTTTTAATGTTGCAGACCAGTTGGCCACTCACATCGCTATGGTTAACGGATGACTGGCCTTTTCAGGTACAAATATTGACATCACCATTGGTAGGGATATTCCTGGCAGGGTCCTTGACTGGTTTGTGGTCAACGGCTGTTCTAGCGATCATCGGTTGATACTATTTGAAATAGTGGATGAGCTACGCGATGGCCATGAGGGACACTTTCCTGTTCACTGGAGGGCACTTCCTGCATAGGAAGGCAGACTGGCCTAAATTCTCCTCTTTGTTGGAGTCCAGACTGGAGATTTTTTCACGAGACCTTGATGGCCTGCTATTAGATGTCCTGGCAGAAAATTTCACTTTGCAGTGGTGGCAGCAGCTGAAGTCACCATTCCTAGAGGCACTGGCCAGGAACGTATATCTGGTTGGTGGTGTTGGAATCTGACAGCAATGAAGCAGTCTGTGAACCGACTCAAAAGGACTGCGCAACGAGGGGCTGATCCTGATTGGCGTGTGGCCCTAACTGCAGATTACCACAGAGCAAGAACTAGGTACTTTCATAGCGTTAGGGCCTCCAAGTGTAATTCCTAGTGCTACTTTGTTCAGGAGCAAGGGAATAGAGACCCTTGGGGCATTGTGTATAGAGCCCTTGGACGTAGACACAGGAAAGATGTCCTCCTCTCAGCTTTGTCAACCTGTGAGAGTGTGGTAATTGATAATGACCGTGTCCTTAACATTTTGCTGAATGATTTGCTCTCTGATAACACTATGGTGGGTGAGGTTTCATACCACCGACGTGTCAGGCGGGAAGTCACAATTTTTGAGACCGACATACAATCTTCTGAGATCACTGAGGCGGATGTGCGCCAGGTGATCTGTAGCATGGCACGGCACAAGGCCCCCCGATATTGTTATATCACAGTGGCGACAAAGATCCTACTGTTAGTTCTTCTTACCATCCACTAATGCTCTTGCCCATGATTGGCAAGATTTATGAGAAGGTCTTATATTTGCATATTAATGTTAGATTGGCCACTGATCATTTGCTAATGAACAACCAGTATGGTTTCCGACCGGGCAAGAGCACTGAGGATACCATACTAAAGGTGATGGATATAGAGCTTCCTTCAGCCCATGTAATTATGTAATAGGGATTTTTCTGCACATATCTGGGGCATTTAACAACTTATGGTGGCCCTCTGCCCTGTTTCAGATGCAGAAGTGTAAGTGTACACGAAATAAAATAGAAGTGCTCTCGAGTTATTTCAGCCATCGGACTGTTTCCCTGCATGATGGCAGCTCGGAGGTTTGTAAGACCGTATCTAAAGGAATGCCCTCAGGGCAGTGTTTTGAGTCCTCTTCTTTGGATCATAGAATTCCGATTCGATGTTGCGTTTAAGGTTGCCATGTGTTTGTCAGTGTCATCGCTTATGCTGATTGAAGGGGATTCGTGTAATGAAGTAGAATTCCAAACTGCTCATGCTTGTGAGACTCTAACTGTGGAGTCTCCAACATAAGATGATTTTCAGCCCAGAGAAGACCACAATGATGTTGCTTAAGGGCCAATTGGTTGCTTCCTGATGAATCCGGGTTCAGATGGCTGGTCTTCCCATGTGGTACGTTACGACTCAAAAATACCTTGGTGTTATTCTTGATAAGAGTTTTCGGTTCAAGGAACATCTACAGTATGTAGCAAAAAAGGCCGCTGATGCTTTTTATGGAATCCATAGAGTCATTCATCCTGATTGGGGGTTGAATTACCATACCATGCATATCCTTTACAAAGGTGTCAGTGAAGCTATTATGATGTTTGCTGTGCCAGTCTGGACTCACCGCATGTCTTTTAGGTATTGTACAGACATTTTGCTGCAGGCCCAGCGACTCCTCTTGCTGGCTGTTGTAGGTGGTTACAGAACAGTCTCACGGGAGGCAGTCTGTGTTGTAGCCGGAGTCAAACCATAGATTTCTTGGCTAATGAGTGTAAGGAATGCTATATTTCCAAGGTAAATAACCTGTTGATGTCAGAACGAAAGCAGGAGATTGAAGATTGGGCCGTGTGTCTTGGCAGGTCAGGTGGGACAAATCCCCCACAGGTCGCTATACACATGGTATATTTCCTTATAGTGTCTAATTTAGGTGTGATTAGATAGGTCTCCCACAATTGTGAAGTGTAATTAATGAATTTTTAATGACATCTTACATCCTAAATGCTTGCAGTTTTCTAGCAGCTTATTAACCAAAATAACTCAGTTTTCATCTTTTATATGGCCTAAAAGCCCACTACCGTCTTTGAACGACTTCTATACTGCTAGTTCACATTCGCTAAGTTTATCACCAGAAGTTGAGTCCTTAGGCAGTTTCTTGATTACAGGCCAATAATTATAACCTCCTTGAGTTTACCATCACTCAATTTAGGAAAAGGGAAACTTACTTTTAAATGATTAAATCCTGGTCCATATTTTGTAAACCCACCTTATAAACCAAGAAGTAACATGACAACTTTCAGATCACTGCAAACTTGCCACATATGCTCTTTATGTTTTGTTGCCTCTAATATTGATGACAGTTTCATATGTTTCTTTCATGTTGACTGCATGAGATAATGGAATGGATGGCTGTTTGTTGCCATGCAATAAAACTGCTTTCACGCTAAATTAAGAAGAGTTAATAAAAAGACGCAAATCTTCAGGAATATGCTAAATTCCAAAATCTTTCATCAGGCCATTGCAATTGGTACAGTCACACAATGAATTTTTAATAGTAAAAAAGTTGAAAGAGTTTTATTTCATGTTCTACACGTAGTAACTTTTGTTTTTTTCTGCCAAAAGATTCCACTGTTGCAGTCTAGATGCCAGAAGTTCAGCTTGCTGCTTTTATAACTTTAAATCATGAACTAAATAATTAAGTTCATGTTGTTGAATTAAATGAGAAGATTTCTCATCAGATATGAGAAGAAATTCTTCAACATCCTCTACATCATCTGCTTCATTTTCTGATTGTTCTTGCAATCCTGAATTAGATGGTAGTACAGGTACAGGGAACTCGCTCCTCTCTGTATGTCTTTAGAGCTGAGGATGCATCTGCCTATTATATGAACTTTCTATTTTTGAATGAAAATCCAAATATATTTGTCATACAAAATTGTCCTTAGGTGAAGTGTTCCTTAGGTTCATGCCAAAACATTGATACAGCAAATGGCACAACTCTTCATTTCCTCTTCAACCATTCAGTTAGTTATTCAGTACGATATGTAAATAACATAAGGCACCCAGATTTTACCTTGATTCCCGAGTGCACAATTAAAATAGGATTTATGTTCTATATATATATTATATTATTAAGTAGGATATAGGATAATATATTAAATAAGATTTATATTTATAAGTTACTTATATCAATTCAGAAATAATGTTTCTTTGAGATTTAGGCGTAAATTCACCTCAAACATAAAAAAATTGTCTGGATGATTTGAACATCCACGAATGTTTGCAGAAATCATTTTATAGGAAATAAAAATGAGAAAAATCACTTTTGAATTATAAAGAATTGATGAAAATGTAGTAAAACACTAATAATTCTGTGAAACTCAACAAACAGTATAGACAAGTGAAGCTAGACTGAATAAGATTTTAACCTTCGTCGTAGGCAAGAATAAATCTATATGATGTCATCATACAGACATGTTTGTACATGACATGTACAAACATGTTTGTATATGTGTCATGTGTGCTACTTCTCATGATACAGTGTGTATATTTATTTATTTTTTCTTTATTAAGCATTTATACATATTGTTTAAAAGTAAAAATACAGAAACTATTCCTAATTGTAACCAGTAGCTGGTCAAAATGAGTTCATTATAAAATTTTTTTACAAATTTACGATTAACATAAAATCTTTACTTGGTAACACAATTTCAATAGCATATTTGAAATCAGTACCCAGATTACAGTGGGAAAGTTGTGTAACATGTTAGATACAAATTTTGTGTTGACTAATGTTATAAATTAATTTTACCAAAGTTGTTATCTCTAACTTCTACTTATGCTAAGTTAATATAAATTTATTTATCTTGTATTTTGGCGGTTTTGTGACTTTATGATATTTTGGTGGTTTTATTATATTTATATAATTTAGTAAAGAAAACATTTGTCTGTTTGAACCAAATTGATAGCTTACACTGTAATTGCTTAAAGATTGTTACAAAATTTTAATTTGGTGCCATTTTGAGGTGAACCTGATGGCTGATCACGGCTATTAATACAGGTCTGTATTTTAATATTGCCTTTGACATCAAGTGAGGTCCAATAAATTTTTACAATATGATTATTGTTTCATTTGTAGAATGACAGGTTCTGTCATCTGCCTGTAAACAATATTGTCATTCATTTTCCTCTTATAGAGACAATGAACTTCTGAATTAATTTAAAATTAACTTCACCATCTACATTTTTTGTTTTTTTTATTTTAAGTATTTTCATATTACACAGTTTTGGGAGATAACAATTGTCTTTGAAAAGTGTGAGGTTTTTCACTACTTTATGTTTGGCTGTTTGACTTTCACATAATGTACCAGATGAAACAAAGTATTGTTACTAAAATAAGTATGACTTAGGTACCTTGATTCCACTTTCATCAACAAAAAATTTTAATCAGCAATATTCCAAATGATTTGTATGGTCTGCTTCTCTCAATTCTTGAAAAACATAAGTGAACTGAATTAGAATTCATGAGTATGTATGTAATACATTTTAAACAGTAAACATGTAATTTCATGGTAACAGTTTAACATTTTTTAGTCTGATATTAGTATAATCCAATCTGTAAGGATTGTTTTTTAAGAGAGAGAGAGAGAGCTATCTTGAAAGTCCTTTTTTATTCTGTACACTCCTAGTCGCACAAAGTTAATGTATCAAATGTAACATTATTAACTTATTGAGAGCGGTGATTGGGAAAAATTTCAACTTACCCATGATTCTCATATTTGAAAAAATTACTTAAGAAATATATTTGCATACATATGCATATACATACATATACATAAGTATACCATAGGGTAAACAGACTTTCATTCTTGGAAAATGACTAGAAATTAACTTGTTTGGGTTTTGGAATGATGACAGGGTATGACAGGGTTATTTCAGGTACTAGCTACTAGCACAAATGCCTAGCTAGAGTTTAGTACTGCCATTTAGGAAAATGTTTATAATAAAATTTCTTGTAATTAAGAGATCCTATTATAAGGGTTGTAATTTTTGTTAAATATTTAAAGTGTATTGAAATATTTTCACAGAAATGTGTTTATAATTTTGTGCATTAAATGAATAAACTAGATTACTAAGAATCTTATCAGAAATTCTCTTTGTTGGTTTTTTATTTGTTTTTTTTTTTTTTACTTTTTGCTGCTTTTAGTTGATGGGAGCAAGTTTGGTCCAAGAAAATCCCAGAATACTAAAACGAAGAAAAAAAGAGAGACCAAGGTATTTTTTATTTTTATCTTTTACTTTCCCGTATAGGTAACACTACAGCAGAGCTATAGATTTAGAAGGGAAAGTATTGCAATCGGTCCAATTTGTGCATATGCAGTTTTCACTTGATCTTGACGTTTTGACACCTAAGGAACCCAAAACACCCAAAATCCGGATGGAACTTTTCTGGATGTTTGTATGTTCGTGTGGTCGGTCTTGCACTTCTTATATCTCCAAAAACTACTGGACTGATTTTGGCCAAACTTGGTCAGATTACTTTTATATATGAGGCATTGATGCCATTAAATTTTCAATTTAAAAGGTCAAGGGGGTGAGGCTGTACAGCAAGGTTACCCACAATATCTTGAGATTTCGCCTAATTAAGGTATTTTTTTCTCAGGCACATTTGTTAATTAAAAATATAGTAATATTTGCAAAAATGTTTTTTTGCAAAATCACACCACCACCCCAAAAAATGATATAAATAAACTAGCGGCTAAGTGGGTATTCTTTGTTAATAGTACTCCCTCTCACCACAAGGAACGCTAGTGTGGGACTGACATACAACTATACCGCTGTTGTAGTCATCGCTATGTTGTTACATCACAGATGAGTGGCAGAATTAAATAAATCAATAATATTTAAAGTGGCCGCTAGTACCATCGCACCTACGCGAATGAAATACGGGTGTGTGCGTGCATGTTAGTTAGAATCATTGAATTAAATAAACAAATATTATATTTAGATAAAGTGATAAATATTTTTAATTAAATTGTGTGTATGTCTGTGTAAGCCATGCATCAGAAAAAAGCCGTGTGACAGAAAAGTTCTAAAATTGTGTTGTTAGCTCGTTTTCCATGAATTATTATTATATGAATTATCTTTAACTGGTCTAATAAGCTAATTTTTTGATGCAATTTTTTATTATTGTAGTGTTATACTGACCTTTTAAAAGCTGTAGCTAAATACTGAAAAGTGATTGATTGTTAATGCAAAAATCTCTTAATGTTTAATTTTCCATTGTCTGTTTCTACTCTTCAGTAGTGATTTGTATCTACTTTAAAAAAAAAAGACTAAAATATTTTAATGGTATTTGCTTCGCAAGTTGTAATTGTTACTTTTTACAAATTAAATAATAAATTATTGCCTAAAGTTTTATTATTTAAAAATGGTGTTCATGATAATAGTTAAAACTATAAAATTGTATATAATAATGAAAAATTAAAATTTGAAAAAAGATGGCTCTGAGAAATTATAGTTAATTTAATATTTAATTCAATAATGATAATTGTAACTTATTTTTTTTATAAATAATGATTTGTAAATTTAGTAACAGATTACATTATTCAAATAATGTGGTAACTAAATAATCTGTTGTAATCAAACATAACTGAGGAAACATGTTTGTGCTTTCTTTTCTCTCATATATAATTTATTTTAGGTGAAAACATATTCCACAACTGAAATCTTAATTTTGCTTTTTTGGCCTAAGAGGATAGAGCCAAATACCTTAACATCATTTTAAATAAATTTGCTTCAGGATGTCAATTAAAATTGTTTTACACAATTTCTATCTCTTGACGATCACTCACAAGAAATATTGTACAAATATATTATATATTAAGCAGATAAAACTGCTTTTAAAATAATTATAAATTTTTATTTTCTTTTAGGCTACTTTATCTGATGATAATGAAGCATATATCGCATTTTACAATAAATTAATGCAGTCAATATTGGTTGATGACATAAATCATCAATCTCAATCCAGAGCTAAAGATGAAATAGATGTAAGTAATTACTGTTTTTGCTTATTTTTGCCATGTGTTTTTTAAGGAATATATTTGCTTAAATTTATTTAACAACATATTGCAAAATGATAAAAGAGAGAGATATTTATGTGTACATTAGTTTCCTGATGCGGAATCTTACTCTTTAAGACTTTGGGGGTTGGTGTTCCCACACCCTAGCCATGCAACGTTTCTTCCAATTACACACTGAGCTGCTGAACCTTTTACACCATACGTGTACAACACATCACAAACATTACAGAAATTATAACATATACCCTTACACAGTGACATAACAAAATCTTACATTTTTTCTTCTTGGTGTTGTAGCGACACCTTACAAAATGCAATCATAACCAGTGGTGAAAGCTATCGTGCCGATAGGTGGATGGATCTATGTAGTGAGTCTCAAACTATGTCCTTTGGACACCAGGGTGTACTCAGATGTATGTAGCCCTAGCTCCAGTATGCATGCGCTCTGCTGGAGTGGTCCATATTGTAATTGCTGGTACTTGTGGGAACCATTCCCGTTAAATATTTCTTCAGTGGTTGCTGGTTCACTTGAAATAACCAATAAACCAGGTAGTTATAAGAGATTTTGACCGACTTTGTCAGCTGAAGATTTAGCTAGTGGTGAGGAAACGAGAAATGTTATGGAGGGGGTTAAATTTTCCTGTATAAAGTTTCTTGTGGTGAGATACAGCGAGGAAGGAAAATCCTTTGGAAAGGTTTCTCCCTTCCTTATAAATAAGAGCATTGAAACAGCTTGTGGATCTCCAAAAATTTAAGGAGATCCTGCTTGTTGAAATCAATAATGAAGAACAGTGTCGGTAACTGCTAGCTCTTAAGTATGTAGGGAAAGATGGAGTGGTAGTGGAGCCCCATAGATGCTTAATTTCAGCAAGGTGATCTTTTGCTGTAACTTGGCTGCTGAATAGTTACTTGAAATTATAGAGGAGTTGTCATTGCAGTCAGTTATGTCAGTACACAGAATTGTGAGGTGGTTACTTGTCTATCTTCCTCGCCATCACCACTGATGTTGTGTTCTTCACCGCTATTTTCAGGCCATTTTCCTTTATCCAGGTGATTTTACGAGTCCAAGTGCACAATTAGTTTAATCCATTACTTTGCCGTCAGATCTTCCGCAAACCATCAGAGCCAAGTCATCCACGAATGCCACCAGAGTAACCCCATCCAGAAACTGGATTTTTAGGACCCCATCATATGCTATGTTCCATAACAGGGGCCCATGAACCGATCCCTGGGGCACTCCTCTCATCAGCTGTCCCTCGAATTCGCCATTTACACCATAACAAACCACTGACCCCTTCTGATTGGTAGTCATGGACAAGTCTCCTCAGGTAAGGACAGATTCCTCTTATCTTCAACTCCTTTGCTAACGCTGTTCCAACTCAAGGAGTTTAACACATTCTTCACATCAATGAAAATTACTGCTGGGATCGGCCTTCTATGCTGTCTAGACACCTACAGCCCTGTCTACTATACCCATCTCCTTTCCAGTGGCATCTACGGTGGAGAGCCCTGCCCTGAATCTGAACTGGTTGCTACTGAGTCTGCCCTTCTTTTCTAACTGTGCCTGGAGTCTTGAACAGCTTTGCCATGCTGTTCGAGGCATACCGGCATGTACACAGAAGGGTCCTCCAGTGGCTTTCCCTCCATCAACAGCAACACCAACCTCCCAATTTTCCACACCTGGGGAATTACTTAAGGCAGGAGGATGGTATTGAATGCCTTCAAAACCACACTGGGTACCACTCAGTCACAATCTTGATCTCCTGCGACACCCCTTTGGACCCAGGCTCTCCCAGTATAGGCAAACCCACAGTAAAAAGTTTAGCCAACACTTCAGGGCACAACACTGGTAGTTTCCTCTCAAACCTCTTTGACCCTATTCTAAACATATCTCCCCATGGGTCCTCATCCAGTTCACCACATAGCTCTCTCCATTTCCTTCTTTTTGATCCATTGATCTCATCCTTAAGCCTCTTCCTAGCTTTGAGGTGTTCATTGTGCAACACTGCCCTCCTATCTGGATCTCTGCACCGTTGGAGGGGCCTCCTTGTCTTCCAACAGAGCTTCCTTAGCTCAGCTATATCCTTTGTCCACCAATACTGACTTCTTCAGAGGTAGCTGTTTTAACGACTTCCAACTTCTCCTGATATGTTTCGTTTATTATGGCCGATAATCTCTCGGTTGTCACATGTCACCTTGAAATCTTCTGGATTGTGACCATACCTGCAAAAAACAACGCTTGACATCAAAATATTCCTTAACTTAACACTTAATATTCCTTAACACTAGAAGAGAAGTCTATAAACTACCTACCCTCCTTAGTGAAGCTGTTAAACTCCTTTTTTGTTTTCTAAATATTACGATTTTTAAAACTCTACCTCTTTTGTTTAAGGATGACCTGAAATTCATCCTTCATCTCCTTGCTGGATTTAGTGATTGCCCCTTTTCTTAAATTGCCCCTTCTCACCTCCAGTTGTTTTCAAAACAGACTTGCCTCATGCTTTTCTTTTAAAATATCTGCTATCGTTTACACTGAGGAGCTGTAACTGGCTGTTGAGCTGGGACCGAAACACGAACAGTCTCCCTCACCACAACCTTCTGAGTCTGAGTCGGCTTAGCATCTAACCATTCCAGGGGTCATGATCAGCTTAAGCAACTTTAATTTAGGAATGATTTTTCCTCAAGCAGTCCTTTATCTTAATATCCAGTCCAGTAATGTTAATATAAATATCTAAAAATTGATTTCTACATTTTTTGAAATTCAGAGAAGTGTTAAAATGGATTTTTGATTTTTTTTTAACCATGTTTTTTATTTTTAATTTCTCTTTAACAATTGAAGAAATCAACCTGATTTTTGGTGAGTGTTATCTACATGTCAATAAACCAATTTCTAGATTTTTGAAATTCAATCTTGAAAGGTGATGAAAAAGGTAAAACATTTTGAACAATGATTGTGAATTTTCCCAATCCTGACTACAGTAAATTAGATATTCAGCAGATGTGGGCTTGAAAATACTCTTCAGAATGGCTTTGGGGCATGTGGCACTTACTAACCTCACGGTGGCCCTGAAAAGGGCCGTTTTTGCCGTAGATTGGCTTCAACAGCTTGTTGTATTGCTAACCTTACGGTAACTCTGATAAGGGCTGTTGTCGTCGAATGGCTTCGACGACTCGTAGTTCACAACCTTGTAGTGGACCTGAAAAGGGCTGTTTTTTGTGTTAGCTCTGAGAAGAGCTGTTGGGTCCGGAAGCTGGTCTTCGGCGAAATCGGGGAGTTGCGGCTCGTCCATTGAAATCCGGCTCTCCCTCTGCGGCAGTTGGGTCCCCACTACAGCATGGCAGTGGTGGCCCCTAGAGCCCCGCAGTGTCGGGTTGGCGTCAGTCGTCCTTCGTCAAGGCGGTTATCCCCAAGCGATCCCACGCTGGGCCGGCTCCTGCTGCTGAGTCCGCCAGCCAAGGCGATTGAATCCTGGCAAGCTGGAGCTGGAGCGGGAAGGTAGCGTCTATGTCCAACAACTTCCTTGGTGGGCCAGCCAGGCCTGCTGCTCCGGCGGAGATGTTGGCATCTGCCGGGAGGTCCCAATTGAGCCAGCCAGGGAACTTCTGTCTTCTTCCATCTTCTTGGTGTTCTTCAGGTGGTAGTCGACGATGAATTGAATTCATGGTGCACACTTTTATTGGAGCCTGAGAGTGGTAGGGTGCAGCGCCGCTATGGTGAGAGAACTGCGCGGCGGTAGTGATGCTTGTCCGTATACTGTCCGGTAGCAGCACATCCGTATACTGTGAGTCAGTTCGCAACTGAGTTGCTATACCGTGTTCGATGGCTGATATTAAATTAGACATATGTGATAACAGTGTGTGTATGTGTTTCTCTCTCTCTCTCTGTGTTTGTGTGTGCGTGTGCGCGCGTGTGTGTGTGTAAGATTGGGACTGGCTGCACCTATTACTTGACTAAAAACAGAAAATAAAAGAATTGACTGCTACAGGAAATACAAGTAATCGTAACCATATAGTGCAGGCAAAACTGTGATGGGAAGCTAGTATAAATATAGCGGGTAAAAACTTGAAAACAAAAAACAAGATTTAAAAACAAGATATTCAGAATAAAAAGCAATTGAGATCTTATTTACTATATTGAGATTAAAATAATTGATCTTGTACCTGAAAGGAATGGAAAAGTGCAAAAAATGTGATTAATTTCACATACAAGAATATTTGTATAATATTGGTTGCTGAGACAAGATGATTGATTTTGCTAAAATTCTTTTAAATAATCTTTTAGCACTGTATGTCTAATATAAGTAAAAAATAAAGTTTATTTTTAATAAATACCTTTTTTTATTTAGGAACAAGTAGCATCTTTACAAAAGAGAATAACCAGGAATTTGGAGATATTATACAAAACAAAAGAACAAATTCAGAAAATAAACTTCAATTTTGATATTGAAAATCATTTGAGATTGTATGGAGATTATTTTAAAATGACCAAAGGTTATTGCTTTTGTTTAGTTATTAGAATTACTGGATAATTAATATTTTATTTTTATTAGAATTTAAGACAGCTCATGTGAAATAAAAATAGTTTTTAATTTATTATTTGCTCATTGAGTTGTAATAATATACATGAACAGAATAGTTAAGAATAATGTGAGCAGATGGATATGCTTCTAACATCCCGGTAAGTTTTTATAAGTTTGCATAGCTTGATAGCCTGATAACCTAATGGATAAATAGTCTAAAATGCAGATGATTAAATAGCCCTGCAATCTGAATATAAAATAGAAAACCTATCAGGTTTATTCATTATGTGTCATGAAAGAAAACATTCCAACCTTAGTTTAAATTTATTTGACAGAATGTGTATGGATTATCATAGAAAATTACACATAAAAGTGTATCCCCATTTCTGCCATTTTTTCTAATAGTAGAATTTCTGTATTCCTTACCTTTAATAGATTATACACAAAGTTGTTATTGAAGTATAACAGAAACTCATTTAATGAGGCCTTGACTTATTAAACTGATTAAGTAGGAATATTATAAGCATTAATAAATTAAATTTATAAGGGTATTACAGTAAAAAGGATTATAAGGACATTTATAATAATAAGGAAATTATAACTATAATTATAAGGACCACTCCCTTAAAAAGGCTTCAATATGAACATATTCTCCACATTGGCAATCAAATGATTTCTTGTCAAAATAATGTATTAGACCTAGTATATTAACATATTAAAATTATTGTTATATATATAATATAAGAATTGCTCTTTGTTCAGTTTACTTCATAAATACTTAATACTGAATATCTTTTTGATATTTCTGCTATCTTTGTAACCACATCCTTACACTGTTGAATTCATATATTCATTTATTTATTTGAATGAACATTTGGTGTTTTTACGCACGATTTCTTTACAATTTATTTTTTCACAATTCAAAAAAAAAAAGATTTAGTACAACTTTTTAAATCTCTAAAACGTTTAATAAAATAAGGTGTAAGATTGATAAAATCAATTTAGAATATTGTTAAAGTGGTTTGTTTAAAGAAACAATTTTATCCTGTAAGAATATTTTTTTATGAAAACTTAATGGGCTATGGCACTCTGTTTATCTGTAACTGACTTATAAAATATTCAAATTACCTTCAGGAACAGGGTGTAAACTGTAAAAGGTAGCTTATGTTAAGTTTTTTATGTTATAAAGCAGCGTATTTGTTTTTTTTATATCTAATGTTAATGTTGATATTTAAAAAAATTATTTATTATCATTTTTTATTGAGCTGATTTTTTCATTTTCAGATAATATTAATAAAACAAAAACAGTTCCCACTGACAAGCAAAGCAAAGCTATTGCTAAAGAACTGGAGAAAATGTCTAACAAAATTTCTTGTGAATACGTAGTTTTACCTGATTCTCTTTCTGGTATCAGTAAGTAAATAGAAGATAAGTTGATGTATAATAAATAATTAGATTATACCATTTTGATTATCTTTTATGTTCCATTTATAACTTTATTGTATTATATTACTATACTGTAGTGTGTGTATGTGTATATATATATATATATATATATATATATATATATATGTATGTATGTGTGTGTATGTGTATGTGTGTGTGTGTGTGCACATGCACACTAGATTATAGATGTGATGTTTTGCTAAACAGTTCATTTATATCTATATTGAAAATGAAAAATGTGATTTGAATAATGTTTGGTTTAAAAATCTCCTTAAATCAAAGAAGTTGGTTGCTTCCTTATGCAACACAGTTCAAGTTGGGGATGGGCATGATGGTTTTTTTAGGAGAACCCTTTTTTCCATTCTCAAGTGAACCTTTTCCGACGGAAAAATAATTTTTGTTACAGCTTTCTTTTAAATTGATCAATAAAGAAATCATTGATCTGTTAACTGATGCTTCCATCCAGATGAAACTGTAATTTCTCTTGGGATTTTGAACCCTTTTGCCTGTGGTACCATCTTAACTGATTTGTCATTGTCATCTTAAGTGGGGTCATTAGTTTTATGATTCTTCTATAAGTAGATTATTATTTTGAAGATCTACCTCTTCTTTTATCATTGATTCCTTCCTGTTTAGGGTTCATGAGTGTAGGTTGAACCCTGGTGAGAATGCCAGGACCTGTGGAGCAAATAGTTGTTGCTGTGATTTCTTGTGGTAAGGCAGTAAGTGTCTTACAGTAAACTGGAGATAGTAAGTGTCTGGGAGAGATTATCTGTGGGCTTCTGTGCAGAACATTGAAAAATTGAGGCCAAGCTAGAAACCAATATCTGTTAAATTAAGTGTTACTGTTCCTATTTTATCTCTGAGCCACTTAATGTTTGTGGATTTTAATTAATGATGATATGTCCTGGGGTAGCAAATCTAGGGTTTAACATAACTGCATCATTACTGCTACTTTTAAAACTGAGTCTGACAGCTTTAAACTTTTGGGATTATTATACCGTGAAGAAAAGATACCAGTATAACATTTAGTAAATTAGTAATAATTATTGGTCATTTAGAATTAGTAGTAGTTTAAGGTCTCAAACATGAAGCAGACTTCAGAATATATTAATGTATTCAGAAGAAATACGTGATTTTATGTGCAGTTTTGTTTTTGTTTTTACCCAATTACCAATATATTTGGTTTGGTTTCTAATATTACTGGACAGTAGTAGCCAGTATGGAATAAGTTAAGTTGTGCATTAATATGTTTTTTTCCATCTAGTAAGTTTTAATATTAAAAGCACAGAGGCTTTTTAATGATTTTTTCTGATTAACAAGCGTAGCATAGATTTAATTTGGATTGCCCAAAATTGAATTTATCACCTTATTTAATTAAAAAAATTTTTTATTCAAGTATTACATTGTTATGGCTAATTTCTGGATTTAGGCAGGAGGGCCAGTTACTTTTATAGCTGCTTTCTTTGTTCATTTGTTTATTTAGGATGCTAGCAGTATAGTTTTTTCTCATATTTATCTTCAATTAGAGTTTCAGATTAGGTTATGGTTCTGCTGATTGCACATTCAAATTTTATAAACTTCTGAACTGTACTATAACTTTTTCTTATAATTATCTTTATATTATAAACTGATTTTATATAATTAATTTTTTAATCACTTAAACGATTTGTTGCTATTGGTAACAACTATATGTTGTTGCTTCAGTTGTAAATTATTCATGATGTTGACCATCTGGCGGTTCCTGTGTGTATGTTCACTTAATTAAAAAAATAACTGACTGAATTTTATTTAGTTTTTCTTCAAGATGATAACATGAACCAGTGAAAATCTTATTTAAATTCTAAGAATAATCTTATTTAATTTACTGTGTAAATGGGAAATGATATTCTTAATTGAATTTTCTCTTTTATTTATTTATTAATAGTGTAAGTATACAGATTCACATATGAAATGTGAAAGCTGTCAGATTAGTTCTAAACACAGTTGTATTAGTGAAACTGAAACATTTAAACTGAACAATTTTCTATATTTTTCAATTTCTTCTAAAACTTTAGAATCACTCTAACTTAATTTATTCTAATAAAAGCTAATTTTTTCCTTTTTAATTGTTTTAAGAGCTTCAGTATGTTTTAATTATTGTAAAAATAAAATAGCGCTTGTGTTTTAAGTAAATATAAAACTTAAAGTAAAAAATTTCTATTACCTTTAAATTCACCTAGTCTCATTAAGAAGAATCGTACTGTTCAAAGTTACTTAATAATTATACTATTTGTTTGACATTAAAAATAGAATAGTGTAAAATGGCTGTGAAAATGCGGTAAAGATTATATGTAAGATAATAAAGGTTGAAAATGCTAGAAACTCAAAAATGTACAAGAGATATACTGGTATCAAGAAAAATAAAGGAGTAACAGTATACAAAATGTTAATTTTATCAGTAATATGTGGATCTAGAACTTAAGAGTTGTAAGATGAGGAAATCTTTAGAATCTTGGAGAGAAAGTCACCTAGGAAGATATTTGGACTAGTTAAAGAACAGGAAGACTAGAGGATTTGTTAAAATTATGAGCTGGATAGTCCAATAGAAGAAGTGAATCTAATGAAATTTGTTAAATGTAAAAAAATAAGCTAGTAAGCCATATAACGAAAAAATGGAGTCTAGGACAATGTGTAAGTTGATATTTAAAAGCAGGCTAATAATAAGAAGAAAGAAGATTAGACTTAAGAAAAGGAGATGAATAAATTTTAGGAGGACTCATTAATGATGAAAGAAAAGAGTGAAGAGGAGTGATTAGTGTTGTGTTGGAACCCAAGGTTCATGATAATACATAGGATGCAGGCCGTAATAATATAAAAGAAGTCATTTAAAGTAAATGCGCATTACGCTTTACACAAAATTTCTTCAATATTGAACAGTACAGCATGATTTTTCAAATTTTTGTATTCTACCAAGTATAAAACCATTAAATTATGGTTCTAGTTGAACTAGTAAAATCATTGATTGATATTATTTATATTTATCAGTGAAGTGTTCTCTTTTATTTATTGATGTTCTTTTTATTTTTTAATGGCATAGAGCCATTAAAAAATATATATAATTTCATACAGCTATATTTATCAAATAAAAGTTGTGTCTTGCTAAATAAATTTATTTTTTTCTGTTAAAAACATCAAATTTATATTTTTGGTTTTTCAACTCAAATTTTTACGGCCCAGTGATGTAATGTATATTTCAGATATGTTTGTATTTTGCTGTTTTTTGGTTTTACACATTGGTATATTTCTAAGTAACATACTAAGGAAGATTAGTATAATCTGACTCTTTTGTCTTTTTTATCATTTTGAGTAAAAAATTTTTTTTTTTGTTTTTTACTGTATTCAGTTTGTTTCTATCTTTTAGCTGATCTTAATGAAACACTGAAGGAAACTTTAGGTGCCTATGAGAAATTATCCAAATCAGACTCACTAGATGTGAACATTTTAAATGAAAATAAGGAGGCTTGTGAATTATTTAAAGAACATACAAAATTAGATTCAGGAGTAAATGCTGCCCAAAACTGGTAAATTTTTTTTTAAAGATATATTTATATTTGATTACATTAGTTGTATAAAAAATCCTGTAAGTCATATAAAGTAGTAATTTTAAGTTCAGTAATTATATATGATGTAGTGTTTGTACTATTCACTTACCTAGCTAGCCAGATGTACAATAATAAAAAATATTTAATTGCAACAACATAATACTCCGCTTACCCAAACTGAGTGGATCAGTATTTTTTTAATGAAATTATAGTTTACCATTCCCTGTGTACTAAACCCCTATTTATGTGTTAAGTATTTTTTTTCATTAATTAATTTATTTCAAAGCAACAACAAACTTACGCCCAATTACAGTTACTTTATGATAGATACATTTTGTAGTATATGAAAATGCCATGCCTGACTGGGATTTGAACCTGGGATCTCCCTCTGGTTGAAAGGTTGAGATGCTACCGCTTTGCCGTGGAGATTGGCTGATAAAAATATCTCTTTAGTGATTATTATAAAAATTGTTGGATATATTTTGTTGAATTACTCACCAAAGTTTAGAAATCTCAGTTGACACACAGGATTTTTTGATGTAACAATCTTATTCCATCCATGTAATCTGTATTATCATGCTGACTGATGACTGAGATGCTTAGTTGTTATAACTGCTTTTGATACCTTTACTAGCAATAATTGTTTTGGTTTGCATTTCAGCAATTCTGTAAGGTAGGAGATAAAAACTGTTAGTACACCTATTACTATTTTAACTTGTGCTTTAGTTTTTAAATCATGTTAAAATTACTTCAGTTACTACAATCTTACTAATAAAAAATAACTGTTGATGTTGAGTATGAGCTGTTTAATTCTATAACCAACAGACAGAAATAAAATACTGCATACCAAATTAAAGCCTGTTTTTTATTATGAACTGGTCTAAACAGCTAGAAGTTGTTGTTTGTGTTATAAGAAAAACATGTGAAAATGTTCTTTTTCTTGAAATTCACAATATGCAGCTATTGCACAACCATTAAAATATCCATTAATGGAAATAATGACTGTATAAATAATAAGTATTCATCAAACTTTGCTGTAAAGTTTGATTTGTTTATGGTCCTTTTTTGGCATGATTCATTCACCGTACAAGGTTTGAAGCTTGTGCATGGGAATATGAAATAGAAATTTGTACCATATGAAAAATGCCATGCCTGACTGGGATTTGAACCCAAAACCTCCAGATGAAAGGCCAAGACGCTAACATTCTGGCATGGAGATCGGTAGATACTTTACTTTAAGAAAGTAAATTTACATATTGTAAAAAGGTGTGTTTTTCACTCAAAATTTTTTCCAGAAAAATATTGTTGTAAAATCAACAATTTTGTCTTTTAATCTGTGTTACAAGAATTTTAATATAGCTCGTTTTTCTGTTATAGCAGGAGTCAGTGAAATTTCACATTATGCATAATATCCTTCCTTGAAATCATTTCAATTTCTTCTTCATCTGATATCATGAATAAAATAATGTAAATCTAATTTATTTTTTATATTTTCGCACAAAAGTAAAATTATTTTAAACAATATTGATACAAAACGAAAAAAATGATTTGATATGGAAAGACTGTTCCTAATTCTTTCATCACTGGTCAGTGACTGTACCGTCTGCATTAGGAGATATTGACACAACAAACTAGTTTTTAAATAATTTTTTGTTTTCATTAATTTTTTTCCATCTCCCTTGTGAATTTATAAATGGTCACATTTTTTGACAGTTATAAAACTTTTTCTTATTATTAAAATTTCATTTCCATCTAACATCTGGAGGCAGAAGTGTAGTTTTTTAAAGAGCATAATTTTTAAAAAAACACCAAAATTTTGAACAGAAATTTATGAGGTAAAGATAAATGACAATATTTTAGGAACAAATTTTTACAGACTTTTTTTGTCGTAGTTATGAGTTTGGAAACTGTACTGTATACATATTGCTCACAAAAGGATGAAAAATCTAGGTTTTTGTAGTTTGAATGTTAAGTGATGGATTTTTATCCGAAAGAGTAGGCTTTAATTTGGTTTAGAATGTTGTTTTTCTTTACCAGTTTATTACAAAATTAAAATACCACAACATCAGGTGCCATCTTTCATTAGCCAGATTATAATCTGGCTAGTAGTATTTAATTATAATATCTATCTGAATATAGTATTGTACAACTTCTTTTTATTCAGTAAAAGCCTTTCCCAAATCTTAACCATTAATTTTCTGTTTTTGATTGTTTAATTTTCAACATAATCTCAAAGCTTGTGTTCAGGAATGGTTGGCTATAACTAGTTTTTAGCATTTAAGTTAACCCTGATTGGGATTTGAATTTCAGATCTGAATGTGAAGCTGAAAGCTATTGTTGCACTGCCACAAAGATCAATGGCTCTTAACAAAAGATCTGTTATTGTTAAAAAACTACAGATGATTTTTAATTTTGATTACTACTGAGTAAGCAATTTTGTTAAGGGTTATGTTTTAACAAAATGTGATTTTTTTACTAATTTCTGAACAACTTTTTAGTGTATGATTTAGTATAAAATTTTACAGGTAAGGAAAACTGTATAACATTACTTTCTATAAAATCGGTGTGTTTTAGTAGATCTTTAACAGTAGGTATGTCCTTCCTTTGATAAATTATTCCTTAGATTTAATAATATTCCTTAATTCTTTAGATTAATAAAATTAATTACAAAAATTCATGTATTGTCTTGAATAAGTACATATGTAAATTTTGTCAAATACATATTTTCTTTTCAATGAACATTTTTTTTTGTATCAGTACTATAACTTACATTAATTTACTGTTACAGTTGTGTGAATATGTTACCATCATTAAATTGTTTGGTGCTGGAAGATTGCTCAAATAAAATTGCTGAAAAGGAGCTGAAAAAGAAATATGATGATCTTTGAAAGTTTTTATGGGCAATTTTACTTGTGTAGTTTTTGTGATAAATGTGATGTATTGGATTTGTGCCTTAGTACTATTGTATGTATAAGCATTATGGATAAATGGTAACCTATGAACAATATTACATTTGTGTATCTGTTATAGATAATATTGAACGTTAAAAATATGCATTCTAACCGATCTTTATGATTCGTTAAGCACCATCTGTCAGGTGAGCTATTTAACTTTGGTGAGGATAAGTAATTTAAAAATGATTATTACAAAAAAATCATGTATTGTTAAAAATTTAATCCCTAAAATATTTTATGTTAGAAAAACAAAAAAAACTTTGTAAAAAGATGTTTAACTAGGAAGGTGCGGTTGATCTAAGTTATTGTTGTTTAATTCTTATGAAAAATAAATGAATATATAATTGTTATATATCTTATTGTTGTATAAATATTAGTTTTGAAAAATATCCACACACCCAGTTCCACTGGGTCCAGATCAGTAAAAATAAACAAAAGCAAATTTTCACTAGTAAGTAGTTCACAATCAGTTATTTATTTTGTTGAACGGATAGATTCCTTTAACCAAATAAATATTGAGAGGATGTTTTTTGTGTTATTACTGAGTAAAAAACCATAAAATACAGTTAATTATGTAATTTTCTTAATGCTGAAACAATACATTTCAAATCTGTGTGATGAGTACTTAAAAGAAATCTGTGAATTATTCTAACTCACCTTAACAGAACGTTTACTTGTTTCACTATAAAATGTCATAAAGCTTAAACTTAATGTACGCATTTTAAGTTTCACTGTTGTTGGGTAACTTAATTACTGCAGAAGCTTTAGGTATTGTTCAATTAATTGATTGCTTGGTTTTTGAAGTTTCCAGAATAGATATTTCCATATTCTTGAAGTTTCTAGATTTTGGGTGGATAGGAAAATGTCCACTGTTCATGTAGTGATTGTTCCTTGTTAATAATTAAAATCTTAACAATAGAGATGGCAAGGAAGCAACTAATTGTAAATAAGCCAGTAATATGTATGACGGAGTGGTAGAAACTCATTTTTCATCTGTTTATCTCTGTTTTAATTTACATCATGCCTGGTATTTTTATATTTTAATTCAGTACCATATTACCTTGAATTTTGGAATGACAGATTTAGTAATTGTGCTTGCCAGAAATAGCGACTGTTGCTGGCTGACACAAGAAACTTGTTTAGGGATATCTGTTTTTATAACTTTTGTTAACAAGTTATGTTACATCAATGAGCATAATAATGAAAACATTTATCAGAATTTATGAAAAGTTTACCAACTGGAAAATACAAGAACCTTGTTTTTTGTAATGTTATTAATTTGTTGTGTATGGGTACTGGTAGTTACTTTTTAGATTATCTTAGATATTTTTATTGTTAGTTTATTACTATTGTTTACTCTTAATTTGTTATTTTGATTTTAAAGTTGTAAAATTGACCAGAGAGGACACAATGCTTTACATGCATTGCTTCTTCTCCATAGGATAGCAAATTTAAAACATTAAGGTATTTATCATCCATGAAAATGGTAAAAAAGGTACTGATCAATAAGTAAAAGCCAAAAAGTTTCATCAACTTGTTTCTCTGCTAAATGTTTTACTACCTGAATAAATTTTTTATTTTATTTGTTTATGAATACAAAAAAAAATCCATAAAATGTTTATTGGTTGCACAGTAACAGTTATACTAAAACAGCATATGTAATGCTCAAAAATCATTTACAAAAAGTAAAAAAAATCTATAATTTAATGTGTATTTTGATGGTTAAACAATTAAAACAGTAAATGTAAATGAACAGCTAAAATTATTATAGAGTGATTCTCATATTTTTGAATGTAGTTACATAGTTGCCACTTTGAATACCTCAGAAAAGGTGGTAAAATATTGTTACATGTTCACGGCTTGACCGGGATATTGAGAGACTAACAAACTAAAAATTTCTTATAGATACACTTTATTACTTTAAAACATAGAAAATAAAATAATTAACAATAACAAAAATAATAATATGATATACAAAGTAGTAATTCAAGTAAGGACAAATTTTGTTTAAAGATAGTCAAATTATAAAACCAGAATACAGGCTAATTTTACTAGTAATGTTATGGTGACTGCTAAAACCTGATATTGCAATAACAAGATAAGACTAGAAAAGTCTAAAGTTCATTCATTTCAATTTTTGTAAATATTATTATTTTTACTGTTTACAATAGAACTACCTTAACACTTCATGAATGAGTAGAACACTGTCTGTCACTTTCACTACTGTTTACCAATAACTCGCCGAACAACTTTCTGCATTTACCCACTGTCCATAATGGAATGCTCACGATGTACTCTTCACTTGTTGTTACACCACACGCTTACAGATATCGCTATCACCACGACTGTGTCGAACTCAAGCTTGTGAAATTACGCACATGTTATCATGACTGCTTTGAACACAGCTTCGCAGAACTACTGACACTCCACTGGTCCCTGGCAGTATTTTTATCTATTGGCCTGCAGAACTACTACATGCTTTATCCCTTTAATTGTTGAAGCATAATAATTTTCGTCTGCGCCCTTATGTTTTTCTTTAAATTCTTATTCCAGTCTGGTAACCCTTCTAATCAAGCAACAGCTTTTGTAGGTGTCATTTTCTGTATTACAAAAAACAGATTGTTAAACGGACTTGTTAGTCTGAGAGAAGGACCCTTTCAGTTCCTTTGGATTCTTCTTTTCATTATGTTGTTTTCATTAGTGAATATAAGTACTAAACTAATAAGAAACCTATGAAAAAAGGAAAAAAAACAGCTGTTATAAATTAATAGACAAAACAATTGTATTTTAATATAAAACAAAAAATTAAGAGATGAAACAGACATATAGTTAATAATCAAAGTTGCACACAAAAGTTCAGCTTATAATTCAGTTCTTCTCGAACACATGCATGTGTGTGTACACACACACATATGATATATACATACATATACAAACTTATGAATTTTTTCTATTGTTAGCTTTTTATGCATACTGTTAATAACTGCTGATTGTTTAACAATGAAATTTACTAATAGTTATGGATTATTACTTTTTGTAAATGATTGTTGAGCATTCTCTTTCTTATTTTACTATAAAAGTTGGTGTCTTTTCTGTAGACTAGCAGACTAGTTTTCATCATGCTTAATTACTCATATGTTATAAAGAAAAATGAAGAAAATTTTTTATAGTTTTGTGTATTTGACTTATCGTTAAATACTAAGTTTTTCATACATAAAAATAAATGGGTGGATGAACCTTAATCCCAAATGAAATCGTAACAATCTTATTATAAAATATTCTACAAAAGAGCTTTACAATCCCTTCTTCAGTTTGTTAACATTTGTTTGTCTCTTAAGGAAGATAAAGTGATAAAAAGAATGAAACCCATAAAATTTACTACAACTTTAGTTAGGAAGCCTTAAAGGGAGCTTTGTTTTTTCTTAGTGATTTCTATTTTACACACTCAGAATGGATTTCAAGAAGACATAATCTTTTAAATTAAGTAAACTTTTATACAACTTTCTTAAGACATAGTGTTAATTAGGGAAAAATTTCAAGAAATGGAAATTAAAGAAAAAAATATTGCTTTAATAAACAAAAATTATTGAAATATCAAAATGGTTCTGTGTCCTCTTTTTTTTTCTTTCCTCATGTAAAACCAGAAAACATTTTTTTGTTAATTTTTTTTATTGGTCCGTTTCAGATGACAGATAAAAAATTATATTTGGAGGAGTATTTGAATAAAAATTATATTCTAAAATAAATATAGTCTGTTTTTCCTTTAAACACAGGATGTCAGGGTTGTTTCAGGTGGGCTTGAGAATTTGATTTATGGTGTTCTGGAAAATTTTAAAAATTAAAATAGACTTCTATAAAGTTAAAAACATTAATTTTTCATTTAATAGTCTGCATCAAATTAAAAACTTATGAAACCTTATTTAGGCTTAAAAAAGTCATAATTTAAAGAAATTATTAAATATTTTATTTTATGCCTTTAATTTGGATTATTTATTTTTTTTAGATTCTTTTTTTTTAATTTGTTAGTTTAATTTTTATTTAATGTGTAGTGGATAACTGAACAATATCTTACCATCATGATATATGCATTCACAAGGAAGCAATAGTGAAAAAGCTTTATCTTGACAAAAATAAGAAAAGGAGTCTACATTGTTGTCATAAACTCCCTTTCTTTAAAAAGAAATAAACGTGAATTGCTTCTCATTAATTTAATACTTTACATATAGATATATTTTTAATTACATCTGTATGTGCTTCATTATCTGCACACATTTTTATCAGTGGTCAATTGCGTTTAGACATTTTCTTTTGTATTGAAGCCATCCGTATAAACAGTCTTTTTTGACAGCAGTTTTTTTTCAGCTCATCGACATTTGTCACAAATGGGAAATCTTTTCTTTGGTTATATCCCAGAGATTTGTCACAAGTTATTGACTAAATGATTACGTTTGGTGGATTGCCATTACCCTTAAAAACATACATTTAAAATGTCTCTTACCAATGACAATAATGAGATGGATCTCCTTGCTGTAAAATGGCAATTAATTCTATACAGATCATTCAAAGCAGATGAAATAATTTTCAATCGTGTTTAGGTATGAAATACTGTTGTTAAACTTCAAAAATGTGAGATCCTATCAGACGTGTTTCAGATATCACTGCCCATATCATTATATGCGGTGGATAGTCTGTGATTTTCTCATAAAAAGTGGGAATTTTCTTTACATCAAAAATACATATTCTGTAATTTATTACTCAGGTAAATGAAACAATTATCTGAGAAGAAAGCCGGTTTCCGTGATTGAACATTGAGTAAATGGCTTAGAAGAGCTTTTGCAAAAGGTTTTCCTTAAAGCCATGACATGGTCAGAAAGCTCATTAATTAACGATCAGGTTAAACAGTTTAAATTTAAGTTTTGAACGGGGAATATGGACCTCTGAAGACCTTTTCCTAGTTGACTTAAGTGGAAATTGTAAACAGGATTCCCCTGCAAGATCAGAGCTCTTCAATCGACTGGAAGGACGTCCAGATGGTTTCAAATTGAGGACTGACCTGATGAAAAGGTTTTTTCCCCGCTTACAAAATGTTGCTAATGATGGAATTTCCTTACCAGAACTGAAAAAATCTGTCTCATGTATTCATACTTATCATTTACGTTTATGCAACCTAATAATAGTAATGATTAATCTTTCAACTGAATGCTTGCTTGTGTTTGCCATTTTAACCTAACCTTGCGTAAATCAAAATTTCTCATTTGAAAAGAACATCTTCTAGTAGATGATTTGTTAGAAACAAATGTGCCATTTGAGTTAATGAAAGCAACTTTTACAATCACAATGTCGTATGTTTGTTAATATCATAAAAAGGGATTTTGTGGCCACTCTGCAGATGATTGGTGTAAGAGATTGTTGTCAAGGTGATCTAAGACTGTTTTTTTTTATCGAAGTTTCCATATTAATTTTATTACAAAAATACTTACAAAAATGAAAAAAAATCTTTAATTCATCTACATAGATAATTTAATTTTAAATTAAAAATTAATATCCATTCTGTTCTAATTTTCCATTCTTACAATTTTTTTATTTTTTGACTTCTCAACTTGGGGCCAGACCTGCTTTGATTTGAGCACAGCTCCAAAGTAGATTTAGGAGAATTGTACTATTTTAGTCTGGAAAATGTTAACCAACATCGTGAACATTACTTCCCACAATCGTTTGCCCTGCAGCATAGTTTCAATTATATTCTGTGGGATAAGCAAGCTGAATTCTTTACAGCATGTTTCCATATACTGTAGGAACCGATCAGACTAGAATGCCGTGTGTTTTGTGGTATCCCGTTCCTGCAAAAATTATAATTTTTGGAGGGTCTCAGTATCGCAGGTGTGTATTAAAAATCCCTTAACAGGTAACAAACTGACTGGGTTAGCTCTTACCACAGTTCCCTGCATTTGCAGGCCAGCAATCTATGGAGATCTGGGATCAGTCGCTGGTCTATCTTCCTTTAGTCATCTGATTCTCATAATTTTGCATTCCTAAAATATAAAAAAAAGCTTACGGGCCCATCAGACCTTTACAAAATCAATAATGAATTATGGAAATAAATTCATTTTGTTTGCTATAAAATTTGAAAATCCATTGAAAGAATATAAAGAGCGATTCAAAAATGCACGGTAATACTTCAGAAGCTGATTTGGAACATAAGCAGAAATTTCCTTTTAACATACGTATGGAAACGCTTTGTTCTGCAGTTACAGCTAGCAAAGTATTTCACACTAGTTTTTTTTATAATGGATAAAATGAAGCCATGCTGAAATCATTGGAACCCAAATTAAGGGTTAAATTTGGTCATTTTATATGTTTTTTGATTTCAAAAATTGAATATAATCAAGAGAACTGTATCCAGGAAGTCCAAGGAAATTGTTGCAATGCCCAAACTAATTATGATTTGCCTTAAATTAGCTTTGATAAATTTTCAATAAAAAAAAACAGCCAAATTTAGAAAATTTATTATTTAGAAAGTTGTAAAGTCAATAGAAAAAAATTTGGGTTTCAGTAGAGTTAAAAAAAAAAAAAAATTGACCAAAATGTGCTAAAAACCGTTTACAATTGTAAACAGAACAAAAATCTTCTTCATAATTAGTAATATAAGAATTAATTTCTACAAATTTTTTGTTAGAAGTTTTCATATAAGTGAAGTTTTTCTTTATTGTACGACTGTCCAAGGAGTGCAAAGTAGTATGCGTGTTTGTTCCACCATAACAGCACAACGGCTGAACCAATTTAGATTTATGACCCCGCATTGGAATCCTTACCTTACCGGAAATGTCATAGGCTATATAATTACATATATATATATATATATATATATATATATATATATATATATATATGTGTGTGTGTGTGTAGTAGTGGAGATTTGCCGGTTGAAGCATAAAATTTAATGAACTGTGAGCTTCTATCGCTATTTGAGCTGGGTTTAAATTGAATGAATAATATTAAAAAAATAATAGAATTAAATTTACATAAAATAAAATAATATTAAATTAATTAAAAAAATTTCTGTACATATATTCTAAGATACGGCAGCTGATTTCTGCAGGTATCTGTCTTTTTTTTTAATGAAACTAGATTTAAATGAGTGATTAATGATACTTTAGTACAATAATACCGGGTTGTCTATCAGAAATTAGCCGCAATTACCTTTAATTAAATATATTATAATTTATTTATTTTAACGAATTGTAAATATATATTTTTTTTAAGTGAATTAAACTTATTTTGAAAGATTATGTGAAGAATGTAAAAAAAATGGTTTTTTAACCTCCGGCACCACCGTTAAATATGGCAGAGGATAAGATGAATGGTTTTGTAGCTTGTGAGAAAATTCCATGCTTGACTGGGATTCGAACCCGGGATGAAAGGCCGAGACTGTACCACTCGCGTCAGCTCTGTCAGCCGCAACCTCCAAGTAGCCAGGTTCGTAAATAGGTATGTTAATTACCCTCATTGTGTTTTTTTTAAAAAAATTAAAGTTTAATTTCTTGTTTACACGATAGTCGCGCTGCGTTCTTGTTTAGAACATGAAGCTGCGAGCGCATTTCTTCTTTCTAATTCACTTAAAAAAATATATAGTTGCAATTCGTTAAAATAAATTAATTACAATATATTTAATTAAAGGTAACTGCGGCTAATTTTTAGCTAGGTAACCCGGCATTAATGTATTAAATTATTCATTTAAATCGAGTTTTATTAAAAAACAGATACCTGCGGAAATCAGCTGCCGGATCTTTTACTACTAACAAATGGGCTTTCCGTGGAGACTGCGTGTGAGGCTAGATTGGGGGTGAGATGAGGCAAGCACCTCGTGCGAGGCTAGACCGATGACCACCAGGTGCCCTTATAATATCTGCAAACAATCGTCCTATTTTCAAAATTCAAACTGGGTTTTTGTTTGTAGGTTGAAGGCTAACGTTTGCACGTATCAGATACATTCTCGATCTAACAGATTACGGTTATTCGGAAATGTTGTAGCTTCGCAACCGATTTTGAAAATTGAAATGGTTTATTTGCTAGTATAATACAAAATCACAACGGAAAATTTGCTGATATACTCATAAATGGATCTACTTTATTTACACGACTGCCCAAAAAGAAGTGTAATGTATTTAGGGTGTGTATGAATGCTTGTTCTACCGTAGCAGCTAAACGGTTGACCGATTTAGATGGATGACCCCGTGTTGGAAAACTTACGTTACCGGGAGTGTCGTAGGCTATATAAATATGTATTTACACACACATACACACCTTAATCTACTTTCATCTTCCTAACCTTATTGAAGAAAATAAATATAAATATATATACTGGGTGTCCCATATTAAATGCAACCCAACCTTATATTGGTAAGTATTGAAATAATAAAAAGGCATGTGTAAATGTAAATGTAATTTTTATTATTACCATCCATTACCTTACATTTAGAGTAAATGTTGGAAGTGGCCGCCATCTTCTTGAATACAAGCTCCAATTCTTTTTACAGCGTTTCTTGCAACTTTTTTCAAAGTTTGTGGCTGTATATTTAATACAGCTTGTTCAATATTGACTTTCAAGTGTTCGTGGTTTGTTGCTGTAGGCTTTTTCTTTGAGGTAACCCCATAGAAAAAAATCCGCTGTAGTCAAATCTGGAGATCTTGGTGGCCACAAGCCTCGACCGATAACACGATTACCAAAGAATTCCTCGACGAAATCAGAAGTTGAACCTGCGTAGTGCGATGTCGCATCGTCATGTTGTAGCCAGCATTGTCTAGCTACAACTGAGTGCAATGAACTGAAATAAAATATCCTGATATCGTTCTGCATTAATGGTTTACTCGAAAAAAATAGGACCGATTATTTTCTTCCGCGATATCGCGCACCACACGCCCGACTTCTGCGGGTGTAATTGTTTTTCGTGATAAACGTGGGGATTTTCAGCGCTCCATATTCTACTGTTTTGGCTGTTTACGTAGCCGTCCAAATGAAATCGTGATTCATCTGTGAAAAATAACGAATCCATAACGTTAATTCCCTCACGCAGAAATCGACGGAACCGTTGACAATATTGTAGCCGTTTTTCTTTGTCGGGCTCAAGAACTCGAT
This sequence comes from Lycorma delicatula, assembly GCF_047948215.1. Taxonomy (NCBI): domain Eukaryota; kingdom Metazoa; phylum Arthropoda; class Insecta; order Hemiptera; family Fulgoridae; genus Lycorma; species Lycorma delicatula. Next base: position 98,167,691 of record NC_134464.1, on the reverse strand, counting down.
GAACCGTTTGAATGCGATAAGGTCGTAATTGTAATCGTTTGGTCGCCCGATGAACAGTCGATTTAGACAAATTAATTTCAGCAGAGAAACGTCTGATCGATTTATTTGGCGAGGCGAGTAATCGGTCTTTGATTTCAGAGGCTGTATCTGTATTCAACACCGACGCAGATCTTTTGTGTTCCTTGTTATTAACAGAACCGGTCTCTCTAAATTTTGCGACTAACCTTAATACTGATGTTTTGTTAGGAGCCGGTTTATTTGGGCACTTATGGCGAAAAAAATCTTGCACTGCAACCGCTGATTTCGTACTGAAGTACGACTCCACAATGAAAACACGTTCATCTAGCGAAAACACCATCTTGTCTCTAGTAATACACTGAACGTTATGATTGCATTGTTGTTACTATCGGTAGTGTTCTACTGCGTCGTCGCGATGTTCAGATGTTGGAAGAGTCAATTTTAGTAACGAGTAGAGGAGTAAGCTCGACTTCTGAAATTTCATGGATGAGTGATTGATGGGTTGCGTTTTATATGGGACACTGTACTTTGGTGAGAAAAAGCAAGTCGATAAATAAATATATTTTTTTTTTTTTGTCTTCAGTCATTTGACTGGTTTGATGCAGCTCTCCAAGATTCCCTATCTAGTGCTAGTCGTTTCATTTCAGTATACCCTCTACATCTTACATCACTAACAATTTGTTTTACATATTCCAAACGTGGCCTGCCTACACAATTTTTCCCTTCTACCTGTCCTTCCAAAATTAAAGCGACTATTCCAGGATGCCTTAGTATGTGGCCTATAAGTCTGTCTCTTCTTTTAACTATATTTTTCCAAATGCTTCTTTCTTCATCTATTTGCCGCAATACCTCCTCATTTGTCACTTTATCCACCCATCTGATTTTTAACATTCTCCTATAGCACCGCATTTCAAAAGCTTCTAACCTTTTCTTCTCAGATACTCCGATTGTCCAAGTTTCACTTCCATATAAAGCGACACTCCAAACATACACTTTCAGAAATCTTTTCATGTCATTTAAATTAATTTTTGATGTAAACAAATTATATTTCTTACTGAAGGCTCGTTTAGCTTGTGCTATTCGGCATTTTATATCGCTCCTGCTTCGTCCATCTTTAGTAATTCTACTTCCCAAATAACAAAATTCTTCTACCTCCATAATCTTTTCTCCTCCTATTTTCACATTCAGTGGTCCATCTTTGTTATTTCTACTACATTTCATTACTTTTGTTTTGTTCTTGTTTATTTTCATGCGATAGTTCTTGCGTAGGACTTCATCTATGCCGTTCATTGTTTCTTCTAAATCCTTTTTATTCTCGGCTAGAATTACTATATCATCAGCAAATCGTAGCATCTTTATCTTTTCACCTTGTACTGTTACTCTGTGAATCTAAATTGTTCTTTAACATCATTAACTGCTAGTTCCATGTAAAGATTAAAAAGTAACGGAGATAGAGAACATCCTTGTCGGACTCCCTTTCTTATTATGGCTTTTTTCTTATGTTCTTCAATTGCTACTGTTGCTGTTTGGTTCCTGTACATGTTAGCAATTGTTCTTCTATCTCTGTATTTGAACCCTAATTTTTTTTAAATGCTGAACATTTTATTCCAGTCTACGTTATCGAATGCCTTTTCTAGGTCTATAAACGCCAAGTATGTTGGTTTGTTTTTCTTTAATCTTCCTTCTACTATTAATCTGAGGCCTAAAATTGCTTCCCTTGTCCCTATACTTTTCCTGAAACCAAATTGGTCTTCTCCTAACACTTCCTCCACTCTCCTCTCAATTCTTCTGTATAGAATTCTAGTTAAGATTTTTGATGCATGACTAGTTAAACTAATTGTTCTGTATTCTTCACATTTATCTGCCCCTGATTTCTTTGGTATCATTACGATAACACTTTTTTTTGAAGTCTGACGGAAATTCCCCTTTTTCATAAATATTACACACCAGTTTGTATAATCTATCAATCGCCTCCTCCCCTGCACTGCGCAGTAATTCTACAGGTATTCCGTCTATTCCAGGAGCCTTTCTGCCATTTAAATCTTTTAATGCTCTCTTAAATTCAGATCTCAGTATTATTTCTCCCATAAATAAATATATATAAAATAAATAAATTTATATGTTTAAATAAATTTTTAAAAATTTGAAAAAATAATACTATATATAAAATTGTTACCCGCGCGCTCTTTAATTATTTTATCTTGTGAAGGTAGGATAACAATAAAAATCCACAATTTGAATACGGGTATATTTCTAACGGCCTAAACAAAGGACCTTCGTAGGAAAAAGTGGAGTTCAGAAAATTAAGGTTGAAGAAAACTGAAGATAATTGCGTTCCAGAACCGTTAATTTTTAACGGATAATCGTGGGAAATAGTATATTCAGTATAACATGAAAAAAAATTGCTTTTATGAATCTACCTAATTTATTTTAACATCTGTGTTTGATTCCGTTTGATGGTAAATTACGTCATTTATTAAAACTTTTAGTAGGCTAAGAAGATATGTGGTATTATAATATAGAAATTTTAGTACGTGATTTAAAGATTTACGTTTGGAATAAAAAGGTGAATCCATTTAATTTTCTAAATAAAAATAACTATGTGAAAATAGAGATGGATGTAATAGGCTTAGTAGTCTGTGCGCTGCGTTAGATTAATAACACATTATTTATTTCCTTTCACTTACAACTAATATCGTTATTATTACTACTGTACAGAATTTTTCTTGATTTAGCCGAAAAAGAAAAGAGAAAATAACTTTCAATTGCGGTTCCATTCACTGAAATAGTGGCATCGATAATGATAATAACAATCGTCGCCTGTATATCTTAACGATAGTCATATTTTACCACTATTTTGTAGTCCACTTTAATTCCCTATCATCTTGCTAACCTTTTTGAAGAAATAAATGTGTATGCTTCGGTGAGAAAAAAAAGAAGTGTATATATATATATATATATATATATATATATATATATAATAAAAAAAAGGAATAACATACTTTTGTTTAAGAGCGAGTTCACCGATTTCACTCGCTATAGGGAGGTGGTGTAAGCTATCTTTTTCAAATTTAAAATTTAGTGATTCCGTTTCCAATTTAAATTAATTAATACTTTTAACATAAAAAATTGTATCCGAATCATTTTTTATTATAGGTTGTCTGTTCATCTTCAGTGTTGCGAAAATTGATAGCGGTTGTATCCAGGAAAGTAATGATTAAAAATAAGGGCCGGAACGCTGAAATTTGTACTCCCCCCACAAAATTTTTCGTGAAAATTTTCTAAATAGCTAATATTTATTTTTTTAAATATTTATCCTTTTTGATTTGTTTTTGTGAGAATATTGTTTAAAAATAAGGGTATTTATTTTAACATTTTATTTTTGTACTAGCTGCAGAGGCGTGCCGTAGGCACGCCCTCAGCTAGACCCTCTGGGCGGGGTGTCCTGGCGAGCGGCGTCTCTGAATGGGATTATTAAGTTCCAAAAATTGATTACCTTTTGTGTGAAAAAAAAAAAAATATATATATATTTTTTTTGAATGATGAAAATTGATATAACGAAAGTTAAATTAGAAATTTAACTCTAGAAATTGATACAAACAATCGGGATTTTCCGCTAGTGATCGTTACATTCCGGTGCCTACGTTTTGGTTATAGTTCATTATTTTATGAAGAAAAACAATTACATAAATAAAAAAATTATATTATTAATATATATTTAGCATATATATATCGATATATAATAATATAACAGGTATACATCTGACCACTACGAGACGTACTAACGAATCGGGATTTTCCGCTAGTGATCGGTACGTCCGGTGCTAAGCTAAGAGGGGCATACACACACACACACACAAATACCCTTTAGTTGGGTAGAATTACGTATTATTATGATGACGAAATTGAGTAGTTTGTAATAAAAAAAAAAGAAACGAATATTATAATGTAAATCAGCATTACTTTCAGGAATATTGTAATATTCAAATTTATTGTTTGAATTATGTATCTTAATTTCGAACGAAATTTTTTTCCATATGTCTTTGTTAATAAAACTGGATATCAAAAAACTCTCACGTTACTTCATTTCTACAGGTAGTTTTTTATAATCATCGGTTGATTTTTTTTTAATCTTCCTACTAGAAATGATTGTACAGGATGATTCAAAGAAACGGGAAATTTAAAAAATTAAATAACGTTAATGAAAAATTTTTTTTTAGAAAATGAATTTTATTTCATGTAATTTTACATATGTTGCCATTTTAGGATACATACATTTTAGTTTATTTTTTAAAGATGACATCTTCCAGGTGACCTTCTCTTCTACGTAAACACTCATGAAGTCTCTTCGTTAAATTGTTTACGGTTTGACGTAACATCTCAACTGGAATTTCCGCAATCGCTTCTCGGATCTTTGTCTTCAGTTCTTCCGTTGTAGCAGGTCTACTGTGGAACGCTTTGCTTTTAAGGTGACCCCGCAAAAAGTAATCGCAAGCTGAGAGATCAGGCGATCTGGGAGGCCATCTAATGTCACCGTTTCGTGAAATGACACGTCGTCCAAACAATTGGCGTACAGCTGCCATCGATATTCGTGCGGTATGTGACGTTGCTCAGTCTTGTTGAAACCAGGCTCTGTTAAGAATCTGTGGAAATTTCCTTTGTTGTTCCACAACAAAGGTTTCAAGCACGGCTACTTAACGAGCCGACGTCACTGTAATCGCAAGACCGTTGTCATCCTCAAAAAAATAAGGGCCTATAACAGCGTAAGACGACATAGCACACCACACGGTCGCTTTCTAGCTGTGCATCGGACGCTGGTGTAGCTGCGTAGGATATTCTTGTGCCCGGTATCTGAAATTTTGCTTGTTAACAAATCCACTGAGGTGGAAATGCGCTTCGTCTGACATCCACAGTTCGTGAACAAACTCTTCGTTATAGTTTATCTTCTGAAGCATTACATTACAGAATTGTGCTTCGGTTTCAGTTCCTGGACGATCTGCAACTTGTATGGATGGAATTGCAAGTCCTTCACTAACATTCTTCGAACGCTTGAACTATGCGTAAAGATGCTGAGAGACGACGGATTGACCGATGCGGACTTCGTGTGACAGCATCTTGTAAAGCTTGAATATTCTGTGGTGTACGGACGGTTCGCTCACGGCCTGGAGGTTTCTTTTTCATTGCGGAACCGGTTTCCTCAAAATTAGATATCCATGTTTTAATTGCATGTGCTAATGAACACGGTCGTGCCGTCCCAGATTAAAATGACGGCGAAATTCTATACGCGCTCCCTACACACTGTCATTGTTTTTGTAAAACGCTTTGATAGCAAATGCACGTAACGCATCACTCCAAGGATCCATGACAACTAAATGGCAGGTTAGGTTAGAGAGGCTGGCGCCACTTATCAAGTGGTACCAATCGCCCACGGCTACCAACACGACTTTCAAAATTTCCCATTTCTTTGAATCACTCTGTATAAATAATAAATATTACCGTTTTGCAACAATATTTACAAATAACAATTTATACAAGAAAATCGTATTGTGAATTTAAAAAAAAATCTTACTTGTATTTCAATTTTTTTATAAAATTTTCACGTTCAGGTAATCTGCGTTCCCGCATCTTTGTGAAATTCTGTAATGTTTGTCGCTTCCGTTTTTGCACTCGTTTTTATTTGTTTATCTAAATTGAAAATAATTATATTTACATATAACTTTTACACTTTTTTTTATTAAATTTATCAATATTTTAATGTTAATAATTAAACAAGTCGCATTTTTAAAAAGTGCCGAAATGTCGTTCCACTCCCACTTCACCTATGGTTGTATCAAATCACTCCTATGTGTATCATTTTCTCTGAATAAATATACTTTAACTGTTGAACTTGTGAGAACGAAAACGTATTCGACAATTTTAATTCTATAACCTTTAAATAAATATATATCTAAATCAGATTATCTAGTTAACCTAAGTACAGAATTAATAAATAAAATAAAATAGGATGAAACCTACCTTATTCCATTATTCATACAAGAGCGCTTTCGCAAGTTACTCGCATCAACAGTTGCTCCACATAACTTTTTCAAATCATTCGTATGAAATTACATATTAAAATTAAAATTAAAAATCATTTTATAGCATATTTAAGATTTAAAATTTTTAGTTAACAATTTAAAAAAAAAAAAAAAAAAAATTAACTAACTTTTTAATTTTTAAATTCAAAAAAATATATTTTATTAAATTTAAATTAAAATTAAAAATTGATTAATAAAAACAAAATAAAATAAATAATTTAAACAAAATAGAAATCCATGTGGACTAGCTAGCCAAAGTTATAATTTTATTTAAATTATTTATTTTGTTTTTATTATTGATTTTAGTTTTAACTTTTAATTTAATTTTACTAAATGACTTCATATTTATGCACATGTAATTTTTAATTTTAATTTAAAGACAAATTTTGGATTTTTTTTTTTTTTGTTAATTGTAATTAAATTTCCTTATACATTTGTAAATATTATATATACAAACTAGCATCTCCATCGCGGCTTCACCCGCGCTATATGGTTACTTGCGTTCCCCGTCGCGGTCAGGGAATATTTAGCCAGTTTACCCTGAATATTTCGCTTCGTTTACCCTTCCCATTTAGCCAGCGAGCTCCCTGGATCCCGTTGTATTCATCTTGGGAGAATAATAATGGTAAATTAAAATTAAAGCCTGTTCAATTTATAAAAAATATCGGTGTAGTGAAATTTCTTCAGTGCAACGGTTTGGTCAGTACAGGACCTAAAACTTTGGTGATCTAAGAATGTGGGTTTCAAAACAGTCGGCCTCCATCTTAAAAATATTAGTTATAACTGTTTACCCCTACGTCGTACGGATAAAAATGTATTTTTCCCGCTTCTTAGTGTTACCCGAAAAATACCACTAGAAGGTGACCGTACATCGTTTCTTATTTTTCAAAAAAAATTTTAATTACTCATTTTATGTTTTTTGGTCAAGTAACCGGAGGCAGGTTGAACCAGTCGCATCGCACTTATAGTAACAGTGATTGTGTCGGTTCAGCCGCCACGCCGTACTTGTCGTATTCCTTAAAAAATCGAAATTAAAAAAAAACCGAAAATGGTTTTTAAGATATTTATCTGAAAAGTATTTGCAAGTCGAAATCTAGTGGATGTCTGGTGTATTCTAATATAATTGTGTATTCTGAATATTCTTATACTCTGTATAAGAGTATCTCACAGCGGAATAAGAAATAACGATGAGAAATTTACGATCGGAGAGAGTCTTTTAATCTCAATTTTTGATTGTGTAGTATATGTTATCTAACTTATCTTAAACACCTTCCATAATATTTCCTAAGGTCTTATTTCGTGCTCGTTTTTTTATATATCCGTCATTTCTGAAGTATTTTATTATATATCTAAACATTTTTAGTAAAAGATTGAGATGTAAAGGTTTAATTTGGTCGATTTGTTATATCGTGGACCTATTATTTTAAGTTAAATTACTAACGAATAAATTATAAAACCATATAGTTCTGGGTTACATTCTGTCGTTTTCGATCTAAAAATAATGATTTCATATAGTTTTAAATCGACTCAAAAAATAAATGTGAAAAAACATAGAATCAGAAAGTTAGCATTTGGATTTAGATTGCCGATAGACTGTTATTTCTCATATACTTTGTAAACGTACACGATAATATTTACTTAAAATATTATTTATTGTAGGATTTTAGGAGCTTTTTCCTTTTTTTAAAGAGGAAAGGAAAGTAATATTGGAACTGATTCTATAATAAAGCGATCCGAGAACGCTTTGTATCGAGTTTCGTCTAGCGAAAAATTTCGCCCGGATTTTAGTTTCCCCTGTGAAATGAGATTATATGAAATTTTTAAGGCTCTATCTAAGAGGTAAATTTGATGGTTTTGAAGTTCTATGGCCTGAAAAATCGAACAAAAGGATTGTATTCTAGCTCTCGCAGTTTTCATGATATTCATCGTAAACCGGAAATTGATATCTAAGAAAATATTAAGAACATTAGAATTTACATTGTGTTCAACAACAGTTGATTTTCCTTTAATCAGTATTGCTACTTAAGTTAAGCATGATTAGCGGTAAAAATATAAATTGAATTCGGCTAAGCTATTGGCCATTGGGGCTTAGAGTTATACTAAAATTATAAGTTATAAATATGTTTAAAGTTTAAAGAAAATATATTTAATCGATAGTTAAATAATACTGAATCGTACATTTAACGAACTCGCTTGTTTTATAAAAAAATATAACTGTTAACTTTTTGAATCTTTTAATAAGAACTGTGTTCTAATTCATGACATGTAAAATTTAGTAATTTAAATCGACTTCATTGTTCTGGAATGTAGGTGCGTTTAAGAACTCTGATATCTTCGATCGTGACTCAAAGAAATATTTTTTCGGTGTTCGATGTATCAACAATGAATGATGATGTCTTCTTATACTGTTAAACAAAAAAGAAAATCATATTTGTGCTTGTGCAGGCTCGCGCGTATCGAAGATTAAAACAAAACGACAGGTGTAATGTTACCACACCTATGCCACCCACAGCTAAATAATTCCAATGTGATTGATGTGTACAGGATTTAATTCTTTATCAGCTCGTCTCTTTGTGCTTATGCGTATGCAAGCTTGGATATTAATTGCAGTCTATTTTATTACCATATTTTAACTTCAAAAGATATAATTTAAAGTAACACAGTGTGATGCTATATTCATACATTTGTATTAAGCCTTTTCATTGAAAATATTTGTATTATAGTACTTTTTGTATTAATCATAATTTTTAGTTTACTCGATCGCTTGTAAGTTTGCTATGAACTTTCGTTGCTGATATTCAGAAATATTTAAGCACTCATTTCCGGGTTTGAGAATCCTGAGTTCCGAGCTGTTAGCAGGCCTTCTAATCGTTCTCAGGCTGCACCCAACTTTACATTATACGCAAAAACATTAAACTTTTTAATATTTCATAATTTATGTACACATCAAAAACATTAGAAATAATTTAACCTCCACATGAACAGAAAACTCAGATAAAACTTCTTCCGTAATAGGTAATCAGCTGAAAATCAACCTAAAGAAGACTGCTATTCCACATATTTACGTTGATGAACTAATCTCTCTCACATGGTACTGAATAAATCATGATCATGAAGGTAGGTTTCCTGTACGATGTCTGATTTCTTGTATGGTTTCTTATGTAATTTCCGGTCACCTTTTAATTCGTGATAATTCCAATATCTATTTTTTAGGTCATTTGTGATTTCTTTGTTTTACTTATGAGAAAAAATAACCCTCTTACAAGATCATTCTAACCGGAAGAGAAAAAGACGTAAAAGGTAATCAGAAATAACGAATAGGAATCTGCATCCTCGTTCTAGCTATTGTTGGAAACCCAGAACAAATCAGGGTGGATCAGATAGATGATTTCCTTTTTATTATCACTGAAATTTTGCACTCTTGCAATGTTGTACTTGATTGAGGTTGGTATTTGATTTTAATATAATTCGAAATTCCAGAATTCCGATTAAAACTCGAATTAGTTTTCGAAAACTATTAAAACTATTGTATTGCCATAAGATGAGGAAGCAAAATTGTACTCATAAAAAGCGTCTTGAGAAAAATACACTGAAGGCATAGCATATTATCTGGGAAATAACAAACTTCCCCACAGAAAGGAAATAATTAGGGATGAAGGAAAAATTAGGAATTTTCTTTGTGAGAAGTAAAATTTCAAGAGAAATGTCTTATCCTGAGATTGAAATAATTTTCTACTCTTGTTAAACTTTGTTACTGCCACATATGAATGATTTTTGAAATTTTACTTTTTATAAATCGTAACTTTTTGGTAGATGTAAAACCATCGGGTTGGATAAATTGAACACAATTTGAATAATTTGTTCACCTTAGGTTAATGAATAAATAAAAAATACTTCTAAAGTTCTGAAACGTCTTTTCTAATCAAAGAAAACTATGAGAAGATCCAAAGGGTAATGAACAAATAGTTTTGGAAGTAATTGAGGGCATGTTATTTGAAAGTTTGATAAGGTAACAGGTATTTAAAAAAAATTTGTAATGTGGTAAATTGTCACCAGCTGTAGAAGAACGGTTCTAAAGGATAAGCTGAATAAATAATTAAAAATGTTTTTATTATGAATCTTGCAACTTTTCCAGGTTATTTCTATTCAAGATTTTTCGTTATTTGCTGTTAGATGGGATGAACCTCAAAACAGAATAGTGGTAGAATTTCCCGTGTTATAGGTTCATTAATGCCATATTTTTCCTTTTCGTTAATTAATAATATCTTTCAATACTTATAGTTTTTGTTTTTAAAAAGAATGTTTATTACAAAATCGTATTATTCTTTCTGTACCTGTCTATTTTTCGTCTGTTTTGCTTCAATAAAGCAAAAATATACTCTAAAAAGCGTCTTGAGGAAAATACACTGAAGGCATAGCATATTATCTGGGAAACAATAAACTTCCCCACAGAAAGGAAATAATTAGGGATGAAGGGAAAATTAGGAATTTTCTTTGTGAGAAGTAAAATTTCAAGAGAAATGTCTTATCCTGAGATTGAACATGTACAGGAACCAAACAGCAACAGTAACAATTGAAGAACATAAGAAAGAAGCCGTAATAAGAAAGGGAGTCCGACAAGGATGTTCCCTATCTCAGTTACTTTTTAATCTTTACATGGAACTAGCAGTTAATGATGTTAAAAAACAATTTAGATTCGGAGTAACAGTACAAGGTGAAAAGATAAAGATGCTACGATTTGCTGATGATATAGTAATTCTAGCCGTGAGTAAAAAGGATTTAGAAGGAACAATGAACGGCATAGATGAAGTCCTACGCAAGAACTATCGCATGAAAATAAACAAGAACAAAAGAAAAGTAATGAAATGTAGTAGAGATAACAAAGATGGACCGCTGAATGTGAAAATAGGAGGAGAAAAGATTATGGAGGTAGAAGAATTTTGTTATTTGGGAAGTAGAATTACTAAAGATGGATGAAGCAGGAGCGATATAAAATGCCGAATAGCACAAGCTAAACGAGCCTTCAGTAAGAAATATAATTTGGTTACATCAAAAATTAATTTAAATGTCAGGAAAAGATTTTTGAAAGTGTATGTTTGGAGTGTCGCTTTATATGGAAGTGAAACTTGGACGATCGGAGTATGTGAGAAGAAAAGATTAGAACCTTTTGAAATGCGGTGTAATAGGAGAATGTTAAAAATCAGACGGGTGGATAAAGTGATAAATGAAGAGGTATTGCGGCAAATAGGTGAAGAAAGAAGCATTTGGAAAAATTGTGTAGGCAGGCCACGTTTGGAATATGTAAAACAAATTGTTAGGGATGTAGGATGTAGAGGGTATACTGAAATGAAACGACTAGCACTAGATAGGGAATCTTGGAGAGCTGCATCAAACCAGTCAAATGACTGAAGATAAAAAAATAAAAAATAAAGTTTTTGCGTTTACAAAATAAAATTTTTAGCAGTCTGTTCTGTGTCACATGCTTATCATTATTAATGTTCTTAAAAGTTTTTCTCCAAAAGGCTGAGGGGTAATAAATCACAAAATGTGTATGTTACTGTGAAAGATCGATATCTGGCAAATGTCAATATTTTCTGGTGAATGTCGACACATACCAAATACATCGATGAAAGACCGAAATATTTGCTTATTCGAACCTTCGCTGGTATATAACAACAAACACGTTTAAATTCTGGCGGGAACCGAAACGATAACTTGAAATTAAAAAAAAAAACATTCGATACCAGTCTCTAAGGTAAATAGATTACGAGAAATCCTCGTAAAAAAAGGAAGTTTAAATTTAAGCCAAACATAACCTAAGCTCGCTAATTTCGTCTAATTAACGTGGAATGTAAAAATTGTATATGTTATTCTCCAACATTGGAGGCGATTAATCAAATTCACTGCATTTATGAAAAACATTTAATTAAATTTTGAGCATTTTATTAATCGATAGGACAATCAGAATATGTTAACTGCATAGATAAACTATAAAGATACAAGTAAATGGTTTACCCTTTGTTCAATTTTGTATAAAAATATTTTTATTCAACTTTAACCATCAGTGATGCTGAATACGGGTTAAGTTCTCTCTTTTTTCCTGTTTAGCCTCCGGTAACTACCGTTAAGATAATTCTTCAGAGGATGAATGAGGATGATATGTATGAGTGTAAATGAAGCGTAGTCTTGTACATTCTCAGTTCGACCGTTCCTGAGATGTGTGGTTAATTGAAACCCAACCACCAAAGAACACCGGTATCCACGATCTAGTATTCAAATCCGTGTAAAAATATAAAAAATAAATAAAAAAATAAAAAATACGGGTTAAGTTCTGGACCTTCAGAACTTAACGTGTTTGAAGGTTCGAATAAGCAAATATGTCGAGCTTTCATCGATGTATTTGGTATATGTGTCGACATGCACCGGAGAATATTAACATTCTATAATTTCCGTCTTTCACAGTAACATATATAAATATAATAAATCTTAATTGGTTTTTGTTTTCATTAGGGGTATGAAGCATGTTAAAAGGAATTAATAAATTAATATATATATGTATATATAATTATTATTATTATTTTTAGTAGAGTTTTATGACTTATTTTTATTGAAGTCCATCCAGAATTAGATTCTAGTTGTCGATTTAGATTTTTTAAAGATTCCCATTACTTGAATGGATTATGTTTTATATATATATATATATATTAACTAGTATACTCATATAAATTAAATAAATTAATAAATAATTAAATTATTAAATTAAATATATAATTAAATAATTAATATATATTAATAATTAATAATTAATATATATAATAATTAATTAAATATAATATAATATAATATATTAATAATTAATTAATATATATTAATAATTAATATATATAATTAAATAATTAAATTAAATAATTAATAAATAAATTAATATAACAATAAATTAAAAAATCTGTTGTGGACACCACAGACTTCGTTGTACGCCTTTAAATTACATTACACATTTTTAAAAGTACATAACATTTTATTTATTTCCCTAATAACTTCTGATTTTTTGTGTTGTTATTATTGAATTATAATATACTGTAAAATTTTTGTACAATCAGAGGTTGATCAATAATAAAGCAATATATTTAAATTAAAAAATGTAAAAAAAAAAAAAATGAAGTGGGATTCAAACCGATGTGCCTTCTCCTTGAAAGATCCAAATGTTTCATTAATTAAAATTTTATTTGGCTATAACTCTGGAACCAATGAAAATAAGTACTACTTATAATATATCGTTGAAAAGATCTCAATGAAAGCTTATTACTGCAGTTAAGAAAAAGTCCAAAATCCAAATTTGTTTTGGATTTTCGGCTTTTTTTTTGGATACTTTTGGTCCAATTTGATTGCAATCAAAAGAGGAGGTGCACAACTAGATGTTACAGCAGTCCTAAATCCAAAATTTCAACGTCCTAGAACTAATCGTTTTTGAGTCATGCGAGATACATACGTACGTACAGACGTCACGCCGAAACTAGTCAAAATGGTTTCAGGGATAGTCAAAATGCATATTTCCCTTGAAAAATGAAAACAGAAATTTTTCGCGATCACAATATTTCCTTTACTTTGTACAAGGAAGTAAAAACGATGAATGTATAAAAATATATATATATATATATATATATATATATATATATAATGTATTGATCATTTTTCCCTCCCGAGAGTACATTGCAGTATCGTATAAAATAATAAATAACAACGATGAATAGGAAATATTTGTACCATTTAAACATCGTATGTATTGTCATACGTCAAGTAAAATGATAATAAGTTAACATTTTATCTTCATATCAATCTTATAATAAGGTAACGCTGTGTAAATACTATTAACCTAAAATTACGTACATTAAATACTTTCATACGATTCATAAATACAGCATTATATACAGATGCATATATACATACATATATTTTTATACAGAATACAAAATGACGTAGAGATTTATCTGTAACTCTGTAAATTATTATTTTTATTAATGTTACTTTGCTTTTTTCTTGGCCTAGATTTACTTCCTAGATGTGCAAATAGAGAAACAAGAGACAAAACAAAGGGAAAAGATAGATAACAATAGTAACAAGACATTAAGTTAAATTATTTAGTAGGTAAAATAATGTTGCTCTTGTTTTCAGTTTATAATTCAGCGATGTTATCTGCGTTTGTGAATGGTAAGTACGAGTTATTATACTAAAAAGAGGGGGGTAATCGGAAGAAAATAGTTATATACGAGTGCGTATTTATTATATGACCGAAGGAGATATGACTACATGGTGGGGGGATGGTTAGTATAGATAACTGGAAAGTGGGGGAGTAGAAATGAAAATGTTCTTCGTTTGTCTTCCAGGTGGAGGATACGTACGTATAGTGAATTAAGGATAAAGGATGCTGCGTCATTTTTAGTAATTCTCTTTTTATATTCGTATTATTATGTTTTCACTCATTGCTCTTCTTACAGCGATCAAGTAAACTTCCCGCGCTCTGGCTTGGTTTGTTGTGCGCGAGGCTACAGTTATACAAATATCGGCGGTATATCTTGTTTATCAGTCGTTATATGTTTATATATTCGCGTGTTAATACCGGCTATTTATTTATTTCTGTGAGAAATACTATATTATTTATTTATTTATTTTTTGATCGATGTACAATTTAATGATTTTATAATAATACTGTTTAATTTTTATTTTTATAAATTATTTAGAAGAATTGGATGCATCAAAACTGCAAGTAGAACTGATTTATAATAATAATTATAATAAACGTTTAAACAAATTATAAACATATTTTATGAATTTATAAATTTTTTATTTAATAATACATTGTTGAAGTTTTTTAATTTTGTTTTTATGAACTAAAATATAAAATATTTTTATTCTAATAAAATTTAAAAAGTTAATAATATAAAGATAGTGTTAACATTTTCTTTTAATCATTGTTATTTAATATTTAGTATAATAAATTATTTTTTAGTCAAAATAATTTAATTTCTGTGAGCAGAATTGTAAAAAATAATCGTAAATTAATAGTGGTGTAATTTTATTTGTTTCAAAATAATCCTGTATTTAATGAAATTGATAATTAATTATTAATTAAATAATTAATTCATGTAAAAACTTCGCCTTAATTAATTATATTTTGTTATTTACGATCAATATAGTAATTTTTTAATCGATTTTTAATGCTTTAAAACGATAGAATATACGTTATTATTTTATTCAGTAGAGTTTTATGACTTATGTTTATTAATGTTCAGAATTCGATTCTTGTTGTCGATTAAAACTTTTTAAAATTTTCCATTAATTGAATGGATTAATAAATAGTTGTTTCGTTGCAAAATTGTGATATTTTAGAATTTTTCTGGAATTAATAAAAAAAAATTAATTAAAAATAAATAAAAATTATAAGCAACGATTTTTTGAAAGTATTAATTATTTTTAAGAAAGATCGATATTTTTTATTTATTTTTATAAACCGTATTTTTACGATGTTAATTTATTGATGTTTTATAGAATTTATTGTTATAAATAAACAAAGATATAAAACGTAATTATTTTCAACGATACAAATTAAACCAAGTTGACACGTAATTACAAATAAGCTTAATTGAAATATTACTTTTTTTTTATTTATAATTTTTTAACATAATGAATTTTTGTATTGTTATAACAAATTAATTTTATAAACGAATAGTAAAATTAAATATTTATTCAAAAATAACATTATAATTAACAATAAATTCATTTTTGTTAATAATTAAAAAGAAAAGTGTTTTTATCGATAAAAATTAAACAAATAGAAAGTATAATATCTACTTTCATTAAACAGTTTAAAGAAATGTTATAATTTATTATTTTATTGTGGCGATAACAATAACAATTAAAAAAGCTTAGGTCTATTCATTCAAACATAAAAATGAAATCTGTTATTTGTCTTCATAAATCTTAATAATTAGCAGCCAACGTTTAAAATTATTAATAAAAGTTGAACTTTCTATTTGTCTGAATAAAAACCCGTTATTTTACCATTTATTTATGAACAGTTTTATATTAATTATTCTAATAAAAACTAGTAGATTATATTTTTAATTGTAGTTTTATGTATTAAAAATAGTTTTTAATAGTTAATTCTTTTACTTTGATAATCACGTTATTACGAGTTAAAGAAATATTTTTTTTTTTATTTACATATTTTATACATAGTTAAAAAAAAATAACATTTTTTCAAAGTATTATTGTTGAAGAAAATTGTTGTTATAGAATGTAATGTAAATACTTTTACGTGTTTTATGTAATAATAACATCAATTTTTTTTATTATTTTAATACAGATATTATGTAAAAAATAATTTTCTGTAATTAAACAATGAATTATTTTTTATATTTATCTCATAATAATCAATATAACCGTAATAAATTATTAATATAAAAAGCGGGGGAACTAATATAAAAAAGCGCGGGAACATTTTCATCGATGTGTGTGTACATTATTGTTATATACAAATATAATTCTTTATAACCTTCATTTTAGTTTCGTATTACGTACAGTGAACTCAGTGAATAATTTTACACGGTTGTATATACATATATTATATTTATATACTAAAGAATTTTTATATAAATTGACGTACAATAAAGTTAAAAGTAGCACAAAAACTACACGTTAATATAACCTATACGAACATAAATCGTCTCGGAAAAAAATTATTGATTTTATATAGTGTTACATTTATAAATGAGTTGTACGTTTTCCTAACGTTGATCGTATAAATTAATATATTATTTTGAAAAAGTAAAAACTTTTGTTTTTATTAATAAAATCTTTAAAGTAATTATTGTACTGAAACAAAATAATTAAATTTCATATACGGTGATGTTAAAAGATTTCTGTCTGTTAAAAAATCGTATTCTATGTTTTATTTTTGTTTGACGAAGTAAATTCTTTTTTCATATTATTTTCAATTTACGATATTTATTGACTAAGAAATTTTATTTAAAAAAAGATTTTTGTAACTTTTACTGGAATTTTTTTTATTCTGTTACATAAAGTACTTTTTTTTCTTAAAAACCGCATATATATAATCTTAATAAATCTTTTAATTTTTTTGTAATAAAAGATTAATTTTTGATGTATAATATTTAATCTATTTTATTCGTTTACTATATATTACTTTACATAAAGGATAGATTTGTATAAAATCCAAAATTGAATTTAGTTTTTCTTTTCTTTTTAGGCAATAAAGATATTTATATATATAATGAACATATAAAACTTTTAAATTAAATCGGTAATTAACCAGTTTTTGGATGAAAAAATTTCGTTAAGTGAATTTGTGAGGTAAATCATCTGGAAATTAACAAGAAATCAGTCTTCCTAGTGATTTTCAGTGAAGAGTACTACTTTTGGTTGATATTATATGGAACCGGATGGAGTTACCGTCGGCGGAAGTTATGAATAAATACCAACAGCTATGGACACGTGAGCTATTTTGTTTTTTATTTTTTTTTTATACTATAATTATTATTTAGTTTTTAATTAATTTAGTTGATATCAATAATAATATTTTTTTACGTTTTCTCATATGACCGTCGTTAAACATTTCTGGATTTTTTATTATTATGTAAGGTGCTGGTGGTATTTCTAAGTTAAAACATCCTATAATTGCTGGATACTTGTATAATTTCGTTATGGAATGAGAAATTACGTTATTATTACATGTTATAATTTCCTCTGCCGATTGGAAACAATGAATATAATGCATTGTTTTACATTAAACAAACTCATTTATTTGTTAATTTGTAATATCCGCCACAATCAATATTATGATTGTGAGGTATATAAAACATTTAAGAGTCAACTGACACTAAAGAAGAAGGTACCTTGTTATTGGATTTTCGTATGTTTAATTGATGTCATAATGCTGTGTTTACTAGTACGTTTTTTCAATGCTGAAGCAACCTAAAACAAGAAGGGACGATTTCAGACCTAATGCTTTGGGTCAGTAACATTGTATCCCAACCTAACGTAAAAAAAAAAAATCACATTTTTCATCATAACTTCAACGCCAGTGAACCAGTTTTTATTTTCTTTGTACCAAATTATTTGTCATTCAAAGAGGTTTTCAGTGGGGTGTAAAAAGCTACATCGTCTCATTTAAAAAAAATAAGTTTTCAACCCTTGAAAATTTAGAAAACATTTAAGGGCAAAATTTTGTGATGGTAATTTAAAAAATAATTTTCACAGTTTTAATCCCCAGATTATGATTACTTCAATTGGTTTAAGAAATAATATAACGTAATTTTATAGTTATTTTTGTTGGATTGAAATTTAAAAAAAGTACTACTCCAAATGGTTTTTCGCGCCTACCGAGCGAAGAGGTAGGCGGATTTTAATTTTTTTGTTCACCGAAATTAATTTTTTTGGGGGAGGTTGTAAATTAATGTAATTAAATGTTACCATTGTCATTTAAAATTTTTGAGTTGGGGTAGGTGTAGCGGAAAGGGTGGTTTCCACCTCTTTGAAAATAATTTTAGAAAGGTTCCCCCCGAGAATGGTATGGATGCCTGCAAACAGAAATTATCACCGGGCATATAATTTGTATATTTAACGTTAATTAGACGACATTAGTGAACGTAAGTTATAATTGGCTTAAATTTAAACTTCCCTTTTTTATGAGAGCTTCTCAGAATCTATTTTACCTTCGAGATTGGTATTGGGTGAGTTTTTTTTAATTTCTAGTTATCGTTTCGACTTCACTCCCACCAGAGCTTATCTGTGTTAGTCTACATATACCGGCAAAGGCCTGAATAAGCTAATATTTGCGGTCTTTCACCAACTTAATTAGTATGTTCGACATATTGGGTAAAAGTAGACGACATGAATCTTTTCTACTATTTAGAGGTCCTAAGATCTTGCCACTGTTTATAAGTATTTCTACACAATACTAATGACGTATTATAAAGGCTGTAAACAGGATAGGATACTTGATCCTTTGGTTACGAGGCCTTTGCGGCAAGCGGATAAAGTAGTTCTTCCTAGGCCAAGAATCGAGTTATTAAAACGTTTTTATTCATTTAATCGCTTACCAAGGGAATTTAGATTCGTAGAAGGCTGTAAAAGGTTTTTACTATTAATTAACGATTGGCTGTTGTTAATTAAAGATGTGGAGAGTTTTTTTAATTAATTAGCCTGTGATTCTGGGTGTAGCCGGTGACTAAAAGTTTCATAATTTTATTATCGTTATTTTTCTTTCAATTTTATCTAGGATTAATTTAATTTTCAATCTTATCACTGTATTCTTGTATTGTATAGTTCTGAATTATTTTATTTGTGTGTGTATATATAATCTTGAATTTTTAGTACTACAAGACTTGTATCGTGTAATTAATTTTGTAATCCACTTGGAAATTCAAACTTGACCGTTTTTCAATAAGTGATTACTTAATTATCTTGCTCGTTGTAAAATAATGGATGGTAACCTCCAATACAGTTATTACTATAGGGGGTACCTGGTTACACGAGATTATATAATAAATGTTCTTAAATTATTTTACTTCTATTTCACGTTATTGTTTGGTTACATGTCTATTGAGGTTATGTTTTAATAATTTATAATTGTAAACAATTTTATTTTCACTTGAAATCTGTTTATATCTTGTGGAATAAATATTATTATTATTGTTATTCACCGGAGAATATCGAATTTCTCTAATTTCGGTCTTTTACGTTAACATATGCACATAAGAATACGGGTGATATTATTCAAGCTTTTTTTTTGTCTTCAGTCATTTGACTGGTTTGATGCAGCTCTCCAAGATTCCCTATCTAGTGCTAGTCGTTTCATTTCAGTATACCATCTACATCCTACATCCCTAACAATTTGTTTTACATATTCCAAACGTGGCCTGCCGACACAATTTTTCCCTTCTACCTGTCCTTCCAATATTAAAGCGACTATTCCAGGATGCCTTAGTATGTGGCCTATAAGTCTGTCTCTTCTTTTAACTATATTTTTCCAAATGCTTCTTTCTTCATCTATTTGCCGCAATACCTCTTCATTTATCACTTTATCCACCCATCTGATTTTTAACATTCTCCTATAGCACCGTATTTCAAAAGCTTGTAATCTATTCTTCTCAGATACTCCGATCGTCCAAGTTTCACTTCCATATAAAGCGACGCTCCAAACATACACTTTCAAAAATCTTTTCCTGACATTTAAATTAATTTTTGATGTAAACAAATTATATTTCTTACTGAAGGCTCGTTTAGCTTGTGCTATTCAGCACTTTATATCGCTCCTGCTTCGTCCATCTTTAGTAATTCTACTTCCCAAATAACAAAATTCTTCGACCTCCGTAATCTTTTCTCCTCCTATTTTCACATTCAGTGGTCCATCTTTGTTATTTCTACTACATTTCATTCCTTTTGCTTTGTTCTTGTTTATTTTCATGCGATAGTTCTTGCGTAGGACTTCATCTATGCCGTTCATTGTTTCTTCTAAATCCTTTTTACTCTCGGCTAGAATTACTATATCGTCAGCAAATCGTAGCATCTTTATCTTTTCACCTTGTACTGTTACTCCGAATCTAAATTGTTCTTTAACATCATTAACTGCTAGTTCCACGTAAATATTAAAAAGTAATGGAGATAGGGAACACCCTTGTCGGACTCCCTTTCTTATTACGGCTTCTTTCTTATGTTCTTCAATTGTTACTGTTGCTGTTTGGTTCCTGTACATGTTAGCAATTGTTCTTCTATCTCTGTATTTGAACCCTAATTTTTTTAAAATGCTGAACATTTTATTCCAGTCTACGTTATCGAATGCCTTTTCTAGATCTATAAACGCCAAGGATGTCGGTTTGTTTTTCTTTAATCTTCCTTCTACTATTAATCTGATGCCTAAAATTCCTTCCCTTGTCCCTATACTTTTCCTGAAACCAAATTGGTCTTCTCCTAACACTTTCTCCACTCTCCTCTCAATTCTTCTGTATAGAATTCTAGTTAAGATTTTTGATGCATGACTAGTTAAACTAATTGTTCTGTATTCTTCACATTTATTTGCCCCTGCTTTCTTTGGTATCATTACTATAATACTTTTTTTGAAGTCTGACGGAAATTCCCCTTTTTCATAAATATTACACACCAGTTTGTATAATCTATCAATCGCTTCCTCACCTGCACTGCGCAGTAATTCTACAGGTATTCATTCTATTCCAGGAGCCTTTCTGCCATTTAAATCTTTTAATGCTCTCTTAAATTCAGATCTCAGTATTGTCTCTCCCATTTCATCCTCCCCAACTTCGTCTTCTTCCTCTATAACATCATTTTCTAATTCATTTCCTCCGTATAACTCTTCAATATATTCCACCCATCTATCGACTTTACCTTTCGTATTAAATATATACAGATTTAAGCTTTATTCAAGCTTAAATCTGTATATATTTTTCGGTGTACCTTTAATTGAATTCCAAATGTTAAATATTCGAATGAATTGGAAATTAAAATTCAAATAAAGTGATTACACTTTTAGCTAAACTTGAATATGGATTCTACAGCATCATGTAACAGAAGAGAAAAATTCTTGTTAATTCACCGCGTATGATTTACAAATATAACTGTTTCAGTCAATTTTTGACATTAAAATAGATTAAAATGATTTTTATCCTTAGTGTTAATATCTTTAAAGTCTACTTAATATAAACCCATGTAATATCATTTATATTGAGTGATGCGATATTACGCATATATACGTAAATATCATATATTTATATGATGCGATATTACGACTATTCGATATTCTCGATATAATATCCATATTTTATATTATTTTTTAGCTTTCATCTTTTAGACAGACGTAAAAGGGTCATAGTATTTATTTATATCTTTAAATATGTCACAGATTAGTTTACTTATTAATTTCGGTTCAATGCCTAGTTTCATATTATTTCTTTTCAGAAAGTTGAATTCAGCTGTTATATATTTATGAGTGTAAAAATATGTAATATCCTTGCGAGAAAAATAAGTTTGTGTTGGTTAAGAATTAAAATTACACGGAAATACTTCAGGAGCTGATTCGAGATTAACGTATGCCAAATAATTCCTATTAACAAATATCCAGATACGTTTTCTTTTGAAATAATGGATACCGAATATTTCTTTATTAAGGATAAATTGAAATCGTACTGAAATCCTTGGTAACCAAATTAAGCGAAAAATTTGGTTATTTTTATAATTTATTGTACTGAAAAAAATCAATAAAATAAATCCCAGAGTTTTGATTTCCGAAAAAAATTTTGTTATGTCCCCAAAATTGGAATCGTGTAAGGGTTTTTAAATTTTTTGCTATAAATTAACTTTATTAAATTTCTATTAAAAAAAAAATTAACAAAATTGTAGAGAGTTTAATTATGACAATATTTTTATGAATAAAGTCAATAGAAAAAAATACGAGTTGCAGAAATTGTAATTTAATTCAAAGAAAAATAAACCAAACAGTAAAAAATAAGAAAAAACAGACACACATTTTCTCAGAATTAAATTTTCTGCAATTTAAAAAAAAATAATTACTTTTTATCGAGAATTTAACAAAGTTAATTTATGAAAAATCGATTAATTCAATTTTTTTGAGTTTTGCGATAACCTTCTGGGAAATTACTAAAGACACATATGAGACCTGTTTTATCCAGTCTTTTAAATCAAAAAAAGGTGAAATTTACTCCTTAATTTAGATTATAAGAATTTCAGTAATGTTTCATTTTACACTGGGAAAGAAATTAGGATGAAATATTTTAGTTATCCGTAACTCGAAAACAAAGAATTTTCGGTGTTTAAAGGAATATTTTTGTTTAAATTAATGGTTGAAATTATTTCTCGAAGAATTTATAATTTTGAATTACTTTTTTTAGATATATAGTTTAATTTAATCCCCTTTATGCAAATGAGATATATTCAATTCAATTTTAATCGCTTTAATACATACGAAAATCGGATTCAGGAATTATATTTTCTTTATTATGGTTAGTTTTATTACTTTTTCGCGCAAACTAATAATTTTTTTTATTATTGATTGGACGTGGATGGAAATCTACAATAATAAAAGAGCTTTGATATAATATCCGGCAAAGGAAACGTGTAATGGACAGAAGACATTCTACGAGAAGGAGAAAAATTAGTCTCAAAATCAACTATAATAATTAGAGAAAGTTAAACAATTTCAAATTATTATAATTAATAAAAATTTATAATAAATATTATTAATAATAAACAAAAAAATTGTATGTTTGTGTGCATGGGCGTTTTAGCGTTAAAGTATGAAATCGGTTATTTCATGGAATAACGGAAGTGTAAACCGTTTAGTTGTTTGTTTTTATGTTCCGGTATAACTTAAATAAATATGAATAAATTTTAACGAATTTTTTTGTAAATTCCGTTAATCTCTAGCTATTTTGTGCGGTTGTCGCTTACTTCACGCGCTCCGTTAAATGTTATATAAAAAATTAAGTATCGGTTACGAATTATATTATTTTTAAAACATAAATATTTTAGGGCTACCTTAAATTGTTGTAATTTTATTTCTTAAAAGAAAAAAAGGAAAAAAGATCGATTTTTTAAATATTATTTAAGGAAATTATGTTACACTTAAAGGATCTGGATTTGATATTTGATATTTATTATAGTATTACAAGACCATTTATATGAGGAGGATAAAACGGCGTTACGTATAAATCATAATGTCTGAAGTACGTTTTCATTTTATGGAAGACACAATATTTAACCGATATAAATTTCCGTAAAATAAAATTTTACGGTAGGTAAGTTGATAACAATTTGATAATATACAGTATTAAAAAAAAACGTTTAGTGCATGATATATTACTTAAGAAAGTAAATAGTTTTCATGAAAATATTGTACACTCTTTTGAAATAGAAAAAATAATACTTTCACGTTTTAGACATTTAGATAAATTTAATCTGTCGTATCGAAAATGAAATTACCAATAGCAATAATTAATAATAATTCGATACACCCAAACCACCAAAATAAAAAAAAACAACTCGTAGTATGAATAAATAGATAAACTATAAAGAAATTGATGGGTAAAATAAAAAAAGCTTGATTTATAAAATTTGAGCAATTTAAAAATCACTATAACCTATAAAGGAATAAATAAATTGTTAATTTAAATAATAGTAATAATAATTATAAAATGTTTTAATTAATAATAATATATTAGATAATGTAATTAACAATAAATCTAATTATAATAAAGTTTTTATTGTACTAATAAAATTGACTGCGGAGAGAAAATTGTAAAAAATTATACAAAGCGATGATATACTGAAAAAAAAATGTTTACAACAAAATTTACAACGATATGAATTCAGTAAACAAAAAATATAATTCAACTAATTATGTAAGGGAAAATAAATGAATATTTTCAAGTACAGAAAATATCATCAGCCTTTGCTGCCAGCGATACGGCCATCTAAAAATAAATGCATGCAACCCTTCCGCTGCGTGAAATGTGCGGAATGTCATAAAACCGCGGGCTGTCCGATAAAGGACAGAAGCAGCTTATACTCTCTGTTAATCAGACCACCAAGCCGACTACAAACGTTGAATAGTATAAAACTTCAACAAACAGAGAGGTGAGTCGTGGTTATTATAATAATAATACTCGGTTCGAATCCGTGGACCGATGACCGTCTTGTTTTGACTCAAGAACTGCCAATTTCCCCGATTTGGGGTGAAGAACGGCTAGGAATCTTGGTGCCGATTCCGGTACACTCCCCCGATCATATGCTGTGACGGTTGGGCGAAGCTGTCGGGATAGTGTAGACAAACTGGAGAAACTTCCCTCCAACATAGATTTCCTGGGGTAGTAGATAGTTGACCTAATAAGCTTACTCACCTAAACGATCGCAAAAATCTGCTGATGGATAGAATTCTTAATATTTTTACGTAGAACATCAACGGTCTTGTTAGTCAGCGAGAAGAATTGGAGTCTCTGGCACTTACCGAATCCTCGGATGTCATCCTTATCTTATTTTATAGACCGGATTTATCGTTGGCTTCGGAGATTCTCTGTGTATACGACAAATCATCCGGTTGGCAGAGTACATCGGGGGGACTGCGGTGGGAAATAAAACTCCCTTGAGGCATCACCAACTGCCTAGATTTTGCACAGATCAGACTTAAGCGACCTCGGTCGGGTTCCTGGACTGGCTCAGATTATCTGCGGTGTACTGTCTTCCTCGCCGTGAGATAGAGAGTAAGTTATTTTTGAAATTCTTTGCGACCCTAGGTTCCCGGTTTATCGCAGGAGGGAGAACGGATTTCGAAATATTCATTATGGAGCTTCCTGCTCGCAATGATTAGAGAAAGAACGTTAAGAAGTTATATTCTTATTCTATATCTCAATATAGTATCAGGATTACAGATTACATACTGGCCTAACTAAAATACCTGTATTTTTTTTTTTTTTTGCAATTGTACCAGGTGGAGACCGGCCGGACCCCCTTTTTAAGTTTATCTCAGTCACCCACCTTGCAAGAGGTCACCACATCTGCAACAAACATAAATTTTGGCCAGCAGAAAAGTTAATCAAATGACAACACCTTTAAGTTGATTCCATCAGTTTATATAGAGGAGCCTCTAAGGTCCACAAGCAAACTTACAGAGGGACGAACAGGGATCAGAGAACCTCTACTCATCCTCGTCCGCCTCCCTACCGCGAACAATGGCCTCCACCATGGCAGCTACGGCTTTCCACGCAGCCTCCGACTCGAGAATCTTGGTGATCACTCCCCGAACTCCTCGATTACTGGGTGCCGTATATCATACCAGCGCCCATACCGCTTGCTAAAATATCTGACTTGCTAGACTTCCATGTTTCTTCAGCTTTATGGTCTCTATAAATCTCGGTTAGAAATAGTTACGAGTCAACATCAGACTACTTGCCCGTTCTGCTTACTCGAGTACGAAGGTAACTTCATAACAACAGGACGGATGAGGACTCTTATCGAAACTGGATTGAAGAGGAGCTGTTTGAACCAGTGGCATTGAAATTTTCTGATGACATTGATCGTGCAACGTACCGTTTGATTTCAGTCGTACAAAAGTGAGCATGGCGATCGACACCTCAGAAGAAATATGAGTGGAGAGGAGGGACGGACTATCCGAGAGAGGTAATGAATCTAATTAAAATGAAGAGGCGACTCAGAAGGAGGTGGAAGTGCTACAAGAGACCTGACTACCCTAGCCTAGCCTGGCATTCCTGCTAGAAAAATAATTTTTTACAGATATTTTACTTTCTTTAAAAATATTCTGGTTAGTTTTGTAAATATTTAGGTTATGAAAATGTAAAATAATTTTTTTTTTTATTATAATCCGATGATTTTCATTATAATTAATATATAAAATGGAAAATGTTTGCATTAGTATGTATGTAAAGTGCATACTAATTTTTATTGTGATGTCTTGACCAAAATGAAGAACAGTTTCATTCTGTTTATTTTTAAAAATATTTAATTATTCCTGCATTAAATTCCTAAAAGATTAGTAAAGAACATTACCTCCACTGTAATTAAAATTTCTTTAGTGTAAAATGAATTTT
The DNA here is from genome assembly GCF_047948215.1 of Lycorma delicatula. Taxonomy (NCBI): domain Eukaryota; kingdom Metazoa; phylum Arthropoda; class Insecta; order Hemiptera; family Fulgoridae; genus Lycorma; species Lycorma delicatula. The sequence continues at coordinate 98,140,945 of NC_134464.1, read as the reverse complement.
CTATTCCTTTATAAAAGGGAATTAAGATACGGGATTGTTTCATATCTATTAAATAGCAATTTATGTTAGTGTAACTGCTGACATGGGAACATAATATATAAATTATTATACGTAAGATTACTGTTCATGATATTATAATTATAATTATAAGTATAATTGTTTATTGAATTATACTATTATAAAAAAAAAAAATATTTCTCATAATTTTATTGAATTTTCTTAATTATTATGTTTATTAAGCATTAATTACATAAAACAACGTTATTATAAAGTATAATGACGTTTGGTAAATACCACTCTGAAAAGACCTCATTTAAATAATTCAACAAAAAACTACAGGTAAATTAAAACTAATTCAAATACTTTATGAAAAAATATTTTACCCTATCGAGAGGATATAAAGCACAGATGGATAGAAAAAATTAATTTTTAACTCAATAATACGGAAAGTATTATGATATAACTAAAATCATATTCGATCTTTGTAATTATTGATAAAAATGATGGATATCTGATAATTTCTATTTTATAAGGAATTAACAGATACGACTCATTTTATAACTGGATTTAAGTCATTTTATTGAACAGCTACGTAATTCGGAATAGTCTCACTGGATTGGTCCATGGCAGCCTCTTTTCATCAGGTCACACATTGTGCTAGTATTTTTAGTATGGAGTAACACAGTCCGGCCTTTAGATCGAATTTAGTTTTACGAATAATTCCATTAAAAAAAATTTAGGGAACAGGGATGAAAAGTAAGAAAGTTGTTTTGATAGTAAGAAACGATGATTTATTTTTGGAGTACTGCCACAGTAAATCAACATCCGAGAGTAAACCGTGAGTAAATCAACATCCTAGCCGAGAATAAAAAGGATTTAGAAGAAACAATGAACGGCATAGATGAAGTCCTACGCAAGAACTATCGCATGAAAATAAACAAGAACAAAACAAAAGTAATGAAATGTAGTAGAAATAACAAAGATGGACCACTGAATGTGAAAATAGGAGGAGAAAAGATTATGGAGGTAGAAGAATTTTTTTATTTGGGAAGTAGAATTACTAAAGATGGACGAAGCAGGAGCGATATAAAATGCCGAATAGCACAAGCTAAACGAGCCTTCAGTAAGAAATATAATTTGTTTACATCAAAAATTAATCTAAATGTCAGGAAAAGATTTTTGAAAGTGTATGTTTGGAGCGTCGCTTTATATGGAAGTGAAACTTGGACTATCGGAGTATCTGAGAAGAAAAGATTAGAAGCTTTTGAAATGGGGTGCTATAGGAGAATGTTAAAAACCAGATGGGTGGATAAAGTGACAAATGAAGAGGTATTGCGGCAAATAGATGAAGAAAGAAGCGTTTGGAAAAATATAGTTAAAAGAAGAGACAGACTTATAGGCCACATACTAAGGCATCCTGGAATAGTCGCTTTAATTTTGGAAGGACAGGTAGAAGCGAAAAATAGTGTAGGCAGGCCACGTTTGGAATATGTAAAACAAATTGTTACGGATGTAGGATGTAGAGGGTATACTGAAATGAAACGACTAGCACTAGATAGGGAATCTTGGAGAGCTGCATCAAACCAGTCAAATGACTGAAGACAAAAAAAAAAAATCAACATCACCTAAAGAAATTTTATCCAGGATTGGAACAGCTGAAAAATTATTTCAAGTTTTCTTAATATGTTAACGTATAACAGCAATGGAAATCAGAATGAATTTTTTATACTTCGATTTATAATTTCCATATACAAAACATTCTGAGTACTGCCGAAGGCTTATCTTAAGAAAACCTGAGACTATTCTTAGACAGTTACACACTAGTTGGAAGAAAAAAAAATTGTTGCAGTAAATTTTCGATGCTGAAAAATTGTTGACATCACGTATCAAGGGATAAAGATAAGTATATCTTTCGACAAATAAAATTATGATTAGGCCTTAAAGTGTTCCTTTGACCGGGTTTATTGGAGTCATTTCTCAGTACCTCTGCGGGTAAAAAGAAATTTTCATTATTCTTGATCCCATCTTCATCAGAGACTTCTCTCGATTATGACTAGTGAGAATCTTCGGGTCTATGCGTTCCTAGAATTCTTATTATGTAATAATTATTTTACAACCTAATCTATTTTATTTTACTTTAACTTCTTCATAAAAAAATAAATATTTAAAAAAATATTTTTTCAAAACTATTTTAGGAAATTACATTTTGTTTGAGTTTTTTAAAATAAATAAAGAAATTAATATAATCCACCTTACCAGCACGTTGATATGTTCTCTAGGTCTTTCGGCTTGCTTGGAAGCCATCATCAGGAGTAAAAATTAATTCATTAAAGTGAAAAGTTTAAAAAATCATAGTTAAAATTTAAAAACAGTCATGACTGTCCGGTTTATTTGAATGTCTGTTTTTAAATTTTAACTATGATTTTTTAAACTTTTCACTTTAATACATTAATTTTTACTCCTGATGATGGCTTCCAAGCAAGCCGAAAGATTTAGAAAACATATCAACGTGCCTTTAATGTGGATTATATTAATTGTTAATTTATTTATTTAAAATATCAGCGGTACCATATTGGAGAAATTTTGTTAAAATGTTAAGTAAGTTTTTTGTGGCAATATAAAACCAGAAAATGTTTACAGACACTATTTTATTTATTCTCTGTTTGGACTTGTTTATCTTCCCCACCTAAAAAATGTGTTTATCCAGTAAATAATATAAATACCACAATTTATCTACTCGTATGTAATTTTACACGTACGATCATATAACAAGATTCAACCGCGAGACTTCATAATTGTAAATATATCGTAGTTACTGATCGTCATTTCACTGAAATAATAATAATAATAATAATAACCTAAATAACGTAGTCTAATATGAAAGTAATTTCATTGTAAAATGTTTAAGTTATAAATTGTGGGCTAATTTTTACGTAATGAAGAAATAATAATGATAGGTACTACTAGGTTAAGTGTGTCGTAGCTATCGCTCTATCGGCAAGCGATGTTAACCGATTTTAAACGGACGGACCTAAAATCAAACTAGTGTAAATGAGCAATGAGCGCGTGATATCCTCTGTGAAATTTTGTTTAATAGTTCCATGTTACCAAGTAGATATACATGTTTCAATAATCGATTAGAGATGGTGTAGTTTTGAAGTTAATGAAGCGTATGGTTGTTGCTTACTCTCATGTCAACTGTTACTTTTAGTTCCAATATACTAATATATAAACAACAACAATTAGCACAGCGCGTTTTTTTTTTGTTGCAAATAACATACTTTTACGAAAATTTGTCATTCCTTTACTTCTTTCCTTTTTTACTTCCTTTACTTGTAAAGGAAGTAAAAAAGGAATATTGTGATCGCGAAAAATTTATATTTTCAGATTTCAACGGAAATATCCATTTTGACCATCCATGAATCCATTTTTGGATGTTGAAATTTTGGATTTAGGATTATTGTAACGTATAGTTGTGCACCTCTCTTTTTGATTGCAATCGACTGAACCAAAAGTGTCCAAAAAAGTCTAAAATCCAAAAATAAATTGACTTTTGAACTTTTTATTAACTGCAGTAATAAGCCTCATTGAGAGCTTTTCAACGATATATCATAACTGGTACTTATTTACATCGGTTCCAGAGTTATAACCAAATAAAATTTTAATTAACGAAATGTTTGGATCTTACAAGGAGAAGGCACATCTATTTGAATTAGACTTCATCTCCTTTTTTTAACTTTTTTTTTTTAAATTTAAATATATTGATTTATTATTGGTAATGATTAACCTCTGATTGTAAAAATAAACTTTGACGATAAATAATAATTCAATAACAAAAAAAAAAAGAAAAAATATCAGAAATTATTAATGAAATAGAATTTTACGTACTTTTAAAAAAGTGTATATGTAATTTAATAGGCGTACAAGGAAGTCATATGCTGTCCACATCAGATTTTTTATATATTTTTATGAGTAGCTACAAAGAAATCTACGACGTTTTGGTATGCGATATTGTAATTAATTAACTTCGGTAATAATCTCCAGAAATATATTAACTTTCATATTTTTACTTAGCCTAAATACTAAATGTACATATCAGTGCAGTGACTTTTTTTTATAATTATTAATCTTATAATCCTACTTTCATTTTAAAGAAATAGATTTAATTTCACATTGTGATTACAGTTATGGCAAGTAACTTGTATATGTATTCTTTTTTTCTCTTTTATTACTTTTCTTCTGAAGCATTTAAATCGATTCTTTTACTATTGTCTTTTGTTTTCTATTTCTTCATTCTACTGAATAAATGAATGAACAAAAGTGAATAAAGAATGCGATTTAAAAAAATACGTATGACAATTGCTTTCTCTGTCTCTCTCTCTCTGCTCCATCACTCTGTGTAAATATCGGTTTCTCGATTCGGGCGACTGAATATTATTACAATTGACAGCGGTATTGGTATACCTATTATTTATTACAAATGTAGACCTATTACTTTTCCCTTTATGTTTTTTGCCAGTGAGTGATTTTATAGTATCCTAGCTTATTACTGTTGTCGAGAGTTCCAGCGTTCAAGTCCTAGTAAAGCCAGTTACTTTTACACGGATTTGAATACTAGATCGTGGATACCGGTGTTCTTTGGCGGTTGGGTTTCAATTAACCACACATCTCAGGAACGGTCGAACTGAGAATGTACAAGACTATACTTCATTTACACTCATACATATCATCCTCATTCATCCTCTGAAGAATTATCTAAACGGTAATTGCCGGAGGCTAAACAGGAAAAAGAGAGAGCTTATTACTGTTGTTACTTTTTCTCGAATACACATTGCCTCCAACATTATCTGATATCGTAGGTCTAAGTATTATTACAATTACGATTTATTATTTTTTCTGTACTTCCTTATTTTCTGGGTTTTTTCTTTTACGATTTAGGTTTTACGAATTTGTTAAGATTATAGTAACCTAATGGTCTGCATATGGTTGATAGAAAGTAAAATATTTAGGTATATTATAGCGAAACATTTTTATAATTTCTTTTTTTAATCTTAAAAATATTCAATAATTTTGTTCATTATTATTTGTTACGTACAGAAAATTATTTGTTTTATTCATTATTTGTTATGTACAAAAAAGTAACTTAATTAACACGTGTTTTTTAATTTTCCATAAAAAATTGATTTTAATATTTAATTTCCCGGATTAATTTGGTTGCGTAACGTTCTTTTTTCTAAGAATCAAATAAAAAAATATGAAAATATAGTCGTTATACTTTCTTGGTCATTGTTTATTTATTCTTATATACGAAAAAATAATGATACATGAAAAAGGTTTTAAAAATTCAAAAAATCAATATCTTTTTAATTTTTCTACTCCACCAACCCCCAAAAAACCTCCCAAGAAACCTTTTTTGATTTATCTACGTTTACTTTGTTAACTGGAAAAAAAAATTTAAAAAAATTCCGCTAAAAATGTATAAATAATAAAAATTTACTTAAAATATTTTTTTTTTCTGTGGAATGGGGTGAATTATGATGAAATTTTATTGTAATATTATTATTAAAAGTTAAAATAAACCAAAGAAAGTTTTAAAAAATTCCAAAAATCGATGTTTTTAAACTGATCAGCTCTGCTACCCCTAACATTGCCCCCAAAGTGGTTTTTTGGGTTGTTTACACTACCGATAAGTCTAAGTAGACATAAAAAAAAATCAGTTAAAAAAAATTATGCAATTAATAAAAATATAATTTTTTTCGATTTTGTGGAAGGGGGAAAAATTTGGGGGGAAATACTCTTTAAAATTATAAGACAAGCATCTAAGCATATACTAAGCTTAATTCAATGTGGGGTTATGTTTGCAAAATTTTGAGAAAATTAACCCCAAAAAACTATTTATCCCTCTCCCTGGAGATATTAACCCCAAACTTTTACCAACAAATTGCCCCATAAACACTATAGTCTCTGTGCGAAATTTCATCAAAATCGGTTTATCCATTCAAAAGTTTTTGTTTCCAACACGCCAACACACGTACGTACAAATGTACCCTTAACTTTGTTTTATTTTTTGGGATACCTGGGTCATGAAACGTCGAGAAATTAAAAAATCCGTATTCCATTTTTTGACTGATATTTCCTTCTTGCACCATAGCATTAAAGCTAAGATAACAGGAAAGTAAAAATATACAAAAAATAATAATTTCTTATAAAGATTTTTTCTTAGAAAGATTTTGGGTTTTTTAAATTTCATAAGGTCAAAAGGTTTACTTAAGTTAATTTAAAGTCTTTAATATTTATAAAAGTTTATAATTAAACATCGCTTTTGCATAATAATGTTTTTTTTTTTTTTTTTTTTTTTAGAAAGTTAGTCTCGTATAATTTAAACAAATGTAGCATGTCGTCCATTTAAAGTTTATGTATAAAATTGTTTTAAACATATTTTATCTTAATTAGTTTGTAAAATGTTCATTATAAGGGTTAAATAGTTCATGTGCCTTTTTATAACTACACATAATAGCATACTTACTTTACTAACTAGTTATGAAAGTTAACATCTACAGTACATCCGAAAAGTCCCTGCATTCCTTCCTGCGATTAACATGTTTTGATAGTAGCGTAAAAAAATAATTTCTTTACCAAGGTTGGTATCCTTGATCTCAAGGCATGCGGTCTTAAAAAAGACTTGAATATGTAACCGCTCTGATCAACCTTTGTGAATGAATTATCAGATGTGAAATAGTGTGTTGCATGCTTGCCGTGTTTATTATCATGATTTTCAAACGCGGTGTCCTTCACAAGAATGTTGTTTTCTGATGAATGTGCAATTTATCGCAGTTCACAAGCCAGTATTTGATTTACTGTGCTAAGGAAAATCCTAATTTTATGAAGGAGTTGAAAAGTAATCCGACTACATGTCATGATGTGGGCCAGAATGATATGGAAATACTTGTTTGGATAGTATATTTTTTGAAGAATGCGTGACTGACTTATTAGTAAATAAAAAAAAAGATGGTTAAATACCTAGATTTCAAGAGATGGTTATTATGGAACGCGTTTTGATACAGCAAAATGGGACGACAGTGCTCATTTTACACATAGGATACGCGATTTTCTACGTGAACAATTTCCAGGTCTCTGGATCGGCCGTAGTTCTCAAGCACGATCAGCCCCGCTGTAATGACCATCCCAAAGCCTTGACTTATCACACCCGACAATTTATTGTGGGGAATAATTAAGGATTATCTATCTTAATGTCAATTCGCAATAAACTAAAAATTGGTTAGTAAAATGGAGGAAGGCTTTCGAACTGTAACTCCGGGGATGCTTCACAACATAACATAGAGATTCTGTGGATACTGCATGACAGTGCTCACACAGATTCAGTGGATAATTCGTAAAGTACAATTGTATATAATTGTTCAAAATCTTTACTAAGTCTATAACGTATGTTTGTCTACAGGCGAGGGACATACTATAAAAAAATATTAACTTTTGGTATCTAAATACATAATTAAGTATTTGAAAATATCAGTATTTTACTTTTTTTCTAATGTATAAAATTATATATATACTGATATACTGGCTGCAGGGCGTGCCTACGGCACGCCTCCGCAGCTAGGCCCTCCTAGCAGGTTGCCCTGGTGAGCGGAGGCTCGGAATGCTATTATTAGGTGTCCAAAATTGATTACCTCCTGTGTAAAATGTTTTTTTTCCTTCCCCTTCCTCATTTGGAAATAAGTTAATCTACAAGTTAATCTAAGTTAAAATAAGCTAATCTAATAAGTTAATATGCCGGTCTCAGTGGCGCGAGTGGTAGCGTCTCGGCCTTTCATCCGGAGGTCCCGTATTTGAATCCCGGTCAGGCTTAGCATTTTCACACACGTTACAAATCATTTATCTCATCTTCTGAAGCAATCCGCAGGTAAAACAAAAAACAAGTTAATCTAAATGGGATAATCGATAGTATTTTTCAGTTTTTCGAAAAATAGTTATGTTTTAAGATCTTTTAAGATCGATATTGAATAAATGAATTACGGTGGTAAAATTTATTAATTTATTTTATAATTATTATTACTGTTGTTATTTATTGTTGATAAACCATTTAAGAATAAATCTTATGATTTTTTGACGGCCAGTATGTTCAGTCATGTAAGCATGTTCTCAGCTAAGGGTCATGTACAGACAGACAGACACATATACAAATGCCCTTTAGAAGGGTAGCATATATATATATAAATTTGTAAAAATATTTCCAAAAATATTTAGGTACAAATTTTTGTTTATGTGTGAAAAATGTGCATAAAGATACATTTCTTGAATTAGAAAAAAAAATTATTGATTTTGATCTCAAATAATAAGGGGTACCTTTGAACTCTTATAGTTCTATTTTCCAAAAGGTTTATTTTAATAAAAAAATCACCGGTGGAATAATCAGAAAATGTCTTAATAGAATATATCTTTTATTATTTCTACAGTAGTTAATCTTAATAAAACATATCTAAAATAATGCATACAATTTATTATTAAAAATATAATTTTTTATATTTGTATAATATTTGAAATTTAAAATTTAATCTTATAATTTCGGAGCAGTATCTGTACGATAGACTCATTTGCAATCAAATGTATTTAAATACTTTATGTATCGGTAGAGTGAATTAAATTTATTATGGTCAGTAAGATCAGAATGTTGATTTAGATATTATTAATCTCACTAATTATATATAGAAATCGATTTATAAAAGGTTCTTTATGAAAATCGGTTAACTAGTTTGCATACTTGAAACATTAAGAACTTCCTTCTTTATAAATATGTTAAAATACAAGTATAATACGCGCTGCAAACTGTTAGGTGACTTATTTCCGTTATGCAAGTTTATGTACGTAGGATAGTGTACTCCAGTATCTGGTTGTTTGTTTGGTAGTCGATTTCAGGAACCGTTGTGTGAAATCGCATTAAAGAGTTTTAAAATAATCGTTGAAGATTCACAGTTGTATCCGGTGTTTGACGAGCTTAACCTTTGCCTTCTTATTTACAAAGGATATCCATGCACGTTTAATTATTTTATTTTATTTGCAAAAGAAAAAAGTTAATCTTCCTTTCCGTTTACAGTATCCTTCCTGTAAGTTTGTTTCGTGTATAAACAAATGTTAGTGATTAATTATTCGATGCACTAATTTCCTGATGCACTAATTCTTAGCACGTAGAAAGTATAAAGGATAACTAGTTATGTGTAAATCCGTGCGGCTTATACGTTTTTGTACGGCTTTATATTATAACGGAGCCATTGGTCATTTCATATTTCTGTTTCTCCATTTTAGGCAGATTTCATAAGAAAACCGCCTATTATAATGAATACCATGATTCGACTTCCGGAAAATTTCTATATATCTTCGCGTTTCACATCCCCCAGATCCCAAAACCACCGTCAATTCAAGAGTTTATGGATGCATCTATATATTTATTTCACTTTCTTTTGGAAACGATAACTGCCGTAATTTTCCACCAATCACTTTCAAATTGATACATAAAATATAACGAACTAAAATATCAGTCGAGTTTTTTAATGGGCAAAATCGGACCGTGGGGTTGAAATGGGAGGGCTTTTTCAAAAAACAAAAATATCGCTATAACTTTTTTATTAAGTAAAATATCGAATTCGTTTAAAGTTCCTACTATTTTACTTTGGATAAGGGCCTAAAACTTAGGCCCTTTTGATATCGCCAACCACTTACCCAGGGGCTGGAAAAAATAGAGTTTTGAAAACATAAAAAATAATACACACACACACACACGCACACACCGTACATATATAGCTATTCTTATCCATGCTGAGTTCTTCAACATATTTACTTGTGGCTGTACCAGTCGAAAAATGTCAACTGGAATTTATATTCTAACTCAAGACGTTTATGAGGTCATGAGCAAGCACATCAGTATCGATTAACAAAGTAGCACCGAACTTTTACCTTATTTATTGGGGAATATGCGCTTATTATTCGTACTTTCCACATAATTTCTTCAATTATATACAGGTAAAGCGATCATCATGCGTCTATACCTTTTCATACTATTTAGAAAGGAATTTCGCGTCTTCAGAAAAGTTAATAATTGCTTTTTCTTTCAAAAAAGTCGCTCACTTGTCATATATTTGCTAAAATGGGTAGGCGCACACCGTCAGCTACTACAAATATATGTGACATCTATAATAAAATTTATTTCGTCTAGGCAGCAATTCGCTGCCACTCCTAGATCGCTGAATGCCAGCAAGTACCTATCCACCACTTTATAGCACTTAGAGACATAATAATTGGCTGGTGGTCAGCAATACTCAGGGTTAGCTTCCCATGACAATGCGGTAAGAGTTATTCTGTTAAGCCAACTACGGATGCCGGTTGAACAAAGCAACCGCATCTAGGAACTCCCACACGGTCCGAAAATGCGGCTCTCGCCACATTGACTTGCCGCTTGTGAGTGGCCAATTTTTCCATTGATATCTAAGATCCAGGGCGGCCCGGTCTCTGGCCCCCTCAAAAGCAGTCAAATATCAGGTGTTCATTTGACTGTACCTCCCCGCAGACGCACAGCTCATCAGCTGCCAGGCGGAACCGAAACTGATATAGGTTCAGATTAACGTGGAGCACCCGTTGGTCTTAAAAAGGCTTGAGGCATGCCATCCCCCATTGTTTTAATTTGTAACAAGGGGTACGCCTCCCCGATCTAGTTTTAATGTGACAAGTGAGCGGTAGGGACACATAAAGCGGGGGCTGTACGGCACCCAGCTTAACCGCTCACGCAAGATAGGAGCTTAAAAATTTAATTTGAATTTTATTTTTAAGTTAAAAAGCTTAAATTTAGGAGAGGGACGATAAGACCCTATAGATCTTTATTTTATTTCATATAAATATGAATATGCGCTTATTATTCGTACTTTCCACATAATTTCTTCAATTATATACAGGTAAAGCGATCATCATGCGTCTATACCTTTTCATACTATTTAGAAAGGAATTTCGCGTCTTCAGAAAAGTTAATAATTGCTTTTTCTTTCAAAAAAGCCCAGATTCTTATTTTGGATGATTATGTAGAAAAACAATTTCATATAACGAGTAACTGTTTAAACACAACCTTTTTAAATGTTGCCATCAGGTTTCATAAGAGTCTTTTTGAATAAATTTATAAATTTCATACCGAATAAAGTCATTTAATTTAAATCATTATTATATCTAGAATGACGTAAATTTTGAGCATAAGAAATATTCAATATATCGTATACAAATAGCTTTATAAAGACATTATTCACGTATAATGTAATATTACACTTAACATTTAGCAAGACAAATTACAATCTATACATATATATATATATATATATAAACTACTTAGAACTGATGCAGGAGTGTTATTAAATGCAGGGTACGTCCCAAGCTACCGTTAAGTACAAACATAAATCGGTTTGGAATAGTAAATAGATGCATACAAACAACGGTGTATGCCGTGTAGATTTGGCGTACGTTACTGGCCTACCGTCATTCTGAGCATTTGATGTGTACCAACCATTACTAATATTTTAACCTAATTCCAATATTTTATGAGTTATTCATTAAAATAATTTATTTATAATATGATAGTTTAAACAAATATTTTTCATAATAATAAAATTAAAATAAATTAAACAAAATTATTGATCAAACCAGAAATTTTAATATACGTAAATAACCCCCCCTCCTTTGAGGGGGGGGGGGTTCACTTTAAAAGTACTATCAGCAATATGCTCCCGCCTATACTAGTTGTAATCTTTCTTAAAAATATGTTGAGTAAAGTTATACAGGGTGGGCAACATAAAACCGAACTCGTAACGTAACCGCTGCAGAATTGGTAAGTTACGTTGGAATGAAATTTTATGAATGATACGGATAAATTAAATAAGAGGAACATAAAACGTAATTTAAATGTTGCATTTATTTACTTTACTGTTACAAAAGATGTTCAAATTGGCCAAATGCACTTTTGTGCTCGACTGATCATATTGAGAGTCATCTGACGCAAAACGCTGTTGTCAATTGCGTTGATTTCTCGTTGAATATTCATCTTCAGTGCATGTTCGGCGAATTAAAATGGTCGAATAAATGAAACCATGCCTTGTCTAACATGAAATACGACATCGGGTCTACCACCAACAATGTTTTCAAGAATCTAGTTGCAATAAGCAAATCGTTTAGGTTTGTCTGTCTCCTTCAGTTGTTGCACAGTTGAAACGCGGTACGGTTTCAATTTCAATTCATGAAGAATTTTACGACAAGATGTGTATTTAACACCAGATTGTCGGGATAACTTGTGTAGTGAATTTTTTGGACTGGCAGAAATTTTCCTTTCAATATTGACAATGGCCTGTGGAGTACTAACAGAAAATTTTTTGTTTGCTTGGCATTTCTCACGCCATCATCCCATTCGGTCGCCCTAAAACATAAGACCGAATGTCTGTGCCGCAAGCGGCAACTGAGCCTTGAACGGTTTAGCGACCAGTATCCTAACATAGCTCCTAGAGCTTACCTAACAACGTGAGCGGACTAAGCGTGGTGCCACACACCATCGGGTTACGTGTTCCAGTCGCTCACTTGTCATATATTTGCTAAAATGGGTAGGCGCACACCGTCAGCTACTACAAATATATGTGACATCTATAATAAAATTTATTTCGTCTAGGCAGCAATTCGCTGCCACTCCTAGATCGCTGAATGCCAGCAAGTACCTGTCCACCACTTTATAGCACTTAGAGACATAATAATTGGCTGGTGGTCAGCAATACTCAGGGTTAGCTTCCCATGACAATGCGGTAAGAGTTATTCTGTTAAGCCAACTACGGATGCCGGTTGAACAAAGCAACCGCATCTAGGAACTCCCACACGGTCCGACAATGCGGCTCTCGCCAGATTGACTTGCCGCTTGTGAGTGGCCAATTTTTCCATTGATATCTAAGATCCAGGGCGGCCCGGTCTCTGGCCCCCTCAAGAGCAGTCAAATATCAGATGTTCATTTGACTGTACCTCCCCGCAGACGCACAGCTCATAAGCTGCCAGGCGGAACCGAAACTGATATAGGTTCAGATTAACGTGGTTGGAGCATTCGGGCACCCGTTGGTCTTAAAAAGGCTTGAGGCATGCCATCCCCCATTGTTTTAATTTGTAACAAGGGGTACGCCTCCCCGATCTAGTTTTAATGTGACAAGTGAGCGGTAGGGACACATAAAGCGGGGGCTGTACGGCACCCAGCTTAACCGCTCACGCAAGATAGGAGCTCATTAGAAGCATTAGGATAACGAGGTCGCAAATCTGTTTTGAGGCACAGTAGCCGTTTTTTGGCACGGAACATTTGGTCTATGCTCTAGGGCGACCGAATGGGGTGGTGGCGGGAGAGATGCCAGCTAACCAAATGCCATTCCCCAAATTCTGCATAAACTTATAGAAGGATCTTCCCTTAGTCGTGGTGTCCCATTCTAGCCGCCATGTTTTCATCGCGAGGCTCTGCAGCCTCTTTGCAGGCAGGAGTGAGCAACTGAACGAAATTTAGATCCGGTGCATTGTGATCACCGTTCCGCTCCGGTACTGGCCCGGCTCGAAATCGCATCCCAAATACCTCGACCTCCCGGCCTCTTCGCAATCTCTACATGGCTGCCCGAACAGAAGGTTGCCTATTTTGTTTTGCGTTTGAAACCGAACCTGCTGTACGCCATTTTTAACTAAATCGTGTATGCTACTTTTCGCTGGGTTACAGGAGTTCGGAAATTTTTCTACGAATACTTGACGTGATTCTTCAAACGATCCAGAACGAATATACGCCTCAACTATAGCTATCCTCTCCTGGATTGAATAAGGTATTTTACACAAAGAGAACTGCATTCAAAACACGGCACTACAACAAAACGTATACTGCATGACACATAACCACCTGACAAACGGCAGCAATAATCAGTAGTAACATATACATCCACTAGTCGCGTTAGTTCTGTAAGAGTCTTTCGTAAATAGTCTTGGGTAGCGGTTTCATTATGAGTTTGGTTTTATGTTGCTCACTCTGTATAAAATTATAACTACATTACAGGTATTCTTTACATTTATCGACTTATAAAATTCACATAAAGATTGTATATATTTCAAATATAAGCATTTCTAATAATGCTGCATATTTTTTTACGATAATTCTTTTTGTTGCTTACGAAAAACCTCGTTGAATTGTAAGCTCAACGCGATCAGGAAGCCCTAAAAACTGATTAAAATCACTAAAAGCCTGAATATTCATGTGCATATCCCAAATATATAATATTTTTCAGTGATTTACATTTGACCTATTAAAAAATTGGAAAGCTAGTCACACTTTGCTAGTACACGATAGATTTGTGTTGTATATTTGCTAAATTTTAAGGTGGTGCAATTGCACCTCTTCATTCACACGCGCACGCCTTTAGTAATCATGACGATTGCGATGACACTGATGACTATATTATGAACATCATTACCGATAATTCACCGTTAAAACAGTTCGTGAGGTCAATAACCGTAATGAGACGTATTTGAATTTCATGAAAAAATTAAGTAATTATGTATTATATGATTAATGTTGTACTGTACCAGTGCGACATTATTAGAGAGGTTTATTATATTCTTGTCTTGGATAATTTTAATTTATTCAAACGGAATTTAGATATAAATTAAAATAATATAAAATAGAATTAAGTATTATTGTACGCGTTGTGATATTAACCCATTATCTATTATTAACATCAATGGAGAAGTGTTTTACGTACCGGCATAATTACAGTATTTTTCTTGTATGTAGATTGCAAAACATCCTATTGTCAAGTAGAACAATAAACAAGGCCACTTCTGATGTGATTTTTCTCTTAATTATTATCTGTCTACAATTACAACTCAAGGATAGTCTTAATTTAAATGAATACATTGAAATTTATTCACGAGCAAGAAGACGTTGAGATGTGAAGAACCGTAAATCACATGTTTTATTTAATTCTATAAAAGAATTAGATCGTGATTGTTACCATTATTTCAAGTATAATTTTATTATTTGAATTTCTTGTAAAGTAAAAATAATTTTCACGTATTTTTTTAGTCGTGAGGAAGATTTCAGCGGAAGTCTTAGTCTAAAAATACTTATAATAGGTGGTAATAGCATGACTCAAAGAAGTATTATGTTTAGATTCCTATTACAATTGTTTTAATGTAAATTCATTTTAAAAAGTTATAATACTTAACGTGTTCAGTTTTAGAAGGTAGTTGAACTTTATATATTAAGCATTTTAAGTCCAGAATATGTGTTTTATAAGCAACACGAAATAGCAAATAGTGCTTCATTATCGGAATCACCCGCCAACAAATCGTATAAATATTATAAGTACCATTCGTCTAGCATCGATTCAATGGTTATTTAATCAAAATTTCCAGAATTCTACAAGGAAATTAGGGGTGAAGGATATGGAAAAGGAAAAAGGAGTGAATAGTGAGAAGTGGATATCTTCTCAGAAGAATCGCAGAACAAAATGAATAAACCAACTCAAAGAGGATCGCTTCAAGAACTGTTTCAAGGGACTTCAGGAATAAAATTTTCTACAGAAATATAACCGGTGTTCACCTAATTTACATTTCCTGGGGAAATCGATTATCTTTATTTAAGTGGAAGCACTTTTTAAGATTCCCACATCATTTGTGCGGATCTAATTGGAATCTAAAATTAACCTGTAGCAATGTCTTGGAAGAATTTTCAGATATAAAGAGAAGGAGTGAGTGAGTGTTTTATTTGAAGAAAACGAACAAATAACTCTACTTAAAGGAATACCTAAGAACCCTTTAGATAGAAAGCGTTCATCCCGCTCAAATCCTTTGAGAGATAAGGGAATCTTTATCTTTCCTGTTTAGCCTCCGGGAATTATCGTCAGGTATTACTTCATAGGATGAATGAGGATGATATGAGTTTAGTGTTGTGCAGTCTCAGTTCGACCATTTCTAAGATGTGTGGTTAATGAAATCTAACCGCCAAAGAACACCGGTATCTACGATCTAGTATTCAAATCGGTGTAAAAGTAACTGCCTTTACTAGGACTTGAACGCTGGAACTCTCGACTTCCAAATCAGATGGTTAATTTACAATTAAATTAATTACAATTAATTTTCTAATTTACAATGGTGATTGATTTCATTTACTATTATTGATTAAGTATTCGCTTTCTTTGTTATTATGTTTGTAATTTTTATTCTACATCAGTTGATGTTTTCTCCAGCCAGTTTTCCAGCTGTTGCCAGGTCTGGGGGATGCGTATGTGTAGGGAATTTTTATCTAGGATTGTTTCAACATATTACTTATCAATTACGTGTAGACCAGGTATAAGTTTAAAGTTCAATATTTTATTAAAATACTTAAGAATTACAAAAAAATTTACTTTACCTTAAGGAAAATAATTGCAAATTAGTAGAATTTTTGGCGTATCGATGTAACGAACTAAACTACATAAATTTTTCCAGTCTGATCCTCAATAGAAGATACTAGTTGGCCTGGCATGGGATGTTAGTGATTCTATAAAATAGTTATACGGCGTATGGGAGTGACTTTTGCTCATTTTAGGTTTTCTACTAACCCATCGGGTTGGTCTAGTGGTTAACGCGTCTTTCCAAATCAGCTGATTTGGAAAGTCGAGAGTTACAGAGTTCAAGTCCTAGTAAAGCCAGTTATTTTTACACCGATTTGAATGCTAGATCGTGGATACCGGTGTTCTTTGGTGTTTGGGTTTCAATTAACCACACATCTCAGGTACGGTCGAACTGAGAATGTACAAGATTACACTTCATTCACACTCATACATATCATCCTCATTCATCCTCTGAAGTATTATCTAAACGGTAGTTACCGGAGGCTAAACAGGTAAAGAAAGAAAGAAAGAAAGGTTTTCTACTATCGTTTGTTATGATATCTAAGAAATAAACATATACAACCGAATTTCATAAATAGGCTACTTTATTTAACCACGTTGCTTCAATATTTTTATTTCATTATGGTTTATTTATATGTTGTTTTTTTGTTTTTTTTTTTTTTACTTTAATTTAGCAACAAAAAGGAAAGTAAATATCGGCATGAATTTGTTTTCTATTTTTTATTATGTAATTTAATGTTTCTGTTATTTCGTATATAGTAATTAAGTAGAAGATAGGACTTGATGATTTTAACTTCGGTATACTAATTTATGAAAAATATACTAATTTAATTAATCGGGCCGATCAATGAAACATATTTTCGTTTTCTTCGTGCAATGTAATTAATCCAAATTACCTGAACGAGTAAAAGTTAAAGAGTTTCGAGTTGTGACAACGCAACGTATTAATAGCAAGTTAGGCGAAATAAAAAAAATTAACAAGTAGGTGTCGTTAAAGAAAAAAAAGACTTTTATTTTTGTTTTGTCCATTACGTGAAAGAAATTACCAGTGAAATAAGATAGCGCGCCTTGAAATTCCCTTGTGTAATTTGGAAGATCATACATTAAAGTCAGTTATTACAGTTAATATCCAAAATAAAAACAAACACACAAAAATCACGCACACATTTCTTATTTATTCGTATCCGTTTGTTTGGAAAGAGTTTTTAGGTGTCCGATATGAGTGCGTGCGAACAGATTAGTTATTGTTACGTTTCTACCTGTAAATACTAATGCTTGTACTGATATTTTGTGATCACGTTGTCGCTTTTGTCACAATAATAATATGATGTGATTTCATCTGATATGAAGTGACGGTATGAACACATTATGTCGGATGAATATAGAAAAAAAGAAAATATATCAGTGTCTATCTTTTCTCATCATTTCTCGTCTTATAATTAACCATAATTTTCACGTTACGGCAGTTTTTATTTTCTATTTTATTTTTTATTTTTTTTTTATAAATTTTATCCGTGCTGAGAAGACAAAAATAAGACAGTATTCGCGTATGTACCACATTTTAGAGGTTTATTTAGAGCGCATGAAAGCATAAGATTAATATAAAATTTTTACAGGATTTGGTAGGCTGCTATATTTTTGGAAGGGGGTATTGAAAAATTGTAAAAGACTAATTATGTTTTTTAAACTAATTGTAATCGTGGTTTTTATAAACTTATCTTCAATATTTTATACCGTTTAAAATATTTTGAAAAAAATATTCATTAAGATTTAAATTCATAATAATTTCTTTTTTAGTATAATAAGCTTAGTATAATTTGACAGATTTTAACTATTAATTTATAATTTTTACTTTCCCGGATATATACAGAAAGAATATCTACGGTACGGGTTTCTGTCTATTTTAGTCTGTTTTGCTTAAATAAAAAACCGATCTTTAAATTTTCTATTTACTTTTTATTGGTTGTGTTTACTTTAATTTTCTCAGAATTAAATTCTCTGCAAGTTTTGTTGTTAAATATTTCGCATTCATTAATCATTTAACAAAGCTATTGTACCAAAAACCTAAAAAAAAAGTTGTTTTTCGACACCGAATTTTGTGTATTACGTCGCATATCTTAAAAAAAATAAATACTTTTCGGCACGCCGAAAGGCGGAGGTAGATTTCACCGGTACTAAGTACTGTGTTCACCTTAAAGTTAAGAAAAATTTCAAATTTACTCAATACGACAGTGGCTGCACGTGAAAAAATGTTTCAGAGGTTCAGCATACGAGAAGCCCCATCTTACAATTCCAGCAACATTTTGGTCATCCCTTGCCGTAAGGGTTGGTCATATGAAAAATTGTTTCAGACATAAGTTTTAGATAATATTTAGAGAAATAATGTCCACTTTAAACCGATTCGATACTGTACCTATTAAGGGAGGTATGATATTTTTTGTCTTCGAAATCTCATTTTACCACCCCCTGCGCCAGTTGTTGGTGATATAAAAGAAAATTGACTTAGATAAGTTTTAGGCCCTTATCCAAAGATTAGTAGGAACTTTAAACGAATTCGATATTTTACTTAATAAGAATATTATAACGATATTTTGTTTTTTTTTTAAAAAGCCACCCCATTTCCACCCGCATATTCCAATTTAGCCCATTAACAAACTCGACAGAGATTTTGGGTCGTTATATTTTATGTATCAATTTTAAAGTGACCGGAGGAAAATTACGGCAGTTATGATGTCCACAAAAAAGTATACACCTGACGGTGGTTTTGGGGTCTGGGGGATGTGAAACACGAAGGTATGTCGAAATTTTCCAGAAGTCGAATCATTGTACCCATTACAATAGGTAGGTAACTTTCTTATGAAATCTATTTAAAACTACTGGAGTTACAGTCTGGGATTTATTTTATCCTATTTCCCAACTAAAATTACATAAAAAAAACCACCAACTATACGACGCAAAAATTAAAATTATGTTTCTTTTTATTACAAGAGCTAAAATTCGGGCGAAATTTTTCGCTAGCCATAACTCTAAAACAAAGAGTTTCCAGACCTTTATTTATATGAACGATTTTCATTATTTTCACCAGTAGACAATGTTTAAATTTCTACGTTTCTTCATGGGATAATCTGGATAAGGGAATGGAAGGTAAGCACTCAATAAAAATCAAAAACCAGGTTGAGGTTTTTGGTAGGTGATTTCAAGATGAAACCTTGACGTTTCACACTTTAAAGAGTCGATGAACACACACACACACACACACAAAACACTTTTCTGAATGCATATATATACGTTCTTTCGTGCGTATTTATTTATTAAATACGTTACATGTTATTAATTTTAAAAAAAACGTATGTGAATAAATACGTTTTATATATTTAAATCATTTGGATATGCTGTTGAATAAATTTCAGTTAGATTTCGATTTATTGTTATCATCGAAAAATTGAGGGTTAATAAGATGTTTATTTTTAATTTGACACAGATTTATTCAAAAAGAAGAAATTAAAAATAGAATTAAAAAGATATTTTTTTTCTAATCTTATAACATTTTTTTGAAGTAGTTTTTATTTATTTCTTAACGTTTATTTTTCGTTTGAATAGTTCAAAATACTTATATTTTTTTAATTGTTATTATTTGAGTAGATTTTAACAAAATGTTATACTTTTGGAAAATAAATCTTATCATTAACTTGAATTTATGCTAATTTTTATTACTGATTAAAGCAGTCTAAAAAAATCTATTATGTTTAAGAAAGTTTAAATTCTAATCTGTTTTCAAATTATAGAAAATTTCGGCGGGACTGAATTGTAAATCACGATACCTGGTATAGGTAGGTCATCATTACACAGAGCGCACTGCATCCTAGATTAGAACATCTTATTAGACGAACCCCTTTTACCTGAGTTAAATAAATATATACTAATGTATGTAATATTGTAATAATACGAAAACGCTAATTAAAAATGAACGCAAATTTGTTGTATAATAATAAATTATAAATGATACAATTTTACTTATAAAATTTAAAATTCAAATGTAATCTAAACCTTTAAAATTATTGTTTATTAAAGTATCCTAAACACTTCACATACTGCAGTCTGCCCATTTCTTTATATTTACATATTTTTATTTTTATGAAGTCATTTCGACGTATGGGTTATAGCAGTGGTTCCTAAACTTTTCCGAGTCGCGGCGCCATATTTCAATTAACATTTTTCCGTGGCGCCCTACACTAAGTAAAAGCATGATTACTCGTAAGAGATAGACATAAATAAAACTCGTGTATCTTCATTATTTTTTTAATTTTATTAACATTAAATTAATAATTATAAATGTGTTGGTTATTTGCGCCACGGCTCCCCGAGGCGCCGCGGCGCACAGTTTGGGAATCTCAAACTGGATCTAGGATCCTAAAATTCAACAGATTCGTTTACACTTTTTAATTTTATATAAGTATCTGTTTCAAATTCTAAAAAAAATAATTACAAAATTATTTAAACATGAGTGGGCTTTGTAAAAACATCCTTAAATTATGGGTGAAATGATAAGCAATTCGTTTTTATTTTTGAACTAGCTGTGGACATGATATTCCACATTTTCCGATATGTATGTATCGATCAAATGTAATCTGAATATTGTTTTAAACTTTCCTCTTGTGGTTATAATCGTTTACTAAATCGAAAATAAAACAATCAGATACTTCAGAAGGCTCCAAAAATTAACCTAGCTCCTGAATTTTTGTACACCAGCCAAGATAAAAAATAATAACCAATTAATTGTTAATAATGAGTTATGAATGCTCTTATCGAAAACAACTACTACACATTTTGGTTCGCTGGGTTTTATTCGTGTTATTTTCTATAGGTGCACCCAGGAGGAAAGTAAAAAACTGACAGAAAAGTTGTTATATTTTGTGGCATTGGCTATTTATTTTTATATAGTGGAGAAATAATGATATATGAAAAAAATCTGTTATGGACACCACATGACTAATTGTACGCCTATTAAATTACATGCATTTTTTTTAAATTGAAAAGTACATAAAATTTTATTTCATTAATAACTTCTGATATTTTTTCCATATATTTTTTATTGTTATTATTTATCGTAAATTTTTTTACGATCAGAGGTTAATAATTATTAATAAATGAATATATATTTAAATTAAAAAAAAGTTAAAAAAAGGAGATTAAGTCTATTTCATTAATTAAAATTTTATTTGGCTGTAACTCTGGAACCAATGAAAATAATTACTTCTTATGATATATTGTTGAAAAGCTCTATGATGGCTTATTACTGCAGTTAAGAAAAATTCCAAAAACCATATGTTTTTGATTTTGGGCTTTTTTTGACGCTTTTGAACCAGTGGATTGCGATCAAATGGGAGGTGTACCACTAGATGTTACAACAGTCCTAAATCCAAAATTTCAATATTCTACGGCTAATCATTTTTGAGTTATGCGAGATACATACGTACAGACGTCACGTCGAAACTAGTCAAAATGGATTCAGAGATGGCCGGAATGGATATTTCCGTTTAAATCTGAAAACCGAAATTTTTCGCGACCACAATACTTCCTTTACTTCATTTTTTTTTTGTCTTCAGTCATTTGACTGGTTTGATGCAGCTCTCCAAGATTCCCTATCTAGTGCTAGTCGTTTCATTTCAGTATACCCTCTACATCCTACATCCCTAACAATTTGTTTTACATATTCCAAACGTGGCCTGCCTACACAATTTTTTCCTTCTACCTGTCCTTCTAATATTAAAGCGACTATTCCATAATGCCTTAGTATGTGTCCTATAAGTCTGTCTCTTCTTTTAACTATATTTTTCCAAATGCTCCTTTCTTCATCTATTTGCCGCAATACCTCTTCATTTGTCACTTTATCCACCCATCTGATTTTTAACATTCTCCTATAGCACCGCATTTCAAAAGCTGCTAATCTTTTCTTCTCAGATACTCCGATCGTCCAAGTTTCACTTCCATATAAAGCGACATTCTAAACATATACTTTCAAAAATCTTTTCCTGACATTTCAATTAATTTTTGATGTAAACAAATTATATTTCTTACTGAAAGCTCGTTTAGCTTGTGCTATTCGGCATTTTATATCGCTCCTGCTTCGTCCATCTTTAGTTATTCTACTTCCCAAATAACAAAATTCTTCTACCTCTATAATCTTTTCTCCTCCTATTTTCACATTCAGTGGTCCATCTTTGTTATTTCTACTACATTTCATACAAGTAAAAATGTTTAAAATCGATATTTTTAAACACTGACCGACAACCCAAAGGGTTTTTAAGAAAGAGAGAAATTGGAGGAAAATCTTTAAAAAAATGGTAAGATAAACATGTGCGCATATTCTGAGCTTAATATAAAGTGAGATTATGTTTGCAAAATTTCGAGAATATTGACCCCAAAGAAACTATCTATACCAACCTCTGGATATATTGATCCCAAATTTTTACCAAAAAATTGTTCCATATACAGGAATCTGTATACAAAATTTCATCAAAATCGGTTTATCTAGTCAAAATTTATTAAGATTCAAACACATTAACACATGTACATACGTACGAACATTTTCTCCACTTTATTTTTGTTTTTGGGGGTCCCAGGATCATGAAACATCGAAAAATAAAAAAATTCATACCAGTTTTTTGACTGATTACCGTGCTTTCCTTCTTGCAGCGTAGCTCTAGAGCTATGATACCAGGGTAGTAAAAGGGATTAACTGAGTGCGCAGTTCGTGAGCGATCACACGGAAATTTGATCAACATCATTATTAGGTGTTTACCTTTAACATTATAGATCATTATTCTTTAATATAATTTAATATTTATATACATAAAATCTTAATACAAAACCTTTTTTCAGATTTTTCATTTATTTTTTCTTTTAATCAGATTCTATAAATTATGGTTGAATCGGCTTTATTAACATGTTTTATATTTGTAATAGATAAAAAAAAAAAAAAAAACAGTTCTTTGTCTTTTGTGAAATACATGAGTGGTAATTTATAATATACCATTATACTATCTATTCAATGTTAATAAGTGACTGTTATACTACACAGAGGTTCATCTAAACTAATAATAACAATAAAAACACACTGCATTTATGAGTCTGATGTAGAACTATAATATGGATGATATCCTATTTGTGCATTGTTTCTTCTGTTACCTGTTACTGAGTTTCTTTTGTACGGTAACTGTTTTTATGATTTCCTTCATCTTCTTCATTGTAATTTCTATTGTTATCTTATTTTGCGGTATAACTTAGAAGTAATCTGCAAAATAACAAAAAATTAATTTACATTTTAGGTTAAGTTAACGAAAAATAAAATCATGTAATGATGAAGAAAAAGATAATAAGATAAGGAAGCAAGCAGTTGAATTTAAACATTTGAGATGTTTAAATAATTATGATGCTACAATGTGATTTTATCGTGTGAATAATTACATTTCCTTTTTGTTTTATATTTAACAAAGTTTTTTTTTTTTAGTCGCATCAACAGTTACAAGTCATTAGCGATTTATCAATGTAATGGAACTGTAACGATAAACGCGGATTCTTGAACAAGCTCAGGGCGACCATTCCTGAGACGTATGGTTAATTGAACCCCAACCACCAAAGAACACCTTTATTAGGATTTGAACCAGAGAACGCACGACTTAGAAATCAATTGATTTACGACGACGAGTTTACCACAAGACCACAAGGTGGGTTAAAATTTCTGGTGGAACAAAGGTTTGCTTGTCTTAAGAAAATGGATAAATGATTAGTTAAATAAATTTCTATACAGTTCGTTATATTCTTACAGTTTTCTTAAATATAAATTATTAAAACATATCTGGCTATGTTAATCGTTAATATACTAATCATAGTACCCGTGATTATGTTTTTATGAAACGATATTCCGGTAAAACTTTACTACCGCTGGGCCGATTTGAATAATTCTTTTTACCACAGATTTTTAAGGAGTAATCTTATCCAGAAAACTCCTTTATTATGGAAACGCTTAAACGGGAGCCTATTATATTTAATAGCGGAATTTTTCATATAGTAATATTTTGTATTTGTCTTCAACAATGTATAACAGATAACTAATTTTAATTTTATTTTGATATCTTTGTTATGAAAACCGGGTTTTCTGGAATTATCAAAGATTTATTTTTAAAAATTGTGTTGCTTCGTAACTTATATTGGTAGGTTTTTTCATAAAGAGTTCAACGTAATGTAAAAAACATTTATTTATACCTTATTAAAAGACATATCTTTAAAACGTAAATCTTTTCAAGTTTTATAATAAATAATGTATTTTGCAGATTAGAAAAAGTAAGCATAAGTGTTTTAAGAAAATTTGATAATTATCAAATTTTCTAAAAAAATTGTTCTAAATCAACAGCGTGATGTTATTTCAGTATATTGATTAAAGTCGTCGATTGTGTCGTTTTCTTTTGCAGATAAAGTGCATGGTGTTTAGGTTTGAAGTTTAAAATGTGCTAAATCTTTTTTTTTTATTTTATATTATTTATCAGAATTGATTATCTTCTGTATATATTAAAGAGAGAGAACAGAGAATTGCATTGTTTTAAATTTTTCCTAAATTGGCAAATTATATAAAATTTCAAAGTGACCGCTATCTATTGTATTTATTATTATTATTATGCTTTTACGGCCAACATGGGACCACTTAAGTCAATTTTAGTTGGATCTTTTCTGAGAAAAGCGTGTTATTTTACTCTTTCGAGCTGCCCAGTATTTCTTCATCCGTTCAGATCTTGCTTTCTTTTCTTCATCCGTAAACACCCTCTTCGTTGTATTTTGTCGTTTGTCTGCCTTTTGTTTAAATCTAATGCTTTTATCTTTTAGCTTTGTAATTTTTCCAGTTTTATTCTGTAGGTCAATCAGGGAAATTCCCAATTCTTTCATATCTTCTCTAATTTCTTTGATCCATCCTACTTCTAGCTTTTGGAACCAGAGCTTTTCAATGATATTTCTTGACAGTCTTGTTTGCGGTGTCCTTATGAGATGACCGAAGAAAGAGATTCTTTTTTTCCGCATAGTATCAGTAACAGGCTCTATTTCTCGATACACCACCTCATTTGGCACAATCCACCATTGGCCTTCTTTTTGGTGTTTTTTATTGATACACGTTCTGACAATTCTCCTCTCTATTTTCAGAATTTTTTCAATTCGGTTTTTCTGAGTGATTTTGAAAAGGGTCTCGCTTCCGTAGGTGACTTCTGGCT
Source organism: Lycorma delicatula (assembly GCF_047948215.1). Classification (NCBI taxonomy): domain Eukaryota; kingdom Metazoa; phylum Arthropoda; class Insecta; order Hemiptera; family Fulgoridae; genus Lycorma; species Lycorma delicatula. The sequence goes on along the minus strand of NC_134464.1, from coordinate 98,115,246 downwards.
GTACTACAGTTTTATAATGTTTAAGTTTTGTTTTAGCAGAAAGGCATTTTTTGTTATATGTTGACCAAGTTAATTTTTGGGATTTAATCATTTTATTTGTCCTGTTTTGCCATGTCACTTTTTCATTTAAATTATAAGTTATTATTTCCCTTAGATATTTAAATTGTTTTACTATTTTAATTTTCTGATTGTTTACCGTAATGAGCTCTATTACCAGAGGATCTATGGCCATTAGTTCAGTTTTTTCGAAAGAGATATGAAGCCCTATCTTTTGTGCTAGGTTTTGAAGGCTCATGATTTGTGTTTTGGCTTCTTGAATATTATTTGCTAAAAGAGCGAGGTCATCTGCAAATCCTAGGCAATTTAGTGTGATGGAGTTTTTCTTAGTACCCATTTTTATATTTTTGGGATTTATTTCATACCATTTTCTCATGACAAATTCAAGGGCGCAGTTAAAAAGGAGTGGTGAGAGGCCGTCTCCTTGCCTCAATCCAGTTTTTATGTAGAAGGGTTGAGAGAGTTCACCTCTGAATTTCACTCTGGACTGGGTATTGGTTAAAGTTAATTTTATCATGTTTACGAGTTTAGGGTGAAGGCCCAGGTTTCTCAGAATATTCAGCATGGATGGTCGGTGTATACAATCATAGGCCCTTTTAAAGTCGACGAAGGTGATTATTAGTTGTTTTTTCCGTTTTAGGGATATTATTTAGGGATCTATTGTATTTATATATATATATATATATAAAGTTAATAAGGTACAGAAACCCTTAAATAATTTAACATTTAAAAATAGAAAAATTTAATTTTGAAAATGCTCCTACCATAAAAGAAACCTATTTTTATAAATATAGACCACCGCAACCCCAAGCCCAAATGAGGAAGTAACAAACATTTTAAATAGAAAGGGTGTAATTTGTTATTTTAAAAAGTATTAAAAAGAAAGATTTTGATGCAAAAACTTCGTTGTACCTGGACCAAAGTGGCGGGCATTTAATATGTTCCATAGTTTCAAAATCGATCTACAGTATAATTCAAATAATAGATTCTTAACGAAAAAATAGATCATTTTGGTGTAGAAGCATTTCCTAAATTTTTATTTATTTTATTTTTTGTATTCAATTACTGAACCGTAACTTAACAGGTACTGTAAACCACTTTTGAAACTAGTTGTGAAAAATATTCAAGCGCTGCCATTTTTAGTTTGGTTGTCGTAGTCTGTGGTTTCAAAATATTTTTTTTCTAATACCCTTTAAATTTATCTGTTACAATCGTATCATATCTATTTAAATTTTTTGAGGAGCAATTTCCAAAACTACCTTACCCAAACCTGTCATTTAAGATGTATAAAACATATTTTAACAGGTTTTATATAGCCTGCTTAAAACAGGGAACAGAAAACTCTGTTAAAAACAGGGTTTATAACAGCTTGGAACTGTTTAGAACAACATCCATAGTGCTTGGGGTGTGGTGGTCTTAATAGTAGGAACATTTACTAAAGTTAATTTTCCTTTTTATTGTTGAAAAAAATATCTAATCGTTGCCGAACTTTATTAACATTCAGTATATTAAACATTATGTCTATAAATTGCCAAGAACGGTTCTTATTTTCTTATTGTAATCATTGCGTTCGTAGAAAACGTCTATTATTATGTTAGCCCGTTATTTTGATTCGTGTTTGTCCCTCTGTTTTGTACATTTTATGGGTGGTATTCTTCTTTTTGTATAAATAAAAATAGTTAAATAATCTTATTTTAACGAAATATAATGGTTATATGAGATGATTAACCAGTATGATTAAAAAAAGTTTATAGAGATGATCAAACGATTTGAAAATTATTTAAATGCAAGATTCCAATTTTCGATCATTGAAATCATACTTTTGTCAATCCTTTAAATATTTACACTGCGCACTTTTATCAATTTTATCACTTAAAAAAATTAATAACAAATTAAAAATTAAACTTCAGAAACTTTGTGAAAGATTATTATTTTCACACTAAGTATGGATTTAGCTAAGAATACGAGTATAATAATTTCATAAATAAAAAACATAAAAACCGTGACTTTTCCTCGTCTATTTCAATAATAATAAAACTAAGGTTGATAAATAAAACGCTTTATCGGTATTAGATAGAATTATTCGCAGATTTTACGGATTATGTAAACTATTTTTTTTTGTTTTATAGAAAAATACAATAGCGTGAAAAAGACAAGCGTCATCTTTGATCACTGTACTCATTATTCTACCATACTGATAAATATAAATTCAATTTTTTCTTACATACCCAGTAAAAATACTTACTGATATAATTCTATTTTTGTTTATAAATTCCTTAAAATATCCATTCGCTTTTATGTTTCGTACTAAACTGAACTAAGTTTTCCTGTTATCCTAATTCCGTTCTTTACAGGCTACTGACAAAAACAGCTAAAAAAATTCAATTACGAAATAATTTCAACTTAACGTAGTTGATTCTTAGGTAAAAACCTTTCTTTTTTTTTTATTTGGTAAAATGTTTTTGTAATCTCTTTATTCAGATTTTTAATAATTTAAATAAATAAAAAAATCAAACAAGAACGTTAAAAATAATCTTAAAAAATATTTCTGGGATTTATATAAAAATTAAAAATCATCATCTTTAATAATAAAGTTGAAAACTATTTTTACCTTTATAAAATACCTTATACGAGGTGTGTGAAAAAAGTAATGAGATTGGTAACATTGCGAGCGATCTGGCAACGCTGTGTCTACCGGTATGTGCTAGACCGGTTTGTTAATCCCTTCCACATGCTCAGTACGAGTTTCAACAACGTTCAGCCAACACATTATTTTTGACAGCGCCACCAGTGAAGTTGTGTTTTTATTGTGTGTTACGAAATGGAGCATCGGAATTTAGAGCGACGTTGTGCAATAAAATTTTATGTTAAACTTGAGGAAACTGTGAGTGTGACCTTTGAAAAGTTGAAACAGTCCTATGGGGAATATTACTTATCAAGAGCACAAGTTTTCCGCTGGCACAAATCATTTTTGGAAGGGAGAACACGTTGAAGATCAACATCGCTCAGGGAGACCTTCAACTCCAAAATCAGACGAAAACGTTGAGCGTGTGAGGGTTATTGTGAGATCAGACCGTCGTTTAAAAATAAGGATGATGAGTGAACAGTTAAATTTAAATGCTTTCACCGTACATCAAATTTTGACAGACGATTTGGACATGCGAAAGGTTTGTGCGAAATTGGTGCCGAAAAACCTCACAACGGAACAGAAGGACAATCAAAGAAACGTGTGCGTTAATCTTCTTGAGAGGATCGACAATGTCCAAGAATTCTTGAATCGTGTGATCACAGGTGACGAATCCTGGATATTTGAGTACGATCCTAAAACAAAGCGGTAAAGCGAAAAGTGGCACACTCCGTCATATCCTCGACCGTAAAAATGTCGAATGAGCAAATCAAAACCGTGCCGATTTGCTTTTTTGACAGTAGGGGTATCGTGCATAAAGAATTTGTTCCTTCAGGACAAACCGTCAACCAAGTGTTTTACAAAGGTATCCTTAAAAGGTTCAGGAAAATAGTGATTCGCGTGAGACCAGTGATTGCAGACAAGTGGAAGCTTCATCATGACAATGCCCCGTGTCACACGGCCATTTCCGCCAGGGAATTTTTGACCTCAAAACGCATTCCTACGGTTCCTCAACCCTCCTATTTACCCGATTTGAGTCCTTGTGACTTTTTCCTTTTCCCGAAATTGAAAAATATCTTAAAAGGACGTCATTTTGGAAATCTGGAAAACATTCAAAAGACTGTGACCGACCAGTTAAAAGCCTTACCAGTTGAAGCCTTTTAGCGCTGCTACCAGGAGTGGGAACAACGACTCCGTCGGTGTATAGCTGCTCAAGGGAATTACTTTGAAGGGGATAATATTGTTGTTTGAAAAAATAAAAACTTTGGTAATAAAAAGTCAGTCTCATTACTTTTCTCACACACCTTGTATATCATATTTTTAACCTTATTTTAATTACATTTTTATCAAAAGGAAAAAGAATCTTCTCGATTATTTAAATCTTGAAAACAATTTTTCAATCTAGAAAAAGTAAATAAAATAAAATATCTTGGCGTCTGGATAGAACCTCACCTTAAATGGAACGAGCACATTAACAATATTTGCAAAAAGAATTAAACACTTAACCCTTAAATTCCACCAGCTTAGTAAACTAAAAAATAACAGTACTACTAGATTTGTATATTTTGCTTTTGCCCGATCGATATTACGGTATGGAATACGTTCATGAGGTGGGGCAAGAAACGTGCGCTTTAATAAAACACAAAATAAAAGCACTCTTGGATAGGCCCAGGCTTTACCCTACAGCAGACCTATTTCGAAAATTTAACGATTTAACAACGATACAGATTTACATCAAAAGCATTGCTTTATATATTTAAAAAAATGTAAACCTCATTAATACCAGTGATTCTTCATTTAATCTGAGGCCATCTACAGGTTTCCCATATAAAACGCAACCCAACCATATTGGTAGGTATTGAAATAATAAAAAGGCATGTGTAAATGTAAATGTAATTTTTATTATTACCATCCATTACCTTACATTTAGAGTAAATGTTGGAAGTGGCCGCCATCTTCTTGAATACAAGCTCCAATTCTTTTTACAGCGTTTCTTGCAACTTTTTTCAAAGTTTGTGGCTGGATATTTAATACAGCTTGTTCAATATTGACTTTCAATCGTTCAAGTGTTTGTGGTTTGTTGCTGTAGGATTTTTCTTCGAGGTAACCCCGTAGAAAAAAATCCGCCGCAGTCAAATGTGGAGATCTTGGTGGCCACAAGCCTCGACCGATAACACGATTACCAAAGAATTCCTCGACGAAATCAGAAATTGAACCTGCGTAGTGCGATGTCGCACCGTTATGTTGTAGCCAGCAGTGTCTGTCTTCCTCTTCCAAGAGTGCGATGAACTGAAATAAAATATCCTGATATCGGTCTGAATTAATGGTATACTCATACTTAATGGTATAAAAATAGGACCGATTATTTTCTTCCGCGATATCGCGCACCACACGCCAAACTTCTGCGGTTGATTTAGACAAATTAATTTCAGCAAACAAACGTCTGATCGATTTATTTGGCGAGGCGAGTAATCGGTCTTTGATTTCAGCGACTGTATCTGTATTCAACACTGACGCAGATCTTTTGTGTTCCTTGTTATTAACAGAACCGGTCTCTCTAAATTTTGCGACTAACCTTAATTCTGATGTTTTGTTAGGTGCTGGTTTATCTGGGTACTTATGGCGAAATAAATCTTGCACTGCAACTGCTGATTTCGTACTGAAGTACGACTCGACAATGAAAACACGTTCATCTAGCGAAAACACCATCTTGTCTCTAGCATACGCTGAACGTTATGATTGCATTGTTGTTACTATCGGTAGTGTTCTACTGAGTTGCCGCGATGTTCAGATGTTGGACGAGTCCATTTCAGTAAAGAGTAAGGGAGTAAGCTTGACTTTTGAAATTTCATGGATGAGTGATGGATGGGTTGCGTTTTATATGGGACACCTGTAGTATCACCTTCATAATATCCCGAAATGACTTATCGGTCTGCAAAAGATATTTCATGTTTATTTCTGCTATACTAATAAATATTATTCCTGCTGAAAATATGTATAGTAGAATAAACAAAAAACGGCTTAAAGAAATAGATGAGTGGATAATAACAAATAATGTGTACGAATCACTATTCTAAACATGTTTTTGCCATCCTGTTTTTAAATGAGTCATAATTAGTTAATTTTCTAATCCAATATTAAAAATCTTTTGGTTTTTTGTATAAAATCCTATAATATAGCTTATCCAAACTAAGGAAGCCAAACTTATTAAGGGTAAATTTATAATTATAATATTTATAATATTAATACTAAAATTATTTTGTATTTTTATTTTAATACAAAATTGTGTTAACAACATAACAGATATAACAATATTCATTTCACTTCAGTATATACAGAATACTAAGCATAAAAGTGTACAATATAAATTTATTTACATCATCTTCATATTCTTGTACCTTCTTGATATTTCTAAATCTAGAATGTCGAATTTTAATGATTGGATGCGGCTGTTCATTTGTTATAGCATTATTTTTTTCGTTGTATTTCTAAGAAAATAAATTTAAATTTTAATTCATCTCGATCTTTAAAAATCAAGTCTTTATTTGAAAAAAAAATTATTTATTCACGAAGGAACTTTTAGTTCCTTTTATTTATTTAAAAATAGTTTTAATTTTTATATTTCCTTTTTAAAAATATTATATAAAATGGCTTATACCTGTGCACAGGTTATTCTTTGCAGGTATTATGTTTCCTTATTTCATATTATAATTATTTTTACGTCATATTTTGTACAATGGAAATGAAGGTTTAATTTATTCATTCATTCGATTTGATGGTGTGTCCCATTTTAAAAATATTTTTACCGTATAGTTTTAAAAAATTAAAAGGTTACGTTAAATGAAATAAAATCTTTTGATAAAAATAGAAAGTTTTTCTTGTCATGAAAACGCCCTATATTTGGAAAAAAATAGCAAATAAATTTTCAAATCGGTTTATTGAAGCTATCAACCAACTAGAAAAACAAGCAAATCTCCAATTTTTTGTTTTGAAAAGTATTTTATTTATTTTTCTAATGGTTTTTAGTTTTTTATTAAGTAAAAAAAAAATATACAGTAAAATATTTTTTATTACATTCGACCAGTTTCAAAATATATATCATTTGCTCAATATTTACCTCCCCCTTTAATCTAAAAATAGATAAATAAATATAGTTATCTCCATAACACAAATCTACTGGATCAAACTTTAATGATTTCTTTGTTGATCTCAAAAGATCGAAAAATGTAAAAATTCAGGAGTAGATAATTATTTTAACCGACTGTACAATTTAACCGTTGTTATGTACTATTAAATCGGGAAATGTTTTGAACTTATTTGAAAAAATTATTTTCGAGATTTTAACTAGAAGATTCTCTGTTTTTGTAATTTAATAGAACTGGTAACCGAAGCGGTGTCTAATAACTTAGCTATATATTTAACTCTTTCACGGATATAAAATTTTTTCATCTATAAATCTATTCATCCCATTATTCTCTTTAAAATATTGTAAAGCATGTCCAAGGTCGTAATGATAAAAAAAAAGTAATAATAAAATAAATGCAAGTTTATTTAAAAAGACTACTTTAGTATGGTTTTTTTTTTTTTACAAAACGAATAATTTTACGTTTTCAAAATTTTACGCTTATTTCACAACACTGTATGGCCTCGTTGTTGATAAATAATGTCAGATGTTTCCTACCGTCATTAAATTTACCAAGCGGCGTTAATTAGTGAACCTAGAAGTTTTGTATCCTGATATATAATAATGTATTATTATAATTCATACTGTGTAGAAAACCAAACAATGGTGAATTTATTCACCTGTTATAATTTACAGCTTATCTTCTATATCAGTATCTTCTGGTGGGAAAGAAGTGGGGATTATTTTAACTCATTCAATGCAAATTAAAGTTCTCGCCACTTTTATACACCTTCTCTTTCTCACACGCATTCACACAAACACATTCATACACATATATAGTGTTTAATTTTCTTGGTCAAGATGAAGGGTAGAATATTACGTTGCGCTTGAACTAAATGATAAAATGAAAGCATCGTATTGGCCCGAATGACCTCCCAAACAGCCATTGTCCTCTGAACTTGATATGGCCGCCATTTTTTTTTTATATTATAAGATATCCATATTCATATAAAACGTAAAACATAAAGCTTCTTTTTCGTTTCAACATCATCTTTTCTACATACAACTGTATACGTAAACATATTTATTTTGAACTGTTGTTTTTTGCAAATCATTTATATACTAGATCTCGACGAAAGAGTTGTGATGAACAAAATATATCACAGTTTATTTTTAAAAGTATTCTTAATAGTGTTTCTTATATTACTGAATTCATCCTGTAGAATTCGTTGTAGGATAAAAACAATATGTCTCGTTTTAAAACGATATTCCTATAGAATAAATGGAAACGACTAAGTAACCAGGTCATTATCCGATTTATTTTCAATCGAAAACGCACGGGACTTTGACCATCGTCATATATTGAAATGAAAAAGAACTTTATATAATCGAAAAATTATCGAATGGAAGTTTAATCCACAAAGTAATGCGAACAATAAACTTATATTTGCTCATAAATAATCTTTTCTGTAAATAAAAGAAAGATAATTTATTTTAAAAATAAATTTGGAGATAAATTTCTGTTTTGAAAAAGCGTGGAACAGTGTTTAATATAAATATAAAATAAATCATTAAAATTACTGGTCGGGATGTGCTTGATATTTTTAGTCTACGCATAATATTTTGAGGCTCAAAAATCTCCAAACTACTACACCAGTTTCATTAAAATTTAAATATACATGTTTAAAGTTTGATGTAAATTGGTTAAGTCATTTGTGAATCATTTTGACCGATCAGGATCAGCCGATTTCGGTCGGACCACTTATGAAGTCTGCATATTTTTATAGTAGTTATTCGGAGGCTTTGATGCGCTCAAATAAAAAAAACAAGAATGCTAATCGAAATAATGTTTTGTGCATAAGATTACATTTTTATTCTGCATTCTTAAACACAATTTATACATCCAAAATCGTTCTTATTCATTTAATAAAATGAATTTGAAGGTACGGAAGGTGTCGAAAACACAATTTTAAAGATTATACAGGTAGCGTAGCCGCCTCTCTTGTCGAGTTTTCATACTTGCCAGAAGAGCAGCTAGCGACCCCCTAACTATTTTTTTTTTTTTTTTTTATAATAAAATTACTAAGAAAAAATCCTATTTAATATGCATAACATTTATAAAGATAATTATTGAAATTTGCCTTGTTTGAAAGTATTAAAAGACTAAAATAAATAATTATTTTTTTTTTGTCTTCAGTCATTTCACTGGTTTGATGCAGCTCTCCAAGATTCCCTATCTAGTGCTAGTCGTTTCATTTCAGTATACCCTCTACATCCTACATCCCTAACAATTTGTTTTACATATTCCAAACGTGGCCTGCCTACACAATTTTTCCCTTCTACCTGTCCTTCCAATATTAAAGCGACTATTCCAGGATGCCTTAGTATGTGGCCTATAATTCTGTCTCTTCTTTTAACTATATTTTTCCAAACGCTTCTTTCTTCATATATTTGCCGCAATACCTCTTCATTTGTCACTTTATCCACCCATCTGATTTTTAACATTCTCCTATAGCACCGTATTTCAAAAGCTTCTAATCTATTCTTCTCAGATACTCCGATCGTCCAAGTTTCACTTCCATATAAAGCGACGCTCCAAACATACACTTTCAAAAATCTTTTCCTGACATGTAAATTAATTTTTGATGTAAACAAATTATATTTCTTACAGAAGGCTCGTTTCGCTTGTGGTATTCGGCATTTTATATCGCTCCTGCTTCGTCCATCTTTAGTAATTCTACTTCCCAAATAACAAAATTCTTCTACCTCCATAATCTTTTCTCCTCCTATTTTCACATTCAGTGGTCCATCTTTGTTATTTCTACTACATTTCATTACTTTTGTTTTGTTCTTGTTTATTTTCACGCGATAGTTCTTGCGTAGGACTTCATCTATGCCGTTCATTGTTTCTTCTAAATTCTCTTTACTCTCGGCTAGAATTACTATATCATCAGCAAATCGTAGCATCTTTATCTTTTCACCTTGTACTGTTACTCCGAATCTGAATTGTTCTTTAACGTCATTAACCGCTAGATCCATGTAAAGATTAAAAAGTAACGGAGACAGGGAACACCCTTGTCGGACTCCCTTTCTTATTACGGCTTCTTCCTTATGTTCTTCAATTGTTACTGTTCCTGTTTGGTTCCTGTACATGTTAGCAATTGTTTTTCTATCTCTGTATTTGAATCCTATCTTTTTTAAAATGCTGAACATTTTATTCCAGTCTACGTTATCGAATGCCTTTTCTAAATAATTATTAAGAAATTTAATTTATAGGCTTTCATTCTTTTTGGTATGTTTTATTTCATTAAAATAAACAGGTGTAATTGACAATTCATAAAAATTGTTTTGTGAATTTAATTCATTAATTACGTTTAAAAGTTTTAATAAGTGTGACTTTCTCGTTATTATTTTTTTTTTTTCGGTTGACAATTTTTTTTCGGTTTTAAATTAACCTAATATTACATTAGAGAAAACACACTGACATGCTGTTTTATCTCGCTCATTTTAAACATTTGCCTTATTAACATATTTTACGTCTTAAAAATATAAGCATTATTGCTTATAATTACAAATATAATCTAACCAAACTTAACCTACACTCGCTTCGCTCGCTGACCTTGATTAATTATCAGTAAAGTTTTGATTATGTAAATAATAAACAATCGCAATAATTACTGAATTTATTATTTAAACGATCAAAACATTGATTAATTAGTCAAGGATAGCGAGCGAAGCGAACGTAGATTAAATTTGGTTAGATTATATTTGTAATTTGTCTCAAAATATCTCCAAATACCAATAATCATTTTGGTATTATTTTCCATAATATATATTATTATGGAATATATATTATATTGGTATTATTTTACCAATATATATTTGGTATTATTTTCTCCAAATAATAATAATCATTTTGTCTCAAAATGATTTGAATTCTTCCTTTACTGTACTTTCTTTTTGAAAATGAAGACGCGTCTATTTCTCCCGTCATTCCTGGACCCTACTTTTTTGGTTTTTTAATAAATGATTAGCCCACATACCTCTCTAAGGTATATTTTACAATCCGTTATTGGTTCACTTGACATTAACCTGCCCTCGGTTTACTCGCTAACCTTGACTAATATGTAAAGTATATTTAAAATGACTGGTATAAAATAGCATCTTAGTGTGTTTTCTCTAATGCTTTATTCATCAATTATTATAAAATCATGCTATATTAAGTAATTTTTATGTAAAAAAAATAGGAAATAAGTCGGGGGCGTAAATCGTAAAAGGTACCGGATATCGTCAACTAATTATATTAACAGGACTAATGTCCCATTTCAAGTATTATTTCCTGTCTGATCTCCCTGTATGTACCCGTTCGTTATGGTCTGTCTCTTAAATATATAAAGAAATACAACGGTTTAATTACAGGAGGCTTGTACTCACCTGCAGCAACTTATTCGTTTTGGTTTTGTTGATTTATTGGCTTTTTAGGGATACTGCTACACTTAGAAAGTATCACATCTTATTACATATACTGCAGCTCTTTTTCAAAAATTTATTAGTCAGCTTGTACCTTATCCGTAGATAGCTGCCATAGTATATGTATAAATATATACTCGTGTGTGTATATATATATATATATATATATAGATATATTAATTTTTTTTCTAACATTTATTTTGGAATAAAAAATATTAAATTAACTACACATCAATACATTTCAACCTGTATTCAAAAGAACGATAAATGACTTGAAGGAAAAAAATGTGTAGCAATACGAGTATAGCAATTTAATGAGAGAAATGTTAAGATTTGCTTATTGTTTAACGGAAAGTTTCATTTCCTCTAGGAGAGAAAATCAATATAAAAATAATTAAAAACGAAACAAAAACAACGAGATGTTACAGAAAGTGAATGAATTTAATGATATCAAAGGAGAAATAGGTACATCACAATTTGATAAAAAATAATTATCACTGAAGCATAAAATTATAATGGATAACATTAATGTCGAATTAAAAACAATTTTTTACCTAGAAGGAATGAAAATGCTATTCTTTATGGTATTTTTTAATGATTTCAAAATAAATAAAAAATTCAGGAGATTCTCAATTAGAATTATTTGTTATATCTTTAACCTCGACAAATGAATCGGTTTCGATGATTGTTTTTTTTAAATTATAAAGTTAGTTTCTCTATTGATCCGACAATAAATTTTTTCTTCAAGACTTAAGTGAAAGATTTAAAAAAAATTACATAATATGTTCGGACGATTTGTTGATGTCTTTCTTTTTTTGTTGTTGTTGTTTTATTATTGTTTAGTATTAGTCTGTAAAAGCGTATATATAACCTGATGACACTCTGATAATCAAAATTTTTCCCTCAAAAATTCAAGGAAATTAGTTAGAGTAAAGCATTAAATATTGTACCATGTTCTAAATAAATAAAAAATTAAATAAACTACTACATACTAACCTTAATTTGGTGCCGGTTTCATAAAAAAAAAAAATAAATAAATAAATAAAAAATAATTGAAAAAGTATTAGTTGTTATTCTTTTGATACAAGTTTATAAGTCAGTTTTTTTTAAAGAAACTTTTTTCCTTGATTAATAAATTCACCATAAACTTTAACGTAGGAAATAGAAATGGAATTTTCTAACGTATGAAAAATGCCGTGCCTGACTAGGATTTAAACACGGGACCCCCTGGATGGAAGGCCAAATTGCTACCATTCTACCACGAAGATCTTTATAAAATATGGTATATGCTATCCTTATCTAACTAGGCCAACAAAAAAATAAGTTTACTTACTTTTACCCAAATTTGGGTAATTGCAATGTTGTTGATAAAACCAACGGAATTGCAGTGATCATGATAGAACTTAAGTTTAGAGTTCTATAGAATGAGGCATTACGTATGTATCTTAAACTTAAGTTTGCCGATAAATTTTCATGTGAAAATACTTTGAGCGTCACTAAAAAATTAGGGTATAAGTCACAAAGTTTTAATAATTTAAATAGTACTAAGCAATCTTCCTACCGGGCTGATCTAGTGGTTAACTCGTCATCTCAGATCAACTGATTTCGAAGTCGAAAGTTTAAGATTCAAATCCTAGTAAAGGCAGTTACTTTTATACGGATTTGGACACTAGATCTTGAATACCGGTGTTCTTTGGTAGTTAGGTTTCAATTAACCACACTTCTCAGAAGTGGTCGGCCTTTTTTTTTATTTAACCTCCGGGATCACCGTTAGGTATTGCTTTAGAGGACGAGATGAATGATTTGTTGTGTGCGTGAAGATGCCGTGCCTGACCGGGATACGAACCCGGGATCTCCGGATGAAAGGCAGAGACGCTACCACTCGCACCACGGAGGCCGGCAGGAGTGGTCGACCTGAGACTGTACAAGATTACATTTCATTCACATTCATACATATCATCCTCATTCATCCTCTGAAGTAATACCTTACGGTGGTTCCTAAGGCTAAACAAAAAAAAATAGTACTAAACAATTTATGTAAAAAAAAATCTTCCGTAGTTCTATTACGAGGAGAATTATTTAAAAAAGAAAGAACAAAACATCTTTTCCAAAATTATCTTGAAAGAAAATTATTACAGAATTCCAGAGAAGGTTTCTGAAACAAGTAAAAGATCATCAAAAGCTTTCCATTTACTTAAATTTTAGATCTTAACGTAAAAAATATGTACGGATCAAATGAAAACCCCTGTACATTGAATATCTGTGAAAGTATTTAAAACATATAACCTGGTATTTCAGGCTTTCATACCGTGGTACTTTTTCTGGACTAAAATCTGGATAAAAATTCTGAATTTTCGAATGTGTGTATGTGTGTGCGCGCGCGCAAGTGTGTGTTAAATTATTGTCTTTATTTTTCTATAAACTTAAATTTTAAGAGATTTATCATTTGTAAGCGGTAACAGTTGGATCTGAATTTTAAACACATGTGTTAGCTGATAGGGCATAAATCTCAGCTTTTAGCAGAAATTAGATTATTGATTTATAAATCCGTTTTGAAGCCTGGTTGGACTTACGGGCTTGAATTGTGGGGTACAGCGTGCAACTCCAGTATTGACATACTTGAACGCTACCAAATAAAAACTGCGGGAAATACTCAACATACTCTGGTACATATATACTCTGGCCTTATATATAATGATCTTAATTTACGAACCGTTCCGCAGGAAATCTCTCTGGTCAGCCTACGGTATCAAAACCCTTTCGATCGGCACCCGAATTATTTGGCGGTCAATTTATTAGATAACACGATCAGTGATTTTTCAAGCTGAGGAACAATATTCTTGGTTTGCCTTATCGTTTCAATCAGGTGACTATGGTCTGGCTGTACGGAGTGCTCTTCTATTTTATTATTAAGTCACAAGCCGCTGGGTTTGTGACAACTTAATGTTAGTTAAAAATGCATCTTATTTATTTATTGTTCAATTATCTTGCTGAACAGACTGTAGAGTTGCTGTGTCGTTATAATAATAATAAAAAAAAGTTTCTATAAATCAGTTTCTAGGTGCTGTATTTAAAAAGTTTCATACTTTGTGAAAATTTTACTCGTATGTGTTGTTTTTTAGTTTATAAAAAAATAATCATAACATTGAAAATAATAAACTTAATTAAACAATGTTTTTACCTACAATGCATATAATCTAAAAAAAACGTTTTTTTTTAAAATCCAACCCCACCTCTTAAAATTGTTTAATACGTTGTTTTTTTTGCTCAAATCTGTTAAAATATCCTTCAAAGTTTTGTTAAAAGTTTATACTTCGTAAATATAACTATCAAGAAACAATTTTATTTAAATTACACAATCCGGACCTAAAATGCAGAAAAGTCTTTTTTGAGAATTTTCTTAATTGCAAGGGAGTGTTAGCCTTAATTGAAAGGGGTGTTAATTTTAGAGAAAACTTTACTAAAGCAAATTTGTTAAACTTAACCTACATATGAATATTTTTAAATAAGTTTTTAAAAAAAATGTATTCCTCACCTCTAAAAAATATATATTGTCGTTTATATTTTTAGCTGTTTTAATTTGTATTATTGATAACCGGGAAAGTCATGCAGTACTTTCCCAGCTTTTTATTAATAACATAAAAAATAATTTATAAAAAAACAGTTCTATTATTGTAATATTTAAATTTTTATTTATTGTCTGAAACCAGTAGGCATGAATTCTTTAAAAGTCAAGAAATGGGAACATCTAAGAAAACTTTGTCAGGGTAAGAAGGACTTGGACGTTGTCAAATAAGAATCTTGTATGATTTTAAATATTCTTATAAGCACTAATAAGAATAATTTTTGAAAAAGAACTTTCAGAATAATTCAATTATATTAATAGAAGTCCAAAGGGTGGGGGGGGGGGTTACATCCAGTTGTATCAGAAAAAAATATTAAATATTTTATATAAAGATTTCTAAGTTGAATTTCAAGCAGACCAAACGATCAAAAAATAAAATTGGATGTAAACCTCTACGTAGAAAACAGTATAGTTTTTCATTATAATTATTATATTCATTACAAACTTAACATACTGTATTTGTGCCATGTTCCTTCTATTAATTCTTTTCTTTGTATCTTTTCAAAACAAATCCACATGAATAAAAATCTCAGACATTTATTCACATTAAGACTGGTACAGTACAGCGAATTTTTTTAAATTAAATAAGATTTACATACACAAGTTTTGTTATACATCTGCTGTTGTTACAAGACAGCGGTGTTGATTGTTACTTCTTTTTTTTCCAAACGAGTACAATTATAAAGAAAGAGTGACAATACAATGTGGTTAACTGTAGCTTATAGTTGTGTAGTATGTAATTATTTTAATTAATTAATTTCGCTTTAATTAATGCAGAATTTTAATTAGAGGCGCGATTATTATAATAATTATTTTTGCTATTATTATTCTGTCCCGTTACGGTAAGAGAATAGATTTGTTAAAATATTAACGTTTGTTTTAAGATATAGGAATAAGGTTATTATTGCAAATAGGTTTATATACAATAATGTTTTACTATCTATTCGATGTTAATTTTTTTGCGAATTTACGTATAATTTTCTCATTAAAGATTTATTCATATATATTTTTTTTTTAACATTTACTTCATTATATATGATAGGATTTTTAATTGGCCGTCTGACTTGTATAGGGGTCTCTGTGGTAGACTTTAGACCAATTATTAGTCAAGTTTTCCCAACTGATGACCTCCTTTAGAGCAAATCTGCCTCCCTCCTTTTATGAATGTATTCATGGGGAAAACAGAATTTACTTTTAAACCGGTATTAATTTGTACGGTAACATTAATTATGAATTTACGTGATAGGGAAAGACTAGGAGATTCGATTTTGTAGGATAATAATTTTGGCCTTAGACTGAATTTTTATGATAGCTATCGTAAAGAAAATCAACAGTACCAGGGTCTTAACAGACAGAGCCGCTTTCTAGGAAACTACACAAATACTAAGAAAAGAATAACTCAATCAGGACTTCAATAATGTTACCGGTACGGTACTGGACATTTAGTTTTTTTTTTTTTGTTTTCAGTCATTTGACTGGTTTGATGCAGCTCTCCAAGATTCCCTATCTAGTGCTAGTCGTTTCATTTCAGTATACCCTCTACATCCTACATCCCTAACAATTTGTTTTACATATTCCAAACGGGGCCTGCCTACACAATTTTTCCCTTCTACCTGTCCTTCCAATATGAAAGCGACTATTCCAGGATGCCTTAGTATGTGGCCTATAAATCTGTCTCTTCTTTTAACTATATTTTTCCAAATGCTTCTTTCTTCATCTATTTGTCGCAATACCTCTTCATTTGTCACTTTATCCACCCGTCTGATTTTTAACATTCTCCTATAGCACCGCATTTCAAAAGCTTCTAATCTTTTCTTCTCAGATACTCCGATCGTCCAAGTTTCACTTCCATATAAAGCGACGCTCCAAACATACACTTTCAAAAATTTTTTCCTGACATTTAAATTAATTTTTGATGTAAACAAATTATATTTCTTACTGAAGGCTCGTTTAGCTTGTGCTATTCAGCATTTTATATCGCTCCTGCTTCGTCCATCTTTAGCAATTCTACTTCCCAAATAACAAAATTCTTCTACCTCCATAATCTTTTCTCCTCCTATTTTCACATTCAGCGGTCCATCTTTGTTATTTCTACCACATTTCATTACTTATGTTTTGTTCTTGTTTATTTTCATGCGATAGTTCTTGCGTAGGACTTCATCTATGCCGTTCATTGTTTCTTCTAAATCCTTTTTACTTTCGGCTAGAATTACTATATCATCAGCAAATCGTAGCATCTTTATCTTTTCACCTTGTACTGTTACTCCGAATCTAAATTGTTCTTTAACATCATTAACTGCTAGTTCCATGTAAAGATTAAAAAGTAACGGAGATAGGGAACATCCTTGTCGGACTCCCTTTCTTATTACGGCTTCTTTCTTATGTTCTTCAATTGTTACTGTTGCTGTTTGGTTCCTGTACATGTTAGCAACTGTTCTCATATCTCTGTATTTGAATCCTAATTTTTTTAAATTGCTGAACATTTTATTCTAGTCTACGTTATCGAATGGGAGAGGTTAATAATTATTAATAAATCAATATATTTAAATTAAATAAAAGGAGATAAAGTCTGATTCGTACCGATGTGCCCTACCCCTTGTAAGATCCAATTATATCATTAATTAAAATTTTATTTGACTGTAACTCTGGAACTAATGAAAATAATTAACACTTATGATATATCTTGAAAAACTCTCAATTTGAGCTTATTACTGCAGTTAAGAAAAAGTCTAAAATCCATTTTTTTAGACATTTTGGATTTTGGGCTTTTTTGGACATTTTTGGTTCAGTCGATTGCAATCAAAAGGGGAGGTGTACAACTAGATGTACAGCAGTCCTAAATTCAAAATTTCAATATTCTATGGCTAATCGTTTTTGAGGTATGTAAGATACATACATACGTGCGAACAGACGTCACTTCGAAACTAGTCAAAAATGGATATTTCCGTTTAAATCTGGAAACCGAAATTTTTCGCTATCACAATACTTCCTTTAAGGAAATAAAATAGAACTATCAAAATTAGTGTATTTTTTAAAAAGTTATGCGTAAACAAACCTAAAAAAATACGCACGATCGAATTTAAAATCTCCGTATTTAATTGAAGTCGGTTTAACAAAGACGGGGAAAGATTAAAATTCTGGGAACTGAAATTTTAAAGTTATAGTATTATAGGAGTAATTATTTATTATTTTTAAACTGAATTGCTTTGATCTATTTATTTTAATTTTATATAAAGTACAATATTATTAATCCTTTTAAATGGGAATGTATTAGTATTTAATGCTAAATACTTGTACTATTTATTTCAAAGAGATATTTTTTTTACCGGTATCTTAAATAGTTATGACTACTGTACGTAGCATACTTATGCACTTAACTTTGAAAAAGCCGGTAAATTGTCAGGCCGTAGATATACGAGTGCACTACAATGATAAGTACAGATGAGTGAATATGACGGCTGACAAACCGACACCGTGACGGCATCACGCAATCTAATGTTTTTTATCTTCATTCAGTGAATGAGTGAAAAGAATGAATCATGAGTCATGATGTAGTTGTAATACAGCAAGTGAGTAGTGGATGACGATTTTTAAATATTTAGGGCACCGCATTAGCTACAATGTGAATATATATATATATAAAACATTACTAAGTTTCTGTGTTTGTAACTATGGTGTTGGCAGTGTAGTTAATGAGTAAAATTGAGGTTGGAAAAGAAAAGAAAATGAATAATGTAGCTAAAGAAATGTGTAAAGATTTAAATTTTAAATAATACAGAGTTTGACATGATAATCTCATCTGTTAAATTAAGATTGTACAATTAAAGTTTAGGTCTATTTAAACAAATTAATCATTAAAAACTTCCATAAATTGGCAATAATTATTTATTTTTAATTTAGCTGGTTTCCTTTAAAAATATATTAAGGCCTTTCACAACACGAAATCGTTATCTGCGCATAATTTTTCTCCCTTGTGTTATTTACTAAAGTGCATCTTAGAAAGAATATAAAAAACTAGAGGAAGTGTAGATATCATTTGAATCTTTTAAATCTTTCAAATTGAACTGTTTGTCGGCCTCGTAGCGCGAGTGGTAGCGTCTCGGCCTTTCATCCGGAGGTCCCGGGTTCGAATCCCAGTCAGACGTGGAAATCTCATCCTTTGAAACAATACCTAACGGTGGTACCAGAGGTTAAAAAAAAGTTGAATTGTTTAAAATTATTCTTCATGGCATTTTATTATAATTCATACATACAGAACAATATTAAAATATGGATACGTCTTCATATTTCAAAACTTAGGAGTACTAGGAGGTAAAACAAGTGCGGATCTAATTCCAAAATAACTACTTTATGGGTATTTTTTTATGCGTGAAATTTTTGTCCGCTATACTGAATAGAAATGTTTTTTTTTTTATATTTGAAGGTAGACGTGTGACACATGATTTTATTGTAAAATTTTACGAGAAAAACGGTGGCGAAAACATTTAACTAAATTTTAAAATTACATAAGTAAATATTAGTTGACCTAGCCGTAAAGTAGTGTTGCAAATTATTAGTTGTGTATTATTATTATTAGTGTTATTTGTTATTGTAAAGGTTATTATTATTAGCGTTTTGCCATTAATTCCAATATTAACTAGATGTGATTCTGAAGGTAATACGAAATAATAAAGTTAATACGGGTAATACAGATAATACGGGTAATTTATAAAACAATCTTTTAATTATTCTTTCCTTCATTTTACCATGGTATTTTATATATATATATATATATATATATATATATATATATTTTTTTTTTTTTAACCTCCGGGATCACTATTAGTTATTTAGTTATTGCTTCAGAGGATGAGATGAATGATTTGAAGCGTGAGGGAAAATGCCGTGCCTGACCGGGATTCGAATCCGGAACCAACGGATGAAAGGCCGAGACGCTACCATTCGCGCCACCGAGGCATGCAGATATATATATATATATATATATATATACATACATACATTTTTTTTATCTCTGCCGTCCGGAATCAGAATCCCAATTAAGTATGAACACTGTTCCGGGAGCTGCCTTTGCCTCTAGACGCCAGGTGAGGGAAACGGCAGGCCCTGCTATGCCGTTCCCGACCTCCCCGTACACCCGTGCAATTACGGGCGAACGGCACCTATCGAGGTCCACCGAACTGCGTAAATCGTTCCAACGATGGTCCCCACCTCGAGATACCCAGTTACGGCAGTACAGTCGCGGCATTCCGCGTCCCACCGCGGGCACTAGAATATCACGTGTTCCGGCGTGTCTAACTCCCGAAAGTACGGGCAGAAGGGGTTTTCAGCTCTTCTTCGTCCACATAGGAATGAACAAAAGACCCCGTGGACGGTCAGAAATTGTGTCAACGAGAATCCCAGTTCGCCAAACTTTCTCCCGGGCCACGGCTCAATGTGCGTAATCAAACGATACGTCCACTTCCCTATGCGTTCAATTTAATCTATTGAAATTTAAAAATATGTTCAAATTACGGTACCCTAAACAACAGTACTGTTATTTTCCAAAGATTGTAATAGCCGTAGAATAGTTCATTGTGTATCGGTGACTGAAATTGTAAACATATCTCTCTACATTTTAATTTTTTTATGACGTTTTATATTCGAAATTTATGTATGTGCGTTCTGACGAAACAGAGATAACTGCGAAAGCACTTAACATAGAAATAAAGAAGAAATAATAATAATAATAATAATTTTAAGCAGTAAGTGTATCTGTGTGTTTGTAAAATTTTTATCTTCAAAAAGTGGATCGAATTTGATGATAGTTTTTTCGTAGCGTTAATTCGTCTTTTGGCCCATTAAAAGGTCTTTATGTAACTTCAAATGGATGATTTTTTTTTTTAAGAAAAATTTCATGTTCTACATTTTCTTTTTTTTTCTTTTTTGTGTCATCGCTGGTAAGTGTTTGATTACTGTAGCGTTATAATGTATAATATTATTATTACATTCTGATATATAAACCATTTTCCCTTGAATATTTAAGAAAGCTTGTTGGAAAATTTAGGATTATTTTAGTCACGATTGATAGCAGAATCTTTACGCCGTTTCTCTTAATTCCTTTATTAATTTTTATTACGATATAGGTTCCTTGTACTTTACTTTTCTTCCTAATGGTGTTTGTATGATCAGTGTAAGGCTACCCGTATTTTTTTAAAAATAATTATGTCATAGCATCAAATTACGCAAGTAGGTCGGTGACGGTAGCTTTTAATTTTGCGCCGGCATCTAGAAGTCGATAAAAATCGCTAAAAGTATCTTTTTATTAAATCTTGTACTTGCTTTATTAACGTTTTTAAAATTTATTTTGTGTTAAGATTTTTTGTAAAATGCAACTTTCGTTCTTACATGGGCTGCAAGAACAGTGCCATTAACAATGAGCATTAATAATATGCCATTAACAATGGGTCTCTTAATGAAATCTAAAAAAAAGCTACCATTTAATCTTTTTTTTTTGTTTTTAACATTTAATTGTCGAATTGTTTGTACTTTGTTACGCTTAATTATATTTTTTATTCGTTAAACCTTTTATTCATCATCGTTGTTTGACAATATCAACAAAATGAATCGTTTAAGATTTCTTTAAAATTTAATTGGATTTTAACTTTAATAATTTTTTTTTATCAAAAAGTGGATCTTGAGTAAGTAATGCCAAAAAATATTAAATCTTCAAATATGTTAAGTTAAATATAATTATATCGATTTATTTGGTAACAGATTTTGATTAATTCTTGATTTTAATTATTTAAAAAATTTAAGATTTGAAGTAAAGTTGTGTATTTCTCAAACAGAGATCTGAAAAATATTTTTACTAAGATACAATCACGGCTTACCAATGGTCGTTTATAAAGAATTTTTTAAATAATAAATAACTACCCGTATGAAAGTCAAGGGCTTGTATGTGTAGAGTTTGCTTAAAACTCAAGAACTGCTGGGCCGATCTAAATGATTCTTGTACTAATGTTATTATTAGAATTTTAAGATAATTTTAGGGATGAATTTATCTATATAGCTTTATTATCCGTTTAATAGTAAACCTTAATTAAAGAGTGTGTGGTATTTTACTTTGTTTTTCGTGCGTAATATTTTGACCCGCTGAGTAAGTTATCCTGTGTTTATATAGTGCACTACTTGATTCTCAGAAGTGAAATATAAAAAAAAGAAAACAAACTTGTATTCTGATTAATTAAAAAAGCAAGTAAGCTGTTCTACAGATTTAGATAGATGTTCAATCAAAAATGTTATTATATATGTCAAAGATCTCTGATTCTTTTAAATAAATTAAACCTTTATATAGTTGCGTTTATAAATTATTTTTATTATAAACTGTAATTGTCATTCATATATATATATATATAAAAAACATTCAACGGCATGGATGAAGTCCTACGCAAGAACCACCGCATGAAAATAAACAAGAACAAAACGAAAGTAATAAAATGTAGTAGAAATAACGAAGATGGACCACTGAATGTGAAAATAGGAAGAGAATAGATTATGGAGGTAAAAGAATTTTGTTATTTGGGAATTAGAATTACTAAAGATGAACTATAAAATGCCGAACAGCACAGGCGAAACGAGCCTTCAGTCAGAAATATAATTTTTTTACATCAAAAATTAATTTAAATGTCAGGAAAAGATTTTTGAAAGTATATGTTTGAAACGTAGCTTTATATGGAAGTGAAACTTGAACGATCAGAGTCCCTGAGAAGAAAAGATTAGAAGCTTTTAAAATGTGGTGCTGTAGGAGAATGTTAAAAATCATATGGGTGGATAAAGTGACAAATGAAGAGGTATTGCGGCAAATCGATGAAGAAAGAAGCATTTAGAAAAATATAGTTAAAAGAAGAGACAGACTTAAAGGCCACATATTAAGGCATCCTGGAGTAGTCGCTTTAATATTAGAGGGACAGATAGAGGGAAAAAATTGTGCAGGCAGGTGACGCTTGGAATATGTAAAACAAACTGTTAGGGATGTAGGATGAACAGGGGATATCGAAATGAAACGATTAGCACTAGATAGGGAATCTTGGAGAAATGCATCAAACCAATCAAATGACTGAACACAAAAAAAGTATATAACATTATTAAACTTTTAAATCTAGATGTAAATTGTATTTGTAATTATTATATGTAACATTATTAAATGTAATTTGTGCATGTTGAGTCCTTGGAAACTGATCGAAGACAGAACATGACCTCTTATATAGTAGTACGGAGCCGTGAATCAGATCGTAGCCGAGTACAGCCGAACGGTACTATCCGAAAGATCTTAGAATTTTAAAAGTCCTATGTTAAATGAAAATTAATGTTTCTCATTAATAATGAATTTTAAACAACATGAATGAAAACCGAGTCTATACAGTATATTAAAATTGATGGTGTAAATAAAATTAAGTTTATTTTGAATATATACTGTCGTTGCTTAAATACAATAATGCAATCCGGAGGTTATTAGTTATTTATTATTCAAAAACTCCTTTTAAAACGGATGAGTAGTAAGGCTTTACTATATCTTGTTAAAATTACTTTTCAGATATTTGACGTTTTAAAAATTATATTAGTATACATCAGATCTTCAGTTTGTTAAATAATGAAAAATAAGAATAAATCGCTTGTAATTTTTTCCAAAATGACAATTTCTAGTTAAACGATTTCAAAAAGACAGACAATGTATTTAAGTAGCGAATTATAAAAATCTGTTAACAATTAAACTTAAGATATCTTTTAATCGTATGGGTCAAATCGAATGGGTCAAAAATAATTTTTGAGTCATAGTTATTACACGACATAATTATATCCATAATTGTTTAAATAGTGACCTTGTGTTCGTATGAATGAATAAATAAATTGAGATTTTCATTAATAATTTTAGTTGTAATCTATTGGGCGATGCTACTAACGCTCAAGCGTTGCTTGTGCTAATGGAAACAAAGAGGAAAATTCCCTTACTTATTTTTTTAATTTAATACTCGTGTTATATCTTTTCGCTTTTTTTAAATGATTTTATAACGATCATATATTTTATCTTATATATAAAACTAAAATTTATCTGTTTGTTAGTTCTCTCATCAGGAGAGAACCTTTCTTTCCAACCGATTGTTTTCAAATTGCAGGATGCATTCATATTATTTGATGGAAGGTTTTAAGCCATAGACCGAGCCACCTTGTGGATTAAACCGATCCCCTTGTGGGTGAAATTGTAAAGTTATAAAGATGTTCATTAAAGAAAAAAAAAGATTAATCCTTTTACTTCATAATATACATTTCTGTTATCATGGCAACAAAAATAAGTTATGAATTTTTCGTCATCAAAGGTGTGTAGTTACCATAGTTACTAGTATTCTTTTTTTTTCGCGTCTTCGCAAATCAATTAATTTCGAAGTCGACAGTTCCAACGTTCAAATCCTAGTAAAGGCAGTTACTTTTATACGGATTTGAATACTAGATTGTAGATACCGGTTTCTTTGATGGTTGGGTTTCAATTAACTACACATCTCAGAAATGGAAGACCTGATACTGTGCAAGACTGCACTTTACTTACACTTATACATATCATTCTCAAGTCATACCTGACGCTGATTCCCGGAGGCTAAACAGGAAAAATAAAAAGAAAAAAGTTATTACTTTTCTGTCTTTTTTAATTTAGTTTCTTTTTCAAGCTTATATAAAGTTTGAATACTTTAATTTTATTTATCAGTATTATTCTAATAACCATGAGGGTAACGAAAATTTCGGGCGTCCAGGCGGTGGAGCCCTCTGGCTAGAAGGATATGATGAACGAAACGAGCTCTGAGGCCCTCGGTTCAGCCCCAGAGAGCCCGATGTTTGGTTCCGGGGTTTGCCTGGGCCGGAACCGATCTGGGCCCCGGATGTTCAGGGGGATGAGCCCCGATCGGATAGTTTAAAATAAAATTACGGTTAGAATAATAAAAATTATTGTAGACAAAATAAAAAATGTTATTTAATTTTTTTAATAATACAATAGATTGCATAATACACTTTATTATAGATCGTGCAGACAGTATTTATATATTGAGTTGTCATTTATGAAAATAAATAATTATTTTTTTATTTGTTTTTCCTCTACTTGAATCGTATTAATAATCTATTTCAATCGTAATATAAATAACAATGTGTTCGTCATGAGAACGGTAAATAAATAGCACCATTTTTCTCGGTAGACAAAGAATGTAACCTTTCAAAGCAAACGCTACGTAGTGTTCATAATTACAGAAGATTGCATCGTAATTTAGAAGAATATTGATGCTATTTTTGTATTCATTGTAAAGTAAAACTAAAATAAACTTTTTGCTTCAGCGCTGAGTTTATTTAAAATTTTGCTTATATCTCAATTTATCTATTCTGTTATTTATAAGACATTTTGCACGAACAACGAAATCTGTTTTGATAAAAAATTGATAAATGAACTTATTTTAACCGATAAGATATAGCAGTTAACACGATTAAAATTTTAGAAGCATTTACAGTGTTTAACCGTGTAACGCTCCCCCTTGAAAAACTATACATTTGTACGCGAAAGTCTAACCTAGTTTTCTTCTAGTAAATTTTTTTCAATTTGGACATTCAGGATGTATTTCACCAATCATTTCATGGGAGAACAGTATTTAAAGCAAAAAGATTTTAATCAATTTTCCTACAAAATATTTGATGAATTTTCTCTGACGTTTCCTTTTCGATTAATAAATATGATTTATCTAGATATAATTTACATTATATGTTTACCTATTTAATATGTTACCTAGAGAAACATGAATAGTTCAGCTTGTAGACAATATTTATAGTCAGACTTAGTTAATAAGTTCATCTTGAAAGATTCGATAAAAATCAGTCCGGCTATTTTTGTGTACAATATGATACATAGACAAATAACAATAAATCGAGATTATTTTGTTTCTTTATTTCTATATACAATGTAAAACTATGAAGAAAAAATCCTGAGCAATTTTTGAAATGAACTTCAATTATTTGTATATGCATATATATTATATATATATATATCCTTACTGTAGATTACCAAATTCAATAAAATTAATTTAATTTTACGCATATAATGATAACAAATAACTTTCAAAAAAAAAATAGTCCTAATTTTGAATATTATTGTGGAAAATACGGCAATTTCATTTTTATCAATGTAAATCTATAACTATTAAATAATTTTCTTGT
This sequence comes from Lycorma delicatula, assembly GCF_047948215.1. Classification (NCBI taxonomy): domain Eukaryota; kingdom Metazoa; phylum Arthropoda; class Insecta; order Hemiptera; family Fulgoridae; genus Lycorma; species Lycorma delicatula. The sequence continues at coordinate 98,089,119 of NC_134464.1, read as the reverse complement.
CATATTTTTCGCTTATGATAACCAGTAAATTTTCATTGCATTTAGTATAGAACCGAATTATGAGCTCCGATAAAACAGTTATTCATATAAAAATAGCTGAGAGAAACGCTCCAACTCGTTTTAAAAAGAGTAAAATCTGTTATTACGTATATGTGCATTATAATTGTTTAAAAAAATGTAACAGTCGGTAAATATAAACGAATTAGTAACAAAAAATACAAAGAACAGATACCGATTTATATATATATTACCATTTTTTTTAATTTTTATTGCTTCAAAAATTTTGGTTTTGTGTGTGTGAGCGCGCGTAATATACAGAGGTACTGTTCAGAAGTTCTTCTTTAATTTTAGTTGCGTATTCTTCTGATAAAAATAAACAAAAAAAAGTTTATATAAAAATTATCAAAAAATTCTTCAAGATAAACCTGATAATAAATTTTCCCTGAAATCTGTTTTAGCAATAAATTGAAGCTATAATTAAATTACTAATGACTAATATTAAAATTAATGAATAAAACCTCCTTGCTAGCTCAGTCAGTAGTAATTAACATCACTGATTATTTGAAAGTTTCGGTACAGTCCCCTTGTTAACGTATAATATTCTTTTAGGCTGCTATGTTAACTGATTGTTATTGACTAAAAAAATTGTAATTGTAGGAAACTTATAAAAGAATATGAATAAAAGAATATAATTCTTTTTCTTGATCAGACTGTTAGAATGATTCATTTTGTTACACATTTTTGTGTGTTCCTTTATATCAGATAACAAATTTGTTGGTAACCCGTTATTATCTTTTTTAATCTTATAAAAAATTCTCTGTTTTGTTTTCGCTATGATCTTTCCGGCTATTCGCCTATTAAAATAAAAGTACTTGCAGTTGAAATTTCATATATTTGAAAGGAAAAAAATGATTTTATTGTAATATTTATATTTACTGCACGGTTTGTATAATTATTATTTTTTTTTTTTTAATTAAATATTACAATAATAATTTTTATTAGTATTGTCAAGGCTATTTGACCAGTTTCTATTTGACCATTTCAAAATTTAATTAGCTCTTATTTTTCTTAAATTCTGTGTACTCAGGATTTATTTGATCAGATATATTTGATTATTCTAGAGCTGTACATTCAAAAATTTAACGACACGTTTTATAACCTATTCTGTTTACTGTAACTTTACTAAGTGCAGCATTAAATTATCGGAAGAGAAAATTATTCTGAATGACTATTTACAAAAAAAAAAAAAAAAAAAAGAAGTAATTTCCTTTCTAAGATTACGTAGGTTACAGTGTTTTAATGGATATGCAAGTGTGAGCGTGTATTGTTTGTTTTTTATATTACTATTTTACGAGTTAATAAGTAAAAATAATGAATAGAGAGTAAGTCTTATATATATATATATTACATTACCGGTGTGCTTCATGGTCTATATAATGTGGCTATTTGTATATCTGTTCCGAATCATATTGACAGGTGTGTAACCTGGATGGATGAATGAATCGTTTGTTGATCCTGTTTGGTTAAAGAGCCGCGATAAGCCGTTGGCTATACTTTTCGATCAAAAAGACGCAAATAACTCTAATCAACTGAGCAAAGAACAACAAAAATGAAAACTAGAGAAAGCGTTCTTTAATGCTCGTACAAATTTAAACGCAGATTATAACACATTAAATGTTAAAAGTTTGTGTGCCTGTGTACGTATACGTGTGTTTGTGTACATATTTCCGATCATCCCCTCTTATAATTTTTCTAAAAAAACAATAACAGATGTTTTATATAGGAGAAACCCCCTTTTACATACGTAACCTACAATATAGACGGGTCGAGAGCTTCGTATGTCTTTCGTACAGCCAGTTACGCTATTTTACCTTTATGTTAAATTAAAAGTAAACTGACCTTGATGGTAATATTTTTATCTTACGTAGAATTAGAAGATTCGGTTTTACTTGGTAGGGATTCCTGCCATTTAGAATTATTGTGCAACCAATTGACAAGTAATGTATTCCGAGTCGATTTACTGGCAGTCTCCTACTACATAATAGAAAAGGTTTCATTGACTACCCGTCCGAGCACCCTCAGCATGAAGGATCGTACAGAATGAGATTTACATTAACAGAACCGATAATGATGAAGAAGGGATTAAGAATAAGGAAAAAAGATTAGATGATAGAGGGAAATTTTCCCTTAAAGGAACTATAATGAGATCAACAATTCTCCCTTGAAGAAACGCCGATGTAGCATAACCATCGAAAGAATGGATCATTTTAACCCAGATAAGAGCAGAACATCAACGATTTTCAATCAATATTTTTAAATATATGCTGCAACAATTATTGTTTTGCCTAAAGAATTAAAAAAACCACGTGGGTACATCCTGACCCCCGTAGGAGAAGACACAGGACTTGTGATTATCCCAATAGCCACAACAACCCCTCCGTTTCTAGCCTTGATGGGCTTTACCGGATATCATCTTTTAGACCCTCTAAACTTTATAACTTGATAACACCGATGCACATGCATCGGCAGATATTTCCACTGTGTATTTACACAACTGACTATCGTCTTTGGTCTTTTTCAACCATCACCACCACCTGCCATAACATACAACTCAACTATCAAATTACCCGATTCGCGGAAGCGCCTTCATCTAACACCGAAGGTTTCACACATAAACTCTTCCTAACTTCAATTAGACTAAGCTCTCAGATCGTTGCTTGATTGAACCTTTAAACATAAAAAATACTGTCCTCATACTAATTAAACAAGTGTTGATCGCTACAAGACAATTTTGTCCTACAATTCATTTACTCAAAGTTCTCTTGACTTATTTAAAAATCAAGAAACAGAATCACAAATTTAATAAGCCTCTAATGAAAACATACCCTATCTCTCCCTGCTTTGGTCCGCTTTCAGGAGCGAGGTCAATGCCTACACCATCTATGTCGCCTCTTGGGAACAGGTACGGAGTTCAAAAATGAACGATTTCACTCATCCTCGGAATCGTATAGCATAAGGAAATATTCAACTTAATATAAACCATTCATCCAGAGTTGATTCTTATTTAATATACATAAAAGCTCTACGCTTTAAAAATATTTTTTTCAACCTGATTTAATCCAGGTTGATTGTACTTATTTCTCCTTCAATTCGAAATTCCTCTGGAGGTTCTGAACCTCCGCAAAACATCCCTATAAAGATTAAATTATATTATTAGTAAACAATTTCACTTAACGAAATTAATTTTTTTAATTTTTTTATTATAAATTCATATTTCTTCAGAAAATGCGTAATTTTTTTAAAGGAATATTTATGATCCAAATATTTTCATCCCCTTTTTTAATACAATTGAATACGGAATCAAATTTTTCGTCAATATCCCCAAAGATGGTAAAATTATTATTATTTTTTTAATGATTCATCCGGAGGATTCGTTGATTAAATTAATGAAAACCGAAATAACAAGATTATACAGAAACTAAATAAATTCTAAAGAGGTAAAAAGATTATAAAATTTACAACAATTTTTTATGTATATTTTTTTTTTTTGAAATTTTGGACTGGATCTCCGTCAGTTCTGGAAAATACGAGGTGTGTGAGAAAAGTTGAAACTGGTAATACTGCGAGAGATCTGGCAATGCTGTGTCTACCGGTATGTGCTAGACCGGTTTGTTCATCCCTTCCACATGTTCAGTACGAGTTTCAACTCCGTTCAGCCAACACATGATTTTTGACAGCGCCATCAGTGAAGTTGTGTTTTTATTGCGAGTTAGGAAAATGGAGCATCGGAATTTAGAGCGACGTTGTGCAATCAAGTTTTGCGTTAAACTTGGGGAAACCGCGAGTGGAACTTTTGAAAAGTTGAAACAGTCTTATGGGGAACATTGCTTATCAAGAGCACAAATTTTCCGCTGGCACAAATCATTTTTGGAAGGCCGAAAACACGTTGAAGATCAACCTCGCTCATGGAGACCTTCAACTTTAAGGAAAGAGTGGCTCAGGAAAAGTGTGATTCGCGTGAGACCAGTCATTGCAGACAAGTGGATGCTTCACCATGACAATGCCCCGTCTCACACGGCCATTTCCATCAGGGAATTTTTGTCTTCAAACCGCATTCCTGAGATTCCTCAATCCCCCAATTCACCTGATTTGAGTCCTTGTGACTTTTTCCTTTTCCCGAAATAGAAACATGTCTTAAAAGGACGTCATTTTGGAACTCTGGAGAACATTCAAAAGACTGTGACCAACCAGTTAAAAGCCCTGCCAGTTGAAACCTTCCAGCGCTGCTACCAGGAGTGGAAACAACGACTCCGCCGGTGTATAACTGCCCAGGGGAACTAATTTTAAGGGGATAATATTGTTTGAAAAAAATAAAACTTTGGTAAGTAAAAAGTCGGTTTCATTACTTTTCTCACACACCTCGTATTTCTCTTATAAATTAAATTTCCACTTACCAACAATTTTTGTAAATCCTGTGTAAATCCTAGTACTTTCGGAGCTGTTACTCCATCTTCAGGGATTTTTTAAAAGATGTGAATTTAAAATCAAATCAATTATCGTTTTTAAATTAAAATGTTATGTTCATAATAGTACGAATTAATTTTATTCTTGAGAACGACTATAATGAGTAGTGTAATTTAAAAACGATTATAGATTTGAATTTAAATTAACATCTTTTAGAAAATCCCTGAAGATGGAGTAACAGCTCCGAAAGTACTAGGATTTACAATTTTTAAATTGTAGATAAGTGGAAATTTAATTGATATAATTGTATTAATACCAACGGTGCCAAATTCTTAGTAAATTAGATATTTCTTTGTGATTTCCTTGATAAAATTATACTTTAACCAATTTTTAAAAAAAAGATCGTTCTTAATTCGACTGGTACGTCTTTCTTTTGTTTTTTGCCAAGCCTTATTTTCAACGAGGTGAAAGGATTTTGTTGATTATTTTTTATTTACTAAAGGAATTTCGTCTGGTGGTCCTATAGTTATTTTACTTTAGGAAACTGAAAATTATAAAGATTTTTGAAACTATAATTTTAAAGATTACATGGACGATTTCAGTTGTTATTAACCTTCGTGGTTGTAGTATTGTATTGTTACAACTGATATGTTATATGACTTGATGTTATTCATTTCATGAAATTTGCTAATATTCAATTACTACTTTCTTACGGAAATTAATTTGAAAGCTAAATAAAAATGAATTTTAAAAGTTGATTTGAACAAAACATTTTTTATCTGTTCATTATAAATTGAAGTCGAATTTCTGAAATTTGTATTTGTTTCCTATTAATTAAAATTTTCACCAGTTTGTTTAAGAAATTGTAATTTTTTTATTGCCATTTTAATAAACTTTCAAAAAAGCTTGTTTTTGATTGCAATTTTTTTTTTTTTTTTTTTTTTTCTTTCCGTAGCGGAGGAAAAAGCTCTGCCAGCCGCCGTCAGGCCCGTACTGACGGCAGTGTGGGGCTCTCACCCGCTAAAAAACCTCCCCTTCTACCATGCAGGGGCCGGATCTAAGCCATATGGTATGTACAGCCCCTGCATGATCACCCAGGCACTCCACTATCCGAATCCGTGTGACCGGAAGGCGTCCCAAGGGGGCGATCGACGAGCGACGACTCCGAGGAGACCCCACCGCCCACCCCCAGAAGCTGGCCTCCCTTGATCACCCATCATCGAACTCCAAGCCTCCATAAATTCGCATCAACTCATCCTGCCGTCGTTTTTGTTTTTGTTTTTAGAATAACTTTCTCGTTAATTGCTTATACCGCATTTCTGGAACCTATTTTATTCAGGTCAAAAAACATGAAAAACCATTAATTAGAAAGCCCTCTTAATTTGAATTCCAACAAGTATGGCTTGGTTTTATCCTTGTGGTAAAAATAAGGAAAAAATATTTTTGCTTCGCTAGCAAAAAGGCTCAAAAAGAAAGTTTTTTGTAACCTTTATTCTTATATATCAGCTGTATAAAATATTGGTGTGCAATTTTGAATAATTTGTCTATGTAAATAATTATACGTGTATACTTATCGTTTATTTATTATTTTTAATGTTTGTATCGTTTACATTTTCATAATTTTTTGGTCGTTTATTCATGTTGTTTTTTGTTTTGCAATCAAATTTTAATCTAAATATAACATTATAACCCGATGCTGTTGTTTCTATTTCTTTTATTCGGTAAATAAACATTATAAATATTTTGATAAATTTTTAAAAACGTATCTTTATAAAATTCAGTTTAGTTTATCGTTGTAAATTTTATATTTATAAATAAACTAGCGGCTACCCGCAGCTTCGCACGCGTAATTGACGTGTAGCTTGAGCTGCTCGTCGTTCGTTTGATTTTCAGTTTCGATAGCTCTGGATGCTGCTTCAAGTAACCTAACATTGAGCGAGTAAGACCGACAATGATATTGAAAACGGGTGATAACGAGATAGCAGAACGAAATAGCAGCGAGAAAACGTGATAGCGAGAGGCAGTAGGATGTAAAATACCAAATCGTTGTGCATCAATTTTCAACTTTGTTAATAATTTCAGAACTAAGAAGGCTATCAGAACCGGAAAAATTGCACTTTGTAAAATGTTTTATGGGGGTTTATAAAATTATCTACTTTGGTTGTCAATTTCCTCACCGTTTTGAGATATTTGCGAAAAACAGCAATACTGCACGATAAAACTTTGCTTAAGGGAGTGAAAAAGGGGGATGGAGATAGTTTTTTTTTCAAAATGAAAAGTAGATAACAATTTTCCTCTTGTTTGGAACTGTTACTGTGCAAAATTTCATCACGATCGGCGTAAAACTGTAGATCTGTGTAAAAGAGAAACATTCTTCCTTATGTACAGTAGATAAATATCATTGACGAAAACATACCAAAAGATTTATTAGTAATCTATCAACTGTTACGTCAAACGATCACTATAAATATTTGTCACTCATTGACTTACTCGGATCTCGGATCAATTGAACCAAGAATTTGACTTACTTGAATTAATTTAGTCTAGAATAACATCATTCAAGATTTTTGTTCTCCGAATAGTTCACCTTGGAACACGTTAGAATATTTATTTGTGGTTGTTTCTCTTTTTATGTTTTTCCATTTTCCCAGTACCTCTTCATTCTTTCTGATATCTCTTTCCTACGTTCTTCAGAAAGTTCAGCTCTGTCGTTCCTGCGTTTCGGCGCTTCTTGGAACCCTTTATTTTCATCTTTTAATATTCTCTTTAAAGTTTTTCTTTCTCTTATAATTTCTTCGGTTATTTACAGTTTTTTTTAGATTTTCCTGGACATGAGTGAATCATCTGTCTTTAGATTTTTACTTTGGAAGAAATAAAAAATTTGTTTAGTTAATCTGTTGCTATTCATTCTAAAGAAAATGATTAAAATGGAATTCGTCGTTCCCTTATCATGTCTGACAGACTTTCAGTTTTAGAATAAAGTTTCTTATTTGGAATTAATTTTACTTGGTTATTTTGAAATTTCGGAGTTATAATTTTTCTCTAAATTTTCCAGTGGACTGTTACACAGTCTTAGGGTTTCTGCCGCATATAGTGCTTCCGGCTTTATCATAGTTTTATAATGTCGAAATTTTGAGTTTCATGCTGATTGTTTGTTATATGTGTGTGTTTATCGTTAGCTGAAAAGATAATTCCATTTTATTAGCGCTAACTGTTAACGCTTTTTTATCTAAAAAATTCCAACCGATCCGTTTTTCAAGATATTTGAAATTATTCACTTTCTCTATTTTTTTTATTATTTATGCTAAGACAGTTTTTATCGTTACTCAAAATTTTCTTTTTCTCAAACGTGATTTTTAATCCCATTTTAGCAGCTTGTTTATCTAATTCTTTAATTTTTTGTTCGGCTTCTTTCCAGTTTTTAGCTAATAATGCCATATGATTAGCGAAAGCTAAACTGATAATCATTAGTCCTTTAGTTCCAGCCTCATTCCATTATTTTTGTCTTAAATTTTCTAACTACCTTTTCAAGAGCACAGTTAAAAAAAAGTGGAGAAAGTCCGTCTCCTTATCTTTCGCCGGTTTCAATGGGAAAAGGATCAGATAATTCTCCTAGAAATTTAATTTTAGAGTACAATAAAACTTGGTTATAAAGAGATTCAAGGAGCTGAAAAAATAAGCTCTTTACTGCCGAGGGCAGGTACTTCCGAGATGCCACATCATAACCGTAAATTTTTACGCCGTCATTATTTATTATACGAGGTCTCCAAATAAAGTAATGAGAAAGGTTCAGAAAAACTTTTTATCTACAATCCAATTATACAAGGACCTTCGAAATAATTCGCTTGGGAAGCTGCGTAAAGCTTTAAACTGTTTTCCCACTCTTCGTAGCAGTGTTGGAACTCAGAAACCGGAATATCCTACAGATGGTCGGTTACAATTTAAAAAAAAAAATGTTTTCTACTGTTCCAAAATGGTGTCCTTTGAAGTGTTTTTAAGAGTCGGGAATAGGAAAAAGTCGTAGGGACTCAAGTCAGGTGAATAAAATGATTGAGGAAATTCAGGAATGTTTTTCTTTGCCAAAAACTCATTAATTGAGAGTGCAGTGTTACAAGGTTCATTGTCATGATGTAGCATCATTTGATGGCTGGTCTCACACGTGCAACTCTTTTCCGCAGTCTTTCAAAAATTTCTCGGTAAACATATTGATTTACAGTTTGTCCTGTAGGCAAAAACTTGTTATGGACAATGCCATTACTATCGAAGAAACAAATTACTATAGTTTTGATTTTTCATTTGCTCATTTTTGCTTTATTGGGAGTTTGAAGTGTGCCACTCCTTGCTCTGGCTTTTTGTTTCTGGGTTGTACTCAAATATCCAAGATTCATCACCAGTAATAACATCTTTTAGAAAATCAGGATCAGTTTCAATTCGCCATAGAAGATCGCGGCACACTTCCACCCACTCTGTTTTTTGTTCAACAGTGAAGGTTTTTTGGGACCGATTTTGTACAAATTTTTTCATGTCCAATTCGTTTGTCAAAATTTGATGAACTGTGGTACGGTTTAAATTTAATTGTTCTGCAATTATTCTGACAGTTAATCGCCGATCGTACCGTATCAAGTCTTTGATTCGCTCAACATTGTCGTCACTTTTTCGGTCTTCCAAAGCGTGGATCGTCTGTAACTGATTTCCGGCCATCTGGAAATGCTTTAAACCACCTCAAAACTTATGTTCGTGACAGACCGTCTTCATACGCCCTTTTCAGTTTTGAAAACTTTTCAGCAGTATTCTCACCGAGTTTAACACAAAACTTGTTTGCACTACGTTGCTCATAATTAGTCACTCATTTTTGTAACGCACAAGAAAAACTTGTTTCACGAAAAGTTTGTTTACGTTTCACGTGGCAACAATAGACAAAAAATTAATACCTAATACAAATAAGCTATTAATATAACTATATGTTTCCTAGTAACTTTACAGTGTTGCCAGTTTGGCTGCCAAAAAGAAGTACTCTGATTACTTTATTTTCAGACCTCGTAATACAAGAAATATACTGTATACCTTTATAAAGTTATTAAACTTTTTTTTTAAAATTACAGTATTTAAAAAATGAAACTGCTTGTAATATCCAAGTTTATGATTCGTCCATACCTCGCTAAAAGGAAGTTAATTTGTCATTAATGAGATAAAAAACCAAACCAATACCGGAATTATGCTCGTTACAGCCAAGTTTTCGTTACATCAAACTCGTTATTCGCGAGTTCCATTATTTGTGTTAAATATTGATTTGATTAATTGTCAAGATTTTTTTTTTTGTCTTCAATCATTTGACTGGTTTGATGCAGCTCTCCAAGATTCCCTATCTAGTGCTAGTCGTTTCATTTCAGTATACCCTCTACATCCTACATCCCTAACAATTTGTTTTACATATTCCAAACGTGACCTGCCAACACAATTTTTTCCTTCTACCTGACCTTCCAATATTAAAGCGACTATTCCAGGATGCCTTAGTATGTGGCCTATAAGTCTGTCTCTTCTTTTAACTACATTTTTCCAAATGCTTCTTTCTTCATCTATTTGTTGCAATACCTCTTCATTTGTCACTTTATCCACCCATCTGATTTTTAACATTCTCCTATAGCACCGCATTTCAAAAGCTTCTAATCTTTTCTTCTCAGATACTCCGATTGTCCAAGTTTCACTTCCATATAAAGCAACACTCAAACATATACTTTCAAAAATCAAGATTTTTATTATCGCTAAAATTCATTAAGCTGCAAATCGATCACAGAAAATTATTGCAATGTTCGGTTAAAACATTTTAAAATTAAAATAGAACTTTTCGATGAGGTGGATTATCCGTTTCAGTCATGATTTTCCTAGCTTTAAACGAGTATCACCGACTCTTTTTATTCCTTTTATTTTACTTTTGATTGACATTTTAATTTGTTATTTCTATTGAATTCTCAAATTTAGATCTTTTATTAAATTACTATTATTATCTCATTCATTCCAATTGCGCCGCCAATTTTATTATTGTTATTATTTCGCGCTGCAATGTAGGTATTGGAATCGCTTAAGTTTTAAATTGCTTTTATATTAATAGAACAATTTCACCGCCCAAAGTTATACTAAATTACATATCCTGTACGCTATTACTAGAATTTGTTATTGTCTTATAAATAGTAATGTGCTGTAATTATGTTTATGGTTTGTGGGCGTTATGTAGAATTAAAAATTACTTTGCTATTGTAATAATAATTATTATTACCTATCTAATTAAATTGATTAGACCACCTAAGGGATTTCTTATTTATTCTAATTAATATCTTATATTAATTTTTAATTTTTGTTTTTGAGCGGTAAGTCTAATTAATAAGGCGCATTAAAAATGTTAAATATGCGTTAGTTTGAATGAAATGGTTTATTTACTTGTTCTACTACTCTGCTTTCGTTGTTCCTTCACCAAATTCAAACTTTTAATGCGCCGCAAATTTATTAATTTAACTTACTATTATTTTCCTTTCTGTCATATTTCTATCTATTTAATTTTTTACTTCCTTGTAGGAAGTAAAGGAAGTATTTTGATCACGAAAATTTCGGTTTTCAGTTTTCAACAGAAATATCCATTTTGACATCCCTGAATCCATTTTGACTAGTTTCGGCGTGACGTCTGTAGTACTTACATACGTATAAAAAAAAACTCATAACTCGTTAGTTGATATCTAAAAGCCACACAAATATAAGATAAAGCTACCCCTAACATTATCATAATTTTCTATAAAAAAAAAAAAACAATGGTTCTAAATATATGAAAGTAAACTTAAAAGTTGATATCTAAAAGCCACACAAATATAAGATAAAGCTACCCCTAACATTATCTAATTTAAATAAAAAAACAGTAGTTAAAATATATAAAAGTAAACTTAAAAGTTGATATCTAAAAGCCACACAAATATAAGATAAAGCTACCCCTAACATTATCATAATTTTCTATAAAAAAAAAAAACAATGGTTCTAAATATATAAAAGTAAACTTAAACAACAATAATCTTAACATCATAAATAACAATAGTATAATAATAAATTTGTTTTTAAAGAACCAAAATAAATACTTAAATAAAACATATGTAATTATTTTACCAAACTAAACCTTAAGATAAAAATTAAACCATGAGGTTTTTTTTTTTTTTTTTTTAAAATAATTATATATTTTTAAATACACTTATTATAATATAATTATATTTCTTAGGTTTTTTAAACTTTAAAATTTATTTAAATGAATAAAATTATTTTTAATAAAATCCTATTTAATTTAATTAAAAGTTGATTTTAATTAAATTCTTATAAATTAAGTATTTAATTAAAATTAAAAATAATTTTTATTAAATATCTTATTGATGCATTTAATTAAATAATTTATTTTAGATGATTATCTTTACAAAAACTATTTTACATTAAAATAAAAATCTATATTATATTAAAATCCTTATTTAAATATAAGAGGTTATCTATTATATAATAATTTTTTTAATTTATATAACACTCATGAATTAAAATATTATATTTAATAAGATTAAATATTAAAGGGAGAAATAGATATATTTCAATAAATATATTACTATATATAATATATATATTATAATATAACTATCTTTTTTCTTTTTTGTAACATAATAATTAATCAATTGAATGATATAATATAAATATCTTATTATAACGAAAACATTTTAGTTGAAAAATTAAACTCAAAAATCAAAATCGTATAACTCATAACTCAAAACGATTGATTAGCTGTATGATGTTGAAATAATGGATTTAGGACTGTTGCAACATCTAATTGTGCACCTCCCATTTTGATAGCAACTGACTGGACCAAAAGTGTCCAAGAAACTCCAAAATCCAAAAAATTGGATTTTGGACTTTTTCTTAACTGCAGTAATAAGACCTCATTGAAAGCTTTCCAACCATGTATCATAAGTGGTACTTATTTTCATTGGTTCCAGAGTTATAGCTCTCAAATAAAATTTTAATTAATCAAATATTTGGATCTTACAAGAGGAAGGCACATCGGTTCGAATCCGACTTCATATACACATATTTTTTTTTTTAACTTAATACATTGATTTATTAATAATTATTAACCTTTGACTGTAAATAGATTTTATAGTGAATAATAATTCAATAACAATTTTTTAAAAAATCAGATATTATTAGTGAAATAAAATTTTATGTACTTTTCATTTTAATTCATACATCGTTACAGGGGCTAATAATTATTAATAAATAGATATATTTAAATTAAAAAAGAAAAAGTTAAAAAAAATTTACGTATATGAAGTCGGATTTGAACCGATGTGTGCATGGTTAAGGATCCGAGACGGTCTCACTCACACCACGTAATTACTTGAGCGACGTGAAACAAAATTAGTATATAAACTAATATAAAATGCTGATACGGACACCACAAAAAAATGTGATGCAATGTGGTGTCCACCACATGAAATTGTGTAACTGTCCATTTTGTAGGATTGTAGGATCGTATCTTACCTTCAAATGAAATAAGTTTAAATGAGGTATAGCAAAAAATGCGTATATGTAATTTAATAGGGGTACAAGGAAGTTATGTGGTGTCCACATCAGATTTTTTTTTTTAAATTTTCTAGTTGAAACTCTTTTCAAAGAAAAAATCAATTTCATTCGGTATTTCTTTGAACTAATTTTAGCTTACACCAATTTCGTTACGGTATATTTACCTTCTACCCTTATTTTTTTCCCCTTTATTCTTCAGTTCGAATATTTCTTTTTTAAAAAATTGAAAAACTGACCCAGACGGGGATATCCTCTTATCACTCCTTTGTAAATTAAAGCTTGTCATTCTTCATCTTCTGCACATATCGTGCTAGTTGATTCCTATACATACTGCAAATGCTCTACTATCCAGTAACTTGTCTTCTTGAAATGAGGGTTTGAAGTTCAAATGAGTTCTATCATACGCTACACAACTCTGGGATGTACTCGTATAATAGTTTTTTTTTTACGACGTTTCGAATAAAAGTGGCGGCCTCCATGGCGCGAGTGATAGCATCTCGGCCTTTTATCCGGAAGTCCTGGGTTCGAATCCCTGTCAGGAACGGCATTTTTCATTTTCTACATTTCCATATCCCACGCACAAGCTTCAAGCTTACTGGTGATATCATCAAGCACAAAATAAAAATACGGTATTTCGGTCACATGGTGGAAGTGAAGAGTGAAAATGAATTTTCTTTACGTTTTGAGGTATGAAGAGTATGAAAATACCATTCACTTTAATTGTGGTTTCATTATATATATATATATATATATATACACACTATATTTGACATAATACAAAAATAAAGTTACTATTCTGAAAAAACTTATAATTTTATTTTTAATTAATTGGTAGGAAATTTCTTTAAATTGATTAAAAATGACAACTGAAGTTTTGAAAGGCTATTTACTTAGAAGTCTTGTGCTTATTCATATGAAAATTAGGTACTTACGTATTAACGCCACCGCAGCTACAGCTTTATTTAAAAACAAAGTATTCAATCGGATTTCGGTGGAAAATGGACCGATATAGTTTAACATAGATTCAAAACAGTCTCTTTATTAATTTTAATAAATGGTTATTTATTTTATAAATATAATTTAACCAAACTTAACCTACGATCGCTCCGCTCGCTAACCTAGACTAATTACAGGAGTGTTTTGATTATTTAAATAATAAATAATTGCAATAATTACTGAATTTATTAAATAAATACTCAAAAAATTACAGTGTTAATTAGTCAAGGTTAGCGAGCGTCTGTTAAGTTTAATAAATAACCATTTATTAAAATTAATAAAGAGACTGTTCATTTTATTGAAAATTATATTGCCTGGTTTGATGTTCAAGGATATTATTTTTTATGATCGTGACTTTTTTTTTGGAAAGGTGTTTCATATTTTAATTTTTTGCTGAATTCCTTTATTTACTTATAATTAGCTTCCAGAATGAAGCTTTCTTTCTTTTTTCCTTCTTTTTCCTGTTTAGCCTCCGGTAACTACCGTTTAGATAATTCTTCAGAGGATGAATGAGAATGATATGTATTAGTGTAAATGAAGTGTAGTCTTGTACATTCTCAGTTCGATCATTCCTGAGATGTGTGGTTAATTGAAACCCAACCACCAAAGAACACCGGTATCCACAATCTAGTATTCAAATCCATGTAAAAATAACTGGCTTTACTAGACTTGAACGCTGGAACTCTCGACTCCCAAATCAGAGATGCGTTAACCACTAGACCAACCCGGTGGGTTCCAGAATGAAGCTATAAGCAAGTCGTATAACTGTCCATTACCTGAAAGAGGACCACCCAATGATAATCCTCAAGTAATATAAAAATAATAGCATAACATAACAAACAAATAATAGTGTTAACATAAATAATATAATAACTGATAGAGTGTTTGAATTTCAGTCAATATTAACATTAAAACAACAAAAATAAATAACTTTAAATAGAACAGTAAACGAAACAGTAACTTTGAAACAGCCAAGAAACAATAATCGTGAGCACCAAGCCGCCAAACCGGATTATCATAATGGGCCATCAACAAGATCAAGCACATAGAGCCTTTTTAGTCTCCTAATGTCCACGCTGTTGTTTAGCAGATTCAAAGCGAGATTATTAATATGCTTATCCAACCTGGACACATACCTTGAAACTAGACATCCAACTTCCTCACAAACGTATGGAATGCCAGTTGGATGCGGAGTCCGATGAATATTGCCAATGTCACAGTTACTGTTATCCGCATTACTACTGGTCCGTTGGCCTAAAGATGGGAAATCATGGCCTAGGTCGTACAGTTTGGCTCTCAGACCCTCGAACCTTGTAGAAGCGTGCTTAGGAGCATAACTTATCTTCCTCTACTCTTTCCTTTCAAGGATCTCCTTATAAACCCTGCAACTTTTATAGTTTGCAAGATGATCTTCATAGCATAAAGCACAAATCGTCGGTTTGCCGGATTGTGACTTTTAGACATATCCAAATATATAGATTTAAAAATATAAAGAAATAAATTGGTAAGAGTAAAGTAATCTTACTGCTATTTTTACCCCCAATGATCTGAGATTTCTTAGACAGTTTTTATATAGCCAAATTTTTCATAATTATTATGTAGAAATCTTTTTTTATTTAATAATAATACTATTAATCAATGGTGTTCATTGATAAATCATTAAATGCCATTAATTATCATTTACAACTATAGACATAAATAGTTGTTTTAAAAATTTTATTTGTTTATTACCCCAGAATTTTGATTGCTAAAATTTAAAAATTAAGTGAAAAAATGTACGGATCATAAAGTCCTTTATACTTAATTTTTGTTCAAAATTAAATTTGTAAATTAAATTGAAATTTAAATAAAAATGAAGAGGACGTTTTTACATATAAATAAACAATGAAGAATAAGTAGTGGTCTGCTATCTGGCGGTGAAAGTATGAAACAACAGTTGAAACTTCAGTTGATTCTACCGATTGCCGTTAGGTGACGTAAAAGTATTGTTCGTCGAACATTACTTAACGGTACTCAGCGAGTCAAGAACATAGCTACATCTACAAAAAAAATGTAGATTTTAATGAAGAATACGTGCAGATCTAATATTTATTCTTCGATTATACATTAAACTATGAATAAATAATTCATTATAGGACTCACATAATTATTAATTTTAGTTAACTAATGTTATTTAAAAGATTTAATTAACTGTACCATCATAAAAATAATTCTTCGATTATTTTCACCGTCGATTGTTTTATTGACAACAAAATTTTTATACTCTTTTATAATTATGTTGATCATTTTTTAACGCAACATTATGTATTTAGAATACCGCATTCATTTTTGTATTAATCTTTGTAAACGATTTTTTTCGGGTAATGAAAGATATTCTTTTTACTTCACTTGCTCCGGATCCTTAGATAGATTGATTCAAGGAAATAGCTAGTCAATGGTTGACCTAAATTAACAGTAACAATTAACGTAGATATAATTAATTTATTGTATTTAAATAAATCTTTTACGATTTTTTTCTCAGTGAAGTGGGCGAAAATTTAATTTAATTTTATTTTAAATATAAAATTTGGCAAAAAGAAACCGAACCTAGCTTTATAATACTTTATTACGTTTTTTCACCATTTAACTATTTTCAATGACTGGTGCTGCTGTATTCATTATGGTGTCATCTAATGTTACTACCGGCAGTGTCTTTGAGTTAGACAAGTATAATAGAAAACTTGTTGGATTAAATCATGTCTATGCATTGTATTTCAGTATATTTAAAAATTATCAAATGTATTACGGCGCGTGGTCTTTTTTACGTATATGTAGGATATTAATGTTCCGATTGTTGTCAATGTTGAATTTTTTTGTGATTTGTAGTTAACAAACGTTTTTTTGTTATGTTCTGTCTGTATTGCAGAACCATTGTATTTATTTGTCGATAGGGTTTTTTTTTGTTCTGAAGGATAAAAAGTATCCAGATATTTTAATTTGTGAGCTTCTTTCTCTCAGTCGTTTTGTTTGTATAATATATTTCTGTATTCTTTTTTATTTGTTTTATAAAAGTTTTTCAACGAATGTGCTGTTATATCCGTATATTCAAGCTTACTAACAAATTTTTTGTAATAATAAAGAAACTTTCGATTAATTTATTACGATGTAGTTGTTTTAACAAATCCCATACAAATTACATCTATCTATTACTACATCTATCGATGGTGTAGAGATAAAAAGGTTAATCGTATGGGTAAACCAAAATTAAAAAAAGTTATTTTTTAAATAATTGTGAAAAGTTTCGCCTGGATAAAGATAATTTTACGTAAGATATGACCTAATTACAGTTTGCTCTAGTTATTTTGGAAGTAAAAAATGAATTAATTTATTATTTTGCAATATACGAACAGTCAGAATTACATCAACTCGCATAAAGTGTATTATATTTATAACTTATCTCTGAATCTTCACGAATTAAGAGTCGCTAAGAATTTCGTTAGTGTTTTTTAGTGTAATTCTGTCTTTCCATTAAACATAAAATTTTTATTTAAAAAATTTTAAATAAACAATCTAAATTACGTTAAGAGTTCAAACGTTTTTAGTCATTACATAAAGTAAGTTATTTTTCTCAGAAGGGAATCGGCTAAAAACATTCTAAAAAAAATTTCTTTCATATTTTATTTGTTTTAATTCTTCTGTCCTGAGATATTTTACAAAAACACAATCACAGTACTTTAAGAACGGGATCTTTTTTCGAGATTTAATCAAAATATTTGTTATAAATTTAATTTTTTTAACTCTTTAATGCTTAAATATTCTTTTCATAACACATATAAGTAAAAACTATTTACCAAAAGGAGGCTGGATCTCTGAGTTTTAAGCTTAAAGTTAAATTGAATATTTAAAAAAAAAATTGTTTCATATATGTCTTCTGAAATTTATTGCTAAATTAGATTATGAGCGCTTAAAAATGTAATAATATAAAAAAATATATCAAAGTATTATATAGATAGACCGATTAGACTGAAACTATTTTATTCCTGATCATTAAAGATGGTATAATTTGTCATCACCATTCAGTTGACGTAATCCTGTATTATATCCATAAATGTTTTTAGAATTAATCGAAATTTAAAAAAAAAATCTGGCGAAATAAATCATTGATTTTTAAAGTTTTTTTTTTTTATTTTAAAAAGCCGTCATTTCAATCTACACCAACGTTTGTCGATCTACTTCGATAGGCGTGGCTTAAATAAATTTGTCGTTGCCATTCAAGTGATTAATTTTAACAAAATATCTTAACGGTTTTAACGAAAGGTTTAAGCAGTCTGATTTATTTTGTATTCGATTTGGTTTAGAACAAATAAAAAACTATAATTTATATTGATCAGTACGGGTATCGGTAAAAGTTCAGAGTTATCTGATTGAAGCTATGTGGCGGAGTGATAGCGTCTCGGCCTTTCATCCGGAGGTCCCGAGTTCGAATCCCGATCAAGCATGACATTTTTCATACGATAAAAAATTTCTATTTCGTATTCCCGTGCACAAGATTTAAGCTTATATGGTGAATTAACCATTCAAGGACAAAAATTACGTCTATACTGGATGATTCACTTAGTGTCATCGGCACGTAAACACACATAAACTTCATTGTCTGTATAACATTTTATTTTACTTTATTAATCTGTTTTATTTTAATTTTATTTTTT
Source organism: Lycorma delicatula (assembly GCF_047948215.1). Lineage (NCBI taxonomy): Eukaryota > Metazoa > Arthropoda > Insecta > Hemiptera > Fulgoridae > Lycorma > Lycorma delicatula. Next base: position 98,070,376 of record NC_134464.1, on the reverse strand, counting down.
GTTTGTTTGTCCGAACCGCTAGGGATCATGTTTGCATAATAGTTTGGAACTTTCTGCTTTCCAATATTCTCTTATTTTTTCAGTCTGTTGTTTTTCTTCCTATACTCGTCTTATCCTACTTTTCTGGAAACTTAGATTATTTAATAAATCCTCTAAATGGATCTCTATTTAAACAGGTTTCTTTGGAGATGTTCAAAGTTTTAAGGTTGTTTTCTTCTACTTCTTTAAACCGGCTAGTTTTAATAGTTCTACTGTTATAAAAGTTAAATATTTGTTTTGTAATCTGTTTTCGCTCTTTCTGTATAAATGCCCATGAAATTGTAATCTTTTTCGCCTGATGGTGTCTTTTAGTTATTCTGTATTTCTATAAATTTCTTTTGCACTTTTTAGTTTATAAATTCCGTTCTGGTAATCAGGTCCATATATGTTTCTTAAAATTCTTTTTTCTATTTTAAGTAGGTCTTTATCCGCAAATTTTGCAACTTTTATTGTTTTATTTATTATTTTATTAATATCTACTTCCTTGTACAAAGTAAAAGAAGTATTGTAATAGCGAAAATTTCGGTTTTCAAATTTCAACGGAAATATCCATTTTGACCATCCCTGAATCCATTTTGACTAGTTTCTGCGTGACCTCTGTACGTATGTACATACATACATATATATATATATATATAATATATATATATATTATATATATATATATATTATATATTATATATATATATATATATATATATATATATATATATATATATATATCTTGCATAACTCAAAAACGATTAAGCCGTAGAATGTTAAATTTTGGATTTAGGACTGTTGTAACATCTAGTTGTGCACCTCCTCTTTTGATTGCAATCGACTGGACCAAAAATGTCCAAAAAACCCAAAATCCAAAAAAAATCTGAATTTTACTTTTTCTTAACTGCAGTAATAAGTCCTACCTGAGGGGTTTTCAACGATATGTCACAATTGGTACTTAATTTTATCGGTCCAGAGTTTTTAGCCAAATAAAATTTTAATTAATGATTTATTTGGATCTTACAAGGGGAAGGCACATCGGTTCGAATTCCACTTCATTTTCTTTTTTTTAACATTTGTTTTTTTTTTAATTTAAATTCATCGATATATTAATTAATTAATCGCGGATCGTAAAAAAATTACAATAAATAATGATTCAATAATAACGAAGTTGTTAATGAAATAATATTTTATGTACTATTAATTTAAAAAAAAAAATCTATGTGTAATTTAATAGGCGTACAAGGAAGTCATATAGTGTTCACAACAGATTTTTTTAATTTTATTTTAATGTTTAATACAACACTGACTTTTTTGTAGCATAGCACTTTGTAGGAAAGCAAACATGCTTTGAACGTGTAATCACTTCATTTTCATACGGTAAGTGTTAGTAATAATATCAAATTTCTTGAACTTATATTTGTTTTTTATTGGGCTATTTTACTTCAATTTTCTAAAAGTTTAAGTATAAATTTTTCGCTCTTATTAGTCATTTAACAAAGTTTTGTATTACAAACTTAAAAAAAAAAACGTGTTTTTATCCAATAAAAGTTTCTTTTTAACGCTAAATATTATGAAAACTACTAAAAATATAGATCTGAAATTTATTTTATTCAACTTTTCAGGTCAAAAACCATACGAAACCTAATAATCACTCCGTTATGTGGATTCCTAGAATTTCAGTACGATTTTATTTCACTCTCTGCCCAAGAATTACGGCGAAATCTTTTGTAACTCGCTAACGGAGCGTTTCCGGACCCATATTTATATAAACTTTTTTCATTATTTTTGTTAGTAGAATGAACTCGGAAAACGTCATATTCACTTTATGAATCACTCTGTATAGGTAACCTGCGCCACTGCTCAAGTAAAAGAAATATGGAAGACGCTTCATTCAAATTTATTAAATGTTTACGAAATATAATTAATTAAATCGATTTACGTGGTAAATGTATTGTTTTAATAAGATAAAACAGTGCTCGATTCAATTGAGTTCAGCGTAGATTCAATTGAGACCGATGAGGGGTAAAATATCTCGGTAAGCGCACGTAAAACTACCTCCTTTACGTTCAAAAGAATATATTTCCTTTACATGTCTTTACATATGTTCTAATTTCCATCAAACCTAGGTCAATAATATTATTTGAGATGTTTAAAACAAATAAAAAACTGTTGATCACATTAGATTTAGATCGATCTATATCGATTCATCTCGATAAGCATATTAAAAAGAAAAAACTGCGTAAATGTACCGATAATATTTCAATAAAATTTATTAACCTTTCACGAAACATTTAATTAAATAAATCACTGTGTTGGATTTTTAAGTGGTTTTGTATAAATAAAAATAATATTAAGGTTTAATTGACACCGAATAGTATATCGATCGATGCATCACTGTAGTTGTTTCTTAGATAGAACTGCTTGCACCGTTTAAGAAATTGCATTTTCATAAAATTTATTCACATTGTTAAATTTTTTCACGAATTCTGACAGATAAATTTATATACTAGATATTTCGTCGGTTCTGAAAAGATAGAAACGCCTTCGTTTACATTTTATTGAGACCCTCTATTGACAATTCACCTCGGTAAATGTGAGTTAGATAATACGGCTTTCACTGTCAAGGGACTATATTTCAATATAATTTCTTTACATATTATTGAATTTTTACGAAATCTAACGGAAAAAATTTATATGCTTAGAATTAGATTCGTTTTGAGGAAATAAAACAACATTTGTTTGGATAAAATTTAGATATATTAGCGTCTATCCAACACTTAAAGCGTGTTAAACTCCCGTATCCATTCAACTGAATAATAATTTTTTTTTTCGGTGAAATTTATTTTCTTTATAAGTGAAAATATTTAATTCATTTTGAAAATATTAAACATTAAACGTTACGATCGGTTGATAACAAGTTTGATAAGCGGCTTAAAGTTGCCGTTACTTCATCGCCGTGAAAGTTTTGTTACAATTTATTAAATTTCATTTAATAATATTGTTTGATATGTATACTTTATTAGTTTAAAGAAACAAAAGAACCCTAGAATCGATTGGATTAATAGTTTACTCAAAAAACTGTTAATATAATTCATTTGGTTCCTTTTTGCAAATGTAAGTAAAAGTTTGTTTGGTTTCAACTAATACTAACTACAATTCGATTCATCTTAGTTGCCGTGGTTTACACCGAGCTACTTTTGCCGTTTAAGTGACTGTATTTTCGAAAATATCTGTACAATATATTGAAATTTCATCGCATCTAACTCAGTAAATCTACACGATTCGTTTTGATAAAATAAAACAGCTTATGGATAGGTTCAATTCAGACCCAATTCTCGGTCTCTTTGGCGTGAGTGGTAGCGTCTCTCTTATTCGGAGGTACCGAGTTCAAATCCCGATCAGGCATGCCATTTTCATACGCTAAAAAATTTCTTACTGTCACTATTCAAGTGATTTGACTGTATTCTTAACTTTAATTAAATTTTTACAATTTCTAACCAAATAAATCTGTATTATATTTGCTCCATTCTAAAGATATTGAACATCTTTTCTTATGGATTCTATTTAAACCTAATATTGTAGGAAAGTTTTGATAAAACTACAATCATTTTCAGTTAACTGTAATAATCTTTACAACATTAGTGTATTATAGAGTTATCTGATTTTTGATTACAAGAAAAATTCAGCCTTTGCTGAGTTTGCTAAGTTAATCTGAATTTTTTGAGATTACATAGAGACCATTCATTGCCTCGAACCTCAGTCAAATCAACACTGAATGACTTCTTTTACATCTACGGTTTAGTTAAGTTTTCTTAAACCTGTGGATTCCTCTCGAGGTAAGAAAAAAGTGAAAATATTAGTTCTTCGAAATTATCATGGAAAATGTGACGAAAATGGCTATTGTTACCTGTTAGCGAGTTAGAAAATTGTCTATTACTCAAGAAAAGTTTTTTTAATATAAAAAAATATTTTTTAGCCACTGCAAGGTGAGTAGTGGTAATATACTAAATACATAAAAACAAAAATAGCGATGCACTGGTCATTTGTTGAATTAAAATGGAATACCCCTTATTGTCTTCGGTTTATTTTCCTGTTCTTATTAGATAGTTATGGAAGTAATCTTTGAGGCCGGTGAATGTTAAGATTAATCTACAGTAACTACTTCTGTAACTATCTAATAAGAATAGGAAAATAAACGAATGACCAACACGAGGTACTCCATTTTCATTCAACCGCCGATCAGTACATCACTATTTTTGATTTTGATGATCTTTAGTACATGATAACTATCCATCTTGTAGAGGCCAAAAAATATTTTTTGTTTTTAAAAAATTGTTTCTTGAGTAGTAAATTATTTTCTAGCTTACTAACAGGTGAAAACAACCACTTTCGTCACTTTTTCCATCCACTGTAACAATCTTATATTGCATCATACAGAGGTCAAAAAGAGCTTTTTGGAATGAATAAAGATGGAATTTCATCATTCTGTATTCAAAATTCCTTTTTTTTTATAACCTATCTTTGTAATATATACTGAAATTACGTTTGAAAATTGCTGTTTTTTTCAAATTTTGGGCCCAAAATAATTAATAAAAGGGCTTAGGGTAACAGACCTTTTTTTACCTTTTAGATACTAGTAGTACTACTAAAAAAAAATTGGACTGTACTCAGTGTCCTTCATTAAAAAAAAGTGGCCGCCAAATCGTTTTGAAAGATTTTGAAAGATCGCCAAATCGCCAAAAGATTTTGAAAATGTCTCATTTTTGAGGCCCGTAAATCACTTGTGGGACAGGCGATAAAAATCTGAAATTTTTACAGCAGTAAGTACTTTTTTTGTTATTAAAAACCAAATAAAATTTATTTTGTTACTAAAAGGGCTTGACTAGTATTGAAGCCAACAAAACCGCTAAAAAGACCGTTCTTTCTAACCGTAAACAACCTCTCATGTATTTTGACTTCAATGACTTCGCCTAACCACCACTTGCCATCGTATACGCAGCAGACATTATTTTTACATTTTGGATTTGGTAAATTTATAAAGCAACCAGAAACACTAATATCCTTGTGTACGGATACTAACGTAAATGTTTCTGATTCAGAGGTCGCCCGGACCTTCAGAATATATTTCTGACTTGTTGGAACGTAACTGTGAAAGGTTTTTTTTCTAGGTATGTTGTGATTACCTGATAACGAGAACTGAGCTATTCTTCAGTCCCTTGAAATCTTTATTATAGCAGAAAATAAATGTTATATTTTTTATATTATCTTAGAAATAATTTGTACATTTCAGAAGGTGTATAAGTTTGATTGTTTACGGCCCTTTGAAGGTTTGCTTTAGTTACAGTCCCTTTTAGAGTTCCACCAATCCCATCACATGGTTCTTTTCTATGGTACGAAGCAAAAAAATGCCATTCAGCTGTGATTTCAAAATCTTCTTGATGATAGCATAAATTTGTAAAATTTTTTTTGTTTTTATACTGGACTGAGGAGCCATTAGAAAAATAAAAAAATGTTTAACTTGTGGTAACAGTGTTTTTTACTTTATTTATAACTTGCTTTTGGAAGGAGAAGATCGATGTAACGTGCTTCAAGTACTCACTAATCATAAGTAGCGTAGGCTTTGTAATTTTCCTTCTTTTTTAAATTATACGAGAAATGGATATACTGCGGAATATGTTTTTGACCGGTGATATCACTGGACATCTTATATCACAAAAGGAAAGTTTTGAGAGAAGTCTCCTATTACAAAACATCCACCCTCCAACAAGTTTTCTTTTGAATGTTGAGGAAATTAGCTTGTTTCTTTGTAACAAAATGATGCCTTTTTAGATTACATAAATTTTCAGAAAGTTTATCTAAGTACTCTTGAAGTGGAAGAATTTGAGTAGTTAGTTCACAACGGTCATCAGAAATCCACTGTGTGAAGATAACTTCAGAATCATTCCAGCTGTCTTGCAATAATCTGAGCACTTCATTAGTGCCTGGACAATTTTCACCCTGTAACAGCATGGTATGTCACATACCACGGTTGAAAGGAGAATTTAATAATTAAATTTCATTTTTAGAGCAGATATCATAAGTTTTACATTTTGGTGTGTGACATACACACGCAGTATGAGTAACTTACCCACCAGCTAGAACACAATATTTAGGTCTTGAATCAGCAAATTTTGAGAAACCAATTTTAAATTATGTTTGTCTTTGAAGGGTGTGTACAATTCCTTTATGTTACATAAAATAAGCTCTTATGAATATTAATTTTCTGCCCGTCGGCTTGTCTTACTGTGACACAATCTCTCTTGCCTGCCATCATTTGGCTGCGCTCATCATTCTGGCAAGAATCTTGGACACATTTAATAACATTTTTATCAATTATGTGAGTGGGTTTCTTTTTACCGATTTGTGGCAAATTTCACTAGTTTAACTAATTGTTTTGACTGACGAACTAAATACTGACTAACACTAAACTCATTTTAAAATTACGGTGTTAATTAGTCAAGGTTAGCGAGCGAAGCGAGCGTAGGTTAAGTTTGGTTAAATTATATTTATAAAATAAATAAATATAAATAACCATTTATTAAAATTAATAAAGAGACTGTTCATTTTGCACCGAAATCCGATTGACTACTTTGTTTTTAAATAAAGCTGTAGTAATAAATAAAATTTAAATAAAAGCTGTAGTATAAAGCTGCGGTGGCGACAATACGTAAGTACCTTGTTTTTTGTTCCAGTCCACTTCTTGAAATTATCAATGTTATTTACTGTGCGGTAAACTCCAAAATATCGTGCAACACTGAAGATCTATTGCAAATCAATTTGTGACATACTATTTTAGGATGAATGCCAATTGTACATTCCGTTCAGCAATTGAGCAATCCGGTTTTATAAAATGCAAGGGTTCTTACAATAACAATACAGTTAGTATAAATTATAAAATTACCAAACGCACCTCACTTTGTCTTATCCCAGTTTCTTTATAGCTAATAAAAATTTCTCTAATTAATAAGATTAAAAATAAAAGATATCGCATAAAAGGAAATTCACCGCTAATAAAATTACTTTTTAAACAAGTTGCATTACCTAACCAAAGTATTAACACTAGTAACAATGCAACATATCACATTAAAATCTAAACAGTAACCGAGCTTTCTACAAAGTTAACATTCAGGATTACGCAAACATCCATGTCCATGCATATATATTCATTTTCGTGTTTAAACAGGAGTTTGTGCTTATGAGTCATACGTTAAGTAACAGACTATCAAGAATTTAAGCTATCTCATTATAGTCATTTAAAAATATTTTGTTTAATAGGCTTATATTATTATCTGAAAAAAAAAAACATACTGTGAATTTTTCGGATACATTGACCACGGTTAGCAGGAACGGTGTTTTTAGCGGTTTTTTGGCTTTATTATCGTAGGACACTAGATAACAATACAATTTTTATTTATAAGTACTATTAGTAGCTAGAAAATGTAAAAAAGGTCTCTTAACATAATTCTTTTGTTATTTATTTTGAATCAAAAATTTGAAAAAAACATCAATGTGTAAACGTAATTTCAGTAAACATTACAAGATTAGTTAATGTAAGAAAAATGAAACTAAAGTACATTACGATGAAGTTCCATCTCTACTCTTTCCAAAAACCATTTATTGACTTCTGTTTGGTGTAAAACAAGACTGCTAAAGCACACGTGAAAAAACTGACGAAAATGGTTGTTTCAAAATGTTGTGTCTAAAAAGTAAAAAAATAGGTTTTTTAAAAATATGAAAAAATATGTTTTTGCAAATAAAAGGTGGGTAGTAATTATACACTAAATATCAATAAATCAAAAATAACGATGCAATAAAATGTTTGAAAATTATTTGAATTAAAATGGAGTACCCAATATCGGACTCACACATTACTTCGGTAACTATCTAATCAGAGAAGTAAAATAAACCAGTGACAACACCATTCAATCTTCAATACTGAAGAATATTAATAACATTCAACGCCCTCGCAAATTACGTCCTCAAGTTTCTAATCAGAATAGGAAAGCCGATAAAAACAAAACCAATGCCAAAACTCATTCACTATTCAAAACCGTAAATTACGCTTAACATCCACCACACGCGAAGATTATTAGCGTAACTATCTAACCAAAATAGGAATATAGACCATATATTTTAATAACGCAAACTGCTTTTAATATTCACCTCTTTTACAGATTAATTTCGTATCTATCATATCAGTATTGGAGTGTCAACCAATGAAAATACACATTCACTCTTCAATACCGCAGATTATTCTTATCTTTCCCCGCCCTCAGAGATTAATTCCATGACTACGTAATCAGAATAGGAATATAGATCTTTACTATTTCCAGAAAGTTCGTTTTGACTTCTGTACGAAATGTGACGAAAATGACTGTTTCTTCATTTTGCAAGTATGAAAATAGTCTACTACTGAAGAAAAAAATTTTCTAAAATTATAAAAAAAATCTCCGTTACTTTTTAATCTTTACATGGAACTAGCAGTTAATGATGTTAAAGAACAATTTAGATTCGGAGTAACAGTACAAGGTGAAAAGATAAAGATTCTACGATTTGCTAATGATATAGTAATTCTAGCCGAGAGTAAAAATGATTTAGAAGAAACAATGAACGGCATAGATGAAGTCCTACGCAAGAACTATCGCATGAAAATAAACAAGAACAAAACAAAAGTAATGAAATTTAGTAGAAATAACAAAGAAGAATTTTGTTATTTGGGAAGTAGAATTACTAAAGATGGACGAAGCAGAAGCGATATAAAATGCCGAATAGCACAAGCAAAACGAGCCTTCAGTAAGAAATATAATTTGTTTACATCAAAAATTAATTAAATGTCAGGAAAAGATTTTTGAAAGTATATGTTTGGAGTGTCGCTTTATATGGAAGTGAAACTTGGACGATCGGAGTATCTGAGAAGAAAAGATTAGAAGCTTTTGAAATGCGGTGCTATAGGAGAATGTTAAAAATCAGACGGGTGGATAAAGTGACAAATGAAGAGGTATTGCGGCAAATAGATGAAGAAAGAAGCATTTGGAAAAATATAGTTAAAAGAAGAGACAGACTTATAGGCCACATACTAAGGCATCCTGGAACAGTCGCTTTAATATTGGAAGGACAGGTAAAAGGAAAAAATTGTGTAGGCAGGCCACGTTTGCAATATGTAAAACAAATTGTTAGGGATGTAGGATGTAGAGGGTATACTGAAATGAAACGACTAGCACTAGATAGGGAATCTTGGAGAGCTGCATCAAACCAGTCAAATGACTGAAGACAAAAAAAATATTTTTTGGCCACTACAAGGTGGGTATTTATCATATACCAAATATCAAAATCAAAAATAGTGCTGCAATAAAATTTTTAAATTAAAATTTTATTAAAGAGTAATACTATAAAAGAGTAATTTTTTTTGTGGTAGTCGTGGTTTTTTTTTTAATAATTTTTAGTATTTATCTCTTGTTATTAATTGTATAAATTGTTAAAAACCGTTTTGCAATTCCATCAAATGAAAGGAATAATTTAGTGATTTTATAGATTCATTTATTTATAGCTTTTTCCTTAATTCGTGCTATATTTCTTCTGTATTTTCCTCTTTCTATTTAATACGCTAAAATGTAATGATTTATTTTTTTTTTATTTTTAAAAAGTGTTAATTTATTTTAAGAAATATTTTATCAAGCCATAGAATTATGCATACAACGGGTGAGTAACGGTAAGTTAATTTAATTAGTAGATAAACAATAAAAACATTACAAAACGTTTTTATTTATTACGTGTTTAATATACAGAATGAACATTCGTAGAGAGAATTATATCTTGAATAATATACTTACTTCCTTTTACGAAGTAATAAAAAAAAAATTTTAAGATCGCGAAAAATTTCAGTTTTCAGATTTTAACAGAAATATCCATTTTGACTATCCCTGAATCCATTTTGACTAGTTTCGGCGTGACGTCTATACGTACGTATATATCTCACATAAATCAAAAACGATTAGTCGAAGAGTGTTGAAATTTTGGATTTAGGACTGTTGTAACAAATAATTGTGCTCCTCCTCTTTTGACTGCAATCGAATGGACCAAAAATGTCCAAAATCAAAAATAATTTGGATTTTGGACTTTCTCTTAACTGCAGTAATAAGCCCTCATGAGGTCTTTTCAACGATATTTCATAAGTAGTACATAATTTTTTTGGTTCCAGAGTTATAGCCAAATAAAATTTCAATTAATGAAATATTTGGATCTTAGAAGGGGAAGGCACATCGGTTCGAATCAGACATCTCCTTCTTTTTTTTAAATTGAAATATATTGATTTATTAATAATTGTTAACCTCTGATTGTAAAAAAAAATTACGATAAATAATAATTCAATATTAACAATTATAAAAAAAATCAGAAGTTATTAATGAAATAAAATTTTATGTACTTTCTATTTAAAAAAAAAAAATGTGTTTATGTAATTTAATACGCGTACAAGGAAGTCACGTAGTGTCCACATCAAATTTTTTCTATCTAAAATAGTGAAAAAATTTGATTACTTTTTGTTAAACATCGGGTGATTCAAAAAAGACTTCACAAATTTAAAATCATATAAATATTTATTTATATGACAAAATTATTTATATGACAAATTGCAGATTCGGTTGAGGTCTCATTTCACAGAAAAATGCATCAATTTTTGACTCACGTAGTCATTAGTACCGAGATAAGTCACCAGTGTTGTTAAAAATGGATACTGGTGCGGAACGTTTGCTGTGTGTTTTGTTTTCACGATTTGTCGTTCAATGTAATTTTCATAGAGTACGGTACGCAGCCAGTAGTAAGGATACAACTTACTTGTGACACGCCACGACTAAGTGGAGGTCCTTGTATAGATTTATACAGGATCTGGGGGGATGGTATGCCTCTCCTTCGTTTTTAAGGGCAACGGTAGCCCAAGTGCTCTTCAACCATGTAAATTTAAACCAATATTTTTTTCTGTTCCACGTGATGAGCTGTGCGTCTGCGGGGAGGTCCAGTCAAATGAGCATATGATATTTGACTGCCCTACTCTTAGGGGGAGACCGGGCCACCCTGGAACTTAGAGGTCAAGGGGAAAAAATTGGCCGCTCATAAACGGCGAGTCAGTGTGGCGAGAGCCGCATTGTCGGACCGTGTGGGAGTTTCTCGATGAGGTTGCGTTGTTCAACCGACATCGGCAGATTAGTTAAGGGTAAAGTATTACCGTGCTACTACTCCAGCAGCACGGCAGTAGCACGGTATACTCCTACCGTGCTGCTGTGGGAAGCTAATCCAGAGATAATGACTGGCTACCAGCCAGATAAAGTTCCAAGCGCTTTAAATGGTGGACAGGTATTAGATGGCATTCAGCGACCGAGACATGACAGGAAATTACTGTCTTTTTAATATAATACAAGGGGTGCGCCTACCCGGTTTAGTTTTATTCTACGGCAAGTGAGCGGTTGGAACACGTAAGCAGGTGGTCTATGGCACCTCGCTTAGTCCGCTCACGCTGTTAGGTAAGCTCACTAGGAGCTATTAGATTATTGGTCGCTAAACTGTTTTTGAGGCACAGCAGCCGTTTTTGGCAGGGACATTTGGTCATATGCTTTAGGGTGACCGAATGGGGTGGTGGCGGGAGAATTGCCAGCGCCAGGACTCCTACACCTCCGTGAGGCTGTTGTAGATCAACTCGGAGAAAGCTTTGCACTAGTCCGAAGAAATCATCCCTACTTGCATCTCATGAGACTGGCATTTCACAAAGGGCTATTTGGCCCTTATTACTTAAACAATTCTACTTGAACCCATAAAAACTAACCGTGGTTCAACACATTACAGATGAAGTTGCTCGGTTACAGTTTTGTATGGAAATTTTAGATAGAATTGCAGACAACGATACGTTTTCAGACATGTAATTTTTAGTGATGAGTAAACGTTTCACATCAGTGGCAAGACGAACACCCATAACTGCGGAATATGGGGTAAGGAAAACCCCTCCTGAAACTTGCAGTAGATTCCTAATAGCTCTAAAGTCAGTAAATTTTTGTTTCGTAAGCAAACAGTGACTGTACAACCCGTTCTTCTTTCAGGAGGCAACCGTAAATGGTATCGTTTGTCTGGATGTGTTTAAAATTTCGTGATTCGTCCAGTTGGACAATCTTGATCAAGATGGAGGCTATTACTGTCAGTAAGACGGGGCCCCACCCACTACCGCCTAGAAGTCCGAGAGTTTCTTGTTACTCGATTCCCAGGACGGTGAATTGGTCGTGAAGGTCCAATCGCATGGCCACCTCGCTCACCATATTGAACCGCTAAATCTTTTCTTGTGAAGTTTTATTAAAGATGGGGTTTATATACCATCTTTTCCAGCTGATCTTGATGCGCTAAGACTTCGAATCAACCCTGCAGCTGCAGAGGTAACGCCGGACTTACTGGCTACAGTCTGGAATGAAATCGACTTTAGGTGGGATGTATGTCGCATTACAAATGGTAGCCATATCGAACCAAAGTGAATGTTGGGTGATAATTCAATTCGTTTTTCTGTGAAATGAGACCTCAACGGAATCTGAAAGTTATCTCAATAATTTTTATGTGCTTTTAAGTTTGTGAAGTCCTTTTTGAATCACACACACCACACACACACACACACACACACACACACACACACACATATATATATATATATATATATATTATAATTTCTTATCTCGTTTTTCTTATTTGTAAAATATATCTTTATTCCTTTACGTCTTTCTACACAACTTACTAAATATTAACCATATGTTTTGTGCCCCTCTTCTTCCTAAATTTAATATATGTTTTTCTGCAGCCATTTGCTCCATTTTTTTTTTTTTAGTCTTTAGTTTAGAAGAAGCTTTATTGAGTGCGAAATTAAAGTAATTATCCTCTAATCTTGATACTTTTATTCCACCATGCTTTTTGGGTACGCGAATAATGATTATTTTGACGAAATCTTTTGGTTACATTTCTCTACTATAGATCTCCCCATATAATTTCATCACCTTCTGTAATCCTTTTTAATGAAAACATATAATTACTTGTTGACTAGTAAAGGCAGTTACTTTTATCCGGATTTGAATACTAGATCGTGGATACCGGTGTTCTTTGGTGGTTGGGTTTCAATTAACCACACAGCTCATGAATGGTCGACCTGGAACTGTACAAGACTATACTTCATTTACATTCATACATATCATCCTCATTCATCCTGTGAAGAATACTCTACGGTGGTTACAGAAGCTAAACAGAAAAAGAAAATTCATCTATCTCCATAGTTTTTCTATTCTTGTAAAATTACTCTTCTATTGTTTGTAAAATTACCGATTATAGGGCCTCCTGTTTCTTTCCCTTCCATTTCATCCCGATATTCGATAGGAGATCGTTTGGCTTTCTGTTGAACTTATAAAACATTTTGTTTGAAATTTAAATCAATTATTTTGTACTTATATTTTAACGTATTATTTTTAAATATATCATTAGCTAGTAAAGTTCGAGAAAAAAACAAACTTCTTTCAGGAGGGGCGGCGTTACTATTAGTGAACTTCATTTTAGTTCACGGTGTAACTAGATTTCAATCGATTATGATTAATTGATCCAGCTGTTATTACAATATGTAACGATAGTTCTTTTTATTTTTTGAACTAAAAAACAAACAGATATGTATTGAGTTAAAGACTAGAAAGACGGATATTTTAAGAAATTTACAGACCATATTTTACTTAATACGTAAAAATAGATAATGTTTTAATTTGATATACTGGTCTGCACATAATAATCCCTGTGTAATAGCAGTACTGAGTGCAGGGTTATCATTGAAGTCAGAGTTCACTGCTCGCATATAAATTAATTTTGCCCGAAGACACAACGCGATAGGTAATCAATTCAGAGAATGTGCATGCACGCTTACGTGCGTGTGTGTTTGTGTATTTGTATGTTGCAGTTTAGTGTATACAAAGTGAACGAGTTGTAATGCAGTTTAATGTGCAGAGTTCATTGACCAAGGTCAATAAAATTTTGCATGCATACTATTCATTTGCTGAAGTACTTTAGGCTAAATAGGTTTCTTATATACCATCTGTACGACATTAAGATATTACTTATTTAATAACCTGTTAATTAAAATTGTACTGCGGTTGTAAAATTATGGTATATTTAACATGTTTCGTATAATTTTATGTTTTTAAACGTTTTCGAAATTTCTGTTTTAAATTTTCGCTATGAGTTCTGCCGTTTTTCTTGATTAAATAACAAATTGTGGATATTTTGATCGATTTAGATGATGATTTTCTTTTCATTGATAATATAAATAAACCTATAAAAATGCCGCACGAATAATAAATGTATAAAAACCATTTTGAAGAGACTTTTGGAAGACAAATAAACCTGTTCCTTGATAAAAGTTAGAAAAGAAATGCCGTCACGAGTTCAATCTAACTTTTGAAATACAGGAGCTCGAGGTTTCTTTTTATACTCAACCTTTCTGAATAATTCTGAAGATATTTCATATGAAAATTCTTTGAATACCAGGATGTTTTGGACTATGTATATCATTATACCTAAAAATCCAACTAAATTTTTATGTAGCAGTTTTGAAAAAAATAATTTTAAATTTATTATTTTTTTAAATAATTAAGATGACAAAAGCATCTATAATATACTTAGTGAAAAATACGTAGTTTTATTATTTAAAAATTGCTAATAACAACTTAATTAAATGGAAGATACTTACTATCGGACATTCATAATCTTCAACTATAAAAGTTTTATAGTTGAAGATTCGAAAGCATACTGCACAGCGACTTTCCGAACGGATTGTATTAAATATTTTATGATGGCACAAAATAAGCTATTCAAATTGCTTACATCTTTTAATTTTTCGTTTACCATTATTTTTTCTGTAAGAAATTAAGAACGAGACATCCAGGGTAACATCTCTCTCTGTCTCTCTCCCTCAATCTCTCTCTCTCTCTCTCTCTCTCTCTCTATATATATATATATATATATATATATATATATATATATATATATACACATACAGAGAAATTCCAAATTTCACTGCAATCTCTCGGAGATGATTCTATAACTAAAAATCAGAAAAAAGCTTACATAAATATAGGTCAGAAAACGGTTCGTTAGCGAGTTTTGGCTCGCAAGACCTGCTTTCTGCTCTCTTGTACTAAAAGGAGTAACTCACTGTTCATTACCTGATTTTGGATAAAAAAGCCAAATTTGCGGAATTTATTGAAATAATTCAACACTTCTAAAAAATATTAATTACTGAAAAAATTAAAATTAAAATTGTTAATAATGTAACAAGTTATTTAACGGTTCATTCTTTTCTCAGAAATAATCCTGTGATTTTAGAAAATTCTTATAATTTTTTATTTTTATTTATCGATAATTAATTTAATTATGAAGAATACCACTAAAATACAAAAGAAATAAGATGAAAATAGCTTTTATTAATTAATCCAATTTTTTATTAACGTAAGACAATTTTTTTTTAACTTTTGAAAGAAAATCAGGTCGCGGTTGGCATGTTGCCAGTATAATGCGTGTGACATCCAATAATTCTAAAGAAAAAAAGATAATCCAATTTTTTATCGGCTATAAAAACCTCGACAAAAATTTATTTTATTCTAAATAACCGTAACGAATCTTGTAATGCAGACAGACTGTTGTGATTTTTTATCTTTTTATTGCTTCATGATATTGTTAAAATGTCTAGTCAAGAAGTAGCTAGACTATGTATTACACAGATATTATTCCGTGTCATCCAATTTGATTCTTTTTCATGATTTATTATATCGGGTTATTTCATTGGTGTTTGTAACGTAGCGTAGCGTACAACATAGTTTTATGTTTAAATTACAAATAATGTTCAATTTACAGTAATAGTTGTGGGAGTATTTGTACGAAATAACAGTTCTTGTGATTTAAAGTTGTTACCGTCATCAGCGATCGGCACTCACGTAACAGCTATTTTGTGATAATACTGGTCTCAGGTTTAAATCTAAGTAAAATGTGTAGGTAGTTTAAAAATACATCAAAATATCTAACATTGACGATGTATTTTGATCGATCGAAGTCAATTAAAAACATTTTACGTTTGGAACAGTTAATCCGAAATTGATTATTACGTATTTTTTATGTTATAAGATTAATTAATATTATTATTAAAAAAAAAACTTTTTTATATATATTTAATAAAAATACTTTTTCTTTAGTTTTTCTATTAGTTTCGTTTAGTTTATTATTTTTTTCACACTTTTTTTGTTGTTTAATAAATATATATACATTATTGTACACGAAAAATCACTCATCAATGATTATTCCATTTTCCGTTCATAGAAAATGCTTAAATTTTTCATTTTTATTCTTTAATAAAAGTAAGCAAAACTTATTTAACAATCTGTGAAAAGTTAAAAAAAATACTCCAATAATCTTCTAGAAATTTTGCTTTTTTAATGATTATAAGAAATTTATTTATTTATTTTTTTAAATTAAAAAAATGGACGTAATCATACAAAAGAATTATATGTATATGTATATATATATATATATATATATATATATATATATATATATATATATATATATATATATATATATATATATTGCAGATCCGGCAGTGCTTCGCTATTGCTAAATTTGAGTATAAATGTAGATTAAATAAACACAATTGAAAGTTTGATAAAACATTAACAAAATGAATATTACGGAACTTCACAAAATTTAACCTTTCCGTTTTTCCTTTTACCCTTTGTCCCTTTTACCCTTTCACCTTTTTCCCCCTTCCCTTCCCCCTTTACTTTCCCTTTTCCTTTCTACCTTTTTCCCATTTTCATTTTACCATATTCCTTTCCCACTTTCCACTTCCCCCACTTCCCTTTTTCCCTATTAACTTTCCTTGCCCCATTTATCTTTCCCTCATTTCCCTTCCCCCATCCGCGTTCTCCCCTTTGCCCTTTGCCCTTTTATTTTTTCTCCTTTCCCCTTTCCATTTCCTTTCTCCTTTTTCTCCTTTTTTTCTTTTTCCCTTTTTTCCCTTTTTACTTGCTTCCCTTCTACCTTTTTCGATTTTCTCTTTTCTGATTTTTCCCTTTCTCCCTTTTTCCCTGCGCGTAAATCGGTCCAGTAGTTTTTTAGTCTATAGCGGACATACATATCGGAAACACTGAAATGGAATCGTAAAATATTTAGTATAGCGTGTGTTGATTTTACGTCCTACAGATAGCGGAGTTTATAAAAAAAGCCTGGTTTTACCTGTTAGGTGTGACATCTTAGGTGTATAATTAGTAGGTATTATATAAACACGCACGTATTCGAATGTAACGTTATGTCAAAATTTCAAAGGAATCGGTGAAGAACTTTCGGAGATTTAAGATTTTGAAAAAACGAACATTTACATTTTTATTTTTATAGATATACAGAATGATTCCAAATTAATCGATTAAATCGTATCACTTTTCCGATCTAGTTTGTGTATTTTTTTCTAACTATACTTTAACTCAAATTTGTGTATAATTTTAATAGAAGTTATTTAAATCAATTTTCTCGGAACTAAATTCTCTACAAAGAAATTTTTATTTGCTTATTGCTAAATTAACAAAATTATTTTATTCCAAACCTGAAAAAGTGTATTTTCCAAAAGAACGTTTTCGTGTTTTACCCCGTTTTTGAAAATGTAAGTGAGATAGAGGTCAGAGATCTCTTTCATTCCATTTCTTAGACAAAAACTATACGGAAGCATTAAATTTACCCCTAGATTTGTACCCCAAGAATTTTAACACGGTTTAATTTCATAGAGAAAGCAGAAAGCAGAGCTGAATGTTTTGAGGGCCGAAAATTGCTAGCGAGCCGTTTTCTGACGTATGTTTATATGAACTTTATTTTTTATTTTTAGCTACACAATCATCTCCGAGTGGTTGCCGTGTATTTGGAATCACTCTGTATATATATATATATATATATATATATATATATATATATATATATAAAACCAACTAATTATAATAATACATAATAATTTTACATACTTTTCAGCATATGAATATTTTTTATTCATGTAACAGGAGTGTTAAAATTAGGTGCTATCTATGATAAAAATATCTGATGTGGAACCACATGACTTCCTTGTACGCCTAATACATAAAAATTATTTTAAAATGAAAAGTACATAAAATTTTATTTCATTAGTAACTTCAGAAATTTTTTTTTTTTATAGTTATTATTGATTGAATATTGTAAAACCTTTTTTTACTATCAGAGACTAATAAATCAATGTATTTAAAATTAAAAAAAAAAATTAAAAAAAGGAGATGAAGTCGACTTTACTGATTTACAAACACACAGATTGCTGAAAAGCCAAAAGATCGAATTTAAACAGGTTCTTGTATCGCTAGGCCAATATGGCAGAATTTTTATAAAAAAATATTTTTCTTTTTTTAATAAAAAAAATTTATTTACATATAAATTAAAAAATTTATATGTAGTTTTGTGGCAAAGTTCCATTCCATTAGACAGAACGACATATGTGTAACGATTTTTAATTAAATTTTAAGTTCTAAATTAGCAGCTAGTATTTTTTTAATCGTTCGGTACAGGAGAAGTTTCAATCGCTAAATGACTAATTCGTTACCACACTTCTAACGTCACCAGCTGTTCCAGTCAGTCGTTCAGCGGCTACGAATAAGGTTCTTTTTTATTACGTTTTACTACATCTCCAATCTAACTGTTGTGTTTGAGATCGTTCTCCTAATACTTTACAGGATCGTTTTTCTTTCTCAGTACACTATTGAATACTTAACCTAACGTCGTTTTATAATTTTTTTTTCTTTTCCCCTTGCAATATCATCTGGAAAAAATCCATGAGGTCCCGGGTTCGAATCCTGATCAGGCATGACATTTTCACACGCCGCAATAATTTCCATTTCATCTCATCCTCTGAAGCAATACCTAACTCCAAATCCCATTGTCAACGATGTCCATTATCCCTAGAAACAGAACTTTACTACATTTGCAATAGTCTTCATTAAAAAAGAGTATTTTTTACTATAATAAACTTTCTACAGTGAAAAAATCAGTGTTGCAATAACAAATGATTTTTTGAACTCCGTTTTGCATTTTATTTTAGTTTTCATATTAATAATTAATTGTTATTTTGTTATAGACTTAATATTTTGAACTAAATATTAAAAAAATTGCCCATAGAACCAGTAATGTAAAAACGTACAAAAAGTACATCTTTAGGCATTTTATTGTATGCATTATTTTTTTAAAATATACTCTGAAAGAGTAAAACCAAAAAAAAAGGTTTTCCTTTTAAAACAAAAATGCAAACTCTGTATAATAATATACTGAAACCTCATCGTTTTGTCTTATATTTAGCAACCATTTAATTAGGGATTTCTATTTAATTAATTTCAACCTGCGGTGTGATTTTCTGACTCAATGTTACATAGATTATCTGGATATTTCAATATTCCATACAATTCAGAAAATGGATGAGAGTTTCTTTAGGTATTTTGATTTTGATCTAGTTGGTTCTTTAACAGTCTGAAGAAAACCAAATTTTTATTGCAGAAAATGTGTAAAGTTAATAAATTTTAAATAAAAAAAACGCTGAAAAACCCGTTTCCAAATAATTATTTTCTGAAAATCTAACATTACATGGCTATTTCGATCATTGAACGATCATTATCGGTGAATATTGAGATACAAAAAATGAAATAAATAAATAAAAAAATAAATATTAACAAATAAACAATACTTACGAAATACTCGTAAGTATTTCGATTATTTATAATGTCAAATAAAACGGTAATCTTAGTTGAAGGTTACAGCAGTTTAGATATTTTAAGTAAACTATACTCTTTTGATCGAAGTTGCCTAAAATGATTTTATTTTTTATTTTTATTCGACCGAGTGTTTCAAAAAGGACTTCACAAATTTGAAATCATATACGGGTAAATATTGATTTAGATAACGTACAGATTCGTTTGACGTCTCATATAATAATAAAGCACATCAAGCTTTGATTCGCGAAGTTCATTAGTAACAAATTTGGCCACCAGGGCTGTCACCAGTGTTGTTAAAAATGTATACACTTACTGGAGAGGAACATGGTCGTTATATGTTCTGGTTTTAGTAATGAGTCAACGTTTTACATCAGTGGTGAGGTGAACACTCATAATTGCCGAATATAAGGTAGCAAAAACCATCATGAAACTTTACAGCACACACCTGATAGCCCTACGGTCAATGTTTTTTGTGCCCTAAGCAAACAAAGATTGTACGGCCTATTCTTCTTCCAGGAGGCAACCGTTTATCTAGACACGCTTCAACATTTTTTAATTCCTCAATTATACGGTGATGATCATGATATGTATTGCTATCAGAAAGACGGGGCACTCCCTCACTACTGCCTAGAAGTCCGAGATTTTCTTGATACTTGATTCCCAGGTCGGTTAATCAGTCGTGAAGGTCAAATTGCATGGCCATCTCGCTCCCCAAATTTGAACTCTCTAGATGTTTTCTTGTAGGATTTCATTAAATATCGGGTTTATGTAACGCCTTTACCTGCTGATCTTATTGATCTAAAACTTCGAAATAACGCCGCAGATGCAGATGTAACGCCCGACTTGCTCGCTACAGTCTGGAATGAAATCGACATAAGGTGAGGTGTGTGTCGCATTACAAATGGAAGCCATATTGAATCAAAGTGAATGTCGGGTGATAAATTTGATGTGTTTTTCTATGAAGTGATACCTAACCCAAATCAGTACGTTACCGTAATAAATTTTTGTATATTTTAAAGTTGTGAAGTACTTTTTGAATCGGCCGGTATAAACGCTGTTAGAATTATTCATTTTATGGAAATTCATTAATACTGCTGATTTATTATTTATTACTTTATATTATTATTTCTTCTTTTAATTATTTATTTTACTTTTCGTATGTTATTTCTATCTAGATGTTTAATGCAAATTTTTTTGAAAACGTTTTTTAAGCTTTATATTTTATTTAAATAACTGTTCAGTATATTTATTTATTTGCATAAAAATCTTGGTTAACG
This sequence comes from Lycorma delicatula, assembly GCF_047948215.1. Lineage (NCBI taxonomy): Eukaryota > Metazoa > Arthropoda > Insecta > Hemiptera > Fulgoridae > Lycorma > Lycorma delicatula. The sequence goes on along the minus strand of NC_134464.1, from coordinate 98,049,219 downwards.
TAAAAACGCTTAGCTCAGTATTGTAGTGGTAAAAATAACCTGATATCCTGAAGGGTTTTTGGTGGAATAGGTCCGTATTCCTTTTAGACCAGTTCTCAATCAGTTGGAGTTTTCTGTTTTTATCGCCTTTCCTCTAAAAGCAGATCGTCCTTTCTTACCAACCATTCCTTTTCCGTATCATTAATCTTTTGTTTTATGTATTCTGTTATATCTACTATTATTCCGTCTGAATCTACAATTATTTTGCTGAGGATGTCAAAAAAACTATAGACCCGAAGCATCTTTGGTGTAATCTGTTTGTGGACCGACCAAAGAACATTTTTATTTGCTGCGTAATAAGCATACGTAATGACATGTGATAAAATTAAAAATTTTTAAAACCTACTAAGCCGTTTTGAAGAAATGTATTTTCTCCAGCGCCCCCTGGTGGCTTATAACTGTAAAACCTGACTAAGAACCTGCTCTAAAGTGAGGACTATGTAATGCAAAAAACCGTATCGAAATCGATTCAGTAATTTTTGAGGAAAAAATTAAAAATTTTAACAGACAGACACACACACACACCCAAAACCTCTTACCTCAAACCTATACCCCAAAATACACCGTCTCCGTTCCGTTGTGGGTAATAAAATCAAGGTTATCGGATAATATGCATTTCGATTTTACTTCTTGGGATTAAAGCTATGCTGCAAGAAGGAAATTACGATATAATCAGTCAAAAAATGGGGTATAGGTTTTTACTATTTCTCGACGTTTCATGATTCAGAGACCCCCAAAGTACAAAAAAGTGGGGCTAATGTTCGTACGTATGAACGTGTGTTTGAAGCTTAATAACTTTTGACTGGATAAACCGATATTGATTAAATTAGATTCGGAGACTCGTGTATATATATAAGGTAATTTGTTGATAAAAGTTTGGGGGTCAATATCTCCAGGGAATATAATAAATAGTTTCTTTAGGGTCAATTTTTTCAAAATTTTGCAAACAGAATCCCACTTTATATTAAGCTTAGTACATGAGGACATTCTTATCTTACTATTTTTTAAAAATGATTTTCCTAAAATTCTCCCTTCCCCAAAAATTGGAAAACCTTTTTATTTGTTCAATATTTTTAATTTATATTTTTTGTCTTCCTAAGCATAGTAGTAGTGCAAGTAGCCCCAAAAAATCGAAAACAATATTGGAGGGGGAGGCGATCAAAGCAAATTTTAATTTTTTTAACCTTTTCATGTACCATATTTTTTCACTATTTAAGATTAAATAAGCAATCCCAGAGAAGTTTAACAACTTTATTGTCAGCTATTTCATTGCATGTCAAATAAATTGAGTAAGAATATTCCTCTTAGTTTGTAGACTAAGTTTTCAATAAATGTAGATATTGCATCCTAATACAGGCAAATTTACCATAAAGTTCCTTCAAAGACCTACTCAAAGGATTTTTAATCTGATAAAAATGGTAATCCCAAATGTTTAATTTAATCTAAAAAAAAAAAAAAACATAAGTAAGGAGATATAACTGGTTATTTTTTTAAATTTCTTTTTAGTTAGTTTCCTTTTTTATTTATTCTCAAAATTTTTTGGTGAAAGCTATGGGATGCTAATATCATATCATTTTTTTTTCATTCGTTCCTTTATTATTGAAAAAAAACACACGGCCACTAATTATGTTTAAATTCAATAAAAAAAAGTAAAAAAATGTTAAAATTTACGTCCATTGATCCTCACTCAGTCTCTTTCTATTTTTGGTTTGATTTATTGTTTTAACGAAATAATTACGGTTTTGCTTTTCACATAACCTACAGTTTAATTTTTTTTAAATTTATTTATCCTACTAGATAACGACACTGTTGGTTTAGACTAAATTTTAAAATAATAATTAAAGTCAGAAGATAAATAAATGTTTCCACTTGCTTAACAGCATATACAGAATATAAATAACTTTAACTTAACTTTAAAACAACTGTTTTTAAAAGAAAAGAAAACTCGATCAACCGGTGTCCAGTTTTATTTATAAAGAGAGAAACAAGTAGTTTAAACTAAGAAGTTATAAAGAAAGCAGTCCACTCTCTAAGTCTGATGCAAAACTCATTCACAGACACACACACACACACACACACACACTCAGAAGTCGGATGAAATACTAGTTGAATCGCTTGGTTATGTAGACGACGGGACGTCGATATATTTACTGTTTTTTTTTCTTCTAATCGGATCGCAACACACACGTACATACACGCACACACATATATAGAACATGTATTTTTACTTACTTCGCCTGCAGGAGTGATATAAGTTTAGGTGGTATGTTTATATGCGACCTTGTAACTTAAGAACGGCAGCGCCCATTTTACGAATATTGGTATATAACAATTACTCTAGTAGCGTAAGTGATACTGAATATATAACAATTTATAAACACTAAAAAGCCTTTTTTTTTCAAACCAAATTTTTTACAAAGCGGTTAATAGATTAGAAAAGAGGATTTGGACTATTTTAATAATTGTATAATTGTATAATATATTGTAATAAGTTTTCTCCCTGAATAGTTATAACAAATTTGTTTAAATGTAAACTTTTTAGTATGTATTTATTTCCTAATTACTTTAATTGTTATTTATCAGTATTATTCTCACGGTCATGAGAACGGACAGTGGCGGAGTCCAAGAGGAGAAGCCCTCTGGGTAGACGGGAATGGCGACTGAAACGAGCTCTACGGGTGTCTCCCTAAGCAAAACCATCAGAAAATCGGTTTGAAATGACATTTGCGTTAAAATATTCATGCAGAAAGTCTAATACAATATTAGTTGTGTGCCGTCTGGCTTCATTTTGTATGAACCATTCGTTTTCTAATCGAAACCCTTTTGCAAGAAGCTGAGGAACAAAAGTATTACGCAGCATGTTTAGATAACGTTCACCGTTTATTGTCTATTAAAAAGAGAATGGCCCTATTACCCCGTGACTTGATATACCGGCCCATATCGTAATTCGTGTTCCGTGATGCACCTTTTCATGAAGCACGTGCGGATTTTCGGAAGCCCAAAAACGCACATTTTCTTTATTAACAACTCCTTCTAGGTGAAAATGTGTCTCATCTGAAAACCAAAAATTGTTCAACAATATATCTCCGTTCACAGCCCGTTTACCGAATGCCGTTCTTTGATGTTTGTGTCAACCGTTAATTTCGGCAACACTGTTATTTTTCTCGGATACAAATCCAAATCGGTTTTTTAAATTCGCTGCACAGATCGCCTAGAAATCCCAAGTTGTGTTGCTGCTTTTTTTGTTGATTTACCCAAGCTCCTCAGCAACGCTGCTCTGACAGCTTCGACATTCTATGGAGACCGTTCGCGCTTACTCTCAAATACTGAACCGTCACTGTTCGTAAAGCCTACATTTTTTTTTTTTTTAATGAGGGTGACCACCGAGTTGGAAAATGTGCACGAAACCGTCGTAAGCAGCACATTTTTCATTTCATTAAAAAGCAACACAGTCTTTATATGCTATTCGTCAGTCTTCCTTTGTCAGCCATCTTGGAACAATACACAAAAAACGCACTCGGAAACAGAAGAAACTAATATTCATGAACTACTGTCACTTCTGCCAACATAAAAACTATTTATTATAATTGATATTTCAATAAAAACAAAGTAGTTATAAAAATCCCGCACAAATTCAACCATATGTTAGTGGGTTGGAAACTCTGTCGTTTATATATATATTTATAAATGTAAATGTTCGTTTGTTCAAAATCTTAAATCTCTGAAAGTTCCTCAGTGATCGCTTTAAAATTTTGACACAACGTTGCATTCAAATAGGCGTGTGTTTTTAAATACCTACTATTTAAATACCTAAGATGTCACACCTGTGACAGGTAAAAACATGCTTTTTTTTAAAAAAAAAACTGCGTTGTCTGTTGGACGTAAAAGCAACACACGCTATACTAAATATTTTACGATTTCATTTCAGTGTTTCCGATATGTGTGTTCGCTATAGACTAAAAAACTACTGGACCTATTTGCGCACGAGAAAAAAGGGAGAAAGGGAAAATTTGAAAAGGAAAAGAGGGAAAAATCGAAAAAGGTAAAAGGGAAGAAGGTGAAAATGAAAAAAGAAAAAATTTAGGAAATCGAGAAAAGGAAATGGAAAGGGCAGAGGAGAAAAAAGAAAAGGGAAAAGGGGGAAATGAATAAGAGGGAATGGGACTATGGGAAAAATGAAAATGGGAAAAGGGTAATGGGGAAAGGGGGAAAAGAAAAGGTGACAAAGGCAAGGGGGAAAGGAAAGAGGGAAGGGAAAGGATGAAAGGGTAGAAGGGAGAAATGATAAAAGGGAAAAAGGGAAAGTTTAAATTTTGTGAAGGCCGTAATGTTCATTTTGTTATTGTTTTATCAGAGTTTCAATTGTGTTCATTTAATCAATATACGAGAGTAAGTCAATTATTATCCGCAATGTAGTTATACATTTTATTGCAATACAAATAGGAAACTTACATATACACCATTTTTCAACATAGTCCCCTTGCATTTCAACGCACCTTAATTTTTACTTTATACAAACAGGTTTTCATTATTTTCTTAGCTTTTCTAGTTTATCTGATATATTATGTACGTCCATAATATACTACTATTAAAATGACATTTTATTGATTTGTTCGTACACATATTCGTAACGTTAAGTTTTCACGTTTCCTTTTTTGTATTTCTTTATTCGACTTTATTTGTTTTTATATGTTCTGTTATTTGTAGTAAACACGTTCTTCGGATGTATTCTATCTTATAACTCTCTAACATATGAATTTAACTGTAGTGTGTGTGTGTGTGTGTGTGTGAAATATTTTAGCCTATATAGTTGTAGAACCTGTTGTTTATAAATACCATTTTAGGATCAGATCAAAGTATTTACATTAAAAAAAAAAGATAGCCATTCATTATTAGACCTGTTAAATTAATAGAACAAACTGGAAAATTAAAGTATTATAACTAACTGTTTAAACAACAGGAAACATTTTTTTTTTTAATTTTTTTGTATTAATGTAACTTAATATCATATTAAAAAAATAATAATTAATTCAACACATATACTGTGTGAAGGTTAAAGTAGTCAAATGTACTGTGAATTAAAAAAAAAATGTATTTTTTTTTTACCTTTTATGATTTCCATTCAAATCTTAAATTGGGTCCAGGATCTAGTATAATGAGCAATAAACTAGAACACCAATTCGTTGTATATATTTAAATTCCCAAATAAAAAAAAAAGATGTAAGGATGAAATAAAGGTGAAAAAAAACCAGATTCTTCCTGAGAATGAAGCGAGACTAATTATCTAGAAACCAGCATCTTTCCACGCACTGACTTTTTGTTATAGGTAAACACAGCTCTGTTTCATTATTGTTCCAGCGTTCAAGTCCTAGTAAAGGCAGTTACTTTTATACGGATTTGAATACTAGATCGTGGATATCGGTGTTCTTTAGCGGTTGGGTTTCAATTAACCAGACATCTCAGGAACGATCGAACGGAGACTGTACAAGACTACGCTTCATTTACATTCATACATGTATCCTCATTCATCCTCTGACGTGATACCTGAACGGTAATTCCCGGAAGATAAACTGGAAAAAGAAAGAAAAATCTCTGTTCTATCTATCTAGGTTTATGGACACATATCCATCGGGTTAGAGTAATGGTGAACTCGTTATCGCAAATCAGCTGATTTCGAAGTCGAAATTTCTTAAGTTCAAATCCTAGTAAAGGTAGTTACTTTTATACGGATTTGAATACTAGATCGTGGATACCGGTGTTCTTTGAAGGTTGGAAACTGTACAAGACTACACTTAAATTCATACATATCATCCTCATTTATCCTCTGAATTAATACCTTACGGTGGTTCCGAAGACGAAAGAAAAAAAGAAAAAAGTTTCTGGACACTAACATCTAATAATCCTACACAAATATGTATTGTAAATTACATGGCAATTCCGATTTTTATCAATCCATTCTTAGTAATTACCCGAGAAAGGAATTCATTTTTTCATTTCGAAAACAAAATTTTTAAAAAAGTTATGCTTTTTACTAACGTTGTTTTTTCATGGCTTCTCCTGTTCGTCGCTCATACTTTCTCTTCTTCTTTTCCCTTCTTTTTCTAGGTAAAGAGGTAAAGGAAACAGTGTACTTTTGATTTTTGGATATGTCAATCAGTATCTGAATGGGAAATGTGATATCGACAATGTTTTATCAATATTTTTGAAACTACTACATGAAAGATTTATATCAAAATGTAACATGATGGAGTTAATATCTTGAACAAATTAAAATACTGAAATGTTTGGAACTTTTATGTTGCTATTTTTTAACTTTTTCCTTAAAGTTTTACGGTTGGATTTAGTAAGTCTGTAAATTTTTATAGCTAAGTTTTTTTGTGATTAAATTATTTTCTCTTCGGTTTCGTAACTGTAAAGGTTGAAAATCTGATATAAGACAAGAATAAGTCATTGAAAATAGAATTTAAATTCAAGAAAAAAGGAAATTAATTTCTTCTACAAGGCTTACTAAGGAAAGTGAAAAAATAAGATAATATCACGTTGCCGTCCTCATTGAGCCGAATATGCTGTAGTTTTGATCATGCCAGATCACCGAAACGGCATTTCTCATTAAATTTCAGAAAGTGTACAGCAGAAAAATTCTGTTTAGGGTGTTTAAAAGTACTGGTACAACTAGTAATGGAGGGGATATTTTACTGCGGCAGAATGTTGTAGGTAACCCACCGGGTTGGTCTAGTGTTGAACGCGTCTTCCCAAATCAGCTGATTTGAAAGTCGAGAGTTCCAGCGTTCAAGTCCTAGTAAAGCCAGTTATTTTTACGCGGACTTGAATACTATATCGTGGATATCGGTGTTCTCTGGTGGTTGGGTTTCAATTAACCACACATCTCAGAAATGGTCGAACTGAGAATGTGCAAGACTACACTTCATTTACACTCATACATATCATCCTCGTTCATCCTCTGAAATATTATCTGAACGGTAGTTACCGGAGGCTAAACAGGAAAAAGAAGAATGTTGTAGGTAGTAAGAAGCCAGTCGTCCAGTAATCCATCCCTACCTGCGCGTCAACTGAGCTTTCTAAAATTTGACGAGTAGTAATATTTATCCTTACAAATGATCTTCATTCTCCTCACTGCAGTAAACAGCTGAGTATAGTGTATATTATTTCTTTTCTTTTTTTTTTTTATGAAAACTTTTTAGATTACGATATTATGTTTTTCCTTTATGTTCTGTACTACTTTCTTATCTTCACGTTATCTCTTATATCATACATCTCCAAATATCTATTTATAATAATTTATTTCCTTTGATTTTTTCATCCTACATGCAAGTATCAAGTTCAATAAATATTTCAATATAACATCCAACTGCTTTTAATTTTTTTTTCCGAAGTTCTGCCAGAAACTTTCCTTTTTCCAGTTCATTAACCCGTATAATATAATTCATCATTATCTTGTGATGTAACATTTCAAAATCTGTATTCATTTTTATTATCACCTACCGTCTGTGTTAATACGGTGTGATAATATGTGAAAATATAATCTGTTTTTTTTTTTTTTTTTTTTTTAGCAGCTGTGGGTTTTTATAATAAATAAATTAGAAGAGTTGTTGGTACTATTACTATTAGTATTATTATTATTGTTGTACTAACGTAGTAGGAATTGCTCCATTTATTGTCAGGTTCAACTCTATTTATCAATTCAAAATTATACTCCTTTTCTATTTCTACAAGATAAATGAAACTGTAGGTTAAAAAATTACTTAAACTAGATTAATTGTTGTTTCAGTTTCAATTGCACCGGTTTTACTACTGAGGATAATATTATTGTATTTATTCTACTTTTAAGTAAAAGTCTGTTGTCAACTTGTTAATTCAATATTAATTTTGTAACTTTCAAATATATTTTATCATTTCTAATCGGTGAAAAATCTAGTGCTATTACTGTAGTTATCATTTTATATATATTGGTCTATCAGTAAAAGAAATTTTGGCAAGAATTTCTAAAAAGTTTCAAGCCCTTAAACCTGTTTTAATTTTTATTTACTTTATATAATTTTGTCGTTATCATATTTATCGTTATTATTATTATTTTTTTAAATTCATGCTTAATGAACATGTTTGCGAAAAACTATTTCAAAAATATGTGAAATTAAATATATGAAATATTTTTAAAATATTTCCAACAAAAGTGTTTTTAAATCTTATTTAATTTTATTTTATCACGTTTATATTTCGAATAAAATTTTTAACTATTCATACCAATTATTAAAAACAAATTTCTTTAATATAAAATTAGAGAGGGAAGAGTAAAGAAAACCATTCAAAAGTAAAGAAAAGTTTATTTTTAATAATTAATTCACCATTATATACATATAATCCTTACATTGTAGGACATAGATTTAGGACTGTTGTAACATCGGGTTGTGCATCTCCCATTTTGATTGCAATTGACTTAACCAAAACCGTTTTTCTTAACTGCAATAAACAGCCCTCATTGAGAGCTTTTTAACGATAAGTGATATTTATTTTCATTGGTTCCGGAATTGAAGCCAAATAAAATTTTAATTAATGAAATCTTTGGATCTTATAAGGGAAAGGCACATCGGTTCGAATCCTACTTCATATACATATATTTTTTAACTTTTTTTTTTATTTAAATATATTAGTTTATTAATAATTATTAACCTGTGGTGGTAAAAAAAATTACAATAAATAATAATTCAATAATAACAATAAAAAAAGAAATACGACAAAAAATCAGATGTTATAAATGAAATAAAATTTTATGTACTTATCATTTTAATTCAATTTTTTTTTTTACAGAGGTTAATAATTCACTATATTTAAATGAAAAAAAAATTATAGAAGTCAGATTCGAATCAATGTGTGCATGATTACAGATTCGACACGTTCTCAGTTACACCACATAACTACTTAAGCGACGTGAAACAAAATCATAATATAAAATGCTGATTCGGACACCACAAAAAAATGTAATGCGATGTGGTTTCCACCACAATATAATTGTGAATCTGTCCATTTTATTAAAGAATTGGAGAATCGTATCTCAATTTAAAATGAAATAAGTTTAAATGAAGTGCAGCAAAAAATGTATACTAAATAAGAAAGTAAGGCGTACAAGGATGTCATATGGTGTCCACATCAGATTTTATTTCTTTTGAGAACAGTTAGTTATTTTTTATTATCTGAGGTTTTTATTAAGAAAAAGTGGTTTTGAACACGGAAGAAAGGATTTTTATTGTGGAAAATTATTAAACAACTAAATCTTTTATTTTTTGCCAAGAAGCTTTACAGTTGCGTTTTCCGGATAAGAAAGTACCGAATAAATCTTCAATTCGTCGTTTGATAGAGAAATATAGAATAACCGGTACTGTTCGCAATCAGAGATATTACCAGAAATGTTCAGTATTTAATGACGAAACATTGGAACATGTGAGAGTCAGATTTTTAAACTCACCAAACAAATCATTACGAAAACTTGCGCAATAAAAAGGAATGTCATTGTATAGTACGTTTAAAGCTACCCGGTTACTTAACTTAAGCCATACCAAATACACGTATCACATGAATAAAACCAAGTTGATTACGCTGCTAGGCTCCACTAGTGTTAATGGTTTAATCAGTTTGTTCTGGAGAGCATTAAAGTGTTGGAAAATAAGTTTTTTACAGATGAGTCTTGGTTTCATTTGAATAGTTACGTTAATAGTTAGAATGATCACCAATGGAACACCAACAATCCTTTCATCATCCAATCACGCCGTCTACACCACAGAAAATTGGTATGAGGTGTGCAACAGCCACGCGAAAAATAATAATATATTGGCTATATATATAATATACTGGCTATTAAGGCCCCTTATTGTTTGAAAACACTCTTAATGAAGACCTCTTCAAGTAATTGTAACTTTATTGCAGATTTAGAATTAAACGATAGAGATTTGTGATTTCAACAAGATGGGGCCCATGTTATACGCCAAAAGCAACAATGGACCTTTTGAGAAATTCCTTTGATGAAAGAGTATTATGGAGTGGCTTATGACAAACTACGTCACTTGATCTTTCTCGTGCAGATTTTTTTTTTCTGAGAATATTTAGAAGTTGTGTATTCAAAAATAATGCACACACCATTGAAGAACTGAAAGCCACCATAACTCAAGAATTACGAGAAATTGGAAGAGGTGCACTTTCAAAGATTGCACGGAATACTAAAAAGAGGGTAAAGACTTGCTTGTATGAAAATGGTAGACACTTTCAACATTTGTTATAAAAAAAATTTGATCTCGATATTGTTTTGAACAATTAATTGTAATATTTATAACTAACTATAGTACATTATTTTTCTTTAAATTGGATTCTTTTTTTGGGTTGCGTTTTAAAACACTCGGTTATTTTATATTTTTTATTTACACTTTTCCAAATTATTTGTTTGCTGATGATAGTTGTGTAACAATCGAACTTAACATTTCAAATCATCCAAATGATTTCAGTGAACGTTTAGAACAGCTCTTTTTTTAAATTTAATATAGTTTTGTATGAAATGTAAGCTATTACAAAAAATACGTATATTCTAAACAGAATAATTTTCTTTATAAATAGCTTATATATATATATATATATATATATATATATGTAGATTTCATAAGAAAGCTACCTATTGTGATGGATACCATGACTCGACTTCCGGAAAATTTTGAAAAAATCTTTGCGTTTCACTTCCCCCAGACCCGAAAATCACCGTCAGCTCAAAAGTTTATATAAATATATTTCACTTCTGAACGCGATAACTGCTGTAATTATGCGCCAATCACTTTCAAATTGTTCCTTAAAAATTACTCGTTCCAGCATCTCGGTCGAGTTCGTAAAGGACCAAAATCGGACCATGGGAGTGGAAATGTGGAGGGGGGCTTTTTCAAAAAAACAAAATACCGCTATAACTTTCTTATTAAGTAAAATATCGAATTCTTTTAAAGTTCCTACTATTCTTTGGATAAGGGCCTAAAACATATCTAAGTAAATTTTTTTTATATCACCAACCATTGGCCCAGGGGGTTGAAAAAAATGGGATTTCGAAGATAAAAAAGAATCATACCTTAATAGGTACAGTATCGAATCGGTTTAAAGTGGCCGTTAGTACTCTAAACATTACCTAACACCTTTGTCTGAAATAATTTTTGATATGACCAACCCTTACGGTAAATTGTTGATTAAATTGTTGCTGGAAGTGTAAGAAGATGGGGCTTGTCGTATACAAAACATGTGAAACTTTTGTCACATGCAATCATTGTCGTATTGACTAAATCTGAAGTTTTTTTTAGCTTTAAGATGGAAATCTTTTTTATCCCTACTTAACACCCTCCGTCTTCCGGCGAGCCGAAAGGGATGTTTTTTAATTTAATATAGTTTTGTATGAAATGTAAGCTATTACAAAAAATACGTACATTCTAAGCAGAATAAAGTTTTTATAAATAGTTTATGTGTATATATATATATATGTAGAACGACTTATTTAATTTGTTTACATTTTATACATTTTTATACGGTATCATCGTAAAACAAAGTTACGTAAACAAACAAAGAAAAAAGTAGTTAAGCTTATTGTTCATAATTATACGGTATTAATAATTGAGGCTCTCCCATTGTATTGCAACGTAACTTAAAGAAAGTAACTTAAGTGCGTTTACGTTATATTACATTGTAACTATCCATGTTACTATGTTATATTATTGCATTACATGTACGTAGTATGTGTATCAATGTCTTTTCACGTAATAATAGAAAGTAAAATTATTAACGACTATGACAATTTTTTATGTATATATATATATATATATATATATATTTCCTTTTCTTTAAATATATAATTATAGATAATACATGAGTGTCATAGTTTAGTGGATTTTTGTTATATTTTTACTAAGCTAACTGTTATACGGAATTTATAATAATAATTATATTTGTTTTTCGAGCGTAGTAACCGCACCTTCTACTAGTTTTAATGAAACACGAATATGGATATGTTATAACAACATAACATAACAAAAAATAAGTTATTTTTATTTTTACATGTACGGTTTGCTTCTTTAGTGGTCATTAATAAGGAAGTTAAAATTTATTTTTGAAGTAAAAATAAAAACAGGTAACTTGACCCATTATGAAATCTTTTAAATGTTATATTATCATAAATCTATGTTTCTTTAAAACAAAAAAGTAATATACATATATATAAAAATTAATATTATAAAGGTCAAATGGTTTTGTTCTGTTTGTCCAGTTAAAACCTTTCTGTTATACACATCTTTATTTCTGATAAGATAGAAAGGTTAAATTATAACATAAGTACTTCCTTGTTTTATTTACCCTTAAAATTTTTATCACCACAATCTTTCTTTTTTTTAACTCTATATTAATGGGTGGAATATTTTCCTTTACACCTACAAGAGAGATAATTTATTTAGTTGTGTTTATTTATAATTCTTGTCACGGTAAAGCTAGAATCAATTTTCATTAAATTGATTCGTTATTATAATTTCAAAATTGATTCGTAATTAATCACGCTGTATGAAATTACGAAAAAAACAAAAATGATGAATGGTGTCCGTATTTTCTCCAATTCTAAACAAAAAAACCTTATTATTATTATTAATTACTAGCTGTACCCGCCACGCTTCGCTGTGGCACATTGTGGTTGCATTGATGAGAAATGAGAAACAAAACAAAGCATACGTTTCATAGAAGTTTAATTTTGCAATACTTGTGGATATACAATATTTTTTTTGCTCAATCAAAATGCTGGATTGAATATCATTATTAAGTCGATAGACGTCTTTATTCTTTGCGGCAAGGATAGCTCGTTCACTGAGCCGATCGTGATTTCTATGATTAATTTGAATATCAGGAAATACTTTTTCGATCGGTTCTTCTTTCGATGTTACTAAATTACAAGAATTATCAGGAAATGATATTCGTCTAGACGTCTCATCGACTGGCAGCTGTCCGTTTCCAGTGTCTAGTAACTGTCGTGAGAATACCTCAGCTAATGGATCATTCTGCAACTGGACACGCATATTCGTAGTCAACTGCAATGTACGTACGTGTCACCACAGTGTTGAATATTTCAGGCAAGCATTTATTTCGTCTGCTGGTGTCGATCGAGAAATTACAGGCAATGTTTGCCTAAAATCTCCTGCGAGCAATATCAAAGCATTCCCGAATGGTTGAACGTTTCCACGCAAATCTCGTAACGATCGATCAAGAGCTTTAAGCGATTTTTATGTGCCATCGTGCATTCATCCCAAACAATGAGTTTACATTTTTGTAATACTTTTCCCATAAAGGATGCTTTGGAGATATTGCACGTGGGAGTCTCGATGATTTGCATGTTTAATGACTACTTCAGAGCTGAATGCGCAGTCCTTCCACCTGGTAACAATGTCGCAGCTATTCCAGACGAAGCAAGAGCTAAGGCTATGTCATTTTTTGATCTAACCGTTGCTAGAATCAATGTAATGAGGAATGTTTTCCCAGTTCCTCCTGGCGCATCCAAGAAGAAGGTCCCCCAACTCCGTCATTTATCATTTGCATTATGCGATCGTAAATGCCTTTCTGTTCACGCATTAATTTGGGAATGTTTGATCGGACATATGACTGAAGATCACCAATGTTGTAACTCTGTTCACGGCGTAAATCCACATCAAATGAAGCAATCGCAGCTCGGGTGGGTGCTGGCATTCCCAATCGACTAAGAACTTTATTTGCATTAGCTAAGCACTTGTCTTTAATATTTATCAATGCTTCGTTGTAAATGCCTTCTGTAAATTCAGATAAAAGTGAATATTTAACCTAACAAAGGATTTTTTGGTCAATATGTAGGGATATTATTTTCTGTGTATTTGGTTATTTCGACTTTTTTTGTTTGCATAGTCTTAAGTCTATCTGGGCTATAAGAAAGCTGGATTTGAATACTAGATCGTGGATACCGGTGTTCTTTGGTGGTTGGGTTTCAATTAACCACACATCTCAGGAATGGTCGAACTGAGAATGTACAACACTACACTTCATTTACACTCATACATATCATCCTCATTCATCCTCTGAAGAATTATCTAAACGGTAGTTACCGGAGGCTAAACAGGAAAGAAAGAAAGGGCTATAAGAAAGTTGGGTGTTTTAATTTATTTACTGTAAGTCATCCTTCTTGGTGGCTTTTCTTTTTGTTTTGGTGTTTTTTTTTCTTAATAAAATACAGATGTTTTAGCTGTTAAATATAATTCAAAGAAATTTGTTACTTAATCAGTTGTGATTTTGTTTACATTGGCAACGGCCATACGGGCTCTTTGTGATTGGTCGTTGTGTTTGACAGCGGCCATCTTGCATTGATCTGATTGGTTTTCCTTTGTTTACGTTTCCATCTGATTTATTAGCCTCTTATTTATTAAAAAAAAACTGTTCAAATTAAAAATAGATAAATAGATTTATTAAAAATAGATGAAAACAATCTTTGATGCGGGTTATATATCGTGCTAAAATTTTTTTTATCGTGTTTTTTTTTTTTTTAATAAAATACAGATATTTTAGCTGTTAATATAATTCAAAGAAATTTGGTCGTTGTGTTTGACAGCGGCCATCTAGCATTGATCTGATTGGTTTTCCTTTGTTTACATTTCCAAATTAAAAATGTAGAAATTAAAAATAGATAGATAGATTTATTAAAAATAGATGAAAACAATCTTTGATGCGGGTTACATGCTGAAATTTGAGCTCAATCGGTACAGAACATTTTGAGTTTTTGAAGCGTACACAAACGAACTTAACATTTTTATATATATAGATAATTTGTTGTGCATTCCATTCCATCTAGGCTTCTTTTTACGATATGCTTCATGGTACAGCTCATAAAGGAAGGAAAACATTTATTTTCTACCATTTATAAGGAAAATTTAAATTACATTCTAAATAACTTACCTCTGATATCGTTAAAATAATTTATACATGGATAAAAAAAAAAAATAAATAGTAAAAAGTTTAAATAAAAATATATTTTGACTTTAAAATACTAGAATTTACATATCCGATAACAGCTACT
Organism: Lycorma delicatula; assembly: GCF_047948215.1. Taxonomy (NCBI): domain Eukaryota; kingdom Metazoa; phylum Arthropoda; class Insecta; order Hemiptera; family Fulgoridae; genus Lycorma; species Lycorma delicatula. Next base: position 98,034,074 of record NC_134464.1, on the reverse strand, counting down.
ACCATATTTTCTTATATAATATTCATATTTCTCTGCAAGATCAATTTAATTCATGTAATAATAATAATTCACGTCCCAATACACAAAAAAAACCCTCAGTTATACTAGACATTTGTGACATATTGTGATAAGAAATCAACCTGTGCATATTATCTAGAAAAAAATAATAGAAATGTATTTAATGCGCTCAAAAAGTGTTCCTTAAATCTCTCTTAACTTTTTAAGATTGAATTAGTCGACTTCCGTGACTTGAGTAGGTAGCCACTCGTAATTTATTATGGAGGTTCCAGATTTGAATCCCAGTCCAGGGATGGCATCTTTTCATACGCTACCAATTACCACTGGGCTAATAACCGTAGCTGTTTATGCCCACTCTTTCATAACAAAAAAAGGATATTGAATTAGAAAAATGAAAATTTTCTTATTATTTATAACATTATATTAACTATCGATTTATCCAATATCCAGCCTCCCGCTTTTTTTTTCGGCTCTTGTGGGAGGTGGGGGGGTAAAAAATGTTAAATATAAACACACAGCTTATGGTATATTTTTAAAGACTATTAAAGAATAAAAAACAGTTGTGTGAAGTGTAGCTTGATGACAAGCTGACTTTCTCGAGCCACATTAAGTACACTAACGCTGTATGTATAAGGAACTCATATCGTCTTGCAACTGGAGTGCTGACAGACACATCATTCTGAACATATATAGAAGCATTCTTTTGTCGAAGCTGGAATACAGGTCTATTCTAAATTACGAGGGAAAAAATTAAGGGCTTACTAGACTCCTTGTACAATACCTGCATTCGCATCCATAGGGCCATTTGTCACTACCCCTATACCAAGTTTACTAACGGAATCCTATGAACTCCCATTACAATACAGGAGGAAATACCAGGTTATCAAGTACGTGATCAGCAGGCCCGTCTCTCCAACTGCTCAAGGCAGATGATCAGGTCCGTTCGCACTCTACAAATCGAGGGGAAGAAGTCCTTACCGCAGGCTTTCAACCTCAGACTGCTTCGCTATCTCCAGGAATTAGACGGCCTGTTCCCAGGATTCTCGGAAAGGAAATAGGATGCAATGCTCTTTGATTACGCGGATCTCTAAAGGTCGAATATTTACCGTCTGGAAGTCGTAACAGCGAGCATCGCTACCGATCTGTTAGAGACCAGTTTGGCGAGATGACCAAGAAATACAATGGGTACATACACATTTATACAGACGGCTCTGTCTCGGCCGATTGATGTGGCTGTTCATTTACACTCCCTGACAACGAGATAATGTATAAGCTTAGTGCCTATTCCTTTATATTCTTTTACGAGGCCTACGCAATTTACTCCAACTTGAGAGTTATCGAGACTCCTAGTGACGAAAGCTTCCTGGTAATAACCAACTCTATGACTGTACTTGAGGGCTTGAGCTGCAGACGATCTGAACCCTCCCCATCCAAATATTCTATGATATCCTCTCAAGAATAAATAAGACAATGCTATTTGTTTGGGTCCAGGGCCGATTCGGTATCCTCGGGAACGAATGGCCTGATGAGACTTCCAAAAAATGGCCTCCGATTAGTATTAACAGGTGAGAGCGACTTCACGAAAATAGTCCATGTTAAAGTACGTTCTCAATGGAATAAGTTCTGGTTGCTAAGTCCTCCCACGGCCTTACATGGCATCCGGGAGAACGTGTTCGAGAAATCTTTTGTCCCAGACAACAGAAGAGACGAAGTCATCCTAACAAGACTGAGGATTGGATACACAAAAATAACTCACGACCATCTACTTACTTCTCCTCAGCAGAACGCCTCACGTGCAATGTAAAGTGGTCTGTAAACCACTTACACATAGATTGCCTAATGTTCGGGTCTATTCGACAATTAAACCTGAGTTCAGATTTGAAGTGTTTACTAAACCAGAAAGAATACATAAAAAGACTGTTGCGGTTTCACTTTGATTGTGGGATGATTAATTTAATTTAGCGATGATGCTTACTTGAGATTCCTTATGGAATATTGTATGCGCAGCGTAGACTAGTGGTGATGTTCCGATATTTATTACCCATTTATTTTTTCTTGTTCTAGTTTGTGTTTATTGTTTCTTGTTTTTGGTGTTTATTATTTAATTATTTATCATCGCTTAGTTTTATTTAAAGTTTAGTTTTATATATAAACGATTGAAAAAAAATTGTTCCGTTGAAAACTGATAGCCGGTCAAAGTGGTTTTAAAAGAAAATAAAAATTCTAAACTAGTAAGTTATTTGCAAACTAACTGAAGATTTCAAAATTCTTTGTAGTGTTTTTGTTATGTAATCGGTTGATATTAAAAAAGTCGTGTATAAATATTTATGAAACTGAAATCAACTACTTACAAATAAAACTGATGTGGGCACTACATGACTTGCTTGTACGTCTGTTGTTATATATACACATTACTTTAAAATTAAAAGTACATAAAATTTTATTTCATTAATAACTTCTGATATTTTTTCATATTTATTTTTTTTTTTATTATTGAATTATTGTTTAACATAATTTTTTTTACAATCAGAGGTTAATTATTAATAGAACAATATATTTAAATTAAAAAAAAAGTTTAAAAAAAAGGAGATGAAGTCTGATTTGAACTGATGTGCCTTCTAAGATCCAAATACTTCATTAACTAAAATTTCATTTGGCTATAACTCTGGAACCAATGAAAATGAGCACCATATGATATATCTTTGAAAAGCTCTCAATGAGGGCTTATCACTGCAGTTAAGAAAAAATTCAAAATCCAAACTGTTTTGGATTTTGGGCTTTTTTGGACACTTTTGGTGCAGTCGATTGCAATCAAAAAGGGAGGTGCACAACTACATGTTACAACAGTCCTAAATCCAAACTTTCAACATTCTACGGCTAATCTTTTTTGAGTTATGCGAGATACATACGTACGTACATACATACATAAATACGTACGTAAAGATGTCACGCCGAAACTAGTGAAAATGGATTCTGGGGACGGTAAAAATTGATATTTCCGTTAAAATCTGAAAACCGAAATTGTTCGCGATCACAATTCTTCGTTTACTTCGTACAAGGAAGTAAAAAACATAAAACTTTATAACAAAAAACTATACGTATATATTTATTAAAAATAATTTTTTTTTAATTCGCTTAGTTAAATAAAAACTAATAAAATAATTTTAAAAGTTGATTTTTATAAATTAATTTAAATTTCAATAGTAAAAAAATAAAATAATAAAAATTTCAATAATAAATAATATTTAATGTTATATTGTCTGATTTAGCATTAATTCCATTTTTGTACTGACTGAATCATTTATTGTCTTAATATTTTTAACTACTAAAAAATGTTTTATTTGGATTTATTAGTGAATAAATTTTAGAATTAGTTCTGGAAACTTTAGGCATTAAATTTTTCGTTTTCCATGTTTATGTTTTTAAACTATAAACAGTGTTACCTCAAAGTTTGACCAATAACAGTTTTTTAACATTTAAATTCATCGAGCTCCGGTTTGCATAATATTTAACCCTAAATATACTTTTTTTAAATATATCACGTGCCCTATTTTTGCATTTAAGATATTTTAGAACTCTTCCTTCGTCTAGCTTGCCCTAATAAACAATAGGAGGTTCTAGATTTTGGAGGTTGTGAAAATTTTAGTTTTTCATCTTTAAATGAAAAAAGTTAAGGGGAGTTTGAAAGAATTTTTTTAATGCACTATATATTTTATCGAATGTTAAAAAATATGTTAAAAAGTAAAGATGCAATAAGAGTTTTCGATTTTTATCACAATATGGACATTGTAGATAGGGTGGAATGTTTCTTTCATGTCAATCAATTCATCTATAAATATAAACTAAATATTTTCTTCTTAAAAAAAAAAACATTTCCTTCATGCTTAACTTCAGAATAAAGTTTTGATATACAGATAATTATATATTTATTATCTTATATTTTTTAAAAAGAATAAAAGCAGCACACATTTTATATTAACCCCACCTAACACACAGATTAACAGATAGAAATAATAGATTTCTTTTTCTACAAAACATGTTAGTTAATGTTATAATGATTGTACGTTTGATAAATTTATCAAAGTCAAATGTTTCTCACATTCTTATGCCTTCAAACAAGGATTCGAGTAACTTAATGAAAAAACATGAAAGATTTTTATTTTCAACTTGTTAACAAAATCATACCAAAAATTATTGACGATTTTTAAAATTATATTATTTTCTCTTCAAATTAGCTTTAAGAAATGTTAAATGAACCATCCCATAAAATACATAATACATTTTAAATTAGTTGTTTTGTTTGCTTTTCAATTTACTTATAAGAAATTTTAATAATTAACTCATAAAATAATCATAAAAGTAATGAACCCATAAATAAATATTATTAGTTAAACAGCTATTATAGTTTTTATCGTAATATTTAGAAATCATCTACAAAGTAAACCACTACTATACTTTCAGTTGACAGTTTTTTTTTTTTTTAGTTGAATGAGGTTAATAGTAAAATTTTAAGCTGTTATATAAGTTCAAAACATTTGTTTGTTTAAATGTTGAAATGTTCCCATAATGTTATATAATTACTATCAAATGTACGAATAAATGAAATCGGCAAAACAAATAAAAATTGCTTGACATTTAATAATAATTGCTTGACTTAAATGTACTCCAATTTTTTTTTTCATTTTTTATCATTTTTATACGTTAAAGATTTGGAACATACATAGTATTTTAAATACTAAATAAAAAATTAAGATTATTTTGAGTAAATAAGGTAATTTTTTCTATGTAATTTTAAAATTTTAATGTTATTTTGATTTTTTAATAACTAATTTCTCATAACATACCGCTGATATGTTAAATAAATAAATTAACAATTAATATAATCCACCTTATCAATACGTTGATACATTCTCTAGATCTTTCGGCTTACTTGGAAGCCATCATCAGGAGTTAAAATTAATGATTTAAAGTCAAAAGTTTAAAAAATCATAGTTAAAATTTAAAAACAGTCATGACTGTCCTGGTCCTACTACTATACTCAAGGAATATACATATATTCTGGTGAAATGAAATCAAACGGAACCATGTTATCAAAGAGATATTATTAGATTAAATTATTATTTCTTTATATTTATGTTTAGTATGTATTTAAATACTATATCGTCTTAAAAAAATGTTGGTTCATTAATTACATTTTTATTATTAGAGTATATATGATATATTTCCAAATTTCGTAGAAGTATTATATTTGTAAGAAAAATAAGAAGTATTTTTTGTGTGTGGTTTAATAACTCAAAAACTACTTAACCGATTTCGATGAAAATTTTACAATTTATTATTATTTGTCCCTGGAGTGTTTACATGTAATTAGTTCCATTATTTTTAGCCTGGCATGAGATGTTTGTTATGAATAGGAACACTCTACACTCAAATTTAGCAATAGAGAAGCGTTACCGAGTCTGCTAGCTTTAAATATAAATAATTAATATTTTTATTTTAAATAATTATTATGGATTTTACTTAAAATTTATATATTTTTTCGTTTTAACCACTATGGACTGTGTTGTTTGTACTAATTCACTTTTCCAGTTTCTTTTTCTTCAATGTCTTCTTCGTCATTTCCCAGTATTTTTTTCTTTTGTTACTTCTATCCAGGTTTACTTCTTTTCATTATTTTTGTTTTTCCTGGATACCTGTGCTATTTTACAATTTCTTTCTCATTGGTAAGCGTTGTTTGATGTGTTCTTATGTTATTTTCACTATTTCCATGTATCCTTCGCTTATTTTTTCATGTCTCTTTCTCTAATCCATTTGTTATTGGTTTTTAGTTTTTTAAAGTACATAAATAGCTTGTTAGGGCTCATTTTTTGTAGGTTAACATAGAAGACGATTCTTCTTTCTCTGATTCATCAGATTTTTTCTTTTATGTTATTGTATAGGTCATTATTGTGTCTTCTTTTATATTTTTTGTCCGTCTTTGATGTGATCTAGGATCTTTCCGAGACGAAGAAATATTGTTTTTAAATTTTTTATTAATTAATTGTAAATTTTACGATGCTGTTCTGATCAAACTTTTCTTATCAAAGATTTCTCTTGATCCATCTAGACAAATGCCAGTGACAATTTTTTTTTTTTTGTGAGACAATGTATCTTATTTTTTATCCTCCGTTAAGTATTGCTTAGGAGGATGAGATTAAATGGCAGTTTTTACCATGTGAAAATGCCATGCCTGACCGGGATTCGAATCCGTGACCTCCAGATGAAAGGCCGAGATGATACCACTCGAGCCACGGAGGCCGACTACATAACATATATACTCATTTCTGAAGTGATCTATATAATGAATGAATTATTATATATCAATTAAAATAAAAGATTTATTTATTTACGATGTAGTAGAAGTTTTAGATAATATAATTTTTCATTGATATTGAGGTTGAGAATTCATGAGTTTTAACACAAAGAGTTTTAATCCACTGGGTTAGTCTAGTGGTAAAACTCCTCGTCGTAAATCAGCTGATTTTAAAGTCGAGGGTTGTTAGGTTCGAATCCTAATAAAATACGTTGATTTTATTTGAATACTAGATCGTGGATACCGGTGTTCTTTGGTGGTTGGATTTCAATTAATCAGACGTCTCAGTATGATCAGCCGTAGTCTATACAAGACTACACTTCACTCATACGTCACGAACAAGGGACGCGGCTGTCTATGAGCCCAAAATCCCGAAAACTGTATGGGATATCTGGATATTCATTAAAAAAATTAAATAAACACAAAAACAAATATACTTCTATTTCAAATTTTTTTCAATAAGAAGATTAAATAAGCTGATAACAAAGTTGTTATACTTTCCTGGCATTGTTTATTTATTCTTATATAGTGAAAAATAATGATACATGAAAAAAAATTAAACGAATCAATATTTTAATCGGTAATTTAAAAAAAAAACCGTTAAAAATACGCAATAAATAAAAAGATAGCTTTTATAAAGTTTTTGAAGAAGGGGAGAATTTTGGGGCTTTTTTTAAATAGTAAGATAAATATGTATGCATTACTGAGCTTAATATAATGTGGGGTTATGTCTGGAATGGATCCAGCAACTGAATTTGGGAGGGGAAGATTGGGGGAAAGAGGTTACATTTTCCTACTCTTCTAGTTGGGTTGTGTATATAATAATTCATACACTTTTACTGGATACATGCTATATTCTGAACTATTTAAAAAAATAAAAACCGTTTAACCAATCATTAATACTGCTGTAAAAGAGGCAAAAAAGGGGTCGGTTTCGGCAAAACCAAAAAAGTACATAAGTGTCTTCAATTTTATTTCGATTAATAAAAATTAAGGTGTAAGTTATTTGAAATGACCCTCAAGAGACTTCAGAAGCCAAATTAACTTTAAGCTTGGAGTGTATAGTCAGTCCTAACAACTTTAATCAATACTGCCATGCAAACAATCAAAATTATATAATAATATTAGGTGAAGATATAAATTAATTGATTTTTATTTGTTCATTCATTGCAATATTTATAATTAATCCATTACAATCCAAAAATATTCATATTTTATTTCATACTAATAATTGTACAATAATTTATTTACAAAATAAATTTATCTCGATGATTACGCATCTTAGCACACCGATCGATAACTCAATCTATATCAATTTGCATGTCATTATGATTGTGCATTAGAGCAAGTGACGACAGCCTCTCTTAATTACCTATAAGAAATGAGATATATTCACATTAATTACAAAATTGCAACTTGCAACTGGCTATTTTGACGATACAGTATCGATAAAATGTTTCAATTCTTTTCAACTCGCGCCACGCGCGAGTTGAAAAGAATTGAAACATTTTATGCGGGGGGCGAGTGTTAGAGTCTCGGTCTTTCATCCGGAGGTCCTGGGTTCGAATCCCGGCCAGGCATGGCATTTTCACACACGCTACAAATCATTCATCTCATCCTCTGAAGAATGACTAATGGTGGATCCGGAGATTAAGAAAAAAAAATTCTTTTAAGGCCTTTGGTAAACCATGGCTCCCATGTCCCTCTGGATTCACCACTGGGCTGTCGGCAAAATTTTGAGAAAATTGACTTCAAATAAATACGAGTATCTACTATACCCTTTGGAGATTTGACCGTAAACGTTTACCTACAAATTGCCACATATACACGAATTTCTGTGCCAAATTTCATCAAAATCGGTTTATCCAGTCAAAAATTTTTTGGAGTCCCTGGATCATGGAACGGTGAGAAATGCAAAAAAAAAACTGATACCCCATTTTTTTTTTACTGATTATCATATTTTCCTTCTTATAGGATACGTCTACAACTATAATGCCTGGAAGTTAAAAATATTTAATGTATTCATCTTAAAGCAAATAAATTTAGACGTATTTTTGTATTAGGTAATAAAGAATAGATTTTATTTGGTCATGTATTGTAATAAAATTTTAATATTAAACTCTGAACCTATGAAAGCAAATAAAAAAAAAAATACTACAGTTTATAGCTTTTGATAAAAACTAGGGTACTCTCTAAGAATTAACCTATTTTGCCCTTATGCTATTTCAAGTCTTCTATTTTATTGTTTTATTGGATAATTCATCCGGTTTTTTTTTATTATCTCTATTAATATGAATTATCTTTGTTTTTTTTAATATATTAATCACTGAAAGTTATATTTCAATTTCTAATACTTTAGTTGTTCAACTTTTTAAAAGTTGTTGTTTAAAATATGTAGGTAAATATTTCTAAGAAAAAAAACTGTTTTATTTTCTAGTAATTAAAATAATATCATGCAATAATAAAATAATGAAAAAATCGTTCCTTTAATTATTTATTTGTTTATTAATTTATCACAGGTAATTATAATGTAAGACGGCAGAGGAATCTGCTAACGGTTATACATTGTGTGTAATATAAATAATGACAGTATATATATATATATATATATATATATATATATATATATATATATATATATATATATATACTTTTCAATACATCAAAACCGTCGTTAAAATACAAAGAAGATTGCATGTTACAAACAAATATAAGTCTTCTTATTTTATTAGCATAAACTTCAAGAGGTTACATTCCATTAGATAATTATAATATCTAAGTACAATAAAAATTTCTGGTTTCACTGGTTTTTTCTTACATGTAATATTATTTATTTTATTCCGTGTTTTATAGTTTGGAAATTCACGCTGTTAGATTATTTATTTAATCATGTTGAGATCGGATTTTTATATTTTTTATTTATTTACTAAACTGTTTACAGAAAACCTATTATAATTATTTTTGTTATTATTATCTGGCGTTATTAATTAGAAGGGGTGTGGTTTTGTATATATTTATTAAGGATGTAGTTTATACATCCTTAATATACTGTATGTATGTGTTTACATTGAGTGATTCAAAAAGGGCTTCACAAATTTAAAAGCGTATAAAAATTGATTGAGATAACTTTGGTTGAGGTCTCATTTTGTTGAAAAACACATAAAGTTTATCACCCAATATTCACTTTGATTCGATGTAACTTCCATTTGTAATACGACATACATCCTCCTGAGTGTAACATTCACTCCATTCCAGACATTCGTTCCAGAGTGTAACCAGCAAGTCGGCCATTACCTCTGCAACTGCGGGATTAATTCGAAGTCTTAGGTCAACTAAATCAGCAGGCAAAGGCGGTACATAAATCCGATTTTTAGTGAAACCCCACAAGAAAAAATCTAGCGGGGTCAAATCTGGAGAGCGAGGGGGCCGTGCGACTGGACCTTCAAGATGACCGATCCACCGACCTGGGAGTCGAGTATCAAGGAAATCTCGGACTTCTAAGCGGAAGTGGGTGGGACCCCGTCTTACTGATAGTATTGTTGTCCATCTTAGTCATCATCGTCTAACTGAGGAATTATAACATTTTGAAGCACATCGAGATAAACGATACCATTTACAGTCGCTTCCTGGAAGCAGAACGGGCCATACTGTATTTGTTTGGTTATGGCAAAAACATTGACCTTAGGGCTATCACAAATGTGCTGCAAAGTTTCATGAGGGTTTTCGCTACCCCATATTTGGCAGTTATGGATGTTTTACCTTGTCGCTGATGTGAAATGTTGATTCATTACTAAAAAGTACATTGTCTAAAAATGTATCATTGTCTGCAAATCTATCCATAATTTTCACACAAAAGTGCAGCCGAGTAACTTTATTGGCATCTGTAAGTCTTTAACCATGGTTACGTTTTTTTCTGTTTAGCCTCCGGGAATTACCGTTCATGTATTACTTCAGAGGATGATATGTATGAGTGTAAATGAAGTGTAGTCTTGTACTGTCTCAGGTCGACCATTCCTGAGATGTTTGGTTAATTGAAACCCAACCACCAAAGAACACCGGTATCCACGATCTAGTATTCAAATCCGCATAAAAGTAACTGCCTTTACTAGCACCTGAACGCTGGAACTTTAGACTTCCAAATCAGCTGATCTGGGAAGACGCGTTCACCACTAGACCAACCTGGTGGGTTTAAACCGTGTTTAGTTTGTACGGCTTCTAGGCAATCGTTTACGTAATACGCGTCAAACATTGGAATGCCAGTATCACGTGATGCACGTAGAGATGATTCTTCGGACTACGTGCAGAGCTGTTCCTGCGTTCTTCCACAGCAGCTTCACGAACTTGTGGGCGTCCTGGTGATTTTTTATATTTAACAGAAAATCCTGTCTCAACGAAGATTTGGTGCCAAGACTAGATTGTATGCCTACTAGGAGGCTTCCTACCGTACTCTCCACGAAAATTACGTTGAACTGCTATTGCTGACTGCAAATCGTGAAACTAAAACGCCCAGCGAGCACCTTCTGCACCAGTAAATGTATCCATTTTTAACAACACTGGTGACAGCGCTAATGGCCAAATTCTGTACTAATGTTCTACATGAGTCAAAACTTGATGCGTTTTGCTATGAAATGAGACCTCAACCGAATCTGTAAGTTAGCTAAATAACTTTTTATATGCTTTTAAAGTTGTGAAATGCTTTTTGAATCGCCAATATAAAGTATTCCAGGAGATTATTTCTTTCTTTAATAATATATAATACTATTAAATAAAAAAATGAAAAAAATAATAAATATAAATAAAAAATAAATGAATATAGTGAAAAAAATTTATGTAAACATGATATCTTAAACGCTTTGTTTTTTGACATACGAGCAGTCAACAATTGTATCCTTTTTTTGTGCTTCAGATATAAAACAATGCGGAAATACACTTACATGAACATAATTTATAAGAAGATTTATAATTTTAAATCTAATTTAGATATAGAATTTTAGATAATTGGTTCCTATGTCATGTATTGAATTATTTTTGGGTAAAATTTCTTTTTTTTTCACGTGAAATTTCTCGCACTGATATCCTTACAAAGCAATACACTGAATTTATTCTAACGGAGTTTATTGTCGGCTAATTGACAACCATTCATTCTGCCAAAATTTCAAACTTTGACTAACGGTAGTTTTTTTTTTTTATAAATAACTGGTTATTATTTATCGATAATAAACTCTATCAAATTATAAGTCGTGTATTGCTTTGAAAGTGTTCACTGCAAGACTACTGCTGTAATGAAGTTGTCGTTCCTACGCAATAGTCTTTTCGTTTACATTAGACTAACAAAAGGATTCCTTCTGATGATCCTCTACCATGTACGTTGGATAACTGCCGTTTCATTAGAATGTATTGTAAAAGACCGGTATAATGGACCTAAATAACGGATTCCTGCCAATTAAGAGAAAATAGTAGAAAATATAATAACGGGAGGAATCCAAAAAGGAGCTAAAATAAATCCTTTTAGTAAATGTTACAGGTCCGTTTAACAATCTTCTTTTTTAATACTGCCCGCTGATACACAATAAACAGATGTACTTCCGTTAGAAAAGTTACACGGACCACGTTAAGGAATGCATGGTAACGAAAAGGCTTGGTCGATCGCTGTCACACTTCGAGTTGGGTGCGGTCCGGCAGGTAAATACTCCGTGGGAAACCAGTTAAAGATCAGTTCTGCGAGATGTGAGTTCTGTGAACCAGTCTAACGAGACGTTACGACTTCAGTCAGCGAGAGAATTTTTAGAGGTGGACAGTGTAGGAACGAATTTCCAGTGTGAATTTGACACAACTGAGATGACGTCATGAGTAATTCCAAGAACACGAAAACAAGAAATATTATCGGTGAGTTACTGTAAGACTATATGTGAAAGAGATAATGTACTGAATTTCATACATAAACTGTTAGGGTAGTTTTATTTGAGAACAGCAAAAGTATTTGAAGCGAAAGAACTTTATACTTGTCTTATCTACTGTACTATTGTTATTAATACAAGACTAGTGGTTAAAAGTGTTAATACTAATGGTCATGCTATGGAACTGAATTCTGCTTTTCCATTTTATTTATCTACCTGTAAATAAATCCTGACGACTATTTTAAATTCTGTTTTGTATGTAATCTCTCTTTATTATTATGATTGTTTGTTATTGACATGATAGTAGAATATCGTCTACTATTACTATTATTGTCTATTATTCTGATTATTATGTGGTTATATTTACTATAATCAATATTTTTTTATTTACTATTTTTCATTAATTGTTTTATTATTATTATTAGCACCATTCTCAGCTCAACTAGATCAGAAGGCAAAGGCGGTACATAAATCCAATTTTTAGTGAAACCCCTATTTTGTGAAACCCCTAACTATAATCATTATTATTGATTTGTCTTATTTTACTTATGTTTTTAAACTGTAATTATAAAAACATTCTAAATTGTCAATCTTTCAATAACCTGATCGAGCCGCGAACACACGACAGTATGTATATGTCAGATTCTACTCGATTGTATACTCCGTAAATTAGATTGCATGTTAGTTTAGATTAGCACTAAGGATAGAATTGTTTTAAGTAACGATATGGTCGAAATTAAAAACTGTTTAGATTTTAAATTGATTTATTCTCTATTTTTTCAGTCTCCCTCAAAAAGGTTCATGTAATTCGTAATCTAAATTTATTACAGTTCATATAACAATTAATTAAGGTTCATATAATAAGTAATTTAAATGTAATTAGTATTTTAAAGAATATATATTACATAATTTTTTTTCTGGGGGAATTTCACATACTTCCACAAATATTTCTGGTTAATGGGGATCCCTTTACAACTTCAATAATGCTTGCTTCCTCTGTCGTTCATTCATTATGCTGTAAGTACGAGTAGTTGATTGAATATATTTGCTTTTTCATTATTTTTACATTTAAAGGTTATGTTATCCTTTTTTTTTTAATTTTTTGTTGTTTAGGTCTTTGCAGTCTTTCCTCAAAATTTTACTAACAGTTTTTCGTTGTTTTAAACGATTCATTATTCTGTTGCTAAAAAAACTGTAACCCGTATAAAATATATCGTAACAAATAGTCAAAAATTAACTTTTTTACATTTTTTAAGAAACAAAAAAAAAATAGATGGGAAATAAAGAATGTTTTAAAAATAAAAATCTGGTATTTTTAAATAAATTTTACGGGAAAAGTTAATAGAAACACGCAAATTTTGCGGTTTTGGTTAAAATTTCTTCTGAATAAAAGGGTTCTTTAATTGGACAAAAGGTTTCTGAGACGAAAAGTTTTATTACCGTAATGGGAAAAATGAAAGAAATATAAAAATAAGAAAGTATTTTTTCATAATCAACTGAAAAGAAAAAAATTAAAACGAGTGCGTCGGTGCGTGGATGCACTGCGGAAGCAAAGCTCCTTATGCAATATTATGTGAAGAATGATTATTGATGCAATATAACGTATTCGCAACATACACGAATGAAAAAGATTTTTATTAATAAGAAATATGAACTAACAATGAAATATACATAAAGAGAGAACCCGCGTATACGCATAACCCTTGTATAAGAGTGAGAGACAGTGCGCTTACCGAACACGCGTGTTAGTATCGATATATATAGCTTACCCGTGACGCTCGTTTTTTCTTAGTTGACTACCCATCCCGAAGCCTGCGTTAAGAAGCTTCGGTTCAAAAAATTTATATAAAAAATCTGGTGTGGACACCACATGGACTTCCTTGTACGCCTATTAAGTTACACATACATAATTTTTTTACAATCAGAGGTTAATAATTTATTAATAAATCAATATATTTAAATTTAAAAAAATAAAAAATAAATGAGGTCGGATTCGAACCGATGTACCTTCCTCTTGTACGATTCAAATATTTCATTAATTAAAAGTTTATTTGGCTATAATTCTGGAACCAATGAAAATAAGTACCACTTATGAAATATCGTTGAAAAACTCTCAATGAGGGCTTATCACTGCAGTTAAGAAAAAGTTCAAAATCCAAATTGTTTTGGATTTTGGGTTTTTTTCGATACTTTTGGTGCTTGGTGCAGTCGATTGTAATCAAAAGGGGAAGTACACAACTAAATGTTACAACAGTTTTAAGTCCAAAATTTCAACATTCTACGGCTAATCATTTTTGAGTTATGCGAGATGCATACTTGTATACGTACAAATGTCACGCCGAAGCTAGTGAAAATGGATTTCGGATGGTCAAAATGGATATTTCCGTTGAACTCTGAAAATCGAGATTTTTCGTGATCACAAACCTTCCTTTACTTCGTACAAGAAAATAAAAACAGTTTCACGTGGATATAATGGAAGTTCTATCCTATATTTTGAAATTTCCCTTTCAAAATCAGTTTAAAACAAAATGTTTTGGTTGAAATTTGTCTTAAAACTCATTATTCTTTCTTTTTTTCACTAAATTGTATATGCAAAAAAAAAATATAATTTTGCTATGAGGGTGGCAGAACTCCAAATTGAAAACAAATTCCAAAAATGTGAAATTTTAATTTATTTAACTACTTTTCTGTAAAATAGTTTACTGAAATGAATTATAAGAAGAAAAAGTTTTCTTAATAGTAGTTGGTGTACCCATCAGAATTAAATTTGGTATATATTTTAGGCGCGTTATGTCATAAGGCATTGTGGGAAATGGCTATCACTCATAATTACAAGGATACCAACCTAAATTTAATATATCATAATTTGAATATTGCCTTCATCAATGAATCGAATACACTGTTGCATATCAGCAAGCTAAACAATCCAGAAACTCAAGTTACATCTTCAGTACATCAAACGGACGGTTAAACAATTGCTATTGCTCTCAGAGAAGCAATTAGATCGGTACCTTTTTTATCTTAGGTGATTTCCGTACGTTACGCAAGAAGAAAGTGGACAGCTGTATAATGTAACAAATTAATACATTCCTTTCTATTGTAAAACATGAATCCTGCTTGTGTTTAGCCTCGGTAACTACCGTTTAGATAATTCTTCAGAGGATGATATGTATGAGTGTAGTCTTGTACATTCTCAGTTTGACCATTCCTGAGATGTGTGGTTAATTGAAACCCAACCACCAAAGAACACCGGTATCCACGATCTAGTATTCAAATCCATGTAAAAATAACTGGCTTTACTAGGACTTGAACGCTGTAACTCTCGACTTCCAAATCAGCTGATTTGAGAAGACGCGTTAACCACTAGACCAACCCGGTGGGTTATGAATCCTGCCTTTTCTTTATTTTTCCTGTTTAGCCTCCGGTAACTACCGTTTAGATAATTCTTCAGAGGATGAATGAGGATGATATGTATGAGTGTAAATGAAGTGTAGTCTTGTACATTCTCAATTACAATTAACACACCATTCCTGAGATGTGTGGTTAATTGAAACCCAACCACCAAAGAACACCGGTATCCACGATCTAGTATTCAAATCCGTGTAAAAATTACTGGCTTTACTAGGACTTGAACGCTGTAACTCTTGACTTCCAAATCAGCTGATTTGGGAAGACGCGTTAACCACTCGACCAACCCGGTGGGTTTATGAATACTGCCTAAAAATGTTGAACATCACTAACCTGAAAATCAGATTACGATAGATTTAGTTGGACTGTTATATGTTTATATATTCAGGTTACTGTTGAAATCAACCGGAAATTATTTCACCTTATATTTTTTCTAAGTGCTTTTTACGGAATATTTATTCTTCTTATTTTAAAATTTCAATTTTTAACCGTACATTTCCGTTAGGTTACCTACAAATCACTGTGGTTATGCCGTTATGACTTGCATATTAAATTTGCTTTTTTATTATTGTTTCTGGTAAAATTAACCTTGAACCAGTAAATTAAAATAAAATATAATAATAAATCTTCAAGAGCAATCAAAGCTGTCCCCCTCCAGTCTTTGAGTCTAATCTCATGGTTCAGATAATAAACATTAATCTTCTAAACCTTAAAATATATTTTAAATATTAAAACTATTAAATATACATCGAAATAAGGGAGTTACTTTACCGTAACTTTGTAAGCCTATGAAAAAATGTAATTCTATGTAAAGGCAATAACAGAAGATAAGTTAATTCTATATAATGGTCTACATATAATGCTTAGAGATGAACAGCTGGAATAAATAACTGCATATGCATATATAGATTTGATTTTATTGAAATTGTTTAATTTGTCTAATTTTTTTACCACTATAAATATCTCCAAATGAAAAAAAACTGTTATACTCTATTTTACTAAATTTAAGTCGGTATGGAGTTGTTTTCATGTTGATAGTGAAGGGAATATAAGCTATATTAAATTTACTGTCAGGGACCGTTACATTACGTTTTTGAAGCTATCAGGTACCGTAGTTTTTATACATATATATCTTTATGCGGCGTCATTATTATAAATTCCCCCACCGTCTCTAATATTTGTGCCACACACACACACACACACTCAAACATACCTCCACCTGACTACTTTCAACTTGCTTGATATGCCCCGTTCGATCCATCCTGCCTCTTCTTCGACTTGTTCTGTATAGCAACAAGTCTTTCCTGTATGTGTTCGAACAAAGTACCTCCACCGCATCGCCGTTCTACCCCTTCCTTGTTTCATAGGTTATCCGACTTGTGTATCTTATACCGAATGGCATGCGTTTATGACTACGTTCCGTTTACTCCAGTACTAATCGAGTAACCGCGC
Source organism: Lycorma delicatula (assembly GCF_047948215.1). Lineage (NCBI taxonomy): Eukaryota > Metazoa > Arthropoda > Insecta > Hemiptera > Fulgoridae > Lycorma > Lycorma delicatula. The sequence goes on along the minus strand of NC_134464.1, from coordinate 98,016,947 downwards.
GCGAGTGACATTGTTTAAACGAGAAGTGTATTTCTTCTCTGGTATTCGATTTTTTTTTAATACTTGCAGCTTTGCCGGTAAGTGTTTTTCGATAATTAAATCACGCATTGATTAAATGAAATGAATCGTATTTATTAATAACTCATTTTTTTTATAATTAAATTTTTTATCAGAATATGGAAATAGAGTTTATTAGATTGACATGTATTAAATTTTAGTTTTCAACCCGTGTATTAGGACATAATAAAGTCTCGGGACGCTTGTAAAGTAGCACGACTTAAAATAAATATAAGAACTTATAAAGTAAAATTCTAATGTTTAGTTAGTTTAATTTATTTTTCACTAATCTTTATCTCAATGTTTTTGTTTTTTTCTAAATAAAAATTTTTTAATTATTTTTGATTAAAAATACATTTTCCTTTTTATACGGTATGTATTGATTTAAATTTTTTTAATTAATTTGTTTTTTTTTGTCTTTAGTAAAATACTTTTGTGGAATCCTATTTTATACTTAGTATATATAAAAAAAAATTATTTTAAACAATTATTATTTGACGAGTTATAAAACATTTCAATTTTTAGAACATGCTGGTCCTATCTTCCGTCGTTTTCATTTTTTAAATCACCGGTATCATAAAGGGATTTAAATGAATCATTTGATATCTGTTTCATGAGGTTAGTATATCAATTGGTTGTAGAGACAGAAACGAAACGATTAACTGCCACCTAAACACATTACGTCCCGATATAGTCTAGTGAAAAATAAATAAAACATGATTCTTCTACTGAAATTGTTTTTATATTTGAATTTAATTGAATTATTAAAAAAAACTAATTAAATTCGATTTAATTAACAGTTCTGTAGATAGAAATTAATTCGTGAAATATATAAAATTACATTAAAGGTGAAATAAGTTTTGAATAATTTTACTAGCTAAACTTTTTAAAAATTAAGATTAAAACACTTTTATTCAATTACTTTGATAATATGAATATTAATTATTTTAAGTTAGTTTAGCATCCTTGCCGGTCCATAACTTTTAAGTCTTGGAAAACATTATTTCGAGTGTTGACTTCTTATTTTTGTTGGATTTTGACTGGGTGCACAGTTTTGTTTTGTCTTTTTTTATAATTATACTCAATAAAAAGAAATACCGATAAAATTTAACTATATTCATAATCTGGAAATAGGTAGAGGTATTTTTTTCCTACTTCACTACAAGAAAATAATACAAAATAAATTAATCAGGAGTTTTAGTAATTTTTAATAAAATTATTCATTGTATCAAGAGTTGTGAAAAATTATTTCGCCAACTTTAAGAATTATTCTATTAAAGTACGTTGGGAATCATAGAAACATATGAATAAAGAATTCCGTAAGGAAAGTTGTTACTACAACTTGAAACGCAGAAGGAATTTGGAAAAGGATTTCCATCTTTTTGTATTAATTTTCATCCCATAATCCTAAATGATTTCTTTTCAATAAACACCTGTGATACTTTTACTGTGTATTTAAATTTCACCTGTTTCATGATCCGCATTATTTTTGTTTTAAGTTATCAGTCATTCGACTGGTTTGATGTTTTTCACCGTTCCTTTTTGTTTTATGCTTATAATTTAATCTCAATATAATTACTGGAACCTGTGTCCTCGCTATCTAATTCAAAATTTCAGTGTTTCTCATCCTTTACACATTCTTCATTCAATCAATAAATTACACCTTGATATCTTAATAAATACTGATCAACTTAGTTCATTTCTTTTACAAATATCTCCCTTGTTTTATGCTTATAATTTAATCTCAATATAATTACTGGAACCTGTGTCCTCAGCTATCTAATTTAAAATTTCAGTTTTTCTCATCCTTTACACATTCTTCTTTCAATCAATAAATTACACCTTCATATCTTAATAAATACTGATCAACTTAGTTCATTTCTTTTAAAAAATTCTCCCTCGAAGTGAAAATGCAATGAATGAATTTCCTTTATGTCAACATACTCTTGTAAAATCACATTTGAAAGACTTCTTATTTTCCTTTTTACTTTTTCTATTGTCCAAGATTCCTTACAAGTGAGATATTCCATCCAAATAATTTAAAGAATACTTTTTTAATTCTTAGATCTACATTTGACACAAGCAGATTTCTTTTCTCTAGGAAATCTCTCTTTGCTTATGTCAGTATGTTTTCAATCTCTATCTTATTTGGTCCCTCCTTGCTAAATTTTACCGCCTAAATAATAAAATTTTATCCAATTCTTGTATTTACTTTTCCTTGTTATAATAATAAATTCCTTATTATCCTTCCTTCTACCGGAATTCGTTACGTTTTTTTAATTCTTATTTATTTACAAATTGAGTTTTTATCTTGGCAATAGATTCAGAATTTTTTGTAGCTCGTTTATGTTTTATCCAGAAAAAAATAAACTCATCAGTGAATTTTAACGATTGAATTTCTTTTCTTTAGATTGTTATTCCACTCAAATCTTTCCTTCAATTCCTTTTTATGTACTAATTGTAAAGTACTGGGGTCAGACCACATTCTTTCTGAATAAAGGGTTGGCGTTTTTCATTTTCTCTTCTTATAACTGCTACTTAATTTTTGTAAAAATTGTAACTCTTCTTTCCTTGTATTTATGTGTAGAATCTTCTTAAATATTCTTTTCAATGTGTGTAATTGAATGCATTTTCCAAGTCTTCAGGTGTTTTGTTTATTTATCTAAAATATTCTGCCAGTTACTTTATTCTTCTAAACTATTTTTTAAATTAATTTAAACGGTAGAATAACCTTTTTTTGTACCAATGCACGTTCTGAAACAATCGGTAATTCATTTTAAACATTTTCATAAATACAAAATTAATGAAATTTTAACATTAAAAATATCATTTTTATGGAATAAAAAATTGGAAAAGTATAACGTCGGTGATTTTTCATTGATATTGCTTCATCTTACATTTGGTGAAATTGGATACTATGTGAGAATTTTAGTTTTATTTATTCAGATAATCTAGGTAAAAGATGATTAATAACATGATCTTCTGAATTTTGGCTTATTATAATATAAAAAACAGAATTAATAAGAGCCGACCTCAACCTCTGTGACTAAGTAGGTAGAGCGTCTCGGCATTTTATGCGAAGGTCCTGGGTTTGAATCCCTATCATGTTTCATCGTTTCATACGATACCAATTTTCCAACATCCCAACTCCCGTAGGGGAAGTCACCCACCTTGTGACGATTCCGGTCGCCACATCACTCTCCCTCGTTCCCCTAGCTCTGATGGGCTTTAACGGGAACCAATTTCCAATAGGCTAATTATTACTGTAATATAGCTGCTGATGCCCGCTCTTTCATAACAATTTTTTTGTAAAAAGAATTTTTTTCTTCAATGAATAAGTAAATCTAAATAATATTGAAATTTCTTTTCATTTTTTTTTTCATTTATTCTATTCTCCTCTGTCTATTTTCTCTTTTATTCATGCACTCTACGAAATTAAAGTTTGTATTATTATTGTTATAAAAATAATTTTCGGATTTTAATTATTACTATTTTTTTATTATTAAGAGATAAATAAATTTTCAATTGAAATATTCTTTAACATTTCAAAAAATTATTTTCTGATGGCTTGTAACTTTAAATATTTTTAAGACGTTTTAATTTGTTTTTTAGGTAGTTGTAACAGTCCTGATATTTTGTATAAAATTCGCAATAATGAAGTAGTATTGAAAAATTTCGGGCGTATTTTTACGTGCTTTTTTGTGCAATTACCAATACGGTTTGATGTCATCTGAAACGAGAATATTTTAAAATGTCCGTTAATTACGGACATGTTATCGGAATGCAACAGTGTTATTAGAAATTTCATGAACAATGGATTGATCTAATTGATAAACTAAACAGATACTTAGAACGATACAACTACGGCATCACTTTTAAAAGCATTTTTTTTTTAACAATGGTTTTGTATTGATGAAGTTTTTGTATTCATGACGAATTCTTACATATCTTTAAAAACTATGTTAATTGTGTAACGTCGACTATTAAGATGCTATTTTATTCCAAATGTGTATGTAGACATTACTTTATTATAAACAGTGAATGTTATTACAACCAATGAATCAATGTTTATGAGTTCTTTTTCGTATATCACAATGTAAAATAAAACGTGTTAAATATAACATAAATGATGAAAAAATAATTTACAATTTTCAATTTTAAAGCAAACATTTTAATATTAAAATGTACTGTTATTATTTATACTTAGGAATTTCATCATAAAATAAATATAATTATTATTACTACAGGCCTCTGTAGCGGTTAACCCACCGGGTTGGTCTAGTGGTTAACGCGTCTTCCCAAATCAGCTGATTTGGAAGTCAAGAGTTACAGCATTCAAGTCCTCCTAGTAAAGCCAGATATTTTTACATGGATTTGAATACTATATCGTGGATACCGGTGTTCTTTGGTGGTTGGGTTTCATTAACCACACATCTCAGGAATGGTCGAACTGAGAATGTACAAGACTACACTTCATTTACACTCATACATATCATCCTCTGAAGAATTATCTTAACGGTAGTTACCGGAAGCTAAACAGGAAAAAGAAAAAAAGGCCTCTGTAGCGGATTGATAGCATTTCTACTTCTTATCTTTAAAGTTCTGGATTCGAATCGTATTTAAGCTTGGACCTTATTAGACTACAGAATTCATTTATAATAAAGCGACTGTGACTTGACTAAAGCCCGTTAAGGAATAAGTAAATAATTGTCTCGCAATAAAAACCTTTATATTTTTGAACTCTACATGTAATGTTTTGAAAATTGTTTGTAGCTTCGAAAGGATATACGGATGTTAAATAGAATTTGAGCATGTTCAGACCAGTGATCTTAGGAATTCAGACGACCTGTAATTTAGTTCTGAAAGGGTTTTAGATAAATAACTTGATTCCGTTAATTTGAAAGTAAACGTTTATATTTTCAAAATTTCATTTTAATTTTTTTTTAATAATTTTATTTATAGTCGCATCAACAATTAAAGTATCAGTGTAATGTAACTGTACCGGTAAATTTGTAGTCTTGAACAAACTCAGGTCGACTACTCCTGAGTCGTGTGGTTAATTGAAACCCAACCACCAAAGAACTACACTTCATTTACATTCATACATATCCTAATTCATCCTCTGAAGTAATACCTTACGGTGGTTCTGCAGACTAAACAGGAAAAGAAAGAACCACCAAAGAACGCTGGTATACACGATCTAGTATAATGTTAATTTATTTTTACGATTTATTTTCGATTTAAAATTTTTTCAACTTTTTTTTGTTATTTGACGAATTAAATGTTTGTTTGTCGCATAATTTTTTATTAAAATACATCTTTAATGCGTAAATAATCAGAACTAATTCTTCCAAAAAGTGATTAACAAAAGATATAGAATTCAGGATTAAAATGTAAGACTACTTATGAAGGAAGTACACAAAAGAAAGGCAACTAGTTATGAGATGCGGTTAAAGGAAATGTAATCTTTAAAACTACATTGAAAGGTTCAGTAGAAGGAGCAAGGAAGCAAGGAAGAGGAAGAATAAAATTAATAGATGAGATGAAGATTGCAAACACAAGGGAATGAAAGAGAAGGTTTGGGACAGAAATGGGTGGAAACGTAAGGGGTCTGCCGCCATACAGAACACCAAAAAATGATGAAGTAAAAAACTTTCCCTTCAAAGTTAAAATCTTCTAACTTTTAATTCCTTCTAATTCTTTTTTTAAGCAATTTTGGCGAGTAATCGCGAAAAAAATGATAAAAGGAGACAGAAGTTTAGTTAATATATAGTTGTGAATTATATCTGAAAGAAATGAGTAGTCTTTTATGGTTAGAAGTTTGGTTAATGAATTTTTTTCAAGAGAAATCATCAACTGTTAACAGCCGCCTGTTAAATAGTAATTTAAATTTACTTAAAAAAAAAAAATTAAATAAGCGACCGCATTTTTCGTTTATATAATCATCCTACATCACATATTATTATTATATATATATTTTTTTTTTAGTTTTTACAATAAAAAATAGATTAATAGTAAAAAGTAATGGATTTTGATTTTTTATTAAGTTAAGCTAAAAAGTATATTATAATTCAAATAGATGAGTTGAATATAAAAAAAATAAATAACGGGCGAAAATTCAAACCACTTCAGCTTTCACTTCGATTTGTTATAATTTGTTTCTAATTGACGATTGATCCGGCTTCGAAAACGAATACTGGACGTTTCAAGTCCTTTCTTTTTTTTATTATTTGCAAAGTAATTTTATATGTAAATAAATTAATGATATGCAAAATTTGTTTTGAACTGAAAAATTTTGAAACTTTGCTAATAAGGTTAGAGTATTATCATTATAATGCTTTTATAAATAATTCTAATAATGATATGTAAGAATTGTTGACGTAATTATAGTATACATAATAAATTTTTACTCGTTTTTAATTTTTTTTATATATATAAGCTTTCACCTGTCCTAATTATATTTTATTAACCATCCAGTTAAAAAAAATAAATATTATATATATATTTTAATTAGGTTGACATAAAATCTAGCTACTAAGTTAAGTTATAATGACTGTAAACAGAACTATTGTAAAACTAAAAACGAGAGAAAAAGAATTATTTGCTCTTAAAGTACTAAAACAGGAACGTAAAGATAAAAAAAGCAAAAAATAGCAAAATAAACGTTTACTTGTAGGGTAGGTAAAAAAATAAATTTTGCTAAACACAATATTTTCATTAATTGTATATAGTAATTAATTTTTGTGGTCCTGTTGTCATAGATATAACATGATCTTTTTCCTTCTTTTTATTTTCACCCGACTTGGGTGTCAGTTGGATCAATCAATTTTTGTAATCTCTTCCCTTCTTTTAACCTAGTATTTTTTTCATTCTTTCCTATCTTACTTTCCTTTCCACGTCGGAGAATTGGATCTTACTTTTGGTTTTGGCTTAGAAAACGAGGTTTCTTATCCTTAGTGATTATTTTGGCGGTTTTACCCAAGTGAATACTTTCTGTATTTTGGAGTAGCATTTAATTTTTTCTGTTTGATTAAACCACCGGTTTGGTTTTTTGTTGTGGAAATAGTCAAAAATTTGTTTGTTAGTTGGCGCTCATTCTGAGGATGTGCCCATAGAAGTTGATTCATCTTTTTTTCATTGCGTCTGACAATTTTTCTATTTTTTTGTATAGGGTTTCGTTTTTCATGCGGATTAGTTTGTTTTTTAAGAATCTGGGGGCCTAGGATTTTTCTAAAGATTTTTCTTTCTTTGGTCTCTAGTCTTTCTATTGGACGATAGTTGGTGATGGGTAATGTTTTGGCCACATAAAGGGTTTCCGTTTCGATTACCGAGTTTTAGTGTTGTATTCTTGCATTCCAGGATAGATATTTTTTGTTGTAGGTGTTTTTGATGAGTTGGAAGGCTAGATCGTGTTTGTTTCTTCTGGTTTCCATTACCTTTTCCTCGAAGGCATTCCAGCTGATCCATTTTCAGTTTTAAGTTTTTTTTTAATGATGTTTTATGTTATAGTTGTTAAGTTTTAGCTTTATAATATTTTGGTTTTTAATCTTAGTTTAGTTTTTTATTTTTATTTTTTAGTTTCCCGTTATCGGAGTGAGGGCCCTTTACACCCCTCTTGGACTTGGTTAATTTTTTTTTAGTTTTAGTTGGATTTTACGTTTTTAGTTTTACGCTTATTTCTAATTTTTATTTTTAAGACTGTGATATTAGTTGTAAGTTTTGTTTAATTTTTTAGTTTCAAGGTTTTAGTTTTTTATCTATTTTTCTTTTTTCTTCAATAAAATTTTATTCCGGGCGATGATAACGCCAAGGCGTTTTTCGCATACAAAAAAAATTTCCGATTAATTAAGATTCTTTCAGTTTTCCAATTTTAAGGTACTTTAGTGAATTTTTTTATGTTTGTCATTATTTTTATCTTTTCGAAGGAGATTTTGAGACCCATTTTTGCTGCTTTTTTTTTCAAATTTTAAAGTCTATTCTTTAGCTTCATTCCATCTCTCACCTAAGAGGCCATGTTGTCTGCAAAAGCTAAATAGGTGATCTGATTCCACAATATTTTAATTATATATATTTATTTTTATCGGCTGATGTAAAAAATAAAGGAAAACTTAAAGTTTATTAATCTTTTTTTATCTGTACACATTTCATCAAAAACGTAACAGATTTCGAATGATCCTTTTCATATTTTTTAAGTTAACTGGAAGACTCTGGAATTGAAAATATTTACGACTATATATTGAATATGTACAGTTTATTTATCATTATCTTTATTTATTATAGAATATTGTTGTTTAATGATACATATAAGTTTAGTTTAATTTCATTCAGACATTTAAATTACCGTCTTTTTACGTAAACCTTCAGGGAAACTGGTAGAAATTGCTAATTAACGCGAGGTAATTATATAAAATTAGATTTTAAAACGACTTCAAAATGCTGTTTTGATTAATATGCATATATAAAGTTATGCTAAAATAATAATAATATATATTCTTTCATACATAGTGCTTTAATAACTGACGTTCGGTGACCGTCTTTTAATATCATTTCTTTCATCGTTTTCCTACTTTTGATAAGAGTCAAGTTTCTTACGTTTTGTGTAATGAAGAAGTTTTATAAGGGCTTTTTTTAAATAATTAAACAATTAAAAAATGAAATTAATATATATTAAACTAAAAAAATATAGTAATAAATATTATGACTTTAAAAAATGGGTAAAATAACGGAAAAAATTAAAATTTTAAATTTTTCGGTGAAATTAAGGATCAATTTGTTGTGTTTGCTTCTTTTAATTATTTGATTCTAACTTTAAAATAAAAATTATATAATTTATTTTTTATTTTTTTATAAAAATAGAAAATTTTTCAAAATTTAAAAATTATTAAATAACTTTTGTTATATATTTTTTCATTATTTTAAAAATTATTTTCCCTTTATGGTGGATGAATTTTTTTTTAATGTTTATTTTGGAATGTTGATGTTTCTTTGTATCCAAAAAAAAACCAAAAAAAAAAACCATTAAGGTGACATAAAATTCAACTGTAATTAAAAGCGTTCAAAAAATTACCATTAATTGTTGTAGATGTGAACCGGAGCCATTCAGTTACAGAACAGATGTAATAACAAGGGATTCAAAAACACTCAAATCAACAAGTTATCTTAAATAATAAATTATTTTTTTATTGGTGAGACTCATAATATCAAAACGACTTTTATAATAACTTTCGAAAGATTTTAAAGTTCATTCCGGATTGGTTCAACGACTAGTATAGTCAGAAATATCGCTTTTTATAAGAGATTTGCCCCAGTTTTAATTCCTGTTAGAGATTTAACATTCGGAAATTATTTTTCCTCAATATTTTTCGCTTCAGAAGATATACATATATTTTATGTTGACTTGTTATGAGATCGTATAAACCATGGATTAAATAATGAAAATTAAACTTATTTATTATTCTTTGCATCAATCTGTCTGTCTGTCTGTCTCTCTCCCTCGCTCTCTCTCTCTCTCTCTCTCTCTCTAATGGGGATCTGTTTGTACGGTATTAAATTCACTTGGATTTAACCAGAGATTATATAATTCTTGAAGTAGGCAGTGTTTTTTGCCTTACGGTATGATTATGTCTTAAACCAGAAAATTATTAAATTGCAATTTTATTCCGGCGTGCTTGGAATATTTACTTACACGGCGTATTTTATTTACTTACACGATTTTTTTAGACATAACATTTTGCCGGTTGACAATAATTTTTGTAGTGGGGAAGTATGTACTTGTGTGTGTGTGTGTGTGTGTGTGTGTGTGTGTGTGTGTGTGTGTGTGTGTGTGTGTGTGTGTGTGTGTGTGTGTGTGTGTGTGTGTGTGTGTGTGTGTGTGTGTGTGTGTGTGTGTGTGTGTGTGTATGAATTTATATATATATATATATATAAATTCTTATAAGAAAAAAGTGTTTCTAATTTTTTTTTAATGAATTTTATGTTCGGTGATTTTATAAGTTATTTACTACGTGCAATGACCATCTGTCGTTGTCTGTTGTATACCGGCTTCGTAATAGGGGCCAATGCCATTGCCGTTCTGTTAATGCTATTTCCAATGCCGGCTCAGTCTAACTCTTGAGAGTGATTGTTGTGCTTTGTAGGTCACCGTCAAAGGAGGTTATTTCTTCTACTCCACTGTTATCTCTTATTCTATCCGAACGTTCTACAGACTATATTTATTTATTTTACGACACAGGAATATATCGTCTATTTTTTTTCACCAGATTTTCGATTGATTATCTTGCTAAAAAAATATCGATTTACAATGGTCTACAAATAAATATTTTTATTAAGCTTTATAATGTATAAACTATTTAATATTTTAATACAATATTAGATGTTGTAAATATTCAATTAATAAAAATATCAAAATTTTGTTGTGAAATTTAAGTAAAAAAAATTTTTTCAGATTTACAATGAGTGTACTAAAAATTTTAAGTCTCATTTAACTATATTTGATTTTCACTATCGATTTTCGATAGTTTTTTTAAGGTAAATATCGTTTAACCTACTTCAAAAAAGAGGTTGTATATTCGAACCGAATATTTTTTTCTAACTTTGTTAACGTTAACTTTTTTTTATCAACTCGATTGAAAAAAAATTGTTGCAGTCGACGCAGCTGCTTTTCGCTCTGGTATCATGATCAAAAACATTATAGACACAAATATTCGGTCTGAAAATTGACAAAAAAAATTTTTCGCTGTCCAGCGGATAGGTAGGGACAATGGGAATCCTGATATTCTATATGTATGCGTCGCGTTAGATGATATTATATGGTCTTGTGTAGCCCAGGTAATGTGAGTCTCTGCACAAGATATGTAGTGCCGTTAATAAAATCATAAAAAATCGAGATATATAGTCTTAAACCTTTCAGACTCGATGTACATAATATCGGTAGGGACAGTGGGAATCTTATAATCTATATACGTGCAACACATTACATGGGCTTAATGTCGATTTCATTTCAAAAACATAAACTGTAATTCTGTTTTAATTTAAACCATGTTCAAAACCGCACCATTCTTTTATGATAACCCTGTATATTATTGTATATCTATATATTCTCTGTTGCATATATTTAAAATGTATTTTTTTTTTTAAGAAAATTCTAAATTAATAACAAATTTTGATAATAGAAATGTAGTTTTTTTTTGTCTACAGTCATTTGACTGGTTTGATGCAGCTCTCCAAGATTCCCTATCTAGTGCTAGTCGTTTCATTTCAGTATACCCTCTGCATCCTACATCCCTAACAATTTGTTTTACATATTCCAAACGTGGCCTGCCTACACAATTTTTTCCTTCTACCTCTCCTTCCAATATTAAAGTGACTATTCCAGGATGCCTTAGTATGTGGCCTACAAGTCTGTCTCTTCTTTTAACTATATTTTTCCAAATGCTTCTTTCTTCATCTATTTGCCGCAATACCTCTTCATTTGTCACTTTATCCACCCACCTGATTTTTAACATTCTCCTATAGCACCGCATTTCAAAATCTTCTAACCTTTTCTTCTCAGATACTCCGATCGTCCAAGTTTCACTTCCATATAAAGCGACACTCCAAACATATACTTTCAAATATCTTTTCCTGACATTTAAATTAATTTTTGATGTAAACAAATTATATTTCTTACTGAAGGCTCGTTTCGCTTGTGCTATTCGGCATTTTATATCGCTCCTGCTTCGTCCATCTTTAGTAATTCTACTTCCCAAATAACAAAATTCTTCTACCTCCATAATCTTTTCTCCAACTATTTTCACATTCAGTGGTCCATCTTTGTTATTTCTACTACATTTCATTACTTTTGTTTTGTTCTTGTTTATTTTCATGCGATAGTTCTTGCGTAGGACTTCATCTATGCCGTTCATTCTTTCTTCTAAATCCTTTCTACTCTCGGATAGAATTACTATATCATCAGCAAATCGTAGCATCTTTATCTTTTCACGTTGTACTGTTACTCCGAATCTAAATTGTTCTTTAACATCATTAACTGCCAGTTCCATGTAAAGATTAAAAAGTAACGGAGATAGGGAACATCCTTATCGGACTCCCTTTCTTATTACGGCTTCTTTCTTATGTTCTTCAAATATTACTGTTGCTGTTTGGTTCCTGTACATGTTAGCAATTGTTCTTTTATCTCTGTATTTGAACCCTAATTTTCTTAAAAAGCTGAAAGTTATACGTTCATCCATCAGCTGCAATATATCGTCTGAAACCCAAGGTTTTCTACCAGTTCTCTTTATTCCGCCTAAGTTTGCTTCTACTGATTTAAGAATTTCCTTTTTAACATTCTCCCATTCTTCTTCTACATTTTCTACCTTATCTTTTTTACTCAGACCTCTTGCGATGTCCTCCTCAAAATTCTTCTTTACCTCCTCTTCCTCAAGCTTCTCTAAATTCCACCGATTCATCTGACACCTTTTCTTCAGGTTTTTAAACCCCAATCTACATTTCATTATCACCAAATTATGGTCGCTATCAATGTCTGCTCCAGGGTAAGTTTTGCAGTCAACGAGTTGATTTCTAAATCTTTGCTTAACCATGATATAATCTATCTGTTACCTTGCAGGTTCGCCTGGCTTTTTCCAAGTGTATATTCTTCTATTATGATTTTTAAATTGGGTGTTGGCAATTACTAAATTATACTTCGTGCAAAACTCTATAAGTCGGTCCCCTCTTTCATTCCTTTTGCCCAGCCCGTATTCACCCACTATAAAAAATTTAATTTATAATATATAAAAAATACCCAGCTAAACAAGAATTTGAATCTTGAACCTTCTGAATGAAAATAAAGTCGCTACCACTTCGAATTTGTATACGGTAATTGACAAAATTAAATGAATTATTAAAAGTAAAATGTTAAATCTTAATCTTGTCGACTTTTGCGAAACTACATATCCGGATCGGGCAATTTCATACTGCTCAATTAATATATAATATATACATAAAAAACAGTTTTTAGATAGATAATAAATTTTGGTATAATTCAGGTTTTTTTCGCTGTGTCACTTAAAATTTATATCTTATTCAGAAAGTGGAAGTCAATAATATTTACGATGAACAAAAAATCGATAGGCGTAATAAATTGACTAAACAATCTGGTTGTTACAAAAAGTAAATAAAAAATCAACTCTTATTAACTATTGTTAGTTAAAATAAAATAAAAAATCATTATTCTTGGAAAGAATTACATAGTATTAGACTTGAATAGATTTAGATAGTCATGTTATTGTTAATTTTATTATTATTTATTATAAAGTTATAAAAATTCGTTTTCATTGTATTATTATATTCACCATCTGAATGACAACGTGACGTCATGTTTCGTGTAAAAACATCTACATGCTTTATATATTTGTTAATATTGTAGTCGTCAATTATTATTATTTTTTAATTTATTGTATATTAAATAAAAATTCTTCCGGTTTATAAGCATTTTATTTTCATTTTAATATGCAGTTATGTTTATTTATAAATTTATCCTAAGATTTTATTTCGTTATCATGGATGGACGATTGCAATTTTTATGTTTAATTAAAAAAAAGTATACTTGTACAAGAACGAGGCTAGTAATTATTAATTAATTTAATTACATTAACAATACATTACTTTCTATTTTCGTGTTTGGTTTAAATAATTTAGATATTACTTCCACGTTCCGAATTAAATGTAAATACATAAAGTAATTATTATTATAATACTAGGAAATATTCGAAATCGGATAACGTACAAACATTTTAAAAATTACAGATATTACATGCGAGGTTGATTTTTTTTTTTTTTTAATTTTATATTCCCGTAATTTTTTTTTCATTAACTTTAGTAAAGAAGGAAGAAAGGATTTTTTTTTTGTTTTAACTACCTTCATTATTTCATTTAATAAAAAAATCCCTTTCGGCACACCGAAAGGTAGATTTCACCGGTGCTAAGTAGGAGATAAAAAAGATTTCCACCTTAAAATGAAGAAATACTTGAAATTTATTCAATACGACAATGGTTGCATGTGAAAAAACTTTCGCATGTTTACCAAACGATAAGCCCATCTTCTTATAATTCCAGCAAAAGTTTGGTCTTCCCTTGCCATATGGGTTGATCATATCAAAAATTGTTTCAAAGGTTTTAGGTAATGTTTAGAGAACTAACAACCACTTTAAAATTATTCGATGCTGTGTCTATTAAGGGAGATATGATATTTTTTTGTCTTCAAGACCAAATCTTTTCAACCCTCTGGGCCAATGGTTGTTGATATTAAAAATATTTACTCATATAAGTTGTAGGCCCTTATCCAAAAAATAGTTTGAACTTCAAACGAATTCGATATTTTATTTAATAAGAAAGTTATAGCAATATTTTGTTTTTTTTTTAAAAAAAAGCCACCAACCTTATCCATTCCCATGGTCCGATTTTGGCCATTAGCGGACTCAACTGAGATTTTGGAGCGTTATTTTATGTATCAATATGAAAGTGATTGGCGCAAAATTACGGCAGTTATCGTGTCCACAAGAAAGAGAATTATATATATATATATATATTTCTTGTGTGCGTGTGTATGAAACTGAACTCCTCCTAAACAGCAGGACCGATTTTGATGAAATTTTTTGTGTGTGTTCAAGAGGATTCGAGAATGGTTTAGATTCACAATTTGAACCGATAGGAAATATTTTTTAAATTAATTAATTTATTTATGTGTTGCTGTTGATCTTGGGATGGTTAAGGTTCACAATTGGATCCAGTAGACAGCACTGCGATCGCGTTTTACAAATTTCTTTTTAATTTTTGGCATATCAGTCAGACCCGGTAGTTGGTGCTGCGATCGGATTCTAGGAAAGTTTTTTATTTTCTTGCTCTTTCGCATATCAGATACTTGCGTCGTAGCATAGTATTGTTATTAAATTAAAATTCGTATTTTTAACGGACTACTGTGTTTAGAGAGTAGTTTGAATTAAATCCGGTAGGTAGTGCTGTTCTGACAATTGGATTTATTTAAATTTTATGAAGTTCCGTAATGTTTTGTAAGTTTCTAAATGTTCAGTATTAATTGTGATGATTTTGCAGCCATATCTCTTTTCGTTAAAAAGTTATACTACGTTAAGTCCACTGAATACTGTGATTAGAGAGTGGTGTGAATTAAATCCGATAGGTAGTGCTGTTGATTTGCCATTTGGATTTATTTACATTCTGTGAAAAGTTAAATTTTGTGAAGTTCCTAATGTTCAGTTTTTTAATGTTTTATCAAACTTTCAATTATATTTATTTAATCTGTGTGTATACTCAAATCTAACGATAACGAAGCATTGCCGAGTCTGATAGAATTGCGCGCTTATTGAGAATATTATATTATTATTTATTGAAATAACGTTTTAAAGTATAATTAAAATATATAAATTGCGCAAATTTGTAAGGTGCAGTATTGAAGTGAGTATTTTTTTAATGATTTTTCATGAATTTTAATGATATATACACGTACATTCAATAACAATTAACTTAACCTACAAATTTAAATTATCAGTTCTCATTTGATTCTATGCAACTTATGAAGTATTGAACGGCTCTTTGAAAATAAAAATGTAAGTTTGTAAAATAAATTATAACATTTATAAAGTTAAAATATGAGTTACTTATAGTAATTATAGTTACAGAATAATTTATTACAGAACAATAATGCTACGTCAGGGCAACGTCTGCCGGATCCGCTAGTGTATATATAAACTTTTGAACTGACGGTGGTTTTGGGGTCTAGAGATGTGAAACGCAAAGATATGTCGAAATTTACCGGAAGTCGAATAATGATACCCATTACAGTAGGTAGGTCTTATGAAATCTACCTAAAATGCCAACAATAGGGTCAGTATGCAAACATATTGACTGGAATAATTCTTAACTAATTATTATTATTTTTAAGATGTTAATTAAATATTTTCCACAATTTTATTAGCGTTATGTCGAAGTTTTTACTTATGAATATACGAGTATATATATATGTCGGAGAGGCGAGGAGATTTGTCAGGGATTCAACGTTTTGTGTTTCACTCATTTTTATTATTACAAGTGGAGACTATATAAGATTATAATAAAGTTCAATTAATAAAAATGAGTAGATAACTCGCACAATGAAATAATTACAAATGATAATTATCACTTATCAATAACTCAGTAGTACACGAATTATAATATAAGATTAATTTAATTTAGAATTCAAATAATATTAAAACAACTTGCGATAGACCGAGGCTCAGGGAAATAACGAATTCGCGATCACCAGGACGTCTGTTCGATCTGGGTTCCAAAGCAAGACTGCCCTTTTCTCAATATTCTCAAATAATATACCTACTGCATATTTCCTTTTCCTTATTAATTTTATGATACCCCTATCGTCCTGGGATCCCGACTACGTTGACAACCATGTGCCTACCTAGGCCTAAGCCTACCGCAATAAAACAATTTAAACCTTATTTTACAAAATATTACAAGTAATAGTACATTTCTTAAAACTACTAAAAATACAGATATTCTAAAGAATATTCTCATCGTTTTGTCGGAAGATACTCCACTGTACTTTATTCTCCAACATATATATATATATAATATATTATAATTTCTTTTTAATGTACGTTGCAGTCTATTCAACTAATGAACAATAATCAACCCCCCCCCCCCCCTTGAGCAATAAGATGAGGGTGATATGTATGACATGCACAGTACTGGAATTGTCCTTGTGTCTCTGTAAGGAAAGTGTTGTGCGAGAGAGAGCGACACATGTCGGTGTTAAAACGTCGTTCAATAAGTGATGGTGTTACTCATACTACCAAAACGCAAACTTCCCGCTACTCTCATAACTGCAAAATTTGTTCTAACAAAATTAATTATTTATATTTTTTTGAACTAATTACTGAACGTAACCACGATAATGAGTTTTCTCTAATATAATTTTTTGAACGATTAATGATTAATGCTTTAGATTTAAATTAGCTTATTACATTTAATAAAATGGGAATAAATATTTTTACTAGTACATAAATACTTTTTGTACCTACTTTTATTCAATTTCTGTGGCCACTGTCTTTATCGTTGACATCAGATTCAGAGTCTGTTGAAGAATCGTCTACTTTGCCGGTGGTTGTAATAAACTCATCAATGATATCCAATAAAATTCTTTAAAACTTTAGCCCAGCATTCTTCCTCCAGTTTTGTTATTTTTGAACAATAACTTTTCCAGTCGTTCGGTGTTAATATTTTTTGCCCATGTTGATTTCTTTCTTTAAATTATTTAGATTTGTCACCACAATTATTTTCTCTCAGAAAGTGTTTTTCTTTAGCCCAAACCAGAAATTGTATTAAGTACACATAAATATAGAAATAATCTTACAAATTCATAACTCGAACCGTACAGATATGTATCGATTTTGTAAACTTTTTCCTTTGGTTTGTGTAAATGTAGTAATTGAATAAGTTGTTCGTTTCTAATTGATAATCGCACTGTATCCCATTTCCAAGCAACTAGTTTAATATTTTTAATTTAACTGTTGTTTTTTTTTTGTTTTTTGGTACTTTTTCCTAAACGGAATGGTATGGGACGTTATCCATTACAGTGATCAATTGATCAGGAATATTTGTGAACAATTTTTTCCTTAACCATTTCTCAAAGTTATAATTCATTCGCCGGTGATAGTCTCCACTAGTTGTTCCAAATTTATATACAAATCTGGTCCCAAAATCAAACCCTTCCTCACGTCCTGCATGTAATATAGGAATACCGCGTTATGTAAACGCGGTATTATTAGCCGTGTTCCAGATAATGTGTCAACCCACCGGGTTGGTCTAGTGGTGAACGCGTCTTCCCAAATCAGCTGATTTGGAAGTCGAGAGTTCCAGCGTTCAAGTCCTAGTAAAGCCAGCTATTTTTACACGGATTTGAATACTAGATCGTGGATACCGGTGTTCTTCTTTGGTGGTTGGGTTTCAATTAACCACACATCCCAGGTATGGTCGAACTGAGAATGTACAAGACTACACTTCATTCACACTCATACATATCATCCTCTGAAGTATTATCTAAACGGTAGTTACCGGATGCTAAACAGGAAAAAGAAAGAAGTTGTTTGCAACTCCAAAACATAGACTGCCAACATTTTTGAAATGTTAAATTGCTGTCAATTCACGTCTCGTCTAAGTAAAATATTTTTTACTACAGTTCTTTGTTTTGAACAACGTGAGGACGTGCGATCACGTCCTCACGTGATCGTGAGGACGTTTGATCATCGATCAAAAAACCCTTTCCAGGGATCAAATCATGTTGACGTTTATACGGAGGATGTGCCAGTACTTCAAAGTTGGAGCGTTTCAGCAGTCCGGGCAGCAGTATGTGGACGGGCATTGTCGTGCAACAACACAACACCTTTCGACAGCAGTCCTCGGCGTTTCCTTCGAATTGCAGGCTTCAGCTTGGCAGTAAACATCTCACTGTAACGCGCATTCTTTATTGTCGTGCCCCTTTCCTCATAATGTTCTAGTACTGGGCCTTGTGAGTCCCAAAATACCGTAAGCATCACTTTTCCTGCGGACGGTTGGGTCTTGAACTTTTTTTTGCAAGGCAAATTTGGATGTTTCCATTCCATACTCTGCCGTTTACTCGCCGGCTCGTAATGATGGATCCATATTTCGTCACCAGTGATGATTCTGTCTAAGAAGATGTTCCTTACCATAGCGATCCAAATGTTTTTGGCAGATGTCCAAACGCGTTTGTTTATGCAACTGTGTGAGTTGTTTTGAGACCCATCTTGCACAGACTTTATGAAACCCAAGTCTGTTTTGGATAATCTCGTAGGCAAAACCGTGACTAATTTGCAGACGATGTGTCACTTCATCGAAAGTTACTCGTCTGCCTAAGAAAACCATGTCACGTGCGCGCTCAATGTTTTCCTCATTTTTTGGCGGTAAACGGTCGTCCGGCTCCTTCGTCGTGCGTAACACTTGTGCGACCACTTTTGAATTTTTCAATCCATTCGTAGACACTCCGTTGCGGCAACACTGTTTCCGTACTGTACCGTTAGTCTTCAATGAATTTCGGCCCCTGATACACCTTCCGATCACAAAAAACGGATCGCTGAACGTCGTTCTTCTTTGGTGCAAACTGACAGCGGAGTGCCATGGTTAACGGCAGGGCAGCGATAATGGAACTAACCTAGCAGCGTCAAATCTGCACAGACATAACAACAATTAAACCACGCATGCGTCATCTACGCAACACGACAGTACTACCAACATAAACAGAAATATAAATAAATTACGGATAATAATTGACTTACCCTCGTATATGTATAACAATGTGATTTTTCATAAATAGCAATGTGATTTGGAACCGTAGGAAAAGAATGAACGATAACGTTTGTTATTAAAATACACACGCAATATTAAATTTTTTTTTTGAGTTATGTATAAATCGTTGTGCGCTTGTGTGCGCGCGCGCATTTGTATGGAATAGCTTCTTTTTTAGCTTCAGTTAAATTTTTTTGGGGTATGAGGATTGTCCTTAATTGTGTGTATGTATGTATGAGTGTGTGTTTTGTATAATAATTGTTATACAAATCACTCATACGTACTCAAAATTTATTTTTTTTAAAATTGTTTAAATTTTTTATCTTTAATTTAAATTATTAAAAATGTGTTTATGGTTTGTATTAAAACAAATCTGTGCAAATTATGTACACCTTGAAACCGGTTTTAATAGAACTTTGAAACTAGATATAAATGTCAACTTCTATATTCTATGAAAACATATTTCGAGTTTTCCAATTTAACTATTATTAAAATATGAATGTTGGGTTTCATGGTTCTCTTATAATTTTCAATACGGTTACCGTAGAACTTGTAATTAAATTCTGAAAGTAACTTCAATAATATATTTTGGTCTTTTAATTGACATTTCCTTTTAACAGTACCTACAGGTTTAATAAGATAAGTATGGATTCCCAAATATCCATTAATATTTCTTTTATGTTGAATAAGAACAAAAAAATTTGGTATACAATATGTACGTACAGTCACAGGAAATATAAAAGTAAAAATACATCCATAAGAGAATATGAAGGTGGATAAATGTATTTTTTTGTAATTCTTGTTTATACTGCGAAACTACTAGAATCATTTGACAGTACCATCGTGCGAAGGATGATTCTTTATTCAAATACTCAGTCATACATTCTGTTTAAAAAAAAAAAAATCTTGTATTTTAGATGAAAAAATTATTTATAACATAACAATATATCCTAAAAATTATTTTTGTGATATTGGTGGCTGTATTTATAAATAGATGTATAATATACTAAAGAATAACTTTTCCTGAATTTTTAACTAATAGTTTAGTTTATTGAACAAGTGGGTCTTCTATATTGGATATTTCACGGCCTGTTTACGTTAATTTTACACGATTAACTATTACTGCTGTTGTACTTAGCAACGCAACCTCTATTTTTTTCTTTTTATAATATATTATTAATATTGTATACAGTAAAATAACTTTATTTTTAAATATGCGTGATTATCAGCCAAAATCTGGTTTGATATCTTCAATAATATGTAATATTAAAGTACACCTCAAAGAAAAAAATATCTTTGAAAAATTTAAATCTTACTTTATAATCTTAACTATCTAAGATCTACTTTATAATCTTACACTGATAGACAAAAAAAAAAAATGTTTTAATGTTTCTCTAACTACGATTCCATTTTTGAATTGCTTTTTTTCGTACATTACAGATCTGTAAATACAATTTTTCTATCAGCTTTAATTTGAAATAAATTACGCTTCAAAAAAAAATAAGGCAAATATAATTAAAACCTGTAAAATTTATAATTTTGCACGGCTATACCTGTGTTAGAATGATTTCTCTGATACTTTTCTTTTATAATTAGACTGAGAAACATCTGGAATTAATGTCCAACAGTAATCGCCTAGCATGTTAGTATTCCATTTCCCTTTATTCATAATGGCTTTCCATCACTAAAATGTCTTGGTAGAAACGTTCACCGTGTTCGTTAGTTAGGTCTCCGAAGTTATCCGGGAAAAAATCCAGATATAAGTGGGAGAAATGTATTTTCAAGGACCAACAAATATTTCTTCTCTAATTTTTCCTTTACTTACATTTGAAAATTTCTGCCTGACGTACAAAAATCCGGGACTATCCTTCTCCATTGCTTTTACAAAATTTTTCATTAATCCTAGCTGATATGGAAAAGGGGTAAAAATATTTTTTTTGAGTTCAACTAAGGGCTCATGAATAATATTTTTCCCATTTGGAGTTAGTTGTCTCGTTTCTTCCACTCTTTGGTAACATAATGTTTATCCCTCAAAAGTTACATGGAAACAGAAGTACTGTTTCTGGTTTATGAACTTTTATCCGTTCCGGAAGTCAGTCGAGTCGAAATAAAAAGGGTTGTGAAAGATAGAAGAATTTCTATTAATATTGCTAATCTCGTCCTCTTTTTAGGGTCAAATACAGTCGCTTCACGGTTTTTTCTTTTCAAAACGCTGTACAGTCTGTGCAGTTCCTCCACTGTTTTCTACACTTTTCTATTTACTTTCAGTAAATAGAAAAAAAGTTGTGAAATAAAACAATCTTGATTTTCTTTGTTATTGTTACAAACAGTGACCTCGGTTGGCTATTAGGAAAGAGCAGTCACTTCACACAAATATAAGATGGTTTTATTTCACAATTTTTTTTCTATTTACTGAATATTTAAATTTTGCTTTGTTACTGAAGTTTATTTTTTTTTTTTAATTTACAACCAAGTTGTAATACTTTCCCAATATTGGTTATTTATTCTTTCATAGTGAAAAAATAATTGGACACGAAAAAAGTTACCTAAGATTTCGTTTTTGGGATGGGAGGTAATTTATGATGAAGTCCTATCGTAAAATTATCATTATTTGTTTAAATAAACCAAAAAAAAGTAATAAAAATTCTAAAAATCGGAATTTTATTATTTTTACTGCTTTCCCACCTCCAAAATCATTTCCCAAGAAATTTTTGTTATTTTTTACATTTACTATGTTAAATGGAAGAAACTAAAAAATAATTACAATAAAAAATGTACAACTAATAAAAAGTTACTTAAGATCTCTTCTTATGGGTGGGGGTGAATTATGATGAAATTTTATTTTAATATTATTATTAAAAGTTTAAACAAAAACGTTTTAAAAAATCTATATTTTAAACTTTGATCGGCCCGCACCCCTAATATTGTCCTCAAAGTTTTTTTTTTGGGTCGCTTGCATTACATTATGCCTAGGAAGACAAAAACATCGGCATCAAAAAATTTGTAAGAAATAAAAAGATAAGATAGCTTTTACTATATTTGGGAAAGAGTAAATTCCAAGGCAAATTAAAAAAAAAAAAAAATAGTAATATAAGTATGCACATATGTGCTGAACGTAATATAAAGTGGGGTTATGTTTGAAAAATTTTTAAAATGATCCCAAAAAACTGTCTATCCCCTGAAGATATTGACCAAAAATTTTGCCTACAAATTGTTTTATATGCAGAAGTTTCTGTACAAAATTTCATCAAAATCGGTATATCCGGTCAAAGGTTATTAAGCTTCAAACACGCCAAAATACGTATATAGCCAAACCCAGGTACGATGGGATGGCGAGGGGTTGAGAGACAGCCCCCTGCGGAGCTGCCATCCGTCTGTGCTTGCAGGAATGGGCGGCAGTGACGAAGCACTGGGACTCTCTCATCCCTTCGCGAAAAAGACTGAGACCCGGTGTGAGTGCCCTGCACAGGGTGCTCTCACTAGAGGCATTGGTGTCAACACCGAGTCCCGGCTTCAGGAGTGGAGTCCAGGAACAACTTAGTCGGGCTTGGATACCCCACCATATGAGTTAAAGGCAGGCAATGAAAAGATCTACCCAGCGGGCTGACCTGTCGGATTAGACTTATGGCCGACGGACGGGGAGGCCCGTTTGAGTAGACAACTCCCTGGGTGATGCTTTGCTTTGTTGTGGATCCGGCCCGGGGGGTAGGGTAAAAAAGGGTAAAAAAAACATACGTACGAACAATACTCCTAATTGTTTTTTTTTTTTTGGTTTTTTGGGGGTTCGTGGGTCATAAAACGTCGAGAAATGGAAAAAACCTCAAACCCAATTTTTCCATTATTCATTTTACTACACATTTTTTCTAATCCAGTCCATTTTTTTTAAAATTAATAAATAAACTCTTAGATCTGAAATACTAATTGAAAATACTAGCATTTTCAAGAACCACTCGCTATCTGCTTTATTTACCTTTTCTAAAAAAAATTTGAAATGAAATGGCACAGCTTTACCAAAAAAAAGAATAGGAAATAAAAAATTTTTCTCTTCATTTTTATATCGGTATTAAGTTTAAAATCAGCGGCAGTAATCTGAAGCAGCTTACTCTGGGTAATTGCTGTTATGACTGTTCTACACTATCTACACTAAATATTAAAGAGGTGATTGCTGTATCTGCTGTTTTTACAAAACAGATATAAAAAAAGATTATAAAACGAAAGAATTTTTTGAATAAAACAAAACAATTTTTCTTGTTCCTGGAAAAGACAAAGGTTTGGGAATTTCGAAGTTATTAAAATTTCCATTTTGACATATTAACATTTCAACATTAGACAGATTTCAGCTAGGTTTTAAAAGAAACAAACTTTTCAGTATTTTGTGTTTTACACCATATTTCTCAAAAACATAGTTTCGGGACCTATTTTTCAAGTCAGATTTCCTATAAAACTACTAAATTTATTCCTTAATTTGAGTCACAAGAATTACAGTGTTGGGAACTTTTACGTAAGATTTAAGGCTTAATTTTACCGAAAGCGCAGAAATCAGAACGAAATCTTTCGCCAGCTGACATTCGCTAACAAAGCATTTCCAAACCTTTATTTATATCAACCTTCTTCTTTATTTTCATCAGTAGAACATGTCCTGAAGGTTTGTTACATTCTGTTACATTTTTATAACTTACTCCTTTCCTTACAGATGATGGCCTTCTTGCTATTTCAGAATAGTTTCTACTGCCCTGGCTTCCCATAAAATGTTATTCCACTCATCTCTAACTCAGGCCAACTTTGTGAGTTCATTCTCTTTATTTTCGGTACGCTCATTTCTCGGGATAATCCCTCAAACCAGGAGTTTCTTTTGAGGTTCGAGGATTTCCTCTACCAGCTTTCTATCCAGTTTTTTATCATTCACTCGCTCTACATATCCCAGGCGACACATTTCTCTCATCCAATTTCTGTCACTACTTCAGATCTGCTATATTGCTTCCGTAACTCTGTATTGGAATGAAACCTCTGTTTTCCACTTCTATAAATCGCACAATAAATTTCCACTGTTTTTCTGTTTCCAAACAACCAGAATAAAATCATATGTTATGTATATTATTTCATCTGTTCCGTTTGACCACAGGTACCATTATTACTTTTTTATTTTATTTCAGTTCCTTTATCAGATATATAGCATCTTTTGGGCTATTTACTTACAACCCAGATATGTATCCTATCCTAAGTAACTTATCTTGTTCTGATATTTATCTTTTTCCAAAATCTTTTTATTCCTCTTTATAAATTTCCGATTTTTGATTGCTAAATAATCCTTTTCAAATCGAAGCAGTTTTTTGGTTTCATAATGACTTAAAAGGTGAAGAAATTTGACCCCTCGACTAATCCCTAATCTTGAGGGTCGGATGATTTACGATCAGTATTTTCTTTCCGAACTTCTAGGCAGAATCTACTACATTTTATGCTTCTCAGGCATCTTATTACTCCATTATCAACCATATCTGGTGAGAAACCTTCAATACGCCATCTGGGAAGATATCCGATAGGAAAATTTGCAACTTTTGACTTTTTGTGTGGTAACTTCCCAGAGGAAATTTTCTGTCGAGTACATTTTTACTAAGCATTAAGGAAGTTAAAATTTAAAAAATTCAAACTTGGTAGAAGTTATATCATTCCTCTTGCTTTATCATTTTCTATAGAATATATTAGATCAACTTGTTTACTTTCATACCAATAATAAGGTGTAACATTTTTGATACAAGGGAAAACGGAGTAAATTTTCATTTTTTTTTTAATTTTAATTTTAATTCATTAATTATATCCACACCAATTGTTTTAAGAAACATTGTTTTATACATTTTGGAAACCGGTTACATGAGGATATGGAGAATACTTTCGCCCGCTGCAAGTGTTCGTGTATTTATATGTTTGTGTGCGCGCGCACGTTTAAGGTAATAATAACAGTAACAGTATTAATGATAGTGTAGATTATTTGAAATGTTTAGGTGAAAAAAATACAAGATAGAATCGGGCCACCAGATACTCCTTCACATAAGGAACTTGTATTTTTAACGGCTTGTTATTTATGTAAATGTATATATGTCCCACTAGAACAGGAGGTGGCATCACTAACGGTAAACACATTCCCGAGCTTCTAAGGTTACATAATTGAAGAATAAAAAAACAACTCTAAGTTACAGGGAAGTTAACTCGAGCCAAAAAATATTACAAGTCAGAAGACATAACTAAGAAAACCACTACACATCTTTTTACGTACAAATACACACACGTACCTGCATAATAATAAAATGCAATCAAAATCCGCACGCAACATTCGGAAAACCTGGCGTACCTGTTTGTGACCCCTCGTGAAACGACACATAGGTCATTCACACCGAAATATAGGCTGTTTATTTCTTACTAACCGTTTACTTAGGCTCTTATACTGTATGCAAACATTTTGTAGCCTATTTTTTTTGTTGTAACTTATCTAAAAACAGTATGTCTGTTGTACTTGATATTCCGTTATTTCCTAAACTTTAAGGAAATAAAAGCATATTATTTTATGCTTTGATTGTTGCGGGTAGTGTTATTGAATTAGAATTGATGCGTTTTGTATTTTTAATTATGAAATATATAATTTGTTTTTTTGATTTTTTTTTAACTAACTTTTTTTTAAAGGATGTATATATTTTTAATACACCAAATATTTCAAAAGGAAAAATAAAATAATATATAGCTTCAAAATACATCTTTAAGTTTTGCCTAAATAAATGTTTTATAAATCAATTTAAACAGAATGACATTCAAATGAATAATTCAGGATTGTCAATTAAAATTTATTAATGTCCTCATGCTGTATAACTTAAAGCTCTTAATGTTATTTATTAATATTTCATTTTTGGATAACTCAGGAAAATAATAATTTAAAATTAATTTGTTGCATAAATAAAAATAATAAAGCAAATAAACAAATATTATTATTATTAATGTAAATAATCATAATAAGTGAAAGCAATAAATATGTAATAATAATTATATTGCCGATCTCCATGGAGCAGTGGTAGCTTCTCGACCTTTCATCCGCAGATTCCGGGTCGAATCCCAGGTTCCAGGAATTCCGGGTCGAAAAGCCTATCTAGGTATAAAATAATGAAAAATTGTTTTAAAGAATTGCTTCATGAATTTATAATAAACCAACCATCCCCGTCGAGGCAGCCACGATGGGAATGCTTTTCTTTTCTTTCTTTTTCCTGTTTAGCCTCCGGTAACTACCGTTTAGATAATACTTCAGAGGATGAATGAGGATGATATGTATGAGTGTAAATGAAGTGTAGTCTTGTATATTCTCAGTTACAATTAACACACCATTCCTGAGATGTGTGGTTAATTGAAACCCAACCACCAAAGAACACCGGTATCCACGATCTAGTATTAAAATCCATATAAAAGTAACTGCCGTTACTAGGACTTGAACGCTGGAACTCTCGACTTCCAAATCAGCTGATTTGGGAAGACGCGTTCACCACTAGACCAAGCCGGTGGGTCGACGACGGGGATGCTGGTTTATTATAAGCACACGCAGATGTTCTATATTGTTACTTGCGTTTCTCATCGCGGTCAATTTTTTTTTAGTTATTACCAGCAGACCCGGCAATGCTTCACTATTACTAGATGTGAGTGTATATATATATATATATATATATATATATATACACTCAAACTTTATACCAGCAACTTTATACACTCAAACTTTATATACGGGCTGGTCTAGTGGTGACCGCATCTTCCCAAATCAGCTGATTTCGAAGTCGAGAGTTCCAGCGTTCAAGTCCTAGTAACGGCAGTTACTTTTATATGGATTTTAATACTAGGTCGTGGATACCGGTGTTCTTTGGTGGTTGGGTTTCAATTAACCACACATCTCAGGAATGGTGTGTTAATTGTAACTGAGAATATACAAGACTACACTTCATTTACACTCATACACATCATCCTCATTCATCCTTTGAAGTAATACCTGAACGGTAATTCCTGGAGGCTAAACAGGAGAAAGAAAAAAAAAGAAAAAAAAAGAAGATATTATAATAGTAATAATATAATATAATTATCGATCGCAACAAAGGTGTAATGCAAAATTACAACTGCTTTACTTTTTTTTTTTGGATGAAGGATAAATTTTATATTACATGAAAAAATTGTTTAAATTTCGAATTAAAAAAAAGAAAAAAAAAGCAAACAGATCAAAGACAGTGACGTTACCATTTTATTACCAAGAGGTTGGTAATAATTATAATCATTATTATAAAATAAATTAATCATTTTTTACACGTCATACTTATACAGATCTTAATATCTTATCAAATTTTATTAAATAATTTATTTTGGAGCTAAATGAAGTTGTTGGAGTTACTTATTTATTTTAATAACTGTCATAAGAAATTAGGTTAGATTAGATATGCAAATACAACTACATTTGGATTAATTAATTATGATAATCATAACAATAATAATATCCAGTTGTGTTTTGAAACTGTACTTCTCTTTGTGTACTTCGGTATTTTATCTTTGAGACTAACCTTCTTCACCACTTCTTCTTCTTCTTATATTCAGTCATTATTTTCTTTTTCTTTCTTCGTCTTTCTCTTTTAACTGAATAAATAACGGTAAAACGGTTAACTAAACTACATATACCTTATCTTAGGTGTTTTCTAACTCTTTTAATAATAAGGATAGGAATATCTTTAGTTAACATAACAAACAATATAGCTAAAAAAAAAAAAAAAAAAATAGAAAAGAAAGATAACATAACACTAGCGGTAATCCTATGTATAATACCATACACTATTAACATAACGGGTTCATACATCATACTCATCATTTTAGTGGTATGGCGGTTTTTTATCAATTATAAAATATATTATGAATTAAAAATGATGTGTCATTCGACCCATGTGTACGTGCATTTTATTCACTGTTATTGAGTTAGTATATTATTTGAACAGTTTTCTTTAGAAAATAAACCTGTATTTCATTCATTATCTGGCAGGTGGAAATTATATTTACTCTATATTTACTGTTATGTTAGTTGCAATTTTTTTTTTTTTTTTTTTTTTACTTAATTATAGGTAATCATAAAGTATTTGAGGCTAAGTTGTTTTTTACAGTTAGTAATACGTTATTTTAGACTACCCAAAAATGTATATATATATAAAAGGGCTTACGAAGAATATAAGAAGGAACGCCATACACTAAGAAATTGAGGTTTATTTTTAATTTGGTAGTAAAGAATTTGAAGAAGATAAAAACTAAATTATGGTAAAGAAAGGAATTTATAAAACAGGTAACTGAATTCTTGTCAACATTTTATAATTTTATAAAAATTTAGCATACAATAAAAAGAAATTTAGAATATCATTAACTCAATCAAATTGTGATTAATTAAACAAAACTGCTGCTTATTTCACTATTTCTTAACTATAATGCATGTAAGACTACTGCGGTAGAACAGGCAGCAATTTTGCAGTATGCTATGTTCAGTGTAAGAGGTATCCCGGTTCTTTATAATAGTGAAATCTTACTGCTTTTGTGATTGTGTTAGTGCAATAATGTACCGAATCACTCAATTTGTTAGTCATCATCAGTATGTAATAGAGTGAGTAACATAAGGCCGAACCCATAACGTAATCGCTGCAAAATCGGTAGGTTATGTTGGAATGAAATTTTATGAATGATACGGATTACTTAAATAAATAAAAAAATAAAACGTAATTTAAATGTTGCATTTATTTACCTTATTGTAACAAAAGATATTAAAAATGACCACCCTGGGCATCGATACACTTTTGGGCTCGACCGATCAAATTGAGAGTCGTCTGACGCAAAACATTGTTAATCGTGTTGATTTCTTGTTGTTCTTCAGTTCATCAATATTGTGGGGATTAGTTGTATAAATATTCTCCTCTAAATAGCCCCAAAGGAAAAAATCGCAAGTAGACAACTCTGGGGAACATGGAGGCCACCGTCCTCTGCTGACAGATCGTTCATTTGTGAAAGCTGTATGAACGCGGTTCAGTGAAACGTTTCATGTGACACTTTGCTCCGTCTTCTTGGAAGAAGCTGTATATTTTTTCATTATCAGCTAATTGCGCGTACAATTATACGAAAACTTTTAGGTAAACTTGTGTACTAACAGACCGGTCAAAAAATATTGGTCCCGTTATACGATTACCGGAAACGGCACAGCAAACACCAATTTTCTCATCGTGATGTAGACGCTCGAATATTTTTGAGGATTTCTCACCATCCAATATCTGGTGTTGTGCGATTTAACATGCCCGGATAAATGAAACCGTGCCTCGCCTGACATGAAGTATGACATCGTGTCTATCTGTCCACCAATAATGTTTTCGAAAAGACAGTTGCAATAATCAAGGTTTTTCTGCCTCCAGTGGTTGCACAGTTATAACGCGGTATATTTTCAATTTTAATTCGTGAAGAATCTTACGACAAGATGTGTATTTAACACCAGATTGTCAGGATAACTTGCTTAGTGATGTTTTTGGATCGGCAGTAATTCTTCTTTCAATATCGACAATGGCCGGTGGAGTCCTAACCAAAGGTTGCCTATTTCGTTTTGCATTTGATACCGAACATTTTATACGCCAATTTTTAACGAAATCGTGTATGCTACTCTTCGCTGGAATACTGCCATTCGAAAATTTTTCAACGAATATTTAACGTGATTCTTCGAACGATCCGGAACGAATATAGACCTCAACTATAGCTATCCTCTCCTGGATTGAATAAGCCATTTTACACAAACACAACTGCACTCACAATACTGCAAATTAAGTTAGATTAGGTGTGCAAATAAAACTACATTTGGATTTAATTAATCATGATAATCATAATAATAATATCCAGTTGTGTTTTGAAACTGTACTTCTATTTGTATACTTCGGTACACAAAGAGAAGTACAAAACGTTTACTGCAGTGACACGTAACCACCTGACAAACGGCAGCAACAATCAGTAGTAACATATGCATCCACTAGTCGCGTTAGTTACGTGAGAGTGTTTCATATATACTGTTGGGTAGCGGTTTCATTATTAGGTCGAATTTATGTTGCTTTACTATCCACCGTGTTTTGGTCAACAGAAGTTTTAAATATAGCTGCCATGTAATTAATTTGTAAATAACTTGTTCAGTCGGCGCGAAATGAAAACATAAAACATATAATTTGTACGCGTAACTTTTGAGAAAGTTTATTACAACACCACGCGATTTGTTTGTAACAGGACAACTCTTTCAACTGAATAGAGTATATTTGTTTTTTCTGATAGTAATGATGACATGCGATATAAGTCATCCGTATGATTAGTATTTCCTTTATATTTGAATTTCGTCATCTGTATCGGATGATGCACTCAGCTGAATAAAGAAAATAACGAGAGACTAGTTCACGTCCTTCTTTAACTTAATATGCCCTGATTTCATCAATCAATTCTTATGAAAGTCTCTAATATTCTTCAGTTATCTAATACAAGTTTCTTGATTCGAGACCCGTGAATAGCAACACCCCTTGCTTGTACATCGAATTTAGCTATAGTTTGTTTTATCCATAAACTATGGGCGAGAATGGGTTGTAAATTAGAGCCCATCAACAGGATTCGTCTTCGGGAAAGAATGGAAAACCAAAATTACTATTAAAATTGGTTCGACCGAGCTCGATCTATCAACTTTCCTCTCCAGAAACCTAACTCTAATCATCTAAGCCATTACGATGAATAGTGTCCCTAATACGTGAGTTACTTGCGTTATTGAATCTAAATCGATTTATGATGTAACTAATTTATACTTTCAGTTTTTTAGAACGTTGACTACGGCATCACAGTCTCAGGAATAAAAAGAAAAACTTATTTTCATGTCCATTCTCACGTTAATCATTAAAAATGACAATGACCTTAATTGAACCTATACGTTAACTTAAATATTATAGTTAATACCTTTAACTATTTTTTTTTTGACGAAAGCATTGCAGTAAACCAAAACATAATAGTCTGATGATTCTAATTTAATTTAATTTAGCGCTATCCATCTGAGAAAAGACACTTCTCTTTAATTTTAACATAAAAATGAAGTAAAAATAACTTATAATACAACAATAAAAAAATTTTAATAGAATGATGATATATTTAATTTAAAAATAAAAACTTTAAGAAAGTAATTACCGCTATATTAAAATTTCAACGAGTAAAACAGAAGAGAATATTTGTTATCGTTTCCCAAATTTGTTGCAAAATCTTCAATAATATTTTCACACAAACTGTGCACGCATCCGATGCCTTTTCTTCTTCTTTAATTATACAGTATAACCCCGGTATAACGCGGTTAGCAGGTTATAAACCGCGTTATATCCGTATCCGCGGTATATCGAACCGCGTTATAGCGAGGCTGTACTGTATGTTGAATGTTGAGTGCAATTTTTCCAAGCACTTGCATCTACTCTATTATCACTTTCTACAAATAAATTTTTTACACCACTATAATTTAATATTCTTTTATTACTTCCAATGTAGTCTTTGACTTGTACCTATATCAATTTTTTCGAGTTAAAATTGCAATGGCATGGTATGGGGAAAGGCGACACAACACGACACAATTTTTTGATTTTATGATTTCATCTAATGTATGCGATTTTATTTTAGTTTTACTTTTAACATGTCTTCGGTGTACGCAATTTTAATCATTCGCAATTCCCGATATTCAGTTCGAAGCATTTGAAATTTTTACAGCTTTCAGGAAACGGTATTGCGCATTATCATTACTATGACAGATCCTTCAGCAACAATTGGACAATTTTTTTAAACCGCTGCACAAAATTGTCACGTTTCATTCCATCGTAATACTTTTGGGAACATCTGGAATACCCGTAAATCACCTTTCAAAACCCCACTTTCACTTCCAACGTGCATTACTATTAATCGTTTATCTTTATCAACCGAGATTTTCACTCCAGTTGATAAACCTTTCCTAGAAGCGTCTTTCGCGTTCTTTATTT
The DNA here is from genome assembly GCF_047948215.1 of Lycorma delicatula. Taxonomy (NCBI): domain Eukaryota; kingdom Metazoa; phylum Arthropoda; class Insecta; order Hemiptera; family Fulgoridae; genus Lycorma; species Lycorma delicatula. The sequence goes on along the minus strand of NC_134464.1, from coordinate 97,984,482 downwards.
ATCTACCAATTCCTTTTCCTGTGTACGTTCTGCATTAACGCAAGTTTCATCTCGATAAAAGATTATCTCATCCTCTTCACGAAATCGCTTAGTTTCTCAGAAATATTCCCTAAACCATGAAATAATACGTTCGCGTTTAATCTATAAAGAATTATTTCTTCTGGGTATGAAACGAAACTTCATTGATTTTAAAACACGATGTAATGTACTCCTACAGAACTTCGGTAGTTCAGATTCGATATTCACGGCATTTAATATTTTGTTCAAGTTAGGAAGCTCGTTATTGAAATAAAACGAATGAACTTTTTTTCTGAAAACGGTTTTAGTAAAATCGTTCAACTTTCGATCGTTTTCACACGCTTTCGAGTCTCTTTAGAGCTATCATGTTTATCATTAACTTTTTGTTTCTTTATTATAATAAAAATTGTTTTTCGCTAACGCCTATTACACTACTTGCTTTCCAAGTAATGTCTCTGGCTACAGTTGCAGGGTTATTTTGATTTAAGGTTATACATACGTTGCTGATTATTTTTTTCGGAGCTACTTAACGATTTTCCCTGTTTATGTTTCACGACAGAATTACTCATTGTTAAAACCCGATTGACGCAAAACACAGGGTAAATAACAGTGAATAAAGCTGTTATAAAAATAAACTATAAAACTACGTCGTATTTTGTACGGTAACGTAAGTATGGAGTAACACTATAACAAAGACTGAAATACTTTCTTTCACTAAAATGAATAATGGTGTGAAGCATTACAAATGTCGTTGTCGTTATTAAACACCAATAAGAAAGACTCAAGAAAATGTTTAATTGCTTATCATCGGCATGCCACACAAGTAATAGCCAGACATGTCGGCGTCAGACAAGTAATAGATTACGGTACATAATTATATGTAGAAAACAATAATTGTACTTGCACGTGGGAGTGAGAGAATGATTTAACTTAACTACTGAAATATAACACATATGTGTTGAATTCATATTTATACCTGCTGTACCGTTATGTGAAATGGCGTATAGGTACTTCGTGACCACCTATCGCTTGTATTAACAGCTAACCTGTGACGTAATAATAAATGCTGTTGAAAATAAATAATGTTAACGTGGGAAAAAATGTTTCAAATTTCCCACAGTAACAATTTATTCTGAGATAATTTATTATATTAAATGAATAAAGTCATATATATATATATAAATTGTCGCGTGTCGCGATCAGGATATTGAGAAATTGACAATTGAAAATGTTTATAAAATTACAATTTATTACTTTAATAGCGTAAATAAATAAAGACAAACCAATAATAAAACAAGTAATAAAATAGTATAGCAATCATAACCACAATAATAATTAGAATGATAACAGACAATTTAAAAACAATTGTCACAATACTAATTAGAATAATGACAATAATGGCAACAGCAAACAATAATACTATTAGATATCAATAATAAACAAATAATCATAAATGCAATAATAATAATAATAACAGAAATTACATACAAAACAGAATTTAAACAAATCGTCAGGATTTATTCACAGGTAGATAAATCATTAAAACCAGAAATCAGTCCCATTGAGAAAAGATATATGACCGCGAGTCGTAACAATTTTAACCACTAGTATTGTATTAACAATAATAGATAAGACAAGTAAAACATTTTTTCATCGCAAATATCTTTGCCGACCACATATAAAATTACCCTAATAGTTTATGAATGAAATTTAGTGCATTATCTCTTTCAACTTATAGTCTTACAGCAGAAACTCACCGACCCTTATCTTGTTTTCGTGTACTGGAGTTACTCGTGGCGTCATCTTAGTTGCATCAAACCTGCACTCGAAATTGCTCCTTCACTGATCTCCTCGCAGAATACTCTCGCTGACTGACACTCTCGCCGACTTTCCTCGCGGAACTGATTTGTAGAACTCGTATTGCAGACTCACATCTGCAGATTCTCATCTCTCAGACTCTCCTCGCGGTGATTTTTAACTGGTCTTCCCCGGAGTATTTATACTCCTTATCTTCCTTACCTGCCGGACCAGATTCTAGTTGAGCATGAGAACGATCGACCGAACTCTTTCATTTCCATTCATTTCTAACCTTTGTCCGGTAACTCTTCTCGCGGAACGACATATGTTGATTGGGTGTTAGCGAGCAGTATTACAAAAGACGATTGTTAACTTTACTAAAAGGATTTCTTTTAACCCCTTCTGGATCCCTCCAATTATTATATTTTCTACTTCTTTTTTCTTAATTGACGTAATCAGTTACTCAGGTCCGCTATACCGGTCTCGTTAAAATATATATATGTGTGTGTGTCTGTGTGTGTGTGTGTGTGTGTGTGTGTGTGTGTGCGTGTGTGTGCGTGTGCGTGTGCGTGTGCGCGCGCGCGCGCGCGCGTGTGTGTGTGTGTGTGTGTGTGTGTGTGTGTGTGTGTGTGTAATAGTCGATTTTTATATTCATTTATCTGATATTGGAAAAATTTGAAACAGTTTTTATATGTGCATTTTTTCGATTAAAATCCGTGCAGTAATTTTGTAGAAAGTGACTTCGATTTAAATAAATACCAATCAACGGTAAAAGATATAGCTGGAGAATTATAATTGAAGTTGAATCCTTCCATATTCCACACAATTCCGTGAATCATCCAGGCTGTTTCTTCAAGAAACATTTCTGGGATGATTTTTTAATTTCTTGAAGAAAAATAATCTTTGCTGTAGCTTATATTTTAACCAGTCAACACAAAATCGTTAATAATTAATATACATTCTAGACAAAAATGTTCCCTTCCGCCGAGGGATTGCGGACGTCATGTGAACGGGCAACCGCTACCTAGAAGGAACCTTGAACTGTACACTGGGTGGGATTTTTTATATTGTTCCGCGATTCTACCGTTTCTAGATCAACATGTCTTTTTTTCTTATCTTTGATCTCTTTTCCCTAAATTTCTGTTGGTATCGATTGCCAACAGAAGAACTCGCTGTTATATATAATACACACAGTCTTCTTTAAAAGCCTTACAGGGTGTAAACAAAAGTTTATTGTATAATTACTATTTATTTTATTTACTTTCATTTACATAACTAGCTGACCCGGCAATGCTTCGCTATTGCTAGATTTGAGTATATATATATGTAGGTTAAACGAACACAAATGAAAGTTTGATAAAACATTAAAAAACTTAACATTACAAAATTTAACTTTTCCATTTTCCCCTCTTCCAATTTTTACCCCTTTCCCTCTTTCCATTTTTCTTGTTTCGCAAAAATATTTATTTTCGTGTAACTATTACATGTTCTGAATATGAGCCAAATCGGACCATAAATACAATGTTTTAAATATCTCGACTTCCGCACCACCTAGCGGGTCCAAACTAATTCAGAAACCTTCGCACAACTCACCAAAGTTTCATTGCAATCGGGTAAATGGTATAGGAACTCATACGGGACAAAAAACAAACAAATATTCATTTTTTACATATATTTATATATATATATATATATAAAAGATTTATACAAAATTTACATTTTGACTGATAAATTAGTTCACCACAGCAGCTTATAAAGAAGTTTGTGCGTGGGAATATGAAAATGGAAATTTGTGGCATATGAAGAATGCCATGCCTGGCCGGCATTTGAATTTGAGATCTCCGGAAATATTATTCCATAATAATAATAATATTTTTTTTTTCTTTTACATAGTATTTATTTGAATTATCGAACAAGATGAAATCTTTCTCATATATTTGTGTTTAAATTTCATGTGTGCGGAATTATCGCCGTACCAGTTTTCACCTAATCCCCTGTTAGATTCTTTCAGTAAATACGACGAACCTTCAAAGCAGTTAAATCTTTGTATCTCCAAAATAAATAAGGTAAAACCAAAGAATGAAATTTGTTAAAAAGAATTATGAATTAAAGTACTCTTAATATGTTAAATAGATACAATAAACTAGAAGTGTAAAATTTTGCTATTTAGAGAATAAAATTACAAAGTGTGAACGAAATAAGATAGAGGTAAAGGTTGGACTAAAAACTTTTATTCTGGTATCTAACATAAAACTAAAAATTTGAATGAAACTTTTTAAAGTATCTAAATAGAGTGAAGCGCTGAAAACCCCCTAAAGGACTTTGAAATTAGGTATTAACAGGAGTATGTTGAAAATTAAGTGGTTTGATAAAATTCGAAATGAAGTGGTCTTAAAACTAATAAGAGAGGAGAGTAATCTTGTAAAGTTAAGAAAGGCCATGTATTATTAAGACATGTATTATTAAGACATTCAGATTTAATTGATTCGGTCATAGAAAGATGTGTAGAAGAAGATAATTCAAAAAATCTTTCTTTATATGACATTACTCTTTTATTATTGTGAACATCGTGAATATTCGTATGCGAATTCTTTGAAAGTTATTTGCAACTTCAAAAAGTGTAAAAATTATATTTTCTACTTCATTTACGGAATAGAATCGATAGTCTTTTATTTAAACGATTAAAGCATTTAGAGTAAAGAATGTAAACTTTAAATATACTTGATTTTAATTTTTTTTTAATCTGTTATTTATTTTTATTTCCTTGTACGAAGTAAAGGAAGTATTGTGATCGCGAGAAATTTCGGTTTTCAGATTCCAACGGAAATATCCATTTTGATTATCCTTTTTTTTAAACTCTTCCAAGATCATCGGCCTTCGCCGTTAGGCAATGCGCGGTCGTAATAAATCCATTTAAGTTCGTACGTGTGTGCGTATGTATTTCGCATAACCCAAAAATGATTAGCCGTAGTTTGTTGAAATTTTGGATTTAGGACTGTCGTAACATCTAGTTGTTCACTTCCCCTTTTGATTACAATCGACTGGACCAAAAGTTTCCAAAAGCCCAAAATCTAAAATATTTGGATTTCGGATTTAACTGCAGTAATAAGCCGTTATTGAGAGCTTTTCAACGATATATCATAAGTGTTACTTATTTTCATTGGTTCCAGAGTTATAGCCCTTTCTTTTCTTTCTTTTTCCTGTTTAGCCTCCGGGAATTACCGTTTAGGTATTACTTCAGAGAATGATATGTATGAGTATAAATGAAGTTTAGTTTTGTACAGTCTCAAGTCAACCATTCCTGAGATGTGTGGTTAATTGAAATCCAACCACCAAAGAAAACCGGTATCCACACGATCTAGTATTCGAATCCGTATAAAAGTTAAATTAATGAAATTTTTGGATCTTACAAGGGGCAGGCACATCGGTTAGAATTCGACTTCATTTCCTTTTTTTAACTTCTTTTTTTTAATTTAAATATATTGATTTATTAATAATTATTAACTTTTTTTTTTATTGTTTAACCTCTGGGACACCGTTAGGTATTGCTTCAGAGAATGAGATGAATGAATTGTAGCGTGTGTGAAAATGCCATGGCTTACCGGTATTCGAACCCGGCACCTCTGAATGAAAGGCAAGACGCTACCACTCGCGCCACAGAGGCCAGCAATAATTATTAACCTGTGATTGTAAAAGTTTTACAATTAATAATAATCCATAATAAGAATAAAAAAAAAAGAGAAGTTATTAGTGAAATAAAATTTTATGTACTTTTAAATAAGTGTATATGTAATTTAATAGGTGTACAAGGAAGTCATGTGGTGTCTTTAAATTACCATCTACAGTAATTACCGATTGAGATTTTATAGCCTGTTTTATTCAAAAGAATTATTCTACTACATTCTGATACTACATTCACTTGTTTACAATTTACTAATAGTTGCATATATGTGTAAAACATGCGTGTATGATTTTTCAGGCGTGACTGACTACAAAGTAATAATAATGAATTTTACTTATAAGTTTTATTCCATGCACTGTTATTCCTTTCTTTAATTAATTTTTTTTTAATATTATATTTACTTTCTCCTATTAAAATCCTTTTTTATTTGTTTTTTACATCTTCAACAAGAATTCCTGTATTGTTCTTTCATGTTTTTCATTACCAGTATGTTCCTTTGTTTTATTTATATCTTTGTGTTTTTTATTTGTATTTTCATTTTATACTTTTTAAAATTTTACTATTATTATGGGTTTTGTTTTCCTTTTTTAGTTTTTATTCACACTTTAACTTTTTTCTTTCAGTTTACTTATTGTATCCATTTTATTGAAACTCGTTTTGGTAAACGACCCATTTAATAAAAAATACATTATGGTATACAATTAAAAGTTTTACAATTTATTTATTCATCTAATTTTTAATTTTGTTTCTTATTCTTCTTCTTTCGTTACAGCCACCTAAGGACCAGATCCCGATTTTATTTCCTTCTCCTTTGTTGTTTCCTTATCTTCTATTACTTTTTTAACTTTTCGCTAAGCGTTTTTTTTCCTTTCCTCAGACCACTTTGTACAGGCTGATTCAAAGAAACGCGAAATTAAAAAAATTAAATAACGTTAATGAAAAATTTTTTTTTGAAAATGAATTTTATTTATGTAATTGTACAAATGTTGCCATTTTAGGATACATACATCTTAGTTTATTTTTTAAAGATGACATCTTCCAGGTGACCTCCTCTTCTACGTAAACACTCACGACGTCTCTTCGTAAAATTGTTCATGGTTTGACGTAACATCTCAACTGGAATTTCCGTAATTGCTTCTCGGATCTGTGCCTTCATTTCTTCCGTTGTAGCAGTTCTACTGTGGAACACTTTGCTTTTAAGGTGACCCCACAAAAAGTAATCGCAAGCTGAGAGATCAGGCGATCTGGGAAGCCATCTAATGTCACCGTTTCGTGAAATGACACGTTGTCCAAACAATCGACGTACAGCTGCCGTCGATATTCGTGCAGTATGTGACGTTGCTCCGTCTTGTTGAAACCAGGCTGTATTAAGAATCGGTGGAAATCTCTTTTGTTGTTCCACAACAAAGGTTTCAAGCACGGCTACGTAACGAGCCGACGTCACTGTAATCGCAAGACCGTTGTCATCCTAAAAAAAATAAGGGCCTATAACACCGTAAGATGACATAGCACACCACACGGTCACTTTCTGGCTGTGCAACGGACGCTGGTGTAGCTGCGTAGGATTTTCTTGTGCCCAGTACCTGAAATTTTTCCTGTTAACAAATCCACTGAGGTGGAAATGCGCTTCGTCTGACATCCGCAGTTCGTGAACAAACTCTTCGTTATCGTTTATCTTCTGAAGCATTACATTACAGAATTGTGCTCGCACAACTGCATCGTTCGGTTTCAGTTCCTGGACGATCTGTAACTTGTACGGATGGAATTGCAAGTCCTTCACTAACATTCTTCGAACTCTTGAACTATGCGATCGTAAAGATGCTGAGAGACGACGGATTGACCGATGTGGACTTCGTGTGACAGCATCTTGTAAAGTTTGAACATTCTGTGGTGTACGGACGGTTCGCTCACGGCCTGGAGGTTTCTTTTTCATTGCCGAACCGGTTTCCTCAAAATTAGATATCCATGTTTTAATTGCATGTGGTGATGGAAAACGGTCGTGCCGTTCCAGATTAAAATGACGGCGAAATTCTCTACGCGATCCCTCCACACTGTCATTGTTTTTGTAAAACGCTTTGATAGCAAATGCACGTTGCGCACCACTCCAAGAATCCATGACAACTAAATGGCAGGTTAGGTTAGAGAGGCTGGCGCCACTTATCAAGTGGTACCAATCGCCCACGGCTACCAACACAACTTTCAAAATTGACCGTTTCTTTTAATCACTCTGTACTAGTTCTCTTATTCTTTATAGCTTGTAATCTTTCTATTTTTCGTACTTTCTACGAAACACATCTTTTTCTGTTATTTCATCCTATTTTATGTTGTTTCTTTGTAAATTGTTTTTTTATTTCTTGGATCTAGCTTGTTGTTAACTTCTATTCTCAAAATCTGTTTCGTTAACCTTCATTCATTTTATATAAGTTCCCAAAGAAAATCGATCTTTTTTCTTCGAATTTTTCCGAGGTGTTTTCTACATCTTTGTATATTTCATCATTTCTTATTTTCCAGCACTTGGTTTTTAGTGGACTCACTATTTTTCTAATAATTCTCCTCTCTAACAATTTTAATTTATCTAATTTATTATTAATTGATAGGCATTGACAAGCATATAAACATTCTGTTTTAATTACAGTGTTATAATGCCTTATTTTGTTTTTTTTTTTTTGTTCATAGATGATCTTAGTCAGATCATACGCTCTTTGCTTCTATAAATCCTCTTCTGTGGCGGATTTTTTTTAATCCATTCTCTTTGATTATTTCTGCTAGATATTTAACTTTTATAACTTTAACTATGCGACCGATATTCTTTATTAAAAATCTTGGTGCACTCTTAATATTAGATATGAATTTAGTTTTTCCTACAGAAGTTCTTAAATCTGTTTTACTAACTATTTCTTCTAAAATATTAATTTGTGTTGCCGCATTCGCTAAAATTTTTGGCAAAATCGTCTGCAAATGCTAAGCAGTTTACTTCATTAAATTTATTCTTTCTCCACAATTTTATCGGAAAAATTTTGCATTCTTTTAGTTTCTCATTCCAAATTCTCACTATTTTTTTCCAATACACAATTAAAAAGAAGCGGTGATAAACCATCGCACTCCCTAACGGCTGTTTTTATTTCAAAGGGTTTAAAATTTTCTTCTGTGATTTAACTTTTGTGAATTTAACTTTTTGTGAATCTAACGTTTTATTTTCCAGGTTTTTAGTGAACCCAGTATTTTCCTAATAATTCTTCTCTCTATGAATTTTAATTTATCTAATTTATAATTAAGTACAATTACAATTATTTATTTAATTTAAAATCCTTTTCACATTGGTTCACATGAGGTTCGGGCCGAAAGAACACAGCCCCAAGTGAGATCTAAGGAGAACTGTCACACCTGCATTTCTTTTTCCATTAATCTGAAGGATTTTTGGCACTCTGGTACCATTCCGGTGGGTGGTAGCTCCTCAAACCGTGCATCTTTGACCTTCTTTGCGCTCGGTCTTTTTGTTTCCGGTCTGCCTCTCGTAGCAAAAAAAAAACTTGCAGGTCGGTCTGCTTTTTTATAATCGACAAATACTATAACTATGTCTTTAGCGTCCAGCATTGAATGCCGTTTTATTGATTTTAGAAGAAATATTTGTTCTGAGCAGGATCTTCTCTTTCTAAATTCACCCTGAAATTCATTTATGTCTGTATCTAAAGTTTCTTTGACTGCAACTCTTTTTATTATCAATTTATTTATTTATTTTTTTGTTTCCTTACCTATTCATGAAACAGATAATTTTATATATCTTGATTGTTTTTTTCGTCTTCTTTTTTTTTTAATAAAGTTTAAACAAAACAAAGTTAACAAAGTATATACAAAGTTTATTGGTTATTTGTTCATTAAATTGTTAGACATTATACGTGCTATTTAAGATAGAATTAAGTTGATGCCAGCAGGTAATTGAAATCATATATTTAACACACTTTTTAATATTAATAAAAGGAAAGAGAAACATGATTCGTATGATATTCCGAAAATCTTAATTTCTTCAAGTTCCATGAATCAACTTGAACTTGTGTTACGTTAGGAACTAAAAAATATAGTGTACACGTTGCCTTCAATCCGCGAAGAGAAAAAAAGTCAACCGGTCGGTTTAGCGAAAGGAAGTTGTAAAAGGGTGTAGGTCATATCAAAATAAACGAGAGAACAGTGGCTCAACTCTTGCACGCAAGTTATGTGGGCGATTGTATGCGTACAAGGAAAACTATTTCAGTTGTTAATTATAAAACTTAAAAAAGAGAACTGTGTGTGAAAGGAATCAGTATCAAGGAACCGTTAATGTTAAAAAAATATTGGTTTTGTCGAGCGTGGCCTACTTATTTTTTCGTCGTCGAAGGGGAAACCTTTTATTAATGAGATGTGGTCTCGGAACTCCACGGTAGTGTGGGACACTACCATCCTTCCTTGCGTAAGGGATTTAATGGGATTTAATTGCGTAGGGAGGGGGTTTTAATGGGTCTTCCTTGCGGAATACCCATTAAAACCCCTCCCTACAATGGAATGTCGGGCCCGTTTTAACGTATTAATACAGCATCCCGTTTGCCTGATGTTACTTACTCCTGCTTTGCTGACCCCAAGTTTTTTTTACTCCACTTCGGGGCCGGACGAACACAGCCCCGCGTGAGATCTAAGAAGAAATATTCATACCTGCGTTTCTTTTGCCATTAATCTGAAGGATTTTTGGTACTTTTTGCTGCCATTCCTGTGGCTGGTAGCTTTTCAAACCGTGCACCTTTGATCTTCTTTGTGCTCGGTCTTTTTGTCTCCGGTCTTGCCTTGAAACAAAATGCCGAGCTGTCGGGACCCTTGAACTTAGTGCAAGTGGCCCGAATCTTTGCACCTGAAGCACTTTGCTTCCTCCTCTCCTCTGGCGACAAGGTAGCTGAATTACCCGATTTGGATCCTGCCCGTGTCGTGGAGCTTACAATCAGCATCTACGGGCAGCGCTACGGTCGCCTTCTGGGAATTGCCGAAGGCTGGTCTGAAGATGTGACCGTCACCAAGGTTCTGTCCCCAACTGTACGCGAAACTCTCTCTTGCACGTTCCAGGACTTGGTCTCGGCATCTTTAACGATACGAAGGAATTCTTTCCTGTGAAGGTTACTGCATAGTTGCCTATTTTCTGCGTGGGAAGCAAATACTAATAATCTGTACTACTCTGACACGGCCTATAAATGAGGACCCCTCTAAACGTCAACGTATCAAATCACTTAAATATGTATAAGGTCAAAATATCATGTTATTTATTCATGATTGTTAATTGAAGATGCTGTTTTTAAGATGATATTAAAACTTGGAGCAGTGGAAAATTATAATCTGTCAGTGGCAGAAGTTTTTAGTATTATTAATTTTCAAATTGCATTTCTCTTCCAGCAGGAAAAGACCTCATCAAATAATGTCTTTATTTTTTCTAATTTATTTATTTATTTTTGCTTTATTTCAAAGTGTTACTTTATTTGCTCGGTTTTCCTTCTTCTACGTACAAGTTTAAAATGAACGGGGACAATCTGTATTCTTTTCTCGTTCTTTCTGAACCAGAGCTTGTCTGTTCATATTTTATTTTCATAACTAATACCTGATTCTAGTTTAGATTATAAATAAGTCTTTGTATATTTAAGTTCAAATTTCTTTAAATTTTAAAAATTGTATTCCACTGTAGATTTTCTAAGGCTTTTGCAAGATTTATAAAAGGCCATGTGGCTGTTTTATTTTCTTAAAATTTGTCTTTCAGAATTAATGTAAGAACCAAAATAACCTCCCTTGCTCACATTGTTTTCCTTGAAACCGAACTTGTCTTTGTCTATTTTATATCTTACCGCAATTTCTATTCGCTTGTTAACTAATCTAGTATTTTTGATGGATGAAAATTAAACTGATGATGTGATAACTCCTGTGTGTTTTTTTTAACAATAAAAATACATAATACATTCTTTTTAAAATCTAAGGGTATTTTTCAAGTCTGCCAGATATTGTATTAATTCAGTTATCATCGATTTTTCTCATAGTTACATTTTATTATAATTAATATATTATAATATTATAATTTTAATATCATAACTAATATAAGTTGTCAGAATGTGTAAGCTGGAAAATATCCTGGCTAGCAATCCGAAAAAAACATAATAGCACGGTATAGAAAGGTATTTCTATGTTAACCAACAGATTTAAATATACGATCCACTACTTTTATAAAAGGTTAGCAGAGAAAATCTTACCCTAGCTTTCCGTGTAAATAAGTGTTAATAAAGTTTGGTGGAACATCAAGATAAAAGAATAAGTTAATTAAAACAGCTGTTCATTCTGTACTGAAAGATCGTTTCGTTTAGTACTGTCTAAGATATAAACATTTTTACACATCTACATAAATAAAAATATAAATTTTCATTTGTTCGAAATCTTAAATCTCTGAAAGTTCTTCACCGATTGCTTTGAAAATTTGACACAATGTTGCATTCGTATACGCGCGTGTTTTTATATACCTAGTATTACATAGATGTCACACCTGTGACATGTAAAAACATGCTTTTTTTAAAAAAAAACAGCGCTATCTATTGGACGTAAAAGCAACACACGCTATACTAAATATTTTATTAATGTTTCTGATATGTCTGTCCGCTATAAACTAAAAAACTACCGGACCGATTTACGCGCGAGGAAAAAGGGAAAATTCGAAAAAGGTAAAAGGGAAGAAGGAGAAAACGGGAAAAACAAATGGAAAGGGAAAAGGAGAAAAAGAAAAGGGAAAGGGAAAGAGAAATTGAGGAAGGAAAGGGAAAGGGAAAGGGAGAGGGAAAAGGGGAAAAGTGAATATGGTAAAATAAAAATGAGGAAGAAGAAAATGGGGAAAGGGAAAAAGGGTAAAAAAGGGAAAAGTTAAATTTTGTGAAGTTCCGTAATGTTAATTTTGTTAATGTTTTATCAAACTTTCAATTGTGTTCATTTAATCTTTATGTATACTCAAATCTAGCAATAGCGAAGCATTGCCGGGTCTGCTAATTAATAATAAAAATTTACAAGTGAAAAATTTTTATCACGCTAGAAAGTTTAATTTGTCTATTCTTGATTTATCTACTAATGATGATATTTTGTCTTACTCACTCACGTGAAAGTTAAAGGAACTATATGTATGAGATAACGATCCTTTGAGAGTTTTATCTATACCTTTCACGATATGAAACTCATGATGTATATACCGAAAGAAAAATAAAACGGAAATTTCAAGTCGGTTAAAAATAGTAATGCAGAAATAGTTTAATAAGATACAAAAACATTCAGGCGTTCCTGTAGTCGCTTCTGACGACAAGAAGGAAATTTCCGGTAGAATGTTCTACAACCTTAAAAAACAAGGGATAAATTTCTGGCTTACTACTATAATGTTGTTTTTGTCTAGCTTGAGCTTTAATTATCAAGTTATATAGAATCTGTAACTTCAAATTACTTGATCTTAGAACCATATTGAAAGTATAAAGGAGAGATTTCTTGTGAAAGTGACTTTCCTTCAATTTTTTTTTTTCTTTTAGAGTAATATTTTTAAAATTAATATTTCATAAGCCGACAAACCTGCTTTGTCATTCAGTATTGTTATTTGTATGTCTTCCCTCAATCAAATAGTTGTCTGTCAGGACAACAGGAAATTTACCGTTTTAAATTTACCGTTTGAACGTAAATTCCAAAAATAATTTATGACACTAGTAATAATAATAATAATAAATAAAATACAATGCACTATTTCATTCTTTACTTTTCTTTTTCTTAATTTCATTAAATGAATTTCACTGTATATTTTAATAAATGGATACGCCCGTTTAAATTTTTGTTTTAAGTAGAAGAATTCAAAGCAATTTAAACGATAAAACTTTTGTATTATTATTTATTAATTACCGTCTTTAGAGCTACGCCCTCTAATGTCTTACCGCAGTAGGATTCAACCTCTTATTTTAATTTTATCGGTACTTTTATCATAATGTTTTTATACTATTCATTTTACCACAGTATACTGTATCTGACCTTATTGCTTTTCTTTTAAACGAATTTTACCGTTTAATAACCATAATTATTTTGTTAACCGATTTTAAATAACGAACAAGTTTTCAATTCGACCTGAATGGATTATTTATTTTTTAGAAGAAGGCCCTCTTTTAACCCCCTCCCCGTTTTACGTTTATCGGATAATTTAAATGGAATATACATTTTTTAAAAATTATATTGCCTAAAATAGCTACTTCTGCATACAGAAAGCGTTGATACACGATTCACAATATCATTGCGCACGATAATATTATTTTGTTTATCTTACTGATCATTTTTTGTGAAGATATAATTTTCAATCCTTTGCTTTTCTTATAAACGGCCTTTTTTCATAGGGCAGAATCCTTTGTAAATCTATCTACGTAAATAAAAATGTAAATGTTTGTTTGTTCAAAATCTTAAATATCCGAAAGTTCTTCACTGATTGCTTTGAAATTTTGACACGAAGTTGACGTGCTTTTATGTACCTACTATTTATATACTTGATATCACACCAGTGACGGGTAAAAACACGCTTTTTTTGAAAAATAACGCTATCTGTTGGACGTAAAAGTAACACACACTACATTAAATATTTTACGATTCCATTTCAATGTTTCCCATACGTGTGTCCGCTATAGACTAAAAAAACTACTGGACCGATTTACGCGCAGGGAAAAAGGGAAATAAGAAAAATTGGAAAAGGTAAAATCTAAAAAGGCAAAAGGAAAGAAAGCAAAAAGGAAACAAGGGGAAAATGGGAAAACGGGGAAAGGAAATGGAAAGAAGAAAGGTTAAAAATGATAAATGGAAAGGGGGAAATGGAAATAATGGAAAGAGAAATGGGAGAGGAAAGGTAAAGGGGAAGGAAATGGAGAAAAGGGGAAAAGAATATGGTAAAAATGAAAATGGGAAAAAGGAAAACGGAAAATGGAGAAAGAAGAATGGAGAAAAGGAAAGGGGTGAAAGGGAAAAGGGTAAAAGCGAAAAAGGGAAAGGTCAAATTTTGTGAAATTCCGTAATGTTCATTTAGTTAATGTTATTTCAAATTTTCAATTGTGTTCATTTAATCTACGTACATACTCAAATCTAGCAAGGACTGCGGAAAAGGGTTGCCCGCGTCAAACTAGCCATAAAAAACAACTGGATGCTGCATCATGACAATGCGTCTTGTCACACTCACTGCACTCATGCAATTAATGAGTTTTTGGCAAAGAAAAACATTCCTGTAGTTCCTTATTCACCTTATTCGAGTCAGGTGAATACGACTTTTTACGGGTTTCCAACTTTAAAAACACACCTCAAAGGACACTATTTTGGAACAGTAGAAAACATTTTAAAAACCTAACGACCATCTGAAGGATATTCCGGTTTCTGAGTTCCAACACTGCTATGAAGAGTGGGAAACCGTTTGAAGCGTTGCGTGGTTTCCCAAGGGAACTATTTCGAAGGTGATAGAGTCGATGTATAATTGAATTGTAAATAAAAAGTTTTTCTGAACCGGTCTCATTACTATATTTACAGACCTCCTATGTTCTACAGTAATTAAAAATATAATTTATAAAATACAACAAAAGTGAAGGAGTGTAGAGCGGAAACCTCTTCGTTAGTTATTCAGTAATATCCTGACCTCGTAAGGGAAGACAGTCTCCATATGACGGTTACGGTCACCGCGCCACCTCCTCTGTACCTAGCCCTTATGGGCTTTACCGGAGATGGGAATTTTCAATACTTTGGTTATAACATGTTCCAGTCTTAATCTCAGCCAGGATCCCACCGATGTGAATGCCATAAGCAACATACACATCGGTATACTACTATCGATGAACTCTAATGAACAAAACACATCTCAAGCCTTAAACAAGACTGAAAAAATAACAAGTGAAGGAACTGGAAGTACCTACCCGGAATAGGTTAATTGAGTTCGACACACAACAGACAAAATATAATAAATAACGTAACATAACACTGATGTAACAAGAACATAAAATAAATCAAAACAGTAAGACAACTAACATAGAAATAAGAATAATTAACAACCAGTAAACCATACATATCAAGAACAAACGAAAAAAAACAGGAAAAACCCAGTCGGATCCCTAAATCCCTTTGGCAATTCTCTCTTTTGCCAAGTAAATAATAAAATTTTCTCCGGTAATTACCTTCAGATAATACTTCAGAGGATGAATGAGGATGATATGTATGAGTGTGAATGAAGTGTAGTCTTGTACATTCTCAGTTCGACCATACCTGAGATGTGTGGTTAATTGAAACCCGACCACCAAAGAACACCGGTATCCACGATCTAGTATTCAAATCCGTGTAAAAATAACTGGCTTTACTAGGACTTGAACGCTGGAACTCTCGACTTCCAAATCAGCTGATTTGGGAAGACGCGTTCATCACTAGACCAACCCGGTAGGTTACTCATTCAGACTTGATCAAGTGCCGACCCGATATTATCCAGCCGATAAATGGTCTTCGTGCGCATCAATTCGTACTTTGAACACTCATAAAAAGCACGGTACGCATCGTCTAATTGTCCGCACTGCGGACACAAGCCCGAGTCCGCCAGCCCAAACTTCTGAAGTCTGTCAGGAAAATTCAGAATATAAGAAGTAGTTGGAAACATTACTTACGATATTGCTCACTTAGAAAGATTATTTTAACATCGCTAAACCTACCATAATTAATTTCGCCGGTCAATAATTCCGCTTTGTAGTTAATTTTAATTTTATTAGTTTCGTTTTAGAACTGTTTTTTTGAAATTCAGTACTTTTTCAGCATAGTCTACTAAACACAAAACAACCACTTTTTTTTTGTCTTCAGTCATTTGACTGGTTTGATGCAGCTCTCCAAGATTCCCTATCCAGTGCTAGTCGTTTCATTTCAGTATACCCTCTACATCCTACATCCCTAACAATTTGTTTTACATATTCCAAACGTGGCCTGCCTACACAATTTTTTCCTTCTACCTGTCCTTCCAATATTAAAGCGACTATTCCAGGATGCCTTAGTATGTGGCCTATAAGTCTGTCTCTTCTTTTAACTATATTTTTCCAAATGCTTGTTTCTTCATCTATTTGCCGCAATACCTCTTCAGTTGTCACTTTATCCACCCATCTGATTTTTAACATTCCCCTATAGCACCACATTTCAAATGATTCTAGTCTTTCCTTCTCAGATACTCCGATCGTCCAATTTTCACTTCCATATAAAGCGACACTCCAAACACATACTTTCAAAAATCTTTTCGTGACATTTAAATTAATTTTTGATGTAAACAAATTATATTTATGACTGAAGGCTCGTTTCGCCTGTGCTATTCGGCATTTTTATCACTACTGCTTCATTCATCTTTAGTAATTCTACTTCCCAAATAACAAAATTCTTCTACCTCCATAATCTTTTCTCCTCCTATTTTCACATTCAGTGGTCCATCTTTGTTATTTCTACTACATTTCATTACTTTTGTTTTGTTCTTGCCTATTTTCATGCGATAGTTCTTGCGTAGGACTTCATCTATGCCGTTCATTGTTTCTTCTAAATCCTTTTTACTCTCGGCTAGAATTACTATATCATCAGCAAATCGTAGCATCTTTATCTTTTCACCTTGTACTGTTACTCCGAATCTAAATTGTTCATTAACATCATTAACTGCTAGTCCATGTAAAGATTAAAAAGTAACGTAGATAGGGAACATCCTTGTCGGACTCCCTTTATAAATATATAACTGCCACTTATATATTTATATTTTTTTAGGTTTATTTTTATTCTCGTGACTTTTGCATCATGTGGCCATGTATGCCTGCAGTAAGCAGTTGCATACAGCATTATTTAAATATGTTATACACGGTAAATCAAGTCATGTAATATAGTTTATTCATCGATCTTTTTTATTCTTATATAATGCACTTTCTTAAATGTTTCAGTTATTGTGAAACCGTAATTTTTTAAGGTTTACTTCTTAGGAAAGCTGACTTACAACGCTTTTGCATTTATTTTAATCGGTATCTTATTTATTGAATATGTAGTGATCAGTATGTACTGATACCTAACGTTGAAAAAAATTTTATTGTGCAAAAAGAAGAAAAAATAATGAAACTTCACTAACAATAAAGAAAATTATGCAAAGTATTAAAGTATAATACTACAGTATTATAATATAGTACAATAATCAAATATTTTATAAATAATTTATACTTTTTTTTTGTTGTAATTATTAAGTTTTCAAACGGAAATTATAATTGACGGTCTGGAATAACAAAATTAAAATAATAATATATTATTATTGGTTAATAGAAGACCTTCTGACTGAATGTTTCAATAATAAAGGTGTCACATAACGGTAAATATTACTGAGTAAATATGCTCTCTTCAGATACATTGACGTTTTTTATATTTTCTGCATAACAAGAGAATCGTTTTTTTTTTGTGTTTTAGGTTGCGGTATTGTTAAATTAGTTGAGGTGAAACAAAAGTTAAAACTAGATACAAAGAAGGGGGTAATAAATTAGCGAGAGAGTGTGAGAAAGTAACCACAATGACACCTATAAAAGAAAAAATAAATTCTTTATACCGTAATAAGAAAATTATTTGTTGTTAGTCATGGAAATCAAGGTTTAAGGGATAAGATTTGTTTGTAGTAAATTTAATTAATAACATTACCGCAAAAAAGATTTTATTTTTTTAAAATTTAGTCAGTGAAGTGATTAAAAGTTTGCTACGCGTCTCGTAAATACCATAGGATTTTATTATGTTATAGGGAAAAGGGAATTTTTATGCCGTTCCTGTTTAATATTATTAATTTCGAAAATTTTTTTATATTACTATAGAATTTTTCGAATTGAAATAATATTTTTTCCCAATATTTATAATTATTTCCAGATACTCACAAAACAGTTAGGGGTTTTAAAAACTTTTCTATATCATTCTCCAAGTAGATATCACAATTGAGCAAATTTTTACTTTATTCTTACCACCAAAAAAAAAAAAATATGTATATATATATATATATATATATATATATATATATATATGAAAGACTTGGAATATTGAACATTTTTCATGTTTTCTAAGTTTTTCAATTTCTATTTTCCTGATATTATGGATGGGTCAAAGGAACGCTAATTGTGATGATCTTATTGTCCTTAGCAATCGGCAGGATATCCGCCGTGTTATCAATTGTAACTTACGAAAAATTTCGCCCAGATTTCAGTAACAAGAGTAAAGTTAAATCTTAGTGAAATTCGTGGAACTTAAATTAAGAGGTAAATTGGATGGTTTCATATGGTTTTTGACTTGAAATCTATCAAAATAGGTCCCAGAACTGTATTTTTTATAAAATTACTGCAAAGCACGGTGCCCCAAAACAAATTTTTTAAAGCTTCACGTATAATAACTTTGTTAAATTGCCGGTAAAAAGATAAAATTTTGCAACAAAATCTATTGACAAATTAGTCTCTCTTTTTCCTGTTTAGCCTCTGGTAACTACCGTTAAGATAATTCTTCAGAGGATGAATGAGGATGATATGTATGAGTGTAAATGAAGTGTAGTCTTGTACATTCTCAGTTCGACCATTCCCGAGGTGTGTGGTTAATTGAAACCCAACCACCAAAGAACACCGGTATCCACGATCTAGTATTAAAATCCGTGTAAAAATAACTGACTTTACTAGGATTTGAACGCTGAAACTCTCGACTTCCAAATCAGCTGATTTGGGAAGATGCGTTAACCACTAGACCAACCCGGTGGGTCTGACAAATTAGTCTACGTTAAGTAAACGTAACATTAACATGAAGAGTTTAGAAAATTTTACTTTTATTAAAAACAAAAGAGACTGAATGCAGCAGAAGAATAATGTAATATAATTTTAAACTAAAATTATAAATTTACGATCAAATGGATCGGGCGAGACGGATCAATTAATCGGTTTCCTAGGTCACCTGTTCTTGTATTCAAGAAATTCCTAACTTCTCGTTTAAAGCGGAAAATCTTCTAAAAGAAGATGGTAAATTACTTTCTAAGAAATTTTAGTACTCATTTCCCATAAGTTGGAAAGTTTTACAATAATAAGTTACTTTATATTTTTAATGGCGTTTAAATAACGTTATTAAACTATCATCTTATTTTATTTTAATCTAGTTTTGTTTTAATAATTGATTTTGTTTATTTCCAATACTGAAATGATTCTTGTTTTGCTTTAAAAGTATTAAAACAGTATTTTTCTGCCACGTTTCGATCTGTTTTGTTTTTAATAAAAGTAAAATTTCTTAAATTTTACTTTAAGAAATTTTACTTTTTTATTTTACTTTTCTATTAACGTATTTAGCTGTCGTTTATTACATAAATCTTCTCAAAATTACATTCTCTACAAATATTTGCAAAATTTTGAAGTTATTGTACGTAAAACCCAAAAAATTGTGTTTGCGACACCAATTTTTTTGTACTTTTTCAATAATTTCCTAAACATTGCTAAAGACAGAATTCTGGAATATGTTTTATTCAATTTTTCGAGTCAAAAATCATATTAAACTATCAAATTTACCTTTTAATTTAAGTTACAAGAATTTTAGTACGGCTTCATTTTATCATTTATCCTTGGAGCAAAAATCAGGGTGAAATTTTTGCTAGCTTAATTCAAAAACGAAACTTTTCCAAATCCGTATTTATAGAAACTTTTTTTTTTATTTTTCCTTTTACAACATGTCGTGACATTCTCCCACTTCTTTTTAAGACACTTTATGAAATAAAGATTTTACCTCTATATTAATCAAAACATTTTTTTTATATATTAAATCTAGTTCAAAAAGATAAGATCTTCAGTACAACTCTTATATATTTTTTATTGGTTTTCTTTATCTAATTTCAATTTTTACTCTATACTACTTGGATCTCGATGATAATTTTATATTTCATAGAAGTTACTTACAATCCATTGAAAGTTTTATTTTTGTTCATAATTTAACTAGAAGAATTTAAAAGCAAACAGTAATCGTATTCTTTATATAAACGATGGTTTTTTTGTCTCAGAATAAAAATTACGAAACGGTTAAAATATTAAAGAAACTATAATTAAATATGTTCACAATCAGTCACACGCATAGAGGCTTTCATCGAAGTATCTGAAAAATTACTAATATTCAGTGTAAGCGTACAATAAAGTTAAGTCAGGGAACAGTACCACTGGTGGTAGCTCAACAAAAACAAAATAATCATAAGAATTCATAAACAAGAGAAATGATGAAACACTGAGAGAAAAAAAAAATTATTAACGAAAGAATAATAATGATGTAGACATGTGAAGAAGAGTTGCTTTTTACTTCCTTGTACGAAGGAATTATTATTGTAATCGCAAAAAATTTCGGTTTCAGATTTCAACGGAATATCCATTTGACCATCCTTGAATACATTTTGACTAAATACGTACACCAACATATGTACGCCAACTATACGTACATACGTCTATACGTATGTATCTCGCATAACTCAAAAACGAATAGCCATGTTGGAATTTTGAATTTAGGAGTGTTGTAACATCAAGTTGTGCAATTCCCCTTTTGATTGCAATCGACCGGGCCAAAAATGTTTATACAGTCAGACCTCTAAATAAAGCGGGGTTTCAATTTTGAAACGTTTGGTTATTGGACTTTTTCTTAACTGCAGTAATAATTCCTAGTTGAGAGATTTTTAACGATATATCATGAGCGGTACGTTTTTTTCATTGGTTCCAGAGTTATACCCAAATAAAACTTTAATTAATGAAATATTTCGATCTTACAAGGCAAAGGCACATCGGTTCGGATCCGACTTCATTTACATATATTTATTTTAAACATTTTTTTTAATGTATTAAATATATTGATTTATTAATAATTATTAACCTCTCATTTTAAACGAAAATTAACAATAAATAATAATTCAATAATAGCAATACAAAAAAAAATGAAAAAAATTAGAAGTTATTAGTGAAATAAAATTTTATGTACTTTTCATTCTAATTAAAAAAATGTTACAATCAGAGGTTAATAATTATGAATAAATAAATATATTTAAATTAAAAAAAAGTTAAAAAATTATAAGTATATGAAGTCGGATTCGAACCGATGTGTGCGTGGTTACGGATCCGTCACGTTCTCACTTACACCACATATCTACTTGTGCGACGTGAAACAAAATTAATATATAAAGTAATATAAAAATGCTATATTAATATATAAAAATAATATTAATATATTAATGCTATAAAATATATATTAATATATAAAAATGCTAAGGAAATTTTTAGGGTCATTTTTCTTGGGTATAATTGAATACTGCATATTATTAATTTGTGAAGTCACGTAAACAGTGTACTAGTCATACACGCAATATGGTTCAAATCATAATCTCAAAGCTCGTGCTTTCCCCTTGTTAGCTACAGTAATATGGATCTTCGATGCCTTATACTGATTTAACTTTTTATAAAAAAAAATCTATAGTTTATTTTCTTTCATAATTAGAAATAATTTGCTTACGAAAAACATTTGTTTTTTAAACGTTAAGCATGATGTTAGTATTAATTTTATTTCCAAAGCCTATCTTGTTTTACCTTTTACACATTCTCAAACACGATTAGCCCTAGAAAATTGAAATTTGTATTTAGAAGTGTTGTAAAATCGGGTGCACCTCTTTTTTTGACTGCAATCGACTGGGCAATCGACATTTACAATAATTGAATGTTATGTTGGTAATACCCACGTATATTATATCTGATTATTTAATATTAATTGAGAATTATAAATTAGAATCGTATTATTTTTGGATTTTCTAAACAAAATCTTCTAAAAATTGTGTATTTAAAAAAAAAATCTTATTTAATTATTTGACAGAACAATAAAATATAATGTTATGTTAGTAGTAACTGTACATTTTTGAATTGCATTCAATTTAAAGTGATTGTTGAAAATTATTTTATTAATTACCATTGACATTTGAATTCCAATAATATTTTATTTTTAAATATTTGCATTTACTTTAGTAGAAAATTTATTTTCATATATAATAAAAATGATTTTTACATTATTAATTTCAAAATACTTAATCTATCCTTCAAATTTATATTTCTATTTAATAAAAATATAAGTATCTTTCAAATGACATCTTTTTCTTTTTTTTTTATGGGGGAAGTGATTCTGGTCGTAGAAAAAGTATAGTACATAACTCGACTTGTAACACACATTACTCAATCGTGAAAATACGCATCTTTTTTCACTTATGCTTAATATGCTTCTTACAACTCTTGTTACGTATATTACTAATCTAGATCAGTATATTTGTATCTTCGTGTGTTTTTGATTAACAAAAGTTTCAGATTTCTGGTATCTCGTACAAATAAAAGTTAATAATAATTAAACTATTCCGTTTAGTAAACTCCTGTATACTGGTTACAAATGTTAATTTTGACCTTACGGTGTATAATATTCAATTTTTATTGTTCGATTATTTGTTGAATAATCAAAAATAAAAAATAAATACAACGTACAGGAAAAACAAAGAACATGGAGAGATATATCTAAAAAAAAACGACAAGAAGATGAATGTGAGGAGAAGAAAATTTTATGAGCAAAGGAAGAATAAAAAGATTAAGAGAAAATGTTAAGACCAAAAATAGGATAAAAATATTAAGAGAGGATGATGAATATAAAGAGAGAAAATTTGAAAACTAAAGAACGTATACACAAATTAAGATCACAAGAATTGTATTAAACCAAAGAGCGATTAAATGATTAGCAACAAAAACCAAATAAACGAAATTATGATCAACTCCGACTTAGGGAGAATATTGTCCGACAATATCAGAAGACTAATGAACTAAAAGATAAGAATTTTTTGCATTTTATTAAAGATCGGGCATGTAGGTCTCAGTATATATGTTGTTCTTGTGAGGGTCTATTTTTCAGTCACTGTAGTTAAATAGATAAAATTAAAGAGACTGTTTCTGAATTTTACAAATTTACAATTATAATTCAAAATTTATTTGTAAAACTTGCAACTCTCACATAAGTAAAGGTAAAATACCTAATTTATCTACTAATAATTGATTTAAATTTGTTAATATACCGAATTGTTTGCAAATTCTTTCTTAACTTGAAGAGCTAATATAAATTGTTGTATCTTATATTAATTTCATGCAAATTAGACCTTTAAAATCTTTTGCACGAAATCCACATCTTGGTTTAAAAGGAAGTGTAGTAAACATACCAGTTGAAATAAATGATGTGTAAAATATACACACACATACATATATATATATATATAAACATACACGAGTATAATGATGATGAAATATGATGTGTGTGGATAGGTAACACTTATTTGCTTCTCCATTTCTCCTGTACAAATACAAAATTTTTTTAAATTTATGCACGTGTTTCAGTCTACTTGATAATAAATGTCATTAAAAAATTTAGTTATCTTCTCCTGTTTCGTTTTTGTTTTCATTTTGTTGATGGTTACATCATAAACATAGTATTAGATAGATATAAGATTTACATTTATTTAAAGAGTAATAAAGGGACTTTTACTCTATCCTATTATTTTAGAAAGATTGTTGAATTAATAATCGTATAAATATTTAACGTTAATAAAAAATATTATTCTAGCGATCGTGTAACCGTCCACTTTATTAAAGAATTGGAGGATCGTATCTCACTTTCGAATCAAATAAGTTTAAATGAAGTGCATCAAGGAATGTGTATATGTTATTTAATAGGCGTACAAGGAAGTATGTGGCGTCCACATCAGATGTTTTTCGTTATCATTGCTTAACAATGGTTTGTTATAGCATATTTATATACATATTATAATCTGATGTTATTTTCATACATTCAGAATATTTTCACGGGAAAATTAGTCGGAAAAAATAATTTTTAGGGTTAAATTTTGTCTTCAGTCATTTGACTAGTTTGATGCAGCTCTCCAAGATTCCCTATCTAGTGCTAGTCGTTTCATTTCGGTATAACCCCTACATCCTACATCCCTAACAATTTGTTTTACATTGCCTGCCTGCACAATGTTTTCCTTCTACCTGTCCCTCCAATATTAAAACGAGTATTCCAGGATGCTTTAATATGTGGCTTATAAGTATGTCTCTTCTTTTAGCTATATATTATCCAAATGCTTCTTTCTTCATCTATTTACCGCAACATCTCTTCATTTGTCACTTTATCCACCCATCTGATTTTTAACATTCCCCTATAGCACCACATTTCAAATGATTCTAGTCTTTCCTTCTCAGATACTCCGATCGTCCAATTTTTGCAAACGTGGCCTGCCTACACAATTTTTTCCTTCTACCTGTCCTTCCAATATTAAAGCGACTATTCCAGGATGCCTTAGTATGTGGCCTATAAGTCTGTCTCTTCTTTTAACTATATTTTTCCAAATGCTTCTTTCTTCATCTATTTGCCGCAATACCTCTTCATTTGTCACTTTATCCACCCATCTGATTTTTAACATTCTCTTACACCACATTTCAAAAGCTTCTAATCTATTCTTCTCAGGTACTCCGATCGTCCAAGTTTCACTTCCATATAAAGCTACGCTCCAGACATACACTTTAAAAAATCTTTTCCTGACATTTAAATTAATTTTTGATGTAAATAAATTATATTTCTGACTGAAGGCTCGTTTCGCCTGTGCTATTCGGCATTTTATATCGCTTCTGCTTCGTCCATCTTTAGTAATTTTTATAGGGTAAAAAAATAAAACATTCCAATATTAAAAAAAAAAAACTTGTAATATTTTAATGTAGTCTAACGATTTTTCGTATACCTTTAATTGTTTTTTTTTTTTTTTTATTAAAAAAAAAATATATATATATATATATATTACCTTTAAATTTCTTTTTATGGATTTTATTTTTTACAAACCGAGCTCTCTTTGTATCTATATCTTTGTTTTAAATCAAAATAAAAATGAAAAAATGTAAAATAAATAAATTATTGAAAAAAATAATAAAATATACTTCAAGAAATGAAATAACTAATACTTATTAATTTTTGTAACTAATTCAGTTTTTTGAAACTTTTTTTTTGTATCAATTAAATTTCCCCTTAACAACAATTTAAAAAAAAGTGTAAATCCTAGTACTTTCGGAGTTGTTACTCCATCTTCAGGGATTTTCAGGGATGATACTTTAAATTCAAATCAATAATCGTATTTAAAATTAAACTGTTACGTTTATAATAGTCGGTCGTCAAGAATAAAATTAATTCGTACGTCAATAAGACAGTAACGTCATGTTTGTAAGATGTTTGCGGCTATTAATACATTTTTACATTTATTAATTATCACTTTTTTTTTTCTAAAAGTTTTTCAATGTGAAATTATATTATTTTAAAATGACTAATATCTGATAAACTGTTGATCTGTAAACGCTGCAGTTGGTCCGGGACTAGAAAAGATTGATTACTAGGTAGTTAAAAGAAAATACTTTTAGAACGTTTTTAGATAAAGCGATTCATAAAGATGAATAAGTTAAAAAAAAACGTTTTCCTTAGTTTTACTTACCTTACATGAAGAAAAATTTTGGGAATGAAATGAAATTCATTAGTTCACAAAAAAGAAAAGAAAGATTGGAAAATAAAGTAGGATCATTCTCAATTTGTGTCACTATTATAAATTAAGTTATTAACATTCAAAATCATCGCCAAACATAACCCCGTTACATAGTACGGTATTACGAAACCATAACTACTTAACCGTTGTATTTTAACCGACAGTTATGTTTATAAACATTACCGGTTATGTTATGTATTAAAACCGTTTTAAAAACGGATTATTTAACTAATTACGGTACCGTTTTGAATAACAATAACAAAACCGTATACTATCAATCACTGACGTTCCATTTAACGTTTTTGTACCTAAAATAACTGTTGATGACTATATGAATCCAATCTACATAATATCAACTTGGAATATTAAATCAATCAACTGTCCATTGTTATTAAATAATTTATTCGAAGATAATATCCAATAATTCCAATCCTAACCGTTCATACGAGTAGCATTACGTGTTATATTAATTAACTTATCGCATAATAATTATTTCTTTCCTAATTTGATTGTACTTGTCAATAATCGATAATTATATATCGAATTGTTATTCGATAAGAATCGATAATCGATCCTTATTTCTATTATATAGAGGTGAAGTTAATTTATAATTCCTAAAATATTTACTACTTACTACATTTCAAGGAGGGGCAGATAAATGTGAAGAATACAGAACAATTAGTTTAACTAGTCATGCATCAAAAATCTTAACTAGAATTCTATACAGAAGAATAGAGAGGAGAGTGGAGGAAGTGTTAGGAGAAGACCAATTTGGTTTCAGGAAAAGTATAGGGACAAGGGAAGCAATTTTAGGCCTCAGATTAATAGTAGAAGGAAGATTAAAGAAAAACAAACCGACATACTTGGCGTTTATAGACCTAGAAAAGGCATTCGATAATGTAGACTGGAATAAAATGTTCAGCATTTTAAAAAAATTAGGGTTCAAATACAGAAATAGAAGAACAATTGCTAACATGTACAGGAACCAAACAGCAACAGTAGCAATTGAAGAACATAAGAAAGAAGCCGTAATAAGAAAGGAGTCCGACAAGGGTGTTCCCTGTCTCCGTTACTTTTTAATCTTTACATGGAAGTAGCAATTAATGATGTTAAAGAACAATTTAGATTCGGAGTAACAGTACAAGGTGAAAACATAAAGATGCTACGATTTGCTGATGATATAGTAATTCTAGCCGAGAGTAAAAAGGATTTAGAAGAAACAATGAACGGCATAGATGAAGTCCTACGCAAGAACTATCGCATGAAAATAAACAAGAACAAAACAAAAGTAATGAAATGTAGTAGAAATAACAAAGATGGACCACTGAATGTGAAAATAGGAGGAGAAAAGATTACGGAGGTAGAAGAATTTTGTGATTTGGGAAGTAGAATTACTAAAGATGGAAGAAGCAGGAGCGATATAAAATGCCGATAGCACAAGCGAAACGAGCCTTCAGTAAGAAATATAATTTGTTTACATCAAAAATTAATTTAAATGTCAGGAAAAGATTTTTGAAAGTGTATGTTTGGAGCGTCGCTTTATATGGAAGTGAAAATTGGACGATCGGAGTATCTGAGAAGAAAAGGTTAGAAGCTTTTGAAATGCGGTGCTATAGGAGAATGTTAAAAATCAGATGGGTGGATAAAGTGACAAATGAAGAGGTATTGCGGCAAATAGATGAAGAAAGAAGCGTTTGGAAAAATATAGTTAAAAGAAGAGACAGACTTATAGGCCACATACTAAGGCATCCTGGAATAGTCGCTTTAATATTGGAAGGACAGGTAGAAGGAAAAAATTGTGTAGGCAGGCCACGTTTGGAATATGTAAAACAAATTGTTAGGGATGTAGGATGTAGAGGGTATACTGAAATGAAAAGACTAGCACTAGATAGGGAATCTTGGAGAGCTGCATCAAACCAGTCAAATGACTGAAGATAAAAAAAAAATTACCGTTTCATGTTATGGGTGATTGTGTAAAATAAATTTAAAAAAAATTATTTAATCGATTTAAATAGTTTTTCAAAAATTTATTTATTAATTTAAGTTACAAATAAAAGGTCAAAGAAGGAGTACTTTCTAAACATTAAAAATATTGAGTGTACCTAATTATTTAAATATTTTGATAAAAATGATTGTATTTTATAAAATCTTTTGTTCAGATGAATTTCCACAAAGCTGCACATTATTTCCACGTGAAGTAAAGCTTATATTTGTGTATTACTTACATACAGTTAGTTGATAAGTATATTTGTTGAACACAATTCTTAAAAAAATAACAATATCTACTCAACTAAACCAGAAAAGTTTTCTTACTACCTAACTAACTAAATATTTCGGATTAAGAGAAAGCCCTCCTCACTTTATACTTATTATACTTACGCTACAATTGTTAATAAATTACTGAATAATTTTTAAAAAAACATTCCACCAATTTAATTAAAATTAAATAAAATATTTCGTAAACAGTACTGTTCTTATAAGTGAAAATTGGTAGAATAAGGAAAATTATTTGACTTGACACGCATAAAAATACAAGGTATAAAAAATCAAGTCAGGGTTGGTTGTTTTCTCTGAAAGTAACGATCTTCCGTTCCAAATTTTGCGATAAATTGAATAAAGGTGCCCCTTACGAGGTTAAATATTGATTATATTTCGATGGGCTTTGCTAACCGATAATCCATATAATATTCAGTAACATTTGTTTAATAATTATGAAATATTAAAGAAATAAATTTGACTTAAATTAACCTAGAATAAAAAAAATTATCAAGATCCGTATTATAAAAATAAAATAAATTAATGAAGAGCAAGAGTTTAGTATAATTAAAAAAAAAGAAAGAAAGAGAAATGAGTAAGTGTATTTAATCCTTGGTGAAGTGTTAAGTTGAGGCAACGGGGAAATTGCATACGCAGTAAGAAATAACAGAGGGAGTTATTTGAGGCAGTCGAGGTCAGTGAACTTGGCAGTAGAATCGCGGTCAAGGACAAATTAAATGTACCTACCTGCTGCTACTTGCATCGTAGCCGACCCGATATATATCCCGCCACTTTACCATTTTAATTGCCGAGAGAGAGGTGAAATATCTTCTTTCTTGTCTTCTGTTATATTCTTTCTTATAAATTTTCTCCCTTCCCTCTAAATCTATCGTTCGTTTTACCGCTAACTCCTTATTCATCTGTTAAATTCTTTTCTAATACTAACACGTTCTAGTATATTCTATTTATCAGTTTTATTTAATGTTGTACAGTAAATTGAAACGGTATATCTTTATCAAATATTGATACAACAGAATTCAATATAATCATCATTACGTGTCACTTATATATATATATATTTTTTTTTAAATTTATATATATATATATATATATATATATATATATATATATATATATATAAAACTTATATATATATATAAGTGACACGTAATATATATATATTATAAATTCTTTGCTCTGCTTGTAACTAATGACCAATATGTGTCCATTAACCTATCTATGATTTATTTCAGTTGAATTATCATGAAATATGTTTCTTTAATTTAATATTGTAACTTATTTTTTCATTAAAATTAAATTTGTGTTCGTTAATAATCCTAATAGATTTTAATTAAACTCGTGAATTCATTTATGCAATTATAGAAATATTGAATTTACGTGTTATTCAAAATATTCTCTTCTATATCACGCAGTTGGATAACAGTTCCTTTCCTTATCAGGGGCATACATCGTATAATAAAAATAGATTATACAATATATTTAAACGGTAAACCGCTGTTAGTTCATCATTTCAAATTTCAGTATCCTTTTTTTCTTTTCCTGTTTAGCCTCCGGTAACTACCGTTCAGATAATACTTCAGAGGATGAATGAGGAGGATGATATGTATGACTGTAAATGAAGTGTAGTCTTGTACATTCTCAGTTCGACCATTTCTGAGATGTGTGGTTAATTGAAACCCAACCACCAAAGAACACCAAATTTCAGTATCCTGTATTCATCTGTCATTTATCAAGTCAAGAGCTATGTTCTTTTTCACAATTTTCTTGTGATATCATTGCAGCTTAGGACTTCCGAGTGATCTTTTACCTTCTAGACAATCCTGCATTAGTTGTAATTTTTTTTTCTTATTACAGATCCAATCATTCTATTTTATGAACTTACGTTAACTATATTATTTGTCTAGCCAAACAGCTGCTGTACTTTCCACTGTTTTATTTTTACCGATTGCTCTAAATATTAAATTAGTGTAGAGGATGATCATATTAATCAAATTTTGTATTTTATAAAACAATCTTTCAAAATATTCTGAAGAGAATAAAATAATTTATCGACTAATTACCTGTATATCTGAACATAAACATATATATGTATAGTGTACATATAAATTGTAACTTTCTATAGACCCAGTAGTTTCTTTTTACCAGTTTCTGACACTAAACAGTATACTTAGTATAATAAAAAAATTCACCATGGAGTTAATTTTTCCCGTCTTCTTCGGTGTTTATTAACAATATTATTAATAATTTTATTAAGTTATCTAAAAATATAACTAGATAATTAAAAATAAACGAAAGCTTGTTTTATTGACCGACGTTTCATTTAAAATAATAATTAAGGTCATTTATAAAGTTTTCTTCGTTAAAAAATTCATTGTATAAGTGTGGATCGGTCTTTATAGGTTCAAAATATTATTTACCGGCCTTCTTGACGCGAGTGGTAGCGTCTCGGCCTTTCATCCGGAGTTCCCGGGTTCGAATACTGGTCACGCATAGTATTTTCACACACGCTACAAATCATTCATCTCATCCTTTGAAGCAATAGCTAACTGTGGACCCGGAGGTTAAACAAAAAAAAAAGGGTTCAAAATATTAACCCACCAGGTTGGTCTAGAGGTGAACGCGTCTTCCAAAATCATCTGATTTGGAAGTCGAGAGTTCCAGCGTTCAAGTCCTAGTAAAAGCAGCTACTTATATACGGATTTGAATACTAGATCTCTATGTTCTTTGGCGGTTGGGTTTCAATTAATCACAGATTTCAGGAATGGTCGAACTGAAATTGTACAAGACTACACTTCATTTACAATCATACATATCATCCTCTGAAGTAATATCTGAACGGTAATTCCTGGAGGCTAAACGGGAAAAAGAAAAAGGTTTAAAATATTAAGTTAAAATTATTCCTTAAATTAATATTAAACCCGTACTACTTCTGTGACACGGTATCTGAATTATCTGTTCTCTTGGCCATCGATACACGGAGGAGTAAATTAATAAACACTGAGTCCTAGCATACTTATACAAAAAATATTATCAAGAAATATTTTTATAAATTCTACAATCAATTATCCTACAGGATGAATTGAATACTTTATTGACTTGTATAATATTTAAAAATAACATTTATAAATACGATATATAATTAATTTTGTAGTTTATTCTTCGGAATCGGTATATCTTGTTTTTAGTTCACGGACTTTTTAGTTCCAAGAATTTTTAAAAATGTAATTAGCTATTAAAACGGGACTGTAGGTGACCCCTTTTAAAACAATGTTGGAATTTCTTATGAATCATTTAATACGTATTATTAAAGCTCATATTTTGTTTTCGTTTGGACATTTCTTTCTATGATTCATTTTTAGAGATTGATCTTTCGTCATTTTAATTCGTTATAAATTTGTCATTACTTAATTTTTTACAAAATAATTTTTATGTATAAACGGGAAAGTAATGACTAAGGCATTACTAATTCTTTCATTTTCCGGTTAGCTAGGAACCTGAAATTTCATATAATTATTATTAAAAAAAAAAAAAATGCTTTGAAAGATTTTTCCTTGGAAATATGAAACATTTGAACTTGTTCCTCTTAGCTAAGAAATTTTTCATCAACATTTATTAAGGCAGTGAAAAGGAATAAAATAATTAATCTATCTCAATCCAGATAAAGTGGATTTAGGATATATTTTCTTCGATTTCACACAAAGTAATACTTCAGGTTCTTATTATCTTCTAAGAAGAATAAAGCAGAATTTAAATTGCGCTAATTCTCCATATATTTTCTGAACTTTTTTTGGTAGTAGTTTGAAATCTAGTACCATCTGTGATAACATTTTATGAAATAGGTCTCGGATTTTCCCGTTGAAGGTGAAGTAAGATTCTATAATTCACTTACATTTTGTGATTCAATTGTGGTAGAAGATATAATAATTCGGTTTTGAAGGTAATTCTAACAATATATGGAAAAAGATCTGAAATAATGTAATAAGCCGGGACTTCCTAGTTACCATCTTATCATCGATAGCATGTTGAATAGAAATTAAAAAAACTGACAACACAGTTGTTTCTGGTGCACGGCTTACACGCGCGCACTCTCACACACACACATTTACACACAATTTAATTAAAAATATTTATCATTTTATTAAAATATCATATTTTTTAGTTTATTTAATTCAATGATTTTAAATAACGCGCGCGCGCATACCGTATTTAATTCGTGCAGGTGTGGCGGTACTGGCGGCTACGGTTGGCACTAACTAAACTTATCTAATTTCACAACTTACATAGAACAGATTTTGCTTGTACGGCCGCCAGACTGGTTTAGCCGCGAGGCTTAACGCACTAGGTACCGAGTCGACCGGGCGATCGAGTTTCTTGACCCAGCCACACGAACATATGAACATTAAACATTAACATCCAGAAGATTTCCATTCTGTTTATTGTTTGGGGGGTTTTTTGGGGTTACTTAGGTGTCAAAAGTCAAAATCCGGTGAAAAACGGATATGCCCAAATTGGACCGATTACAATACTTTCCCTCCTAGAGCTGTAGCGCTATCTAGACAAGAAAGTAAAATTCTCCATATGCATTAAAAAACGGATTTTTGGTTTTTTCTTCTAACCATCGAAGAATAAAGGTTAAAACTAGAACAAGGTTTTATAGTTCCATTTTAAAACACGAAAGCGACTGATACATAAAATACAAGCATCAAATGATGTTACTCTTACATTACTAATCGTATTTCGAATTGGCTACAATAAACTGATGTTTTGGATGTAAAATGTAATTTCTTGTTCGTGAAAGGACAACATTTTTAAAATAAAGATAGAACTTTAAAATTCAGATTTTAACCTAGTGAAATTCGAATATTTAAAAAAAAATTTAATATCTCATTTATACTGATAAAAATTTTAATCCGTTATGTATAAAAAAACTTTTCAATAATAAATAAAAATTTCTTCGTTCTCCTTGTCATTTCATACCAATTTTATTATAGTATTGTTTATTTTTGTTTTTCGGATATTATATAAAAGCATATATTTAATCATAAATATACGAAATTACTACCATGGGAATATAATAAAAATAGTTGAATTCTAAATTGTGAGAAAATGAAGTAGTTATTTCTTAACGTAACTGAACTGAATTATTTTATTACAGTATTAAATAATTCTTAACTTTTATTTTTACGTTTTAATTTAATAAATAATCACAGGGAATTCCAAAATTTTTCGGTTGATTTTAACTTTAATTTTTTTTTTACATATAATTTTACAAATTACAATCGCATTTTATAAACATTTACATAATCTTCAAGTATGATTCTGGTTAAATGAGTTATAATTCTGTTGAGCTCGTATTTCCACGAACAGACGATTCTACAAATTAGTAAATGCTTTCCTAATAAAAACTAAACCTATTTATAGTTGGGTTTTGTAACATTTTATAGGAAAAGAGTAATTTGAATAATATTTGAGCGAATCAAGGTAAGATATTTGTTCAATAAATGTGCTGTTCTCATCCTAAATAAAGATTCTTAGATCGCCCGAAGAATTTTAGATGGAGTATTCATCCATTGCCTGGAAAAGCTTCAGAGAATTCCTTTGTTCGTTTTGTGGTGTCCTTTTAAATTATTGATTTGTTAATACTGAGTGATTTTAAAAAGGACTTCCAAATTTTAAAAGCGTATAAAAATTTAGTTAGATAATTTACAGATACAGCCGAGATCTCATTTCATAGCAAAACACATCAGGGTTTGACTCACGTAGTTCATTAATACCGAATTCTTCTACCAACGCTGTCACCAGTGTTTTTAAAAATGGATACATCTACTGGTGCGGAACGTGCTCGCTTGTGTTTTGGTTTCACGAATTGCAGTCAGTAACTGCTATTCAACATAATTTTCTTAGAGTACGGTAGGGAGCCTCGTAGTAGGCATACAATTTACTCAAACATTCGTTGAGATAGGTTGTTCTGTTAAACATACAAAATCACCAGGACACCCACGCGTCCATGAAACTACTTTGGAACAGCTGATGGATGTTGAAAAATAAACTCGACCTGCGTCGAGTTTATTCCTTCCACAAAAGTCATTTGGCTCGTATTACGCGCCAAATGAAATCCCACCTGAAATCGACTTCAGGTGGGATGTTTGTCGTATTAAAATGGAAGCCATATCGAACAAACTGAATGTTGGATAACAAATTTCATGTGTTTTTCTATGAAATGAGACCTCAACCGAATTTGTAAGTTATCTAAATAAATTTTTATATGTTTTTAAATTTATGAAGTCCTCTTTGAATCACCCGGTATTTCTATTTCAAATTACAAATAAATTGAGTACGTATTAGATTTCACTTTTTTTTAAAAGCGATTTTATGTTGAAATCAGTTTTATTTTTTAAAAAAAACTTATTTAATTGAAAAAACTTTTGTTGTAATACATTCACGGATACATTCACCCAAATATTTCAAAGGACATAAGTTAAATAGAATAAAATATGAAAATTTTTAACTGAGAAAAAAAAGAAAGAGGTCTTCAGTTTGATTTGTATGCATTTTTAACTTATTTTTTATCCTAAGCGTTATTTGATTTATCAAATTCATCGATTTCAATGATTCTTTTGTAAGTAATATTCCTAGTGATTTCATAGTACTAATTCTTTTAAAATGTATTCTATGATAAATATTATTTTTTTAAATTATACAACAATAATAAAAACAAATTAGTTAATAATTAAAATAAAATTCTGTAAAAGATATTTTAGAAAAAGCTTTGGTAAAATGTACTTTAAATAAAACTGTATGTGTTGCGATCTAGTGGTGTATACTTAAATGTAGCTTTAGTTTTCATGAAAGCAAATGCAAAATTTAATTAAGTGCTGACAGTCTATAGGAGAAGTTCATTTTTTCGACCTTAAATTGAGCGTAACTGAGAAACAACAAAAAATTGAAAATTAAATTTTCAGTTGTAATAACAACTTGATCTAGTAATTTTAAAGATTTTCGAGCTACAAAATTTTATACTTAGGTATATATAAGAAAACTCCAATTTAAGTGAGTGGCATTTTCGTACCCCTTATACCACAAGTAGAACTTTTTTTCGAAAAGTCGCTAAAAAAATGCAGCTGGTTAAAAAAAAAGTTAGTTTAGCTAATATTTTTAAAAATCCAAAATGTGATCTGGTATGAAGAAAAGGGGTTAGTGTTCAAAAAATTCATTTTAATTTCATGATACTAACATAACATGACACAAAAAAAAACTCCGAAACCTAACTAAAACACTGAATGCAATATTATTTTCAAAAATCGTTACAGCAGTGTAACAACCTTTCTTTCTTAACCAAAACCGGAAATCCGCCCTTCTGACGCATTTATTGCGACAGAGTTTTTTATTTTTATTTGTCCCATAAAAAAAAAGTTGTGCGGGGTAGACATTTTTAAACAACTTTTATAGAAAGGTTTTGAAATTTCGACTTTCCTTTTAGTAAAACAAGTTTGAATTTTTATCATAATAGCTCTTTTTTTTATAAAAAAAAAAATCTATAAAAGGTTAACCTTATGAAATATGTTTTTTTTTGTTTACTAACTGTTAATTTTTTAAGTTAATTCTGATCGTTTCACAAACAATCTATACTAACTGATATTACTTCAATAATAAAGATTGAAAAAGTAACTGAATTCCATACGACTGAAACATATGAACTTCCTGCTTTCTATCAATTTACTAGTCAATAATATTTATACGTCTCTTCCTTTCCCTTCCACTCCCTTTCTTCTCCTTTGATACTTTATACTGGACCGAGCCGGTCCAGTATAAAGAGCCTTTAACTATCTCTCTCTGTTCCGCCGCTATCTTTTTCCTACTTTCTTCTTGCGTTAGTTTTATACTCTAGATTCTAAAGTATTTGTACTCTTCCATGCTTCACCAAATAACATTAAACATTACCGCTTCCTGGGTCTACCTGTTTATTCCATACCGTGTACTTATCGATTCAGAATTCCCAGTATCTTTCTTCACTCATTCATCCTGTTTACTTGTCCGAACCACCTTAATTTTTTTCACCCGATTATTTGTAACAAGTTTTATTCGTAATTATTCTTACGCGTAATACATTTTACTATTATAATAAAATTTTCCGGAACGTTGAAATATTTTCATAAATTTGTATTTTTAGGTGGTTTACACTAGTATAACTTCAATTAGTTTTAGAATCTGTAAATGTCTGTCTTCCTTTGTTTACTTTGTCTGATGAAGTAGGTAAGGTTAAGAAAAATGAAATAGTTTTATTTTTTATTTCAGAGTTGATGTATCATTTTTAGGTTTTAAATTTATCGTTTTTTAAGTTTCAAAAATTGCAATAAATTTCATAAAAGTTTGTCGGATATTTATTTATTTATTATAGATTATATTTAATTGCAACTAGTTACAATCTTGTTTTTTATTAAAAGAAACAAATTTTATATTTACGATTTGTTGGTGCACACTACATATTCCAGCTAAAATACTTGTAAAGCATCTGAGATGCAATCAATTTTGCTTTCTCTTTGAGTAATGATGTTCACTATATAGTTATTCCCTTTAGTGAACAGAAAAGGTGTGTTTTAATAGGGTTGAATACTATTTGCATTTCATTGTCTCGGTGTTCAACCACATATTTGAAGAAAGTAATTAAAAAAACCTCTTTTACACCTCATTTTTCTAATAAATCTGATATAGGCTGTTATTTATAATAATAATGGTTATGTTAATTTTTTAACCATGTTTGAAATAACTCTTGTCTGATCCCCTACAACTATTAAGGCTGTGGCATTTAATATACGTAATTTATTTATTTTTAATTTCTTATTCGAAAACTACAGGAATTAAATTCATAACAGTTTTCTTAACGTTCATAAAAAATAATTAATTTAAACTAATATAAAAAGATTAATTCATACAGATACAGATTAATTTGAATAATGAATCGAAAGATTAAAACAAAAAGTTAAGTGCCGATCTACTTAGCGGAGTGGTATCGTCTCGGCCTTTTATCCGGAGGTCCCGGGTTCGTATCCCGATCAGGCATGAAATTTTTCATACACAAGAAAAAATTTGTATCTCATATTCCTACGGCGTAAGCTTCGAGATTATGAAAAAGATTATCGAAAATAATAAAATATAGTAAGAATTAATTTCTCAAACATGGTATCGCTGATATGTTAAATGAATAAATTAACAATTAATATAATCCACCTTATCAGCACGTTGGTATGTTCTCTAGATCTTTCGGCTTACTTGGAAGCCATCATCAGGAGTTAAAATTAATGCGTTTGCAGTGGAAAGTTTAAAACATCATAGTTAAAATTTATAAACAGTCATGACTGTACGATCCTACTAGTATACTGAAGGAATAAACAGTGTCATTCACGGGAACCGGATGTGTTTAAAATAATCATAAAAATTGAATATTTACTTTAAAAAAGTTTTATTGGTACTGAAACACTTGTTAACTCAAAGCATTTGTTACTTACTCATGAACGAAAAATTCTGTCCGGCAAGTGATGTTCATTTTGGGCAATACATTGTTGTAGCCTTTCACGGTAACTGGCCTCAATTCTTTGCAGCATGTCTAAATCAATCTGGATGACGTGACGACGAATTGCGATCTTTAGGTCCTCCAATGGACGCAGTTTATTGCCGTACACACGCGATTTCAGAAACCCCCGCAGAAAAAAAATCACAACTACTCAAGTCGGGGGACCGGAGGGGCCAAGGAATGTCACCGAATCTGGAAAAGATCCGTCCCGGAAACAAGTTACGGAGAACAGCCATCGTTGCCCTCGCTGTGTGCGCTGTTGCTCCATCCTGCTGGAATAACACATTTTAAAAATCGATTCCCTGGTTTCGTAGCTCGGGGATGAAAAACGTATTCAACATCGCAATGTAACGATCAGCTGTTACAGTTACGGCAGCGTCATTTTTAAAAAAAAAATATGGTCCAATAACACCGACCTTTCCTATTGCACACCAGACAGTCACCTCTGGGCTATGAAGTGGTCTCTTGTGAAGCCGATGTGGGTTTCTTTCTGCCCAATACCGGCAATTCTGCTTGTTGACGAAGCCATTCAGATGAAAATGGGCTTCGTCACTCATTAACAATAACCAATTTTAATTTTCTTCAAAAACGGTAAGCATTTGTCGACAAAATTGTAATCCCTGCGTGAAATCTTGCTCATTTAACTGCCGCACGACAGCTATCTTGTAAGGATGGAAATGCAGGTTTGTATGCAGAATTCGTCTTACCGTACTTGTGCTCATTTGAAGCGCTGCTGAATGCCTCTGAATAGAGCGGCGTGGGCTTCTGACAATGGCTTCCCTTACTCGTTCGATGTTCTCCGGAGTGCTAGCAGTTCGTCGGGGACCCGGTGGTTTTTTCTTCAATATTGAACCGCTTGTTCGAAAGTTGTTTACCCGGTGCAATATTGTGTTACGAGAAGGGACGCTTGCATTACGATGGATATTAAACTCACGGCGGAAATCTCGCTGAACAGCAGTTACGGATTCGTCATTTCGCACAAAACTGTCATACGCGTACAGGCGTTGGTCTAGCGTCCAAGGCTCCATCTAAACGACTAAAATGTAAATGCTATGAACAAAGGAAACGTCAGACACCAGCCACGTGCCCCTCCTACCACGACCGCCCGAGTACAACCCACTTCAAAAACATCCGATTTCCGTGAATGATCCTGTACATATACTCTAGTGGATTAACATTGGACAGTCATTACTGTTTACAGTAAGTCATTTACTGTTTATATATATATTATTATTATTATACCAATAAATTGTACATTTCTAACAAACACATGTTGAGTCTTTGAAGGATGGAAGAAGACAGACCAAAAATAGGGCATTAGACCAGTTCAATTAATAAGAGTAACAACAAAAATGAAAATTTTTATTTAAAAATTTAAAAGTCCTCCATAGTAGAATTTAAAGTTCCTTCTTTTAATAAAAAAGGAGCAAATGAAAGCTTAACATAAAGTTAAACAAAATTGATAAACATACTTGTAATAAATCACAGTAGACAATGTAACACTCCCAAAAATTATAAAAAAGAATTATTATATTTTCTTAAAGGGTAACTTTTTTTTTACTTTTAAGAAAGATATTTAAGTACACAAAGAAAATATAAAAATATCAAACTAAGGTTGTTAAAATAATTCATTATTTTTTGAGAGGGGTAATTCCTCTCCAATTAACTAAGGAAGAATTCCTCTCTTAAATATTGACGATAATTTTATTACAGATTTAATTGGAGGTTTTGTTGTTATCCCTACCATAGAAATATACATAAAAAAAGGATAAATAAAATTATGGAAATTTTAATCGGAAAAATATTTAGCAGCTGGACGAGAAAATATGGAAATTTCTGGAGATGACATTTAGTTTATCATAAAAATATTACAAGCGGTCATTATTACTTATTACTGTTTCCATTATAATTATTATTTTACTAATCTTATTTTTATTATTGTTTGTTATAGCAAGTTGCGGATGAAAACATGACGGATAGTAGTAAAGTGTTATTTAAGGTGACAGCTGCCACATTACTACAGCTGTTACTATTACCCTTTCTATTAGTTTTATTAAGTTCATCTTCGGCTGAATCTAGCCCAATTCATACAGGTAAGACATAGGTTTATTTTTTTAAATTTTATTAATATATTGTTATATAAAAATTGCATATAACGATGAATCATCATAAAAATTATTGTGGTGAGTACTGCACCGTGCAGGTTTCTTTGATTAGGTTGTATTCTACAACCCACCGGATTGGTCTAGTGGTGAACGCGTCTTCCCAAATCAGCTGATTTGAAAGTCGAGAGTTCCAGCGTTCAAGTCCTAGTAAAGCCAGTTATTTTTACACGGATTTGAATACTAGATCGTGGATACCGGTGTTCTTTGGCGGTTGGGTTTCAATTAACCACACATCTCAGGAATGGTCGAACTGAGAATGTACAAGACTACACTTCATTCACACTCAAACATATCATCCTCATTCATCCTCTGAAGTAATATCTAGACGGTAGTTACCGGAGGCTAAACAGGAAAGAAAGAAAAGGTTGTATTCTACAACCTTCCAAATCAACTGATTTAGAAGTCTAGTGTTCCAGCGTTCAAGTCCTAGTAAAGTCATGTATTTTTACACGGATTTGAATACTAGATCGTGGATACCGGTGTTCTTTGGTGGTTGAGTTTCAATTAACCACACATCTCAGGAATGATCGAACTGAGACTGTACAAGACTACACTCATACATATCATCCTCTGAAGTATTATCTGAACAATAATTACCGGAGGCTAAACAGGAAAAAGAAAGAAGGTTGTATTCTACAATCCACTGGGTTGGTCTAGTGGTGAACGCGTCTTCCCAAATTAGCTGATTTCAAAATCGAGAGTTCCAGCGTTCAAGTCCTGGTAAAGGCAGTTACTTTTATACGGATTTGAATACCAGTTCGTGGATACCGGTGTTCTTTGGTGGCTGGGTTTCAATTAACAACACATCTTAGGAATGGTCGAACTGAGACTGTACAAGACTACACTTCATTTACACTCATACATATCATCCTCATTCATTCTCTGAAGTATTATCTGAATGGTAATTCCCGGAGGCTAAACAAGGAAAAGAAAGAAAGAAAAGGTTGTAATCTATAATCGGCCTGCGGGGGTCCTCAGTTCGAATCCCGGTCAGGAATGGCATTTTCACACGCTACAAAAATTGTCATTTATCTCATCATCCTCTGAGGTAATACCTAATACTGTGGTCACAAAGGTTAAAAAAAAGCTGTTTATTCTACAATCGTCTGGTAGATATTTAGAGTTATGTTAATATAAACTATTCATAGAACTCACGTAGAAGGAGCCAAGTATTTTAAATTCCTGGAAACGTTTAATGTGTAACAAGTGAACGGACAGTTACATTTAGCGACCTATCGACCTAATTGATGTGTATCGATACTATTCCAGTTTATACTTTAAATATATATATATATATATATTGAGAGAGAGAGAGAGAGTGTGTGTGTGATTCAGGAGGAAAGGAGAATAATTTGGAACTTAATTGTAGAGTTTGAAATAAGGAAAAAGGTTCATGCAAACATTGGCTGAAAATGCTTTGATATCCATTTATGGCTATAGAAATTTTGATTAAAATTTAAGTTCATCCTGCCAAATGAGAACATACTGCAATTTTTAAGGCGTGCACGGGTAAACTTATAGTTTCTTGTGTTTTTTGATCTGAAAAATCGAATAAAACCAGTAGTTTTTATATTATCCGACATAAAACAGAAAAATTCAGTGATAAAAAAAAACATTTTTTTTGAGGTTTGAAATACATTACAATAACTATGTTAAATTAAAAAATAATGCGTACATTTTATTATTGAAACTTGTACAGAATTTAATTCTGTGAAAACTCATGTAATAAAGTATATGAAAAAGAAAAAAAGAAACTTTTACCGTTAAAAAAAACTTAACAGAAAAATTTATGAATTTGTAAAAGTTAAAAACTTCTATAATTAATAGGACCATTGACATAGATGCTTGTGACACTTGGTTCCAATCTTATTGGAACAAAGTGTCACAAGGAAAAATTATTTGTAATTTTAATCAGTGAATTTTTTACAGTGCTTGAAATTTCTCATGGGCGAAACGAATTGAAACGTGCTATCAATTTTTATTGTAAATTATTACATAAATTTCATAAGAATGCAATGGGTTCCATGATTCGACTTCCGGAAAATTTCGACATATCATCGCGTTTTACATACTCCAGACCCCAAAATCACCGTCAGCTCAAAAGTTTATATATACATTTATATGTATATATTTCACTTTCTTGTAGACACGATAGCTGCCGTAATTTTGCGCCAATCACTTTCAAATAGATACATAAAATATAACGACCCAAGTTCTCGGTCGACTTCGTTAATGGGCAAAAT
This sequence comes from Lycorma delicatula, assembly GCF_047948215.1. Classification (NCBI taxonomy): domain Eukaryota; kingdom Metazoa; phylum Arthropoda; class Insecta; order Hemiptera; family Fulgoridae; genus Lycorma; species Lycorma delicatula. The sequence goes on along the minus strand of NC_134464.1, from coordinate 97,942,085 downwards.
CGGACGACGGAGGTGGAAATGGAGGGCTTTTTCGAAAAAAGAAAACATCGCTATAACTTTCCTATTAAGTAAAAAATATCGAATTCGTTTAATGTTCCTACTATTCTTTGGATAAGTGCCTAAAACTTATCTAAGTAAAATTTTTTGATATCATAACCATTGGCTCAGAGGATGGAAAAAATGGGGTTTTAAAGACAAAAAAATTATACTTCCCTTAATAGGCACAGTATAGAGTCGGTTTAAAGTGGTCGTTAGTCCTCTAAACATTACCTATAACTTTTTTTCGAAACAATTTTTGATATTACCAACCCTTAAGGCAAGCTATGACAAAAATGTTGCTAGAATTGTAAGTTGAGGCTTGTCGTATGCTAAACAAGTGAAATTTTTTTTCACTTGCAACTATTGTCGTGCCGATGTGCCTTCTTGTAGCATCCAAATATTTGAATAATTAAAATTTTATTTGTCTATAACTCTGAAACCAATGAAGATAAGTATCACTTATGATAAATCGTTGAAAAGCTCTCGATAAGGGATTATTATTACAGTTAAGAAAAAGTCCAAAATCCAAACTTTTGGATTTTGGGTTTTTTTGAACACTTTTGATCCAGTAGCTTGCAATCAAAATGGGAGGTGCATAAGTAGGTTTTACAGCAGCCCTAAATCCAAAATTTCAACATCCTACGGTTATTCGATTTTGAGTTATGCGAGATACATACGTACAGACGTCACGCCGAAACTAGTCAAAATGGATTCAGGGATGGTCAAAATGGATATTTCCGTTGAAGTCTGAAAACCAGAATTTTTCACGAATTTTTCCTTTACTTCGTACAAGGAAGTAAAAATATGAATAAATATCAGAAGTTATTAATGAAATAAAATTTTTGTACTATTTATTTTTTAAAAAATGTGTATATGTAATTTAATAGGTGCAAAAGGAAGTCATGTGGGTTACACATCAGTCTTTTTTTAAGTGACGTTAAAATAATCGTTGTAGAGCCGTAAAACTGTCGCCATTTTATAATACGATTTAATTTCAAACGCTTGTTCATCTTTCTAACGCTCCAACATATTATATACAGCAATAATTTATTGTTAGAGAACATTTTCTATGTTATCGAGGTAATAACGATGTTTATAATCTCTCCTGTTTCAGTAACGCATCCAATTTAATCTTACAACAAAATTTAGAGCAAGGTTTTTCTTAAAGACATCGCCATTATCTAAATATCCTGTTGTCAAATATCAATTAATTGTTATTTCATTACAACGTTAAGATTTAATCTAACTATAACCATATTTAATTATCATAACTTCCACATTTAATTAACCGTATTTAATTTTTCTTATAACTTCCGTTATTTTTAACTTTTCAAAACGTTAAAGATATTAAAATAAATATTAGAATTAATAAAATATGTTAGTTATGTTAAAACTTTGCAAAGGAAAAAGCATATGAAGCGATAGTACTTTAAAGTTTCTTTACGAATGACTAAAATAAATATCAGCCGGTTAGGCAGACATTATGAGCCCACTTTTCAGATCATGAGCGCCCTATTACGCATACTCATGGCTGTCAAATTTTTAATATAGTTTTATAAAAATCTACGCAAAGAATTTTATAACTGTATTATTATTTTAAAGGATTATATTTTTTTACAATAATTACTTGCATATGTACGCTACTTATATTTTTTTTAACGATCGATATTGTTAACTATCAATAATATGCACTAGGTAACAGATATTTAACGTATTTTTATGTTACGATGTGCCGTTAGGCGACCTAGAGGAAAGATGTTTAGGAAATTCCGGTAAACATTAATCATTAATCTTGTATTTACCGCACGAAACATTACCATCATATATTGGCCAATTTTTTTTTATACTGCTGGAATACATCCCTCCCTTTACTTACGTTCTTTCTTTGTGTACTTATTATAGAATCAGTTCTGTGATTCATAAAATTTTTTCTCTCCCATTTAGTAGAAGGAATAATTTGTTTATAGTTTCATTTGTATATACATTTGAAAGGGACAATCTTTAACTACTTTTCTACATAGTTGCCATTTAAATTGAGGAACTTCTAACGATGCACAATCTTTTCAATTCCTACTACTCCTTTTTGACACAAAACTTGTGACAATCAATCAAGCTTTCCCTATACATTTGCATGCAGTAAACTTCGTTAAATGAAGCGAGAGTTTTGTAATCGTAATGCGGCAATTTTCACAAATTTTATCGTTAATTTTCATCGTCAGTTCATCAGTTACAAATCTAGGCTGACCACTGCGGTCCTCATTATGAACATTGGTGCGGTCATTTTTAAACTGAATGCACCAGTATCTCACTCCACCTTCACTCATTATTCCATCTCCGTACACCTCACAAAGTTGCCGATGAATTTAAATTGGTTTGAGTTTTTTTGCCAGTAAAAACCTAATCACCGCCTCACAAGTCATGGGATTTTCTATTGAAGCGCACATTTCAATAATTCACAACGAACAAAGTAGAAAAATCACAGTCCTTACGCTACAACAGCTTGAAGCGTACTGAGTGTAGAGACGTTTTGACTTTAAGATGGCGGCTTTATCCCCGCCCATCCTAACGGTAGGCACAAACGTAAGTTACTTTCTGGACCGCCCTCTGGGAACCATATTTTCAATATAAGCGAAAAGAGTTTTTTCACTGCGAATCGATTTTTAACAGTATTGTATTATTTATTTATTGTTTAAAGATCTGTTTGACGAAAATTACAAAAAGTTTATATTAAACGAATGTTAGAAGAATCTTTTCAATTACCAATAGCATTGTTAACTTAAAATAATCGCAAGACGAATTGCCATTTCAGATGTGGAAAATGTCGTCCAAAGATTGTTAAAATAGAAGAATCATTTCCTACGTTATGAAATCGCAATATAACGAAATAACTGAAATAGATAAATACTAACCGGAACAAGAGTTTTGTTATTTTGCTATCAAGGTTATTTTTATTAAAGTTGATTTTGAGAACGTTTTAGAATTTACAAAAGGTGATACGACTGTGAAAACGATGAAAAAAGTGACGTAATTATCTAAAACATCTGCTTAAAGTCCTTTATTTAGAATTTTCAAAATGTATGAGAAAATTTATTATAAATGTAGAAATCATTCAGGTGAAGACTTGAAAAATGATCACAATTGTTAAATTTAAAAGGAAAAAGGAATTGTTCTGGCAACGCATAAAGAAAGAAAATTTTTACAAAATAAGGTAAAATAAACAACGATTAACAGTTTTTTTTTTTGTTTTTTTTTTTTTTTTTTTTATATAACTATAACATTTCTTCACAATGTTATTCATTGCATTGTGCTTCTCAGTTAGACGTAATCGCTAATTGAGTGGATAAGAATTCAAAGTAATGATAACAATAACGGGTAATATATTTATAATACCCGTAGTTAAAATTTATTTTGTTGGGTTGAAAATTCTTGAAGAACGACCAAATTATTTTGTTTGCTACAAAATCAAATTGTACTTTTGTTTTTGAACCGAAACTTTTGAAGTTTCTTAATAAAATAGTTTTGTGTCATCATTATTATTCCTATGTATATCGTTCCTTTCTGAATTATGAGAATAATATAATATCTTTGGGCTCCTTAAATAAAATATCAAATCGAGTTTTCAAATTTAAAAAATGGAATGAGAAATTGCTATTAATTGGCGCTTATAAATATAAATCATATAGACCCATATTTTGTAAATTGAAACCTTTAACTTATCTACGTTTTGATTTGTACAAATGTGTAACCTTTGCAACAAAAATACTGATTACTTATTCTTAAAAAATAACAATACCCAGCTCTATTTTACCGAACAATACAATTGTTTTCTTGTTTTTTTTTTCAATTGCCATTTTTAATAAACTATCGATTTAATTAAAAGATCTTCACACCGTTTAATTTAAAACATTAAATTATTATCTTTTAAAAAATAATATTACTCTGCCGATGAGTTTTTTAGGAGATTTCCCTAAGAATTTCAGGGAATCACTACTGCGCTTAGAAAGATTTTCTAAGCGGTTGTCGAGGGTGTTGGAGTAACTCTTCTTTACGTTTTGTAATCACCTTGATTTTACAATGTTTATACATAGATATGTACGTATACGATTTTTTGGTCCGCTCTACCGGACGCAAATCAACCGATTTTGATGAAACTTTGTTGGATGATGTAAACCTAGCAGAAATAGAACCTCCATTGATTTCCAAGCAATCAGTTCATAGGAATCGGAATCAGAGGCATAAAACCGTAGGTTTTCATGTTGTAATTTTAAGGGTGACATGTTAGAAAAAATTAAAATTAGATTTTTGCGAGCACCGTCAGGTGCGAGCTGGTTTCGCAATGATTTAAATTCATAATATCATGTTTGAAGCTAAAATAAAATTTTTGCGAACACCGTCAAGTGCGAGCTAATTTTACTACTCTGGTTTCGCAATAATCCAAAATGTGATCTACAATGAAGGAAAGAGATCGGTGTCCAAAAATCAGTTTTCAAGTTTTAATCGTTTTGGGTCTAAAAGGTAAATCTTTTCTTTTTAGTAAGCACGACTCTAAAACTACAAAAATTATTTATAACAGTATCAAAGCGGGTTGTTGGCAAGTAGCAGTGTTAAGAAATTGATGCGGTCACAGCTTAACAACTATTTGAAAAGAAGGAAGAAAAACTCTTTAATTTGACAAGTATAATGTATTTATTGAAACAATAAACGGTACCTCGCAGTAATAACGTGAAATAAAAATTACCGAAAGCAATATTATTTTCAGTAATCAAAAATCATTACTGCAGTACAACATCCTTTCTTTCTTAATTAGAACCGGAAATCCGTCCTTCTGATGCACTTACTGCAACAGAGTTTTTATACAGCATGTTTCAAAATGAATGTAAGGGTTTTAAAGCTATGTTATATTTCTAAGTTTCACGTACATTGATTAATTATACGTGAAATAAAAGAGCAACTCAAACAGTTTTAGATATCCGCAAGCTCATAAACTACTTTCTGTACCTTCCACTTGAAAGCCCTAGTAGCAAAGACGCCCCCACACAACAGATACCGTTCTGTTTTATCACTTTTCAGAGTGTGAATTTATAATTTCAGTTCAACATCCGTTCCGTTGTGATCCCCGATTGACAATAACATTCGTAGATGTTATAAACAACTTGAAACCGAACGCTGTATTTGTAAAGGAAACAGTACAGGATGATCAAGTGTGTCCGAAAACAATATTGACGTGTAAGAGACAGTTTTTTGTGCGTAGTCCTAGGAAATCCGTTAGGAAGACTAGTCGCGAATTAGCGTTCCAGTGACGTCTGTGTGGAGGGTTTTAAGAAAACGCTTACAAATGCGCCTCAGCTGTTACAAGCTTTAAATCCTACAGATTATGGTTTGGGTGCTATCTACGCAAATGAAATGATGTACCGTTACGATAAAGACTTTCTTTTCGTGTCGTATTCGGTTACGAATCAACATTTAATTAGTGGAAAATTAAACACTCAATAACGTGCGTATCTGGGGATCAGAAAACCCTCACTAAATATTGCACTGCAAACGAGATTCCCCAAAATTGAATGTTTTCTGTACCGTATTTCGACGGCAATTTTACGCGCCGTTCATTTTCGTCGAGGCAAAATGTGTCTGGAATGAACTATCATACTAGGGCTCTTTCCTCAACTGCTATACGAGTCGCAGAACTTTATTTGGCAACAAGATCATGCGTCTTCTCACTGGCATAATGTTGTACGTGAACAGTTGAATGAGATTTTCCCGATCGCTGGATCGGTCGCCGGGAACCAGATAATAGCCTTGTTGGCCGTGGCCTCCGCGTTCGCCCGATCTGTCTTTGTAAGATTTTTTTTCTTCGGGGTTTATAAAAGATTACGTGTATGTGACACCGTTGCCAGCTGATCTACCCTGCTTGAGTCACAGGATTGAAGCGTCTGCAGCATCCAAGTAATTGGATGCTGACTTAAAGTGTGATCAGACTTGCTGATTAAAGTGTGGGATGAACTCTCCTATCGGCTGGATGTGTGCCTTGTGATGAATGGTGCGTAATTTTAACACATATAGAAAAACTGTTTGAGTTATTCTTTCATTTCATGTATAATTTTATCATTGTAAGTAAAAATTAACACACGGTATAATTCTGGTTAAAGATATATATATATTTGAAATTATTATTAATATGAACTTTAATCAGTTATAATCAGAATAAAATATTTATTTATTTAATAAATTTTCATACGAGAACTTCTCTGGTTTTAATTTCAGTATAAAAAGTTGTTTTTAAACTTTAACATTTTATTTTTTTCTATTATCTATTATTTATTAATGAACTAAACCGTAATTCATTAAAGAGAGAAATTTTTAATCAAAACCTAACTCAACATTTTATATTTGACTAATACGAGGTGCGACAATAAAGTAATGAGACTGATGTTTCTTTGCAAGATGTGGCAACCCTGCAGCTTGCGTAGGCACGCCATCTTTGACCTTGGTCTATAAGCTACTTCTAGTCCAAGCGGCACATTGATGCAACTGCTCAGTCGTGAGTTGTGCTGTAATAAGTGAAAACGTGTTTGTGTCTCTCATCACAGAAATGAAACCGCAAAATATTGCGCAACGGTATGCCATTTCTTTTTGCGTTAAATCGGGTGAAAACGCGACGACAACATATGGTAAGCTTCAGAAGGCTTTTGGAGAGGAGGTTGTATGTCAAGAGCTCAAGTTTTTCGGTGGCATAAAATTTTTAGTGAAGGCAGAACGAATGTTGAATATGAAGACCGCAATGGACGACCATCAACCTCACGCACAGATCTCAACTTGGCCAGGGTGCGAGAAATCGTACGATCTGATCGAAGATTATCCGTGAAAATGATTGCAGAAGAACTCAACATCGATCGAGAAACGGTTCGTCTAATATTAACTGAAGATCTTGGTACGAGAAAGATTTGTGCAAAAATGGTCCCCAAAAATCTCACACAACAACAGCGAGAAACACGGAAAAATGTGGCAGCCGATTTGTTACAGCAAACGGAAATCAATTCAAATTTGTTGAGCCGTGTTATCACTGGTGATGAAGGTCGGTTTTTTCAATACGATCCAGTGACAAAACGCCAAAGTTCGCAATGGTGCTCAAAGGAATCACCCAGACCAAAAAAAGCTCGCACGTCAAAGTCAAAAGTGAAATGTACGCTTGTGTGCTTCTTCGATTCCGAGGGAATTGTTCATAAAGAGTGGGTGCCTCCTGGACAAACAGTTAACCGATATTTCTACAATGAAATTTTAGAAAGACTTCGTAAACGAGTTCTTCGTGTCCGTGCCAACATTGCTGATAATTGGATTCTGCATCACGATAATGCGCCATCCCATACTGCTCTGTCAGTACAGCAATTTTTAACCTCAAAACAAATTTCAGTACTACCACAGCCACCTTATTCACCAGATATCGCTCCGTGCGAATTTTTTCTATTTCCAAGAGTCAAAATGGAGGTCAAGGGACACCATTTTCAAACAACACAAGATGTCCAAAAAGCTGTGACGAGGGTCTTGGAGGATATTACAGAAGATGTGTTCCAGAAATGTTACCATCAATGGCAGAAACTCTGGAATAAATGTGTGCAATCAGAGGGGAACTACTTTGAAGGAGACAACACTAAACATGACTAAAACGGTAAGCAACTTTTTTTTTCACATCAGTCTCATTACTTTATTGTCACACATCGTATCTTAATTTAAATGTTTATTGTTTTTTAATAACAATAAAATCAATAAATCGGTAAACTTTGTTATTTTTCTGCGTATTCCATTAAGAAAGGAAAGCTCTATAGAAAATTATAAACGACTTGTATGAATGCGTTTTAATTCTTTTTAACAATTCAAACGCTTGTTAATAAGATGGATCAGTTGATTTTTCCTTTGGTTTACAAGTTAATAAGTTTTAATTATTTTATAGTTTAAACTTAGTGATTTTTATTCCGATTGTTAGTCAAATTACTTTTATATATAAAATATTTATAAGATTATTATGTTAATCGACAATCATAATGCTCAATAAACAATGAAGTTGCTCTCTGGTAAATACTTTGGTTATGTTTGAAAAATATTTTGATCATAATTGTTAGTTTTATACTTTTTTTGACATTTTTTCAAAACCTGTTTGATTGTTCTAGTAGTATGAAAAGTAGTATAGTAATAATTAAATGAATCGATTACAGAACATTTAGCAATTTTGTACTATTCAAATCATTTTGCATTCTCCAGACACCAGTTTTTATTAATTGTTTGGACGAGTATAGATTCTGTTTAAAGTTTCCCAACAAAACAGTTTTTTTTCCAGTTTTTTTTTTCTATTTATTTCTATATTAAGCTCCTTTTTAAGTTAAAAAATGTTCGCATAAAGATTATTGAAAATGTTATACTAATTAATTACTTTTATATCAACTTTATTATTATTATTAATTTTAAATATTGAAACATATATTTGTGAAAAACATCTTAGTTAATGAAAAAGTCATTCTCGTCAAAATAGGAATTAGCCAGACAAAACTATTGAAGTTTAAAACAGATTTAAATAACTGATTTTAACCCGGGTGTTTTTATGCGAAGAGATTGATTTAATTTATCCTCTAATCGATACATTTACGCAAAAATTCTTGTTATTTACAATCTACCGACAAAAAAATTAATTTTATATGTTAGTACACACATTTAAATGTGGTAAAATTATTATTATTTTTTTTTTTTTTTTTTTTTTTTTTTTTTTTTTTTTTTTTTTTTTTTTTTTTTTTTAGCTTGAAAACATGTAAAAGATTACAGAACTAGATGCATGTAATAATGTAAACTAGTAAATAGTTAGTTTGGTAAACAGGCCGTAACCCAACCGTTATGTTATTTTATTCCTTACCACTACACATTATTTGTTATGATATGATTATTTTTTTTGTTGTAGCTTCAGTAAATAAAAATTTTGTTGATTTCTTCTTTTTTTTTATTAAATTCAAAAAAAAATACGTTATTGTGTTACAATAACATCGAATATTTTTTCGTTATCAGGAAAAAATATTTAATGATACAGTACCAAAACCTGTTTTATTCTACTTTTCACGTCAAAGACCCATATGAAACTGTCAAATTTACACCTTGATTTAAGTTTCAAAAATTTATGTTATTCTTTGAACAGAAATCTAGGGAAAAGTTTTCGCAAGTTTTAACTCAAAACCGAAGAGTTTCCGAACGCAGTTTTATGTGAATTTTTATCTTTATTTTCAGTCGTACATGTCCTGAAATTCTATATTCTAAAAATTCACATAAACCTGCGTTCGGAAACTCTTCGGTTTTGAGTTACAATTTCCGAAAAATTTTGCCTACATTTCTGTTCAAAGAATAAAATAAATTTTTGAAACTTAAAACAAGATGTAAATTTAACAGTTTAATATTGGTCTCTGACTTGAAAAGTAAAATATATATAAAGGATGTCCCATATAAAATGCAACTCATCCATGAAATTTCAAAAGTCAAGCCCTTACTCGTTACTGAAATGGACTCGTCCAACATCTGAACATCACAGCGACGCAGTAGAACACTACGGATAGTAACTACAATGCAATCATAACGTTCAGTGTATTGCTAGAGACAAGATGGTGTTTTCGCTAGATGAACGTGTTTTCATTGTTGACTCGTACTTCAGTACGAAATCAGCGGTTGCAGTGCAAGATTTGTTTCGCCATAAGTACCCAGATAAACCGGCTCCTAATAAAACATCAGTGTTAAGTTTATTTGCAAAATTTAGAGAGACCGGTTCTGTTAATAACAAGGAACACAAAAGATCTGCGTCAGTGTTGAATACAGATACAGTTGCTGAAATCAAAGACCAATTACTCGCCTCGCCAAATAAATCGATCAGACGTTTCTCTGCTGAAATTAATTTGACTAAATCGACTGTTCATCGGGCGACCAAACGATTACAATTACGACCTTATCGCATTCAAACGGTTCATCGACTTCTTGAGCCCGACAAAGAAAAACGGCTACAATATTGTCAACGGTTCCGTCGATTTCTGCGTGAGGAAATTAATGTTATGGATTCGTTATTTTTCACAGATGAAACACGGTTTCATTCGGATGGCTACATAAACAGCCAAAACAGTAGAATTTGGAGTTCTGAAAATCCCCACGTTTATCACGAAAAACAATTACACCCGCAGAAGGGGGTGTGGTGCGCGATATCGCGGAAGAAAATAATCGGTCCTATTTTTTTCGAGTACACCATTAATGCAGAACGATATCAGGATATTTTATTTCAGTTCATCGCACTCTTGGAAGAGGAAGACAGACACTGCTGGCTACAACATGACGGTGCGACATCGCACTACGCAGGTTCAATTTCTGATTTCGTCGAGGAATTCTTTGGTAATCGTGTTATCGGTCGAGGCTTGTGGCCATCAAGATCTCCAGATTTGATGCGGCGGATTTTTTTCTACGGGGTTACCTCAAAGAAAAAGCCTACAGCAACAAACCACGAACACTTGAACGATTGAAAGTCAATATTGAACAAGCTGTATTAAATATCCAGTCACAAACTTTGAAAAAAGTTGCAAGAAACGCTGTAAAAAGAATTGAAGCTTGTATTCAAGAAGATGTGGCGGCCACTTCCAACATTTACTCTAAATGTAAGGTAATGGATGGTAATAATAAAAATTACATTTACACATGCCTTTTTATTATTTCAATACCTACCAATATATATAAGGTTGGATTGCGTTTTATATGGGACATTCTGTATATATATATATATATATATATATGTAGTATAGTGTAGTTCTATATTGTCAATTGAAAAATCTGAAAAAGAAATATTGTTTCGTATAATAGTGGTTATAAGAAAAAATCAGTTTATGCATTATATCATAATGCGTAATTTTTTATTGTTAGGTGTTATTCCTGAATAACTGACGTTTTAATTACTCTTTATCATTTGCCTGGAAGGATCAAGGGGTAAACCAATGATCATATTGATATCATAAAATGCAAGAGTAATTAATAAAAAGGATAAGTAATTACAATTGATATGAAAACAAAATTAAATCAGTATTAATTAGAATGACAAATTTTTAAAGTTATTAATTATAATATCTTACAATTACACCTAAATTCTCTACACCCTTGTTTAAGATTTATGTAACTGTTAAATGAGGGTGTAGAAATTTAGGTTTGTCTAATTAGAAATATTTTTTTTTATATCATCAGCAGGAAGATAAAGCGATTTTAAAGTGGTAGTTATTTTTTATTTCTTTTTGTACAAGACAACAAGTTGTCAACAGACAAGTTGATTGTAGTAGAAGTAAAACAATTTAAAAGTCTAAAAATAGTTATTAAAAAATATATATTTATTTAACTTTAGAATTACGGGTAAAATAAAATATTAAGTTAATGAATTTCTTTTTTCCTGTTTAGCCTCCGGTAACTACCGTTTAAGATAATACTTCAGAGGATGAATGAGGATGATATGTATGAGTGTAAATGAAATGTAGTCTTGTACATTCTCAGTTCGACCATACCCGAGATGTGCGGTGGTTAATTGAAACCCAACCACCACCAAACAACACCGTATCCACGATCTAGTATTCAAGTCCGTGTAAAAATAGCTGGCTTTACTAGGACTTGAACGCTGGAACTCTCGACTTCCAAATCAGCTGATTTGGGAAGACGCGTTCACCACTAGACCAACCCGATGGGTTAAGTTAATGAATTGCCTAGCAAATTAATAACTGTACACTACATAAGAAAGAAAGAATTAAAGAACTTTCAGCAGTGAAACTTGTACCACCATTTACCTGTAAAGAGAAACAAAATTATAATTGATTTTATAAGTTGACAAAAAGATCACTTTAATAAAATTATCAAAGTTAATGCTAGAAGGGCAAAGAATGCTTACAAAACAAAACTAGTTCTTCATACTAGGAAATTCAGTACAGAGACACTAAAATTAAAAATTTTAAAATAATAAAATGCAATACTAAAGCGCATAAACAAAATGTCCACAGTGATTAAAAATTAAGTTAAATGGAGAAAAGAGATTTCTGTTTGTTATATTGATGTTGTTACAACGAAGTTAGCAGTTGTAATAATGGAGAATAAGTTTCAAAGCAAAAGAGGATGCTATATTTGTCATTTGTTATCGGAATGAAATAATTTTGTTTCAGAATAAATTTAGGAAATGATAATGATCGAATATTAATGGTTAAATTAGTTAAGAAAAAATGTATAACTTAATTACCTATAAATGTAAGGTTGTATGAGATCTGATGTAAGCCACAAGTCACTTCCAAAAATGTTATAATAAATCCTTAGAATAAAAAGCAGATCATGCCAGGCGTAGTAGTAATCCTAGTAAAGCCAGTTATTTTTACACGGATTTGAATACTAGATCGTGGATACCGGTGTTCTTTGGTGGTTGGGTTTCAATTAACCACACATCTCAGGAATAGTCGAACTGAGAATGTACAAGACTACACTTCATTTACACTCATACATATCATCCTCATTCATCCTCTGAAGAATTATCTAAACGGTAGTTACCGGAGGCTAAACAGGAAAAAAGAAAGAGGCGTAGTAGTAAAAATGGGGGATGAAAAGGTTTCTGTTCCTTCTTCACGAAAAGAAATTTATAGGTGCACATTAGTATATTAAACCCACCAAAATTCAGGCAATCACCAAAAGGACAGCCCATATACGAGTAATAAACATTATAAATCTAAGAGGAATGAACTCTCGACTACAGCTTCTGTATATGAAATGGTATACTTACATTACAGTATGAAAGACTAGGAGAGATAATTTAAAAAAAAAAAAAAAGATAAATAAATAAAATAATACATTGATATGATATCTTTCTCAAAAATACACTGTAACTGATTTACTAATATGTAAAGTTAATTCATCACCTGTCAAATGGAAAATTTCTTCTTTTAATTATTAATACAGATTTTTCTAATCCATTCAGAATGCTTTAGGATCATACCTTACAGCTCAAAAAAAAGAAATAAGCTCGTAAAAGTTTTCTGGAAATATTTTATTTTTCAACTATAGTTACTGAAAGATTTTTCCATAGTTCATCAAACTCCAAATTTAATTTTATTTTACACTGAAAACTACTGCTACTTTATTAAAATCAATTAAATCAAAAATAAATTCTTTACAGATTTTATTGCAGTTATATTTTTTAAAAAAATTATTATTTTTAACAATTAATAGGATATATTTAAAAAAAATCTAAACATGGATTTTATAATCTGTTTCATATTTTTTTTTTTTGTCTTCAATCATTTGACTGGTTTGATGCAGCTCTCCAAGATTCCCTATCTAGTGCTAGTCGTTTCATTTCAGTATACCCTCTACATCCTACATCCCTAACAATTTGTTTTACATATTCCAAACGTTACCTGCCTGCACAATTTTTCCCTTCTACCTGTCCCTCCAATATTAAAGCGACTATTCCAGGATGCCTTAGTATGTGGCCTATAAGTCTGTCTCTTCTTTTAACTATATTTTTCCAAATGCTTCTTTCTTCATCTATTTGCCGCAATACCTCTTCATTTATCACTTTATCCACCCGTCTGATTTTTAATATTCTCCTATAGCACCGCATTTCAAAAGCTTCTAATCTTTTCTTCTCAGATACTCCGATCGTCCAAGTTTCACTTCCATATAAAGCGACACTCCAAACATATACTTTTCAAAAATCTTTTCCTGACATTTAAATTAATTTTTGATGTATAACAAATTATATATTGCAAAGTTATATTTTTAAAAAAAATTATTATATTTAACAATTAATAGGATATATTTTAAAAAATCTAAACATGGATTTTATAATCTGTTTCATATAATCTTTATATTTTGTCTAATGTTTGTTTTTGTTTAACTTTAAATTAAAAATCATTGTACTAACAAAACTTTTAAAATTATAGTTTTGTGTACTCTTGTAGTACCAACTATGTGAAATCTTAATTAACTGATAACAGGTCACATCTAAATGAGTCATCCTTTATGTTTGGCTAAACAACGAAGAAAATAAACTAATTCATATCTACTTTCCCTTGTATTCCTGTAATAGAATGGATGTTATTCTTTAAATTGATTATGCCGTATTTAGGAGGTACTCAGATCTCACATCAAGTTGCATAGAGCATTTGAGGTTATCTTTTCTATGAAACATAACCGTAAATTTATAAGCCGGGAAGAGGACTCCACTCCCCTTACCCATGCTGTGTTTGTTATCTACATAGTTGGCAGAATAGTTCTGATAAATAATAATTAAATCCTGTAAAACTCTCTTTCCTCCAATATTTCCCTTGGTTCTTGATGTAGAAGCTCCTGCGTAGATGAACATATCACTTTTGGTTCTCCTTTCTGTTAGCCTAGTATATGCTTTATTTTGGGAAGGAGTCAAGGTAGACAACTGAAAATCAGATATGTTACAAAACATATAGTCTATTATTTTTATGTTGAAAAATGAAATCTTAAATGGTATTAGGTTGTCATCTAAGAGGAAAATTTCACAATTTCACCTCAAGGGAACTACGATCTCAATCTATCAAAAAAAACCTTCCCTGTGATAAGACTCCGAATCTATTATAATATATTCGGAGAATTTGAAATCAATCAATCAGTAGGTTGGTTCTTACGTGATATTGCAAACAAATAGAACCACCACAAACTTTCGCGTTTGTACAGGTGATTTTTTAGTCCTGTTACCCAATTGTTAATGTCTGGTAATTTTTTTCTAAGAAAGGGAAATATTGTTTTGTGACACGAAGTTGGTAGCGCTACTCAACCGGTATAGATACGGCAGTGTGAGTTGATTCTCCTTGAGCTGTGTAAACTTTTGTGCCGTTTCCGGTCGTGTTACGAACAGAATGTCTTTTACCATAGAACGAGTTTTCATTCTTGAACAATATTTTGCTACGAAATAGTACGCGAGTGTAAAAGAATCATTTCAAATTAAATTTGTCGGTGTTCCTCCGCCAGAAAAAATGTCTATTTCTAGGCTAGCAAACCGATTTCGAGAGACAGGTAGTGTTTGCAACAGAAAACGTAGCGGTCGACGACTCGCTTGACAGATTACGTTTTAGAGAATGTGAAAACAAGATTGCTCAATTCTCCGCGGAAAAGTTTACGAAAACTTTCCACGCAAGTCAGTTTGTCATATTCGACTGTTCAGAAAGCCGCTAAAAGATTGAAATTGTATCAGTACCGCGTACGATTAGTCCAAGAGATTCAGCCTCCAGATTTAAACAAGCGATTGCAATATTGCCGTCGGTTTAGGTCTCTCGTAAACGATAGTGTTCTTTAATGATGAAGCTTGGGTTCATCTCGATGGTTATGTGAACATTCAAAATCGTCAAATTTGGACAGTTGAAAATCCTAACGCTTTACAAGACAAATCTTTACATCCTGAAAAAATTGGTGTGTGGTGTGCGATATCTAGTCATCGTATAGTCGGACCCGTATTCTTCAAACAGACAGTAAATGGTGAAGTATACAGAATATTGTGCGCCAATTCGTGTCCCTCCTGGAACCTCAAGAACGGTATTGCTGGTTTCAGCAAGACGGCGCTACATGCCACACGTCTCGAGGATTTTCCGCAAGAGTTCTTTGATGATCGAATAATAAGCAAGGGCTTATGGCCTCCAAGGTCCCCAGATCTCACATCTCCTGACTACTTTTTGTGGGGCTATATTAAGTCCGAGGTCTTCAAAAACAATCCTCACACTATCGATGAACTTAAAGTCAATATTACAGACTTAATCGCGAATATTTCCAATGCAACTCTTAAAAAGGTTTCTGCTAATATGCTGAAAATAGTCCGTGCGTGTATAATTGCAAGGGTTGGGAATTTTGAGCATACTCTTTAACAATTATGTAAGTAATATCTTTTTATTAAATCTCTTTTGTAAGTAACAAATACATATTTTTATTCCACCTAAATTTCCCTTTCTTAAATTACACTTAAAATTGGGTAACAGGACTAAAAAATCACTCTGTATATTAGATATATAGAACGTAATTAATACATCTTTTTGAAAAATAAATGTACATTTTGATCACCCACAAAGAGAAACACTGGCAGAACTTCAGGATAATTTTAGGAAAAATTTATGAAATTTAGGGACATATCTGTAAAAACTATATCTATAAGTGTTCAAACAAGAAATTAAGCTTTAATTTTGTAATATAATAGGTAGTTGTTATCAACAAAATATCAGAGTCAACTTCCACTTAGGAAGATGCTACATATGTTTGTTCAAAAAGATTTCTATGTATTTATAATTTAAACAATAAATTAATTAGATTTACCAAAATTTTTATTTTATGATGGAGAAAACTGTAAAAATAGCCCCAACATTAAATTTTTGAAAGCATGCAGGTGTGTGTTATTTTAATTGATTTTAAATTAATGAGAAAGTTTATAATCTATTTTTAAAAGTAATACAATTACTTTTAGTTTTCTAAAATCTTTGAACAAATTATCTGACAACTGTGAATATTATTATGGATTGAAATTGATTCTGTTATTAAAAAACAAAACACACGCACACACACACACACACACACACACACACACACACACACAGCAAATAATAAAAGTGGGTAATAACAATAATAAACAGGTTTTAAACAATAATTATTTTATCAAACTGAATTAAGTCACTAGACATAAATGTATGAAAGGAAATCACTTTATATGAAAACTGAACACAGCTCTCTAATCAAATAACTAAAGGAAAAAAAAATTCAGAAAAAATAACTAATAATAAAAGTAACAATAGTAGTAAGATTTTAACTAGGTTTAAATACAACATTGGCAACACAATTGCAACTTGCATTATGTGGTTAAAATAAGCAAAATCATTCATTCATTTAAGTAAAATAGGGTGTGTATATATATATATATATATATGTGTGTGTGTGTGTGTGTGTGTGTGTGTGTGTGTGTGTTTGGCAGTCGTATTGTATTGGCTATCGCATCTTTATTGCATTCTTTCTTTCACTCTTTCTCTACAAGTTTATAAACCTACATTCAGCAATTCAGGTTTATGTCTATAACTCATACTTAAAATACATATATGTGCCTTTTATTTTAATATATTTTTCTATTTATCTTCTTTTTTTAAAATAATATATGTACTTTCACCCACATTGAGTTTAACTAAGAGTGAAGACATATCAAGATCAAGTTCACTTGCTGGCCGGTCAATGAGTGATTGATCGGGTGAGATTTTTTAAAACCAGTTTTGTTAGACTACAGTTGCTTTTTCTTTGGCCGTGATCCTGATTGACTAATGCTTGTTAATCAGAACATGGTGGTAGAATATTAATACCACATTGAACACATTTAACCGGTTAATACATCACATCAGTCGTATATTTTTTCTGAAGGGGTTACACCATCTACCCCATAACTCATGACTGAATACAACTCTTTAATTCATTTAGGATTTTGATAGTATCTGAATAAACCAGACTGGTACTCAGATTTCAGAGTCACAGTTAGTTAATTTATCTTCTAGTGATGATCTGAGCGAGCAGTTTATATAGTTACATCAGTTACTTTCACATGAATGGTCAAGAGTTTGAAGCCTAGGCCTCACGTGGAATGACTTTTTTTTCTGGAAAAATAGCAGTTTATTCCAGCATATATTTAAGCTGATCTACACAAAGTCATTAACCAATAACATGCTACTCCTGGGTAGAAAGCCCCTTACCCCCCCCCCCCCCTCTGGAATTACTAGCAGGAAGGAGCAGTCCTAAGTCTGAATTAATTTTTCTTCACGTGAGGTTATCTCATTTTATTATAGTTCTTTTTGAGTACATCATCCGTTTATAAGCATTTGGACTCCTATCCTTTACCTTTTCTTTCTCATGGTTTTAATAATTTGTTTATTAACAAATTATTAAAACATATATGTGTCAACATGTTCATTCAAAAAATTAACATTTATAAATTTTAAATTTGAATTCAAATTAAAATTACAAAATATGCAAACACTAAAATTAAATAAACCTGACAGCCTATACAGTACTTAACATTCTTATAATGTAATATTAAAGCACATAAAAAAAGATAACAAGACATGTGGATAAAACATATTACAAAACTGTATATTATATAAATAATATACATATTTTGCTAGATGCCAGTTGGATCTAAGTGGGTTTGAAGAATCCCATTTAGATATTGCATTCTTGGTATTAATTTTCTTTTGATAGGGATACTTCTGCCTACAGACCACCCAGATCACTGTTTTCTGTCAGGTGATTGGATAATTTGCAATTGAGGTGCTTATAAAATAATGCCATAATCCTTACCAATAATGGATGAGAATAAAATTTTTCCAGGTTTAAAAATAGATGATGAACGTTTTTATAATACTAAATATTTCTATGCCTTTTATTACAAAAATTCTCATGTGTAATTGTATTAAAAGGAAAAAAAAGTAAAACATTTTGTTTCCGTTATTAGAAGATTGGCAGCACAGACTTTTTGTTATCTACAACCACACAGTGTCTATTTGTGTTTAGAGTGGTTCATATACCATGTTATAAAATTACCAGTCTGCTATCTGCCTATACTAAGGAAGAAATATCAGTTGTGATAAAGTAAAAAATAAATAAAATTTTACTTTTTAAAACGTAAGATTGCGATTCATTTTTTAAGATTCTTATAATTATATTTTTTTCTATGCTTTACCATAAAATCCTAAATTCTTTCTTATTAAGATTTGTTATCACCTAACATCCTTTCAATAATAAAACTTCTTTAAACAAAAAAATAATAATACTTTTTTTCAATAAAATTTGTATTTGGAAAATCTCAGTGCCATCAGTTTCACTTAAATCTGAAAAAAATTATATTCTTCTAAATGATCGACAGTAAAATGTAAAAAATAAAAGGAAACTTTATTCTGCTTTCTAATTTTATTTTGAACTCCATTACTTTCCATTCTATTCCATACCTTCCATTCTTAAGATAATGTCAGTGGAATATTATATTAATCATGTATGGTGGTACATTTTGCAACAACTTTCTTAGATATAGAATAGGAAGACAATTGCCTCCGGTGTAATGCACTCCATGAAGGCAGTGCAATACACACTACCCAAAATTAGGGCTTCACTAAGCGTACTCCTGCTAACCAGTGTACCTCCTGCTACCCTGTGTACCAGCACTGAAAGGCCTTCAAAGGATGTACTGAAGGGGAAACACTATAGGAAATTGATGCAAAAATTTATTCAAATCTTCCCAGAAAAAATCCCAAAAAAAGGTTCAGAACACAGTCCTAAATGCCATCCATCTTAAAAAAAAACAACTTAAATATAACCACTAATAAAAACTACAATTAAAATATAACCACTAATAAAAACTCTACAGTTAAACAGAAATACTTCTCAAAATATTGTTAAATGATCTTTTTTTAATAATTCACTGGAATATTTTAACAATGAAATAGAATTATCCCAGAATTCATCTTCAGTGAATATGAACTGGTTTATTATAACATTGTCAATAGTAATATTCTTGGTAATGTGGAGTAGAGTTCATTTTATAGACAGTTTTCTATAAATTCTTCATATACTAGTTAAAAATGTTATTTACCTACATGTAAAATGATTAGAGAAAAAGTAAAGGTAGATAATTTTCTGTACAATAATCATTATGGATTACCAAATTGTAAATATGGATAGCTTTACAAGAAAGTAAAATGGATCATATTTTTCAAATTTAAAAGTTTATATTAAATAAATTTTGTGTTTAATAAATTTTATAGCTTTAACTGACTGGCTGACTATCAGTAATAATAACAATTGATTATTGATATTACAAATATCTACAGATGTCAAAGTTACACACTGTAAGATCTAGAAAGGTACATTTCGAAATTCTCTCTTTCTAGTTTATTCAGCAAGTAACAGAGATGTGATCACACAAAACTTGTTTGCATATATTTAAAGTATGAAATTAAAGATCATTCCTTGCTGTCTAATTAGAATCAAAACAACTACAGCTCATTAAATAAATGAACAGTAATCATTTTTGCAAACACTGCTATGAGAATGATGGTGGATCAATCAGTTTAATCTTATAAAAATTAGAGCCAAAACCAGGATGAGATGAAATTAGTCCATTATTTAAAAGACTATTAAAATTTGCACTTGTGTTTATAATTAATTACCTGTGGTTGTATGAGATGTTGTCTTGGGGTAGCCCCAAGACAACCAATTTATATACCCCTTTTTCAGGAAAAAAAAACTTAAATTTCACGGTAGTTTAAGCTTTTGTTTTATTTAAATAAACTTTAGTTTTTTCTATTAAAATGTAATAATGCTTTGTTTTAAAATTTTTCAGATGTTCGAGAGAGCAAATTGGAAGATGTATGGCGACCATTGCCAAGTTTAAGAAATATAAGGTATAATAACAGTAATAATAATTATAATGATGAAAATAAAAAATCATCTACACCATTAAACCATAAAGAAAACAATAGTTATTACTATGTTACTGGCAATAACAGTCTTATAATTAACAAAACATGTCTTGTAGATGTTATAACTAGTTATTTATATTACATTAATAACAATAATTCATACTTTAATAATGAAAATAATAATGTAATGATTGTAAAACATATTCTAACTTGTAGCAAAGCCAAATTATTTGACAAAATAGATAGTAGGTGCAATTTAACAAAAAATAAAACTGCACGTAGGTTGTGCAATGAAAGATTGCATTTGACTAGTGATAAAAAATCAATTTATACAGTTACCGAAGATATTTCTTGGGATTCTTTTATTTCAATGCTATCCAAAATCTTTTCATTAAATACTCAGAATCAAGTTAAGAATTTTACAAAGACTTTCTCTTTTTCAGATTCATTAATAAATAATAATAATAGTATTTATTTTCATAACAGAAATGGAATTTTATATAGTAAATTTAAAAAAGATAATCCACAGCATAGATCAACAATCAACTGGAAAACAAATAGTACTTTATTTTACCAATTGTTATCAGTTATTCAGAAACAAAAAAATGTAACAACACATATGACATATAAGAATGACAGTAATAATAATTATAGTAGTATTACTAGCATCAGTAGCAACTATTCATTTTCAAGCGATATTAGTAATAAAAATGTATCAACTTTACAATTGTCATTAAGTAGTCCAATAATGATTACCAATTTTGAAAATGCTACATTATATAATAAGGAAATTTATGTAGCTGAACAAAATGTAAAAGATAAAAGAAACAATTTAAAAGAATATCGTAACAATGATGAAGTTGGCATCGGGGATGATGAGAAGTGGTCAAGAATAGATGTTACTCAAAAGAATGATTTATATAATAGCGGTATAAATATAGATGCCAAAAATGATTCTGATGATGATCTGTTAAGTAGTTTTGTATCAAATTCTTTACCTGATTTACGATCCCCTGGATTTGGTCATCATCAAAATAATCATGTAGTTGTTCCAAGTCCAGATGATGAATCACTTGATGATTTAATCTTGCATCATACTGGATCTTCTGGCGTAATTCATCATCAGCATCACCAGAATGATGTCAATGAACCTTCATCTTCATCTTTTTCACGCCCATCTGTAATTCTTATTCATGATGTTCCTGATGAATTTCTACCAAAACCACCACCTAATTATCAAACCACAACACCATCTTATCAACATATAACACCAGAAATAGAATTACTAACAATTCATAATTACGCACCTTCTACCGATACGCCTAGTATATTATATCAACCTCATGATCCGGTCCCAGAACCTGAACCCCAACCAGAGCCAGAATATGTACCAATTATGAATAAACCTAAACCGCAAATTAAACCGATTTATAACTATCCTACATCAAGACCACAAGTTGTTAATCATCAGCATTATAAACCTCCTTTGAATCAATTCCATAAACCTGTTTCTGACCCTTATTCAGAACCTATAAGTTTACATGTACATAATCACAATAAACCGCATAGACCAATCCACGATTCAAACCCTCATATGGAATATGTACCAGTGTATCAACATAAACCTAGTTTTGGATCATCAAAACCTTCAGTTCATTATGATCCTGTACCAGAACCTGAAGCAGAACCTATAAATCAAAATATACATGTGAAACCTACATTTAAACCGATTATACAGTATGATCCTGCACCTGAACCTATACCAGAATCCATAAATCATAATATTCACGGTATGAAACCTTCATCATGGTATAAACCAATTCACCATTATGATTCTGTACCTAAACCTATAAATGATAATATCTATGGTTCTGGTTCAAAACCTGTATATAAACCTGCTCCTGAACCAGTTTCTGTACCAATTTATCAATCACCTTACGATGTACATCGACCAATTTATTCATCAACAACAAAACCAACACCTTTTTATAAACCTGCTCATTATTATAATACAACAAAACCATCTTCACACCCTTCCAGTACGTTTTCACCTACATATACAAAACCACCCTTAAGACCAAATACTCCATTAGGTTCTACATTAATATTTGTTAGTTCAACTCCATCAACACCAGTTGGACCTGCTGCTGATCCACCGTCACCTTCACCATTGAATCCTATAACAGTACCTTCTGGAAAACCTCCTCCTTCTATTTTGCTTCTTCCACCACTAAGCGATTCTTCTTCTCAATCTTCATTGCAGTCACCGCAATCTTCTTCAAATTGTCCAACAGTTATTGTATCTAATAATCAGAACATTCATACATCAGCTGATTTTAAGGATGAATGTTTAAGTAATGTTAACATTGTTATAAATGCTCCTGTTTCTGCAGCAGCTGCTGTTTCTGGAGCTGGAGGTGAAAGTGGTAATAATGTTATGCCAATAGGTGAGATAGATACAAATGATGATGACGAGGATGATGAAGATGAAGATGGTAATGATCAAGAAGATGATCCTCTTAACGATGAAGGAGGAGGAGGAGGTGGTGGTGGTGTTATTCCAGCATCAATAATTGCTGGAGGTGTTGCTGGAGCTGCAGCTGGTGCTGGTGCTGGAGCTGCTGCTGTAGGGGCGGGAGCTGGTGCTGCTGCAGCCGCAGCAAGCGGGGCAGTAATAGGTAGTGGTGGAGCTGGTGCAGGAGGTGGAGGTGGTGGATCTTCAAGACCACCGGTTCAAAACGATTTAATTATCTCAACAACTTCAGCACCTGTTCCAACAAAAAGACCACAAACTAGTACATCACAATCGATGACATTATGGGATTATTTCGGTTCAATAATTAATTCGTTTGTTTTATATCCACTATGGACTGTGGTATTTGCACCTTTCTCTCTACTTCTATCTAGCGGTCTGGGTGTTGCTGCTCTTGTATTTCCATGGGCATTTCCTCGATTTTGGTTTGGAAGACGTCGAAGAAAAAGAAGAAGAAGATCAGTTCCTATTTTGGAATTTCAACCAATAATATCTTCTTTAGACTATTCAGCTGTAAGTTTTGAAAAAAAAATTAAACTTAATTATAATTTTGGTAATGATTACAATAGGTAATTTTTAATATTGATCGTGCTTTATGCTCTGGTAGTTGGCCCGCTAACAAAAAAGATTGTTTAGTGAAATAACCAAGCATTTGGATGAAATACCATTTAGATTACTGCTATTGTAAGAATGGTTTTGAAATAAACTTAAAATAAAATCATTCTACAGAATGCCCTTTGGCATTCTGTAGAAAGTTTATATTTATTAGTGGTAGACGACTATGAAGTCAGTGATACTTAAAGTATAAAAAATTATATTAATTAAATTTTTTTATTTTTTTTGTTAATATAAGTTTATCAATTCGTTCCAGTTGTGTAAGTTCATAATGTGCAACCTTACTAATGTATGCTTATCAAGTTTATCAAAACCCAATTTAATCAAAATTATTGATTAACAATTAAAATCCAAATAACTAATCCATCATAGCATTTTACTTGATATTCTCCGATTGTGTATCATGTTATTGTTAATCATGTTATTCTTTGTATCATGCACATTCCTTTCTGTAAATCAGGGCATTCATTTATCTGTAAAATTGTTCTTGTATTGCATAAGCTTCTCAGTTTTAAGTATATATCATTTCAAGATTTTTTTTTTTTTCATATAAATGTCATGTTTTTATATATAATAAAGTTTATTTTAATTACATAACATGGAATATATATATATATACTTGCCGTGTTATATAATTTATATAAAATGGCATAATATAAAATGAAGAAGCTTTTTTTTAATTAACAGTTTTTGAAATATCAAAAATATAAAACACTCCCAAACTAATTACAAATAATAAAATAATCTAAAACTGGATAACTGGATGAGCATATCAACTACTAAACAGTTAGTTTCAATAGTAAAGGGAGAAGGATTGTATTAATAAAATAATGCTGATCTTCGTGGCAGAGTGGAAATATCTCAGTGTATTTTATCTGGAGGTTCTGCCTTTGAATTCCGGTGAGTTATGTCATTTATCATACGCTACAAAATTTCCATTACATATTCCACAAGCTTCAGGCTTATATGATAACAGATCATAAAAGATTTAAAAAATAGATAAATAAAATTAATAAAAACAACTTTCATAACTGTCAATAATCTATTTTAATAAAAAGGTAACAAATAAAATTATATAAAAGAACTGTCGATAATTTTAAAACAAATTATATTTTTTAGTTATTACAGTTTTGTTTTAATATTTATGTTTTCCTTTAGCAATTTGCCTTCGTCTACTGATGATTATTGTTTAACAGTCAAAATGTGTATCTTGCTTTTTTTTATAATTTTTGTGCAGTTTTTATTTACATTTTTTTATGAATGCTAGTTTAATTTATCTAAATGGCATTAATTGTGATGTTTATTACAGATAGCTCATTACAGTAGGTGAGATATGCAATATCTTACAAGTTAAAATAACTTGAAAACAAGGAAGAATGATCTAAACCAACTGGAATTAACTTATTAACTGTTGATTCATCAGTCATGGCATTTTATCTGTACCTCACACTAGTCAGTTTCATTAGAATTCATTTTTTCTTCAAAAGAAAATTTTAATTTCATTTTTTGGTCAAAATAAGAATAATTGTTTATTTTTTTGTCATTAATTAATGAACTTAGGCATGATTATTTGGTGTAGAATTGAATTAATGATTAGACTGTTATTAATCAGTAACATATTAATAACTTTGCGAGTGTAAAAAAAAGTTAAAAATTTGTTGATATTTGTTACTGTACATAATTACATTTAAATGTGTATGATACCATAATTAAATAATCATAATTTTCAATTATGATATAATTTTAAATTTATATTTATTTAATCTTTATTCGTAAATTGTACGAATAATATTTCTTGTGATTTATTTTCTTTGGGTCAATGTTATCAATTTCCAAGAAGTATGGCAATGTGGATTTAAAAAAATAGTTTTTTAGAACTAAAAGTAAATTATTTTCATCCCCATCATGGCTTTGCCCACACTATATGGTTACTTGCATTTTCCGTTGTGGTAAGAGGATGTTTCACCGATCAAGGCTTGCTTCATTCACCCTTCTCATGAAGCCAGGGGGCAGAGCCCCCTGGACCCCTCTGTGTTCGTAAATCTCATGCTTGTGAGAATAATAATGATAGATAAAAAATAGAGTCTTTTCAATTTATAAAAACTCTCAGTGTATTTTAATATCTACAAGGCAACAATACACAGTACCACAAAACCCACTAATTGGTTTTTAGATCACCTGTCACAGTTTCACTCATGGAAATAAATAATCAGAATTACAATTATAAATTACCCTCACAATGTTACTACCAAACCTCATAAAGATCGATTCAATAGTAGTAGTATAAAATGGCAAAAATATTTTAAAAAACACTTTATTTTTTATTCCTTTAAAATATTAAAATTCAAAAAACCCAAAAATGGGTTTTAGATATTTATCTGAAAATTATTTGCAAGCCCAAATCGAGTGAATATTTCGTATATTCACATAAGAATTACACAAACCAAAAATCAAGTTGATATCTTGTTTTGTAACCAAGAAGTTCAAAAAATAGTAAATTTCATTATTACTCTATTTTATCCCTTTAAACTTGTAATTAAAACATAATCCTTTCTTAGTGTCCACTTACACCATAAGAAGAATATGTATACAAATTTTCACCAATTTATCTTCAGTAGTTTCTGCTGAGCGTTGATTATGGATCACTTACAACATATTCTTTTATGTACATAGATAAGTAACTATTAATGTTTATAAATCTTCTGCAGTTATCTTAAGATAGTAAGATTTATATCTATCTAAAAGGAATCTTCTCCAAACACTGATTGACTATTCTTTAATGTCATCATCAGTTTAAAATTGGTGTGAAAAGTAATCTTCCTGATTAAATATTTGGGTTTAATTTCTGGTATGAAATAATTTTTATTATATTCTTGTATTCTTCCTCCTCATTGAAATACTTGTATGAATGTATCTTACAGAACTGATAAAAATTAATTATGAACGTCATCTATTATATAATCATAGATAATAATTAATAATAATCATTAGATAATATAATTTATCTATTACATAATCCTTACTTTTTTCTTTGTGATTTTAAATTGGTCATTCTCTACAGTGAACTTACCAGCTGTATGTCTGGCATGGCAGGTCAGCCTGTTGGTCAGATCCGTTATCATTTATCCATTTGACACCATGGCCAGACACAATTGTGCCAGACTCAGCATTGGATCTTTTCAACATCAATTTTAAAACCTAACTGCTCCCCTGGAGTCCCCAGTTGATGATTGAAACTGACACACCTAAGCATGCCAGCAGCCCTCATGACTGTGACTATCCACCCTTCCCTATTCTAGAAACCCCTCTGACGCTCCTCGATCTCCTTGGCCCGCAGTACCTCTGAAGCAAATCTGTTAACTCATTTCCAATTTTCTTTGTTTTGCAGCATATAATCAATGATACTTTCTGGTGTTTGATCAGAAATTCTGGCCTCGTTTCGTTCATTCCTCCATCTATTACACCGGAAAACTGTGTGTTACACTGTGTCTTCTTGGTTACAGAACATAGACTCTGATGTTGCACGTCTCTCAATTCTGTTGAGGTAATACTCAACATTACTATATCCAATCAGAATTTGTGACGCATAATAATTGATGTCAACATTCTGAATTAATCTCTTCATCAATATGGCAGTCCCTCTCTTCCTCCACTTTTCTTTCCACTTGTTCATGAGTTTATCTTTAGCCTTCCTTCTCTCCATCCCGTTATAAATATCGGTCCTTTCTTCAACCTGCAGTTCAATCAGCGGTGTTGATGTGACCACACACAATGCCGCATTCAAAGCCGTTTGATAAGCCGAAGCAACCCCCAGCAATGCCTTACGGTGAACCCTGGTTACTCTTTCCATATTTAGTTTAATTTGTATCATAGCACCCCAAACATGAGCTGCATGCAGGATTGATGAGGCAACAGCCCACACTATTACTTTCCTCTTGGATGCTCTGGGGCTCTCTGAGTACTCATTAAAATATTTAGGGCTTTAGCCCTAAATAACTTTTCATCACATGTTCCATGAATCTATTATGTTTATCTAAAAAGATGCCCAAATATTTCAATACATTCACTTCTTGGACTTTTTGTCCGTACAAAATCAAGTTTACGGGGCGTATATTTCTCCGTCCTGTAACTACTAAATATTTGCACTTTTGTGGCAAAAGGGAGAGGCCATCTTCCCTCATCCATTCTCTGACTATCACTAAGGAGTGGTTTTTCCTTTGCTGCACCTCTTCTTTGTCACGATCTCTGACCATGATGACCGCGTCATCGACGTAGACTGTTAATTCTACTCCCTCAGGTTGTTGTAACCTCAGGACTCCATCATAAGCCATCAGCCACAACAAAGATCCCAAAACTGAGCCTTGCAGTACACCTCCAAAGAAACAATATCAAACCTTCTCCTCCTGTGAGTCTGACATGCACCACCTCTCATTAAGTATTCTCTCTTTTGTCTAATCAAATAGCTGCTAATTCCTCTCTCTCTCATCGCCGTAATGATTACGCTCCTTGGGAGTGACCCAAATACATTTTTGACATTCAAAGAAATCAGGAGAGGAATTCCCCAGACCTCTCCCTGTCCCTCCATGTCCCTGCCTTCACTTCTGCCGTCCAATTTTTTACTCTCATTACTGCTTGCACTGCAGACTTTCCCTTCCAAAAACCAAACTGATTGTGGCTAATGGCATCTTTGCTATTAAGTTCTTCAATAATGCGTGCAACTAAAATTTTCTCTACTAATTTCCCCATATTATTAGGTGTAATGGCCAGTACTCAATATTTTCCTCTTGGATTGTGGCTTTTGATAGGAATACCACCCTGGCCTCTTTCCAATACCCTGAGAATTCCCTGTTCTCTACACCATAACTGGCCACCTCGACCATTTCCCAGGGTGCTTTGTTCACCAATCCCTTTAAAACCACAGCTGGTATCCCATCTGGGCCAGGACTACGTTTGTTGTCCCATTGGCTGACCATTGCCTGCACTTCATTGAGTGTAAACCTTCTGCTCTCACAATTATCTATATCCTCATGTTCTTCTTCATTGCTGGGAAAAAGAATCATTGCTAGGTTCAGTACTTGTTCTTTTGATAGAAATTGCAAACGTCTTCCAAAACGGTTTGCGATGATTTTATATGCCTTACCCCATGGGTCATTGTTTAAATTTTCACATAATTTACTCCAGTGCTTTTTCTTAGACTTTATTTCGTTATTCAGCCTTCTTCTGCTGTGCACATAATTATCAACTGCTTCAACATATGCATCTCCTCCTTATCTTCTCAGTCTTTGTTTTTTCCGCCTATTAGCTTGAAGTTGTCTTCTCTGCTCGGCGACATTTGACGTCCACCAGCAGGCTTTATGTTTGCGATCGTTTCTGTTGATCTCCTTTTCCATTTCTGGCTGAATCACATTTTGTAGTGCTTCAGGTCTGAGGTTCTCCATATTAATGATTCTGGCTGCCACCCGATCCACAATTAAATCCACTTGATGGGCCATTGGTCGCAACAGTTGACTTCTTGATAACACTCTAAATGTCAGATTGTCTATTTTGAGGAATGTAGCCCTATGATCACTTGCTATTTCTTCCGAAAGTACACTCCATTTCCACGGATCTTGTGGCCAACTGTTGTCAAGTATGGTCAGGTCTAAGACTGAAGCATACATATGTTGCAACATATGTTGGAGTGCTGTCATTTATACAATGACATCCAAAATGTCAGCCAATATTTGTCCTCGCCAATTTGAATAATCACTTCAAGTGGCTACAGACTTACTATTAAAATCGCCTAATAGTATTATTCTTCTATTGTTAGTATATACAACTCTTTGAAGGGCATCTACAAAGTCTTCAAACTTATTGCGACTACAATTGGGTGAGACATAGGCTCCTATTAACAGTGCTCTACTTCAGTTTTTGACTTGCCATACTTACCAGTTACATCTAAGATCGTGATGTCACCTTCTGTGTCCGCACACCACCCTGATCAGGCCACTACGTATTTGTTGGTCTCTGTTGCAATTAGCATATCTACCCCTTTATCTCTGACAATCTCTCCCACCAGATCATGTGAGAGGGTACTTCAATTAACATTTGCTAGTACTACTTTAAGCATTACCAGATTGTCCGCATATCCAGCCTCCGGTGCAGTGGTGATCTTTCCTACCACAGTTTAAGCACTTTTTTTGGGTCTTGACATGTCGTGATCTTGTGACCTTTGCCAACACAATTATAACATAAATCCGAACGGTCCAGTTCCTTACATTCAAACATCCTATGATCTGTTCCCCAGCAGCTGAAGCATCGTTCTTCCTCCTCTCTTATGTAGGTTCGACAATTCACCCAGACTACTTTGATACATTGTTCTACGATTTTACATACAGCCCTGTAACACATTATAACAGAGATGTTTTGTGTTTCACCAAAGCCTCGTCTAATAGAAGAAATATTATAGTCTTCATTTTCTCCAATCCGATTGGTGATAGCACCTCTTATTTGTTCTTCAGAAGTGTCAACCTCTACATCTCTAATGTAGACTACTGTACATCTACCAGCTCTGGTTTTTAAATGTACTTGCAATTCTGCTGCCTTATGTGTTGGTAAAATCTGTAGCTTTTTGAGCTCTCTGTATTCTCACATGGAGCTTTTCGTTTCTGCCTTTTCTCATATGGATATAACCTCATCCGATGTTACCACAGAAGACCCGGGACGGATAGATCCCAGGGGGTTTCAGGCTGGGATGAAAGGGAAAGGAATTACAGCCAGAAAAGGGTTCCCCCTTATAAGCCGACTGAGGACTTAGAAAAATTTTCTACAGTGGCTCACTACTACGAAAAATTTTAAGACCTTGTTTATGTCTTTCAGATTGACGTCACATACCAGTATTGGCCTGAATTTAATTTAGAATATTTTCACTCATAATGTTTATACGTAGTACCACTGCTTAAATAAAGAGTTAAAAAATTAAAATTAAAGTTATTAAAAGTTAAGTTTAAGTTTCACTTAAATAAAAAGTTTAAAAAATTACTTCTACCTTTGATAAAACTCTCTCAAGAGTACTTCAAAACACTTCTTTGCTCAATCTAGTAACACTGGCGACCATCAGCGTCCAAAAGTTCTTCCCAACTCATTGTAATTGTAAGTTTTAATTAAAACTACAGCTCAAAATTAACTTTTAACAGAAAAACCTTAATAACTTTTACAGTCCGCAACCAAAAATCTTAAAACTTTATGTCCGTGTCCATAAGAATTCCATCAACAATATCCAACGTACATATCCAATAAAATTAACCAAAACACCTTTTTTTGTACGACCGTCCTAGTTGGACCATTTACTAAAGAATTGTAAAATTTCTTTGTATCTTCAGGAACATAATTTATCATATTGATGTCTGCTGCTCTGGCGGCAAGGTTGAGCCGAGGACTGCTTGTAGGCTATATCTTCAGGAAGATGAATAGCACCGGATTGTTCAACTCCAAGACAGAAGTTTCTCTTCTCACTTAAATCCACACTATTTATGGATTTCAATGCAATCAACTGCCCTTTATTTCTGATTTAAATTGAAACTCATGATACTGCGAAATAGCAAAACCTTTCCTACGACCTTCCATATTGTCCAACATCTCAGTCGCAACAACATTCTTTTTATAAAATTTTGGCAATCAAGATTGAAATTCTGTTATGTGGCTTGTTTGTATCTTCTGAACAAAGTATTTACCAGGTTTTTTTGTAGATTGGGTAATCAAGTCCACTGTTTCATTCATGCCATAAAATCGATCATTGTTTTTAATTTTGTGTTTTACAAGAGCAAAATTCCTATTGCAAGCAAGATAGGAGTGCTCTCTAACTGGAAGCCTGTAGACTGTTTTCTGGAACCTTACAGTGTTCGTAAGAGCTAATAAAAATCTGATCCTCACATGGTTTCAGTTCTGACTTAGACAATTATCACTAAAAAAAAGGTATAGCTCTCTAACACCATGTGATAATGTATCATTGATATATTGGTACAGAAAAGAACAAATCTCATTACTCCCCTTTTCTGCTGTTTCCTCATGGTACAAAAAAAAAGTCGGCTGTGTTATTCTTTGAATTATGTACAGAATAAAGATAAATTGATAGTTGCCGAAAATACATTTCCTGCACCGGGATCTCAGGCAAGGATATGTTTTTCATGCAATCAAAACTTAACACTGCAGCATATTCATTACCTTTGCAGTATTCCTTTGTATTTTTTTGAGCTGTATAAAACCGCTTGCTCCGTCTTTTATGTACAGTAAAATCAGCAAGAGCTACTTTTCTGGCAATCGGATTCAGTCGTAGGTTTTTATTTTTTTGTTAAGACGTTCACTGTCAACACTTGTATCCACCTTTGATCTACCAAATCTGAAATTGAAATATAGCTTAAAAACTTTGAAATAAATGGATAATTTATTTCAGTACTTGGATATTTAGCAACAAACGATTTATGGATTTACTTGATGTTTAGAGTAGCACTCAAATAATGAACTTCTTTAGAAGAGCAATGACTCTTTTTGAGAGGAAAAGATGTAATATGGTTCTTCACGTGTTCCAAAACTTCTACAGGAAAAGTTTTACAGTTTTGTTGATGGCCTCTTAAATCTTTAGACGACTTTCCCAACAATAAAAAATTTGGTTATCATCTTACCCATTTTTCAGAAATTACGAGAAGACTGAGAGAAAAGCTTTTCTGCATACTTGCAGTTTTCTATCACGAATCTTGACAAAAAATTTGTAAGAGTTTACATGACCTGCAACTGGTTCATTAGTTTGAGATGGGTCATCAGGATCAGTTTGTTTTCTTGATCTACGCCGTTTTAAGGGAAAGGCATCAATTAAATTTTTAATAAAGATGTCTTGTCCATTTTTATCATTAAAATAATTTTTGAAAGCAAGAATTTCATCAATCTCTTCTTCAGATAAATGAATTAAAACATTTCATTAAGCATCTGAAACAAAGGAAAAGGTTATGTTGCACATTCCCATTTATTAATGTATTAATTTTTCACAAATACTCTAATTAATATCCAAAAGTAAGATCTACTAATTTCTGTTTTTCCTCTGCTTTTTGTGATTGTATTTATATTTTTAGTGTTCCTCTATTATTTCAGTATTGTGCAAAGTGTACGTTTCAAGAATTTCATCTTGATTAAATATTCCTTTCCTCGTGATCTAAATTTAAAGTGAACATGAATTTATTGATACATAATATGATTTGGACATCAATATTTTTGCAAAAAATGTTACTTTTGAAGACTATTCTATTTAAAGTGTAAAAAAATTGCACTGATTATTAATCAATATTACAACTTAATAAAATGATTCCTAAAAAATGCTAAACCCTTGCTGAAATAATAACGGACATGGAACCAGCTAATCTAGAAGGCTAATATCATGATGCTTACATCATTAAGATCTGACTAAGAAGACTTAAGTGTTTTATTAATGGTAACATTAAAAATTTTATTATTTGTTGCTACGGTGTTGGTCTTAGGTTCTATTCCAGGTATAGGTTTACTTTATTTTTCATTTATCATAGCATCTCTGGACAAGACAGTAAAATGCCCTGATCTACCCTGGTAAGTAAATTGTCATTTTTCACCACCCTTATCCTTTCTTTCTCATTATCAGTTGTGTTAGTGCAATTCCAACCTGCTAAGTTCTCCACAATAAGGATGCCAGGATCTGATAAATCAATTCACCCTTGGTATATGGAAGGGAGCTGCCTATGGACAGACATAAGGATTCTATTTCCTGCTTAATGACTACAGAAGTATATCAGCTGTAGGGCTTATTGGGTAAAGCCAGACTTCCTAATCCCCACTGCCAGTATAGCCTCAGCTATAGCATTTATCTTCTTTAGGTTAGAATTTAATACTCACAGAAATCAAATAGAAAAAAAAACAACAAAAATATGAAACAGTTTCTTACTTCATTGATAAGATGATTAACACATGGTTATATATCTACAAATTATAATATATTTGTCTTTAATTGTAAGGAGCATCAACTAAGAGCCCAATCTGTTATTACCATCTGCTGTCATAGTAAACCTATTTCCAAGGCCCAACTTGCCATCACTTTTTCTTATAATTACAAGAATGTTTTATATTTATAGTGTTTTAGTGTGTAAATCATGAACTGTTATTAAATAATTAGTTACATTTTGAGTTATATTTTTATATTGATGTATTTTTGAGTGTTTATATAATTGTGTTACTAAACTAATATTGTATATAAATTTATTTATTTATTTATTTATTTATTGTAAGTTACAGTCTAATGAAAATATTTAAAATTAACAATAAAAACTTGTATAATATACTATAAATTTATTATGTTAACCTTGTTTCTTATAACTAGAACTTTTTTTTTTAATTGTATTCATATTTAAAATTATTATTTCATGTTTTCTTATTTAAAAAGCTTTTAAACAATCAATTACTGTTCATTTTTTTAAAGGTAAGGGTTAAAAACTTTATCTGCATCTGAGCTAGAACGGAACCTTAACCTGTGAGGTTCCTCAAAGACTATTTCTTATTCTCACCATTTTAATTTTCTATTTTATTAATGTTATAGTATTAGTTTTGTTAAAATATAAGAAGATAAGTGAAAAGAATGCAGAATATATAAATTAATACAATTATTTGACAATTTAATTTATATTAAAACTATGATCCAAGGTCTCTGTTCCAATTGATTATTAAGTATTGAGTACTACTCTTATTGAATATTGAGTTACAATTGAGTATTGAGTAGGTCTAGTTTAATAAAGTAATAATCTACTGTACATTTTCAATTAGCCATTCAAATTTTATTTATGTAGATTTTTTAAATTTTATTTTACTCTTTTTATTACACTTTTTTTATATTCATTTATATATTTTATTTATTGTTAATATTCTATTATAAAGAGTATAACATGGAGATTCAAATAAAAAATCATAGAGAAGGGGTAACCATTATTGAGAGTATACCCTTCTTTGTATGTTAAACAGTTAAGTGAAAAATTCTTCCAAATTTTATTCAGTATTCCTACAATGGAGTAATGCATTGCATAAAATACTGCAAAAAAAAAGCTGACAATGTTGCTGGTGAACTTTCCCATCGTATTATGGAAGTACTCAAACCTTCTCAAACTGATAAATCTGAAATTACTAATCTTCTGGCCTTATTTATTTATTTGTGTATAAACACATATATGTGTTTGTACACAAATAGATAAATTATAAAAAAAATTTTATATATATATATATATATATATATATATAATTTTTTTTTAAATTAGTTCCTCCCTCCCTCCTCCTGAAACAGGAGTGGGAGACTTCCTCTTTTTCATTCCTACACTACTCTTTATAATATACAGCATGTCCATTTTAAAATATTGAAGCATTTAAAACCTCAGATTTTTATAATAATTTTTTTTATTTGGGATGAATGAAATTTTTCAAATTTATCCTCCTACAATCTTCATCTGTTAGATAACAAATCTTTCATGATTGTGTATTGATATGTTTTTAATGTTATATAAAAAAAATTGCCCTTACTGAGTGGATATAATCAATAAAATGCATTTTCATAGAAAGATTAATTTAATTTGTTGCTTAACAATCTCTCCTATTCTTTCCTATGGCTGTGACACATATAGAGCATTTAATGTACAAATGGCAACCAACAAAGTTGTTTTCTCTGAGATCTGAGTCTAATATAATTCATTAAAAAGCCAGTGCTTGTAGCAAGTGAAGTGGAAGTATAACTTCCAGAGCTGTTTTTAATAAAAAGGTTACCATTACAAAGTGCAGTATTACATTCAGATCAGTGAAGAAGACATTTCAGTAAACCATTTTATATATCACTTTCCCCTGCAAATCTTGCATGAGAGGATTGTTATTCTTGGAAATGGCTATGTGATTCATAAGTGATTTCTGTCTCAGGTAAGTCAACC
Source organism: Lycorma delicatula (assembly GCF_047948215.1). Taxonomy (NCBI): domain Eukaryota; kingdom Metazoa; phylum Arthropoda; class Insecta; order Hemiptera; family Fulgoridae; genus Lycorma; species Lycorma delicatula. The sequence continues at coordinate 97,906,461 of NC_134464.1, read as the reverse complement.
TATAACTATTAGGCTATAACACTATAAAAAATATAAGAAGTATGTTTTTCATTATACATATATACTGATATAAAAAAAGTATATATATATTTTTTTTTTATATCAGTGTAAAAAATAAGATTAAAACATTTTTGAACATGATAAACAACTTTTTCAAATTATATTCTTACCATTTGTAACTCCTCAAAAGAGGAACTGTTTACTTAATTTCAAAAGGTTCTCTTAAAGAATGATTTCCACATTATTTGAAAGAGATTTATTTATCATTTTTAATGATTTTATGTGTTATGACATTTCATTAAACTGTTTAATGAACAGAACAAAACGTGTAATAATGAAAACAGAAACTTTTGTTTTTATTCTTAGATAAAATCAGTGGTTTAGGATGAACAGAAGAAGGATAATTATTTACTAATATTAGTTCTGGTTTGAACATTTTCCTTATTTTTTATTTTCTTTTAGAAAACAGGAATGCTAAAAAAAAGAAAATAAGAAAAATTTAAATAAAAAGCAAACTGGAAAAAAGGAATAATTTATGAAATTAATTGATATTCTGTTTTCGAGTGAAAGTGGGACAAAATATAACTGACCTTGCCCAATGTAATGTTGTCTGTTAAAACTAAACATGTTGTTCTCATACATATTAACATTTATAACATACAAATTCTCTACTTTCATTTGACCAACATTTTCAGCAAGTATTAAACGGTAGTAATTTAGTTTTATCTTAACTAATAGCTGATGAAACTATTAGTACTACTACTATTACTAGTTTAAAATACTATTAACAAATGCATCATCAGAAAAAATGATATTCTAAATAGATTGTTTTTTCTTTCAAATAGCGATTGAGAATAGTTTTAAATAAAACTAATGTAATATCTAAACACATTTTAACCTTATTCAATGCAGTTAATTATCTGTTTGAGTTAGCCACATCTGGTGCCATTTATGCTTTTGACTGGTTTGTTTTCTTACTTTAAGAGCAAGACAGTCTTTAATTAGACTTTCCCTTTCTCATGACTTTTCCTTATCTTTTTTCACTACTTTCTTACTTAATATTTTTATATTTTTTCTGTGGATTTTGACTTTAACACCCACAGTATTCATCTTAGATATTGAGGCATGTAAAGTCACTGCATCCGTAGTATTTGAATAGTTCAAGGTGTGCTCTATCTATAAACCTATCTCCCTAGAGACTCCAGTTTCCTCTCTGGTGGCTGTAAAAAAACACAATCCGGGGCTGATGCATATCGAGCAAAATGGGCCTCCTAATTTCTCATAATTAATATACTTTAGTGTTAACATGGAGAAAGATTATAAAATTTCACCCAAAACTATGTGTTTTGATATTTACAGATTGGGGTAACAGAAAAATAGAGTAAAACGTTCAAACCCATTAAAATATTAATTCAAAATAATTATTACATTAAGTGTAATAATTATAATAGTTATAGATAATCTAACACAAATTGTGTACTATTCCTAGGAAAGACAAGCATCCCATGCAAAGCTTACTAGGAAAGTGACAGGGGAAGCAGTTTGCTATACTTCTTCACTGAACTGTGAATATACTGTTCATATCAGTATACCAAGCTCAATAATGCAGATGATATTCTGCAAGTGATACATTTACTCTGTTCACCGTAGGAACTGGCTATAATGAACATCATTACTCTCAGAGAAATCAACTATGACTATTACTGCTTGAACCACACTTGCTTTATGTGTGTCACGACTGGGCCAGTAAAAAAATAAATTTATATACCCTCTTTGAGGAAATAATGCATTATGAATCCTGCCTCCTTTCAGCAGAGGAAGATACTGAATACTATTCAAAATCAGATTGCCTCAAAGCAGACTGTTATCTCAGTTATAGTTTGGAAATTTATTACCTTATTTTTTTTTAATACATGTATCAGTTGAGCTACAGTAGTAACACAGACACTCAAATCTGATTAAAAACATTAATAAAACTTTTTTCTTATGAATACTTGTGTATTGTAAATAATTTTAACGGTGTTTACCACTTAAATAAAAAAAATAAATAAATAATATTATCTAATAGTTAAAATAACTATAGCAGGTATAGGGATAAGATATTGAGATAGTTTACATTGTTTATTCATTGTTAAAAAAACCGATAACTTCATTTAAAAGAATATATTTATTTTAAAATTGTTATAGTTTTTAACAATTTTAAAATAATATCTATTCCTAGAAAAGAGAAACATCCCATGCCAAGCTCACTAGAAGAAGTGACAGATGAAGCAGTTTGGTTTGCTTTTTCACTATATGTATATTGTATACTTTTTCTTTATATTGTTCTGTGAAACAGAACAATATAAAGAAGAGAACAGTAGATCTTCCTTATAATGTATCAAATTAACAAATTGAGCCCTCAATAATAAACATGAATTGTTAAAGCGAAAATTTAAATAACGTACAAAACATATTTATTCATTCAATTGATTGTGAGAGGTTGAGTCACTACCAAAAAAAATCTTACTCTATTAACAATATGTAAGCTCTTTCTCTATTATCACCAAATATCATTAAACATGGCTGTCAAACAAGGGATACTCCTACTGTTTCCTCACATATGTTTTTGCACTTTTATACTATTTATTTTTTTAATTACAGTGTATTCATAAATTTATAACAAAGTTATTTATATAGAAAAGGTATGTACTAGGTCATGGCTTAGTAAGTGAGAGCTTACATTTGCACTACCACCAAATTGAAATGGAGTATTTTATGAAAATTCATTACACATATATGAAACTTCCTGCAAAATTTCATAAAAATCTGAAGGCAAATTTTCCCATGAACATTTCACATATAGATAGAGTATCATGACATTGAATAAATCAAGTATTTGAGTATGACCTATTTGTGTAGTATATAGGACCAAAGTTCATAGAGAAATTAAAAATTATCATTATGATATTAGTATCTACGACAAAAATCTTTAGTAAAAGGTTAAGGCTGTAAATTGAAAAGTATTTTCACTCCTCAATAATAAATAGTTTTTGTGGTAATAGGTTTAAGAGTGAATTTCATCTCATCCCAACAAAAATTATTTTTGTATTATTAAAATGAATACAATTTTTCAGCTCTACCAAATTAAAAATAACCAGACATGGAATATTTATGTAAGTATTTTCAACCATTATTGATGGAGGATATTTTAAATTTGATGTACTCTATTTTACATTCAATGTAAAAGAGTCCTTTTAATTATTTAAAATGGTATTTTAAGTTAAAATAAAAAAAATAAATTAAAATACTTTAGGTTATACTGGAAATGCTTTATTGGTTTAGGAGAGAAACCAGCTGCATCTATAGCTTAGGCGGCTTTAGGTCTTTTAATGAGATAATTACAGTGTTCTTGTACAGGATTAAAATACAAATGCACCACAATAATAGACTATTCGTTTTCCTTTACGCATTAGAATGTAAACCCACAATTACAGATTACTGGTCTGAACAGCGAGCAAAATACCTCAGACTGCAATGGTATTAAACAACTTGTAGACAAAGGACTCGCTTCATAAGCAAAATAGTTCATTTATTGCTACTTAACACTTATATTTATCAAAGAAGCCCTTCCTAAGTGTAGATATCAGACTATCATTACCTTAACAATAAAATAACAACGATAATCATGTTAACACTTACACAAAAACAGTTAAATTTTACATTTTTATTTACAAGGATCATTTTTAAGTAAGAATCATTTTTTAATAAATTCATAACTTATTGTAACTCAAAATAGGTGTCTTTTCAACAAAAAAAGTCTTCAAAACTAGTGTTTAATATAACCTCCATGATATCTAAAAAAAATTTGATATGAGAAATGAGCTTGACAATCTTCTGATTGAAGAACTCTGCCTCTTGTTTCTTGAACTAGTCAGTGACAGTTTGATGGTCTTCATGTGTTGTATAGTGCCAGATCCAATACTTCTCATGAAAATGTTTACAATTGTTCTACAATGTTTTAAGGAACATGAGGATGTGTATTATTGTGGAGCAGATATCCCTTTTTTTGAGCAATGTTTCTGATTAATACACTGCATATTTTCTTTTTGAGATTTTGTAATAGCCTTCTGTGTTGTTGATTTCAAGGCAGCTAATCAATCAAATAAAATCATTTCCAAACCCAATAAAGCATCAGTGATAGTGGATCAGCATTCAGATCTTACGTCATGTGCACTTTTAGATACGGATATTTCCCTTTGTTCAATAATTGAACTATTTCCATACATTTGCTTTATTCATCACACCTCCAAATACTTCAATCAACTGTCAATGAATATCAGCTGGGGAAATGGTAATATGCAATCCCACCAATTGCATCTTGCATTCAGTGAGACTGACATTGAACATGGTTAATGAAATGTTACCGAAAAATAGCTTCTGATTCTCTCAAAGTCATGGAACTACCTGAAAGCGTCACGGACAAGTTAAGAAATGTTCCAAATCAGATTTTATTCCAAAGCATCAACTTGTGTTATTAATAAATGAAAACAATTCTTACTTTAAAAATGGCAATAGGAATATTTTCATTTTCTTTTCACACTGTATACTATTTTAAAGCTTAATTTTTCTTTTTAAGTGAATATAACTACTTTGAAAGATTTACAAGTGTATTTAAAATAAAATCTTCAATTAAAAATGGGTACTTCTACGTAAAATCTTTTTACGAATGATAAAATTACAGTTTGCAACAATTTCTTGTAAACAACTAATTGTTGATATTGTTTTATCTAGAGATGCAAAATTAATGAAAATTATTATAACATAAAAATATATGTCACATAATAGCCAGTGTACAATTTATACCAGTGAATGGCTCTGAGAAATTTGGCTCACTATCAGAAACCACAATATTTCAGTTTCATGATGGACAAAATAACAAAGTAGACTCTTCTTTGTTATTATTTAACAGTAGAATGTCTATTTAGTAGAACTTCTTTCTGTTATTTATAAATTAGAAATATATGTTTAAGTGGTTTTGAAAAAGTATAAATGCTATTTCTTCTTCGTTTCTATCGAGCATTAGGCATCACTGCCTGTTGCATCATCCAAAACCGTAAACTGGTCCTCCCATCACATCCTGGGTCAGCCTACAGTTCTTCCAATGGTCAATAGTCCTTGAACTGCCTGGGAAATCTTCCTACATGCTCAGCATGATTTCTCCACTTTAGCTGGTATCCTTGAACCATTTCATTCAGTGGTTACATATGTAAAGCTTCCTAGATATCAACATTACATTGTCTGTCCAAACAACTGCACCCTGCCACAAAACCTCATTTCTGCACTCTGCAGCCTCTGCCTATGTGCACTCTGACTAGTGCACATAGACAGGTCGAATTTTCCTCCTGAATACATTATGAAATTTCAAAAATGTCTCTCCTCTCTTTACTCCTCAGAGCCAGCATGATAGTGCCATTCATTCTATTGAAATTCTCAATCTTTTGGTGCACATCAACCTCCCCATTGTATAAAATATTGCAACCCAAAATCCTAAAACCTGAGACCTGCTCTAGGATTTGGTTTTCTAGAATTATCTTAGATCTAACAGAGTCTGCTCCTTTGAAGTCATTACTTTGATTTTCTCTACAGAAATGTTTAAATTATATTTACACCCAATTTCATATAAATAGTAAACTGCTCTTTGCAACTTGTCCTCCACATCAGATATGACATCCTAATCATCGGCAAACAGAACAGTAAACATCCTTCCTATCTCTCCACCGTCAGTGCCATAATGATCTAGTCTATTCATCCTTTTTCAATGAACTTCATCTGTATATAAGTTAAAGAGTATAGGAGAAAGGCTGCATCCCTGTCGAAGGCCACCACCTACTTACTATTGATCCTAGACATACATATCTTTCAATCTTTATATACTAATCTTATACACTCAACCAGAAAATAAGGCAAACCTCGTTTTATCAAAAATATTAAATAATTTCTTCCTGCTCATCATGTCAAAAATATTATCAAAATCAATAAACGCAGTATGATTTTCTTTATTACATTCCTTCCTCATGCAGTGAATATGTTCAATACAATTTGCCATTTATGTACCTAACTAGCATTTATTTTGATATATAAATGATGTCGCAAGTTGCATTGAACATATTCACTATATTTTAATGGAATATACATGCTACTATACAGAGTGGCCAGGAAGTAACCATATCCCCTAAAATTAGAACTAAAAATTTGAAATGAGTTATAAATGAAAAATTCGGTAAAATAATGAATTATTTTATTTACTCACTTAATACATACTATTAATTTTAATGGTCCAGTGGGTCTGTGTATTCGCCTAAATGTTGCATGCACAACATTGCGCGAATTTCAATATTGCGTTGAGTTGTGCGTGCATGTTGCACCCACAATTCTATACGCCATGCCCTCTGTGACATGCGACGGAGCATTTCTTGGGTTATGTTACCGAAGGTGTCCCTCACAGCGTCATGCAATTCTTCATTTTTAGTGTAGCGACGTGCTGTATGTGTACCTTGATGATTCCCCATGATGAATTGTCTGGTGTGGTGAGATCAGGACTTAGTGATGGTCATGGTAACGGAGCTAGTGATGCTGGAGTACCGCGGTCAATCCATTTCATTCAGAAATGAGATTTTTCATTCAGAAACGTGCGGATTGATAGAGCAAAATGTGCAGGTTCTTCATCCTGCTGCAAATATATTCGTTCCATGAGAGCCTTCTCTTGAAACCCTGGTATTAACCATGCTAAAACATCTCTAAACAAGTTTGTGCATTCACTGGCCCGTCAGAAAAATAAGGACAAAACAAATGACGAGATATCATTCTAACCTATATCATGATGTGCGGTGGATTTCTTTTCAACTCTTTCGCGTAATAAGGATTTTCTTGCGCCCAAAATAACACATTTCTGGCACGCGAACCGCGATAGATTGCACATCCGTCAGTAAAAAGCACCTTTCCACAGTGCGCTGCAACAAGGAATTTTTACAATAAAGCTCGGCAGGATGTAGCGCGACGTTTATGACTGCATCTGACAGTTCAATTATGAACATCGGACGAAATGGCCTAACTTTTAAGTCCGTTTTCATATGGTCTTGCATTGTCGTCCGCGGTATAAGAAATTTAGCTGACGTTTACGAGTTCATTTCATTGGGGATTGATCAATGGAAACTGCAATAGGATCCCAACCCCGTAGGAGGAAGACACAAGGTGGGTTCCTTGTGACGTTACTGGTCGCCACACCACCCCTTCTGTTCCAAGCCATGAGGGGCTTTAGGTCGTCTTTAGATCCTCTAACTGATTACATTTCACAGTCATCAGCCAGGCCTCGGTCGGGATGCCACCGATGTAAATGCCTCAGCAGACATTTGCATCAGTAAAATACAAATCAAATTTTGCCTTCATGTAAGCCTCAAAAGGACATCTTCACATCCAACGTAACATGATTCCCTCAAACTGACCGAAATCGCGGAAGCGCGAACTCCACGCCTAGTACAGATTTGACAACACCGTTCGTGACTGTGAATGCCTCAGAAAATGAACGAGTTTAAAGTTAAATCAGTGATACACTCATACCAATCAAAATTATGTCTTAAGCAACATAGAAATTCAGACCTATACCCAAATAAGTCGGCCAATTTAGATCATCTAACAAGGGGAACGCAACCTCATTCTGATCCGCGGTCAAACCCCGCACCCCCACCCGGACCCATCATGGTGTTTCGTGTGGCATTACCAAGTCACGATCAGGACCGCCACCGGCGGAGGGAAGCCACGACCCCGGTCGCATGGGTTAACATACCCCGGCGGCGCGGCCACCCCCACAAGCGGGAGCCTCAAATCGAATCACATACAACACCAATATAACCGTGGCAAGATGCCAATGCGCCTACCTCCAACCAATCCAGTGCCTAAACCGGAACCCTAGCCATCCTGGATCCTACCACGATCGAGTACCTCTATTAAATTCCGTCTGCAGACAAACACACCATAAGGGCACGAAGAAAACCAGCCACTATACTCCTCGCGGATCATCCAGTTAATACGGAGATCCAGAAAGAAATATATTCTCTCAAGATCCCTAACAGCTCGTGAACGTTCGACCTCGTATCGCGGACTGACGTAGAGGACAGCGTTAACTTTTTTCCACTCCGCGGCCTATTTTTAACACTGCCTAATTCAAACGCACGTTTTTCCCAAGCCAACATTGTTGCTTTTTAAAGCGTTGCCGAAACATACCACTAATTATCTTCATTGTTTGATTCGTATGTTGTCGTTGACGAATCCATACATTTGTCACTAAATCGAATTTAACGATAAAAATCAAGGGTTACAATTACAAAGTAAAAAGTAAAATATTACAATACGGATTTTCGATTCGTAAAGGTCATTATACTAGTTTTATTAAAAAAGGAAAAATATGGTATGAAGTGAATGATATGACTATCAACAAAAAAAATTGGCCGTGAAATTCAATTTTTTTGTTCTAAGGCAATAGATTTTAATAATAAATCCGTATGATAACAATCAGTAATTCATCAAAAATAAAGAATAATCTAACAAAACGCAGTGATATCCAAAAAAAATTACAATAAAATTGTAAACTGTACGGTAAGAGTCTCGCAGGTATCATTACTTCCGCTCAAAAAATAAAAACTTCTGTAATATAAACAAAACGATACTGATATTAAAAAAGGCAAGAGAATACATTTCCAATATCAAAACCTGCTATTAATTTAGAATTTTGTTTAAAAAAATACATTTGAAAAAATACATTTGTTTTAAAAATACATTTTGTTTAAATACATTTTATTTAAAATATGAAATACACAATAGATATGCAATATTAGATAATAAACAATGTATAAGCGTTCCATATAATAAGCAAAAAAAAAAAAATTATTGTTACAAAACCCTTACCGGCCCGATTTCATTTATATGTAATACATATCACATTTACAGAAATAATACAATTCTTATGATTTTTCGTTGTTTAATAAATGAAATCGGGCAGGTAGGAGCTTTTTAACAAATTTTCCTTTTTTTGTTATTATATGGAGCTCTTAAACATTGTTTATTATCTATTATTGTATATCTATATATTGTTTATTAGATATATTTAAAATGTATTTTTTAAAAGAAAATTCTAAATTAATAACAAATTTTGATAATAGAAATGCAGTGTCAACTTTTTTGATATCAGTATCGTCAGTAAGAAATGATATCTTTTTTTTTTTTTTTTTTTTTGTTTAACCTCCGGGGCCGCAGTTAAGCATTACTGTACGGTTGTCATTACTGTACGGTTCGAATCCCGGTCAGGCAAGGAACCTGACCGGGATTCGAACCCGGGACCTCCGGGTGAAAGGCCGAGACGCTACCACTCGCGCCACGGAGGCCGGCAAGAAATGATATCTGATATCTGCGAGACTCTTACCGTACGGTTTACAATTTCATCGTAATTAAAAAAAAAAAAATTACTATAAAATAAATCACAATTATATGTTCCTATTGAAAATTATTTTGAGCATATTTATCTACACGTTCAACAGGATGCAGACACATCTTTTTTTCTCTTTAATTAGTATTTAAAAATTCATCAACAGAACAATATTGCTTCCGTAAAATAAAACTTTTCAATTATATTTTAAATAAAGCGGTGGGAAGATTTTTCAAACGGTTCGGCAGTTTATTAAAAATAACAACCGTAGCATCATAAAAAGGACCTACCCCGTAAGCCGAAGTGTTTTGTTGAGTTATACGAAAACAGTTTTGTTGTCAGGTTTGGTGAAAATTGTTATTTTTAAAAAATAAGCAACCATTCTTTTTAGCAAAGATTGCACCTTCATAAATATAAACACAAGAATAATTTAACATAATTTTCTAGGTATAGGTTTACACGATTAATACTTATAGGTGCCAGAAAATGATCTGACAGCCCATTTTTGTATCTTAAAAACTCGTTCTACTTTTTGAGGGAGCTCCAAGAGATGACATCATACTTTATACGAGAATATACTTAAGCATAATAAATATTTAATATGCTCAGCTTTCTGTTAAGGCGCTTCAGAGCAAAACAGTACAGCTTGATTTTGTTACAAACGAAGTGCATTTGATCGTTCCACGAGAACTTGTCATCTTATAAAACACCCAGAAATTTCGCATTTCGGGCAACAGAAATACTATCGTTATAATTAACGAGAATTCTCTATCCACGCGATAGCAATGTTAGTCTACCTGAGAAGCATAATGCAACGCAAATAATCTATATGTATATACTTTTTTTCTTTCTTTTTTAAAACAACCCCAACATTCCCGGTCACCGCCGTTAGGCTATGCGCAGGAATGTCGGAGTGTCGTGGCAGTCGACTGCCCCCCTGTCTTGCCTTTTCTTTGGCGTCCCATCGGGGTCCTCTCGGTTTCATCAAGATGCAGTAGCCCTCCCTTCTGGACGACCACTACATCCCTCCACTGAGAGGCTACCCTTCCCGCTGGCTGAGAGGCTACCGCTGGTCGTGGCCTTCCTACACACGGTCGCAGTGATCGTGTATGCCATCCCGCCAGCATGATAATCACAAAAGAAATGAAATACACACTACAATAAAATAAAATTCGGTAAACACAGTAACTTCCCGCTGCTGCGGCAGCTCTCGTCGCAGTCAGCCACCACTATCACGTTGGCTGCGATTGCACTCCTCAACCGGCAGCAAAACACAAAACAACTCAATAAAATATATGTATATACTTGGTCCAGCCAAAATGTACGAGCTTGTGACGTCACGAGCAGATTGCGTATTACTACTCGGCCTGAAAACATTAACTCCGCGTATCAAATCGAAGTATTACTTATCAAATTGTACGCGGTAATAACTATCATAGTTACATTTACTAATTATAAACAATACGTAATTAATTTTTTATAACCTTTAGTTGTACTAAATTATTAATTTTTTATAATAAACAAAAGCTTACTTAAACATTGTTTATTATACAGAGTTATCATAAAAGAATGGTGCGATTTCAGTAATTCATAGGAAGATTGTAGGGAAATTTCTAGATGTTATATTAATATCTCTGAAAGCCTGCAACCCAAAAGTTTGTTTATCAGCAGTTGTAACCACAACGTCAGTTCTTGTATTGTTGTTGCGGTGAGTTTAGTGTTAGTGAGTCACTACGTTCTCGGATAAAGACAAAGCAAAGTGTGTTTTATTGATGGCTGAATTAAAATCCGTAATTTTAGTTCGACGTGCGTTTCGACGTGAATTCGGAAGAGAACCACCACACAAAAATAACATAACACGTTGGTTCAAACGATTCGAAGAAACCGGATCGGTTAAGAAACAGAAATCAACCGGCAGACCAAGAAACGGTTGAACTAATTAGACGATCGGCAATTAGAAGTCCTGGGAAGTCCATCCCCCGTCGAAGCGTCGAATTAGGTATTCCAAAATCAACAGTTTACAAAGTTTTACGTAAAAAACTGAAATTACACGCTTATAAAATCCAGATACTGCACGAATTGAAACCCGATGATGGTGTAAAACGTTACAATTTCGCTGTTGAAATGTCGGACAGAATAAGTGAAAACGAATCGTTTTTAGATAATATAATTTTTACAAACGAAGCTACATTCCATGTGAATGGATGAGTTAATAGACACGATTCACGAATATAGGGCTCTGAAAACCCACACGCAATTATTGAGAAACAACGCGATTCGCCTAAAGTTAATGTTTGGTGTGGTGTGATGAAAAATCGTGTAATAGGACCTTTCTTCTTTGCTGAAAAAACAATTAATGGAGTTGTGTATCTTGACATGTTAACCGATTATCGCTTTCCTCAGCCGGATGAACTCGAAAACATTCATCGACTTCATTTCCAACAAGATGGTGCTCCCCCGCACTTCACTGCATCGATCACGGACGCTTTGAACGAAAAATTTGGAGATCGATGGATAGGCCGGCAAGGACCCGTACCAAAGTACGGGTCCTTGCCTTGTGTCAGGTCTGGACTCCTTGGAGGCTTTGGCCTCCAAGGAGTCCAGACCTGACACCTTGCGATTTTTTCTTGTGGGTGTACATCAAAAGCGTTGTTTACACGCAAAAAATTCGCGACCTAAACCGCTTAAAAAACAGGATTAATGAAGCGATGACAACCATTAACGAAGAAATGTTAACTAATGTTTGGAAAGAAGTTGAGTATCGTTTGGACATTTGTCGAGCGACTAAGGGCGCACATATTGAAATTTATTAATTATTAAAAAAATGTTTGAGACGACAAATTTGAAAAATAAAAAACATAAACTGTAATTCTGTTTTAATTTAAACCATGTTCAAAACCGCACCATTCTTTTATGATAACCCTGTATATTATTGTATATCTATATATTCTCTGTTACATATATTTAAAATGTATTTTTTTTTTAAAGAAAATTCTAAATTAATAACAAATTTTGATAATAGAAATGTAGTGTCTTACCTTTTTGATAACAAAAAAGGTAACTGTTTTGTTAAAAACAGTTTTATTTATATTACAGACATTTTTGTTTTTTGAGTGAAAGAAATGATATCTGTGAGACTCTTACCGTACGGTAAGAGTCTTTTACATCTAATTCAAACTTTAGCAATTTATCATCCTCGCTAAACGAATCACTATCACTGTCACTTTCTCTATCAGAGTCTACACGTTTAATACAAAGTTCTGTCATATCATTTATCAGTGGTTCCAATTTTTCATACTCTTTTTCAATATTTTTTTTTTTTTTACTTTTTCACGTAGGATTTTCAGTCATCTTCATTCGTAGAATTAATTTTCTCGGTTGTTAATTTTTCAACATTTGTGAAAGAAAATGTTGTTATGACTCACTACATGTTTTTACGGCTGCCGTACCAACTCGATCGGATTCAAATCAGGATGGTACGGCGGGAGTCTAAGAACACGATGCCCATGGTTTTTTAAAAAGTTCATCCAAGTGATATTTTTATACTTTAGTTTTATGTAGCTTCACTAATTCATATAGCTGTGATTTCAGCATTTTTTTACTATACGGAATATGGGTTTTCTCTAACCAATCGGTCATATCTTTTATTCAGGAGTTAGAATTTGGTGCTTTATCAATATCTGTATTGTGATAAGGGGCGTTATCAACAACTCTTACTGACATTGGTGGAAGATATGGAATCAGTTTTTCATGCGCCCATTTCATGAAATCGTCTGTGTTCTTGTTGTCATGGCAGTCGCCACTTTTCGAAGTGGCTTTCCAAGTTAGTAATGCGTTCGGAATAAAACCTATTTCTCCTCCACCATGAATTACTATTAACTGGTCACCTTTATTAATCGGCACATGAAGTCCCTCAACAACACCATCAAACCACGACTTTGTCAACAATGGAACTTAAACCGTATGTTTCATCCAAAAAAAAAACAATTGTAGCATTACTTTGTCTGTACTTAGCCGATGCCTGCAAATATTCAATTCTCTTCCACCTGATATCGGATTTCTCAATTAAAAGTTTTATGTTATTTTCGGTTTTACACCATTTGAAACCTAACTCTTTCAAAATAAGAGATAAAGTTGATTCACTGCCTTTAAAGTCAATAGATGACTGAAGTTCTTGCCTTATTTTTTTTTAAAGTAGGTAATTCATTCTTTGAATGAAATTCATTAATTGTTCTTTTAACTGCACCTAAATCAAAACTGTCCAGTTCTCTGACAGGTTTCGAACGTCGTTTATACTTTTTCAACGTGTTGAAAGAACACGATTGGGATGTTGATTGAAGAATCATATCTCTTTTCTCTTCTGAGTTTTTGAACCTGTGTTCTTGAAATCCCACAAGCAGCAACAGTTCTTTCTTCGAATTTTTGAATGCCAATTATATGTTTTTCGTCAGTTAATTTACCTACTTTTAGAGCTTCTTTTTTCATAATATCATAAACATTATTGATAATTTCACGTGGTTGACTCCTAATTTTTTTTTCTTAACTACGAATTTAAATTCTGCCATAACAAATGGCACTAATAACACACGAACAAATATAAAACAAAAAATAATATATTCCAAAACATTTGCGAAAACAATGAGTAATTATAAAATAATATGACCGCACAAAAACGCTATCCGAATACATTCACTAAATACGATATAAACTGGACTAAAGTTTATTTCTTTATACAGACATTGTGTACTAAGAATGACAGATCTAAATAAATCGTGACGAAAGACATCATTTCTAACTGCATGTATACATTTTTGTAGGCTTATACATAATACCAATCAGAGCATTAGTGTCATTGGTTAAGGAATTGTTACTGTTTTCAAGACTGAGTCATTAAACATTTTTATACATACGAGGTGCGACAATAAAGTAATGAGACTGATTTTTCTTTGCAAGATGTGGCAACCCTGCAGCTTGCGTAGGCACACCATCTTTGACCTTGGTCTAAAAGCTACTTCTAGTCCAAGCGGCACATTGATGCAACTGCTCAGTCGTGAGTTGTGCTGTAATAAGTGAACACGTGTTTGTGTCCCTCTTCACAGCTTTTTGGACATCTTGTGTTGTTTGAAAATGGTGTCCCTTGACCGCCATTTTGACTCTTAGAAATAGAAAAAAATCGCACGGAGCGACATCTGGTGAATAAGGTGGCTGTGGTAGTACTCAAATTTGTTTTGAGGTTAAAAATTACTGTACTGACAGAGCAGTATGGCGCATTATCGTGATGCAGAATCCAATTATCAGCAATGTTGGCACGGACACGAAGAACTCGTTTACGAAGTCTTTCTAAAATTTCTTTTAGAAATATCGGTTAACTGTTTGTCCAGGAGGCACCCACTCTTTATGAACAATTCCCTTGGAATCGAAGAAGCACACAAGCATGCATTTTACTTTTGACTTTGACGTGCGAGCTTTTTTTGGTCTGGGTGATCCCTTTGAGCACCATTGCGAACTTTGGCGTTTTGTCTCTGGATCGTATTGAAAAAACCGACCTTCATCACCAGAGATAACAAGGCTCAACAAATCTGGATCGATTTCCGTTTGCTGTAACAGATCGGCTGCCACATTTTTCCGTGTTTCTCGCTGTTGTTGTGTGAGATTTTTGGGGACCATTTTTGCACAAATCTTTCTCGTACCAAGATCTTCAGTTAATATTAGACGAACCGTTTCTCGATCAATGTTGAGTTCTTCTGCAATCATTTTCACGGATAATCTTCGATCAGATCGTACGATTTCACGCACCTTGGTCAAGTTGACATCTGTCCGTGAGGTTGATGGTCGTCCACTGCGGTCTTCATCTTCAATATTTGTTCTGCCTTCACTTCTAATTTTATGTCACCGAAAAACTTGAGCTCTTGACATACAACCTCCTCTCTAAAAGCCTTCTGAAGCTTACCGTAAGTTGTCGTCACTTTTTCACCCGATTTAACGCAAAAAGAAATGGCATACCGTTGCGCAATATTTTGCGGTTTCATTTCTGTGACGAGAGACACAAACACGTGTTCACTTATTATAGCACAACTCACGACCGAGCAGTTGCATCAATGTGCCGCTTGAACTAGAAGTAGCTTATTGACCAAAGTCAAAGATGGTGTGCCTACGCAAGCTGCAGGGTTGCCACATCTTGCAAAGAAAAATCAGTCTCATTACTTTATTGTCGCACCTCGTATAATCAACTCAAGTGGAAAGAATTGAACACACAACATAAATGTATTGTTTGGGCGCCCGTATTGTTTGTAAGTCATAAAATAAAAATAATAATTACGCGCAAAAATAATGTTTTGGAAAACAATAATATAATGAGATGTCAGCATATGACGTCACAAGCTCGTAGATTCGCTGGGGCAACTATAACTGCTGTTTATAAATGCTCTCAATAAAGAAAGGAATAAACAGAATCACGGAAGATAAGACAAGCAAGGACAATGTTAATTCCGTACATAGGAATGAGGAGAGGGTAAAAGAACAAGATGATTGAAAAGGAAAAAGCGAAGCCGCTGCACCGCCACTACTAGTGCTATCTCGTGTACCGACTATCCGTGGTAATGTACTTGTGTGCAAGTGTTCGTTGTTTTCCTTTCTTGCCTACGACCTACATATTTGCCGGCAAAAGTAAACTATGATGATTACAGTTTATTAGTATTATTAATATTATTTCATTTAACCGGCATCTGCCGAAATGTGTATTCATAAATGCTATTTTCGATATAAATTTGTTAACCACCATCTGATTTATTGTCACGATTAGAAGATGAAGAAATCTTCTAATTTCCATTAGAGAAGTTTCGATTTATATCAGCGGGTGAATAATATGTAAATAGAAACACATTTTAGTTTGTTTACCGATATTTTTATTTATTTTATTTAACTTACAATTATATGTACGATTAACTTAATTACTAAAAGATAGTTTAATTATGAAAATGCTCTTGCACTTTTCAAGACAGATCCAAATTAAACGCTTTCGATAATATACTTGATTACATTAAAAAATTCAAGAAATTTGCTTACCTCTCTACAAAAATCAAAAATATGTTTATTATTTCTTAATTTATTCCTTTTGTTAGTTACTCAGCTGAAGAAGGTGCTGCATAATTAGTTCCAAAAAGATCATCTGGTAGTATCATTTTGATCTACTTTGAAGCAAGCCATTAATAATTTTTAAAAGTTTAATACTTTGTTGAGATATGTACATAATGATCTCATTAACATAATCACAGAACACATTTTTTCCAACACCCTTCTTAAGTTTAATCCTAAAAATTGAATTTAGTTTTGAATTATATTTCGACTGCACTAACCCCTTGAAAATAAGTTTCAATCCGCTGATGTTTAAAATTTTCAGATTAATAATAATAAGCTATTGTATTTAAAATGCTTTGATGTGTAGATACTTCTGTGAAGATGTTTTTTTAGAAATGTAATGTATAAAATAATTATTCGCAGAATAAAGTTTAAAAATATGATGTTAAGTTTCCTGCTTATTTTTTACTTATATTTTTTTAAATAAACAGAAAGTTAATAACTACTTATTTAATAAATTTATACGGCCGTACAACATTCTTACAGAAGTACTTTCTGGAATTGAGATGCATTTGCCTGATGAAAAAATCGTCAAAGTTTCAAAAAATAAATTTTTACATTTTCTAAGAAAAGATGCTAACAACATTTTCTCATTTCAAGTTGAAAGTCTAATTTCATTCATTTATACAGCTAAAAAACTATAAAAAGTATTATTTTGATATTTATATACACCAAAAAATATATAAGGTTATTTTCTTCCTTTTTTAAGCTGAAATTAACTTTAAAGAAATGTAATCCGATAGACAACTGCTCTTCGCTAGAAATATCCGCTGTTTTGTCAGCCAAAATTCTGTAAATGCAGGCTCTTTTAATCCTTATGATGATGTGTTTGTTCCTTGATTGTAGTACCACAAAGATCAAATATTTCATTTTGGATGATAGATGATCGGTATGATGCATTTTCAGTTCGTGCTCAAAATGGTCATTTAGCTGTGAACCATCTGCTTCATCCACATTTTTACCTCTGAGAGGTACACCATGCACACTGGAAAAAATGATGTAGGAAACAACTGAGGACAATCCTTTTTGGTTTCTTCTATTAATTTTTGTGAAGCTGGATGTCCACTGGATCTACATGAACTGTTTCAGAGATCCCATTGCAGTTTGATATCCCTGGGACTGTACATGTGCTTTATAATAATCATGCACTTTCTTGTACTTAGTGAAATGTCTGATGGAGAAAAAGAACCCCGACCGCATTTCATCGTTCTGGCTGACTGTGTAAACACCACACAATATTTACAGAAAGCTCCTTTGAGTCGCCTTGAGTAAGTTATGGTGAATGTGCGTTCGACCACTGGTGATTGATTTAAGTTCCTCTTAAGTTATTTAGCATCTACCGAAAAATTGTAGTTCTTCAAAGGTACCCAGACACTTTCCAAGAGATGTTTTTTCTTATCAACTGGCATACTACTTGCCAGGCCGACGAAATTTCTAATATCATCTTCATGAAACCGTCATCTTCAATTTCACTTTCATTGTGTTTCATATCGGTTTGAACAGTAGAAGAAACCTTCGCAGTCGCAGTGTTTGAACCAGATGGTGGTAGGGTGGTTGTACTTGCTTGTCCTCATTCTCATCAACAGTGCTGGTATTTTTTTTAATTTTAAATTCACTGCAAAAATAAATCTAATTAGACCAAATGTTGATGTGTGGATGCGAACATGGCATCTTGCTGCATTTGTTTGACAAGGAAGGTTTACTGATATTTTTATTAAAATTTACTTTTACTTGGTCTACGAATATGACTACTAGTTGAGCTTGATTCAAAGATTTGAATTTTATTATTATAACAATAAAAACTTGTGGAAGAATCATCAATAGAAAGTTTATTAGACATACAGACAGTTTTAAAAACCATATTTTTGGCTTCAGGCACCCCAAAACATATATTTCCATATATCAAAATCATAATCATAAATTTGTCACAAGGTAGTTAAATGTTTTTCTTTCTTTACTGATGAATTCAAGAAAAACTAGAAACGAGTATGAAATAAATTTTGGCAATTGCCAAAAGCAATATTGATAATTAGGCTGTGTTTTGAATAATTTTTAATTGTTTATCAAAATTATTGGTTATTTAGAAGAACTTAACAAAAATTATAAACTTAAATACGAAACTCTGTTTTATGTTGAAAAATCCAAAAGAATCCCTCTCTCTCTCTTTTTCTGTTTAACCTCCGGAACCACTGTAAGGTATTATTTCAGAGAATGATATGAATGTAAATTAAGTATGGTCTTGTACAGTCTCAGGTCGGCCATTCCTGAAATGTGTGGTTAACTGAAGCCCAACCACTAAAGAACACTGGTATGCATGATCTAGTATTTCAATCTGTATAAAAGTAACTTTACTGGGATTTGAACCTTAGAACACCTGACTTAGAAATCAGCTTATTTGTGATGACGAATGGCAAATGAATCCCTCCCTAGTGTCATAACACTTGCAAGCAGAGAAAAATAATCAAAAAATGAAGAATAACAAATTTTAAGTTACATGCTTTTAAAGCAAGAGCCATGCTTGTGTAGATTGAATTGTATTGCATTGAAAGTTAAATAAAAGCATCTAATAAACCTCACAGTAGAGTACTTACCAAAAAATTTTCTAATATCTATTCGTTATAATAAAGTGGATGACAGGTAGCCGGCACGAAAAGCCAAACTTTATAGTCGTTAAAATTTGCATACATTACTTACACACTTTGGTGACAATAATAACTGCATTCACTTAAATAAAAAATGCAAGCGCTCTTATATATTTGGTAAATAGATTCTGGAATACTCCCATCATGTCGTGAAATGAGATGAGAATGACGAGACTATTCCAGAAAACTCTTGTTGAAACAAGATGGCCGTGGCATGTAACAGATAGTACCAGTGTCTATTTTGTAAATAGTTTCTTTCAAAATGTTTAATTAAAAATTTTATAGAAATTTGTTATTTATATATTTTTTCTATCGTGGAAGGAGGAACAACTGCTCCCCCTTGCCCTCCCTTTGGATATGCCCATTACTGTTTGAGTTACTTTAATTATCATCATTCTCAGATTTTTTCTTCAGAACTAAACTTTATGTTGAGCAATAACTTTTTGAATTTATTCTTTTATTAAAACAAAGTTATAACTAACGTTTAAATAAATTTATGTTAGTATAAAGTGTTATAATTAAGTTACTTTTATTAGTAATGTCTCAAAAAAGTTACACAATTTTTACTGCTGCAAATAATTCACAGAATAGCTAAATTTGAATAAAGTATGCAGTTTACAAATAGTTTAAGAATTTAAATTTATTGACTTTGTATGCTGAAATAAACAATTGACTTTGTAAGGCATATTTACATTACATTTTCTATTTATTTAAAAACGATTGTTTCAGGCCAGTATATCAGCCAGATCCACCACTGTCAAGAGAAAGCAAAAATCAAGAAGTTAAAAATGATACTAGTAATGCTGTTTCTACATCTGATAAATCGCCTGGTAGTTTAGTTATCACTGGATCTGCAAGAGGTGGTCATACTACAGTAACACCTATAGGAGAATCATTAAAAATGGTAACCAAACAACTATTACAATCACCTAGCGCTACAGATATGATAATAACAGATGTTAGAACACCACCAAAAATAAAATCGCAAATTAAATCTCAAATGAATGAAGAATTTGTATCATTAGGCAAGGGTGAAGCAATTCCTATTACGTTAGATGAACATGATGCTTATGAAATGGTATCAAATACGCAACATACTATTACAAAAAATCCATCGGCCACTACTCCAACTACTACTAATGGAATATCAACGTGGATTCTTTTAAGTAATTCTGATAGTACAACTCAGTCTGCTTCACAAAAAAAAACACAGAAACCAACTGCACCATCACCACAACAGGGTACAAATTCAAATAATAATAACTCTGGAAATAAAAAGAAACTTCAAAAACCAAATACAGAAAGCAATAGCGGTAATTTAGCCCCAACAGTTGTACAGACAACCAAAAGTAGTATAGATGTCACATCAAAACCTGAAAAAAAACCATCTGTTTCATCAAATAAACCGAATACAAATATTACAAAAAATATTTCATCAAATAACCATAACAAAGATGATATTAAAACACCAATAACTATTAATTTACAAGACAGTAAATTTAAAAATCGACAACCTATTATTATGGGACGAGTACCAACAACATCAACAACAGTTACAAAAAATAAAACTGTAGATGTTTGGATTGGTAGCAATAAGAAAGTCAGTACAATTACTCCACCACAACCGACATCAGAAATTAAAATTGAAACTAATACAATAGCAGCTATTGTTCCTACACGAAGACGCCCAAGTCCACAAACAACAGTAATGACTACAACTATATCTCCACCGGTATCATATGCATCTTCAACATTACCAACACCAATTTTCACAAAAAAATCACCAGTTTTACATGCTGTTGTACCAACAACATCAGTAATTATTGAAACAGAATCAGCTGATCCAGATGATGCTGATGAAGCAACAACTGAAGATTTAGTCCAAACAACAAAACGTCCAAGACGGCCATCTCATAAGAAAAAGAAGAAACCTAGCAGCAGCAGCAATAAAAATCGACGGCGCCATCCTGCAACATCATCAAATAACCCACAAGATAATTCTGTACTTGAAAGTAAAATAACAGAAGAAATAAATTCAACTAAAACGGCTGTTTCTTCACCAAGTATTTCTTCTTCACAAGGATCAAGACCTTTATCTACAAGAATTTATAATTATTTAGCAAGAGAAGTTATGCCTAGTGTCGGTGTAGGTGTTGTTGGATTATTATTAACTGCTGGACTAGCTGGTTTATTTTTATATCCATTTGGTGGTGGTGTTGCTGCTAGAAGAACTTCATATGAAAATACTAAGAATTCCATACCATCACCAGATGGACACATGTATTATTATAATGAATATTCATCAAAAAGTGATCTTGATAATGGACAAGCGGAGGAAAGCGTATTTGGGCAAGTTTTATCTGGTATGTCACAAGCAGAAGCGCAATATGAATCAAGACCCAGTTCATACTCAACTAACAGTAATAGTAATAACAAAAATAACCATCATGATAATAGTAATAATAACAATAACAATAATATTAATGATAATCTTACTAATAATAATAAATATCGATATGATGGTACATCAGGACATTCAACATCAAATACAGCAAGCATTGTTTATCCGTCCAGTAAAGATTCACAGAAATTTTCACAACCAATTTTAAATTCAAATGATCAGATTTCAAATCCAAGCGGACTCCAAGACAGTGCAACTGGTTATTCTACTTTAACTGATTTATCATCTAGTGGAGGAAGTCATAATGATAGGAATTATCCTTCTTTGACAACTGATACTATAATGACTGATTCACAATACTCTAATTCTCAATATTCTCCTGTAGTCGCTAGTTCTAGCGGTTCTGGATATTCTTCTAGTTCGTCAAATAAGAACAGTGGAACTGGTTTATATGGTAATGTTGGTTCATCAAACGGTAGTCCACAATATTCAAGTTTAATTGGTAGTTCATCAATGAATTCACAAAACTCAAATGGTGCATCGTACTCAAGTTTGGTCGGTGCATCTTCTGCATCTAATCCTCAAAATATTAATGGCAATTCACAATATTCAAGTATGATTGGTTCTGGTTCAAGTACATCAAACAATCCAAACCCTAATATGAATCCATCATATTCAGGTATAATTAGTAGTCCTTCTGTTTCAATTTCAGGATCAAATGGAAGCCCGCAGTATCAGAATTTAATTGGTAGCGATTCTGTAACATCTGGACAAAGTTCTACCGGGATAACTGGTACACAATATTCTAGTATGATTGGAAGTTCATCGATGAATACACAGTACTCAAGTCCTATGCAAATAGAAAATTCTGGTAATAATCATTACTCCAAAAGTAGTTTATCTTCAAGCAACACAAATATTCATCAGTTTTCACCGACACAATTAAATGAACATAATTCTGGTTCTCAGTATTCAACATTAACTGGTATTTCAGTCGATAATAATGATAATAGTAAATATCCAGTTTTGAAATCACCATCGCATCATCAAAATAAATACCAATCTTCTGGAGAATATGCCTCGTACAATAATCCATCAGAAGTTGGAACACAAGGTGTAATCAATTATAATTCTGGTGGAAGTCCATCAATGGTTGAAAATCATCGAACAAGTGAACAAGATATGGCATCACCATTATCTCCATCTTCATCATCACACCCATCACCGTTATCTTCATCTTCAGGATCATCAAATAACTGGAAAGAAATGGATTATGCAATTGTAAATAAAGATATGATTAAAGAAGAAGATAAATCTGATAAAAGTCAACCGCAGTTTGCAGCATTACATTCATCACAATATATGTCATCTTTACCCTCAAGGACTGATCAGTCATCATTTCCAAATAATGTTGACATGATTTCAATAACTGGTGGATCAAATTACAATGGAGCTTCACTATCATCTTCTGCATCTTTGACTCAATCATCATCATCGTCATCTTCAACAACTGGTAATGAAAGGCATCGCCCTTTAACTTCCATTGAACATGGTCCAAGATACTATAAAATAACAAAAAGACGAAAGAGGCAAGTAGCAAGTATTCCTCCCACTCCAACTTCATCTTCATCATCTTCTTCAAGTTCTTCTTCATATAATGAAATAGATGGAGAATTACCTAAAGAAGATCCTGCTGAAATTCTTTCAAGTTCTACTAAATATCCAGTAACTATACCTGAAATTTTACTTAAATTATCAACTGAAAATATATCATTATCTGATTCTTCAGAAACAACGACAGAAGTTATAACAACTACTTTAAGTGATACAACAGTATTTGAAACAAATGAAAATTCGACGAATGTTAATAATAATGATAATAACAATAATACAGAAACTCATGAAAATATTGAAGAATCATTAAAAGATAACGAACCAGTTTCTACACAAAGACCACCCAATGATGAATTTACATTTTTAGGCTTTGTTAGAAGACTAGCCCAATTTAAATTAAAATTAGGTCTAAGTTTTCTTAGAAGTACTTCACAAGCTGTGTCAAAATATCTTCAATCGGTTCAACAACGAATGGAGAAAGTTGTAAGAAGATTAGAAAAACGAACACGTTCAAATGATAGACAAACAAATATTAAAGAAAATAATAAAACAAATAGGTTTAAAAGAGATGTTACTAAATATTATGAAAGAAAACAAAAACATAAGAAATTGTATAAAAAGAAATCAACATAAGAAAAATTTTATTAGAATATTAGATAGAAGATAATGTAATTTTTTTTTTTCAATGGTATTTTTTTTATGTAAAAGCTTACTTATAGTTCTTGTAAGTATTTAAAAATAATGAAGCGATTTGTAAAGTATTATCAAGAATGTAGTATTAGATTTTGCTTTATTTAATTTATTTATAAAAATATTTATTATGCTCAATTATGTAAATGTTTTTATATATATTTTTTCTTTATAATTTCTTTAATTTATATTATTTTTTTGTAATTTATTTAGTTTGTAGTGTATTAGTTCTGTTAGTTTTCTTTTGTTTTTTATTAATAATAGGCCTTGAAAATACAAACATAATCCTAGATTTTAATGAAACTCCACAATATCAATTTATAAAAATAATTTTTCATAAAAAGAAAAAAATTAACAATTTTATAAATTGCTCCTGGACTCACAGATTTTTTAAAAGTAACTTATTATCTTGTGTAATAATTTCAGTGTCTCAACTATAATATATAATTTTATTCCGGAATGAAATAGTAATCTATTAAGTTTTAGATAAATATGTATTTCTCACTGTGAGTGGAGTTAGTTTACAATGCACAACTTTATAACAGAATGGGATACATTAATTTGTTTTGCATTATCTGTTCCAGTCATCATTACGGATCTGACCCATGCAAAGTATATGAAGCATCAATCAGTATTGCTTTCTCTGAAAATAATGATGTTCATTGTAGTGTTGAATGTCATCTACATTTTGGTGGCTTAGCGAGTTAATGCAGTAATGTATGTATTAATCTCAGTTAACAAAGGAATAATTTATTTCATTTAAAGAACTTGTAGGTTCAGAATAATATGAAAATTTTTTTTTAATTTTTACCTCAAATTATTTTTATACATTCCTTCCTTAAACTGATAATGTGCTATATTAAGTTACATATATTTATTTAAAAAACAATAAAACAAATTTCCTATGTTCTTGTTTAACTTTTTCAATAGAAGAGGTATGACATGAATGCCTATGCTATGGCATGAGTGCCTGAAAAACTGTTCAAGAACTCACTTTCCTATCATTCTGTAATTGCATAAAAGTCAAGTTAGTGGCAGAGTTGTCTTAAAGCTGACTTATGTAAATCCAAGCCTCCTATTCCTACTCTTAATCAACCAATCAATCAAACAAATCAGTCACGTGAATGCGAATTTCCAACAGGATTTTTTATTTTTGAAAGTAACTTTCTTAACAAGTAGCTTTGATCATATTGCTAACTAGATAATTTTGACATCTAAAAACTATTTTAGAATTATTTATATAATTAGATCGACTGATTACTATTAGTGAATATATTCATAAAATTACGTACAAAAGTTAATTATCTGACAGTTATATGAATTGAATAATTTAATTTTACTGTTTGTTTCTTGCCTGAACTATTTAGGTGTATGCTATTACTTTTATTATTAGTTACATTTATTATATCTTGTCACCACTGCTAATAAGTATTGGAAACATTAACAACAAAAATAGCTTTATGGATATAATTAAACAGTCATTTGTTTATCATAAATTCATATACATACAACCTATTACTCAATGCAACTGTATAGTATGTTTATTTATTTATTTGTAAATAGTCCACTAATAAGTATTTATTTATTTATTACTATTATTTAGTTCTACTTGTGAATATTTCTCTACGATTAATTTATTGTTATATGTACAATTTTTTATTAAAAAATTATAATATTTTATTTTTGCGTCAGTTTATTGTTTTTAATCCTTGACCTGGTACACTTTCAATTCTTCTCTATTTTTTGATAATTGATCTTTGCAAACCGTCAATGTTTATTAAATATATAAGATTAAGTACCAACATTTTTGTCAAATCCCAGAAAATTCAACCAATTTCTTCTAAAACAAAGAAATGCGAGTTCCTAATGCATATTCTGTTTCTTCATTGTTAGTCAACTGTTCTACCAACATTGTCAGAATATGTTAGTTATCAGGTTTCAAATATTTAGCAACTTTATATCATTAATATTCTTATAATTTAAGTTAAAATTATATTTCAATTCACTTAGTGTGAATTGTAATGAGCGTAATGATTACGCTCTGCTGTAATCATTGTGTCTATCAAAAGTTAACAACACAAGTTCTTAAAAACATTTTTGAGTTTTACAGACTGGGCAGAACAAAGAAAAATTTTGTTATTTTTCAAAAGGCTTATAGTGTGGTACTCCTGTGCATCAATTTAAAAATTTTTCATAATAAAATTAAAATTCTGAAAAAAGATATTTCTGAAGAAAGACTATGAAGACAGCGAGAGTGGAACTGATGTAAGAGCATATGTTATGGATATTCCTCTACCAAACACTGATACTACTAATTCATATCTTCAGCTCCCCCTGGAGTCTTATGGAGTCTTAATGGAGTCTTATTCTTTAAGACTTTGGGGGTTGGCGTCCCCACGGGCCTAGCCTCTGCAGCTTTTCTTCCCACTATACAATGAGCTGCAGAACACTTCACATAATACACATATACTACACCAAGAACACTACATAAATTACAACATACACAATTACACAACAACAACCTACACTGTTATTTCTTACATCTACACTCGGTGGTGATGCGACATCTTACGAAATGCAACCGTAACCCAAGGTGGGAACAAATCAAGCTGATGGGTGAATGGCTCTACGTAGTGAGTCTCGGACGATGTCCTCTAGGCACCAGGGCGAACCCAGTTGTATTTAGCTCTAGCTCCAGAACGCATGCGCTCTGCTGGAGTGGTCCATTTTTCCATACGAGCCGGGGTGTAATTTTTTGTCGAGACCTCTTAGATATAGGTATCTCTGAAATAGTTGATGAGCTTTGCCACCAAGATGTTGTTGAAGTGAAACGTATAATGAAACGGCAGAATGGAATGGAAGAACCGACACCGTCTCTTATACTAACATTCAATCTCCCTGTTCCACCAGAGAAGATTAAAGTGGGTTACCTCTCAGTTCGGGTACGACCGTTCATACCATACCCACGGCGATATTTCAGATGCCAAGATTTTGGTCACACTACAACATCATGCACGAAAACTGAGATCTGTGCTCAATGTGCTAAAGAAGGTCACAATGTAGTAATAGTGTAGTAGTAGTAGTAGTAGTAGTAGTAGTAGCAGTAGTAGTAGTAATTTTACTACACACATATCAAGTAATGTGATTAAATTTCTCTTTAAAACAATAATTTATATTGAGCACTTTGTTCATTACGGTGGTAATTATGTTTACTGAATATATGGCTTGCAGTAGTCAACACAAAATTTGTATTTAACATGTTACACAACTTTTCTCACTGAATTTTGGGTGCTGATTTCACATATGCTATTAAAATTGTATTATTAAGTAAAGGTTTTATGGAAATCATAAATTTGTAAAATTTTTTTATAATAAACTCATTTTAATCAACTATTTATTTGTTACAATTAAAAATCAGTAAGGTTAATCAATTAAGGTTTCTGTATTTTTACTTTTAAACAATATGCATATATGCTTAATAAAGAAAAAATAAATAAATATATATACTGTATCATGAGAAGTAGACGTGTACAAACATGTGTGTGTGCTGACATCATACAGGTATCTGTTGTTGCCTACTACAGAGCTTAAAATCTTACACAGTCTAGCTTCACTTGCCTATTCTGTGTGTTGTTTTTCAAAGAGTTATTAGTGTTTTGTTATATTTTCATCAGAAATAGAAAGTTATTTTCAGAAATACAAAGTTCATCCTCAGCTCTAAAGCTGGTAACACACAGAGAGGAGTTTACTTGTACCACCATCTAATCTGACATTGCTAGAAGATCAGTCTGAAAATGAAGCAGATGATGTAGAGCATATTAAACAATTCCTTCCTGTATATGATGAGAGATCTCCTCATTTAATTCAACAACATAAACTTATTGATTTAGTTTGTGATTTAAAGTTATCAATGCAGCAAACTGAACTTCTGGGGTCTAGACTGCAACAGTGGAATCTTTTAGCAGAAAAAAACAAAAGTTACTATGTTTATAGCACAAAATTAAATTCTTCCAACTTAATTTACTATGAAAAATTTTATTTTGTACAAATTGAATGTAACTTGTTTTTTTATAAATTATTAGCAGCATATAATTATTTGTACTATGCAAGATATAAGTTGTAATTTGAACAAAAATAATCTTATAATAATGTAAATTTTTAATAAAAATATAATTGACTCTTATCACAATCTTTATAGGTAATTTTATTTATTACATTTTGGCTAGAATTAGTTTAATTAACATCAGTTAGTAGTACGTATCCTACAGGCATCCATACTACAAGTAGTGAATTTAATTCTTCAGGAACTAAAAAAAAAAGGATTTGCAATCTTTTGAAAGATAAAACTTACTACTTGATTACAAATTGTTAAGCAGCATCTGGCTCATTAATGTTTCAATTTAATTGTTCTAATGTAATCAAAACTTCAAAATTTAATTTTATATTGGAATTTATTGTTTACACATGGTTTTGGATTTTCATTCAATACTTAAACTTGGCAAAACAAATGTTCTCATCCTTTTAGTCTACTTAATCAATCCTTAACTGTGATAACAAAAATTCATTAAAAAACTATATATACAAATGGTTCTGAGTACATAAACATGCACTTAAAGAAATAAGCGCATAGCACCAATTGACTTGTATTCTAGGTTACAGGATGGTAAACTAGGGAATTTGGACACTGCACCCTTGTGAGAAACTATATAAGAAAGTATTAATGAGTAGATACTTTACAAAAATTAAAATATGTTTATATACAACAAGCATTTCAAGTCAGGCTTACAGGAGTGAACCAAAAATATGATTGCTAATATTTGGGCACATATCAGGTACAATGGGCAAAAACTAGCCAATTCAAAATATGAGAATGAAAAAGCAAGCATTGAATATAAATATGTCAACTCCACTTATGGAGCAGGAACTGAATTTCGGAGATTACATAATAGTTTCCAGTTTTAGGGTTAACATCATAAAAAACTGTACTCCTAATAAAACTTAAGATTATGATGAAAACCATTCCCTATTGAAATGGATCATTGGATAATGTAGTGATCGATTCACCAGTAAAAATTATAAATTCAGGCCAACCAAAAGAGGTATGAGAAAGAAAGAAATAACTAAATAGGTTAAAATATGAGAGGTGGCGGAAATGTAATCCACAGTCGGTCATAACTCTCACAAGAAAAGAAATTGCCAAATAAAACAAATAAGGAAAAAGGTACATTTTAATAACTACAAAAACCTTAATTTATTTTCCCTCATATCACCAATTGCAGCTCCACATTGGTCGATGACTTTTGGATAGTAAGCATAAGCAACGATGCGACATCCACTGAGCAACCTTAGCCGCAGAAGAGAATCAAATTCCACCACTCATAATTAGGGAAGCAGCACACTGCACAGTTTGATAAAATGGTTGCTAAAATGCAACCTTTCATCAAACAGTACACGACATCGATACGCCAATTCGGCCGTTCTAATATTCTAAGTCCTCACAGAGACAATTATAAGGGTGATCACTTTTTCTAATTTTTCTCACTTCCAGTTCGTCCCTGACCAAAACCGACCCGGATCTCCACTGATCCGGTCCTCGGCTATCTCCTGATCCCAAATCCAAAAAAACACCAAAAATTACCCCCACGACCAAAAAATCTTCGCCAGGCCAAAACCTTCCGTTTCTCGGCGTTTCACACCATTTCTGACCTATACCGACACCTGTCCCACAATACCCCATCCAAAAAAACACGTGAAAATTCATAGAAACGAAAGGATTTGGCTTCGCAAAATTTTTTTTGTGGGTGGGAATTTTTGGGGTTTTTGGTTAATTAATTTCTTTGATAATAATTATCAGAATAATAAGAATAATAATTAAAGGCATCAGAAGTAAAAGAACAATAAATATATAATGGTAAAAAAAAAAATTTGCATACTTTCTTCTATAAGTTGGAGTAAAATCACTATTGCAATTTTAACCCTAAGGATCTTTGAGGATAATATACTATCTAATAAGATATTGATGAAAATATAAAACTGTTCAACTGAATCACTAGTTGGAAGAAGGGAACAAATATTATTTATTTCACTTTCAAGGTTAAGTTGAATTTGTATTCTATTTATATAGACACGTGTTTTGGGTGAAAAAAAGGAAACTAGTGCTGGGCTCTGGTATGGCAGTAAAACTCACAACAAATAATTGTTAGTTTGAAGAAAAGAACAAATCCAGGAGTTATTTTGTTCTAACAGATCATATTAGCAGCTCTGACTGCCAACCCAACAAGCAGACCCTCAAATATTTCCTATTTCAAAGTACAAGCAATTTGAAATGACTAGCAAGTAATCTGATTATATAGTTTTGCAAACTACTGGCGGTCTTTTAAAGCATTCATTCTGACTTGTGAAGCCAAAACATGTAATCAGAAACTACCAAATAAACAGGCCTATTAAAGAAGTAAAAATTATTGACCTTATAAAAATAGTTCAATATATTCCAAGTAACAAACAACAATTTTATGATTCTTTGAGTACTTTACCTACAACATTTCATGACGTAGTTAAAGATGAAGATGGCTAAGTTTATTTTGATAAAGACTCAAAAGTGATAGGCCTATTTTAGTTTTAGTAATAGGCTTGTTATTTTTAATTTTATTATGCAATTAATGATAACTCCTTTATCTTAATCTTAGATAAAAAGTGAACTTAGACCTGAACAAAAGTTGTAGGATAATTTTATGTGACAAATTCTAGCTACTACTGTTTTTAAAGTAAAATTATATAAAACTACATTCCAAATCTGTTATTCTTTTGAGCATCTTTTTTTGATAAGTTTTATCATAAAATAATTAAATATACTGCGAGGCTATTAAGTAGTTTTATGGGTACAACAACTCAAAATATTTTGAGTTGAAAGAAGGGAATAACAATTTTATATTTTTAGGTTATTATACTAATTACAGATATAATGTTCAAAATAAACATATATAGTTAGTGCTACAAAAAAAATTACTCAACAGTTCAGAGTGTTTTATGTTATTTTTCAAAAGTAAGGCTCAATGGAGTTATTCCTTTCCTCAAACTACAGGTTCAATTTATTACAAATTAATTCGAAATTAAATGCTATATTTTAATGAATATATTTATATGATTTGTTAAGTCATTTCTGATTACATCTTTTTTTAAGATTTATCAAATGAAACAAAAAACTTAACATAGATGTAAAAACTCCAGAATCTATCAGACAGAGATTTAGTTAATTACCGAGTAGTAAATGGTATGTTTACAATGCTTAATTTTTTATTACTTTCATTCTACATTTGTTCAAATTATGTATGTTGCAGTACCTTTAAGATTTATTTTTTCTGTTAATCATATAAAAATATCAGTCATAGTTTTTTATCATCTGGAAGATGTTTACATTATATTCAGCATTTTTTAATTCAGTTCTATGTTAGTGAATGCTGTGTTCAGTAGCTATGGTTAATAACCAAATCTAGTTACATATGATAATTTTCAGTAAAATTAAGAGTTTTACAAATGAAGTTTGTTGTTTGTAGATGTACATTTTTTTCAGTTGTATTTTGGTTTAGCATTTTCTTGTTTTATTTATTATATTTTACTTTGAAAATTCTTCATTCTAAAATACACACTTTTTAAAATTATAGCGTAATATTAAATAACTTACATTTTACTTTTCTGTCTAGATAGCGCTGTAGCTCTAGAAGGGAAAGTATAGTAATTGGTCCAATTTGGGCATATGTGGTTTTCACAGGATCTTAATGTTTTGACACCTAAGGTACAAAAAAACTAAAAAAATTGGATGGAAATTTTCCAGATGCTAATGTTCGTATGTACATGTGTGTATTCAGTATCGGCCTCTAAATCAATTATATCTCTCGAAATACTGGACTGATTTTAACAAACTTGGTCAGATTACTTCTATATAGATGGGGAATTGATGCCACTACATTTTCAACTTAAAAGGTCAAAGGGGAGGCTGTAGAGCAAGATCATCCTCAGTATCTCAAGATTTTGCCTAATTAAGATCATATATTTCTTAGGCCAATCTGTTAACAATTAAAAAATAACAATATCTCCAAAAAAGGTTTTGTAAAATCGCACACTCACCCAAAGAATTGTTTTAAACTAGTGGCTAAATGGCATACTGCATCAATAGTATCCCCTGTCACCGTTGGAAAACCTTTATTCCAGACATCCTGTTGTCGTTGGCATTTATGATAAAATCGCTGAATTAGAAAAACAAAACAAGGGGGTAGGTTTTTGCTGGTCCCTAGCCACGTTGGAATTCTTGGTAATGAGAGGGCAGATTCTGCTGCGAAAGATGCGTGTATTCAGCCTCCTTTCACCACCCGAGTTACTACCTTTGATTTTATTAATCATATAAAACAATCACTGCAACCAAGGTGGCAAAGTGGCTGGACGGCTGCCGTCGATAGTAAACTTCGACGGATTAAAGACTCAGTGTTGCCGTGGGGCTCCTCTAGCAGGAACTCCCGTCGTGAGGAAGTGGTCCTCTGTCGGTTACGGTTGGGGCATACGAGGATCACACACGAATATATAATGTCAGGAGGAGACCCATCCCTGTGCACACGATGCAACTGCCGCATGACTGTGCACCACATTCTCGTGGACTGCGTATGTTATACGCGTTGCGTCATCAATTTAATATACCCAGCAGCATTCGTGATGTCTTGGGCAATGATGGCAGGGTTTTGGAGCAAAAAACTTATAAGATATATGTTTTTCTGTAAGGAGAGTTTTTTAATAATTTTAACCTTTATTTTCGATTTGATTTTTTAGTTCTATGTGTTTAATTTTACTATCCAGGGTGGGGATTTTTGCACAACCCATCAGAGTTAGGTAAGTTTTTATACTTTCTTTATTCTATTATTTCATCTTTAATATTTTATCAGCTTTGTCTGTGATATTAGTTTTGGGTTTTATTTTGCCTTCTTGGCTTGTTTTAGTAAATTTTTATTATATGATTGATATTACGTTTACACCTTGTATAGCCTATTATTTTGGAGTTATATTACCCTTTAAATAATAACTACCGGGCGATGATAACGCCCAAGCGTTTTTCGCCCACAAACAAAAAAAAACCATAAGGAGCGCTAGTGTCACAGTCAGCCATCTTAGAATTTCCCTTTTTCCCTGTGGCAAATTCTGTTTTCCCTCATTCTCTTGGACCAGGAAATTTTAAATTCCACAAGGTTGTCTACTAAATTATTTTTTACACTTTAAATATTAATTATTTAATTTAACTTAATTAATATTTCAATGGTTTGTAGCACTGACATACAGCTGTTGTAGTCATCTGCTATATTGTGACATCACAGGTAAGCAGTAGAATTGAATAAATGAATAATATTTAAAGTGTAAAAAAGTAACTCTGCCTGGCCAGGTCTTGAACTCGATTGCCCGGTTAACTCTGTATCTAGTGTATTGAGCCTCACGGCAACACCAGTTTGCCGATTGTTCAATTGAAACTGGTTCTATGTAAGTTGTGAAATTACATTAGTTTAGTTAGTGCCAACCGTCTTTGCTAGTAACACCACAACTGTGTGAATTAAATGTGGTCTACTCTTGTGCTTCAGTTAGAGTCATTGAATTAAACTAACAAAAAAATATTATATTTAAATAAAATTACAAATATTTTAAATTAAAATGTGTGTGTAAACCATGCATTAGAAACAACCCTCAATTGTATTACTTTCCTGGAAAGTGGCTTTAGCTGTGTGACGAGAAAGTACTACAACAATGTTGTCAGTTTTTAATTAAATTTTTTTGTAAATTATAAATGATTGTGGATATAGGAAAAGAATATTGATTTTTCAACAGTACTAATAAAGTTAGTTGCTTATTATTTTTTTACTGCTTTTAAGTTTTTGTATATTAAGCTCAAAAAAAATAATCTATGACCATTTTTGTAAAGTTACAAAAAACAATCGGAATAAATATAAGAAAATTTCATTACTAAAAATTTATTAAATTTAATGAAAGTAATTAGATTGGAGTATAAAGAACTTACCTGAATTTAGTGAAAATAATAGTATAAAAAAAATCTCATACTTTGTAAATTTACTGTTAACATAATTTACTATTTAAAAAGGAATAATATTTATACTTACTTTGAATATAAACAATTGTAAGATGATATCAACCATCTTGGAGTTATAATACTAGCAGTACAACTTCCTTTAGTTTTTGTCTGATAAATAATTGCAACTGAACGCCATTGCCCATCAGTAGCTTCTCCTCCAACAAGTCTGCCCATTACAACACCTCCATCAGCAGTACTTTGTGTTCCACAAGCTGCAATTAAATAATCACTTTATAATTAGTGTAAATGAAAGAGTTATTTAAAAAAATAATTATATCTTTTGCAAGATGAAAACATAAACAACCATAAGATTACGCTGATACTCTTCTAGTATGCAAGATAAAAAAATAACAGAATTTTAATTTTTTATCAAAAAGAATATTCTTCTAAGTTATTTCTTGTTTAAACTAGTTCCCCAGAGATGTGACACAGTTATGCCAGCATTCCTTCTGATCTGTAAAAAAATTATTTAAGCAATTCTGTTGTAGCCTAAAGTTCACTTAGTCATTTTTTTATTTCATCTATCTTCTCAAATTGTTTTCTTTCAATGTTCTTTTAATTAGTGGGAAAAAGAAAAAGTCATGGGATACCATGTCTGGAAAATATGGAGAGGTTGCGGCATTAGTATAATGTTAAAGCTAGGAATGCTTTTATTCGTCTTGGTTCTTCAAAAAAAAAAAATAACTGACTGGACCTTCATTTCAATATCATAACCCTACACCCATATTCCTACCTGTTATGACACATATGATTTATTCTGAGTCATCTGTGATGCTAACTAATGATTGTTCTATCATGTTTTTTGTGATGATACGTTTTTTGAAAATTCTATAGTGCTGGAACAAATATTGCTTCTGTTTGTATAATACCCAAAATGTCAATCAGAACTTTTTCTTGAGTAATAAAAGATTCCCACTTCTTTAGCAACTTTTCTAATAATGATATGACAATTATTGATCACAATGTTCACTATTCTGTCAATATTTTCATCAGTTTTTGATGTGTTAGGATATCCAACCCTTTTATCATTTCAATGTGTTCATGGCCTTCTTGAAACCAATTGTAAAACTCATAAACACTTGGTATTGACATAATATTCTTGCCAAAAGCCACCTATAACACCTTAACAACTTAACTGCATTTTATTTAACTTTTAATGTAAAATTTAACGTAAATCCTTTGTTCCATCAATTTCTAACAAAATAAATCACCATTCATAATAAAATACATAATAAAATACTGATTACTCGGCTGCCAGATTACAATTATATGTCTAATATGATTGGAAATATTGATGTATAATTTTACTCAGTTTTTCCATAAATAGAAAAGGACAAGCTCAGTCAAAAAGATATAGTGCATAGTGTTAAAAAATTCTCATTTTTTTATCACATCTTGTACACTGTTATTCTTGTTGTTACTCTTGTGCAAGTAAAGTTCAAGACACGTAGATTACACTTTTTATCTTCAAATCATTTTAATATAGTCTCATGACTTTACAGACGCATCTTTTATTCATACATATTACAAATAACACTTATTATAGAACATTATTGGATGGCTGAAGTAATATTCAAGTCCCAGAATAATTTTTAACTTACTGATTGTGAATTAACAATTCTAATAATACCTGTAACAAAAAAAGGGCAGATTTACAAACAAAACAAAAAAAAAGTTAAATTTCTCCAAAAGTAAACTTTTTAACAAAACGTATTTGGTTTATATACATTATTTTATTGCTATTAAGAAATATTAGATAACTGCTCCAGAGGAATAAAATATAATTTTACTTCCTGTTGGGTATAAACCAGGGATGCCAGATTTTCAAAAAAAGTATATCGGGATTTCAAAACAAAAAACAATTTTTAATATACAATTTAAGTAAATTCTTTATAACTTTCCATAAAATGTTTTTAATTAAAAAATATAACAAAAACCATAAAAAAACAACACATAAATCTTTTTAATATATTTCATTTACCTTAAAAAACTAATTATGAAAAAATTATAAGAGAATGAGAGAAAGAACTTAGAAATTTAAGCATAAATGAAAACATAAGGATGTGCGCTAAAACTAAATTCCTAAACACAAACATTCTGGCCTTTGCAGACGATATTGTAATTTTCACAAGAGATATAGATGAGGCTAAAATCAAAATACAAAAATTAAGTGAATGCACATCAAAATTGGTGTTCAAATTTCTTATGAAAAAACTAACTATTGGTTCCAATGACAAAGAAAAGAACTCAAAACCATTAAAATATCTGACAACGAAGAAATAAGCAGAGTTAAAAAATATAAATATTTGAGGGAAATCATAACACTGAAGGTAACTGAAAAACTGAAATGAAGAATAGAGTATGAAAAATGGGAATTGCCTATCATCTCACAAAGAACATTTACAATAAAAAATTATATATGTCATATAACTCCACATTGAGACACTATAAAACTGTAG
Source organism: Lycorma delicatula (assembly GCF_047948215.1). Classification (NCBI taxonomy): domain Eukaryota; kingdom Metazoa; phylum Arthropoda; class Insecta; order Hemiptera; family Fulgoridae; genus Lycorma; species Lycorma delicatula. The sequence goes on along the minus strand of NC_134464.1, from coordinate 97,869,938 downwards.
TCCTACCAGAAACACTGTATAGGCAGAATGTCTAATTTTTTCAGAACAAGAATTAGCAAAAGTAGAAAAAAGGATTTTAAGGAAAATTTATGTATCAAAATATGAAGATAGAATTTACAAATTGAAAAGTGGAAATAAATTTATAAACATACAGAAAAAATAAGAGACTTAATCCGGAAAAGAAGATTACAGTTTTATGGGTGTTTATGCAGAGTGAATAACCAAATATTGACAAACAAATATTTAATCTCTACATAAACAGAACCACAGAGACCAACTGGTTTAAACAAATAGAAACAGATGTAAAAACATTAAACTTTTCTTAGGATCTGTGTAAATTTGGAAAAGTAATTCAAGAATCTTAGTTTCCAGAGATAAAGAAAAAGAAGGGTATAAACCTGAATAGATGGATGAAAGAAAGGTGCCAACAATAAAGCAAAAGAATGAAAACCTTTTGGGAAAAGAAAAAGAAGTCAGAATTATATAAGCATAATCGTAGTGGATGGAACGAAAATAAAAAAAAAATAAATTTAATTTAAGGTTTTGTTAAACATTAGAATAAAACTGATTCAATTTTGTTAGTGCATTAGTGTAATAAATTATATAATAACATATTTATAGAGAACCGCTTTATAATTAAATTTTATTACCTTTAAACGTGGGTATAAAAGAACAAAGATGTTTCTAAAAATAAGCTTAGTTGTAATTTGTGTAGGTTTATCCAAGGTAGGTTTTTCAGTTGCATTTTAAATCTTTCTTTTATTATACTTAATGATTTTTAATTTAAAAAATGCTTTAATAAATTTAAAAAAAAACAGTATGATAACAAATGTAGTTAGAAATTTTTTTATTAGTTTGCAATTCAATTTTGCATGAAACAGTCAAGAAATGATTCAATTTTTTTAGATGTATGCTATTGATAGTGCCTTATCAATCATAATGTATCTCTTCCAAATATTTTAAATAAAAATTATGGAAGATGAATGCATTTAGAAACACTTTTCTGTAAATTTTAAGAATTTTTTTAATTTCAAGCCATATGAGGGTAATTATTATTTGTACCACTTGTGTTATGTAAGAAATAAAATTATAATTAATCTTAAATTGAAAATAATAATAATAATCATACAGAAAAATAATATTTTAAAGTATACTTGCTGAATTCTTGGCAGGAAAGCTCAATAAGATTACTACACATTGAGTCATTTGTTTTGATAACTGATGATGTTATTTTACCACCAATTTGGGGTTTAGCATCTGATTTTAATACAAAGTAATCGGTTAAATTTTCTGGTACTGCTACTTGTGTTTCAGCACAATTAGATTTTGAAAAACCTAAACCTGCACATACAGAATCACTCCAGTCCTTTGACCATTCATTACTGCATACTGGTAACCAATTGTTTTGTCCAGATCTGAAAATTATAATACCAGTAATGTATTTAAAAATAAAACATTAAAACACAAAATTCAATCAAAAAAAGAAGGATGTGGAAAAAAGGAACTACCACTTCTTCATTACTTATAATAAAAAGGCATTACTTTTATTTGAAAGGCAGACAGTAGACAATTATTTCTAGACTGATTTATTATCAACAATTATTATTGTATTAATTTATGATTTGTAATTAACTTCAAAAAAAGAAATAAAAAAAAATTAAACTTTATGGTTGGATACTGTAGTTTAAGTTGTAAACATTACTGTTGTACATTTTTTAAATTTAATTTTTATTATTTCTACTTTGGAAATAATTTTAATCAAAACCCATACAAAAAATATTACTGAACATAATTTTTTTCTTTATCTGGTTTGCCTCATTAAACTCTGGAGATCCCTGGAGGAAGCAGAAAAAAAGGTGGTTTTCAGTGCAAGACCTATCCAGTTGTTTGTAGTGGTTTGATTTTACTGCAGCGTGTACAATTGTGTTAGTGCAGTAATGAACCAGGTGACTCAGTTTGTTAGCCCTCACAAGTACTTATAATATTTTATCATCTATTGTATTTACTTTCTTATCTTAACAGTGATATAACTTTAAATAAAAGTGCCTTGAAATTAATTCGATCAAAATGTTCATTAAAAAGTTTTAATGAACACATAAAAGCACTCCTTTACGATGTTAGAATCAAATTATATGCCAACTATCTCATATTGGCAAATTGCAAATTCACTAACATTAACAACAACCTACACAGGCAGTACAATCGTAAAAAAGAACTGCAACTCAACAATACATTTGAACATAATGAAATATAAAAATAAAATGTCAGCAAATAACATTGCTTGATGTTACATTAAATAACAACAGCACTATTCATTGAAGATTACTTCAAAAGTCATTGAAAGTAGAAAATTACATATTTTAGTTCAGTTTTAAAATAATGTATTATTTTTTTATGCCTTTATTAAAACATTTAACTTAATTTTTATCGATCAATTTATTTACAATTACCTAATTTGTAAAGTGGTATCAATTTTAACACAATTCCATCAGGGCAATCAAATTCACCATCACAGTCAGCTGATTTTGATACACAACCACTAGTATCACACTTAAATTTATCAAGTGAACAATCTGAAATGCAATCAAAAAAATTAGATTTAATACTTATAATTAGTATGAAATTACCTTGGTTCAAATCTATCCAATATTTTATAAGACAAACATTTCTTAAAATAAAACATTCGTTTTTTAGTTAAAAATTTCTTTAATGAAATATAGATTCTGTTATAATATTTAACTTTTCTTTTAACAATTTTGTGAAAAGCACAATAGCATGAAAACAAGAAATTCTGTAAATTCTCATGTTAATTGATTAAAAATGTATTTATTAAATTCATTTACTCTCTCTTTATTTTGTGATTGGCCTTTCATTGTGTCAGAACAATAAACCTAATTATGTCTATTTTAAATACAGTATAAGTTTGAACGGTACTTAATTATTAATGCCACCGCAGCTACAGCTTTATTTAAAAACAAAGTAGTCAATCGGATTTCGGTGGAAAATGAACAGTCTCTTTATTAATTTTAATAATAGGTTATTTATATTTATTTATTTTATAAATATAATTTAACCAAACTTAACATACGCTCGCTAACCTTGACTAATTAACACCGTAATTTTTTGAGTATTTATTTAATAAATTCAGTAATTATTGCAATTATTTATTATTTTAATAATCAAAACACTCCTGTTAATTAGTCAAGGTTAGCGAGCAAAGCGAGCGTAGGTTAAGTTTGGTTAAATTATATTTATAAAATAAATAAATATAAATAACCATTTATTAAAATTAATAAAGAGACTGTTTTGAATCTATGTTAAACTCTATATCGGCCCATTTTCCATTGAAATCCGATTGACTACTTTGTTTTTAAATAAAGCTGTAGCTGCGGCTGCGTTAATATGTAAGTACCGTTTGAACAACTTAAGAAACTGCCATTTGTCGAGTCATTCTGTGTCTTAGTTTTTGCACATATGCACACCATCCATTACTTTTGGGACAACTCTCATAAACTCAATCAATATGATGGATTTCAATTTGTTTCATAAAAAATAAATACACTGATAACAATTCTCAGCATTCACAATGTATTTTGGTTCTAAATGATTATGCAGAAATCCTCTTGAGAGTGACATAAATTCATCAGGTACCTTTATTTATTATACAAACTCTTAATTACATAGCTTGTATGCAGAAGTCGGCATTAAATGTTCGTATAGTCAGAGTGAATGGTTTAAATTATCAGTATAATATTAGGTACAATTTCTGCCACTTCCTGCTCTCCATTTATAAACTTATTTTCCTTTATAGCTATTACGTGGACTATTTCTATCTTTCTTCTTTCTTTTTTCTGTTTAGCCTCTAGAACCACCGAAAGGTATTACTTCCGAGGATGATATATATTAATGTAAATGAAGTGTAGTCTTGTACAGTCTCAGGTTGACCATTCCTGAGATGTGTGATTAATTGAAACCCAACCACCAAAGAACACCAGTATCCATGATCTAGTATCCACTTTCTATCTTTCTAGTTTTTATGTTCTTCATTTCTTACACTTTTCTTCTTTTTTAAGCAACTATTCCATTGACATTCTTGTTTAACTGATTAACTGAAAAAGTCATTTGAAAAATATACTTAATATACATATTTTATAGTCCAGTTAATATTAAATTATTGAATCTAAATTACATTTTCAGTAGATTTAATTCAAAATTAACATGACCTAATAGTAAACCAGAATACAATATAAGGTTGATAAATCAGTGATGTTATTTTTATAATCAGATATAAAAAAGAAAATAAATATAATTACCACACAGCTTTTCATCTTCACCATTGGAACATTCTGGTACACCATTACACCCCCATGTTAATGGAATACACCAACCTTCTGGACACATGAATTCATTGTTCCCACATGAAGCTAAATATAAAAAAAAAATTAAATATACAATAAAAAATCATTCTAAAGTATGATTAATTAATTGTAAACTATAAAAAGTTATTTTAAGCTATTTTCATTCTGTTCTAAATTTCAGGTATTAAATTTTAGATAATATAAAATATAATAAAATTATCTATTGTAGAACCAGAATAAACTAAAAATTGTTAAAAACTATGATTAGTAACAAGGACAATTATATTCATCAGTATGATTGACAGTCTGCTGTTTATGGCAGTGCAATGGAAAATCCATTGCACTGCCATAAACTTGGTATACATCGACCAGAAGGACATTGGAATTCATAGAATAAACATTGCCAGTTTTCTGGAAAAAATAAAAATGATTAAAATTGGAATATAAGAACAAGTAATTAAAAAATGGTTATATAATTCTGATTATTCTAGCTATTTTACTCTTTTGATTAATGAGCATACTGCCTTAATGCTAACAGGCTTTTATTGTAACACGATTAGGGTTTTAAGACACACAGCCCATCACAGACAAAAAGTGAAAAAATGAGGAAATTCTAGATGAAAATGTTAATTAAGCAGAGCAGTTAAAAAAGTATAAAATTTATAAATTAGTACAAATTAATGATTCATGGGCAGAATATAAGAGTAATGTTTGATCTAAATAGACAACCTGAGAATGATTTGTAGAGTTTATCTTGCTGGTTATATGACTCACTAAAGGTATTGATAATACAGTACATACGGAAAGTTGCTGAGCACTGGAATTATGGAAGTGTAATGATTAAACTTTCTTAATAATTACTTTAATTATTTTTATTTCATTATTTTATAGAAATGGATATTTCAATAACTGGAATTGTTTATAAAAGGTGTTGAAAGTGAACTCCATCAATATCAATACAACACTGCACATGTTTCAGTTTGTTTTCAAACACTTTAACCAGTTGATTTAATAGAATGTCTAGTATATATGCCATTATTGTGGTTTTAAATTTGTCAATTTTCTGTGGTCTGATGCGATATGTTGCTTATTTCGTTGCCTCTGATAGAAAGTAATCTGCGGGAGTCAGATCGTTCATTCATGCAGACCACAAATCCCTCAAAATAATTAGTTCACCAAAAACATTTCTTAAAAAAGTCATTGACCTGCTGTGTGCACTGTGTGGCGCCATCTTGTTGAAACCAACTGTGACTGATTTCCACTTCTGTTAACTTACTAATAAATTTGTTAAAACAGCACAATAATGAACACCATTAACTTGATTTTCAAAAAAGATTGGCTCACAATGTGCATTCTATTCGCACCGACACAGACTCCAATTTTCACTTCATGTAAAGATTGTTCGTGTAATTCATGGTATTTAGTTTTCAACCACATTTGTGTATTTTGTGAATTAATTTATTCTTCCAGATGATATCACATTCATTTGTAAAAAAACGTAATGACGAGGATATCTATGGAATTTTGATCAATAAAATGTTTAAACAATTGACAATAATATTTAATTGTTTGGCACTATCTGTAGTGCCAAAAACTTTCAGTTTTTGAACTGACATTACTTTCTAGGGGAAAAGTTTTAGTTCTTTTCTTACAGCTTTATGTGCAGTAGCAAGTACAATATATAACTGCTGTGCTAACTTGCGCATTGACTTTGATGGACGTTTGGCCATAGGATTCAAAATATCAAGCAGCTTCAGCATTTAGTTTAGGTGGTCTCCACTTTGATCAGCATCTTCAACAGATGATGTTACCCAAAATTTTTCGATAAGAGTTTGAACTGCATTTTGGTGAAGAAGAGCATTATCTGGAAAATTTTCAGATAACTTGTGCTTCACTAAATCAGTATACTTGTCACTTTAACGAAAGACATATTCAAAGAGAAAAATGGGTTCCTCTTCCAAAAGAATCATTACGTTTTTTACAGCTATTGATTCCAATAAACTAAATAACACAAAACGAAACAAAGCTTGTTCAATCACGACTCAACAACTGATGTCTTGGTATATTACTGTGCTATGCCAAATGAACCCACAGGGCAACCAACCTAATGCTAAAAGAACAGAATTCACCACATAATTCTAAAGCATACTGCATAGCAACTTTCTGAACACTTTGTATTAATCACTGACATTGAAGAATATGATAAAACAATATAGTTATTATAAGTTTAAAATTTAATTTTTGATTTCATATAACAGAATAATTTTTAAAAGTTCAGTGTTATTTATAACAGAACTGATGATGAATGTACATCTGAAAACACATTATTTATTGAAAAAATAATCTATCAATAAAGTAAGAATATCAGGTGACAGAAAACAAGATACTTTGGAATTAAGTTTTAAGAGAGGTGGAAATAATACAGCAAGAATTATACAACTTTTCTAGTTTGAGAATAAAATATAATAATGTCGACACCAAAAGCAGAGTGACACAAGCAAGAAGAATCTTTATGAAAAAAAGAGGTTTATTAGTAAATATAGATCTAAGAATTAGAAAGAAACTCTTGAAAATATTTGTGTGAATATAGGTGGTTTTTATTAGAAAAAGATGGATAGCAGGAAGACTGGAAAGGAAAAGAATAAATACCTCTGAAATGTAAAGTTACAGAGGATACTGAAAATTAGATGGTCAATAAAATTCAAAATCAAGAGGTCTTAAAAAGAACAGAAAACAGAATAGTGGCAGAATCTCACAGACATACTTGTGATGTATTAAGATGGGTTATGTATTACAACATCCATATTTTGTTAATCTGATAACAGAAGGATTTGTGGAAAGTAAAAACTGTTGAGGAAGACAAAAATTGCTAAAAATAGATCAGGTACCTGACTATGTGGGATGCAGAAAATATATTTATTTATGCCATAAACAACAAGCTGATACAAAGCTATAGATTCTTGATGTTAGTTGAATTTTTTAATTATGAAAAATTCCAAGCATGGCTGAGACTCAAACCCACAATATTTTTGATGAAAAGCAATGTTACCATTCAGCCACAAAAGTTTGGCATGTAAGGGGTTATAAAATTAGCACAAAACTGAAAGAATGAAGAAACAACATTAAACCAGTCAAATGACTGATGATGCAAAAAAAATATCCATTTATTTTATTAATTATTATATGCACTGATTTAAATAGATTATTTATTTAATATACTGTTCGCAATCAAGCAATTACGTGCAAATATGTATAAAAATAATACCTCTTGTTAACATGAAAATGAATAAACGAAGAAAAAACTATATAAAATAAAAATTTACTGAATGCACTTACCACAATTTACTTCATCATTATTATCATACCAGTCAACAATATTATTACAAACTAAATTTCTTTTGAGACAGTCTCCATTGGAACACTGAAAGCAAAGTACAAGATGAAAATTGACACTACTAAACACAATCTTTTTCATTATGAAATAAAATTAACAACACAAGACATGGATTTTTAATAAGTTTTGAACAGTGTTTATAGCTAGACAAGAATGTTATCTACAGTTTGTAAACTTACTTTATTTACCCCTATTAACAGATAATTTAACTATAAATTTTCTATTCTCAAACAGTAAGAATGTATCGGAATTAATGTGCATATACACATACACACCTACCAAGGGAAATTTATGGTCATCAAAAATCAATATGAATTGCATCTCTTGAGATTGTTACCAGATTTTTTGACATCTGGTATGTGCTATTTAAACTGCGTAATTATTATGCAAAAATATATTGTTATCATTAAGCTGACTTGTTATGAATTATTTATACAAACTTTTAATCAGAAAGATGTAAAAATATTCGTGGAAACGTAATATTTTGTGTTAAATCAACATTTCATAATGCTTACAACTGTAGAATCTGGGGGCAGAAAACAAGAACTATAAATTTCCCATGAGTAGGAAGGATTCTCATAACAACCCAAAGTTAATGTGTTTTATGTTCTTAGCGAAGTTAAGATTATTTTATTTTCATTGAGAAGACTATCAACAGTATTATGCTCATGATACAACAGTATCATGATTTATTTCCACTACCAGTCTACCACAAAATGCAAGCCTTTCTCATTAATTCTTTCGTAGATGCTACCTTTAACTCCAATGAGGACATGTGATACTATATTCCTTGAACGCATGTTCTGACTATAATTTTAATTTTATTATATTTTTTATTCATTTTTAAATTCATTTTTATAGAATATCTTTTAATTTAAATAGAAGATATTTCTCAATAATTGTGTAAACATCATTTTAAGTGTAAATTTCTTCCATAAGACAGCAAGCCAATTTTTCCTAGCTGGAATATTTACTAATCAGTTTATTTTGACATTCACTGAATAAAACTGTATTACCCTTAGAATGATTGAGATATTTCAAGTTATCTACCAATTCAGTAACACTGCACTTTATCTTTTTATAAACTTGCTAAAAAATATCTAACTGCTGCCAACTTATTGATTTTTGGTTTTATGTCACTTAAGTCTTTTTCATCAAAACTCTTACATCTTAGAATAACTCTAAATGATTTTAACCTGTAAATATAATTTTCATCTTTCATGCTATTTATTACCTTCTTTTGTCTTTAATATAACAATTAATATAATTCATAATCTCATGTAAGTAGTTACAATGCAAAAATTTCTAAATTATTTTTGGCTCTAAAAATTAAAATTTTTCACTATACTTTCTGTATCATTGCTTTGATATAAATTTAGATGAGTGAGTAATACATTCCCTTCTTGTTCATATTCGCTGTTAGATGTAAACATTCTGTAAATTCATCCTTCCACTCTAATAATAAACAGCTTTTAGTCAGACTGAGTATCATAAGTACAGTATTACACTTCTACAGTACATAGTACAGTAGTGAATGTGTGGCTAGCCACGTATAAAAAAATTTTTAATCTTTTTAATTATTATTACTACATATTTCTAAATGTTTACAATTTTAAGTTTTAAATTTTTTATGTGTGATTTTTAAAAAAGAATATGTTTTACCAACTGATGATTAGGGAAACACTCAAAAGTGCTTTGTTTACTAACAAGCATAAGGTAAGAAGAAGCATTATTGAATTCTGTAGCATTGGTGGTAAACTTTTATACTTTTGTCTTTGACATAATAAGTATCATCTAAATCGGTTCGGCCGTTGAGCTGTTATGGTGGAACAAACATACATATACACTCATATGTACATATACCTTAATGTATATATGTATACCTATATGTATATATAGGTACCTTATACCTATATGTATATATAGGTATACCTTAATGTATATATGTACCTATATGTATATATGTACCTTAAGTACATCACACTCCTTTTTGGGTCGTCATGTAATTACAATAATAAAGATTACACCTAATCAATTTGTAGAAAAAGAAATATAAAATAAAAAACAAAGTACATTATTAAAAACTGTTTACAAGACAAGAATGCATCGGATAATATCCCAAACTAAATTGACTGAATTAAATACATTGTACTTTCTAGTCTTCATTTCAATTCCAAGAAAAATAAAATTGGCAGAAGACACAGCACTAAATCAAATATGGTGAAAGGTAGTATAACTGGTGAATTTTTACTATCCAGTTTACATGAAGTGTTAAAAAAAAGTTGGCACCTGGAATGCAGCTTAAGTTGTGTGACACGAAAGTCATACATCTGTGGGTTGTATCTGATGCACAGTTTGCACACACATGCATGCACGCACCCACACACACACACAACTTTATCATTTTATTTAAATACATTACTTTTTCATTTATTTAATTCAATGATTCTAATTAAAGCATGCGTGCATACAGTATTTAATTTGTTAAGATGTGGCAGTACTAGCGACGACAGTTTGCACTAACCAAACTAATGTAATTTCACAACTTACATAGAAAAAATTTCGCTGGTATGGCTGGCAGACTGGAGTAATACACCAGGTACCAGATCAATAGGGTGATCAAGTTCAAGACCCAGTCAGATTGAATTATTTAATTCTAATGCTCACCTGTGACACCTGTCACAACATAGCAGACAACTTCATCAGCATTTTTTTGAGGTGAGGGTGCAATTTTGTAAAAAGAGTTTTTTTTTTGCAAATATAGGTTTTTTAACAAATGTGCCTAAAGAAAAATATAACCTTAATTAGTTGAAATCTTGAGGTACTGAGAGTAACCTTGCTCTACAGTCTCACCCCCTTGACCTTTTAGTTGAAAATTTAACGGCATCAATGCACCATATATATAAGTAACATGACCTAGTTTGATCAAAATCGTCCCATTAGTTCTGGAAATATCAGGTAATTTAGAAGCCAACACCAAACACATGTATGAGGTCTGTAAATAAAGTAATGAGACTAGTTTTTTTGGCAGCCAAAGTGGAAACACTGTAAAGTTAATATTAAACATATGGTTATATGAACAGCTGATTTATATTAGGTGTTAATATTTTTAGTCTATTGTTGCCATGCAAGATGTAAACAAACTTTTTGTGAAATGAGTTTTTGTTGTGCGTTACAAAAATGAGTGATACTAATTATGAGCAATGTTGTGCAATCAAATTTTGTGTTACTCTGTGAGAATGTTACAGAAACTTTTTCAAAATTGAAAACAGAGTATGAAGATGATGATGATCTGTCACAAGTTCAAGTTTTTAGGTGGTTTAAACAATTTTAAGATGGCTGGGCATCAGTTGCGGACGATCCACGCTCTGGAAGGCCATTAACATAAAAAAAAAATCATCAAAATCAGAGATTTGATACGATACGACTGACGATTAACCGTCAGAATGATTGCAGAACAATTGAATTTGAACTGTACCACAGTCCATCAAATTTTGACAAACGAACTGCAGATGAAAAAAGTCTGAGCAAAATTGGTCCCAAAAAACCTGACTGTTGAACAGAAAAACAACAGGGTGGAAGTGTGCCGCGATCTTCTAGGGCAAATTGAAACTGATCCTGATTTTCTAAAAAATGTTATTACTGGTGATGAATCTTGGATATTTGAGTATGACCCGGAAACAAAATGCCAGAGCAAGGAGTGGCACACTTCAAACTCACCATGTTCCAAAAAAGCAAAAATGAGCAAATCAAAACTATGCTAATTTGTTTCTTCGACAGTAATGGCATTGTCCATAAACAGTTTTTGCCTACAGGACAGACTGTAAATCAATATGTTTACCAAGAAATTCTTGAAAGACTCCAGAAAAGAGTTGCCTACGTGAAATCAGCCATCAAAGACAACTGGATGCTGCATCATGACAATGCATCTTCTCACTCTATACTTTCAATTAATGAGTTTTTGGCAAAGAAAAACATTACTGTAGTTTCTCAACCACCTTATTCATCTGTCTTGAGTCCCTGTGACTTTTCCTGTTCCCGACTTTAAAAAAACACCTCAAAGGACCACCATTTTGGAATAGTAGAAAACACAAAAAAAAAGTAACTGACCATCTGAAGGATATTCCGGTGTCTGAGTTCTGACACTGCTATGAAGGGTGGGAAAATCATTTGAAGTATTGCGTGGCTTAGCTTCGCAAGGGAACTATTTCGAAGATGATAGTGTCCATGTATAATTGGATTGTAAATAAAAAGTTTTTCTGAACCAGTCTCATTACTTTATTTACAGACCTCATACATACAAACATTACATCCGGAAAATTTCCATTCGGTTTTTTTGGGTTTCTTATGTGTCAAAACATCAAAATTCGGTGAAAACTGCATATGCCCAAATTAGAACAATTGCCATACTTTACCTTCTAGAGCTATAGCTCTGCTATAATGCTGTATAGATGGGAAAGTAAAAAGTCTAAGCAGATTTTTTTCAAAATCTTGAATATATACTGCAGTGTCATTATGCCTACATTCCACAGTATTCTGAATAAATTTTTACCTGCCATCAAAATTATAAAGTCATTTTTGGACCACTTTGTGATTTGTATGCATGTTTAATTGATACTGATAAAATAATACTAAGTTAAAAATTTTAGTAACTGGATAAGTTGACAGTTAACATACCAGTTCTTTTTTGAGTATTTCTTTTATTATACTCTACTTAAAAAAAAAAAAAAAAAGTTTAATTACCTTCTATTTTATTGAAACATTATATATATTACATACTTGAAAGTTTCCTGGACAATGTTCTTCTACACAATTTAATTCATCAGATCCATCTGAGCAATCACTAACAGAATCACATTTTAGACATAGGTATACAATAAGATCCATCTCTCGTAGTACCATTTGTACATTGAAACTGACGTATTTACAAAATAATAATATATTAAAATAATATTAAAACACACAGAAATAGCAAGAGTATATAACAAACACTTGCTATGAGCAAGTGTATCTCTCTAATAAAAATCCAAGTGCTACCATCTGACAGAACAAATTGAACTAACAACTGTATAATAAATTTTATTATATGCTATAAACAGTATGTTGGTTACATTGACAATTATTATACTTATTTTTTTACATTTTGATAAAAAAAAATGACAACTTTTTTTAAATTTTATAAAAATAAATAAGTATAAAAATTTATAGAATGCTTCTTGATATGAGTGATATATATATACATTTACATATTATATATAATATCATTTACATACTATATATAATATGTAAATGTATTAATTCTTTTACTTCATTATATTTCTGTCAACATGGCAGCATAAATATATTTAAGTAAAATTACTAATTTTTTTTCTTTAATGAATATCTAAAATATTTAATATTGTTACAAACATGAGGATATGAACGCATTGAGGGTCCAGCGGACTCTGGTTCCTGGCTAGACGGTTGGGCAAGTGAAGTGAGCACTTACCGTCTAGCCAGTGAGCCCTGACCTTCTCTATTCTTGAATTATATTTTGAATAATCACACTAATGATAATCAAATTCAATAAGTTGTAAGAATGCTCACTCTGAATTCAGGATTTACAAATTTTGGTTTCAACTGCTTACTCTAAGATATGTTTTTGTAGTTTTCTAATAATCATAAAGAAGATACTAGAGTTAAGTCCTGGTGTTTTTATCATCTATGCATAAGAATTTCATTTGGTATGGCTTTCCCGGAACAGTTCTGCAGTTTTAGCTTGTCTTCAACTTTGTCCTAGTGTCCCAATAAATTATTTATGGAAAATTTGTTAGCTTTGACTCACTTATCAGTTTGTGTTATTATATCATATTCTGTAATTTCTTACCATCCTCATGGTTGGTAACAAGTGTTATATGGTGAGAAATACTGGAGCACTAAAGATAAAAAAAAAATGGTTGTGTATTTTAAATTCTCTAATGTTGTAATTTTTAAATTCTAGATTTAATTTTAGAGATAGATAGATAATATACAAGCTGGGCAACAATCAGAGGTTTATATAATATATGTAAATGTTCTAGTAGAAGTTCAACAAGTTTGCCATCTACAATCAACTTTATTTAAGTTTTACGTTGAATGTGCCTTAGGCAAAACAAAAAGATTTCAGAGAATCATTGAAGAAAGTAAAGAGAAAAATACCTAGAAATGGATACAATTATAAGGTGAAAAATAGAGGTAATATACATGAAGACAGTCATAGCTTCTTGATTAATATTAGAGAAGCAACATTGAAATAATAATAATAGTTTCTCCTATTTAAGAAATAAAATTATTTCAGACTGAAAAAATTTAACTGACTATAAAGAGATACTGACTATAAATCTATGATACAGTTGAAAATATAAATGAATAGTCAGCATTTTTTTTACTTTTATTACAAGAAGTGTATTGAGTGGTGTTGATGTATATTCTTTGCTTATTTTAGTCTCAATTGAACAGATTAATACATCTGCACATCTTTGTATGTTTGGATGTTTTAAAAATGTTATTTCATTGGATGTTTGTCACATAAACTAACCTAGTTTGTGTACATCTCCAACATTAAGAATGCTGTGTGTAGTTCACTACTTGCTACAAACAGTTTTTTAGTGACTAATAACACTATAGAAGTCAAAAATAAAGCAAATAATATATATATATATACAATTTTTACATATTTTATTCACAGTTTTATACACTTTGGATGCATTTAATTGGCGTAGACATTTTAATTCCATTTAGAGACATTCAATCACAACTCATGAAAACTATACTTAATATTTTTCATAATCTTTAAAATGTTTAATTATCAAAATAATAACACATGCCATTGTTAAAGACAAAATGTTAAAGACAAACATAGTACTCAGACTCAAAATTTTAATGACCTTTAATTTCAAATTACTCTCTAACAACCAAAAATTAACATATTAACTTGACAAAACCATCATAAAACTATGTTTTTAGAAAATACCAAAAATTTATAGATTTTTTCCAGATTTTTATATATAGTAATAAAGTAAAAAAAAAGTCAGAAAGCAGAATGTACAAAAATTGTTATTACTACTAATTCAATCAAAAAATGAATATTATTTATACTATTCGTTTGGCACTGAAAGGGTTGTTTCACTTAGTGTAGATTCATTTAGGAGTCAAATTTTAAGGAACCACTTTGATCTCTAAATGAGAATGCTCTACAATTGAAATTATTTCATTTTTAAACTTACCTGATGCACATTTTTAAAATCCAAATGGTAAACTGCTTATTCTTTCAAATTATGTATTATCAGATGTTGAATTGTTGTTAGTAATTCTGTTATTTCTTCATCTAGCTTTGTTTTTTCAATGGTATTATCGTTTCTATTATACTTCACAGCATCATTTTCTAAATTTTCAGTAATATTTATTTTACTTAAATCAGTTTTATGATCTTCATTTTCATTTATCATTGTAGTCATATCTACATCAGGAAAGTGTTCTGTTGTAAATGCTATACCTCTGCTATTTTCTATGCCCATTATTTCCATTTCATTAAGTTTATTTGATTTTGATTCATCACTTGTGTTTAGTTTTTCTTTTGATTCACTACTAGGAACTGTAGTAGTAATAAAATTATTACTAGTTTTATTTAATTCTTCTATAACATTGAGTATAATGGTTTTCAGAGTAGTAACTTCCTCCTCATTATTATGAAGAACAGGATTTGATTCAGAAAATGACTTATCTTCACTATTATCTGAATGATCATTATTTTTTGATATTTCATCTACACTGATTTTTTTAGCATGAACATTAAAATCGTTTTCATGAATATCTTCATTTTGATTTATTGATTTCTTTTTTCTGTTTTATCTTCATAATCAAAATAATCATTTTTATGTATTAACAGTTTTTCTTCATTTGATAGTTCATCGTTAGTTTGTGATGAAATATTTTTTACTTTTATTTCTTCATCAATTATACTACCTGATTCAGACGGTTGCTAAGATGACAAAAATGGATTTTCTGTTGAAGTCTGATCGTCTTTATTTACAGGTGAATTATTTTCTAAAAAAAAGAATCTGTTTTTTCATCAAAATATTTATCTTTAATACCATCTTTCTTTTTATGTAATAATTTTTCATTATGTTACGTTTTGTTTAAAATATTTCTTATCATTCTTTTTGTATTCATATTTATGATTAAAATCATTGATTAATTTATCATCTGAATTATTAATACTTTCATTATTATGAAATACTTTCATTATTAATACTTTCATCTTTATGATTTATAGGTTCATTATTTTTAAACATTTCTTCTTGATTTTTTTGTGTTGCTTCTGGATTATCAATTAGCATCGCTTCTTCATTTACATTTTCATTAAAATTAGTTGAAGAATTTTCTTTACTACTATCAATCAATGATTTATCAAGGGGATGTAAAGCATTCTTCTTTTCAATTTCTTTTTTCTTCATTCTTCTTTTTTCAAAATCACTTTTCATCATCATTATTTTCTTTTCTTCATCAGATATTACTTTTGAATCATTTATTGTTGATATTATATTACTTTCAGTTATCGGCATATCTAATTTAAGATTATTATTGGGTTTTCTAGCGTCTAAAACAGATTGTTTTAATTTATCAAAAAAGTCACCACTATTTGTTAATGTTCTTTCATCTTCACTCAATAATTCTTTATAATCTGATGCATGAACACCATTATTATCATTATCTATTAACTTTGTTTCATTATTTTCAGCTTTTCTTGCTAATTGAACCATTTTCTTTATTAAATCAAAGTTTTTACCGCTACCTGTCTTAAAATTTATATCATTATTTAGAGTATTATTTCTATTTTCTGTAATTAATTTGTTTTTTACTTCATTTAAATGTGATTCGACATTTGTTTGTTCAAAATTATTTTCTTCTGAAGAAGGGTTATAATGTATTACTGTACCATAATTAGCAGTTATCATTTCATCGCTATTATCTTTATTAATTTTATCATTAAATACTGTAGTAATCTGATCGTAACTTTGTTCTGTTTTAATTGAATTTTCATCATTTATGTTATCAACAGTAGAATTTTCTGAAATATTTTCTCTTAGTGCAGTATTAATACTACTTGCAGTATTTTCTTGTATTTCTGCTGTTTTATCTATTTTATTTTTCAGTTGTAAATGGTTCATCAGTAAGTACTGGATAATTAGAAATATTAAATATTTCTGGTTTGTTAGATGCAGTAGTACTTTCCACAATGATATCTTTTATATTTTTTTCATCTCTTGCTATCAGAAAAAGCGGTGATTCAGTTACAAATGGTTCACTGGAAAAAATTTAATTTCTTTCATTATCAGCAGGAATACCTTTAGTTGTTGATGGCAATGAAGTACTAGGTTCTTTTTTTTATAGTTTTAGATTCTGTAATGTTTTCTAAGTTATCTTCATCTATTATATGAGAATTGGCTTCATTCACATCAGGATTTTTATAATAATCAGTAACATTTGTAGTCCCTGATTCGCTACTAAACTCTGTTAGAATATTAATTAAATTTACAATATTTTGTTCATTATGATGTAGTAGTTTAATTTTTGGAACTTCATCGATTGAAATATTTACAATTGGTGTACCATCACCATTATTAAATGATCTACCATCATTATCACTAAAAACTAGTAGATCCATATCACTTGAATTATGATCTGTATGAATAAAATCATCGGTTTCAATATCACCTGATGTAATGATTTCTGCTGTTGTATTTATTAAAACTGAATGAGAAATTACACCGTAATCAAGTCCTGTTTCTTTATTTTTTTCATTTAAATTAATTAATGTATCATTTATCTTTATATTACCATCATCCGGTAATAAATTAGCAATTTCACTATCTTCATTGATCAGGTGATTCTCGTGAGTTGTAATTTTATCAAATTTCATAGTTGTTGTTTGGTAGTGATCATCATTATTTTTGGTCGATAATTCTTCAGGCATTAAAGGTATTTGTTTAGTAACAGATTCTTTTAACTCTGAAATAATTGATTTTGTCATTTTTGCGGTATCTGTTGTGTCCGATACTGATGTAATAAGTGGTATGTAATCTTTCATTATAGAAGTAGTTGTGGTTTGTTCAGATGATGTTAACTCATCAGGAATAAAACTATTAACAGTCATATTATTAGTACCATGTTTATTCACCTCTTCCATCTTCATATCATCAATCATTTTGTTTAAATCATGTTCAGTTATATTTTCATGAGATTCATAATTATTTATCACAAAAGATGAAGGATCACCTTTGGTGTTTTGTTCTGAAGTATTTTTACTATTATAATTATCTTCTTGTAAAATTTTATTTTCTTCTGTTGTATGAATATCTTTATGATTTTTATTTGAATATGTTTCATTCACTGTTGGAGTTGTATGTTCTTCAATGTACGGTACAGATTCATAATAATCATTAAAATTAGGATCTTCATTATCTTTTACACTAAAATCTTCATAACCTATATCAGAATAATCATGTGAATTATGATTATCATTTTCTGTCCTATTATTTTCATTATCAATATAATGAGTAGATAGTCTAATATCAGGATTTTCATTAAAAATATTATGATTAATACTTTCAGTTGTAGAAGAAGGCGTGGTTGTACTAAGTCCTAGTATCATAGAATCTCTCAATTTTTCTGTAACTGTATCAGAACTAACTTCAGAATCAACAGCAAATGGACCTTCTAAATCAGGTATACTTGTCACAGATATAAGTGGTGGATTTACTTCAGTTTCATTTTCATGCTGTTTAATTCCAGAATCAATCGATGATTCTGCACTTGATTTTGAATCATCATGGTCTGTAGAAGATTTTAAATCAGACTCATCTTCAGATGGTATGGATGGATTCAGTACAGCTTCTGTTAAATTAATTATATTTTTCTCTTCTGAATCATGTGCCCTTGTTTCATTTTTGCTAATATCTACTTCTGTTGATTCCAGTTCTTCATCAATTTTTACAGCAGGCTCTGTAGTTGGTAGAGGTTCAGCTTTTGGTATAACTTCAGGTTCTTCTTCTGACTTCGATACAACTGCAGGTTCTGGTTCTGGTTCAGGCTGTGGTTCAGGTTCAGGTTCAGTCTTTGGCTCAGGCTCAAGTTCAGACTTCGGTTCAGGTTCTGGGGATTGTTTCCTTTCAACTTCTTCAGGATATGATACTGATTCACTTTTAGACACTGAATCGGATCCATCAAATGGTATTGATTCTGTAAACATAATTATATTAAACAACATAATAGAAACTAATTTCACAAATACCCATATTTATTTATCTACTTTGGTTCTGAGTTCAATGAATAAAACTTTAGAAACACTTGGACTGACAATATAACTACTGACTGTAATTAAGCTGATTATCTGTTTTTTACGGTAGATAATCTCACAATTTAAATAGAAGATACAGATCAGTGAGATGAAATTTAACTTAGACTTCATATACACACAAACTAACTCCACAACTTATTTTCTAAGTACACAATACCATATTTATTTATCTACTTTGGTTCTGAGTTCAATGAATAAAACTTTAGAAACACTTGGACTGACAATATAACTACTGACTGTAATTAAGCTGATTATCTGTTTTTTACGGTAGATAATCTCACAATTTAAATAGAAGATACAGATCAGTGAGATGAAATTTAACTTAGACTTCATATACACACAAACTAACTCCACAACTTATTTTCTAAGTACACAATATGTATGTTTGTAAGTTAAAGAAATTACAATACTCTTTAAGTATTTGTAATCTCTTTAAATATTTTATCACAGTTAGAGAAATTATAATATTGTGCTTTCAAACAGTGGTATTCCAGATATTAGTGTTCATGGCACTTAACTTTAATGTGTTTTTTGTATAACTTGGTGAAAAATTTTGGTTTTTTAAATTTCATTAATTAATTAAATTAATAATTTCATTAATTAATTTTTTTATTTCATGTTGATTTTATGGCTTTTGTTTGCTGTGTGCATTTTTGACTTTGTTCTATCTTCAATCAATTGTTTTAGTTTCTTTATGTGACGTTTTCTTGTGTAATGTGTGAGCAATTGAAATTGTATATGAACACAAAATAGAAGAACTGATGAAATCATTTCTATCTTTGGTACAAATTCCCCTTTTCCATCGCTGTTTCAATGTACAACTCTATACCTAATCTACATAGGACCAATTCTAATATTCCTTATTTCATTAATATTACAAAAAATAATGTGAAGGTTACATGGAAGAATTGAGGTATATTGCAGGATTAAATTGTAGCAATAGTATCCTAAACTTAAGAAAAGAAATAAGGTCATTGATATTGTTCTGGAACTACATCAGTCACTCACATCTGCTTTGACGAAATATTTTTAGAACTTTTCACACTCAATGAATCCTGGGATGTAAGTCATGATTCTGGAGCTAAAATTATAATTGAAAAATTAAGGTCAACTGAAATCTTAATTTTCTAAGTTAGTTTACTACAGTATAAATATTACCTATCATAAATTCATGGTTAAAAACACAATTTGTTAATTATGTGATACATTTGTTAGATTAGTGTTTTTAATATTATCATAAAAGAAGTTGCCTTTATTAAAAGAAGTTTTTAATTTTGAAGTTATCTCCTACTCATTATTCCATCGTGTTCAATTCAATTGCACAGCTTGTAATAATGGAGCAACTCATTCAATTTTGATATACTTTATTTTGCTGTATATTTTATAAAATTTAGAGCATTGACTATGTTACAAATGAATCGTGCTTCATAATGCCTTCAATTTCATCCCAATAATGATTCAATTTTTATAAATACAATATTTTGGTTCCACTTCATTATTAATAGAATATTTTTAAAAAATCTTTTACTTTAAGCAAGAAATTGCATTTTTTATCTTTTACCATACTCACTGTTAAAAAATATCGACATATAACTCTAAAAAGAAAGTATGGAATAAAAAATAAAATTTTAAATCTAATTATATTAAAAGGCTCACAGTTTAATTATTTCATGGGATTGTTTTATCTAATGGAATGATTTGCATTCAATAATTTTGTAAGATCCATTGTTTGTACAATGGATAACTGATGCATTCTACTGGGTGATTCAAAAAGGACTTCATAACTTTAAAAGCACAAAGAAAAACACATCAAGTTTATCCCCCAACGTACACTGTGGTTCGATATGGCTTCCGTTTGTAATGTGACATACATCCCATCTGAAGTTGATTTTGTACAAGACTTGTAGCCAGCAAGTTGGGAGTTACCTCTACAACTGTGGTGTTAATCCAAAGTCTTAGCTGAACAAGATCAGCAGGCAAAGGTGGTACATAAACCCTATCTTTAATGAAACCCCTCAAGAAAAAATCTAGCAGGAACAAAGGTGGCCATGCTGATGGACCTTCAAAACCAAACCACCGACCTGGGAATCAAATATAAAGAAAACCTTGAATTTCTAGGTGGTAGTGAGGTGGTGTCCCATCTTGCTGATAGTACTGGCATCCATTTTGATCATCAACATAATCTAACTGAGGAATTAGAAAATTTTGAAGCATGTTCACATCAATGATACCATTTACGGTTGCCTCCTGGAAGAAGAATGGGCCATATAGTCTTTGTTTGCTTAGGGCACGAAAACCATTGACCGGCTATCACGAATGTGCTGCTAAGTTTCATGAGGGTTTTTGCTAACCCATATTTAGCAGTTATGGGTGTTCACCTTGCCTTGTTGAACTGCAGTTGCTGACTGCAAATCGTGAAACCAAAACATATAACTAGTACTTTCCACACCAAAAATTAATTAAATTATCCATTTTTAACACCACTGGTGACAGCCTGGCAGCCAAATTTGGTGCTAATGAACTATGTGAGTAAAAACTTGGTCTGTTTTTCTATGAAATGAGACCTCAACCGAATCTGTAAATTATCTAAATAAATTTTTATATGCTTTTAAAATTGTGAAGTCCTTTTTGAATCACTCTATGTAACTTGAGTTTAAATTATTACTCCAGTTACTGATAAATAATATACTAAGTTTATGATTATTTAAGAATTATAGCAGCAATAGTGATATCAATCTAACATACAATAAATTCATGAGAGCATTTTTTTTTTTGTAAACATATAATTCTTTTTCCTTTGTAAATTCCTACAAATTTAACTTTATTTGACTATCAACAAAGATACATAAATTTGATCATTTTTGTACATTATAAATGCAGTGGATGAGAATAAACCATTAAGCATACAGTTGTAATCTATATCAATAAACATATTATTTTTTTAATTTAATGCTGAGATCTACAATAGCAGTTTTAGAGATAAATTACAATAATTATAATTACAAATTACACATATACAGAAATGTTTATGTTTCTTCATGTTTTCGTTTAAAAATTTTCAGGGCAAATTCATCTAGCAAAACTAAAAAATGAATTATTTTAAATGATTAAGATGTTAATATTACTGTAGCTATAATACACTAATTATAATATATATACATAAATAAAAATTAATAAACAATATCTTCAATAATACAAGTTTTATTGTCAGCAGAAAGGTGATATCTATCAGGACAGGAACACATGAAGATTAAATTAATGTAATCAAAATGGCATTGATCTGAACAACCATTATTATCTATTTTACACATATCTTTAACACCTAAAAAAATATATATATATATTTATATGAATAAGATTTCAAAATTACTGGATGCAGTCAAGGGTAAAATAATTTTTATTGCTTTTCTACTAACTACTAAAAAATTATATTGCATATCACCTTACTGAATTCATCAAAATTTAAATTTTTAAGGTAGAATCAAACATTAGTCATTGTTTTTTGATTAAATACACCTTACGTTTTTTTGTGAAAGCTCAACCAGCTGCTTTAGATAGATTAAAATGTTTACTAATATTTTTGAAGTACCTGAATGATATTAAAAATATTTAAAA
The DNA here is from genome assembly GCF_047948215.1 of Lycorma delicatula. Classification (NCBI taxonomy): domain Eukaryota; kingdom Metazoa; phylum Arthropoda; class Insecta; order Hemiptera; family Fulgoridae; genus Lycorma; species Lycorma delicatula. Next base: position 97,847,194 of record NC_134464.1, on the reverse strand, counting down.
GGAATAAGCAATTAAAAATAAGACAAATGTTAATTTTGTTTGAGAAGATTTTTAAGCATTCACTTAATTCAAAAAACACAAAAATGTCTGAAAATTTTCCATTAAATATGTATAAAGAATGAATGAAATGATCACTGATTACTCATGAAATTCAGTTCAATAGTTTATATTGTAAAATCATCAAAATGATATGGCAGATGAAGATAAAGAGAAGGCAATGATAAAAAGAAATCCTGGATAGAATAATAAACTGCATCCTCTTACAATTAGATGGTTGTTTAGAAGCTGATCTCATGTCGTAAAATCATGAGAATTAAGGGTGCAAAAAAAAACAATAAAATAGAACAGCCAATAAAATATTTAATAAATCAATTTCATAAACTGCTGGAAAAAGCCAACACTAGGTGATTTTTTTCTTTCAATTTTTGAAAATATATTAGTTGCTAGCAGAAGCTGATGCAATTTAAAATTTAACAAAAAATGCTGAAAAATGGTTACATTAAATTATTATTTTGTGTAAAATTATTTTTTTTCTGACTGGTTAACTTAGAAAAAAAAGCTGACAACACAGTTGTAGGACTCTCCTGCCACACGGCTTACACACACAACTTAATTTAAAATATTTATAATTTTATTTAAATGTAATATTTTTTGTTTATTTAATAATGCTACCAAAGCATGTGTGCATACCATATTTCATTCGTGCAGATGTGGTGGTACTATCGACCACATTAAATACTTTTTTACACTTTAAATATTATTCATTTATTTAATTCTACCACTCACCTGTGATGTTATAACATAGTAGATGACTACAGCAGCTACATGTAAGTGCTACTTGTGGTGAGAGGGGGGTACTAACGACACATATTGGTGGGACCTTTTAAGTTGAAAGTTTAATATCATCAATGCCACATGCATAGAAGTAATCTGACCAAGTTTGGTCAAAATCGATCAAGTAGTTCTAGAGATATAAGGTGATTTAGAGTGCACCAAACACAGAATATTGTATAAATAATGTACATACGAACATCTAGAAAATTTCCATCTGGTTTTTGGGTTCCTTAGGTGTCAAAACCTAAAGATCCAGTGAAAACCGCTTATGCTCAAACTGGACCAATTACCATAATTTCCCTTCTATAGCTGTAGCACTAGATGGGAAAGTAAAATACTATTTAGATTTCTTAAGACCTGAGCTACAGTTTTTGAAGATAGCTTCTGGCATATATCAGAAAAACTGAACTACTATTACCTTAACTAAGGAGAAGGTGGAATAGAATATTACATAATTATTCCATATATTACGTAAATACATATATTACGTAATTATTCCATTATTATGAATATTACGTAAATATTTACATAACATATGTTAGATAAAAATTAACATACTATTAAAATTGAAATATATTTTTTTGTTCTTTTACTCTATTTCCCTTCAATTTAAATATTTTTCAAACATCTTTGAACTTCATAAATACAGATTTTAAGAAATTTAACATTTTTTTAAAAATTATAGACCCAAAAAATTTAAAATAATTTAATTTAATAAAAATTTGTTGCGGATACAATTACTTTTTAATTAAAAGAAAGGAGACCTTTAATTTTTTATATGAATTCTTTTTAATTTTATTTTTTACCACATTATGAGCCGATTTTAATGATGTTTTAGAGGAAATATTTCTAGTAATCTTGCTTGGTAAGTTTGTTTATAGGTAAGACATCTGAATAATTTTTGAATGAAAAATTATGCGATTGAATAGACAATTTGAATTTTTTGTTTGTCTTCATCTTTACAAAATATAAGATAATATACAACGAGGGGTGTCATTCTCGTTTAATAATATACGTTAAACATATACTTCCATAGCGGTAGTGTTTTGGCTCTTTGCTTTTCATCCGGTAAAGTACATGTTTGAATACCGTTCAGCCTTGACATTTTTAATATAAACTGTCAATTTCATATTTTTATGCACAAGCTTCAGGCTTATACGTTTCCTCTTTATCATTAAATAATTACCTATTTTAGTACGCAAGAAAAAAATTTCTTAAGCATCGACAAATTAGGGGCGAAACTAGATTTTTATAAAGCGGGTGTATTTACTCAAGATTTTCATTCGTCTTCTCTTCATATTTTTCATATATGTATTCATAAGAATTGGTAATCCATTAAATAACTTTCAACCAATAAATGCTACTTTTTATAATTCTCTACTTTTTAAACAATTATTTATTTTTTTCAATCAGATCCCCCCCATCGTGTTAAACTCAAAAATTTTAAATATAAAGAATACCATTGTGATTTATCATTTTAAAGTGCATTGAAAACCAATAATTTTTATGTAGATAAACGATTGGACAACTCTAATCAAACCAGTCGGTTTTGTTAATAAAAGTCGAGATGTTTAAAATTTTATTTCTTTTTTGTTGACAGTATTTACATCAATCTTCTTATAATTAAATTCTCTACAATTTGTGTTTAAAAAATGTATGATTTATTGCCAATTTAACAATGTTATTGTACGCCAAACGTAAAAAATGTGTTTTTGACCCTATTTTTGGCATTTTACATGTGATATCTTAGAAACTAAGAGAGATATAGCTCTGGGACCTATTATTTTCAAAAACCATAAGAAACAATTGAATTTGTCTGTTAATTGACCTTTCCAGAATTTCAGAAAGCCTTAATTTACCTGGAGGAACTGAAACTTGGGCGAAATCTTTCATCCTGTATAACTCGCTAACAAAGCGTTTTCGAACCTATGTTTATATGAATTTTTTTCTTATTTTTAGCCTCTAGAATAAATTTTCAAAGTATTGCCTTATCCTCTTGAATCACTCTGTATATTCATAATAAATGGGTTGAACTACCCTTCCCACAAATGTCTGAAAGATAATACCAAGGTATAATTTTGAACTGTGTTTAATTTTCAAGAATTTATCAAAATATTGGAAGTAAATGTATAGAGGGAAAGTACAGATTTTGAAGAAAATAGAAATTATAAATTAATAGAATTTAGAAGGTATTTATGGATGACTGTTGTATTACTACTTGAAAAACATGTTTTAATTTAAATATATTGAATTTCATATGTAAAGTTTTTCTTTATACTACTTGAAACTTATTTTTTTCCTTTACTTTAGATCCGTGTAATTATTCAATATAAACGTAAAGGATCAGACAAATGGAATAGTATTATCTCTGTAAATATGAAAGGTTGTGATGTAATCGAGAGATATGTAAAAAAAATCATAACGGAAATGCTTGCTAATGCTGGATTTAAATATATATGTCCTATCCTAAAAGTGAGTGATGATTATTAAATATATAGATATATATTACAAAGATTCAATGTTTTATAATTAATTTAATTTTAATTAATAATATATGATTTAAAGTTACATATAAAAAATAAAGTTTATTGTAGATAGATTAATATTTTAATAACAGAAATAGTAAAAATCAATAGTAATAAATAGAGACCGGATTATATGAATTTGCATATTAAGCCCCATTCTCACCGGTTATTGCATTCTATAAAATCTTCTTACAAAACCTTCTCAGATCATAACACCTGTGCTGTAGGGATAGTTAGGAAAAATAGAAATTTTTTTTTTCAAGAGAATTATGTTCTACAAGGTTAGGTAAAGGAAAATCGACATTCAGATCTTGTAACAATACACTAAGCTTGAAGTGGCAAGATGGGAAGCCAGTATTTATTATTTCAACCTGCACTATTTTCCTGACTCTGTTGAAGTAACCACTCAAAGAGGATTAAAAGTTTTAAATCCTAATGTAGTTAATGATTACAAACAACTTACATGTGGGGTTGATAAGTATGAAAAATTGAATAGCTTTCCAGTTACGAGACGATATAGTAAGGGATACAAAAAATTATTTCATTTGTTAGATTTAACTTTATATAATTCCAGTGTTATTCACAAATTGAAAACTATTTCTGATTTCAGAGTCAATCTAGCTGAATAAATAATAGAAAATTTGATAATTCCTGATAACTATAATGTAATAGGTAGAACTTCTACCTCTGAGGACACACCAACACGCCTTCGAGCAAAAAACTGGGGTCATTTATTGAAAAAATTCCAACTTCTAAAGCAAGAAATGCTACAAGGTTTATACAAAGTTTATACAACAAACAAAAAAAGATCCGAGACAGTACGGTGGTGTAAAATATGTAAGGTTGCCCTTCTTATAGAAAACTGTTTTGAATTGTACGTACTACATCTTGTCCCAGATGGCACAACTTAAGAGTAGTGCTCCAGGATCAGGATGTGGAAGGGGCCAACAATATAATCGAGGTGATGCTCAGCAATAGCAACAAATGGGAGTGTGTCTCGACTACGATCACATCAATGGTAGGAGAGAAGGCCAATTGAAGAGAGGCGACAAGCTGAGCAGATGCAAATCTATAGAGACTTGGATGACGGTTGATCAAGGGAGGCTAGCTTCTGGGGGTGGGCGGTGGGAGCTCCTCGGAGTCATCGCTTGTCGATCAGCCCCTGGAGACGCCTTCCGGCCATACAGATTTGGATAGTAGAGTGCCTGGGTGATCATGCAGGGGCTGTACATACCATATGGCTTAGATCTGGCCCCTGCATGATAGGTGGGGAGGTTTTTTAGCAGGTGAGAGCCCCGCACTGCCATCAGTGCAGGCCTGACAGTGGCTGGCAGAGCTTTTTCCTCCCCCTACGGAAAGAAAGAAAAAAAAACCATACTACATCAAAGTATACTTTTTTACCAGTGTGTAAAATATTGAAAGTAAATAATAAAATTTAGTATATAGTGCATGTGAATAACGATTGGTGTTAGATGAATTTAATAGTTCTGGTAAGTAAATGACTTCCTGTGCTTTCATTGCGTGTTAAACATAGAAATTAATTCAGTCAGGAGGATTATGTTTTGTTGCTGTAAAATTCAAACAGAAATCGGTTATTGTTACACATTGTAAATCTTAGAAAAAAATTATTCAAAATCATTGTTAATTTCTTCTGGATTTCATAAACAAAAGAAAATTTAAAGGGTGAAAATAGATCCATCGGTTGATAATCCATTGGATAAATAAGTTTGATAACTGAAACAGATTTTGAAATCAAAAAAATTTCCAAAAAATTATGTAGTGTAAGTTAGTTACATCACATTAATTTTGCTTTATATTTTTTTTTAATAAAGCTTACAGATTTTATTTTGTTACTTTTATGTAGTTCTCAGTTTATCATTTTATATCATCGACCTGAATTTGGTAAAATTGTTTCATGAAATTATTTTGAGTGTATATGTATAAAACAACCATGAAGCAGACCTTTTTCATAAAAGTAATAAACACAAATTGTTTGTTGTTAGTTTATTTGATATTTTAACACAAAAAATTTACTTTAAATTACATCTGTGTTATATTCTCTGTATACAGTTTTATCTGTTACTTAGTCTGAAGCACGTTTATACATGATAACACCTTTGATTCTTCAACATGGAAGATATTCCATGTTGAAGAATCAAAGGTGTTCAGGCTGGCTATAGATATTCACAATTTTAACAAATAACTATTGCACCTGATATTAATATAACGAATGTATTTATTATGATGTGTAATACACATTACGACAAATTAATACTTAAATAGTAATAATAATGAATAGGCTCATGAACGTTTTGAATTTCTTGTCGTTTTAACCTCACAGAGTCACTGTCCATCAATTAACCAGCCACACAACAATACAGTTCATTACCACTAAATCTCACTTCACTCCATCACAGCTGACTGAATTAAATGAATTTTTATTTTTAACAAAAGGTGGAAAAACAATATTTGATGACAAATGCTAGCTCACTAACATTGTTTAGTTGAAAATGGAAGGTTTTCTTCTTGTTAATTCCAGGATTAGGTGGTAACAGTTGTTCCGGCTACAAAAGATGATTCTATAAGTTACTAATAAAAAATTTCCCTTTAATGAAAAATTCAATAAATTTAGTAATAGCTCCATTACTATCTCTTCATTGGTCTACCAATATTCCTCTTTCCCATTGCCCTGTATGTTAACACCTTCTTTGAGTCTCTTCCGCTTATTATATTCTCTACATAAAAAAATTTTTTCTTTGATTTTTAGTTTATCTATGATAAATTATTCAGTCTGACCATCAAGGAAGTCACCAAATTTTGGAGATGATCCATCACCCTTCAAAATGATCATTTAGAAATCCTTTGTCGACTGAGCATAACAAGCTGAAGCTCAGCCAGTTTAGAGAAAGATGTAACAGTTTGTTTCCATACTAACTGATTGAAGTTCAAGAATAAAACAGTTTTAAAGTATATTATGAAGAGTTCCTTCAGAATGGTCCTATCAGATGCTTTTCAAATTTTGCTCTCCACATTATTGTACGTGGTCAGTGGTCTGCAATTTCCTCATAAAATTGATGATTTTCTTTAAACCATAACTACGTGTAAATTTATTACTCAGGTTAATGGCAGACTCGTAAAAAAAAACTGGTTTCTGTAATTGAACATTAGGAAAATGTCTTAAAAGAGTTTTACAAATAGGTTTTTCTTAAAGCCAAATCCTACTCAAAAAGCTCATTAATAAGAGTAGGTTTAAAGGGTTTAAACAAAGAGATTTTTTATATTATTCCTTATGTTTTGTACAGGAAATGTTAGCTCTTAAGACCTTTTTCTTGTCGATTTAAGAGGAGTTCATAAATAGGATTTTTCATCAACATAAGACTGGAATGATGATGCAATCGACTGGAAAGACATCCAAAATCATTTCAAGTCACGAACTGATCCATCGGCAAAGGTTTTTTTCCCTACTAGTTCAATGTGATATTTTAGATTGTGGTATTTTAAAAGAAAGCTTTAATTTGAATGATTCAGATATCAGATTGGCATTGAGTGATGAAAAAATTTCTTTGATTGATACATGATCTAATAAAAAAAGTAGTGATGTTGGAATAAAAAAAAAATTAAATACTGTAGAATAGAGAATGTACTGTTAGATACAATAAAACACATCTACCCAAAGATAAAAATGGTCATGAGTATTGTTTGTATCTCCTGATGAGTTTGATTTATCACAACAAACAAAAAGCAATAAAAAAAAATTGCATTTTCTCACATAGATATATTACTTACTGGTAATGATATGGACCACTGTAAAGATAGTAATGTATCTGGACATAATGGTAATTACCATTGTATATATTTAAACAAATAAATTCATATTTTCTGACAATTAAACATTTGACCTTTTAATTTTGCTTGTAATTCTACAAAAAGAAATGTTATTACGAATAATTCTAAAATCCAATTTTTTTCTCAACTAACATTTTAATAAAAATGTTTGTTACTCTGCCGATCTCCATGGCAGAATGGTAGCAACTCTTGGCCTTTCATCTTGATGTCTTGCATTTGCTTCCTGTTTAGGCATGAGATTTTTCATACAATACTTAATTTACATTTCATATTCTTATGGTATCAGATTTCAGCTTATGTGATAATTATCTTCAAATAAATAAATTATAAGTTAATGCCCTCTTGTTTTAAAATAATTTTTGTCTTTAATAATAGTTTGTCTTATGTCAATAACAAATTGAATGTAGGTGACTGTCTACTTCTTTTTTCCTTGTATGTATGTATGGTGATCTGTTCATTTTGTGAATAATAAATCACCCTCATGGCCCAAAGAGATGAGAATGATATGTAAATGGGGTATATCCATATGCGACTTTGACCAACATTCCTAAGATATTTGTTTAACTGAACCCCAAAGTATACTGTCTGGTATTTAAATCCAGATAATAATAACTTATCTTTACTAGAATTTAAAAATCAGAATCTTTGACTTCTAAAATCATCTTATTTGTGATGGAGGTTTTATTACTACATCAAACTGGTGTATATTAGTTTACATTAAGAATTATTTTTTTTTTTTATTACATTTTAATGGTTATGTTTTTTAATTTTATCACATGGAGTATATCGTTTAAAAGACTACATAATTAATCTAAACGGGGTAGATATATACCAGTTCTTCCATATGGAGTTACAAAATGTCAGCTTCAGTTTTTCTCGACGAAAAGAAATAGAAATGTTACTTACAAAAATAAGTATTAAATATAAAAAAAAACTAAAACATAAATAAATGTCACATTTATAAAATGATTGAAAAGGAATTGAAATAAGAAACACACATATAAAGAAAAATCCAGAACGTGTTATATTCAGCACTTAATGATTTTTAAACATATATATTTTATGAATATGATGAAGTATTTTACAAAAAAAAATATGTATTTATGTTTATTACAGCACTTTCGACAACATAAGTAAATTTTGTTTTCAAAACGACAGACTTTTTAATTTTTCAGTCATTAATAATTTCTCAATAGCTAATAAATATTTAATAAAATTATGTTTTTTGATGTCAAATCTTATAAAGCATAGTTATGTTAAACAAAATTACACTTCACTTATACTATTACAAACGTTATAGAATAAATTTCAAAAGAAGGATAAATGCAGACTAAATTTGATAAAGCTAGTCGTCGGATTTATTTCTTCTCTCTATAAAAAATAATATTGTTTTTTAATTAATAATAGAAATCTTGAACACTTCTTACAATTATAAAAATATATTCTGCTACCAAACCTTGAAGTACTTTACTCCTATAATTTTTTTTATTTATATGAGAGGGCTGATCTTTGTTGTGGACCGGTAGCATCTCTCCCTTTCATCTGGAGGTTCCAGGTTCGAATCCCATTCAAACATGGCAATTTTTCACAGTCTACATAAAAGCCCATTTGTCATTATCATTCAGCGGCAGATGATACACAACGCCAGCCAGAATAAAGGAAATATAAAAGAGTTCATTGCTACTGAGGTTTTTGCTTCTCCAAGTTAACTGTAAAACCATTCAATGGAACAAATATTAGATATTTAATTTTAATAAGAAAAATAATTAAACAAATTGTTATATCTTATATGTATATATATATATATATATATATATATATATATATAGATAGCCATGCAAAAATCTTAACTAGAATTCTGTACAGAAGAATTGAGAGAATGGAAGAAGTGTTAGGAGAAGATCAATTTGGTTTCAGGAAAAGTATAGGGACAAGGGAAGCAATTTTAGCGCTCAGATTAATAGTAGGAGGAAAATTAAAGAAAAACAAACCAACATACTTGGCATTTATAGACCTAGAAAAGGCAATCAATAACATAGACTGGAATAAAATTTTCAGCATTTAAAAAAAATTAGGGATTACTAACATTTACAGGAAACAAACAGCAACATTAATAATTAAAGAACATAAGAAAGAAGCCGTAATAAGAAACGGAGTTCGACAACGATGTTCCCTATCCCCATTAATTTTTAATCTTTACATAGAACTAGCAGTTAACAATGTTAGAGTACAATTTAGATCCGGAGTAACAGTACAAGGTGAAAAAATAAAGATGCTACGATTTGCTGATGATATAGTAATTCTAGCCGAGAGTAAAAAGGATTTAGAAAGAACAATGAATGGCATGGATGAAGTCCTACACAATAACTACCGCATGAAAATAAACAAGTACAAAAGAAAAGTAACGAAATGTAGTAGAAATAATGAAGATAGACCACTGAATGTGAAAATAGGAAGAGAAAAGATTATGAAAGTAGAAGAATTTTGTTATTTGGGAAATAGAATTACTAAAAACGGACGAAGCAGGAGCGATATAAAATGCAGAATAGCACAGGCGAAACGAGCCTTCAGTCAGAAATATAATTCGTTTACATCAAAAATTAACTTAAACATCAGGAAAACATTTTTGAAAGAATATGTTTGGAGCGTAGCTTAATATGGAAGTAAAACTTACATAAAAAGCTACGCTTAGAGTACCTAAGAAGAAAAGATTAGAAGCTTTTGGAATGCGGTGCTACAGGAGAAAGTTAAAAATCAGGTGAGTGGATAAAGTGACAAATGAAGAGGTGTTGCAGCAAATAGATGAAGAAAGAAGCATTTGGAAAAATATAGTTAAAAGAAGAAACAGACTTATTGGTCACTTATTAAGACATTTTGGAATAGTTGCTTTAATATTGGAGGGACAGGTAGAAGGAAAAAATTGTGCAGGCAGGAAACGTTTGGAATATGTAAAACAAATTGTTCAGGATGTAGGATGTGGGAAGTATACCGAAATGAAATAACTGGCACTGGACAGGGAATCTTGTAGAGCTTCATCAAACCAATCAAATGACTGAAGACAAAAAATATATATTTTTTTTTTTCTATTTTCTTATATATTTTAATTCCAAATGGGACCAATGGTTATTTAACAAATCATTTTAAACTTCTCAGTGAGATGAGAGAAATGATGCAATTAAAACTTAATTCTAATTACCCAATCCAAAAAACAACAATGTGTTAATTTCAGATAGCTAGAACTATGTTTGTATGCTTTGTTTATTTTTCTTGTTGTATGAGGTATCCTGATTATCTCTTTAGAAATCTTCTTTGATAAGAGAAGCAGTAAGCTCAAATTTAAAGTGTTCAGCTTTCAGGTGGGTGTGAAGCTGAGTCGGCTCAAAAATTTTAAATGGAATGTATATTTATATGATAACTTGTTTTAAACACAGACAAGCAGTATTTTATGTTTTCAAAAATTGATATTATCATCATCATTTGTTATTTGTAAAATGAAAAACTTAAGATTTAATTGTTTTGTTGAAAATATCAGTTCAAGGACAGTCACATAAAAATAAAACTGTTTTTATTTAATGTTTGTTTATATGAATGTTTGTACTTATTTACCAATTTTATGCTCCAATTTACATTATGTAGTTTTCTTACATTTTCTGTTTCCTTAGTAGAACAAAATGCTATCAATTCTAATTAGATATGCATTAAATATAAGAATTAATTGCAAATCGTTGTTATATATCAAAATATAAAAGTATATATATCTGCACGTATAACATTTTTACTTTAATCACTTTATAATTATGATAAAGAAGGGTAAAACATTATTCATCAATAGTTTTACTCACCCCACTGATAACCAATTTCACTAGAAATTTTATTGAAAACCAGTGCACTACTGACTTCAGTTTATCATATAGGTAGCCTTTTTAGTATTCAATATACAGATATACATTTACATTTTTTTACAATCATAGGTTAAAAATTAAAAAAAAAAAAAAATAGTTAAAAAAGAATGGAAATGAAGTCAGATTTGAACCGATGTGCCTTCCCCTTGTAAATCCAAATATTTCATTAATTAAAATTTCATTTGGCTATAGCTCTGGAACCAATGAACTAATGATGAATGTTTCTAGTTGCAGCTGTTTGAACTCCCTGTAGCCATCCCTTATGATATATCGTTGAAAAGCTCTCAATAAGGGCTCATTATATGTTTATTTTGCTAACAGTTTCTTTTTACCCTCTACATAATTATTATTGTTCAGAAAAAATTAAATAATTTAAATGATTCAGTTAAACATGTACATCCACTCCAGTCTATATCGTAACATAATTCTTTAGTTTTGAAAATATGCTTTTGTCAATTTCAACAGTTATGCCAGGTTTGCTGGTTTGTATTTTTTATCTGATATTTGATGATTGTTCATTAAGTAACAAGCGCACACCTCTCATATATATTTTCACCAGTTGACTATTGTATTGTGATTTATTTTTAAATCTTCCTCTCAAAATTTAACCAAAGCCCAACAATAAATGAAAAAAACAATTTTGTAGAAAGGCAATTTTGAACTAATGATAAATGTTTCTAGTTGCAGCTGTTTGAACTCCCTGTAGCCATCCCTTGAGTACATGCACCAATCTTATGAACCCATTAGTAAAATCATGTCATGACCACGTTAACATCTACGCGGATTACAGAGAATGCCATACTTCTGTAATAATGCAACAGAATTACTTCTGTAATTTGTTCAACAAGACATATAAAATTCATGTTGACTGAACTACCAAACACAATTTGAGAAGACTACGTAACCATACAACTGCAATAATGTAATTATTTGACGAGCGTTAATGAATATGCAATGTGTATAACCTTACTGGCTAAATATAATGCAAAACAACGCAGATAAATGTTAGAATGATAAATAAATACGTAAGATTAAGTAATTTCAGCAATTAACATTTCTTGACAGAAAAGGGTTATGTAGACTAGAAATCCTTCCTTCCCCCCTGAGAAACTGAAAAAAGGATATTTTTATCCCCCTCCCATTCTAGAGGTTTGAATAAAACCAGAAAATATGTTAGCTATCAAGTGGATATTAATTAATATGAAAAGATTTTTACCCCTTCAATACAACCTTTCGACTAACATCATGTTTCACGTGAGAAGTCAAAAATAATGGAAATGACTTGCCTCTTCAGCTAAACCTCTTCACCCAACCGGTTTGACCAATTAGAAGTAAGAATGGATTGCCACCATTCACCGGATAGTAGACAACCACTTAACCCCACCATCAATTTCAGACGGCCTGATTTGAGTATATGTTATAAACCCCCTTAAAATTGATTCCCAAAACTTTTACATTCCCATTTTCAGGTACCCCAAGTATTAGGAAGCAGTAATAGGAGGAAAGGACCCTATCCCAGGAGAACGCACAATCAGTGCACAAACCTCTGCGAAGAAGAAGCAAGAATTTACGCCGCCCCCTGGCATTACCAGAGAGAGAAGTCAAATTTTTATATGTTGCTCTATGAGCAAAATTTATTTTCCAATTGCATAGCAGAAACCCGATGGGTACTTCGTAACATAAATTGGGGGAGGCGATTGTCATGACATAAAGTTGGTGTCAGACATTGGTATTTTGGAGTTCTGGTCCAGTATTTTTGTACATTTAATTTCAGACACTGTCACGTGGTTTGGAGACTTCGTGACATATTTTGGTGGAGGCACAGTTTTTGTATTGTTATTTGTGACATATTTTGGTGGAGGCGTTACAGACCCATAAGGTCCATATGTCCCTGCCTCCTGCATCCATCATGACTAGAATTAATTGCAGTTGCATATATGATATTATTGTGCCAGATTTCATCCAAACTGATACATCCGATTAGGAAACATCCAGCTTCTGGAATTTTTCAATGCTAAAATTGTGTTATTTGGTTAGTCATAAAACACTAAGATCTGCAAAACTCACATGGGCAAAATTTGGGTTGATTAGCGTAAATTTTCCTTTTATAGTTAACTGTACAACTTTACAATATATCTCTATACTGGCTAGGAAAGTAAAAAATGTTATAAACAAATTTTTATATTTGAAAAAAATCATAAAGAAAATTTTACTTGTTTATCGTTTACTTAAAAAAGAAAAATAAATAAATTACATACTGTTTGACCAGAAACCCTGATGATAAAGAATCAGTAATTGATTAAAAATGGTAATGAAAGATAATTAGGTTCTAAAGTATTATATGATTTGTATAAAACTAATTCTGTTTTCTAGAATGATAAAGATGTATTACACATTATTTTAAAGAAGAGTTTAATTTGATCTCTCTCTGTCTCTCTCCCACACTACTATTTTCACTACACCTTCTCTAATGACATTACTAAACATTAATTTCCTAAAATTAATATATTCTAAACCAATTTTTAGCTATAGTATCTATTTTCTCAATTTTTGTTGGAGAATGTATCGCACATTTATTGTTTAAAAGTTGTGATGAAAATGAAATAATAAAAATGGCTGAAAAAGATTCCTTTTCTAGTGATTTAAGTACTTAATGTTGTATATTTATTTTACAAAGATAAATATTAATAATTAAAAAAATCCATTTCAGCACGTCGGAAGGCAGAGATAGATTTCACCAGTGCTAAGTAGGGGATAAAAAATATTTCAAACATAAAATTAAGGAAAACTTCAAATTTAATTAATACGACAATGGTTGCATGTGAAAAAAGTTTCACATATTCAGCATATGTGAAAAGCATATTCAGCATATGTGCTCCTTTTTCATTAGGAGCCCCAGATTAGATCTACTCTCCAAAATATCAGTTGTTCTCAAGGTAGCACCAACATTTTTTTATTTAAGTTGAGCAAGCGTATAAAAAAGAATGTTGTGGGGGCATGTTAATGAGCATTGAACTGTTTATGCAAATCATGAGACATTACATAAATGGATGAAGTCTTTTAATGAATACTAGTATTATCGTTTTACATATACATATATAAAATGTAGTAAAGCATTAGTAGTACCTTAATTTTATGATTTGGCTGTGCAACTTTAACTTATCACCACCGCAGCTAATCCATTGAGCAGTTGAATGAATTGGTCACTCTGGCACTCTGAAGCTGAAAGATACCATAAAGTGAAAAGTTGTCGTTGAATATAAATAAGTAAACAGCACAATTTTACATGTCACATTTTTATTTATAGTTTGTATATTTTTATAGCGAGTACATAATGTTAATTTCACATTTTGATCATGTTTACATATCAATTTCACACTTTATTTCTCCCCAATTTCAAAAAAAATATTTAAGATAGAATAATTACATTATAAAAACCAGGATTGGTTCATCCCTTTTTACTATACAAGGCAAACATATAACATATGAAAACAATTAAATTTTGAAGAGATTTAGATTTCCGTTATTCTTGATGCAGTTTTTCAAATTATCATTCTACTTCATGTTTTGTCAATAAAATGATGGCAACAAAACTTAGTTTACAAGTTACTCTTTTTTCTCAATTAAAAAAAAATGTGTGAAATGGGATAATTTATTTTGGCACCTCTAGAATCAGCTGACCCTGGTTTTGAAAAAAATATTAACTAACTAGGAAACATGCATTTTCTCTGAAGCAGATGGCAGATGTCTGAACGATTACTAGGGAAAGCAAAGGAGTCATTCAAAATTTTAAATATTTTGTAAAAGATAAAATAAAAAAAAATTAATATTGTAATTAGATAAATATAGATATACTGTAACTATAATTTGGTTAACTACCTACCAAAACAATTTACGAAAAATTTTATGTAAAATAATAAATATCAAAGTAAAAAAAAAAACGAAAGAAATTAAATACAAAAACGGTAAAAATAAATGTATATTATAATCTATCCGAAAGAGATTTAAAAGCCTGGATTTTACTTTTCTATTAAATTTACTAGGAAATTGAAACTATATCTTTTCTTATTATTTAAATTTCTTGTAGTTATATTTAATTAAATGACTAATTTATATAATGAAAATAGTAGAAGCTAGATTAAAGAAAAACAAACCAACATACATGGCATTTATAGATCTAGAAAAGGTATTTGATAATGTAGACTGGAATAAAATGTTCAGTATTTTAAAAAAATTAGGGTTCAAACACAGAGATAGAAGAACAATTGCTAACATTTACAGGAACCAAACAGCAACAGTAATATTGAAGAACATAAGAAAGAAGCTGTAGTAAGAAAGGAAGTCCGACATGGATGTTCCCTACCCACGTTACTTTTTAATCTTTACATGGAACTAGTAGTTAATGATGTTAAAGAACAATTTAGATTCGGAGTAACAGTACAAGGTGAAAATATAAAGATGCTACGATTTGCTGATGATATAGTAATTCTAGCCGAGAGTAGAAAGGATTTAGAAGAAACAATGGATGGCATGGATGAAGTCCTACGCAAGAACTACCGCGTGAAAATAAACAAGAACAAAACGAAAGTAGTGAAATGTAGTAGAAATAACGAAGATAGACCACTGAATGTGAAAATAGGAGGAGAAAAGATTATGGAAGTAGAAGAATTTTGTTATTTGGGAAGTAGAATTACTAAAGATGAATGAAGCAGTAGTGATAAAAATGCTGAATAGCACAGGCGAAACGAGCCTTCAGTCATAAATATAATTTGTTTACATCAAAAATTAATTTAAATGTCACGAAAAGATTTTTGAAAGTATATGTTTGGAGCGTCGCTTTACATAGAAATAAAACTTGGACGATCGGAGTACCTGAGAAGAAAAAATTAGAAGCTTTTGAAATGTGGTGCTATAGGAGAATGTTAAAAATCAGATGGGTGGATAAAGTGACAAATGAAGAGGTGTTGTGGCAAATCATTGAAGAAAGAAGCATTTGGAAAAATATGGTTAAAAGAAGAGACAGACTTATAGGCCACATATTAAGGAATCCTGGAATAGTTGCTTTAAAATTGGAGGGACAGATAGAAGGAAAAAATTGTGCAGACAGGCTACGTTTGATATGTGTAAAACAAATTGTTAGGGATGTAAGTGGTAGGCGGTATACCGAAATGAAACGACTAACACTAGATAGGGAATCTTGGGGAGCTGCATCAAACGACTGATGTCAAAAAACTTTAATGAAATAAATAAAATTTAAATAATTTGTACAGAGGTAACTGTAAAAATCTAATCATTAATATTCTAAATAAAATTTTATAAAACCAATTTAAACTAAAAAATACATCTTTAAGTGGTCTAAATAATATATACATTTAAAATATCATCAAATTACAAATTGTGTTTAAAAAATGGCATATAACATTTGGTTCCTGGTAAGTAAATATATGAATAAAATACCCAGAACTGTACCGCAGCATATAAAATTTGGTACCTGTTAAAATTTGCAACATATAAAGCGAGATTCTGAATACACTCTGAACTGGGTCAGTGCTTATCAAATTTTCTACCTGTTAATCAAGAATCTAGATAACAGAACCTGAAATGTGCAAGAGCATATCAAATATTCTACCTGTTAACTAAGAATCTAAAATAATATACTGAACTGTGTCAGAGCTTATCAAATTTGCTATCAATAAGCAAGAATACAAATGACACCCTGAACTGTGACAGAGCATATAAAATTTACTATGTGTAGCACGTTAAGCTGTGTTGTTTTTACAATATATAATTTTAAACTATTATCTTAAAAATTAAACTAATTAGAACATTGATCCAGCGGAATGTATTTATTAATTTGAAAGATTCTATTATTTTAAAATGTTAACAGAAAAATGTTAACGAATTTTAAGAGATATTACTTCCAAAAGATTTTTCTATTATTCCGGTATTGAAGAATATTAAAATAAAAAGATTTTTC
The DNA here is from genome assembly GCF_047948215.1 of Lycorma delicatula. Lineage (NCBI taxonomy): Eukaryota > Metazoa > Arthropoda > Insecta > Hemiptera > Fulgoridae > Lycorma > Lycorma delicatula. The sequence goes on along the minus strand of NC_134464.1, from coordinate 97,830,110 downwards.
AACGGAATAAATACTCAAGAGAGATTTATCATAATGAATTTACTTCTATTTTAAATGTTTAATTTTTTCCTTTTGTACTTGTGCAGTGGTATGCATTACTATTCAAGCTTTTTAGTTTACGCCTTTTATGATTCTCTTAAGAATGCATTTTCACACCATAATATGGCCAGTCCACTCAGGAATTAAAAAAAGAGATTTATAAATTATATTACTGAAACAAACAAAGAAAAATATCTTTGATGAAAATGATTTTAAATTTTTAACTGGAAAATTTTAAGTTACAAATAAAACAAGTTACCGATGATGAACAGCAAATAGACTCAACTGGTGATTGATGACAATCCAAGTTAAAATGCGGTATTAGATAATACAAATACTAAATATAATATTGATAAGAAAAGTACCTTTATCTGCAGAATTATAGAAAAATATTAAATCTTATTTATATTCAGTTATACATGAAAAGATACTTTTTCAACAAAGACATGAAATATAATTACAAAGAAATTGTATGCGTGGTCAGTGGTAGGTGTAGAATGGGGTAGGTGTAGAATGATTAATTTAACCCACCGGTTGGTCTAGAGGTGAACGCGTCTTCACAAATCAGCTGATTTCGAAGTCGAGAGTTCCAGTGTTAAAATCCTAGTAAAATCAGTTATTTTTATATGGATTTGAATACTAGATTGTGGATACCAGTGGTCTTTGGTGGTTGGGTTTCATTTAACCACACATCTCAGGATTCGTCGACCTGAGACTGTACAAGACTACAATTCACTGAACACTCACACATATCATCCTCTGAACTAATACCTGACAGTGATTCCCAGAGGCTAAACAGGAAAAAGGAAGAATGATTAATATCAGGCGACAGGATGATTAAATGAAAAATTTTAATCTCGCATAATAAAAGAGAAGGAGCTCAATTTTAATTTTACATGAATTGGGAAAATGATTAGGCACCAACAGACAAGATGGGGCATGTGCCCTAGAAGACTAAAACAGGATTGGGGTTTTATCTGCAGTTTGTACATACAAAAGATTTAATGTAACATATTTTTAGTTTTAATATTCCTGTAAAATTTATCAATGATAATGGTAAAGTGCCTTAGAGATAAAACTAAAATGGTTCCTCACCAATATACCGTATAGTTCTTTGATGTTTCTATGCAGGAGACCAGTATACTTTCAAATACTGTTTATTTAGAATTACATTTGATTTAAAGAAAAATAATTTCTTTAATGCCATGTATTTTTTAAATATTTAGGGTAAGAAAGTAGCTCTTTTTAAATGCAAGCTAAAAGAATTTGATGAAATGTTGTATCCTTAAATTTGTTTATAATTAATCTTGGATTTAATTTAAACAGCCTGTTTAGTAGTAAAACATTTAATAATAAATAATTATTGTCATTTTCCTTAAAATCAATTATATTTTAATTTAACCTCTTTGAAGATGCATTTCTAAGTTAATACTCAATAATCCATTTAAATTCACTTTTTGAGGTGGAAGAACCCCATTTACAGGCGTCGAAGCAGTGTCAGACTCGCTAACAGATTCCGCAAGCTGTTAAAGAAAATGCATATGTATTCCTGCGCACTATCGACTATACCTCCACCCTTGGCGATCCCACCTCCTGGGAAACCGCTAACAAAGCATTACTTCAGAGGGTGGTAAGCGTCGACACACACATTTGATCTCCACAAGCAAAAATCATCCATACCAGACCACTACACACACACACACACACTGCTGCACACCACAAATACCTAAAGAGAAAAACATTCAGAAAAAATAGAACACCTAACAGGTACTAAGACGTACCACACACATTTATACATTCATACAATCAAGCCAACACAAGACAAGCGTACCACAATCAAGAAGACATGATGGCCACAAGACATAACTTATCCACCCAAGTACACTCAAAAATTTATACTACACTTAAACATAAATATTTTAAAACAGCAGAATGAATGATATACATAAAATTCCCATCAATTTGATGAATGAACTATTTAGTAGGTTAATTAATTTAATATTAGTAAAACAATTTTTTTATGAGAAAGCAGTTAATATATTTCTAAGCTACATAAAATGTACATGCAATTGTATGTATAATATTAAAATTACTACATATGAGCAAACAAAAGCATGTAAATATAATATTTATATGAAATATCAAGTAAAAACATTTATGTCTTTCCAAAGAGGTTAGAGTTAAATATTTAATTAAAAGGTTAGGAAAATAGTACTTATTAATTTTTTTTTTAAATCCTATTATCTATAATGCATTAAAAAACTGAGAATTCATATAAAGAACAAAATGTAAGTGTACTATTCATGATTAGTTTATTGGGAAACATCCTTTGAATGAAAATGTTTCAATATTTTCAAAGCCAGTTTTTTAAATTCTGAATAATTTTGAAGAATTTTCATATTTTATCACACTATTTGATAATGTCATTAGAAATAAAACTTTTTTAAAAGTATGTAGAATGTATTCATGTTGTTGATAATAAAAAATTTAATGATATGAAAATAAATGGATCTCTTACAATATATGTTCATTTTGACTACTTGCTTAAAGCAGAGTATAAACTGGAGTTGTATGTCTCTTCCTCTATGAATTTTAAAGAGATTTCACAATTGGCTACATAATGAAATAAATTCAATAAAATAATGGAAAAGAAAAAATAGAGTGAAAAATTATAAATGATTTCAATGACAATTTTATTTAAAATAATTAGCTAACTATACGATATGCATCTAATGACAAGGGAGGTATAGAAGAACATCAGTACTTTAACCACTAAAAACCTTATCTATCAAAGTTAATAATTACCTAAAAAATATATTAAAACATAAACTAAAATTCATTTAGGAAACAACACTAGAAAAATGAAAAATTAGTAATTAAAAAAAATATGTGCTTATTTCTTCTTTCAACCTAGTCACCCATAAAATCACAAATAAATATAAAATGTGCACTTGCTTGAAAATAATTAAAAAATATAATTAAACTTTTTTGATACAGTATTCTAAAATAAATTTAGGCAAAATATTTAACACAGGATCCGTTAATTATGCAATAAAACACCTTTACAAAAGATTTCGTATCAGATTACAATTGAGAGACCCAGAAATAAATATGGTTAACTAAAACTGACATACAGGAAAAATTAGTAACATAAGAAACAAAAATTAATTTTAAATTATCTTTAATTAAAATTAATTAATAAATTTATTAAAATTAATTAAAATAAAAGATAATAGGTGTCATGGGTTAAGTAGAAATATAATCTATCCTAACTTAACCTACACTCGCTTCACTTGCTAGTCAAGTTTAGCGAGCATAACAAGTGTAGGCTAAGTTTGGTGGGTCTTATAATAAATAAATATGTATATTTATTTGGTTATTTCATAACTGAACATGGACAGATATTTATAGTGTTGGTCATATAACCCATGATACCCAAGATAATTTCTTATCATTATAAAATCTTGTGAAATATATGAATATATCTGCAATAATGAAAAATATTAGTACAAAAGATAATTGGATTTTATTTCTAGAATTTTCTAGAGAATCATAGAAGAAAGAAATTGAATGATGTAGATCTGAAAATGTGTGGATGTCCAGTAAGATTTGGTTCAACAATTTTGTTTAAAAAAAAAGATTCTAATTTTTCTAGCAGGGAAACACAATTATTATAATCTTAAAAGAAAGATAAAATAACAAATTATACAAAATTAAAACTTCAACTATGATTAATTTTATGTAGCAATAATTCCAAATAATTCATTAACCTAATGAGCAAGACATTCTCAAGGGTTACATTAGGCAACATTCCACTGTATCAAATGTTCATGATCAGTTACTAGCATAAACTTATTTATCATTTTTACGGCATAAAATAAAATGTAAATAAAGTATACTAACTAAAAAAGAATAAGTGTACTTTAAATATGATATAGAACTGCACATTATTGTTGTTTTCCTAATTCAAATGGAATTAAAATACATTTTTCTCTTTTAATACAGTTTCTAAAAAATATTTCCTATTTCAGGAATAATAATTTAAGTATTCAATCCATAAAACAGTAAATATAAGATAGTTCCTGTGAGATATTCATTGTATAAAGATATTTGTACTTATTTTCAGTAGGCCATTAATGGTAGCCAAAAGAAAAAACACATCTATTCAATACACATAAATTATATTTACTATTTATACAAATAATGTATCTTAGATGTAATATAAAGATTAGGCAATGCCTATAAAATTATAGAAAACATGAAAGACATTTTATATTCCTTTCCTTTATAAAACTCATTTTAGTTCATACATAAAATTGATCAATTAGTTTTATAAAAAATTTCTCCTTATTGATGTATCACATCAAAACAAAAAAAAAATCAAATCACCCTTCTTTTGTTGAATAGAATAAATTTTGTCAACTGGAAGTTTATTATTTAACTAGAATAGATTTTAAATTTAAAAACATCATTACAAACGAGATTTCATTTAAAAAAGTTGATCATATAAATTCTAGCAACGTGCTATTAAAAACCATGTTGGGATTTTAATTTAGTTTTCATCAAACAATAAATGAAAAAATAAATATTTAATTTTAAACCGATATATTAAAAAAAGGCCTATGATGTATACAATAAAATAAATCAAATGTACTTACTTTAAAATAATATCCTAAACTGTGTGGTTTTCCTTTCTAGAAAATTCTTCAGTTATCAAACAACCTTTTTTTTATTGTAATGGTACTGTTTTTAATTTATTTAATAATACGTGTATGTGAATAATAATAATCCGTGTACTCGTGTACGCTAACTTTTAAAATAATATAAAACGAGGATTGATTTATTTCTTCCTTACAAAGCTGAACAATTAATTGCTACTGTAAAACAGTTAAAAAGATAAAACGCATGTCTAACGAGTCACGTCTGTCTACCTCCCACTTATTCGTTTCTCATTTTACCCCCACCGCACTTTCATTATGTTTTTTATTGTAAGGGGTAGTGTGTATATCTTATTTGTTATAGCACGTACTCATTTTTGTCCTTGAACATTAACTAAACGGCATTTTTTGTTTTACATATTACCATCAAAACAACACAGATTTTATTTTGTACTCTTGACCATAGGATAAGACATGTTTTTTTTCTGTACTTATAAAAATAACATTAACGACTATACTGCAGCTGCCTTTCTTTTTTTGTTTTTATCCCTCACTCACACACACACACACACACACACACACACACACACACACACACACACACACACACACACACACACACACACACAAACAAACAAACACACACACACACACAGAGAGAGAGAGAGAGAGAGAGAAAAAAAAATGCTACCGTATTTTTATTAAAAAACTGTTCGCCTGGAAACAAATTGTAGCGTATATACGTATCCTTGAATATATTATTAATTTAATACGTGCATTTATTAATCTACACATATCAAAAAAGTATCTTGGAATTAATTTTTTTTTTTTTAATTACAATTTAATGTTTTCGGTTATGTGTTTTTGTACTAATTAGTACATTTATTAATTTTTGCTTTACCACTAACGATTGTATAATAATGGAAAAACGCATCCTGCATCTACTATTACAAACCCTAATATGGAGAACTTGAAAGTAGCGGATTTACCAAGAATTTATAGAAATCGCTATTGCTACTTGTCAGATTTTCTAAGAGCATGTCGCTGGGAGAAACTTTTCTGTACGATTTGGTGTCTCCTGAAAACGATTCTGCAACGTTTATATACATATATATACATTTAAAAGATATTTTCACCCGCTCTACCGGACGCAAATTTTAACCGATTTTGAAAGAAATTGATGGGGAAGATGTAAACCTGTTGAAAATACATCCCTAATGAATTTCAAATGAATCGGTTATCAGAAACCGGAGTTAGAGGAAACAAAATTGGTTTTTGGATACGTTTTCAAAGATTTTCAAGGTTTTCACGTAGTAATTTGAAAGGTAACTTGTTATATAGAAAGCCAGAATTAGATTTCTGTGAGCAATACGTAGCGCGAAATAATTTTGTACGATTCATATTCAAAATATATATTTGAACCAAAAACTGTTTGTTTAAAGAAAAACAAACCAACATACTTGGCATTTATAGACCTAGAAAAGGCTTTCGATAACGTAGACTGAAATAAAATGTTCATCATTTTAAAAAAAATTAGGGTTCAAATACAGAGATAGAAGAACGATTGCTAACCTTTACAGGAACCAAACAGCAACAGTAATAATTGAAGAACACAAGAAAGAAGCCGTAATAAAAAAGGGAGTCCGACAATCCTTGTCGGACTCCCTTTTTTATTAGGATAGGTAACATCCTGTTACCTATCCTAGTTACTTTTTAATCTTTATATGGAACTAGCTGTTAATGAAAGGGCAATTTAGATTTGGAGTAACAGTACAAGGTGAAAAGATAAAGATGATACGATTTGCTGATGATATAGTAATTCTAGCCGAGAGTAAAAAGGATTTAGAAGAAACAATGAACGGCATGGATGAAGTCCTAGCAAGAACTACCGCATGAAAATAAACAAGAACAAAACGAAAGTAACAAAATGTAACGAAGATGAAAAAATAACGAAGAAATACGAAGAAAAAAAAAAGTAACGAAGATAGACCACTGTATGTGAAAGTAGGAATAGAAAAGATTATGGAGGTAGAAGAATTTTGTTATTTGGGAAGTAGAATTACTAAAAACGGACGAAGGAGTGATATAAAATGCAGTACATCACAAGCGAAACGAGCCTTCAGTCAGAAATATAATACGTTTACATCAAAAATTAATTTAAACATCAGGAAAAGATTTTTGAAAGTATATGTTTGAAGCGTAGCTTTACATGGAAGTGAAACTTGGACGATCGGAGTATCTGAGAAGATATTATTAGAAACTTTTGAAATGCGGTGCTTAGGAGAATGTTAAAAATCAAATGGATGGATAAAGTGACAAATGATGAGGTGTTGCGGCAAATTGATGAAGAAAGAAGCATTTGGAAAAATATAGCTAAAAGAAGAGACTGAATATAGGCCACATATTAAGGCATCCTGGAATAGTCGCTTTAATATTGGAGGGACAGGTAGAAGGAAAAAATTGTCTAGGCAATTTGGAATATGTAAAACAAATTGTTCGGAATGTAGGATGTAGAGGGTATAACGAAATGAAACGACTAAACACTAGATAGGGAATCTTGGAGAGCTACATCAAACCAGTAAAATGACTGAAGACAAAAAAAAATGTTTGAAGCCAAAATCAAATTTTTCCAAGCACTGTCGCTATAATATTTTAATTTCACAATAATCCAAAATTTGATCTGGTATGAAGAAAGGGGTGTGTCAACAAAAAAAAAAAATCAGTTTTGAAATTTTAATCGTTTTGAGATAATTTTATAATATTTTTATAAAAACAAAAACTTATTCATTATTTCTTTTGAATTAAACCCATTTTTATTATTAATTCTAGTTTTATTCATGTTTGCGACTACAATCTTTCTAGATTTAGAATTTGAAATCTAAACAATGAAAACTGAATTATCTCTTTATTATATAAAAATTTCATTTAAAATATAGCCTTGTATTGATTTATTAATAATTAATTATTAATCTCCACAAAAATGTTTGAATTAAAACCAGAAAGTATACAAAATTTTATTTCACTAATAACTTCTGATTTTTTCATTTTATTGCTACTACTGAAATGTCATTTTTTGTAAATCTTCTACAATCTAAAAATTTAGACGTACGTCGAGAATGTTCCTGGTCATCGTGACGTATACACCGGGAGGCGCTACCCGCCACTCCAGTATCCCGACTTGGGTCGTGCACCAGGAGGCGGCGTATGCGCATATGTTGGCGTGCGTGCGTTGACGGAGTGGCACGGAGATGTTTAGCGTTCGAAGAAGATCTGAAGATCGACCGACCGTCGCGGAGGTACCTCGAGGATGACCCTGGTCGTCGTGGCGTTTGCACCGGGAGGCGACGATTGCGAAATTTTTTTTTAAAGATTCCACCATTTTGTCAACCAGAGTGCGCGATGACTGCGTGTGATTGCGCGCGCACCCTCATCCATTCTGTAAAAGAAAGAAAACCGTTAAATTTTACGCGCAAAAACTACCGCACCCAAATAAATGCATATATGTGTTAAACACTCTCCTCACCGTTCACGAGTGTAATTTGATAACAGATGGTGAATCTGACGTCGGATTACACCGCAGTCCTTGGAACCTTCATCCAGTAATGCCGATCGACAAAATTTTATTTCTAAAAAAATAGTCTTACACTACTGTATGGGGTTTAGACTGTTGTTGCATTTCCATACCACCCAAGAGGTAGCAACCGGAACGGCGCGTTGAGATTTTTTTTAGAGTGAAATCTCACCTCAGTAGGCCTACAAAACACTCGTACGAAGAACAAATGATTTAAAATATAAGCTTAAAATTAAGTATTTTAAGATTATTAAATTATTATTTATCGTATACATTTTTTTTACAATCGGAGGTTAATAATTATTATTAATAAATCAATATATTTCAATAAAAAAAAGGAAGAAAATGAAATCGGATTCGAACCGATGTGCCTTCTTCCTGTAAGATACAAATATTTCATTGATCAAAAATTTCATTGCCTATAACTGTGGAACCGATGAAAATAAGTACCACTTATGATATATCGTTAAAAAGCTCTCGATGAGGGCTTATTTCTGCAGTTAAGAGAAAGTCTAAATGTTTTGGATTTTGGGCTTTTTTGAACATTTTTGATCGAGTCGATCGCAACCAAAGAGAAAGGTGCACAACTAGATGTTACAGCAGTCCTAAATCCAAAATTTCAACATTCTACGGGTAATCGTTTTTGATCACTGGCGGCTGGTGTATAGGCACTGTGTAACTGCAGCACTCCCATTTCCACTTGATATTATCAATTACATTTGATATAATGCGTCCTTGTTTCTTTAATTGTTTTTTGTACTTGAACAACATAATCCTTAAGTTTAATGTCAGTAGCCATCCCCCAGTTTATGAAAAAGATATAGAAATATTTGTATTGAAGTGTGCGCTTCACAGTTCCAGCGACGTGACAACAGTTATATTTTTTGAAAGCGAAAACAGTCACCCCAATAAAAGGTAAGTTAGGCTATTTTTCGTAGGTCTGCAGGAAAAGGAAAAACCTTTTGCACAGGAGCTGCCAAGTTTAATTGCGATCGAATAAGCTTTAATGTCAAATACCGCAGCGGAGACCCAAGTGAGATGAAAACAAAAAAAAAAAATATTATAAAAGATCGAATTGACAGTGAACAAGACAAAGTCAGTACCTCTAAAGGAAACGCCAAAATATGCAAGGGGCGTACATTATTTCATCAACTATTTTGCAAAAAAAACCCAAAAAAAAACGATTTTTTTATGCCAAATTATTTTAACATTTAAGCAAATAAATCAAGAAAACCAGACCACAATTTGACTAGAAAAAATATTCAATTCCTCAAGAAATCATGTGGTGTCCATATCAGATTTTTTCAGTATTGAGGCAAGTACATCAAGGAGGTTTCATGAAAGACAATGGAAAGAGTATCGTAACTTAGAGGAATACAAGAAAACTACTTTGAAGTTAAAAAAATATTTAATTAAATCTCTAAACTGGGGGAGTTGGGGGATCGCCGTCCATCTATTTGGGTCGCCAACTTCTTTGGTCCATCTATTCAGGCTTATAACCTTCTTTTTCTTTTTCATTGGAAACTTAGATTTTCATATCGGTTTTCGAAATTTATCTCTGTCTTTACATAAATCGTTAGAAATGTTTAATATTTTTAGATCTGTTTCTATTTCTTTAAATCGGGTCGTGTTTGAGGCTCTTTAGTTCAGTGGGGCTCGTAACTAAAATTAGTGGGGATTCCGTTCCAGAAATTTTTTCAGGGCTTTTTAAGTTTTCTGTAAAATAAAAGAACCGAAAAAATGAATCAAATAGAATAGCTGGAAGCAGGAAAATAATCTAATTCTACACTTTATCGCATTCAAGAATATAGTACACGGTTTTCAAGCGTATTGTCCTTAAAACCCGTATTCGGATTAACCGAATAAATAATAAAATGTCCTCTTAAAAACACCACAGTCCAACGGTGCTTAATTTAAATTTCTATGTACACAGAAACAAATACATAATTAATTAGTTTTTTCTAATAACCTTCTATTTCGCCCTTCCAGCGCGTTTTCGGACAGATTTGGAGATCAAAGAGCCCTTGCTTTTCGCCATCTTCTGATCGCTACTGAAAAAACAGTTAAACCGCTTTCATATTCCTTCCACTAAAAATAGAAATAGGAACGTTCCACACGCACGCAAAGTAAAAAAAAAAAAAACCTTCTCCTAGTACGCCGGAATCGTCACTGCGGGAACAACAGTGCTATCTCATTCTCGTAGCCTCACATTCGTAAGTGCGCATGCGCACAACAGCCAAACACCACGCCGCTGGAACTGTGAATTGCACAGTTCCATACAAAGATTTCATATCTTTTTCATAAGCTGGGGGATGGCTACTGTCATTAAACTTGAGGATTGTATACTGTACAAGTATAAAAAAAGAATTTAAAAAAAGACTCATTATATTATATGTTATCAAGTGGAAATACGAGGTGCTGCAGTTCCACAATGCTTATACGCGAGCCGCCACTGAGCGCGTTGTTAATGAATATTTTGGTCGCGTAGTTTTCATTTATATCCATCAGGATTTACAAGAGATGTTTGTGAATCGGTCACCTGAACACTCATATTCGCAGTTTTTTTGCTTGAACTCTATAAGCTAACTGAATAAGACCTAGATGAAAAGAACTTGTAACATCGAAATAAATTAACGACGAAAATTTACTTCATTTTTAACGTAATTCAATATAATTGGGTCAAGAATGCATAATTGTTGGGAAAATTGAAATAAAACCTCTTTTTAGAAGTTAAAATTATTTTATCGTATCACAAGGCATTTACTTTTCGCTGTACAAAAATAATAACAAAACAAACTGTAGTAAATCAAAAGTATACCCTATTGCCGTAGAAATAATAATAATATGATTCGACCCCCCTCAATTTATTTTGTATATATTCGTATAATTGAGGGTAAAAATTAAAATAAAGGCTTTTATAAATTTTCTAACCGATTCGAAATATACAAGAAATTTTACAGTGAAATAAATTCATTAAATGAAAAGTTGAACCTTAAATTCACGTCTTTAATTTTTTCTTTCGTTATTGGTATTTTTATTAAAATATTCCTTTGTTGATTGCCCTTTGCTTAAATTGTTTGTATTACAGACCTATCATTACAGTGCACATAGTGATATAAAATTGACGTTGTATGTACCTAAAATTTATTTAAGTAAAGTTTTTTGATATCACCAACCACTGACCCAGGGGATGGAAGGAATGAAGTTCGAAGACAAAAATCATTCCTTCCGTAATAGGCACAGTATCGAATCGGTTTAAAGTGGTCGTTAGTTCTCCAAACATTACGTAAAACGTTTTGATATGACCAACCCTGACGGCAAGGGATGACCAAAACATTGCTGAAATTGTAAGAAGATGGGGCTTGTCGTATGCTCAACACGTGAAACTTTTTTCACATGCAACCATTGCCGTATTGAGCAAATTTGAAGTTTTTCTTAAGTTTAAGGGGGAAATCTTATTATCTCCTACTTAGCACCGGTAAAATCTACTTCGGGATTGCCGAAAGGGAATTTTTTGGTTATGTTGACGGCTTTAACCATTATCAAGTATTGTGATCTCTGTTCAAACAATCTATAATCGAGCTTATCTAGGTCGATGTTTTAGATAAATGAAAGTTTTTTTAAATCGTTATTATATGTATTCAATTTCGAAACCGAGTCTCTTTAATCGATTAAAGATCGAGCAGTAACATTTATTGTTTACTCTATGCTCTCGTAGTAAAGAGCATTTGTATGTGGGTTTATGTGTCCCGCTTATCTGACCGAAAATACCGATCACTAGCGGAAAACCCCGATTCGTTAGTACTTGTCTCGTGGTGGTCAGGTGTATACTTGCTATATTATATATATGTCGATATATGCGGTATATCGACGTTTTGGAAAAATTTAGTACTTTTTAACCGGATCCGAATTTTCGGACGAAAATCGCAAATATCTCAAAAACGGTCGGTCCTAGCGCTCTGAAAAATTTTCTCAACCCCCCTGGACGATAACCCCATCGGCTCCCAGTGGTTCCCGACAGACGATAATATTTTCAAGTGCCCCTGGGGCGCCGTTCGGAAATTGGGGAGGGGGTGCATGGGGTGCCATCGTAATATCTCGGCAACCGCTAGTCCGATTTTTATGATTCAAACGGCGTAAATATCAGTAGATCGAGCGCTAACTGTTTAACTCATCGGGTACACTCTTGATCGACCGGATCTTGGTTATCCGGAAATTAATTCGTATAGCCCTATGTTTTGATTGCACTCACCCGACGTAAAACGTACTGATCCGATGTTTCGCTAAATACGCTCAAACATGTGCGGAGGACTCTGAGTAAATTAAACTGTAGGACAAAACCGAGGTTGTTGCAGGCAACACTTGTTTTGTTGGCATGAGGATAGTATTTTTGGCGTTTAAAGACAATCAAAAATGATTTGAGTGCATCGTCTAATTGAAGTTAGGTATAGGAATAATTTTTGTGTGAAACCTTTGCTGTTAGCAAAGGCGGGACCAAATATATCCCATTTAATAAAAAATATTATGTCTGGAAATTATAACAAAATTCATTTTATATTTAGCAATTTTCGCTGATAGTAATTAACAAATTAATAGCTTATTCTGTCTTAGAGAACATAATATTACCAATTTTTTTTCTTAACTGAAAAAATATATCGGTGCAAAAAACAAAAGTTCAGTTCTGTAAATTACTATTGAAAAAAAATGTCTGTTAATTTTCGACTACATCGGCAATTGTGATGACGTAATTTGTTTTTATTAAGTAATATTTTAATACAGGTAAAAGTAAAAAAAAAAAACGTTTTGAAATTGCTTCCTTCTTTTATTTTAAATTCAAATATATATTTTAAAGCGATTATATATATATTGAAGATTACTAAGTTACGTCAGGAGGGATTCATTAGAACAATTAAACAACTGTAATACAATTGACCAATCAGAGACACAGAAAAGTAATTAACTTGTTTTTCAATTCTTATAACAAACAAAGTTGTTTGTCAAAATGTTAACGTTGGACGGATAAGATATGTCACGAGGGAGTCGCTCGGGTCTGTAACGAAACTCTCCGATATGATTGACCAATCAGAAACGCAGTACGGTAATTAACTTGTTTTTCAATATCTTGTAACCTCATACGAAGTATAAGACAGTGTCGCCGAATTCGTTGGACTGGGAACATCTACTTGTGGTAACTTGAACAATCTTCTAGACTGGATAACCACATAATTTAGGACATTATTTTAAAGTGAGGGACATTTATTTTATTGCATACAACATAGTTTTATTTTTTTTTAATATATCGGTTTTAAATTAAACTTTTTTTTCTTAATTACAGTTTAATGAAAATTAAAATTTAACCTAGATTTTTTAAAGCACGTTGCTACAGTTTAAATGATGATCTTTTTTACGAAAAAAGATTTTCTTTTTTTATGAAATTTTTTTAAAAAATTTAAAATCTATTCTAGATAAATAATAATCTTCCATTTTACAAAATTTGTTTTATTCAAAAAAAAAGAGGGGTGATGTAATCTTTTTTTGAAATGGATTCATCAACATGGCAAAATTTTTATAAAATTAATTACCGATGAATTTTGTGTAGGAACTAAAATGAATTTTATTCAAGAAAATGCTATAAAATGTATGAATATTTTCAATAATTTTATAGAAATTGCCTAATTTCTATATTACATCTGGATACATTACTTGTATAAATAATTAAGTGTAATTTATATGTACTGAATAGGCATGTTTTTTCTTGCGCTTGGCTACCTTTAATGTCTACTGAAAAGAAGTACAATACCTTAGTATGATGAATATCTTGCAGGAACTATCAAATTTTATTGTTTGATGTATCGAACACTTTAATTATTAGGAAATATTTTTTAGAAACTGTATTAAGATAAGATTGTAGTTTGAATTAAAAAACAATAATGTGCAGTTATGTATCATATTTAAAATACTCTTATTCTTTTTTAGTTTTTTTCAGATCATAATAATTGTGTTATTTCCCCACTTGAACAATCTTAATTTTCTTTCATACAAAATCATTGAACCAAATCTTATTGGACATCCTCACATTTTCACATCTATGTTGTTCAATTTCTTTTTTCTGTAATTCTCTAGAAAATTCTAGAAATAAAAGTCAATTATCACTTGTACAAATATTTCCCATTATTGTAGAGGTATTCTTCCTTTATTTATCAAGAGTTTATAATAATAAGAAATTATCTTTTATCTTGATTAAAGATAATTTAAAATTTATTTTTGTTTCCCATATTTCTAAATTTTTCCTGGACGTCAGATGTAGTTAACTGCATTCATTCCTGGGTCTCTCGATTGTAACCTGAAAAAGAAATCTTTTGTAAAGCTGTTTTATTGCGTAATCAACCAAACCTGTTTAAGCTAAATTTATTTAATTATATATAGCCGTTTGTAAAACTTCATACAGGAAGAAAAATACAATCCCAGTTTATATTCATACCTTTAAGAAAATAGTGAAATGACCATGTACTGTAAAGGTTCCATTTATTTTCATAACAAGTAGTACACTATAATCTTGTTCTTTATGTGAATTCTCTGTTTTTTAATGTAATGCAAACAATACAATTTTTTCAAAAATATTAATAAGCATTAGTTTCCTAACCTTTTAATTAAATATTTAAATTTAACCTCTTTGGAGAGAGATAAATGTTTTTACTATGTATATTTTGTATACAAATTATGTTTACACGGTTTTGTTGGCTCAAATACAGTAATTTTAATAATATACATAAAATAATTAGGTAGCTTGTAATTGCATGTACTTGTTATGTAGCTAGTAATTTCATGTGGCTTGTAATTGCAGGTTCTTTTTATGTAGCTTAGAAATATAACTGTTTTATCATAAAAAATTGTTTTACTAACATTGAATAACTTACTAACATTAATCACACTAATTTAAGTTTAGTTTATGGGTATTTTATGTATATCATTCATTCTGCTGCATTTGAGTTGAATATCTAAATTTAAATGTAATATAAATTGATATCAATTATTAAATTATAACTGTGTCTTCAAAGAGGTTAAATTATAATATAATTGATTTTAAGGAATAGGGTACATAAACCACTTAAAGGCTGTTTATACAATTTCTCCAGTTTTGTTTAAATTTATTATTTTTAAATAAGGAGAAATTTGTGATTTACTAATTCATAGTATTGGCTTTTTTCAATCGTATTTGATCTGTTTGTGTAAAATAGCCTCTCGTCTTATTTTCTTTGTGGATTTGCTTTTATTTTATAATTATCCTAAGTAATTTCTTAAATAAATAACCATATTTAACAACAAAATTAATTCTAAAATGCCCCATTGATTATCTACATATAAACAAATTTAGGAATACAACACATCATCAGTTTTTTGGCATTCATTAAAAAAAAACTTTTCACCCTAACCATCTAACATTACATAAATCTATTTTTGACACCATCAAACAGTATTTGAAAGTATACTGGACTTCTGCAGAGAACCATCTAGGAACTATTACAGTATATCCATCAGGAATCCGTCAGTATTACCTTTGATCATTTTTACAACCAAAAAATACACTACATTAAACCTTTCGTATGAGCAAACTATATATATATAAACCCCCTGGTTTTAGTCTTCTAGAGTAGTATATGCCATATGCTGCCTGGTGGTTATCCACTGAAATTATTAGTTTATTTCTATAAATGTATATTTTTTATAAACCATTTTCCAAAACCATGTAACACTGAAATTGAGCACATCCTCTTTCTTATACGAGATTAGAATTTGTAATTTAATCGGTACCTGTCGCCTGCTATTAATCATTCTGCACCTCCCACTGTTCACATATAGAATTTCTTTGTAATTATATTTCATATTTTTGATGAAAAAAGACCTCCTTATGGATTACTGAATAATAAAATTTAATTTTTTTCTTTCATCCGACAGATAAAGGTAGCTTCAATATTACATTTAGTATTTGCATTATATGATACCCCCTTTTCACTTGCATTGTCATCAATCACAACTTGATTCCATTTGCTATCATTAGCAACTTACCTTTTTTTCAATAATATAAATTATAGACTTTTTTTAATTCCAGCCAGGATTGGCCATATTATGCTGTGAAAATGCAATCTTAAGAGAATCTTAAAAGGGGTAATTAAGAGGTCTGGATAGTAATGCATACACCTGCCAAGTACAAAAGGGAAAAAAAGAAATATGTAAAATACAAGTAAATTCATTATTATTAAATACTCTCTGAGTAACTGATTTCTTTGAAAAATCTTCTATTTTTAATATTGAAAAAATAGAAAAATCCCTTAACTTATGTTTCTTCAAATCCATACCATTTTTCTATTAAAATTTAAAACAAACATCTTCTGATTAATATTTCCCTAGTTCAATCTTCTAATTCGGTTTCATTTTTAGAAATACAGCTTCAAATAATGTAACTGTAAAAACACATAGATTAGACTGTATTATACAGACAGAAAATTTTATATTCTCTGACACAGTTCAGGGTGTATCATTTTAGATTTTTTATCAACACAGCAAATCTGATATGCTCTGAAACAGTTCAGGGTGTATTATTTTAGATTTTTTATCAACACAGCAAATTTGATATGCTCTGAAACAGTTCAGGGTGTATTATTTTAGACTTTTGCTCAACATATAGCAAATCTTATATGCTCTGAAACAGTTCAGGGTGTATTATTTTAGATTTTTGCTCCACAGATGGCAAATCTTATATGCTCTGAAACAGTTCAGGGTGTATTATTTTAGATTTTTTATCAACACATAGCAAGTCTGATATGCTCTGAAACAGTTCAGGGTGTATTATTTTAGATTTTTATCAACACAGCAAATCTGATATGCTCTGAAACAGTTCAGGGTATATTATTTTAGATTTTTTATCAACACAGCAAATCTGATATGCTCTGAAACAGTTCAGGGTGTATTATTTTAGATTTTTTATCAACACAGCAAATTTGATATGCTCTGAAACAGTTCAGGGTGTATTATTTTAGACTTTTGCTCAACATATAGCAAATCTTATATGCTCTGAAACAGTTCAGGGTGTATTATTTTAGATTTTTGCTCCACAGATGGCAAATCTTATATGCTCTGAAACAGTTCAGGGTGTATTATTTTAGATTTTTTATCAACACATAGCAAATCTGATATGCTCTGAAACAGTTCAGGGTGTATTATTTTAGATTTTTATCAACACAGCAAATCTGATATGCTCTGAAACAGTTCAGGGTATATTATTTTAGATTTTTTATCAACACATAGCAAGTCTGATATGCTCTGAAACAGTTCAGGGTGTATTATTTTAGACTTTTGCTCAACATATAGCAAATCTTATATGCTCTGAAACAGTTCAGGGTGTATTATATTAGACTTTTGATAAACAGATGGCAAATCTGATATGCTCTGAAACAGTTCAGGGTGTATTATTTTAGATTTTTTATCAACACATAGCAAGTCTGATATGCTCTGAAACAGTTCAGGGTGTATTATTTTAGACTTTTGCTCAACATATAGCAAATCTTATATGCTCTGAAACAGTTCAGGGTGTATTATTTTAGATTTTTTATCAACAGATAGCAAATCTGATATGCTTTGAAACAGTTCAGGGTGTATTATTTTAGATTTTTGCTCAACAGATAGCAAATCTGATATGCTCTGAAACAGTTCAGGGTGTATTATTTTAGATTTTTGCTCAACAGATAGTAAATCTGATATGCTCTGAAACAGTTCAGGGTGTATTATTTTAGATTTTTGCTTCACAAAACGCAAATTGCTGTGACACAGTTCACGGTATATTACAACTTTTTCCTTAACGGATAGTAAATTCGATGTGCTCTTACACAGATCAGGGTGTATTATTCACATCTTAGCTTATTAGGTACCAAACATGATGCACAATTATTTTTAATATAGTTCTTGATTACATATTGAAATTGTAAATATCTATGTTGTATGCAATGAATAGTTTTCGCGATGCTTGGTACATAAAGCATTCGTACCGCGTCAACCGCGTCGCGACCGTATTTCATCAACCCGATATCGTTGATCGGGTTCCGGTTGGGGGTTGCTGTGTATATAAATGTGTCTATATATTGTGGGGGTGTGATATATAGATATATTAATGTTAGAAATATTTTTTTCATAATATTTATAATTATTGTATGTTTATTATGTTTCTTTGTCTTTTCAGCTCATCACTTCGCTACCAGTGGCTGAAGTCCTCCTTATAAATCAATTTAAATTCATAAAAAATTAAATTTTATTATTTAAATTTATATTTTAATTTTAAATTTAATTACATAAAAATTCCTTTGTGTAGTTTAAATTGCTTTATAAAATTTTATTTGAAATATTAATGAGTGAGTTTTTAAATTCCCTTTCTTATAAATTATTTAAATTTTATTCATTTAATTGACAAAATTAATCATTTAAATAACTTCATGAAATTAAAAAATTAAGTAAATATGTAGAGACAATTTCTTAATTAAATTCAGCTTTTAAATCTGTTTCATGTAGGATATAATATGTTTATTTTTAAAAATATATTTTTTTTATTTGATATTTATTATTTTACATAAGCTTTTTCTAAAATTTTTTTGGTAGGTGTTTAATTGAAGGTTAGAGCATTTTTATATCTATCTCCAGTTTTAAAAATTTTATTTTTTTCTTTTATTTGAAATATTTTGAATACCCCTTTGCTTTCCCCAATCAGCGTTCAGCCACCTGCTTCAAAGAAGATGCATGCTTGCATGGTAGTTTAATTTTTTCAAACCAGGGTCAGCTGATTTTAGAGGTGCCATAATAAATTATTTCATTTTATTCGCTAATTTTTTACTTACTTGCAAAATTAACCATTTTTTGTGGTAAAATCCTAAGTAGAATGTGAAAAAATCCATCTAGCATAACACAGAAATCCAAATTACTTCAAAATTTAATAATTTTTATATGTAATATATTTGCCTTGCATATTAAAAAGACATGGAACTGACCCTGGTTTTTAGTGTGTAATTATTTTATCTCTTTTACATATTTTTGAAATTGTGGGGGAAATAAGTGATTGGTGTAAATAAAGTGTGAAATTGAAGTGCGATCAAGATCAAAGTGTGAAATTAACATTATCTTCCTCACTACACAAATTTACAAACTATAAATATAAAAATGAGACTAGAAATAATACAGATTACCAGATTACATTCCACATCTCATCAACTCTTCACTTCATCCTGCATCCTATTTCTTCAGACTACCAGATCGACCGATCCTTTCAGCTGCTCGATGGATTTGATCTTTGGATTAGCTGTGGCGATAAATGTAAAGCTGTGTTGCCAAATGGTAAAATATTAAGGTACTACTAATTCTTTACTACATCATATAATTTCATGATATACTAGTATTTATTAAGACTATAGTCTAGTGGTTAACTCATAATTGCAAGTCAAGAGTTCTAAGGTACAAATCCTATTAAAGACGTTTAAATGGATTTGAATACTAGATTGTGGATATTAGTTTTCTTTCATGGTAGGGTTGTTTCGATTAACCACACACTTCAGGAATGGTCGACGTGAGACTGAACAAAACTACACTTAATTTGCATTCATACATACCATCCTCTGAAGTAATACCTCATGGTGGTTCCAGAGGCTAAACAGAAAAAGAGAGGGTCAGGGCCATTAGTTTAGACTCCAGTTTACATCATTGATAGGTAACTTTCTCTTTTGATACTGCAGTTACTTTTATTTCTAAATTTTTTAAAAATTTTAGGTAGATCTGGCATTAAATGTCATGCGAAACAAAGAAATTTTGTGTGGCAAATTAAGGATAAATGCAATAAAGGAAACAACAGTATAATAAAGAAAAGAAACTTAATTGCGTTACATATCAAGAAATGCCAGTATCTGGTCAATGCCTAATTTGTCTCTGATAAATATTTTATTTGAAATATAAACCACCAAAACACAGAAATTAGATAAGTTAAACTTGCCATATTAATTTCCACCGACTGTTTTTTGCAGTACCCTGCATCTCCAGTATGTATTAAATTCTATTTTTATTACATTAAAACTTATTCTTTTTAATGATATCTCTTTTTTTATGATAAATTATAATGTTATCTATTGTGAAATTTTAAATGATATGAACATAAATAGGTACAACGTATACCGAAATGAAACGACTAGCACTAGATAGGGAATCTTTGAGAGCTGCATTAAACTAGTCAAATGACCGAAGACAAAAAAATGAACATAAATGCACTTGCGAAAAAATTTATAATTTACACAAAAATAATAAAAATAAATTATAAAGAATAAGATAAAAATTAATAGCAACTGAAGGTGTAAGATACTGCACAAACCGGTTATTGGAAATAAATAAGGTAAGTATAAATAATCTAATTACTATGTTTAGGTGGTTTATATTTCATATATACAAATTTTTATGAATTTTGTTACTTACAGCAATGAAACTTCATAATATTATTATGTGCATTTCTTGGCTTATATTTCAATGCAACATGTACTTATAATTTAACTCAATTATTCTTTTATAATGTAAAGAATAGCCATGAAAGGCAAATGATTTTGTTTGATTTCATCGTGTAAAATAAATTAAATAAGAATCAAATTATTGTAGTGATAGTCATCTTTTCATTTGATACCCCCAAACGTTTAATGATAATAAAAATGAATTTTGTGTATGTTTACAGATAGAGATGGGTTTTGATAGATGAAACAAAGCAATATCTTCATTTAACGTATTATTTTAATAGAAGATATACTGTGTGAAAATTTAGAAGTGGTTTCACAAGTTTTTTCTTTTTTGACATGTAAATTTTGTTTGGTCCTTTATTGTTTTGCTTGCTTTGGCAATGAATCTCTTGCCAGACAGTTTGAAAATTTAATGAAACCATGCTTGCACCTCTTTGTCAAAATTTGTAGAATATACTTACAAAGTAGATTGTACATAAATATTTCAAGAATTTTAAATACCAGAGCAATCAAAGCAAGTGGAAACCTATATAAAATTGTAAAAAATAATAAGAAAATAAATGATGCATTTCATTCTATAAAAATATTAAGTATGATTTAAAAAAAAAGAATTATAAAAATTAGTAAAAGCATCAGGTGGTATACAGATATCCTGTATCGATTTTTGTTACAATTATTCTTAGCTGAAAATTTTAGCTCGGCCAAGTAAGTTCACATAACACACATTCCTGGATGCAATATAGATCTGTTACCATCTATATCAGTGAACCTTACTTCAAAATAATTTTTTGCTTCTATTCTTGGTAAAGCACTCTGATCTTGTATGAGAGGAATCCTTGCTGCCTTAAAAGGGGCTTAGAATTTTTTTGAGCGAGTTGTCTTGTTTAGCAATCTTCTGTGGATTACTCCTTTCTAACCTCCACTTTTTTCCTTTATTTTCTTCCACCTTGATCTGCTAAAAGGGTGTTTTTCAATGATATCTTGCTGGATATCTAATGATGTGGGGGACGTAAAAAATGCAGTGTTCTTGGTATCTATCTAGTCTGGAGGAGGGTATAGCTTTTCTTATGTACCTACCTAGCCAGGGACTCTATTTCTGTAAAAAATGTCTATATAAATAGTTGTACGTCAGGTTAAATATTTACAGACCACCTAATGATTCCTAATAAATATTTTTGTTAGAAAAAGTTCAATGCTATCATAAATGAAATGAATTTAATAACTAAAACAAAACTATATTAATTTCACAACCGTTAATTGAATCTGTCTTGTTTTCTTTTGTTTCAGGTAACTCAACGGTTCATTTAATATTCTAAGGGAGAGCTGCCATGTAAGTGGCCCTCCTTACATTGTGGTACTCCCTTTTATTGTAGGATAATTTTCTACTAAAGGTACTTACTTTTGTTATTATTGTTTAATATTATAAATTTGCATGTTAAAAATAAGTTGTGTAGTTTTTAAGTTGATAATATAATATTCTGATAAAATCGCGGTAGGTCCCTAGTCCCAGTAGGGTCCCCTGATAGGAACTTTCCTGTAGGAAATTTTTTATGTCTACTTTTGTGTATGTTTCTGTTTCAGGTTCAACATAAATTTTATATTAAAATTACTTAGATAAGCAGTGTAAATTAAGTTTTATGAAAATAGATTTAAATTTTGTATATGCTGTGTATGTTTTTTCAGGTACAACGTAGATATTATTATTAGTTAAGTCGCATCTGCGATCCCAATGCCTAGTCCCACTAGGTCCCCTGATAGGAACTTTCCTGTAGGGAATTTTTATGTCTAGTGTATGTTTCTGTTTCAGGTTAAATGTAAATTTTACATTAAAATTACTTAGATAAGCAGTGTAAATTAAGTTTTATGAAAATAGATTTAAATTTTGTATATGCTGTGTATTTTTTTTTTCAGGTACAACGTAGATATTATTTTATTATTAGTTAGTTAAGTCGCGTCCGCGATCCCAATCCCTAATAGGGTTCTCCTCCCTAAGGGGGAGGTTTTTAGTCGGTGAGAGCCCGACACTACCGTCTGTTGCGGGCGCAGACGGTGGCTGGTAGAGCTTTTCCTCCTCCTACGCAAAACAAAAAAAAAAAAAAAAAAAAAAAAAAAAAAATTAACAGTTCATATTAAGTGCATTACTAATCTTTTTGCCAAGTGATTTTGAGTTGTAGGTGCTGTACCGGGAGTGCGTTTAAATTCATGGAAGCTGTGACAAAAAAAAAAATGGTTACTGATTCTCAAATGTAATATTGAAAGCGGAAAATGATTATGGAAGATAAAGAAAATTTTAGTTAAAGTGACTATAAACTGTAGTTTCAAATCTGGATTGAATAAAAAGTAAGTATTGTAAATGTCTAATAGAATTTTTAAAACGCAGCAAAATATAAAAAAACACATCTAGAATTGGGCATGATGATTTTAACAAATATTGGGTGCTGAATTAAAAACTTACAAAATTTTGTGTAATACATTGCATTTTTAGATACATACGATTTATTTACCAATAAATGCATAATCAGTGTCATACCAATATTTCAAAAAAAATATTATTTATGTGTATTCATTTATAATTTGTTTAAATCAGCTAAGTTTTCGTTATTCAAATACAGATGAATTGAAATACATTCAATACAGTTTTTAAACTATTAAATCATTGGAATTAAATTTTTAAAATAAGCTGACAAATGTTTTCTCGCTTGTATGATGTTTTATCAGTTTCTCTAAATAAAAATCAACAACAGCCATCGGTGGGACCAGATTACAGTGAGGAAAGTTGTGTAACATGTTAGATACAAATTTTGCATCGACAGTGTTATTTCAACATTTGACAATATGTTTAAATTTAAACAATGTTTTATTTAAATTTTATAAAGCATTTAATTATTTAAAACAAATAATTTTAATTAACTATTTTACATCTGCAGTGATAGTAGATCATAAGAATTAATTACATTGTTAGTAAGTAGAAGCAAAGTATATAATGTGCTAACACCAATCGGCTACGCATAATCTAATTACATGTTCATTCACTTCATTCGATTTAATGCTGGTAAAAGAGTAATCGATGCTACTGTTCCCATCTGTGAGGAATGTTTAGCGATTCATTCTCTGTGACCTAGCAGAAGTTGTATCTTAAGTGGTTTAATTACATAATCTGTCGCAATCATAATGCGTAGATGCAAATAAGCACAACAGATGCAAGAGATAACAATTGCTTTCGCTTTCATTAAGAATATTGATTTACATACGCGACCAGTCCCAGTGTTGAACAGAGTGAAGATGTCGCTTGAACAGGTGAAAGATTTCCTGTGTTTTAGTGGGCTTGGCCTACTCTGGGTAGAAGACAATGGGTAATTGCTTCAGCCCTCGTTTTCCTTATTAAGCCCGGCATGAAATGCTTTTTTCTTGAGAACGGCAGTGCTGTTTTGTGGGACTTGTGTCTCATATCTTGTCGCATTCAATACTTTGTTTATCGCAAATGACATATATAAATGTCATAATTATTTTATTGACTTTTTTCAAACTACAATTTCTTCCTAGGTAAGTAGAAATAAAAAAAAATTACCGTAATAGCTGTGGTGCCTCTATCATGTTCTAAAATAAATATTTAAACTTCAATCAGATTTAATTTCTTAATTACAAAAAATTGTTCAGATCTCCTTATGCAATGTTAGGACAAATGGACAAAAACTGGCAAGTTTTACATTAGTAAAAATCTAAAGCTATTGTGAAAAGTGCATTCTCCACAATGTATAGACAAATATGGCTTTTACATGAATTCTGGTAAGAAAAAAAAAACAGTGTCTAAATATTTTGTTATTTGTATCGCTGTATCTTAAAAACATATCTGCACTAGAGTTTCCTCTAGTCGATTTCCACTCTCGGGCACTTGCACCAAAATACCAACTTTTGTAGAAATGATTTTTAAAATCCACCACCCATCCATTTCTGAGCCCCTTATTAGTTTCATTATACCGATTAACAGACAAATCTATCTTAATAAAGAGAAGGTATTCAAGCAGTATCCAAACAATAGGAGTAACAATAAAAATCTCCATCGTGAACCAACAACTAAAGCCTTTGAGTGGCTTAAAGTGTAAGGTTATGCATTTTCATTCAGAAGAATAACAGCCATTGAGAGCAGCCTGCACAGTTTGAGTTGTCTAACATACTTCAGTTCATAATAAGACTGCAGTCCCAAGCTCCATCAATTCTGCTAGTAGATTCTTTTGTTCCCAAAATGTTGTGACAATCATTTTTCAGTTCAATAATATCATCTGAATCTGTATGGCTCACTTCTCTCTGATTTTCTGGCATCATGACTATGTCGCTCGTAATATTAGTATAAACATGAGATTATCATCTACAGATTTTAGTTTCACTGTACGCTTGCTCACAAAAAATGAATTACAAAACACAGAATTACAAGTTGGAAACAGCTATATCATCATGTCTTTCATCAATTGCTGCTTTACCAGCACTAAACAGAATGAAGAAGTGGTTGAACAAGTGATTACATTATAAATTCCTGATCTGTGACTTCTGTGTTATACAAGTCACACAAGATACAAGTGATACCATATAAAGTTGATTTCTTTACATTTATTATGACACAATATAACCATTCAATGTGATGAACAGAGTAAAAGGACCAATTTCAGGGCTGAATATCAGCTACAGTTTAGTCAACATTGTTCTGGTATGCAATAATTTTGAGGCAACAGCATCAGAAAAACAATTGAAATATCCATTTTCCTCAGCAAGCCTAACTCGTGATGTTGAGTTTTTATTAAGACTGGCTCAGCGTTTTTTTGGGAATAGATATGTGTCATGTCAGGTTATCTGTTAAGTTGTGATACCTTCAGAGACATACAAATATTAATTATTATTATTATTGTGAATTAGACTTCTTGAGTCGATTGGAATCCCTTTACCTCAAATAGATTCCGTGAATATCAATTACATTTTTGAGCTTTGTCCTTGATATAATTCTGGATTTATCTCTTAGACTGAGGCAATAGCTACTTTCTTAATTTCCCCTTAACAGAGTGATATCTGTCTGCTTATGAAACTTATTTCCCAGGAAAATGATTATACTGAAAGCACAACATACTAGACTTGATATCTTGATGAATTAATTTACATTTCTTATAATTTAATTCACCGAATTTCTTCATAACAGAAAGCATAAAGATAAATTTTATATAATTTATTTGTGGATTGACTTACGCGTGAACTGTATGACATTAAACAAATAATTATACTAGTACAACTTGTAGATTTGTTTGTTAATTATTTGCAATAATTCAATAATAACTAAACAGGTAAGTTTTCTTTTTCAGCAATGTCAGAAGGAGTACTGATATGGAGGACTTTTATCCCAGAATTTAATCAGAAATAGAATCTTCATTTTCACTAAATTAGATTGGTGAAGAAACAGCAAATCGGTGAGTTTTTAATTTAATTATTATAATATATAAAATGTGCAATGCAAAAAGTAAAAACCTTTAAAAAGTTTATGTAGAAAAGTGGTAACATCAACGTACATTAAGTGTCTGGAAAGACAGTTGTAACAAAAGATTTGGGCTCTTAAGAAAAACAAATATTCCACAGGTTTTTTAAGTTCAGAGGAAACATTTAAAAGGATTACGAAAACTTGAGATTAACTCATCGCTTCTTGATTCTATAAATCTTTGTTTATTTTATTATAATATTTAAAGGTTTTGCTCTATATTGAAGCTTATGAATGTAATTAAATTACAATATATGAAAAATAATTTGTCTTGAAGATCAATACAATATTAGTAATGAAGCGATTAATTTGGATAACATCGAAAGTTCCAAGTCTTTTAGATTAGTTCATATAAGAGATGAAGCATATCCTGGCGGGTTTCAATGTATCTACCAAAGAGAGAAACAAACGATTTGCTTAATTTTAAAGGGAAAATTTTTAATTTTTTTGGGATAAGAGCGACATTTACACTTTCACTGTTGGGAAATTATATTTATAACCACCGATATTCTTTAACAGAATTTACAAAATTTGCTGGAATATTATAATTTTCAAACTAAAACTAAAAAATCACTTATTTTTTTTTTGAATAAGTGTTAAGAGAATAAAGCTCGTCAAATGAAAACACCTTTAAATCATTAATTCACTTTCAGGCATGAATTTTATTTGTAACCTGTAAATTATGGTAGTAAATAATTTACATTGTTATCCACTAAAAATTTCTGTACCTGCCTTAATTTAAAATTATATTTTAATAAATGATGTCATTCTGTCATTAGAGAATTTTTAACAGTTAAGCCCAAAAATATAATTTTAATAGAACATATGAGATGAAGAGGTAATAATGATTTGAAAATTAACGTAATCATCACAGTTTACTTATTAACTAGTAAAGAAAAATTCAATTTTAAACCAAACATTTGGCATTTTGTAATGTTGTTCAGGAGAGGTACAGTGGTGGGAAAGTTTCTGTTATTATACCATAATTTCTAAAAAAAATAAACTCCTTACAGCAGCTGTTGATGTAGCCTACCATCGACATGTCACTGCCAATCTATTCTCAGCAATATTTAGAAAATACACTTTCATGATTTGTTACACCTTCAAATGTAACATTTGTCTTTGAGATCATTCTGTTATAATACAGCATTACTTTGTTCTTAGTACTACATTAAATCCCTAATCTTATAAATTTATTATTTTTCATACCTATAAATATCTTTTGTGAACAAAACCAAAAAAATGGGGATATAGTGGTTGTTATTTTTAAAATATTGTTACTATAAATTTATATGTAAATTATAATACTATCGCAAACTATAATCCCATTTTACACTTTATAATTTTCACTGTACTTATTCTATCTCTTTTTAGAGCTTATTTATTTTTAAATTTACTACAAAATGAAGCTGTATTTGTCATAGATCTACTAGTTCATCAAATGTAACAAGTACATCACATATTATCAAGATACCTCAGAACTTACTAATGAGAAATAAATTTTTAAAAAACAAAAAAAAGAAGAGAAAAAATTGATTGATAGATAGAGCAGTTGATGGTAATAAATGGACTTTTACTCTGTTTTTCATACACAGAATCTGTTCTTACAGTGTTCTGCATTACCTATCCAAATGCTACTTGAACAGAGTAAGATGTGTATTATAACGTACTTAAAATATCATACTCAAATCCATGATAATTAAAAGAAAATGTATACTTATATTACTAAGTTTATTCTGGATAGATATTACTGTGCAGTGTACTGACAGGACAGCTTAACAGCAAGTGTACTATTATATTTATAAGGTAATTTAATTTTTATATTAGCAAACACGTCTAACAAGACGTCGCCATTTCCCAGTTTCTGGAAAATGTTTTAAATTCTTTAAGATAAAAAATTTCATTTTCTATTTTCTAGAATATTTCTAAAACATTTAGTTATACCGATAAAACAACTTAGTAGCTGTGGTATCAATCAGTATCTGAAAAGAAACTTGCTTTTCAAGCCGTACTTCACAAATTGTATACAAGTAGTAGAAATTTTATCATTTGCCAAGAATACACGTGTAAATTTAGGTCCTCGCTTCAAGATGTAGAGTATGCTGGTGCGCCTCGGGGAAAATTTTTTGCTTTCTTTATTGTTTATTAATGATCTGCACAAAATCTTGATCTTCATTACAACTCTTTTCACAGATGATACCGCTGTAATCATTTCTAAAGATAATTACAAAAATGGATAGAAACTTTCACAATTGCAGCTTTAAAAATTTTTCACTAAATTCATAATTAATTTATTTACCTTAACGTGATTTCATGTGTTTGATTAAATAATTAAATGAACTTTAAATACATCTATTTCGTTTTACAAATTTTATACTCTGTTCCGATCAGAAAAACCATTTATTTATAAAGTAGGAAGTTAGGTTAAATAATCTGTTACAAAAATCTACCTTACCAACAGTTTATATTAAATCCCAAACGCTTTGGATCATTTGACTATCCACAGTAGAGAGATTGTTTTGTAATCTAAAACTTAAAACGTAAATAAGAAATTATATATTAACACAACAGGTCTTCTTGGCAGTACAGAATTTAATTGAGTTAGACAACTTGAAAATGATTAATTTAAATAGAAAATCACGATATATATAAATTTTTTTTTTTTGAGATTCCTGGTTTTATAAAAATTGTTGGAAAATCTAATATTTAAATGAAATTATCCGGGCTGTAATTATGTTTATTTTATAAAATGTGTTTAGCATAATTAGATTTATCGAAACAGCCTTTCTTTATACTATTATTATGTTGTTTAGCTCTAATAGAAACAGAACGGTTGGTCATAACAATATATTTTAGACGGCAGTTTTCGTGTTTTAAACTATACCCATCTTGTCTATCTATGATATTTATTTCATTATTTTAGTAGAATCGCTATTGTGTATAAAATTTATATGTTTTTAAAAAGTTAACTTAAAAAGTAACAGAACTTTAAATACAACTATTTATGTTATTTTTTTTTTTAAATTGAGATTATACCAACCGGGTTGGTAGTGGTGGACGTGTCTGCAAATCAGCTGATTTCGTAGTCGCGAGTTACAACTGTCAGAGCCTATTAGTATGATTTGTATTAGTTTGTATTGATATTATTTCAGAAGTAATACCCTCTGTGATTCACGGAGACTACAGAAAAAAAAAATTAGAAATTGAGATCACGTTATATAGATTGTATATATCAAAGTTTTTTCCGTGATTTGCATAACCTATTCTGCTTCTGAAATGAAAAAAAAAAAACATTTTATTAAAAAAGGCTAAAATGCTTCGTTTGTAACTAACGGTTAATTAAAGATTTCGCTCGGGTTCAGCAACCCCGGTGAAAGAGGTGGTACTGAAAATTTATAGGATAATAATTAAGGGGCAAAATTAGTGATTTCTGTGGGCTTTTTACCTTTAAAATTGAATAAAATAGTTACCAAAACAGTATCTGCAGTAGTTTTTAAGAAATCTGGGATGAAAATCAATAATTTAGATTAAAAAACCCGTTATTATGTTTGATCTACAATAACTTTGTTAAATGGGTAATAAACATGTAAAACCTTTAAATAAGACTTTTAGAGAATATAATTCTGAACATAATTGTGCAAGATAAGTCGAATAAACCAAAGAAAGTTTAGAAAAATTAGAATTCAGTTTAGAAACAATACAGTAAATTGTACCTACCAGTTTATAATAAATATTCAAAACCAAGCCCACTAGTTTCATAACTTCCCTTCTGTACTGCTTTTGTAGCTCTTTATAGTATTTCAGGGCTATCCTTAAGTTTCTCAGCAGCATCCGTAATGCAAACAATTAATTTCTCATGAGAATGTATTTTTGTCTTATATACAATATTTTTCACGCGTCCCAGTTGGAAAAATCTAAAGGTATTCTTGGTGGCCAGAAAGGTGGACCTCCACGACTGATCCATTTCTCAGGGAAATGATGGATCCATTAGGTTTATTTATTTTATCAGTTTTTTTTTTTAACTGAAGTATTTTAAAGCCCATTTATATCTTTGCAGATTTCATCAAATGTAGGATCATCAAGACAGAAGGAGTACAGCACTTGTCAACTTAAAACCGAAGAATTCAGATTAAATTGCAGCTATTTGAGTCTTACCTTAAATGATGCTACTACTAGCGTCATTACTGGTTGTGTATGCTACTACTCTCATCTGCTGTTGTCAATTGTAAACTGTTCATCCTTCAGTGCTGTATAGTTTCATTCTTTGTAGTTGCATTTTCTAAAATGCCTTATTCAATCGAGCAGTAGATTGATATATAAGCTTAACAATATATAAACTTAAGCGCAATGTGTATAAGCTTACGAGCTTATACACGTTGTGGATCCTTTCGAGAAACACTTCAAATATTCGGCAGAAAAATCTCTGAATGCTAAATTTTATACCAACAGAGTGGTATAGAATACCAGTTTCAAAATTTTTCATGATTTAAATTTGAAACCGTATTGTGCAACAACATGAGAGAACAGAGGAGTTGAAACATTTTAATTATTGTGACAGGCTTCTCAAAAACAATGTTGAGAGACAGATAGAGCCAAAGCTGTATTTTATCTCAGACAAGGCATGTTTCATTTATCTGGATATGTACAGCTTTGCACAGCATCAGGTATTGGATGACTGAAAATTCTCACAGTTGTTTGAATGTCCACCTCATGACAAGAAAATTGGTGTATGATGTGCTGTTTTTGGTAATTGTATAATGGGGGGACTAATATTTTTTGATCGGACTGTCATTACAGTAGTGTACTGTACAATTCTGACCGACAGAAGAATGAACTGTCAGCAAAAAGTGGTGGTTTCCCATTTCCCCAGGTTTCTCTTTTTTTTGGAGTTACTTAAAGGATAAAGTTTACAAATAAAATCACTACATTATCAATGAACTGAAGGCATACATTCAACAAGAAAGCATTTTGCAAAAAGTGCTAGGTATGATCACTCGAGCACAAAGATGCAATGCTGCACAGGGTGCTCACTTTGTACATTTCTTCTAAAAATATGGTAAATATGTTAACTTTTGCTAATGTAAATACAAAATTTAATTTAATTTACGTTTTATTGTTACATAATTTTAATGTTATATGACATGACATTGTTTAGACTATAGCAGGTGTTTCAAGTTGCTCACTTTGTATTAAACTATAAACAATCATCTGCAACACTACTGAAAAAGGAACCACATAGTTCAGAAAAGGTGATATTTCCAAATATTTAGAAAATGACTTTTATTTGTAAATAATTTACCTTCAGGTAAATAAAATAGGAAATACTATCGACTCACCATAAAAACCATAAACTTGAGTAATTTGTCTAGATTCATGATTTCCTCTAAGTAGTGTAATTCTATCAGGCCATCGGGCTTTTAAAGTTAATAACCTTGTAAAAGTTTTGAGACTATAATAACCACGATCAACAAAATCTCCCATAAGTATGTAATTTGTATCAGATACTTGGCCTCCACTCCTGAACAATTCTTCTAAATCATAAAACTGGAACAAAAATAAGTATTATAGTAATAATAAAATAAAATAAATCAAAATTATAAATAACAGGTCTCAATCTTAATATATATATGACATCAAAAAGAAAAAGGTTTGAAAAGTAGGTAATAAAAGCAAACAATGTAAATTTATAAAGCTATGAACAGACTGCACTACAATCACCACCAATGTAAATCCCACAGTTTGGACATCATTTAAAGCAACTTGCTTGCTTGCACATAATACTAATATTTCATGTTTACACTGACAGTAATATTTCTAACAGTCCTGTACTTACTATAGAACCACTCACAGCTAGTACAGTCTCTGCTATTTAATATTGTTATAAGTTCAGACTTAAGAAAAATTTGAAAGAAAAACGTGTTTAAGCAACTGTGAAATCTACGGGATTAATTTAATCAAAGAATTTTATATAATATAAAATTTTATGAGAATGAAATGAGATTGCTCTAAGATGGAAGTTCATTTTGTAATTTTCTGAAAATGAATCGGTTAGATTTCAAAAAACTCCAACTAGCTGCTCAAAAAATTTTAAAAGGCAAGCCAACTTTCATTCTGCAATTTAATGGGCAACTGCATACTTTAACTAGTGAATGACCAGAGACACTGATAATACAGACATGTTGAAACCTGCATAATTTGACATCTTGCATGGCAGTACCAACTTAATTTGAACATTAAATTATATATGCTATACAATACTAAATATTCTTGTTTTATATTCTGATCAAATTTAATTTTTTTAAATAAATAACAGGCTTCTATTTATTTAGTTTATGTACTGTAATATTTTCGTAAAATCAATTCTTTTATTGTCCATATCTTCCTCTGTACCAAATGATTAAAAGGAAAAACAAAATTCAGCACAATCCACAACAGTACAGAATCAAATAAAATTTATTACCTCATTTATTTTTATTTTTTCATTTATACACCAATAGTACTTTTGAGGAATTCCTCATCAGCTGGTTAAAATTAAAAATTCTTTACTTTTAAAATTTTGTAAAAATATCAAAATCACACATTAAAATATTGTTGTACACAGTCAAAAATTAAATTTTTTAAAAATTTCTTTAATTTATTACACATGTTTATGGCCAGCCACTAAATACAGCACTGCATAAATATAATATAAATTTTATCTGACATCGACAAAAGTGCTGCTATTTTTTAGCAGCTTTGATAAGAGAATCATTATCAAACTCTGTCTGCAGATTGATCAAGCTGAATTTCCGTTTGTATTTGTAAATATTTTTCTGAAATGTTCAGTTTTTTATTATTGTAATCATTTTCAAATTAGTTTTTAAGTCAGTAATGGAATGTTTATTTATTATTAGATGGTCAGCAACATTAGAGAATTCAACTTTATTGTTTTTATAATAACTAAAATGTTCTGCAAATCTTGCTCTAAATGATCTGTTACGTTTTCTCAATATAAATTTTATCAGTCGCTGCATATTATTTTATATGATACCACATAAACTGTTAATTAATAATTATTATTATGGTTTCTTAAATGTCTTATATGATTGTTTTGCTTATATGCTAGTGTATATTTTTCATGGAAATGAGTTTAGAAGGTTGAGGAGAAAATAATGGAAAAGAACCCTTTTTTTTATTAAAAAAAGCCACAAGATAGATATTTGGAAGACATCTGCAACTGACAAGACATAAGTAAACAAATAAATTTTTTAGTTTCTACTAAAACAAAGTGGTTTTTAAAATGAAGTAATGCAATTTATTAAAAAAATAAATAAACAAACTTGTCCATGAATATCACCACATACAGTTACAGGTGTTGATACGGGCATAATGTTTGGTTCTTCTAGAACCAAATCACATACTATATCACATAATTTCTGTAAAATACAAATGAAGCCAGGATTAATTACACAAAAATAAAATAAAAATTTCTACTGTAACTTAAAAGTTCTAACAAGATCTAAAATTTACAATTGTAAATAACAAAAAAACAGCTGTTTTATATATAATTTTTTATTTATACTATTTTAATGTGTTTATAACTTCTACTACTATGGTATTAGAGAAGCTGGTTAACCGTACCTTAACAGCAGTTGAAATTAGTATACCATTAAAAGTTTGTAAACAAACAGTTGAAATTTCATTTCTCTATAACAATTCTATGAAACACTTTTTCAGACTAAATATCTTTTTTAGAAGGGTTATTCTTAAAATATTTTATCATTCTTTATGTATCATAATACTGAAACTATATCTGAAAAGATTAGAAAATTCTAAGCTGGCAGTTATAATTTATATATATATATATACATACAGCATTTATGGCGTACTTATAATAATAGCAGTTATTTCATTTACAATAATATGAAATTTTGTTGCATGTTTTAACATGATAAATTCTGCTAGGACTTTTTATTTGTAACAAAATCTTAAATGAAGTGCTAAGATATAATTATAAGATATTTATTATCTACATACATTCCCATCCAAAATATATCTTGGGACTCGTTAAAAATGTGACAGTTTTTGGAATACAAAATACTGGATTTCTAATCACTCTGAGGCACCTAAGAATCAGGAAGACTGAATTTAGGAAATTTTAATTTTCTCACATAATTATATTTTAATTACAAATTTTATGAAAATGCTTCTTTGCCACAAAAACATTTGTGTCAAACCAGATTACAAAATTATTTTTATGCAGCACATTGCTTCAACCTGTTAGGTGCTTCACTTTTAATCTTTATTAAATTACTAACCCATCAAAATGATCTTTCGCAGAATCATTTAAAACTAAATTAAAGAATCTTCTTTTACAAAATTAACTTTATTTTTTTGGTGTGTTTTAAATAATACTACAAAAAACTGAATTTTCAGTATCCTTATTTTAAAACTTGCAAGTAGTACAGACTGAACTAATTAATTCCTCCTAGATTTCATTTTGTACTGCTTTTACTTTTTATCTTCACATATTTACTTAAAAATTATTTCATACATTTATTAGTTTTACAGATTAATAAAAATTTTACCCACTTTTTACAAAAAATTTTGTATTTTGTGATAATATTCTGATCAAGGTTTTTCCATGACTTTTCTCCATCATTCTAGGTAAATTAGAATAGTTATTTTTATTATCAATGAATTAGCATACTTATCCTTTCCAGAAGTGATTAATATAATGTATAATTGTGAATTTGAATAAAATATTTTTTTAACATCTTTTACACAAAACCTTTCATCCCTGTACTTGCATACTTAAGTTTACAGTTTGGAAAATGTATTCACCTTATATGTTTGGTTTATAAAATTATATTACCATCAGTAATCGCAAACATTAATATATTAAATGTGAGCCAAAAAAATACAGTAACAGTAATTTCATTGGTTTGTTAAACAATGTCAGTAGTATTTAATCAGGTTTATGTCAGTGTGTGCAGGTTATAATAAATAACATAAACCAGTAAACAATTTTATACTACTACAGTGGTCGGCCTAGCCTTGTGACTCATGAACTGACGATGAAAATCAACGATAAAATTTGTGAAAATCGCCGCATTACAGTTACAGAACTCTTGCTGCATTTCCCCCAGACTTGCATGAAATTGTATCAGGGAAGCTTGGTTATCACAAGTTACGTGCAAGGTGGGTGCCAAAAATCTAAGGCGGCAGATTTCTACAGAGAAGGAATTGAAAAGCTTGTGCTTTTCAAAACATAAGTTACTTTCTGGACAGCCCTCATATATATATATAATATCTACCACCTGCCAAAATAGTGGTAGTATAGTACAAGTTCCTATTTCTACAAGCATGTAATCCACTGACAATAATTTCTCATAAATAATAACCAAAAACTGCCTTGGAAGATAAAAAAAGGATATATATATTGTATTTTTTATAATCAAAAACCAACTTGAACAAGTCAAGTACAGAATTACAAAGTAAATTAAATGACACTTACCTTATTTTTCTTTTCTTTATTTCAATAGCTCTTTCACAGGATCCTGCATATCAGTTGTATATAAATTATATAAAATTATAATCAAAACAACAATTTTTTTAGAAAAAATCAAAATTAAAATTATTATCATATACAGAAAACATTAAGTCAATAAAATAAATATTACATACATTTAAATATGACATTAATTAAGAATAAACATTTAAAATTAACTTTAAAAATAAAATAATTATAAGATTCATACCATGTAACCTAAGACTACATAAGGTAACATTGGCTGGTCAGGTTACATGGTATAAATCTTGTAATTATTCTATTGACTTCATGTTTTCTATATATGATAGTAATTTCAATTTTAATTTTTTCTAAAAAAATTGTTATGTTTTGATATGTAATTTTATATAATTTATAAATACAACTGATGTTGCAGGATCCCACAAAAGTGCTATTGGAATAAGGAAAAGAAAAATAAGGTAAATGTCATTTTGTTTACTTTGTAATTTTGTACTTGGGTTGTTCAAATTGGTTTTTGGTTATAAAAAATACAATATATTGGTACAGAGGAATATGGGTCTTGTAAGTATTGACTTTATAAAAATTATATATATATCTGTGTGTGTGTGTGTGTGTGTGTGTGTGTGAGTGCACACACACACACACACACACACAGAGTGAGAGAGAGACAGACAGACAGAGAGCGAGAGGAAAAACTATTTTATTAAGCATTAGACAAAATTTAAATCAAATTAATAAAATGGAATTGAAAAAAAACAATTATATAGATAAAAATATTTATTTAATATTACAATATTTTAGATAAAATGTATCTATCCATCCATAACATAATGCATTAACCATAAAATATAAAACAAATAGTAATAAAATAAATAAGTTATACGGCATTCTGTGGTTGACTTAAATTATTTTAATTACACTACTGCACTACACCTTTCAACAAAATAACTTCTGCCCACAAAATTTTTTTAAATCACTATTTTTTTAAACTTTTTGCATCACAAATTTTATTTATTTTTTTGTATTTATTAATAACTAATAAGTATTACATTTCATAATTTGTTTTCTTCTTTAATTTTTAATGACCTTTGATATCTGTAATAAAAAATTATATTAATTTTATAAAAAAATAAATAAATAGTTTTATCTAAGTATTTTTCAACACAATACTAATCACTAAGCAAATGTTTTTCTCTGAAGGTTACATCTGTAAAACATTATGAATTCTATATATTTCATACCGAAATGAAAGTTGTTCCTACTGTTATTGTTATTAAGTATTAAAATTTACTGAAGAAAATCTCCACAAAATGCAGAAATTATACAAAAGGGTACCTTGCTTTTCTTCATTATTATAATTGAAATGTTTTATAACTTTCTTTAGAGGTTTTAATACAAGAAGTAACACTTCAGAATTAAAATTATTATAAAAAAAACAAAAATTATTATAATAAAACAATCTATGATCAATTTCAACATGAGAACTATCTGCTTAATGCTATTTCAGCTCTCATTAAAGTAATTACTTTTGTTGCAGGATACGTTTAAAAATACTATCATGATATACAGTATGAAAATAGTTATAAAGAATTAAGCAAGAATTATATCATAGGAATTGATGAAATACATCTGAATTACCTGTTGGTATATGAAGAAGTAAAACTGGAATTTATAGATTTTAATAAGAATGCAATAGCAAAATAAAAAACAGGAGCAAATACAGGTGAGAACTATCACACAATCACTTTAATGTGCTTATAAATCATGTGAAGGTGTATTAGTTGAGGCCAGTTCAATCTCAGGAACAGTATAGAGGTACAAGAGAGGTGGTCATTCTAGTCCTTAGACCAGGGGTCTCAAAATATTCTAGCCTAAGGGCCATACTGACTCGTCCACAACCTTGAGGAACCTTGGAACCTTGAGAGCCTAGAGCTAACTAGCTCATGATACCATCCTACCGTAGTTTAGAAATACGTGCAAATTTTCATTTCAGGACTAGCTGGCGAGTGAGATATCTATGGCACAGGGACCGAGGGTGGACTCCACTCCGTTCATAATTTCAATTGGTACTTATGAGCAAGGACATTTCATTGCAGCAGAGGTAGCCGATGAGTGTGCTGTGCATTACGTATTGTTACGACTACTTACGACCATGCTAAATGTATAGTAGTGAAATTTTGTGGAGTAGAGAAATAAGTGCAGGATGTCGAAAAACTACAGTAGTGCAGCGATCTGAAAAGTTATACGTAGTGCGACTAGTGTGTTTTGTGACTATGGTTTTTCAGTGAAAATACAGTGTGTTTAATTGTGGGAGTTTAATTTAATTAATTAATTAAAAGTGTAATTTAATAGTATTAATTGGCATTATTTTGATTTGAAGTTACGTCTCTTTTGTGTGGATTTGCATAAATATGGAAAAGAAACGAAAGATAGAGAGTGAGTGCAGAACATTTAAAGAGCAATGGGGATATCAATATTTGTGATCGAGTCAAGTAATAAGGCAATGTGTATAATTTGCAAAAAAACAATATCAGTTCTCAAAGAATACAATATAAAATGTCATTATGAGACTAAACATTCTCAGAATTACTCCAGATTTACAGGAAGCCTACGGTTAGAAAAATATGAATCTTTGAAATGCAAGTTGAAATCTCAGTAATTGTTGTTTAAGAAAGTAAATGCTGAACCAAAAGCAGCAACTTGGTCAATCCATTTGAAGTGACCCAAGAGTCAAAAAAAAATTAAAACTTAATTTAAACAGTACTAAGATTTTTCAGAACTTCAATTGGAAATGACTGATTTGCAGTGCAGCGATATTTTTAAAGAAAAATATTTAAATCATCATTGCTGGAATTTTATAAGCGTCTTCCACTCACACCGTTTGATCAGGTGCATAAATTTGCTCGTGTCTTTTTTTCTGCTTTCGGCACTACTCATATACGTGAAAAAATATTCTCCAAAATGAAATATATAAAAAATATTTATAGACCCAAATTAACCGATTATCATTTGAAGTCACCGTTGACAATTTCCATGAATAAACTCCACAACTGCAAACAATTGTCAGTGGAAAGTTACAGCTACTTAAATCTCAATAATCATAATTGTAATGTTTAATTTCATTATGGGAATTACCTATGTACGTCACTTACTGTTGTTTTGGAGATAAATTTCATATCATTAATTACTTAAAATATCCAATTTCATTATGTATGTTAGTTATTGTATTTCTTAATCGGTCGTTAAATAAAAACATCTGATTATTTTGTATGATTTACATACTTTTTAAATAATTTTACAATGTAATCAAAATAAACTGTAGCCGGTTATTGGGCATGTCGATGGGCTGGATTGGTGGTGCTCACAGGCTGTAGTTTGGAGACGCCTACCTTAGACTAAAAGGGAAGGTTTAAGAGTTATACCTAAAGACATTCAGAGATCAGAGAGGGGGTTTTATAAGGTAGAACAAAATAAAGTTTTGTTGATGTACTCATCATGAAATGTAGCTTAATTTCTGAAAATAAAAACTCGTTTAAAAATTCCCTATCATGATAAAACCTATCCTGTCAGTAGAAAATTCAAATCGTTTAAATTTTTGTCCTTTGGATAACCAACCTTTCATAACATCTAAATTTTATAATCAATTAAACATAGTTGTTTTTTAAATGTAAGTGAATAGTTGTTTTTGGAACACTCAACTCTACAGAACACTTATGCGCTGATTTTTTTCAGGCTATGCAAATATTGTTTATATCTAAGTGTAGCTAACTTAAACTTAACAAATCACAAAACACACCAAATATTCTGAATCGTAATCATGGTGACTAACAAGCTGCATACAGCTACTGAGCTCGTAACAAAGCACATATGTGCTGGTATAGAACTTGTTTACGAATCGAAAACTTTGCCATTTCTCTTTACTTTGGCATACAATTCAAGTCATGCTTGTTCCAAAACTGTAACTGGCTGCAACTTCACCATTATTTTACTGACACTGTACAAACCATGATGATAATATTTTTCCCAAAATAATTTAGAACTACATTTTTATTTTATGAATTTTTTTTAAGAACGTTTATACAGATGTAGCAAAATAATGAACAGGAGAAAACAGTAGCACTTAAAATAGTTCCATTTGCTCCACTCTGTTCAAAAGAACAGCCTAATAGTCGCACGTTTTGAGAAAATGTATTAAAAGGTGGAATCGACTGCAACTTATATCTACTAAAAGCAATAAAAGAAGATTCATACTTGCATACCTAAAAAACATCCACAATTGTTTTCCAAAAATATATGGACTAAAATCTAAAATTAATTTTACATAAAATTTGTCTTAATTAGTAATTATTACCTTACGGCTCTTGTAAGTTGATAAAAATTAGTAATAGCAACAAAAACATTCACACTGAACAAACTCCAGTTCTTTGGTATAATGACAAGAGAGTATCTTGACCATACAACACCAGTTGCAGCTAATGCAGATGACTGTGAAACACTCAATTTTTCAGCTGGACGTTGAATGTCACCAAGACCAGCTATTACAAGGCCCTGACAAATAAAATAAAATCTTTTATAAAAATTTACAGTTTTGTGAGTGTTTGTATGTGTGTGTGTGTGTGTGTGTGTGTGTGTGTGTGTGTGTGTGTGTGTGTGTGTGTGTGTGTGTGTGTGTGTGTGTGTGTGTGTGTGTGTGTGTGTGTGTGTGCGCGTGTGTGCGTGTGTGCGTGTGTGTGTGTGTGTATGTGTGTGTGTGTGTGTGTGTGTGTGTGTGTGTGTGTGTGTGTGTGTGTGTGTGTGTGTGTGTGTGTGTGTGTGTGTATAGATATATATATATATAAACACGAGGTTTGTTTAAAAATAGACCAATCTTTTTTATTTACGCACCAACAAAGATATTTAATTTAGTAACATTTAGTTGACAGCAATGTCTTCTACATAATCTCCTCTGTAACCACCTGTTTTTGGATTGTTGATATCTCGTTTAGTGTTCATGTTATTGTTATTTGGGTGCAATATGTTTAAGTGTTAATAGTGATTTTTCTAACGTGCAATTTATTGATGATTGAACTTTTGTCTCAATGTCATAGCCGTAACCCCAGCTTTCGTCTCCCATTACGATCCTTTGCATGAATGTTTCATCATCGGCTTGTTCAAGGAGTTGCCAGCATTTGTTCACTCAATGTTCTTTCTGCTGTTAGGTCATCAAACAAGGAACAAACTTTTGTAACTCTATGCATGTTCAATTTTTCAGTCAAAATGTCATGGCATGATCCAATTGAGATGCTAACCCTTTCTGAAGTTCTCTGACAGTCAATCGGCAATTTGTACACAAGAGACCATTAATTTCTTGAACATGTGTCATCAGTTGAAGATCTTCTTGGTCGAGGGTTATCTTCAATTGACTGACAACCAGTTTTAAATTACGAAAATCATTCGTAGCATTGCATATGACCCAAAGCATCATCTCTGTAAGCTTCTTTCAAAACTTAAAGGGTTTCTGTGAGTTTTGTCCAGTTTCACGCAAAATTTTACGTTGTATAGTTCCTCCTGAAAAACGCACATTACAAAAATCACTACTAACATTTAAACATGTTGCACTCTAATAATAATAACAATAACATGAAAACTAAATGCGATATCAACAATCCAAGAACATGTCGTTACAGGGGAGGTCATGCGGAACACAATGCTGCCAGCCACACGTCACTAAATACCTCTGTTGGTACATAATTTAAAACATTCTTGTCTTAAACATATTTGTCTATATATATATATATATATATATACATAGACAAATATGTTTTTATATACATTAATTTATTTACATTAAATATTTTATAGTCCATTTCTTTTTCTCTGTACATAACTATATATAATATAATATTTTTTCAACCTCCACAAAGTACAGAATTACAGAACTACTTTTTTAAATTCATCAAAATGTTTTCAGGCCCAAGCCCTTCTTCGATGATATTTTTTATTTTAATAAATTCTTCTTTGTTTTCATTTAGACATTAATTTTAGCTTTTTACATTTTAAAAATTTCAGAACAATTGTTTTGAAATTTTTTAAATGTTTTAAATTTTATTAACAAGCAATTTTTACAAAATAAAATGTAAAAAGCTAAAATTAATGCGTAAATGTAAACAAAGAAGAATTTATTAAAATAAGAAATATCATCGAAGATGGGCTTTGGCTTGAAAACGTTTTGATGAACATAAAAAAGTAAAGGTAGGAGTGTTCTCTAATTCTGTACTTTGCGGAGGCTATAAAAATAATATTGTATTATATTTTTACTTTTTCAAACATTACATACCTCTTATCAAATAATTATTAAAAAATAAATACTTAAATCCACTAGGTACAATAAAAGCAGTGGCAGCTCATAGCTAAAATTAGTGGCGATGTTGCTCCAGAAAATTTTTAGCTTTTGTTTCATAATTTTGTAAGAGGAAACAAACATCTATAAAATGTTAAAGTTTTCTATAAAAAAAAGAATCGATCAGAGTAACTAGAAGCAGGATAATAATTTAATTCTACACTATATCACATTCAAGAATAAGGTACATGGTTTTAAGCACAACAGATGCAGAAAAAAAAATACCTTCCACCAGCATGCAAGGGTCAGCACTGCGGGAGCGACAGTGCTCTCTCTCCCTTATAGCCTTGTGTGCAACTTCCTATGTGTGCACATGCAGAACAACCAAACACCACACTGCTGGAACTGTGAAAAGCACAGTTTCATACAAAGATTTTTGTATCTTTTTCATAAGTTGTGAAATGGCTACTAACATTAAGCTCAGGGATTATATATTGTACAAGTACATAAAAAGAATTAAAGAAAAAAGGAATTAATATCTAGTGGAAATAGGAGTGCTGCAGTTCCTAAGTGCCTATATGCAAGCCGTCACTGAATAAAAGGTACGAACACTCATCTA
Organism: Lycorma delicatula; assembly: GCF_047948215.1. NCBI lineage: Eukaryota > Metazoa > Arthropoda > Insecta > Hemiptera > Fulgoridae > Lycorma > Lycorma delicatula. The sequence continues at coordinate 97,787,348 of NC_134464.1, read as the reverse complement.
TCTATAGTGATTTCAGAGCTTTAACTCAATCATCTGCAGACCAATTTTTTGTAAAATTCACAATTATAAATAGAATATAGTTATTTAAAAAAAAAAAATAGTTAAAATTTTAGAATCATTAGTAAAAATTTCCTATATCCCATGGTAACATAGGAGTTTTCATGGTATGAGGTATTTAAAAAAAAAAAACTTTATTTATAACTATGTACAGGTGGTCAGGAAGTCACCGTACCCTTAAAGTTAATGAAAAGTATGAGTTAGGAGATTTGTTTAGAACATATGGTATTTTCATTGGGATCAGTTGGCAACAGTTTTTTACGTCACACACTCTGAGCAAAAGACAGTTGTGCAAAAATGGTTGACATGAGTAGTTACAGCATCGAGGAGTAGTTAATGATAAGTGTATGAGGTTCATGAACAACATATGAATCAAACAATGAAGCTAATTAGCGATATGTTTCGGTAATAAGCCGCCATCACAAAACAACAATGTTGGCTTGGGTGCATTTGATATTGGCAAATGTGCATTTGAAATAGGCAGTGTTAAAGATAGACCACAGAGTGGATAAAAGTTAATGCAGTTGGAAACACGCATTGCTGTTGCAGTTTCCATTGAACAATTCCTAATGAAATCAACTTGTAAACGGTCAGCTAAACTTCATATACCACAGACAACAACGCAAGATCATATGAAAAAGGACTTGAAAGTTAGGCCATTTCGTCCAATGTTCATCACTGGACTGTCAGACTGCAAACATGGAACGTCGTGCTGCATCCTGTTGAGCTTTATTAGAAAAATTCCCTGCTGCAGTGCACCGTGGAAAGGTGCTTTTTACAGACAAATTTGCAATTTATTGCAGTTCATATGCCAGAAATGTGTTATTTTGGGCGAAAGAAAATCCTATTATGCAACAGAGATGGAAAGAAATCCACCGCATGTCATGATATGAGCTGGAATGACAACTCGTCATTTGCTTGGTTCATATTTTTTTGATGGGCCAATGAATGCACAAACTTAAGATGTTGAAGGCACGATTAATACCACAACTTCAAGAGAAGGATCTCATGGAACAAGTACAGTTGCAGCAGGATGGAATACCTGCACATGTTGCTAAATCAGTCCACGTGTTCCAGGATGTTGGATTGGCTGCGGTATTCCAGTGTCACCAGCTCCATTATCATGACCACCATGAAGTCCTGATTTTAACACACCATTATTTTTAGAAATTCTAAAACACCAATAGAAGATGACTTTTCACATTCGTTTTTATTTTCAATCTCAACTAACATACTTATACGGATAGAACATATTTGCATTTGAGTGGAGGTTACTTTTTGAATACATAAAGATTGACGGTAAATACAAACCCTATTAATTTTGTGTGAAAAGTTGTCTTTTGTATTCTGCATCTTATAGATAATGGTTCACTTTTTTTTCATAAAAAGGTGTGATGAATGGTTCTATAGTCACCACACTCCACAGCATTATTCTTTTTTGACAATGCAATAAGCATTGATTTCAGCCAATGTGTTGGAATTTCCCCTGAGCATAATATGAGTTGAAAAACTGGCCAAAACACAATAGACAATTGATCGTCCTTCAGTAGTTTTAATAGTGTGCCGTGCATTTTTTCAGGTCCGACAGCTTTACTATTTTTCATATTTTTAATTGCTTATATCATGTCTTCTTTCATTTCATCTTCATCTAGACTTTCTTCTTGACCAGAATTGACATTATCCAGCATACGCTGTGCAGGCCTTGCATCACCAAATAATTCTTTGATGTATTTTTTTCCATTTAGCATTTTTGTCATTCTCCTCTAGTATCATATTATCATGTTTGTCTTTCAAGTTATTTAGTACCACTTTACAGTACAAACCAGTGAATACTTTCATTTTCTTATGGACATTGAAAAAATCGTGTTTAGTCTACACCTCTTTGATTTTTTGACACTTCATCTTCAGCTATTCATCTTATGGATCTTTCTGCAAATAATTCTGCCCAGTCTCATGCACTCATTTCCATTACCTTTCGTCATTCTTTATCACTCGTAAATTCTAATATTTCAGTGGTCATCTATGCATTCCTTCTACTACACTGCAAGGCAAGGTGCCTCATTCTGAATTCTAGACTGCCCTTCCTTCTACTTTTCCCAGATGACATTTGGGTCTGCTACAGACTGCAATTCCACCATTAAATCTTTCATTTCTTTCGTAGCATGCATATGAATATCTGATTCTAGCAGCTTGCGATCATTGATCAGTTGTGGTGACGGTGATTTGCCCATCTGTGGAAAATGTTATTTTAACATAATAACAACTAGGTTGTAATCAGAATTCACATCAGCGCTAGGATATGTCTGCTCACATTTAACATATTTCTTCATGCTGACCTCTACTGAATTTTGCATTCCAATCGCCCACCCAAGACTATGGTGATTTCACCTCTTAGTGAGTTTTAATAATGTTGCAATCTGTTCATAGAACCACTCGATTTCCTTGCCATCCTTGTCTGCAGTAAGTGCATAAACTTGAATAATATTCAGAAGTCAAATTAGTTAACTTGATTCTTTCCAAAAACAGAACGTAATCCAAAACCCCATTGCCAATGTGTTCAACCATCAAAACAGGAGCACTCACTCTGTGACTAGGATCATTCAAACTGGAATAGAAAATCCCTGCTTTGTCCAGCTTCACACTTCCGCAGCCAACGCCCTCACTAAGTCCAAGAATGTCTGTTATATAATTGCTTCCTCTCTACATCAGTGTTATGCAGTTTACCAGCTTGGAACAGACTGTGAATGTTCCATGTGGCTAATTTTACGTTCCTATTGTTACTGCAGCTTTCATTTGTCAAGGAGTCGGTGCAGCCCCATCTGGAAATCCGATTGGGGGCTGTTTTACTTCCAGCTGATGATTTTACAATAACTCATGCCATGTTGACTGTTGACAATACTCCACTGGTTTCCCGATGTCTTTTGGGGGATTTTCTATCAGGGTTTACTCCTCTATAGCATGGTCTCATTTTGAGACCTTGGAGACTCTTCTACACATCCAACACAGCATGTACTTGGCTGGGGTACATAAACGTGCCACAGGTTCTGATTGCCATTTCATTTCTCCTTCTGTGGGACTAGCACCATATGATGGTTGAATTCAAATAAGTTTTCTCAAATCTAACTTCAACTTCATTTATGTAAGCTATTTTTAAAGATTGAAGAAGTATGTTTCATAATATTTGATACAAACATCTCATCATGTAGTTATGATAATTACTGATCTTAGATTGATTTTTAATTTTTGTATAACTAGTGTTGTTTTTTTTTTAACAAAAAATAATTTCTGAACAAACTGAAAACAGTAATACAAGTATCATCCTACTTCTTGTACCTTTGCCAGCCTGAGAGTTGAGATAAGATATTACAGTTCAACCACAGTAATCATTACGGTATCACATCCTTAGATGGCTCAGCAGTTTATAAAGAAATTCACCCCTCATTTGAAATGATATCAATAGGAAGATGACACCCAGCTATGTACAGAGTTTGCATGTATCTAAACAAAAAAATATTCATTTTTGACTACATGTTCAAATAAAACGAAAATGACAATTTCCCTTTTGTTTTCCTTCTGTCCCCTATTTTGTGTTTTTCTACAGAAATACTTATATCAAGATCAGATTTTATTCTCAATACAATGAAAGGCTTATCATGTTTGCTAATAAAACATACTTTTATAAAGCTATGATTATCAAGATATTGAAGATTAAAAAATTGACATCACCACCATTTTAGAATTAGTAAATATGATTACAAAATAGATGATAATTTTTTATTTATTAATTAGAGAAAGTTGCTTAAACATATCTACCCTGTACAAATGTTTACATATTTTTGTCCAAAGAAGAGATGGGATGGACAAAAAGTGGTAGATCCAGAAATTAATGAATTAGATACAGCAGAAAGATGACCATTATGAAAGAAATAGAAGAAAAATAATACAAATGGTTTGGTTATGACTAAAAAGAGACAGAAAGAGAAAGAATAAACCAAGGTCAGAATGGAAAAGAGACATTTCAAGGTAGAGTCAGAAAAGAGCATAGTGGCCATGATGAAAATAAAGATTGAAAATTAGATAAATATTAAAATGATTCCTCAATCCAATCTTTAGATAAAATTTTTTTTTAGCAAACACAAAATGGATGGCAGAAGAAAAACGAAGGGGAAATTACCATTTTTTTATAGAACTTTTTTTGTTCATTTTGAAATGTAGAGGCAAAAAAATGAATAGCCAGATACACGTTTTTGTTACACATTCCACATTTTAAGTGGGCATTTTCAGTGAAATATTACCTTCAGATAAAAAGCAGCATCAAAAAAACTTCCTTATTTTTGTGTCATAATACTCAGCATAACTGTTGTTTTATGGGTGGAGCAAAATGTTAGTTCTTATCTCTAATTTTGTTAATGCATTATAAATTTTAGATACCACATTTATAGTCTTTCATCATATAGTATGTAATCAGATTTAGAAAATGTAATATATTTTGTATTGTAATTTTGCATGACCTGGTACATTTTTTAGGTTATATTTGTTTATTAGATTTTATCATTTATTCTCATCGGTTCATATTTTAATTTATTACTTTTATTTGTTACTTTTTCTTTAGTGTTTTTATTTTATGCACTGCTTGCTCGGTACTGATTTTTCATGTATGTACGTCTTGTGTATGTGTTATGTAGTGACCCAAGCATCAGTACAGAATAAGGAAAATTTGAATGCGGCTGCTTCCAGATCAAGTACAGAAGCGACTGGCACTAGTCATTCTGAATCGACCTCTAATAAAACATCTGGTACATCTAATATTATCAGTAATGATATCGTTAATAGCAGTGTAACTAATATTAGTGATGGTAAAGTGCCTGATAGCCCTTTACATGAATTTATTTCTGATACTTTTACGGCAAGTAAACAAGATTTATTTGAAGTTGAACAGAGTATGAAGAAACTTGGAATAACTGATGATGCTCAATCAAGATCAGCTAAAAATGGTTTGTATACGGTTAACTTTTTTTATATTTTTTTTAATTTATTTATTTTCAGTCATTTATTTACTGAAAAATCATTTTTAAGTATCATTTTAAGTTTTCCTCTGAACATATTAACTATTTTACAGGTCGTAAATATCCATTTACTTTATCTTAACAATTTGCAATACTAAGAAAAATTAGCGAAGTCCAAGTATAGCGCAGGCTACACTTTGTATTTAAATCCTTTTGCAGTATTGTTTTTATTTCAATGAATGAATCGATCAGTCAATATTTACTCCCTCAAAATAATATATTTACAGTGGTAGTACATAAATATATTTAAAGTATACATATCAATCGCTTTACAAACTGAATTATGCAAGTATAATAATTTCAATTAGGGATCACTAGCAGAAGAGAACTTGAATGCTAGTGATGGTGCTATTGAGTGAATATAATTACAATCATTTTATAGTTACCACTCACAGTAAAACAATTGTAAATTAAACATAATTGATTGCAATTAAACATATTCAATTATATTAAACATTGCAATTAAACATATTCATAATTGCAATTAAACATATTCATAATCAATTAAACATATTGATTGTAAATTTAGACAACATAAAAATTTTCACACAACAATAAAATCATGAGTTCAAAATAGATATAGATTGAATAACTGCAGCGCTATCAAGGCAAATTTACAAAATTTATTTTGAAATAAATTTTATCCAATATCTATTCAGTTATTTTCCTAAGTTTAAAGTTACTTAACCTCAAAAATGTAAATTCAATTTGTATCCGGTGTACTAGTTTGTGACATGCACAATGAAACTGGTCTCCTACATGTAATCATGTAAACCCTCAAAACATTGAAATACACATCACATCATAAATAATATGTTAAATTTTTGTATAAAATTCTTTTTTGTTTAGATTAATATAGTTAGTTAAATTCTTTACATAAGTTAGTCTTATTATTAGGGCACCCATTTCCTTAAAAATTTACTTGCTAGACTATTGATTACACTTAACCAAGGCTGCTTTAAGAATATATTTTTGTATAGTAAAAAGTTTATTTAGCGAGTATCAAATGCCCCATTCCAAATTTCTATGGAATAATTTAGCAAAGAATGAGCATATGCATAGTACATTTATTTATTTAGCATATGGCACTAAAACATAACACTAATTACAGTCAAAATTACAAACAAAGATTTAACAAACATATTTATATGCTACTGATTCTGGAGTCGCCATCAGGAAATCTTCAGGATTCCCTTTATACGCTGTCCTAAGGCAAACTTCTGTGATGTGTCTGACAGTTTGATTTTCACCACACTCACAAAGGGGCTTCTGTGTTTTACCCCATTTATATGTAGTACATTGATTTAATGATACAAAAAGATCTGATTTTATTGTTCAAAACTGATAAAATAAGTGTCTTTTTTGTTACTTAAAAATTTGACACGAGTTTGCTATTTCAGACATGGCATCCAGATATTTCACTGTTGTAGCCTTTATTATTAATTCAGAACTGCAATTACTAATAGTATCATGAACCACCTCACAAGATGTGTAAATTCTGATCTAACTGTTATCTAATATTCATACTGGCCAGCAGCATTTGTAGAAAACTTTATATATTTGGTTTTATCCTGGTTTAAAATACATTATGTTTGAACTAACTTCCAGTTTATCTCTTTATAATCGTTTGTTCATTTTGATTAATTTTATTTTAATTTTCAGTGTAATGTAAATTTTTTTTATTTAAGTGAAGGTATAGTGAATTTCTTTTTTTGAAGAAGTACTATCATTGTAATAAACATCGCTATTGTTTGTATTTATAGGTTATTTTATTTTATGATATCTTTTACTTTTTACTGTCTGTTTTTATCATTATATCATCGCAGTTCAGCATTGGTGTATCAAAGGCTTCACTTTCTTTCCATTCTGGAGTAACTTCTTTATTTTCATCATGGTCACTGTTCTTTTCTTAATCTATCTGAAATGTCATTTTTCTGTCATATTTTTGGTTTTCTCTTTCTTTTTCTTTCTCTTTTTAGTACATAAACAAATCATTTTGAGTTATTTTTCTTCTATTTCTTTCATTATGTTTATCTTCCTGCTGCATCTAATTCATTAATTTCTGGATCTAGCTCTTTTGCCCATACAATTGGAATCTTTAGTCATCTCATCTCTTTTGCTACATTGCTTTATTGGTATATTCTTACCGATTATCCAGTTTTATTACTGTATAGTAATGTTAAGCAGTATAACATAAGGGAAAGTCAGAAGTAAAGAGATTTATATTTCTAATCCAATCTCTTATCTTGCAACACCAACTTCTATTGTAAATCATTACCTCATAGAGCTGTTTGTGGTTGTGATAAATTTCAATTTAAAATGAATGCTCCCCTTGTCCAATATCACTAAGGAAAAAATACTGACAGCGATATATTATCTCAATATGGGAGTGAAACTAGCTGAGGTTATTTATAGAATGCTACAGCAATTTATAGAGTGGAATTTATACAGCAATTTATAGAGTTTGAGTGGAATAAAAATCTACATAAGGATAGATCACTTTAAAGAAGGTAGGATTTCTCTCTGCGATGAACAACAGAAATTTATGCTTGCGGTCAAAGAATAGTGTCTATATCAATGCAATTATCCAAATGATTCACAATTAACAATGAGTAAAGTTGATAAGTTGTAAGCTAGTTAAATGTTAGGCTGTGGCCTGGCATTTTTAATCCATTGTTCTTTAAACTTTTGAGAAGTTTGCCTTCTTTGGTTTCCACGTCAATTAACAGGACTTCTACAAAAACAATTATCTGAAAATTTCCCAGAAGCTATTGAAATATTATGAAGATGGTTAGACTGATGTGAATTAACCTTTGGTAAGATATGGGCTTAAAGCTCGGACCTGAAAGTAAGCAACAAAGTTTAGTTTCTGAACACCCTTCATCTCCTACAGCAAAAATTCAAAATTCACATGTCTGCGGGTAGGTTGATTATGATAATATTCTGATTTATAGAAGATCCAGTTTTTATTCGCTTCACAGCTAAAGGTGAAACTGTGAATAGTGAAAGCTACTATAAGATACTGTGATCATTGAAGATAAAATTAAAGTCCAAAAGGTGCAATTTGGCTTCAGTATAGTGCTTGATCACAACAAAACAATCCTTTATCTTCATATTCTCTGCTTTACGTTGTTAGACCACCTACCGTTAAATCTCACCTGGCTTCAAGCAATTTTGATTTTTTTTGATCCACTAAAAGAAGATCTACGACAGAATAATTTCTGTTCTGAGGAAGAGCTCATAGAAGCAGTATAAAATTGGCTACGCACCAGATTGAAATATTTTTTCAGGCAGGATTTCAAAGACTTATTAAGAGATGTGCTAAATGGTAAAGAAATAATGGAAGATTAGTTGAAATATAAGCGTATTTCATTTATATATGTACAAATAAAAGTAATAGTTTTTTTTTAAATAGTTTACTTTTTGAGTTACTTTTATATTTGAATATTCTCATTTTTATGTCCTTAGATAATTCTATTTTCCCAGTCATGAATTATTTTGTTCAGTATTATTCTTCATTCTTTCTTTTTCTTCTGTTGTTATAAATGTTCATACTGTCCATTTCCTCAGTGTTTTGTTCTCCACAAGGAAGTATTCTAAGTGTTACCTTATTTGTCATAAATAGTATAACAAGTTATGTGTGAAAACCCGGTATGTGTTCTTTATTTGTAGATGATTTTTCAGTTTACATGGCATCTAGAACTTTAGCTACTAATGAGAGGCCGCTCCAAAATAATAACCCGCTAAGAATTTTGGTGTAAAACAATTGGATTCACGTTTTCTCCAGAGAAAACAAAATGCATCTTAAGGATCTTCATATGATTGAAAGTTTACTGCCATTAATTTTTTCCCCTTATCAGAATGGTTTATTATTATTTTGCACTTTTGTGTGCGTGCGCGTGTGTGTGGAAATGCAAGTGTTGATATACTTACACATGTACAGTATTCATATTATATATTTAAAATATATATATATATATAATGTATGAGTATTGAAATAGCTATTTTAAAGTGATGTGAGTAGTATATTAGTATATATTTCAAGAACTTCTATTGTCTATTTAAACGTGAAATAACTAACCACCTTAATGTGTTACCAAAATTGGCATATTTTATTATGAGTATAAATAATTACATTATGTTCAGCTAAATCGTACCAGACATCTTTCTTGTAGTAGAGAGAAATAATGCAACATGTTTCATTTTGGTAGAGTATGAAAGTACTGGATGACCCTGTGGTGATTATTAATATTTGACTTCTGTTAGCAATTTTTTCTAATCAAAATAAGTAATTGTACAAAATATTGTAATACAGATAAATTTTGAGAAAGATCACAGTATATGTATTGTATTAGACCCTTTCAGCTCATCAATCAGGTACTGTATATAGCACCTATTATGACTATTATTATTAATTTAGTTAGCAGTTAGTTAAATTTTTTTTAAGAAAAGAATACTATATTGTTTTACTGTTGCGTAACTTAGAATCATATTACAATTGTGTTGCATTTCTGTATATTTATTATTTTTCTTTTCTTTATATATATATGTAATGCATCCTTTCTTGACAAAAGGGTTAGATTAATTTGTCGCTACCTGCACCCGGCTTTCTTATGACTTTATGCGCATCAAGACCACCTAAGCAACACTAGTCGAAGTTGAATTTTATTATAGTAGTAATTTTCATCGCTTCACAGCCAGACCCTATTGTGAACAGAGTGAATTGTCACTCGTAGAGCTGAACATATCTTGCACTTCAATAACCTTAACATACTAGTATGAGATTGTATGTTCAGTTTTGTGAAAAGGCAACAGGAACCTGCTTCATCGTTTTCACTTTCCTTAGGAAGTTCAGTTCAGAATACTTCATTCTCGGTTTCAAGAGTCACTTGTACCTAGTGTCGGGTCAGTCTTTTTTCTTATGGCATCTAAAATTAAAGTATTTTTCTAAAAAAATTAATATTTTAGGTTTTGCTTAAAATCTGTCATCTGCTTTACTGCATAGCATAAAAAAATTGGAAAAATTGATAATCTTCTCTTTTTGCATAATTAGTTATTTCTACTAAGAAGAGATTTTTGATTTTTAAAAGTTTATTTGTGTTTGACTTACCAGTAAAACTTTTCGTACTTTAGAAATTGCTTTTCTACAGTTACTCCAACGGCATTGATGTTATTACATTCAGTTAAACATACTACATATAAAATTTTAAATGTTTAATCAATTTGCAAGTATCTTTTCAATACTTTTTCACTTTCATATCGTTTGAGGATTTTTTTACACACTATTTAATGCCAGCAGGATGCAGTAAAACTACATATTTATATTAAAAAAAAAAAAAAAAATAGCGCAGCTTATGTTACTTTTTATGTGTTATAAATTAATTAATTCTTCCTTTATGTTAATTAATTTGTTATTATCTGTACAATTTATTAGATTTAGCTGTGTTGCATGTTATTGTTTGTTATACGTTTGTATCTCTCATTTATTCTTTATTAAAATGATTATTTACTTTAAGTTAACAAACAGAATTTGTTTGTTATTGATATATTGTGTTGTTTATTATCAAATGCTTTTTTTTAAGACATTCTGTTTTTATTTGTTGTGGTTATTTGTAATGAACATTTCTTTCTGTAGAATTGTAAAAGTTTACTCTTATGTTTTTTTTTATTGATTTTTATCTGTTTATTTTAAATATATTATTTTGTTTCATGTGTATTATTCTGTAAAATTATGGATGCTATAAATGTAGTACATGCAGAAGATATTCATTCTTTAATAATAATAATTTTCTTATTCTTTTATTAGTTAATAATACTTTTAGTTTTTTATTGTTAGTGATTTCTTTAAAATTTTTTTTCACGATGACAGTTTAACCTCAGAATTTCTATTATTTTAAATCATGATTTATCTGTTTATACTTTAAAACCATCTTTCCCTTTAATTTTCATCTTATAAATCTCATTAAATTATCAAAATTGATAAAATCTGAGCGCTTAACATATGACAGGTTGAGCTCAATTCTTTTTTACACGATCTGCCTCAGAGTTCTCTTTTTCAGTGTATCTTAAAGTATGGTCTCTTAAAACTTTATGAATTCATCGTGTTTTTAACACTTTCCTGTAACAATATTGCATTCACATTAAAATCATTGTTCTTCATTATTACTGCTTTCGTTTCATCTATATTTTACCACCAAAAAATGCATGCTGGCTTCAAATTATATAATTTAAAGTATTTATTACTTACACTGTATTGATTGTTATTTATTTATTTAATGTATTCAGAATGTACATCTTTAAAAACTCTCATGAGATCGTGTGTTTTTTAATTTAATTTGTACTTAGTACTCTTTTAATTTAATTAGTAGAAGAGATTTTGACCATAATGTACCATAGTGACTTTCAAAAATAACAAGCATCCCTGATGGAGTTCTTGGAATTATGAAGATTAAGAAGTTTCCTGCTGCCTTTTTCATGGAACTGTATATACTGTTGCTTGCCAATATACTAGTTAGCCTATTGAAATTCAAGTGATATTCAGTCCTGTAAGTGGCACCCTCAATTTGTTCACCGCACGGACTAGCAGCGTAGTGAATGTAATTCTCTCAGAGAAAAAAATATTCAACTGGTGCTGCTTTTACTTAAGATTTATTACAGTGTCACAGCTATATAAAAAATTGGATAGGTGGTATAAAGCAACTCTGATAGGTTATGCGGTATGATGTGTCATACTGTCATTTTTCAAGAGGGAATTTAAATCTTTAAATCGTCATCCTTTATCCGATTATTAATGAGTCAGGCAGCAGATCATGGACTTAGGTTTTTGTTCCCCACTATTACTCCTCAAAAACTTTCTTCAACTCTGTTCTCTTTTTTGGTTATTTTTTTAAATAATTAAGATCTAAGATCTCTTTCTTGGTTTTCTCTAGGTCTTCTTCCAATTATAAGAGAAGAAAAGATTTTAAACTTACATTCTTTAAATATGATTTAAAAAATAAAAATTTTCAAAAATAATCCAATAAATATATTTATGTTACGATTAACAATTAATAATATACAATCTACAATCAAGAAAATAATATAAAAATCTTCCCCCCAAAAATTGCATTACTGTAATAATCACGATAACCAAAATTAGAATTAAAATAAAATTCTCTTTATGTTAATCTCATGAAGTTTTTTAGTGCTTGAAAATATTTAAAAATATATGAGATTGACAGAGTTTGCTGATAAAATACATTTAACAATAGGAAAAATATAATTTGAAATTTCCCATGTAATATAAATTTTGATTTTTTATAATTGTGTAATACTCATAGTTTTTCAATGTATTGACCTGAATGTGTTAAATTTTATGTCAGAATCTTGTATTTGTGTACATATAAATAAATGCTTCCTGTTATTTTCATGATCCTGGTTTGGCTAATGTTTTTTTCTGTTATCTACATGTCATAATGTTATGTCTTGGCTGAAATGTATTGCAGTTGCCCATAATTTTCAACTGAAAAGGGATAGTGAAACGAAACAAATGTGGCATAAAATTACATTTTATTTGCTAAAAAAATTTATATTTATTTTTCCCTTTAGTCACCATTTACAGCTGCCAATTTCTCCCGACCGTGAACCAGTTCAGTCATTCCATCAGTGAAGAATGCTGATAGTTTTTTTTTTTTGATCCACGACCTCACTGCATTGTTCAGTTCATCATCTTTGGTGAAATGAATACCCTTAATATTACTCTTTCATTGCACAGAAAGAAGTGAAAAGTGCAGTACACCAAATCAAATGTTTCTCATTAATCATAGAAACCGGTCGACCAGTGTGAGATTTATCCTCAAAATTCCCTTACCAGCCTCTGATGGACAAATTTTATTACTCGCCTACTCATAATACTTCATTCAACAGTTTCATAACCATAAACAGCTTTTAAACAACAAATCTCATGATGTTCACTTTTTTAGCTTTTAAATAGCAGGCATACTTGAGTCCATAACTAAGGCGACTGACAGAATATGAGAAAGCATTGGTCAACGAGTTTTGGGGTGTTAGTAGGAAAATGTACCTGTTGCTTTGTGAAACATTTTGTTCTCCTCTTATATTCAGTGTGCATTTACATGTATGTCACTTTTTAAATTCAATTATTGAATTTTGTTTAATGAAGTAACATTTAATATAAATTTTATATTAATTTAACTTTATATTTCATTATTTATATAAATTGTTGATTACTTGAGTTTTTTTATTGACTGAATCATAACTTAATTCAAGCTTTGTTCAGGAAACTAAAAAAAAAGAAATGGTCTACACCACATGTAAAATAAACAGATCTTATATTACATAATAGCTTACATAATATTATTTAAATTACTTCAGGGAGACTATACACTTTCTACTAGAGGCACAAAATAGTTCATCTAAAGGGAAGTATAAAATCAACACTATAATTTTATTTTCTGATTTTCTCATCGTTACAAGTGTACATGTTTTTGAACTTCAACTATCTCATCCATCCAGAATAACAGCAATGCTCTCTATTTGGGTAACATTATACAAGAGCTGATTAGATAGTTCTTGGCCTGACAAAGAAAACACCATATGTTTCAGAAATTTATTTTATTTTTCAAACACTTTCAATACTCTCAGTATAATGCGATTTGTGTAACTGCAAAAGAAGCAGTTGTCTCAGTTTAACCTCATCATTTGAAGTGAATCTTCATCCACAAACCATATCTGCTGATTTAGGAAGAGGAAGTGATTACTATGAATCGAATGCAGTGCATGTGGAAGCACTTCAAAGCGTAGGTAATAGAATTTTGCAGCAACAACACATTATTGTCTTGAAAGAACACTTTCTTTTTGGCCAGATGTGGACGTTTAACCTGAATAGCACCCGTCACTTGGTCCATTAGTAGACTATTCATCAACAAGGCATGATCTTGTGTTTTTCCAGATAGTCTATAAGCTTCACACTGAAGGAATTCAAAAAACCATAGCTGTGACTTTTCCTACAGATTGAACAATTTTCGCTTTCTTTAGCGGCGCTTTTCCATCTGTTCCCACCCGCTGTTTGAACTGTTGTTTGATCTCTGGCATGTAATATGGATGAATCCATGTTTCATCTACTGGTCGTAAAATTTGAAAAGAGATTCAACAGAATTGCATTTAAATAGATCTAAATACAATTAAGAAGTGTTCAGTCTCATTCGTTTTCAGTCGACAAACACACCACCCATTGAGCAGAAAGCTTTTTCATACCCAAAAAAATCATATAAAATGTAGTGCACTATTGAGATGTTTACATCAGTAAGCCGCATAACTTCTGTCAGCCATCATTTAATATGGCATTGTGGGTTTTTATAATTTCATTGGTTGTAGCTGTTTTTTTGATGTCCCAACTATTGATCATCTTGAATAGATATACAAACACGGTTAGATTTAGAAGCCCCCTTTTTTCCATCAAAAACAGAAGGGAAGAATCCTTTAAAATTAAATTATCTTATTTTTTTATGTGCACATTAAGGTTAAACCTTTTAAAACAAAGTACTTCGTAACAGCTCAAACTTCAACTTATCCATTTTTCAGAAAATGTCAAAACTTGTTTGTTTTACTCAATCGCCACAAACAAGCAACTATGTACATGCATCTGCAACTTTGCTACATGCCACCTTAAGGATCACACTGGAGGATAATCATCATCTTTTAAGGATCATACTATTTGGTCAAACTTGCGCTATCTCTTTGTCAGGCCGAGAAGTTTCTGAATGACTCTAGTAGTCTTGTGTTTCTGAAACACAGTCATTTCTACATTATAATTTCTTATACTACATATATATATATAAATTCCATCTTTTCCACATCCGTTTTATCAGTTGTTTTAGCTTGTTGGTTCAGTGCTTTTATAAGAGGAATAAAGATTGCAGTATAAAGACTGCTTGATTTTTATTTAATATTATTCTTGTTTATCGTTCAGCTCAGATTCCATATAATTAAAAATTTTCAAGGTAGAGAAGAAATCGTTACTATGAAACAAGAAATGCTTACTATGCAGTGGTGGTGACTCATTTTTTCATTCACAGTTTGGTAGTTAAGTAAACAAGTAAGAAGTCAAGTAATCATTGTCGGGTCTAATATTAGCTATAATTTTTTTTTCCTTACTATTAGCTATAAAATTAAGAAGCAGAGTGTATGTGTTTAATATACCTCACATCATCATGTCACAGAGTAATGAAAGAATATTCAGATTATACCTTTATTTCGTATTCCATGTCAAATTTATCTTAAATTTCATCTTATTTTTTATAATGTTGATGATAATTACAGTCTACGTATTTTTACTGAATAAAGTTTTAAGTAACCAGTTAACATCTACTTCATTAAACGTTATATATATCAACTGATTGTATTTATATCTTGATTGATTAATTAGTTATAATGATAATAGTTCCAGTGAAGTTTATGTTTACACCAGTATTATGAATATCTTTCTTTAATTTGTCACACAGTCATCATTAAAAACATAGTTATAAAAAATGTTTCCTTATTGTGATTATCTATTTTAAATATTTAAAAAGTCATTCAGTATAATAATATTTAATTAGTTGAAAGCAATTAACATAGTTATTGCTATAATTATTCTACTATTTAATGTTATTTTATCTGTTTTTTGCGATGTATTTCTGAGCTATTCAGTTTTAAACAAAAATTTCATAATTAAAATGTTTTTTTTTAAAAAAGTCAACTGAGTCTGTAACTTTCCCTGCAATCAGAAAAAAACTTTGTGCACTCTGGCTTCTGAGGACTTTGTTCTTGCCAGACGAGTACTTGAGAGGAGAATTGAAAAAAGGATTGGAAAAGTTGCCGCTGGAATAAGATAAATAATATTCACACTAGTATAGACTACACACTACTTACATCGATTGAGTGTTCTGAATGCAAGTTGCAGCAAAGTTACCCTTTGCCTAGCTGCTGTCTGTTTATTATGTGACATCAGTAATCTTTATATCAATACAGTTTAGGAATAAAATTAATATTTTAACTCCATAATAAAAAAAATAATTTATTTAGTTATTTATATTTTAATACTGTTGAGTAAATAAATTAACTTTTTTAATTAGTTAATATAAATTTTAAGATAATTATAGTACATTTTGAATAGTGCTGTTTGTTTATCTGGTGGCTATTATAGTTGGCTGCTTGGTGATAATATAAACAGTAGTTTCTTATGTAAAAATCAACGTATCTTGGTCTGTACTGTACATAATCTTTATAAAAGATTAGTTAGCAAACTATAATTAATTTTGGCTAAAGAAAATGTAATCATAAAGAATTTAGGCTTAACTGTATTTTAATTTTTTTTATTTATTTATTTATTTTTTTTGACAGTTGATAATTTGATAAATGTACAATTACATCTACTTTGTCTTAAATTCCTTTTAGAAATACTTTCTGAAAGCCCATCAAAACCAATTTGTGTTCTGAATTTCTTCCATAGAAAGATAATAGAATTGCTTTTTGCTTAAATTATATTTATGGTTCAAAATTACTGATTGAGTAAGCTGATAAATATATAACTTATAAGAAAGCCTGCACATATTTGCCAAAAGCTGTCACCATTTCAGGAAAATATGAATAAGTCATATGCAAAAGCAGATTTCATTTGTGAGTGCTTTATGCGCTTTGAAAGATACCTCAAACCATTTGTAATAAAATTCGCAACTTCACAAACAGGAATAAATTTTCAGTCAACAACCCATAATTCATTTTTAGAAATTAAAACGATGAACATATTGTTTTTATTCTCATGTCTTAATGTATATTTATTGGATTATAGCTGCAAGCTTATTTTCCAGTATCTTTCAATAACGTTTTTTATATCCTTTATTTGATATTATTATTCTTCATATAAATTTAATTAGTGTGATCTTTTCCAGTTTGAATATTTATCAAACTGGAATTCCAAGTATGCTCAATATTATGTGCTGAACTCGCTATGAAAATTAGTTTCAAATATTTGTAGTAGTTTGTAGTGTGAAGTTCTGTTTTTATATATGACACACAAATTGTTGTACATTGTAGTAAAATAAACTGTTACTAATTTTAAAATGTCTAAACTGATCTTTTGTCCTCAGAATATGATAAAAATATTTTTTAACAATAATATAAATATAAACTTTAAAAACCAAAAAATAATGTCCCTCACCTATACAGTATTGGTAATTTTGTTTTTGTTCATAAACAAAGTAGTATCATTAGGTGGCATGTGAATTGGACCACATCCATAATTTAAAACAGGCATATAATTGTAGAATGATAATATAATAAGTATATGATATTGTAATTGATTGTAATATATATTGTAATATGATTGTATATGATAATATAATTGTAGAAGATGTTAAGTAGTCATAAGCAGCAAATGAATTATGATCAAACTGTTATTCTGAAGTTTATTAATTCATTCCCTTAACTGCTTGAGGAATAGGCAATGAAAAATGACTACTTTTGTTGGCAATTTGTTATATTTTATCAGTTATTCTTATCGGCTAAAAAGCTAGTAGGTTTACAATACTAATAAAATCTTATAAGTTGATTTTGACAAATAATAATGTAATATAATGCTCTCACTCTCTGATACCAGAAAATTTACAAAAAAAATTGATTTTTTTCATTAATATCAAAAAAAAACATACTTACAGTTGTTCAAGAAGCGTGTATCTTCCCCAAGAAATGTGTTCCCTCTTTGGAAACCATACTATTTTATGTATTTAAAAGAATCCATTATCAATATTTAAAACAAATATAATAATTGATATAACGCCTGTTTTTTAAATATAAACTGTTTTTTAATTTTTGTCTTTTTATAAAATTATTAGCGAAGTAAGTAATTTGATGTTTTTTTTTTTTTTTGTAGGATGTTGTTAAATAGTAAATAAATACGTAACCAGGTTGAATGTTTTTTTTTTTTTTTTTTTTTTTCATATTATATGCTTTATTTGAAATATTATTTTTTTAAAGGCAGTTAAACAGAATCAATGTAAATGTGTTTGTTTATAATTATATTTGTGTTTGTAAATGTGCATAACAGTCACAAAATTTAGACTAGCTAAATTCATATCAAATGTTTCTTATCATTAATAAAATCATTTTATTTTCTACACACTTTTTTTTAATTCACTTTTCTATTCATGATAAAATTTACTGAACAAATTATAAAAACAATTGAAGTAGTTTAAAATTAAAATATGCTTCTTTTTTCATCCTATGTCATAGAATCGGGCATTTATGATTTTTCATTAATTTTAAAGGCAGCTCATTTTCTTTCTCAACATATGTATTAGTTGAATGGTTCCAAGCGTGCCTGTTTTTTTTTAATATGATAATAAATTCTTAAGTTAGAAGTAAAAACTGTATCATTTTTTACTGAGAAAATTTTCTTTTAACTATAGCTTCTATAATAGTATTTTTCTTGTGAACAGAAAAAATCAAATAGATAAAATTTATTTCAGTTTTTTCGCCAGATATATTGAAACAGAATGAAGAGTATTAAAAAAATGAGAAATAGATACTCTTGTGATAACTTTTTCTTTAAGTAAACCCCAAAAAGTAATAAGCGGAACGTGTAGGAAATAATTTTTCATAAAATATATTTTTAATGTTCTTTTCCACAGTCTACTGGCTGTTTATAGCGTCATATATTCTGCTCTACTGTTGATTATCAAAAGTGATTTATTATGAATTTTTTTTTTTTTAATTGCTTTTTGTAAGGATTTGTTCTTCACATACATCAAATTTAGGAAATTCATGACCGTGTTATAAGCTAAAAATAGAAATTGCAAATACAAAATGACCAAATTCAATCATTTTCTATGGAAAGAACCCCCTTTTTTCTTTTAACCACTATTTTTCCTCGATTAAAGTTTTTTTTAAAATTACTTTGCTAGTAATTTTAAATTGTATTACCCCTTTTAAAGCTGTCTGAAAATGAAAAGGTGCAGAAAGAACTATTGTTTTAAATTGAAACTGAAAAACACGCAATAAAAGATTTATTACAAAAAGAAAATTATATATTTTTTCTTTACTACTGTAGATTCTATTATGACTGGATTGTTAACGAAGAAAATAAGCATAATTTTAATTATAAAAAAATAAATTTTAGGTAATTATGAGTAAAACAAACAAAAATTTGAATTAATATATATTTTTTCATTATATTTTAATTTTATATTATGTATTTCTACTCGTAAACAAAGTAAAAGATTGAAAAATTTTATTTAATTACTAAACTGAAAAAAATATCCATGTAGATAAAAATAAAATCAAACGTGTGTATTTGATAAGGTTCTAATATACATAATCATTAATGTTGTTTTATTTTATTTTTTAATTTACATGTAGATAATGATTTTCAAAGTTATCGGTTGCATTTGTTATTATTATTAATTATATTGTACTGCATTAATGCTACATAAATAATATATATTTTTTAAATCATATTAATTATTAACAGATGTATTATTGATTATTGTTTGTTTTTATTAATTTTAATTTTTTTTTATACATATTCTTGCAGTAGTTAGATTTGCCCGTTATCCATATTGTTTATTCATAGTATGTTACAGACCTTTTAACCGATTACTGAATGTCCGTTTTATGTATCAGGTAATATGAACCGGTTATCAAATTATAGTAACCCGCATTTAAGTAACCCCTACCTATAAAATACATAAATAATTTGGTCGTTGTAGGATTGCTTCTATAACATAGAATTTTTTTTTTAATTTTTGTTACTTATGTATACTAAATAAAACCAAAAAATGCAGAACATGAAGTAATTAAATGCTTTTAAAATTGCGTATGCCTTTAATTAATTATGAAATTAATATTCTTAATACATGTGATTTTACTTTTTATTGCTACTGGTTTAAAAGAATGTATTCATCTCTTAGGTGTAGATTTACTGACTATTTGCATTATGAAATGAATTAATCATCTTCTGTTTCATGTAAATATCACTTATGATTTAAAATAAAAATTACATGCATCTCATTTAAATTAAATTTCTGCTATAACCTGATTACAGACAATCTGTTAAATTACAACGATCCTATTCTATTTCTTTATGTAGAATATTCAATTAATATTTATTTACAGATTCAGAGGTATTACTCAAAATCTTTACAGTTGAAATTATAATCGAGTAGAATTAATTATTTATACAATTAATTTTCATTCTCTACTTTTTCACCCGTTCCACGCTTTGAATTACGGTTAATTTCTTATACTAAAAGTAACCATAGATGTTGGTAATAGCTGTTGTTAATTTCATGGTATGCTTAGTTTTTTTTTTTTATTAGTTTTTTTTCTAATGAGAAAGAATGGATGGATTTGTTAATATTTTATTTTTTAAGGTTGTTATATATTATGATGGAAATTGATTGATATGACTTTAATTTACTGTTTTATATATAATTAGATTATTGTTTACGCATTTTAACTAAAGTAGAAAGTTAAAAGTACTTATAAAAAAAAGGGGTATATTGGTAGAATAAGGGTCGGTAAAGTTACAATAAGAATAAAGTATAGGTGGTGGTATGTTTTGTCCTGCCACAAAAGCAGAGAGTGTTGATGAATAATCTTTGGGCAAGTCTACCAGACCTGCCCTGATGCATTTAGTAAAATATTACAATCATTTTCACTTCTAGATTAACACATTTAGTGGCAAATTTTACTCTAGATGCATCGTAAAGAGCAGACCAGCATTCAAAATCATAGCGAAGCGATCGTAAAATTGGCAACCGACATGTTAATGAAGGTAATATAATGTATAATTAGTACATTAATACATTAATTCCAGCACCTGTCTGATATTATATCCTTATTGTCCATTGTATCTGTTTTTTTGTCATCCATGTTAAATTATTAGTAAATGGTTAACCTTTTTAAATCATTTTATGGCATTAATAAAGGGATGTATACATTATGGATGATTTATTACCAAATATTACAGTTGGTAATTCATAAATAATAGTAATATGTAACAATTTGACAAATAATCGCATAATACAATAGAAAAAACTATTTAAATGTTTATTCAAACTTAGAGTATCTATCTATCTCCAACCTAATCTACATAATATAACCTCTGCTGTGGAGCAGTAGTACCTTTCATTTAGAAGATTCTGTTGCATTAGTCATTCTTAATATTTTTCATACACTACAAAATTAATTTTTTAACATTGACAAAAAAACTGCAGATAGATTTTGCAAGTAGTACTATACAAAATATTAGTATAATTAATTATTGATTTTCTTTTATTTATTTGTAAACCGGGTTTGATAACAAATAAATTAATAATGGAGTATTCTCATCGATTTATAAAACTCACAGTACAGACATATGCTGTTCATGTTATTCTTTTAAAGCTTGTCATCGCTCATTCAAGGATAAATTTAAAACATGTTTCCAGATTTAAATAGTTTGTAACTGTATATTTATCTGTTATTTATGTTTTGAAATATCAAAATCATTATTAGTATTATTATTATACAAAGAGTAATTATCCATTAAGTTGATAGTTTATCTTTGCTGTTTGCATGTTTGTCTCTGTGTAGTAAATTTCAGTCATACTATATTAATATTTGAACAAAATTTACTGTCACAAAATTTGGCACTAATGAATAATATGTAAAATTTCTTGAGTTTTTCTGTAACAGTAGAATAATGTAATAATACTATTACTTGTTTATAATTTATTTTTATTTCCCTTTTTTTGTATTAATTTTAATGTAAGTTGTTAAATAAATGTTTGTTAAAATTTTTATTAACAGTGGTTAAGACATATAGATGTAAAATAAGTGTTTTTGAACATATACATGTAAATGAATTATATATATATATATATATATATAATAAAATGGTATTTATTATTAGTTTTATAATATATATTAGGTGAACAATAAATAATTGTAAATTATAATAATAATAAACTGAATTGATATCATGCATTTACCAGTATCCTGCAATTTATACACTAGTACAGTTTTAATGATTTTAATTCAGTGTATCAAAGTTATAAATATATTCCCATTTTTTAATTTTAATTTCACTTTTTATTTTGTTTTAAATTGTGTTATTTAAAATTGCTTGAATTCATTATATTTTGTTTTTTTTTTATTATTAGTAGTGGTAAATAGACAGACCTCTTTGCACATTTAATTTCATTGGATTTTAATGTTCATACAGTAAAAATATAATTCTCTATTTGTGAGTAAGCATTATAGCCTGTGAAAATGTTCATTATTGATATCGCATATGAAAAATAGTATTTTCATTGATATTAGTAGTTGAAATAATAAAAGAAATACATTATGTCAAAAAATAAGGTGTCTGGCATATATATTTAAATGGAAATGAAAATAAATAGTTAATTTAACCACCTAAATGCTCCTATTCGCTAAGGTATTTAATGAATATCAGATAACTAATATAAAAAAGAGAAAACTTAACATCCATTTAAAATAATAAAAAAAGTATGAGAAATAAAGTTTAAAGAGAAAGTGTATTATTTCAGGGCTCTCACTTGAAATGAAGCTTTTTCTGTATATTAAGTGCAGTATGTTTCTGCACATTAATCTCTGTTCCATTATTTATTTCAGCACATAACTTAATGAACTTAGAATTTTCTATTATGAATTAGAAAATTGGCCTAAAAAATACAGCCCTTCTCCATCCCATAAAATTTGCATTCAGTCAAGATAATATTTGTCTTTTGTATATTTCTACCTTAATAGTAAATATGTAATATTTTAAAGTAAAATTTCTTAATTCTGAGAGAGAAATAAAATGTATTATTAATTTTCAAATTGGTGAATATTTAATCTTTTTTTTTAAATAGACATCTACTTTTTTGTAGTTTTATATTTTAATAAACATTAATAATTAAATAAATAAACAACTTTTGTCATGAAATTGTTTTATTTAGTCTATAATTTTAAAGGTACTTAATAAATTTCAAGATATTACTTTAAAGATTAATTGTTAATAATGAGAGTTATGTAATATAAATACAAATAATAGTAATACATTTTTTTCTTTTTAATTTGTTATTAATATTATTTTATAACAAAGTTTTTATACAAAAACATTTTTAATATTATATTTAAATATTGCATTGTAATAATTTTATGTATTATATTTTTCTTATGCTTTTTAAAATACTTACTCTGAAAAAACAAATTTAGGCAAAAAGTGATTTTATTTTTCTATTGAATAAAAATATAAATAAAATGCAATTTTAGTGCTAATATTAGTGTAAGGTATGAAAATTATGATAATATGTTATGCTGTTTTAGTTTTATAAAAAAATTAAATTTGAATCTCAAAAACGACTGCACGATTTAAATTATTTTTATAAAAACTATAATTTCAGGATTTCTGTCAGAATATAAAAAATTACATTATGCAGATTTAAATATGGTATGCATTCATAGATTCTATCGGAGTAACTTAATACTGAAACAAGTATCAACCGCTTGGGATGGCATCGCTTTATTAGTTGAATGCTTGGTAACATATTAAAAAAAATTCACAAAAATTAATTTTATAAGATAATGGTTGCTCTAAAATTAAAGATAGATTCAGGAAACATGTGAAATTTTAATGAAGGTTAAAGGTCTGTTCAGCTTAGATTAGTTACAGAACAATGATAAAACTAAAAAATCAAATATCTATATTCTGACTGCAAGGTTGAATACCGTAATAAGCGGATGGAATATTTACGAAAGGATACATAAGCCGTAAAGAGAAGAAGGCTGTTAGTAGGCCGCATTCAAGTAATGCATTAATTGTACAGTTGTTTATTAAATAATACATTTCCTTGAAAGAATCCTTCATCTATATATAGATATGATTTAAGCCTAATAACTGATAGTACGTATACAGTAGAAGAATATAAAATATGGCATCTGAATAAAATATTTAGTTGAATTTGAAGTCATCCACCAAAGTGACAATTATATCTTTTCTTTCCTATTTAAACTTAAAAGCTTTAGCAAAAAACAACATAGAATTTGCAATGGTTCTATTTAGATCTATTATAGATTAATTTCATTTGTGATTTCCAAATTTAATTTTTAAATTTTATATACTGAAAAAGTCACCAGATCAGAAAAATTTATATGGTAGTTTATTCCTTAATTTAGAAAAAAAAGAAAGTATAGATTTTTGGTAAATGAAAAGGTAAAGAACAGTAGAAAGTTATTGTAATTCATATTGCAAATCAAAGTCAAGTTTATATTTATATCCCCAGTAAGAGGATTTTTTCTTAAAATAATTTTAATAAACTGAGAATTATTTCATAAATTTTTTTATATTTGTTCCTCTTCAGTTCTGAGCCTAGGATTTTTTAAATTATAAGTATGGCCGTGAATGACCGTAATACAGTACATGCTAAGTAAATCTGAAAAGACTTACAAGGGAAAATAAATTATTTATGGCTATAATAAAGGATACTTTAAAACCCAGTTATTATAATAAATATTGGCAATAAATATTTACTGGCCTTTTTTTTATTTTATTGAATGTAATAAAATAATTAATTAGTGTCATTTATATTTTGTAATATAATTAATAATTTATATAATATGTAATATTTAAAATAAAATATTTACATTTATATGTGTGTGCTTATAAAATGAATTTAATGATAAAAATAATTTTTTATAAAAATATTTTCTGGTGTTTTATTACATAAAATTACAATTTAAAATTATATGTATGTGAAATTTTTATATTATATATGTATAGGTGTGTATTCTCAGAAAATCTGTGTAATGCAGTCATCCTAAGATTTTATAGTCAAATCTCATTTTTTTTAAGTACAATTACCCAAAATAATGAACTTTAATTAATTGCAGGCCTCTTATATGAGCCCTTTAGGTGGTGATAATTATGCTTATATCACCAAATAAGCCTACAGTGAAAAATATAAGAAGTGCAAGAAGAATAAGCCTACAGTGTACCCCATCACTTGTACTATACAAAGCTTGTTGATTATCCAAGTTTCTTCTAGATTCAAAAAACTTATGATAGATTTTATCATATTATGTCCTGCCTGGTGACTGGTTTCTTACACCACTGCTATCTTCATTCATCCCTGTTTGCATTCTCTTCTTCCTCCTTTTACTGACCTTTCTGAACAGTTGTCAAGATTCCACTTCCTCTAACCACATTTCCTAACCGGTTTTCTTTTCTTTTGTGTACTTCCTGCATAAGTTCCCTTTCTTCTTTAATCCTGTTCATTATTTCCTCATTCCTTACTTTATCTGTTCTTCTTCCTTTCTCCATATCCACATCTCAAATAGCCTTAATCCAGTTTCTCTCTCGGAAGCAAAACATGCTTCGCTTCCATACATAGCATTTGGCTAAACTCTTGCTGAACTCTTAAGTTCATACTTTTACTACGTAGTAATTTCCTCTGGATTACTGGAGGCTTCCTTTGCCATCGCTATCCTTTTATCTGAGTTGTACTCTTCAGTCTTCTATCACCATATCTGTAATTTTTTACTTTTTCTATTCATCAATTTGCCCTTACTGCCTCTTAGAGTAAACTGTAGATTTACTCTTAATTATTTTTAAATTATTCTATTGAAGTAAATTCACTGTCCTGGGACATATTTTTTACCTGTATATTAATCGGTCTTGCTAACTGTTGATATGTGGTTTTATTTAGCTCAGTCACTTCATAGTCGCACTGCTTACACATAATGAAAGAAAATCTTAAAAAATACTTGATAAAAAGTATAAACTGATCTTCAAGTGTTGTGCACATTTTCAAATCACAAAACTTTGACTTTTTTTAGAAATAAAATAAAATCTCACCGTTTTGTTGATCACTTTATTAATCATAGGATGACAATATTACCAGGCTTTGCTGTTAATATATATCAATATTTATAATAAAATATATATCAATATCCATTGTTATATAGCGTTCTAAAAACAATTGTGTAAATGTTCAAATAAATTTTTTTTAAATTCATAGATAATATATATCTATGTGTGTATAATATAATTTTATTAGAAGATAAACTTAATAGTGTTTACTGTTTGCATTTCATATCCCATATTCTACTTACCTGTATGCCCTGTACCTCCCTTTGTTATTTCCTTGTACTCTTTATATAATTATAATATGCATAATATATTATGTTTAAAATTAATATTTATGCTAATTGCCTAATAAATAAATTGATTATGTTGATGAAGACGAATAATGTTATAAATTATAAAATAATACTTCATGTTGTGTCAATTGTTAATAAAAAAAAATGCAACTTACAATAATAAGTATAATCGTCTTAGAATATTAATAAATACTGTTATAAGATATAATATTTATTATTATTATTATATATACATTGTGTGTATTGTATAAAGTGTATGAACTGTAATAATTCATTTTAATAAAAAAGCACTAATAAATATATAAATTAATCACTAATTAATTATTGGTTCTGGGAAAATGTTGAAAAAATATACTATTACAATTATATGATATTAAAATCCAAGGATTTTTTTCGTTATTCAATGGATAATGTATTAAAAAACATTTCTACATGATTTAGAGCTTTGAAAACTAGGGATAAATATTAACTGGTTATAAAATGTATACCTTTGTGTTGGAAGTGTGATTAATGCTTATTTTAAAAAAAGAATGAGATTTTTTCAAAGTTTATGAATATCCAGTCTGACGAGTACAATTTTGATGATGAGTTTTGTCCAGCATACTAAATGTTAACGCTGAAAAAAATCTTTTTTTCCTATTTTGTTTTTAAAAAAAATTATTTTGATTAAATTTCAACTTTTTGAAGTCTTAAAAAGAGCCCTTTTTAAGATTATATTACCCCATTGCTATGTCCCATGACCTGGAGGAATTTCTTTGTTGCACAATTAATTAAATTTTATATAAAAATAATTTTTTTATAATTTGATGTGAAATACTAAAATAAAATATAAAAATCTAATTTAAATTCTCTTCTAAGGGAAAACAATTATCTTTAATTTTTGAAAATTTTAACATCAACTATTGTAATATTAAATAATTAAAATGAATAAAAAAATAAGTATGTAAAAGTTAACAGGAATTACTCGTGAAATGATGTATTTTTTTATTACATTAATTTATTAATTTTAAAAGACCATGCATAGATAAAACAACAGGCTAAATAAACTCAATTTTTCCCCAAGATAATTGCTTTTGAAAAAATTATATATACTGAAATTTAACATGAAAATAAATAGCGAGTGACATGACTTATCGAATCACATGATCCAGTTGAATATGACTCATAAATGTGACATATTCAATATTAACATTGATGATGCTTTTGTTTACAGAACATCTTGCTACTTTTTTCTTATTTATTTTATGAGTTACTTATCTTCATGAATAAAATGAAAGTTTAAATGCACTTCTTCATGATATTAATAATTTATATTAAAAACTGGTTTTATCATAAATAGCTTCTTCTATACTAAATAGTTTAGTATGGAATCTCTACATTTCAAATTAAAGTGAATAAATTACTTATTTTCTAACTGCAAATACCTAAATTTTGATAGCATTCACAAAGTTATTAATATAAATAAATAAAATAAAAATTTAAAAAAAAACATATTATTATTATTATTATGCTTTTACGGCCAACATGGGACCACTTAAGTCAATTTTAGTTGGATCTTTTCTGAGAAAAGCGTGTTATTTTACTCTTTCGAGCTGCCCAGTATTTCTTCATCCGTTCAGATCTTGCTTTCTTTTCTTCATCCGTAAACACCCTCTTCGTTGTATTTTGTCGTTTGTCTGTCTTTTGTTTAAATCTAATGCTTTTATCTTTTAGCTTTGTAATTTTTCCAGTTTTATTCTGTAGGTCAGTCAGGGAAATTCCCAATTCTTTCATATCTTCTCTAATTTCTTTGATCCATCCTACTTCTAGCTTTTGGAACCAGAGCTTTTCAATGATATTTCTTGACAGACTTGTTTGCGGTGTCCTTATGAGATGACCGAAGAAAGAGATTCTTTTTTTCCGCATAGTATCAGTAACAGGCTCTATTTCTCGATACACCACCTCATTTGGCACAATCCACCATTGGCTTTCTTTTTGGTGTTTTTTATTGATACACGTTCTGACAATTCTCCTCTCTATTTTCAGAATTTTATATTACATATATATATATATTTAGTTAGTTACTAAAGTAAATTAACTACCTTAATGCTAGTCATAGATAATTAATGTCACTTGATACAAATTTATTTACCTTCATGTACTAAGATATACATTTCAAAGTTTGAGGAGTGGCAGTCCTTAAAAAATAAATGCTCCCAGTACCCATACCTGTTGAAAAAAATTACAAAAGGTAATTCATACAAAGACAAACTAGAACAAAAAAAAATTCTAAAAACTGAAACTAATCAGCCCTGCATATTTTGACAAATTTACATTTAAATATATTATAAGATTAATTTTATCATTTTTTACTCGTTTTACAAATGCAGATGGAAAAAACAAATACATCGACTTAATAATGAACTAATAGGGTTTATTAAATAAGAAATCATAAATAATGCCAAAAGAAGGTTCTCACAACTGGCAAAGAAACTGTAAATTGTTTTACCTTCCCGGTGTAGCATTCCATCTCAGCTTTTCATTCAGAAGATCCTGGTTATGCTTGGAATTTTTGATAAGCTACAAAATATTATTCTGGATTGTTTATTTTACAAGAAACATACAACAACAATTGTTCACTTAAACAAATCTTGTATTTGGAATGGATGGAGATTGAATTGTGTTATATGACTTAAAAAACTTACAATTTCTTTCCCATTACTACAAAAAAGAGTAGCCTATTAACCCAGAAATATAAAATAATATTGTCATTGTGAAGTTTTACTTTCGAAAAAAAACCAATAAATGTCTTTTTAATGACTTACTCCAATTAAAAGTTTTGGGTCATGTTTACCATAAGATTAAGTAAGATTTCCACAACTTATTCCCAAACACAAGCACTTAGCTTACGTAATGAGATATTCCCATGTATAAAATTAAAACTAATACTATTTACCCGATCAAGAAAACATAATAAATATCATAATAGTAGATGCTAGATTGTCATAAATAAGTTGTATTTACTTTCTTATTTATTTACATTATCTTTTTCCTTGCGGCCTCATCTACCCATTATAATCACTTTATTCTGTATTTATAAATTGTTTCTACTTTCAGTTTTCTTTTTGTCTAAAATTTTTTTCAAAATATTTATTACATTGTTAACACTAGTTACGCTGTTGTTTTATTTCAGGTTCAAATACAGCTCAGATAGATTGAAATTTCCTTTTAATGGACATTACGTGAAAAGAGATGATTTTTGATAGACATGTGTTTTCATCGATTAGTCTACTTATACTGTTTTGTACTGAAGTACGTTACTAATAACGCTAAATAAACCTCCAGTTTTTACAATTTCCCTATAATTAGTTACAGGAAAATCTTATAACAAATTTCTAAAAACCAAATAGATTAAACTTTATTTTAATTTAAAATGAAATTTTATATTATTTAAGAATGAATTATAATAATATTTAGTAAGGAATTAAGTTATTAATTTATTTATTTTTCGCAAAATTAGTATAGTGCTCCTCAATTTTGCACAGATTCAAATATATTGCAAGTAAATTAAATATCCATATTTTTTTTATATGGAATGTTTTAACTTTTGTCATATTAAAAAATGTTGTTTTGTAGAATCGCATAGAAAAACATAAAAAAAGACAAATCAAAATCGCTTTGAAAAAAAATGTTAAAAATATCTTTGTATACAAGAGGAAGATATAGAAATAGTAAATAAAGAATATTATTTTGGTTTGTTAGAATAGATAAATAATGTTAATAAATTAAGATTCACTTTATGAACTGAGTTTTACATAACTTTTACGATGGAACGGATGTATATTCTTAGTGACCTGTGATTTTTGTGTTTTTCATAGCAGACAGGATAATGCATTATTTATTTTTAAAACATAATAAAAGCAAAGAAATATTAACAATTTAGAAAAACTTTGAAAGGTATATGTGCTTCATGATTTTTCTTGTAAATTTTTTTACTGAATTAATTACAGGCAATGAACATGTCAAAATTTTTACATTAAGCGAGAAAAAAATTAAAAATTTTTCTTTAGCCACAGTCCAATTCTAATCAACAGCAAACCGTACTGCAGGGTTCATTCAAAAATATTTAGCAGCGACTTTAATATTAATGAATTTGTAACTTGATCCATGGGCTTAGAAAATTTTAAAATCGATTGAAATATTACAAATTTCTAAAAACCAAATAAATTATCTATTAATTTAAATTGAAAATAAAGTATACTATTTAAAGAGTAAATTATAATTTAGTTATGAATTAAATAATTAAATTTATTTATACATTTTTATATAAGCTTTCCCAAGATCAGTTATAAATTACTCTTGTAATTGTTACATGAAATTAGTTTTGCATTCTGCTGTTTTATAATTTCATATTATTAGTCTTTTTGTTACTAAGACCGGAGGAACTTATGTACTGCTAAAAAAATTAACTTTACAAATACGTAGCTGTTTGTACTACACTACTAAAAAGTGAAATATACAATTATATAGAGGATTTTCTACCATTTTATAATCATAGTTGATATAAATTTCTATAATTCAATGAAATGTGAAGGATTATGTAGTTTTTTTTTCAAGTTTTCAGTTTTTTATCAATTATTAACGTTCACAAACCATTAAAAAATTGAAACCATTAAGAAATTATCAAATATAATGCTGACTGTAATATGAATTAACTAATTTTACTAATTTCACATTTATACCTCGTTAAAGAATAGAAAAAAGTTTAAAACTTACAGAAAAACCTGAGCAGTATTTAACAGTTATAATTTATTTTGTTGTTACAATTATAAAATTTTAAAATATATAAATTAAGAAAATAATAATGCATTTACTTTAAAGTATTTAAATGATTTTATGAAAATTGTTAACCATAATTTTATAATAATTTTTATTTTATAATTGCATTGTAGTTTTCAAAATTTTTTTAACTATATATTTGAAGTACTTACAATAACTATGCGTACCCGTTTACTTACCAATCTAATTTATCTCTGTGTACCTTTAATAATTGCAATTCCTGTCCGTTAGTTATACATTTACGAAAAGTAATAAATTATTTTATTAGCTTATGATTATAAATAAAATTCTTTATTATGTAAAATATAATTTTAAGTGTGTCAAAATATGATTAATAATGTGAATACCAACTAGATAATGAGTTATATATATTGTTAATAAAAAAATAAATATTATAAATGTACTAAATACATCATTAAAAATAAATTATTTTAAACAAACAGTACATATTTTTTTCAGCATATGGTTTTTACTGCTGAGGAAACCTCAAAGTATTTCATTGTGAAAATCCAGACTCTTGTTAAATTCTTCTGTCTGGAAATTTGTGATTTTTATGGACAAAAGGACTTCTTGTAAATATATTCAGAAAATATCTTTCTGATTACAGCTGCAAGATTAGTAACGGCATACTGTAGAGTATGTCTGAGAAGTCCCCATACTGCTAGACAAACGTGCAAATGAACTTCATATATATTTTGAATATTTTTGTACATTTGTAGTTATGAATTAATTATTCACTGGATCTATGCTAGGATATCATCATGCTGAACATAAGAGCTATGCATCTCCACATTATCCTCAAAATGTCGCGAAGCATCTCAGCTATTATAATTCAAAATGCTTCCTCCAAACTGTTCGGCCATCCTTAAATTGTTCCGTATCGACACATTGAAATATATAGGGCTTGATTTTTCACCACAATGAGTGTTTGATGTGATAGCGTTGAATCTTTATGATGGCTATTGCACTGAATAAAGATAATAATTAAAAGGTTTACATGGTGTTCTGTTTTTATGCAATTAAATTTCTAGGTACCCTAGCAGCATATGAAATTTCACCTCCATACAATTAACCATTCCTGAAAAATAAATTTATGTTAAAAATACAAAATGGTGGATAGCTGGTAAACTAAGCATTTGCGATTTATGTTGACTTAGAAGTTTTCTTTATTTTAATTTGGGGGATCATTTCCTGAATTCTTGAAACGATTTTTATAAACAATTGTATATAGAGGTGTACCACAAAGTCCTTCCGGGACTTTCATAACCTATTGTACTTGTGAAAATAATGGGTTCATGTAAACATAGTCCTAAAATGCTCCATTTATGAGTTACGGCTAGTGAAAGATTTCACTCGGATTTCAACTACCACAGTGAAATGAGATTGTACTGAAATTTTTAGTACAAAGTCCTTAATTAATAATTAAGAGACAATTAATGATTTCTTATGGTTTTTGACCTGAAAAATTGAATTAAATAGGTTCCAGAACTGTCTCTGCACTATTTTTTGAGAAATCTGTGGTGAAAACCAATAAATTAGGTAAAAATACCCTGTTTTTTTTATGTTTTAACATACAATAACTTTGTTAAATGGATAATAAATACAAAACTTATATAGAATTTAATTCTGGACAAAATTGTGCAAGATAGGTTGAATAAAACAAAGAAATGTTAGAAAAATTCAAATTTTATTTAGAAACGGTACACTAGACCAAAGTACATTGTATGTACCAGTTTATAATAAAAGTTAAAAAATGAGCCCGCTATTTTCAACACATTTCTTGTCACGCTTCTGTTGCTCTTTTTAGTTCTTCAGGGTTGTCCTTAAGTTGCTCAGCCACATCCACAATGCAGGCAATTAATTAATTTCCCATGACAATGTATTTTATTTGTTTTGTTTACAATATTTT
Source organism: Lycorma delicatula (assembly GCF_047948215.1). Classification (NCBI taxonomy): domain Eukaryota; kingdom Metazoa; phylum Arthropoda; class Insecta; order Hemiptera; family Fulgoridae; genus Lycorma; species Lycorma delicatula. The sequence goes on along the minus strand of NC_134464.1, from coordinate 97,754,315 downwards.
CCATTCATTCCACATGCAAAAATCTAAAGGTTTTAGATCAGATGATCATGGTGGATGATCATGAATGTGGACCTCCACAACCATTCATTTCTCAGGGAAATGATGATTTAAGTGAGTGGAAACAGTGCAAGAGAAGTGGGGAGACGCACCATTGTTCTGGAATCTTCAAGCAGCTGTGGCAATTCTTGAAGAAAGTGCAAGCAGACCTAAGCATTTAAGTGGCTAGGTAAAATGAACGGTCCAAACAGCTGATTGCGAAGAAGACCAAACCATACACTGATGCTAAATCAGTGTTGAAACCTTCTTTCTGCCATTTCATAAGAATTTACTTCTGCATGTGAAAGTTGTTGATGCCATTTCAAGTGAAATTTGTCTCGTTTGTAAAGAAAAAAACAATTGTAGAATTGACAATTTGTATTCCACCAGCTACAGAACTCCAAGCAAAGCAGACCAACTCCTGAGTGTTTTTTGATAAAGATAAAACTTGTTTTAAGTATCCTCCAGACATCATGTACTGATGCCTGGACTATATCAGTAATGATTTCCTCATAACAGTATTATGTTGGACAGATTGTTTGTAGTTGGTATGAATATGAGGTAGTGAACTGTTTCCCGAAGATTGCGAAAAATTTAATTAATTATTTTGGGATCTGGAATCATATGATTTGGAATTTAATGTATTTCATACATTACTGCAGCAGCTGTAGCATTACCATTATTACACACACCCAAAATTAATACCTTATCAGCATATTTCTCTGTTGTACATAAGTACGGCATTACTTCAATGGCAACCTGATTACTTAAAACTAAAATTCATAGTAAACCTTTGCTAATGACAGCTCAGTTCACAGTACCTGATATTCTTAATGTACCTAACAAAATGATTTTAACACAAATACAATATTGTATTGTGCATTGTTGATCAGCTGTTATTCTATTACCAATTTTGAAATAATTTTTCAAATAATTTATTGCATTTCTATCATTTATAAAAAAATTATCTGAGTAATTATGATTGCAGTTTTATTTCCAGTCTATTTAAATTTTTTAACAGCATAATTTGTTTTCACAAATTTTTCTCATTACCAAAAAGAATTTGGTTTTTGTTTATTACCCATTACCCAAATCAACTCGTTGACTGCAAAACTTACCCTGGAGCAGACATTGATAGCGACCATAATTTGGTGATAATGAAATGTAGATTGGGGTTTAAAAACCTGAAGAAAAGGTGTCAGATGAATCGGTGGAATTTAGAGAAGCTTGAGGAAGAGGAGGTAAAGAAGATTTTTGAGAAGGACATCGCAAGAGGTCTGAGTAAAAAAGATAAGGTAGAAAATGTAGAAGAAGAATGGGAGAATGTTAAAAAAGAAATTCTTAAATTCTCAATTTGGAGTAAAAAGGATTTAGAAGAAACAATGAACGGCATAGATGAAGTCCTACGCAAAAACTATCGCATGAAAATAAACAAGAACAAAACAAAAGTAATGAAATGTAGTAGAAATAACAAAGATGGACCACTGAATGTGAAAATAGGAGGAGAAAAGATTATGGAGGTAGAAGAATTTTGTTATTTGGGAAGTAAAATTACTAAAGATGGACGAAGCAGGAGCGATATAAAATGCCGAATAGCACAAGCTAAACGAGCCTTCAGTAAGAAATATAATTTGTTTACATCAAAAATTAATTTAAATGTCAGGAAAAGATTTTTGAAAGTGTATGTTTGGAGTGTCGCTTTATATGGAAGTGAAACTTGGACAATCAGAGTATCTGAGAAGAAAAGATTAGAAGCTTTTGAAATGTAGTGCTATAGGAGAATGTTAAAAATCAGATGGGTGGATAAAGTGACAAATGAAGAGGTATTGCGGCAAATAGATGAAGAAAGTAGCATTTGGAAAAATATAATTAAAAGAAGAGACAGACTTAAAAGGCCACATACTAAGGCATCCTGGAATAGTCGCTTTAATATTGGAAGGACAGGTAGAAGGGAAAAATTGTGTAGGCAGGCCACGTTTGGAGTATGTAAAACAAATTGTTGGGGATGTAGGATGTAGAGGGTATACTGAAATGAAACGACTAGCACTAGATAGGGAATCTTGGAGAGCTGCATCAAACCAGTCAAATGACTGAAGACAAAAAAAAAAAAACCCATTTACAAAGTTATTGTATGTCAAATATAAAAAATTGGAGTTTTTACCCCAGTTTATTAGTTTTCACCCCAGATTTCTCAAAATCTACTGCAGACACAGTTCTGGGGCTTATTTTATTCGATTTTTCAGGTCAAAAACTATAAAAAGTGACTAATTCTGCCCCTCAATTAACATTCTAAAAATTTTAGTATGACTTACATTTTTTTCCTAGGCAAAAAACACTTTCGTGTTATCACCCAGACATAATAAAAATACATCTAAAAAGAAAAAGCCTGTAATGTACGCTAATGCAAAATAAAATCACAAAGATATATCACATTATACATCTCAATTAAAATAATAAAATTACCATCTACTTTACAAAAAATGACATAAATGGCTGAAACACACCACAGTAATTTCAAATATTTGAATATAAATGAATGGCCCTAAGAAATCAAAAAGTATAACATAATTTAATTATCCCCTAGGATAGTTTGCATGTTACTCCCTAGTTTAAACTTGTAACGTAATGTCGCATAACACATACACTCCACAAGGTTGTGGTGCACTGTTAGCTGCAGCGAGTACAAAGGGGTGCATCTGTTTGTGTCATCAGTTACCCATGATCGACCTAGTGTGCCCTGTTCGCAAATGACAAGTAACTTCTTCTTGACTGTTTTTTCTGCATGAGGAGCTCCAAGGTGATAAAATGTTCTTAATTCAATCAAGTTTATTGTTAATAGTAGCATCCCATTCACTCTGTCATTCATCATGAACCACCCTCTTCAGAGTACAGACAAGATCGTTAGAAACAATGCAATTGGTCAAAGGAGACCGGAAACAAGCCTCTTTTGCCACATTGCCAGGGCACTCATTGCCTGAAATTCCAATATGACTCGGAATCCAGCAGAAGCTCACATTTGTATTACATCTATTCATTTGTGAAATAAGACAATGAATCTCATAGATTACAGGGTGTCTGGAGTACACATCACTAATCACCTGTAACGCATTCATAGAATCTGAGCAAACAAGTACATATCGAAGTGTTGGCCTAATTATATTTAAGACCTTAATAGCAAACAACTCTGCAATAAAAATGCTGGGGAGGCCAAGCATGTATTTTCTGTTGGCAACCACAAACGCACTTCATTTAACCAGGGTAGCTAAAATCTTTCACTAGCTGTAACTCACAAACAAAACATATTAGGATATATGTTTATGTCAACTCTTTCCATTATTTTCATAAGAAGTATAGATTATGAAAATATAGGGAGAACTTCACGATTCACCTTTTTTAGCCTCCAAGATAACTATTAGGTATTGCTAGTGGATGAAATGAAATGACAATTTTGTAAATGCCATGTCTGACCGGAATTTGAACCCAGGACCTCCAGATGAAAGGCAGAGACACTCTCATGGAAGTCAGCATATATATATATTATTTTTCTAAAATCAATCCTTTCAAGACCCACATCACCTCTGCACTAATAATCTAAATATATAATATAAATCAACTCAATCCACCCGAGTTCAGAAATAAGAAAACTTACCTTATTTTCTTTATAATTTTACGATAGTACTTTCATAGGATCTTGCAACATCAGTCGTATATAAAATGTGTTTACCATTACATATTAAACACAAAAGATTAAAATTACATATACATTTGCAAAGACATATGAAGTCATTAAGTAAAATAAAATAAAATAAAAACATATAATAACCTGTACGTGGCTAGCCAAATATGAATACTGTGCTATTTGAATACATGAAAATTTCATGTATTATCTATGAAAGTGCTGCTATCTACTACAGCTTTTATGAATATATCTCTTTTAATAATCTGTACGTAGGTTGATCAAGTTGAATCTTTGCTTATATTTATATAAACAAAATGTTTTTCCAAAATATCTAAATTTTTATTTATATTTCCTTTTTTAATTTCAAATATTCTTAAATCGGTATTAACATCAGAAGAAATAGTGTTTATTATTTATAAGGTGATCTGCCATATTAGGAAAGCCCAATTTTTTATTTTTATAATACCTAAAATGTTCATAAAATCTGGTTTTAAACACTATTGGTTTTACCAATATAAATATCCTCACAATCACTACCATTTTGTCTTATAAACCCCACATAAATTGTATAAATCAGTATTATTATTGTTTTTTTAAATACACAATAATAATATTGTTAGCTTGTTGTTGTTAGTTTTTTATGCAGGTTTAAATTTATCCTTGTCATAAACTTTGATTATATTTTCAACAATACTATTGGTGTATGAATATTTTAAGTAAACATTATCAACCTTCTGTGTTATGTATCGGTTTCAAAATTATAGTATTATCAAGTTTTTATATTTGTTTTTTATATATATTATCGATTAACAAAGCACTGGATCCACTTTGAATTGCAGTTTGTTTTATAGTATTTATTTCTTTGTTTAATTTCTCTTTATTATTTTGCGTATAATAGGAAGCTCTATTAATCATATTTGTATATATGTAAATTTTATGAGAACAAGGATAATTTGATTTTGTATAAATTGAGGTTTTATTGGCTATAGGATTCCTGTATTTTGAAACTTCAGTTGGATTATATTTGTTAATTTCAATACAAACATCTAGAAAAATGATTGTTTTGTTTATACCTTCAAGTAAATTTTTAATTATAATAATATGAATTAAGTTTATTCAAAATTATGAGGTGTTCATTATTTATAACCGGATCTAAATGACAAAAACATCAACATAACAAGTCCATAATAAAACCTTATGAGTGTGAATAATGCCATAGGCAACTTTAATCTCAAAATATTGTAAGTACATCTCTGACATAATAGCAAATAAAGGAAATCTCATAGATAAGGTATTTTCCTGTTTATTAAAATTTGTTATTAAATTCAAAGTAATTTTGTTGACATATGTTCCTCATAATAGTGATGCTGTTATCAATAAATTCAGGGTCTTCAGGATTATTTATTAATTTAATTTTTTTTATATGAATTGTTTTATCAAAAAGTACACTAGGATAAATGTTACTTATATATCATAACTCGCCACCCTAGTGTTCCTGCCAATTGTTAAGTTTTTTAATTTATTTACAAATTTGTACCCATTTTTTATGTTGTAACTGTAATGTAAATTCAATTTTATCCTAAGTATTTTATCTATAATTTTGGAATAATATAAGATGGAGCAGATGTAAAATCAATCAAAGGTCGCTTCTTGATCTTATATCTGCTCTATCTTATATTATTTCCAAAATTATAAATAAAATCCTTTCGGATCACCTTATAAATAATAAACACTCTATTTCTGATGTTAATACTGATTTAGAAATTTAGATGCAGGATCCTGTAAAAGTACTATCATAAAATTATTAAGAAAAGAAAAATAATAAATAAAAAATTAGGTAAGAGTTTTCTTATTTCTGTACTTGGGTGGATTGAGTTAATTTATTTAATATATATATATATATGGTAGTCCAGAAAGTAACTTACGTTTGTGCCTAGTGTTTCATGCCATCTTGGCATCAAAACATTTCTACACTCAGTACGCATCAAGCTGTCGTAGTGTGTGGACTGTGATTTTTCTACTTTGTTCAGTAGTATAAAATGTTCATATACTGCGTGAACATACCATCTGATTTGGAAAGTCGAAAATTACAGCGTTCAAGTCCTAGTAAAAAGCCAGTTATTTTTACACGGATTTGAATACTGGATCGTGGATACCGGTGTTCTTTGGTGGTTGGGTTTCAATTAACCAGACATCTCAGGAACGGTCGAACTGAGAATGTAAAAGACTACAATTCATTTACACTCATACATATCATCCTCATTCATCCTCTGAAGAATTATCTAAACGGTAGTTACCGAGGCTAAACAGGAAAAAAAAAGAAGAGATATGGTTAGTTGCAATTCTTTCCTTTGGGCTCTTTGAAGGATGAAGTTTATGAATCAAATGCCCAAACTATCAATGAACTGAAGGTGAAAATTCAGAAAGAAACTGACAGCATTGTCAACATCATTTTGCATCAGGTGATTATCAATTTGGTCACTAAATCACATAAGTGCATTGCTGCATAGGATGTTCACTTCAAACATCTTTTTTTAATATATTGTAAATATGTAAAATATTTCTAATGTAAATACAGAATTTAATTAAATTTACATATTCATTTCATTCATAAAATGTTACATGTCTCATTTGTGTTTATTCTCTAGTGTTAAGTATAGTATTAAGTTGCTCACTCTGTATGTGCATAACCACATAACCGTGCCAGGACACTGGTGTTATCATTTCTAATCCGCTGGATCTGTCATGAAGATCTAACAAATAGTCGCATGATAAATTCTGCATGATGTAGCAATTGTTCAGACAAGCTAAGCTTTTTGTAATGTATTGCACACTTAATTGAAGCAACAGTGCTCTTTAAATAAACAAATGACCAAGATTTTCAATAGTTTAATTGAAAATTCTTTCCTGAAGAGCCATTTTACCAGCAATTTGTTAATTAAAATCGTGAAACTATGTAATGTATAAAACTTTTATAATGTTGATAAAATATACAATTCAGTGAAAAAAAATCCTGTCTTCAGCAAGAGTTGGTGGCACCTTTTTTTAATGGCTGTAATATTGAACCGACCATCAGAAAAGATTTTTTTTTTATCCTTTGACAAAAGGTAAAAAGTTATGAAATATACCTAAACATTAGATTTTTTTAATAAAATCTGTAGATGAAATTATGGAACTTTGAAATAACACTAGTGGGAAAACAATTTACCATAATTTCTATTGGTTATCATCAAATAAATTGTAATGAATAAGAATAATGTAGAGAATATCATGTTTTTTAGTGTTGTAAAATTCAGTTTTTTTCTATTGAGTAGATTATATGATATAACTATGTAATAGAAAAACTTTTTATCTTTTGTTATAAATATTATAACATTTATCAGATTTTAATAACTTTGTTGAAGTCATTTGTATGTTTTCTGGGCATATTTACTGGGAAAATAACTGTATTTGTATTTTTTACAAATGTACATTGTATAGTATAACTAATTTACTTTTCAATATTTTCTATTTATTCTGAGGGTAAATTTACTTCAGAGAATTAACTGTTACCACACCCATAGCACCAGTGATCAAAGAATACTTTGTGTATATAAGTGAAGTGTGGCTGCCAGTGTGGTAGTGGTAGCTATGTTTCTCTTACTTTTTCCACAAGTTTATTTGCAACTCCATTTTCCAACTGTTTGTGTTTAATATTCCTATAGTTCATGTATTTTTATGTTGAAGTATGTTGGGAGTATTGATGTTGATTAGTACTTACTAAATGATTAACTAAATATCACAATCCATTTGAAATTGAAATTAATCTAAAATTGTTTTAATTATATTTAAATGTACACATTTTTTATACTACATGACCTTGAACATGCTTTGCATGTATTTTAATTTCAAAGATGAAATTATAGGTGAAAAAATACCACACTCATGTCTATAATTGAACTCAAGATTAAATGATTTAGGAGCTAGCATGCTAACCACTACATCATTTTAACAATTCATTAACAAAGACTGATTAGTCATCAGTCTCGCTGACCATGAATAGAGCAGCATAATTTCAGTTTCAAGTAATATATACTTGAAACTAAATATATACTTTTGAAAGTATATGTTTGGAGTGTCGCTTTATATGGAAGTGAAACTTGGACAATCGGAGTATCTGAGAAGAAAAGATTAGAAGGTTTTGAAATGCGGTGCTATAGGAGAATGTTAAAAATCAGACGGGTGGATAAAGTGACAAATGAAGAGGTATTGCGGCAAATAGATGAAGAAAGAAGCATTTGGAAAAATATAGTTAAAAGAAGAGACAGACTTATAGGCCACATACTAAGGCATCCTGGAATAGTCGCTTTAATATTGGAAGGACAGGTAGAAGGAAAAAATTGTGTAGGCAGGCCACGTTTGGAATATGTAAAACAAATTGTTAGGGATATAGGATGTAGAGGGTATACTGAAATGAAACGACTAGCACTAGATAGGGAATCTTGGAGAGCTGCATCAAACCAGTCAAATGACTGAAGACAAAAAAAAAAAAGTAATATATTTGCTTCACTTTTGCAATTGTATTGTTTTTATGACAATGTAAACCAAGATTTACTTGTTTTCAGAACCCAAAAAAATGTTTATCTTTTGCAGTTATTAGTTAGATTGGATGGTATAGACAGAATAATCAATGAGGTTGTTGAAATAAAATTCATTTTGCCATCACATTGGGAGAAAATTGCTGGTGTAAGTTAATAAATTATAACTTATTAAGATTTACAACACTAGTGCTGTTATTTAGTACATAAGTGATTAGTTAGAATTTGAGACTCTTCCCAACTTTTTAACTTACTTTTGTATTTCTTTAATTTGTTAATTAAGGGACTGTTATTATTCGTCTTGTTTATTTATTTTTAAATAATTTTTAAGTCACGCTAACTGCTTTGATTACTAGTCTCTACTAATAATGTATAATTCACTTATATTTTCTGTTTAGCCTCTGGTAATTACCGTTCAGATAATACTTCAGAGGATGATATGTATGAGTGTAAATGAAGTGTAGCCTTGTGTAGTCTTGTTTCAGTTCGACCATTCCTGAGATGTGTGTTAATTGAAACACAACCACAAAAGAACACCAATATCCACGATCTAGTATTCAAATCTGTGTAAAAATAACTGACCTTACTAGGACTTGAACGCTGGAACACTCGACTTCTAAATCAAATGATTTGGGAAGACATGTTCACCACTAGACCACCCCGGTGGATTTATTCACTTATGCACTTATACTATTATGTATTTTCATTACTTTTTTAATAAGAATATACTAATTTATTATTTTGCCACTTTTCTAAAATATGATTACCTTTCATTAATTTATTTAGAAAAGGAGGTCACATATACATGAGCAAATTTTAAAATAAGTAACAATTGGTGTCACTGCTGACTGAAATTTAGGCAGTGATATTTTTTTTTGATTTAAATTATAATACCAGTTGAAAGTAAACAGGTTGGTGTGAACAGTCTAATATGTTTTGGAACAGCAGAATGAATGTGCATTTCTTATTTTCAACAAACACTGATGAGTAAGGGCTATAAAAAAAATTAAGATTTTTACATTTTAGATGCAACGGGTAACTTACGAGATGCGTTTAAGAAACCCACTGGTTGGTCTAGTGGTAAACTTGTCATTGCATAACAGCTGATTTTGAGTTGAAAATTTTAAGGTTCAAATCCTAGTAGAGGCAGTTTTTTATGGATACTGGTATTCTTTGGTGGTTGGGTTTCAATTAACCACACATCTCAGGAATGGTCAACCTGAGACTGTACAATTATACTTCATTTACATTCATACACGCCATCCTCATTCATCCTCTGAATACTTTACGATGGTTCTAGAGGCTAAACATAAAAAACTTCTATCTCTTGAAAAATTTTCCATAGCAAGTGATTTATGAGTGATCAAGCAATGGTTGATAGAAAAAGTACCTGATGAAGGTAATTTGAAGTTTTTGGATCACAAAGTATATGTCTTTAATGTTTGTAGACAAATGTATTTAGTTTTAGTTTATATATATTTACCTAATATATAGGTGCAAAAGTTTATGGCAGTTCTAATCGTTTGCAACAGTATAGTGCGAGAACCAACAGACTGATTGCTTTAAAATTTGTAGAGCACATTCATGTTTTCATACTACATTAAAGCCATACATACATTGAGGCCCCAGCTTCTTTGGGGTTGAGAATAATGAACAAAGTTGGCCAACTAGAAGGGAAGGGCAAACAAAGTGAATCCTAACCGACTAGTGTATACAGGTATCTCATAAATTTCCATGTATAACAAAATATTTTTTTATGAAAACCAGTTTTTTATTTATTTATTATTATTTATTTTTATGTATTCTATGTATGGACATCTGTGTGTGCATGCACGCGCACACTCACGTGTGTATTTACCACACTGTGCTAATAAAATTTAATATTAAATAAAATATAAATCACCAAAATACAATAAATAAAGTTAAACTTACTATATTAATTCCAAGAATCAATTTTCATAGGATCCTACATCTTCAGTTCTTGAATTCTATAATTAAAACATTTATTTATGATTTGTGGAAACTGTTTTTTGAAAATTTTGAAATTTATTATGGATGAATATGCAAATTCTGTTATTCAGTATTTAGATAGCTCACATATTTTTTTGTGGGGGGGGTTAAATACTAATAACCCCTGAACCACAAATCTAGAATAATTTACTTTTCAAAGATACTGGTGTTAATTTTGCTAGGTACATTGATTTTATTCAGGGAGGAAATTTTTTAACGCTCTAACTTTTTGTAAACTCAGCTTAAACTAATTATTACTTTTCATGATCTCTTACATTAATGCCCAGTTAAACAAATTCTAGTTTTATTTAATTTAAAGTGGTGTAATATATTTTCACTACAGATACTAAATCAGTTTATTGTTGAACCCTCAGATATGAAAATAGTCCTTCCATATGCTCGCAAAGTAAAAGATTCTCAATTTTCTTTTGTAGTTGATGTTCCTTTAGTGGTCCATTAGTAAGTTTCTTTCAGATAACTTAAATTAGAATCTGTAAATAGATAGACAAAATAAATATTTAGTCTGTTTATATGATTTGAAAGATTTTATTTATCATCAAGGTATTATCTGCTCTTAACTGTGAATGAATAAGTTGTCATTTGCCATTGCTATTAATGAACATAGTAATTTTCATGTTATCCTGACCATTGATGCAAACAGTCATCTCAGTTCTTGTACATTTACAACATTGATGTTCTATATATAATGTTTGTGAACCGTAATTTGAATTTCATTATTTGGTGACGTATTACATTTCTATGTTTATGATATACAGTCTGTGTTTTTTCCTTTTTCAAAGTTTTTCTTAATACTAATTAATATAGAGGAATAAAAACACATATTTAGAATTTTTTTTCTAATGAAAGTGATAAAAAATATATATTTTGAAATAATTTACTTATTATATTCAGTTCTCAATTTGAAATAACATGAAAAAAATAAACTTGCTCACAAATAATTTCTAAAACATGAAAGTTATGATTTAAACATAATTTACTATTTGTGGAAATTGAATAGGATCAAAATTATTTGTAAAATTTGTTTTATTAGGTGGTTCATTTATTAATATTAATAATCAATAACATGAAGTGAATGCTGTGTTTAGATTATTTTTAAATGTACTCGTCTATTTTTATTTTAATAATCTGTTTAAAAATTTGTTTTATTCTAATTGCTTACGTATTTCAGAAAATTGATAAAAAATATATATGTGTTGCAGATTTTTGAAGAATCACAAATGGTATTTTCTAAAATTTCAGCATAATAATTTTATGATGTTATTTGAAGCCAGAATAATTTTTCTTATTTCATACAAGAGTACTTTGCATAAATATGAAATATTTTAAACACATTGGTCAGTAATTATTTGTTATGCTTGAGTTTTACATAAATAATTTTAATAAAACAGTAAAAATTAATGTTTGTTTTAAGAAAATATAACTATTTTTTAAACTAAAGTAAAGCCATTTTCATTACTGTCAGTTTGCATAAAGAATAGGTTAAGTTTATAATGTGCTTGAAAGAAATAAAATTTTAACACTGCATATCATTTAGAATGTTCAGTGTAAGTTACTGTTGAATCTTTTTGGTGTATATCATTAATGTTAGTGATAAATCACAGGGTTTTTTTTTAATTTACGGTAAGGGTTTTGGACTTTATATGATGAGTTGAAATTTCTTTCATGAGCTTAAAATGCTATTTTAGTAACGATGTATATAAAAATAGTTACTTCTACTTATACAATAGCTCTGATGCTATTTAAAGATAGCCTTACTTTTATTAATAATATTGGAAATGTGATTCTGTATCATTTGATGACATTTAGTTTTATTTATTTGAATATAAATTAAAACATTTATATGGATGGTATAAATCATGGTATTCTTAGTGACATATCTTGATCTGTACTAAAGAAAAAGTATTGTTTAAAGAAGTGGTCAAAGTACACTTTAAGTACTGCTATACACAACAGATTTTTCTGCACTAAAAGGGCTGTTAAGAATTTTTCAGGAACTTGTTCTAATTTGATTAAATATATACCACAAAGCTTGTGTTAGTTTTTCTTATTTGTACACTGAAGTTTTTAAATTAATTAGCTCAAATTAGTGTTTACTGAAGGATTTTTTGTTGGACCAACGTGAACAAATTCTTAACTGAAGAGAAAGTTTTTCTTTTTGATTTCAGTTTAAAGTGGAGTAAATAAAATACTATATTAATCTTAGAAAAAGTCAGTTGGCAATGAATAAATGAAATACGTAAGTTAATAGTGGAAATTAAATATGTATTCAATAACTCTGATCAGTAAACTGTGAATTATAATGTTAAAATTAAAATAATTTGACAGTTGAAATGAAATAGAAACAGTGAAGCCACTAAAGTAGCACCATCTATACTGTACAGTTTTTGTATATAAGTAGTATAAATTATGCTATATAATTATGAATACATAATGTATTCAAGTACTGTATGAGTAATAATTAAGATTAATTGTATATTACACCATATTACACTTCTGTAGTGTTAAGTTATATTTAAATTTTATTAAAATAAACTAAATAGCACAGAATATTGAGATGAGATATATATTACCTAATTTTTCCATGAAAGTACTTTGGCAGGATCCCAAATTCTCAGTCATGATTTGAATAATTCCAATAATGGAATTATCTCAATATTCTGTACTAGGTGGTTTATTTCAATAGTTTAAATATGATTATCTATGTTATATAATGATTAGTGTTATGTATGAATAGTAATTTATTCATATCATGAAATGAAGTTTGGTAAAAAAATAAGCAGAATTTTAGTTTTTCTCAAAAAATCATCAATATTGTTTTTGTCATCTTCAATGTACTCTCCTTCAAATATTGTCCAGTGCTTTTTCCAATCTTTGAACCAACCCTCGAATACAATTCTGCATGGCATTTAGCTCTTTCAGCGATTCTGTCTTTATCTCTTCAATGTTTGCAAAACGTCATCCTTCCATGGTTCTTTCAGATTTGGGAATAGGAAGAAGTAACAGAGGACCATGTCTGGTGAATACGGAGGCTGAAGCATCATAACGGTCTTGTTTTTGGTCAAAACTTAACAAACAATCAGTGAAATATGAGAAGGTACATAATTGTGGTGCAATTGCCATGAATTATTTCGCTAAAATCGAAGCGTTTTCTTTGGATTGTTCTGTGTAAACAGAGTAGAACTTACAGGTAGTACTCCTTATTGACTGTTCAACCTGCTGGCAAGAACTCATGATACACTAAGCCACTGAAATTAAACAACACAGTGATCAGAACTTCACTTTGATCGAACTTGATAAGCTTTTTTCAGTCTTGGCTTTTCAGGAAGCTTTCATTGGGATGATTGGGCCTTAGTTTTGAGATCATACCCATACACCCAAATTTCATCTCCAGTTATGACCTGTTTGAGCAGTTTTGGAATGTTGTTCACTTCATTCAGCAGCTTCTGAATACTGTTCATTTGGCACTGCTTTTGGTCGAAATTCAACAATTTTGGAACAAATTTTGCTGCCACATGTTTCAAGCCCAAAACATCTGAAAAAATTGCTTGAACAAATGAGAAAAAAAAAAATGGCACAAATTAGCCAAGTGATGTGACGATATCAGCAGTCTCTCTGATAGTGATTCAGTGATTATCCATAATCATTTTCTTCACTTTTTTGACATGTCATCGATTGTTATTGTGCTGGGATGTCCAGGGTACTCTTCATTCTCAACGTCTTCACAGCCCTCTTGGAAACGTTTGTTTTTTTTCATACAAGAATCACCAATAGTAACATTCAACACTTCTAATGTAGTGCTGCACTTTATTGCATTCTGAATCCAAATTCTTTGTCCCATTTTTTCACATTAAAAACTCGCCAACAATACCAAAAGACATGTAACATTTCTGATGACCAACAATAAACTAAGCATCCATTATTGCTACCAATATAAATATATGTTAGGGACAAGTGTAAAAACACAAAAAAACAATTGTGACAATTACACTTGTACTGCCTGGGAAATTAAAAAAATTCGCATATTTTTTTATCAAACCTTGTACATAATTTTGTATTAAAAAAACAAAATTATTTTTGAAGTTATGTATTGATACAAAACAGTGTTTACCATAATAAGAATGCGCAATATGGTTTTTAATGAAAAAAGAAGTCCTTTTTATCATAAAATTTAACCTGTCTGTGAGACAAGTGTACATTGTTTACCAACTTTTCTGTAATGTTTCGTATATTTTTTTTTACCAGATTTGTACACTGTTAACATTTACTTTTGTCATAGGGGTTCAGTGTACGACAGTCTCAAAAATATTGCAGTAAGCTGGGAAAATTAGTGCTGTGAATTAGTCTAAACTAACATTTTTTAAATCTGCTATCATGGCAGTCCAGCTTCCAATTGGTTGCAGGAGTCAAACTTGGATTGAGTATAAGGAATATTACCAATTATGAAGTATTATCCTTCAATACTGAATTTATTATTTTTTCTTTCTGTATTTCAGGTAACCAACAACATAAAAGAAGTTTCAATTCAATTTTGAAAATGTTCCACGAAATTTCAATTTCCTGAGGATTATAGTTTGAACATTATTTGTAGATATTTTTTATTATTATTATTAGTAAAATAAGGTTTACTTCTGTATTTAATTATATAATTTGTATAGTTTAAATTAATGGCATTTTAAAGAAATATTTTTATTTTAAACTAATTTTTTAATTAATCAGAGCAAATAGAATTACTAGACTGACATTTTACTTCATTTTTACAATTTTCATTTTTTTATTCTTAAAATAAGACTTCTATTGTATATTTTATAATTTAAAATATTTATTTGTAATGTCTAAATATTAATAAATGTACTCATTAAATATGTTTGGTTTTAACTTTTGGGGATCTTGGGTCAAGCAGTTTTTAATGATCTTTTGTGCCGCTTTGAGTGGCAAAAGGTAGCAAATGCAATACAATAGGAATTATTATAGTAGATTCACAAATGTGATAGTATTTATAGATTAAATTTTGTACTGTTTTTCCTGTATCATTGATAATGATTTTTAATATTATGGAAAGATTATTTTTAATATTATTATCAGCCTGAAGAATACTGAAATCACAATAGCAGTGAGCATGAACATCTGTGCTCTTTTGATATGTTTACATACTTGGGCTTCAGTTTGTTCTATATGAGCTATTAAATTATAATTTATTAATTTTTTATATAATTAATATTTTTTACTCATACCTCTTGCGATGTCCTCCTCAAAAATCTTCTTTATCTCCTCTTCCTCAAGCTTCTCTAAATTCCACCGATTCATCTGCTGACACCTTTTCTTCATGATATAATCTATCTGATACCTTGCAGTATCGCCTGGCTTTTTCCAAGTGTATATTCTTCTATTATGATTTTTAAATTGGGTGTTGGCAATTACTAAATTATACTTCGTGCAAAACTCTGTAAGTCGGTCCCCTCTTTCATTCCTTTTGCCCAGCCCGTATTCACCCACTATATTTCCTTCCTTGCCTTTTCCAATGCTTGCATTCCAATCTCCAACTATTATTATCATCTACATTTAACCTATCCATTTTCCTCTTTAAATTTTCTAACCTACCAATCTGTTTTAAGACTTCTAACATTCCATGTTTTGACTCATAGAATGTTTTATTTTAATTTTCTGGTGACCCCTTCCTTAGTATCCTCCACTCGGTGATCCAAGTGGGAGACTAGTTTATCTCTGAAATATTTTACCAAGGAAGGTGCCTCCAACTTTGTTACATGAAAATGGCGGGAGCTACATTTTCTTTGAAAAAAAAAGCTGTATTTTTCCATTACTTTTGATATGGCCATTTAAGTCCTCCTGACCTACACCCTTAACAACTACTGAAAGAGCTACTGCCCTCTCTCAGGAATCATTCATTCATTAGTCTGGCTCTCAACAGATACCTCTCCGATATGGTTCCACCTTCGGACCAGCTACTCTGTATCACTGAGCACTGAAGGGCCCTCACCAATGGCAAGGTCTCATTAGAGGGAGTTTTTAGATTAAAGTAATCTTCCGTCACACAAAAGTAAAAACTTTGATCACACGTGACCAGCAGTTATCAGTTTATAAAAAATAACACGATTGTTTAATATATCTAATACTATTTTATGTAACTAAAAAATATTTTACAGGAGGAAAAGTCTTAAAAAAATTTTTAATTTAGAATAGAAACAATCTATCAATGATTATTAATTAAAATTAAAAAAAAAGTTTAGCTCAAAGAAAAAATTAACCTTGAACCAAGCAAAATTTCATTTTCAATAGTAGATTTATTAACAATAAAATTATAAGGAACTGTGTTTTAAATGTAAATTTACTATTGCAAGATTAGAATATTTAATTATACATAATAGTAATAGAAATTAGAATATATATATATAATTTTTTATAATAAAATTCACTTTCCACTTTTTCCATATAACTGTCTTAATTTCATGACCCACAGATTAAATAACTATAGTGTAAGGTTGAGTTTTGGATGGTAAACTTTACATTTCTTTTTTGTGAAACAAACAGTACCTCAAGATGACAGTCAAAAGCCCCCACCCACCACCCGTGATCATTCAAAGCATACTGTAACAAAAACTGAACCCTATTAGAACTTTGTTAAGTTTTTATTTTTAAGATCTTATTTAACAGGAAGAATATATAAAAAAATTATTTACATTTATTACTTACAAAGTCTTGTAAGTAATGTTCAAATGTGTTAAAACATCCTGTTTTTTGCAATTGAAAACTACTACATAAAAAATTATAAATTCTAATATTAAAGGCTGACTAAATGATTGTTTTATTAATAAAAGGATATGGAAAGTCATTTGTTGGATGGATTGTAACTACCTTGTCTTAATTATAGATAAAATTCTTTTCAATTTGGTCAGGTTGATAAACCATTGCCAGTTGTGTGGAAATTGTTACTATTATCGATAATAATAGCATTTCTGTTCCCCATAGTTGATTGCAAAGGTTTTAAGCATTTTTTTTTTGTCTTCAGTCATTTGACTGGTTTGATGCAGCTCTCCAAGATTCCCTATCTAGTGCTAGTAGTTTCATTTCAGTATACCCTCTACATCCTACATCCCTAACAATTTGTTTTACATATTCCAAACGTGGCCTGCCTACACAATTATTCCCTTCTACCTGTCCTTCCAATATTAAAGCGACTATTCCAGGATGCCTTAGTATGTGGCCTATAAGTCTGTCTCTTCTTTTAACTATATTTTTCCAAATGCTTCTTTCTTCATCTATTTGCCGCAATACCTCCTCATTTGTCACTTTATCCACCCATCTGATTTTTAACATTCTCCTATAGCACCACATTTCAAAAATTTCTAACCTTTTATTCCGCCTATGTTTGTTGTCAACCATTAATTTAAGCAACACTGTTATTTTATATGGATACATATGCAAATTGGTTTTTAAAATTTGCTGCACAGATCGTCTAGAAATCCTACGTTGTGCTGCTGCTTTTCTTGTTGATTTGCCCAGGCTCCTCAGCAATGCTGCTCTGACAAATTCGACATTCTGTGGAGAATGAACATCGGCATGCTGTTTGCGCTTACTCTCAAATACTGAACCGACACTACTAAATTTTTCATAAAGTCTATATATTGTTTTAATTGAGGGTGACCACCGAGTTTGAAAATGTGCACAAAACTGTCCATGTATAAGCACCACACTTTTCATTTCATTAAAAAACAATAGTCTTTACGTGCTGTTCAACAGTCGGTCTTCCTTTGTCAGCCATCTTGGAACAATACAGAACACTGTACTCGGAAAAAGAAATTAATATTCATGAACTGCTGTCACTTCTGCCAACACAAAACACATTCATAATTAATTATTAACCTAAACAATTATTGCCAAAACAAATGTTGGATCATTTCATGCCCCACTCTGGAATTACCCATTGTAGGCTTTAATTACTGCTGAGTCTTCTTTCCTAAGTTTTACTGTATTAGATAAATACAGAAATAATTTTATAAATAAAAAATTATAAAAATTTCAGCTGAACAACAGCTGGATGGTACTGAATTTTTTAAACCTGATTTGTTCCTGTCGCTACAGCATTTAATAAGTAAAATTTCCTACCCTGGCAGCAATCCTATACTTTTATAGGATGATATTGGTTTGAAAATCATGAATTTCAATGTTCAGGGTCTGAGTAAGGCTGACAGAACTGATGTATCTAATGTCTTCTTTACTAACTCGGTTAAACTGTTTAGTATAATTTGAATTACAGATACTAGATTAAATAAGAAAGTTTATTTATACTGCACAAAGTAAAGGGCTGGTTGCTAACTATTCTTGCAAAGTAAGAAATAATGTTGAGAATTCAATATAGCTGGTGAAGGAATTAAAAACTTTTGATAAATTCAATATCGAGTTCATTTTATTGTTGCAGCATTATCAATAAAAATACAACAGTACAATAATAGCGCTGCATAGACCTTCAGTGTTGATGGTTGTGTAATCAATCAATTACAGATTAGAGACATGTGGACAAAACCTCAAGTGTTGAAGATGTAAATATTTTAACCCTCCCTTGTATGTATTTGTACCTGACAATTGCATTTTTTTTTTTTATTTTAT
Organism: Lycorma delicatula; assembly: GCF_047948215.1. Taxonomy (NCBI): domain Eukaryota; kingdom Metazoa; phylum Arthropoda; class Insecta; order Hemiptera; family Fulgoridae; genus Lycorma; species Lycorma delicatula. The sequence continues at coordinate 97,735,370 of NC_134464.1, read as the reverse complement.
GGAAAAACCCCATCCAAATTCAGTCCTATTTTAAAAATTCACAATTATAACAGAAAGTAAGTATTAAACATGAAACTTCTACGTTTCAGAAATTACCTTGTTACAGAATTATATACTTTTTATACAAGCTTCCTATTCGCATTAAAAATATTTATAATTTTAAAAACATTTTATTGTAATTTTTGAGAAATAGATATTACTATTCCAATGGGGAGTTAATAAGCAACTATAGCAGCAGCTTATGCTAAGTTTGTTTGGTTGAGTGGACCTGCAACTAATGTCAAATAGTATTAATACTAGTCAATAGTATAATCAAATTTTACTATATATTATTTATTTTGAAATGCTATATTAAATTGTTTTTCATATTAAATTAATCTTACTAAAATTATTGTCTACCTTCATGAATGTTAAGATATTAAGCAATAACCTAACACCATTTTTTAAACTATAAGAGTAACTGCATTTTTCTTTTTCTTTTAGGTAAGAATAACACAATTTATTTCACCACATCCAAGCTACGAGTCCATTACACCATTGCGTATCTGCTACCAGAGAAATGCAAATCCTCAGTTATGGAATAAATTAATAACACTCATTGCCGACAAAAAATCTCTTGCTGATTTTTTACACAGGTTTTATAATCTTCAAGATGATTTTTCAACTGAAGAGATGTTAACAATTTGTGGAATTCTGGAGGTAGGTTTAAGTAATGTGTACATTTTATGAAACAAAATTAAAATACAATAAAATCAACTTTACAAAATATAAAAAATTAGAATCGCTAAAATTATATTTCCCATTATTTTTAAATTTCAGCTATCTGAAGTCACTGAAAATAAAACATATTCAGAAGAAAACATATGGTCAAAAACATTTCCGCTTCATAAAAGTAAAAAAAATCTGATGTGGACGGCATATGATTTACTTGTACGCCTATTAAATTACATATACACATTTTCTTTAAATGAAAAGTATATAAAATTTTATTTCATTAAAAACTTCAGATATTTTTTTTAATTTTTATTGTTATTATTGAATTATTTATTATAAAATATGTTTTTTTACAATCAGAGATTAACAATTATTAATAAATCAATACATTTAAATTAAAAAAAAAAGTTAAAAAGAAGATGATGAAGTTGATTTGAACCGATATGCCTTCCCCCCTTGTAAGATTCAAATATTTCATTTATTAAAGTTTTATTTGGCTATAACTCTGGAACCAATCAAAAATAAGTAACACTTATGATAATCGTTGAAAAGCTCTCATAGAGCACTACTGCAGTTAAGAAAAGTCCAAAATACAAATTTTTTGGATTTTGGGCTTTCTTGAACACTTTTGGTCCAGTCAATTGCAATCAAAAGGGGAAGTGCATAATTAGATGTTACAACAGTTCTTAATTTTCAATATCCAATTTTAACATCCTATGACTAATCATTTTTGAGTTATGTGAGATACATACACATGTATGTATGTACAGAGATCATGCTGAAACTAGTCAAAATGGATTCAGGGATGGTCAAAATGGATACTTCTGTTGAAACCTGAAAACCAATACTTTGTACAAGGAAGTAAAAAGGAACACTACAGTCAGCACTAAGTCCAATCTAGAGACTGTTACAAAGTGTGAGCTAAGTGAGATGACATTACGCTAAAGCAATGTAGTGCTAGGAGGTGTTTGATAACAAATAAATAAAAACTATCTTTCAATAAGCAAAAGCGAAAGATATAATTTTCATTAATAGGAGATTGCCCTGTAATAAGATTTCAAGTGAACACAGCAGATTTAGATAAAATTTTATAATTCAAAATTATAAATTGCGTTTTAGTGAAATATACTAATTCATTAAGTTTCATTCATACATAATCCCATGCAGACACAATTTGAGATATTAGCTGAAATAACAATAGATATAAATTGGAATAATGGGCTTTTGCATCAGTTTTGTATTAAATGAATTATTAGCAATTTAAATAGATAATTAGGGATATGAATGAGAAACCTGGCTAAACCTGTCACAAGTAAGTTTTTTCCAGCCCTGGATAATTTCACAGGAAAATGTGTCGATACCTACTAAAGCCCAGTAAAGAACTTCCCTGCCAGTTGCTAGCACTATGTCAGAAATAGAACCGGGTTGACTGAGCCAACTACCAACTCTGGCGCTTGTCCTAGGAATAGGAAAGGGTTCACTAAGAAGGATAAGATAAGGAGAAGGAAGAAAACCCATAGAGGGACTATTTCTGATTGGATTAACCGATATAATTCACTGACTTACCCAAATTAATTCTTAGCAATATACAGACAAACTTTACTCCAATATGGAGGCAGCAGTGACTACAGAAATTATTTCACTTGTCTATCTATAAGAAGTTGAAACAATGAAAAACAAGAAGGAAATTCACAATTATATGAGACATGTTTTTAAAGTAAGTACCGTTTTGAAATTCCGTCGCTGCTATGCTGCGGTCGGCATTCCACATATGCGCACTGTATAGCTGCATCTGTTGGCAAGCCACAGATGCCATTATGGAAATATTCAACTGTGTTTACATTTGTTTGCGAGTATTTAAAATGCCTCCGATGATCGAGAATCCCGCCGACTGTGAAATACATGGTGAGATTCATTTTCTTAGTGTTAAAAATATGAAAGCGGCTGAAATTCATCATCAGATCAGTGAAATGTATGGACAGAACAATATGAGCGATGGCATGGTATGAAAATGGGTTAGAGCTTTTAAAGATGGCTGCCAGAATATTCATGATGAGGAACAGAATGGATGACCTGTCATTATGAAGATTTGGTGCAAAAAGTTGACGAAAAAGTGAGAGAGAACAGACAATATACGATTTCTTCGCTATCTGAAGAGTTTCCTCAAGTTTCAAGAAGTATTGTTGTCTATGAAATTGTGACAGAATGCTTAAATTATCGATGATGATGGTGTCAAAGCGACGTGTTGTAGTGGTTATTAAGTCAGGCGGCAGACTTCTACAATGACGGTGTTCAAAAGCTGGTTGCACGATATGACAAGTGCCTTAATATTGGTGGCAATTATGTAGAAAAGCAGATTAAAGTACATGCTTCATGTAAAAATTGTAAAATTGTTAAGAATAGTGTACTTGTTTTTTTTTTTTAATTTCAAAACAGTACTTAGTTTAAAAATATGTCTTGTATATTCCTTCTGCATTTACCACACATCTATCTCTTACAGAACATGACTCGATAAGAAATTCAAAACATTATTGCATGAAAAATTACATGCTATCAATTAAGTCTTATTGCTCACCCGCTAATGGAGTTACTGTTAATTTACACCTAAAACATTTCTCAAAGTTCACTCAACAGTGACAAAGAAATCATTTAGAGTGACTCAGAATTTCTTGAGTTTTAAAAAATTATCATTACAAACAAACATAATAATTAATTATATTAAGTATAACAATTATTAGTATGGTACTAGTTTGTAAATTTCTGAGTAATATGTAGTAAGTAAAAATCCATAATTTATTATTCAAAATAAATGTTAAAAAAGTATGGTTCATCCAAATGTTTCTTACACACATCACAGAAAACATCTCTACCTGTTCTCAACCGACTGAATTCTGGGATTAATCTAACCACTCACCAGTAAACAGTCTTTTTAGATGCCATTTAAAAGCAATTAATTACCTAAAAATAAACCAAAAAAAAAAAAGTTGTGGTGGTTTGAAATAAATTCCAATAACAGTTAACGTTTACATTTTTCAATGGAAACTTTTTGTTAAAAATTCTCCAGTGGAAAAATTAACTCCAATTTGGAATATTCTTCCTTTAATACAAAAAAGTAATTGGGAAATATAAATAAGAAAAGGACATATTAAAGGCTGCTTAAAGCACATGTAGTTTGCAATGCGGTGAGCAATGGGTCACCACTACTTAAAAAATACTAAAAAATAATATCTTATTTGGTAACAAAAATGCAAGTCTGAAGTTTTTTGCAAGTCTTCCTGATTTTTTCTAAATATTCTTGACTTTTCCTTAGGAAAAGATTCTTTGACTTCACGTTGTATTTAGAAAATTAATTTTCAATTATGACTTGAGGGAAATAGAAAAACAAGATGGTTGTGGAAATAAATGGACTGAAGAAAAGACAAAGAAAATTAGTCAAAGCATAAAAAAAATGCTGCCAACAAATTATATTTAACATTGTCCATAAACAAAAAAATAAAGTAAGATTACATAATGACATAAAAGAATAAGTAGTATAGGCAGTGTATAGACACAAACAGTAATAAGGCCACCACACTCAAACCCCCATTGGTTGGGACACTAAAAATGTTAAACTGAAAGGGTAAGATTACACATCATTTTAAAATACAAGAGATAAATCACATTTTATCTTTTATTTATGTTACGCGTTAAAAGATTCAAACCTAAAAACTGAATGTACACACCTACCACTAGTCACAATGTAGGGTACTTGCATCTGATCGCATTAGTTTTTACACAAAAGAATAGTGGATGTTTTAAATAAAAATCAACCCATTTTCCGTGGAACATTGTTTATTAGATTACAAAATAAATAATTTACAATGTATACCTGAAAATTAATTGACAATATTAATTTTTAAGTGGATATTAAAGTTTTGACTTCACAGACACCATACAACAATTCCAGCCTCTGTGTAATACCTTGGTTATGTAACTGTATACATTAAGTAATTGCCAATACACAAATATTTATTGAACACTTCTTTTATTCACCTTTAATTTACAATAATTTAATCGCTACACTGAATTATAATACGTTAAATTACAAATAAAGTCTTAACAATATTTAATATCAGCTGGATCAGTATATAATAAGAACATAACAGTAGTTTGCTTACATTAAGTAAGAGGATAAAGAAAATAAATGAATTTTAACAAACACATTATAAAATTAAACTACATCATTCTGAAATATTATAAACATATTTCTAAAACTGAATCGTTTGCACTTTTTATTATTACAAGAACATATTCTATTTCACCAAGAAAATTATTTTCTAAAAAATTAAGAAAAAATATTTTTAAATATAACAATTATATAAACTTGCGATAGTAAAGTTTTAGCAAATTATTTTTTGAGAACTATTAAAATTGCAAACACCCAAAGAAAAGCTGTACTGTTAGAACCTTTCTTGTTTGTTCTTTTCGAAAGAATCCCACAGGAATGGCAGTCTACTTGCCATTCCTGTGGCTATTCATACGGTTCGGTGGGAAGAGGAAGGTGACTTTTGGTCGGGTGACTTTAGAGTAATTAACTCAGCGTCAAATAATGGGCAGGCAGGAGTAGGTTTCGTGATGAACAAGAAGATAGGGAGGAGAGTGGAGTATTTCAAAACGCATAGCGATAGAGTCATTGTAATAAGGATAAAATCAAAACCTAAACCGACAACGATTGTTAACGTCTATATGCCTACAAGCGCCCATGATGATGATGAGGTAGAATGTGTATACAAAGAGATTGATGAAGCAATTAAACACATAAAAGGAGATGAAAATTTAATAATAGTTGGAGATTGGAATGCAAGCATTGGAAAAGGCAAGGAAGGAAATATAATGGGTGAATACGGGCTGGGCAAAAGGAATGAAAGAGGGGACCGACTTATAGAGTTTTGCATGAGGTATAATTTAGTGAACATAAATTAAATTGTTTTGAAGAACATAAGAAATAAGCAGTAAAGAAAGGGAGTCCGACAAGGATGTTCCCTATCTTCATTACTTTTTAATCTTTACATGGAACTAGCAGTTAACGATGTTAAAGAACAATTTAGATTTGGAGTAACAGTACAAGGTGAAAAGATAAAGATGCTACGATTTGCTGATGATATAGTAATTCTAGCAGAGAGTAAAAAGGATTTAGAAGAAACAATGAACGGCATAGATGAAGTCCTATGCAAGAACTATCGCGTGAAAATAAACACAAGAACAAAACAAAAGTAATAATGAAATGTAGTAGAAATAACAAAGATGGACCACTGAATGTGAAAATAGGAGGAGAAAAGATTATGGAGGTAGAAGAATTTTGTTATTTGGGAAGTAGAATTACTAAAGATGGATGAAGGAGGAGCGATATAAAATGCCGAATAGCACAAGCGAAACGAGCCTTCAGTAAGAAATATAATTTGTTTACATCAAAAATTAATTTAAATGTCTGGAAAAGATTTTTGCAAGTGTATGGTTGGAGAGTCGCTTTATATGGAAGTGAAACTTGCTTGGACGATCGGAGTATCTGAGAAGAAAAGATTAGAAGCTTTTGAAATTCGGTGCTATAGGAGAATGTTAAAAATCAGACGGGTGGATAAAGCGACAAATGAAGAGGTATTGTGGCAAATAGATGAAGAAAGAAGCGTTTGGAAAAATATAGTTAAAAGAAGAGACAGACTTATAGGCCACATACTAAGGCATCCTGGAATAGTCGCTTTAATATTGGAAGGAAAGGTAGAAGGGAAAAATTGTGTAGGCAGGCCACGTTTGGAATATGTAAAACAAATTGTTAGGGATGTAGGATGTAGAGGGTATACTGAAATGAAACGACTAGCACTAGATAGGGAATCTTGGAGAGCTGCATCAAACCAGTCAAATGACTGAAGACAAAAAAAAAAAATTCATACTTTACATAAAAACGAAGACAAAATAGAAGTTAATAATTGTAGAGGAAGTTCTCTGCTTTCAGTAACCTTTTAAATCTTATAAAAGCGGTAGAAAATAGAATAGAAGAGAAGAAGACATCAATAAACAATTTGGAGAATTGTTTATTTGTAGCTTGTGTAAAATTATCAATCTTAGTTAGAATGATGGTGTATAATAATTATACAATTACTTTTTTACATTTTAAAAAGGTATATTATTCTGCTGGGAAAAATAAACAATTTCCAATGCCTTTTCTAAAGTTAAATTTATTCGGAATTGTCGGAACAATTAAAATCATAAAAGGGGGTAACAAGATAACAAGACTGTTGACTCTGATCGCTTTTAATTGTGTTCAAGGTAGTCGTAAAAGAATGGAGGAAAACATTGAAACTTAATGCAGTAGAAACAAAAAGTTTAGGTTACAAAGAGGACAATCTAGGAATAGATTGTATTGTTTTTATGGAAAATCAGGCGGTAATTGAAAACAATTTTGAAGTAGCAAAAATTCAAATAGAAATGTTAAAACTTATCGCAGAAAAAACAGGATTGTATATTTCCTATGAAAAACAAATGTTTCACAAGTATTAAAAATAAACCAAAATCTCTAAAAACTATCATAATAGAATTAAATGAATTAATTCATCAGTCAAAAAAAAGAAAATTCTGAAATATAAATCTCATAAATATACAATAAAAAATTTCTTAAAGAAATGTAACAAAGAATTTTTTTTTAAATTTCTAATTTTTTTTGGGAGGTTTTTACCTTGTCGAGTAAAAAAAATAAAACATATTTTTTTACATTTTCTGACAGTATATACTTTCAAAAATATTTCTATTTTCAAGCATCAATTCATATTTGCAAAGTTATAACTTAAATTAGTAGAAATGCAGATAGAATTTCAGAGCACAGCAAGTGACCTGACATCAAATCTCTACCCTCTATTGTTTAGGTTTGCAGTTCTTATCCGTTCTAAACACTTTTTATACTGTGAACAGAATATATTTGAGAATGTAATAAGACTATCATGATTTGATTTGGGACATATATTTGAAAATGTTAATTTTTTTTTATTTTCAAGATTATTAAATATTTTTAATCATAATTAATAATTAAAGAACCCTCTTACCAACAATTCTTTTACATACATGTTCAAGCACATTCAGAATAAAATTCCATCATCAGAAACTTAAAAATTTAAGTTATAATCTTAATAAAACGAAAACTTCTTCTTTATGTAAATTTGTTTATGTAACGTTACCTGTCATTAATATACTATAAAACATAACGATGGAGACATTCATAATGACAGGATATGAAGTAATTGTTGGTAAGCGGGTTCTTTAATTATTAATTATTTACACCAATGTGCCATGTCTGATAAAATTTATTTTTAATCACGTTTGTTAGTGCGAAAGAAAAAGGGAAAATAATTCATAAACAGGAGATAACAATAAAAGAAGACGCTTTTAAAGAAGGTGATATATGTGAAAGAAGCAATCGTTTAAAGATTTTGAGATCAATATTGATATGCTTCTTGTTTGGTTTTAATATCTGAAAACAATACTAAAATCTAAGATAAGTGATGTGAAGTAAACTTTAATAAAAATCAGAGCAAAGCTTTAGATTCATTCAAGATCAGTGTTTTGTGAAAAAGCATTTGAGAAAAACCACTCTCATTTGTGAACTTTAGATATCTACACCGCTTTTGCTGAATCGGTGGAATTCCTAAGCATCTACCAAAATATCTGATCGGCATGGTTCTGGGCTTAAGATGTTCATAAATGTTATTCACATATTATAAACCAGAGTAATATTATAAACCAGAGGCTGGCCTCTGTGGTGAGAGGGAGTGTCTCGTTCTTTAATCCCGATGTCTTGGGTTCAAATTCAGGTGAGGTATGGTATTTTTCACAGTGTAAAAATTGCTATTTAATCTCATCCTCTGATGCAGTATCTAATGGTGTATTACATCAATGAGAATGGTAGTACAAAAACTAGAAAAATGTAATTTTAAATTATAAAAATTTTGTTTTCTCCTTAATCAAATTTCTTTTAAAGTGTAACTCTAGTTAAACATTTTTGACAAATGTTATTTCTCTTGTTGTGTAAATTAATATGCCTCTTTAAATTACAAAGATGAATGAAACCCTTTTGGCAGAATTACAAACATATTTTTTCTATGAGATTAAATAACTTTTGACAAAAGTTACAAGAATATCTGTATTTTTATATGAATATTTAAATGTAATTTTAAAATAGAACTTTGATTAAAACTTTTCTGACAAAATTTACAAATATAATTTTTTTCTTCATTATGAGTAATAAGGTGGGTTTTTAAATCGTTATCATGAATGAGACTTTTGAGAAAAGTTCTTTATTTTCTCTTTTTACCGTGAAGTTAATGTGTTTCTTTAAATAAAATTTACATCTGAATCTTTCATCGCAACATTCACAAACCGATTTCTTTCCTTTCTGAATAGGTAACTTGTTTTTACTACTTATATTTTCGACTTCTGTTGTTACATCACCATATGCACACTTACATTCACTGAAATTTTTTTTTTATAATTCCATCATGCATAGAATTATTTATGGATCTCTTGCAACGCTTGGTACTTCCCTTGATAGTAACCTGTAAAATTAAAAATAATTAATAATTACAATCGCAAATCAAAGGGTCAAACCAAAAGTCAATGTCTGATTATGATGGAACAATAATGGAATCATCAACATGTTTTTTCATGGAGCTCGCTGTTACAAGGCACACGTACCTCGACATGTCTGAAAACTTTGCTGTTCCTCAGATTCCTGCAGGATACAAGCTCCCCAGGGGCCACAGTTTGGGAATCACTGTATTAGAGAATAATAATATATATTTATAATAAATAAAATAAAACTACCACTTACTGCTTGTTTTTTTTTAAATTCTTAAAATTAGCACTTTTGTCACGGGCACTTCTTCATCGATGTATTAAAAACCTTTTAAAAAAGACATGTTGAAAAAAGAAGGCTGTGTTCCTCCTTAGCCAGATCGTTAAAGATTATGAAACTCAGATTTTTAAGAATCAGAACATCTTTCCTTTATTAAATTTTATTTCTTTTTAAAAGGTTTATAATACATCTGATGAAATGGCATGCACTGCAAAAGTGCTAATATGTAAACATAGATATATATATATATATATATTTATATATTTGCATACATTATCTGTCGTGTATGTTATTAATCTAATCTACTGTTGTCAACTGTTATTTTTACACAGACTTGTATATTAGTACGTGAATACCAGTGTTCTTTGGTGGTTGGATTTCAATTAACCACAGACCTCAAGAATGGCCGAACTGAGACTGTACAAGACTACTCTTCATTTACACTCGTACATATCATCCTCATTCATCCTCTGAAGTATTATCTGAATGGTAATTACTGGAGGCTAAGCAGGAACAACAACATTAAGGATATCCCTATTGCAAACATCCTGTCCATTTTACATATTTTAAATCGATGAGGACAGCGATGTGTATTTGTATGGACGTCAGGAAATGTTGGCATTGCAGGAAATGAAAGAGCAGTGCCAGAACAGCAACAGTCTGTGATAACTTTGATATATTTCCTGTACAAGTGGCCGATGTTAAAAATTGTCTAATACTATAAGAAACAGGTAGAATAATAAATGGAGAAGATTAAATACAAAACTAAATGCAGTTAAAACCTTTTCATATAAATGGAAGAGTGACGTGAAGTAAAACTCGCCGAGAACAAGAGGTGGTGACCAGACTTACAATTGGTCAAACACGAATAAGAAATTTATATTTGTTAACGGGCGAAGAAAGACCAATGTGCAGTGTTTGTAATAAAGCACTTATAGTCAAGCATCTAAATGTATACCATATATGAGGACCTCAGTAAAGGGTTCAGTTTAAGAAATAATTTTGCTGCTGATTTGAAAGATGAAATGAAGAGAAGAAAAAATAGTTGCGTATCTGCACGCCAGTGGACTATTAACAAGTCAAATAAGTAGATTTAAGCTGTGTTGAGGAATCTCTAAGTGAAGTAGTTTTATTCTATAGATAAAAAAAGGGTGTTCTGAAGTGTGGCATGTATAGGGTCCTCTTGCCTAGGACACTCAGGCTCGCCTGCATGCATTAGTGGAGGAGTCGGGAGTCAGGACATATCCAAAGATGGCACGGGGGACAATTTATAGGGGGACAATCAACCCCCACGGCATCCTGCAGCAACTCATGTAATGCTTAATGGCAGTTCCAGTTAGCCCAGGAGTGCTTATAAAGAAAAAAGAATTTAGATTGGTATGGTGAAGACATATTTTTTCATTTTTATTTTGTATTTTATTTACTTTTGCATTTTAATATCAGCAATCTTTACACCCTGAAAGTGTTCTTAGTGTCTTTAATATATGTGAGTGCCTTTAATGTTTTGTGTTGTTTTCAAATTTCTTATCATATATTCCAAATTTCTTTTTAATTTTACTAAAATACATTTAATTTTTATTTTATGTATTTTTTATTTACTTAGTATCTTACCTATTAAACAGAATGATATGTGCAGTGTATCTATGATAAAACTTTTTTAAATTGTCCTTTTCAATTATCCAGATTTGGTCTTGCAAAGGTCCATTTGGATAATTGGTGTACCACTGCACGCAAAATCTAACACTCTTACCATTTCATTTTCAACTTTTAAATTTTCTGATTTAACTAAGTCGGTATCTTCAATCGCTAAGAGCTCTTTTTCTATATCACCATATCAAGCAGTTCCTCTTCCAGTTGCAGTAAATCTGCTTGCTGTAATAAAAAGCAAATATGAATGCTACAAAGTAAATGTGATTTTTTTGTATAATTTATAAAATAAAAACAATTGTATCTCTTAATTCGCTTAACACACATGAATAGTGCAGTCACAGTTAAACTATTACTAATATTATTAGGCGACTTTAATATGCCAGGTTTTGCTAAATGTTATCAAAAAATGCTGCTATTCACCTTTCACATATTTCTACAAATTAACAATCAAATAATTTATTAAAACTCTTGCGGTAATTCTCATGATTTTGTTTTTTCTAATCTTACAGACATTGGCGTTAACATTGCTTATGGTGAAATTATTTATCATAATAAACATCATTTACCTTAGAGATAACGTTACCTACAATTTTGAATTCTAATCTTATAACTCATAAATTCTTACCAGATATAAAAATATTAATTTTGTAACATTCAGCATTTACTAAATGAGAGTTTGATTGTAAATAGTATTTATTTATTTTTTGTACTGCCACGTATATATCAAAGAAATTTAAAGAATATACATTTCATGAAATGTATGTAGATAATCCTATGTGTCCATTAATTAATTTCAAATCCGCTCCTTGTTATTTTATTACTAAAATAATAGATAAAATATTCGGATGAAAAATCAATTTACCTAATAAGTATATTATAAAAAATGTATATTATACAAATTAAATAGTTTTAATAGTAAATGAAAGTACAAGACATAACTAACATGTACCCTAGTATCCGTATAGATCAAAATATATGTATAATAAGAAATATACTGAAAATTAATAAAGACCCTGAAATTTATAGATGATATTATAAACAACATTAGAAATATATGTAAACAAAATTATTTTGGGTTTAACAACAAATTTTTACATACACAATAATACTTTACCCATGGGATTTCCATCGTTGGCCGTTATGGCCAAAATTTATTTACAGAATTTGAGAGTAAAATAGTATATGGTATTACCCACATTTATAAAATTTGATCACGTGTTTGATATGTAGATGGTATTTATATTTTGGTACTCTATGAACCTATTATAAATAATAAACAATTAATAATTTTTAAAAACTTTATTCTTATCATAATAATTTAAAATTTACATTCGAAACTGACAAATATAGAGAAATATTTTTTTTTAGATGTTGACATAGAAATTAGTAAAAGTAATAAAATTATAACACATGTATATAGGAAACCAACAACTAATAAAATAACTATTAACACAAATTCAAATCATCCTTGGGCGCACAAAATTAATAATAAATTTACAAACATGATAAATAGAGCAATACATTACCCACATAATAATTTAAAAAAAACTAGATTAAAGTTATTACAATAAAAAATGGATATAACATGTCATTAATTGATAATAGTTATAAAAAGAAAAATTTAAAATCTAATAAAACAATGTTGACACCTATAAAAATAATAAAAGTGTTGATGAAAATATTTGTATAAAATATTGCTACACTAACAACAATATTCAAAATTTGGTTAATGTCTAAAATGATAAAAAAATAAAATAGCTTATAGACCGTACAATCGCATAATAAATGATTTAAAAATCCATGATAATGATCTCAATAGCTTGTGTGGTATCTATAAAATAACATGCAATGATTGTAACAAAATTTATATTGGAAAAACTAGTAGATCCTTTAGGGAAAGGTTTGCAGAACATTTTAGTTCTTATAAAAAAAAACAAGTTAGGTTTCTCCAATCTTGCTAATCAATATTAATCTTAATTAATAAATGGTTTGATTAATGTACAGACAGAATTTGATAATAAGTTTCTTATCAAAACTGCCTTGGATAACCGCACATTTATATCATTTAAATAAAAATTTAACATATTTTAGTACAGAGTTGTATGTGTGACTAGTCACATGTAATAAAAATTTTTATTCATTTTAATTATTATGACTACATGTTTTTATATATTTACAACTATAACTTTTAAATTTTAATGAGCAATTTTTAAAAAGAATATGTTTTATTAACTGATGATGAGGGAAACCCTCGAAAGCGCTTTTATATAATAACAACATGCTTAAGTGAGGCATTATTGAATTCTGTACTCTTGGTGGTAAACTTTTTATACTTTTGTCTTTGACATAATCAGTACAGAGGGGAAATATAGACAAATACAATAACAAAAAAAAAAACTGATTTTTCTAAGTTTTTATATATATATATATATATATATATACACATACATACACACATGTTGTTTGTCTGTTGTTAATGTATCATGCAAGAACCAACTGACCAATTACTTTCAAATTTGCAGGATACATTCATCTTATCCCAGAGAAGCTTTTAAACCATCACCCGAGGCCCTAACTCCGTTGTAAGTTAAGATAACTTAACTTCGCCCCCAAGGTGGGTGAAGTTATGAATTAAAGATAATCGTTAAGGAAAAAATAGACTAATCCTTTTACTTCAAAATCAGAAAATCATTCTTCTTAAGACAACCAAAATAGTAAGAACAGAGAAGAAATAAGAGATATTAATAGACGTCGATAAAGTAATAAGATATTAGATATGATCAGCTATCTTCTTTATTTACTGCTACTATTTATTGTAAATTTGATCTCATTCGCAATCTCTACTGGACTATACATCATTTTTAATGCTCCATTTTTGAAGTATGTAATCTGTGCACTTATCTTAAAGACATTAGTTTTAATGACGCCAAGAATAATTAATTAAAATAATTTTAAACGTTATCTAAATTTATGGTTATCAAAATTACTAAATTTACAAGTTTAATTAAAATCTACAAGATATCAAAATTACTAAATTTACAAGTATAATGAAAATCTATCTACAACATCAAAATTCAACGTATGCATATTTCTTCAAGTGATAAAAATAGTAATATAATTTCATCATAAAAATTATTGTATATATTTTTTTTTAATCAAATTTTTTGTAAAAAATTGTTTTGTATTCTTTTAAAAATAATTATAAAAATGTCTATGTGTATGTATACTGACTATATATATACGAGGTTAAGTGAATTATTATCCACAATTTAGTTATATTTTTCTTTATGATGGTAGTACTGTCTCTCGGACGAAACAGTGAAAGAAGCGGTGCATTTCTAGCTCGCAGCTCAATCGAAAAACTTATTTTATGAGGGCATCAGGAAATCTGTGCTAAGATGGACCAAGTGCGTTGAAATGCAAGGGGATTATGTTAAAAAATGGTGTAAATGTAAGTTTCCTATTTGCATTGCAATAAAATTTATAACTACATTGCGGATAATAGACTTACCCTCGTATATTATATTATATGAGGTACAACTTATAATTATTTTCATCTTAGGGGTAATATACCTTCGTATATTACTGAAATTAATGTTTTTAAGATTTATATTATTCCTCTGTACTATTAAATATACTTAAATTACATTAAAATATTCTGTATTCTAGAATCTAGAATACAGTATTCTGTATCATTAGAATATTCTATTCTACAGGGTGAGGAACATAAAACCGAACCCATATTGAAACCACTACCCAACACTATTTATGAAAGACTCATACAACTAGCGCGACTAGTGGATGTATATGTTACTACTGATTGTTGCTGCCGTTTTAATTCAATAATTAAACAAACATTTTTAGTGAAGGAAACGCTTAATGCAGGCAACTGAAACTTTTGTAACTGTTAGTCGGCAACCTTGTAAAGAGTGTTAGTCAGTTATTCTATTGATATTAACGTAAATATAACCTCTAAAGATATACTTACAATGGCATGTCCGCTCAAAGGGAGTACTTTTGAAGAACAGTGTTCTGTGATCCGATTTTTACTTTCAAAAAGTGTACAAACGTCAGGTATTCTCTCGAATGAAAAACAATACGGCAGTCAATTGTAAGAACCACATGAGTTTTTACACATGGGTGGAAAAGTTTAAAAGTAGCTGCAAAAGCATGAGTGACTAGCACCGCCCTGGACATCTGTTAACAGTGTTACCCTCAGTATTAGATTCAGTATTGTAAGACCAGCGACTTACAGTTCAACAAATTGCTGAGAAATGTCGACTAATGTTGGCACATCCTGACCCCATAGGGGAAGACAACCTCCATGTGGCAGTTTCAATCAGCATGCCATCCTCTCCGTACCTAGCCCTTATGGGCTTGATCATCTTCAAAACCTCGGCAAAGGCATCTCCCAGCCTCAGTCAGGATGCCACTGATGCGAATGCCATATGTGACATTCCCATCAGTATACTACTAACATTAAGAAATCTCAAGAGAAGAAAACAAAACACGTCTAATCTATGTAACAAAAAAGACTGAATAACAATAATAAGGAACTGAAATCTACTACCTACCCAAAAGGTAGAGTTAAGTTCAACACGCAATAACAAAAGAACAAAAAAAAAACATGAATACAAAACAACAGAAAAAACGTAATACAACAAAAACAGAAACAGATAGCCCAAGTGGCACTCTAGACCCTCCCAGCAATCCTTTCTTTTGCCAAGTAATCTATGAAGTTCTTCACTATGACCCGTTCAGTCTGGTTTCACCAATTAACAGAGAGATCTAATGCCAACCCAAAAATATCAAGCCGACATTAGATCTCCATGTTTCAATTAAGGTTAAAGAAATGATTCTTAAAGAAAAAATAAAGAACATTAAAATAAAAGTGAGTCACAGAAACTAAACGATTTTTAAAGCAAAATAAGTTGGTAATTATGATATGTAGATAGAAATTGAATTGGTCGTGAACTTCCATACCAGACATCATTGTAATATTAATGGAGCAGTGGACTGCTGTACACCGCTCATTCATATTGGAAATGAATTTTAAAATAATAATTTGGTCGTAATTACACAGAAATTATTCCATTAGCAATTTAAAACTTCATATCACCGTACCAATCTTATTCGCAATACAATGAAGTTGTGGATAAGATTTCTGAATTAATGTTTTTACAACAAAAAATCAAACCAGCCGTGCACTATATGAGTTCTCCAAACATTGAAAGAGTTAGGCAGACAATAATGAGAAGTCCTCAGCTCTCAACCAAAAAGCATGCTGCACTCTTTGTTTATCCCACAGTAGTGTCAGAAGAATTCTTCACAAGGATTTCAACTTTCATCAATATAATGATGGCACAAAATCTATGTAAGTATGACAAAGCAAATCGGGTGACATTTTGTGCAAATTCTATTTGTTTGCAGATGAAATGGTCCTGCTGATGAGTTACAAAGCATATTTTCATTTATCAGGCACTGTCAATAAAAAAAAACTTTCTGTTACGGTTTAATACAAATCCTAAGCAGCATTATATATATACTCTTCATAATCCTTAGTAAGTTTTTAAGTTAATTCAACTGGTTTGGTATTTGACTTATTTTCATCTAAAATTTAACAGTATTTCGATAAATATTTTAATTATAAATAAACAATTTTTTCATACACCGAAATTAATGCATTCCATTCAACATACATATAAATACATGCTCAGTTGATTTTTATTTATGACTTTTGTATTGATTATTATTTATTAAGATTTAATTCTATACTATTTCATGTGTATAATGTTTAAAAAAATAAATAAATAAAAAAAAGAACTAAACCTAAACATGATACAATTCATCGGCTCCTTTCGGATGCACTCGGCGCCTGACGATTTAGCGGCTCTTCACGGTTCACACAACTCCTTTCGGATGCACTCGGCTCCACCTACCCTATATAAGCCGGCTCACCACTAGAGTCAGGTCACTTGTTTCACATCACTTCTGCTTCGTCACATCACTTCTGCAGTCTCTCGTTGTGGTCACTCTCTTCTCTTCTTGTGTGTCGTCTCTCCGACCATCGTCTCTCTCTGATCACGGTCTCCGACCATCATTCGAGTGATCATTGGTGCGTCTTGCAACTCTGGCATTGTTTGGTCAAGCTTCACACTTTGTGCGGTTGACAAGTGGACTGCACATGTTCTGCAACAATGAATCTTTTTATTGTGTGTTAAGGATCCTTTAAACGTTGTGTTTGTGCTTTTTCTTCTCTATAACTGCATTATAAAATATTAACTTGAAGGAACTTATGTAGACGTATATAAGGTCCACGATTATGAGATTATATTTTGTGCGACTGAATATCAACATATTGGTGTTTTTCGTCCGTTGAACTCTTTGTCGTTATAATCCAGATTGCATCCTGTGCCGGTGAGTGTCAAGATATTTGTTTTTCATTAACAGAAAACAGTAATCGTCTACCAAATATTAAGGTAATCCTCTGTTAAACAATAAGATACTATTATTATACTCTGTATTGTTATTACACACTGTGTTTATGTAAAAGAAATATTTAATGTAATAAGTTTACCTATACTTTACTCAAGGATTGTTGTATATAAATATCGCACAAGGAGATTTTGTGCAAGGCATTTGTCTTAACAAAATGATAATATATATTAGTGTTTTTATGCATTTTTTTTTTGTTTTTATGAACATGGTTATATAATTCTGTTTTTCACTCTGTTGAAAATAAAGTCCAATATTCTTTTGGCAAAATCGAGGTATTTGTAATTTTATTTTTGTAACTTTCCCCAACAGTAACTGTCTGGCAAGTTTTGGAATCATAGGCCCTATTTCTTTGAAAAGAAGGACACTTTGTGACAGCCAATTCTGACCGGTACATAACAATGTTACAAGATTTTCTTGCTCCTGAACTGGTTCATTGTAGGATCGATTTGAATATGGTGTGGTTTCATCAGGATGGAGCAACAGTCTAGACTATCAGAGCATCCATAGTGTTGGTTCAAGAAATATTTTCAGGCTGCATGGTTTCTAAAGGAGGAGATGCTACCAGTTTGCACGTTCTCCAGACCTTTCTTTTTCTGTTTAGCCTCTGAAACCACCATAAGGTATTATTTCAGAGAATGTGTAAGGATGATATGTATGAATATATAAAATAAATAATATAATGCACAATATATATAGTATATAATAAATATGTAATACATAATGTATATATATATATATATATATATATATATAATGAAGTGAAGTCTCAGGTGAACCATTCCTGAAATGTGTGGTTAATTGATACCCAACCAACAAAGAGTGGTATCCACGATCTAGTATCCATATCCAAATCTGTACAGAAGTAAACACATTCTCCAGACCTACGACTATGTGACTATTTTCTAGGAGGGAGGTATCTAAAGTCTAGAGTGTTCAGTCGTAGACCTAACAATATTAAGAAAACTCAAATCCACCACAAGAAATCAAACCACATATCATACAACAGTGTATTGAATATAGTAGAGAACATTTGTCTGATATGTTATTCAAAAAAATGGAGTTACGCCAATAAATACCATTACATTTGCTGTAATTACATATTAAAAAATAATTGGTACATCATATTCTGTATATTTTATTTTACTTTTATAATCATCGGTGGTCCTATAACTCTTCACATAAATCATTTACTAACTAAAGGAATAACTGGTTTTCTTTACGACGGCAATCAGCTAAACTTGCTTTGGTATTAGTTAAATCATCTCTAAGCAACTGAATTGAATTTTCACGCATTGATCTTTCATGTTCAACTGTTTCACTAGTTGTTCGAACCTGTTAAAAATAAATAAATTAATAATACTAACTTAACAATGTTAACTAATTTTGTTCAAATGTTAAGCTACAAATATGGATTAAATAGAATTACAAAATTACCAAGTACAATATTACAAAACATATTTGACAAGTAAATATACCAAACTACAAAAATATAACAAAAAATTTTATAATTAGTTTTTCTGTATAGTTCCAGCACTGAGAGGTATTTACTACAACAGATTATTAATTTTTTTGTTTTCATAGCATATAGCAACCTGCGAACCTGAGATGGTGGCTGGAACAATTTAAAAGAGTAATAACAAATAAAAGTTACTTGCCACAAAATCAAATGTAATGAGGTGATCCATTCATTTCCAATTAAATTATGTGAAAAGTTGTTTTTTTTGAGCTGCAGTACAGTTTAATTATGCAACCAAACAGCAAACCAAATGTGAGATAGCAAGTGTATTAAGTAGGTTAAATAATGTTTTATTAGAGAAATAAAAGAAAAAAATTATTTTTATTTTTAAATAACACACTGATAAACATAATTTTTGTTTCTAAAAAAAGTGATACATGATTTTAATCTGTTTTTTATGCTGAAAATGAATATGAACTTAGCATTATAGTTAGCATTTTATGCTTCTATACTGTATTTTGTTATCTCATTTTTTATTGTTTAACATTGTTAACACAATTTGTAAACTTTGTGCAGACAAAGAATTAAATCATATCATAGTCACATATTATGACATCATATCTAATACTGAAGAGTGAGCCTTCATGGACAAGATTCATAATCATGTCTGTGCAGATCAAAACATGTAGCTGAAAACACAACTGTGTTGTTTGTATTAAGCACTGAATTTAGGAATGAATTAATTTTGTTCCGTCTTATTGCTGACTTAAGTTTGTTAACAGCGCAGTGTCATAATGTCTTGAAATTGTGGAAATGATGTGGATGCCTTTTGTATGCTTTTGTTACGGGAGTTTACCATAAAATCCAACAGAAAAAACGTTACACTTTCAATTAAAAGAGCACATCATTTGTACTTTCAGTGTAAAATTGGTGATCAGAATAAGATGTGGGCTCCTCATATAGTATGCATTAATTGTTCTGTATATTTAAGAGGATGGCTGAAAGATACAAGGAAGGCTTTACCATTTGGAATACCTATGGTTTGCCGTGAACCGAAGTGTCATGTAACCGATTGTTACTTTTGTTTAACATGTGTCTGGAATTTCTAAAAAATTAAAACATATTTTAAAATATCCTTCATTGCTATCTGCAATCAGGCCTGTACCTCACAGTGAAATTATTCCAATCCCTGAGCCACCTGTGATTGTATGTTTCGAAAGCAGAAATGAAGAATCAGGTAATACTGAAGAAGACAACAATGATTACAATTTTGAATTATTTTCCAATAAGCCACATCTTATATCACAAGGTGAATTAAATGACTTGGTTAGGGATTTAAATTTATCAAAAAATCAAGCTGAACTGTTAGGATCAAGACTGCAAGGTTGGAATTTACTTCAAAAAAATACAAAAATCTTGAGCTTTCAAAGCCGACAAAAAGAACGTTCTCAGTACTTTATTGATGAAAATAATTTAGTTTATTGCACAAATATTGATAAGGTTATGTTGTATTTAGGACAAGTTCATAAACCTTAGGACTGGCGCCTTTTCATAGATTCATCCAAGTATAGTTTAAAAGTGGTTCCACTACACAATGGTAACAAATATCCTTCGATATCAATCGCTTATGTCTCTTCCATTAATTTGGAAGAGACATAATACGATGTGATGAAAGACGTTCATGAAAAAATAAATTATAAAAAACATAGCTGGAACATATCTGGTGATTTGAAAGTTATAGCTACTTTGTTATGCATGCAGTTAGGCTATACTAAGTGCATTTGTTTTCTTTGTGAATGGGACAGCCGAGCTGCTAGGGATAAACATTATGTTACCAAAGAGTGGAAGAAATTAACTCCAAATAGAAAAAATATTATTCACGATCCCTTAGTTGAACCCAAAAAAATATTTTTACCCCCTTTCCATATCAAGCTACGACTAATGAAAAATTTTGTAAAAGCAATGAAGAAGACTAGTCCCGGATTTTTGTACTTCAGGCATAAATTTCCGAATGTAAGTAAAGGAAAAATTAAAGAAGGAATATATTTTTTTCCTCAATTAAGAGAAGATTTGGTCAAAGTGATGTATTTCAATCAATGTTAATTAATGTAGAAAGTGCAAGTTGGGCTTCATTTTAGGATGTTTGAAAAAATTTTCATGGCAAACAAAAATCCGACAATTTCCACGATATGTTAATCAACTTCTTACTTCATACAGAGCTATCGGATGTAATGTCTTCGAAAACACATTTCCTCCACTTGCATCTGGATTTTTTCCCAGACAACCTCGAAGACATATGTGACGAACACGGTGAACGTTTCCACCAAGATGTTTCAGTGATTGAAAGCCGTTATAAAGAGAAATGGAATACTAACATGCTAGCTAATTACTGTAGAACATTAATTCAGGATGTGCCTGAGGCTATTAATTAGAAAAACTGTTTAATAGAAAAGAATCAGTGAAATCATTCCAATACAGGTCTGGCCATGCAAAATTATAAATTTTACAGATTTTTAACTACATTTTCCCTTAATTTTTTTCAAAGCATAATTTATTTAAAACTAAGGGTGATATAAAAATTGTATTTACAGATCGTAATGTACTCAAAAAAGCAATTCAAGAAATGGTATCACACTTAGAGAAACATTAAAAAAATTATTTTGTCTATCAGTGCAATATAAAAAAAATAAAAATATTTCATACCACATCAAAATTTATTTTGATACATACGTACACATAATAGTTGAGTAGGTAGAGTAGTAGGATAGGTAGCATAGTATAACAGGCTGGTAGAATAGGTAGGATTATTGTTTTAAATCAATTACATTGTTTACAGAATTTTATTTTTAATTTTTCAAAAAATACATTAAATATACATTTCTGTGGTAATAAGTTATTTGTCATAATTTCTGCCTTTTCTTTAATATCGATTAGTATTAAAGACGTTTTTGTTCAGAACCAAGATAATTAACAAAAGTACAAACAGTATAACACAGAAACATAGTTACCTACTGATGTAATTTCAAATTAATCTCTGCTTGCTAACTACTAAACTGGATTAAAAACAAAGTAAGAAAACAGATGATAAATTAAATAATACCCACTTCTAATAAATAGGTCACTGATTGAAAAGAGTAGCTTCTGATCGGTTGATCATCTATATTGTAATGAAAATCTGTTTTGTAATAACCCTCACTATGATACAGGTTCAGCTGCAAAATCCAAACGTTATAATACAGCCGAACTAAAATAAATGTTTATAGAGTACACTAAATATTTCTATCAAAAAACTTCAACCATCAATTGAAGTAAGCATTTCTAAGGAACTACTTTTCTAAAATTCAAAATAAATGGTTATTTACCATTTATTTTGAAAACTTGGAATTTTCAAACCGATCCATCAGAACAATATAAGGATGCACCATTTTACATCAAAAATTTTATAAGTGTAAATTAACAATATGTTGCACTTACAACTAGCTGAATTATTTGTTTCTTTGGATAAACAAATGTTATGCTTAATTTAAATCTCTTTTATAATCCTTTGGAAATGGTTAACCAAACTAATTTTTCTTTCCTTTCCTAAATAACTCTTCATAAATAATTTCACTTAACTCTTACAATCAAGCTATTCAACAAATGGCTGAAACTAAAAAATTGTAATGGGCACTTTAGTTGGCTTATTCTTCATATGTACATAGAATTAGTACCTCAACAATTAGTAGGAAAATATCAATTTAAATGTTCCCAGCACTTATAGAATATTAATTGATAATGCCCCTTTAACTAATTTATCTCACTTGAGTGAAAATATAAAAGGGAATTCTTGAAACCATGGAAATTAGAGTGTGCCTTCCTATTTTGCCTATTACAAGATTTCAATATTTACTTTCCAAAGTCTAAATTACTTTCACAACTGAATTCGAGCTTTGGTGACAATCAGACCACAACATCAATGGAAATATCAAATATACTCTAATTCCAGTTTCCCCCTTTTAGAGATGGTTAAAAACAATCCAACATATATTTTATGTATAAAATGTTCGAATTATCATTTTTGCTGAATTTACATCTTCTATCATAAGTGATTTAAAAGATGAGACAGTAAATTCAATACTCTGTTAACCTTCTTGGAAAAGTATTCCTAATAAACTTTAGTGTTGTTTTCGACTCAAATGAACATATTCGTATAAAAAAAAATAATAAAAATAGGTTTGCTCCTCATTTCACTTGTGTAGGAGTGAGCAAAAAAAAACCACCTTCTTATCAGTAGATTTCTCCAAAAGAAGAATAATCCTACCGTTTTTCAAGGTTTCAATTTTTCCATTATCAAATGTTTTCTTTTCATTTTATGTAAAATTCCTCAGAATAGAGTTTTGAACAAGTTTTGCTTTTTTTATTTATTACATTTTTATTTATCAGTTGTAATTTACCAAAATTAATCTCAACAAACCAAAAAAAAGTTATTTTCAAATAAAACTTTTTAGACTGTGAAAGTTTTCTTGAAAATGACGAGATGTAGTTCTGGAATCCGTTTTATTCAATTTTTCAGGTCAAAAAAATGAAAACCATCTAATTTGTCCCTTAATTTTGAATCCCAACTGTTTAGTATAGCTTAATATTATTCTTGGTGCAATGATCAGAGTGAAATATTTCACTAGTTGCATTCCTAAAACAAAGCAATTCCTAACTTATGTTTACAGAAATATTTCCCATATATTAACATCCCAAATCAACTACTACCCTTGAATAAATTTCTTCATACATAAAAATTCAGAATTAAGAAAATAAATAAAAAGTGAACTCAAACCTTCACTTTCCAAGCATAATTAATTTATTAATTTTAACAATAAAGTCGAAGGGCATGATAACACTTGAAGAATAATCCTACCGTTTTTCAAGGTTTCAATTTTTCCATTATCAAATGTTTTCTTTTCATTTTATGTAAAATTCCTCAGAATAGAGTTTTGAACAAGTTTTGCTTTTTTTATTTATTACATTTTTATTTATCAGTTGTAATTTACCAAAATTAATCTCAACAAACCAAAAAAAAGTTATTTTCAAATAAAACTTTTTAGACTGTGAAAGTTTTCTTGAAAATGACGAGATGTAGTTCTGGAATCCGTTTTATTCAATTTTTCAGGTCAAAAAAATGAAAACCATCTAATTTGTCCCTTAATTTTGAATCCCAACTGTTTAGTATAGCTTAATATTATTCTTGGTGCAATGATCAGAGTGAAATATTTCACTAGTTGCATTCCTAAAACAAAGCAATTCCTAACTTATGTTTACAGAAATATTTCCCATATATTAACATCCCAAATCAACTACTACCCTTGAATAAATTTCTTCATACATAAAAATTCAGAATTAAGAAAATAAATAAAAAGTGAACTCAAACCTTCACTTTCCAAGCATAATTAATTTATTAATTTTAACAATAAAGTCGAAGGGCATGATAACACTTGAAGAATAATCCTACCGTTTTTCAAGGTTTCAATTTTTCCATTATCAAATGTTTTCTTTTCATTTTATGTAAAATTCCTCAGAATAGAGTTTTGAACAAGTTTTGCTTTTTTTATTTATTACATTTTTATTTATCAGTTGTAATTTACCAAAATTAATCTCAACAAACCAAAAAAAAGTTCTTGTATGCATTATCTTGTATATCATCTTGTATGCATTTTACGGTATTAATAACATAAATCAATTGCTGAAAATTTTAATACTTATTAATTAAATTCAATGAGGTATTTACTTTTTATTATTATCTTGTAATCACAGGCTTCAGTAAGTTGAACTTTTAAATCTCTACTTAATGACCTGGATTCTGCAAGTTGCAATTGAAGTTTATCGAGCTGTTTATTCAACTTTTTTACTCTATTCAATAAAGAAAGAAAAATGATAAATAATACAAGAAATGAAATTAAAAATCTATTGTCATAAAGTTAATTACCGTTAGCTATTACATTATAATATAATTAATAACCTAAGTAATAGCTTTAAATAACAAGCTTTTCTTCTTTCCTATGGGCCTAAGCAATAAGATAAGTCTTATGGCCTTACAAGTTACCGTACCGAAAAAATACCAGGATCAAAAAGGAATTGACAACTTTAAAAGCGTATAAAAATTTACTGAGAATTTACAGATTTGGTTGAAGTCTCATTTCAGAGCAAAACACATCAAGTTTTGACTCACGTAGTTTATTAGTACTAAATTCACCCACCAGTGCTGTTAAGTGTTGTTAAAAATGGATACATTTACTGGTGCAGAACGTACTCGCTGTGTGCTTTGGTTTCATGATTTGCATTCAGCAACTGCAGTTCAGCATAATTTTCATAGAGAACAGTAGAGCCTGCTAGTAGGCATATAATTTACTCATGGCACCAGACCTTTGTTGAAAAGCTCTTCCAAAGACAACAGTCCGTTCTTCTTCCAGAAGGTAATCATAAATAGTATAGTTTATCTGGACAGGCTTTTCATAAAAGAGTGAATTTGTGTAACACCTTTGCCTGTGATCTTGTTAAGCTAGAACTTCGAATTAACTTCTAATTTGCTGGTAACAGTCTGGAATGAAATCGAATAGGAATGAAATCAGGTGGGATATATATCATATTACAAATAGCAGCGATATCGAACCAAACTGAATGTCGGGTGACAAATGTGATTTGTTTTTCTTTGAAATGAGAGCTCAAATGATTCTGTAAGTTTCTCAATAAATTTTTATAAGCTTTTAAAGTTGTGAAGTCCCTTTTTGAATTGGTATAAATATATAAGAATACAATAAAATTGACCGGCTTAAGACACTCGGTAATCTGTGTCCCACATATCTCACATTAAAGAATTTGAGATGAAAATTATCATTAGTGCCATTTACAATTATTTAAAAAATAATAATAATTGCAGAAAAAGTAGGTACATTTTTGGAATTTACAGCCACCTTTTTATTTACAACTGTTGTATATAATTTGTATATTTAATATTAATTAGATGAGGCTAGTAAGAAAAAGTAAGCATAGGTTATGTTGGTTATAATTTTGTGTAGTGACTAATGGTACATCTAATGAACAAATATCAACATAAGCTAACAAAACATAACCTATGCTTGCTTCACTCGCTAACCTCATCTAATTTAAGCTAAATACACGAATTACATATAGCTTATTAATAACAAAAGTAATTTGTAAACTAAATTCAATAATCTTAATTATTGTTATTTTACATTAATTAAAAACAAATATTTATTTTATTTTTTTTGCTGTCAAATTCCTAAAAAGTACCAAAAAATGAATTAAACTTACTGTACCTTCCCCAAACACAATGATTTCACTATTTCTAGAAAATTTCAAAATGCAGTACATCAAAACACAAGGGAATCTTATATCCACCAATGGTGTTGAGGTTAGAATCATTATAAACCAGCAGTTTTGTGGTGCATCAATATTCTAAGCCAACCTATGTCTAAAAAAATGTTTCTTTTTAAATATAAAGGAAAAAGGTAAACCAAGTTAATTATAATCATTAAAAAATAATTACTGTCAAATTAAGCAAATGAAGCCACCACACCAGTAAATTATCATAATCAGATTTAATAAAGGAATGGTTGAACAAACCGCATCTGTAGGTCTGAATATACAACTATAAAATTAAACAAAATAATTATTAACAGATAAAAAAATGTAAAAGCTTTATTATTATATAAAATAAAGGTACTTATAGCACTTTCAGTGACTACTTTTAGACATCATCAGAACATTAATAAAAAGTTGGCTGGAAAAAATGTTAAGTCATTTCTTGTTATTTAATCCTAAAAACAAGTACATCATAAAAATGTGTTAACATGTTTGCTACAATACCGATAAACAAGATGATCCTTTGTTATATCCTTTCTGCATGCTATACCCTCGATTCAGTAGGTTCTGATAATTCTTATTCCACTGACTAAAGGGCTGAATGTATTGTGAGGTCTCCTTACAACACATTCAAGACAGATCAACTCTGACTGCAGTACAGATTATTAAATCATGAAATTTAAAAAAACCATGCTGGTTTTCAATTCCCAGCAAGCAGAATCTGCTACCTTCTCAGGAAGCAGAACTATGTGAGGTATATAATGGGGCAAACATTTCTGACTACCAGGCCTCTGTAATAGGGATATTTGATTTTTAAAGTGCTGGAGTTGTCAATAAATGTTCTAAGGGGTAACCAACATCCCTAGACATTGCAGCTGGCCATCCCCGACAACGAGTTGCAAAAACATGCTATTGTCCAAAGCACTAGTCCAAGGTGGTACCCAACACCCAGGCTGTTATTTTCTACAACTTTTTGAATCTTTTAAAAAAAAGTTTACACTATTCAAATGAGATGAAGATTTTTTCAATATTTTTAAAATTATGAAGCGATCAATTAAATTGTTTATTTAACTTAAATACTATTCTTTATTTATTTATTTACGTTTATTGTAAGGATTTTTTTTCTTTTTTTTTAACCGCAAAACTCTTGCAATCATAAAATATAAAGACAGCATAAGAGAATTTAAGTTATTTTGTTAAGATTATTATGTTTTAGAATATTATCTTGTTTTATAAAACAGAAACCAAAGAACTCGTTATTCTCAATAAATAACTAAAATTACCTGAGGTTTGCATCATCACATTCAGCTTCTAAAAGTGATCACATACGAGTGCAATCCTCATGTAATGCAACTTTTCTTCTTAGCAAATCTAAATGAAGATCTCTTCTCTGTAATTGATCTCTTAGATTTCTAACACGTCTTTGAAGATTGTAAACCACAGTAGACTATAAATTCACAAAAAATTACTTATTTAACCCATTATAATAAAAGAAGAGAATATTAACTATGCAAGTAAAAGTTAGTAATGAAATAAACTTGGAAAATAAAGAATATAACATACAGAAATTATAAGATGGAAAATAAACTAAAGCACAAGCATCTAATAAAATAAAATTAAAGACTAAATAAAAATTACAAATAAATCTAAATTACAGCATAGCTGTCTATTATTATTATTATTATTATTATTTTATTATGCTTTTACGGCCAACATGGGACCACTTAAGTCAATTTTAGTTGGATCTTTTCTGAGAAAAGCGTGTTATTTTACTCTTTCGAGCTGCCCAGTATTTCTTCATCCGTTCAGATCTTGCTTTCTTTTCTTCATCCGTAAACACCCTCTTCGTTGTATTTTGTCGTTTGTCTGTCTTTTGTTTAAATCTAATGCTTTTATCTTTTAGCTTTGTAATTTTTCCAGTTTTATTCTGTAGGTCAGTCAGGGAAATTCCCAATTCTTTCATATCTTCTCTAATTTCTTTGATCCATCCTACTTCTAGTTTTTGGAACCAGAGCTTTTCAATGATATTTCTTGACAGTCTTGTTTGCGGTGTCCTTATGAGATGACCGAAGAAAGAGATTATTTTTTTCCGCATAGTATCAGTAACAGGCTCTATTTCTCGATACACCACCTCATTTGGCACAATCCACCATTGGCCTTCTTTTTGGTGTTTTTTATTGATACACGTTCTGACAATTCTCCTCTCTATTTTCAGAATTTTTTCAATTCGGTTTTTCTGAGTGATTTTGAAAAGGGTCTCGCTTCCGTAGGTGACTTCTGGCTGTACTACAGTTTTATAATGTTTAAGTTTTGTTTTAGCAGAAAGGCATTTTTGTTATATGTTGACCAAGTTAATTTTTGGGATTTAATCATTTTATTTGTCCTGTTTTGCCATGTCACTTTTTCATTTAAATTATAAGTTATTATTTCCCCTAGATATTTAAATTGTTTTACTATTTTAATTTTCTGATTGTTTACCGTAATGTGCTCTATTACCAGAGGATCTATGGCCATTAGTTCAGTTTTTTCGAAAGAGATATGAAGCCCTATCTTTTGTGCTAGGTTTTGAAGGCTCATGATTTGTGTTTTGGCTTCTTGAATATTATTTGCTAAAAGAGCGAGGTCATCTGCAAATCCTAGGCAATTTAGTGTGATGGAGTTTTTCTTAGTACCCATTTTTATATTTTTGGGATTTATTTCATACCATTTTCTCATGACAAATTCAAGGGCGCAGTTAAAAAGGAGTGGTGAGAGGCCGTCTCCTTGCCTCAATCCAGTTTTTATGTAGAAGGGTTGAGAGAGTTCACCTCTGAATTTCACTCTGGACTGGGTATTGGTTAAAGTTAATTTTATCATGTTTACGAGTTTAGGGTGAAGGCCCAGGTTTCTCAGAATATTCAGCATGGATGGTTGGTGTATACAATCATAGGCCCTTTTAAAGTTGACGAAGGTGATTATTAGTTGTTTTTTCCGTCTTTTATATAAGTCCATCATAAGTTTTAGGGATATTATTTGCTCCGGGCAACCTCTCCATGGCCTAAATCTCCCTTGGTATTCCCCAAGTTCCAGTTCAAGTTGGTCTTTGCATCGGTTGTATACGATTCTCGACAGGATTTTGTATGTGCAATCCAGGAGAGATATGCCTCTGTAGTTTTCAGGATTAGTTTTATCCCCTTTTTTATGTAATGGATGGATGAGGGCTGTGGTCCAGTGTTCTGGAAGTTTTTCTTCATTCCATATTTTCACGAGGCATAGATGTAGGGAAGTTTTGACTGAATAAACTGATGAGTGTTTCCAGAGTTCTGCGAAAAGCTGGTCTTCTCCGCTTGCTTTGTAGTTTTTTATTTAATTTAAGGCTGCGAGAACTTCTTGAATTGTTGGCGGGTTGATATTTACTGGTGAAGTTTTAACTGGAGTTTCAGTGTCAATCTCAAAAACCTCTGGGGGGTCGTCACAGTTGAGGAGTCTATTGAAGGTTTCTGCCAAAATTTCAGCATTTTCTTTATTGGTGTGGGCCATATTTCCTTTTTTTCCTCTCAGCATAAGGGTGGGTGGTTCATATCTTTGAAGAGCCTGACCAAAAATTTTATAATAGTCTCGGAAATTAGTTTTCTTGGAACTTTCTTCTATTTGCTGAATCAAGTTTTTTTGGGCTTGTCGTTTGGTTCCTCTTATAATTTTCTGAGTTATTTTCCTTTGTTTGGTGAATTCATGGTTAGATTCTTCAGTTTTCTGGGTTTGGTGGTTGATCCAAGCCCGGTGTCGGTCTTTGACTGCTTTGTCACATTCTTCATTCCACCATTGGTGTTTTTTTCTTGGGTTTATAGGGGCTAGTTCTTCAGCTATTTCTTTCAGTTGGGATGTCAGTTCTTTTAAATTATTAGTTAATTTGATTTTTTTTGTTGTTTCTTCAAAGATGGCATTGTTTATTAATTTATGTGGATCATAAGCTCTTTTGTTTTTAGGTTGGGATTTTTTCTTTTTATGCGGGGTGAATTTTATTTTAACTTTAATTAAGTAATGGTCCGATCCAGTATCTGTTCCTCTCAAGACTTTTACATTATAAATCTCCTTGTGATAATTCCGGTCCATGCAAACATGATCCAGTTGCCATTCTCCTTTTTTCCAATCCGGGTGTTTCCAAGTCTTCAATTTGTTTGGTTTTCTCATAAAATAGGTGGATTTTGAGATCATATTATGGTTTCTGCAAAATTCGACAAGTCTTTGGCCGTTCTTGTTAGTTTTCTTTTGGGCAGGCCATTTTCCGATAATATCACGATATCTTCGTTCTTTACCAAGTTGGGCATTAAAGTCCCCTATTAAAATCTTCGTGTGGGTCTTATTTATGTTGTTTGCAGTTTGGTCAAGAAGTTCCCAGAATTTGTCCATCTCTTCTCTATCTTTTTTAAGATTGTTTTTGTCATTGGTGGGAGCATGGACATTTATTATGGTGTAGAATTTATTGGCTGATTTTAGGGTTAAGGTTGAAATCCTGGGGGAGTAAGACTTAAATTCTACGACTGAGTCAATTATTTTAAGATTGATTGCAAATCCTGTTCCGAACTGTGGGCAATTCTTCATCACACGTTTCCCGGGGATTCCTTTGTAAATTCTGTAACCCTGAGATTCAAACGGCTCTCGATCGGTGTTTCTCATTTCTTGAAGTCCTGCGATTAGGTTATTTTGTTTGTCCATTATGTCTGTTAGAGTTTTTAGTTTGCCGGGTTGAGTTAGAGAATTAATGTTGTGAGTGGCAATGTAGTTTATTTGCTTGTGTCTTATCCTCAATTTTGAAGTTGTGTTGTTTTTGGGTGTTTCCAAACGCTCCGATTCATTGTTATCTTTTAAGCAGCTGCCCACCGGATCCGAGTGCAGCCTTCTCTGGTATTTACCAGACGGTGGATTTTTTCTTAAAAGACCTTCCATATTTGACTTTCAAAGGCAAGTCAGCCTTGGGTGGGAATAAATTCCCGAGTTACAACTCTGGATGTGATCCAGAGAGGTGATTCCGATTTAGTTCACCAGTAGAAATCTCCACGTTTCTAACTGGTTATCCAGACGAACCAACGTGTAGGCGCAAACCGATTTTTTTAATTGAGATTTTAAGTATGGAGAAAGTTTAAATCGGTTCCGGAATCATTTCGTCTATAGCTGTCTATGTTAGTATATTTTCAGCCTTTAAAACATACAAAGATCCAAGAACCTCCAATTTATAAAAAGTAATTCATCTTGAATAAATTTCATCACGTTACATTAACTAATAGTCAAAAACATTAAAATCAATTATAATAATTAAGTACAAAAAACTCGCATTAAACTTCCTCCACAAAAAGTGAAGAAGTGACAAAGCAATAAGCAAATTTTAAGAAATGAGCCAAACAGGGGAGAATACAGCTCTTAAGTATGATTTGAAGATTACAACAATAAGTGCAAACTAAATAACAAACACAGTAAGATAATTATAATATCTGTATCAAAGAATTATTCTAAAATTTTAATGAAATCAACATCTTGGCTTATTTCCAACTGCTTATAACACTGGAGAACAAAAAATAATTTTTTTTGTCTCTGTAAGAAAAATATATGATTCTGATAATATTTTTTCACCTGAATTCAAATATGATATCAGTTTTCCCCATCAAGCAAGGTTTCTGAGAAATAGGCATTTATAATTTCAAATATTTTAATACTTTCTCTATTCAGACATGAGACTCACCTACAAAGTAAGAAATTATGATTTTCTGCTATACTTCGCCTGTGGAGCATCCCTATGATGGTCCAACCAACAATAATCAGTCAGTATATCAGGATTCCATTTGCCTTGGTACCTCTTTTCCATAGCTGAAATTCCTGATAAAAGTGTTCCCTGTGCTCATCACTCACTGCACAAAGATTTTCTGGGAAGAACTTTAAGTGTGGTGCAGAAAGTGTACTTTTAGATACATACTACAACCCAAAGATATATAAGATTTATAAGATCACTGACAATATCACAGTAATTTTCCACCTTTCGATTTTCCAAAAAACTCTGAGTAACATTTTTAAATGCTTGCCAAACTGCTTTCTCCAGTGGATTCAATAGTTCCTCAAATTTTCATCATGCATTAGTAATCGTATTTATGCACACACAAATATTCCTTCTATAAATTTTTGCATCACTAATTTTAGGAAACTCTGTTTTAAATACATGAAACCAGAAGTATTTTCCATGGCCTTGACAAGATTCTTTTTTAATCCTTATTTGATATATAACAGAAGTAGATTTTTCATTTTTCTATTCAGGAATGAGTGATTAGCGTTTGTTTAGACCATTCTTTTCTAATGAAATGGTTGTTTCTGTCCCTACTATCCTATTCACACAGAAAACATTACTTTGTGTAATCAAGCTGCAGACCAAGTGCAATTACCTTCAAATCACCACAGATATTCCATTCATACACTGCATATTGAAGCTTTTTCAATATAAATTGAGTTTCCATATGTTTCTTTCATATTAGTAGGGTGAGCTACAGGTACAGATGGGAATTTATTGCCATTATGCAGAAGCACAGCTTTTAAACTAACTTTAGAGGAATCAATGAACAAGTGCTATTCTGTTGGATTATGTTCATTACAAAGTGTCTCCATAAGAGAAGAAATGTCATTACAAAACACTAAGCCATTTTCTTCAGAAAAATAGTCTTTAAATTCAGAATGACGATTACAATACGTACATATCTTTGTATTCTTTTAAAAAAGATTCCATCCTTTTAGCCGGGAATCTGTTTCTTTTTCTTCCTTACTTCCATCAGACTTTAAGCTCTCTTCCTCTAATGTCACATGTTCTGGAAGCTTTGGTACGGGCAATTCTTTGCAGTGTGGAACCACTCTTACTGCAGATTGCAAGTTAGGGTACAGCACTGTATGTTTTGATTTTGATGTAATCCCTTTAATGTTTGTTAAGCAGAAATAACAGTCACAAAAATGATTTTGGGTTCCCTCCAAATCATAAGGACAGCAAATGGCATGTGACGTATGCCATTTTTTCATGCAGTGAGGAACCTAGAACA
This sequence comes from Lycorma delicatula, assembly GCF_047948215.1. Taxonomy (NCBI): domain Eukaryota; kingdom Metazoa; phylum Arthropoda; class Insecta; order Hemiptera; family Fulgoridae; genus Lycorma; species Lycorma delicatula. Next base: position 97,701,772 of record NC_134464.1, on the reverse strand, counting down.
CGAAAAATAACAGATACGTGGGGCCCAAGCCCTTGTTTGGTCCCTGACTCTACACCCAAAATGAAGTTCATTACACTTTTTACTAATGGAGTAAGGTTTTGCCTTTGGGACTTTAGCATCACTTCACCAGATACATAACAAAAATTTGTAGGATGATTTAAACAGACTCTAGGAATTTTGTAATTAACAAGTAATTAAAAGAAATAAAGTTGTAAATATGCAATACACAATAACTCAGACACACAAAGCATTCACAATGATGTGTTTACTGGTTCACTATTATCTCACAACTGGCATCGTTTTTATGAATATATGGTACACTAGATCGTGTTTGTACATGCCTATACACATCTGAACCTGCACAACAATAGCAGTACTACCGTTGAGTTAGCTCAATTGGATCCATCATATTTACAATGCTCTATGAGCTTTTACTTGGCAATCGACAAATTGACGAAAAACACGTTTTAAAATATTTAAAAAAATTAAAATAAAAAACTGTGGGTGATGGAGAAATTTCAAATAATATTTGAAAACTGCATTAACTACACATATTGATAATCATGAGTCAAAAATCATGTTTACCAGTGTAATTGTTACGGTCATTCTTAAAGCACAATCACTGTTCTATGAATGTTTGTCTCTATTGTCAAGGTCTCATAATCTTTTGTCCAGTTTTTGATACACTATGGTTTAATACTTTTAATGTATTCAATATTTATTTTATGGTTATTTGTTTATGTTATGATTCATATCTCATCTTGATCCCAAACCTAATCAGGTTTTAATCATTTTTTTCAAACATACAGAATGCGAGCCTCAATAGTTATCATTATCTCAGGTACTCAAGAATCACTGTAAAACAGAAACTCTGTCTGTGGCTTTGCGACAATTAATGTGTTTATTTAACAAAAATTGCACGGTTATCAATTTATTATAAAATAATAAATTTTTACTTAGGTATTGCATTTTTAACTACATCTTAACAAGAAAAGTAAATTAATGTAAAATAAAACAACTAAAGGAAGCAAAATGTCATTTACGAAAAACAAAATTAAAAACATGGAAAAAAAATAAAAATCTACATTTGCTTTTGCTTTTGCTAAAAGTGAATTTTATTATTTCTTTAACACTATCCACAATAATATAAATAAACCTCATAGAATACCAGTTGAAGTGAAGATCTGATACAAACAAAAAATATCCTTAACTCTTGAACTAATATTAAGTACAGAGGAGGAGACTTGCACAGATATGATCTTGAACTTAACTACACTGGCATGATTTTTTGTCCATTGATTCTTGGACATAACTTGCAGACTGGCAACCCGGGGTTTACTACAACATGCCTTCTACTCATTGCTCTCTTGTTTTGTGATGTTATGACATCACAAAACAAGAGTACATTCACCAGACCAAATTTTATTAGTGTTAAACATACTCAGAGTTTCATACATGCAAAATAAGAAACGGGTTAAGTTAAATTAATTACATCGCATGAAAATATGCTTTTGGTTATAGCGCTATAAAAACAAGTGAAATTAAAGTTATGTTACTTCTAATGTTGCTGAAAACAATAAACTCTTAGCTGAATGACCACAGAATTAGCTCTGACCACAGAATGGCTAAACAAAACGGAACCTCAAAACAGAAGAGAAAAAGAATACTATTTAGCAAAAGATCATTAAACAAGCTTAATGAAATCAAGTGGAAATTACATTAAGATTTTCACTGGTAAAATCTGATCGATCATTTTTAGGAAGAGGTTAACTGTGAATTTACATTATCAAATTTATATATACTATAACTGTTCTACATAGAATTTTCTTTTTTTCATACTACTGAATTAGGTCACATAGATTACAACACTCTCTGATAACATACGGGGGAGTAAAATTTAAAACAGTAATACATACAAGTTAAATTTATGAATCTGTATTATGTTTTAAGTTCACTAAAAAATATAAAAAAAGTAAAAGAAAGTATAAAAAACATCCTAATTCACCCAAGCTACATTTTGATAATTATTTTAACTGAAATTATTTTTAATAAATATTTTTATTTTTTACATCAAATTTTCCACCAATTTGATCTCAACAGTAACAAAGTTGGAGAGGCCTTAATTTATTTAAAAACTAAACTAGTAAATTTTTAACTAATTACTTCTCTAAGGCTCCTAATTTTCTCAAAAGTTTATTTACAAACTTTATAAAAGTCTTGTGTCTACTTGAATTTATCTTTTCCCTTGAATTTATATTTCCCATTATCTTAAATCCACTAGATTCTTTTTTAACATCTTCTCTGATATTACTAAGCAAAACAGCTGAACTTATTACTGCATTTTCAATACCGTAAAATGATAAAAAAAAAACAGTTAAACTAATTTTTATTAATTTTCTGAAAATTTCCCCGTTGCCATCACTAATTTAAGCAAATTGTTAATGTAAATGCACAGACAAAATAAGAGAACTATTTAAAAAATAATTAATTTATCTTAAGGTAAATCACACAAGCGCTGATGATTACATTATTTACAGAGCACTTAAACTATATACACAATATTATTAGCGCTTTTCAAGATTACCTACCGCATGTACTTTGTAATTATTATGTAATCAAAATTACAAATTTAGTACGATATTGTTAACTCTCATGCAGATTAGTCCTTTTGAAGGCCACGTAGATAAATTGTTTTTTTAGTTATGAAAAAATCTGTTTAATAATAACAGCAACAACTGTAATACGAAGGTAAATCAAATATAAACAGGATTTCTGTTCACAAGCATCTACGGTTGGTAGGACTGGGCCCGCGCTTCTAGTATGCTTAGGAGTGTGGAGAGTCAGCCGTTCCACACTCCCAACCAATTCATCAATAATACTCATGATGTTGGAGCAACAGGTGCACCCTCCACTGCGCAAAACATAATTATAAATTTCTTACTCTTGAAGGAGTTCAAGCGATGGAAATTTTCCGGAGATTGACTCCACAGTTCAGGGACCAAACATTGTCGAGGACTTGTGTGATAGCCTGGCATAAAAAGTTCAAATAAGGCGATAATGAGTGGAAAATCAGGAACACGATCGCCATCCTCAAACCAGCATTACAAAGGAAAACATTTGCACGGTTCGAGACAATCTTGAAGACGATCGACAGGTGAGAGTATCCGAATTGCAGAAGAAGTGGGAACAATTTATGGAAGCTGTAAAGCGATCATCACAAATGACCTACAGTTTCGTAAAGTGTGTGCCGGATAGGTCCTTCACCGTTTGACTGCAGATCAGAAGTTGAAAAGTTTGGAGGTCTCTCAGAGTCTTACAGCAAGGTTTGTGAAAGAAGGTGATGCATTTTTTGTCAACATTTTTTGTGAGTCGGATTGTCAACTGCTACAAAACGTGAGTCCACTGCTACATTCCCTAGTTGAAACAAGCCAGTATGGAGTGGCCGAGGAAAGGGAAGACAGCCCCAGTGAAAGCCAAGACTCGACTGGCTCAAGCTGCTCAAGGCAGCTCTAACAGTCTCAAAACTAGAAGAAATGCACTGGACTCAACTTGATTATCCTCCTCTACAGCCTAATCCTACCACCCTGTGATTTTCATTTGTTTGGGCCACTTAAAGAAGCTCTAAGAGGGCAACAATTTGAAGACAATGAGGGCAAGGAGGGATCCGTGCGCAATTGGCTCCTGACGCAACCAGCTTCATTCTACAATGCTGCGATAAAAAACCTTCCTTCTTGCTGGGAAAAATGTATTTCTTAATCAGGAAACTATGTAGAAAAATAAATTAATTTTCCTTTTATTTTTCAATAAACAAATTTTTTTAAAAATAAAATCCTGTTTATATTTGATATATATATATATATATATATATATGTATATGGTATATCAATATTTAATATTACAAGTATACACCGATGTGTAACTAGTATACACCAGGATTTTCCACTAGTGATCAGTACATTCTAGTGCTAAGCTAAGGGGGATGCACACATATAAATGACGTTTAGTAGCGTTGGATTATTTATATTATATGAAGTTGACTACTTACAAAAATGATGATGAATGACTATTATCAAAAATATCCATGGGAAAACAAATAAAATGCCACCTCATGTTCAAGTTATGATTAGGCCTATAATACGTCTGCTATTTTCTAAGTAATATCTTTCCATTATCTGCTGCGATTATGTTTTCATTGTCACTAATCACAATTTCTTTCAAGAGTTCAGCAGCATAACTGAAATGTTAAAAAATATATAAATAAAACGCTAATTTACATTCCCACCTCCTGAGTCATAAGTCATGACCACAAAGTTGAATCGAATAGTCTCTGAGTTATTATGTTAAAAATTATGTGGGTTTTGTAAGTTTGCAGTCATAATCATAAAAAACAGGCTGCTTCCAATTTTTTTAATAACCATGAATTTTGAGCACTTGGACATATTTACCAAGTTGTAGAAGCGTATGGTTTTTTCATCGAATTCGTATTGTTCTTTCGCCTTCATTTCATAAGCCATGAGGCACAAACCTTTTCAAATAGATACAAATAGCAGTTCTTCAAAATATTTATGACAACACTTACCACACCCGGAATGATTGTAACTTTGCTCACTCATTTTTTTAAAGTCAAAACTGCCGGTAGTGAATATTTCTGTTTCAAATGGTATCTATAAGCATGTGGCTCAGCCAAGTGTAAAGAAAATGCTTTAGAAATACCTTTAAAGGCCACTTTATGCGTTTAGTTTGATTGAATTCAACGCTCTTTCTTATTTTTTGAATTTGGCCTGGAGTGAATATTTTTTTCACGTATTTATCTTGCCGCTTCAGTGAATAATTTTTTGATTTTAATTTTGACAATTCCTCCTGTAAATGTTTGCTTTCTAACTTGATATAATACAGTTCACTAAGCAGCTTGAGTTTTTCACCTTCTGTAAATGTACTTACTACAATGTTTTCAGGCTCTCTGAGATCCTGTCACGGAGAGATTTTCCTCTTCACCATTCACTGATGAATTTTCTGGTGATGAAGGATTACTTTTTTACTTGATAGCACCTCATTTACTTGTTTCTTTCTCTAATTTCACTATGTATGTTCTTTGAACCAGTTACTACTGTCAGTTCCTGTTTTAGGTAAGTGCTCAGTAGGAGAAGCATCTTTTTTAATTTTTTTTTCTATACGGTTTATAACTTAAAAGTTGACTTAATAAGGCTGGCTCATAGCGATCAGGTCTAAAATGTAGGATTCAAATTGTTGTGTTGACAATATTAAAACTGTCTTGTCAGCTACATTTGTTTACCTAGATTTTACTTTGTGCGCTATCTTTTGGGAATGAGTGAAACATATCCTTCTTATCAAGTTTATAATATTATATTTGAGTTTTTTATAATTAATATTATTATTGTTATTCCACCCAAAACAGCACACACCATTTTGAATTTGTAAAATTATCCACCCATTTTCAAGCCCAAAACAGACATACACAGTTTTTAGATACACACATTCACAGATTTTACATGCGTACAAACAATACACTCACTAAAATGAGAATTAAAACAATAAGTAAATCACGCACAGAAGAACAAGGATCACGATGGCAATTCACACTAAGTACTAGGCGAGTATACTACATATTAACTGATAGTGCAGGTTAGCAGCTGTCAGTGAGTGACACCATGTGCAGCAGCGAAAGATTTACAACTGTGGAAGTATAGTATTTGTATAGTCATAGTATGATGGATCATGTATAATTATTATCTTCCTAAAAAGGGCAAATAAACAAATTATAATCAAATAACACATCCTTTTTCAGTACTCTTCCAATATACATGGAATATTCAATACTGCTTAAATATACCCAAATTTTAACAAAACCAAACACATACAGAGAAAAGAGAGTAGTGTATTATTTGATACAATGTCTACAATGTTTTTTATTTTTTTTTAATGCTACACATTCAATGACCAACTTTAAAATAAGCCGATTGAAAGCAGTTCCTAATTCTTGGTTTAAAAAAAAATCCTTTACATCATTTCTTTCTTAACGACCTTCAAAAACAAACATTAATAATACTGAAAAATTTACTATTTAAATTAATTGTAGCAACAGAATATGGTTGCAAACATGACATCAAAAATAAAATATTCAAGTCTGTAGGAAGAAACAAAAAGATTCAATGTCTTCAGAAACATTATTGGATAAATATGTTAAAAATCTAAATAAAAAGTGGGTTTTTACCATTTTTGCGCATTTAAAAAATTTCTTTTGGAGATAGCCAATATACAAAGCAAGTGAAAGTAAAGATAAAAGAGTACAATAAAAAACATTTTACCCCTTTAATTACATAATCTTTCTTTTCTGTAAACAAACAATGTTTAATGTAATTTAAAGAATTTTAAATACATTAAACACTTTATGAACCAAAATATTTTAAGAAACATTATTTATGAAACTGAATCAATTTGACAATTTCCTTTATGGCAAAAAAATTATGACATATAATACTTAGTGTAAAAAAAATAAAATTTTTAAATACCTTATCAGCAAGTTTATCACATTCTAGTCTTGGTAGTTTAACTCTTAATAAAAGTGATTCTGTATGAAGATCATCCCCAATATCTTTTGTAATTTCATCCACACTCATCACATTTGCTAAGCGTTCCAAAAATGTTACAAACTATAAGAAGAAACCTACAGTTAAATATTACAGGTCTGTATTTTGATAGACACAAAATATTATAAAATCCATTTAAAAACAATTACTGTAAAATAAAATTTATACATTTTTAATACTTGTTACTAAGTAGTGGGTGGACTAAAAATTGGTTTCTCCTATTATTAGTAATAAAATACACTTTGCAGTAAATTTTAATACATATCAGAGGAACTGTTCAAAATCTCCTTCTATGCTAATGCGCTATTATTCGTGTCAGCATTTTTAACTGGTAAATTATATATTTTTACAACAAAGTTTTATCTCAATTTATAAAATCTACTAAATTTTTAACTAAAAAAGCTTCAGGTAATTCAGGACATTTGCATTTAAGGAAAGTACCATATCTCTGATTATTCTCCATAACAAAAAAATCATAAGGCATCAAACCACCGCATTAATGACATGATCATTCAATTTTCATCAACATCTTATTAGTTTGGGAAAATTTTAACTGCAATAGTCTCTAAGTACATGCCTGATTTTGCTGCCTAACATACGAATAGGTAATACTTAACACGGAGTTGTTCAATAGCTCGGCAATAACAAAATCTCATAACATCTGAAGAGATGAATCCCCTTTTATATTTCCATTGAACAAATAAAGTTTCTAACACTCTTTTTGTGATCCCGCACAAAACATGAATTTCAAGTACATTAACCCTAGATGGACCAAGGGAGGTCAAAAATGGTCACAGTTTAGAAAAATATTGTGCTAAGAAATGCCATACAGTAAAAAAATCTGAAAAAATTAATTTGTGTCATTAAAGGTAACATTTTTTTCTGAAAACTCACGTTCAGATTTGTAACAGCTTTTTATTTTCATAACAGAAATTAGATAACGGATTACTTTTTAACCCCTCCTGGACCAACAAAAATGACCCTTCTTATATTATTAAAAAAAATATTTTTTTAAACAGAAAGTATTTTCCTTGAAATGTTTCAGTTTTTTAAATGAGATTATTTTGTTACGGTAAGTTGGCATGCCTGCTTATATTCAATCAGTAGTAGGTCAGTGTGTTTGTAGTTGATAATACTTTCTACACTAGGCTAGTTTTATTTGAGTTTTTGTGAAATGGTTGTTTTATCTTTTTGAAATTGAATGAATATATTTCTACCCGGGATATAGAAATTATATTACATTAAGATGGCATATTGATGAAGATGAGTTGTGCAATTCAAGTGAAACAGAAGACTTTGCTTACAACAACGTTCACGGTGATGGTTTAGGAGAACCTAGCATTCAAGATAAAAATTCAATTATTTTTAGGAATACTTATATTAGTCGATGCAAATAATAATAAAAATAATTTAGACTATCATTACTTGTGGTCAAATGATTTTGAACAGCATAATATATTGCTCCTATTAGTCGTTGTAGATTTCATAGTTTGCTCGCAATCATACAATTTGACGATAAACAAATGAAAACGACAGAGTGACAAATTTGCTCCAATAAGGAAACTCTTTGAACTAATCAATAATAAGCTTCCCAAACATTATACACCATCAATCAGTAAATACAGCTATCAATGAAATCTTGTCCCTGTTCGGAGGTCGATGTCTGTTTAAAGTATTTTTAAAAGAAAAACATAGAAATAACAGTATTTTAATCAAATAGACTATTAACAGATTATGAACAGCTTTGTACTGAACATGGATATAACTTGTGGAAAGAGGCTGAGTATACCTGCAGATTCAATATCAGTAGTAAAACATCTGGTTACTTGTATCACAAAGTCAAGGAGGAAAGCAACTACTGATTGGTTTTATACATCTGTTCTTTTAAGTTAACAGCTTTACAAAGAACATGATCAAGCGATGGTAGGAACCATGTAGTCAAACGGCAAGTTCAATCCAAAGGAATTAAAAGAAACCGGAAACCAACCGCTGCAATTAAATATTTCTGCATTCACAGATCTAGAATCTAATAGGCTCCTGTGATCTCACTATCGTACATAACCAACGAAAAGCCTAAAAAAAGCCTAATCTTCTTGTCTACTAAAATAATGATATTAATCTGCAAAGGAAAAATTACGTCTGATATAAACAATCGTCTGATATTTTACAATCTACAAAAGGCGCTATGGATTCAATCGATCAAATGGTAATGGAGTACATGAAAAAAAGGAGTACTAGAAGGTGGCCACTTTATGTTTTTATACTCTAATTAACATTATATGTATAAATGTTTTTTCAATATACATTCAAAACTATCCAGAATGGAATAAAAGTAACAAAAATAAAAGAAGAATCTTTTAACAGAAACATGGATTACAGCTTATAAAACCTAATAACCTAATAAGTACTTTAGCTTATAAAGTACAAAAACCAATAATCACAGCAGTAGAAAACATTTTAAGTTATAAGATAACAACAAACTCTTCAAGAAAGCAAATAACCGAGTCATGGAAAGATCAATGCTATACCTGCTGCAGTGAAGCTTCTTCAAAGAAAGAAAAACGAGTAAAATAACTATTACTTGTGGAAAGTGCAGTATATACATATACATAAAAACATTCTGAAAAATCAAACACTTGTTTTGAATGTAAAAATGAACCAGAAGAGTGCGAGTAGTTTAGTAAAAAATTTTGAAATCTACTGATGATAAAAGAACATTTATTTTTTAAGAAAATTTAGTATTCAAGATGTAATCTAGAAAACTGTTTTGTTTTACAAAAAAAAAAATCATACTTTATAACAGATCTGTAAATATTAAACTTCTTAATTAAAATAAACATGTGGTAAAAAGTATATGAATAAGTGTAAATATTTTTTGACTTCCCCTTTGACCTACACATTACAGAAACACCTTGAACTATCTAGGGTTAAGTTCTTTCTTTATAATTTACTGGACAGTTTACTGGAGAATTTTAACTGAAGCTCATTCTTCACCGGTACTTCATGTAGTTTGTAAATTTAAAATTGTAAATCATCCGTTACTGTAAAATTAAAAAAAATAAATAAATAAGTAAGCTCTGCAGTAGAAGGGTATATGGTATCTACAGTTATGGAAGAGTAAAATAGTAAACTTGAACAATTAATTTTATGAACCATGCCAGGACACTAACATGTTTATTTTTATAGTTGCAATAATTAATAATTAATTTACTGAAAAATTTTCTACTGTTAAGATGTATACATATATATATTTAATATTATATGATATATAACACACAAAGACACAGTAATTAACATATGTTATATATGCAAGTGTATCACATAGTTTTCCCAGGACTTTCACAACCTATTTACTCAATAAAATAATTTATAAAAACCTATGTCTTAAAATCTTTTGCTGGGAAATTACAGCTAGAGAAAGATTTTGCATGAATTTCAATTACCCCTTAACTAACACTAACAAAATTATTACACAACAAACATAAAAAACCAGGTTTTTTTACCCCCAATTTATTGGTTTTCACCCTATATTTCTCAAAAACTACTGCACATATGGTTCTGGGACCTATTTTATTAGATTTTTCAGATCAAAAACCAAAATGAACCGCTAATTCTGCTCTATTAATTTACGGCCTAAAAATTCTGTTTCTTACATATGTTTCTATATGAATTACTTACATTATTTTCATGACATCTTGTGAAAATAATGGGCTTGTGAATACTCTTCAGATAAATATTTAAATACCATTTTTGGGTTTTTTATTTTCAATTTTTTAAGGGGTGTGATAGTGTACAGCATGGTGGCTCAACCAACACATCCGCTGTTTCTGTACATGCATAGCGACTAGTTGTACCTGCCTTCAGTTACTTGAATAAAAAACATAAAATAAAAATAATTAAAACATTAAAAAGTAATTAAAAGATTAAATTGAAAAACAAAGTATAGTCATTTCCTAGTGTGTTTGTCAGGTAATGCTAAGAACTGAGCAAGCAAAATACCTATACCTGTATTACCTGTATGAATTACAGGTAACCAGCAATAAGTAATATTTTTAAGATGGAGGCCAACTGTTTTGAAACCCACAATCTTAGATTACTCAAAATTTCAGGTCCATACTGACCAAACTGTTGTTCTGAAGAAATTACAATACAATGATAATTTGATAATTTGAATAGGCTTTAATTTTTATTTATCATTATTATTCTCATAAGCATGAGTTTAATGAACAAAGCGGGGTCCAATGGTTAGAGCCCTCTAGCTAGATAGGAAGGGCAAGTGAAGAAAGCCATGATGGCTAAATATCCCCTGAATGTGACAGGAAACACAAGTAATCATACAGCCTAGGCAAAGCCATGACAGATGCTAGCACTCATATGTGAGATAAATAGGTTTGCTATCAAAAAAAGCACACTGATATCACGGGCAAAGCCACGGCGGAGAAATGCTAGTGTGTATATATATATATATATATATATATATATATATATAATATATATATATGTATATATATTTATATATAAAAGCTGAACAAAATTGTTTAAACACAAATGTTTTCACCAAAAGAAAAATTACTAAAATTCTTTTAGCCATAAATCAAATACATACAACAAATCCACAAAATATTTTTTATTTATTTTTTTTAACAGAGTTAAACAAAAAATTAATTATTATTTACTCACAATTGATTAATCTCGTCTCAAATTTTCTTTTGTAATTTCACATGAACTCAAATCAACCTCCAATTTATGTAACTTTGATTCAATACAGCCTTATTATCTTCCAGAGTACTTATTCTACTATTGGCTGAATCTGTTAATTCCAACTGTCTATTTAACTGTGAGTTTAGTGCAGCTATTTTATCTTTCAATGACTCTATACGCTAAGAAACATCAGTCACCGATTATCTTAAACAAAAATTTTCAAAAATAAATTATTTATTAACATCTGAATTTTATTCTTTAACAATTTATACTAAATCTAAATTGAATTCTCTTTGTAAACATGCAATGATCTAATTCATAAAATTAACAGAATGCACATAATTGGATCAAGTGAAGTGAAATGAAAACAAAAATCTAAGATTAACAAGTGATTATTTTAATTTATACCGATTAATAAACAAAAGGAAGACGGGAAGACTGGGTAACTGAGTATTCAATCATTCTAAATAAAAAATTATCGCTGAAGTTACAGAAAAGATCATTTTTATCCACAGGATCAACTGCTGTCAGGCTAAGAATGAACTGAAAAGATTTGCTTTTAATGCAAATGCATAAGGAAACTAATAAACATAAAGATAATGTGACTAGGGTAGTGAACAGGTAGAGAAGATTATGAAACAAGAAAGTGTATTTTGCAGTTTTGTGGTACAGGAAGATCAAACAGCGGGTATAAGTATATATATAAATCACCAATAGAAATAAAAACATCAAAACTGTTTATAATAGTGAATGAAAAATTAAAAAATATAATAAAAAAGAACATGGATTGTTAAAAGCTACTTTAATTTCTGCCTCATGTAGGTAAAATAAAAATAATATTGATAAGTTAAGTTAAAAATTTAGTCATTTGGTCACACATGAGCCACCTCCATGACAGGCCTAGAACTTTCCAAATGACCATTGTAACTTGGAAGTTTTGACGGGGGCTTTTGAATGATTAATGAGAGATCAACTGCATACATCAAATTTTGGTTATTGCAAAGATTGTATATAAATATATTTACAGCTTACTACAATCACGTAATAATAACAGGGGAAACTAGACTAACTACTACAACCATCACACAATGAACAGTCTCCTAAACCTACAGTAATCATTAAATTTTTATTCTACTTTACTTTTGATTAATATCACACTTTATATTTATATTTTGTGAGAAGCAACATTTTTTTCTTGGCACTTGATAAATTCCATACATAAATTATACATATCCTTGTTTTCATTAAAGATTTCCCTTATTCTATCTTTAACACTTGCTTCCTGTGATTCAACAAATCTTATTGGTGTACTGAGCATTATTGCTAACGATTCAAGAATATGACACAATTCATTTTGTAACCTGTTCCCTCTTTCCTCTCTCTGCTTCAAATCATCTAATTAAAAAAACAAAAGCAAAATGTAATTTTATACAACTTATCAGATATTAGCATGTGAATAAAACACACCTGCTTTGGCAGCACAGACCTGTACTGTAAACCTATTTAATAAATCAGCAATTCAAAAATTAATCTGATTTAATCTTTAAATATATATTATTAAAAAAAAAAAAAAACAGTTAAATAATGTAAAGCATACCTCTCAGTGTGGATATTGTAGCTTCTTGAGCAGCAATATTTCCAGTTGCTGAACCAAACTACGATTTAATGCTGTTAATTTATCCCTTAATTCCTGTAACTCTCTTTCTGCAGCACGCTGCTGTATTTCTAATGTCTCCTTTTCCTATACGACAAACCAACTCAATAATTAGAAAATATACTGTTTCACCTGAATAAAGAATACTAATATTTCTAAATTATAACAATATAGATTTTAGAAATATTTACAAGGTATACTTTTTTGTAACATTAATAAAGATTAATGTTACATATTCTGTGAATCTTAACCTAAACCGTTACAGAAATTTCAATCCAAGATATTCATAATTTGGATAATTAAATTAAGAATATAAATAAACATAGAATCAAAATATTCCAGACAGTTCTTACAAACATTTAAAAACTGGACAAAAATGACTTAAAAAGTAATTATATGTACATTTTTAACATTTGTACATTTTTGTAATCATTTAATAATTAATTTATGAGTCCAAGATAAAACATGCATCGCTTTAGAGTTTCAAACATCAAAAACATCTCAACGAGGAATTACATAGAAAATGCCTACATTAATAATCTGTCTCTCTCTTTTTTCTGTTTAGCCTCCAGAATCATTGTAAGGTATTATTTCAGAGGATGAATGAAGATGATATGTATGAATGAAGTGTAGTCTTGTACAGTCTCAGGTCGACCATTCCTAGGATGTATGGTTAACTGAAACCCAACCATCAAAGAATACGACCCAGTATTCACGACCTGGGATTTGAACATTAGAACTCTTGACTTCGGAATCAGCTGATTTACGATGACAAGACTACCCCGATGGATCTACGTTAATAATCTGATAAATAACAGGTTCTTTTAAATAATAAAAACTGAATAATATTCGCTTCCCTTTAGATGGGAAACTGTACAACCAACAGCTACAATAAAAAAAACCTAAGCGATCAAAAGTTTTTAATTTTAACATAAAATATTATCAATGTATGCATGCATCAATATAAAAAAAAAAAAACAATATGCATTTTTCTTCTTATAAATCTAAAACCTCTCTAAAAACCACAAATGAAAATTTAAATTATGATGATTAAGATTTGACATAAACAATTTTTTAATTTTTTTAAGAAATAAAAAATTCACACATTTTCAAACAAAAATAAAATTTCTGAATCGGATGAAAACAGTCACAAACCTGTCTCAGTCGATCAATCTTTAAAATATGATCTGCAGCTTGCCTCTGAAGTTTATCACGATCAGCTAATACTCTTTCTAATGCGTCTCTACAACTACGTAACTCAACTTTAACTGTAGCTAATGTATCAGACATAGTAGTAGATCTTGTTCGTAGCAATGGTGTTTCCTAAATGAAATAAATTAGAATGATACAACGAGTAACTTCCATCATTTTACTTCAGTTAGTAAAATGAAAAAAGAACACAAATTTAAAAAAAAAACTCGGGCTAAACAGATAATTATACACTTTTACCGTAAAAGCACTTCATAGACTGATAGTTTTAATTCACAAAGAAAAATGTAAATTCAAGTGCATACATTAATTTTTTTTTTAATTTCATACAATACAAATTGCAATCGCATTCAAATTTACAATACAAAGTAACTTATTGAGCACTACATATGATCACAATCAAATACTGGTTTTACGCCTATATGAATAATATTCCTGCTAAGTCAAGAATATGAGTGAAACTTTTTTTTTTATACTAATTTCATTGACTTAAATTTAAAAAAAATAAAAATAAACATTCTTTTAGTTTTTATTATTTATATTTTGTCATATTAACACATTGAAGCTGAAACCTGAAAACATTTGGGATGACTGAAATACCCTAACAGATGATGGCCAAAAACTTTTGAGCCGTCAAATTTAGTTCTATATAAAAGCTTCCGCAGCTTATTTTCGTGCTTAAGGTTTTGTAAACGATTCACTGAATAGTTTAATTCAAGTCACTCTGTCATCACTGTGCTCTGGCGAGGATTTTTGAAATTATAGAAGAAAAACGAACTATTTGCACACTGAGGTTGTAAGTGTTGTTTACGATCAAGTTTAATTTGTGAGGCGTGTTTACTACAGGCAGTTTACTACAGTAAGGTTTTTCTTTATATTGGTGTTATTTATTTAGCGTCAGTGTTTACTGTGTTTTTTAGTAAGGTTGTAAAATTAATAATTCTTGTTTTGTAATAACAAAGACACTTGTAATTACATATGTTTTGTAATTATGGATATTTTATTTATTTTCTTTTGTGTTTTATTACTGACAACTGACTTTATAAATGTTTTTGTTTAGTACCTGCTACTCCATTTACACTTTATTGTTGTACAAACCCAATTTTTCTGTTATTATTTTGTTTTAGTGTAAATTGACAGATGTCATATAATTTTGTTAGTTTCATATTATTATAAAGAATGATAAAAAAACTGTCAGCTTAATAAATGAAGAGTCCTCATAGAATCTGATTCAGAATAATTTGATTATGATGTAGAAAATTCTTTTAGTTATGGCCAGGAAAACAATTCAAATATTCAAATTGGTTTTTAAAAATTAGATGAACCTATTTTTGATTCTGCGCCTGAAGAGGAGTTAGATGATTCTGATTGTGATCCGGATTATAATGAATCTACTCCCAACTGGTAGGCCTATTAGTTCCTCTGATGATGATGATGATAATGATTATTATCAAGCTAATGATACCCTAAATAATGAAAATCTTGATAGCCGATGCCATTAGTCAGTAGTGTGAAAAATGTTTGGCCATCTAAAAGAAAGAAAGTTGTCAATAAACAAAGTGAAACAGACTTAGGGTGGTCATTTATTGATAATTGATAATCTGCTGTCACTGCCAGTATTTAACGATACAAAATGATCCGATGTACAAACAAAGGCCATTCTTAGATCAATTGCTTTCACAGTTTCATAAGGGGAAAGGAGTTGCCTTTCCCCTTATGAAAATTTGACAGTAGATGAAGGAACGTGTGGTTTTCAAGGAAGAATTTGGTTCCAGGTTTATAATAAAAATAAACCAGACAAGTATGGGATAAAGCCTGTAGATTGTGTGCGACTCTTCAACCAGATATGCTCTTCAGCTTGAAGTTTATACTGTCAAAAGGGATGATAATTCAGTTACATCACTATTCCAGAGACCATTGTCTCAGTATCTTGACAAGGATCATACTGTATTCCTGGACAGATTTTACACTTCACCAGCTTTATTTGGATTTTTAGCTTCTATGTCTTAAAGTGGAAAGATACAAGCGATGTTTTAGTGTTGTTATCAGCTCATAAAATGACTCGAACAGATGTTCAAGTTCGTTCAAAAGAAGGTAAGATACAAAATCCAAACCCGATGTCATCATTGACTGTAAAAAAAATAAATCCAGTGATAGAAATGACCAAATCATTGCCAATTATCCTTTCAAGAGGAAACAAATGAAATGGTGGAAAAAACTGTTCTTTCTTTTTTTTTTTAAGATGGCTGCTTCAAATTCATTTCTCCTTTTTGTGAATCCCGACCTCCAAGCTTGAGAAAAAAATACATTTAGTAAAGTTTATTGAGTCACTTGGAGTAGAATTGGGCAATAAAGGTGGACCTCTTGTTCAAAAAACAATTCCTATGTCTGTTGCTTCAAATACTCACTGGACGTCACTTTCCAGACAGGATTTCTCCCACAGAAAAAAATGCTCAGCCAACACAGGTTTGTAAAGTGTGTTCGGAAAAGAGTAAAACATCTACTGGGAAAGCAGGAAGACAAGAAATTGGTCGGTGGTGTTCCGAATGTGATATAGTGCTGTGTCTTCCAGACTGTTTCAAACTATGCCGTACCAACCCCAAGTACATATAAAGTAATTTCACATTTGCTTTTTGTACATATTTACTGTTATAATTAAGTGAATACTATAGGTTTTTTAATTTGAAATAAATTAGAGACAGGGTAGTGACTTTATTTTAGTTTTCAATCTTGTAAAATTAGTGAAAAAGCAAGCAGCAAAGCGAACTTATCACAGTCACAATTTAATTTTTTCACTTTTTTATTTTTATTTTTTCACACAAACGGTGAGTGGTATAATTTTTTTAATTTATACACTAAAATAAACTTCATGATTTGCTCTGTAAAATGGTATATAATGTACTTATATTCAATCCGTATTTATTTTAAAACAAATTTTAAAAATCTACCTAAAAACCCCCAGGCCACCAGGTCTGAACATGGATACAATTGCTGGGCTTCAATGTGTTAAATAAGTAAACTTCATTTCAGTTTCAAACTGATGATTATAAGATAATGAACAATATTAGTTCTGGGTACTTACGTATTAAAGGCACCGCAGCTACAGCTTTATTTAAAAACAAAGTAGTCAATTGGATTTCGGTGGAAAATGGGCCGAAACAGATTCAAAACAGAATATAAATGGTCATTTATATTTATTTATTTTATAAATATAATTTAACCAAACTTAACCTACGCTCGCTAACCTTGACTAATTAACACTGTAATTTTTTGAGTATTTATTTAATTTATTATTTAAATAATCAAATTGCAATAATTACTGAAATTATTAAATAAATACTCAAAAAATTACAGTGTTAATTAGTCAAGGTTAGCGAGCGTAGGTTAAGTTTGGTTAAATTATATTTGTAAAATAAATATTTATTAATTTATGTTAAACTCTATATCGGCCCATTTTCCACTGAAATCAAATTGACTACTTTGTTTTTAAATAAAGCTGTAGCTGCGGTGGTGTTAATACGTAAGTACCTAGTTCTATCTAAAATTTTCAATCATTTTCAATTTGTGTATACCATGAAAAATAATAACTACCTATCCATCAATTTCTGATAGAAGCATGTTAAGGATAATATCAACCTTAAGAAGTACGAGAGCTAAGAAAGCTGTATAATAACCTACTTCTGGTTAAGTATCTAACGAACAATAAGCACGACTGATAAATAAATGTAAACATTTAGCTACATGATGTTGTATTAGAAAAAGATATAATTTGCCTTGAAAAGTATATTTGTCAAAGGAAAATGAAAACAAATTACAATAAGTAATTACAAAATGCATATACCTGAACAAGTTCTTTAAAGTTGAATAACATAAATTAAGTCGCAAAAGGTCATTCCAAAGCGACCTTTGTCACTTTCTGTCACCTATTTGTTACCTGAACAAAAATTAGGACTGAAAAATTTTGATTCTGGAGAGAACTCCCAAATCAAATGTCACCTATTGTCAGTACAGTACATACAATTCACAAGGTTAAACATATAATGGGAACAGAATAATTCACGCTGATCAGAGTAGTTTTTATTGGCTCCTTACAATACATTACTATTATAACATATATTGGAATGTACTGCTGCTAGCACTGTATTATTAGTTATTTTTACAGATAGCTATTGTAAAAAAGTGTCTTAAGTCATTTTCATATATTTTTTGTTAAAATTGTGGCAGTTTATTGTTTTTATAAAAATTTGAAAATAATTTATTTTATAAACGTAAAACTTTAATATTGAATTATTATAATGTCAGGAGGAAAATAAATGCTGTAGTGATGAATGTGAAATCCGATTCTAAACATAAGAAATAGAGTTAAGTAACAAAATAAAAAATATTTTTTTAAATAGCAAAAAGATTTTTTTTATTATTTTCCTTGAATTATTCATATTAAAAATTTCTTTGCCCCTAATCATGTCATACTGTAATAAGCACACTCTGAAAAAAAGGCAAAAAAATGTTCAGCATCACACTGAACCTCAAAATTCTTTGACAGTCAATCTCTTTTCACACCATAGGTAAATCCTCCCATCAGTTTCTTTCCCATTAGAAAATAACAAATCAATCCATCATTATACTTAACCAAAAATGATGTTGTAGTACTTAATGCAAATCAACATACCATTTACAACATGTAATGCAATATTCGTTCAACACCTTACCAAAATTAATTAATTAGTCATATCTAAAATTTAAAAAAGTAGTAAGTACAATAAAATTAAAATTAATTATCTGGAACTAAAATTAACATGGACCTTCATATAATAAACCAAGATTTATGAAGCTCCATGCTTCCCAGCAAAGTGTCATAGGGTATAATAATATGTATATATTACATATATATTTACATAAATTATATTATATAAAAAATTGTCACCGACATTCTCTTTAATTATCCTTTATTAAAGAGCAATGTTTTTTTCTTGGCAATCGTGTTTTTAAAATTTTTATATTATCTCTTGTTTGATCTCACTCTTCTCCACACATTAACCAACTCCTCACTTCCTCTGCTTACTTCTAATTCTCTATGATTCTCTGATAGTAAAATCAACACCTAAAATATAATCCTGATTTATGTGAGTGTAAGTAAATAACTCTTTTTAACCGTTCAAGATAGGACTCTATCAGAACTTTTTCCTATTATAAGATAAATATATTTACATTAACCTTACAAGAGGCACAAATTGATTTTATATAGATTACTTTCTATAAAGCAGTACCACTGTTTATTTCAACAAACTTTGCTCATTCTGAATTCACTAATAACTATATTTCTTTCAAAAGTATGAATGAATCTTACACAACACTTTCTCTTTCAGGGTATACATTTTTACCTCCTTACATTCATAATACAACAGAAAATAAAAATCCAATTAACAAAGTTTCCAATCTAATATCAGCTGTGATGCAAATATTGTGTCCAATTTTCCCGGTTTTAGAGTAAATATTTTCCAACTAGAGACATAAAAATAACAATAATAATTTAAGATTATCCAATGTTATCGATTATCCTGATTTTCCAATACACCCTAAAACATTATGCCTTTTATTTTTGGTGACTGAGCACATCCATTTTTACAAACAATAAACTAAAAAAATAATCCAAATGATAAACATAAAAAACTATATTTTTTACATTATCATTCATTAATAACAGCTATGAAACTGTGGAAATAAAACTGGCCAACTTATACACCCCAACCAATTAATTACCAAACAGATAAAAGAACTCCACTCTGTTCAGCCATCAATATTTCTTAACTAATACTCTACCTAACCAATCTCTATATGAATTAAAAATAATCTACACTGTAAGCCCACCTTTATTCTCTTGCTTAATGAAGCAATAATTGCATTTTGTCAAACAGCTTGTTCTTTAAGCTGTTCAGTTTCCACTTGCAATTCAGCAGCACGCTGATCACGACTTCAAAGTGATCTCTTCATCTCTTGCAGCTAAACAAAATATATTTAAAGTAGTTATTATTAAACTAGATAATTTTAAAATTTACTTACAATTAATAATAAAATCAATATTATATTTTTGTACTAAGAAAGTCTTGCTTGCTGCTTTTTACCTACAAAAAACTACTTTATATCTTCAAAAGAGATGTTAAACAAAAGATATCTTAATAATGCCGCAGGAAGGAACATTATGAAGTACAATACAATTTTCTTCAGTCAAAATAATTTTTAAACAGGTAACACAATTTTTTTTAAACTAAGTAATACAACATTTTCAAAATATTTTAATTGTTTAAATAAATTTGCTGTAAAATAATCCCTAACTGTTTGCAGTTTTACTTATTGGCAGTTGCCTCATCCAATTTTTTTGGGTGAATTTTACTAGTATAACTGCAAATAAATTAATAAATTAACATTTAGTACAGCAGTTAACAAATGCTTTGTTATTACTGTACTATCTTTTACCATTTGAAAACAATATTCTCACCCGTATTTGGGAAGAGGTTATCAGCATTACAGGATAATATATTAAATAATAAACATAATATTTATTTAATAATAGTACAAGATAATAAATTTACACAAAGCCTACATGATATGTATATTTTTGTGAAAATGTTTATTTTAACTGAACCTAATTATGATGATAAAGAAAATACAAGCATTGCCAGCAACTGCTTTGTCGCTATCAACAAACTTGGTGTCAATGCTGACATTTGCAAATCGCAGCAGTTGGTATGCAGGCTACTTATCTCATTTTGTCATTTTCTCCAGCTCAGTATGTATATTAATAGAACCAACCGGCAAGTTGCAGTTGTGTATTGAGCAGATACATTCAGTTTGTGTGTGGTTTTAGTAAGATTTGAGACACACATCATGGGTTTTTTTTTTTTTTTTTAATAAGTCTGGTCTTTTCTTTTCATTTTATCAACGAAAAGAAGGCAAAAAATATTAAGCCTGTAATTAGGGAGGTTGACTTTCTTGATAAACTAAAAACTAGTGAAAGCATAGCTTCAGTAGCAAAACTATGTAACATTAATGAATCAATTGTTCACTACACAAAGAAAAAGTAAGGACAAGTTTAACGGTAGGTTTTCTCAATTGGCTACGATTGTTTTTGTATGTCATGACACAAACATTGAAAAAACAAAAAAAGCTTTGAATTTATGGATCAAAGATTCAAACATAAAAAACAGAATCTCTCAGTTTACTTCTTATTTGAGAAAAAGCAAAACGTTTGTACAACTTTGATAAATCTACTGTTTTTACGTTTTATCACATTAGTTCATACCAAAATTTTTTTTTCTGAATTTTTCACACATGGTGAGCAGAGTGTACAATGATAAACATTGGAGTCAATGTTTGAAGCAAATTTGAGACCAATGTTGGACACATTGTAAGGCAGTGCCTTGATCATGACATGGATTCTAAATCTCAGAGCTATATACAATCACAATTTATATACAGAGGGGCTGTTATAAAAGGATACTAAATGTATATTCCCTTTTAAAAATTGACCCCTCCTTCTATTGAAGCCTAGACATCTGTAAATGAATAATGAAATAAATTTCAAAATAAATCCAAAATCTCTTGCATTATCAACATGGGTTAGATCATTGTTATTAGTCGTACAGCTATGGTAAGGAGGATTCCTTTTAATGATTGAAGAAGAGAATAATTCTCTTCTTCAAAAAAAAAAATATAATTATTACATTTTCCCTTATTCATATCTAGATCACTTTAAATTCACCAATTAAATACACAATCTGCATGTTCTCAAAACATAATGTAGTCATTCAGTTCAAAAATGTGTATATCATTCACAAACATTAAAAACCTTAATTTTTGATAACTGATGACAATTATTTGCAATTAATAAAAACAATGGAGTAATAATTTACTGTGATGTATTATTTTCAATCAGGTAACTATGACAGAATCTCTTGGTGCATAATTTATACACAAAGATTTTGATTTATCTTCAATTAATGATATGGTAGCTGTACTAGCTGGAATCCTATTCTAAATTGATTTATTTTGTCTGTGTCATATTAACAAAATTATGAGGTGGCAGTGTACATATCTCATGAGCAAAGTCAGGATCCTAAATTTTCTTGAATGAATCCTACCACTTTTTTTATCTTCAATTCCCTACCTCGACAAATTATCAATTACCATCAGAAATATTTAAAATGATAGTACTCAGTGCAATCTGACACCTTTATTTACTCTTAACCTATTGGTCAAATTTCCTGGGTGAATGACTTGAGATTTATATTTCTCTTTAGCAATGTTTATTATGTTTGTTGGTAAATTATATTTTTCATGGTTTTCCAGATATTAAAATTTTCTTAAATTAAATATTTAACCAAGATTTTCCTTCTACCTTCACATTCATAAAGCCTATTCTAAATCTCACATCAGCCAACTTTGACTTTCTCACCCACTACATCCAACTTTTTATCTCAATTACTGAAAATTATAATTGTACTGAAAAATGAAGAGATAATAATAAGATTTTACAAGAATAGAAGCTTAATCAGAAAAAAAATAAGAAAGCTAACTGGCTGGGATACATTCTGAAAGAAAAAAAAATTGGTTAAAACAGCATTTTATGTTCTTGGATGTCTGTAGCTGGAATAAGCAAACGATTTGAAAGGCCTTGAATACCTTCCTATGATTCCAAAATATCTTTTTTTTTTAGTAGGAGACATAAATATTAATTAAAGAATAAACAGTATTTGTAAGCATTATCTAAAAATATTTGGTATGAATGAGTACAACTCCTTAGTTAATATTGGTAATAGAGGTACTGATGATGATAGGCCATCCTGTATTGATCACGTTTTCTATAAATCAATTTTATATAAACACAACGTTTCTAGTGCTGTCATTCTGGTACATTTTAAGGATAATAGGGCTTTTGCTATAGTTATTTCTAAGGATGGAGCTCAAAGTAATTCATAAAGGATTTTAAAGAGGTTAGGATTAAGGTAAATTAAGATCATATTTATATGAACATGACTGGAGGGAAATTCTTGATGACGATGCTAATTTCAGTTTAATAACTTTTTACATATTATATTAGGGTATATTAATCAATCAAAATCTGTTATTTTAAAATAAACCTGTTTATTTATTTTAAGCCATGGATAAAATCAGGCTGTGCACTACAATTTCTCAGAGAGAGAGATGGATAGTATAAAATATGGCATAAAAATTCTCACAACCACAAAATTAAGACTGAATCATTAAGTTTAAGAACAAGATAGATGTATGGATTATGGAAGCTAAAAAACAACATTTTAAAAATACGAGGGAATTACCTGCAAAGAATCACTGTACCATTGTACTTCTATGCCTACTATTAAATATAAAATATACATAAATGTTGTTTCTGATATGGTAAAATTGCTAATATTTTTAATGAATATGGTTCTTGGATCTACTCTATAATTTCTATTAATGTCCTACTTTTGCATAAATTTTATAGTAAAGCTACATCTTTTTCAGATGATACTGCTCTACTTAACCTATCTTGATAGTTTGCAAACCATAATGCACAGTGATTTGGATAATTTTGGCTTATAGTTTTGTCAATAAATTAGCTCATAATGCTTTAAAAATCAAATATATAATTTTTATTTTAGCATCTGCTTCCAGCGTATTAGTTTCATTAATATATTAGAATGGTGACTGTGGTTGTATACAGGGCAAATGTTAAGTCATATACCAGATGAATTTTATTAAATACTTGGCTTGATGGTAATGACAAATTTATGGGATTTGCATATACAGAGTTTAAAGAAATATTTATTTATATGAATTAAAACAATTTTATCATATAAGGAAGTTTTTTCAACTAGATGTTCTTTGCCAGATCTACTTTGTTTTTAGTTCATTCAAAATTCAATTATAGATTGCACTGCTGGGGATTGGCCTAAGAAAAAATAAATGTGTGGATTATGGCAGTTAAAAAACAATATTCTAAAAATGAGGGAATTACCTGCCAAATGACAGTGGAGAATTATAAACCATTACATGTGTTCTGATCTGATATGTAATTTTTTTTTTTTTTTTTCAGTTATTTGACTGGTTTGACGCAGCTCTCCAAGATTCCCCATCTAGTGCTAGTAGTTTCATTTCGGTATACCCCCTACATCCTAGATCCCTAAAATTTGTTTTACATATTCCAAACGTGGCCTGCCTGCACAATTTTTTCCTTCTACCTGACCATCTAATATTAAAGGGACTATTCTGTGATGCCTTAATATGTGGCCTATAAGTCTGTCTCTTCTTTTAACTATATTTTTGAAATGCTTCTTTCTTCATTGATTTGTAGCAACACCTCTTCATTGGTCACTTTATCCACCCATCTGATTTTTAACATTATCCTACAGCACCACATTTTAAAAGCTTCTAATCTTTTCTTCTCAGGTACTCCGATCGTCCAAGCTTTACTTCCATATAAAGCGATGCTCCAAACAGATACTCAAAAATAGTTTCTTGACATTTAAATTAATTATTGATGTAAACAGATTATATTTCTGACTGAGAGCTAGTTTCACCTGTGCTATTCGGCATTTTATATCGCTCCTGCTTCGTTCATCTTTAGTAGTTCTATTCCAAAATAATAAAATTCTTCTACCTCTGTAAACTTTTCTCACCCTATTTCAACATTCAGTGGTCCATCTTCATTATTTCTACTACATTTCATTACTTTCGTTTTTAAATTGCTAGAAAAAGCAATTAAAAAAAGTTGGTTAGTTTTCTATCCAAAAATAATTTTTTTACTCATGTCAATTTGGTTTTCAGGAGGGTGAATACTGAATTTTCAATGCACCTTTCTGTATTATTTCTTGATTAAATATTAAATGTTTGATATAGTTAATCAGCAAAATTCCCTTTAATTTAAAATGTACATACTGAAATTAGAGGTCTAGCTTTAAAATGGTTTGCGTATTATCTGGAAGGCATATCATAAGTGCATAATTATGGGCGACTGAGTGAGCAATAACCTTCAGGTGAATTGTTTAATCCCCAGGGGCCGGTTAGTTAGGACCAATTCTATTTACAATTTTTATTAACGACTTATTTCACATAAATTTTATGGCAAGAGGAAGCTACTATGGTAGAAGTTGCTCTAGTACATTCATCTAAGAATATCAATAGGTAGCAGGCTGATCTGGACTGCTTTAAAAATCAAATTATCTATTTTTTTCCTTATTATCTGCCTCCAGGTTGTTAGCTCCATTTATATACCCTAGTGTTGATTGTACTCATATTAAACTACAATGCCACTTTTCAAACATATCTTGGATGAATTCTATTAAATACTTAAGGTTGAAGGTAGATTGTATATTATCAAGGAATTTGCATATACCTGTACAGTTTTGAAGAGATTTTTTACATGCATTAAAAATATTATAAGTTTTTTCAGTAGATATTTGTCAAATCTACTTTAGTCTAGTTCATTCAAAATTAGACTATGGATTGTATGGATGCATTGCTGGGCATCAACTTAATTTTGGAAAATGCTATAGTAAATGAATTTAGCAAATTATTGTAATGTAATGTGTGGTGCAAGTAGGGAAAGCCTTTCCCTTTTTTTTCAGTAAATATCTGTATTTTCATTAGATCTCTTTGTTTATAAGGTCTTCTAATCTTTTAAAAATGAAGTGGTAACATCAGGGTGATGATAGGTAAGGATGAAAGCTATTACTACAGAGATTTTTTACACAAAATGTTATTGTTCCAGGCCTTATTGTACATTGTTTCAAAAACCTTTCTTTTTTTAGACCTAAGTTCTTTAACTATCAGCTGGGTGTGCAAGAAGTACTTACAATATTAATTTAAATTTAATTTTTAGAGTGGAATTTCTACTTTACAATTGAAAATGATTTAATCTACATGAAAGAGTAGTCAACTTTAAATTTAAATGTTATGTTAATATATATGGTTGGTGTCAATATTGTGTTGTGTATGTGTGTAAGAGAGAGATAATTGAAGAAAACTGGGGGGTTGGCAAGAAGTTAAATTTTTTTTTCTAATAAATTATAATTGTTGATTTGGTACTCCCACCTATGGCCAAGCTTTCGTTTTGCAAGTAAAATATTTTCATATGCAACTACAGTTATATAAAAAACAATGGGCTAGTCGTCACCTGAACTAGTACTTGGTTCCACATTAATTGTTTCTATTTAACCTCTTCCTGGGTGGCCTGCAGGTGTTTAAACTGTATATTTGGATTTTCAAGGCCATTCTTTTATAAACAAAGAAAAAATTAACGATCAACTTAACTATTTATAGACATTCACACCCATTGATTACTTGAAACTGCAATAATTCTAGCAATGAAGCCAAAAAATGAACATAAAGTACCCTTATGAGTGCTAAAAATTAGGAAATTGTTAATTCTGAGATAATGCAAAAATTTAAATGCAAGATAATATTTCCAGGGACAAAAATCACTAACTGTGATCTCAAAGCTGTAATTTAGGTTTTACCTGAAAATTTACTTGAATTAGTGGAAAATATGAAAATCAAAATAAATTACCAAACTTTGTATACCACCTCCCCTTAACCCACTATAAATTACTTTGAGGCACAAGGTAAATTTGAAAGGATACATTGGTTATAAAACTGCTTGACTTCCTATGAAGCAGTATACTAATTTCATGTTGTAAATCTATTCCAAGGATAAACTTGCCTAATTATTTTCAGTATCTGAAATATTAAAAATCACAACTGCCAAAAAAAAAAAAAAAACATTGCTCTTTAATATAAGGGTAATTAGTGTGTGCATGATAATTTTGTATATATAGTCTATGACATTCCTAGTAATATAAGGATAACAACTCAGGGTCTAGTACATCTAAATCACTTAATGACTTAAGCCGTTGAGTTGCTACGGTGGAACATACATATACGCGAAGTACATTACACTCCTTTTTGGGCAGTTGTGTAGAAATTGAGATTCAGCAATATTCTTTCTCAAAATGGACTTTATTAAAAAAAATAAAAATACCATCTAGTAGAAGGAGATTCAAATCCCTTCTTGCCCACAAATCTGTAGCCTACCACCTTCAACAAAAATCATAGTATTGCACTGTTAAAACTTTGTTTTCCCAAAATACAATCTACCTTCAAAAAAAAAAAAAAAATTAAATTATGTAAGGGAAGTTCACATATTGAGGTCTAGTAAGGAGGTCAACAGGATTTCCAAGTTCTGTAGCAGTAGAAACAAACCTGCAAATTGTTTTTTAGTATTTTACTTCCAACGCCGCTTTCTAATTTGATACTTACGCTTAATCCTAGACCTGAACACAGGGCAAGCAGGTTTCAATCAATAAAACTTCACAAGTAATTATTTTTTTCAACAAACATTTGTAGTATACATTGCAAAACTGCTTGACTTCTTACTAAGCAGTATACATATTTTATTTTATAATGTAAATCTATGCGTGCATAAACTTACTCTCAATTATTTGCAGAGTTTCAAATATTAAAAAAACCATTGTTCTTTCATACAGGATAATTGAAAGAGCATGCAGGTGACAATTTTGTACATCGTATAATTTTTTTCAAGTTTTTTGAAACATAAACATATAAATGTATAGCCTATGACACTCAGAAACGTAAGGATAACAATGTGGGCACATATATAAACCAGTTCAACTGTTGAGCTTCAACAGTGCTAAAAATCAGAGGATTGCACTGTTAACTGTTTTTTGAAAATACTATCTGCCTTCAAAAAACTACACAATATGTAAGGAAAGTTCATATATTGACTAATGAATCTTGTGCTCTAAAGAGAACAAAGGAGTCAGTCAACAGGAACTCTGAGGTCTGTAGCGATAGAAACAAACCTGCAAATCTACTTAATATTTTACATTAATCATGTTTCCAATTTGATATTTATGCTTAACAATAAACCTGAAGAATAAGCGTTCTAGCCATTTTCAATAGAACTACAAATATCAAAGTAATGATCTTTTTTGATGAACAATTGTAATATAAATTCTAAAAATGCTGGACTACTTAGTAAGCGGTATACTATGATTTATTTTATAATGTTGTAAATCTACTCCAAGGATAAATTTTCATCAAAGAATTAACTGTTACAATAGGCAGAAAATAACTGGAATCAAAAGATACGAGTGTGCAAGAGGAGTTTAGTTCTACTAGATCAAATTATCATTAGAGCTGATAATTATTTTACCCTAACAATTTATCTAGGGGCTAATTTATCATAAGCCCTAACAATTTGTTTTGCATATTCCAAACGTGGCCTGCCTATACAATTTTTTCCTTCCACCTGTCCTTCCAATATTAAAGCGACTATTCCAGGATACCTTAGTATGTGGCCTTATAAGTCTGTCTCTTCTTTTAACTATATTTTTCCAAATGCTTCTTTCTTCATCTATTTGTCGCAATACCTCTTCATTTGTCACTTTATCCACCCGTCTGATTTCTAACATTCTCCTATAGCACCGCATTTCAAAAGCTTCTAATCTTTTCTTCTCAGGTACTCCGATCGTCCAAGTTCCAATATTACGATAAAGTTTATCCGTTTTGTAAAGTAATTTAAAAAAAAAAAGATTCTAATATTGCTAATAGCAGATAAAATTTGTCCAGTTATATTTATTCTCTCCCCCCCACCAAAATAACACATCGTAATTGAAACTGGACATTGATATAGTTGCTAGCTATTTTAAAATCAGAATGTCTATTTAAACATTTCTATCAGTATAATTATCTTCTATTACTAAATAGTTTTCTTCATTAAAATCTTTTTCTTTTCTTATTTTTCTGCTTGTGATTGGACCTCCTAAAGATTACTCCATCCTGTCCTGACTTCTTTTTTTTCTAAAATTCTTTCATTCTTTCCTTGTTAGGTTCATCCACTCTTTCCTTTTCTGTTTCATTGAAAATTTAGATTCATCTACTAATTTTATTTGTCAAAAATTATTTCATCAGAAATATTTAATAATTTTAGATCTTTTCCAGTTTCTTTGAACTAGCTTATTTTGTACTTTTCATAAAGTAATTTTTTACTTTTACTAGATTTTTCCTAAGAAATTCTGTAGGCTTTCCGAACTACATAAGACTTCAGGCAAAGCTATTTGCTTTTTAGTGTCTTAATTTTGCTTTTTTGGATAATGATGTTTTATTGTATCTGTTTCTTTAAAATGATAAGCCGCTTCCATTTTTTTTTTTTTGCTTTTATTCCTTCTTTTTGTATGAATGGCTTTTTGACATTGTGTCAAGAAATCACTAGTACAATTTTCTTTTTAACTAATAACTTTCAAAATGCTGTTGTAAGTGATAATCGAAATTTAGTGATGTTTTGTTACAGTTTTATTCTTAAGTCATTCCCTAATAGTTTTAGACTAATTTAAACAATAAGAAATTACAAATTATTTTAAAAATCATGTAAAACATGTTTAAATAATACTTTCTTCACCTACCTAACTTTACTTCACCTAATTTGATTAAATCATATTTAATTAAAAACCAAAAGAAAATTTCAGTTATTTATGATATAAAAATCTCATGAAATTAATTATACAGAATTTTAATGGGAAAATTATAATAGTACTCCTGATAATAGTAGCTTTTCATTGCTATGAAAAGGATAAGTTGAGTTACAACAATAATATAGTAGAAACATTAGGTTGGATTTATATATTAATCATTGGTACTACATTTTTTAATGTTAATACTCAAATGGATTCGTCAACAGGATAAATAAACAAACCATTAACAATAAACAAACTGGAATTATTAATAAAACTGTTAGCTCAATATTTTGATCGGTTTAAAAACCAAAGGTTGAGTGAATATGTCAATCAACTTGAACTATTTGGAGTAGTTGTATTAGAATTTTTTTTTTTTGTCTTCAGTCATTTGACTGGTTTGATGCAGCTCTCCAAAATTCCCTATCTAGTGCTAGTCGTTTCATTTCAGTATACCCTCTACATCCTACATCCCTAACCAAAAAAATTACATCCCTATCCAAAAAAATTTGGATTTTTTGGCCACTTTTGGTCCGGTCAATTGCAATAAAAATGGGAGGTGCACAACTAGATGTTACAACAGTCCTAAATTCAAAATTTCAACACACTACGGCTAATCGTTTTTGAGTTATGAAAGACACCAAATATCTTTACAAAAAAATCTGATCTGAGCACCACATGACTTCCTTGTACGCTTACTAAATTACATATGCACATTTTTTTTTTTTAAATAAAAGTACATTAATTTTTATTTCATTCATAACTGCTAATATCTTTTTTTTATTACTATTATTGAATTATTATTTATCGTAATTTTTTTACAATCGGAGGTTAATAATTATTATAAATCAAAATATTTAAATTAAAAAAAAGTTTAAATATATATATATATATGTGTGTGTAAAGTGGGATTCGTCCCGATCTGCCTTCCCCTTGTAAGATCCAAATATGTCATTAATAAAAAATTTATTTGACTATAACTGTAGAACCAATAAAAATAAGTACCACTTATGATATATCGTTGAAAGGCTCTCAATGAGGGCTTATTACTGGTTCAGTCGATTGCAATCAAAATGAAAGGTGCACAACTAGATGTTACAACAGTCCTAAATCCAAAATTTCAACATCCTACGACTAATCGTTTTTGAGTTATGCAAGAAACATACATACGTACAGACTTCACGCGGTAACTAGTCAAAATGGATTCAAGGATGATCAAAATAGATATTTCCGTTAAAATCTGAAAACCGAAATTTTTCGCGATCACAATACTACCTTTACTTTGTACAAGGAAATAAAAAAAGGAAAAATGTGGTACCCCCTTACCGAAAAAGGATCGATATTTCAACTTAACATACTACAAACTTAACGAACACTCGCTTTGCACGCTAACCTTGACTAATTAACAGTAATGTTTTGATTATCATAAATAATTCCAATATTTACTGAATTTATTATTTAAATACACAAAACATTACTGTTAATTAGTCAAGGTTAGCAAGTGAAGCACGCGTAGGTTAACTTTGTTAGATTATATTTATAAAATAAATGGTTATATTGGGTTTTTTCTTCTACCAGGTTGTTAATATCAATATTTCCTTTTATTTTGAGTTATTTCCAGGTGAAAAAATGTGGAAACTTTTTTTGGGGAGGGAGAGAAACGAAAAAGTACCCAAAAAACGAATAATACTTCTTTTACTGGTGTTTCACATTTTTCTATCTCCGCCTTTGTTTTCTAAGATTTCTTCACGTTTTTAAAAACTTATTTACAACAATTTAGTAATTCGTAACCGCATTTAAAAATCTTTGTTGACGTATCATTAACTTTTTAGCTGTCTGAATGAGATTTTAACTGTAAACTGCTTACCTTGGTACTGTTAATTCTTAAGCCTTCGCCTTTTTAAGGGAAGAATAGAATTTAGAAAAATAATATAAATCCTGAAATTTCCGAACATTATCTTTACCAATAATCGTGCATTGAAAGGCATCGTGCTGCGATTACATGTAAGAAATCGTGGCAGTCCTTTCGCATCTGTAAGAGAAAAAATTAAACGGTCTTTAATATGATCAGTAACATTGTAAAGTATTACTAAAAGTAAGTATTTCATTGTAACTTAAAAAATTACAAAAGTAAATTGGCACTTGCGCACTTTCGGTGGTACCGCAGTTTGAAAAAATTTTCAAATCTATAATTGATCGAATCTAGACCTATTTTAACATTTGAATGTATTTAAAATCTATTCAGATATTAAAAACCAATATAACCTATACTCTTTTTCTTTTCTTTCTTTTTCCTGTTTAGCCTCCGGTAACTACCGTTTAGATAATACTTCAGAGGATGATATGTATATGAGTGTAAATGAAGTGTAGTCTTGTACATTCTCAGTTCGACCATTCCTGAGATGTGTGGTTAATTAAAACCCAACCACCAAAGAACACCGATATCCACGATCTAGTATTCAAATCCGTGTAAAAATAACCGGCTTTACTAGGACTTGAACGCTGGAACTCTCGACTTCCAAATCAGCTGATTTGGGAAGACGCGTTCACCACTAGACCAACCCGGTGGGTAATAATAACCTATACTATAATTTTTGTTTAAATACTCAAAACATTACTCTGTTAATTAGTCAAGGTTAGCGAGCAAAGCGAGCGTAGGTTAAATTTGGTTAAATTATGAGTATATTTGTATAATAAATAAATGTAAATGGTAATATCGGGTGATATTAATAATAACAAAAACGTTTGCCGCTTATAATTATAAATACAAATTAACCAACTTACCCTACGCACTAACTCCACGACTAATTAATGATTAGTCGTGGAGGAACCCCATTTACGGACGCCTAAGCAGTGTCGGGCTCGCTAACAGGTTCCGCCAGTTATAACCAAGGGCGTATGTATACCTGCGCACTACCGACTAAACCTCCTCTCCTGGCTTCCCCCTTCCTGGGACTGCTTATAGAAACATTTCAACAAAAGAAAGGGGAATAGTCCACAAACACAGTCGTAACAAATCGACAAATGTCACACACCACACAAACAACACTACTTGAAGCAACACATACAGCACGTCAGCTACAAACACCGACAACATCACACAAGAACCCTGCAGAAAACAGGACAAAGCTTCTAACACCCACAGCAGTCAAGACAAATATCTCAAATAGTCACACCACTTATCAGTGGCCACCATCAGACGCACGAGCAGAATGTGCCCGGCCTCATCCCACCCAGGCGACCCCCTAGGCACTCAGCCGAGAACTTTTCCGCCCCTGCGCCATTCTCCTCTGCGGAACTCTTCATATAATTGCAGCTTCCTCATGACCGTCCTGACGAATCTTTCCACAGTCTTTCACTGTGCCTCACCTTCTAATAAGATTCGTAGGGTATCTTCAGGGCGGAACATGTGCTCACATGTCTCAGGTTGCCGAGCATCTCTCTACGCTCTATGGCGAATCGTGGACAAAAAACAACACATGTTGGGTGGTCTCTTCCACCTCGCACTCCGGACAATTTTCAGATAGATCGAGCAAAACAGAATAAAACTTTGTAAACCTCATCGTGGAAATTGAATTCTTACATAAAGTTACCGACCCGCCATGCAAATCCTAACTTTAGCTTTAAATAAGGTTAAAGTTTGTGCGATCCACTTCTCAGTAAGAAATAATATGCTAATTACATAAATATTATTCCTTTTAATAGTAACATTTTCTGTTGTACATTATGTAAAATGTTTGGACCGTCTAATTACGTAGCAAATTTTCATGAAATGACTAAACCGATTTCATTTACAATCGAGTCAAATCACACTGTATTGCTCTTTCAAGTGTTTTAATAAAATGCTAATCTTGTATCATCGTTATCATTTATTACGTTTATGTATACCTTGTCTAAAATATAATACTACAGTATGTTTTGTGATTACTTGAAAAAGTAAAAAAAAATATACTAAAATGGGCTACCAGAACTTTGTTTTGTACCGGTAAATGAGATTCGTGTAAATTGGTTAGTAAATTAAATATTCTGATGTTTCCATGCATTTATTTATGAATATATAACATTTGTTAAGAAGTAAACGTTATTTTAATAAAAATTAAAAATTGTAATTATCTGGTAAC
The DNA here is from genome assembly GCF_047948215.1 of Lycorma delicatula. Lineage (NCBI taxonomy): Eukaryota > Metazoa > Arthropoda > Insecta > Hemiptera > Fulgoridae > Lycorma > Lycorma delicatula. The sequence continues at coordinate 97,667,952 of NC_134464.1, read as the reverse complement.
AGATTTCTCCCTTTGCGCGTGCATGTACGTGTACGTGTGAATTCTTGGATTACTGATGAAGACAGTACACGTATAGTTCTATCCAGATGAAACATTACATTTGATTAAATAATAGAAAGCTTCATCACTCTTGTGTACCGTCGGTATATTAGTTTAATCTAGTTTTGAAGGTAGAATTTTATTTAATTTATTGAAAATACATTATTTGCGCTAATTTAAAAAAAATAATAAGATTGTGATTAAAACAAATTGTTTGATGATAAATAAATGTAATAAAATATTTTTTTATAGTAATAAATATTTTAATAAATACAAAAAAAAATAGTTCAATAGCCGATGATAAATATTATAATTTATAAAATTGTATAGATCATACGCTGATGGGAGGAGTATTTTGTAAAGACGAATTTTAGGGGTAATTATTATTTTTTTTGTTTAATTTTTTGTGGTATGTCAAGTGAAAAGATTTGTCAGTCGATGACTAATGCGAAGATGGTGTGAGTCTAGAGAGGGGGGATGATGGTGAACAGAACGGCCAGCTGTCTTTCTTCGCATCTGGCTGGTGGCTAGCGTCGGACATCACGCGTGATACAATTCAAATATAACCCTAAACATAACGGTCATTATTGGTATGCGAGGTAAAAATTATAGTCCTTTTCTTATATATACATCTGACATAATTAAATTAAATAAAGATTAGTCCATTATTTTATTCGAATTACATTTTATTAAAATACTAATTAATTTCCTTTAATTTCAATAGGTATAATAAAAATATTAGGATAACGTTTATCCGTTTTGTAAAGTAATATATAAACAAACATAATATTAAATAATAACAGATCTATTTTTTCCAACGTTATTTACAATACGACCTCGTATTATCCTACACGTGTATTTTAACGAGCGAGAAATATGAGGTAGATAATATTAGTGAGATACTTTAAAAAAAGCCAAATTCTTACCTAGAATCAAACCCGAGACCAGCAGATTTAGAAGCTACAAATATATCGACTGATCGGCCAGTTTTTAATATGATAGAATGTTGTAAACTAATTTATATAAAATGAAATAAAGCAATAAGGATAAAAAAAAACCTGAAAATTCGTAATTAATTCGATTACATTTAAGGTTCTAGTAAATAAAAGTATCAGACGGCCAGATAAATACAAAATATTGCGTCGAAACGGAAATGAAGTTCAGTCGTACAAATGACACCTTCACTTCTTTCACCGCAGCGAAGGCTGTATATCTACAGAAGCTGTAGTTCTATTCGTAATGAATATCCGAGTATCACTATTAAAAACAGCTTAAGTGAAAGATCCTGGGTTCGACTTTCATAACATGATCACATTTCAAAACACAATTGCATTTGTAATATTTATAAAATACTTCGTTTAGAATCAATTTGGTCTCCAAACAGTTAAATTTATTTAAACCTACTTAAAAAAAAAAAAAACATATTGAAGAACCAAGGTTCGAAATTATCGGCTTCGACCCATCTTACACATGCATGCTGCTTATACGTGTATTTAAAATATAAAATAAATAAAAAAATAAATAAATAAAAATTAATTAAAAACAAAAATAAATAAAAATTAAAAAAATAAATAAATAAAAATTAAAAAAATAAATAAATAAAAATTAAAAAAATAAATAAATAAAAAGTCGGTGTATGAGAAAGAAATGAATCGAACGGTTTATTTTATTCAGCGTTATAAACTCGTAAATAATTATTATAGTTAAAATGTGCTTTACGCAGTGGTGTAAGGGACGGCATTGTAGTTTAACCTTGAACTCAGTTTAACCTTGTACGTGTCATAACAAGGCGGGAATTGTAGCAGCGCGTCGGCGAGCAGTTCTGTCTATGATTGCAGTATGATTTAAAAAGTTATCTCACACTAAATTAAACGAATATTTACAACTAGTTTTTTTTTTTTAATTAATTTATTTTACTCGTATTGACAACATACAAAGTATACATTTTTTTTTCGTTTACTCAGGGCATCAGTTATGTATTGCTTCACAGGATGAGATCAAATGGCAATTTTGTAGCGTGTGAAAATGACATGCCTAACCGGGATTCGAACCCGGGACCTCCGGATAAAAGGCCGAGACACGATCACTACGGAGGCCGACAAACGTCAGTTACTATCACGCATTTTTTACATTGTTTTTTTTTTTTATTTTTTCATGTTATGAATTTTGATAATAAATGCCAAGCGTAACCGGAAATCGAACCTAGAATTATTTACTGTATAAAAAGAACGGAATTCAGACGAATTTCAGATGCAACGTCACCCATTTTAACAATAAATACGAGTAAGTGTTAAATAAAAATATTGTGTGTGTGCGCGTGCGCACACACACAATATTTTTATTTAACTCCATTATTCCTTAATTACACAACAGACTCAAAATTTAACAAAATACTTGTACATCACAGATCCATTCTTTGATTTCACCGACCCAAAAAATGTACGGGAAGAGTACTTTTTTTGGAGAAAATTTACTGCATTAGAAATTGTCAGGTCAATTGACATGCTTACCTAACAGTCAACGCATAATACATATTGAAATGGCAGCAGGACTCAATTTTCTGGGTTTTTTTATTACTACCGTTCTGGTTGACAAAACAATGTACATTTCATTTTACTTTATCAGATTAAATATATCACGAAATTGACTTATATCCAAAAGGTACTGGATCCGAATCCAGTTAATTTTTACGTACGAAAATATTAAACCACCTCGCTGTCAATTTAAAAAAGAAATCTGATGTGGACACAACATGACTTCCTTTCACGTCTATTAAATTACATATACACATTTTTTGCTGCACTTTATTTAAACTTATTTCATTTGAAAGTGAGATACGATCCTCTAATTCTTAAATAAAGATTTTTTTGATATTTTTTCATATAAATATATATATTTTTTGTTATTATTGAATTATTTATTGTAATTTTTTTTATAATCACAATCATAGTGGTTAATAATTATTAATAAATCAATATATTTAAATAAAAAGAAGTTAAAAAAAAGGGAGATGATGTCTGATTCGAACCGATGTGCCTTCCCCTTGTAAGATCCAAATATTTCACTAATTAAACCTTTATTTAACTATAACTCTGGAACTAATAAAAATAAGTACCACTTATGATATGTCATTGAAAAGCTCTCAATGAGGGCTTATTATTACAGTTAAAAAAATGTCCAAAATCCAAATTTCTTTGAATTTTGGGCTTTTTTGGACACTTTCGGTTCAGTTGTTTGCAATCAAAAGGGTAAGTGATGTTACAAAAGTCCTAAATCCAAAATTTCAACATCCTACGGCTAATCGTTTTTGAGTTAGCCAGATATATATGTACGTTCAGACGTCACGATGAAACTAGTCAAAATGGATTCAGGGACGGTCAGAATGGATATTTCCGTTTAAATCTGAAAACTGAAATTTTTGTGATTACAATACTTCCTTTACTTTGTACAAGGAAGTAAAAAGGTCTGTAATACTCCTTTCCTGCGCATGCGTTCCCGCGCTCGGTATGAGGTAAAAAAGGCAGTAACATTATTTTTTGTTTAAGATGCAGTCTAATACAATTAGTTACCGTCCTAACTTCGCACGGCTTGGTCAATTTTCAACCCTGCGGCACATTTATGCCTAATCATAACTTGGATAAATATAGAGATAAAAAATAATGCGATTAAGTACAATTTATTATTTTTATTATTTCAAATGAAAATAATAAAAAGCTATTGACGGAGGCGATAATTAATTAGTAAAATGCCTATAAAACCTTTATGACTTCAAATTACTTTCCTATAATCTTACTTTTATTAAGGAGCAGTCTATGGGGATAAATTCAGAAAAAACATTTGTGAACGGAACAGTAGAGGAATCGATAAGTATTTTAATTAACCGGTTTGCTGATTAGCTTTATTTTTTGACGAGTTAATAATTAGTAGATGAATAAAACAATGAAAAAATGTGAGCCTATACCAAGCGCAAATATAAAACAGAATAATAACACTTCCCGAACGAAGTTGAGCAAACACATTCGACGGAGAGTGGTAGCGTAAGTCAAATGCTAGCGCAATACGTCATTATTTACCGTAGACTGTGAAATTACATAACTAATAATTTCGTTATAAATACACGCTTGCTTAAATCTGAGTGTTGGTTCAACAAACGATATTTTTTTCAGTATTCTAATAATTATTTTTTACTTAGATTTGTCACCGCTTTTAAGCTGCAAAATTTTTGAAACATGGAGGTCCGAATAATCGACATTTTAATAAATATTAATCTCAGATTATATCTAATTTGAATCAGAATTAATTTCTGAATTTTTTTACAAGGAAATGTCTCTTATAATTTTAGTACTTAAAATAAGTAATAATTTATGTAAATTTTACGGATAAATGAAACACATAAGTCCGGTTAACTGAGAGATCGGATGTATAAAATAAGTAATTATTTTATTAACTGTACCGTACGACATAAAGATTAAAATAAAAAGAGATTAAGTAAAATTTCTAACACTACTACATAAACGACAAATATCACAAGTTCATTAATAGTTAGTTTAACGGTACTGTCAAATGAGAATATAACATCAATTTTAGATATTTTACGAAAATGGTAATCTTTTATTATCAGTAATAATAAAATTATAATATACTGAATCGTTATTAAATTAAAAAAAAAAAAAAAATTCACAAATATAATTTTTTTTTTATTCATCGTTCTTAATAGCTAGCTATACTTGACGGCAGATTTGTTCTATGTAGATGTATTGAATAAGACAAACGCAACGCAGCGATTTACCTGATACCGTAACGGGGCCAAGTGGGAAGAAAAAATCAGGTTAAATGGCAACATAGTATGTCAATCACGAAATGTTAGATCTGTGTTCATATGCAATCTCCCTATTAAGAATAGTATATACTGTATATTAAAAGAAGCGAACGGTTGTCAATTTTGAAGTAGTTTTCAGTTTCAGTAAACTTATCTGTTAATAAATAATACATTAATTTATTTATCTATTTACTTGTATACACACGTGCGCACGCAAAATTTTATTATATATATATATATAATTTTTTTTCTCACTCGAAGTCTGTTTTAGCAAAACCTTTGTAATATAAAAATAAAGACTGATAAAATTTTCTCATCTTTTTTTATAAACTTCCTTAAAATTTTATTGGTAGCTCTGCTCTTTTCCTACTGAAAAATTAAAATTCTCTACAATTAAGAAAAATATATATTAATAAAAAAAGTAAAGGCTTTACCATCATGAAGTGGAAAAAATTATTTTTATTCTCTCTCTCTCTATATATATATATAACATGTGTGTGTGGGGGGGGTATACGGAGAGAGAGAGAGAGTGAGTGAGAGAGAGAGAGAGAGAGTGAGAGAGAGCGAGAGATAGAGAGAGTGTGAGGTATACGTAGATATAGCTAAAAATTGTAAATGATACATGTACATTAATATAAATCATTTTTAATGAGTCTGATTAGGATTCGGATCTGATATCTTTGGATTAATAACCCAAGATCTGCAACTACACACAAAAACATTTATCTGGACAAAAATTATTTTTTTTAAATGCCAAACTTCAGACATCGTATTAACCAAAATTTCGTTTAAATGTTTGGATGGAAGTAATTATTTTGGAAATAAATATATATTTTATAATCGATTATTCAAACATTCGCGATTCGTTTAATTTTAAAGCAATGACCTGAACATTTTAATTTAATTCACTTATTTCTAGAAAATAGTTATCTGATTCAGAAATGCAGTACCTTAAAATTTATTTATTATAGTATACCCTTTTTTAGTGATCCTACGCTTTCTACAGGCTTTTTCATAATAACATAATGACTTTGAGTAGTTAATAAACACAAGCTGAATTCGAACCCAGGACCCGGTCTCTAATTTTCTTTTTGCGAAAAACATACCTTCTTTTTAATCGAAAATTATTCTTTAATTTTTTTTTTTTTTTAAATAAAGATAATCTATTTCTAATATCGGAATTTCAGTATTCTGCAAATATTATTTTTCTGTAAATCCCCTTCAGTGATCTAAGCTTTTTTATACCCATTTATTATTAAAAAAAAAATTAAGATGACAAATTTTATTTCTGCGTAGTTAATGATATCCAATGTGATAAATAGCCACAAAAAAAGAACACCACAAGCTGGGAATCGAACCGAAAACAAGGTCTCCAATCCTCTGTTGAAATTACGTACTTTTTAAATTTATAACTCCTGCGCAAGTATTTACTTACGCGTAATTATTTATATGGATCTTGATTTGCTGAGGAAAGGCAAACCTATGCTTGGAATCAAACCGAGAATCTTCAGTATTTTAGTCGGTTTTCTAGCAATTGAACTACCACTGTAATCGTCCTTTTCGCTTAAATTTTTTTTTAAGGAGAAAAATCGTTTTTAGTAATAAAAAATTAAACATATAGAATTTTATTTAGAAAATACGAGTACATCGATAAATTTTGCTACTTTGCTATTTTGCTAAAGAAACATAGTTTTTTGTAATTTCTTTATTTCGCGTCGTTTATTATTGTACGTAATGAATGAGATGAAATGGTGATCATATAAAATTGCCTAACCCAAGTTCAGAATCGAACCAAGACCTTCAGTAGATCAGTCGATCGTTATAGAACCCAACTATGTACTAATGTGATTTTTTTCTCTGTTAGATTAATTTAAAAAATAATAACGAACAAGTATAATGAAAAAAAATTCAGTCTACATAGATTTAAATTTAATTTACACCATTATGTAAGTTATATGAAGACACAATTAGTTTATCCTGGATAATCTCAAGATCTAACGGGCCGATCTCACAGAATCCATCATAATTTTAGATTTTCTACAAAACCTAACAGTGCGGTCGTAATGCCTCAAAATGAAAAACAGTTTTTTCATATATATTTGCGATGTATAATTCCTTCTTAAACACATAATTAACTAGATGAATCACGGCTGATAAGAAGAATTATTGAACCCGTGCCTGGAATCAAAGCAGAACCTTCGACATGTTAGCAGGTTGTTTGATCCAGACAACCTACTGAAGCGATTTTTTCGTGCCTTGTAATACACTTTAAAACGAAAATTCAATCAAAAAAATTATAGGTAAATATTTTTTAAATGTTACGAATAAAATTTAAAATATTTTAACGCTCGTTCCGAATATTTTCAAGGAAAAATTAATCTTCGTATAATTTACGAGTAATTTCTGTTTACATTATTACTTATGAGTAGTTATGAGATATTTTGTGACTGATAAGGAATGCCGAATGATGCTAGGATTCCAACCCAGAATTATCGGTATATCAGTCGATTAATTTACCAACCGATCGATCTAAGGAAGGTCATTAAATTTTTGTTAAAAATCATTTTCCTCTAAAAAAAATGATGGATATACATTTCCAACAATTTTATGATTTTCTTTTTAATTCTTAAAAACAGATAAATTAAATATGGAAAATGATACAATATAAAAACTCATAATGAATTATTTGTTGTATATATCTCATTGTACAAATGAGTGTAAACTGGGTTCTAACATTTTTAATCTAATAAATATTTTAAAATTAGAATATTTGAGTAGACATTAATTCAGTAAGTACAATGACATGCAGTTTATTTATTGTGTGTAAAGAACGGAATAAATACGGTTTTCGGATGTAATATTGCACTTAATAAAATCTTGGGTGTCTGAAATTTTATTTAAGGTAGCTTGAATTACATTTACGTTATACTGAAGTACGTTTCTTTTCAGTAATTCTAATCTTTTTACTAAAGAATTTCTGTTAAAAAGATTATTTAATTTACTCGTATTTTATTTGAATAATACAAACAAAGGATAAAACAAATGCAAATTATAGTATAAAAAATTGTAATAATATAAAAATTAATAATATTAAAAATATAAAATAAAACTCACCCTTAAACAGCAATAACAAATATCTCTATAGAAATATGCAAATTCGACGACGTTACAAGTGGGTTAGGTTAAACAAGTGTTCCATCGATGCACTAATTGTTCCTGGATTAAGTAATCTACCATGACTTCCCGCCGACAAGTACAACAGTGTTGCCAGATTTCATCAATTTTTTTTCTCTCATTATGCCTCGCCACACTACGGCAACGATCGTCAGCGGCAGACTTCCACCACTACTTTTATACAACAAAATTATCATGAAAAATTATTCCATTTAAAATTTGGTTCGCAAACTGTTTCATTCACCATTATTTTTACTTTATTGTACGAAGTAAAGGAAGTATTGTAATTGAGATACGTTTCGGTTTTCAGATTTCAACGGACATATCCTTTTTAACCATCCCTGAATCCATTTTGACTAGTTTCGTCGTGACGTCTGTACGAGTACGTATGTATGTGCGATTGTATATCGCATAACTCAAAAACGATTAGTCGTAGAATGTTGAAATTTTGGATTTAGCACTGTTGTAACAACTAGTTGTGCACCTCCCTTTTTGATTGCCATCGAAATTAAAAATAAAATTTTAATTAATAAAATATTTTGATCTTAAAGGGAAGGCACATCGGTTTGAATCAGACTTCATCTCCATTTGTTTTTTTTACCTTTTCTTTTTTTTAATTTAAATATATTGATTTAATATATAATTAACCCGTGATTGTAAAAAAAATTACAATACATAATAATTCAGTGATAATAAAAAAAGTGACAAAAATTATTAGTGAAATAAATGTTATGTACTTTAAAAATGTGTAAATATAATTTAATAGGAATTACATACGATATATATACATGTATACGTATACGTACATATACACAATACTCGTATTTGTATATGAATAGATATTGGTGAAACATCTGATTATTTAATATTAATTGAAAATATAATTTAAAATCGTATTATTTTTTGGATTTTCTAGTTTAATTTCTGTTTAATTATTCTGGAATTTTCTGTTTAATTTTATCCACATTAAAGTTAACTACAGAGTGACTGAAAAATAGTCCCTCACAAGAACAACATATACACTGAGGCATACATACCCGATCTTTAGTAGATTGCAAAAAATTCTTATCTCTTAGTTCATTGCTCCTCTGATATTATCGGACAATATTCTTCTTAAGTCGGAGTTGATCATCATTTCGTTTAATTGTTTTTGTTGCCAATCATTTAATCGCTCTATCGTTTTATATAATTTTTCCGCTCTTAATTAGTTCTCTATTTTTCAAATTTTCTCTCTATATTCATCATCCCTCTTAATATTTTTATTCTTTCCTTGTCTTAACGTTTTCTTTCTCTTCATATTTACCATCTCTCAATATTTTTTTTTTTTTTATTGTTTATTTGGTTTTAACATTTTCTTCCTCTTTATATCTTTCATCTTCTCCTAATTTTTCTTATTCTTACCGTATTCTAAACATTTTCTTCCCCTTCATATTCATTTTCTTCCTCTTTTTTTGAAATATATTTCTTCATGTTATCTTTCTTTTTCCTGTATGATTATTTCTTTTTTATTTTTGATTATTCAGCAAATAATCCAATAATAAAATGTGAATAATTTACACAGCTAGGTCGAAATTAACATTTGTAACCAGTATACAGGAGTTCACTAAACGGAATAGTTTAATTATTATTAACTTTTGTTTATACGACACAACAGAAATCTAAAACTTTTGTTAATCAGCAACTCACGAAGATACGAATAATACTGATCTAGTAATACGAATAATAAAAGGAATTTTACTCTGTTCTATTATTTCATGTAAGATTGTTGAATTAATAATTGTATAAATATTTTATGTGAATAAAAACTAATATTTCAGCAATTGTGTAACACTTTATTAATAAATTAGAGGATCGTACTCACTTTCAAATGAAATAAGTTTATATGAAGTGCAGCAAAAAATATGTATATGTAATTTAATAGGCGTACAAGGAAATCATGTGGTGTCCACATCAGATTTTTTAAATTTATTATTAATTTTGCACAAATTATATTATATATGCGCGCGCATATACAATTGTGTAATTATTACTCTATTTGTTTAAAGATCAAATCAGGGATTAAAAAGTTATATATTAATTTTTTTAGATGTAACATGACCTCCACGCTGTTACAGAGGTAGCTTCTTACCTGCCAGACTAAAAGTTTCGAATTCGCTACCCGGTTAGGATCTGGAAAATTTTGTAACAACGCAGTCCCTTATGACTTTAATAGTCATCAGTTGAAAAAGGTAAATAACAGAGCCACCCACATTTTTTATGATATAGTTTATAGAAACCAGGAATAGTACGTAAGGAGGTAATGATTAGTATTATATCTAAATTTCAAAGTTATATCTAGTCGACCTCCATATTTTAAGCCCGTCTACAATATTCAAATAAATGTATGTTGTACGCGCGTACATACACTCACAGATCTATTTATTAATACACTTTATTATAGATGTAAAGCCTAATTTAATTTTATTTAGATCTTTTACAATATATTTCGTTGTTTTTAAATAATACTTGGCTCTCAATGAATGAAACAATTTAATCCAAAAATTATATTGAAAGTCATTAAGTGACATGGAATTAAATTTTGTCGGATCTCGGATTTTTTTGGTTTTTTTAATCTATTTTGTCACCTCCGTAATAGAACAACCGAATGATATACTGAGGGTTTTGGGTTCGATTCTTGGCTTGGACGCTAGCTCATATGTTAAATGCTTATTTGGATATTGTCAATTAAAAAACGTTAATCATAGTCAGAAGAGTTTTACTCAGCTTGGAGAAAGGTCGCAGCTTTGTAGCATAATATGGTTACGCGAGTATCATTTTAGAATGTTCATAACGTTAAGACTGTGATTGACTCTTAGTTGACGCACAGAATTACTTGCGTAATGCTTCTGTTTCAGATCGCTTATATTCATATAAATACTAGATACGGAATCGATTTATTCTTCACACAGTTAAATTTTACTTACGTAAGAATCATCTGTAAATAAGTTGATAATAACAATTTTTAAAAAGAACCAATTGGATACGCTGGAAGTCTGGGGCTCGTTTCTCAGTTTAGACGTAATCTTATAAATCTACAGGTTAACCAGCCTCATTGTCGGCCTCCGTGGCGCGAGTGGTAGCGTCTCCGCCTTTCATCTGGAGGTCCCGGGTTCGAATCCCGGTCAGGCATGCCGTTTTCACACACGCTGCAAATCATTCGTTTCATCCTCTAAAGAAATACCTGACGGTAGTCCCGGAGGTTAAACAAAAAAATTAAAAGGTTAATCAGATTAAAGAAACTGAAGATACTGGGTTCCGCTTTGAATTAGAGGGTTTTTTAATATTTCATTCTTAGTTTGCACATAAAAATAATTCTTAAGGCGACAACAAATTCAAAAATAAATAAATAAAAACCATCAGGGTGAGAAAGTGAAAGTACAGTGTAAAGTTGCATGCTTTATTTTATATTTTTGACTTTATTTAATTTGTTTTATAAGATAACAGTCAATCGTGCTACTGCGTAAGGGATCTATAAAAGTGATAGACTCTGTTAACCTTGAACGTCGTAGTCGGTTGGAGTGAGGAATGTTTACAAAATAACTGTGTCAGCAAAGACACGCTGGCTAGATAGTGCGGCAACAACTTTTATCTTCATCACGCATTAAAACAAGTATTCTTTATGTATTTTATCTTAAATAATTTAATTATTTGAACTAGCAGACTCGCATGCTTCACTATGCTAGATTTGAGTAAATATAGATTAAATGAACACAATTGAAAGTTACATAAAGCATTACAGAAAGTTAAAATGACCATTACGGAACTTCACAAAATTTAACCTTTCCATTTTATCCTTTTCCCCTTCTCTTCCCCATTTCCTTTTCCCCATTTTCATTTTATCACGTTCTTTTTCCATTTTCCCCGTTTCTCTTTCCCTTATTTCCTTTTCTTTTACTCCTTTCAATTTTCTTTTCCCGTTTTCCCCTTTTTTTGATTTTTTCCTTTTCCGATTTTCCCTTTTCCTATTCTTCTCTTTCTCCCTTTTTCCCCGCGCATAAATCGGTCCAGTAGCTTTTTTAGTTTATATCGGACTACATATCGGAAACACTGAAATGGAATTGTAAAATATTTAGTACAGCGTAAACGATGGTAGATTGTCATTATTTAAGTAATCTTTTTACTACAGAATAAATTAAATATGGATAGGTTTTGTTTACTGAGAAATTTAACATTTTGTTTTTCAACAAATTTTGAAAAAGTTTCAGAACCAATTAATTTTTTTTTTAGCTCCCGATTCATCGAGGATATTTACTTATTATGTGAAATTATATATTTTCAAATAAGGTTATAAAGAGTTCCTAGACTACAAAATCATTAAACGCTACTTAATTCCAGTCAAGGTGGCAGTTAACAGCTTGTAACTTGTAAAGCAACAAAGTTAAGTATACCTGATTACTTTTTTAATTGTCATAATTTCTTTTCCTCAGAAAACCATTAAAATTTATTTAAGATAATGCAATTCTAATAGATAAAGATTAAAAGCGAACCAAATCGAACTGTCAGTTATAAATCCTATTATTTTTTTTGTTTTTGTGTGATAAAATTATTAATTACATTTAAAAAATACATTTTTAAATATATTATATTGAAAATAGTTTAAAAATATTTTAATATAAAAACTATTAACTTGAAAATTAAAACTAATTAATTCAGATTAATAAGGTAATAATAGTTAAAAAACCTAACAGTATAAAATAGCTTCTGAACGATACAGTGAAAAAAAATTGAAACTGTGGTACTTTGTACGTAGTGGTGATTGTGAACAGAGAATGGAACAGATAGCGTAATTGCTGTATGTATTCGATTTACTCGTCCATCCACCTGGTTCGCGCCGAAATCGTCAAAACAACTATGTGGGTAAGTTTTGCAGTCAACGAGTTGATTTCTAAATCTTTGCTTAACCATGATATAATCTATCTGATACCTTGCAGTATCGCCTGGCTTTTTCCAAGTGTATATTCTTCTATTATGATTTTTAAATTGGGTGTTGGCAATTACTAAATTATACTTTATACTCTTTCTTGCAAAATGCCTTATGTAGCTAATTACTGTCTCATTACTATTTACTCCACGAAGGTGCCAATTAGCTACAAATGCCTTGGAAGAAAAATTACATTAATCTGAAACTCAGTTATTAATAACTTTAGTTTTATGTTATTTTTTGTCATTCTGTTGATGAATAAATGGACTATGTATTTCACAATAGCATTATTACAAATTTGAGTTTCTAAACAAAATTTTTGAGGCTTACATTTAAATCATTTGTGTGAGGAAGTAAATCTTTAAGCACAAGTATTAAACATTTTAAACAAATCATAAAATAGATATATAGGATGGGTAAATCATTACTGAAACTTCTTATTCAGCAGCAATAATCAGTATCCCTTAATAATATTAAAAATAATTAACATGAAAATTAGAACTAACAACAAGCATCAATAATAAACCATAACTTTGTTCACGAACACAAAATATAATATTAAAACAGTAAAAGTTTCAGATATAATAAACACCAAAAAGTTAGGTCTAAATTAATTATAAACATAACATCTTAAAAGTTACTTATAGTTTTATATTACCTAGATAACACAATTAGTATGAAGTACAACTGTAAATAATTAATGTAAAGCCGGTTCAGAAACATTCACATAACGTACAATTAAGAAAATTAATTACAAGTTATTACTTTCTTTTAGTAGAAGACCATGACGCAAAATAGTATTTCATTATTCGCAGAAAACAATCAGTAGAGCTATCTAATTATTTCTATTAGTAAGCACTCGACTAAGATTATTTGGACAACAAATTAATCTACATAGGTAAATCGAATAGCCGTTAACAATAAAAGGACGCCAACAGTATACAACTATGTGCATTGATGTATTTAACGCGTTCTCTAGTTGCTTACGAGAAAACAATTTTAATCTGCCGCCATTTTGATGCATTTTTTAAAATCTACGCGGAAAAACTCAAAAGTTTTAAAAGTTCAAAAGTTTTATAAATGTACTAAAAACAATGTTATTCTGAAACTAATCAAAACCTAATAAAGAAGTTAGAAAAATGTAATTGTACTAGAAGTAACCAAATGTACTAGAGTAACATCTGCAAAATATATATAGCTTTTTCTTACCATAAAATTTACGTGAAATAGCAGCTCATTTTAACTAGAATAGGTCCTTAATAACCAGTACCTGGGAATTATACAATTCACCTTAAGGTTATTGCTTACACAATCTCCCACAATTATGCACTTACTTCTGTCTTCCAGATAATATGCAAACCATTGTAAAGCTAAGCCTCTAACTTCAGTACTATACCTTTTAAATAAATATAAATTTGATGACCAACTGTACCAAATGCTCACTCCCCTGTAACTCAAATTGACATGATTAAAAAATTTATTTTTGGATAACTAACCAACTTTTTTTAATTGCTTTAAATAGCAATTTAAAAAACTGAAAGTAGTAAAATGGACTGATAGTTGCCAACCACATCTAAAGATCCTGATTTATGAACTGGAATAACTTCTGCCGATTTCAGGGTGGAAGGAAATTTACCCATAGCAAGACTATTATTGTATATAGTAAATAAGATAGGGATTTCTTGAACAGAAATTCCAACACGAGCAGAAGAGATCTTATTGATACCTGGACATTTACCTGGTTTTAGAGACTATATATACATATAGCTAGCTTATAATATTTAATAGGATTTAAAAAATGGATTTAAGTGAAATGGGAGAATTAAAGTGATCATGATAATTCTGCATCGTTCTATCATTCTCATTACCAGCACTACTGATAACTTCATAATTATTCAACAATTCAACAAAGTATTTATTAAAAAAATATTAACAATTTCACCTTCATCAAAATCATTACCATTTATACATATTTTTGATAGTTTATTTGCAATTTAGACATACCAGTCTAAATATAGACTTATATATGTATAAGAGATTATACATCTCTTTAGCAAGGTTTATTTTTATTTTTTGCAAGTTATATCTTTCTCGGTTTTCCAGATATTAAAATTTTCTTAAATTAAATATTTAACAGATTTTCCTTCCATTTTCATATTCATTAAGCCTGTGTCACATCTCACATCAGCTGACTCTGACTTTCTTCATCCAACTTTTATATCTTCTAACGCTTAATTTAACTTTTTCTATTATCCTATATGTGTCACTTTTTCATCAGTCGACAACCAATATTATATTTTTTTTAAATTCATTATCATCTTAACAGCCGTGGGTTTTGTGTGGCATAGTGGTAGTATCTACCTTTTGTCTGGAGTTTCCAGATACAAGTCTTGGTCAGGCATGCCAGTTTTCACATGCTACAAAATTCATTACATCGATCATAGTGAAGATCTTATTAGGCCTGGACCTGGTACCTGTTTTTGCTGATCAAATAAAAGATGATTGCTGTATCACATTGTTTTTTTTAAAAAGTAATTTATTGAAAATATAATTTAGTTGCAATAACCTTAGTCTAGAGAACATAATTGTTTAAAGTAACAGAAAAATGCTTAACTGGTATAGATACTTTGTTTTTTAAATGTGCTTCTGTTGTAAAATGACTCATTCCAGTTAACAGAACAAATTTATCTGGTAAACTGTTTTGATTCTATGGTCAGATTTGTTTGTAATGTCATTTAAAATTATCCTGTTAAAGAGTAAATGATTCACTACCTGATTTTTTTTATACTGGAGTCCTTTTTACACAAATAGCAAGTATAAGAGGTAGAAAAAAGAACTCTAAAAGCTCTACAATTAGGGACTAGCCTATGTATATTTCTAAATTTTGCTAAATAGCCCAAAATTGATAAATATATGATCTTCCCTATTACCAGACGTTGAAGCTCATTGAATTTTTATATTGATTTGTTCTGTTAATAATTGGAAAGAAATATCTTTATATCTTCTTAAATTTTGAACTTTTCAATCACTCTTTGTGAATGATTTAAATAATGTAAAAGAGACTAAACATTCTCAAAGAAAAAATATGTTGGTCTGTTGTTATGCTATCATATGCAAATGTGAGTATTTTCTGTATTTGTCAAAACTTAAAAGATTCGCAGGCAAATGAACACTATCTAACAGTATGAAATCAACAGTTAATACAAAAAATCAAACAAAAACAAATCTTTAGTTAATACAAACTAATTTCTCCTCTACCACAATCAAAATGTTTACCTGGTGACCTGATTCGCAATTAAAAAATGAGCACGACTCACTAGTCTGAGAGAAAGGCATGTTTTCAACTAACAAAATCAAATTTTTTTTAAACATAAGTTCATAAATTTCTGCCTTACAGAAGTAATCTGTATTACTATTGGAAAGCAGAAATTTGCTATCGTTTGTTTTTGTAGAACACAATTAACTGTGAAGTATTACAAGTTTTACATTTATTTACAGTTTCTTTAATTATTACCATATACCATAGAACTTGCAATTATAATATGTATTGTATACATTTTATATTCAAATTTAACTACAGCTGAAATAAAAAAATCTGATGTGGATACCACATGATTTTCCTTGTACGCCTATTAAATTACATATATACATTTTTAAAAGAATGTAAAATTTTATTTCGCTAATAACTAATGATTTTTTCATATTTTTTTTTTAATTGTTATTATTTATTGTATTTTCTTTACAATCACAGGTAATAATTATTAATAAAGCAATATATTTAATTTAAAAAAAAAAATGTAAAAAAGAAAATGAAGTAGAATTCAAACCTATGTCCCTTCCCCTTTCATTAATTAAAATTTAATTGGCTATAACTCTGGAACCAAGGAAAATAAGTACCACCTATGGTATATCGTTGAAAAGCTTTCAATGAGGGCTTATTACTACAGTTAACGAAAAAGTCCAAAATCCAATTTTTTTTTTTATTTGGGGCTTTTTTGGTTCAGTCGACTGCAATCAATCAAAAGTGTACAACTAGATGTAGCAACAGCCCTAATTCAAAAATGTTAATATTCTACGGCTAATCGTTTTCGAGTTACGCGAGATACGTACGTACAGACGTCATGATGAAACTGGTCAAAATGGATTCAGGGATGGTGCTAATTTATATTCCTGTTGAAATCTAGGAACTGATCACAATACTTCCTTTACTTTGTACAAGGAAGTAAAAATAAATCCACCGGGTTGGTTAGGTAAATCAGCTGATTTCAAAGTTGAGAATTTTAAGGTTCAAATCCTAGTAAATGCAGTTACTTTTATTACAGATTTGAATACTAGATTGGGTATCCCGGTGTTCTTTGGTGGCTGGGTTTCAATTAACCATACATCTCAGGAACAGTTGACCTGAGACTGTACAAGACTACACTTCATTCACATTCATACATATCATCCTCTTAAGTAATATCTTATGGTGGTTCCAGAGGCTAAACAGAAAATGAAAGGTCCCTGTATCCTGGGGCTTTTTAAGCGATTTAAAAATATTCTGTTTGAATTTGGTACTTGCAATAGGTGAATGATGTGAACATGTTTAGAAAGAGAACAAAATGCAGTGTATGTTAATATATTATTGAAATACTTATTTTAGCTACTTAAAAAATTATGATGTTCTAAAAATATATAAACATGAACAAAATAAAGAATTGTGAACTACTTCACTAAACATAATTAGCTTTATTGTAGTAAATTTTGAAACAGTTAAGTGTACACAACGCTATTGCACACTCAGAACACCACCAAGTAGTTTCCTTCCTTCTAGCTTTCCCTAAGGCTGCCCTTGTTTATTCAGACCAGAGTTTACACATCTTTGCAGGGTGCACTTTTTTTTCTTTTGGGGTATATTCTAAGTGAAGTGATGACCTGCAAGTCTTTGTTTTTACTGCTGTTTATGTGGATTCCTGTGCAATAACTCCTGCCTTTTATCTTAAAGCCATTCCAATGAATATAATACATTTTTCTAAATGACAATTATGACTCAAGGGTAATGGTTGTGATTCCAACTATAAAATAAAGGCATTGGCAATAGACATCATAAATAAATGGAAAAATAATTTTCCCCACTATTTCATTTGCTTACATTTGAATGGTTAATATGAAATAATCTGGTCATTTCTATACACCCGTTTTATTTTTATTATAATTATATCAGGGTTTTTGTTTTTTAAAACAAAAATTAACATGTATCCCCAAAAGAGCACAGATGTACTTCACTTTCCGTTATTCTGTGAACTGAAGATAAGGATAATACATCTCTTGTGTCTTTTCATTTGACACACAGAAGATGATTTCTTATCATGTAAACATACTTTTAGTTTTTTGTTTACTAACTTTATTTTTGGCAGTTCTTTCCGATAGGACTTCCAGCTTTAGTATGTCACTACCATTAAAAATCAAAAACAGCTGGTGAGCTATAAAACCGGTCTGTGAATATATGTCCCTTGTCAAGATAATCAGAAAGAAGTCTTTGGAAATGAGAAATTATAGAATTTTTGTTATTTTTACCCGAGTAAATTTCAGATTGAAATTTACTTCCGCTACAACTGCAAACAATATATAGTTTTATGCCATAAACACGAAATCTTATCCTGCCTCTAAATCCACGTACCCCTTCATCAACTGTCAAATTTTCCCTTTATGAAAAGCATACTGGATATTCAGAGATCAAATGGTTAAAAAAAGACCTTGGTTCAGAGATTATTACTTGGTGTTCTTAATGTTTTAGGGTCGTGAATATCCATATTTGAACAGAAAACGATATAACTTGGCAATAAAATATACACCAATAATTATTATTTTTACTTACAAAAAAAAAAGAAATTATACAAAAATAAATCATAAATAATTACCTTGTTTACAACAAATTCAACACGACACAAACAGCAATTCTAACCTCAACACGGAAACAACGCCGTTACTCAACTTTATACTCCAAATTTAAAAAAATATCCGTCAGAGTGCGAGATAAAACAAACGAATCATTCAAAATAAACTAAGGAACGAACCGATGAAACCTAACACCGAATGCGATCTGTACGAAATTAAATACGAATGCCCGTGGATTTCATGTGCTCAAATCATTACGAAAATGTCGATAGCCCATTAAATCCATAGGCTTAGCATTGAAAGTGTAAAGATAGAATAAATTCTGACAGGATTTGAATTCAGACAATGGTTAATTTTGTAGTAGTAGTTTAATTTTGTTATTGGTGTTAAATTAACGACTATCTCGAGAGTGATCTGCAACAAGTAAACTGTATAAATGTGTGACTAGCATACATATATTTTTTCCTGGTAGAATTTTCACAAACAAAAATAAACAGAATGGCACATCACTGTAACGGTCAACATTCAAAGTAATCGGAAGATTGCTGGTTCAGTTGACAGCTGTCGGTTTACCTTTCTTTCTTTTTCTATTTAGCCTCCTGAATCACCATAAGGTATTAATTCGCAGGATGATATGTATAAGCGTAAATGAAGTTGTAGTCTTGTACAGTAGCAGATTGACCATCCCTGACATGTATGGTTAGTTGAAACCCAACCACCAAAGAACATCACAATCCACAATCTAGTGTTCAAATCCGTAAAAAAGTAACTGCCTTTACTAGGATTTGAACCTTACAACTCTTGACTTCGAATCAGCTGATTTGAAATGACGAGTTCACCACTTGGCCAGTCCAGTGGGCTAGGATACAGGGACCAGCCCAACCCCCATAGAGGAAGACACCCCCCTTGTGACGATTCCGGTCGCCACACCAACCCCTCCTTGTGATGCTAAAATGGACTGTAACAGAGGTCGTCTTTTGACCCTTTAACTGATTATATCTTCTGCGTATAAACTTACATTTGTAGTATAAATATGTGTTAATAAGTATTAACATATGTTAATATTTATAGTGTGAGATATAAACAATTACAAAACAATACATTGAAATACATAGCAAGTATTTAGATTTTCACACATATTATAAAGTAAAATATAGCAAGAGATGTTTTAAATCTTTAAGGACAAAGAGCAGTGATATTTTGTATAACTTCCTCATTAGTATTAACAGCATTAAACTGAACAAGAACGATTTCATAAGTAACAATTGTTCCAGCAACCTGAAATGAATAAAATTGTATTACTGAATCAGCCTAACTGGCTTGTAATAATTAAAATTATAAACTAAATTCTAAAATTATAATTAAAATTAAAAATGTTCAGGTACTATATGACATTTATTTTACTTTGGCAAGTACAACTTGTCTCTCTAGCTTCTTGACACATTAAAAAATAATATTAATTAAATGTTGTTTAAATTTTGTTTAAAATTAAGTAATTATTACTTAATAAAACTTAATAATATTATTTAATAATAAGTAATATTAGACTTAATAAAACATTATATATTATTTTTTAATAAAGAACATTTCTTCTTTGATATTTTTGCTTTATTAGAAATGACATAGAGGTTATGTATGTATGTATGTGTAATACAAAACATCTGATAATTGAACACCTGGCCTTGACTGCACATATTCTCTTTTTGGGGTACATAATTTTTCTTCTTTGGAGTCCTCAGTTGCTTGTTGTTCATTGATGTACTCTTTCAAAGGGTAATTGTAACCACCTATCCTTTGATATGTTAATTTTAGCTATAATGAAGACCCGTTATCTCAGATTGTAAATTGCAGATGAAGTAATGTTACAGGTTTAAAATTTTTTTTAGATACTAAGTAGATTAGCTGCATCTAGAATTATAAACCACTAAACTAATGTAATAATAAACTTTTTCTATTTTTCAGGAATTATTTTTTTCTTAATGGATATTTGTTCATGTATTTTCATAATTCTAGGTGTATTGAAAGATGAACAGAGAATGACAAAAAAAGTTATCTTCAGTAGTTAAAAATATAGAATTAGAAAACTGGATTTAAAAATTAAACAGGTTAAGCTTTGATCTTCTAGCTTTAGCTTTTTATTTCTGTCTTTTCGACTTTTTTTACACAACTTTTTCCACCTTGGTTAACTTGTTTACTTGTCAATCGTCAGTCTTTGTTAAATTTTTGTGATATTAAGAACCAGATTGATAACTAGAAGCTGCAGAACTTCACAATAGCTAATGTATCCATTTTTATATCATTGAATCATGCAGTCAGAAGTAAATGTAGTCAGATGACTCAGAAAATATTGAAAAATAAACACTAGAAATTGCAAAAAATGATTTAACTTATAATTAATTTTAGGCCATAAAAAGTTTGGAATCATCTCACCAACTCCATTGGTGGAGTTTTGTTTATTGGAATTTCGTTTTATTTTGGAATTTTGTTTATTGTGAATTCTGGTAAGAACAAAATACCGTATTGTTATTTTTTTTTGAAAACTCATACTGTTAAGATTCTATGCGTGTTCAAGCGTGTCCATTTCCATAATTCAATGTGCTATAATATAATATTTTTACAATAAACTAAGAAAGGGATTCACAGTGAAGAAATACATAGTGTACGTGGAAGAAATAAAAAAAAATACCTCAGACAGCACATGAACAAAAAATTAAAATTGAAAAAAATCATTGTTGACATTATTTTTCCTGAAGTTAGTGATGAATAGAAGTAATTAAATTGATTTGCATTTATTATATTGTAAGTAATACAACTGATGGATAATCCTTGTTTATATTTATAAATGTTCAATCATTGCTAAAAATTATGGTGATTGATTCTTTAAAATTAATAAAATTAATATTCACCTTTAAAAACCAGACAACTGAACTATTTCAATATCTCACAACTCAATACAATTCTTTGGCTTATGAAAAAAAAACCTTATTATTCTTAACAATACCAAAAAAATAGTGTCAAAAATAGGAGAATGTCAATCTTGAGGATTGTAAAGTGTTACATTGAAAAGTATCTGAATTAGAAATAATGAATTAAAAATAAATTAATTTGATTTGAGGCATTCAGGATTACTGTATCAGAGGACCACAAATTCAAACATGTAATAGAGGATACAGAGTGGAATGAGGTTATACGACAAAATATACAGTAATGAAGTGCTTCAAATCAAAGAACAATCAAATTTCTTATCAAAACAAACAAATATGTTTGTATCTTTATTGCTATGCATATGTGTTGTATTTTTAAAACATTAATGTAACATTCACTGCATACGTGAATGTTTGTTGATAAAATTGTTTGTGTTTGTTTTTAATTACATTTTGTTATACATTTTTATGAAAATTTGTATAATACTCGCTCCTACACCTAATAAAAAACTTATAAAATGTTTTATATTAGTTAACTTATATTAAGTTATGATAAATGTGTATTTATAAATTTTGAGAACTTTTTAAAGATAAAAAGATAAGAGGCTCCCATTGTTTATTTGTTTCAGTTTATTAACTAGTGTTTTTTTCCTGTTTTTGATTAAAGGACATTAGTGTTTAATGTCATTTGTCATTGTCATTAAGTAGTTGGAAAATACTGCCTCTTAATTTTATTTTGTTTTCATGTTTGATTTTTGAAAGCAATTTTGAATTGCTGACTACAGAAAAAGTTGAAATCCAAAGAAATGAAACATTTTTATTTATAACCCAATGAGAGTCTGTAAAGTCTTGTACAGATTCAGGTCGACCAAATCTCAGAACCTTAGACTTAGAGTTAATAATAGACAACCCACTGAGCTTGAAATATAATTTATCAAAAGTTTTTTTATGCTATATTTAGTTTTTGTCAGTAGTGACCAGATTAAGCCATCAGTTAAGATATATATCTGCAAAGTACTTTTGAATCTGTATATGGCTGCAATAATATAAATTTTTAGCTCTAAACCAGTTGTTTAGATTTTTGCTTTTAATAAGTGTAATGAGCTTGATGAGCTTATACCAAGGTTTAAATCATACTAAGGTACATTTTGATGTACATTAAATTTTCATTGAATGATAAACTATTTCAGCTGGACCAGCACTTCAGTAGAGATAGAATCCAGCTCATCAGCTGCGGAAAGTGCATTGCTTGCTAGTTTAGATTCCATAGCAACGATGCTAACAGCACCATTGCTGTTTTCATCACCTGATGTAAGCTTTCATCACCTGATGTAAGCCGGCGAATGTCATTGGCATCAGAAAGAGAAGAAGATGCCATGTCCGAGGCCTCAGACATGGAAAAGGCCTTCAGACATGTCATCGGAAGTTGAGGCCGTTCGCAGAATGGAAAAACGGTGCATGAAAGGAAAGCCTAGGAAGTAATCTTTTGGATTTGAAGTTATAGAAGAATGTTAAATTTTGAACTTTTTGATTCATGAGAATGTGAATCATTGAACCTTTTTTTTTGTTTTTTTTTTTTTGAAGTGGGGCGGGGCTAATGACCAAACTAGTCGATGCCCCTAAAAACCTCAAAAAAAAAAAAACAAAATTAATGTTATTTATTATTATTATTTATTATTTTATATTGATTGAATCAAAAAATGATATAGGTATTTCTTTTAATTTGTTTTAATCATAATGATTTTTTTAAATAAAAAGACAACACATAAAAAGGTAGCTTTATGTTGTATTATTTTTCATCAGAAATTTTGCTTGTAAAAACATCTTTATATATAAGATATATCAGAATGTATTTCATGGTAATTTATTATTACTTTATTTACTTACCTTAGAGATATATTTCAGTTATAAATTTAAACAGATAACTTCAATATTGATAGATTATACAAACTGGTGTGTAATATTTATGAAAAAGGAGAAGTTCCGTCAGACTTCAAAAAAAGTGTTATAGTCATGATATCAAAGAAAGCAGGAGCAGATAAATGTGAAGAATACAGAACAATTAGTTTAACTAGTCGTGCTTCAAAAATCTTAACTAGAATTCTATACAGAAGAATTGAGAGTAGAGTGGAAGAAGTGTTAGGAGAAGACCAATTAGGTTTCAGGAAAAGTATAGGGACAAGGGAAGCAATATTAGGCCTCAGATTAATAGTAGAAGGAAGATTAAAGAAAAACAAACCAACATACTTGGCATTTATAGACCTAGAAAAGGCATTCGATAACATAGACTGGAATAAAATGTTCAGTATTTTAAAAAAATTAAGGTTCAAATACAAAGGTAGAAGAACAATTGCTAACATTTACAGGAACCAGACAGCAACAGTAACAATTGAAGAACATAAGAAAGAAGCCGTAATAAGAAAGGGAGTCCAACAAGGATGTTCCCTATCCCCATTACTTTTTAATCTTTACATAGAACTAGCAGTTAATGATGTTAAAGAACAATTTAGATTCAGAGTAACAGAACAAGGTGAAAAGATAAAGATGCTACGATTTCCTGATGATATAGTAATTCTAGCTGAGAGTAAAAGGGATTTAGAAAAAACAATGAGCACACAAGAAAATTAAAATAAACAAGAACAAAACGAAAGTAATGAAATGTAGTAAAAACAACAAAGATGGACCACCAAATGTGAAAATAGTAGAAGAAAAGATTATGGAGGTAGAGGAATTTTGTTATTTGGGAAGTAGAATTACTAAAGATGGACGAAGCAGGAGCGATATAAAATGCCGAATAGCACAGACGAAACAAGCCTTCAGTCAGAAATATAATTTATTTACATCAAAAATTAACTTAAATGTCAGGAAAAGATTGTTGAAAGTATATGTTTGGAGCGTCGCTTTATATGGAAGTGAAACTTGGACGATCGTAGTACCTGAAAAGAAAAGATTAGAAGCTTTTGAAATGCAGTGCTATAGGAGAATGTTAAAAATCAGATGGGTGTATAAAGTGACAAATGAAGAGGTGTTGCTGCAAATAGATGAAGAAATAAGCATTTGGAAAAATATAATTAAAAGAAGAGACAGACTTATAGGCCACATATTAAGGCATCCTGGAATAATCGCTTTAATATTGGAGGGACAGGTAGAAGGGAAAAATTGTGCAGGCAGGCAACATTTGGAATATGTAAAACAAATTGTTAGGGATGTAGGATGTAGGGGGTATACCGAAATGAAATGACTAGCACTAGATAGGGAATCTTGGAGACCTGCATCAAACCAGTCAAATGACTGAAGACAAAAAAACCTCAATATTGGGTGAGTGTGAAGGCTTTAATTGCTGATGTATTTTAATGAATAATATTTTATACAGTGATATTTTGAGTAGGTGATTAAAATGGTCTTTACAAATAGTTGCATGGTTTCTCTAGATGGATTTTGATTTTTAACAGGTTGACCGCCACAACCTAAAGTTATGTTAGTGAAGTTTTTGCATGAGGGGTTATTATCATACCCTTCATGTAAAAGTGCCTCTACTGCTGTAAAGGGTGATACAATCCCTCACATCACCCAATAAGAGAAATGGACTGGGTATGTCCAGTATTCATATTGCACCAGCACATCAAACTGCATAAAAAACTCCAATGAATCTGAAAATGGCCTTACCATTAGAAAAGCAAGATTTTAGTAAATTTTACAACCCACTAAATCAAAGTAATAAAATTTTACTTAATCTCTAGGAATAACTTATTATACACAATAATGTTTTCATAAGTTTTTATCTTGTTGGTTAAGGACAATATAATTTTAATTTATAACATTTGTAACCTGTCAAAATGTATATTTTCTGTTGTGTTTTACGAGTTATTATTTATTTGATGCAGTTACAAAGTAGGGTTATAAACAAACATTTATGGTACTATAAGTTTTAGTAATTTAATTACTAATATGCTTTATCAAAACACATGTTGCAAAAACCTAAATAAATACAAAAATAAAACTAAATGAGTGATGCGCTATACTGTATTTTATATTTAATGTTCTACTGTATTCTTTTAGTGAAATTGTAGACTGGGATATAAGAAAGTATTTTAAATATAGTAAGAGCAGATTCAGTTATATATTGATGAACTGATCAGCAGATGCAAATTTATAATGATAATGCTGCTTACTAATGTAAATACATAATATTACGATGCTTATAGGCTTAAAAAATGGTGTACTGAATTTAATTTCTTATTTTTTAAATATCAAGTGTGCTTTGTCAACTCCGTCACTGTAAGGGATCTGTTAACCCCTCATATATTTTTAGTCATTACTGCTTAGTTATGTAAAATTTTGTATCTCTGGATGCTTTCCCATAAAGTAACATCATAACACATTTAACAACAGCAAAAAGAAAACTGCTAGTAAAATTAGCCTTCCAGATGATATTTCTCTCAGCGGTTTAAGATAATACAGTGGGGGTTGCTTGTCTACCTTTTAATTTATTAAAGCTGATCTATCTTTTTTAAATATATTAGAGATTTAATAAAATATGTTTCTGATTTTTAATCTCTTTTGTGGGCAAGTGTAGCGAGCATTTTCTATAAACTGAATTAAAGGTTTATATTTATGTAGCTAGGATTTTATTTTTTATTTTCATGTTATTTTCTGTATCAGTCATACAAAAATAACTAATCATAAAAATAATTATATATAAAATTAACTAAAAGCCCATTATTTGAATTTATTCCCTTAAAATGTTATTTTCTGTCTTGATTGTGCCTATTTTTGTAATGGATTAGTCATGGATAATGTTTGTCAATTGGTTTTAAACAACAGGAATCTACATGACTGAAATCTTAGCAATGTCTAATATTACTTTGCTTGAAATATTTACCTATGATTAAGTGGCCCCGTTTTGATAAAAATAAAGACTTTTGGCATTTACTTTCTCAGAAATGTGGTTTACAAAAATATACTTTAACAAATAATTTCAACTGATGAAAACAAAATTTCAGATTTCTTTCCTCTGAGTTTGTCTTTCATTCTGAATGGGAAATGGGAGTTCTACTATTTTTTTAGCAAATGTATTTTTTATGATTTACCGTCTGAGAATACATTTTAGTAAAAAATTTTAATTAATGAAATTAATTAAAGCAAACATTTTAATAACCTTCATAAAATATTCTTTTTCAAATTTCAGATAGAAGTTCCTACACTAATATTGCAGAAATATTTTTAAGATACTTACTTGTTGGAGATGTAATTTAGTTAAAAATTTCAGGGGATCAAGAATTAAAGAAACAATTCTTGAGAAAAAACATTAAAGAAACATTCCTTTTGTTGGAATTTTGATTAAAGATACTGTTCTGGTTAATAGAAAACCAATATTTGCTGAGGAACACAGGGTATTTCAACTAATCATTGTGTAATTTTTTTTTTAAATTTCTTCATTAAAAATATTTGACAAAGTGAATGAAAACATCAGAAATTTTTAGATTATTTATAGATTATTTTAGAGTTGGAAGAAAACAATAAATAATTCATTTGAATAAAAATAAATTATATAATCTGATAATCTGAAATATTCATTAGTAATTTAAATTCCATGAATTACTTAGAAAGTTTTAAATATACTTACAGTATTTAAAATATTTTAACAAAAGTAGCATTTCCTAATATTGAATTTAGCATATATAACTTTACATGTAAACAGTAATGTAATCATTTTATGAAGAAAAAATTACTCATTATAAACATTTTACTTAACATTTATAAGTAGAAATACAAAGAAAATAATGAGATGGTTGTGTTTGTTTTTCATTTAAAAGTTTCTCTATACATCGATCTATGTTAGAAATTAAGAAAAGCAAATTGTTTTTCAAGTGATAAAAGACGATTACTATATTTAGTTTTTAGCACAACCTTAGATAAAAACCCCTTTTCATGGAGGTAAGATGTGACAAAAGGGATTGATATTTTCAATGCTTCTGTGACTAAATTTCCATCACTTTGATGAGCAAGCTAAAATGTATCTAAATCTTATTGGCAGACATTTTGATGAGCTGGTCGTGAATATCAACTGGTAATTTAACAGCTGCTACAATATTTTAACTATTTCGATTTAATACTCATCTCTTTGAGAAATCATTAATACTCTGCCAATTGAATTTTTTTATGTTTGAACATGGCACTCTTACAGCAGATATAACGCAAGCAGACCAAATTACAAGGAACACATACACATCAAGTTGGTTAAATTGCTGTTTGGTAAATGTTTGTACACTTCATATATGCATATTCTTACCCATCGCATCAATGTAGCTAAATGGTTTAATTAGGTTTCATTGGATTGGGGTCGTAAAATATTTATTAAATATTTGTTTACTTTTTGGGGGTCGTGGTGCTAAAAATGTTGAGGATCATTTTGTTAAAGTAATGCTTGTAAAAGATCTTTTTGGAACTTATTATGCTGTTAATTATAATTTGTTTTGAAAATGTCATTAAATTTTAAAAAAATATATATTTTAAAAAGAGTAGTCATATTTTATAATGTTTATTAACAAGTAATTAGATTAATCCCATACAGAATACAGATAATATCTTCTATAATACACCACTTTGAGAAAAAAAAATCATATTAAGCTGTGAATTTACACTGTCTGCTACAAGTAATCTCTTAGTGACTATAATGTATGTAAAAGATACCAATGAAATTGCGTTTTCAGAGATTATTAACATTCAATAAAGAGTTACAGTGAACAGAGTAAAGAAGTACTACATTTGTATTAGATTGATATATTGTTATGAACTATCTGATAGACTCAGTGAAGAAGGTAATGAGGGACTGCTTTACTGTCCACTTCACAAAATATATCTAGCATGGATTTGCTCTTGAGCATATTTATAGCTTACGTAAGAATTGCTCCAGCTATAATGATTACAATACTAACAGACTAGTTATAAAGAAATTAGTAGTTATTTACTTTTGTGCGTTGTTATTAAATATATACATTTTTTTTTAGATTATAATGCCTTACAACACTACTGGAAGGAGATATGAAATAAATATAGAAAAAACCAAAGTAATGGAAGTAAGCAACCAAAAAGATTTAGCAAAAAGGACAAATGAAGAAAGAATAGAAAAAGTAAAAAAATTATTTGAGAACAATGTGTCCCCATAGGTGATAGAGGACTAAAGAGTACAATGGAAATAAAAGAAAGCTTAGCAATGACAATGGAAGCTTTCAGTAAGAAAAAGAAATCACTATGTAGTAAAAGTTTGGATTTAGAGGTAAGGAAAAGATTAATCAAACCTGTATAAACTATCTTGTTGCATGAAAGTGAAGCATGAAGCATACGTGGATGACAATGAAGAGGAAGAGGGACTGGATTGAGGTTTTTCAGATATAAAATTAGGAATAAGGAAGTGAGATAATAAAGCGAGGAATGAGGAAGTATTAAACAGAATTATGGAAGAAAGAGCACTTATGCAGAAAGTATACAAAAAAAAACCGGTTAGATCATGTGGTCAGGAGAAGTAGTATGTTGACAACTTCATCTGAAGCATCTGGATAAGCAGAATTGAAGCAAAGAAAAGGAGAGAAGTCAATAGGTGAGGTGAAGTTGGAAACTACAAGGGGATGAAGGAGAAGGATTAGGAAAGGAGTGGATGGAGAGCAGTGATGTAATGGACCTACCACCAGCAAAATATCAGAAGATGAAGATAATGACAACAGGTTTTAAATCAGATTAAACAATCTGTTAAGCATACATATACAATTTTATTTTACCTGTACTTAGAAAAGAAATTCCAGTATTGACTGTTCGCAGAATTGAAAGTGCCACAATTGTTGCTGAACCAACAAAAGAAGCAAATGTGTAAAACACACGTCCGCTTAACCAATAGAACCTGAAACAATTTTACACTAAATATATTTAAGATAAAAATTATCTTTTTTTTCTTAAAATCAAATTGATTTTTTTTTTTAGTGTATAAAAAATGTTAGCTGCTTATGAATGAACAATTCCTCAGAAGAGTGTCATGAACACTGTATAAGTTTAAACTTTTAAATAAAACAATACAGTAATGGAATTTATTGATATATATTCTATTGACATAATGATTTTTATAAATATTCAGGTCGTAGAATTGATCTGCGACATAAATGTTGGCTAAAACTCTCCCTAGAATTCTTACCTGAAACAATTTTACACTAAATATATTTAAGATAAAAATTATCTTTTTTTTCTTAAAATCGAATTGATTTTTTTTTTTAGTGTATAAAAAATGTTAGCTGCTTATGAATGAACAATTCCTCAGAAGAGTATCATGAACACTGTATAAGTTTAGACTTTTAAATAAAACAATACAGTAATGGAATTTATTGATATATGATTTTTATAAATATTCAGGTCGTAGAATTGATCTGCGACATAAATGTTGGAAGACAATGAGGAAGAACTCCATTCTGCTACCTCCACAACTGATCAAAAAGGTCTCTTTGTTGGAGTAAAGGATAAACAGTGTTCTGAGCTCCAGGTAATTCTCACCGCTGATGCCATTTTCAAAGAAGGAAGGGGCCAATGACTCCTTAGTACGTTACACCTTCCCAGACCATGATGCTGAGACTTTTATCATTATACTTGACTAGCACATTTGGATTAAGTGTACACCAGTAAACACAATTATATCTGTTTTCACTAATGGACAGGTGAAATTTGGCTTCATCAGTCCACACCACGCTCTGTTCCAACTGTGTGTCCTATTTCAACTTGGTGAGCAAACTCAACTCAACTCAACTCTTCAGCAAACTGCAGGCAGCAATCAGTAATAAAAAAACCCTTTTGGAACACTGGGATATGACACCTCTATCGCTACCATGTTAGTATAACTGGCTATATATTAAAAGTTAAACCCATCACAAAGTGCACTTTCACTAGACGTTACGGCGATTCAAACTGTCTACTACTTAGGCCACCCCATAGAAGGATGGGAGTAAAAAGTATGAGAGGTAATAAATGTTATAATTCCATGAACAGGACTGTTTATATGCTTTAAGAATGTAGTTTTAGAAATGCTAGTTAGCAGATGAAAAGAAGAGACAGAATTTGATATAATTATTGCTAATTATATGGATAAAATTTTGTTCAATCCATAAAATACATTATAATAAATATAATACTTATGTTTGCAAAACATTAAATGAATAACTCTATAAAGCAA
The DNA here is from genome assembly GCF_047948215.1 of Lycorma delicatula. Taxonomy (NCBI): domain Eukaryota; kingdom Metazoa; phylum Arthropoda; class Insecta; order Hemiptera; family Fulgoridae; genus Lycorma; species Lycorma delicatula. Next base: position 97,636,948 of record NC_134464.1, on the reverse strand, counting down.
TTAAAAAAAAAACAAAATTTACCTTACTGATTTTGAATTTGGTGCTCTTACACCATGTACTGGTAATAAAGCAAAACACTGTGCCAGTATTAATAATGGTCTTAGTGTTACATGTAATGAATCTGGCACGCGACCTTCATCGTAATCATTTGCAAACAATTTTGGTATCATCAAATCTTGCATTTCTAAATAATCTCCTGGAATTTTACAGATTATTATATTTAACAAGATTAAATAATTAAAATACCATGGTAGGCTAGAAGTCAGTTTTCCCTGCCCTGCTGAATTAAATTCTGTAATCGGCAGGAAATTTTGACTTTGTAGTCGGTAACAATCAGTTGATATAACAGTAATTCAATTTTTGTATCTGTATTGAGAATAAGAACACAAAACAAGAACAAATTGTTTTAGGGAAAAACAAATTGATTTCCATAAAGAATTTCATATGAGATTAATTAATTTTCCTACTGATCTGTCAACATTCGTGCAAGTTGAACATAAGATTTGAAAATACTTTAGGCAAGGTTGTTCCACAATCTAATAGCCCTGGAACTTATTTAAAAGAAACTTATTTAAAGAAACCAACATTCTTCATATAAAAATGGTAAAAAATATCAAGTTTACAAAAAATTGTAAATGAAATAAAGTTTAATTGTTATCAGCTGAGTTTATTTCATGTACTTTGAAAAATTATTTGAAAAGAGTTAGAAGTTTGTGAAGAATTTATTCTAATATGAAGCAGGTGTTTATTTCTTTAGCTCATTAATATGGTCTGATAAATCACAAGTCAAATTAAATGGTTAAGTAAACTGTCATAATTTTTTTTTTTTTTTGTCTTCAGTCATTTGACTGGTTTGATGCAGCTCTCCAAGATTCCCTATCTAGTGCTAGTCGTTTCATTTCAGTATACCCTCTACATCCTACATCCCCAACAATTTGTTTTATATACTCCAAACGTGGCCTGCCTACACAATTTTTCCCTTCTACCTGTCCTTCCAATATTAAAGCGACTATTCCAGGATGCCTTAGTATGTGGCCTATAAGTCTGTCTCTTCTTTTAACTATATTTTTCCAAATGCTTCTTTCTTCATCTATTTGCCGCAATACCTCTTCATTTGTCACTTTATCCACCCATCTGATTTTTAACATTCTCCTATAGCACCACATTTCAAAAGCTTCTAATCTTTTCTTCTCAGATACTCCGATCGTCCAAGTTTCACTTCCATATAAAGCGACACTCCAAACATACACTTTCAAAAATCTTTTTCTGACATTTAAATTAATTTTTGCAGTAAACAAATAATATTTCTTACTGAAGGCTCGTTTAGCTTGTGCTATTCGGCATTTTATATCGCTCCTGCTTCGTCCATCTTTAGTAATTCTACTTCCCAAATAACAAAACTCTTCTACTTCCATAATCTTTTCTCCTCCTATTTTCACATTCAGTGGTCCATCTTTGTTATTTCTACTACATTTCATTACTTTTGTTTTCTTCTTGTTTATTTTCATGCGATAGTTCTTGCGTAGGACTTCATCTATGCCGTTCATTGTTTCTTCTAAATCCTTTTTGTTCTCGGCTAGAATTACTATATCATCAGCAAATCGTAGCATCTTTATCTTTTCACCTTGTACTGTTACTCCGAATCTAAATTGTTCTTTAACATCATTAACTGCTAGATCCATGTAAAGATTAAAAAGTAACGGAGATAGGGAACATCCTTGTCGGACTCACTTTCTTATTACGGCTTCTTTCTTATGTTCTTCAATTATTACTGTTGCTGTTTGGTTCCTGTACATGTTAGCAATTGTTCTTCTATCTTTGTATTTGAACCCTAACTTTTTTAAAATGATGAACATTTTATTCCAGTCTACGTTATCGAATGCCTTTTCTAGGTCTATAAACGCCAAGTATGTTGGTTTGTTGTTCTTTAATCTTCCTTCTACTATTAATCTGAAGCCTAAAATTGCTTCCCTTGACCCTATACTTTTCCTGAAACCAAATTGATCTTCTCCTAACACTTCTTCCACTCTCCTCTCAATTCTTATGTATAGAATTCTAGTTTAGATTTTTAATGCAAGGCTAGTAAAGCTAATTGTTCTGTATTCTTCACATTTATCTGCTATTGCTTTCTTTAAGTTCTTTTCTTTAATAAGTTCCTTTTACTTTCTTCATCACTATCATTCTTATATTTTCTACGTTCACCCATCAGCTGCAATATATCGTCTGAAACCCAAGGTTTTCTACCAGTTCTCTTTATAACGCCTAAGTTGGCTTTTGCTGATTTAAGAATTTCCTTTTTAACATTCTCCCATTCTTCTTCTACATTTTCTACGTTATCTTTTTTACTCAGACCTCTTGCGATGTCCTCCTCAAAAATCTTCTTTACGTCCTCTTCCTCAAGCTTCTCTAAATTTCACCGATTCATCTGACACCTTTTCTTCAGGTTTTTAAACCCCAATCTACATTTCATTATCACCAAATTATGGTCGCTATCAATGTCTGCTCCAGGGTAAGTTTTGCAGTCAACGAGTTGATTTCTAAATCTTTGCTTAACCATGATATATAATCTATCTGATCTGATACCTTGCAGTATCACCTGACTTTTTCCAAATGTATATTCTTCTATGATTTTTAAATTGGGTGTTGGCAATTACTAAATTATACTTCGTGCAAAACTCTATAAGTCGGTCCCCTCTTTCATTCCTTTTGCCCAGCCCGTATTCACCCACTATATTTCCTTCCTTGCCTTTTCCAATGCTTTCATTCCAATCTCCAACCATCATTAAATTTTCATCTCCTTTTACGTGTTTAATTGCTTTATCAATCTCTTCGTATACACACTCTACCTCATCATCATCATGGGCGCTTGTAGGCATATAGACGTTAACAATCGTTGTCGGTTTAGGTTTTGATTTTATCATTATTACAACGATTCTATCACTGTGCGTTTTGAAGTACTCTACTCTCTTCCCTATCTTCTTGTTCATTATGAACCCTACTCCTGCCTGCCCATTATTTGAAGCTGAGTTAATTAATCTAAAATTGCCTGACCAAAAGTCGCCTTCCTCTTCCCACCAAACCTCAATAATTCCTCACTCACTAGACTAATATTGGTGATTTTTTTAGATAGATCACCAACCATCATAGGATTTTTCTGTTGATTACTAATTTTGGTCCGATGAGTATTGGGAAAATACAAAACCACCTTTGCAGAGCCCATGCGTACAGAGGCTAAAGCTACATACAACTAGGTTCGTCCAGATGCCCAGATGACATCATTTGAGACTCAATACGTAGAGCCATCGGCCCATCGGCGGATGTTAATTTCCACCTTGTGTTACGGTTGCGTTTCGTAAGGTGTCCCAAGTGTAAGTGTAAAAAAAAAAATAGTGTAAGATGTTGTATAATTGTGTAAGGGTATATGTTGTAATGTTCTTGATGTGTAATGCATGTGTTTTGTGTAAAGTGTTCTCCAGCTCAGTGAGAAGAAAAGCTGTATAGGCTAAAGCCGTGGGAACACCAACCCCCAAAGTTTTAAAGAATAAAACACCCCGTCGTGGGTTATTTTCCAATAACAATAAATGTAATCTCAAGTTTCGCCTCCAAAGGATCAGTACCTTTTAGACAATTTGATACACACTCGCTCAAGCGCATGCGTACACACACACACACACAAAAGAAAGATTTAAAAAAGTCTTACCATATATAGATATAGCTGCACCATCATCAGTTTTTAAGTTAAATTTTGTTTCTGGTAATAATGTTGGCACAGAATCACCATTATGAGAATTATTATTATTACCACGATAATTACCAGTATTATTATTATTCGTTTGTTGATTTCTCCGTCGATTTTGATCAGGAATATAACCTCCATTCATATTTATATTTTGTCTATTATTGAAAAATATATTATCACGATTATTTATCATTTCTCGAATATTATTTACCATTTTTTATTTTATTTATTTTACATTGATTTATTGTGTTTAAAAAATATTTATTTTATTTAATGTTCGTATAACAGATAATTCTGTTTTGTAAATAATGATGTATAGAAATTGAATTAATAATATTACCGTTTTTTTTTTACAGAAAAGTCTTTTTAGGTAAATATTAACAATTTAATGTTATGTATTTGAAAAATCCTGAAAATAAAGCGAAAATGTTAAAACCAAGAAACCCACTCACAAATATACGTATATAAAGCGATTCAAGAGAAAAGGGAATTAATTTGGAAACTGATTCTACAGTTTGAAATAAGAAAAAAATTTCATAGACACAAATGTCTGAAAACGTTTTGTCATCGAGTTACAGCTAGCGAAAAATTTTGCCTGGATTTCAATTCCCCGGTAAAATGAGGTCATACTGAAATTTTTAAGGTGTTATATAACGAGTAAACCTGAATGTTTCTTATTTTTACCTGAAAAATAGAATAAAACTGTTCTCAGAACAATATCGCCCATTTTTTTTTTTTAGGTTTGAAGTAAAGTAGCTGCCAAGTAACGACGACGAGCTATGAGTGACGACGGTTACTAGCCAACGTATCTTGCACCAACCCACCGGGTTGGACTAGTGGTGAACAAGTCTTCCCAAATCAGCTGATTTCGAAGTCGAGAGTTCCAGCGTTCAAGACCTACTAGTTATTTTTACACGGATTTGAATAATAGATCGTGGATTCCGGTGTTCTTTGGTGGTTGGGTTTCAATTAACCACTCATCTCAGGAGTGGTCGAACTGAGACTGTACTAGACTACACTTCATTTACACTCATACATATCATTCTCTGAAGTAATATCTGAAAGGTAATTACCGGAGGCTAAACAGGAAAAAGAAAAGAAAATGTATGTTACTAAGAAATGATTAATCATGGTGTGCCATTGTTTCAGAGAACAATATTATAGCAGGGCTGATCATCAAGCTCGCTGTTATGTGACAGTCACTGTACAATAAATTGGTTAAATGACTAACAAATACGTATATATTTAATATTTAACATCGAAAAAATTTGATTATCAACATATGTCCGGAAACGCTTACTTTACCGGCTACCCGTCACTTTGTATTTTTAGCATAAAAATTTATTTCTCAGGAATGGTTAATCGTATCGAGCCGAAATTTCGTAAAATACTAGGATATCTAGAGGTTTACTTGTATAAAAATAATGGACACGATTTCTCAATCCACTTCAAAATAGCAGCCATGTAAACGATTTAATTATTAATATATTTGCAACCGCTGGTTTATTTAACTATTGTTTACACAAAAAAAATGTTAAGCATTTTATGAAAAAGAAAATTACACCTAATTTATTCATAAATAATAAAGTTATGGTTGAAGTGAGTCTAGATTTAAAAAAAAAAAACAGTTTTCATTTCCTCCCGAATAAAATTAAATAATTCAACACGATCTCAACTGGAATAATTTTATATAAATACTCTGTATGTAATTTAACAGTATGTACAAATGTTTCTAATCCACTCTCAATTTTGTTGATTGTCAGTTTCAGTATTAATAAACAGTTCAATTTAATAAAAAAAATTTAATCTAGCATCGTTTAATATTTGAATGTTTTTGTTCTTAATTTTTAAGTAATTTAATAAACGATTAATGTTGTTAGTATTAATGCTGATTATAGTGCTTATATTACAGTATATATATATATAGTGTACCATGAAAAAACGGAGAAACTTTCAGGACATGTTCTACTGGTGAAAATAATGAAAAAGGTTCATACAAAACATGTCTGACAACGCTTTGTTTTCGAATTACGGCAAGCGAAAGATTTCGCTCGGATTTCATTTCTTCTAATAAAAAGGAGCCCTACTGTAATTTTTGGGAATCAAATTAAGGAAAGTAAAATTGATGGTTTCTTATGTAATCTAAGCTGGGTAAAAAGAGAAAACGGTCCCACAACTGTAACTTCAGTAGTTTTTAACATGTCCGACGTAAAACACAAAATTCGTGTCAAAAAACAATTTTTCTTTTGAAATCTGTAATACAATAGCATTGTTAAATACTAATAAATTCGGAAGATTTAGTACAAAACTTGTAGAGAATTTAATTCTGAGGAGATTAATGTGAATACTTTTTAATATCTGAGGAGATTAATGTAAATACTTTTAAATATCTTTTTTTTTTATTGAAAGAAAATAGGTGAAAAATAAACAGAAAATCATATTCTTTATGTATCTAATAAAAATTCATCGGCGTGTCAGCATTTATGAACGAAAGGGTAATTTCCAACTCGTTCGTTTCCTATTGAACGCCAAGTAAATCATCATGTTAATGATGAACATCGTATGATTCAGCGTGGTCCGGGCACAAGTACAAAGCAAATTTCATGTCGCCCCGGTTTATAAAAAAACAAAGTGTGGCGCATCAAAAAAATCTTTATTCTTAACGCCTGCAGAAGGTTGAAAATTTGCGGCCACATCAAAGTACTGACCGCGCCCGATGTTGCTTAACTTCGGTGGTCAGACGACAACCGGTATATTCAATATGGTATGGCCGTTGGCTAAAATTTGCGGTTAAACGTCCCTAAACAACGCTGATAAGGTAAATTCAATTTTATTTGTTGATGAAGCCACTTTTACGAGAAACGGAGTCTTCAATTTTAAAAATAGTCATTTATGAAGCGAAGACAATCCACATGGTACTGTGGAAGCTAGTTTCCAACATAATTTCACATTAATGTTTGGTGTGGCATTATTTACGGCAAAATTCTGGACCATTTATTTTTAATGGAAACCATACGGGAAAAAATAATTTATCGGTGTTTTTTGGAGAATGTACCTTTACAAATTAGATTGTAAATGATTTTCCAGCACTATGGTTCAGAGCCTTATTTTTCTTCAGTAACTAGAAATCACTTGAATGCTAATTTCTTAAATTGGATTGGATACGGTGGACCAATCAATCGGTCACTACGGTCACTACGGTCACCTGACAACGCCACTAGGTTATTTCATTTGGGGCCATATGGAAACTGAAGTTACCAACAAAATATTTAAAACTAAAGAAGAGTTATTCATTAAAGTACTATTGAATTGGTACGAAACGATGATACGGAAAGCCACCGGAAATATTTTACGTCGGGCAGAGGGCTGTGTACATTGTAAAGAAGGGAATTTCGAACAATTAATATAACTGAGGTTTGTTATTCTGTTACCGTTTATCATTTCATATATTTTTTTTTGCTACATTGTATAATGTTTATTAGGTACAGAAAGTATAGTACGATTCTCTGTGTATTTTTCGTCTCTTTTGCCTCAATAAAAAAACTATTTTAAACGTTTTTTTTTTTACTTTTTATCGGCTATATTTACATTAATTTTCTCAGAATTAAATTCTCTACAAGTTTTATTACTAAATCTTCCGCATTTAATAGTCATTTAACATAGCTATTGTACTACAAACCTAAACAAAAACTTTTTTCGACACGGAATTTTATGTTTTACGTCGGATATCTTAAAAACTACTGGAGTTACAGTTCCGGGAACTGTTTTAACCTATTTCCCAACTAAAATTACATAAAAAACTTACAACTTTAGTTTAGGTCCCAAAAATTACACTTATTTTTATTAGAAGAGCTGAATTCGAGCGAAATCTTTCGCTAGTTGTATCTTGAAAAGAAGTGTTTCTTGTTTATATGAACGTTTTTCAATATTTTCACTAGCACAACCTGTCTTGAAAGTTTCTCTGTTTCTTCATGTATATATAGATATATACGAGGTGTGTGAGAAAAGTAATGAGATTTGTAACACTGCGAGCCATCTGGCATCGCTGTGTCTACCGGTCTATGCTAGACCGGTTTGTTCATCCCTTCCACATGCTCAGTACGAGTTTCAACTCCGTTCAACCAACACGTTATTTTTGACAGTGCCATTAGTGAAATTGTGTTTTTTTGTGTGTTACGAAAATGAAGCATCGGAATTTAGAGCGACGTGTGCAATCAAGTTTTGTGTTAAACTTGGGGAATCCGCGAGGATGACCTTTGAAAAGTTGAAATAGGCGTATGGGGGACATTGTTTATCAAGAGCACAAGTTTTCTGCCGGCACAAATTATTTTTGGAAGAGAATTTTGGAATTATTTCAACCTTCCTGAGCGGTTGAAGATCAATCCCCTCCGGAAAACCTTCAACTTCAAAAGCTGACGAAAACGTTGAGCGTGTGAGGGTTCTTGTGAGATCAGACCGTCGTTTGACAATAAGGATGATGAGTGAACAGTTAAATTTAAACACTTTCACTGTACGTCAAACTTTGACAGATGATTTGGACGTCCGAAATCGGTGCCGAAAAACCTCACAACGGAACAGAAGGACAATCGAAGAAACGTGTGTGTTGACCTTCTTGAGAGGATTGACAATCACCAAGAATTCTTCAATTGTGTGATCACAGGTGATGAATCCTGGATATTTGAGTACGATCCTGAAACAAAGCGGCAAAGCGAAGAGCGGCACACTCCGTCATCTCCTCGACTGAAAAAATGTCGAATGAGCAAATCAAAGATCAAAACCATGCTGATTTGCTTTTTTGACAGTAGGGGTATCGTGCATAAAGAATTTCTTCCTCCATGACAAACTGTCAACCAAGTGTTTTACAAAGGTGTGCTTGAAAGGCTCAGAAAAAGATTGATTCGCGTGAGACCAGACATTGCAGACAAGTATATGCTTCATCATGACAATGCCCCTTGTCACACGGCCATTTCCATCAGGGAATTTTTGACCTCAAAACGCATTCCTACGGTTCCTCAAGCCCCTATTTACCTAATTTGTGTCCTTGTGACTTTTTTTCCCCCGAAATTGAAACATGTCTTAAAAGGACGTCATTTTGGAACTCTGGAGAACATTCAAAAGACTGTAACCGACCAGTTAATAAAAGCCCTACCAGTTGAAACCTTCCAGCGCTACTACCAGGAGTGGGAACAACGACTTCACCGGTAGCTGCCCAAGGGAACTACTTTGAAGGGGATAATATTGTTGTTTGAAAAAAATAAAAACTTTGGTAAGTAAAAAGTCAGTCTCATTACTTTTCTCACACACCTTGTATTCAAATCTGTTAAAATGTATAACCAAAAATGTCTTAAATATATCAGAATATACTAGTGGCAACAGAGTATTTTTTTTTTTTTATTTTAAACATTCTTAAATTTTTTTAGGGAGGTTTTACCTTGGGCAAAAAAAATTTACTAGAAAGAGTTGTTTCTTCAGAAGAGAATTATGTCCATTATATGGTGAGTCACTTTGGTGATGCAAAGAAAAGTGCCACTTGTAAGACTGAAATATCATCTCAATTTCAATTTACTTTGTGAACTGATACACAGAAGTGTATTTGATTCAATAAAGTAATACAAAACCACTTTAGTAATATAATATTTACTATATATTACAATACTAATCTTAACATACTTACAATACTGATAATAAAAAACACTAGTTGAAGTAACTAGGCAAAGTAACGTGAATTTATTACAATATTCTTACGTAATTATTGAAATTTAATTTTAATTTTTTATAATTTAATTGAAATCAATATTCTTGTTTACTTTACATACATATATTGCGTTTTTCTTTATGAATGTATGTGTATACTTTTCTGTAATGAATAAATCTTGTTAATCAAATTAAATTTGTCATCAATAAAACCAAGCCGTCCCTATCACTTAAAAACATCTAAATAGAATGGTAAGCTGGTCATCATTATTAAATATTTATTCTGTGATAGAGTAGTAGTGTCTCAGACATTCATCTGGATGTCCTGGGTTTTAAACCCTGGTCAGGGATGGCATTTTTTGCATGCTACAAAATTCATTGTCATCCATCAATGACTGTAAATGGGCGTAAGTGTTGCTGTATAAACAAATAATTGAATTATGTCTGTATGTCTTCCTTTTTGAAATATTTATGTCAGAACAAGTTTTTAAAATATGAAAAGGGGCTCAAAAAAGTAAATAAAATGCAAATTTGTCATTTTTTCCTTAATAACATCCTAACCCCAATAGGGGAAGACAATCCTGATTGCCAAACCAACCCCTCCGTTCCTAGCCATAATGGGTTTTACCGGAGGTCATCTTCTAAATCCTCTAGACTTGATAACACAACAGTCCCGGTTTGACCTCTGTCATGATGCCACAGATGCAAATGGCTCAGTAGACATTTCTATCAGTGTATTATGCAACTTACAATCGCCTTCGTGTGCCCTCTTCCAACCATGACCACTTACTGTAACCTACAATCCTCAATTATCAAATTAACTGATTTGCGGAATTGCGATCCCTGCACCTTCCTCTAAAACACCAAAGGTTTCACACAAAAACTCTTCCCATATTTTTACTTCAATTAAACTATGCACTCAAATCATTACTTGACAGAGTCTGTAAACACCAAAAATATTATCCTCATACCAACAAACAAGTTTTGATTGCAACAATGACAATTTGGTCCTGCAATTCAGTTTGCTCAAAGAGCTCTTGATTTACTTAAAAACACAAGAAATAGATTAATAAATTTAATAAGCCTTTTATGAAAACACCCTATCTCTCTCTGCTCTGGTCTACCTTCATGAGCGAAGTCAATACCTACACCATACCGCACTACAGCTCCATCATAGAGTTCTCCACACATCCATTCTAATCCAAAATACTGAAAAGGCCCATGTCCAGAAAGAAACTGTGTAATATGCTGATTGGGAAATTCACCTAAATACCTGCACACTTCTCACATCAGGAAAAATACCATGCGTGTAATGGCCATCAGACTGATTAACACCTGATCTGCCATAAACAGAAACATTGGTTGTCTATTTCTTTTATGCACCAGAAGTAAGTTGGTCTACCTTCTTGGCATCATAACATAATTGGTGCTCACTTGCAAGAATATCAATGTGTTTAATATCAGAAATAACAACGGCCTGAAGAAAATGGTCCTGTAGGCATCAATCACAGATAAAAATAGGAGATCTCAACAAAATATTCAATAATATTTGTACCTCATTGGATGAGTCCAGACAGATGTAGTGTACAGCATTATAGCTTTGCATACACCTTTATATAAAACACATATGGTTTTGAAATTAAGCCCCCAATTGGGGTGAACTGCTCTCCAAATACCAAAGAAAGCAGAACAAGCTTTTTTGGCAGTGTATTCAAAAGTGCTCCTTGAATCGAAGATTCTCATCAAGGACATTCTACAGTAGGACATATCTAATTTGACAACTATTTTTGTGTCACACAGCACAGCACTTTGACATTAAAAAAGACCAAATGTCTTAAATTGTTATTTTTAAATAAATCACAAACTCATTTAAAAGATTTTCCTTTTAATTTATTTAAAATACTTTCTTTTACAGTATTTTTCAAAAGATGAGGATTTTAATAATACTAATTAAAAAAATCCTTGAATTTCCCAATTCTTTACATCTCATTTAATTTGAAAAAAATAATATGTACTTAAATAATTTCCGTTAACAACTACTAAATTACTAAATTGTTAATAATTTTGCTCTGATTTTGTTTATTTAGTATTTTCACATATATTTTCCTATTATTTTATATATTTAATGTATAAAAATAAAGTACTATTAATATATTAACTTGAAAAACTTTTACTATTTACTTGTAGTTTTGTTTTCTTTCCTTTAAGCCATCATGGGAAATTCTGAGACAGTTCCCTTATTACATCTAAGGAAGCATAAATATCTATTCCTGATATGATGTATGAAGCATGATATTAATTATGTACCGATCTGAAAATTAATTTTTTATTTGAACCCTGAATTTTCTGGATGAAAAACAGATAAAGTTTATCATTTATACTATAAATATATTTTACAACAATTTTTCTTTATGAAAGTTATATTTTATTTTTATACATATATTTTTTTTAAAGAAAGAAAAATTTGATTTACACATACCTTTACTAGTTTCTTCACATACGAGTAACATGATTTTAATAATTACCATATTTTCACACATTGTATCTTTATTATTTTTTAATAACTGATGTCAAAATATGTATTATAACATGAAGACAAAAAGTTATTAAATAATCAATAAAAAAAAAATACTCATCCAGTTTTATAGTTTTATCAAAATGAGGAAATAGATAACATGTTTACAAAACTGAAATTGATAAAAAATGTTTATATTTTTCTTTATGAAATAATAATAATATTCCTACAAGAAAAAGTTGCATAGAACCTAATCCAAAGACTAATTAATTCTTACGTGTTTTTTAAAGTATTATATACAGAATGAAGTGTTTATAATAAAAAAAATATGTTTATATGAATATGAAAAATTCTTGATTATCCACCTAATCTCCTGGATATCTGCTCATTAATTGGAGCTCAATAACAAATGGCAGCTGGGTAAGAAAATTAGGAATTGAAAGCATTAAAATTTAGTTGCATTCAGTTTGATCAACCTTCAGAATAATGACATAACTGCTGCATTTTTCTAACAATTGGTAGATTATCCTTTCTAAGATGTACTCCTATTGTAAAATTTAGATATCACTCTATAGCTTGGATCTTGCGATAGTTCATTAATGGTCCCTACAAACTTATATTTCAGAGTAGTTTTGTAATCTGTGTAGACAAGTCATATTCTTGTTTTATTGCTGTTAACAGAGTCTCTAAACTTGTCGCAATATTTATATATCCTATATCATGGTTTCATGTTTAAATATATATCTTTCAGACAAATTAAGTTGATCGTGTTAAGAAGACTGTTAAGAGTAGGGGTGCATAATTATAATTATCATCGCATGTATTTACATGCGATGATAATTATAAAGACTAATGGACAAAAAGCTGACAATGTAGTTGTAGGACTTTCCCGTCATGCAGCTAAAGTTGCATTCTAACTGTCCTAAAACTGTGGTTTGTTTCTGATATGCTTACCTATAAAGTTTTGCTTACATATAAAACTTAATTACAATTTTATTCATTTTATTTAGATATAATATTTTTACGTTCATTTAATTTAATGAATCTAACTAAAGCGCGCACACATACTTTATTTAATTTGCATGGTGTACCAGTGCTAGGAGTCAGCACTAACTAATGGTCAGCACTAATTAAATTAATGCAATTTCACTACTTACATAGAACAAATTTCACTTGTACAGTCGGCAGACTGGTGTAGCTGCAAGGCTTAACACACCAGCTACTAAGTTGACCAGGAGATTCCCGGTAGTTGAGACCCAGCCAGACCAAGTTACTTTTTTAAACTTATTTATTTATTATTATATAATAAATTATTATTATTTATTTTTACTTATTTATTTATTTATTTAATTCTATCGCTCACCTGTGATGTCACAATTTTAGCAGATGACTACAACAGCATTTTTTGGGGTGAGGGTGTGATTTTGCTAAATGTTTTTTTGCAAATATTGTAATTTTTTTAATTGTTAATAAATGTGCCTAAGAAAAATATGACATTAATTAGGCAAAATTTTGAGATAATGAGGGTGACCTTTTAAGTTGAAAATCTAATGGCATCAGTGACCCATATATAGAATAATCTGACCAAGTTTGGTCAAAATCGGTCTGGTAGTTCTGGAGATATAAGATGATTTAAAGGCCAATACCAAATACACTTACATTAACATCTGGAAATTTTTCATCCAGTGTTTTGGGTTTCTTAGGTGTCAAATGTCAAGATCTGGTGAATACCGCATATCCCCAAATTGGATCAATTACAATACTTTCCTTTCTAGATCTATAGCGTTATTTTGACACTAGTGCTATTTGGTTCTGCTATAGTACTGTCTAGACAGGAAATTAAAAGTGAATCGAAGCAGGAAAAAAACTTTTTTTACACATAGTCTTTAAAATGTTATATTATTGTATTTATTGAAGGTACGTGAAGAAATTTATTTAAAACTGTGAACTTGTTAAATGAAAAATTGAGGGTTTATAATAAATATAACACTTCTAAAACTTATGTCATAAGATTTTTTAGTCACTCACGTTGAAATCTTCAGTAAATGGTATTGTTCTCATCCATGCATCAGATTGCAAATCTCCTTTGAAAATACTGAAATAATGTCCATCACCAATAATAAACTGAATCACATTACGCTTAACAACCAACAAGTAATAAAGACAATAAATTTAATACCTTGGAGAAATAATACCAAGAAATAGAAATGAAAAACCAACAATCCGAAATAGAATCAATAAACTCTGACTTGCACAAAAACTAACATGGCTCACATACAAAAATAAATTCTCAATTAAGACAAGAATTAGGCAGTACAATACAGTAAAATAACCAGAAGTAATGTATGCATGTGAAACATTATTCAATCATAGAAGCAAAAATAGAACAGAAGAACTTCAGAAAGTGGAAAGAACAATTATTAACAAAAAATATATAGCAGATGGAAAATATTGACTTCTCCCTAATGAAATCATATATCAAAAGAACAAACCCTTACTGAACATCATGAGGAAAGGAATAGTAGTCATAGTAGCCTTCTGTAGTCATTTAGCAAGGCTCCTAGAAGAAAGGCTAACCAAGAAATATTAACCTACCGACAAAAAAATAAGTTAAAAGCAACTGGCTAAAAGAAATAGAAGATCTTAAGGAACTTAAAATTATAAAAGAACAGATTTTGAACAGGAAAGAAAAAATTATCCTTAAAAGTATGAAAACAAAATTAAAAATCAAAATTCCAAAACAAAGAAATTACAATATCACAAACGAACAGAGATTCCAGAAGTCTAAAAGAAAGAGAGCGTATTGGGCAAAGAAGAAAAATTCTCAGAAATGATTTCCAACATTGACTAGAATTGCTCCAATGAGGGCCTAACCATAAAAAAAAATATTAATAAAAAAATACTTTCCTAAAAAATTTCAGAGAGATATTTTGCTGATGTTCATACAAATATGTTTTTGTAATATAGAATTAAATATAGATTTACCTTCCTTAATATCTAGCACTGATAACTTCATTCTATACTTCCAGCTCACTTTTTAAATGCTAGAAAATTTTATACATTTTTTGAAGATAAGACAGAATGTTATAAAAAATAACATTAATTAAAATTTAATTTTTAAATAATCTAAAGGTATTACTTTTAAATAACAAAGTTTTATATAATTTATAAAATGATCTCCATTTAAAAAAAAACACTGCAATATTATGTTCAAATGACCTTTAGCTTTTGTGTAATTTTATATGCAAAATTGTATATATATTTATTTATAAATAATGTTTTTTTTGTTTTTTTTTATGATTATATATAACAATTATAATTATATGAAATATTAAACATTTTCATTGTAATATAAAATATTTTACCTCTTCAGTGTACGAATAAGTTTATGAAAATTAAAAATATGTAACAACACAACTGTAGCCGATTTGTAATTTGTAGAAATAAAGAAGGAAAAGGGACATATTTTAATTTGTTTACCGTAAATTGAATTTATTTATCTTCTATTTAAATCTTGACAGTTGTTTTACTTCACACAAAACTAACTAAATGTATTCGATAGATTTATTTATATTAGACATGATAAAAAGATTGGTGTATTGTTTATTACTATTATTATTAACAAAACACGCTAATGTCAATTTGTCGTTCTTATATATAATTTTGCATATATAACTGTTTCAATAAATATTTAATGTTTGTCGCATTACAAAGTGATAAATACTACTTTTACATGCATTTTTAAATTGTACTGTAATTTTATAGACATCAAAATGTATATTTATCATGTTACTGTTTTTTATTTTGACTTTTGTGGAGAAGTGATATCATCTGCACCTAATATCATAAAGGTTCTGCTTTAAATCCCAATCAGGTATAGCAGCTTTCGTATTCTATAAATCTCTACATAATATTTACTGTATCCTTCTTACTAGCTATTGATATAAGAACGTTACCATGTTTTAAAACCCATACATATTCTTTCCATCTAACCCTCAAAGAAACTGTAGGAGAATGTTTATTGAAAATCAATGCAAGGTTAAGTAATAAATAGTGTACTATGAAATGCTCAGTGACATACAGTTATAGGAGAATTAGCATCAAAGAAAAATATTAAGCTTAAAGACAGAGTAAATCAGTACGTGAATATATAACATCTAGTGTTGAGAACCAAAATTTTAATGGCAATGATGTCAGAGTAGCGCAGTTAGTATTGTAAGGGAGACAACATGTTGGGCTGATGATGTAAACTTCCCCCTACCAAAGCTTTCCACTGCTAAAGCAAAATTGTTCTAGTCTAAAAAGAGAGAGGAGTTACTGGTACTTGTACCACCATCTAATCTGACATTGCTAGAAATCAATGTGAAAATGAAGCAGATGATGTAGAGAATATTGAAGAATTTCTTCCTGTATATGATGAGAAATCCCTTCATTTAATTCAACAACGTAAACTTATTGATTCAGTTTGTGATTTTAAAGTTTACAAAGCAGCAAACTGAACTTCTGGGGTCTAGACTACAACAGTGGAATCTTTTAGCAGAAAAAACAAAAGTTACTATGTTTAGAGCACAAAATTAAACTCTTCCAACTTAATTTAATATGAGAAATTTTATTTTGTACAAATTGAATGTAACTTGTTTTTTATAAATTATTAGCAGCATATAATTATTTGTACTATGCAAGATTTAAGTTGTTATTTGAACAAAAATAATTTTGTAATAATGTAAATTTTTAATAAAAATATAACTGACTTTTATCACAATCTTTATAGGTAATTTTATTTATTACATATTAGCTAGAATTTGTTTAATTAACAACATCATTTAGTAGTACATATCCTATAGGTATCCATACTACAAGTAGTGAATTTAATTCTTCAGGAACTAAAAAAGTATTTGCAATCTTTTGAAAGATAAAACTTACTACTTCGTTACAAATTGTTAAGCAACATCTGGCTCATTAATGTTACAATTTAATTGTTCTAATGTAATCAAAACTTCAAAATATAATTTTATATTGTAATTTATTGTTTACACATGGTTTTGGATTTTCATTCAATACTTAAACTTGGTAAAAAAAAAGTTCTCATCCTATTAGTCTACTTAATCAATCCTTAACTGTGATAACTAAAATTCATTAAAAAAATATATATACAAATGGTTCTGAGTACATAAACATGCACTTAAAGAAATAAGCGCATAGCACCAATAGACTTGTATTCTAGGTTACAGGGTGGTAAACTAGGGAATTTGGACACTGCAGTTGTGAAAAATTACGTAAGAAAGTATTAATGAGTAGATACTTTTAAAGGTAAGATACTGTATGTATGATAGCGCTGTAACTACTTATTTGGGTCTACCAAAAATTAAAATATGTTTATATACAACAAGCATTTCAAGTCAGGCTTACATGAGTGAACCAAAAATATGGTTGCTAATATTTGGTAACATATCAGGCAGGTACAATGGGCAAAAACATGAAGTGAAAAACTTGCCAATTCAAAATATGAGAATGAAAAAGCAAGCATTGAATATAAATATGTCAAGTCCACTTATGGAACAGGAACTGAGTTTCGGAGATTACATAATAGTTTCCAGCTTTAGGGTTAACATCATTAAAAACTGTACTCCTAATAAAACTTAAGATGATGAAAACCAATCCCTGTATTGAAATGGATCATTGGATAATGTAGTGATCGATTCACCAGTAAAAATTGTAAATTCAGGCGAACAACTGAGGTATGAGAAAGAAAGAAATAACTAAATAGGTTAAAAGATGAGAGGTGGCGGAAATGTAATCCACAGTCGCTCATAACTCTCAGTATAACAATCGTTATTTAAAATACCGATTTCATTTTCAAATGATCAGATTTCAAATCCAAGCGGACTCCAAAACAGTGCAACTGGTTATTCTACTTTAGCAGATTTATCATCTAGTGGTGGAAGTCAAAAGGAATTATCCTTCTTTGACAACTGATACTATAATGAGATTCACAGTACTGTAATTCTCAATATTCTCCTGTAGTCGCTAGTTCTAGTGGTTCTGGATTTTCTTCTAGTTTGTCAAATAAGAGCAGTGGAACCGGTTTATATGGTAATGTTGGTTCATCAAACAGTAGCCCACAATATTCTAGTTTAATTGGTACTTCATCATTTAATTCACAAAACACAAATAGTGCGTCGTACATACGTTTGGTCTAATCCATCTTCTGCATCTAATCCTCAAAATACTATTGGCATTTCACAATATTCAAGTATGATTGGTTCTGGTTCAAGTACATCAAGCAAATCAGAATTGCTTTCTCTGAAAATAATGATGTTCATTATATTACCATCCCCTATGGTGAACTGGGTGAAAGTGACATTTATAGTGTTGATTGTCAATTTATATTTTGGGTGGCTTAGCGAGTTAATGCAGTAACGTATTAATCTCAGTTAACAAAGGAATAATTTATTTCATTTAATTATAGATTAATTTATTCTTATATGTACAATTTTTTATTAAAAAATTATAATATTTTATTTTTGTGTCAGTTTATTGTTTTTAATCCTTGACCTGGTACACTTCTCTATTTTTCTGATAATTGATCTTTGCAAACCATCAATGTTTATTAAATATATAAGAATAGGTACCAACATTTTTGTCAAATCCCAGAAAATTCAACCAATTTCTTCTAAATCAAAAGAAATGAAAGTTCCTAATGCATATTCTGTTTTTTCATTGTTAGTCAACTGTACTACCAACATTGTCAGAATATGTTAGTTAAAAGGTTTCAAATATTTAGCAACTTTATGTCATTAATATTCTTATAATTTAAGTTGAAATTACATTTCAATTCACTTAGTGTGAATTGTAATGAACGCAGTGATTACGTTCAGCTGTAATCATTGTGTCTATCTAGATTTAACAAGACAAGTTCTTCAAAACATTTTTGAGTTATACAGACTGGTCAAAACAAAGAAAAGTTTATTATTTTTCAAAAGGCTATTGGTGCGGTAGTACTGTGCATCATTTTTTAAATTCTGAAGAAGGGCAATGAAGACAGTGAGAGTGGAACTGATGTAAGTAAGAGCATATGTTATGGATATTCCTCCACCAAACACTGATACTACTAATTCATATCTTCAGCTGCCACATTTATAAAGTGAAAAAAATACTGATATTTTGCTATAATCATTATTTTCACGTAAAATTATCCATTTATAACCATGTATCTTTAATTCAAGGTAGGATCAATCAGGGAAGTGGATAATCAGATTTCCATACTATTGTTAATTTATAAACTAGTACACTTATCTTTACAACGAATCTTCATTATTTATCTTTTGTAGTCTCTCTCTATTTATCTACCTCTGTGTGTGTGTGTGTGTGTGTGTGTGTGTGTGTGTGTTGTGTGCGTGTATGTGTGTGTGAGCGTGTATAGTAGTATTAGTAGTCATTTTATATTGTGTACACATACACATGTGATCATCATATATATATCAAAAAAGAATTTAACTACCCTACACAGTAAGAGAAAAACTAATACCAATAGTTCACTTTGATGGGATCCCACATCATCAGTCGATACATAATTCTACAAAAACATCAACAAATAACAAAAACAAAAAAGAAATAAAAATTTAGAAAACATAAACACTAACAACCATAAAATTTGTAACAACACAACTCATTGCCATCCTGGAATGATGTCAACTACTGGTGTTAGTTTTTTTTTAGGTTTTTCCTTACTGTGTTTGGTGGTTAAGTTGTTGTTTTTGAATTTAATTCACACAGTGGTCAGTATGTTGGATTATTTGAATTTTCAGATATATATATATATATATATATATATAAAACTCATGTTAATCCAAGTTTCTATAAACTTAATTTCCAAGCACAACTACAATTAAAATAAAGGTATTCAAACACAAAATAAATATGCATATTTGAGTGCAGTAACTAACTAGTTACACACATTCACAATGATAAAAATGTTTTTTATATCACACAATTATTTTTATTTTTAAAGTATATTGTATACATTATTATAAAAACAGAAAGGAGAAAATAAACATATGAATATAAGTAAAATATTTTTAATATTCTATTACTGTACTACAGAGTAGCAAGGCCTTTCAACAGGAAAGGAGTTACAAGAATTTAGACTGTAAATCATAAACTTATGTTCACGTAAAAATGTTCTTTTTTGCAGTCCTACTTGGATACAATAGTGATATTCTTTCTTTTATTTTACAGTAAATTTACAAACAAAATCTTTAACAAAAACAATTTATTATTGTTCATTGTTTTAAGTACTACATTGTTTATTATTTTTTGGTGTTGAAAATTATTAGAATTTTAAATAATGTGCACAATCATCCTAGTACAGGTATTGTAATTAACTGCATTTATTATTTATAGTGTGTTAGTAAATTATCTGGTTACCTAGTTTGAAGGATTTTTTAACTCTAATTTTTTATTTTTATAAATTAATTTCCTACCTTTAAACCTGACTTTAGATATGGTCTTGCTGTCTAGTAAACTAACTGTTAAGAAGAATATATACTATACCACTAAGTGTTAAATTAAAAGCTCCAGTCATATTGACTAAGATGAGATTCTTGAGCCAAGGATCTCAGACTATGTGCACTTTCTGTAGGTAAACAGAAATGAGATGAATTAAAAACTAAATCAAAATTAGATATTTTTTGTTACAACTTAATTATCTTTATTAATTTTATAAAATCATAAGTTTTTTTTTTATTCTCCAAAAGACTCTTAGTCCGTATTACCTCAGTATAGAAAAACTGTACTGTATACACATATCAAGTAATGTGATTAACTTTCTCTTTAGAACAATTAGCTTCAATAATTTATACTGAGCACTTTGTCCATTAAGGTGGTAATTATGTTTACTTGGCTTGCAGTAGTCAACACAAAATTTGTATTTAACATGTTACACAACTTTTCTCACTGTAATTTGGGTGCTGATTTCATATATGCTATTGAAATTGTATTAGTAGGTAAAGGTTTTGTGGAAATCATAAATTTGTAAAAATTTTTATAATTAACACATTTTAATCAACTATTTATTGGTTACAATTAAAAATCTGTAAGGTTAATCAATTAAGGTTTCTGCATTTTTACTTTTAAACAATATGCATATATGCTTAATAAAGAAAAAATAAATAAATATATATACTGTATCATGATAAGTAGACGTGTCCAAACATGTGTGTATGATCACATCATACAGATATCTGTTGTTGCCTACTACAGAGCTAAAAATCTTACACAGTCTAGCTTCACTTGCCTATTCTGTGTGTTGTTTTTCAAAGAGTTATTGGAGTGTTTTGTTATATTTTCATCAGAAATAGATAGTTATTGTCAGGAATACAAAGTTCATGCTCAGCTCTAAAGCTGGTAACACACAGAGAGGAGTTACTTGTACTTGTACCACCATCTAATCTGACATTGCTAGAAGATCAATCTGAAAATGAAGCAGATGATGTAGAGGATATTGAAGAATTTCTTCCTGTATATTATGAGAAATCTCCTCATTTAATTCAACAACGTAAACTTATTGATATAGTTTGTGATTTAAAGTTATCAAAGCAGCAAACTGAACTTCTGGGGTCTAGACTGTAACAGTGGAATCTTTTAGCAGAAAAAAACAAAAGTTACTATGTTTAGAGCACAAAATTAAACTCTTCCAACTTAATTTACGATGAAAATTTCATTGTGCATTTGTATTCATGTCAATGGCCTGATGTAAGGGTTTGGAATTCCGCATATTTCCAAAGAATGGCGTCTTTTTATTGACTCTTCTAAAGTTAGCATGAAAACAGTTTTATTGCAAAATTGTAAAAAACAACCCTTGCAGTTATTAGTTTGTGAAGTCGACATGAAAGAAACATATGAAACTATTGCATCAATGTTAGAAGCAATAAAACACAAAGAGCTTACGTGGCAAGTTTGCAGTGATCTGAAGATTGTTGTGTTACTTATCTTGGTTTACAAGATGGATTTACAAAATATTGTTGTTTTCTTTGTCTTTAGGATAGTTGTGATACAAAAAGTCATTACCAAGTGAAGAACTGACCATCGTGGCAGAACTTTGTGGCTGGTTAAAAACAATGTAAAACATTTATCATTAATTGAGAGTGGTAAAATCATATGGCCTCCATTTCACATAAAACTCGGACTCAAAAAAAATTTTATAAATGCACTAGACAAAGACAGACCAGGATTTAATTATTTAAAAATAATTTTTCCTAAATCAAGTGATGGTAAGCTGAAGGAGGGTATATTTATCAATCGGCAAATCAAGAAACTCAACTTTTGAAATAAATTTAGGGAATGTAAAGTAGCTGCATGGAAGTCCTTTAAAGATGTTGTTGGTGGTCTTTTAGGCAATAGTAGAAAAGATATAAACTATTTTTCTTTGGCTAATAAGCTGTTAGAAAACTACTAACGATAGGATGTAGCATGTCATTAATTTTCCCACTTTGATTTTTTCCCTGAAAATTTGGGCTCTGTCAGCGATGAGCAAGGAGAACCATTCCATCAAAAAATTCTAACCTCAGAGCATCGTTACCAAGGAAGATAGGATCTTGGAATGACGCGTGACTATTGTTGGTTTTTGTTTAGAGATACTGATCAAACATTGTACAAGCAAAAAAGTTTGTCGACATATTTAAAAAATTAAAGATAAGACAATTCCAATGATTTAAACTTTAAAACCTTATATTTTAAAGACATTTTCAATGATTTAGACCTTTAGAAATTGTTATTTTAAAATTATATTAATGTATTTCAATTTATTTATATTTGAATAGATGAAAATTTAGTTGATTTAATCAAATTTTAAATGAATACAAATAAATAATTTTTTTTTAAATATTGATTTCACAGTGATTATGCATTTATTGGTAAATAAATTATATGTATCTAAAATGTGTGACCTATTGCATAAATTCTAATAACAGTTTTGAATTCAGCACCCCAAAGTTAGTTAAAATCACCATGTATGATTCCAGATACATAAAAAAAAAGTTTTTTTGTTGAATAGTGTTATTAGCCACGTTATTTGATTTTACACCTGTGATCTAATCTTCCCTTCCTTGCATTATTTCTAAAGAGAATGTTTACAGTACTCTTTTTAATAAAAATACTGCCATACATAATTCTTCACTAACAAACTAGTCTTTGAATTATAAAACTTTTAAATAATTTACTCCAAAAATTTAAAGTTTATGCCGCACTTTGTACATATAAAGTGCTGTGGATGTGCTAATATTTCTTGATTAAAACACATTACAGTTATAATAAAAGTATTACTAAACTTATTTATGATCTTATACAAAAGTTTATAACAGCTGTATTTTTATACCAACAAATAATATTTCACAGTTAAAATACTCTTTTAAAGACTACATCTCCTTCCAGTTCTTTACAATTTTTTTTTTTAAATCTTGATGTTATAATGATTCCAGATTAAGTTTAGATTTCTTTGTTTAAATAGATTAATACCCAGATTACAAGATTTTGGTCAACTGAGATCCTGCATTTGATCAGAGATTTCCATGTACTATAAATAAGGGTATGAAATGGACATCTTTCAGAAGAATTTTAGGACTAGGGCATTCATTAAGGGTGTAATAGCAGATATTATTCTGAAATTCTCATGGATTTTATTAGTCACTTAACAGAATTTAGAGATCAATAAATACATTTCGATGGGACACCATGTCATCAAAGCTAAAAGATCAATGGCATATTTTTATCATATCTTTAGAGGTTGAATCACATTGAAGGCCTTTCAGAACCCTCTTCAAATAAAGGATTTGAAATTAACAGATTAATTTGTAAGTTAAGTTAAGCAATTCTACTGAAAGAGCTTGAACAATTTAATACTCAGATGATTAGATGATTGGGAGGTACATATGAAGATTTTTATGAAATTTACTGATTAAAAATTTCAAGATAACTGAAATAAGTAATCCTGTATAAGGGTGTATAAGCTAACTTTTAACATTTATTTTTAAGTTGTTCTAAAAATATGTAATAAATCTAATTATTCTGTACATATCTATTATTTGTAAAGTCAAAGGCACAGTGATTTTTGAACATAGTTTATGACATTTTGTCAATATAGTTACACTTAATAAGTTCAACATAATAAAAGAATAAGGCACACACAAGCCAAATTAGGTTGTATAAAACAGAGATTTTCAAAAATATATTAACATATCAAAAGCTATAAACTCATAAATAAATATAAGCTATAATTTGTGATATGATATTAAATACACAGGTTACATAAAGTAACATAAACATGGTAACTAAATATGGAAAATATTATCATTAAAATAATACAGTTTATTCATACATATGGATATACAATTTTTTTTAAACTTGTTTTGGACATGTATGGTTTTAAGTACATAAATGCATCGCCACACATTTACATGCGAATAATTTTTAAAAGGCACAAATAAAGTCACTTATGATAATTCTTTTATTACATTTAAGAGCTCTAGAGCAAACATACAAACAAGAAATAATTTTTCTATTATTCTATGTATTGCTAAATCATTTTATTTTATTTTTAAAATAAAAAATTATTTTAAAAATAATAATATTTAAAAATAATGTTATTTAAATAATAATTTGTTATTAATTTGCTTACTGTAGTAATTTTAATAACGAATGAAAAATAAAACTAATTTGTTTCTTAATGACTAGGAAAACTATGTTCGTAGAAATAAAACTAACAAAAGCACAACAAAAATTGGTTGAATCAATCATTTCAAAAAAATTGTATTTTATATTTTAATAACTACTGTATATTTGATTTCTATTATTTAAAAAAATAATTGTTTCTTGCAAATTGTACATTACTTATCCTATCTACAAACAATTTAGTTAATTCAAAAAGTTTTTACACCCAATTATTTTGGTTGTTACTAATAATGTTAGTTTTTGTTTTCTTTTTTATAAAACATTTTATTACAGCACAGATAACACTTGAATATTATTTAAGTTTGTAACAATGAAATCATACAGAATTTTAAACACCAATGATGATTTAGATTCAGGCAAAAGTAACCACTTACAATTAGATTAGAATACATTTATTATTGTTCTACTACAATCAGTGCGTGTCAATTAGCAACACCGTCTCAGATATGGCACTGTCTCAAAATAAAATAAAAATACTTAAAGTTAATATAAGCTGGGGGTTAAGTATTTTTTTCAAAAAATTTCAATCGTTAATTATTTTTTTGTGTATAAAATAAAAACAAAATAATTGGAAATAGTATTGAAAAAACTTTATTTATAAAAATATTTTCTTTTTATCTCTCAAGGTAAATAATAAGTTTTTTCAGTTCTTTTTGGGGATAAATCTTTCTGCCTAATGCAATTGCATATGATATTTTGTGGAATAGAATTATTTTTAAAAATAATATCTTTTTAAAATGACCGATTCAATAATATCAAATATTTATTTATACGTGCTATGCATAATTACTCTAAGCGATCAAAATTTTATCTGTATTATATATAAATCTTAATGGGTATGCTGTACATGTAATTACCTAATATATTTATTTAACTATAATATGGCTTTTACATTGTAAACATTATAGATTATGTTACATGTCTTCAGAGAGCTATATACACAGAATATAATCAAATTATCTCTATATTAAGTAACTGAAATGCAATGTTTTAAATATTTCTAGCTATTATTTTTTTTTTACAACTATCAGTTTTAATTAATCAAGTTCAACTCACTAATTGAATTTGATTCAATTAAAACTGAATCGAATCACTCACTATTCGAATCAATTAGAATCATCAGTTTCAGTTTTAGATCTATTCCAATGATAAAAATTGTTGCTGGATTCAGACATGTTTTTTCAATATTTATTTTTTATTTTTATAATTAAAATAATATCTTCCTTACAATAGGACATGGCAATTATCAATCTTTTTTTATATGTATTTATGGATACAAAATGAGTTGAAAATGTAGATAAGAAACATTCAATTATTACTAGGAAGTGAACTAAAAGTTTAGTTAATTTACAAACCAATATTTTTTGACTGTTTACCAGGCCAGATTGTACATAATTATGGTAATGGTGATATTTAATATTACATTATGTAAATAATACTCTAATAACTAATTCACTTGCCATATTTTTATTTCTCAACTCCATTTTTTAAATTGTCTTACAACATTATGAAATGAAAGTAAAAGTAAATGCTACAACAATATTTTTCACAAAAAGATTTTTAACAACAAAAAAATACCTTTATTTTGTTAAAGTTGAACATGCTTCAATTTTATTTTACCTTTAGAACAAGCCACCATGATAAACGTATTCAATATTGAAGCTCATTTTGTGCCATGCATTTTTTTTCATTTATGGTGAATGTATTATCCATAAAAGACTGGATAATAAATTTAAATAAAAGATCATAATAATAGATGCTAATTTAGTTACTATAATCTAAAGGAAATAGCTAATACAAGAATGCATTTATTTGCAGCCAATGTGGGTAGACTGACCAAGATAGTTTTCCATAAATAAGCAGGTATTTGTTGAAACATTTTGTTAGTAATCTAAAACTAGTTCATTACTTTGTTTAATGAACTAACAGTAGAAGACGTAATACATCATGGAACTCATCATCACCACATTTTCGTAAAACAAAAACAGGTGAAATTACTACACAAATGCATGGTAATAATAAGTAATGTGTGAATGAAGAAATTGAAAGAGTTGTGAAATAGCTATATATACTTTCTCACATACACTCTCTCTGACTCTCTCTCTCTCTCCCGCTCTCATGCATTTGTGCATAAATTTCTCACTGGCTTATTAACGGTCTGCTTATCAATTCTTATTACTCAAAGAACAGTATTCAAATTCCCTTCCTAAATTATTACAAGAATAAAGACAGGGTTTTTTGGTTTTCTTTGTGCTTACTTATCACACATTTTATTATCATACAAATACTATATTTACATTGATTTAAAAATACTTTTATAAAATGGGTGTAATAATTACATTAAAATTTACAGATGTTATTAGCATACATTTCTCTGACACTAAAAAATGATTAAAAAGGGGGAAAATACACACACACATCTTAAAAAATTTAAGGCATACCTATGCCATGATAACTCATGTGGATCTTCTACAGTACCATTTACCATATAGATTAGGCTACACTTCACTTTAATTATGTTTCCAATAAAACATACAAGAAGCAAAAATTTCAAAACACCACAATCCAGTATATAATAATATATACACCACAACTACCAAAATATTAATGAGAACTATAGGAACACAAAAAAAAATTCTATAATTTATTAAATGCTCTATTTACTAAACACAACTAACTATAAGAATATTAGATAAAATTATTTACTTCAATAAAACAGTTTAAGTAGTACTTTAAAAGTAAAGCAAGTTGTTTTAAAAAATGCTGTTAACTAGTTTTAGAATCGCATAGAGATCAACTATCACATTGTTTAGTTTTTGATAAGCTGCAAAATTTAATGGTAATACAAAAAACCTACCTTGAATGAGAAATACATAATTTAATGTTAAATAATAATATTACTAAAAATGTTATACATTTATACATTACTTAGATTAAATAATAGTATTACTAAAAATGTTATAGATTTATACATTACTTAGAAAATACATTCTCAAACATCCACATTATCCATCTTACATACTTTTTTTGCATAACTACATTTGTTAAAGTTTTCTCCAGGGTTTATTACATTACAGATTAGGAACAATAAGACATTAACATTTAAAAAATGTTTAACTACAAAACTTCAAACTTGACTAGTTGTTTAATTATAATTTTTTTAAATTAATTATAATTAAAAATTAATATTAATTTGTTCCCTATTTTAATTAAGTTACATTATGAATTTAATATTATATTTAATAGATTTCACATTACACAGAATAAAATCTGGTCATTTATAAAATTATAATACAATCTTGTACTGATATTATTAAAATTTCAACAATAATTGCAAAAATTCAATAATAATATTATCACCACAAATTACATTTTTCTTCTGGATTCATTTCACTACCGACAGGACAATTCCAAACGTCTGAAAATTCTTTTGAATTTTTTGTTGTTGCTAAAACCCTTACATAATTAGGGCTATGTTCATCATTCAGTCCATA
Source organism: Lycorma delicatula (assembly GCF_047948215.1). Classification (NCBI taxonomy): domain Eukaryota; kingdom Metazoa; phylum Arthropoda; class Insecta; order Hemiptera; family Fulgoridae; genus Lycorma; species Lycorma delicatula. The sequence continues at coordinate 97,608,779 of NC_134464.1, read as the reverse complement.
AGCTATTGATTTTGGTGTCCAATTTTCACACCATGCCTGCAAATAAAAACAATATAAATGAATTATAAACATTTTTTACACACTTACCGTTTAAAACCCCTGATATTGTACATATGTTACTCCTTCTCTTTCTGTCTTTCTCTTACATACATTACAAAATCATTAACAGCAAGATATAGTTTAGTCTGCAATAAAATTGAAATGGCCAACTGGAAATATTTCTTCTATCCTTTCCTCTTTTCAATAAGATTTCTTATAGTAATTGAGTTTTATGTTCATTTTTTTTTTATGTAGAGTTGTATGATTTTTTGTTTTTAAAATTTTTAATTTGAGATTTTAATGAAAGATGGATCCCTAAGAAAGACTGTCTAATTCAAATATTGGAGGAGTTCCAGATGATTTTTATCCTTTTTTCCTGAATTGATTGCAGCAAATTTATATATTGTATATATCCATGTACTTTCTTTTGTTTTCTTTGCTTTCTTTGGATTTTATTGATGACCAAAATAATGCAGAGATTATAACAGAAACAATACTTTATTTGCAGATGAGACTTATAGATTCAGTGAAAGAATGTATAATAAAAAGATTTCTAATTTTAATAAATTCTTGATCTTTGTTTTAGTGTTGTTTCTGATCTATGAAGTGAAACTGAATGAAAGAAAATTAAGCAAATACAATGTTATTTAAGATAACTGGTCTAACGTTCACTTAACTTTGAGAATGAATTCAGTGTTGTTAATGTGTATTCCTTTTAAGTTTAAAATAAATATCATTGCTGGCCTGATCATGATGGAGATATCACTGAAAAGGTTTAATAAATCTCTCTCAATTAGAGATCTACAGGTATTAGTTTTCTACTACAAATAGTTTTATTCTGTGACATTATTTGTCACATTATTTATTTTGGTATTTTTTTTATTTTTTTGGTAGTAACTCTGCAAGTGGTAAAGTTTTTAAAATCCAAAAGCAAGTTGTTGGCTCATGTGTGTATGTGTGCTGTTTTCGATACTCTCTTTTCTCTGTTTAGCCTCCACTGTAACCACCGAACTACTGTAAGATATTACTTCAGAGGATGAATGAGAATGATGAGATGTATGACTGTAAATGAAGTGTAGTCTTCTACAGTTTCAGGTCAACCACTCCTGAGATGTTTGGTTAATTGAAACCCAACCACCAAAAAACAGCAGCATCCACAGTCCAGCATTCAAATCCATATAAAAGCAACTGCCTTTACAAGGACTCGAACCTTAGAACTCTTGACTTCAAATGATCAGCTGATATTGCGATGAGTTTAACCACTAGACTAACCTGGCAGGTTTGCTTTATATACTGCTCTCATCTTAATATACAAGAGATGTGTTAATATACTCTTCCCCTTCCATGTGTTTAAATTTATGAGCTCTAACTTTTGTTCACTTAAATGAAAAATAATTTTGTAAAGTTTATGTTAACACAATTATAAAAATTAGAGAAGGAAAATTTATTTCAACTAAGCAAAGGCTTATACTATATTGATAAGGTCTAATCTTTAAGAAATTTAAATAATAACATTTTATTGATATTTCACTTAAATACCTTAACTGTAAACTTTACAAGAGTTATTTCAAGTATCCTCTGTTATCTCAAGTATCTTTTGTTAACTTCTTGAGAAAATTGTTGTGATGAAAATAAGGAACTTTAAAATATATGAATAAAGATTTAGGAGGTATACTGAGAAGTTAGCACATCATTTCAATATTATAACTGTTGACAGAAAATATATTTATAAACACATTACATACTCTTGACTAAATGACATATTACTAACTGACTGAAATAAACTGATAAATAGAAGAAATTCTTAAATCCCATTTACAAATAAATAAAATTCCACAACTAGATTATGGGATTTGATTGTTAAATAATCACCATTAGTAGATAATAAATATTAGCTAAAATAATGTATATGGAATAATTTTTACAATTGTATATTTACAGCAAAAATAATCACACTGATCAATATATATTACCTGTGATTATTTTCATTCTTCACAGTATAAAATGGCATTTTTAATGCAATGATTTTCATGAGAAACAAGATAACACTTATGCTAGAATCATACTGCAGAGAATTTAATTAGAATTTTAACAAAAATTCAATAATAAAAAGGAACTAGTTTGGAAATTTACTTTATTTACAATGAAAGAGAGTATTCATTACAAAATAATAATAGGGTACCAATACCTGGTAGCCTTTTAGAATTTATTATAAGTTTTGATTGTAAAAGGTTCATGTGGTCTTTGTTTTTCTTGAGATATGCAAGTATCAGTCCAAGTAGCAAGATTGAACAGTTTAGACTTTTTAATTAGATTTTCCATTATGATAATTATTTAACAATTGAAATACGCACGTGGGTTTAGATTTTTGTTTTTTTTAAATATTCAGTGTACTAAATAAAATTTGAACATCTGCCAATCAGTTGCAAAATCAAAATCAGCTCATTGCAATACTGTATGTTACTTGGACTGTCTAGGTACAAGCAACTCTACAAAGATTACCTGTACTGTATAATATGTCCCTTAAAGAGCTCTGCTCTTACTTCCTCTATTACTTCCCTTTACTACCTAAATGAGACAATTACTTAAAAAAAAGATATTCATGTTTACATCTAAGCGTTTATATAACACTATAATTAAGAGGATTTATAACATTATAATCAACAATGAACAGCATAGATGAAGTCCTACGCAAGAACTATCGCATGAAAATAAACAAGAACAAAACAAAAGTAATGAAATGTAGTAGAAATAACAAAGATGGACCACTGAATGTGAAAATAGGAGGAGAAAAGATTATGGAGGTAGAAGAATTTTGTTATCTGGGAAGTAGAATTACTACAGATGGACGAAGCAGGAGCGATATAAAATGCCGAATAGCACAAGCTAAACGAGCCTTCAGTAAGAAATATAATTTGTTTACATCAAAAATTAATTTAAATGTCAGGAAAAGATTTTTGAAAGTGTATGTTTGGAGTGTCGCTTTATATGGAAGTTAAACTTGGACAATCGGAGTATCTGAGAAGAAAAGATTAGAAGCTTTTGAAATGCGGTGCTATAGGAGAATGTTAAAAATCAGACGGGAGGATAAAGTGACAAACGAAGAGGTATTGCGGCTAATAGATGAAGAAAGAAGCATTTGGAAAAATATAGTTAAAAGAAGAGACAGACTTATAAGCCACATACTAAGGCATCCTGTAATAGTCGCTTTAATATTGGAAGGACAGGTAGAAGGGAAAAATTGTGTAGGCAGGCCACGTTTGGAATATGTAAAACAAATTGTTAGGGATGTAGGATGTAGAGGGTATACTGAAATGAAACGACTAGCACTAGATAGGGAATCTTGGAGAGCTTGCATCAAACCAGTCAAATGACTGAAGACAAAAAAAGAAAATTATTAAGAGGGGCAACTCTCAATAATAATAGACAACCATGTTTAAACAGTCTTCTTAATTTTTTTTATCAAATCTTAGTGAAAGTGGATAGCAAAACATTTACAATATTTAAAAATTATATGTTAAAAAAAATATATGTATATACTTACATGAGCAAATCCAATATAGAAAAGTTGATCACTTGTAAATTCTTCTAGCCCTGGTAACTTACGTTCAGTTTCAGGTTTTTCTTGTTTAAGTTTTTGAAAACCATAAAATGCATCTTTAAGGCCACCATTATCAGCTAAATTTTCACCTAATGTTAAGTTACCATCAACCTGAAATAATTCATTCAAAATAAAAAATAAAATGGAGTAATTATAGTTATAAGTATATTAATTTATAGTTAATTTTACTATTTGTTATGTTAATTATACTTCTAATTGTTAATGTTACGGAGATTAATGGTTTTTAATGTAAATTACAATTTTTAAATCTAACAGAAAGAAAAACTAGCAAAAATTATTAGAAAAGCATGCTAAATCATGTACTAGTATAATCACTAATTAAAATACTAAAATCATTAAGAAAAATAATGATTTAGTTATTGGTAATGAGTTGTAAATGCAATGTATGATGATATATAGTTACTGTTAAGTATTTCATTTTTATCTATGAATTCATTGATTTTGATCAAGGAAAATAATTATTTAATATAATATTCAGTAGATAATAGTTTTGTATTTTAACAGAATCAAACTAAACAGATTTTTAAATTGCTGTCATACTACTTCATATTTGTAAATTATTAAATTCACCAAATATGCTTAGAACTTATGAATAGAAATGTGGAATTAAAGTTTTTAGAGTATGAAAAATGCCCAAGCCTGACCAGAATTAAAACATGGGACCATCTGAATTGTCGACTCTCTCTTGTGAAAGTTGGCAAACAAATCTGTTAGTCTAAGTACAATTGCGTTTATGATAATAATCATGGTCAGTTGACTTACACTACTTGGTTAGTGTATTGTTTACTTGTTATTGTTTTAAGTCTTTTGAAGTTCCTTTAAAAGACCTTTTGTAAGGTTTTTTAGGTCTTACAAAAACTCTTACAAGAAATGCCTTTTATCACTGATTCTCACATTGCAAGTATCAGTAAATATTCTTTGACTGGCTAAGATACGTGTCTTTTTCTCAAAGAAATGAAACATTTCAGTCAAATGTAATAGACTAGGTAGACACAACCATTTGCTTAACACACTAGCTCCAATTCTATTGGGTAAATTTGTATTCTTGCTACAGTAAATAAACTTTGCCTTCTAATTCTTTACTTCTAAAAAGGAATATATGTGTAATGTTTACTGATGCAAACTGCAGAAGTGAAAAGTGAAATACTACTTAATCATTGTAACTTTGAAAAAAAACATTGGAGCATTCATGAAGTAGAGCTAAAATTCTAACCATAAAATTATCTAGACCTAGGTAATATTAAAATCATAAAGAAAGATTTTAATATTTCAAACGGAACAAAAAAGGAAATGATTTATAACTGACTACTCCATAGTAACATAAAATACCCTGACAAACCCCAATCTGTGGCTCTCTGTGGGTTGACTGCCTGGCACAATTATCCTCCTTTATTCTTCTTTGTCTAAATGATGCGGCAGATAGGTCAACTGCCCTACTTCCAGCCATGGTATCACGCTGGCAGATTATGGAAGACTGCAGGACAGCTGTTGTTACTGGACTCTAGTTATAATTACCCTATGAGCCAGTGCAAGTATTCACAGACTTGTTTCAAATCTGGGGATTCATAAATAGTATTGCCTTTGGCTGAGGTGCCCTTTCGTTAAAGTTAGGCTTCCTGTTTCTAATTTATTATCATGTATTTGTATATATATATTATAGATTGTAGCCGAATGGCTTAAACAGCATGTGGCACTTAATAACGTTATGGTAGCCCTGAGAAGGGCTATTGTTGTCAAATGGCTTTGACAGCTCGTAATTCATAACCTTGTGGTGGTCGTCGATGTATTGATAATTCACTCTTGTGACTGCGCTTTTATTGGAATTTTGAGAGTGGTGGGGCCACAGCGTCACTATGGTGCGAGAACTGCATGGTCATCTGCGTGGTGAGAGTGATGATTATACCAGCACATATGTATACTGTGAGTCAGCTCACATCTGAGTTGCTACCGTGTTCGTCTACCGATATTAAATTAGGCATATATGTGGTAACAATATATATGCATGTATGTATGTATACATATATATACATACACATATATATATGTATACATATATATACATATATATATGTATACATATATATACATATATATGTATATATATATATGTATATATATACATATATATATATGTATACATATATATATATATATATATGTTTTGATCATTGTAGGTCAGTCCCTGACTGACCTACAGAATAAAACTGGAAAAATTACAAAGCTAAAAGATAAAAGCATTAGATTTAAACAAAAGACAGACAAACGACAAAATACAACGAAGAGGGTGTTTACGGATGAAGAAAAGAAAGCAAGATCTGAACGGATGAAGAAATACTGGGCAGCTCGAAAGAGTAAAATAACACGCTTTTCTCAGAAAAGATCCAACTAAAATTGACTTAAGTGGTCCCATGTTGGCCGTAAAAGCATAATAATAATAATAATATGTTTTGATAAATGCATATATGCATATATGTTTTGATAAATGCAAGGCAAGACGGCATATAAATCATAAATGAAAAAAATAGTAAATAAACTGGTTAAAGCATATCAATCAAAGTAATTGCTTTAGTTATTATTAGTTATATCATTAAAACTGTCAACAACTTACCGACTGCTCTGCTTCTTCAACATAGAAGTCATCATATAGACTTATAAAACAACCCACTCTTTCATTGTAATTATATATAGTTTCGTTCGTCCACCAATCCTTTACATTTCCACATTTATCATATTTTCTGCCTAAAAATCATTTAAATTGAAATTTATTAGTTCACAGTAAAATATAATTAAATCATGATAATCTAAGTTTTGTGGTAGACTGATAAAGGCTTGGTTGTTTTCATATTACTCTTGATGCAACTCTCCAGGATCATGAACACAAGAGGCTCTCATATCTTATTTTCTTTCTTTATTATGACACCTCTGGAGAGTTAACAGCAAGTAAAATAACGTGTAGATAATAAAGAACAATTAACAAAATGAATATTTTGAGTCTGCTGAAATAATATAGATTTCCAATAAAGAAGAAAGGGGGAAAAATTTGAACACAGAAATGTTTATTAAATTAAAATTACTCTTACTGTTTTCTCTCCCACTTCAAATAAAAGAAAATAAATTTAAACATTTCTTTCTAAGATATAGAGTTTTTAAAATTATTACTTGTACAATGGAAACTTTAAAAAACCAGGTATATGTCAGGATTTTTTTTTTAAACCAGGTCAGGTTCTTTCATCCGGAGGTCCCAGGTTCAAATCCTGGTCAGACATGGCATTCTCACACACGCTACAAATAATCAAATGATTCATCTCATCCTCTGAGGTTAATCAAAATAAAAAAGAAGATATATGTCAGGATCTTCACTACAGATAGCAAGGCTGCAAATTAGCTATAAAACCAAAGAGCATGACATAGGTTATAAATCAATTACTTTACTGACTGGAATTCTGAAAATACTGGCTTAATCATATGTTAAAATTACTGACTTAAGTATATCAGTATAACAAACCTAATTGCATAATAAATATATTTTTTTTAAATTATATATATATTACTTTTTTTTAATTGGCCATCTTCTTCCAACTGAGCCACTGTAAAACTTGTGACAAAATAAAAACAATCTAAGTACTGTAAATGTACAATGTATAATTTTATTGAACTGCTACAAAAATAACATGATTAAAATAAAAAATACATACTACCATTGCATGAAAGTATATGGAAATGGATATATATATAAATACAAACATCTCACACAATTACAAAAAGCTTTGGTCTTAATAATATATATGGTAATGAGTTTGTGCATAACACTATTTAGAATATGAACATCACATATTTCAAGTAGAAAAAACTTTGGTCTCCAATACATATGTGAAATAACATAATGTCATATGATAGATATGTGTGCAATACTACATGCAGTATGAACATTTCATACTTATACTACAAACAGGATTTTAATAGCTTTGGTCTTAAAAACATACAAAATGTAAAGTCAATAGGTTTAAAAGAAGTTCAACAATTTTACTTCTGTTTGGATTTCTTATTAAAAAAGGTTGTAAATCAATACAGATCTCCTTTTTCCCAAATTTTTCTCAACTTTATTTGCATGATATTTCTTTTTGTCAGCTTGTTCTTTCATTCAACATTGTCAAACATTACTAGGGGAAAATTAGCTTCATCAAGATCCTTGTTGTTAATGGATTGTTTAAATCTTTCATTTGGTTTCTTCATTACCTGTTAGAAATATGTCTCTTTTCTTCTTCATTCCTCAGTTTGGGCAGATACTCTCTCTTCAATTCTACCTCCTTTTCAGTTAAGAGTTCTCTCTCCAATTATTTTTCAGCCACTTGTTGATTTTTCTCGTCTTCTCTTTCTTTTTGTTCTTGCACTTTATCCTTTGCTCTTCTTCACAATATAATGAATGGGCAAATGCATTGTGAGCAAGACCTAAGAATTCCTTGAATAAGATATGCCTTATCATCATACAGTTACTGCAAAGCCCCTTTCACATCCAAATGAGCATCAAGAGGCCTCTCCAACAGCCCTACTTGAAGTTATTATGAGCAGGAGCTTGAAAATCTCCTCACCATATTTGCTGAATCATGTAACAGTGAGAGGACTGCTTTTACTGTACAATCTTAGAAAGATTCAGCTACTTGAACTCTCCAGAAAATTTTGTCTTTTTAAAAAAAATGGTTCTAGTAGACATCAAAAGATTCTTTACGTTTAGGTTCTTCAGCTTCCAAACTTAGTAGTTTTCATTTATATATAAGAGAGATTCCTTCAAAATCTACAGGTAAAGTTTTAGTTATTTCAATTATGTATTTCCAGCTGTCTTATTTAATTCTTTCCATTTGTTGGATTCAGACTCCAAAGATACTTCAGTAAAGGTTTTGATATCACAGAAGCCTTATTGAAAATGTGATTACAAAAGTTTATTTACACGATAGTAAGTACTGTTTTGCTTGATGATGTTTGAATCATCTCAGAGTTCTTTCATACTACTTCTAGAAGCAATGTCTAAGATGGGAAAGTTATAGGTACTACGGTTTTCTTCTTAACAATGTAATAGATCCATTCATTAACCATATTACACTTTATTTATACTAGGGCTATTGTAACTCAGTACAAGCAAATAAAATGTAGTAATTTAGCATTATGTAATTTAGCCTTCCACAACTTTGCATACAAATCATCAATATTTGTTGAACTAATAAATGTTTCTAGCATTCGTGTTACTATCATTTCTTTAAATGCTAAACAGTACTTAACTGAATCTATAGTTTTTATAAGGTGCAGCTCTAGTGATTTCATTGAATCATAAAGTAAACATTTTCAATTTCACCTAACTTTTTCACCAATCTTTTTCTTGAAAGACGGTCCAAAAGCATCAGTTATAAGATATTGTGCTTTGATCCCAGAAAATGAAAAGTCTTTTGGAACATTACAACTGAACATAAAATCAAATGTTTCATGTGATTTTTACAAGAGGACAAGATGAAGAAATCATGGTAACAACAATCTTCATGATCTGAATAAGTTCTGCTTTACTGGCAATATCTTTAACATTGTACAACTGAAAAGTTTTTAACATCAGAAGAAGTGAATTCTTCTGAAACTGCAATATCTGGGTGAAGTGATGTTAAATAAAGCTGTAAAGAAATTTCCTGTTTGCAGTCATCTTTATGCTTTCACAAACAAGCATGCTATTCTGCAACTTCATAAAACATGATATATTGAATGTTTTTACACATAAACTATAAAGAACATATAGTCACTTTCTTTATAACTTCTTCCCAAAATATATCTAGTTTTATGAGCATTTTCAGCACAGTTCACTAGAAAAGTACACTTACCCATTTTTCAATTCTGTAATTAAAATGAATTTTTTTTTGTTACAAAAATTGTTAATTACAAGCATAGTTTTTAAACAGCATTTAAAATATTACTACCACCTGGAATTTAGATAATTCAGTTATAATATAATTTTTTAAAACTTAATTATTACTGTTTGAATGCTGCCAAGCTTCTGTTATCAAACAACATATTGAGCACCTAATGGGCTCTCAATTATGCTTAACTGCGTCGACAGTACACAGAAAACTTTATGTACCATAATTTTGTTAACAGACTACCATTTCAGCAAAAAGAGGTTGTGATTATTAATACTGTTTTGGTAGTCTCCGATACTCTCACTACTTATTCTTATTGTCCTTTGATTACACATTCATACATCAATGGCACCTTTTATTAAAACAGTATAAATAATCATCATCATAACTTGTTTTTCCATAACTGTTAGTTCACAAAGTAATAATAAATGAAGTTTTTCCATGAACATTTCAAAAATTGCACAGCAAAAAAATTTTAAGGCATAGTGCAAATTAAAAAAAAAATTAATCAACACCTAAAATAATGACTTCACTGAACAATTTAGTAAAATAATGACTTTGCTGACTAGTTTGCAGCTTAATATATAGCTTAAAAAATATATATATATATATAAATAAGCACTAGAAAAATATCATTAAAAGACTGAAAATTTTCTAATTACCTGTTATATCAAATGCATGAGTTAGTTCATGTCCAATGATCACACCAAGCGCACCATAATTTAATGCACTAAAACAAAATAAAAAGCCACATCAGTTTGAACAATATTAATATTATTGTACATAATTCATGGAATTGTTATTAAGTCCACAGACAAATTTGAGCTACTATGAACAGCAGTTACATCATATTAACAAACTAGAGTTAAAAGTTACTATAATAAAACTTTATAGGACCACTAGCACTTATCTGGGCTTCAAGTTAATCATTGACATCTACAATTAATTTGGCTAGACTAATCTAAATTAATTAATTATAATTTCTATGTTGTGTAATGCTTACCTTTCTTAGCTTCTTTCTTTTATCATTTGTTGACACATTTTAGAACCACTCCATTGTCAAAACTTATTGTACGCTTGAATACAATAACTTCTGACAAACTTACTGTGACTGATTTGACAAACTAAGTTTGTCAATTATTCTGTAAGTTTTGTAAAACTTCTTATAACTTGAGTACAGTAAGTTTTGACAATGGAGTGGTTCCAATACGCATCAAGTGATAAAAGAAAGGTAAGCAATATACTCAACATAGAGACTGCAGTGATCTTAGCAGAAAAGATAATAGTAATTACTATATTAACAACAACAATTAATTATAAATTGGTCTTTATACAACTCCTGCATTGTTGAGTAAACCGGGTAATTGTAAAATAGATATTTTTTCTTAGAACATTAATTTTGGTATCAACTTCTGTTGCATACATTCACTGCATCACTTGCTACTTTATATTTTATAATTTTAGACAATTTAAGGTTATCCATCACTATTAGCATTAATTACTAATATAAACTCCCACACAAAAAAATAATGTGACGTCAATCAACAGACTGATGTCACATTAAAAGGTTAGAAAGCAAAGAAATCATTTAACTCCTACATATTAATATACCGAGGAGTTAATGAATAATTTCATAGCATTACTGGTCTCGTATCTTCAGTAGTTTTCATAATATCTGATGTAAAACAGAAAAATTTATTGTCTAAAAACACATCTTTTACGTTTGTAATACAAAAAACCTTTGTTAAATGCTAATAAATGCATACAATTTATTTAAAAAACTTGTAAAGAATTTAATTCGTCTATAAAAGTAGCTGATATACAAAAAAGTTCTATATACTGAAAAGTTTGTAATACAAAAAACCTTTGTTAAATGCTAATAAATGCATACAATTTATTTAAAAAACTTGTAAAGAATTTAATTCGTCTATAAAAGTAGCTGATATAGAGTAGCCCAATAAAAAACAAGTTCAAGTTTAAGAAATTTGATTTTATTACTAACACTTACCGTATAAAAATTTTTAAATGTTATTAACTACAGAAAATTAATACGTGCAATTAATTCAATGTTAAAAAATGTAATTGACACACACAATAAAGTTTACAGAAAATAATGGCATTATTTTTTTTTTCTATTACTTTTATATAGCTTAAAACAAGTATCACCAAATGGCATATATGAGCGTATAAACTGAAAAACATTGTATACTTACTCAAGGCCCAAATTATAGAATGGAAATTGTAATATTCCAAGTGGTATAGCTGGAAAGAATAAAAAAAACATAATTCATGGGGAAAATCAAAGACTGAAAGAAAAGGTTAAATAATTATGACAAGTTATAAAAATTAAAAATTTCATTTCATTATTTGGTTTCATTTAATTGTTTTTTTAATTAACAAAGAGAAAGTAATAACACTAAGAAAAAAATAAATAAATAAAATAAAAATGTAAAATACAAAATAAATATTTAATAATGCAATAACAAGAATTTAGTAATACCAAAGTAAATTTTTAATATCTAATTGATAATATAAAATATTTATCTTTTCAAAAAATATTTAAGTTTCCTATTAAATATTTATTTTGAAAACTGCATGTATACATCAAGTAAATATCACATGAGATTTCCTTCTCTTAACACACACAATAAATAATATTGTAAATTTAACCCAAACTCATTGTCAACAGACCTGTTAATAGGGGACACTAAACATAAACAAAGCTTTTCATAATAGGTACATTAAAAAATGTTTCTGCAACTTGGAGTCATGACATTGCAAATGATGAACATTATTAGTGCTGTAAAATTCAATACAAATTATGGATACATAAAGCAACTTAATTTTTTAGAGCCTATGTTTGTAAAAAACAATAATTTTAATTAGTCCCAAAGTCATCATTACCTTTTTTTTTTTTACTATATCCGACACATTAGTATGAAAAGAAAGTTAAGCATTAAAGGTAGGGTTCTGAATTTCATTTAATCTTCTTTATATTAGCTTAATCCTGTCATCTAAACAGGATTACCAATTATAGTAATTAATTTTACAATTGATAGATACAATCAAATGTGAAAAACGTCATAAGAAGTTTTATTTCAGGAGTACACTTGAATGATATGAATTTTGCATCAGCAAAAAGTAGTCTTAAATTCAAGCCTGGCGAAGAATGGAGAAACTTATGTGGGTGGACGCATGAAGTAAAAAAGAAATAAATAATATTTCACACCATATTTTACAACTCTATTAACAATAACCAGAAATATTTTCTCAGTTCATTAATACATCAACAGGAGAGCTGAAACTATTGCTTTTCTGAAACTATTTGCTATTTGTCATTAAAAGACAAATACATTGATATAAATTACTTTTTACAGAATAATAGTGTATAACATGCTGATTTATTTATAACAAGCAGATTCAGCAATGGTTCGCTATTGCTAGATTTGAGTATATATATATATACATATATATATATACAGATTAAATGAACACAACTGAAAGTTTGATAAAACATTAAAAAACTGAACATTACAGAATTTCACAAATTTAACCTTTCACTTATAAAAGTCGGAATGTAAATAAATCCAAATGTGAAAACAGCACTACCTATCGGATTTAATTCAAACTACTCTCTAACACAGTAGTCTGTTCAAAATATCCCTAACTTTCTTTCTACTAGTCAGATCGAAGATTTCAATAGCTTTAAACCTTCTCCAGACAACATGGATCATTTTGCAAAAACCCGCACGTAAATCGGTCCAGTAGTTTTTTAGTTTATAGTGGACACACATACAAATATTGCCTTTTATATGTATATATATATATATAGAAGAAGAAAGTCTGTTTATGTATTAGTTTCATAAATATCTCGACACCTGTACCACCTAGCGAGTACAAACTAATTCAGAAACCTTGATGGGTGTGCACACAACAACTACTAAAGTTTCATAGCAATCAGATGAATGGTATAGGAATGCATACGGGTCAAACAAACAAACATTCATTTCTATATATATATAAAAGATAAAATAATATTATTTGTAAAGAACTATTAAACTTTTATTAGGGTGTTAAATTTTTTTATACATTAGTTTGTATCAACAATAAGTTTAAATAGAATTTGTAAAACCATGTTATTCTTATTTCTACCACGCAGGTGTGTGCAAGTTGGGCTCTATATTAAATTGTTTATGATTAAATTAATTTATATTAAATTAAGTTAAAAAATGTTGAATTATCAACAAAAGAAAAATTAATAAACATGTCTTATTTATTGGCTGATCTATAAATTCATATTACAGTTTTATGATAGTTTATAGAATTTATAAACAATTAAACAATCTCTTAAACAATTCTCTTTCAAAATTGTTATTTGTAAAATCCAGTAAAATGAAGATAATCATATAAACAATTTTTTCATTCATATACACATCATAGCCTACTTAATTATTCCCACACAAGTACTCTTGTAATGTATACTCATAATTACTTAAATTCTTCATCACTCATTGACTAATATGAAGAGAAGTAAAATAAGCAACGAGTCTTACTTATTGTTATCTCTGAAGAATTCTGGTATTTTGCTTTTCTGTAAACATCAATTTTTTTCCTGTAAACACATTGAAATGTAAAATATGTATTTTATAAACATATGAATACTATGGCAAGAGGGATACTGAATTTAAAACAGCCAAATTAGACTGGTTTTCTAAAAGAAAACCAGGAATAAGATACTTCTTATTCCGGTTTTTTTCTTAATTGCATTATTTTGGATAATACAGTTCCAATAAGAAATTCTTAATGAATAGATTATATCAGTAGGTTTTATTATTGAACAATTATTAGAAAGATTGGTGGAATAGGAAAAAGAAGATATTAATGAATTTCTAATTAAAACTGGGTAGGCTAAGGGATGAAGGAAATAATTAATAATTTTTCTTAATGAGTTTCAATTTAAATTTTCAACATAAGGCAAGTGCATACTATTACTAAGATATTTCAAATCCAAATTACTAATCTATTTATATTTTATGTTTTACTTACCCATGGAATTTTCCTGTGGTAAATAAATAGCATTTACTTCTCTTGGATCAAATTCAATACTAAAATTAAGAAAAAAAATTTGAAAATAAAAATCAGTAAGTAGAGATGTTTCTTAAATTTAATTTTTTTTATTATTTAATTTTAGGGGACATCAGTTGTTAAAATTAGCCATTAATGAGTGCACTTAAAACTGCCATCAGCATGGTTGATCTCTAAACTTCAATTATCTAAAGAAACAAGGTTATTAACTGTGTTTTCAACTAAAAGCAGTTACCTTTGCTATACATACTTTCAGCTTTAAGAATCCAAACTCTTTTTCAAGCATTTTGAAACCTTGAGGTTGCAATGATATCTTAGCATCCCTTAGTATGAAAAAGATTTGTGATAAGAAAAAGGAAACTTAGAAAAGCCATTGCTTAATTTAAAAATTACTTTAAAAATTGTCAACAATTTTCTAATGTGCAATTAGTGCTCAGAAAACATGGATATTAAAAAAAAAAAGTAATGAATATCAGAATATAATGTTACAATCTACTATCGGTCATTGTGAAATTCATCATTTCACTAAAGAAAAGAAATACCATAACTTGAGTCTAGGTTCCATCAAGGAACCCAGACTCAAGTTATGGTAAGACTCCATGCACGAGTTAGGGCGTAACCCCCAGCAACTCGCAAACTCATGTTACCGGCCAAAGTCATTGCACGTGCTGTCAAGTGTTCGATGCGGGTTTGGTGGTCGTGATCACACTTTAACATCTGTAGTGACTTACCAGGCGTTCCTGGATACTCTGTTTCCAGATGCTCCGGAGGGTGAGGCAGAGGTCAGCGTTAGGGCGGGGGCTATGCCGTTCCCTGGCGTACGGGCTGTGGACCCCGTTGATATAGACCGAGTGGTTTCTCGAATGGCACTGAAAAAGGCACTGGGTATTGACCAACTTGAACCGGGTATATTATTCCATCTGCTGCCTATCATAAGAGAGCCGCTTGGCAGGCTGTTCTCGGGGTGCCTAAGATGGGGCTGCTTCCCAACTTGTTGGAAAGTGGCTTTGGTGAGTGCTCTTAAAACCAGGAAAGGATCCTAGTGTGGCCGGTAGTTATCGACCCAGCAGCCTCTTGCCGATAATTACCAAGTTGCTTGAAAGGCTGGTTGTGGAACGGCTCTGGGAAAGCACTGAGGTGAACAGTTTTCTAAATCGAGGCCAGTATGGTTTCTCGAAAGGGGTTGGCACCAAAGATTGCATCTTAAATGCACTTGCCGAGGTGGAAAGTGCCGACTGTAAATATGTTTTGGCAATTTTTATAGACATAGAGGCAGCATTTCCTTCCTTGTGTTGGAGTTCTGTTCTCTATGAGTTGGAACGCAGCAATGTTCCCATAGCCCTACAGGCCGTGGTATGTGACTACTTGTCTAATCGTACGGTTCTGTTTAAGGATGCGCACCTAGTTGTGTGCAAAAATCAGTTACCAGGCGAAGCCCTGCGGGCTTCCCCTGGTAACTGATCTGGGGAACTTCCCCGGGGAACTGGGAACTGGGAATCACAGCCCAGGCTTTCGACGATGACTGTCTCCTTTTAGTTCGTGGTAATTCACGACCACAACTAAAAGACCGGGCGCAGGTGGCCTTGTCAACCGCAGAGGGCTGGATGGACATTCAAAATTTAAATATTTCTGTGCGTAAGACGAAGTTTATGCTTCTCAAGGGTGCAGACAAATTATCGTTCAGTCGTAACCTCCATATCAAATATAAAGGCTGTGTAATCAGCCGAGTTAAGAGTTCATAATTACCTAGGTGTTTTGTTTGATAAAAACTTGCTGTTTATCAACCCTATTAGGCAAGTAGCGGCGGTCGCCGTCTCAGTTATGCACAAACTTAGAATGATTGCTCGAAAAAACTATGGGTTGTCGGGCGGTCAAATGTAGATTGTGAGCAAAGATGTCTTCGAAAACATGACCTCTTACGCGGCGCCCGTTTGGGCGCATAGGTTGGATATGAATAGAGCACTTCTTCAAAATTTAAAGAGTGTCCAGCGCAGAGCCTTAACTGTATGCACTGATGTTTTTAAAACAACCTCCTTCTAAGCTACCACCGTATTGGTAAAGGCTCTCCCAATCGATTTAGTGGTGAAAGTTTGGGCAGACATGTAGAGATTCTGAAGAGGCCGGAAGGTTGAGGTATTTGGGATGCGGTTTCGAACCGGGCCAGTACCGGATCGGAACAGTGATCACAATTCACCGGATCTAAATTTCGTTCAGTTGCCCATCTCCCGCCTGCGGAAGAGGCTGCGAGCCTCGCAATGGAAGCATGGCAGTTGGAATGGGACACCATGACTAAGGAAAGATCCATGTATAAGTTTATACAGGATTTGGGGGGATGGTATGCCTCGAACTCGGTTTTAAGGGCAATGGGTGCACAGGTGCTCACCAACCACGCTAACTTGAATCAATATCTGTTTCGGTTCCGCATGGCAGCTGATGAGCTGTGCGTCTGCAGGGAGGTCCAGTCAAATGAACACCTGATATTTGACTGCCCTGCTCTTGAGGAGGCCAGAGACCGGACCACCCTGGAATTTAGAGGTAAAGGGAAAAATTGGTCACTTAGAAGCGGCGAGTCAATGTGGTGAGAGCTGCATTGCTGGACCGAGTGGGAGTTCCTAGATGCAATTGCTTTGTTCAACCGGCATCCATAGTTTGCTTAAGGGAAAGACTCTTACCACATTGCCGTGGGAAGCTAACCCTGAGTTTGGCTGACCACCAGCCAATTATTATGGCTCCAACTGCTATAAAATGGTGAACAGGTACTTGCTGGCATTCAGCGACCTAGGCGTGGCAGCGAATCACTGCCTTGATGAAATAAATTTTATTATGGATGTCATATATATTTTTAGTAGTTGACAGGGTGTGCCTACCAATTTTAGGAAATATATGACAAGTAAGCCGATGGTGTATGGCACCGCACTTAGTCCACTCATGCTGTTAGGGAAGCTCTAGGAGCTATGTTAAGGTACTGGTCACTAAATTGTTCGAAGCTGTTTCCATTTGTGGCACAGACATTCGGTCTTATGCTTTAGGACGACTGAATGGAGTGGTGGCGGTAGAAATGCCAAGCAAACCAAAAGTGAAAAATAAACGTTATCATTTTCTAACACACAGTAATAAAATTTACTTTTTGTGTAAGTTATATATACACACACACACATACACACACACACAACTTTAGATTGAACAAATTGCCTCTGGAGTATGACAAGGTACCTCCATTATACTTTATTATCATAAACTATAAAAGTAAAAAATGAAAGAGAAGAAGAATAAAAACTTACAAGAAAGAAAAGAATATAAGTTGATCGTTATTAGCAAATGATGCTGTCATGTATGGAAGAGTGCAAGATCTGATTAATGAATGGAAATAGAAGATAAAAAGGAATTTGTTATGAGGTTCATTGAGGAATAAAACAAAGTATTAATATAGAATGAGGGGAAAAAAGATAAAATTAATATTTTATTGCATCAATAAGTTTACGGCATCCAAAATTTTACATGTCTGCAAGCAATGATTTCTGATTTGAAGACAAAATAGTCCACATTGTAAGTAGTATGGAGTGGAAAAAGAATGCAATCAAAAACTTCAAGCTATATATGTTGTTCCTATCTAGACAATTTTTTTCTAGATGATCAATTCTATTAATTTTATATATAGTAAATTAAGGTAAATAAAAAAAACTGAATTAATGTTAGTGTTTGATGAAGTAATACAAATAATTTCAGAATATTTCTACAAGTGAAAACTAACCAAAAACGACTGTAAACATAGTCCAAAAATGCTTTGATTTCAAATTAGTTAGCAAAATTTTTCCTTGATTTTTGCTCTGCTGGTAAAATGAGACTATACGGACTGCAATTTAAAAAAAATAAATTTGCATTAAACCTAAAAAAGGGTTTTATAGCAATAATATTTTGGGGTTATCAACAATTATCTCAGAAATTACTGGAAATGCAGTTCTGGGATCTGCTTAAAATATTTTAAAACCATCAAATATAAATATATAAAATACACCAGAAATATATAAACTATAAAACCACCAATTTTGCATTCTCGCAAAATCCTGAAAATTCAACGTAGTCTCATTTTATTGATGAAACAGAAATCACAACAAAATATTTTGCTAACTATAACTCAAAGATAAAGTATTACCAAACCTACATTCATATGAACATTTTTGTATATTCACTAGCGGACATGTCGAAAATACTTCCATTTCTTTTTGAGACATTTTATATACAATTGTATTATTTATAATGATTAATTTGCAACATAATTTCAAAGATTTGCATGGCAATGTGATATTATCATTTTTTATCATAGGAAAAATGCTAAGCCTGACTCAGATTCATTCCCAGGACCTTCCAAATATAAGGCTGAGATAATACCACTCTGCCACAGGTAGGCTGACTGTACTTCTACTATTTATGTGTACTGACTCTCAACATTATCCAAACAGGAATATTGTAAGATGATACCAGTACAACCATTATAATAACATAAACTTACTGTAATAATAAACGTAACTTAACAATATACTTACAATGAAAAATCATGGCTCATGTATAAATCTTTATACATGTTAGTTATAGTAACTTTAGCAAAATTAATAAAGTTTTCCATATGATGGTCTGTAGTGACATTCAACTGTAACAAAGATATCAAATCATAATTATTAATATTTTAGTTTATTCTATATTATTTATGAGAATTACCTACACATCACTAGAAACTCACAGATGTCTATGGTACAGTTTACAACTCTGATCAGTTTAGAAGTAATGACAGGTCTGCTAAGCTATGAAATTTAGGCCCCTTGGATGGGAAAATACTGGGAAATTACTGAAGACACAGGAAAGAAATTAACACCAGAACTGCTATAGTCTAGAAGCCAATCATGAGGTAAAAGTTAATATTGCACAATAAGGTAGGTCAAATTTTGTGAATGAGATCAATTACATGCTGCATTAGGATGTTTTAATGTAGTATTAAAAATTGTGTATCCTAAATAAAAGAAATAGGAAAGAATTAAAGTTTCTGAAGTGAGGATGTGGAGAAAAATGAAAAGATATGATGGACAATTTATAAAACAAATCAGATGTGCTGCAAAGTTTAAATGAAGAAAGGCAAATTCTTCAGGTCACCATTAAAGGGAAGAATAATTGGGTCGGTTGTATAATTAAACGGAAAGGTTTGATTAGTGTTTTGTTGGAAGAACAAACAGAATGAAAGAAGATGGTAAGAAAGAAGGAAGGAAAGAAGATGGTAAGAACAAGTCACAGAGGTCTAATAGACTAGACATACAGAATCTCATCACTGGTAATGACTATTTCTTATTAAAGTGGTTTATGACTAAGAATTGAATTAATGTATAGAAACAAATTAACTTACTTCAGAATAAAATAAATTTATTTCATCATTATCCAGAACCCAATCAGGAATTCCAATATTTTTTCGTACTGAATTAGATTTATCCAATATCGCAGTTTTGGTTTCAGCATCAATCCAATCTGCTTTATTTAAAGATTCTGTGAATGAAGATTGTATATAATCTATCATTTGACCAATCTGTAAAATAAAAATGAAAAATATAACTTTAAGCAATAACTTATGATTCTGTTAATTAAAGAAAAAGAATCATAATTTAAATGGGAAAAACATCTTATTAATCATTTACATACTTTTTTGTAACCAGTCAAATCAGAAAATAAATAATCAGTTATAATCAGCAAATTCTAATTAAATTATAAACAATCCCTAATTATCTTAACTGTATCCATTACATAATAACTTAACTGGAGGAAAAACAAACAAATCCACTATTTTTTCCTGGTTGTTTTAAAAGTTTGGTCAGCCAAGTTTAACTGAATATTTCTAAGAGACTTCAATAAAAGGATGAAGTTCTCAATTCAATCATTCTGTTTTTTTGTTTCGTTTCTTACTCTTACCAAATTATTATTATTTGTTTTAAAAAGTCTTCCCAGATAACAAAATGGAAGAGTTTTAAAATAAAAAATTATATTGCTAGTAAAAGTAACTAATTTAAAGACATTTTTCCCTCTTTTTATCATTATAACTTTTGAATTATTATTGTGCAATTATACAAAGGTTCCAAGACGTACACTTGAAGTCCCAGGCTTCAAGCTTATGTGGCGATGTCATCAAGCCCAAAAAAAAGAAGTAGGAGCGAATGCAAACTATATTGAAGGACACAAACATAAGAACTGTAATACATAGAAAGAAAGGTAAGTTGATGTACTTAATTGATACACCTTGTAATATCAGTAGAAAATGGTGTGAGAACAGCAGCATCATGGAGCAATGTGGATCCAACAGTTAATGAGAGATATGAATTTCAATCTGTATTTAACAAATCTGGTTCAGTTTGTCATTTTAAAAGTTTACTGTTCTAAATAATAGTTATCATTCATTAACCATCATGGCAAAAAACATTTAAAATAATAACATATTAATTTCCTGCTGCATATAATTTTGAAATCATAATTTTCCTTATTTTTTGTGGATTTCTGTTAGACATTTTTCAAAGTTAAAAAAACACAGACTATATTTATCAGGCTGTATAAGTTCATCTTTTGATGAATGAGTGCAGCCAAAGTGGATCAAAGTATTAGTATTTTGATTTTTACTTACAGACCTATAAAATTAAAAACATTATTTTTCTAAACCCATCAATATGAAGAAAGATATTATAGGTTCTAAGGTTTAGTAATTTTTTTTAGATATTCAAAATATTCTTAAAAAAATAATTAATTTATACCAACATCTGATTTTATGCTTTCAAGATCAACTCCTTCCACTGAACCAGCAGCTAATGCAAAATCCATTGTAATCCATATTATTTGCGAACATTGACTCTCTCTGTATGTTAAAATAAAAAAATTAAATCAATTCATAATTTTTAATATTTACCACACAACATACAAGAAATGATTAGTAAACATATAAATATTTATTTTCTGTTTAGCCTCCAGAACCATCGTTAAGATATTACTTCAGAGGATGAATGAAAATGACATGTATGAATGTAAATGAAGTGTAGTCTTGTACAGTCTCAGGCTGATCATCCCTGACATGTATGGTTAACTGAAACATAATATAAACATTAATCTTTAATATGGTATTATAAAATCAATTTCTTTTGTTAACTGCTGATTTTTTTTTTGGCAATATTATTTTTTTTAACATAAACATAAGAATTATTAAATGAAACTTCTGAACATTTTCCCTGTTTAGAGTTATATATTTAAGTACAGTAGGTACATCATTCAAAAACATTCAATTTGCAGACACGGAGTTAAGTATTGATAGCTAGATGAGATTTATTAAATAGATGCTGTAAAAATGTTTGCTCTTAATCAACGTATGTAATGGATGCAGTCTATTCCCTCAATTAATAGACTGCAACCACTACATTGTACCAACCTCAATTAATTGTACCAGTTAAACATGGATACTGAGAAAAACTTCTGTTTTTACATCAGTCACAAAGGGAAAACAAATTTCATTACACAACAACAAAAAAATAATTTGATATGTGACAACACTATCTGCAAAATTATTTCAATTACAGATTTTGAATTGTTGTGTTCAAAGAGATTTATATATCTCATCTCAATAGTTGTAAGTGACTGAAATAAGATTGGGATACCAGTCACTCTCAAAAGTTGCTAATATTTCAAGAACTAATAGCATATCATGCCAGACTTAAAGGTGAGAATGGTGTTTACCTTTTTTATTTGAACCTAAAAATACAAGTACAAACACATAAGTTGTTAGTATTCTCTGGCTATGGTTGTATGAAAATAACTATATCAAAAGCATTCTGCATTAATGCTTGTATAATTCTGTTCCATTGTAGAGCAGCTAGATGCTGCATAAATTAATTCATTTATATTAAATAACACTGGTTTCACAACTGATCAGCGACATGGAGTAATTTTAATACAGCTCACTTTAATGCACATATATCCTTAAGCTGTCTTTACTTTTATTCATGTTAAACAAACATTACGGTAGATTAACATAATATATAAAAGGATGGTTTCATTATTAAAAATTGTTTTGCAATGTCATCTGAAATATATAAAAAATAAACTGTTAGGTCATCCAGGTAATTCTTTTTCACCTCAAAAAAGGATAGTAGAGATGAACAACTTCTTGTAGCCGGGCTAAGTTTTTTGAATATTGATATATATCAATAGATTTACTTAAATATCTTATATTTTATATTATACAAAGATTTCTTCAGTAGCTGTGCAGACACACTCATCCAAGTATCTAATTTTGTATTTCAATTTCTCAAATTCTAATTTTTGACATTACTTACACAAAATAATTTACTATTTATGTTTTAATAAATGTTTAATTAATTAAAATATGTTAAGTAATTAATTTATGTAACATTTACACTGAATAAACCACCTTTTTTTCCTGGGCACACAACGTGTTGTTATCAGTGCCCAGGTACAAAATTACAGTAGTGAATTAACTATACTTAACTCTTCTTCCAACAAATTGGAGAATGACCAGTAAAAAGCATTTCATTAAAAACGGTAGTAAAAACACGAACACTGACATTTATCGAACAAACAAAGAGTTTCACTATTATTCCATCAAAGCCAAGAGCTTTGCCTCTACCAAAGTTACAAATTACTTCACGCAACCTAGCTTCAGTAACTTCTGAAGACAAAATATCCAAACGATGAGAAGTTACATCGTCCTGAACACGACTTTAGCAGTCTCAACCGCTAAATCAACAACAACAAATCATTCAATACAGCACGTAAGCACATGTTGGCAGCTTACGAGAAGTATTAAATACCTCTAAATCATATGAGCAAGAAACGCTTCGACCACCTCACTACTCTCTTCAGTACAATCACTATGTCATATCAAAGATTTAGCATTAACATCGGCACCAATAACAATTGAACCATGCTCAGACCGAAGAAGTTTTTCCCAAGGCTCAAGATGACTTTCATCAATATATGATAGAGGATCAAACTTCTTGGGATAATCCTCACGCCTGTGCCCCTCCTTACCATAGTGAGCACAAATGGAAGACTGATCACAGAACTTGGCCCTGTTGCCAAACTTGCAACACTTAAAATACCACTGGACATCGATGTACTCCCTGACATGACAAAATGCAAAATCGATGAACAGCCTATTCTCAATAATAAAAGCCCTCATCATAGAAGGGCCCACCTCAAACATTCATGGTAGCGCTCTGCATCGCACCTACCCATTTTAAACAAAAATCGACAATCTGACTTAAAGGCAGTTCTGTCCAACCTGATATTCTGCTATCTAATAAGAGTTAATACTGCTTCCTCTGCCAGATGACGGTTAATATCAAAAACTATTATCCTAGGGCGCCGCTTCCTTTTAGGATCGGCTCTTATATCAGATTTTTCAACATTTAGAGTCCAAAATTATTTTAGCTGTCTCCTTATCATCAGCTACAAGACCCTTCTTTGTCTCCTTCATATTCCAAATTCTCAAGTTCAACCTCTTCGAACGCAGGACAACTTTCAAGTCATCCCTCATCTCCTTACAGGATTTAGTAACACCCTCATTCATGTTGACGAACAAAATCTCTGGTTACTTTTGAGATAAATTATCATCTCTCTTGTCCTTTATAATGTTGGCATAACGCCTCTTCTGAATCTTATGGGGTTCAACGACCGACGTAAGAACAGTTTCTTTGACTATCAGTTCCTTTACTTAAACGGGTTTATTGGCCAACGCCTCAAACCTTTCTGCAAGGCCAGACATAAAAACCTTGAATTCCCTCATTTTTTGGAGTTACACTTGCTGAGGCACTTTTCGGTTTCTCCAAGAAGGCCATCAGCTGTTTAAACTGTTCCTCGAACACTCTCATCAAGAGCAGGGAGCCACCATATTTGCCGGTCGACTTTAAAAAATCGACAACAACATCCTCTTTCACACGTATGGAATTCCCTGTCTGGCTTCCATCCTCACTGGATGTACGAATTATCAATCCGCGTCTCCCGGATTTCAGTAGCCTTTATCCGCTTGAGCTTAGGTTTCTTTTCACTTTCGGACATGTCGCCAATTCAAACCTATCTGCATCACGCTATCTATATCAGAAATTGGGCAAGTGTACAACGCGTCAACTGTCCGCATCGAGCCATGGACAGCCGGAGGCCTATAAATCCTCCTGCTACTCGCCCACCTCTTAGCCTTTGTTGGATCGACTGCGCAAGAACTTGGCCAATTAAGCAATCACTCAATACCACAGATTACTGTAACACCAAGAAGAGTAGACAGATAAACAGTCGTTGCTACTCCTTCGCTACGCACCCTTTAGAACCTGAACAAATAATTTTAAAGAGCACTCGATGAGGTGGGTGCACGTCTAAATCAGACACAGATGTGATTGCACAAAAAGATACAAATGATGAATTTTGTTCAAATGTAAATTTTATTATGTGGATGTTACAAAAATTCTAAAATAACCAATCCACAAGTGTGTTGTGTACCGTTAAATGTCAGTCGCCGCGAACACAAACAGGTTCATCGATCCGCGTCATGAGATGTCAGTGAGTGAGTCTAGTGTAACCTATTCACAAACGACAAATAATAGCTTCTTCTCAACGGCAACTACTGAATGAAAAGCATCACGGTGATATAGTGTTCTTAAACAGACAAAGTTTATTGTCAATGGTAGCAGTCTGTTCATTTGCCACTCATCACAAATGAACTCATTTCGCGAATCTCCAATCACAAACGCGATATTTTCAACCGGCAATTTATACCTCATAAACTCAGGGCAGTATGATGATGATGATGTAAGTGAAACTGACCTAAACGAGTTTCAAAACGTGTTCGCTACATCAATTGGCGCGGTGACGAGGAAGCTGTTGCTTTCCAGTTTAATTGGCGCAGTGTTGTTCTGATCCACACATAGTCCGAATTTTTCTCCAAATAACCGATAATGGAGTTGTCCGAGAAATGGTACTGACATAATTGAGCCACGATTTCCGTTTAGCACACCGAAAAACTCATCGACATACAGCTCTCATATTGCGAATGGCGAAGAGCATTTCTGTCGTAGGCCTTCGATTTAAATTACGTAGTGCCCTGCGACGATCCCTTAATAAACTTCTGCAGTCTTCGTCCCACCAAGGAACAGCAAGCAGGATGCATTAGTTTTCCTGATGTTAGTGGGATAAATTCATCGAGTATCAGGTGTGTAAACATAGCTAGTTACCAATCCTGTCGTATTGAACAAAGAATCTTTGTATCCGCTCCAATCAGCTTTCTCAACCACCAATTTGAGAAGAAGATTCGGGCAAATCTCTGTTACCGTCTGAAAAAAACAATTGGTCTGTGATTGCTTCCAAAGAAGTTTCCGGACACACGGCAGGTAAGACATGGAAGTAAGAATGCTGAACACAAGGATTGATGACATAAACCTAGTGAAGATGTCATAAACGTGTACGATTCATCATTCAATAAACAAAGATCCAAGTTCTGCCTCGGTTGATCAACTATAGTACCTCAAGAAAAGCTTGATGATGAGCCCCACGATGGGCATTGAAATCCCCAATTGTATTAGACAGGTTATAAGAATCCGAAAAAACAGACTGGAAAGAACATCTTCATTGATATCGGAATTTGGTAGAATATATAAGATGCAGATGTTCAGATTAAATGGCGCTTTACTGAGATTGCAGGAATGTTTGTATCCAGCGGAATCCGCATGGCCAATATGATCTTTAGTAAGACAGTCACACCTTCTCGTCCTCTACCCTCAGCTGGATGGTCGCATCTCTCGCACACGTATCCGTGAAAATACAGAGGCGAGTCTTCATCCTGGAGATGGAGGTAAGTTTCTTGCAGACACAGTATTAGAAGATTTTCTTCTTTTAGCAGGATTTTGATATCCTCACATTGAGAACAGACACTGGAAGCAGCGTCGGGGTTTGGTATGTATATTTGTACACACACAGGTGGGGAGCCCCTTTTTTTTATTTGCTCAGGGACCGTCAGAGTAGAAAAAGTTATAATAAGTGAGGATGTTGGCACATCAATACCATTATCTTTCCTCATCATCCTCTGCACAGAACTGACTGACTGGGGGACAGTTCTTCTGATATCTCTTATGGTTCAATACCAACCAAGTCATGGCAGAAGATCCCTTGGCACTCCCTTGCTGGAATTTAGGGTATATATGACTTTGTCCTTCCCTGCGAACCTAAGGACTAGTAGCTTCTGACTCTGCTCATCATCATTCATTTCATTCAACAGGGTGCCACTATTTGTTTAATTGACTTTGCAGAGACACTCTCTAACTACACACTTATGAATTAAGAAAAATGAAACTTTTGCAAATAATTTACCTTCTTCCTTACATTTGACTACACAAACCATGTTATTGATAATTTAGCAGTCTTGTTTTATCTCTCGTTTCATCATCACCAGACACATCTTCGGCTGACAAGGTTGGTTAAAGCCTTTTTAAGCTCCCGGGTTTGTTGGGTTTTTCAAGTGAACCAGCATCCACCAAAGAAGTATTTAATGGAACAGACATATGGTTTCCACAAGTATGGCAATATAATGGACCACTCCAGCAGAGCATGTGCATACTGGAGCTAAGGCTGGATACAACTCGGTTCATCCTGGTGCACAGAGGAAATCGTTTGAGACTCACTACATACAGACATCCACCTATTGGCATAATAGTTTCCACCTAGGGTTACGGCTGCGTTTTGTAAGTTTTGCAACATCATCAAGTGTTACTGCAAGAAGAAATAGTGTAAGATGTTATGTACTTGTGTAAAGGTATATGTTGTAATTTGTGTAATGAATATGTATAGTGTAAAGTGTTTTGCAGCTCTGAGTGTTGTAGGAAGAAAAGTTACAGAGACTAGGGTCATGGGTATGCCAATCCTCAAAGTCTTAAAGAGTAAGATTCCCCATTAGGGAATAAATCAACTGATCCTCATTGTGAATACTAATATTTGTTCAATGAAGATGAATTAAAATAAGTCTGAACACAATATACACAACAATTAGTAATGCAGATGAAAGTAGTACACTTAGATCATTTATTTATTGATGAATGGGTCCTGATTCATTCCTCTTTATTATCATCTGAAGAACAAAGGGTTTTACTTTTGTTCAGTAATTTCAATTACTTCTCTTTCTTTCAATTACCTGCTATCTAATAATTGTAATTCACATATTTTCTACATTATTTAAACAATGTTTTTGAGTTGGACTTAAATTAATATTCTTATGACTTAATGACTTTGTATCAGAGTGAAAAGTTAATCTATAATCTAAGCTTTAAGAATTTTTACTTAATTATATCACTGAAACTTTCGTGTTTTATCTCTATGATAACTTGCAAAAAATTATTAAAGCCCAAGATTAAGATTAACATTTCAGAATCAAAATTTTAAATATTGAAAATGAGTTAATATCATTTGAAGTAAAATTTACAAAGTAATAAAAACTGATGGGACAGACAACAGGAAATGATGACTTGAATAATACTGTTCCTGATTCATACCACTGGAACCGTGATTATATGTTAAGGTAACTTGAAAAAATCTTTCACCAAGGATTACTACTGTGTTTAAGAATTCGGTATCAATAGACCACTCTACTTTTAGATTCAGTGATTTTATCTTTTTGTATTAAAATAAAAATAAAATAATATTATGCTATTATCAATAATGAATGTACTTTATGCGTCTTCATTACAAATTATAATAGTAATAATAAGTACATAACATATTTCTTCAAATATAGATTTTAAACAACACTGCAGTAGTTATTATCCAAAAAATAAATGTCAACAGGATAAAGTGCTATGGAAAATATTCTTTAACATTTAGTGATCAGCAGAAACCAGTTTAATAGCCATGGTTTTGATTACTGGAATTTAATACTTATTTTGAATCCTTTAATTTCTGGTATTTCATTTCTTGTGACAGTTTCTCCGTACTAATGAATTGTCCATTTTATAATACAACAAAATGGAGTCATAAGGTTGTAAGGATGCAGTTAAAAACTTATCATTAAAATTTATTTTCAAAACAGTTTTAAATACCTTGGCAAAGGCATTGATTCTCCAAGAGATTCAGTCAAAAATGTTCTCCTAATTGAACGAAGTTCTTCATTTGAATATGGCATTAGTGCAAACATAACATCCCACCATATATGCAACACTGAAAAAATGATTAACTATTGTCATTTTAAATTATTAATCACATTATTATTATTATTATTATTTAATTCACAATACAATTCACATAGTCTCTAGCACAACTTTAATGTAAAAGGGCAACATTTTTTTCATTAGCATTTATTGTTCATATCACTAATATTTTCTATCATCAACTATAACATGCAAGATATTTTTGTACTTTTTATTTTAGAAAGGCTACCATCAGACACTTAGTCAACTTAGATTTACAGGTTATGGAATCCTCAACACTGTCCTACCATATTTCACCAAGAATGTACTGACTACACTGAATATCCAAGAAATGTACTGTACATCCTGGTATCATCAACACAAAGCTAGCAAAGTTAGATCTACACCCACAGTACAAAAATATGGAAGGGTTCAAGAACAAGGAGAAGAGGTGAAAGGTGAGAAAGGTTCCTAGGAGTAGGCACCCATCCTAACCATATCTCCCCAATAGATCAGGATATTTTCATTCATCCTGACCCCATAGGAGAAGACAGGAAAGCTAAAGAGTTAAAACTATATTTGATGCTCTGGCTGCAGGTTACAAGAGGTTGGCCGCTGAGCTACCTGAGGTTAGAGAGGTGTTGGTGAGGGAGACTGTTCCCGCCCCTCTTCCAGTTCTACAGTTGGCAGTGCCTCAGTGTAAATGGTACACTGAGGTATTAAAAGAAAAGCAGGAGGCTAATTTGTCTGGCAGACAACCTGAGGTTTTGTTTGTTAACTTAAAACAGGGGGCAGGTACTAAGACTACTTTATGAGGGCATGGACAGGGTAGATGCCACTAATCTCTTGCTACAAGAATGGCAAGAGAAGTAGAATGCCGCTGCAACTAGGGTGAGGACAAAGAAACTTATTCCTGAGGTAAGACTCTGGCTGGGGAGGAAACACGGCGATGTGGGGTACTACCCATCACAATTCCTCTCCAGTCATGAAGGATTTGGTGTTTACTTACACAGGTTTAGAAGAAGGGAGCTCCCAAATTGTGTGAACTGCAGTTAAGAGGGCATCCCCTGGCACACCTTTTTCGAATGTGCATGATGGTAGGATCAAAGTAAGATATAACATACAAGAGATTACCGCAGAATCTACATCAAAGTTTATGCTGAGAGGTAAAGAGGAATGGCTGATAATAGAGAGATTCGTGGCTGAGATTATACAAGCAAAGAAGTCGGAGTAGTTACTTAAGATAAAAGAACATAACGACCGAG
Source organism: Lycorma delicatula (assembly GCF_047948215.1). Classification (NCBI taxonomy): domain Eukaryota; kingdom Metazoa; phylum Arthropoda; class Insecta; order Hemiptera; family Fulgoridae; genus Lycorma; species Lycorma delicatula. The sequence continues at coordinate 97,578,679 of NC_134464.1, read as the reverse complement.
ACACGGCTGCTTGAGCAGGGTTCGGGAACGGCATAGCCGGGTCCGGTATCCCTGGCCATAGTGGTTGCAGGTAGAGGCAAGAAGAAAATAAGCAAAAGATCCAGAACCGGTGAGCCGACCTCCCATGTCGGATGAAGGACGAGTTTCAGGCCATCTTTAAACAAAAGAAGTCGAACCTGAAAATTCGAAATATTAAAGAAACAAATAAGGGGTTAGTCGTCTTCAGATCATCTCAGAATCGCTCAAGGTCGGTAGTCCCGACATTAAAAGTCGACCCTAAACATAAGAGCTGCTCAAGGATTATTGTGTATGACATAGCTTGACGGTTATCTAAGGAATAGTTAATTCTTATCCGATAGCAAAAAACTCAAGATGACTGAGGATATATCCAAGTCCGAATGTCGACTATTATTCAAATCGGGTAGGAGCGAGTCTGAGCGCTACCACGGAATTTTCGAGGTTAGTCCGACTCTTTTTCACAGTTTCGTCGACAAAGGCAGATTGATTGTGGATTTTTCTTCATGTAAAATCAAGGAGTTTTTAGATGTCCAACAGTGCTTTAAATGCTGCAGGTATGGTCACAGGGCTAAGTTCTGTAATCATTCTGCAGTCTGTGCTCATTATAGTGACGAGGGTCATAAGCGGGGCGAGTGTCTGAAGAAGTCGGAGGATCCGAATTGTGCTAATTGCAAGCGTGTTAAGAAGTAGTCCAAACACTCTGTAAATAGAAGAATGTGGTTTTTATCAGAGGGCTGTTACTACGTACTTGAATTCTTCAGAGTTAAATGGTTATATTCGGGCAGTATATATTGTTCAGATTGAGCTCGGTGAAGTCGCTCTTCGTAGAGGGTTGGATGTTGTTTTATTGCAGCATCCATATATTATGTTCGGAGAACTGCCAGGTTTTTCTTATTGGAAGCGATTCTATCGTGGTTCTTGGAGCACGTCTGCTGTTGTGTGCAGAAGGGAAATAGATTGTATCTTCATTCAACAGCTCTCTAATAATTATTATGTTGTTCTTGCGGGTGTTCGGAACTTGCATCTATATGTTGCAAGTTCATACCTTCAGTATAGAGACCCTGTTGATCGTTATCTTTAGATCTGCGATAAAATCCTACGATTATCTGGTACCAGTCCAATTCTTACTGGTGCAGATGTGAACGCTAAGTCACTACGGTGGTATAGCGGCTTCACCGATGATGATGGTGAATTAATAGAGAGGTTTTTAGCCCAATACGATAAGCAGGTATTCAATGTACCTGATAAGTTGCTCACCTACGCGGGTAATGTAAATGGGTGTTGGTTGTTTAGTGGAACGAATATCGATGTTACCGTTGGTGGATTTATTCCTGCCAATGTCTGTAACAGGAAGGTGGTGGATGATTGCTCGAGTGATCATCTATTGATTATCTAAGAGATTTTTGGTGGCTTTAATGAGCGCTACCGATGTAACGTTCCAGTTCAGCGTGGTCGCTTCCTGTACAGGCAAGAGGACTGGAGAAATTTATTGACTTTCTTTCGGCCAGACTTCGAATTTTGGATCGGGGTCTGGAGTCATTGGAATTGGAGTACCTGACAGAGAGTTTGTCGACGGTTTTCATCGACGCCGCTGACTGTTCGATTCTCCGCAGTTCAGCTCGAGAGAGGCTTGCTCCATGGCGGATAATTGTCAGCCTTGAAACTGACTGCCTTGAGGCTCTCTGTCTGTAAGGAGAGCGTCTCCACGTGAGGGTGATACTGAGCGGCGGGCAGTCCTTGTTCCTGCAAATCGGGACCGCAGATCTCACTACATTCATAAGGTTCGTACGGCGAAGAGGGATTCCTGGCGTTCCTTTGTGCATGAGCAAGGGAACAAAGGTCCCTGGGAGTCGTATATAGAGTTTTGGGAAACAAACGAAGGAAGGATGTTCATCTGTCTGTCTTTACACCAGGCTTGGTGTGATTTCAGATATGTCTGGAATCTTGTACAAATTACTTGTCGATTTACTGCCTGATGAAGACGAAGCTGGGGAGACCGCATACCATCTGCGGGTACGGCGTGAGGTTGCTCATTTTTGTGGGAGAGTATTGTCTTTGGAGATTACTGAAGCTGAATTGCGTCAAGCCATCTGTAGTTGAGGTAGGGGTAAGGCACCGGGCTTCGATGGAATAACGGCAGAGCTCCTTGTTCGCTCGGTAGGGGTAAGCGTGAGAATTATCAACCGTATTTTCAATAAATTGTTGTTTGACGGATGCTTCCCGGTTGCTGGAAGAAGGGGATTGTTAAATAATTGTTTAAAGGTGGTGACAAGGATACAACTGTTAGTTCGTCATATAGACACTTACGTTACTACCGGTTATTGTTAAGGTCTTTGAGAAGGTTCTGTACCTTCACATAAATGAGAGGTTAACCTCGCATGGCTTATTGATGGAGAACCAGTACGGGTTTCGTCCCGGAAAAGGTACTGAAGACGCCATACTACGTGTGATGAGTGTGATGACGACCAGACAGATGGACTATGTCCTAGAAATTTTCCTAGACATTTCAGGCCATTTATCAGCTGCAAAAATGAGAATGCAGTGTGAATGAATTGCAGGTAATGCAAAATTAATTCAGTGATCGGGATGTTCTGCTTCGCTAGGGCAGCGATGAGGTAGGCAGCACGCTGTCCAAGGAGCTTTGTTTTGGGTGGTGGAGTTTGATTCTCTTCTGCGGCTGAGGTTGTCACATCGTGACTTATGTTGATGAATGATGCTTGAGGAGGAGGTTGAGTTCCGAGCCACTCAAACTTGCAGGATACTTGAGCTGTGGAGTCATCAACATAAGATGACTTTCAGCCCGAAGAAGACCACTGTGATGCTCCTCAAAAGTCGTTTGGCAGTGAGGCGGCAGATTCGTGTTTCGATGGCAAGTCGTGCATAAAATACACTCAGGCTCAAAAGTTTCTCGGGGTGTTTCTCGATGAGAAAGTGCAATTCAAGAAGTACCTTTAATACGTCGCGTGAAGGCCTGTAGTGCCTTCTTTGGTATTCGGCGTTTGGTCAATCCTGATTGGGTTAATTTTAAGATCATGAGTATCCTGTGTAAGTCTGTGAGGCAATTATGCTATATGCGGCTATATAACTTTCTGTATGTTTGTTCAAAGTATGAGTTGATACTCAGGCTCGATATTATCAGGTCGGCGCTGAACTGTCGAAATCAGTCCAAATGAATAATAGTTGAGAATTTCATACACTATTTGGCAAAAAAAAAAGGACTGCCATGGGCATTTAGAGTGCTGCCTTGGCTTTCCCGCGTTCTTCTTTTGTTTGTTTTGTAGTTGCTAAGGTTTTATTGTTGGTTTCTTTTATTGTAATTGCATGTTGAACTCACTTCTTTTACCTTGAGGTAGGTAATGGATTCCAGTTCCTTTCCTTATTTTGTTTACTCAGTCTTGTTTGAGATAACATAAGATGTGTTTTGTTTTTAGTCTCTTGTTTTTTTTTTTGTTTTTTTTTGGAGAGGGATAGTGGTACACCGAGGAGAATATCACATGTGGCATTCACATCGGTGGCATCCTGGCTAAGGCAAGAACAAGGCTGAGAGATGCCTTTCACCGAGGTTTCAAAGATGACCTCCGGTAAAGCCCATAAGGGCTAGGTACAGAGGGGGTGGTGTGTCAACCGCAACTGCAACATGGTGGGGTTTTTTTTTTACCATTAATTTCTTTGTCCCTTCATTTTACAAATTTATGCAACAGCACAAAATTGTTAGCAATCTCTAAAGCAGTTGGTAAAGATATGATCAGATATTCTTCCCAAGTTCCTTCCATTTCTACTAATACCAATATCTAGTGGTAAGATTATTTTCTACATCAGTTTAATACATTATCTAAAGAAGAGAATAATCATTTGTATAATAGGGTATACAATTAACAAAATTAAATAATTCTTATAACTATTCACTAAAAGGAAGGTGTTAAATTATAATTTCTGCAAATTTTGCTAACAACAAAACAATCATATTTTACAGTAACACAATTACATTTTTAACATACAAAATTATGTTTCTTTTTACTTTTTATGTTTCATAATAAAATAAAATCAGAGCTATTTAAAATGCTGCTTAACTTTCCAAGAATATAAATACAGGCTTAAAAATGTATTTCCTCACTGGACAAAAAATGCTAAATAGTACTTTTAACTTTTTTTAATGAAATTTTAAAAAAATCATAAATTCGTATTTTGGTGTTGGGAGTTACTGCTACATCTTCCTAGACATATACATTAACATCTGTTTTTATCCTGATAATGCCTCATTTAAAAAAGTTTGTTTTTTTAATTTACAGCCAAAAAATTAAGGGTAATACTAATATTATCCTATAATTTGTTTGATAATTCCAATGTTTGTTGCAAAAATAAAATTTTATGCAAAATATATTAAAGACATACACATTTATAAGAGAACTCAATGCATAAAAAAATTATTTTATGTAAAAGATTTTTTCACGTTTATTTCCCACATTTTATTTAACTAAACAATTCATTATACGCATATAACAAGACAGACAACCAGCCATAAAAATTGCTTCAAATCCCTTCCACCTAACCAAAGAAAAAGGAGAAAATGAGCAGCAAAAAGCTAATTCCTGCTTATTGTTCCCATATGTTTTTAATGATCATTACAGCCATTAGCAAACAACATTAAAAATAATTATAATTAGCAAAATCAACAAAAATATCTTAACTGATAACAGTAAATAGATATACCAGATGAATCTTACCAATATCATATTTTGTTTCATTAGCTAATACTTTTGATATTGCTTTGTAATACTCAAGACTGTACACAGACAGTTCTTCAGTATTAAAATCAACTGTAGTATTTACAAACGAATATATGGTGTCAAAATACTCTTGCCATTCTAGCTAAAATTAAAAAAAATTGATTTCATTAAAATGCAAATAATACATACAAAAAATAATGTATGTGAACAATGTGGGAAAAGGTAAAAGGAACTATAAATAAATGATGAAATAAGTGTAAGAAGTGGATTGAATCTAGAAGTATTGTTATACTGCTCTGGAACGAGAAATTATATTATTAATATTATAAGGCTAGTACAATCAATTCTATGCAACAATATTATTAATAACAAGAAAAAGGGTCTAGATAAGACAGTAAATTACAACCTTAGCATGAAGATAGGTCCACAGCTCCTTTTTTTTTTTCTAGAGGGGAGGAATATAATTTATGTACAGTGTCAGATACGCTAACAGGTTCCACAAAATGTTGTTGAGTGCGTATGTGTGCCTGTACCCTACCGACTAAACCTTCACCTCTAATAGTCCTTCCACTTTCTGGATACTGCTGTGTGGCATTACTTCAGAAAGAGGGAGCTTACCTTCCAGCATCAGGCATCAGAGTGACCATGGATTCACCGCATCCAGGCGACTACCACAGTTCAGGAGGCCCCTTCGACACTCACCTGGATCTCAATTTCCCCCCCCCCCCACCGAGGGTAGAAGATCCCACCTAGTAGTGTGTCTGGTCGCTACACCACCCCCTTCCGTTCCTAGCCAAGATTGGCTTAATCGGAGGTCATCTTTTCGCCCTCAAACTGATCACATTCCACAGTGTTCAGTCCGGACTCGTGAGATGCCACATGTGATGTTTAATCAAGTTTGCCTTCAAAGAAGACATCAGACACCAAACACTACCACGTAGCCCTCAGGAACTAACCTATAAGCCTACATGCGAAAGATTAAAGACTCCCCACCTATCACTACAAAACAAGCCCTAAAACCGTACGTACCCACAGTACAAACGAATGCAACAAGTAATGCCACGACAGCATATCAAACAGCCAAAATATTCCACGACGGCATACCGTTAAATTAAGCGATTGGAGTGCAGCCAGCGTGAAAAGAACAAATGTCCCAGAGGATCTCAAGTCTGGTCCGTTCGCGAGCGGAGTATAACCTCTAGTTTCCCACTTCAGCTCCAACTTTGAGGATCGCTTGGATTTTGCACTAGGTTGATTGCAACCAATATTAACTTATTAGCCCCATAATAAGTGTTCACTCCAATTCGACCAATCACCATGCTAAAATTAGTAATCACAACCGGGAGAGTGAAACACACCCGTCGGGCACGACCTCCATTGAAACTTAGCTAATCTAACCGTGGCACGGCGCCTAGCACGCTTACCTCTGGCCAATTCAACTGCTTGAGTGGAGCCCTAGCCACCCGAGATCCTAAACAGGACAAAGTACCCACAGACGCCGGCGCAAGTTAGAGGAGAAGTAAGCTAGTCAAGTACAAATACACAGCGGTAGAAACCTCAGGGAAAGCTAAAATTCTACCAGGTCCCACAATCAAAAACTATGGCACTCAGTCGAAGACTGAGACTAACGAAGATAAAAGAGCAGATCCACTCGATTTCGACGCGGAAGCGACTCTGCGAACAGAGTCTAAACCCGCTAGAAAGCCCACAGCCATCACCTAACTGTCGCCAAAGAAGCGATTTAGCATCGCAAAAGATAAAACCTTCAGCCCTCCGCATGGAAGAGGAAATGGATCATGATAACACAGAACAAATAGCAAATGGCCTGGCAGATCACCCAGCTTGTGATGGGTGCTGCGAAAAACAACCCCGAGACTCACAACACCAATAGAGCTAACTCTGCGCACAAAACACCAAGCTTCAAAGAGGGACTAACTATCCAAGGAATTGAAATACAATTCTACCGTACGTAAGTAATAGTCACAGTCCTTACTGTTGACCGAATGTTTGCACTCTTTGCGCAACCTTTTACAGTTGACGCAGGATGGAGCCTCGGCTTTCTGCGGACAGTCGTCGCGCTTGTGACCACAATGCGCGCAGATCGACGCATACTTTCAGAATTTGGCTCCGTGGCCAAAACGACAGCACTTAAAGTACTTTTGTACATCCACGTACTCCTTAACCCGACAGGACATTAAATCGACATACAACCTACCCACGGACACAAACTTCTTAACGAGACCAGCACAAAGTTCGAACACACCGTGATACCGCTACGCATTACGCTTACCAGTCTTGAAGAGTAGCCTACACTTTCCTGAAGTCGGCCTCATCCAGTTCGGTATTCTGCTCTCTGATGAGAGGCAGAACCTCCTCATCGGATAGCCGTTGGTCAATGTCATAAAAAATGACCCGGGGCCTACGCTTTCGCTTCGGGTCAACGTTAACCTCGAGCTTCTTTACCTCAGGAGACTCCGAGATGACTTGGACTGTCTCCTTGTCATTTGTAACCACTACCAGACTCTTACTGGTCTCTTTAATTTCCCTAATTCCGCGTTTTTTCCGATCACTACGAAGAGCGACCTGAAAATCCTCATTGAGTTGCCTACTAGTTTTAGTAGACCCCTCAGGCTTATTCACGAAGATAACCTCAAGAAAATCAAGAAGGTTGTCTAAACTTTGCTGCGCCGCAGCCAATATCGCAACAGAACTGCCACGTCTGCCCTGTGCAGCCTTGAATTCTTCGGCCGTTCGAAGAATTCAAGGCTGACATTAAAGTTTTTTTTTATTTTACTGTTCATAAAAAGCAATCAATCATTACTGTATTTTGTACCTTTATTTTGTTTACCGATCGTTTTATTTTCTTTTAATTACGTAAGATTACAAAAACTATTCAGTAATGCATTATACCAGAACAGTAGTTCTTTTTAAATGTAATAAGCCTGTTTTTATACGTAACTATGTAATTTAAAAGGATAGTAAATAATGCACTGTATTTTATTAGATACGTATTGTACGGTAGAGTATTTAAATTTGTATTATGCTGTATTTATAATACTGTTCATGTAATCTTAATATTAGAATAAAATTCAGAATAGTAAATCGCTTATTCCAGTTTAATAACTAAAATACACCCGTACACCGTATTTGTGTATAGCTCCAAATATTTAGTTAATGTCGCTTAATTCTTCGACCGTTCGAAGAATTCAAGGCTGCACAGCCTTGAACTTCCCGGGTGGGAATCCCTTCGTCTAAATCGGAGACCTCACTCTCTGAACATGCTTCCTTAGGTCATGTGCCAGCTTCTCGATCCTTCTCACTAGATCAATATATGGAATTTATAAGAAAATTAGTAAGAAAAATTAAGATAGTCAGAGTTGATCAAGCAGCAGCAGTAATGAATAGTGTGATTTCTTCAGGATTATCTGTTAAAGTAGTTCAGACAAGCAAGAATGAAATAATGAGAGTGGCATGGTGAAATAATTCTTAGAAGTGACACTACAGTGGAGAAGTTACACAGCTGAAGGAAGCCATGATGACAATGAAAATATATCATGATTGAATTATCTTTGATGAAACAGAGGCAGAATAAACATCATCAAGTATACCGAGGTGTGTATTGACAAGTAGATAAGGCAAAATCATAAAACATCGCAAAATCAAATAAATCTTTGTTAAAATAAACAGCGTCTAACTATAGTGAATGGTACTTCAGAGCACAAAATTTCTATATGAAAAGTAAAAGGTTTGAAGGCAAATCAGATCAATTTTATTTTAAAATGCTATCTCGTAGTGAGGAAATTCGGTCAAATAACAATCTACATGAACGTGATTCATAGTTGCCTACACATCTCAAATCAATAAAACTGAATGACATATCTGAAGACTTCTGGAATATTACACAAATCACACTTCAAAAAATGATGATCAATTCGCCTTTTTTTTTACATAATTTGTTAATGAATATCAATTAACTGCAATAACAAGTTAAACACTAAAATTCTACAAAATTTACATTTAACTGTGTACTAATAATTAAAATAATTTAAAAAGTTAAGGGTTAAGAGTAAATAGAATACATACTTTTGATGTTCGATTGACAGATTTAGCAGCCTCGTCTGTCTCATTCTGTAACTGTCTTACTATAATTTTACGAGGCTTTTCAATGTTTCCTCTTGTTATATTTTCATTGTTGGCAATCTGCAATCATTTAAAAATTAAAAAAAACAGTTTATTAAGAGATACAAATGAAATGTACATATACAGAGAAACAACAAATAACAAATCACTTGTGGAATTGAATATTTAGTATATTTCAGTGGGCTTGGCATGCTGATGATATCCATGGCATATCTGACAGACACACGCGCACACACACCTAGAGAGAGAGAGACACACACACACACACATATATATATAATATATATTGGTGGATTCCTGTTAATAGGATCACCAGTTATTCGGGCAGCCGTTTAATTGGGACAATTTTGTTAAAACAGAGACATATCGGTATAATTCACGTAAAATTACGCCGATTTAACGGTCCAAAATGCCGCTTATAAGACCCATTAGCTCGTTCGTTTCTTTCTTTTACTCCTAAAATACCACAATTTTATTAGTGATTTAAATCGCTTGACTGTTGTTGAATGTTGCATAGAGGGAGGTAACTTCCTTCTGTCACTGGTCATAAGAGAATATAGTGCGTGGTGGCATAGATGATCGTCATGCAGGTATGACGAAGCAAATTTTATTTTCTTCATTGCGAGTCCGTTGTTCATTGTGTATGGTGTTGTTGTTATCGTTTTTCCGTAATTAATGGGTCTCTTTGTTACAAACAAATCGCGTTATCCGGCTCAAAAATCCAATGGATCGAATTACTGTGCTTTATTGCACCAATATGTCTGGCAGTGACAAGTAAACTTTTTGTTATCGGTAAAGTAGGTAAACCACGATTTTTTATGCGGGTTAGAATGGAGAGTTTACCTGTGCATTACTATTTTAATAAAAAAGCCTGGATGATAAGTCTAAACTTTAGCGACTGGTTGAGTGCTTGGGACAACGAGTTACAGAAAAAAAAACCAAGAAAGATTTGCCTGTATTGATAACTGTGCTGCTGCCCATCCTAATGTAGATTTACGAAACATTCAAATTGAGTTTCTGCCACCGAATACAACGAATTTAATTCAACCGCTTAACATTGGACCAATAAAAAATTAATTACCGAAGTAAACTAATAAGTTATATTTTACAAGAAATTGAAGGAAATACGTTGACTTCCTCGGCTATGGCTAAAGATGTTAGTGCTAGTGTAAATTTGTTGCAGGCAATTCAGTTCGTAGCAGATAGTTAGAATGAAATGAAAAGGAGCACTATCAGAAATTGCTTTACAAAAAGTGGTTTAAAAGTCAATGTCCGTCGATGATGCCGATGACAATAATTACGTTCTTTTGCAGCACCAGGTTCAAAATTTTGAAGAGTTTTCAAATATAGACGGAAAAAACAATGCTTTGATGAGAATGAAACCGATGATATATAATAATTAAAAACAATACTGGTACTCAGTAACTGGATGAGAATGAAGAAGATGAAGACGAACCCTATTTCAAACGCTTATCTACACAAAATTCATTGACGGACTCAGCAGAATTTTATAAAAGAAGGCAGTGAAGGAAGCCCGCTTGAGATCTACGAATCTGTGCGAAATCTGTAGAACGGCAAGTATTAAAAGGGAGACGAAAAATTAAAAGAATCCTTTCAAAATATTTAAACAAGTAAGAGACATTAAAGTTTTTATTTTACTGTTCATAAATAGCAATAATTATTTTGTATTTTGTACCTCGATTTTGTTTATCGATCGTTTTATTTTCTTTTAATAACGTAAGATTACAAAAACTATTCAGTAATGCATTATACCAGAACAGTAGTTCTTTTTAAATTTAATAGGCCTGTTTTTGTACTAATTATATAATGTAAAAGGACAGTAAACAATGTACTGTATTTTATTAGATTCATATTGTACAATAGAGTATTTCAATTTGTATTATGCTGTATTTATAATATTGTTCATGTAATCTTAATATTAGAATAAAATTCAGAATAGTAAATCGCTTATTCCAGTTTAATAATTAAAATACACACGTTCATCGTATTTGTGCATAGCTCCTCATATTTAGTTAATGTCGCTTAATAGGACCAGCCGTTTATAGGGTCATTTAGCCCAGGTCCCGAAGTGGTCCGATTATACGGAATCTACTTTATATATATATTTTCCACCCATCTGATTTTTAACATTCTCCTATACCATCGCATTTCAAAAGCTTCTAATCTTTTCTTCTCAAGTATTCCGATCATCCAAGTTCCACTTCAATATAAAGCTATGCTGCAAACATATAATTTCAGAAATATTTTCCTGACGTTTAAATTAATTTTTGATGTAAACAAATTATATTTCTGAATGAAGGCTCATTTCACCTGTCCTATTCTGCATTTCATATCGCTCCTGCTTTGTCCATCTTTAGTAATTCTACCTCCCAATTAACAAAATATTTCTACCTAAATAATCTATTCTGTTTCTATTTTTATATTCGGTGGCTCATCTACACTATTTCTACTACATTTCATTACTTTTGTTTTGTTCTTGTTTATTTTCTTGCTGTAGTTCTTGGATAAGACTTCATCCATGCCATTCATTGTTTCTTCTAAATCTTTTTTACTCTCAGCTAGAATTACTATATCATCTGCAAATCATAGCATCTTTATCTTTTCACCCTGTACTGTTACTTCGGGTCTAAATTGTTCTTTAACATCATTAACTGCTACCTCTATGCAAAGATTAAAAAGTAATGGGGATAGGGAACATTCTTGTCAGACTCCCTTTTTGATTTCACTTCTTTCTTATTTTCTTTAATTATTACTGTTGCTGTTTGGTTCCTGTAAAATGTTAGCAATTGTTCCCTGTTATTGAATCCCTGTACTTGAACCCTACTTTTTTTTAAAATGCTCAACATTTTATTGATATATATAATAAAAATCATAAATAAAAAATTCTTTGTATACACAAGTATATGAAAAAAGCAAAAGTTTTCATAACTGATTTCATGAAATAAAAACAAAATATAAATTTCAGTAGAAATTTAGTTTATTTTGAAACTGTATTCTCAAAACACCAAATAAGTAATTTTCTCATAGTAAAACCCAAAAAATGAGAGTTTATTTACAGGGTAAAAGAAATATAACTGTTCAACTGAAGAAGAAATGTCTAGGTAACATCTTAGATGATTGGTCAAATGTTAAATTATGTTTATTATTCTTAAGCAATAATTTTCAGATATTTTGCAGAGTTCATTATAAAATAAACAGACTGCTTGTCAGACTGTATCTGTGTGGGTAATCTTAGTTGGTTTTCAGAAACAATTACATTATTTTTTATTTTTTATAAGTATTTATCTAATTATGATTGCTATTTATACATTATTTTTCAATTGAAATTATTTAGTTAAAAGCTTTTTTATTAGTAAAACAAGAAACTCTATATATATATATATATATATATATTTTATATCTGCCCACATACAATTATATCTATCTAAATTATAAAAATAAATTTAAACTGGATGATAAGATAATTTTTTCAATTTTTGAAGGATCTCATTGAAAAATTCAATTTTTTTTTAGTTACCGCACCTGTATTTATCAAAACAATCTGTGTACTATTATCAGCTCTTAGGATATTGCAAAACTGGGGTAGGTATAATATTGGCAGAAAGGAAATAGTACTTTTATCATCATCATCTATCACTGTTATGATAGTGTTGTTTTATAATTTTGTAGAATTCAAGTTCAAATCTCAGAAAAGTTATCACAACTCTCGACTGGATTGTAATAGCTAATTACCAGTATACATGTGATTAAGGTTTAACTAATAATACTCTCAGAAATTTTTCACTTGAGAAATCAAAGATCAACAATATAAAACATATTAATACTAGTTTCATTACCTAAAGAAAAAAATATAACATTCAAACTCAATTGAGTTTGAATATACATATTTATATATATTTGAAAGACAAAAGTATAAAACAAGACAAAACAATCAAGAGTACAAATTCAATAATGCTTTTTACCTAATGCTTATTGTTATTTCATAAAAGTGCTTTCAAGGGTTTCCCACATCAACAGTTAATAAAACTTTTTCTTTTTTTAAAAAATCACACATTAAACTTAAAACATTAACATAGTAAACATGTAAAAAATATGTAGTTATAAAAATTAAAAAAAAATTTTTTTGTGTGTAGCCACACATACAGTACTATAGAGTGGCTTAGAACCTACGCTCGCTTCGCTCACTAACCTTGACTAATTACCACCATAGGTTAAGTTTGGTTAAATTATATTTATAAAATAAATATTTATTTATTTATGTTAAACTCTATATCGGCCCATTTTCCACCGAAATCCGATTGACTACTTTGTTTTTAAATAAAGCTGTAGCTGCGGTGGCGTTAATACATAAGTACTCAGAAGAGAATATGGACAAATACAATAACGAAAAAAGAATTGATCTACAAGAATTGAACGAAAAGAATAAGAAATTACAGAAATTATACAGAAAGTCTTAACTTTCGTATGCATAGTTTTCACCCAGGTTTAAAGGTGAATTTTAGGCTTGTATGAGGAAACTATAATGTTGAAACATACACATGTGCTCACCAGAGTATGTGCATTCATGCATCTCTAGGCAGGCAGAGATATGTGATGCAAAGAGTACTTATTGTACATGATTTTTTTGTCGCTTTCTCTTTGGTATATATAATTTCCAGATGTGTAACTTTGATAAAACAATTTTTTTTTTAATTTTATTCATATATATATATATATATATATATATATATATATTTTATTATCTTTTATGACCACATAAGATCACTTTAGTCAGTCCATTATCCAACTCTCTTTGATGGGACTGTTTGGGCTTTGTGGTCCTCCCAGTAATTTTACATTCCAATCTTTGTGCCCTTTATAATGCTGAAAATGTTCATGTTGTAAATTTTTCGTGTGACTGAGAAATCAGTGTTTTTGTTATTGATTTACTTTTTTAATTTTATTTTGTCTATAGTGTCTTCTGGTATAAGGCCAATTTCCTTCAGATCATCTCTTATTTCTCTGATCCATTTGCATCCTTTCTTGGTGTTTTTCAAGTCAAGATTGTATTGTAGTAGCTGTTTCACACTTGCATCGTCATGATTATTAGCATTCACACATGTTGACAAGAAAAAATTTATGACAAAAACTATTTGTATTACAAAAACTTGTTATCATAGTTCTAATATCATTTCTGGATACCAACCAATCACGAAACACTACAAAGGTTAAAAATTTGTGGCAAAATTTTGCAATGATATAATAGGTCATGGGTCATACATTAACACATCCAAATTTGTTTACTTTGGCATTAGAGGGGTAAGAAGTAGATGGTAAAAACGATAGAGAAAACAAAAATTAAAATATAAATCAAATTATTGAGGAAATCAGGTGTAATAAATAAGTTGAAAATAAGAGCCATACTGAATGCCCTCAAACCTGTCAAACAATTGATGATTAAAAAATAGATTTTTTAACAGATTTTAACAAAATTGTGACAGCTCAATTTTCATTTTTAGCCAAACAGTTAATATTTTCTTACTCCAGAACTAAGTAAAGAAATCATGTATTTGTTCATAAAATCATAAGAGATATGTACTTAACATAAATTACCATTACTTAACTTATTACCTCTTGTATTTTGGAAGATAACTTATAAATTCTATCTGAAGTTTGTTGTATATTTTCTTCTGATAGACCTGTTGTTGCATTAGTTTTCTTTACAAAATATTTTATAACTATAGTAATAAAATTTTTCCAAGCTTTGATTGCATGTTCATCTTCATTTAATAATGATCTCTTAATTCTAGACTCCAGAGAATTAGATTTTATGCTTCTAAATATACCATGAATAGGTAAAATGTTGTCTTCATCAGGCGATGTAATGGTGATTCTATTTGTACTCCTGTTATAGACATCAGGAAAAATACCATTATAAATAAAAATATTTCTACCAGTGTTCAGCTTAACATCTGCAATTAATTTATTTATATTTATACGATTATCAGTATCAAAGTCTTTTTCACTCAAAGGTGGTACGAGCGGTAAACCAATGTCATCCAACACTGAAATCAGTGGATCTAAATCTAATTCTTCCATTGCTTCTGTAATTAAACAAAAAAAAATACAAATAGCAACATATAAATACACACATGCATGCACATGCATGAATGCACACACAAACACATTTAAATATAAAAATGATATTTCTAACATCCTCAAAAATGAATGAATAAATTAAAATAGCCAGATATCACTTCTTTCTAAAATTCCTCTTTGAGCATACTTTTTTTAAATCTCTGGAACCACAGTTAGGTATTGCTTCAGAGAATGAGAAGAAATATCAATTTTGTAGCATGTGAAAATGCCATGCCTGACTGGTATTGAAACTCTTAACTTCTGAATGAAGGGCCAAGACGCTACCACTTGCACAACGGAGGCCAGCCTCTTTGAACGTACCTACATAATTACATAAACTTATGTAATAAGTTTTATTTTGGTGATTTCTCTTAATGCACGTTTCTCATACATTTGTGTTTCATTTAAAATGAGGAAAAAAATTTCCATTTTCTGTTTATTTTATATTTATCTAGGCGAAACACAAGAAAAGACAAATCAATTCTAATTGAACTTGCAAGATGAACTTTCTTTAAATCTGATTAAAATTTTATTATCTTAACTTAAAATGTTTATAAAGAGCTCACACATCCACCATTATTTTACATAGTATTCCCAATCCTTTATAAAAAAAAGCATAGAATATGAGCTTGTTTGTTTGCAATATGTGCTCATGTTTTTACTTTGAAAACCAACGCGTACAACTTATGCTGTAAATAGAAGGGACATGAGGCTATTTGCAAGATACTGCTTATCTTTTTTTAACACTTAATTATTGTTTTGGTTAAACGAAAGGTTTGTGTTGAATAAATGCTCCTGAATAATCATATCAGCTTTGTTTCCGTAATTATATTATTTTTTAAATTTACTAATATATTTAAATAAACTGGACAGATACAAATAAAACATTTATACAGGGCAGACTTTAGCAATTTGCAGCTTTATACCTTAGAGATTTGGTCATTATCCTAAATTAGAATTATCACGATATTCCTAACCAAGGTTAAGATATTAAAGATATTCATTAAAGAAAAAAATTAATCCTTTTACTTCTTTTATTTCTGTTAGCATGATAGCAGAAAAAGATCTTCAAGTTCAGATGTATACACAAATCATGTAACCTAATCTGTAAAATATTTAATATTTTTATTAGTTTATTATTATTATTATTATTACTGTTTTAATTAGCTTAAAATAGCATATTCAGAGAACTTTTATGGGTTTTGATTGTTTAGTTTGTTTTACCGGATTGCCAAAAATTAAAAAATATGACTTCAAAAAAAGAAGTAACCTTTTTTATTATTCAAAATCTGCTAAAAGAATGAGAGTATCACAATCCTCTAAAACAGCTGAACAATTGAAATACTTGTTTCTTTAACTTTTGGTACCACCAAAATTGTATTGCTTCAGAGGATGAGAGGAATGATTTGTAATGTGTAAAAATGCCATGCCTGACTGGGATTCGAACCCGGGAGCTCCGGGTGAAAGACCGAGATGCCACCACTAGCGCCATGGAGGCCGGCTTATCGGTTAGCTGCTGACTGGGAGCGCTACGCCCAGACTCAAGTCATAGCTTCATCTACAGGAGGCGCATATCAAAGCTTCTACGTTATGAACGCGGGAAACGTTGGAGAATAGTTGTTATTTATCAGTATTATTTACATAACCATGAGAATAACGAACGCAGTGGGGAGGTAGGAGGCAGGGCCCCCCTTGGCTAGATGGGATGGGCAAGCGAATAGAGGCCTGACCGGCTTAGTCTCTCCATCTCCAATAAAAACACATGGTGCATTGGTTTGTTTGTTGTATGCGCTCACATTTTATTTTAGCTGCTATTGACACAGAGCAAACCACGTGGTGCGCTGTGCGGCTGTGCGCAGCCGTTGTTGAGCGCCACCACCTAAAGGAAAAAATTGAATTAACAACTGTATAATAAATTGTACGAGAAACAATTTATAATAAGTGTACTATAAACACTAAGATGTTTACATTAACATTTATTATACTTATTTTACATTTTGTTAAAAAAAGCTATTGTAGACTTAAGTTTTTGAAATTTTTTTATAAAAATATATAAGTATAGAAGCACCATGGTTCTTGATACGAACGATGTATATACACGTAAATAATATGTAAATATATTAATTCTTTTACTCAATTATATTTTTGTCACCATGGCAACTGAAGTATTATAAGTAAAATTACTGATCTTTTTTTTTCTTTAATGAATATCTGTAAAATATTCTCACAATATTCTCACAAACATGAGGATACAAACTCGTCAATGGTTCACAGGGCCGACCAACCACCTTTCTTGGCTAGACGGTCGGGCAAGCAAAGCGAGCCCTGACCAGGTGGTAATAATAATAAAAGTTATTATTTCTACTATTTGTAGCACAAAATCTTTGGAAAAAACTTTATGAAATGTTCAAACTGATGTTTGAAATAACATCAAACCACACTGTTTCATTTAGAAGTATTTTTAGCACTTCAATTGCAAAATCCACCATCTGTATGGTAATTAGTAATGGTGTTCAAGTGAGGCTAATTATGTACAAGTATAAAGTCCAAACCCACTGGGTTGGTCTAGTGGTGAATGCTTTTACCCAAATCAGCTGATCTGGAATTCGAGAGTTCCAGCATTGAAGTCCTAGAAAAAGCAGTTACTTATATACGGATTTGAATACTAGATCGTGGATTCTTTGGTGGTTGGGTTTCAATTAACCACACATCTCAGGAATGATTGACCTGAGACTGTACAAGACTGCACTTTATTTACACTCATACATATCATCCTCATTTATCCTCTGAAGTAATATCTGAATGGTAATTCCCAGAGGCTAAACAGGAAAAAGAAAAAAGTAAAAAATCCAGGTCTAGCACGTTTTAATACTGCAAGAGCAAGTATCCTACTTGTTAATATTTGTTTCTACATCGAATGACAGTACAGTTGATTCTATTCTGTACTTAAACCTATCATTCCCAATGACATCTAATGTAATGTACTTAAACTTAACGCAATTACTTTACAGTAATTAAAAGTAAAAAACTGTTCAGAAAAGCCCAGAATCCAAAAAGTTTGGATATTGGACCTGTTTTTAACTGCAGTAATAATCCCTCATTGAGAGCTTTTCAACAATATATCAAAAGTGGTACTTATTTTTATTGGTTCCAGAGTTATAACCATAAAATTGTAATTAATGAAATATTTGGATCTTACAAGGGGAAGGCACACTGTTTCAAATCAGACTTCATCTCCTTTTTTTTAACTTGTTTTTTTTTTAATTTAAATATATTGATTTAATAATAATTATTAACCTCTAATTGTAATAAATTTTTACAGTAAATAATAATTTAATAACAATAAAAAAATATTAGAATATATTAATGAAATAAAATTTTATGTACTTTTCATTAAAAAAAAAATGAGTAATGTAATTTAATAGGCATACAAGGAAGTCATGTTGTATCCACATCAGATTTTTTATTTATTTTATGAATTGAAGATTGAGGCAAAATGTAGCCAATCTCTGAACAATTCATTTTCTATATAGATGAAGTACTGCAAAAATATATAAAACATTTGTGTTGTAATTTGGACTCCAGAATTTATAGGAACACCCATACCTTGTTTTACACAATTCAGGTTATTAAACCTAATAATGAAAACCCTCTGCAATATCTTATTCAAATGGTTGCTAGGAGAAACAAATTTAAATTTTAATTGAAAAAGAACCTGAATAACTGAGTTGGGATATTTCCATTAAGTTAAAAAAAAATTATCATAAAAGCGCTTAAAAAAGCATTTTCAGTAAAAGAAATAGTTAAATTTAAAAACAGAATAATCAAACAAGTTTTATTATTCAACTGTCACTGTTATAATACATTATAAATTGGTGAAGTGGATGGTTGTAGTAAAACTGAACATTTTAATAAGCTAAATAGCACTATCAAATGGCTGTAAAGAGTCAGAAAGAAGAATTATTTTCTATAAGGTGATGTGGGTTCCAATTATATTTGTTAGATATTGTCAGTATTTAGTCTTATGTATGTTTCTTATGTATGTACCCAGCCATTCAATGAGCTAGATACAGAAATCAATGGCTGAATTCTCCAAATAAACCGAAAAGAGAAATGTTGATGTACATCAAAGGAATGTACTATTTAAATGATTAAGTGAAAGAACAAAAGAGAGTTTAGTTTGACTACATAAAACTGGTAAATTAAAAAAGAATATAGGTGTAATTTGGTGAAGATTAGAATAAATTCAGGTTGAGTCAGAGGGAGATGAAGACTTATTTTTTAATTAATTGGATGGCATAAGAAGCTTTGTTACAGGCTTTTAGTTATTAAAAATAAGAATAGGAAGGAGAAAACATAAATTGTAGTAATATCAGAAAGCAAATGAACTCAAAAAAGAAAAAGAAATCTTTAGGCATTTATGAATTTGGTCCCACAATCATTGTGTTAATCAATTTGGGTGTTTCAAAAAGGACGCAACCTCTTTGACGACGTGAATTTATTACAAAAATATTAATCTTAATAAAATACTTACACAACAACATCCAAATTACCTTTTATAACTCTACAATAGATATTCATAATGATTTCCTGTGATCCTGTGATGCACTGTTCGTACACGTTCCATAACATTTGCAGCCACTTTTGGTAATGTTTGAAATCTCACTTTAAATGTTAGCCTTCAATTCGTCCAAGTGTATAAGTATTGCTTTTAAAAACTATACATTTTAAATTCTTCCAAAGGAAAAAGTCTGCTGGTGTAAGATCTGGGGATCTTGGAGGCCATAATCCTTTTGATATTAAATGATAGCCTAAAAATTCCTATATATATCCAGCGTTTTATTGGCAGTATGACATGTTGCATTATCCTGCTGGAACCAACATTCTTTTAAATTTAACATGGCAATAAACTGTTCAATTAAGTTGCGATAAACCACACCACTTACACCTTCAAAAAATAAAGGTCCTGTTCCACGACGCTGGGAGATCGCACACTAAATACCAATTTTACACGCATATAATGTCGTTCATGAAACACGTGAGGATTTTCAGTGCTTCACTGTCGTGGCTGTTAGTGTGGCCATCCAAGTGAAACCGTGCCTCGTCGCTGAAATAAACATGATCCAAAATTTCAATACCGTTATCATCAACAAGAGAACGAAACCAAAGACAATGCTGTAAACATTTTCCATAGTCTACTTCTTCTTGTTCTTGAACGACTCTGATGCGATTGTAATTTTTTAGTTCCCCTGAAAGCTGTAGATAGTGAGAGCCCAGCCTGTGAAGATAAATTTCTGAGCAATTTTCTGGGTGGGCGAGTCAAATGTACTTTCACATCCTCCAGAATTTGTACTGTTAACAGTGATGGTCGACCTGTGTTTTTCTGATTGTGTACACATCTAGTCACATGAAATTTATTAATCAAATGCAATATTGTCGGCTTATTAGAAACTGAAGAATTGGGAAATTTTATCCGAAAATCTTCTTTCACTCGTTCATAAGATTTATAAGCGCAGTAAAACTCAATAATAAGCACACATTCATCCTTGGAAAACAAAATAGTTAACATAATAGAGACGAATTTATACCGGTATAGCACTAATGCATAAGGACATTTCACCTGTTATAAGTGTTGTAACCCTGTACCCTGAGTACATCTAACAAATAGGGAGAAACAAAATTTACTTATGCGTAACTTTTACACCATTAATAAGCCTATGTGTACTACTATATAAAATTTGCTATTTCATCTTCAAGCTACTTATGTTAAAAAACAGGCTCTTTTAGATTTTCTGACCTATTTATATAAAATTAAATTTATTTTACTTTAGACATCATATTATATCGTTACGCAGTACTAATTAGATTAACCTTAATTTCCTGCATATTCATTAATGTTCACTTAAATGTGTTCAAAATTGTCATTTATTTTGTACCAATTTAATTTATTTATCTATTATCTTATACAATAATTACTTTTATGCATTAATTTGGACTGTAACAACTTCTGTTTTTATTCATCAATTTTGCACTTTATAATGTTGCTCATCAAGGTTATTCAGTAGTTTCTCTTGATCTTTCCAGGCAAATACAGAACCACTTAATATTAGTTTTTAATCTGTAGTATAGAATAGCTAAAATCCCTGATGTCTATGTAATATATAACTAATAGTTCTGTGAACAATGACCTCACTCATTTTTTATTGGGTTTAACAAATTTAGTTCTACAATCATAACTAATAGTGAAGGTTAAGCCAAGAATAATATTACTAAATTATTGATAAAACCATAAACACTGCTTTCCAAAACACTTGTTACTGTTGCAGTGAGTAGATAATTCCAAATATATTTCACTGTTTTTATAATTTTTTTCATTTAAAAAATTTTTTTATTACAGAATACACAATAAATATTTACTAAGTAATATTACAAGGAGCAATATTTAGGCGATAACTCATTGACTAAAGCTAACAGTCACCACTGTTATCATCAGCTGTACTAGGCACCATTTTGAAACAAAACATTTTTTGCAAAAAAAAAAGAAACATATGACATACTGTATGTTCCACCTAATAACAAGGAACTTTACATTAATATTTAATAAAATTAAAAAAAAAAGATCTGTTCAGTTCATAACTGCATCACAGACAGAAAAATTGCCAAAGGTTGTTAGTAAGCTGTTAGAATAGACCCGCACTTAATCGGCCAATTCTGTTCTGATCTGAGTAAAATATCTGTCCTTTTATTTGTTGGTATTATGGCATTTACCCATTTCACAATAAACTTTTCAAAAAACAAATTACAACAAATGTTCAGCAGATTTTTTTTAAACTTTAATCAAGATTTCTGATCATCTAGTAGGATTTTTTTGGCAATTTATTAAAAGGCTTCAAAGAAAAATGATTTAAGTAAATAAAAGTAAAAATTAATTTTTTAATAAACCATTTTACCTTTTCATTAGAGATTTTCTCAGGCAGTTAAAGAAACTTATACGCTAGAAATTTCTGTAAATAAACTATATTGGTAATAACAAGATTATTAAGAATATATATATACTGTATGTATAATAATGTATAAGATGAACAGTTTTTTTACAATGAAAAGAACACAAATAAATTGAAGAAAAATACTGTAAATAAATAAAACATTTTATTCATTGCAATTATAATACAGAATACACTATAATATGATAAATGCATAATAAAAACCTTTGTAACATTTTATATTGTAATTATGCTTACGTGCCTGCTAATTATTATTTAAATGAGTACTTTTCCATTGAATAAATATTTTTTGTCAATGTATCATCTTCTAACATTATATGTACTATACACAATACATTACTTCTAACAATAAAAATGCATCACATCACATGCAATGGATCGGCTCAGAATTGATCGAAAACAGAGATTTACAGATTAGTTTCCAAATATCAAAAAAGGAAGACATGTAGAACACTTTTCAAGGGAAGGGTGGACTTACAAAGAAGGACTGTCCTCCTAAAGGAGGTCAGTTGACCAACTTAATAATATACACTTACATACCTGTATCCAAACAAGCCTGATACATCTTTCTTGCTTTCTGAAGTGCTAAAGAATCAGTATCAGAATTATTTCTCTCTAAAAATTCTGTAAAACAAAACACACAACAAATTATTTTAGTAATTTATTGTTACTTTATTTACCTTAATTTAATTATTTTTTAATAGATTTTAAAGGAAACAAGCATGTTTTATTTTCCAACTTATCCGATAGATTCAAAGACCATAAAAAAAAACTTTATATACTCGAATCTAACTATAAATTTATCTCATTTTATTATTTATTATCAGAGTACTATAAATTTTATCATATGAAACTAAACTATAATTTTTATCTTACCTTAACTGAACTACACGATCAGCTATTAAATAAAAAATTTTATTTTTTTACTTTAAAATAAAAGTACTATTCCGGTTTAAAAATTATCATTGTTAAGACCACTCATTTCCTCATTTTTATCATCTAAACAATTTTTTATATTAGATTCAATGTTTTAAACATATCTTACATCCAGACCAATAAAACATTCCATATTTCACGGTTGTAGGTCTATAAGTACAGTAATAGCCAATAAAATTACATCGTCACACCCAAAAATTTACTCAGAAAGCCAAAAGAATTCTCTCTTAATTAATATGGTAATGTACCATATTA
Organism: Lycorma delicatula; assembly: GCF_047948215.1. Classification (NCBI taxonomy): domain Eukaryota; kingdom Metazoa; phylum Arthropoda; class Insecta; order Hemiptera; family Fulgoridae; genus Lycorma; species Lycorma delicatula. The sequence continues at coordinate 97,555,461 of NC_134464.1, read as the reverse complement.
AAGCAAATACCAAAGTAATTAAATTAAAATTCAACTCAACTGTGAAGATTTCAGGACAGTACTTTACTTGAAGAAGCTTAGTACACTCTACAATCATATGTATGTGACAGAAAGATAAGATTTATTCTTCCAAAGGAGGCCATTCTCTATAGTAGAGTGATGGCATCTTTTATCTTGAATATTCTGTGTTCAAATCCCAGTCAGACTTTGTATTTTTCATGTGGTTTAAACATTTCATATCATATTCCCTCTACCACAAATTTCGATGTTACGTGGTGAACTAACAATCTAACAAAAAAGGACCTTTTGGAACTAATTATATAGTTTCTTTTCTCAGACGTTAATAGTGGTCCCCAGTTATTCAACTGAACAAGAAAAGGTATAATTAACTCTGAAAAAATCTTTTGGAAGAATATCTAAAAGGTTTTGTGTTCAGTTAGTCTTAATCACAACTTATTAAAAAAATAAATAAATTTTAAAAAATAATCTGCAACATGAGACAAAAGTAATAACAATAACAATATTAAATAAACAATATTAATAATAATATTTACCAGTCACTTTGCCGAGTACTCTTTCACTTCTTTCTGAAAACCAATCAATGCTGGCACTACTAAAGGGTATTGGATGTTCATCATTATATTTACCACAAGCAAAATGATAAAAATCAGTGCATGGATCAATTGATTTATCTATTGACAATAATATGCTTGATGCTAAAAAGAAAATAAAACAGGAATTAATTAGAAAATATTCATACAAATATATTTCTAAAATTTATTAACGTAATCAATCATTTTCACATCCGCAGGTCTAGTATTCAGTCAAAAGATTTCTCAATACCCAACCACCTTAATTTACAATATTTTTTGACTTCCATAAAACATAATAATTTTTTTTCAAACCTCTTAGAAATTTGCTCAGAGTATCAATTCATAAGTTAAAATGATTTATTTTTTGTATAACTACATCTGACAACTTGCCATTATAAATTGTGTTTTATATCAACAAACTATTAATTATTTTTAACCAAAGGAATTAAAAATACTGTTATCAAATAAACATTACACGAATTGAACTTAACTTAATACTGAATATTTAAATCATCTTGGTTGTAGAAAGTATGATAAACCAATCCCTTCATAGGCAATACAACTGCAGTTGTTTATCCTCTTCCACAACCCTCTCGCTTTCATAATATTTTATCCCCTTTTCGTTGCATTGTTACTATAGGAATTATGCTAGTGCTTCCCTGGTTCCAATTGTGATCCCATGCTTACACCTTCTAGTACCCTGTTGGTAGCTACTTTCTTTGTTAGGACTTAACATTAAGACAACTCTCAATGTGTGTGGAACTAATTATGTCCTAGCCATGAGTTGGGTTGCATAAAAAGCTAAATCAGTCACAGAAGTGTTTATATATGGAAAAATCAAACTTCTGTTCCTTTTTAAATTAAAAGTTTAAATATAGTTGTTCATGTAGTTTTATGATAATTCTACTAAAAGTTGTTCAATATAATCGTTTAATAAATATTTAATTGATAAATAAAATAAATTAACGAAGTTAAATAAAATATGCATATTTACCTGAGTGAATACATTCTGGTGAATTACATAAATTATCTATGACACGTTGGACTCTGAAATCTGAAAAAATGAGGTTTTAAGAAAATGATCAGTATGTAATAAAAAAAATATCAATGAATAAACTATGTATTTCTTTATGTAATGTCAAAATGCTCCTATTTAACTTAACTATTATCAGTTAATCTTTATATTTAATTAATTTTTACTACTTGTACATGAAATTACTCTCATGTATTGTGAACTGAGTTGAGCATTATTGTAATTTAATGCAAACATGATATTTAGCTTAAGAATATATCCTGACACTCAATAACTGAAGTTTGTCGTCAATCAATTACGTTTTTAAGTTCATAGCAACTGAAGTTTATTAGCCCAGAGGGTAGAGAGATATTAAAAAAATTTTAAAGACCTTTTTCTGTCTCATACGCTTCTCAAAAGTTGTGTAATCATTTATAATTTTTTTATATTAATATTTAGATTTCATCTTTAAAAAGTGTTTGAATCTGAAATCTTCAACAGTTCTTAGCTAATTTGAACTTAAGCATTTTGGTCAAAAACAACAACGGTGAAATTGGGTGAATGTGAATAAGCATTTTGGTCAAAAACAACAACGATGAAATTCGGTTAATGTGAATATCATTCCTTTTGACAGGCATGATTTGTTACTACAAATTCAGCAGTAGCTTGAAAAAAAATAATAAGCTTATTAAATTTAGATTTCTTACTGTTTCAGTATTGATTCTGTTTTTATTTTCTTACTGAATTCGGCAATAACTTGCATATTTTTTACTTTCTCAAGTATTTCTTTGCTCAGTTCTTCATCTTCAAAATGTAATTGTTATAAGCTTCATTATCTTATATCTCTTACTCTTCCAAACAATCTAAATCAGATTCACAGGCATCTTATTCAAAAATTTTCCTGATGTATTTATTCTTTAGTCCCTCAATGTTAATCCTAAAAGTTAACTAAACAAATTTATTGCATATAATAAAAATTGTACAGTGTAAATCACAATGTGGAAACACAAACTTGAGAAAATCCATATATTAAAAATTACTACTCATCCCATATATTCACCCTGAGGTATGTCTCTTGAACCATGCCCATGTCCATACTTGATTATTTTCAGCTAATGTTTCCTGACAACTTCCATTTCACACTTTAGATGGTCTATAATTTTTAATTTTTTTCAATCTCTTTTCTTTGCATCTTCTATCAATGATTTAACCGTCCTTCTCTTCTCATGACATATCTCAGCCAGTTAACTTTCTTATTCTGAACTGTTCTGATTACACTTCTATTCCATTCTCTTCTCATTATTTCTTCATTTCTTGCTGTATTTTCAAGTAATCATTTCTAATTCTTTCATGCCCATAGCTTAACTTTTTTCCTCTTACTCTTAGCATCCATGATTTACTACTACATAGAATTATAGTCTAAACATAACACTTCACAAGATACTCTTTCAAGTCTAACTCCATCTTAATACATAACTGTTTTCTTTTTTCCCAGTAAAACTTTCTTAGGCATTGCTATTCTTGTTTTTATCTCATTTTTACTTTTCTGTTTACAAATTTCTGTTAACATGGTATCTAAGTTCCTATTAACTTACCTGTTCTAACTTTTGCCTTCCTAATTTCATTAGAAAGGTTAATTTCTTGCAGATTCTTCATTTTTTTAAAGTATTTTGAAGTAGTTGGCACGTTGACTTGAGTTTCTTCTTGTTTTCTTTTTAGATTTTCATAGATTTCTTCTTCTGTTTTGTCATAGTGCCTTGTTTGTGGTAGTTGTATGTTGTGTTCTCATCAGTATACTACTAAATTCTATCATAGTGACTTATAATTTTGAAACCATCTGTTGAATGTCCTATCAATTATCTCTTAAAAAACACAATCTTTACTCTTCTGTGAATGTTACAGAAATAATAACCTTCTATGAGTATATACTAATGCTAAGCATTCATGAATTTCACATGGTATTGATATGTTGATCTCTTATAAAGAAATTAATGAAAAAAATCATTTTTAAACTTCACCTTTTATTGAGATTTAGTGATCTTCAAAAATCAGATTTTTTTATCATGAAATAATGGGAAAATTTCTAATGACAAGGGATATTGAAATCTAAAAGTGAAATTAATGGAAATTTTTTTTAGGATGTACAAAAATTATGAAAGTTAGTGATGAAGGGTAATTAAGAAAATATTTTTTCTTAAGTAAACCTAAAAAAGTAAAGTTTCATACAAACCTAAAAAGTATGTTTTGAATTCTTAATTATTTGGATTCCATAACAATTTTTTCATAAACTGGTAAAGACAGTGTGCAGAAACCTACTTACCTACTTACTTTATTTTTTCAGATAAAAACATATGAAACCATCAACTTTGCTCTCTAATTTGTGTTATAAGAATTTCACTATAGTCTTATTCTACTACTTGGATTTAAATTGGGCCAAAATGTTTTGCTAGCCATAACTCAAAAATAAAATGTTTCCAAACCAGTGTTGAACATAAAAATTTTAATTATTTTTTTCTAATAGAACATATCCTAAAATTAATTCTGTTTCTTCATGAGGCACTCTGTAGCAATGCATTGTTTCTCAAAACATAAGAGGTACATTAATTTATTGCTGTGAAATATCTGTCCTAGTCTTTCTAATGGTTGTAAAATGTGTAAAGCACCTGAGGTACAAAAATCATTAATTAGACTTGCTTTGTGTGAGAGTAATAATAGTCACTATACAACTAATCTTTGTGGTTAACAGAATAAAGTTATCATTTGTGAAGTAGAATACCTCTTGTATTTCAGGGGCATGGCATGCTGATGTGCGTCAGTATGTTTTGTTCAGTGAAGAAAGGTATAAGGGATTGTTTAATCCTCTTTTTTCTTAATAAGAATGGCACAATTCTGTAATATTGAAAATACTATTGCAGTTTTGACAGTTATTAGCATTTCATGGCAGGTTGCCTAAAATCTTTATAGTTATGCCACATAACTATAAATCCTAACAATACTAATTACTTATTGAAAATATACTAAGTGAAAATTTATTAAAAATATGATGCAATACTTACAGTTTATAGACACCGTTATTAACATAGCTAATAAAATAATAGATAATACAACACTAGCAACTAAAATCACTTCTAATTTTCTTCTTGAAGGTCTCTTATAACTGAAACAAAAATAAATAAAAAGTAGAATTAATTTTACAAAGTAAAATATAAATTCTTTATACCTAAAATATGTATGAGGTCTGTTCAAAAAATAACTGAACTTTATTTTTTTAACCTTTATTATTAATTTTACAGATTACTGGTCCTTGTCCCCTTCACAGTACTTCCCTCCACTATTCACACACATTTCCCAGTGATGTTCCCACTTTGCAAAGCAGTCTTGTATACCTTCATTTGAAATTGCCTTTAAGATCCGTGACGAATTTGCTTTAATGTCACCAATAGTCTCAAAATGGCATCCTTTAATCACTGACTTTAATCTCAGAAATAAGCTAAAATCCAAAGGAGCCAGGTCTGGAGAGTAGGGAGGCTGAGGGAGAACAGTCATCTGAATTTTGGTACAAAACTGATGAATTGACAAAGCTGAGTGTGCGGGCACATTGTCGTGGTGAAGGAACCATGAGTTGTCTCGGCACAACTCGGATCTCTTTTTGTGGATTTTTTCACGAAATTGTTGTAAAACACCTTGATAGTAGACACAGTTCACCGTTTCACCTTGAGATAAGAATTCAAAATGTGCAATTCCATTAAAATCAAAAAAACATGGAGCATCACTTCGACATTGCATATAAACTTATGTGCTTTCTTAGGGCGTGGAGATCCTTTGCGGATACATTGTGATGATAGAACTTTTGCTCAATGTCATAGCCGTAAACCAGCTTTCGACATCGGCTTGTTTAAGAAGTTGCTGACAAACGTTCAGTCAATGTTGTTTCTGTTGTTCAGTCATCAAACGAGGAACAAACTTTGCTGTAAATCGATGCATGTTCAATTTTCCACTCAAAATGTCATGGCATGATCCAATCGAGATGCTAACCTCTTCTGCAAGTTCTCTGACAGTCAATTGGTGATTTGCACGCACGAGATCGGGCAGGTGTCATCAGTTGAAATTGAAGGCCTTCCTGGTCGAGGGCAATCTTCAATTGACTAATCACCACTTTTAAATCGTGAAAACCATTCATAACATTGCATACGACCCATCTTCAATAACTTGTTTCAGAAGTTTAAACGTTTCTTTGGAAGTTTTCCCCAGTTTCATACAAAATTTTATGTTGTATCGTTGCTCGTGAACCTAATGTAATGTAACGAATGTAATGTAATCATAGATTATGAAAATCGCTACTAACAGTTAAACAGGTCGCACTAAAATGACAATAACACAAAAACTAAACTTAATATGAACAATTCATGAACATGTGGTTATAGAGAAAATTATGCGGAACATAATGCTGCCAATCGCACGTACTAAATATTTCCATTAACGCTTAATTAAAAATGTTTGGTTGTTTTCTGAACAGATCTCGTACATAAATATAATCTGCATAAAAATTAGTAATTATTTACAATTTTTTTTTGTCCTCATATAAATTAACATTTCAAAAAGACTATCTAAATAGCTTAAGCAAAATATTTATCACCCTCAAAAATTAGATATAAGATAATTTGTGTGAAAGCATAACAATAACATTTCAATTAATATCAAGAGGTAGAAAGAGAGTAAAATTATTTCTGTCTTTAATCTATAAGGTTCAGGGTTCAGGTTTAGGATTGGCATTATTACTGAACATCAGCCAGTAGTTATTTCAAGAAATGATTAATCAATTAATTAGGCGATGATACAAGTAGTAAGTTTTTTTTTTGTTTTTTTTTAATATTCATTTGTTATTAAAACACTAAAAACAATAATAAACAGCTAAATAAATAATAAAAATTTTATTTGGCCAATAAATAACTTCAATTTTTTTTTAAATATATTTTTAAAAGAATGTAAAAACAAAGGATGAAAACAAAACAAAAAATAGAACATAACATAGAACGATCTCACCAGTTTGATTTGAAAAGCCTTTTTTATATATTTTTCATACAAATATATACCATACAACAATTATTTATAATAATAAACAATACTTATACTGTAAAAAATATCTTTTTTTAGATAAGAAATAAATAAAGGTCTGTTACACAATAACAAAAAAAAAAAATGCGGTCTACTCGTAATAAAATTTAATTCAATGAAAAAAAATTTTTAAATGGTCAAAATCTTGAGCCATGAAGTCAAAAAATATTAATTCACTAAAAGGAATTAATATTCTGTTCAAGTTATTTCAAATTTGTTAGGGCTAAAAAAAGCATTATCTCAAAGAGTATCTTTTAAAACTTTTTAATTATATTACACCCTGAATTACTATAAAGATTAATTCATTCATAATTTAAGTTTAATTAAAACTCGATGGTTCAAAAAAGGAATGACGTTTTTATAGGTAATAAGATATAAGAAAAATCTGTAATAGGAATAAATTTTTAAAAATCATAGAGTTTAATTTACATCTGAAGACAGTTAAAAGTACAGAAAATAGTCATTAAACAAATATCATTTTTATCATAAGTTATTGATGAATGATGCAATACTTTATGACATATTGATACATCAAGCTTAGATTTTTGTATATTGGATGCCAATGCAGCATTGACACTAAGTTGTCCACTTTTAGATGTCGCTATATCATTTATAAGGACACTAAAGAAAAGGTACAGAAAAGGATTGGTAACATTTGAAATATTGATGAGGAAAAGATCAAAGAAACTATGGAAATGGAAATTCAGGGTTAAAAGTGAAGAAGGGATGAAAAAATTAACAAGAATAAGTTTAAATTATGGTACCAACGATATACTGTTTAAAAATGTAGCTCAGTTTTTTTAAAAGGGTTCTGTAGACACACGTTCAGAAGCAGAAAACATATTTTATACGTTCCCAAACATCACCACTACTGATTTCTATGAAATAAAAATTATTTTATAAAAAAGTGATTAGCTTACTAGATTTGCTTTTTGAAATTTCATTAACTATATTAAGAATATTAACTCTACTTTATTAACTATACACAATAAACATTCTATATTTCATTATATAATATTTACTATACCAAAATCATTCATTTATTATCATACTTTAATAAATTTGAGTCTAACTTATGTTAGACAATAAAAATATTGAAATTTGGAAAACTAAGCTTTTATTCATTATTTTTATTTATTAATATTTAAAATCTATACTGGTTTATCATCAGTATGAGGTACAGGAGGAAGAACACTTGACAGCGTTTCATAAAAAAAGATCCAGGAATTACTTTTATAATTGCCAGGGATGAATATAATTAAATGTTACTGCAATATTCAGTATTCATTGTACTTTGGCAGTTTGCCACTGCACTCCCAGGAATACAAAAATATTCTAAGTGCAGAATTTCTAATCGATTAGAAAACACTTTATTTCAAGGTAAAAGTTATAAGCTAATTCAAAATAAGATAAAGTTTTATAAATTTCAGCTTAATGTAAAACATACTGTAATCATCAAAGATGAGTGGAAGGAGCAAAGAAGAGAAAATAAAAGGAGTAAATTTTACAGACGTCTAAAAGGAAAATGAGATATCAGAAACTCAAAAGTTTAACTAGAAATAAAAAAGAACAGAGATGAACATGATAGGGTTCTCCTAAAAGTATATGATATGATGATACAAACCTTTCACCTTGTCAGCAAAATGGAATGTATTTTTTTGTGAAAAATTTTATTTTGTTTAATATTAATTTTATTTTTTTTACAATTAAAAATCAAGCTGTCAGACTTACTATAAAATATTAAAAAAATAAAAAGAAAGTTGATGCTATTTCTAAAGGTTGCTATGATATAAACACTTTTGTAACTCTTCATAAGTGTTCGTCACATAAAAAAGTTAATGAAATCTTTCTTTTTAGTGTATATCAGTATACCATGTGCTATTTTTATTTACCAAATTTTTATATAAAAAACATGACAAAATATTTATTTTACACCAATATTGGAGTATTAATTAATTTTTTATGATTTGGATGCGGGGAATTTCCACAACCAAACATAGAATATTTATTTTTCATGAATCAAAAATCAAAATTAATTTGTAGAAACTAATAAATACTTCTTACAAACATTTATTTTCAAAGTAGTGATATTTTTATTTAAAATTTTAAAACGATTAAAAACAAATTCTATTTTGATCATAAACATGGGAAAACAGATGAATTTTAAATCCAATAGTAGTGATGACAATGATATCATGACATTACAAGATAATATTTTTATGTAATAGAATAAAAAATGGATTTTTTTGAAGAATGATGTATAATTTAATGAATTTTTTTATTTTTTTATCAGTCCAAACCACATAAAATGACTCGCTTTACAATTATATGATACTAAATATCTTGTAATAATAAAATTGTTATTGAATGCGATGCATGTAAGATGTGGTTTCACTACTCTTAAAAGATGAGTCAATAAACAAATAGATAAATGACTGTAATCAACTTTTTTTTAACTGTAATCACTTTATTTTAGGTTATAATATAAAACAATCTATTCTGAATGATGCAAATTTATGAAACTTTGGTTTTAATAAATAATAATTATACTGCACAATATATATTATCACATGCAATTACAATCCTTTTAAAATTCATAATCTGTTAAAAAAACAAGATAAAAAATAATACTGTATAACATAACACTGACAATAGTCTGTTACATAAACAACTTATGAAAAAACTATCTTGTGAGATTTAGAATACTTAACATATAATTTTATTTTGGCCATATTTAATAAAGGTACATTGTTATAGAAAAAAATATATACATGCAATATAACAATGGAATATTCTTCATATAAAATTTATTAAAAAGGTTTTTAAGGATATTTACAGTAAAAGCAACAATAAAATAGGAAATTACATATAAGAAAATGACAGGTCAGAAAATCGCTGAAGGATCTGATGAAATTTGGTTAATTCTCTACCATTTACAGCCTGAGGCAGTTCCTTGCACAGTATATCTGTTTTCATTCCACTTTATACCAAGTTTAACTTTTGAGTTCCTAGTAGCTCACTTTTCCTTAAAGATCATTTACAATTTAAAATTATTTTTGGCCTCTCTGCACCTTTTGGTATTGTTACAATTACCTTTTTCCTCTCATAATATATTCTATTCGTGTAATTAAGCTACTATTTATGTCTAGTCTACTCATTAGTTAATTTTTCACTCTTTCACCATTAATCATCTCCAATTTTCTTTATGTTCAAAGGCCTCCAGCCTTTCTTTTTTCCTCTTTTCTTAGTCCATATTTCTCATAAATATTTTATGACTATTTTGGGTTTTCCTGCCTGTATTTTTAGCCTTTCTTAGTCTCTTTTCTTACTCCATATTTCACATCCATACAAAAATACATTCTGTACATATAGTTCACAAGTCTAACTCCAATCTATTGCACAGTAATAAAAATAATAATAATTGTTTCCATAAAGCACTTACTTAGGTAATGCTTGCTATTCTAGTTTTTGCCATTTTTATTTTTGCAATTATCCTGAGATTCTTCTAAAAACACAATATCGTCTGCAAACCTTATTCAATTTATTTGTTTTCACCAAGACTGACCACCCCTTCATCCTCTTATAGTGGATTTTTTTAATTTTCAACAAATACAATAACGAAGGTTGAAGGTTAGTAGAACTTTCTTTTCTTCCTTGGAATACCATTCAATCTTGTGAAACTATGTAATCTATCCATCTCATATTTTAATAGCTTTCTTATTCAGATACAATTCTCAATATGCTACAGAACAGTGTGTATATCACTTCATATATTTATTAAAATATTACGCAACTGTATGTAATCATTCCTCACTCTTAATATATTCCTGGAGAAAATGTTTTCCCGTAATACTGAATCAGCTGTCTAGTATTTTTTGTTAAAATAAACACTGATCTCAACACAGTCTGGGATGTTCTACATCCATGCATGGCTTATTTGGTAAATAATTTTTTAAACACATTTCATTTCTCACTATCTAATTAATGCTTGTTTTTAACTAATTTATTAGATATAATCTATTTTAAATACAATTTATTGTATTAAGATACATTTACAGACCTCTATGAATATAGTGCCTGTAGTAGATAATATAAAATGATGGTTAGTATATAAAATTAGTAGATAAACAAAATAAAACCTGATGAATAGATGCTTATTCTAATCATGAGGGTGAAATTACATAATATTCAAATCATGACTCTGAATTTCAAAGTATTGGTTATAAAATAATCTATTTTTGTCAAAATTGCAGAAGTCTGATTTTACGTTTCAAGATTAAACAATATTTATAGTTTTCATTTCAGTAAGTTACTGGAAGGAGTTCAATTAATCTGATAACCCTAGAAGTCAAAGCGTTAAGTAGTTTTATTCGCAACAATTAGTTACTTTAGTTGTTAGTTATTATTAATTTTTAACAGATTATGAGTTTGTAATAATTATCTCTCTTTGTTTTGTTTACTTAAATTTAACCACAGGAATCTAAACCATGTAGTAACCAATCGGTTATTGACTAAAAAGTTTTGCTATTTTGTATTGAATACAAAAGGTAAATATTGAGAATAAAATTCTAAATTGGAACGAGAAGGAGATAGATAAATCACAGTACAAAATTTACAGAAAATCTATGAAAACATCATAGCAGAAACTGGACATTTTTAAAGACAAATGGAAGAGTAAATGGTGTAACTAAAAAACCATTTAATCATTCAACCAAATTGTAACTAAAAATGTATTTGTGAGATATGCTAAGTATTAAATACACTGGAAAATATTTAAGATGAATTAACTAACCAAAGAGATATTTTATTTTATTTATATTTTTATTTAATAAATAAAAAAAAAACAGAAAAAAACTGTAATAAAAAAATAAAAATTATGATAGAGAGAGGAAAAGAGAGAATCATCAGATTCTTCAGGAGAAACATAATCTGATTTTTCAATCAATTATAACTACAGCTTATTTACATGATTTTGATCCTGCAGTAACACAAAATAGCTGTAGACAGTTTGTAAAACCTTATTCCTGATTAGTACTAAGTAAAAATGCTATGTAAATTTAATGACTTACTAATAACATTTTTATTAGAGGAATAATAAGGAATAAATGGCACTTCTAAATTAATGTGTTCATTTAGGAAGTAATTTTTAACCACAAAAAGTTTTTGTTTACAATAAAAACCTTAAAATACTCAAGGTTTCCTGAGATAAAAAATAAAATGATAAAATTTAACAAATGATAAAATGATATGATAAAATACATACTTATGATTATACACATAAAATGATAACACTTATTATTTTAGGTTTATTTTAACCTAATATATTATACCATAATATTACTATTGCATAGAGATTATCATTTCATAATATTTCCCATTACTGTGACTGTTTACATTCAAATAGATGTAAAAAGCAATTTGCAACTCAATATTAATTAAAATAGATTACAATTGAAAATTGCATGTAAATAATAATAATGTTAGTTACTTTAATTAATTATTAATGAGAAATTATTATTGTTGTCAATTATGGTTATATAACCATTAATAATAGCATTGCAAGAACTATGTATTACAACTAATATTTATGAGAGGAGATGTTCAGAAATGATAGCAAGTCATGTAGGGAGTCTAAAATCAAACAAAATGTTGTATAATTTAATTTCTGTCTTTTATAACTTCATATATTTTCTTATTTATTAGTGGCTCCATGGTATATTCAAGACAGAATAAAATATAAATTTTAATACCTTACAATTAGGTTAAATTGCATGGAATCTTGAGAAAACATGATCTATTCAATGGAGCAAAAAATGACATGTTGTTGGTTACAGCAATTGAGAATCTTTTAAGATGTTTTACAGTTACTATTCTAGGAATTAAAACTTCAACACAAACAACAATAGTATCAAAAATGCAGATAACTATGCTGATAGAAACAGGTAGTAAAGTAAAAAAAAATAAGTACAGGAGTCCTTTAGACAAAGGCTTGTGATGTAAAATGTAGAGGAGTCCTTTAGATAAAGGCTTGTGATGTAAAATGTAGGTTCTTCTTCAAGATAAGAACACAGAGTGCCACAGAGAAGTATCATTGGTCTCTTGTTTTTCTTACTGTTGTTAATAATTTACCTCAAAATTTTGAACCGTTTATTACCATCTTTGCAGGTGATACAACTCTTTATCTGAAGGTAATTATTTAGAAGTAATTGAAAATCTATGATAGTTGTTCAAAAAATTATTCACTGTAAGGCAGATGTAACAGATAGTTGCAAGTTGATGGCATTAAAGTAACTGCCATTAATGATAATGATAGTATTTCTTTTGCCCGTAAAGCAAAATTTCTAAATGTTTTATAAGATGAGAAATTGATTTAGTTTGTAACAAAATTAAACCAATCTTAATCTTTGCTTTTTTTGTAAATGTATTTTTTTGTAAATTGTAAAAATTCATATTAGAAATACTGAAAATATTACAGAAACTTTTCGCAAATGTCGTACTTTTTTTGGTCATCATAACGCATTTTCTCGTAACACCATGGTAAATTTAATCAATAAATTTGGGTCAACCGGTTCAGTTATAAACAAAAAATGCAGTGGCCGTACGCGTACAGCTCGTCTGATTGAAATCATAGCCGGTTTTAATGAAAGTATTGAATAAGATCCTTCTAAAACAATCTATTCCGTTCCACGTTGAGCCGACCGGTGCTGCGATCTACTGGGTGCTAGTCCTAACCAGAAGGTGAGGGTCGTACAATTATTCTAAGTTAGAATCCCGCCCAGTGCGATCGCATTCTTCATTTCGATCGGATAGACAATCAGCGATAGTTATATTCTACGAAAGAATCCCGCACAGTGCGGTCGTGTTTTCATTTCAGTCCACAGGGACTCAAAGTTTCTTGATAATGTTCAAGTTCAATTATGACTACAGTGTCATACATTCTTAAGTTTAATGTAACTATTGTAATTCAATCAAAATGTCAGTTAAATATAACGATTCAAGAAGAACATAGCGTTGCTTCATTTCATCTCATTAAAAAAATACAGTCCACACCAGCTCCTAATTCTACCATAATCCGTCATCGCAGCCAGTAATTAAAATATCCAGAAGCTCTCTTCAACGAATTTTGATGAAAGATTTGCATTTGCTCGTTTATAAGGTTCAACTGACTTAAGCACTGAAACCACAGAATCATGCAAGTCGTCAGGCGTTCGCAAGTTGGGTTTTGTAAAATTAAAAAGTTGATAACGAGTTTTCGGGAAAAAGTCTTTAGCGATGAGGTGCATTTTATTTTTACAAAATTTGTCAATAAACAAAGTTGTCAAATTTGGGGATCACAAAATCCAAAAAAAAATATTGAAGCACTTCCTATGCATCCTCGACGGGTCACGGTTTGGTACGGATTTTGGGCTGGAGGATTGATTGAACCTTACTTCTTCGAAAATGAAAATGCCGTTACCATTAATAGAGTTCGATTTCATTAGATGATTTCAAACTTTTTATGGCCTAAAATTAATGATATCGACGTAGAAGACATGTGGTTTCAACAAGACAGTGCAATATGGCACACTGTCGATGAAACTATCCAGTTATTGCAAGAAAAATTTAATGATCTGAAATGGCACCATGATGATATGGCTTGACACCATTGGACTTTTTCTTTGGGATTATCTTAAGGATAAAGTGTACATCGATAAACCACAAATAACTGAGGATCTCAACAACAAAAAAATTCGAAACAACATTGCCGACATTTTCCAGCAATTAACCAAGATTAAATCAATATGTTTTGGAAAATTTTGTCAAAAGTGACATGTGAAGCCAAAGCCGGTCTCTTATTTGTCAGATGACATAACCTTCACATCAATAATTTCTAAAAGAACAAAGATATAAAGCACTTTTCAAGAAGATGCCCGCAGCCGATCTGTATTTGGTCAATTAGTTGTTAAATGGCGCCCCTGAAAGGAGTAAATAAATAAATAGCACATATTTTTACTTCCTTGTACGAAGTAAAGAAAGTATTGTGATAGCGAAAAATTTCAGATTTCAATGGAATTATCCATTTTGATAATCCCTGAATCCATTTTGACTAGTTTCAGCGTGACGTCTGTACGTATACCTAAAAAACGATTAGCCGTAGGATGTTGAAATTTGGATTTAGGACTGTTGTAACATTTAGTGGGGCATCTCCTCTTCTGATTACAATCGACTGAACCAAAAGTGTCCAAAAAAGTTCAAAAAACCAAAAAAAATTGAATTTTTGACTTTTTATTAACTACAGTAATAAGCCTTCATCGAGAGCTTTTCAACGATATATCATAAGTAGTACTTATTTTCATTGGTTCTAGAGTTATAGCCAAATTTTAATTAATGAATTATTTGGATCTTACAAGGGGAAGGCACATCGGTCTGAATTCGACTTCTTCATTTGTTTTATTTAAATATATTGATTTATTAATAATTATTAACCTCTGATTGTAAAAAAATGTTTACAATAAATAATACAATAATAAAAATTTTAAAAAAATACGAAAAAATATCAGAAGTTATTAATGAAATAAAAGTTTATGTACTTTTTATTTTTTTTAAATGTGTATATGTAATTTAATAGGCGTACAAGGAAGTCATGTGGAGCCTACATCAGATCTTTTCTCTTTAATTACATACATTGTACTGTAATACCATTCAAATAATACAATAATACTGTAATAATAAAATAGTAAAATAAAGTACAGCATTTTTTGGGAATAGTAATTTACGGATATCATTTACTGTATTACTTAACAAGAACCTAACTTGTATTTCTGCATTAAATGTGAGTCTCAATTTATGCAATTTCATTATACGCGGAAATCTTTCGGAACGTTAACACCCGCGTAAATTGAAGGTGCACTTTATAATCTATATATATAAAAATGAATGTTTGTCTGTCTGTATGTCTCTTATGCCTTCCTAAACCGTTCATCCGATAGCGAAGTGGTGCTGGGGTCGAGATATTTCGAAAAAATTTATTTAAGGTCCGATTTAGCTCATATTCAAAATATATATTAGTTACGTGAAAAGAAAAATTTTCCCAAAACCTATACCCGCTAGGTGGCGCCGGTGTCGAGATATTTACGAAAAAAACAAAAAAATATACAAACAGACTTTTTTCTTCTATGCATATAAAAAAGGCAATGTTCGTGTATGTGTGTCCGCTACAAATTAAGAAATTACTGGACCTATTTACGCTCGGATTTTTGCAAAATGGTCCATACAAAGATATGAACCGTTAATTTTGTATACTTTGCAAAAAAATTTTAATTTTACTTAAAGTACAGTAAACAACGATGTAAGAATCCCAATAGGGCACTAGTTGAATGAAAATTAATGTAAGCAAAAAAAAAGTTATTAGTATGGGTAAAGAGATAGAGATTTCATCTATCAAATGTTTAAATCTTAAATTATATTATTTAATGTAATACTGCATTCGATTTGAAATTAAAAAAAAGGAAATATTAGTACGTCTCCTACGCGAATAAACAAATTATTATTAAAAAATGAATGATATTCATATTAATTATTAATTCAATGTCATTTGTATGTAATAAATATTAACGAATGTACGAGTGAATTTCATAAATTCTAATATACATACTTTCACTATGTAACCTTTATGTAGGTCAAAACAACAGTTTCTGATGTCAACAACGCTATAAGAACAAAGCGGCAACCAGCTGTTGATATGGCCTTGAACTTGACCGCAAACGTTAGCCGTCTGTAACAACATATTACTATTGTCGCTTATTATGATGTCTATTTAAAGAAATTAAAACTGTCGCTCCACTTCACTGAACCGCTTCGCATACAGAAAATGTGTATTTATTTTATATACGTCATTTTATTATTATTTTTTCATGAAAGAGCGGGCATCAACAGGTATGGGTTATTAGCTCTGTGGAAATTGGTAGCGTATAAAAAGATCCCGTGCCTGACCGGAATTCGAACCCGGGACCTCCGCACGAAATATCGAAACGCTACCTACTCAGCCACAGAGGTCGGCATTATTATTATTATTATTATTACTATTTTTCGTTTGACTATAAATGCCTACCTTATTTGAACTCTATCATATTTGTTAAAAATAATTACGATAAATTAAACCTAAATAAATTTCCAATTTTGTTTATAATTTAATAAAATATTACAATAAACAAGCAGTCGTAATGCAAGATTTCTTCTGTTTCTTTTACAATTTTACTTTGTACAAGCTGGGTTGTATGATAATTCTGTGTTCAAATTTTGACTATCAAAATAACTAATGTTAAATATACAAATTATGTATAATTATTCTTCGATATTGGAGGCGATTAATTAAATTCATCGCGTTTGTAAAAAAAAAAATTAACAAATTTTCAGCATTTTATAAATTCAAAGAGCCAGTTAGGATAAAATATGTTAACTGCATGGATGAACGATAATGACACAAATAAATGGTCAGATGATTAGCCCTTTATTCAATTTTTAAAAAAAATATTTTTTTCAACTTTCACCATCAGTGCTTGTCGAATGTCAACATATACCGGCGAAAGTTCGAATAAGAAAATATTTCGGTCTTTCACCACGTATTTGGTATTGTCGATATTCACCGAAGAATGTCGGCATTTACCAGATATCGATCTTGAACGGTGATATATATATATATATATATATATATAAATGAAAAATCATGACAAATTTAACGCAAAACAACTTTTATTAATAGAGAAAGCTTATTTATTAAACACTTCAGGAGCAACAGACATCCGCCGTAAGGCGTTACATCAGTTGCCCCCGAATGTCGTGGCACGGGAATGTCGTTCCGCACGGGAACCGCCCATCGTGATCTCTCCTGGATCGTAAGAGCATCCCGACGACCTCCTCTTCTGGGTGGCCTAGATGCTCCTCCCCAGGAGAGCTACCCTTCCCGGCCCTAACCTAACCGGGATCCGGGCATGGGTTGCACGTACTCGTCCACCATCGCGCGCGCCTTTCCCTCATACCATGAGGATCCTTAATGCGTCATCGGAAGCGTCCCGACCCAGCCACTCTTGCGTGTGGTTGAGCCAAGACGTCCTCAGCAGAAAGGCAACCTTCCTGGCCCTACACGAAGCCACGCTTCGTGTAGCAGGCGTCAATATATTTTACGCCTTGATATATAATCTTTTTTTTGTATTAACGTTAACCACCTCCTTCTTATTTATTGCTCCTTGTCCTTGCTTTATCAGCAAATGCAAGGAGCTTCAAGCCGTTGGACACCTGTTCTCCTGTTCGCAGTAGGGAGAAGTTAACCTACTTCCCCTTATTGCGGGGGGTTGCACCCAGCACCTGCTGGAAGGCGTCCGAGTCCTCTGGCAGATTAACATTACAATCCAAAATCCACGAATAATCCTAAGTCTAACAACGACTATGATACAATTTTACACTGTACACTATTCGCTTCTTTTATCCTTGAGACGTCCGCCATGAATACTGCTGGCTAACGATCTTTACCCCACTCCCTGCTCTCTTTGTCTTTAATATACCGGCGACCATCCTGCCCACCGATTCCCACTCTCTCTTCCCACGGAGCATATATGCGATGGTATCCTCTGGCGTGAGCCGCTCCAATCTGAATCTCCTCCTGACTTCATCCTTCTGTGCTCTGGGGAGTCCTCCGGTCCGCAGTATAACAGAGAAAGCTTAACCTGCGTGAACGTTAACTTCTAAAGCTTTGAGTTATAATTTTTACAAAAATTAATCTCTATAATTACAGCACAAGCTGTAAAAATACAAAATTATTAACAATTTCTTGCCTTATTAAATATGGATTGTAAAATTTTCCTTTCCTGATCTTGTTTTAATATGGTGTCCATTTGAAACGAGTACCGTGAAAATGTGCTCGTGATCTAATACGGTTTAGATTGACCAGTGATACTGCAAAGTTAAATTCACTTCTTTTAGTTGCATTTCTTTATTACAATTCAGTATTGCCAATACATCTCCCCACTCAAAAAAATAAAAATAAAAAAGGAATTTCATATTGAGAACAGAACTGTGAAAAATAGATTTAAAGTTTAGCTAATGTAAAAGAGTTGTTGAAAAGATTACATTTCCGATATTTCTTTAAACAACAAAACATTTTACGTGTAGGCAGATAAAAACGAAATATTACAGTAGAAATAGATTTTGATTAAACTGATATTTAGGCCTCTGAGTTTTTTTTATATATTTAGTTTTATTCACTTCAGATTTTACAAAATAGACTGAGTTACAAACGACTGGTAGGAGGAAAGCGAACTAAAATGAGATTTTATGAAAATATTTCAACTGTCGATTTTTAACGTTAAAAATTATAATTAGATGTTTTTAATATTTTTTAATTCCTTAACGTCCGATTTTTTTTTAATTCTCGCTGTAAGATTTTTTAAAAACTTTTTTACTAATTCAAAACTGAAAAATTGTTTCGCTAGTATTTGGCGATTAATCTAATTTTATTTAAAGAATCTAAGAAAAACATTAGATGCACGCCGGAAGGCGTGGTTCTAATTATTACTCAACGCCGGAAGGCGGAAGTAGATTTCACCGGTGCTAAGTAGGGGAAAACTTCAAATTTACTCAATACGACAACGGTTGCATGTGAAAAAAGTTTCACATGTTTAACATACGACAATACCAGTTTCTTACAATTCCAGCAACATTTTGGTCATCCCTTGCCGTAAGGGTTGGTCATATCAAAAATTGTTACAGACAAAGGTTTTAGGTAATGTTTATAGGACTAACGATCACTTTAAACCGATTCGATACTTTGCCTATTAAGGGAGGTATGATGTTTTTGTCTTCAAAACCCTATTTTTTCCACCCGCTGGGCTTATGGTTGGTGATATCAAAAAACTTTACAGAAATAGGTTATAAGCCCTTATTGAAAGAATAGTAGGAACTTTAAACAAATTCGATATTTTACTTAAGAAAGTTATAGCGATATTTTGTTTTTTCGCAAAAGCCCTCCCATTTCCATTCCCATGCTCTGATTTTGGCCGTTAACGAACTCGACCGAGATTTTCGGACGAGTTATTTTTAAGGAACAATTTGAAAGTGATTGGCGCCAAATTATGGCAGTTAATGTGTACAAGAAAGTGAAATAAATATATGTACAGAGTGTTTTGTAAAATGGTGGGCTAGCCATACTTTTTCGGATTCTATTTGTAAAATTAAACTTAAAGTATCCTTACGAAAAATGGCAATTTCTCCTTCATTCTCCCCCTGTCCGCCATTTTGTTATTTTTATATAGAAATTTATATCTCAACTTCGGATAGAGGAATCACATTAATATTTGGTAAGCCTCTTGATAATAAAGTCTTAAAATTAGCAAAAAATCAGGAATTAAATGCCTTCGCAAGTTACAAAACCACGTTTATTTTTCAGTCCGTTATATCTCAGTAAATATTATTTTTATAAAAATTAATGTAACTTTCTAAAATATTAATCCTTTTATTTTGAACAATATGACTTTAATTTTTTTTTTTTAAATCGGTTAATGGCCGAGTTTTGGCAGAAAATTGATGTAATTTTCTGTCTGTTTTCATGTCCTCCACTTTACGTTCAGTAATAATAGACCTAATAATTATTATTTAATATTAAATTTTGTTGTGAGAATATTATTACTTAATCTGATAGTAATCTACAATTCTAGAGTTAACAATAAATAAGAACAATTAATATTTAATCGAATTGAACGTAAAGTGGAGGACATGAAAACAGACACAAAATTACATCAATTTTCCTCCATGACTCGGCTATTTGTTAATTGATTTTAAAAAATAAAAGTAAATTTGTTCAAAATAAATGGCTTAACATTTTAGCAAATAACAAAATTTTTATAAAACTAATATTTACGGAGATATAACTGATTGAAAAATAAACTTGGCCGCCATTTTGTAACTTGCGAAGGTATTTAATTCCTGATATTTTGCTAATTTTAAGACTTTATTACCAAGACTCTTGCCAAATTAAATTAAATTGTGATTCCTCTATCCGAAGTTGAGATATAAATTTCTATATAAGAATAATAAAATGGCGGATAGCGGAAGAACGAATGAGAAATTGCCATTTTTCGTAAGGATACTTTATGTTTAATTTTACAAATAGAATCTGAAAAATCATCGCCAGCCCACAATTTTAGAAATATCATATATATATATATATATATATATATATATATATATATATATATATATATATATATATATAAATGTATAAACATTTGATCTGACGGTGGTTTTGGGGTCTGGGGGATGTGAAACGCGAAGATATGTCGAAATTTTCCGGAAGTCGAATCATAGTACCCATTACAATAGCCTTCTTATGAAATCTACCTAAAACATTAATTGTCAAAAAATATAATGAAATAAACTAATTTATAATTTGGGGGTACAATCCCTTAAAACTGGATAATTCATTCGGTTTGAAAAATAGCTATTTTACGTAAAATAAAAACAATAATTTATTTTTAATTATTAAAAATCTTTTACTGATTTTAAATAAAAGTCCATTTTAAACCATGACCTCGTTTATATTATAGTAAACATCGGACCTTTTATTAAATATCACGTCATTATTTAAAAGTCATTTAAATATAAAGTGATGCGTTGATATTAAAGTGTAAGCTGCCCTATCCTATTCGTATTGTATTATAATAAAATATAATATTAAATTTAAACTTTATTTTTCATATTATAATTTATTATAATAGCCATTACACATGTATTATTCGTTTTTTTTTTATAAATTTTGATTTTATAAGATAGGCATTTTTAATATCATTACGTTCTATTAAATGAAATGTTTTATCTCTTTAATTTTTAAATAGCCAATGTAATAATATTTTATATTACTTCAGACGGGAACACTCGTTTATAATTCTATTTTGTAATATGTCGACAATAGAATATAAACAACAACAAATATATATATACGTAACCTTTTATTTCAGGATTATTATCTTTTTCCTGTCTACCTCCGGAACTACCGTAAGGTATTACTTCAGAGGGTGAATGAAGATATGTATCAATGTAAATGAAGTGTAGTCTTCTACAGTCTCTGGTCGACTATTCTTGATATGTGTAGTTAATTGAATCCCAACCACCAAAGAACACCGGTATCCACTATATAGTATTCAAATCCGTAAAAAATTTGTTCTTGCCTTTGCTTGGATTTGAACCTTAGAACTCTCGACTTAGAAATCAGCTGATTTGCGATGACGAGTTAACCACTAGACTAACCCGCTGGGTTTACCAATTAAGCCTGCTACTCTTCAAGATCTGCGAAATCGAATTGTTACAGGAATGAATTCAATAACCAGGGACCAGTTACCAATAAAAATAATTTGGTACCAAATAAAATAATTAACTGTTATTTATAAATCTCGATTTTTACATCCTTGTACGAAGTAAAGTAAGTATTGTAGTAGTATAGAAACCTTACATACAAACGTAATGCCGACCAGTCCTGAGCACAAGCCGTTACGTTTGATGTAAAGTTTTTTTCACGATAGCTGATTAGTCAATAACCTGAGGTTATTTTCCACGAGAGCGACCCCTCTTTCTAGTTAAATTTTCACCACAAAAGAGTGTATTTACAACAAAAAGCACAGCAAAACACGACTCTGTCTCATTTCAATAAATCAATACATTAAAGACTGGCCTAGAACCTACCTCATATATATATATAAGATAACGTCATTAGCTATCTCAAAAATAAAAAAAATAAACAATCTACAACCTTTATCATCCCGCTTTCGATGAAAGTAATGATGCCCGATGTTTTTTCGAAATATTGTTATAAATTTAAAAGTGATCAAAACTGCTAAAAAAAGAAAAGATTAAGCCTTTCAAAATCGCGTTAGAATTGACCTAGGACGCACCGTTTTCGAGATACGCCCTTTTTTTTATTTATGATGTGATGAATAGTTAATAAAGAACTAATAATGATTTTGAAGTTTAAACTGACATTATAGACATTAAATAATCATTATTATTTACATTAAGAAATAATCAGTGATATATTACACTATCTCTGAAAGTATTGATGACCAAACATTATAAAATTTACACTTAATCATGATGACTGCAGTTAAATTTTTATTTTTATATAGAGACAAAATAATTTTAATAGATGTGTGTTATGAACATATAAATGACAACTATTCGTATGGTATCTTCGGTGATTTTAAGCTAATTATTGATACAACTATAATAAATAATTTATATATATTAAACCTTTTGTGAAATAATCTTTTATAATTTTATAACATTTTTTATAGAAATCTTTAGAGATCCAACAAGCTAAATCTAAAATTAATTCGTCCCTTAAATAAATTACTAAATCTAGTGGATTTGTACCCTTTGAAACGAGTTTATATGAATTATTTGGTTCCGTAGATCTGCGGGAGCAAAATACTCTATCAATTTTTTAGATTCTTTATTACGAAACCAATCTTCATATCGTTTCCCACCATCTTCACATAATTTTGTTGCATATAAATTTAATAATTTTTAACAACAATAAAATATTAATTTCAAATATTTTGAATTATTATATAAAATTGCAAAAATGTTTAATATTTTCGATAAATTGAAAAATTTAATTATTTTAATAATATTAATAAATAAATAAAATAAAGAAAGTACTGCATAATATTATATTTACATTAAATAGGGATCAAAAGTCAATGCTATTATTAATATCTATCTTTCATTGAAAATAAAAAAAAGACAAGTATTATAATAAATTATTGACAGCCATATACAATGAGAAGAATTCCCTGACATCATTAAAAAAGAAGGTATGTTTTTTCGCAAAAAAAAAAAAAAGGTTAGAGACCGGGTCCTGGTTTCGAATTCAGTTTGTGTTCATTAACTACAGAAAGTCATTATGTTACTATGAAAAAGTTTGTGTAAAGCGTAGGATCACTAAAGAAGAGTATACTATAATAATTAAATTTTAAGATACTGCATTTCTGAATGAGATAATGAATTATTTTCTAGATATAAGCGAATTATATTAAAATGTTCAGTCAATTGCCTTAAAATTAAACGAATCGTGAAGGTTCGTGAACCACCTAATTAAATATTATAATTAATTGAATCTTACGGATTAAAAGTGATTAAATACAATGTCTGAAGTTTGGAATTTTTTTTAAAATATTTTTTGTCCAGACAAATGTGTTTTATTATTATATTCTCATCAAATCCAATCTTTCATTTTGAAATTTAATTGCAATCATCATGATTAAGTGTAAATTTTAGGTAGGTTCTAGGCCAATCCTTAATGTATTGATTTATTGCAATGATACAGAGTCGTGTTTTACTGTGCTTTTTGTAGTAAATACCCGTTTTCGTGGTGAAAAAGAGGGGGGTCCCTCACGTAAAAAATATCCTCAGGTTATTGACTAATCAGCTATCGTGAAAAAACCTTTCATATAAACGTAATGACTTGTGCTCAGGACTGGTCGGCATTACGGCTATACTACTTATTATGATAGCAAAAAATTTCAGTATTTCATGTTTCAATGGAAATTTCCATTTGATCATCCCTGAATCTATTTCGACTATTTTCGGAGAGACATCTGTACGTACGTTTGTGAGTACGTTCGTATCTCGCAAAATTCAAAAAAAAATTAGCCGTCGGATGCTGAAATTTTGTATTTAAGTCTGCTGTAACATCTAGATGTGCACCTCCCTTTTGATTGCAATCGACTGAACCAAAAGTGTCCAAAAAAGCCCAAAATCAAAAGAATTAGGATTTTGGACTTATTCTTAACTGCCGTAATAAACTCTTATTGAGAGATTATCAACTATGTATCATAAGTGGTACTTATTTTCATTGGTTATTTATAAAGTTATAGCCAAATAAAACTTTAATTAATGAAATATTTGGCTCTTACAAGGGGAAGGTACATCGGTTCGAAACCGACTTCATTTCCTTTTTTTTTTTAAATGAAAAGAATATAAAATTCTATATCACTAATAACGTCTGATTTATTCAATTTTTTTTTTATTGTTATTATTCAATTATTTATTGTAAAACCTTTTTTACAATCAGAGGTTAATAAATCAATATAGTTAAATTTAAAAAAAAAAAGTTGAAAAAAGATTTCACCGGTGCTAAGGAGGGGATAAGAAAAATTTCCACTTTAAAGTTAAGAAAACTTCAAATTTACTCAATACGAAAATGCTTGCATGTGAAAAGAGTTTTACGTGTTTAAAATACGACAAGCCCCATCTTACAATTCCAGCAACATTTTGGTCTTCCTTTGCCTTAAGGGTTGGTTATACCAAAAATTATTACAAACAAAAGTTTTAGGTAATGTTTAAAGGACTAACGACTACTTTAAACCGAATCGATACTGTACCTATTAAGGAAAGTATAATTTTTTGTCTTTAAAACCAATTTTTTCCACCCCCTGAGCCAATGGTTATGATATCAAAAAAATTTACTTAGATAAGTTTTAGGCCCTTATCCAAAGAATAGCAGAAACTTTAAACGAATTCGATTTTGTACTTAATAGGAAAGTTACAGCGATGTTTTCTTTTTTTCTAAAACGTTCTCCATTTCCACTCCCGTCGTCAGATTTTGCCCATTAACGAATTCGACCGAGATTTTGGGTCGTTATATTTTATGTATCTATTTGAAAGTTATTACCTCAAAATTACGGCATTTATCATTTACAAATAAATGAAATATATATATATATATAAATGTTAAGTTCGTTTGTGTACGGCTTCAAAAACTCAAAATGTTCTGCACCGATTGAGCACAAATTTTAGCACGATATATAAATGAAAGAAATGTAAACAAAGGAAAACCAATCAGATCAATGCAAGATGGCCGCTGTCAAACACAACGACCAATCACAAAGAGCCCGTATGGCCGTTGCCAATGTAAACAAAATCACAACTGATTAAGTAACAAATTTCTTTGAATTATATTTAACAGCTAAAACATCTGTATTTTATTTAAAAAAAAAAAACACCAAAACAAAAAGAAAAGCCACCAAGAAGGATGACTTACAGTAAATAAATTAAAACACCCAACTTTCTTATAGCCCAGATAGACTTAAGACTATGCAAACAAAAAAAGTCGAAATAACCAAATACACAGAAAAGAATATCCCTACATAATGACAAAAAAATCCTTTGTTAGGTTTTTTTTTTCATATATATGACCAAACAATCGTTTTTGGTCATTTTGCGTTCTTTGCTACGTAAAAGCAAAGAACAAAATTCACAAATAGTAACACTGAAACCACACAACTAAGTATTCGTTTTTTTTGTTTTTTCTAACCTCCGAAACACCGTTATGCATTGCTTCAGATGATGATATGAATGATTTATAGCGTATGAAAATGCCATACCTGACCGGGATTCCAACTCGGAACCACCGGATTAAAGTCAGAGACGTTACCATTCGCCCCACGGAGGCCGGTAAACATATTCGTTTGGAGCCGAATAAAAACACGACTTACCAATAAGGCGTTGTGTGTCAAACCAATTTTATACGGACTATAATTACTTTTAATACGCGAAACCCTTTGCAATGATTGAACATTAACTTAAACCTCTTCAAAAATTATTCATTTTGAACTAAGCCGCATTTTGATATCATTGTTTTTCTATAACACGGCTGGAATTCTTTTCGTTTAATGATAAGAAGCGTTGTCGAAGACAATAACCGAATTCTCTTCCAAAGGACATAATACATCGCTAAACTATTTCTAAATAATTCAAATTCGTGTAATTTTTTTACGAATCGCGTTTTTATCAAAATCTCACACCTTTTTCTCAATTGACCTGCGGGGTTTTGTTTTCTTTGGAGACCGTAATTCATTAGTAGATTCATACTCTAGAATCACGTTGTACACTGAAGCAGCACAACTTCTACTTACCTTAGCAGTTTATTAACATCTGAAATCAACGCCGTTTGATTATTCTGTAATTTGTAAGCATTACTCTGCTTTTGTAAGCATTTAAAATGATATGTTTTTACGCACGACTTAGGGGCTTTTTTTCGCAGCCCAAAAATCTTTATATATAAAAATGTTAAGTTCGTTTGTGTACGCTTCAAAAACTCAAAGTGTTCTGCACCGATTGAGCTCAAATTTTAGCACGATATATAACCCGCATCAATGATTGCTTTTATCTATTTTTCGCATCAGTCACATACCCGCGACCGCGAGAAAACAGTTTTTTTTACGGTCAGCTGTGTACCAGTGACCGCGCCATCTGCCGGAAGCGAGGGGAACACTCGCCATACTAGCTAACGACAACCGCAGTCACAAGTGAAACAATACCTGTTCCCAATTACATTGTTTATTAACAAAAAAAAAAAAACGTATCCACTTGGCTCTGATTCAGATTATTATACAATCTGAATTAGATATTCACTTTAATCGAGGTACTTTTGTGTGATCGTGTCGTGATTGAGCTGCGCCTTTCACCAAGCTCTGAATTTATTAGAAAACGACCAACAGTGGGATATATGTATTAATGACGCGTGCAACACTGCACATCCAAACCAAATTCGCGCGTTATTCGCAATTATATTGACCGCTTGCTTCCCTTTATCTCCCATAGAATTATGGGAAAGATATCGATCGCATATGGCTGAGGATATTTGGCATAGAGTACGTCTAGAAAATACCAATATGACCATGGAATTTACAGAATGCATTTACAACGAAGCATTGATAAATATTGAAGACAAGTGCTTGGCTATTGCAAATAAAGTTCTTAGTCAATCGGGAATGCCAGCACCCACCCGAGCTGCGATTGCTTTATTTGATGTGGATTTACGCCATGAACAGAGTTACAACATCGGTAATCTTCAGTTATATGTCCGATCAAATTAACGCGTGAACAGAAAGGCATTTATGATCGCATAATGCAAATGATAAATGACGGAGTTGGGGTGACCTTCTTCTTGGATGCGCCAGGAGGAACTGGGAAAACATTCCTCATTAGATTGATTCTAGCAACGGTTCGATCAAAAAATGACAATTATCCTGTTGCGGAATATTAATCAGCCAAAACTCTGTAACGGCACGCGACTTGCAGTTAAGAAATTGATGAATAATGTAGTGGAAGCAACGATTTTAACGGGGCCTTTCAAAGGTGAAGATGTCCTCTTTCCTCGAATACCCATAATCCCAATACACCATTTTAATTTAAAAGATTGCAATTCCCAATTCGATTGGCATTTGCAATCACAATCAATAAAGCTCAAGGTCAATCTTTAGAATTGTGTGGTTTAGATTTAGATGCGGATTGCTTCTCACATGGGCAACTGTATGTTGCGTGTTCCCGAGTCGGCAAACCAGATAGCCTTTATATCTACACCAGACAGTGGAAAAACAAAAAAAAATATTGTATATCCACAAGTATTGCAAAATTAAACTTCTATGAAACGTATGCTTTGTTTTGTTTCTCATTTCTCATCCATGCAACCACAATGTACCATAGCGAAGCGTGGCGGGTAGAGCTAGTATATATATATATATATATATATATATATATATTTCATTTATTGAAAACCATTGTCCGCTCAACTGTTGATCTGACAGTGATTTTGGGTTTGGGGCATGTGAAACGCGATGATATGTCGAAACTTTCCGGAAGTCGAATTATGGTAACCATTACAATAGATAGCTTTCTCATGAAAATCTACCTAAAAATAATTTTTTCAATTTATTGACTAGAATATATTTTCTCATTTTATTTTAGTTTCAAAATTGGCAAAGTTATGGATAAAATACAAACAAAAAATCAATTTCTGCTAATTATTTTTTTTCGAGAATAATCAGTTGTGTTTTTTTTTAATCTAGATTTATTCTATATTTATTTATTGAAAGAATAATTTTGTATATTTTTTATTCATTTTTTAATTAATTTTTTTAATACGTTAAATTTTTAATATACTACTAATATTATATTAAAAATTGATATTTTTTTAATAATAAAGGTTCCTCATAAATTACAAACATTAAAAATGGCCCGTTCAAAGTTAGAAACAGAATATGTAAAAAGTAAATTAAAAAAAATAACAACAATAATGTTTGGGACAAAATTTACCGAAAGATCTACACAACTCCAAAGAATGATCTAAAAGTGTAAAGTTAAATAAAAATACAACACAAAGAAATTTTGTACAAATCAGTGTCACTAAAGTCATACGAAAACTAAAATTAAGAATACATTTATAAAAAAAGAAAAATTATCTGAAAAATTTTAATAACAAAAATTAGTATAAAATTAAAGAAAATTAAAAAAAAATTTACAAAACATTTCAAAAATCTCAAATGAAATTAGAAAGAGATCCTATTTTATGGGTATCTAATTGGAATTAATTTCGAAAGATTAACAAAAAGGATCTTTGGAAAGCTACTGGAAACCAGTAGCTTAGAGAAATCTAAAAAGTTACAAATGATATTTATAATGAAAAGTTTATCGGTAATATAAACTTTATTTATTATAACTTGATTATTAATGAATTTTAAGAAAAAAAAAAATTATTCAATATAATAACCAATGGACAAAAAATACACCAAATGAATAAAAATATGAAGGAATGATGAGGAAAAAAGCGAAGCGAAACTTAAAAAAAATTTTAATCGCGATTGTTGTACTGCAGTAACGAGAAAAAAGGTTTCTCTTTGTTATTAAGAAATATCCTTTTATAATTATAAATATATCAGCTTAGAGATTGTAAAATCATCTTAATTTCTCTTTCGAACAACGGTTCTATTATACAAACACTATCAAAATATCGCATGTTTTTTTTAAAGTATTGTATTACGAACAACGTAATCAAATACCAGAAAAATTACTTGGAAAAGCTGCTATAAGGTAATTAACTTTTAAATAATGAATAATAATAATTCCATAACTCTGTGAGAAATAAAATTGAAAAAATATATATATATATATATATATATATATATTTATATTTAAACACAGAATTTAATATCAAATGAAAATGCACGTACGGAAGTTGTAACATTGTTACTGAATAACTGCAACTGTTATCTGGCATCACGTTTTTTTTATATTGAAATCTATTAAAAATGTATTTAAAAAAATAATAATGGTACAATAAAATTTTCGTAAGTATGATTTAAGTTCTGTTTCATCCGATTTTATAATAAAAATAAAAAAAATATAAAAGGAAAAAACTACTTCATATGATGTTTATCCAAAATCACAACACTTCACTGACTAAAAATTATAAAAACTTTGTTTCGTCATCAAAAAACAAATATAGATAGGTTTCAACGTAATAGTTTAAAAATAAACTAAAATTATAAGGATTTAGTAACAAACTCTTTAACCGGAAGGGTGTACAGTAAATGTTGTAAAGCATAAAGAAATTTATTTATTTGATAGAGTATTGTGCAAATAATAACACAATTAACAGTTTAAAAAAGAACACATAGTAATAATAATAAAACGATAGCAATATTTAACAATAAAATTTTCATTTACAAGGCAGGGCGTGAAATTTACCGCCGACTATTGTTTACATATTCTGCAGATCAGCATGTCGGAAATTATTCATGCTACACAGAAGATATCCAATGTTATATTATGAACATTAAGAATTCACTCGATTGATGTTTATTAACAAAAAATACAAATAACTAAAAGAAAAAACGTATTAGTTCTTTTTTAAATTTCCAGATTTTGAAGCCTATTCTAAACTAAAAACAAATAATTTGGCACTACTAGATCTCAAAAACTCTAAATTTAAAAAAGAAATTTTTTTAGTTTTATTTTCAGCGCGTTTTTTGAAATCAATACTATATATATTTTTTTCTTTTTATGAAAGATCGGGTATCAAAAGCTATAGGTTTATCCCACTGCATGAAATGCCGAGACGCTACCTATTTTTAAATTTAGTTTGTTTTAAAATGATATTTTAAGATACAACCCCGCCTGTATAAAAAGAAACCTCGTAAAAAATATACTGTTGAAACGGAAAACACAGTTGCTGATAAAAATTAAAAAAAATATTCAAAGAAATAATAACTTAATATTGATTGTAAGTTAATCGCATATCTCAGGAATGGTCGACCTGAGACTGTACAAGAGTACAATTCATTTACATTCATACATATCATCCTCATTCATCCTCTGAAGTAATACCTTACGGTGGTTCCTGAGGATAAACAGAAATAGAAGAGAAGTATAAGTTAAAACCAACTGGAATACAAAATACTATTTAATCATAGTGTTCTGCCATTAGGACAGACCCTGTCACGGCTGCTGTTCTCCACCTTGTTCAATCCTTTACTAACCTCTTTTTTCAGCATATTTTCCCTTTTCCATAATCCTATTCATAAATTGAAATCTCTTCCTTCCTCTTGGTTTCCTTTCATTTATTAAGCCTTCCATCGCATCCACTAATAAACACCTTCTTCTCATACAATGTCCTAGCCATTTCCTACATTTCCTAGCCTTTAGCAACTTTTTTCCTTGGTTCCCAGTCTTTTCCTACATTCAATCACATTTAGCATGTTCCTTTTCTCATCCGTTCTCGTTAATATTTCTTCATTTGTTACATGGTCTTGCCATCTGACGCTTATCATTCTGCGCCACACATATATCTCAAAAGCCTCAATCGGTTTTCTGTTTCTCATCGTCCACATTTCAGCTCCATAGAGCATAACACTCCAGTTAAAACAATTAATCAATGCCTGATTATTTCCTCATATTATTGTTTTAATTTCTACTGTGAAAGTCAGGTAATAAATTTTAAAGCTCCATAAGTACTGAAATTTCTTCACCTACTCTAAAACTTCATTTCCTACCTTAATCTCAATCCTCTCCTCTTTTCCACCAAATTCCATACATTTAGCCTTCTTTTTCTTTATCCTCACACCCTGACTTTCGTGAGCTTTCATTTAAGTCATCAAGCATTTCATATAGTTAACTTGGAATCTCCATCTGTACCCCCACGTCATCTGTAAAATATATACATTCTATTCTTCTTCTCCCGATCTTTATTCCTCTTTTATCATTCTGACAGTATTTAATTATTTTTTCCAGATATATACTAAATATATTACATAGGTGACATGCAGAATTCCTGCCTCTCTCCCCTTCCAATCCCTTTTCTTCCTGTCATTTCATCTCCTACACTCACTTTTATTCTCTGGTTATAGTACAGCTCTTTTATTAGGCGCCTTTCTTGCCAGTCAACTCCCTTCATTTCCGACTCCGTCTTCACTACTAGGCCTCCTGGTGCTAACGGGCTTCATGCTGGACCGGCCAGGTCTCTTGAAACCCGGCAAGTTGGGTCGGGAAGATAGTATTCGTGCCCAGCGACTTCGTAGGCGGCCCAGCCAGGCCTGCTGCTCCGGCAGGGATGTTGGCATTCGCCGGGAGTCCCACGTTGGGCCGGCCAGCGAACTTCTTCCTCCTTCTTCTTCTTCTGCAGGAGGTTCGTAACGAAATGTCTCCGCTGAAACACAAAGATGTCGGAGGGTGCAATACCTTACTACTTTTCTCAGTATGCGGACTCGCGTCTTGATTCTATTATACTGGCGGTTTATTAATAGTAAGGGGCGTTGATTCGTTTGGTGAAGTTTGGATTGCGTTCCGATCCAACGGAGGGTTTATCGGTAGGGACCTGACGGAAGGATGTGCTAATAAGCTTATCTTACGTGACGCGCTCCCTTTCAGCCTAGAGTGGGCTGAAATCCTTTGTTTAAGGGGTCATCCTATCATAAGGAAAGGACGCCGGAGGTGATTTTTGGCATGTACTTTAACATTTAATTTAATTTGGTTTATAATTAAAGAAAATGAGTTTAGCTGAATTGTTCTGGGACGTTGTGCCCCAGAGCTATCTCGGTCGATAGGAAAGTGGATTCGGGATGGTTGGTATGGAATATGATGCTTGTTGTCGTATCTGTCTCTCAAATCTTCATATTAACCTTGTTAGAAGCCAGTGAGTTCTGGAGAGAACTAGACTGGCGAGAGACAGAGAATTGTCTTCTGTTCTTCTTTTTCTTCTTCTTCTTTTCTTCTTTAGTCGCTTTGTTCTTCAGTGGATAGAAGGGAAGCGAGAAGGTTTCTTGGGATCATGGTACCAGCGGTTTTGGCGCGGGTGTTAGCATTGTTTGGTTAGATTAATCTAAGCGCGATACATCTCTATTAAGGGTTATGTGTCTGCTCGTCATAAGGACTGGCAGAAGAGATGTATTTAATGCAGGTTGTTTTCGAGCGTCCGTGCGCCGGGGTGGCGACAATTTTGAATAAGACGGCCCCCTATTATTTGAAAAATTTGATTTGTTGCGAATGTTTGTCTCCGCTGTGCTGGCTCCGGTTTTATATAGGCGCCTGAGAGTGGTGGAGCCGCAGCGCCGCTGTTGTGCGGTCAACTGACTTGGTGGGGGAGGAATGTGCGTGCAGGCGCGTAAATGGGCTGTAAGTCTCCTGACACCTTTTTGTTTTTTATGTTTTTTTTCCCCCTACTTCCCCGGGCTGGGTATCCATTCAAGTATGCGCAGCCCGGGAAAGTGTCCTTTAAACTCAAAGGAGGCCTCCCCCCACCCGCCGGCTGTACGTCACAGGTCAGCCTCCCCGGTTGGATCTTTTGTTTTAATGTGCCTGCCTCAAGCTCCCCCCCCCCCCCCCCCCGACAGAGAACCAGGCCCGAAAAAGCCGTCCCTAGCCCCCGCCGAGGGAACCGGGTCTCGGTCTTTTCATTACCCAGTTGTTATGATCCCCAAACGAAGGAATGATCTTCTCCTCATAGCTGCTTGCCTTAACGAAAATATTAAACTACTAAGTTACCACGGGGCCTCAATGGCCTCTTAAAAGAGCTACATCATCTTTAGCCTTTAGCACTATCTTGGCAAACTCATCCATTTTGTTCCAATTGTCAGCGGATCGCAGAAGAAAAAGAAGCAGATTCTCCGGATTTAATTCTTACAGCCCTGCACATCGTCTATGTATAGTCCATCTATTACAGTGGAACAGAGTACGTTCCGCAGTATCCGTATCCTGGCAGAACATGCAAATAGGTGCTGGTCTTCTACCGAATCGATGTAAATAATATTCGAAGCTACCATGCCCAGAAAGTATTTGAGTAAGATAATAACCAACCTCCCCATGTCCTCTATCAAACCACATGCCCAAGTCGGGTATCAATCTCCTGGTCCAGGTAGCTTTAGCGGAAAGATTCTATCTGTCCTGCCATATACACCTACCGGCTAGCGTCGCGCTCGCCGATAGTAAGCACAGCATATAGCAATACTCTAAAGGGAAAATACTGTATTATATAAGTATTTCGGAAGGTCCAAAATTTTCGCGTCAGGTTTTTTTTCAAATGACGTTTCACGATCAGTTCAAAACACGTAAAATTCCCTAAGATGAATCGTACGTATGGTTGGCCTGTATTCTGATTAATATCTCCGGACTGGTACAACAGCTTTCTATCTACTAAATTCAGCTTTCTATGTACTGTACAGCTTCTATGTATTAAATTTTGGAAAAATAATTTAAAAAAGGAGAGATGGTAACATTTGTCATTTTAAATTTTTGACTTTTTATATAGAAAATTGAGTGTTTGTACAATGAGAGAATTTATTAAGCTATCTAAATTTCCAAAGTTTTAATTCAATCGGATTTAAGGGTGGTGAGGAATATTCAACATTATTTATAAAGAGTTTTAATCTCAATTTCGAAAACCCATAGACCAAAAAGTTGAAATTTTAGCACAAATTTTGAATACACATACACACACGCGCGCGCGCCAGTTTTGACCTGATTTTTCACCCCATCGGAGAAGGGGGCATCACAATACTCATATTTTTATCCCCATGCCCGTAACAGCTACACACAGTGTCCCGAGAGGTGATGGCCAAACTTAAGCGACTGATTCAGGACATCGAAATAAAAAAGTTCATGCGGACAAATGACCTATTTTGCTTCTTTTTTCGTCTGTCCGCCATTATATATATATATATATATATATATATATATATATATATATATATATAATGTAGTAATATATATTTATTATACATATATAGTAGATTTAAATACTAGTCTTTAATATAGAATAATTACTACTCAAAGCTCTTTAATATAGAGCAATTACTACTAATCAGAGTCCCCCGAATGCATTTAAATATTTCGTTGAAGGACAAAATTTTCTTATCGATGTAAGACCTGGTGAGAACTTAGTGATTAGATAACCTTAAATGCCTGCTATTTGTACAACATGAAACATGTATTTAAACAAATTAAAACTCTCTGAAAGTTGATCGGTAACAAATTATTTAATTTTATTAAATACTGCATTACGATGTTTGTTCGTTTATACCTTGTTTCCTTTTTTCAGTTTGATTTGTTGTCGTTTTTTTAGCTCAATTATTTATTTTTTGGTAGTCGTATTGTTTTAAATTTTTATATATTGGGCAGTCACGTAAAAAATGTGAACTTTTTTACATTTAAAATAAACTTTTTTTTTTTTAACTTCCGAGATCACCGTTAGGTATTGCTTCAGAGGATGAGATTAATGATTTGTACGTATGTAAAAATGTCATGCCTGACCGGGATTCGAACCCGGGACCTCCGGATGAAAGGCCGAGACGCTACCACTCGCGCCACGGAGGCCAACAAAATAAATAAACTGGTTTGCTTTAACTCTACTTTCTGTAGTATTTTTTTATTTAATCACAAGTTGTACAATATAATAATAATATAATTGTCTAGAATTCTTTCTTCCTAAACGATTGCATTGCTGCTGTTATGCAACTATTCGGTCCACATATAAGTTTACACCGGAAAACGTAAATTATGTTACTAATGTGAAAATATAAAAGCTTGTCTGTGTAAATTAAGTATAACTTATCATAAAGCAATGATATTAAAAGTAAACATTTCCTTTACTAAAATAACCACGCTACCATAAACACGATTTAAGATTAAAAGTTCATCAAGGATTCTTCGAACTACATATAACATAGATTGTTTTGCGCAACAATTAACATTTTGTTTCCTGTTTACGGTCATTAGCATATGTTAACTATTTTAATACTAGGCATATTTTTCTCATATAAAAAATATATTGCTAAAGTAATTTTTTGTTTTTCAATATTTAATATTATTTTTAGCGTATTAAAAAAAGTTATAATATTCGCCTATGCCCGCTTATAATTCTATTTCAATCTGACAATGAACAAAATTTGTGAAAAAGTTTTCACGTGAAACATAAGAATCGCTAGACCGATTTGAATGATGCTTTTATCGACGTTCTTATCAAAATTTTATGATTATTTGGAGCGTTATCTGTGAACAGAAATGTTAAATAAAAAGCGAGTTGGATTTTACATTTTCATTTCGTATATTTTGGATCTATAAATAAATTAAGACCGATCAGAGATACCAATATATAAATCGTAGATGTGCGTTTACCAATTTTGTGGTACGATTATTTTCTTCGGTAAAGAATGATTTTTTTATTTTTGTAACAGTGCATATATATAATTAACGCTACTTCTGTAAATAGTTGATAAGATTGGTTTAATTTGAATGATTTTTTGGTCTCATATAATACTATTGCAAAGAACCTTTTGTTTCAGAGGTTTTGTTGATCTCAAATTAGTTGTTCTCATCATCTCGATTTGTTAATTTTAATATTTGTACGGGAAAACGCAAGAAGCCATTTAATTTAATATTTTTAAGAACGTAACCCGAGGAAATTTATTTCAACTAATTATAGAAATTTACAGGATAGAATTTTTAACAACATCTGTTACTCTTTAACTTGAAATATTTATCAATACGTCACTCCCAATTAAAAGAACAATACATTTTTACTAATCTCTTTCGTTCATGATGAAATACAAAAAAAGTATACTTTTTCGAGAGCAAAAAATTAGCCGTCTCGCTTAAGATACACTTTTTTAAACTTAAAAATATTAGGAGAATGTCATTCACAAAGAATGTAACCAACTTCAGGACATGTTCAACTGGACCTAAAATAACGAAGAAACTTCTTATAAACAAATTCAAAAATGTTTCATTAGCGAGTGTCAGCTGGCGAAAGATTTCGCCCTGATTTCTGCGCCTTTGTTTAAATTAAGCAAGGCTTCATGGTACCCAAATTAAGGAGTAAATTTAATGGTTTTATATGAAATATGACCTGAAAAAATAAGTTAAAGAATTATATTTTTAGGGTTTTCGAGAAATCTGGGGAAAAAGATAAAAAATTGGGGTGAAGAACAGCCTATTTTATGTTTGGCATAAACGAATTTTGTTAAATGGGTAAACATAATAGTTTTAACTAATTATTATTAATAGTTTTAAACATAATAGTTTTAAAAATAAACTTGTTGCGAGTTTGATTCGGAGTAACATGAAATTAATAAATTCCATAGAAACTAAATTCAAAAACAAGAATTTCGATGTTTATTAACAACAAAACATAAAAATGTGGCAGATTTTAGGTATTAAAATGAAACAAAAATATTCAATATTGCAAAACAAAAGAATTAAATATTTAGTAAAATAACAAATAAAAATGGAAAGATTAAAACAAAATTATAAAAAATTAAATAAATCACTGAAAATGTCCTTCGCCGCAGTGGATACAGCACTCTGCCGGACAAACAATGTCTTTGGTTTTTTTACAGATTTTATATGAAACCACTAAATTTATTCCTTAATTTGAGTCCCAAGGATTACAGTCTGGCTTAATTTTACCAAAGGTCCTGAAAGTTTGTTACATTCTTCATGTATCACTCTGTATGTCTAAAAGGAATTACATTTTAATCAGTTTTGGAAGTTTTGGATGCTGTTTCAGTCTACAATATAGTAAAACATAGTTAAAGTTTATTGTGTACTATAAAGTACTTTGAACAAATATTTTACTTTATTCTTTAGTAAAGTTAGAAAATCTTATGAAAGAGTATATTTGGATACGTATTATCTTTAAATTTATATTAAATTCTGATATAGTTATCAAAAAATAATCATAACTAAATTTCGTATTCACATTTGTAAATGGCGATCGTTTCTTAACTGATAGTTAAGAGACTGATAGGCTAAAGAGAAACAATTAAAATGTCAATCAACAGAATATGTACAATTTTTTTTAATTAAAAAAAAAAAAAAAAAACTGCTAAAAGTTTAATTTAAAATGAACGATACAGTATCAAACAGCTTTTCGTTATTAATAAAAAATAAACCATCGTAATTATATTGTTTGAATACCTACACATTCCATCTTTACACAAATTTATACATGAAATTGTTTCATGTTTTACGATAATATTCTAGTGGATAAACAATTTTTTTTTTAATTTTCTAAATTAGAAAATAAAATAAATTCTTTTACCTTACCTTACGTCAGAAGTGGGAAAATTTGCCTCAACCAAACGCCCAGTAACCCGTACATACTGGTATTATAGGATTTACCGCCTATTGCAGTGGGACCCACTAAAAAACCACTCGCAACGTGATGCTGGAATTCCCGCCGATGGCATAACCTGAGCACCACGCGCGTTACAGGCACACCTCACATTCATACAAATATGTACACCTCTCATTTGCACTCTATTTATAAAAATATATATACGAGGTGTGTGAGAAATGTAATGAGATTGGTGACACTGCGAGCGATCTGGCAATGCTGTGTCTACCGGTCTGTGCTAAACCGGTTTGTTCATCTCTTCCACATGCTCTGTACGAGTTTCAACTCCGTTCAGCCAACACATAATTTTTGACAGCACCATCAGTGAAGTTGTGTTTTTGTTGTACGTTACGAAAATGGAGCACCGGAATTTAGAGCGACGTTGTGCAATCAAGTTTTGTGTCAAACTTGGGGAATCTGCGCGTGTGACCTTTGAAAAGTTGAAACAGGCCTATGGAGAACATTGCTTATCAAGAGCACAAGTTTTCCGCTCGCACAAATCATTTTTGGAAGGCCGAGAACACGTTGAAGATCAACCTCGATCAGGGAGACCTTCAACTTCAAAATCAGACGAAAACGTTGAGCGTGTGAGGGTTATTGTAAGAACAGACCGTCGTTTAACAATAAGGATGATTAGTGAACATTTAAATTTAAACGCTTTCACCGTACATCAAATTTTTACAGACGATTTGGACATGCGAAAAGATTTGTGCGAAATGGGTGCCGAAAAACCTCACAACGGAACGGAAGGACAATCGAAGAAACGTGTGCGTTGATCTTCTTGAGAGGATTGACAATGACCAAGAATTCTTCAATCGTGTGATCACAAGTGATGAATCCTGGATATTTGACTACGATCCTGAAACAAAGCGGCAAAGCGGAGAGAGGAGATGACACTCCGTCATTTCCTCGACCGAAAAAAAGTCGAATGAGCAAATCAAAGATCAAAATCATGCCGATTTGTTTATTTGAGTGGGGTATCGTGCATAAAGAATTTTTTCGTCAAGGACAAACTGTCAACCAAGTGTTTTACAAAGGTGTCCTTGAAAGGCGCAGGAAAAGAGTGATTCGCGTGAGACCGGACATTGCAGACAAGTGAATGCTTCATCATGACAATGCTCCGTGTCACATGGCCATTTCCATCAGGGAATTTTTTACCTCAAAACGCATTCCTACGGTTCCTCAACCCCCCTATTCATCTGATTTGAGTCCTTGCGACTTTTTCCTTTGAAAATTGAAACATGCCCTTAAAAGGATGTCATTTTGGAACTCTGGAGAACATTCAAAAGACTGGGACCGACCAGTTAAAAGCCCAACCAGTTGAAGCCTTCCAGCTCTGCTACCAACAGTGAGAACAACGACTCTGCCGGTATACAGCTGCCCAAGTGAACTACTTAGAAGGGGATAATATTGTTGTTTGAAAAAAATAAAAACTTTGGAAAGTAAAAAGTCAGTCTCATTACTTTTCTCACACACCTCGTATATACACTATACACATAACTTTGGCATCAATGTTATATGTATTGTGTATACATATATTTGTGTGAATAGGGTGTAAATGAGAGGTATAAATATTTGTATGAATGTGAGGTGTGCCTGTAACGCGTGTGGTGCTCAGGTTATGCCATCGGCGGGAATTCCAGCATCATATTGTGTGAGGCTTTTTTAGTGGGTGCATTACGCGGTGAACCCCACACACCCAGTACGTACGAGCTACTGGACCTTTGGTTGAGGCAAATTTTCCCACTTAAGGTAAAAGAATCTAATGTAAAGGTCCGTATGCTACCGTTTGGTTTGTGAGGTTCATAAAAGGAAAAAAGCGTAAATGTTTTTAGGCGATAACCGCATAAAATGTGCAGTGAATTCTCAAATACTACAAACATACATGCATGTACGCACTAATTCTAAAATGGATAAAATAATATATTTTTATTTTTATCGACAGAAAAATAAGGAATTTATTATTATGGGGGGGGTCTTAAAATTTTATTTTTATATTGTTTGTTTAAAAAAGTAAGTTAAGGGAAAAAAATAAATTCAAAGAATGAAAGATTTTTTTTTTACAAATTAATAAACATAATGTACTTAAAAAACAAAAAATAAATACTTACAAAGCTTTTTTAGTTGTAACTTCTACTAATTGTTGATTATTTTTATCTTCTGTTGTACTCCATACATTTTGA
Source organism: Lycorma delicatula (assembly GCF_047948215.1). Taxonomy (NCBI): domain Eukaryota; kingdom Metazoa; phylum Arthropoda; class Insecta; order Hemiptera; family Fulgoridae; genus Lycorma; species Lycorma delicatula. The sequence continues at coordinate 97,515,087 of NC_134464.1, read as the reverse complement.
GTATTGGCTCTGGGGCCTAAAAAAATCAAATAAATAAATGAATGTCATAAATATTTGAAAAACATTTCATTAAAAAAATATAATAAATTTGAATGTGCAACGGATTTTCTCCAGCAAATTTTTTGTTATAGTGAAAGAAAGTATAAATTAAAATTTAACACAATTAGTAAAATATATTGTTTCAGGGCAGAACAGACACATTAATTTATTAATTTACACTAATTGTCCCACTCTTTGTTAAAGTTGTAACGCGTATAAAGCAGTTGATGTAGAGAGTATTTAGTCAGAATTGTTTTCCTTGAGAATAATCATGTTCATTATACTGCTCCTGTGATCCACAGAATGAAGGTATCCACAAAACTGAACATATCGGAGGAGTTTGACATGCTTCGACTCAGTGAAGACGGCAACAAGAAACTTCTGACTTCTTAAGCCTGGCATGAGATGCTTGTTGTATTAGGTTATACCGATTTCAGATATATCTTATACTTCATATCAGATCGCCTACGACTTTTTAATTTTGCTGTTTTATATACATATAGAAAAATACGTATATAAACCTTTACACCGTGACCTTGGCCTTTCAAAATTTATTGTCATATTATTTATAAATAATTTTCCAATTTATTTTTAGGTAATTAACCTTTATTTTTTTAAAAAGATTATAATTATCATAAACGCAGTTATTAATTCTTACTATTTAAATAGTTATTTTGTAGGACAAATCATAGGTCATGTTTTCTATACGTTCATTGTGATTGTTTATTGTTTTTTAAATATTTAATTATTATGTTCTGTAATAATGAACATATTATTCGTTTAACACTAAGTTTGGCGTAAAATAAAAGTTATTTTAATTTAGTAAAAATTTTCCACATTTTGATGTTTTTTTTTATCAACTTCTAAATTCTTACATTTATATTTAGTTTCCGTAAACTTTATCCACACAATTTTACTCAGAATCAAATTCACTATAAATTTCGTTTATAACATTTACTATTAACTATTTACAATTTATTATAACTAGTTACAATTTTATTTATAACATTATTAACTATTTACAAAGTTATTTTACGCCAAACATCTTTCAAACCCAGTTATCTCTTTAACTCCAGATTTTTCGAAAACTACCAAAAACACAGTTCGGGGACCTATTTTTTTTCTTCAATTTTTCACATCAGATTTTATACAAAACCACAAAATTTACCCCTTAATTTGGATCCCAGGAATTACAGTCTGGCTTAATTTTAGGTGTAGAAATCAGGGCAAAATCTTCTTCTATCTAACATTCGCTAACAAACCACTTCCAAATCTATGTTAATAGGAATTTTCTTCTGTATTTTCACTAATATAATACGTCCTGAAATTTTCTTACATTCTTCGTAAATCGCTCTGTATGAGTGTTGTGTTAGTGTAAAATTTTTATACCTTGAAGTATCTCAAGACAGTGCAAACCTAATTCTTTTAATTGAATGAAAAACATCATTACATCTGTTATACAGACATTTTAAATCGTTCTTTAATAAATTGCTTATAACTAAAAATAGTTTGTTGTGCTTCAAGACGCTCAAAGTACACATTTCAAGCATCAAAATAGAAGATATACGAAACAAAACTGACAATATAAAAATACTAAAAGAAGCAAACTCCAGATTTAAAATTAAAAAAATAAAATAACAACGAGGGTTTGTTCAGAAGAACTCAAAAAAGCAAGATCTGACAGAATGAAGAAGTATTGGGAAGCAATCAATAAGAAAAAGAAAAAGAAAAGACGAACCAGAGTTGACTAAAGTGGCCCACTGTGACCTCAAAATTCACAAAAAAAAATAATGAAGTAATTAATTTATTTTTTCTGTAAATAAAGAAAAATTAAAATATTAACGTTTTCAATATATTATTTATTATTCTTTACGATGTACCTTAGCCAGAAATATAGACGGATCGCTTTTAAATGAATGAACCGCTCTGTAGTTAAAAACTAGTTTTTTCATACACGTATTAAAATTGAACATTTGAATCAGTTTACTCTTAAGTATTATTTATAGTAACAAGATTATTTTTAAATCAGAATTTAGAACAGTATTGTTATAAATATATATATATATATATATATATATATATATATATATATATATATATATATATGTAAATATATTTAAATTTCAAGCTAAATTTAATATATATATATATATATATATATATAGCTTGAAATTTAAATATATTTTTTTATAAATTAAACTACGTTTAGTACATACATTTAATTTTGTAGTAATCTTCCATTACCATCCATTATAAAATATGTTTTAAAATAAGTTATTATTATTAAAAAAAAAAATATATATATATATATATATATAAAACATACACATGCAATAAAATTTTAATTTAATTCATTCAATAAATATGTCCGAAATACCGTTAAAAATTTACAGTGAATAAAAATAAAACAATTAAAATAATATCTAACCTTAAAAATAATAAGCATATTTATTATATTTTTCTTAACGCTAAGATTATTCTACTATAAAAATGATCACTCGTAAAAATCACAATAAATAACCACTGTTCAATTCTACAAATCGACTTAAAAAAATTTACTTAATAAACGACATACACATTAAACAAAGGTTTTTTACTTTATTTCACTTCACTTTCAGTAAAGCCAACCAAATTAAAAAAAGTAAAATTATATCAAATATTAACTATAATACGTAATCAATTGATAATTTAAGTAAACAATAAACAACTAACAGTTAATGAAAATTAAACTAAACTTTATTGTATTAGTAGTACACATGCGTACGCCAACACACACACACACACACACACACACACACACACACACACACACACACACACACACACACACACACACACACACACACACACACACATACACACACACACACACAGAGAGAGAGAGAGAGAAAGAGAGAGATAGCTGAATCATTAGTTTAAAAAAGGAGGGATAACACAAGTGCAATCATATAAAGATAGTATAAAATTTCTCTGATAAATTCAGAGGTGAGATATGGTACAGTGCGATAATGAGGAACTGAGAAAGAAAAACGTGGGTGTTAGCATGTGTGGATACACCTGTCCACCTCCACAAACGGCAAAAATCTATTAAGTGCTTATCCAAAGCATGCAATGCATTTTTGAGATATCAAAATACACTGAAAGTCTATTTAATGATTTTTATCTCAAAGAGACAATACGGAAATACTATTAATATACCATTCAGTCAGTTAAGGAAACAAACAAAATTAAATAATATTATAACCTATTAAACAAATAATTAGTAGCCATTGTTTTACACACAAACACACACACACACACACACACAACACATATATACACACACAGTAAAATGAATTAGAAAATGGTGTTATAGAGGAAGAAGAAGAAGTTGAGCAGGATGAAATGGGAGAAACAATACTGAGATCTGAATTTGAGAAAGCATTAAAAGATTTGAATAGCAGAAAGGCTCATGGAATAGGCGGAATACCTGCAGAATTACTACGCAGTGCAGGTGAGGAAGCGATTGATAGATTATACAAACTGGTGTGTAATATTTACGAAAAAGGGGAAGTTCCGTCAGAAGTAGATATGGCTGACCGCCTCTAGTACAAGCCAATCAGAGAGCAGCATTCAGATCAAGCCGTGCACACCCTATTTTAGAGAAAAAGTTACACATATCATGCAGCATTTACAGGCAAAATTCACATATTTCGCACTCTTTTGCAAACACAATTTTCTCATTAGTGATTCTAATAATTATTTAATTATCTAATTAAATAATAATCATGCAGAATAAACTAACTAGCAGACTTAAAACTAAACTAACATGCAGAATTAACTAATAATCAATGGAGAATACACGATTACGTTACCATCTCGTATATGAACATTTTATACCGCTTGCAATCAAATACAATATCGAAGCGATTTAGCAAAACAACATTTACAGGCAAAATTCACATATTTCACACTCTTTTGCAAACACAATTTTCTCATTAACGATTCTAATAATTATTATTATTAATCAATTTACTTAAGGCGTGCACACTCTATTTTAGACAAAAGTTACATATCATGTAGCATTTACAAGCAAAATTCACATATTTCGCACTCTTTTGCAAACACTATTTTCTTATTAATGATTCTTTACTGAACAGTTGCAAAAACGAAAAAAATTAAATATATTTATCGTTTTATATAAATAAACATTATATTCATTATTGATGTTAAATTATCTAACAGCGCGGCCTTTGATGATAAATTTATTTGTACGTAGTTCATTCATACGAATTAAGTAACAGATTATTGTCTCAGACCAGTCGACCAAAGCCCTTATCATTCGTTCGGTTCCATCTAATGTTTCGCTTTCCGTCCACGATATGCGTTTGTATTTCGATATTACCAATTGAGCGATTCTCATTCCCCTTTGCACCGTAAATTCTTTATCGCCCAAATTTATAAGACCGATTTTAATTTCACCACGATAATCAGCATCGACCGTGCCCGGTGAATTCACACCTGTAATGCCATAGCTCATCGCCATACCTGATCTAGGTCTTATTTGCGCTTCATACTTTTTAGGTAGCGATACAGCAATGCAAAAATCTTTAGGTTTTGAAATCGTCGAAAGGAAACTTAAAAGCACCATTACGTTACTGAAATAAAAAATTAAACTTTGTCTATAGAGATGAATTATTTAACAGTTAATAAGATGCGCTATCTTATTAACTGTAAAATAATTCAGATGAGTTCCTAACATATAATCAATTTCACAATCATTATTCCTTAGCGAATAAAATCGAAAAGGAGATTAAAATCCCTATAAATCAACCGGACGTGTATACCGTTCCGGGTATTCTTGCTTTATCACTTTACCCGTCAGCGGAGAATACGCGATTACATTATCGTATATCAATAAACAATATGCTACTGTATTTGGTTTAAAATTCTCTTCCGCTTCAACTTTAATCTTCAAATCGATTACACCAATCTTTACGGAATCATTTTGACGCGAACAGTCGATCACATATAAAGGATATTTGATTTTGTAATCGGAAAACGTGTTCGGCGAATATATATATTTTTATAATATGATTTTTGAAAATTAATAAACATTCTATACATCATCGCTTGGTTCCCTCGTAAATCTTCATACGGATATTTATTCGAATTAATCATTACACAAATATTTTTAACGTTACACGAATCGAATTCTGACGCGTCCTTCACGGCTTTATCTTTCCTATCGGTTTGAAAACCTACAATAACATTGCGTGGTTTATCTATTTGCGACAACGTTGTCACATTCCATATAAAAGAATTCGTTTGAGGAACCGCCGTATTTTCATGAAGGTCCCACGCTCTGAACGCCATACGCACATCTTTATTTTGATCTCTTATTTTAGCTAATTCTAATTCATATTCGGGTGCCACCTTGAGCACCCGAATCAATGATTTTTAGCGTATGTGAAATACCTGACCGGGGATTCGAACCCGGGACCTCCAAGACTCGTGTATACTGCGCAATTTGTTGACAAAATTTTGGGGTCAATTTCTCCAGGTGAGGTATATACATTTTTGGAATTTATATTAAGTCAGTACATGCGTGTATGTTTATCTTACGATTTAAAAAAAAGGTTTCCCCCAAAATTTCGCCTTCTCCAAAAATCGCAAAAATTCATAAGTCTTCCTAACCATAGTAATGGAGTAGATGACCGCAAAAAATATATTGGGGGCAATATTGTGCGTAGAGGAGCCGATCAAAGATTAAAAATATCGATTTTTTTTTATTTAAATATTTTGGTTTATTAAAATTTTTTAAATTAATAAAAGTATAAATTGTAAACTTAAATAATAATATTACAATAAAATTTCACCGTAATTCATCCAACCCCTACTACGAAAAAACAAATCTTAGGTAACTTTTTATTGGTTGTTTGTTTTCTAGTTAAATTTTTTTATTTAACATAATAAATGTAATAAAATCAACAAAAAAAATCTTGGAAAGTGATTTTGGAGGTGGGTGTCTAATAATTTGTCGCCTAGGTATTACCTCGGGTTTAAATTATGCTAAATATTATTTTATTCGCTGGTTCGTTGAAATAAATAAAAATCTTTCTTTTGATTATATCCCAGATTATTTTTATTATAATATTCATACTTATGCTTCATATACGTAACGTTGTTATAAATTAATTATACGTGACTTAAATACATGTTGAGTCTCTGATGGCTGATGCTAGAATGACCAACAAGGGCGTTATACCATACTTAAAAATTCATTTACAAAGGAGTAACAAATAAGTGAAAGATTTAAAAATGAGTAAGAGAAAAAATAAAAATTAAAAAAAATTAAATAACAAAAAATCATTTAAAAATTAAATACCCTGAAAAAATAAATACAGGTGTTTTAATTTTTTTAAATCTGCTTTTGATCTATTTAAACATATAATGATAATTTTACGAGAAAAACTTCATTGTAAATTACCCCCAACTCCAATAAAGAAATCTTATTGTAAATTTTTTTATGTATAATTATTTTTCCATTATATAAGAATAAATAACCAATGCCGGGTAAGTATTATAATTCTGTTGTCGGCTTTTTTTTTATACAGTTGAATTTTAATATTCAAGTAATTTTTCTCCTAAGCAGCAGTCAGTCGTGGACAAAGCCCTCGGTAGCCAGAGTTGCATTACCAGAATTTTACTTAACCAGATAAAAAAAATGAAACTGCAGGAAATCTATACGCTATTTTTTTAAAGAAAAAAACTGATTTCAATGTTTATAAAGTCAAATTTTTGAGATATTTGAAAAAAAAAACTTTTCCTTATACCCTTTTATCACATCATATTTCTATAGAATATCCTATTGGCTAAGATTACTTAAAATCTTAAGCGAGTAAAACTAAACAAGTCATACAATAAAGTCAATGACCCTTAATTATTTCTGTTTTACACATATCATGGTTAATTTTTACTGTACTATATATAGAATATATAATTGATGTTGATGCAGCTGCCACGGCATGAAATTCAGAATATGTGCTTTTTTTCAAGAACATCGTCCTTGAAAAAAGAAATGAGTAAAATAAAAATAACAATGTGATCGTGTGAGAATGGTGAAAAGTTGATAACGGTTTAGAATACAGACAGATAAAAAGAGAGCGCAATCGTCTGGGAGAGAGAAAGAAACCGAGGAAGTACTACAACTACATTAGAAGTTATGTAATTTTATAACAGAATAATTTTCTACTTCACCAGACGTTTTCTACGTATTTGTTCGCAATCCGTGTATCAGTTAAACGCTCCTTGTATTTAGTCAATTTGCAACACGTCATTATAATAATTTTCTTCATATCATATAATTATTATAAAAATTTGTTTCAAATTCAATATAATTCAGCATTATCTATTATTTAATAAAAATAAAAAAATAATTTTTTGACCTGATTTTGATTGATGTTGCAATTTTTTTTCATATACTCATGGAAGTGGTAAATAATAATATTAGGTATTATTTAGAAAGATGGCGAGTATTCAAAAGTCAATAATCTTGACATATGTTATTACGGTAATCGTGTTAATTATCAATAAACAAGAAAAGTATACCTCTAGCAAAATTTTTAAATTTTAATATCATTCTATTGTAATAATAATCATGGATTTTTTTTTACTTCTTTCAGTTTCTTTTTCTGTTTAGCCTCCAGACCATTATCATCCTTCAGAGGATGACTGAGGAAGATATGTATGAATGTAAATGAAGTGTATTCTTATACAGTCTCAGGTCGACCGTTCCTGAGATGTGTGGTTTTAATTGAAATCCAATTGAAAAGTAACTGCCTAAAGGGAGTTAAGTTACTTTTATCGTAGTAAACTACGATGTGAACTTTAAAACTCTCGACATCGAAATCAGCTGATTTGCGACGACCACTTCACCACTCGATCAACCCGGTGGGGTTTTTTACTTCTTTTAAGGTATGACGGAAATAAAAGTCAATTATGCCACAAACGTTAGAATTTAAATAACTACATTTTCATACGTTCTATTCTAACAGAAATAACCGGATCAGCATAAAAAAAAGCGGCACTACGACACCTTTCACCAGAGTTACGTCTCTCCAAAGTTACACAGTACCCTCACTAAAAATTTCGTAATTCAGTAATTCCGTAAAATTGTAATCTACATTATTTTTGGACTGATTATTACATAAAATTATTGACTAGGCCAATTTAATATTTAAAGTTAATTAAACAAAGTTACCAAGCAAAGCGAGTGTTAGTTTATTTTTGCTGATATCGTACGAAGTTCATAAACTCGTTTAATTTTTTTTTTTATAATTTAATCTTGTTAACATTTCATTACAATTTATCAATAACTGAAATCGGTCAACTCAAATTTCAGTAAAGTATATTTAAGAACGAATAATAAACGTTCGGATTATACGAAAAAGAATAATGTAAACATAAAATTGTTGATAAAAATTCAAAACATTACTCTCACCGCTACGGGAAAAAAATACTTTGTGATTTTCATTTTAAATTCTTTACAAGTCAAAAACTACAATAAATCAACACTTATTTGTATATTGACAATCGGCGCGGCGAAATGAACATATGCCAAGATTATTGACTTTTGAATGTACGACATCTTTCTAAATAATTTATTAATTTTTTTTAATCTTTATTCATTTGACTGGTTTGATGGAGCTCTCCAAGATTCCCTATCTAGTGCTAGTCGTTTCATTTCGGTATACCACTACATCCTACAACCCTAATAATTTGTTTTATATATTCCAAATGTTGCCTGCATGCACAATTTTTCTATCTACTGTCCCTCCAATATTAAATGGGCTATTCCAGGATGCCTTAATATGTGGCCTATGTGGCCATAAGTCTCTCTCTTATATATTTTTCCAAACGCTTCTTTCTTCATCAATTTGCCGCAAAACCTCTTCATTTGTTATCCACCCGTATAATTTTTAACATTTTCCTATAGCACCACATTTCAAAAGCTTCTAATAATTTCTTCTCAGATAGTCCGATCGTCCAAGATTCACTTTCATATAAAGGTATGCTCTAAACATATACTTTCAAAAATCTTTTCCTGACGTTTAAATTAAGTTTTTATGTAAGCAAATTATACTTCTGACCGAAAGCTTCGTTTGTGCTATTCGGCATTTTATATCGCTCCTGCTTCATCTATCTTTAGTAGTAGTTTGACTTCCCAAATAACAGAGTTCTTCTACGTCCGTAATCTTTTTTCTTCCTATTTTTATATTCAGTGGTCCACCTGCATTATTTCTGCTACACTTCATTACTTTCGTTTTGTTCTTGTTTATTTTCACGCGATAGTTCTTGCGTAGGACTTCATCTATGCCGTTCATTGTTTCTTCTAAATCCTTTTTACTCTCGGCTAGAATTACTATATCATCAGCAAATCGTAGCATCATTATCTTTTCACCCTGCACTGTTACTTCGGAACTAAATTGTTCTTTAACATCATTAACTGCTAGTTCTATGTAAAGATTAAAAAGTAACGCTTCGATTATTACTGTTGCATTTTAGTTCCTGTAAATGTTTGCAAATGTTCTATCTCTATACTTGGACCCTAAATTTATTAAAATTCTTAACATTTTATTTCATTCTACGTTATCAAATGCCTTTTCTAAGTCTATAAATGCTATGTATGTTGGTTTGTTTTTCTTTAAATCATCTTTCTACTATTAATCTGAGGGCTAAAATTGCTTCTCTTGTCCGTATACTTTTCCTGAAACCAAATTGTTGTATTCCTAACACTTCTTCCACTCTCCTCTCAATTGAACACTACAGGTTTCTAGTTAAGATTTTTGATGCGTTAGTACTTAAGCTAATTCTGTATTCTTTACATTTATCTCTCCTGTTTTCTTGGGTGTCATAGCAGTAACACTATTTTTGAAGTATGACAGAACTTCCCCTTTTTCGTATATATCACACCAATTTGTATCTATCTACCGCATCCCCACCTGCACTACGCAGTAATTCTGCAGGTATCCCCCATCTGCCCCAGGAGTCTTTCTGCCATATAATCTTTTATGTTATATTAAATTCAGAACTCTCTTTTCATCCTCTTCCTCTTTAAGAATTTCATTGGTTTTTTCAGTAGAAATGGTTGTTGTCATAGAAAATTCTTATATTTTGTATACAGGAAGGATTAGATCGTAGTAAACAAAATACAATAGGTTGCTATAAATATCATTTTTTAATGGAATAAAGATTATTTGAAAATTTGTATGAAAATGAATTTCCTTTCCTAATACCACAAATAAATAAAATATCAATATTTTATTCGTAATTAGATAATGAAAATTGTCTAATATATCCAAAAAATAAATAAAACAGTAGGATTAGAATTTTTACTTTTTCACAATGTAATTTTTAGTGAAAAATTTCGAAAACGTGGTGGGCGGAAAACAAAAAAGTACCAATATTTGTAGCGTATGTAAAAATACTAAGCCTTACACAGATTCGAACCCAGAACTTCAGGGTAAAAACATAATGTTGACTCTATCACTTTTCGCCACTGTGGTATGTTCGATTTACACTACATTATTACATTTTTGAAGCTTTAACTTTAAGTAGCACCCACAAATCATTCATTTATTCATTTTTTAAATGTTTAATGAAACAAATTCTATACAAAGATTACATTTTAAAAGAAATGTAACTACGTTCAAATTCTTTAATTAAATACTACATAATTAATATATTTTCTTTTAGTTAACTGGAATGTAATAATTTTACTACAACTATTATGAAAAGGACGTATTGTATTTTTAAGATATTTTTACCCAATAAATAATTGTTCTAAAAAATAAATTTATTTAAATAAATGTTTGATTTGAAATCTAATCTAACGCAATTTACTGTAAAATTTATTTATTCTCTGCATCACTTTAAAATAAATTTAAACCAAACGAATTTATATTCCAATTCCACCGAGATGTTTTGAAATACTACTTTTGTTGCACGCATTAAATTTCTTATTGCTTAAATCTAAAAGATAATTTAAAACAAGTTTATTTATTTATTTTTTAAAATAAGATCGTATTTATTTATTTACACATATTTTTATTATATTAATTACACTCGCTAGAAACATAGATTCGATCTTCTCCAAGACAACCAATTCAAACACTAACAATTTTCAATAATTTATCAAACGATTTAAAATTAAACACATTTGCATTATTTTATTTTATTACCACAATAACCCACAAACATACGTCACGTATGCCACCAATATATTCTTCATCAATATAGGCCCCTGTATTTCTTCTTTATTTACAATTTTAATTTTAAGGATATAAATAAAAAACTTATTTTTATTTTAATCCTTTGAATTAATTTTAAAATAAAAAAATAAATAAATTATTTGCCGACTTTTAACATATCAATATATTTTATTAACTTTTTCTTTATTTTAATATTTTTGTTAATATACAAAAAAGACTTATTATATATCTAACAATTATATCCAAAAAAATTACAATGAAATTGTAAACCGCACAGTAAGAGTCTCGCAGATATCATTTCTGCCGGCCTCCGTGGCGCGAGTGGTAGCGTCTCGGCCTTTCACCCGGAGGTCCCGGGTTCGAATCCCGGTCAGGCATGGCATTTTTCACACACGCTACAAATCATTCATCTCATCCTCTGTACAGTAATGCTTAACTGCGGCCCCAGAGGTTAAACAGAAAAAAAAAAATATCATTTCTTCCACTAAAAAAACAAAAATTTCTGTTATAAATAAAACTGTTTTTAACAAAACGATACTGGTATCAAATGAGGTAATACACTACATTTCTGTTATCAAAATCTGTTATTAATTCAGAATTTTCTTTTTAAAAAAATAATTGTTAAATATATGTAATAGATAATAGATTACAAAAATAGATAATAAATAATGTTTAAGAGTTCCATATAATAAGCAAAAAAAGATTGTTACAAAACTGTTACCGGCCCGATTTTATTTGATACACAACGAATAATCATAAGAATTGTATTATTTCTGTAAATATGATATGTCTTTGATGACTCCTCTCACGCTGGCAACTAAAAAAAAACCTTTTTTTATGTTTGACGTACAATAACCTTGTTAAATGGATAATAAACGGATAAAACTTTTAACTTAACGGATAAAAGTTATAGAGAATTTAACTTTGAAAAAAATCTTTTAAGATAAGTTGTATAAAACAAAGAAAAAATTGAATTTTATTTAGAGACAGTATATTAGACCAAAGTGCATTCACGTACCAGTTTATAATAATTAGTGTTAAAAAATGAACCCGCCATTTTCAACACATTTCTTAACAGGCTACTATATTACTTTTGTTCTTTTTAGTTATTCAGAGCTGTCCTTAAATTCCTCAGCCGCATCCGTAATAAGGACAAATAATTCCTCACGAGAAAGTATTTTTGTTTTGTATACAATATTTTTCATCCATCCCCAGACGTAATAATCTAATGAGGATTTATTTCTCTCACGCATGCTCACTGCGTAAATTATTAACGTCACCTCGAGTGAAATTTTCCTCGTCGGTAAACAAAACATATTTGTAATTTCCAGTTTTTTTTTTTAAATTTTTAACGTAATTTTCTCTTTTTAAAAATTTTTTCACACCATCAAAAGAGAATTTTTTTTGTTTAAGTACTTCCTTAATGTAAGTACTTTTCTTACACATGTAGCAATGTACTATTTCTAAATAAAATTCGGATTTTTCTAACTTTACTTTATTTTATTCAACTTATCTTACACCATTTTGTTCAGACTTAAATTTTCTATAAGCTTTTTTAAAAGTTTTTTGTGTTTATTACTCATTTAACAAAGTTATTGTACGTCAATAATAAACAATCTTATGTGGAGACCACATGACTTACTTGTACGCCTACTAAATTACATATATACATTTTTTTTTTAAAATGAAAAATACATAAAATTTTATTTCATTAATAACGTTTGATATTTTTTCTTTTTTTTTTATTGTTATTGAATTATTATTTATCGAATTTTTTTTTACAATCTGAGGTTAATAATTATTAATAAATCAATATATTTAAATTTAAAAAAATGAAGAAGACGAATTCGGACCGATGTGCCTTCCCCTTGTAAGATCCAAATAATTCATTAATTAAAATTTCATTTGGCTATAACTCTAGAACCGATGAAAATAAGTACCACTTATGGTATATCGTTGAAAAGCTCTCAATGAGGGCTTATTACTGCAGTTAATAAAAAGTCCAAAATAAAATGTTTTGGTTTTTGGACTTTTTTGGACACTTTCGGTTCAGTCGATTGTAATCAAAAGAGGAGATGCACAACTAGATGTTACAACAGTCCTAAATCCAAAATTTCAACATCCTACGGCTAGTCGTTTTTGAGTTATGCGAGATACATACGTATGTACAGACGTCACGGTGAAACTAGTCAAAATGGATTCAGGGATGATCAAAATGGATATTTCCGTTAAAATCTGTAAACCAAAAGTTTTCGTTATCACAATAATTGCTTTACTTCGTACAAGAAAGTAAAAACAGGTTTTTATCCCCAATTTATTGGTTTTCATTCCAGATTTCTCAACAATTACTTCAGATACGGTTTTGAGACAAATTTTTTTCGATTTTCAGATTAAAAACCATAAGAAATTACTTATTCTGCTCCTTTATTAACGTCCTAAAGATTTTAGTACGATCTGATTTCATCGGAGTAGCTGAAATCAGAGGGAAATTTTTGATTTCCTTTCGTTTGAACTCGCGAACGAAGCATTTTAGGACATATATTTATATAGACTTTTTCCATTATTTTCACCAGCAAAATTTGTTATGAAAGTCTTGGAAGAACTTCGTGATACATTCTGTATTAACTAATAATAATTGTAATAACTGATTTTATAAGACTCTATTATTATTTGTTCGCATCTACAACAATACGTGTTTTAATAATAATAATAATAATAAATATTATTGATTATTTAGTAAAAACAATAAGTTTTGTGAAAGAAACAAATGAAAGTAATTGTAATAATACGTAATTTACATTTGTTACGATTTTCAACAAATCAAAATCCAAATGAACAAGACTCGACGGAGGGCATAGAACGTGCTCAGTTAAAGCGGTGTAAATTTACAAATTTAAAATAATAATATATCGTCGTAAAAATTGTAAAAGTATTTTATTTTGATTAGGATGTTAATGTTTTAAAAGTATATATTCAAAAATAACTCTTGCGCAAAGAGGAATTTTCAAACTAAGCAAGAAGATCTAATTTTCGTTATTTTAATGCTTAAAATAACGAAAATCTCGTTATGATAAAATATTAGCTCATTATAATTTTATTATTAAAAAAAACCCTTTGATCCAAAAAAAATAGTTACACGTCGAAAATGCAATATAATAAAAAAACTAAAAAAAAAAAATTTCAATACATGGAAAATATGACTAATCGACATAAAAAAATATGTAGGCTACATTTAACTCGTGCGTTAATCCCAAGTCAAAACATCATTATCCTGTTAGATAATCTTTTTACATAGACCTATAAATAAATATTTATATAAATTAATCTATACGGAAAACACAATTTAAATGAATGGTAATTTTGTACTCTTCATACATCAAAACGTAAAAAAAAATCCGTTTTCCACCCGCAACCCCCGATCATGCGACCGAAAGTAATACCGTAATATTCTTCGAAAAATCGGTAAAAATTTCGTTTCTAAAAGTATTGCCATTATTATTAATAACTGTTGCATAATACTGATATTTTAATAAGTTTTCAAGTAGTAAACTATAGCTGACTCAGACGCGGAGAGTATTTGATTCTCTGACGTATAAGATTAAATCTCGGAATCTAAACAAACATTTTTATTTATCTTTCTATTTTCTACAGAATTATGATTCTTCGTTTATCAACAGTTTTACTATTGAATTTCAGTCGTAAAACATTTTATTAACGTGAAAAAATCATTTCGATACTGTTACAGGATATTGAAGTAGCAATTTTTTTTTAAAGGTCCGATACTGCAAAAATACTGGTGAAACAATTTGAAACACGATAAGGCTTAATCCATATTTTAACTCCACATTATTTTAACTGCACATTCTATAAAAATTGTTCAACAAAGTTCTAAACGCCACAAAAATCTTATTTCCCGCGTTTTCCTTAGGAATCTAAAGGTGGCGTTTATCGATTGAATAAATTCTTTATAAAATAATATAGAAATTAAAAGCTTTGTTTTGTTCTATATTGCATTTATTACTGAGGTATTATTGCGGTATAAGTTCAGGTGCATTCTTTCATTTGTTAGAATACAGGCGAGTCGATAAGTTCCAAATGAAGAGGTCTTAACGAAAAGGAAAAAGGAAAGACAAACTTGTTGCAGAATCTTGTAAAAAGCGAACTAGGTTGACGTATCATTTATTAAGGATTTACTTAATTTCGTATTAGAGGAACGTGCAGAAGATAAAAATAGTAAAGAAATATAACTTGGATGAATCAAATGAGATTGGATATATTGAATGTGTAAAAGAGATTGTTGAGGTAGTTAGAATGTAGTAAATATGTGTCATCATTCAATCACCTGAATGATGAGTCAATAAAGAAAAACCCGCTTACTTTTTTTATACAATGATTTTACGCTTTGCATTGCTGCTGTGATCAAGGTTTTCCCACGAGGGTCTTTGATCTTTACTGAGAAATACTGAATCAGTTCTTCTGTTATTCGTAAAATAACCCACCTAACAATATTTGATGTGTTATGCACAATGAAATGAGAATTTCATTAGAATTTTCCGTATCATGTCAATTATATGGTGGGGGTAGCGAACTTTCCTTATCAGGCATACAGAATCCAGAGTTTATATTTTAAATTCTACTTCTGGTTACCTTATTTCTTTATTTTTACATGGATGAAAAATCAAACTGCAGTCATATCTTACCGTTAAACCTGATATACAGCGCGCGCGCGCGCGTATGTGTGTGTAAAATTATAACAGTTGACACGCCGTGTTCAATCGTGGCATAATCTAATTTATGTAACAATAAGAATGAAACACTATTTCAACTTACCTCCATCATTTAAATTAAACTCCATACCAAAATATGATAATAAATTTTCTTGTTAGTTCTTTCGCGTCTGATTTATTATCAAACGCTACAATTTCATCTGTAAAATAAAATAAATTAAATTAAATTATTTAAAATAAAATATGTAGTTAATATTAATTAATTTATATGTCTAATTTAACTTCATTAATCTTAACTTAAAATGCTTATCCTTCATACTTCTCTAGATAATTTTTGTTTGTTTAATATTTTCTCGTTTAGAATTGTTATAATTTATTACAAAATTATTGTATTTTAAGAGAAACTGTATTTATAAGAATTAAAATAAAACGCGTAAAATTTTTAATGAATAATCAACAGTAATCTTAGTTATTTTGATTAATGGTTTCGCTTTTCTGGAAAAATATAATGTAAATTTTAACAAAATTTTTACACTGTTTAAAACTAAAATAAAATCGTAGGTAGTGATTTTTATCGACTGTTCGAAAAAAGCACACTATTACTTTCGATTGCATGAAGTGAGTGCGAGGGGACTGAAAATGAATTCTCTTTACGTTTGGGAATATGAGAAGTCCGAAAATACCACTCACTTAAATTGGGATTTCCTTATATCTTTATATAAAGTTTTGTGATTCAAAAATTTCGAAAACTATTAGATCAGTTTCACTGAGATATTCTATAGCAGTATTCCGGAGTTTGTACACGTGAAAATTTAATGAAAATTAAGTTAATAAAATTATAAATTTGAAATTAAGTCGTTTTTGAGTTACACTCAATTTAATGTTGAAAATATTTGAGCTGGGCAATTTAGAGGTATGGTTCGTTATGATACTGCAAGTCAGAACGTAGACGTTTCTTTATCTGCGATATCAATTATTAGCATTATTAAACAAAATTAAAAAAATATTGAAACATTAAAACCAAATTAAATTAACGAAACGTCGGTCTTCTTGCGCAGAACTGGGTAACGTTTTTTTAATTAGATTTAGGGTCTATATATTTAGGTACTATATATTTAGGGGATATATATGCACGTAATAAGAAACAAATAAATATATTTTACAGTTTATTTTTTCGTAATTAGCGGATCTGAGTTAAGAAACAATTAAATGAAAAACACATACGACATAAATTATGATTGAGTAAAGCGGCTAGAAATAGCAGTTAACTGCTATTTCTATTACGACGGAGAGGAAGTTGATATTTGAAAGAAAAATATTTTCTAAAACAACTGCTGTAGAGAAAAAACTATTTTAACAATCTCATATTAAAATTATTTATGCATCTGTTATTGTGGTCTGATAATATGACAAAGCACTGGTTAATAATTTTCTTCTTGTAAAATTTATTGTACGTATATTGATTTTGTTTTTTTTTTTTATAGAAAAAATTGAATCATCCGAGATATAATTACTACAGTAATTAATTATTAATATTAAAATTTTCCTGTTCAGCTTATCAAAATAAACAAACACAAGTTATTTTAATTTTTTAAAATAATTATTTCCTATTAGAAATAGTTATTTAAAAAAATAACTCATAAGTGGAAAACAGTTAATGTAACAAGAGATAAATATTAAAAATTAAAAAACACCATTTCCAAAAAAAAAATTGCTTACAAACATTGCTCTTTTATATAGGATAATTAAAGAGCGCGCGAGTGACAATTTTGTACAAACTATAATTTTTTTCTAATTTTGTAAATCTATTTAAACATAAATATATATAATGTACATATTTATGTAAACTACAGCTTTCCCGGTAACGTAAGGATTCCAACACGGGGTCATATATTTAAATCGGTTCAGCCGTTCAGCTGCTACGTTGGAACATACAAACACCCTAAATACGTTACATTCTTTGGGCAATCATGTGAAAAGTTCTAAACTTGGCGAGGACAATGAGCAAAGATTCAATTTTAGGTACTTAACAGGCTATATTTTTAGAATTTTGTTACGTTTCACACGGGTAAAAAAAGTTCCAAGTTAGGTTAAAAAATTAATTTTAAAAATTTTAACTAATTTTCTTTAGTTTTTTTCAGTATTTTAAATAAAAATTTCAGCAATGTAATAAAATAAGTGATTGGGAAGTAATAAAAGATCACCATTAATTTTTTTATCGTCACTATAAAGCGAATTATAAAACTTCATACTCATCGGTAAAGACATACGGCGCTAAATATGTAGGTAGCAGATGGATAAAAAATTGATTTTATTTTATGCTATAAATATTAATCTTTAAATATATACTGAATTTTAATAATACGGAAATATTCCTCCTTCGTAAGAGAAACAATTATTGCTTCTTTTTGCACATACATATTTCATTTAACACGCGTATATGGTCAACGCAATCGTGAACGGTGTACTTGAATACCTTTATTAATTTGTTTATTTTTATACATTCTATCTTCCTCAGCTTATCAGTCATTAGTTCTTGCATAAACTATTCACAAATATGTCTCTTGAGGGTGATGATATAACAGCAATACATTTAATAAATCATCTTTTGTGGTAACATTTTTATCATTGTCACGTACATTTTGAATACATTTATGAACACCCGAAGGTTTTAGTTGAACTTATACGTGTATAATCGCGGCTATATCAACAGTAATTGATCATTTTGTCCAATGTTGACACATATATAGTAGTAATTTAAGTTAATGAACGTGGACTGAGTTGTAACCAGTAAAACATTTTTTTAAATTCTTATTTTATCCCTTTATTTCAATCATATCATTTCTCCATTATTTTAATATTTATCATACAAGTAAAATTAATATCATTAATAGTTAAAAACATCAAACTGTTATTATAAGAATCATTTCACTATACTACAATTTTTACTTCCCGTCTAGCGCTATAGCTTTAGAAGAGAAAATATTGTAATCGGTCCAATTTGGGCATATACCGTTTTCACTGGATCTTGACGTTCTGACACCTAAGAAACCCAAAAACCGGATGGAAATTTTCCGGATATGTGTATGTGTGTATGTGTTCGGTGTCGTATCCTAAATTACCTTATACCTCCAGAACTAGGCGACCGATTTTAACCAGATTTTGTCAGATTTGGTCTACAAATGTACCATTGTTGCCGTTAAATTTTCAACTTAAAAGGTCAAGGGGTGAGGCAAAGTCACCCCTAGTATCTCGAGATTTCAACTAATTCAGGTTATATTTTTCTTAAGCACACTTGTTAACAATTAAAAAGTAATGATATTTCCAAAAACAATTTTTGCAACATTTCACCTCCCCAAAAATGCTGTAAATAAACTAGTGGTAAGTAAGTGGTTATACTGTAAGTGGTAAGTGGGTATTCCTCTCCGGTCACGGAGGATTTTATGTATACTTACACAGGTTTAGAAGAAGGGAATTCCCAAATTGTGAGTACTGTGTTCAAGAGGACCCTGCCACACCTTTTTTGAATGTGATCGTTGGGAGGAGCTAAAATCAAGATATAACATATAAGAGATTACCCTGGAAACTACAACAAGTATATGCTGAGAGGTAAAAAGGAATGGCTGACAATAGATAAATCTGTGGCTGAGGTTTTACGAGCAAAGAAAGTGGATTACAAGAAGTAGCAGGAATTATTTTAAAAAACCTAACGACTAAGACCCAGCAGCTGCGGCAGAAACCGGGAACGGCATAACTGGGCCTTGTGTTCCTGGCCTTAGCGGTTGCTAAGGCCAGGAACATTTATTTTCTTTTATTCCGCTTAGAGGCAGAGGCAAGATGAGCATAAGGAAAAGATCCGGAACCTACCATGCCGGACGTACTGCCGGTAGGCGGAGAGGCTCATTAAAGTCGCAAGGACACTCCCCTGGGCTGAACAATACTTGATTGTTAAGCTGGCCCAGGGAAGCAGGAAAAAAAAGAAAAAAAAAGTGGGTATACTGTGTCATTAGTACCTTGTCTTACCACACGAAGCGCTAGCGTAACACTGACGTACATCCCAACCCAGTAGGGGGAACACACCCACCTCGTGACGTTACCGGTCGCCACACCACCCCCTCCGATCCGAGGCCTGAGCGGCTTTACCGGAGGTCGTCTTTAGACCCTCTCACTGATTACATCTCACAGTCATCAGCCAGGCCTCGGTCGGGTTGCCACCGATGTAAACGCCTCGGCAGACATTTGCATAAGTAAAATAGTCGTACATATCAAATTTCGCCTTCACGTAGGCCTCAAACTGACATCTTCACATCCAACTTAACATGATTCCTTCAAACTAACTGACCAAAAACACGGAAGCGCGAACCCCGCACCTGGTTTAGATTTGACAGTACCGTTCGTGACTGTGAATGCCTCAGAAAATGAACGGGTTTAAAGTTAAATCAGTGCTACACTCGTACCGATCAAAATTATATCTTACGTGACATAGAAATTCAGATCTGCAGCCAAATAAGTCGACCAATTTAGTTCATCTAACAAGAGGAACGTAACGTCATTCCGTCCGCGCAGGAGCCGGGGACAAATCCCGTATCCCCACCCGGTCCCATCATGGTGTCTCGCGTGGCATTACCAAGTCTTGAACAGGACCGCCACCGGCGGAGGTAAGCCACGCCTCCGGTCGCAAAGGTTACTAACGGAAACGCTTGCTTAATTGAAACCCAACCACCAAAGAACACCGGTATCTACGATCTATATTCAAATCCGAATAAAAGCAACAACCTTTATTAGGTTTCGAATCTGAGAAGTCTCTACTTCAAAATCACCTGATTTACTATGACCAGTTTAACCAACCCGGCGGGTTGGTCAAGTAGTTTGTTATAGAAATATTTCAAGAGAGCTTTAGTATCCTTCCTCCATCCACTTGGTTTAAAAGCTTGAAGTAATTTTCTTTTTCTCATTGAATTTTCCATTATTTTTATTTCTATGCTTTTTTTTTACTTTTTTAAACGTATTTTCTTTATATTTATCCTTTCTCTTTACAGACGATTGTTGTTTAACAACTGAAATAGCCATCTATGGTAAAACTTTAAAATAAGTTTTTGAAAACGATTTTTAGAATGTAATATTATTTTCCGATTTATTTCAATGATCGTTTAACAGTTTAGTTTGCTGATCATTTGTAATTTTGCTAACAGTATTAAACATGGAATTTTCTGTAATTTCGGCAGGGATATTTGGTCATTTTAGAAAATGGTCAACTTATATACTTAGATGATCAATTAATAACTTCCACTCTACTTTCCAATGATATCGTCAATTCCAGATTATACAAAATGTTTGCAAAATGGTAGGCTGGCTATACTTTGTCGGATTCTATTTGTAAAACTAAACAAAAAATATCGTTAGGAAAAATGACAATTTTTCCTTCGTTCTTCCCCTGTCCGTCATTTTGTTATTTTTATATAAAAATATATATCTCAAGTTCGGATGGACGAATCACCTTAATACAGGTCCCATATAAAACGCAACCCATCAATCACTCCTCCATGAAATTTCAAAAGTCAAGCTTACTCCCTTACTCGTTACTGAAATGGACTCGTCCAACATCTAAACATCGCGGCGACGCAATAGAACACTACCGATAGTAACAACAATGCAATCATAACGTTCAGTGTATTGCTAGAAACACGATGGTGTTTTCGCTAGATGAACGTGTTTGTTTTCATTGTCGAGTCGTACTTCAGTACGAAATCAGTGGTTGCAGTGCAAGATTTGTTTCGCCATAAGTACTCTGATAAACCAGCTCCTAACAAAACATCAGTATTAAGGTTAGTTGCAAACTTTAGAGAGACCGGTTCTGTTAATAACAAGGAATACAAAAGATCTGCATCGGTGTTGAATACAGATACAGTCACTGAAATCAAAGACCGATTACTCGCCTCGCCAAATAAATCGATCAGACGTTTGTCTGCTGAAATTAATTTGTCTAAATCGACTGTTCATCGGGCGACCAAACAAATTACAATTACGACCTTATCGCATTCAAACGGTTCATCGACTTCTTGAGCCCGACAAAGAAAAACGGCTACAATATTATCAACGGTTCCGTCGATTTCTGCGTGAGGGAATTAATGTTATGGATTCGTTATTTTTCACAGATGAAGCACGGTTTCATTCGGATGGCTACGTAAACAGCTAAAACAGTAGAATTTGGAGCGCTGAAAATCTCCACGTTTATCACGAAAAACAATTACACCCGCAGAAGGGCGTGTGGTGCGCGATATCGCGGAAGAAAATAATCGGTCCTATTTTTTTCTAGTACACCATTAATGCAGAACGATATCAGGATATTTTATTTCAGTTCATCGCACTCTTGGAAGAGGAAGACAGACACTGCTGGCTACAACATGACGGTGCGACATCGCAGTACGCAGGTTCAACTTCTGATTTTGTTGAGAAATTCTTTGGTAATCGTGCAGCCTTGTGGCCACTAAGATCCCCAGATTTAACTGCGGCGGATTTTTTCTACGGGGTTACCTCGAAGAAAAGGCCTACAGCAGCAAACCACGAACACTTGAACAATTGAAAGTCAATATTGAACAAGCTGTATTAAATATCCAGCCACAAACTTTGAAAAAAGTTGCAAGAAACGCTGTAAAAAGAATCGAAGCTTGTATTCAAGAAGATGGCGGCCACTTCCAACATTTACTCTAAATGTAAGGTAATGAATGGTAATAATAAAAATTACATTTACATTTACACATGCCTTTTTATTATTTCAATACCTACCAATATAAGGTTGGGTTGTGTTTTATATGGGACGCCCTGTATTTGGTAAGCGTCTTTGTAGTACAGTTCTAAAATTAGCAAAAAATCAGGACTTAAATACCTTTGAAAATTACAAAATGGCGGCCATGTTTATTTTTAAGTCCGTTATATCTTCATAAATATTAGTTTTATCAAAATTTATGTTATTTGTTAAAATATTGTCTTTTATTTTGAAAAAAAAATGGTATTTTATTTTTTTAAATCGGTTAACAAATAGCCGAGTTATGGCAGAAAGTTTTTGTTGTAATTATGTGTCTGTTTTCATGTCCTCCACTTTACGTTCAATTCGATGAAATATTAACTGTTTTTATTTATCGTTAATTCTAGAATTGTAAATTAGTATCAAATTAAGTTATAATTTTCTCACAGTAATAGACCTAATAATTATGACTCAAAATTACAACATCAATTTTCTCCCATAACTCAACTATTTGTTAACCGATTTAAAAAAATAAAATGTCATTTTGTTCAAACTAAAAGACTTAATATTTTATCAAATAACGTAAATTTTTATAAAACTAATATTTATGAAGATATAAAAGATTGAAAAATAAACATGGCCGCCATTTTGTAATTTGCGTAGGTATTTAAGACCTGATTTTTTGCTAATTTTAAAACTTTATACCAAGACGCTTACCAAATATTAATGTGATTCTTCTCTCCGAACTTGAGATATAAAATTTTATATAAAAATAACAAAATGGCGGACAGTGGGAGAATGAAGGAGAAATTGCCATTTTTCCTAACGATATTTTTTGTTTAGTTTTACAAGTAGAATGCACCATTTTAGAAACACTCTGTATAATTATACAACCAAAAATTATAATAATTATGATTACTTTTATTTATTCTTTTACAGTATTTTAGTAGCTCTTTCTATAGGTTTTTAGAAATTTTTGCAATTTTTTTTGGACTGTTTTGATTTTTATTATTTTTAATGTTTGTATTACGTAGTGGGTTTAATTTTTATAGTTTTTTATCATTATAGAAAAATTTATTAAAAAAAAAATTAAATGTCAGAATTGAAAATCATATTTTTCCATAGGAAAAATAAATTTATTACCTTTTGGGAAATCGCAACTCTAAGAATTATGCAGTAAACAATATCTAGATAAAATCAGCTATTAATTAAAAATTATTTATGTTTCTTAGGGAAATAATAAGAAAGAAATTATAGAAGGTCGTCGATAATAAAACAAAAAAATACGTAACTGATTTTGGTGTGCGTACAAATACAAATAAACAACAGAGATACAGACGTACGAAATCGTGAGAACGTGACTTGAATACTGTTAATATATTTTTTATTACTAATAGGTGTTTTGTACTCCTGATGGTTTGGAGCAAATCCAATTATTTTTTCTGAGAATGAAAAATACTTTTTTCCTGTTTAAGTTTAGCTTTTATTCATAAGCAATGGTCAATTTATTATGTATGTTCGCCTAGACTTAGAGTTTTATTTGCTATGTAAAATAATTTTTTTCTAACATCACCTGTTCACTTCTTTTAGTAGCTGCGATAAATGTTAGACTCATAAGATACAAGAGTGTTCAGTCAATATTGCTTTCTCTGAAATTAATAATGTTTACTGTATAAATAGAAAAACAATTGCTAACATGTACAGGAACCAAACAGCAACAGTAACAATTGAAGAACATAAGAAAGAAGCCGTAATAAGAAAGGGAGTCCGAGAAGGATGTTCCCTATCTCCGTTACTTTTTAATCTTTACATGGAACTAGCAGTTAATGATGTTAAAGAACAATTTAGATTCGGGGTAACAGTACAAGGTGAAAAGATAAAGTTGCTACGATTTGCTGATGATATAGTAATTCTAGCCGAAAATAAAAAGGATTTAGAAGAAACAATGAACGGCATAGATGAAGTCCTACGCAAGAACTATCGCATGAAAATAAACAAGAACAAAACAAAAGTAACGAAATATAGTAGAAATAACAAAGATGGACCACTGAATGTGAAAATAGGAGGAGAAAAGATTACGGAGGTAGAAGAATTTTGTTATTTGGGAAGTAGAATTACTAAAGATGGACGAAGCAGGAGCGATATAAAATGCCGAATAGCACAAGCTAAACGAACCTTCAGTAAAAAATATAATTTGTTTACATCAAAAATTAATTTAAATGTCAGGAAAAGATTTTTGAAAGTGTATGTTTGGAGCGTCGCTTTATATGGAAGTGAAACTTGGACGATCGGAGTATCTGAGAAGAAAAGATTAGAAGCTTTTGAAATGCGGTGCTATAGGAGAATGTTAAAAATCAGACGGGTGGATAAAGTGACAAATTAAGAGGTATTGCGGCAAATAGATGAAGAAAGAAGCGTTTGGAAAAATATAGTTAAAAGAAGAGACAGACTTATAGGCCACATAATAAGGCATCCTGGAATAGTCACTTTAATATTGGAAGGACAGGTAGAAGGGAAAAATTGTGTAGGCAGGCCACGTTTGGAATATGTAAAACAAATTGTTAGGGATGTAGGATGTAGAGGGTATACTGAAATGAATCGACTAGCACTAGATAGCGAATCTTGAAGAGCTGCATCAAACCAGTCAAATGACTGAAGACAAAAAAAAAAGTATAAATATTGCCTTTGATGAACGAAATGAGACTGAAATCCATGCTTTTTGATGGGGTGGAAATTCTAATATACTGTAACAGTAAATTCAGAACAATAAAGAATGCAATGAAAAGTTTTTCATTGCTTTCCAAAAATATTTTACACTAAATTTTGTTATACCAAACACTTGATTATGGCTAATCAATTGGTTTAAACGTGTGATTTATGAGTCGTATCATACTGCCTGCAATATTTTCGGTAATGGCGCAAAACAAATGAACAGATACGTAAAGAATAAGTTTCTCATATTTATGAAAAACATTAAATAGAATTATTTAATTAATTTTCACATGCTTTTACCTGCTGATAATTTTTTTTTATTTGTTGAAAAATATAAAAAACATGCTTACGGCAAAAGAGTAAATAATTCTATATTTTCAAACCAAATGAATTCTGTTTTTTTTTTTTTGACGAATGATTTCCTTCAATAATCCAGGAATTTTTCCAAGAAATTTAAATATGAGACTTTTTATACGAAAAATATTATTATTTATATAGATCATTTGAAAATGAAGGCATTTTTTTTGTTGTCATTACTTGCAATTATATTGTTGTACCAATCTGGGATTTAGGCACAGACGTCATTCTAATACTCAAAATATTTTCTCAAAAATATTAAATAGAAACTTCGTGAAAAATACATATACGTATTCCCTGTTCCCTGTTGTTTTCTTTCTACTTTGCATTTCTTTTCTTATTTTTATTAAAAAACGCAAATTAATCACCTTTTTAATTTCCCGAAACGGAAATTTTTGCAAACGAAAAGTTTTTCTTTATACATTCTTGAGCTGTATTTGTTTTTTATTGGACTATTTTACATCTATTTTCTCAGAATTAATTTCTCTACAAGTTTTGATAGAAAATTTTACACAATTATCAGTCATATAACAGTTTTTTTTATTACAAACGTAAAAGACGTGTTTTAAAACAACAATTTTTTCTATTTTACGTCGGATCTTATAAAAAATACTAAAGATGTGCGGAAATCTGTTTTATTCAATTTTTCAGATGAAAAACCATAAGATATCATCAAGTTTATCCCTTAATTTGGGTTCTTATTATTTCAGTATGGTTTTATTTCACTATTTGGCCAGGAATCATGGCGAAATAGTGCGCTAGCCATAACTCGCTCAAGAGTGTTTCTGGACCCATGTTTATATTAAACTTTTCATTAGTATTGCTAATAGAATGAAATTATAAAGCTCCTCATTCACTACATGAATCATTCTATAGATAGTGGTGACGTGATATACCACTATTGATTCATTCTGTGAATCACGCTTATCAATATTTAGAATAAGCAAATAAAATAATATTTTATAAAACTTAAAAAATCTGATATGGACACCAGATGACTTCCTTGAACGCCTGTAAAAAAAATTATATTTACACATTTTTTGCTGAACTTCATTTAAACCTATTTCATTTGAAAGTACGATACGATCCTTCAATTCTGTAATAAACTGGACAGTTTCACAATTGCTGAAATTAGAGAACGTGTACACAAATTAAGATCAGAAGAATTATATCAAACCAAAGAGCGATTACATGATTGGCAACAAAAAACAAATAAACGAAATGATCATCAACTCCGACTTAGGGAGAATATTGCCCGACAATATCACAAGAGTAATGAACTAAAAAATAAGAATTTACAATTTATTAAAGATGAGGCATCTATGCTTCGGTGAATATGTTGTTCTTGTAAAGGTCTATTTTTCAGTCACTCTGTAGTTAACTTTAATGTAGACAAAAGTAAAAGAAATTCCAAAATAATTAAATAAAATAAGACAGAAATTAAACTAGAAAATCTAAAAATAATATGATTCTAAATTATAATTTTCAATTAATATTAAATAATCAGATTTTTCACCAAATCTATTACATACACCCATATATAATAATGCCTATTAAATAACATATATGCATTTTTAAAAGTACATAAAACTTTATTACACTAATAACTTCTGATTATTTTTATTTTTATTTTTTTTTTTATTCTTATTATTGAATTATTAGTTATTGTAACATTTTTTTACAATCACGGGTTAATAATTATTAATAAATCAATAAATTTTAATTTAAAAAAAATCCCTCTCGTCACACCGGAAATCAGAGGCAGATTTTACCGGTGCTAAGTAGGGGATGAAAAAGATTTCCACCTTAAATTTAAGAAAAACTTCAAATTTACTCAATACAACAATGGTTGCATGTGAAAATAGTTTCATATGTTTAGCATACGACACGCCCAGTCTTTTTACAATTCCAGCAAAATTTTGGTCTTCCCTTGCCGTAAGGGTTAGTCGTATCAGAAATCGTTTTAGGTAATGTTTAGAGGACTAACGGACCACTTTAAACCGATTCGATGCTGTGTCTATTAAGAAATGTATGATTTTTTTTTTGTCTATGAAACCCCATTTTTTCCACCCCCTAGGCCAATGGTTGGTTATATCAAATGACTTTACCTAGATAAGTGTTAGCCCCTTATTCAAAGAATAGTAGAAACTTTAAACGTGTTCGATATTTTACTTAATAAGAAAGTTGTAACGATATTTTGTTTTTTCAAAAATTCCCCCCCCCCAATTTCCACCCCCATGGTCCATTTTGCCCATTAACGAACTCGACCAAGATTTTGGGTCGTTATATATTATGTATCCATTTGAAAGTGATTGACGCAAATTACGGCAGTTACCTTGTCCACAAGAAAATGAAATATATATATATATAAACGTTTGACTGACGATGGTTTTGGGGTCTGGGGGATATGAAACGCGAAGATATGTCGAAATTTTCCGGAAGTCGAATCATAGTACCCATTACAATAGATAGCTTTCTTAAGAAATCTACCTAAAAAAGTTTAAAAAAAAGACTTAAGTTTAATTCGAACAGATGGCCTTCCCTTGTATGATTCAAATATTTCATTAATTAAATTTTTATTTGGCTATAACTCTGGAACCGATAAAAATAACTACTACTTATTACATATCGTTGAAAAACTCTTAATGAGGGCTTATTATTACTGTAGTTAAGAAAAAGTCTAAAATAAAATGTTTTGGTTTTTTGGGGTTTTTGGACACTTTTGGTTCAATCGATTGTAATCAAAAGAGGAGATGCACAACTAGATGTTACAACAGTCCTAAATCCAAAATTTCAATGTCCTACGACTAATCGTTTTTGAGTTATACATACGTACTCGTACAGACGTCACGCTGAAAATAGACAAAATGGATTCAGGGATGGTTAAAATGGGTATTTTCGTTGAAATCTGAAAACTTAAATTTTTCGCGATCAGTATAATACTTCCTTTACTTCGTACAAGGAAATAAAAACTCTAAAATACATACAAATAAAAATAAAATAATTATTCAATTCTTCTTTAACTTTCAATGTTTTGAAGTTCGGAGTCAATTAAAGAGATAGCGATTTGCTAGTTTTTTTAAAAAAATCTTTTGTGTTTACTTCTGAAAGTAAAAATTAAAAAAAAAATTGAAATGTATATACTCTTTAGTGTCCGGACTTTTACTAAATTGGTTTTGTTTCTTTTTAATTTTATTTTATTAAACAATCCGTTCAGAAGAATTATAAAAACATATATTTATGAATAGATCATAAAAAATGTATTTATAAGATACATTTGGTATTGAGTCCGATAACTTCTCAGCTATTATTGCAATGTTTGTATATTATTTCTCCAGCTCTCAGCCCACATTCTCACTCACTCTCTCTCTCTCTCTCTCTCTCTCTGTGTGTGTGTGTGTGTGTGAGATAGATTTTATTTTCTAAGAACATATTTTTAATGTACCATGCATTGAAATTACTGCATACCCTATAATTGTACGTTAACTTACAGTTTTGATATTGAGCCAAAATTTATTTTTAACTTCTGGTAAATGAGTTTTTATCTCAATTTAAAATGTTCAATAATTCAGACATAACAATAAATACAATACAATAACATTTTTTTTTATGAAAGTAAAATTTCACTTTTAATCATTTGAAAAAAAAACGTAATTTTTTTTAAATATTTAAATTCTGGCATATGTTAGCAATTTAAAATGTGAACTATTTCCAAAACTAAAGCCGTTTGTGATTTAGTTTTCATTAAACTGCTAATTATATGGGGCAAGAAAACACCATTAAAATATATACTGGTATTCTTAAAATACGACACTACATTATTTTATGTTTATTTTCTGATTCAATTTTACTTTCTTGGCATCATAGCTCCACAGCTATGCTGTAAGAAGGAGAGCATGATAATCAGTCAAAAACCTAGGTATGGCTTTATTTGCATATCTCGACGTTTTATGATCTAAGGATTCCAAAAACCAAAAAAAAGTAGGGCTAATGTACGTACATACGTGTGTTGAAGTTTGAAACTAAATAACTTTTGACTGAATAAACCGATTTTGATGAAATTTTGTTTAGAAACTCGTCGTGTATATGAGACAATTTGTAAATAAACTTTTGGAATCAATAAATCCAGGGGAAGTTTTGGGGATCAATTTTCTCAAACTTTAGCAAACATAACCCCACGTTAGTTTAGTACATGCGTGCACGCTATCTTACCATTTTGTTTTTAATTTTACCCCAAAATACCTTCTTCCCAAAAAATCGAAATTAGCTTACTTTTTATTTATTGCATATTTTTCAACCTTGTTTTTTTTTTTTAACGTCTTCCTAGGCAGTAATAACCCACCGGGTAGGTCCAGTGGTTAAACTCGTCAACGCAAATCGGCTGATTTCAAAGTCGAAAGTTCTAAGATTCAAATCCTAGTAAAGGCAGTTTATTTTATACGAATTTAAATACTAGATCGTGGATACCGGTGTTCCTCGATGGTTGGGTTTCAATTAACCACACAGATTTCAGGAATATTCGACCTGAGACTGTACAAGACTACGCGTAATTTACGTTTCATCCTACATCATACATATCATTCTCATTCATCCTCTGAAGTATTACCTTATGGTGGTTCCGGAGGCTAAACGGAAAAAGAGAGAGGTATGGTTGTAATGCAAGTAACCCCAAAAAAATACTTTTGGAACAATATTGTGGGTGAGGGTTCAAAGATTTTTAATAAATCAAACCTTTTTAATAAACATAAACTAAAAATATTATAAAATTAAAATAAATTTATATAAATATTGCACATGAATTTCTTATGTAGTTATAATTATCGTAACTTAATTCGATAAAAAAAATTATTTCAATTTAGTAATTATAGGTGTTCACTCCAGCAATGCAAATAAACTGTCAGTGTTCTGTTAATTCAAATACAAAACTTCTCCTATTTGTAATATAAATATTCATAATAGATAAATTGTAATATTTTTATTTAATATATTAAATATTTTGGAACTATTTGTACGAAAAACGATACTAAAATAATAAATAGCATAAATTCTATAATTCTGTAGAATTTTCTTTACTACATATGTTATCGTATTTATCATTTAGCATTATTGTGCTCGTAAAGGTTTACGTACTTTTCAATCTAAACATTTAAGACGTTTAAAGGCAATCAAATACGTTATTAAAAATGCATCCTCCCATGGTATACCGTTAATTTTTAATATAAGATAGATTTCTGAAATTATATCGTGTTATATTCATAAACTGGTTCAACAATTTTCAGCAACTTTTCTGTTTAAGACAGTCAGAAAAAAATACAGAATATGTTAGTAATTAAAATATGTATTAGTAAATAACAATTTTAGGTGATCTAATATGAAACACGAATCATTTGTGGTCTACAACTGTGTTCATCAGCGAGCCAAATAATACTCGAATGTTGTACGATTATCGTGCTTTATCCACCGAATTGAAATAGAAATTTTACTCTTTTATATCACATACTGGTTTGTAGAGTGAACATAATTCCTTTTACAGGAAGAAATTCTAACTACCAATAATAATGAAACGATTAAAAAAAGTTATAATTCCGAGTTAGTATTATTTCTTAAAAACGTAAATTATAAAAATACAGAGTGATTCAAAGAAACGGGAAATTTTGAAAGTTGTGTTGGTAGCCGTGGGCGATTGGTACACTTGATAAGTGGCGCCAGCCTCTCTAACTTAACCTGCCATTTAGTTGTCATGGATCCTTGGAGTGGTGCGCAACGTGCATTTGCTATCAAAGCGTTTTACAAAAACAATGACAGTGTGGAGGGAGCGCGTAGAGAATTTCTCTGTCATTTTAATCTGGGACGGCGGAGCCGTGTGATGGAACACGACCGTGTTCCATCACCACATGCAATTAAAACAGGGATATCTAATTTTGAGGAAACCGGTTCGGCAATGAAAAAGAAACCTCCAGGCCGTGAGCGAACTGTCCGTACACCACAGAATGTTCAAGCTTTACAAGATGCTGTCACACGAAGTCCACATCGGTCAATCCGTCGTCTCTAAGCATCTTTACAATTGCATAGTTCAAGTGTTCGAAGAATGTTAGCAAAAGACTTGCAATTCCATCCGTACAAGTTGCAGATCGTCCAGGAACTGAAACCGAACGATGCAGTTGTGCGAGCAAAATTCTGTAATGTAATGCTTCAGAAGATAAATGATAACGAAGAGTTTGTTCACACGAACTGTGGATGTCAGACGAAGCGCATTTCCACCTCAGTGGATTTGTTAACAAGCAAAATTTCAGATACCGGGCACAAGAAATTCCTACGCAGCTACACCAGCGTCCGTTGCACAGCCAGAAAGCGACCGTGTGGTGTGCTATGTCATCTTACGGTGTTATAGGCCCTTATTTTTTTGAGGATGACAACGGTCTTGCGATTACAGTGACGTCGACTCGTTACGTAGCCGTGCTTGAAACCTTTGTTGTGGAACAACAAAAGAGATTTCCAACAAGACGGAGCAACGTCACATACTGCACGAATATCGATGGCAGCTGTACACCGATTGTTTGGACAACGTGTCATTTCACGAAACGGTGACATTAGATGGCCTCCCAGATCGTCTGATCTCTCAGCTTGCGATTACTTTTTGCGGGGTCACGTTAAAAGCAAAGTGTTCCACAGTAGACCTGCTACAACGGAAGAACTGAAGGCAAAGATCCGAGAAGCGATTGCGGAAATTCCAGTTGAGATGTTACGTCAAACCGTGAACAATTTAACGAAGAGACTTCGTGAGTGTTTACGTAGAAGAGGAGGTCACCTGGAAGATGTCATCTTTAAAAAATAAACTAAAATGTATGTATCCTAAAATGGCAACATTTGTACAATTACATGAAATAAAATTCATTTTCTAAAAAAATATTTTCATTAACGTTATTTAATTTTTAAAATTTCCCGTCGTTTCTTTGAATCACTCTGTACAATTAAGTATTTAAAATTTTTTAGATAAATAAAAAAAAATCCCTTTTGGCTCGTCGGAGGTAGATTTTACCGGTGCTAAGAAGGGAATAAAAAATATTTCCATCTTAAAGTTAAGAAAACTTCAAATTTGCTCAATACGACAATGATTGCATGTGAAAAATGTTTCACATGTTTAGCATACGACAAGCCCAATCTTTTTACAATTTCAGCAAGCTTTTGGTCATCCCTTGCCGTAAGGGTTGGTCACATCAAAAATTGTTTCAGACAAACGTTTTACGTAATGTTTAAAGAACTAACGACCACTTTAAACCGATTCGATACTGTACCTATTAATGGAGGTATGATTTTTTTCAACCCCCTGTGCCAGTGGTTGTGATATCAAAAAAATTTACTTACATAAGTTTTAGGCCATTATCCAAAGAGTCGTAGGAACTTTAAACAAATTCGATATTTTACTTAATAAGAAAGTTATATAGATTTTTTCAAAAAAGCCGCCCCCCATTTCCACCCCCAAGGTCAAATTCGACTTTATTAACAAACTCTACCATGATTTTGGGACGAGTTATTTTTAAGGAACAATTTGCAAATGATTAGCGCAAAGTTACAGCATTTATCGTATCCACAAGAAAGTAATATATATAAATGTATAAATAAACTTTTGAGCTGACGGTAGTTTGGGGTCTGGGAATGTGAAACGCGAAGATATGTCGAAATTTTCTGGAAGTCGAATCATATCATTACAATAGGTAGCTTTCTTATGAAATCTACATAAAACTGACATCAAAATTTTAATACTTTCCTAGAATTGATTATTTATTCTTATATAGTGAAATAATAATGGTATATTAAAAGGAATTTTTTTTTTTGAGGGTGGGAGTGAATTACAATTAAAATTTATAGTAATATTTTATTAAAAGTTTAAATAAACCATAAAAAGGTTTTAAAAAAATTTTTAAATCGATATTTTTAAACTTTGATTGACTCCCCCACCACAAATATTTCCCCTAAGGTACTTTATTTGGATCTTAATTATGAAAGTACTTTGGATACTTTACCTGCGTCTTTCATTACTATGTCTAACAAGACGTAAAAAAAAAATTGGTTAAAAATTATGTAATAAATAAACGATACCTTTTTTCAGTTTTTGGGGAAGGAGGAATTTTGAGGAAAAATTTTTATAAAATTGGTAATTAAAGCATGCACGCAGATAATGAGCTTAATATAAAGACGGGTTATATTTGCAAAATTTTGAAAAAATTGATCTCCAAAACTGTTCACTAAATAGGGGATGACGTATCCCCTAGAGATATTGACCCTATAATTTTTCCAACAAATTGCCCAATACACATGAGTCTGTGTATAAAATTTCATCAAAATCAATTTATCCAATTAAAAGTTATTAAGCTTGAAACACGCCAACACACGCATATGATATACATATGAACATTACCCCTACTTTGTTTTTGTTTTTTGTGGTCTACGGATGAGAAACGTAGAGAAATTTTTAAAAAACCCATAGTCCATTTTTTTTTATTTACTTGTATTATCATATTTTTTTTATATCACAGTTCTAATGCCGGGAAAGTAAAACTAAGACAACTTTTCAAAATTTAAAGGGATTCTATTTGTAAATTCACCAGTAACAATCAGACAGAGTCTTAATTAATTGTAACTCTAAAACTGGGTCCGTTTCTTAAAATTATCTCATTTAAATAAAAACAATTTTAAGCATAAAATTTAAGGTCACTGTAAATCCTGTATAACTTTATTAATTTACTTTATTTATTTATTAGTTTTTTGTCAAGTTTTATGTTACTTCATTTATTTTATTAATCTGATATAAATGAAAAATAATATAATATGAATCATTTAAAAAATTTTACCATTTATTATTTTTTTTAATATTATATTTTCTTCATTTATTTTTACTTTCATTTTTCAATTTCTTTTGTTTAACAAACAAATTATCATTATATTATGTCAACCTTTAAACTTCACAGGGTTAGTAATCAGAATTACGTAAGCGAGTTACATAAATTGCAAAAAAAAAGTACATTACATACTACAAACAAATAATAACTAAATAAAAAACAACACTGGCCTCTATTATATGTTATAAATAATAATATGTTACGTTATAAATAAATACCTCTATTTAATACAATTAGGTACGCCTTAAGGATTTCCTATTTTTAAGAGCCAGTACGTAAAAATGTTTCTGAAATTAGTTTAACTGATTTCTCTGATAAAGGAGGGCAATCTGTTAAAAAACATTACATCGTTCATTTTGTAGCTTTATGAGGTTTTCCCCATAGACAAAATTAGGTATATTAAAGTTTGATTTTGAACGGGTGAAATAATTATATACAGACCGCTGTAAAACCGAATGGAATTCATCATTTAATAATTAAAATTATTCGCTGAATTATGTATAAACTTAGAAGACCCGAGAATTTCAAGGTCTCTTAAGGAAGGCCTATAAAGTTAACTCCCAGAGAAACTAGAGATCAGTCTCACCATTTCTTTCTTACCAGGAAAATGCAACTGAATCCCCAACTGAAATTGCACCGTAATGTAATAAAATCTATTTTTTTTTCTTTTTATATGATCTGACACATTTTTCTCTCTATTTTCCCTTTTAAAATAAATACATATGTAAATTTACACATACATAATTATAAACAGAAAAGTAAGAGTTAGAAGAAGGAAAATAATTGCTTAATTAGAAATTATTTTATTTGTTATCTCGTTAAACTCTATACAAAATAAAATAAAAAATTACAATGAAACTGTAAGCCGTACGGTCTTGCAGATTCTTCCGCTCAAAAAACAAAAATTTCTGTAATATAAATAAAACTGTTTTTAACAAAACGATATTGATATCAAAAAAGAAAAGACTGCATTTCTATTATCAAAATCTGTTATTAATTTAGAAATTTCTTTAAAAAAAATACATGTTAAATATATGTAATAGAAAATATATATACAATAATAGATAATAAACAATGTTTACGTGTTTCATATAATAATAAATAAAAGAGAAATTTGTTACAAAACTCTTACCGTCCCGATTTCATTTATTAAACAACGAATAATCATAAGAATTGTATTATTTCTGTAAATGTGATATGTATTACATATATAAATGAAATCCGGCTGGTAATAGTTTTGTAACAAATTTTTCTTTTTTTTTATTATTATATGGTACGCTTCAACATTGTTTATTACCTATTATTGTATATCTATAAACTATTACATATATTTAACATGTATTTTTTTTTTTTACGAAAATTCTAAATTAAAAACAGATTTTAATAATAGCAATGCAGTGTCTTACCTTATTTAATATCACTATCGTTCTGTTAAAAACAGTTTTATTTATGTTACAGAAATTTTTGTTTTTTGAGCGGAAGAAATATCTGCGAGAGAATCTTACCGTACAGTTTACAATTTCATTTTAATTTTTTCTGGATATGACTGCGTTTTGTTAGATTATTCTTTTATTTTTTTATGAATTAATGATTGTTATCTAATGGATTTATTATTAAAATTTATTGACCTAGAGCAAACAAATTGAATTTCACGGCCAATTTTTTTTCTTGATAGTCATATCATTCACTTCATACCATATTTTTCCTTCTTTAATAAAACTAGTATACTCACCTTTACGAATCGAAAATCCATGATGAAATATTTCACTTATTACTTTGTAAGTGTAACCTTCGATTTTTATCGTTAAATTCGATTGGTAAAATCGAATTTATTTCTGTTTTATTTATTCCTTTTTTAATAAAATTAGTATAATTTCTTGTAAACTAATACTTTTATTTTTTTTAAAGAAGTGATGGGAATTAAAAAAAATTGTTTCATCTTCAGTACTTATATTTACATAACAACATTTACTGTTAAAACAAGCTATAGTATATTTTCTTTTAAATTTTATTATTTCAAGTACATTATCAAGTTTTTGTACGCTACCTAGTACTACCAAGTACTGCTACCTAGCGGCGCAATTTGTAAAGGGACATTAAAAAATGAATGAAATGACATATTCGAGTTCCCCGGTTCAGGAAACGGAAAAACAAACGTTGTCTAACAAAATTCCAGGTATTTTTTGAAAGTATTCTTTATTACAAATGTAACCGAATTGAAATATAATGTTTTCACGTTTATTTCATTTTTCCCCCATTTTCATTTCACTGTTAGGTTTGGTCATGTTTAGAACTGTAAACGTAGTTCGTTCACTTCGTCGCCTCCTACCGACGAAGTTCTAACCAACTCCGTGATAAAAAAAATTAATTAAACGAATGTATCGCGGTGCGTGGACACACGACGGAAGCGAAGTTTCTTACGAAATACGATATGAATTATTAATGGTGTAAAATAACGTATATGCATACACACAAATGATAACATTTTTTATTAATAAGAAATACGAAGTAACAATGAAATACACATATTATAAAAAGATATTTATTAACATAAAACACAGAAAAATTTAAACATAACATTCAAATTTAATATTATTAGAATATTATTATTGCCTCCTCTATGAATCATGAGACCTTGCCGTTGGTGAGGGGGCTTGAGTTCTCAGGGATACAGAGTAGCTGGACCGAAGGTGCAACCATATCGGAGAGGTATCTGTTGAGAGCCAGACTAAGGAATGATTCCTGAAAGAGGGCAGCAGCTCTTTCAGTAGTTGTTAGGGGCGTGAGTCAGGACGACTTAAACGGCCGTATCAACATCACTCAGTCCTCTGAGTACTGCGCAGCTGAAAGCAATGGAAAACTACAGCTGCTTTTTTTCCAAGAAAATGTGGCTCTCTGCATTTTCACATAGCAATAATGGAGGCGCCTTCCTTGGTAAAATATTCCGGAGGTAAAATAGTCCCCCGTTCGGATCTCCGGGTGGGGACTACTAAGGAAGGGGTCACCAGAAAATTAAAAAATAACATTCTACGAGTCGGAGCGTGGAATGTTAGAAGCTTGATGTAAAACAAATTGTTGGGGATGTAGGATGTAGAGGGTATACTGAAATGAAACGACTAGCACTAGATAGGGAATCTTGGAGAGCTGCATCAAACCAGTCAAATGACTGAAGACAAAAAAAAAAGAATGTTATTATTTATTATTAGAAGTTGATGCACGTTTTTTCTATATTATATGGTCAGTTGTATTGTGTCACACGCGGTAAGTATATCAACAAGGAATCAACTGGCGCGTGACGCTTTTTCGTGACGCTCGTTTTTTCTCAGTTAACTCCTTATCCCGAAAACTACTTTAAGAAGCTTTGCTTCAAAAACTACTTCTCAGATAACTTTAATTATTTTGGTTGGCGTTAGTATTTCAATTTATCGTAAAGGAATTATTTATTTAATCTTAACGGTTGGATGAATTCCCCGATCAAAATTTAAAATAAAATAATTGTAGAAAAAATGTTCAGTCAGGTAGATCATAAATAAAATCAATGAGTTTAAAATTTCTTCAAACTGCATATTTGTATGCGATATACGTACTGTTGTGTTTTTTATACTAAAAAAAAAATTATTCGATAAAGATTCTGATACTGATCTGTTTGGACTTTTTTTAAATAATTTAATATTAGCAATTTTTGTATAATTGTATAATGGTAAAATAAATACAAAACAAATACTAGTACTTTATTATTATTTTAATTATTTTTTATTTTTTTTGTAATTTTGTTAGTTGTTAGGCATTTATATCAGATATGATGAAACAGAGAGGAAGAGAATGAAAGGACGAGAGAATTGAGAGAGTGAGAGAGAGAAAGAAATCAGTTATTAAACTAATGAGGGTAGAGTTAAAAACCACAAATTAATAAACAAGAACATCGGTACGGTCTATTAATCAACCTATTGTATCGATTTTAAAGTACACTGAACTTGAGGTTAAACGTATATATATCAGTACAAATCCAATGAGGTATTTAAATATTAAAATCCATCGCGCTCATTTCCATAAAAATAATGAAATAAATAACAATACGATATTGTAGTCTGACGTAATATTCATAATTTTTTAGGTTACGTTTTTATTAAACGCAAATTTTATTATAACGTTTAATTAAAATTAAAGAATTATAATTTATATTAAAACTTTTATTACAAATGTCGTAAATTAATTCAAATATTTTTTTTTTTGTCTTCAGTCATTTAACTGGTTTGATGCAGCTCTCCAAGATTCCCTATCTAGTGCTAGTCGTTTCATTTCAGTATACCCTCTACATCCTACATCCCTAACAATTTATTTTACATATTCCAAACGTGGCCTGCCTACACAATTTTTCCCTTCTACCTGTCCTTCCAATATTAAAGCGACTATTCCAGGATACCTTAGTATGTGGCCTATAAGTCTGTCTCTTCTTTTAACTATATTTTTCCAAATGCTTCTTTCTTCATCTATTTGCCGCAATACCTCTTCGTTTGTCACTTTATCCACCCATCTGATTTTTAACATTCTCCTATAGCACCGCATTTCAAAAGCTTCTAATCTTTTCTTCTCAGATACTCCGATCGTCCAAGTTTCACTTCCATATAAAGCGACACTCCAAACATACACTTTCAAAAATCTTTTCCTGACATTTAAATTAATTTTTGATGTAAACAAATTATATTTCTTACTGAAGGCTCGTTTAGCTTGTGCTATTCGGCATTTTATATCGCTCCTGCTTCGTCCATCTTTAGTAATTCTACTTCCCAAATAACAAAATTCTTCTACCTCCGTAATCTTTTCTCCTCCTATTTTCACATTCAGTGGTCCATCTTTGTTATTTCTACTACATTTCATTACTTTTGTTTTGTTCTTGTTTATTTTAATGCGATAATTCTTGCGTAGGACTTCATCTATGCCTTCATTGTTTCTTCTAAATCCTTTTTACTCTCGGCTAGAATTACTATATCATCAGCAAATCGTAGCATCTTTATCTTTTCACCTTGTACTGTTACTCCGAATCTAAATTGTTCTTTAACATCATTAACTGCTAGTTCCATGTAAAGATTAAAAAGTAACGGAGATAGGGAACATCCTTGTCGGACTCCCTTTCTTATTACGGCTTCTTTCTTATGTTCTTCAATTATTACTGTTGCTGTTGGGTTCCTGTACATGTTAGCAATTGTTCTTCTATCTCTGTATTTGAACCCTAATTTTTTTAAAATGCTGAACATTTTATTCCAGTCTACGTTATCGAATGCCTTTTTTAGGTCTATAAACGCCAAGTATGTTGGTTTGTTTTTCTTTAATCTTCCTTCTACTATTAATCTGAGGCCTAAAATTGCTTCCCTTGTCCCTATATTTTTCCTGAAACCAAATTGGTCTTCTCCTAACACTTCCTCCACTCTCCTCTCAAAAATTTTAATAAAATTAATTAACTTTTGCGTGATACATACCCAAAAATCGACTACATAGGTTGAGAAAATGGAATAATTTACCTATTACATAAAATTACTGTACACTGCAATAAATCCTTTTTATGACAACGGTTCAAAAAATAAAATATTTATTTTAAAAAAAATTCATATCTACATTTTTTATAAATATTGGTTACAAATACATACACGATATACGTTAGTCTGATTATCTATTTTATGAAATTCTATGTAATTTTTTTTTTTGAATTAAAGGAGCATAGATAAATAAAGTTAATACTTAAATAAAAATCGTTATTTTCCTGGTATAGTCAGATAAAAATTAACAAAAAAGAGATTTATTTAGTAATTTACTTTTCCGAATTTAAAATAATTGAAGAAAGTAAAACGTAATATCAGTGTAATCATTAACGTGAATCGTGAAGTCGGTCACAAAGATTAATAAATAGAATTAAATTTAAAAAAAGAAAATGGGTCAGCTAAATTTTAATCTAAATATTATATAGGTTAATGATTGCATTATTGATCGGTGTTAAGCATTTATATAACCTGAAAATTTATTTAACTAAATATTTTCTATTAATTCTTCTTTAGTCAAGGGTAAAATAAGTATGAATAATGTATTAAAAAAAAGAAAAGAAATACTAATTGTTAAATAATTCCAGTCAAGTACTGTAATGTTAAAAAAAAGTTATAAATAAATGGAACGCATTGATTTTTATTAAAATATATATATACATATATTGTACCCGAAATTAAATTCACATAAACACGTACGTTTGTTCTCATTTATATTAAACGGTCGTGCGTTGTTTGATTTTGCATTTACATGAAAAGTCAATAACAAATAATGACAAATGTCTATATGTTCGTTCTGCATTTATAAAAGTAGTTTCCCTTCATGACTAATCTAATACTTTACATTACTATTTTAGTTAACGTAATATGCTAATAATATTGTGAACTCTCTCATTCTACACTGAATGTATCAAATTGAGCTCAACAACAGATTGAATTAATAAAGTGATAATTAAAATTAAAACCGTAACTGAATTGATATTTTTGTGGAAGATAATGGCCAAAAATAATCCTACTAAAAAAAAAATCTGACAAAAATAAAACGTCATGCGTCGGCACTAAATAAACTGATGTAATTTCACAACTTATTTAGAACAAATTTTGCTTGTACGGTCGGCAGATTTTGCTTGTAGCCGTGAGGCTAAACGCACCAGGTATTGATTCAACTGGGAGATCAAGTTCAAGACCCGGTCAGACCGAGTTACTTTTTTACAGTTTAAATATTATTCATTTATTTAATTCTACTGCTCACCTGTGACGTCATAACGTAGCAATAGTTTAGAGAATTTTTTGGGGTAGGGGTGCGATTTTGCAAAAACATTATTTACAAAATAAAAAATAAT
The DNA here is from genome assembly GCF_047948215.1 of Lycorma delicatula. NCBI lineage: Eukaryota > Metazoa > Arthropoda > Insecta > Hemiptera > Fulgoridae > Lycorma > Lycorma delicatula. The sequence goes on along the minus strand of NC_134464.1, from coordinate 97,473,478 downwards.
AATAATTGTTAACAAATGCGCCTAACAAAAATATGATCTTAATTAGGCGAAATTTCGAGATACTGAGGATGACCTTGCTCTGCAGCCTCACCCCCCTGATTTTTTATGTTGAAAATATAATGGTATCTATGCCCCATATATAGAAGTAATCTGATCAAGTTTGGTCAAAATCGGTCAAGTAGGTCATATAAGGTGATTTAGAGGCCGACACCGAACATACAAACGTACATACGAACATTAACATCCGGAAAATTTCCATCTGGTTTTTTGGGTTCCTTAGGTGTCAAAAGTCAAGATCCGGTGAAAACCGCATGTGCCGAAATTGGGTTTACAATACTTTCTCTTTAAATAAATGTAGTCATTAAAATTATAGTTCTTCTTTATTGATTGTAGTTGGGAAAAATTCGTATGATGGGTGTGAAATTTTAATTCAAAATGTTTTCAACTATTTATTGTTTAAAATTTTATTTTATTTTATTTATTTTTTATTCTTTTATTTTTTAAGAATTTTTTTATAGATTACGCATAAAAAAAAGAAGAAATTTTTTCAAATACAATGCCTTTTTTAGATCTATAAACGCAAAGTATGTTAGTATGTCTTAGATATAAATTTCAAATAAGATAAATTAAAAAAAAAAAGCTGGCAAAGTATTGCATGACTTTCCCAGCTGCGTTGGTAAAAAAGTAGTACAGTAAAATCGTAAAAAATTCTACAAATTTGTAAAGAATAGTAAAGTAAAAAAAGGAAAACAAACTTGTAAAAAAATAAAATCGTTAAAAATGATAAAAAATTTAAAAAACACGTTAAAAATTTTCTTAATTTTTTAAAATTTCCTAAGTATCAAGGTTTTTTTTATCGATTTTGATGATTAACAAAATAAGATTTAAGAATCAAAAACTCCAAATTACAAATAAAAAAATTATTGTTTTTGGGAGCTTCCTTACATCGTGGAGACAATTTAGTTAGAAATTTATATAAAGAATAATCTTTAAAAAAATATATATTTAAATTTTTTTTACAAATGTTGAAAAAATAAAGTGTAATTTTTATGATAGTAATGAAAAATATTACTTCTTATTTTGGGTCCGGAATATAATAAGGTTCCAAAGCTATTTTAATTTTAATAGTCTTTTAAAAGATGAAGTAAACTACAAAAATACAATTTAATAATAATTAAAAGAGTTAACTCCCTTCCCCTGGAAAAAAAACACAATATATATTTTTAAAGGTGGGGAAATACATTTTTTTAAATATTTCTAAAAATATTCATATATATAGGTTAAGCTTAACAAATTTTATTTAGTAAAGTTTTCTCTAAATCTAACACCCCCTCCAACGAAGGCCAAAACAAGAATGTAAATATTTTCAAAAAAATTTTTTTTTATAATATTGAAAAAAGGTAGAGACATTTTTTGTTAGCCCTAATATGATGTATAAGATATAAAAAATAATAATGTATTAAACGAAATATTCACTCGATTTGGGCTTGCAACTGCTTTACAGATAAATATGTAAAAACTGTTTTCGGATTTTTTAAACTTCGAATTTTTAAAGGGGTGCGACGGTGTACAGCGCAGTGGCTCAACCAACACAGCCGCTGTTATTGTATATGTGACCCGCGACTGGTTGTACCTATCTCCCAGTTACTTGAATAAAAAACATATAATAAAAACTTTTTTTTAAAACCGAGAAACGAAGTACGGTCACCTCCTAGTGATGTTTCTCGGGTAATGCTAAGTAATATATTTTTACCTTACAAAGTACAAGTAACCAGTTATAATTAATATTTTTAAAATGGAGGCCGACTGCTCTCAAACCCTCATTCTTAGATCACTCAAAGTTAATGCCTGTACTGACCAACTGTTGAGAATAAATTACAATACACTGATAGTTTTTATAATTTGAACAGACTTTAATTTTTATCTATCATTATTATTTTCACTAGCATAAGTTTAGTGAACACAGATGGTCCAGGGTTCAAAGCCAGGAGGGCTGTGTCCCGTGGCAGTTCCCCTTTTTTCCCGCTTAGCCCCCTTTCCCGTCTAGCCAGGTGGCTAGGCGGGAAAGGCGAGTGAACTATGACCGTACAATTTATATATATATATATATAACCTACCGGGTTGATCTGGTGGTGAACGCGTCTTCGCAAATTAGTTGATTTCGAAGTCGATTTCCAACGTTCAAATCCTAGTAAAACTACTTACTTTTATACGGATTTGAATACTAGATCGCGGATACCGGTGTTCTTTGGTGGTTGGGTTTCAATTAACCACACATCTCAAAAATGGTTGACCTAAGACTGTACAAGACTACATTTCACTTACATTCATACATATCATCTTCATTCATTCTCTGATATAATACCTGACGGTGATTCCCGGAGGGTAAACAGGAAAAAAAAGGATAGTTTATACATACAAGAAAAAGTCTCACTCGCACACTTATCTCTGTTTCCTTAACTTCCTGAACAACGAGAAATTTGAAATTTGGTACTCATTTATGAGAAGTTTAATAGAAAAACTAAACATAAAATTTTCTGATTATTCAATTTTAAGAAGTGGAGAAGGGGTGTGACCTGAATAACAACATTATTAATTTTATATATATTTTTTTACATTTTGTCACATTGTATTTTTTCTTATTATCCGTGAAGATAAAATAAATAATTATTGATTAACCAAAACTTCTGTGATGAAAAGAGGATAAACATGAATTTGATTAGGATCTCTGGCTTTTATCCGTAGATTCCGGGTTTGAGCCCAAGTCAGGCAATTCTGTTTCCACACGCTAGAATATTCATTATCATCCACCACATTGATTGAACCGAATTCCTGTTGTTAAATTATTAAAATTTACGTATATAACAATTAAAATATCTTGCAATTCATAACCAAGCGCAGAAATTTTCCTGGTTATATATATAAAACTTCGAGTAGTATTTTTAATTGTTATCCGTAAATTTCCTGCTTTTTTTAAGGATTTACCTATTTAATTGTATTATATTGTTATATTATTCAGTGCGTTGGGTAAGATAAAAAATTATCTTTCGATAGCCTAATCTTTAAAAATTATATTGTATTATTGGGTCAATTTTAGAAATCAATTTTTTCTTCCAGTTATTGATAAACTTTTTATCAAGTAATCTATTCTCATTTCATTTTTTTTTTAACCTCCGGAACCACCATTCAGATATTGCTTCACAGGTTAAAATGAATGACAATTTTTGAAGGGTGTGAAAAATGCACGCCTGACCGGGATTCGAACCCGGGACCTCCAATAAAAGGCCGAGATGCTACCACTCGCGCCATGGAGGCCTCATTTCATCTTAAAAATTGACTTTTAAAATTTTTCTGCAACCAAGGATACCGTCATTGCACTCTCCAGTATTACGATATATTTTCTACTAACGATAATGAGAAAATTGATATAATAGTAAATTATATTACGGTGGTACAATTTTAAACGATCGTATGTTAAATAAATGGTATTAAAATAACTAATTAGTAATGGAATTTTGCCTGTTTATTACTAACATACCGTTGATATAATGGTGTTGCAAGTAGCTAATAGTACTGTGCAATTGTTTTCTGAAACCTTCAAATGAATATGGGTTCGAAAATAGCAGTAGGCTGGAATAAATACGCGCGTAAGATTTATTTGATGTTACTTTTTCAAAACATCCTGTCCGAAAATTAAGAGGTCAGTGTAGTTTTTGTAATAAAGGATATGTGAAGATTAATTAAAATTAATTATTTAAAATTATACCTTTTTCACCATGTTGTAGATAAAATATATATTTACATCATAATTCTTGTTACACGATGTCGTTTCTCGATAGCAATCAATCTTTCTTTCTTTCTTTCTTGTTAGACGATGTTCGTTTCTATCAAGCATGAAAAATTTCTATGTTTATTCAATGTTTAATTTTTATACGTAAATAAATCTTTGAAAATTATTCCAAACGAAAGGTTTAAAAAGTGTACGAAAGTTATACTGACCGATAATTTGGTGAGTATGTCTATCTAAAGAACTAAAGTTTATCAATATATTTTAGAAACGAATTGTTAGTACCAATAATTTTTCATGGGAAATAAATAATTTTTCCAACATTAATTTCCAGTATATATACACAGTTTTTCACCGATGCGGATTTTTTCTGGCCTCCTTATTATAAAAAAACAAATTTTAATAAAACTTTTAACGAATTGCTTCTGAAATATTTTACAAAACTCATTAACATATTTGGGAAGTAGAATTACTAAAGATGGACGAAGCAGAAGCGATATAAAATGCCGAATAGCACAAGTTAAACGAGCCTTCAGTAAGAAATATAATTTGTTTAAATCAAAAATTAATTTAAATGTCAGGAAAAGATTTTTGAAAGTGTATGTTTGGAGTGTTGCTTTATATGGAAGTGAAACTTGGACGATCGGAGTATATGAGAAGAAAAGATTAGAAGCTTTTGAAATGCGGTGCTATAGGAGAATGTTAAAAATCAGATGGGTGGATAAAATGACAAATGAAGAGGTATTGCGGCAAATAGATGAAGAAAGAAGCATTTGGAAAAAATATAGTTAAAAGAAGAGACAGACTTATAGGCCACATACTAAGGCATCCTGGAATAGTCGCTTTAATATTGGAAGGACAGGTAGAAGGAAAAAATTGTGTAGGCAGGCCGCGTTTGGAATATCTAAAACATATTGTTAGGGATGTAGGATGTAGAGGGTATACTGAAATGAAACGACTAGCACTAGATAGGGAATCTTGGAGAGCTCCATCAAACCAGTCAAATGACTGAAGACAAAAAAAAAAAAAAACATTAACAAAATATTTTATTAAACCATTGAACATTGTTATATTTTAACAACAGTAAATTTATCAAATATTAAAATATCTTAACTCACTGGGTCGGTCTAGTGGTAAACTCATCGTAAATCAGCTGATTTCGAAGTCGAATCCTAAAAAAAGGTAGTTACTTTTATTCGGATTTTAATACAAGATCGTGGATACCGGTGTTCTTTGGTGGTCGGGTTTCAATTAAGCACACGTCTCAGGAACGGTCGAACTGAGACTGTATAAGACTACACTTCATTTACACTCATACATATCATCCTCATTCATCCTCTGAATGGTAATTCCCGAAGGCTAAACAGGAAAAAAAGTATAGTTTATATGTATAAGGAAAACTTTCACTCAATCACTTATCTCTGTTTCCCTAACTTCCTTAACACCGAGAAATCTGAAATTTGGCAACATAACAACAAATTAAACGGCTATATCAACTGGTATTATTTACTTTAAATATTACAATATTTATTTAAACATCTTAAATATATGTTTTAAATATATGTTTTAAATTTATGTTTCGAATGAAATCAATTTTGAAAGCATACCATTCTACGATAATTGTTAAAATACTTCCCCTCTATAATATTTCCTTTCCTTTCAAACATGTCAGTTTGTTCAAGACTATACATTTATTGGTACAGTTACATTACATTGATAATGCCTTTAATTGTTGATGCGACTATAAATAAACGTATTTAAAAAAAAATTTCGTTAATAAAAAATACTTTTTTAATATTTTTTCCATACTTTTTTAGTAGTGCAAAAGTTTTTTTCAAATTTAAGGTTTTTTTTTGGAACCAGATATATCTTTAAAAAACTTAATTTTATTTATTAATTGTTCATCGGGTAATCGTGAAAGATTAAATTACGTATTAAAATTACGGTAAAGAGTTGAGGGTTTCGTCAACAAAGTTATACCCGGATGTAATTTCCTTCTATAGCCCTCTGGTTTTCAAGGGTTTCACCCTCGATAGATACTAATTAAGAGGAAAATCAAGTGGAATATTAAAATATTTATTCCCAAATACAGAGTTATGTTAAAAAAATATATCTACTCTTGAGTAAAATTTTGAGATATGGGAGAGACAATTTTTCAAATGAGAGACAATATTTCCACCTCGTTGACCAGCTGTAACTAAACTTAAATGGCATCAATGTTCTATATACATACTCGTAAAAAATTTCATAAAAATCAATTAATTCAGTCTGAAGGTATCAAACAAAATAACTGACGGAAAAAATAGGTTTATCTCGTCCCTGAATGAAATTGCTCAAATAGATAACTCAAGTGATGTAATGAAATCATCTAATTGGTACAATAATGAGACTTGAGTTTAGAAGCAGAAAAAAAGTTTTTTTTGGCCCCCCCCCCTAATTAAGGGGATTTGAATACGTTTAAACACCATTAGAAAGTATCTCAACCCCAGAATACTAACGTAAGTAAGATTTATGTGCGGAAATTACTTTCTTGCTAGTAGTTGACTCACCCTTTTCCCTACTTTCTTCAGTCTTCTGCTTTGCTTTAATCCGTTATTGTGGTTACATTACCTTAGAGAGCGGATGTATAAATGTGTGCTTTTTTCTTTTAGAAGGACTGATTCTAATCAACTGCGGTATGTTCTACGCTTATTTTACGTATCATTAATATTAATAAAAAATAATTCATTCGTCAGTTTTACGTGTAGTTAGCAGTAAGCGATATTTAGAATATAGTTCTACCAATTTTTGCATAAAATGTATAATAATATATTTCTTTTTATTTATATTTTTGATTGTAGCGCCCAAAATAGGCTGAATTCCTTTTTTTAGAATATGGAAAACTTATATGTAAATCCCGTAAACAAATTCTTGCAGAACTGATTTACGATGAGAGTGGAGAAAAAGATTGTTTAGAAGAAGATTACCGTCGTAGAATTCTGACGATAGCGAAACAGACTCAAGGTTTATTCAATCTCAGGATGAATTTGACAGCGATCCCAGTACCAGGAGTGTCTGAAAATATCAATCTATTAAAAAGCCTGTTGAAACCGTTAGAAGTGACGTTAACTGATTCTTCAGTAGTTTCAGTTCCACGAACGCAAAATATATTTAAAGATAAATAATCATTTAAAGTCATCGGTTCTTCCGATAGAAAAACTGTGCTGGACAACCGACGAATAGATCTGAATTCATGCTAGATGTACATGAAAGACTTACTCAGCCGCGGCAAATGCAAAGAATTACCATTCCTCTTAGTCGACAATTAAAATTAGTAATTCAGAACATAACTAATTAAAAAAGTCTAGAATGAGCATTGTCAAGAGAACAAAAAGATTCACGAGAATATTTTTCCATCTTTGCAACTACTAGCTGAAGAGGATGACAACTTACTGTGTTAAACGTCAACAACCCGTCAGTGCAAAACAAAAATATGTTATAATTGTTAAAATTACTACGTAGATATAATTATTTTGGTTTTAATTAATCTTCTTTTAAACACTCTTTGTTTTACTTTGTAGATAATCATTTATATTAAAATTATTTACTTCAAAAAAAAAAAATTGTACGTTTGAAATTCTTAGTTGTTATCATTATTTTTCATTCTTTTAATTTTTTTTATTTTTATTTCCTTGTACGAAGTAAAGGAAGTATTGTGATCGCGAAAAATTCCGGTTTTCAGATTTCAACGGAAATATCCATTTTGACCATCCCTATATCCATTTTGACTAGTTCGGCATGACGTGAGTACATACGTATGTACTCTCATAACTGAAAAACGATTAGCCGTAGGATGATGAAATTTTGGATTTAGAACTGTCGTAACATCAAGTTATGCACCTCCTCTTTTCATAGAAATCAACTGAACCAAAAGTGTCCAAAAAGCCCAAAATCTCAAAAAATGTGGATTTTGGACTTTTTTTAACTGCAGTCATAAACCCTCATTGAGAGCTTTTTAACGATATATCATAAGTTGTACTTATTTTAATTGGTTCCTGAGTTATAGCCAAATAAAATTCTAATTAATGAAATATTTGGATCTTACAAGGGTACATCGGTTCGAATCTGACTTCATCTACCTTTTTTTAACTTCTTTTTTTATTTAAATATATGTATTTATTAATAATTATTAATCATCGATTGTAAAAAAATTTACGATAAATAATAATTCAATAATAACATTAAAAAAAATATATGAAAAAATATCAGAAGTTATTAGTGAAATAAAATTTTATGTACTTTTAAAAATGTGTATATGTAATTTAATAGGCGTACAAGGAAGTCATGTGGTGTCCACATCAGCTTTCTTAAAAATAAAATATATGATAGAAGTAGGTGTCTTTTTTTTCTTCTTTTTTTTGCTTTTTAACTTCCGAGTCCACAGTTAAGCATTACTTCAGAGGATGAGATGAATGATTTTTAGCGTGTGTGAGAATGCCATGCCTGACCGTGAAATAGGTGTTTATGTTAGGAAAATATTACGCTAATAAAGGAAATATGTAAAAAAAAAACCACTGAAGTATATTAAATTTAGAAACTAAACAGATACACGTCTAATTTACCTATACTTAGTGTTAACGCATAGAAATTAGTATTAACTTTAAGAAATTAAGTTAGTAATCTAGGGTTAGTTACCTAACGGTAAAAAAAAATAACCTAAGGGTAAAACCAATTGTGTATGGGTTAAATAAAATTTTGAGATAGGGGATCCACATGACCTCTATCTTCCTGCCCCTCCGTTCATCAATTATGGACAAAATTAATCATCAATGTCTTATGTACAGAAATAATTGTATCAAATTTCATCCGTAACAATCCATCTAGTCCGGAGTTATTAAGCAAAACATTAGGCCAACATACATATATGCGTGGATACACCCTTCTGAAATTTTTCATTGCTAAAATTGTATTGTTAAAGAGGGTGATGTGAAATGCCAAGTTCTAGAAAATCCCTAACACCCAATTAGCATATTTCTGTCATAATAAATATATATATATATTACTTATTTACACACAATCTTATATAGTATGAAGTTATTTTTCAATTTTTTTTATATATTTTTTATTATCTTTCATGATATATATATATACGTATATATATATATATATATATTACACGCGCGCGCGCACACACACACACACACACACACACACACACACACTTATTGCCAGGAAAGTAAAAATATATTACCTATATTACATTTTAATGAATTTTTTTTTTAAATTGTTTGTTAAAAAAAATTCAAATGTAATTTAATTTTTACTTTATTTATTAAAAATTATACTCATCAGAATTTAATTGTTATTTAAGACTTTAATTGCTATCTACACTAGTAACGTATTGTGCATCCACCTATGAATTTTACTATTAATTCGGATTCATTGGTACAGAGTGCATTCATTAACAGTGAGCAAATACCCTCCTCAAAAAAAAGAAGATAAACATAAAGAACAAATCGACTGTAAATTTGTCAGTAAATAAACACCGATTTCTATGGTAGAATGGTATAGAGCTTCAGCCTTTAATCTAAAAGTCCCCAGTTGCAATCTAGATCAGAGAATTAGACGTTTTTCAAAGCTAAAACATCGACACCAAAATTTACCCACACAACCTTATCTAATATTAAGTTATTCTTCAATTTTTATAAATTTATTTTTTATTATCAGCATTATTACCTGTTATGACAGCGTTAAAATATAAGTAACAATGACTAATATAGCATTACCAAAGAAACCAGACACACCTAGTGACGTTGAAGATGAATAATACATAATAATAATAATAGCCCTGACTATTCATAACCTTTAATCACAAAGGAAGTAAGATGATATAATCTTACAGCTGTACTCACTTTACCAAAAAAGAAATATTTTTATTGCAATGACACAGATACGTACAAAATCAAATATCAATGATATAACGTGATTAAGATAGCGTTAATAAAATGACAAAAATAGTCAAAGAATTTAACTTCTAAAATTTAGGATTTTTGTTGTGCCTTTGATCATCTCTACAAAAGCTGAAATTTTTAATTTAACAGTATTTAATTTAAAATTTTGATAAATATTAAAATAAAATGAGGTCGTATTGACATTTTTAGGACGTTAATTAAGAAGCAGAATTACTGATTAGAGTTTGCTTATGGTTATTGACCTGAAAAATCGAATAAAATAGGTCCTAGAACATTATCTGCAGTATTTTTTGAGAAATTTGTGATGAAAACCAATAAATTGGGGTAAAACCCCCTTTTTTATGTTTGACATACAATAATTTTGTTAAATGGGTAAACATAAAAATTTTAAACAAAACTTTGAACAAAATGTTTTAAGTAAGTTGAGTAAAACAAAAAAACATTAGAAAAATTCGAATTTTATTTAGAAACGGTACACTAGACCAAAGTGCATTGCACGTAGCAGTTTATAATCAATGTTCAAAAATGATCCCGAAATTTTGAATACACTTCTCGATACGCTTCTTTACTACTTTTGTTGTTTTTTTGGTTCTTCAGGACTTTCCTTAAGTTGCCCAACCGCATCCATAATACTTACAATTAATTCCTCACGAGAATTTATTATTATTGTTTTGTGTACAATATTTTTTCATCCAGCCCCAGACACAAAAATAAGGTATTAGATCTTGGTGACCAGGAATGTGTACCGATCCATTTCTAAGGGAAATGATGATTTAAGCGAGTGGAAATGGTACAACAGAAGAGGAGAGGCGCGCCATCGTGCTGGAAGTATACTTTGCGTCTCAGAGCTAGAGGAAGATATTCCAGCATCTGTGGCAATTCTTCTTGAAGAAAGTGTTAATAGACATAGCACTTAAGCAGCCAGGTAATATGAACGGTTCAAATAGCTGATTGTGTAGAAAGTCGAAACCTACACTGACGCTAAATTGGTGTTGAAAATCTCCTCTCACCGTTTCGTAAGGATTTATTTCTCCCCCTATGTACTCATTGCTTAAGTTGACTCCATCTGAGTGAGATTTGCTTCATCGGTAAACAAAACACAACTGTAGAGTTGTCGATTTGTATTCCAACAGTTGCAGAATTCCAAGCGAAGCGGCCCGTCTTGGCGGTGTAGATATTGAACTGGTTGTTTATAATAAGGATAAAACTTGTTTTAAGTGTCCTGCAAACTATAGAATGCGAAACTGTAATCCGCTTAGAAAGATGTCGTGTAATGACGCCTCTCTTTTTCCTGTTTAGCCTCCGGTAACTACCGTTTTAGATAATACTTCAGAGGATGAATGAGGATATGTATGAGTGTAAATGAAGTGTAGTCTTGTACATTCTCAGTTCGACTATTCCTGAGATGTGTGGTTAATTGAAACCCAACCACCAAAGAACACCGGTATCCACGATCTAGTATTCAAATCCGTGTAAAAATAACTGGCTTTACTAGGACTTGAACGCTGGAACTCTCGGCTTCCAAATCAGCTGATTTGGGAAGACGCGTTCACCACTATACCAATCCGGTGGGTTCGTGTAATGACGCCTGGACTGCGTTATACTGCAACGATAATAATTTTGTCAATAACAGCGTAGTATTAGACAGATCTTTCGAAACTGATGTGAACCTGTTTCCCGAAAACTGTGAAAAGTCATATTAATTGTTTTTGGATCTGGAATCCTGCAATTCGGAAAATTTATTTCATATTCTACTGTAACAGCTGTTGCATTACCATTACATAAAATTACACAAATCCAAAATGAATATCATATCATCGTATCATCGTTGTAAAAATACGTACGGCATTACTTCAAAGAAAACTAAAATACACAGAAAAACTTCGTTAACGACAGCACAGTTAACAGTACCGGATATACTTAATGTACCTTACAAAATGTTTTAAACACTAATACAGAATTACGCATTATTGATCAAGTGTTATTATTTTATTGCGAGCTTTGTAATAATAATTTTTCAAATATTTTATTGAATTTCTGTAATTAATAAAAAAAAAAATATTATTAAGTAATTTTTATTATTAGATTTATTTTACAATTGTTGGGTAATTTTCAGTTTTTTTAATTTTTTTAACAACAATTTTTAATACTAAATTTCGTTTTAAAAATTTTTACAAAAAATAATTTGTTTTATGTTTACATTAAATAAGTACTTTGCTGACAAATGTAGTAATGTACTGTTTCTAAATAAAATTTGGACTTTTTTAACTTTTCTTTCGTTTACGGGGTGTGTGAGAAAAGTAATGAGACTGACTTTTTACTTACCAAAGTTTTTATTTAAAAAAAAAAAAACAATATTATCCACTTCAAAGTAATTCCCTTGGGCAGGTATTCACCGGGGGGGGGGGGGGGTCGTTGTTCCCATTCCTGGTAACAGCGCTGGAAGGCTTCAACTGGTAGGGCTTTTAACTGGTCGGTCCCAGTCTTTTGAATGTTCTCCAGAGTTCCAAAATGACATCCTTTTAAGGGCATGTTTCAATTTCGGGAAAATGAAAAAGTCGCAAGGACTCAAATCAGATGAATAGGGGGGATTGAGGAACCGTAGGAATGCGTTTTGAAGTCAAAAATTCCGTGATGGAAATGGCCGTGTGATACGGGGCATTGTCGTAATGAAGCATCCACTTGTCTGCAATGTCTGGTCTCACTCTTTTCCTGAGCCTTTCAAGGACACTTACAAAGGTGTTGACAGTTTGTCCTGGAGGAACAAATTCTTTATGCACGATACTCCTACCGTCAAAAAAGCAAATCAGCATGGTTTTCATTTTTGATTTGCTCAATCGACATTTTTTCGGTCGAGGAAATGACGGAGTGTGCCACTCTTCACTTTGTTTCAGGATCGTACTTCAATACCCAGGATTCATCACCTGTGATCACACGATTGAAGAATTCTTGGTAATTGTCAATCCTCTAAAGAAGATCAACGCACACGTTTCTTCGATTGTCCTTCTGTTCCGTCGTGAGGTTTCTCGGCACCGATTTCGCACAAACTTTTCGCATATCCAAATCGTCTGTCAAAATTTGATGTACGGTGAAAGTGTTTAAATTTAACTTCTCATTTATCATCCTTATTATAACAAAAACAACTTCACTGATGGCGCTGTCAAAAATAACATGTTGACTGAACGCAGTTGTAACTCGTACTGAGCACGTAGAAGGGATGAACAAACCTGTCTGGCACAGACCGGTAGACACAGCGTTGCCAGATCGCTCGCAGTGTTAACAATCTCATTACTTTTCTCACACACCTCGTATGAAACTTATTTTGCTCCAACTTTTCTTTGTTTTATTCAACTTATTTTACATTATTTTGTACATAATTAAATTCGTTATTGTTTAAACGTTTTGTGTGTTAATTACCCATTTAACAAAGTTATTGTACGACAAACATAAAAAGGAGGGGTTTTAACCCAATTTATTAAATTTCACCCCAGACTTCTCTAAACCTATTGCAAATACGGTTCTGATTCAATTTTTAAGTTCAAAAACCATAATAAATCACTAATTTTGCCCTTTATTTAACATCCCAAAAATTTCAGTACAACCTCATTACACCATGGAAGCTGTAACATGTACCGTGTAGCCGGTGTTCCTAGCATATATCCTGACAAACAGACAGATTAAGATAATAAATTAACTAGTTCGTTTCTGTAAATAAAATTGAAGGTTGTTTTGAAATTTTTCCTGAACTCAAGTGTACAGGTTAGAATAATAAATGTTGATAATCAGCTTCTGGTATTCAATACTAATAAGTTAGAATACCAGAATGATACATTAAGAATACTTCATGTAAGGTAATATAATTATACAGCTGTACCATCATGATTCAATAATTTATGTAATTTTTATAAATACTGAATGAAAAAATATTTAAATTTTTAAAAATATATATTACACAGTATATAGCATAATATTATATTATATAGCATTATATATTATTCTCAATGTAGAATAATTCTTTTGGCATAGAGTAAATACCTTTGGCAACTCTTACAAATGTAGTCAGTTTAAAATGTGTCAGTTTATTTTAGTACAGATAAAATTATACTTTTTATAATGATAAATAGCTACTATATTTGAAATATTAAATATATTTAACATATTACACTCATGAAATAGTTTCTATATATGTAAACCATTCATCTGTAACCTTTCTTCACCCTAATGTGTGGATTGTCTGTGTCAAGTTATTTTAAAAACACTCATGATTAATTTTTATTAAAATTGAAATACTCAGTTTTACTTTTGTAATTTTCATCAGTTTTTTAAAAATTTAAAACTGATACAGTATTATGAAATATAATATTCTCCTACTACAAAAATCCTTTTATAATATATAATATCAAATCATTTCAAAAATATTTCTACCAATTTATTTAAAATATAATTAAAAGTTTTTCTTTTATGGAAATAAAATTTATGTTAATAAATAATATTAATTAAAAAGAAAAAAAACATGATTTATCTGTAACTCATTTAACATTTACATAAATATTACTCAAAATAATTTGCAATGTGGCTTCTGAATTGTGAATTATTTTTTAGTATTTTTTTAAAATTTGAAGTATTAACTTTAACGTTATTTGATTTGCTTGTATTTAAATAATTAATATGGATTTAAATCAGATCTATTTTTATCTTGTATTTTTTTTATTTATAATTTACCTTATACTGATGTGATCTGTATAATGTTATTATTATGTTCCAGTCACAATAAACGATTTATTTATTTATAATTTTTTGCTAAACCTTTATCATAATTTTTTTCTGAAAACTCTAAAACTAATACAGATGAAAAAATTCTAAAACCAAAATTAATTTATAATATTGGTAATACATTTTTTTACATTATACTAAATGGCAATAAATTGTTCTTGAAAAAGAAATAAAATATATACAAGGATGACTTTTATTCATAAGATAATTACTGTCAGTATAGGAATGAATGCAAAGGAATTGCTTTTAGTATAAATGTAGATACCAATAAATGTAATATGAAGATAATGGGTTAGAAGTAATCTGTGAAAAATTAGAAAAAATTATGGAAGAGGAAGGAGTATGATGAGCCATCATACTTGTGGAGGGAGTAACACTGGCGGACCTAGCGGTCTTAGCATTTTTTTTAATATTTCGTCTGTCTGTATTTCTCACACAGGTTCCAACCAATGGCAAAAGCTAGTTGGGAGACCAACCAACCGAGCAGTCGAGCGCGGGAGAAGCCAACTGCACACCAAACTGTCAGACACAGTCTAAACTCAAACACAGCTGATTCCCGCAGAACCAGATTACAGCCTACAGCGAAGTATGTTTGTTTATCAAATCTTCGCTTAGAGTTACGTCGCAGTGACGTCACTTTTTCGTTACAACCTGTAGAGTACTAAACTTTAAAATGAAATTGACTTACAGTAATATTAATATATTTATATTTATATAAGTATACATTTATATAAGTAATTCTATATTATTTATATTTAATATTAATATATTTATTGAAGGACCTAGAATAGTTCGTACAGATATTGTGTCTATTTCTCTCGCACTCGTCCAGACCTTAAAACAGCTTCAACCAATCACCCAAAATCATAAAAAAGCCAACAATCCGTAATCCAAAACTCGATAAAATAACGCAACGTCTCCACAAAACATTAAACACAATTTACAATGTCAAAAACCATCAAATCACCAGAAAAACGGTCCGAAACATATAATAACGCAGAGCGACTAATGAAATCTTCACCAATTGAGTTCAGCAACTCGACTAGATTTTAAAATATTTAAAAATAAAAATAAATAATTCTGAGAGACTAGTTGTAAAATAATGAATTAACAGAATTTATTTCTTTTCTACTCGTATTTTACTTGGCGTCGGGAACTGTAAGCTCTATCTTAATTTGTCTTCATAAAAGCGTAATAATACAAACTAAAATAATAATCGTATCAGAGGCGTTCACTCGTTAAATTTGGCAACTGAATCTCTTTTTTAGCATATGCCGGCTTAACTAATAAATTATTTTTTTCTTCATGTTTTATAAATAAAATATCTGCGTGAAATATAGAAATAAAGTTAACTTATATAAAAATGAATATTTGACAATCCGTTAGGTAATATTTCTGAGTAGATTATACGTATTTAATGGAAACTTCCTGATCGATTCGGTCTCGGGGCTTACTGTAGGTCGCGGTTGAGAAGTCACATGCCGGTAAAACACATTTAAAAGTGTTTAGTAATATTTTATACTGAAATAAATGTTTCAGCTTAATTTAAAATTACGGACACTGCTTTGGTATTCATAATTCTTTGGTGTAAGGATATCACAGTCGAAGACGTTATTTTAAGATTTTTTTTTTTGTAAAATCTATGTTAATGCAAAGAGAAATACACGAGAAAAGAAGCAGTAGTAGTTTATTTATTCAGTAATACTTTAAGAGTGTTTACATTTTAGTGGTGTATTTGTTAATTGAAAAGAAGTAGCAGAAGCTGGATTTCTGGACTTCAAAACAATCGGTTGAAATATGTGTATCACTGATATAACTGCCTTTTCCTAATACCGGAAGGAGCTATTTTGCTTATGAAAGACAGCCAATCATATTTAAGTTACCACAATAACTCGGACGTTCACCTTAGTGTGTGCCTGTCCGTTCAACAGTGCAATATATTCAAGTGATAACTATACGAACACTTTCAGTGTTTTCGCTGATGATCTAGACTTTGTGCTCATTTTGTGGATGATATTTTTTCTTGCTTTAACTTTAGTTGCCGTATTTTTCAACTAATCTTTGTATGAAACTGTTCCAAATTTTTTACTGGTGTGAACGAACTTTTATCTCAATTTCTTTAGTAAGATCGGTTGGTTATTCTTGGAAATGGATATTATTTAGATGAAAATTGTTTTCGACCTATGACTCCATGTTAGTTTGAAAAATACAAATAAATGGAAATAAATAAAATTACATAATGACTAGATTAGTTGTCCGACCCATCATGGATAACATCATTTTCACTCAGTTTTTACTTTCCCGTAAAATAGTATAACAGAGCTATAGCTCTAGAAAGCAAAGTGTTGTATTCGGTCAAAATTGGGCATATCTTGACGTTTTACACATGAGGAACCCAAAAAACCGGATGGAAATTTTCCGGATGATAATGTTCGTATGTACGCGCGCGCACGCGTGTATATATATATGTGTGTGTGTGTGTGTGTGTTCGGTTTCGACCTCTAAATCACCTTATATATCCAGAACTACTGGACCGATTTTAATCAAACTTTGTCAGATTACTTCTACATATGGGGCATTGATGCCACTAAAATTCCCACTTAAAAGGTCAAAGGTAATGCTGTAGAGCAAGAATTTTTTTGAAAAATCGCACCCTCATCCCAAAAATTATTGTACTTGTCTCCTATGTTGTGACGTTACATGTGAGCGGTAGAATTAAACAAATGAATAATATTTAAAGTGTAAAAAAGTAACTAGGTCTGGATCTGAGTCTTGACTCGATCGTCCGGTTGATGCGGTACCTGGTACGAGCTACAAGTCTGCCGATCGTTCAAGCGAAATGTGTTCTACTTAAGTTGTGAAATTACATTAGTTTAGTTAGTGATGCCGACCGTCGCTGCTAGTACCGCCAGACCCGCACGAATTAAATACGGTATGCATGCGCGCTTTAGTCAGAATCATTCCATTAAATAAACTAAAAAATATTATATTTAAAGAAAATGATAAATATTTTAAATTAAGTGGTGTGTGTAAACTGTGCATCAGAAACAAACCAAATTGTCACTTTTTATATAATATTTAATATGTCTGTCATTATGATATACGCTATGATACAGTTAGTTGAATAATATAATTATTGTATATTAAGGTTACGCAAGTCTTAATTTTTCTGTTTTAAAGTTCCCTTAGGTTACACGACCCATATTAGTTGCCGGATCAAATCAGTGCTAATATATTATGTTAATAATAATTTATAGTCTAATATGACATTGATTCTTTTTCAATATCCTTTACAATTAAAAATTTATATTTTTTTTTACTTCCTTGTACGAAGTAAAGGAATTATTGTGAACGCGAAAAATTTCGTTTTTCAGATTTCAACGAATATATCCATTTTTACCAACCCTGAATCCATTTTGACTAGTTTCGGCGTGACGTCAGTACGTACGTATATACATATTTATCTTGCATAATTCAAAAATGATTAGCCGGAGGATGTTGAAATTTTGGATTTAGAACTGTTGTAACATCTAGTTGTGCACCTCCCCTTTTAATTGCAATCTACTGAACCAAAAGTCTCCAAAGAAAACCCAAAATCCAAAAAAGATTGGATTTTGGATTTTTTCTTAACTGCAGTAATAAGCCCTCATTGAGAGTTTTTCAAGGACATATCATAAGTGATATTTATTTTCACTGGTTCCAGAGTTATAGCCAAATAAAATTTTAATTAACGAAATATTTGGATCTTACAAGAGGAAGGCACATCGGTTCGAATCAGTCTTTATCTCCTTTTTTTTAATTTTAATATATTGATTAATTAATAATTATTAACACGTGATTACAACAAAAAAATATTTACAATAAATAATAATAGTACTTCAATAATAATAAAAAAAAATATATATGAAAAAATATCAGAAGTTATTAGTGAAATAAAATTTTAAGAAATTTTAAAAATGTGTATATGTAATTTAATAGGCATTATTACATATGGGTGTATGTAACAGATTTGGTGAAAAATCTGATTATTTAATATTAATTGAAAATTATAATTTAGAATCGTATTATTTTTGGATTTTCTAGTTCAATTTCTGTTTAATTTTATTTAATTATTCTGGAATCTCCGTTTAATTTTATCTACATTAAACTTAACAAGTGTGATTGAAAATAGACCCTCACAAGAACAACTTGTACACTGAGGCATATATACCTGATCTTTAATAAATTGCAAAAAATTCTTACTTTTTAATTCATTTCTCCTCTGATATTGTCCGACAATATTCTCTGTAAGTCAGAGTTGATCATCATTTCTTTATTTGTTTTTTATTGCCAATCATTTAATCGCTGTTTAGTTTGAATAATTCTTCTGAACTTAATTTGTGTACACGTTCTCTAGTTTTTAAACTTTCTCTCTCTTTATATTCATCTTCTTTTAATCTTTTTATTCTTTCTTTGATTTTAACAGTTTCTTCCTGTTTATATTTATCATCTTCTCTTAATTTTATTTATTATTTCTTTGGTTTTAACATTTTCTTTCTCTTCATATTCATTTTCTTGTCGTTTTTTTTTAGATATATTTCTTCGTGTTAGCTTTCTTTTTCCTGAATCATTGTTTTTTTTTTTTCATTTTTGATTATTCACCAAATAATCCAATAAGAAAAACTGAATAATTTACACCGTAAGGTCGAAATTAACTTAACATTTGTAATCAGTATACGGTGTTCACTAAACGGAATAGTTTAATTATTATTAACTTTACGACACAACAGAAATATGAAAATAATAAACAACTTACGAAGATACGAATAATACTGATGTAGTATTACATGTAATAAAGGAACTTTTACTCTATCCTAATATTTCATGTAAGATTGTTGAATAAATAATTGTATAAATGTTTGATGTAAATAAAAACTAATATTTGAGCAATTGTGTAACTGTCCATTTTATTAAAGAATTGGAGGATAGTATCTCACTTTCAAATAAATAAGTTTAAATGAACTGTAGCAAAAATGTGTATATGTAATTTAAAAGGAGTATAAAGAAGTTATATAATGTTATGATTTTAATAAATTTCTATTGGGGTCCAACATAGGTCAATATAATTTATTTATTTCGTGTTTTGGCGTTTTTATGGCTATTTTTTTTTTTTTGAGTTATTAAAAAGTTAGTTTTTCCGCCATTTTTTAATTTAAAAGATTGATATTTATATTTCTAATTTATTTTAATAAAATTAGTGCGTTTTAACTATTTCATAACTTATTGCATAATGATTATTACAAAATTATAATTTATAATTATGGTGGCCGTTTTGAGGTGAACCCGCGAGCCGATTCGTTTATTTTTTAAATCTTCCAACAATGCTTAATCCGAATCTGAAATCAATATCCGAGACAAAAAACATTCATACATGCATATTGAATTCAATAACGAACTGTTTTTTTCATTGAAAATCTGGTGTAATTAAGTATTTAATGATACTGTAAACAAATTATACGAAAGAAGATTTATTGATCTAAAATTTATCATCGAAGTGACAATTAAATATAATTAAGCGACGACAGTAATTTGTCTATCTGAATTTTCTAATATCACATTATTCGAAGTGTAAATACCAGAAGCAATACATGATTATTTTAGAAAGCCTTTTTTTATTTTTATATAAAATTTGTTGTTAATAGTTTTAATAATGTTTGTTGTATTATAATTTTTTACCGATTTTTCTTACATTTAAAAGTATATTAATTAAGAAAATTAATTACTAAAGTTTTTTTTTTGATCATTTATAATATTATTAATAATAAATAAAAATATATATTCGTGAAATGAATTATTTCTCTAATATTTTCAGAAAATAAATATTGGTTATTTTGTACTAAACAACTTTACTTGTATATAGATCTTTAGATGTTATATTGTAAAGGATTAGTCACCCTAACAGCAAAACATAATGTATGGTAGGGGTGAGGCGTGGTAGTGTGGATGAGTAGTCAACATGCAACAGATGTTACGAGTATATTATAAAACGAGTTATGTCCATTCCATACTACATCAGTTTGGCTTTAAAAATGGCAGGTTCAATGACCTCTCTATTATTTACTCGAATCAGAAGATTGCTTTCTTCGTAGTACTATTTCTTTACCCGTTTTAAGTTGTTACATTTTTTTTTTGTCATATGTATCGTTCTACATTTAAATGTTTTAAAGTAGTAATTAATAGTCATAAATTAGTATAACAAACTAACGTTTAAAACATCAGAATCAGCTAGTGAATCAGAAAGTATTTTATTTTTAAATACTTTTCCTCTTCTGTTTTTTATTACATAATGGATCATAAACTTTTGTGGAATGATCAAATTGATTTTACTACATTACATTACATTGTTTTGTAATATATCAATCGACTGTTAAACTTGTGATCACTTTTAAATTATAATGCGTTTATTATTAAATAATGCATTAGTTATTATTTATTTAAATTTATACATCATGATAAATAAGTTATTAATTTTAAATCAGATTAAATTGTAATAATACCACGCATTTATTTGCGATTATAAAAAAATCTTTATTAGAAATAAAACTTATTCAATTACGATAAAAATGTTTATTAAAATTTATATATATTTTAAATAAATGAAATTACGCGAAAAAAAAATTGTTGTTTAATTGTTTTAATAATATTTTTATACATTTTTCATTTTAAGGAAAGCATTTTCAGCGAAATAGTATCATAAATTAATTTTTTTTTTAATACTGTATAATTAATTTTAAATATAATTAAACCAAATAAAATAAATAAACATCATCAATCATTCTGGATTATGCAAAAATTATTACGTTTTTATTTGTATTTACTAAACATATATAGTAAAGATAAATGTAAAAACTCCTAAATATATACCAATATGAAATAATAACTTCTAGATTCCTCGTTTGGAAGAGGAATGGAAATGTACAGGCAAACGAGTAAGGCAGATACAGAAGCTTCCCTTATCCGCAGGTGACAGGAGAGATCGGATAAATCGTCAAACGGCAGATTAATCCGTAGGTTTATCCCGGACATCCAGAGATGGCTGGATCGCAACACGGGGAATAGGATTACGAGTTATCTCACTTGCTTACCGGTCCGGGTGCTTCAAAGCACATCTAAGGGCGTAGACGTTGAGATCCTCTGCGGAATGTAACTGTTGCGAGGTCTGATAATTAAATAATGGCGTTATTGTCAATAAGGCAGTAACGCCATATTTGTAAGATGTTTGAGACTATTATTTATTATACGTACGAATTAATTTTATTCTTGACGACCGACTATTATGAACATAACAGTTTAATTTAAAAACGATTATTGATTTGAATTTAAATTAACATCTTTTAGAAAATCCCTGAAGATGGAGTAACAGCTCTGAAAGTACTAGTATTTACACTTTTTAAATTGTTGGTAAGTGGAAATTTAATTTACACAATATCAAAAAAAATTCGTCGTTTTTTCCCCAGATAGTACCATGGAGGGACTATGCTGCGGATCGAACTGTCGTGGCGCGCGGTATCGACGATGTTGGTCAAGATTATCCGTGCGAAGATAGTGGAAGAAGTGAAGGGATGAATAATTCCCCGTAATTTACCTTTGGAGCTATGTTCATATTAAGCAGGTCCGCCTCCAAGGTGGAGGTAGCAAAAAAAAAGTATGAAGTGATAAAAGGTTTCATAAATTTGAAAAAATTTTAATAAATTTAGTGCGCTGTTTTCAACATACACATCCACACACACACACACACACACATATCATTCATATGTTCACCTTAATGAGTTGATCCAAATGTTAAATTTATTATTATTAACTTCGAATTGAATTTGAACACAAAGTTAGAAATTAACAAAACTCTTTCGCAGTAAGTGCGTCCAAAGGGCAGATTTCCTTGAAAACATACCCAAAGATCCAGTTTTTCAACTCTACCCCGGTTATAGAAAACCGATTCGCTTGGAAATCAATAGTATTCTACTTCTATAAGGTTTACATTTTCCTAACAAGTTTCATCAAAATCGGTTTAAAATCGCGCCCAATAGAAAGTAATAAAGCTGTAAATTTACCCGAAACCCCCGTTTTTTGGTTCTAACTCCGGTACGATAGGGGAAAGCGGGTAGATAATATTTATTTTGTTTATCAAAAGACATTTAATACTGCCCGAAACAGTATATCAATGAATAAATTAAATCGTATAGAAGAAGCACTGATTAATTGAATCTAATTGATTAATTGGATCCAATTGATTAATTGGTTCAAATAAAGATACGTATAAAAAAGATTATAGATTTAATATTTTAAGTTCATATATGTAAATAATTTAGAATGATAAATTAATTTTCAGCCATTTCTAATCTTGTATAGTACGTACTACGTACTCCATTTAAACATTAAACGAATTAAAAATTCACGGTATCCAATGTTTAAAGCATAAATGTAAAGTGCATTCAATTTAATAAATAATGTAACAATAAAAATAACCGGTAAGTAATGATTTTACTTAAAAACAAAAAGACCAGCACGTTTTATAAAACTGATGATAAACATTTTATAAATTACATCATTTTAAAAACATTTAAAAAAATAAATAACTTACGAAATAAAATTACCACTTATTTAGATTAAAGTCCTACGCATTTTAGTCCTACGCAAGAACTATCGCATGAAAATAAACAAGAACAAAACAAAAGTAATGAAATGTAGTAGAAATAACAAAGATGGACCACTGAATGTGAAAATAGGAGGAGAAAAGATTATGGAGGTAGAAGAATTTTGTTATTTGGGAAGTAGAATTACTAAAGATGGACGAAGCAGGAGCGATATAAAATACCGAATAGCACAAGCTAAACGAGCCTTCAGTAAGAAATATAATTTGTTTACATCAAAAATTAATTTAAATGTCAGGAAAAGATTTTTGAAAGTATATGTTTGGAGTGTCGCTTTATATGGAAGTGAAACTTGGACGATCGGAGTATCTGAGAAGAAAAGATTAGAAGCTTTTGAAATGCGGTGCTATATGAGAATGTTAAAAATCAGGTGGGTGGATAAAGTGACAAATGAAGAGGTATTGCGGCAAATAGATGAAGAAAGAAGCATTTGGAAAAACATAGTTAAAAGAAGAGACAGACTTATAGGCCACATACTAAGGCATCCTGGAATAGTCGCTTTAATATTGGAAGGACAGGTAGAAGGAAAAAATTGTGTAGGCAGGCCACGTTTGGAATATGTAAAACAAATTGTTAGGGATGTAAGATGTAGAGGGTATACTGAAATGAAACGACTAGCACTAGATAGGGAATCTTGGAGAGCTGCATCAAACCAGTCAAATGACTGAAGACAAAAAAAAATTTAGATTAAATTATAATTATCAGTCTGAATACATGTATAGTATGTGTTAGTATCTGTGTTTATGTAAATACAAATTTAGATTATGTATGTAAGGTTCCATACAGGTTTGCCTTTGAAACAGAGGCAAACCGCCTTCATACAAAGAGGTTAAACGTTAATTTAGCGATATATGAAAAATCTGTAATTTAATATGATGACAAAATAATTGTGTAATGAAAAGGAACTAGGAAAGATTTGCAATATAACTATATTTTTAAACATTTTTAAAAATAATTTCCATCACATATTATACACCTCTCCATCCTTTGAAACCAATCTTTAAAGACACCCTTCCATGTTTCGTCAGAGATCTGAGCGCGTACATCATCCCAAGCCCTTAGGAGGTCATCATCGTTCATAAAATGTCTCCCTTTTAGTCTGTTCTTCACTGGGAGGTCAGGACTGCAGGGAAGGTGCTCCAGCACTTTTAATCCAGTGCTAATTAAGTACTGGGAGAAAAACTCTAGAGCGATACGCTGAAGGTTATCATGGTGGAGAAACCATGAATGATAACATAGAACATAAAGTAAAGTTTGGTCACAGCTTCTTGAGGAATTTGACAACTGTTGGCTGGCATTCGTCATTGTATCACTCCTCTGTAACTACCGTCTGAGTTTTCAACATAACTCGCTCTAAAACTCCACTCACACTAAAAAATACTGCCAATAATCTCTTATTTACAATCATTTTCTTTCTATATAGCCTCCGGAACCAGCGTAAGTTATTACTTTAAAGGATGAATGAGGATGATATGTATGAATGAAAATGAATTGTAGTCTTGTACAGTCTCAGGTCGACCATTACTGAGATGTGTGCTTAATTGAAACCCAATCACCAATGATGGTAGGTGATGGAGGGTTTCAATTAACTACACATCTCAGGAATGGTCGACCTGAGACTGTACAAGACTACACTTTATTACATTCGTACATGTCATCTTCATTCATCCTCTGAAGTAATACTTATGGCGGTTCCAAAGGCTAAACAGAAAAAAATAAGAACCACCAAAGAAAGCCGGTATGCAAGATCTAGTATACAAATCCGTACAAAAGTGATTGCCTTTACTAGGATTTGAACCTTAGAACTCTTAAATTCAAAATCAGCTGATTTGCGATGACGAATTCACCATTAGACCAATCAGGTAGGTTTTATTCACTGAACAGCTACGGAAGTCTCCTCATCTTCGAACACCCACGCTTTGTTTTGAGCCTTGTTCGGGAAGTCATAATAGTACAGCCAAGTTTCTTCACCTGCCACAATACTGTTCACATAAGGACATTACTCATTTTCAATCTTTTTCAGGATTTGACGGCACCATGAAATACGACGTGCCATCTGATTGTCGGTCAGGTTATGCGTCACCCAAAAGATACAAAACTTTCTAACTTGAAGGTGAATTCTTAGAATAGCTCGATCTGCTATCACATTAATGTCCAATGGATCTTTTGATGGTAGATCACACGCCTGTTTGTTTTAAACATTTTTAGTACTGCAGCAATGTTTTCCTCAGCCACAAACGAAGACGAATGACGTGAACTTGGAGCGTTCTCAAGACCAGGACGTCCTCTTTCAAACTCTGAGTACCACCTAAATATTGTCTGTTTTAGATGCCAAAAATAGTGTTAGATTATTATCCTGGAACAAGAAGGAAGAGAGGTAGACCCAGAAAGACGTGGAAAGAAGGGGTGCAAAGGATGATAGAAGAGAGAGGAATGGTTGGGGTTGACTAGAATGACAAGAAAGTATGGTGATCGAGCAGTGGGGGCGGAGCAATCTGTATGAACCCTGCATAAAGTAAGTAAAATTCTTAAGTACATTCATAAAAAAAAAAATATATATTTTTTTTAATGTTGTAAATGGTCTTCTTTTAGTGTAAAATAGTTACAATCAGAATAGTAAAATATTCCTCTCATTCATTATTAAAAGATAAATAAAATTTTGATTTTGAGAATTTTCGAACAATTCTTTTTCCTTTTCTTAATTAATTTCGTTCCTTCAAAAACCAATCTCTTAAAATACTACCGATAATTTTTTTTTTTTTAAATACTTTTATTTATAGTTGCATCAACAATTAAAGCCATTAGCGGCTACCGATAATATTATTAATACACATAATTTAAATCTAAATTAATCTCACTACTATATAAAGTGATAACGTCTTATTTATTTGTTACCGATAACCCTCGAAAACTACTGAACTAATCATCACGAAATTTTAACTGTAGCTTTTTTATAACCCTTCCCCCACCCCGGAATGTTTACCACAGTTCAAACCCCACCAATTTCGTTACTACATAAATAATAAATAAGACAATGTATAAGTAAATATCTTAGAACTTCTTTCTAAATTAATTGAAATTAATCTAAATTAATTGTCACTTTCTGTATCGATATTGTCTATATCAAATCGACTTCTTCAGAAAGTTATTGTGTATTTTATTAGATCTGTCATTGTCTAATCTGGTGGCGATCCTTTCTTTCTTTTTCCTGTTTAACCACCGGGAATTACCGTTCAGGTATTACTTCAAAGGATGAATGAGGATGATATGCATGAGTGTAAATGAAGTGTAGTCTTGTACAGTCTTAGCTCGACCATTCCTGAGATGTGTGGTAAATTGAAACCCAACCAACAAAGAATACCGGTATCAACAAAATCTAGTATTCAAATTCGTATAAAAGTAACTGCCTTTACTAGGACTTGAACGCTGGAACTATCTACATCCAAATCAGCTGATTTGGGAAGACGCGTTCACCCGCGGGCTGGAGACCCTTTACCTTTTCTTTTTCCTGTTTAGCCTCCGGTAACTACCGTTTAGATAATACTTCAGTGGATGATATGTATGAGTGTAAATGAAGTGTAGTCTTGTACATTCTCAGTTCGACCATTCCTGAGATGTGTGGTTAATTGAAACCCAACCACCAAAGAACACCGGTATCCACGATCTAGCATTCGCGGGCTGGAGACCCGCGAGGGCTCATCCTCACGCTAATATACTAACTGAGCTGAAGGTTTGCCTCTGTCTTTGTCAGCCGAACTGTCGGCTGGCGTAGACGGAACGGGTGAGCGGGATTGTTGTATTATCTCACCAGATGACTAATAACATGACACATTTGTATATAAAATGCAAACACAACAGATTAGTATAATATAATGACTAGTACACTAGACACGGCTGTTGGCAAGAGGAAAATATTTAGGTCACGTATTGTAAAGTACCTCTCAATAGATTTTTATATCCTGAACTAAAAAGTTCTATTATGGCCAAGTCATACACATAATTGGCATAGATTCGACTTTTATATTTAGTATTAATATTTTTATATTGCCTACGTCGGTGAGGTCACAAATAGGAAGAAAAACTTCTAAGGCTAGCAGAATCTATGATTGTAGACAATGTGAAACTATGCCAGAGCGTTCTCTTAGTTTTATAGTTCTGTAATTTATTATGTTTCATGAAAACTTATTTTACTGAAAAGTTGTTATTCAACTAAATTATCTATTTCATTCGATAAGTTGTGAATAGCAATAACTCAAACAATTACTAAAAAGCTATTTCCAATTTTTTAAGTTCAATACGCATACAACGTGAGCGAAGCCGCGACAGGTAATTCTAGTTTCTATATAAAGTAACAATCTCTATTTACTAAATTTAAAATATACCCATTTTGGTGTGTGTGTGCGCGCGCGCGCACGTGCACATGCCTGCGTGTACGTAAAAATATCCCGGTCATTTCTAATTAACTTTTTTTTTTCAAGAATACTTTATTGTTTTATTTTATCAGTTTATATACTATAAAAGGAACAATTATATTTCATAAAATTGAAATGACGTACAGCATGTCCACCGTGCTTACAACAGACATATATTGTATTCACATAAAGTAAAATATATCAAATTGGCTGTGTTTAATTGCTCTGAAACGTCGTAAAATCTAAATGAACAATAATTATTAAAGATTACAATAAATTGTAATTTATGATTTCGTGTTACATTTATATTTCTTTATCGTATTAAATCGATGATAATTATTATTTAAATTAGACATGAATAGAATTCAGTGTAAACTCTGTATAAAAATAGACTTCTCTTCAAATCAAGGATAATAATAATAATAATAATAATATTATATTACCAAGAAATTTTAGCCACGCTAATTTTTACAATTAAAAATACTTCGTTCTTTTAATTAATTGTAACGAATTAAAATAATTATTGTTATTATCTGCTTTTTAATTATTTAAACTTTAATTAATTGATTTGTGCTAATTTATAAAGATAATTTATATTAATTAGGAAAAATTATATAAAAATGATAAATATTATCAGAAATATATTAATAATGCTGCTGCATTATAACAATTATCATTTTTAATACTTACGGCGTAAAACTTATTACTGCACCGATTCTGCTACGATCTAAGAATATTTAGAAAAGATAATACAGAAATTTTATGGTACTCATTTAGCTGTTATTTAACCCTTTATTTATAATTCAAAATATTAATTTTTTTTTTTATCATATATTATTAATCAAAGTTGACTAATAAGAAGTAATTAAGATTTAAAAAAAAATAATGTCAGTATCATAAAAAAATTGCATCATAAAATGTAGTTAAAAGCATCTTCAATAATAATATTTTGGTCTATTTAAAATTTACCAAAAAAGCCGAGGAATGACAAATGAAACGCAATCGTTTAACCTTAATGAATATATATTTTGATATAAAAAGTATTTTTACGCAAAATTTCAAGAAAATAGTCTGAATAATTAAATAATTACAAGGAGGTTGCGCTCCATCTCCCCGATTCACGGCCCTTGATTGACTTGATTCTCCGAATATTTTTTAAACCATTGCTCGCTCCAGTAGACCAATTAGGACTCCAATTATTACAATCTTCGTATATTCACCATTTTTCTTACTATGTTTTAATATAAGGAGAACCAGTTATTGTTATTATATATCAACTTACATCTCAGCTCAGAGTTGAGGAAAAATTTTGGGTGAATTCCATTATGTGTGACTTGTTTCTCCGAGTGTTTTAACCCATTGGCCGTCCCAGTAGATCAACTAGGTATCGAGTTATAACAAGTTTTGTGTTTTCAGAATTTTGTT
This sequence comes from Lycorma delicatula, assembly GCF_047948215.1. NCBI lineage: Eukaryota > Metazoa > Arthropoda > Insecta > Hemiptera > Fulgoridae > Lycorma > Lycorma delicatula. The sequence goes on along the minus strand of NC_134464.1, from coordinate 97,444,440 downwards.
TACCATTTTATAAATAGGAAGGATAATTAATTAAATAAATAATAAAATTGTTTTCGTTTGTAACAAAATTAAGCAGTTCATTTCTGCTATGAAGTCTTAATAAACCGCTAAGATTTGAATAATTATTAAATGTTTATTATGCCTACATTACATCTCTTGTAGTTCCCTCAAAAAGTCAGAACGAGTTCTTAATGGGAAGTCAGATCATTGTCTGGCGCTCATAAGAATGAGTGGTATAGACTGATATTTTAAAATTAAATATATTGACTTACCTTGTGTATATGATTATGAATGTCCAATTTTTGTTAAAAAGAATGGTAAATTTCTTAAAAAAATAGCAGTACCGTGGAGTTCGGTAAGAGGTGACGAAGTCAACGAACTACGTCTACAGTTCTTAACATGACTTAACCTAACAGTGAAATGAAAATGGGAGGGGGGACAAAATAAGCATGAAAACATTATTCAATTAGATTCAACATTCAATTACATGAGTAATAAAGAATACTATAAAAAATACCTCGAATTTTATTAGACAACGTTTTTTTTTTCCATTTGATGAACGGCGGAACTCGGAATATGTCATTTTATTCATTTTTTTAATGTGCCTTTACGAATCTCGCCGCTAGATGGCAGTACTTGATACTACTAGGTAGCGTACAAAAACTTGATAATGTGCTTGAACTTAAAAAATTTAAAAGAAAATGTACTACAGCTCGTTTTAATAGTAAATGCTGTTATGTAAATGAAAGTACTGAGATGAAACAATTCGTTTAATTCCCATCACTTCTTTATTAAAAAAAGTGTTAATTTATAAGAGATTATACTACTTTTATTAAAAAAGGGAAAAATAAACCACAAATAAATTCGATTTTCCCAATCGAATTTAACGATAAAAATCGATGGTTTCACTTACAAAGTAATAAGAAATATTACATCACGGATTTTCGATTCGTAAGGTCATTATACAAAATTTATTAAAAAAGGAAAAATATGGTATGAAGTGAATGATATGACGTATCAACAAAAAAAATTGGCCGTGAAATTCAATTTGTTTGTTCTAAGGCAATAAATTTTAATAATAAATCAATAAGATAACAATCATTAATTCATAAAAAAATAAAAGAATAATCTAACAAAACGTAGTGATTCCAAAAAAAAATCACGTGAAATTGCAAACCGTACGGTAAGAGTCTCGCAGATATCATTCTTCTGCTCAAAAAACATAAATTATGTATTAAGAAACTATTAATAAGTATCAGATTTACAGAAATAATACAATTTTTATGATTATTCATTGTTTAATAAATGAAATCGGGCCGGTAAGAGTTTTGTAACAAATTTTTCTTTTTTTATTATTATATGGAACGCGTAAACATTGTTTATATTATCCATTATTGTATAGAAGAACATAAGAAAGAAGCCGTAATAAGAAAGGGAGTCCGACAAGGATGTTCCCTATCTCCGTTACTTTTTAATCTTTACATGGAACTAGCAGTTAATGATGTTAAAGAACAATTTAGATTCGGAGTAACAGTACAAGGTGAAAAGATAAAGATGCTACGATTTGCTGATGATGTAGTAATTCTAGCTGAGAGTAAAAAGGATTTAGAAGAAACAATGAACGGCATAGATGAAGTCCTACGCAAGAACTATCGCATGAAAATAAACAAGAACAAAACAAAAGTAATGAAATGTAGTAGAAATAACAAAGATGGACGGAAGAAATGATATCTGCAAGACTTTTACGGTACAGTTTACAATTTCATTGTAATTCTTTTGGATTAATCTTTATCAAACCAGATAAAAAACTGTTTTCGTAAAACTCAACACAATACTTCAGCTTACGAGAAAGGAGCCTATCATGCTTCCGTTACAATTTTTAATAAATTGCCGAAAAATTTGAAAAATCTTCCCACAAATTCAGTTAAAATACAATTAAAGATTTTCTTTTACAATTAAAAAATACCCTGTTGAATTTTTTACACGATTTATCTGCATCCCGTTTAGTATATGTACATAAATATGTTCTCAAAATAATTTTACTTCTGAATTGCAAAATATTTATACAATTAACTTAATTGTTATTTAACTTTTTAAACAATCTATTTTTTATTTTATATTCTGTTTTTATACGTAAATTTATTTATTTTTTCTTCTGTTTAGCCTCCGGGAATCACCGTCAGGTATTACTTCAGAGGATAAATGAGGATGATATGTGTGAGTGTAAGAACTGTGTAGTCTTGTACGGTCACAGGTCGACCATTCCTGAGATGTGTAATTAATTGAAACCCAACCACCAAAGAACACCGGTATCCACGATCTGGTATTCAAATCCGTATTAAAGTAACTGCCTTTACTAGGATTTGAACTTGGAAGTCCCGACTTCGAAATCAGTGATTTCGAAGACCAGGCGTTCACCAGTAGAATAACCCAGTGGATTACGTTAATTTATCTTATATTGATGTAATGTACATAATATAGTTTTATGTTTCGAACAGAATAAATCTTTTATTTCTTTTTTATACGTATTCTCTTATTTCAGAGAGCCTTAGCTCACAATAGATAAATATTTCTTACCTCATTTTCCCATATTTCTTATATTTATGTTTATTTACAAGGCTTTTCTTTGCACAGGCAAAGGGTTTTGGTAGACCTACTAATATTTTTAATAAAATTTAACATTAAAGGAGGAATAGACGCGTACGAAGATTTTTATATTTCTTCTTTTTTTTTTAAAGTTCATTAAGTGAATCAATATAAATGATTAATTTTTATTTTGTATAAAACCTCATCTATAAATGTTTAAATTTTACAAATACCACAAATATAGAATTTTTTTCAAACAAAAAATTACATCATTTACAAGATTTGATCATATTTTTTGTCATCATTTTGCTCATTAGCCTACTTAAGAAAATTTATTTATTAATTTCAATCCGTTAACTACAAGTTTACGCCCAATTAACTTGTAATAGGTTTTGCCCAATCAAAGCCATTAAAATATTTTTATTTTCTTTATTTAAGTCAAGGCTGAAGTTCTGTCATATAGTCAAACCATAAATATATGTATATATAAAAGATATGTCGTAACTGATTAATAATCAACGCTCAGTAAACACTACTGAAGATAAATCAATCAAAATTGACCAATTTCTTATGATGTAAATGCAAACTAAAAAAGGAATTTTTAAAATCCTATTTTAAAGAGTTAAAATAGGTAACATTAAATTTTACTTTTTTTTAACCACGACGGAACGGAGCGGTATTTGCTTTTGAGATAAAAGGTTGTGTGTGTGTGTGTGTGTGTGTGTGTGTGTGTGTGTGTGTGTGTGTGTGTGTGTGTGTGTGTGTGTTACCTTTTTCTCAAAAACTATTGGACCTATTTCGATGCGATTTTTTGCATTGTGTAGGTATCACTTGAGAGCAGGTTCTTAGAATAGTGTTATGGGTAGGGTGCAACATTAGATTAACCGCCAGAGGGCGCTCAAGTAGATATTTTTCTTCAAAACGGCTTTTGAATATTTCTAAGTCTTTCTAATTAATATTTAATTATCCAATTTAATTTCGTAGTGGGTTTTTTTTAATTTTTAATTTTATTTACTTGTTTAAATTCTCGGTAACAAATGAAGATAACAACTTGATTTTGGTGTGTGTAAATCATCTTCATGTTAATATCTAAAACCAATTTCTAGATTATTTGAAGTTCGACCTTGAAGGAGTGAAGAAAGGTAAAAAAAATTTCGAACAGTTATTGCAAAATTTTCCACTATACTAGACAAGATATTCACTCGATTTGGGCTTGTAAATACTCTTCAGATAAATATCTAAAAATCATTTTTGAATTTTAGTATTTTAAAGGGTAAAAACGAATTGTCTTTATACATTTTTGTCATTTTATGCTACTGCTATTTAATTAATCTTTATGAGATTTAACATTGTAATGGTAATTTATGTTAGGAATTCTGATTACGACTTTCGTGAGCGAAGCCGCGACGGGAAATCTAGAAACCAAACTGTTGCTCTAAAGGTGTTACAATATACTGACAGTTTTTTTATAAATTGAACAGGCTTTAATTTTTATTTACCATTATTATTCTCACAAGCATGAGTTTAATGAACACAGGGGGGTCCAAGGGGAGAACCTCTTGGCTAGTTGGAAAGGGATGACGAAGCATACCCTGACCGGCTAAACATCTTCTGATTGCAACGGGAAACGCAAGTAACCCTATAGTACAGGTGAAGCCGCGAAGGGATGTTATTATATACGCACAAAAACATCTATTATTAGTTTTTTTTTAAATTATTTTTTAAAATCCACATTGCCAAACTTCGTGGAAATAGATAACATTCACAAATAAATTAGAAACATAGCTAATCATTCCATTGAATGATTAGCTATTATCTCATTTTTATCATCTTTGCACATTTCTAATATTTGTGTTCATTATTTATAAGATATTTTGTATTTTTGAATAATTACTCGTGTTTTTGTAATCCAAAAAATAAAACAAGCTTGGCGTTGAAGAACTAATTTTCATTCACGTTAAAATTCTGATTATTTATTTCGCAAGCGAAGCCATTAGAGGAAATGGTACCAATATATAAACAGTTTGAATTTTTTACGTTAATTGTCATATTTTGAGTTAATTATGAATAATAATTATTACATCCTTTAAGGTCGTCGACATTTTGCTGAGATTTTATACCTAAGACGAATTAATTGCGAGGAAGTAAGTGATTCAGTCGCTATTGAATGGTTGAAAATTTATGTTGCAGATTATTTTAACCGCTCTAGGGATTTTTTCTATAGTAAATGGGATATAAACAATTCTTTTCATCGTGCTACAGAACGGATATTCAATATAATTTGATAGCTCCAGTAGTACTTGAGTTGGATTCTTTTCACTAAAATATCCGGGTATTTTGATAAGCTATTTTGTTCACGTCGGCAGTTAATTGTTTGTCTATTTTTTATATTTAATAATTTAGCTATTTTATGATCGTCTTATTTCATCAACTAAACTAATGCTAGTCTTTTTCTAATTTTATGTTTAATTATATTTTATTTTATTTTAACTAATATATAATACTTTATTTTGCAAAAAAAAACTGTTTATTATTTATTATTATATACATTTCATTTACTTAAAATGTTTTATCCGTGTCCTCAAATCTTGCAACCTTAATTAAACTCATCTCTCGACTACATAAAATGGTGAAATTTTACGCAGCGACGTAAGTAAGATGATAATAGAGTATTCCATTGTTAATTTAATATATTTCTATATTTTATTTATATATAAGCTGTCGTGATACAAGGAGAATATCTTGAGGAAGAGAGCTGAATCGATAAGGTGTAGCTATCGATCCGATTGGTTTTGACTGTCGATTCATTATGAGTAAAAAAGGTGACTGTTGAAGTGGATTTTAATATAAATCCACTGAATATAATAAATAAATATAAATCTGCAATGTAATATAAATCTGATGTAATATAATGTGATATAAATCTGCAATGTAAATCTAGTGTAGATTTACATTGCAGAATTTATGTACGTCTGATTAGTTATTAATAAATGGTATCATTTATAGTAAAAAAAAGTAAATCTCTTAAGTTATAGAATAATCTGCGTATAATTTTTTTTTTTTTTTTGCTAAAGAATTAAAACAACTAAAAGTAAAAACTTACTTGTCAGTTTAAAACGCAAAAAAAAAAAATTGTGGTAAAATGAACAATTACGAAGAAATTTTATAACTTCGAGAATTTAATTTGTTCTAGTATGACTTCCAACAACTTAGTTCTGCGGAGGAAATAAACAAAAAAAAAAAAATTTAACATGCCTTACTTAACAAAAAAAAAAAAAAAAAATGTAAAACATAATTTTCGTTTTCAAGAAAACTACTTTTAAAAAAATTACTTTCATGAAAATTACTTTTAAAAAGTTTTCTATTTATGCATGACTACAAAATAAAACCGTAGGACATGCAATTATATACAACCACTTCATAATTTATTAGCCCACCGGGTTGGTCTAGTGGTTAAAATCGTTATCGCAAATCAGCTGATTTCGAAGTCGAGAGTTCTAAGGTTCCAATCCTACTAAAGGCAGTTACTTTTATTCGGATTTGAATACTAAATCGCGGATACCGGTCTCCTTTGGCGGTAAGGTTTCAATTAACCACACATCTCAGGAATGGTCGACCTGAGAGTGTTCATTTACATTCCTACATATCATCCTCTGAAGTAATACCTTACGGTGGTTCCGGAGGCTAAACAGAAAAAAAAAACACTTTAATTTAATGTACTCCACTTTTTTTTCTTTCTACTTAGGTTTAATCTATTTTCTCCGTGTTATAATACAAAATAAAACTCCATGTATATATTTTTTTGTTTACTAAAGAATTAAAACAACTAAAAGTAAAGACTTAATTATCAGTTTAAATACTTATACAATTAAAAATAATAACTAAAAAAACATACATTTTAAAGAAAATTACTTTTACAAAAAGGTTCTATTTTTGTATGACTATAAAGAAAAGCGTGGAGCGTGCTCTAGTTATAATACGTTGTAGATGAGAGCGCAGTCTACGCTTTTCTTTTTAGTCATGCAAAAAAATTAAATAATTTTCTTGATGGTAATTTTCTTGAAAAGAAATCATGTTTTAATTTTTTTGTTATTACAATTTTTTCACTCTCAAATTATTGTATATTGTAACTAGATCGTATTAAGTGATGTGATGTGTGGAATACAAATAATTAAATTATGCCAATTTTTTTATGATGAGAAATTTTTAGCGTGTAATTTAAATACCAAATCTATCTGATTCACAAATTCTGAGAGATAGAAATTCTATCATTCTACATATTAGCAGAAATCATTAGAAAATTTAGCGCAAAAATTAACTAATATATCCAAAAAATTAAGAATGATATTGCACGTCCGGTGGTAATCATTACACATAAATCTAAAAAATTTTAAAAAGAATTAAAAAAGCATAATCTTTTACGTTTGGATTTTTTGTTTAATTCGGTAATTTTTTAAAACTTTTTATCTTAAAATTAACGAGCAAAAATAAAATAAAAAAGTTAAAAAAATTTTTTTTTAAATTAAAAAAATAATACGATGAATACAGAGTTATAAAAAAAATGTTTGATTCAAGCCAAATTTTGAATTAACGAATCTTGATTTTAAGGTAACTGAGATACGACTACTGGAAAAGAAATGTTTTTGTATTGTATAATATCATCATTTTGAATAACTTATGAAAAGTATTTACGAAAATGAATTATTAATGGATGAAACAAAGGATGAAAAACTTCCTCGGCAGGACCGGAAATAAAAATGAGATTATCAAATTAATAAAAATCCCTTTCGGCACGCCGGAAGGTGGAGGTAGATTTTACCGGTGCTAAGTAGAGGATAAAAAAGATTTCCACCTTAAAGTTAAGAAAACTTCAAATTTACTCAATATGGAAACGGTTGGATTTGAAAAAAGTTTAGCATACGAGAAGCTACATAGTACAGTTCCAGCAACATTTTGGTCATCCCTTGCCGTAAGGATTGGTCAAATCAAAATTTGTTTCAGACAAAAGTTTTAGGTAATGTTTAGAGGACTAACTTCCATTTTAAACCGATTCGATACTGTGCCTATTAAGGGAGGTATGATTTTTGTTGTTTTCGAAACCCCATTTTTTTCACCTTCTGAACCAATGGTTGGTGATATTAAAAAAACTTTTCCTATATAAATTTTAGGTCCTCATCCAAAGAATAGTAGAAACTTTAAACGAATTCGATATTTTACTTAATAAGAAACTTAGCGATATTTTGTTTTTTCGATAAAGCCTTCCCCTTTCTCTCGCCATGATCCGATTTTGCCCGTTAACAAACTCGACCGACATTTTAGGTCGTTATATTTTATTTTTGAAAATGATTGGCAGAAAATTACGGCAGTTATCGTGTCCACAAGAAAAAAAAAAAAATATATATATATATAAACCTTTGAACTGATAGTGGTTTTGGGGTCTGGGGGATGTGAAACGCGAAGATATGTCGAAATTTTCCGGAAGTCGAATCATGGTACCCATTACAATAGGTAGCCTACATTACAAAAGGGCCTACATTAAAGTCAATATTTTTTAACAGGACGTTCAAAGTTCTGTACGCATATTTTCTTAAGAAAAAAACAATGTTTCGTGATTATGTGTTTTCTAAAAAAAAAAAATACACAAATCACGAAATAAAGAGAAACGGAATAAATTCTTGTTTGTGTACTATAGTACATACGCAAAGATACATTAAATTGACTATAATGTAATAATGAATATTATTAATTCATTAAAAAATATAAATACAAAAATAAAAGCCGTGTAATACAAAAAAAGTATGTACCTTGTTGAATTTAGTACGTACGTAAACATCTACGTTCACTGAAATTTAGATTAAAATATTGCATAATATTTTCATCAAGCAAGGGCTTAAGGATTATAGTTACATAGCTTATACATATTAAAGATAAAATGTTATTTTACTTACGTAAGGTATATATTTACGTGAACTCAGTACAAGAATGATTGTGAAGTATAGATATCACAAAGTATAGTGGTTTAAATTGTCTTTTTTTAAATAGGTTTCACATTTTTTTTTTTTTTTTTTATTACGTAATATTATATTTACATCATAAGTCGGTATTCCCGGCGGCTTCTGTCTAGTTCTGCATACTATACGAATAATTTTGTAACTACTGCAATTGCTAATCGGCCGAATAAAATAAAAAATTCCTAAGCAACTAATTATTATGATCAAATATAATCACAATTTAATTTTTAAAGGACAGTGTAATTATCTATACAAATCACTTATAATTAAATTATAACCAAAGAAATTAAACTATTTTTCACTAAACATACAGTGAAGACACCTGGTAAAAGATTCGATTAACAATAATTTAGTCAATCGTCACATAAAATGGTAGGATTTATTTATTTCCTTTAATTTTCTATAAAAAAAATGCAAGAAAAGAAACCATTTAATGGTTAATGAAATTTTTTAAAAAATTACAAAAATATATTTGATTACATATAAAAAATTATTTTTTAAAAAAAGTTTTATTTAATTAACATTAATATTAAAATTAATAAAAAAAAGGAAACAGATTAGAAAAACCCTCTGAAAAGTAAAAAATAAGAATTAAATCAAATTTAAAATTTTAAACAAAAAAATATAATATATTAATAAATATAAAAATGCACTGAAAAATAAAAAATAAATTATATAAATATCTAATAAATAACCAATAAATAAAAAATAAATAAATGTAATAATTATTAAATTTTAAAATTAAAAGTAATGGAAATATTTAGTTAAATAAAAGCGTGGCGCAGTTTTTATAACAATCTTTTCGAATAACTATTTGTAGACATTTGCTGTATTTTAAAATATATTTTTTTGTTTGATGAGGTTGTTTAGTATATGTATATACTTTATTTATCTGTAATAAAATAACTCAAGTTTTAATTCTTTGATGGTTCAAATTTGCACCGAGATGACCTTTAAGGGTTAATAAGATTAAAAATTAAAATTAAATTTATAAATCTAGCACAAAGTTATTACATTTTGACGGTAATCTGAAAAATTATTAATTATTATCATTATTATAATTGTAACCGTAATTATGAATTCATTAAATAAAAATTCATAATTAATTAAAATGAAACCTTTAGCGGAGAGTGCGCTCAATTTGGCTTAGATTAAAATCAGAATTCGAAGATGAACTTCAACTATGTGAGAACGCGTACAAAGAAAGCGAGTGGGTGCATTTTCCCAGATTGTTACTTGTAGCTAGTCAGTCTCAACTGGAGAGGTTCCAGCAGATCTTTCAGCCTTCTCGCGTCGTTATTGAAAATGAAAATGAAGATTAATTGTTATAAAAATAAATGTTGTGTTGTTTTAAATAAATTATAAAAACTGCGCCACGCTTTTAACTAAATATTTTCATTACTTTTAATTTTAAAATTCAATAATTAATTACATTTATTTTTTTTTATTTATTGGTTGTTTATTAGATATTTATATAATTATAAATTAGATAATTATAATTAGATATTTATATTTTTTACTTTTCAGTGCATTTTTATATTTGTTAATATATTATATTTTTTTGTTTAAAATTCTCAATTTTATTTAATTCTTATTTTTTTAATTTTTAGAGGGGTTTTCTAATTTGTTTCCTTTTTTATTAATGTTAATATTAATATTAGTTAAATAAAAGCTTTTTTAAAAAATAATTTTTATATGTAATCAAATATATTTTGTATTTTTTTTTGTATTTTTTAAGACAAAAAAGGTAAAAATATTTATTTTTAAACATCGAAGTTACATACGTGTATCAAATTTCAATCATTTTTATACGATAGTTCATGAGAAATTAAAATTTTCAACTAAATGCATGAATTTAGCGTAGGGGTAGCTCATGGGGGTGGGTCATATCGAATTCCGACACCGTAGTGTTGTATTGTCAACGAAGTTACATACGTGTACCAAATTTCATTGATTTTCATACGATAGATCAAAAGATATAGCAGTTGCAAGATTTGATTATTCCTAAAGCGAGTTAAATAAAAGCTTTTAAAAAAGATAAAAGTATTTGCTGTACCAAAGCGTATAAAAAATATTATTATTAAGAAATTCTTGTTTTGTATAAATTAAATTTCCACACTTGCCAACAATTTAAAAAGTGTAAATCCTAGTACTTTCGGAGCTGTTACTCATCTTCAGCGATTTTCAGGGATGTTAATTTAAATTCAAATCAATAATAGTTTTTAAATTAAACTGTTATGTTCATAATAGTCGGTCGTCAAGAATAAAATTAATTCGTACGTCAATAAGACAATAACGTCATGTTTGTAAGATGTTTGCGACTATTACGCGTATTTACTATTATAATATAATCATATATATATATATATATGTGTGTGTGTGTGTGTGTGTGTGCGCGCGCGCGTGTGTGTGTGTGTGTGTGTGTGACCTGATGAAATTCATATGCATACCTCCACTCAAGATTTTCTTTCACCTTTATGCCAGTTACCGAATTATAAGACGTATACATATACATATGGATGTAATATTTTCAATACCAAGAGTAATTAAACTTGATTTTTCGTTAACTTCATATATAATTAAACTGTTAAATTTTTATTAAGCAAAAAAATAGAAAATTTTAAATAATAAAATATTTTTTACGAAGACTCAAACGTTATAATTTACATTTTATATTCAATCTACGGAGTAAAGAAAAATTTCAACCGCTTTGTAGGTGGCAAGAAAACGATGGAGAGTGAGTGACATATCAAAATAAAAATGAGAAATTTTCCCTAAGGAGAATTTTTTTCTATTTTATATTATTATATTTTAATGTTTGTTTCTTTAATTATACTACACTAATCAATTATTTCTTTCTTACAATTTAAGATTGTATTTATATGATTTTATTACATTTATTACATTATTGTGAATCTGTGGGTGTGTAAAGGGAGGTTTATATGTGCACAATAAACTGGTTGTCAAGTAGAAAAATATGATTAAAAACATTTATAATTTTTTTTTAAATTTATTATAAATAATAAGATTTATTTAATCCAACCATAAATTATTTAATGATATTTTCAACTTACCATTATGAGCTGATGTTTTCTGAATTAGTGTTTTTGAAAAATGTATGTTATAGAGAAAGACAACGGTGTGCAGAACTGTGTATAAAAGTTAAGCTGTATTCATTTAGTCCAAAAATAGCAACGTGGAAGGTTTGAATATCCACTTCATTAGTTATGTTGGTTACGTAGTCTATCTGTATTCTAGCGAACGCGTTTCTTTTTTTCTACAATAAAAATATAATAAACTTAATTATTTTTAAAAGTATTTTTGCCTTAACTATAATTTTAGCAAGAAATCGACTAAATATCAGTACAGATTAATGAGTTATTACTTATAATTTATGTCGATTAATTTATAGAATCTACGTTAATTTCATTATTTAAATCTATTTTCAAAAAATTGAATAAGAGCTTTAAAAACACACCCAGTTACATAAACATACTATTTTGAAACCTAACTAAATGTTATTTATACCTTTATAAAAGACGTAAAGATATAAATAACTCTAAAATTATGTTCTATAAGTTGTCTGAAAAATTTCTCTTCAACAAATTTATGATTATCGGCCATTTTTCAAATACAAATTTTATAAGTCAGGAATAATTATTTCTAAGGATAAATAATTTAAATAAAAATAAAATTTTAAAAATTAAAATAAAATAACATATAATGTTTATTTTAATAAATAAATAAATGAGACTTCGAAATTAAAAAAAAAACAAAAATTTATTGAATACAATTCAAATACAATGGAATAAAAAAAAATAGATATGAATATTAGACGTATTAGTATGTAATCATTCGACCATCTGAAAAATGGCAACAATATTACAAGAAATTAAAATCCCAAGAAGATAGTTAAATACCAAAATTAAGTACTTGCAATACAAAAATGTAATACAAACATCTATTACAATAGCATCAACCGGTGTTAAAAATTTAATTAAATGTTTATTTATAAATATCACTTCATTTCAACCTTAATTAACTCATCTCCCGACGCTATGCAATGGTAAAATTTTGCACATGACAATAAAATATTCCATTGCTAATTTCATATACAGTGTAACCCCGCTAAAACACGGTTATCGGGGGACCCGCGTTATAGAATAACCGCGTTATTTCGAGAAGTAAATTTTAAATCACTAAGGGGATCAATAAAAAAATAGGAAAAATCAAGCAATAATGGTTTAATAGAAAAAGCCAATACAGTATAATGTGTACTTACATAGCATCAAGTTAAGTGCGGAAGATACAATAGTTTTTCAGATATTCAGATATTTTTTGGGGGACAGATTATACTCCGCGTTATATCCGTATCCGCGGTATATCGATCCCGTTATAGCGGAGATGTACTGTATTTCTATATTTTATGCATATGTGTATAAGAATATGTCTGTATGTAATACGTGGTTAACATCTTGAGGAAGGGAATCGTAAGATATAGCTGTCGATCCGATTTATTTCGACTATCGATTCAGTATGAGTAGATCAAGTGGCTATTGAAGCGGGGATTCTCTTTCTCCATATTTTTTTAAAAATATTTGTTTGATGTATGTGCTCACATTTTTATTTCAGCTGCTATTGGCGCAGAGCGAGCCACGTGGTGGGACGGGCGGCTGCGCGCAACGCACGAACGATTCATTCCTTCAAATGATTTATACTTCTTTATACGATCGATCTATCTAAAATTATATTTGTGTTTTGGGGATAAAAAAGGAAAACATTGGGGTTAGAGCTGTATTAAAAAATCTCAACTCAAGAAACAGTTAAAAATGTTAAGCATTTTGAAAGCTTTTCGTTGTAAAAGTTTTGTTGTTTTTAGTACGCTAAATTCATGAAAGTTATTTAGTTACAATTGCCACAAACATTTAACAAAATCATGTGTAATGAAACAAAAATTATGTAACATTTTCGTGGTGGGCCTTAGGCTCGCCTTTTTTCTACTTTAATATGACTAGTGTAAATTTGCCACTCTACTCATTTGATTTAGTTATGAATAACTGATGTTATTCATAGTAATGGAAACTAACTCTCCACATTATAATATGGTAGAATAAAACTGCAAATTCTTTTGTTTGCTAACGAATTAAAATATAAAAAATTAGAAACTTACTTATCTGTTTAAACACTTATTCAAAAAAAATAATGGTAAAATTAACATTTTACAAAAGATTTTGTAAGTTAGGAGAATTTAATTTTTTCATATATGGTTTTAAATAACTCAGTTCTATATATTATATAACCAATGTAAAATTTGATAATTTCATTATCAGTAAAAAGTAGAAAATCATTTTTTTATTTATTTAAAAACATGCTTTTCTTTAAAAAAATAAATAACAAAAACAATATAAAAAGGTGACTACAGAGTTGCAGGACTTTCTCGCCACGTGGCTATTTATAAAAAAATATAATTAACATATTAATGACATATTTAAAAATCCCACGTTATAATTACAAGATAATAATATTGGTTTGAGATTAAAACCGCAAATTTCAAATCCGGTATTACTAAAAAAAAGCTTCTATTTCAACAACATTAAACATTAAAATCGTTATCAATGCCCTTGAAAATGTATAAATTGATATATCACACGACCATGTTTGTTACTTTTCGCGCGAACCCCAAAGCGGGAGTCAAAGTTCAATTCTATAAATAATCTTTTTTTTAAAAGTCTTGATTACAATAAAACAAGGGAAAGAAGAAAAATGTTTAAAAATGCATGAATTTTGATCGGGTCCGGCCGCTCGGTGGAGTCTGGGGCTCCCAATTTAGAACAGATTAATTTATATGCGTAATTAGACGACAACAGAAGAAACCGCAATGGAAAACAAGCATCATAGCGATCACAACAAAGTTTCAAAGTTCAGAACATTTTTTGGGGTGAGGGTGCGATTTTGAGATATTTTTGCAAATATTGTTATTTTTTAATTGTTAACAAATGTGCCTAAGATAAATATGACCTTAATTAAGCGAAATTTTGAGATATTGAGGGTAACCTTGCTCTACAGTTTCAACTTTTAAACTGAAAATTTAATGGCATCAATGCCCCATATATAGAATTAATCTTACAAATTTTGGTCAAAATCGGTCCGGTAGTTCTGGAGATATATGGTGATTTAGAGACTGATACCGAACACACACTCGTACATACGAACATTAACATCCTGAAAATTTTCATCCGGTTTATGGATTCGTTACGTGTAATTGGGTTCAAGATCCGGTGATATTGGACCTTTTAGAGTTATAGCTCTGCTATAACCCTATCTAGACGGGAAAGTAACAGGAAGAAAAAAATAATTTTGTTTTCAAAAAAATTACTTTTAAAATATTAGTTTCAAGATAATTATAAAAAATTCTCTTATTTGAATGTCATATATGAGAGCGTGCCCCACGTTATTCTTTTTAGTCATGAATAAATGGAAAATTTTTTTGTTAATTAACTTTTTTTAAAGTAATTTTCTTGAAAACGAAATTATTTTTTACTTTTTACTAAGACATTTTTTTTAAATTTAAAAATATAATAATCATTAGTGATTTGAATGAATCATTCAGATTAAAAAATAAAAAATAAACGATAACTAGAAAAGTTTTTGTCGATTCAAAAAATTCCTAACGAGGTAGTTAAAGAAAATATTAGTTGTTACACAGTCATTATGTTATATTATCGCGATTCACTTGAGCGTGAAATAAAGTCTGGTTAAAAAATAATTTAAAAAATTATTTTTTTTCTTTTTTTTTTGACAATCTTTTATAATAAAATAAAATTTGCCTAGATAATGAGAAGAAAAAAGAACGATTAGGAAATAGAATTAGATCACCCTCCATATTTTTAATCGCATTATGAAGCGGTTAAATTTATTAAGCTATAAATCATCGGTAAAGATATAATATGACTAATATAAAACTTATTACCCTAAAAAAAAGCCTCTATTTCATAAGATATGTAATTTGCTTTAAAATATTATAAAAAAGATACCACGAAATAATTTATTGTTACACCATAAAATATTTAAGATAATTTTTTAAAAAATGTATTTTTTCATTAGTAAAATTATAAATCTACACAAACATAAAAGTTTAGATAAGACTGGTATTTATTAGAAAAATGGAACATAAAAAACAAATTTAATATTTACCTGCAATCGTCAAATCGTGCTTAAATAATTCTTTTTACTATGTAAATTCTTTTGTTGTTTTATTCAAAGGAATCAATAACCGCAATTAATAATCAATCGATGGCAAAAATAGTTTCGATACAATAATTTTTCGTTTTTTAATAATAAAGAACATGTTATTTCATTTATATTTTTTTAATGATAGTTGTGTTTCATATATATATATGCGCGAGTGTGTGTCTCTCTCTCTTTCTCTCTCTCACTCTCTCTCTCTCTCTCTCTCTCTCTCTCTCTCTCTCTCTCTCTCTCTCTCTGTGTGTGTGTGTGTGTGTGTGTGTGTGTGTGTGTGTGTGTGTGTGTGTGTGTGTAAGTGTGTGTGGATGTGTATTTGTTTAACACGTACATTTGCTCATAATATATTGTAATTTAAAATACTTCTAAAAAATTAACGTCACAATTAAACTGTGACATTTACGGTACACCTGCTATTTTAGTAATTCATTGTTAAAAAAAAATTATACTTTACAATTATAATTATTCATTTATCATAATGTAATTTTACTCACATTGGATAAATACAAATAATTTTTTCTCTATCTCTCACTAATTACTCATTTTTATTCTTTTAAAAATACTTGACAATATTTTTATAAAATTATTTAAAAGGTACTGATCGGGTATAATTTTTCTAAGTAATGTTTTTAACTTAGAAAATAAATATATAAAAATTATATAATGTATACCACATTTAACTCTACGAATATATTGCATAACAAATTATCATCACTTTTTTATTGGGCCAGCTACTTCGTAAATTGTGGTCGTTTATTATTATTTAATCCGACATGAGAGCGGAATCAACAATGTAGGTGTTGTTTACCGCGTATAGAGGAACCACTCCTTAAGAGTGTTTTGTATTTACACAAACAGAAGCAAAAAACATATTTCGCAGGTTCCCAAATATCTCCATAATTTTATATCCCGATTTCCGCGTATGAACAAAACTGCTCGTGCCATTCGTAGAAAAATATTCTGAACTACTCTGACTTCTTGCGAAGGATGGCTAAAGTTATATTCTTCTCTCCGGTATACGGTATCCATTTTACTTTGGCGTAAAAATATTTTTGATGCAAACCCCTTTTAAGCCTACTTCCTGTTTTTTTTTTTTTTTTTTATTAATAAAAGTCTAAAATAGTTAAACCATATAGATTAGTGGTACGCCGATTATTCGAATGTCAATTTTCTGAATGACTAACTATTCGGACTGCTTATATCTGTACATCTCGATTCCCCCCGAGGGGAGAAGATCCCGCCTCGTAGCGTGTCCGGTCGCTACACCACCCCCTCCGTTCCTAGCCAGCAGTGGCTTTAACGGAGGATTATATCTGTACAGGAAAATATTAAAAAACTCAATAAAAAAATTAAAAATACTATTCAAATAAAGCTTTGCTTCACCTGGAAGAAGTCAACTGGAGCCGTCTGTTAGACGCAGCATCCGCTTGCGTCTAACAGACGGCTCCCCGGAAGCGGAGGTCATACTGTTCCAGGCACTCGCAGATCAGCGGACTGGCTACTACCCAAGGGTCCGTTCATTGGCCAAGGCCGCCGTAGGACTCTATCGCAGCCAGTCTTGATGGCCCGGCCGAGTTGTTCAGCCATCAATTTCCACCTCCTTCCTGTGCTCCAAGCACCATTCCAACCCCTATAAGGCAGCCGCACACTCGCGCCGCAGCCTGTCCTTATCCAAGCCCCTTAGGTTATAGCGACCTCAATCGGGAGCTCTTAGACCACCTCCATAAGCGATCTCATAGGTTATAAGCCTATGATCACTCAAACTGGACTCGGGCCAGACAGTCCAACTACTTGCACTCCTAACTAAATCGTCGTCACCAAGGTGACGTCGACGTAACTTTCCACCAGTTCGGAAGAGAAATTCGGCGGTTATTCTGCCTCGTTAAGCAAGTAGAGGTTCCTAGCTTCTACGAACTGTGCGAGACCAGCATCTCTGGGGTCAGTGAGTGGTGAACCTCAGGCGGAAGACTTGGCGGTAGCGTCTAGAGCAACCAGCATTCTGATGTCCGGGAAACCGTCCAGGATCCGTCCAAACCTCGCCAGCAAGCCGTCGATACTTCATCCAAATAGGAAGTATCCTGACACTAGTACGACACCGAGCGTACCCATTGTGACTCGCACGACAGTGAATTCCTCATCAGAAAACTGGGGCATCCAGAAGACACCCAACGAGACCGAGCCGAACACGATCGCAGAGAACAGCCACCCCCCACGAGAGTGAATAACATCAACTCTGTGGAAGCCAATCACCCTATCCCCGACCGTGTACGGCTCCTGGACCAAGAGAACCTCGAGGTTATACTCCTCAAGGATCCTCGTGGCTTCATTGGTGGCCGCCCGGGAACGATGCAGGTTTAACTGTTCCAGACACTAGCGTTCGATTTGGTGACGACCCTCCTCGAAAGCTTCTCCCAATTTAGGCTCGCCATACGCTGTGTTATTCACAATCTTCGCCCGGGCTATGTTGTGCGACCTAAATTGCTTGCCCCTGACCCGGTGTCCAGTAACAAAGCCTTTCGCCAAAGCACAGGGAGCGCACTTCGCAGGCGCGGTCTTATTAGGGCAGTTAGCTGCCCTGTGCCCAGCAAGGGTGCAATGACCACACATCTCCGACTGTGCTCTAAAGCGGAGAGGGGTGTGACCAAAGCCCTGACAATTGAAGCACCGGGGTATATGGTCGACAGCCCTGCAAGAGGTCCACCCAAGGTCTCAATTATCCATTGGCTCTTTGGGGCCTATTTCCGCTTCAACTGCCGGACCACCCTAGTCCCCTTGAGAAAGTCCTCGACAGCCATATCCAACACAGGATTTTGGCTGTGTATGGCCCTGAAGATTTCGGGCTCCTCTACTCTCGTTGTCCTCGGTAAATCGTAGACCAATATTTACGGCCTCCGCTCGACCAGCAACTGAGCCATCAGCCCGTTCTTCTTAAGAACGTCGGCCTCCAGCAGCCGCTTCACCTGCTGTTCATTTACAACCTCCAGCACAACGCCATTGTCCCTTGATCTCGTGACCCGGGATATCTGGAACTTTTCTTTCCTCGGGTCCAGGACCTTTTTCAGGATTAGCTCCGTCATTGCTGACGAAGCTCCCGAACTAGGTGTGATCGGGACCACCTTGGCAGTGGTCCTCTTAATTTTTGTAGCCGAAGACTACACTTCACTTACACTCATACATATCATCCTCATTCATCCTCTGAAGTAATACTGAACGGTAATTCCCGGAACCTAAACAGGAAAAAAAGAGAAAAGGTAGGCAGTAGGTGGTTAGACAGCCATTGAGGTTATGTTGCCACGACGCTAACGCTGAATGATATGTTCAGTACATATGTTAAAGCTTTTTTAGTTTTCCAATTATTCGGATTCTGCCTGAAAAAGGTCCATCCGGATAATCAGTGTTCCACTGTACATTTTTGGAAATAAATTAACATCCTGTTCATTTAATTCCAAAAACTATTTGTATAAAAATTGATATAGCGTAAAACATTATAACATTACTAAAAAAAAACAGAAATTTTTATCATTTAAATCTGGATAAATTGTAAAAGTAAATATGTTATTGTTCGGACGCCTTGCCTATATTACCGCTGTTTAGCATTAATCTTCTTTTTTTTGTTTATGAATATACGAGTACTTTCAGCTGGTAAGGGACAAGGATGAAAATTTTAAAAATATATTTATTATACACGGTATTGATTAAGAAGGTATTGACATATTTTTATGCAATAATGCAAGGCCGAACTCATGTTAACAACAGATAATTTCATATTTATGATAATAGTCAAACTGTCAATTACTGCGGCCGTCACCACGCATATATACAAAGGACACTGATATAATAATAATTTATGATTGACAACCAACTCTTGAAAATTAAAAAAAAAAAAATATTCATTTAATAATCACCACTGAACCAACCATGCATTAAACGGTATTCACTGAACTAGGCCTTTCTTTTTCCTGTTTAGCCTCCGGTAACTACCGTTTTAGATAATACTTCAGAGGATGAATGAGGATGATATGTATGAGTGTAAATGAAGTGTAGTCTTGTACATTCTCAGTTCGACCATTCCTGAGATGTGTGTGGTTAATTGAAACCCAACCACCAAAGAACACCGGTATCCACGATCTAGTATTCAAATCCGTGTAAAAATAACTGGCTTTACTAGGACTTGAACGCTGTAACTCTCGACTTCCAAATCAGCTGATTTGGGAAGACGCGTTAACCATTAGACCAACCCGGTGGGTTACACTGAACTAGGCCTATTTTGTTTTTATTTATATTCTACCCGGTGCCCAGCGGTTAACACTGCTTGATGCTACAGTGCGTTCGGAATGTTGCTGTGCACTGGAATTATGGAAGTGTAATGATGAAACTTTCTTAATTATTTATATTTGTATTTAATTATTTTATATAAATGGATATTACAATAATTGGAATAGTTTATAGAAAGTGTTGAAAATAACCTCTTCCAATATTGCATACCTTTTAATTTGTTTCCAAACTATTTAACCAGCTATGTACTGGAATGTTTCGTACGTATGCCGTTATTACGGTTTTTAGTTCGTCAATCGTGTGTGTTCTGTTGTGATACATTGTTTGTTTCGCTGCTCCCATAGAAAGTAATCTGGGGGAATCAGATCGGGAGATCGTCTAAATCCCACGAAATGATTCCTCCATGATTTCGTAAAATACTCATTGACTTGGTGTGCGCTGTGACACCATCTTTTTTTAACCAACCGTCATTTATTTCCATTTCTGTTAACCGATTAATGAAGTTTATTACGATAATACTATTAATTGTATTATCCAAAAACAATTTGGCCCATAATGCGCGTTCTATTCATACCGACCCAAATCCAATTTTCGTTTCGTGTAAAGATTGTTCGTATAATTCATGAGGGTTAGTTGTCGATGAATTAATATACCCTTGTAACGTACAACAAAAACTCGTTTCACGAAAAATTTGTTTACGTCTCACTTGGCAAAAATAGACTAAAAATATTAATACATAATATAAATCAGCTGTTTATATAACCGTATGTTTACTAGTAACTTTGCAGTGTTGCCACTTTGGCTGCCAAAAAAAAAACTAGTCACATTACTTTATTTACAGGCCTCGTACTTGTCACCTTCACGAAAGACGTGTTAAACGTGAAAATGTGTTCCTCTACTGAAAGAACCAATTCGTTTCTCGCAACTGTCGATTCCGATTAACAAGATGAAACGAAAGATGTTCAATTAAACTCAACGACTGATGTCTTTTACTGTCGTCTATTACTGAGCAATGCCCAACGAACCCACAGAGCCACCAACCTAACGCAGAAAGAACAGAATACACCACATATTTCTAAAGCATACTGCACTGCGACTTTCCGAACGATGTATTTTACGGACCTAGACATTCAATAAAAGGTCAAATACCCAGCAGTGTATTTCATTCATACTTGTTATTAACATCAAACTGAAAACAAATCCGTCCTTTTCTACTCAGTAGTTAGAAAAATTAATTATTTTTAATTGCTTCTTCTGAATTATTATTCTTTTTTTTATACAATTTATGTTACTATATTTTTCGTTACTTTAATTTCATTCTATTCAGTTACAATATTACAATTGCATTTATGCTTTTTTTGTAATTACCAATTCATGTTTTGTCTCCCACACTGAGCAATAAATAGCATACTTAGTACCCATTCGAAGTTAATTTTTATTACTATTTTAATTCTTTCCGTAGAGGAGTATTCCTTTCTTCCGGAGGTTTCGATTTCAAGTTCCGGTTAGGAACGGTATTCTTTTTTTAACGTACCATAAAATTTATTATTATCCATCAGTAATTATTAGTAAGCGTCACTGCATAAGGAAAATCAATGAAAAATTATAACATTTCTACAAATCATGTTTATTTCGAAGTGTATATTTAGAAGATACTTCTATATTCTACGCAATTAATTTTTTTTAAATATAGAATTAATTTGAAATTTTCTTCCCTCATTTAATCTTATAAAAACATTTC
The DNA here is from genome assembly GCF_047948215.1 of Lycorma delicatula. NCBI lineage: Eukaryota > Metazoa > Arthropoda > Insecta > Hemiptera > Fulgoridae > Lycorma > Lycorma delicatula. The sequence continues at coordinate 97,422,582 of NC_134464.1, read as the reverse complement.
CTTTATTATAAACACTCCTTTGTTTAAACATGATTTAATAAAACAATATATGTATATATACACCGCATTTAAATGGACACAATTATAGTTTAATTATCGTAGCCTGATGTTTTCAAATTCAAATTTTTGTTTTAAATTCTCTTTAAAATGATTTGCACAATCTTTCTATACAAACGTTTTTAGTTATCCCCATGTATGCTTGGAGAGTATGGTTGTCTCATACCGGAAAATAAATCGTTTGAGGTAGGAACATCTGCTAAATTTTAATTTTGTAGTGATTTTTTTATAGTGATACTCAGGACGAGGTCTTCTTAAGTTTGCTCAACTTAAGAAGACCTTACAGTATTAATATTGAATAAATACTGTAACTATTTAAATTAATTTTTTACTAAAGTAGAAATTTTTTATTTAATTACGATGATTAGCCACGGTTTCGATGGCTAGCCATCGTTATCAGAATAGTCGGAAGTAACCAATAATTATTAAAAGACTTATTAATGTTTATGATCATCTATGTTTCTAATATTATTTATTCTTTTTGTTATTATTTTTATTTTTGGTTTTATTCATAGTATTAGGCGTTACTATGATTTCTAGTTCACTAATGGGTGGACTTTATCAAAGCTTATGTTACCTTTGATTTACTATTAGTATCTAGAATGTATTTAGCGTTTCAAGGAAAACTCCTTTGTAACTTGATTATAGTCATGAAATTTACTTATGATTTCTAATCTAAAAAACCTATTATAAATATAATTTGAAAAAAAAATAACAATACAAAAAATTAATTAAAATTAATACAGTTTGGAGCTCTATTAATCATAATAAAGTAATTCATTATTTATTAATTGTTTGGATGTATTGATTTACTTACTGCAAATTACTGTTACTAACAATATTGGCTTTTGATACATAATTAGTTTTTATTTATTTTTATATATACGATTATTTATTATCGAGATCGTATAATTTTTTTTACGACTTATATTATCTTTTATGATTGAAATATTAAACATATAACTTTAACGTTTTAATTAAATATTTAATTATTTCTTTATAAAAGTAAATTTTTCTGATCAACAGAATCTTAGAAAAGTTCTTAAGAACACGCATGCGCAGGTGTGAATTTATATTTTTTATTTAATAATATTTACCGGAAGTAATATTGAATAAATACTGTTAAATATTTAAATTAATTTATTACTAAAGTAGAAATATTTTATTTAATTACGATGATTAGCCACGGTTTCGATGGCTAGCCATCGTTATCAGAACAGTCGGAAGTAACCAATAATTATTAAAAGACTTAAAAATTCAATTTAATAGTGAATGATTTTAAATAAATATATTACAATTATTGAATAAAATCTAATATTTTTATTGTTTATGAATTTATTTTTACGTAATAAAAAAAATTATATAAAAATTCATATTTTATCTTCACCAACTATATAAATAACTAACTATAACTAAATTTGGAAAGAGGAGGAAATTCTCAATTTAATATTTTTAATTATTTATTATTATTGTTAGTTTTTTTAAGTTTATTTATATATGTTACATTTCAGCCAAACATACTATTATTTTTTCTTTTTTTTTTTTTAGGAAAGGAAATTCCACTAGTAAGTTTTGTAGGATTTCCTTCTTAAAAATAATTACTTTACGTAGACGATTTGAATTTTTTTACCATAATCATTTTCTTGTCATTGACTATATTTATATATATATATATATATATATATTTTTTTTTTTTCAAACATAATAATTATTTAATTTATATATAAAATTTTTGGCAAAGTAATCACGGAGTTCATCAGAACTCTGAAGTCAACCAACTACGTTTACAGTTCGAAACATGACCTAAGCTAAAAGTGAAATGAAAATGGAAAAAAATAACCGTGAAAACATTCTATTTCAGTTCAATTAGAACAGTAATCCTTTCAAAAAATACCTCGAATTTTATTAGATAACATTTTTTTTCCATTTGATTAACCGCGGGACTCGAATATATTTAATGTACCTTTATGAATCGCGCCGCTAGATGACAGTGCTTGATAGTATTAGGTGGCGCACAAAAACCTGATAATGTAAGTGAAATAATAAAACTTAAAACAAAATATACTATAGCTTGTTTTAATATTAAATGCTGTTATGTAAATGAAAGTACTGAAGATGAAACAATTTTTTAATTCCCACCACTTCTTTAAAAAAATAAAGGTATTAGTTTACATATTATACTAGTTTTATTAAAAAAGGAATGAATAAAACACAAATAAATTCGATTGGTAACATCGAATTTAACGATAAAAATCGAGGGTTACACTTACAGAGTAATAAGTAAAATATTACATCACGGATCTTAAATTCGTAAAGGTCGTTATACTAGTTTTATTAAAAAAGGAAAAATATGGTGTGAAGTGAATGATATGATTATCAACAAAAGAAATTGTCCGTGAAATTCATTTTTTTTGTTCTAGAAAGACAATAAATTTTAATAATAAATCAATAACATAACAATCAGTAATTCATATAAAAAATAAAAGAATAATCTAATAAAACGCAGTGATATCAAAAAAAAAAAAAAAATTAAAATGAAATTGTAAACCGTATAGTAAGAGCTCGCAGATATCATTTCATCCACTTAAAAAAAAATTTCTGTAATATAAATAAAACTGTTTTTAACAAAACGATACTGATATCAAAAGAGGTAAGACACTACATTTCTATTATCAAAATCTGTTATTAATTTAGGATTTTCTTGAAAAAAAAAATACATATTAAATATATGTAATAGACAATAGATAAACAATAGATAATAAACAATATTTAACTGTTCCCATATAACAAGAAAAAAAATTGTTACAAAACCCTTACCGGTCCGATTTCATTTCTATGTAATACATATCACATTTACAGAAATAATACAATTCTTATGATTTTTCGTTGTTTAATAAATGAAATCGGGACGGTAAGAGTTTTGTAACAAATTTTTATTTTTTTTGCTTATTACATTGTTTATTATCAATTATTGAATATCTATATATTGTCTATTACATATATTTAACATGTATTTTTTTAACCAAAATTCTAAATTAATAACAGATTTTGATAATAGAAATATACTGTCTTACCTTTTTGAATATCAGTATTATTTATTTAAAAACAGTTTTATTTGTAAAACAGAAATTTTTGTTCTTTGAGGGGAAGAAATGATATCTGCGGGACTCTTACGGTTCGGTTTACATTTTCATTGTATTTTTTTTGCTTCAATTTCTTTTAAACAATTCCAAAAACGCTTTTCAAAGGGACTTCCGAGTTTTCTTCTATTTAAAATAAAAATGAAACATTAAGGTAAGAATATCTCCTTAAACTTTTACTATTTAGGTGTACTGATTTATTTGTATAATATTATTAAGAAATATCAATGATATTTACAAAAAAATATTTAACGAAGTTATACAAACCGAGTATATGTCATACAGTTTTTTTATTTTCATATTTTTTATTATTATTTTTTAATAGAATTAAATACTTTCTTATTTATTATAAAAATAAAAAATAAATAATAAGAAATATTTTTGTAAGGTTCATCTATTTTCGCAATCGTGAATGAAATTAAGAATAGCAAATGAAATTTTTCAATTAGAAATCGTGACTAATACATCTATCTTATAATAACTTCGAGTCTATTTTTAAATTAGTTAACGGGGTAAGCCGTTCTAACACCGTCAAACTATGATTGAATATTTAGTTTATATTTCACTAATCTATATAGTGAGAGCGACAGACAAAAATAAATAAACATATATATATATATATATTTCTCTCTCTCTTTATGGTATGTTTATAGTTAATAAAAATTAAAATAAAAAACCTTGTAGTACGAATTTATCATTCATTATACTGATTAAAACCTACGTTTGTTTATTAAAGTTTAATATATTTAGACTGAAAAGTTATTTTTATTCGTTCAGTATGGATTAAAAGAAGTTCAAGCTGAATCTATATCTTAAAAACGGTTGAAATTTAATATATTTATCCTAACATGAACGACTACTACATTTCTAGCAGTTCTTTGATATCTGGAGGAAATTTATTTTTATGACAGCGTATATTATAGCTGGTTTAGGCAATTAGTTGATAAGAAATAATCTTTCCCCATTTTAGTTAAACTATCCTGATCTTCAGAGGCATTTTAGGTTGTACTGTGAATCAGTTATATAGAGATATTATGTTTAAATGTTGGTTGCGATCAACCTAGCTCTAATCCGAGCAGTCCTCAAAGTTGGAGGCTGAAGTGGGAGACTAGAGGTTATACTCAGCTCCCGAACGGACCAGACCTAAGGTCCTCTGGGACTTTAGTTTATACTAGGTACACTCCAATCGCTTAATTTATCGACATGTCGTTGTGGCAATTTAGGCTGAATTTGCTATGTTTGATACGCTGTCGCGGCATACTTGTTGCATTTGTGTGTACTGTTGGTACTTACAGTTTATGGCTTATTAGTAGTGATAGACGCGGGGTCTTCGATCTTCCGCGTGTCGGCTTGTAGCTTAGTTCCTGAGGGCTACGTGGTAGTATTAGGTGTCTGACGTCTTCTTTGAAGGAAAACTTGACTGGGACGAAATTACCGATGTAGATGTCCCTCGGGGCATTTGCATCGGTGGCATCTTACGAGGCCGGACCGAGCACTGTGGAATGTGATCGGTTTGAGGGCAAAAAGATGACCTCCGATTAAGCCACTCTTGGCTAGGAACGAAGGGTGTGGTGTAGCGACCGGACACGCTACGAGGAGGGATCTTCTTCCCTCGGGGTGGGGGGGGGGGGATCGAGATGTGAATCGGCTATCCTCTTGATAGGATTCTTCCACAGATAAATCATTCAACTACCCTATTGTTTTTCTTATTCTTGATTTGTTATTCCCCTTCAGTGAATGTAGGTCAAATTCTGCTTGCTTTAAGCTTAGAATGCCAGGATATGTAGGGCCCAGTAGATCCCACCTGGGAGCCTCCGTGGCGCGAGTGGTACTGTCTCGGGCTTTCATCCGGAGGTTCAGGGTTTGAATCCCGATTAGGCGTGGAATTTTTCACACGCTCAAAAATTGCCATTTCATTTCATCCTCCAAAACAATAGATATCCGAGGATTCTCTTTCCTACTTCGAGGCCAGCGTGTTAAATTTTTTGGCTCAAATATCACCGGACAATTTTCACTTTCTTATGCTTTAAACTGATTGTCATTTTAAAAATACCATTTGAAACAAAACATGTTACCTTATTAGAACAATTTATTAAAAAGGTATATGTAAATTAGTCTAAAACAGTTTTTATATGAGTATTACATACATGCGCGCGCAAATAAACACGGATTCACAAACGGATGTTCCATAATTAAAGGAAGTACTAAATCATTTGAACTTTTTTTGTTAGGCCTAACTGAAAATTTTCTAGGAAATTCAATTACTTTTTATAACAAAATACGACCACTATGATTCATTTCTGACATCCTGACCCCCGTAAGGGAAGACACCCGCCTTGTGACAATCCCGGTCGCCACACTACCCCTTCCATTCCTAGCCCTGATGGGCTTTACTGCAGTCCGTCTTTTAGACCCGCTAAACTTGATAACACAACACAGTTGTCAGTTTGGTCAGACCACCGACGCAAATCCCTCGGCAGACATTTCCATCAGTGCATTTACACAATCTACTAATGCCTTCGTATGGCCTTTTCCAACCACTACCACCTATCACTAATTACAACCCTCAACTACCAAATTAACCGATTCGCGGAAGCGCGATCTCCGCGCCTTCCTCCATCACCAAAGGTTTCACACAAAAAATCTTCCTATGTCTAACTTCAATTAGACTATGCACTCAGATCATTACTTGATTGAGTCTTCAAACACCAAAAATACTATCCTCATATTAACAAAACAAGTTTTGATCGCAACAATTACAATTTTGTACTACAACAATCAATTTACTCAAAGTCCTCTTGAGTTACTTAAAAATCAAGAAATAGATTCACCGATTTATTAAGCCTCTAATGAAAACATACCCTATATCTCTCTGCTCCGATCTGCTTTCGGGAGCAAAATCAATTCCAACAACCTCCCGCACCGAAGCTCCATCACAGAGTTCTCCTCCTATCCATTCTCATCCTAATATCTGCTAACCGGGGCTCGATGTCAAAATGCCTATCGTGGCGAAGCAAACACCTAGGTGGGCCCGTAGCCACCCGCGTTTCTATTCTATTTATACATTTTTAATAGCATCAGAATCTTTCAGCCATCCTGCGAATCTAGAAGGATCTAAGGAGAATTTAAGGAAGCCAGCGACTATGTTCCATTCCCTTTTCCATTCATTGACAATTTAAGTGTTAGATTTTGTACAAAGATTTGTTGAATTTGTAAAAAAAATTCAAAAACGTTTTTGAAGAGTTCCTTTTCTTAGAGGAACTAGTGTTTTTTTTTTGTTTTTTGGAGTTTATAAGGTCATAGTAAATTTTGATGAAAAATTTCAACTAAAAAAAAAAAATAAATTTCATTTTCATTATTGGTTTAAAATTTTATTTTGAAATCCTCATTTCATTTTCACAAAACTTCCTTTTTGATCAAAAATTTTATCAATGAATTGTGTTTTCGGAAAAAGATATTTGGGGAGAATGAAAATTGCTATTAATTTTTAAAAAAATCGTGAATATATTTAAAAATTTGATCGGGTGGGTGGATTACTATTTTATTCCGTTTTTAATATGCTATTAATTAAAAAAAATATATATACTTTTTCGTGATTATATTTCAGAATTTTTAATTAAAGTGGAAGTAGAAAATAACTATCGTAATGACTGGAGAAAAAATGATAATTTGGTAATGTAAGATTTTTTTCATTACTAAATTGGCTGGCTATCAAATACCACCAACTAAGTGATCCTTTATCACAAAAAATATAATATAATAAATAGAATATATGACAATTTTTTTCTATGTCATGTTTAGTGACTTAATTAGAAACAATTATTCATTACGTAATTTCTCACTTGTTCTCTGACCCACATCAATGACTCTCTTTTATATTCTGTATGGCGTATTTTAATTTATGTATACGCGCAAATACATGATTAATTTTTTATTCCTTTGTTGTATTTATAAATTGTAGGAATAAATAATGAATTTCAATTATGTAAAAAGAAATAAATTATGCTGACAGTGAAAAAGGAAACGTAGCCTCCTTGTAAATGTGATACGTTCATTGTCATTGTCGTTAAGTCATTTTATTTGACCGTCAGCGTCTACTGAGTAACGATTCAAGTCCGTAGTATGATACCACAATAGAATAAAAAATAACATCGATGAAAAATAATAATTAACCATGAGCATCGTTAAATTGTAAAAGATTTATTTTATTTGTTAGTTTATTAATTTATACTTCTCTATTATTCTAGTATTTTTCATATCTACATACTGTACTGTTGAAAATTACTAAATTTTAAAACTAGAATTTCTTAATGACATTCCCTTTGTTGTGCTACATATTACTTCTAAGTCTTCTTCTTGGAGTTTCTTTCTCCATGGAACGATCGCATGAACAACTACTGGTGAACAATATTTATATTGTTACCATCACATTAATAATTATTTTCTTTTTTTCCCTGTTTAGCCTCCTAAAATTACCGTTTAGATAATACTTCAGAGGATGAATGAGGATGATATGTATGAGTGTAAATGAAGTGTAGTCTTGTACAATCTCAGTTCGACCAATCCTGAGATGTACGGTTAATTGAAACCCAACCACCAAAGATACCGGTATTCACGATCTAGTATTCAAATCCGTATAAAAGTAACTACCTTTACTAGGACTTGAACGCTGGAACTCCGACTTCAAATCAACTGATTTGGGAAGACGCGTTCACCACTAGATCAACCAATAATAATTGGGGTTGGATTAATAATTCTACCAGTCTAACTTCAGTCGGCGAGATATTCCCAGTTCATTCGATATGATGCACCGTCATGTAACACTATTCTTTTCTTCTTCCTAAAGGATCATTTTTGGTGATATTCGTCTTAAATATTCTCTCCATCCATCTGTCATCTAAAGCCAGAATTTAATTTTTTTATTTGGTGATCTCTGCCAGAAAATCTCCATGAATCCTTTACTCGATCTCTCGGCGTAAGTGATCTTTTACTTACTGCCTTAAAACAGAAACTATTTGGAAAGGTATGGAAAACCCGGCAGAAGAGTTCTTCAGATTTAGGGTTTTACGGGAAGGCAATATCCTGCCTATATAAAAATGTAACTTTATCATTTTTCATGGCATAGCATGGAAATCGGATCGGAAATAATAGGAAAAATAATTAGTGCTATAAAAATTATTTTTTTCTTTTTTTTGCATTAAAATTAAAAACTGTCGAGAATCTGTGTTTAGTACAAAACTAACAGCTCGATCTGGATGTGCTGTAAGGGAGGAAAATACCACTTGAATGTTAAATATAGTTATCTAGAATCAAGCAAGACCCATAGTGCAGATGTTTTCAAAATATTCGAGCAGTTTACTAGGAAGCAGTTAGCTAGGAATTTACATTCCTAGCTAATTCAGGTAGTGCAGTCAACGACAGAGTTAAAATATCAAAACTCTAAAAGTTCTGTAACTTTGTTAAATCTTTTAATCTAACTATACATTCCGTTAAATCTTTTTTTATCTCTAAAATTTGGACAAACCATGTTAGTTAATTTTTTTCGTTCGTTTACTTTAATAAATAACTCTCTGTACAGAAAAAACTTGGTACAATTTCGATACGATTTTTAACGCTTACGTCATTATCTGCATACTGAGTTACAATGTAGCAAGACAAAACGAAATAGGTTCTTAGACTGGTTTATGACCGACTTTCTGTATTCTGATAGACGTTGTTCAGCTCCCAAATGATTAAGAGCCTTTTCATCTGTTCCACCATCTGAGCTTCGATATTCCAAGCAGCATTTTCTCCTCTGACTTCATCCTACGTACTATTTTCTGCTTGATGCCTATTCAGTCTTCTAATTATACGATATTCTCAAAGTAATCGTCCGCTTCTACGATAGTTATAATATTTTGTTCTTTACATAAATAATTCTTTCATTTTTTTATTTTTTTCCCGTTCTGTTAAGTTGAATATTTTCCGTAGAATTTATAATTGAATATGATATAAAGTGTTTTTCCAAGTTCCACGGCTATAGTATTAGAATAGGCTGGATTACTTCTTTCTATATTTGTATTTATGTGTTATGTGCAGGCCGTATCTAACAGCTCTCTCATGGGATTATAAGCACTTGAAATTTGAGAAAAATTTGTAATTTAACCATTTTATCAAATTTCGATTGAAGATTAAATGGTCAAACAGATTGAAAAATGAAAAAGTAGTGAAGGAAGTAAATGAAAATTAGAAGCTTTATCAGAACAATTCAAAATAGGAAAGATAATTTATTGGAACATATCAAAAGAGAAGAATTAATTAAAATAAAGTCTTAAGACTAACGGAAAAGGACAAAAACGATCGGATATAAAAGAAGATAAGAGAAAATTAAAAACTCAAAACTTTAGCCAGGAATAAAAGAGAATGGCGGTGGATGCGGTGACAAGAAAGCTATCTAAGGCCAGATATAACAATATGAACACGTATTCGGAAAAAAAATTAACTTTAATTCCAAGAGGAAAATAAAACGTTTAGGATAAATACTTGTTCGACATTCAGTAACTCTAGAATGACTGCATCAATTACTTACAATAGATCTAAACCGGTTCTACTAAAATGTTTTTATATAGATAATAAGAAAAAATAATTGAAATAAAGTAACAAACTTTAAATTTAACATTTATTCCAAGCCAATAAACGAAGATTATTTGAAATTTAAAATAATTAAGTAAAAGAGTTTGATAAGTGAATTTCTAAAATATATATAATATTGACAGATTGGATAATTATGTTAACGAATATTTTTTATAAATTAAATATACGCTACATAAATCATTCGTAAAACAAAAAAATAATCATAAAAATATTAATAAAGATAATTTTTTTTTTTTAACTAATGATAAATTAAAAAATCATAAAAATATGAAAGATAATAAAAATAATTTAGCTGGTAAATAAATCATTAGAGAAGTACTAATAAATTGATATTAAATTAAAATAAAAAATTATAAATTAGATTAAATATTTAATTAAGTTTGATTATTGATTTTATATCACTATTACTAATCTACGAATCAAAAAAAAAAAATACTAAAGTATTTGGAAAAAAAGATTTATAAATTTAATAATTATACAAATAACTTAAATAATTGTAGCTATTTCTGGGCCAGAGGTCGCGTAATCGCAAGTCATGCGGTTTTTATTTCTTGTTAAATCAATTTTTATTTAAATAAAAAAAAATTTAGAAAAACTAAAGAAAAGTATTCCGTTTTAGTAAACACTTATATAAACTCAATTTGTATCCCAAATTATTATACTCGATTTCATGCATGTGTAAAATGAGGTATGGTTAAACATTTTCTCAAAGTAATTATAGTACTGACGAAAAATATTTGATTACATTTTTTTTTACTAATATCCATAACATAATTTTTTTGGGGGAAGCTTAACCCGAAAAACAAAAAGTTAAGTACGGACAATTACAATATTAATTTTTAAAAAAGAATCAAGATTGAGGTTCACTCTGACACTCGTTTTTATAAGGCCCTTAAACGTAAAAAAAAGAGGTTAAATTAATGGAATTTATAAATACAAAATGTTCATAAATATGAAAGCCTTAAATAATTTTTCAAACATTAAATATTAAAAAATTAAATGTAGCAAATGCTTCTACTTCTAAACGATATATATTTTAGAGGATTTTACAAAGAATTTTTAGAACTCGCTACTGGGCCCGATCAAATTTTCTAAAGGGGCGCCGGTAGAAGGGAAGACCTACTTTTCTTTACGATTTGGAGTGTCCTGAACAAGATTCTGCAATGATTATATAAATATGTATAAAATTTTTTCTACTACTTTAACGAACGCAAATCTTAACCGATTTTGTCAAAACTTGGTAATTTGATGTAAACCTAAATAGAAATAAGAGGCTTATTAATTTTCAAGAATCGGTTCACAGGATCCGAAGTAAGAGCTAATAAACGAGGTTTTGGGTACACATTTTTAGACTTTTTTAGTCCTATTGGGCGCAATCTTTAACCGATTTTGATGAAACTTGGTAAGTTAATGTAAATCTAGTAGAAGTAGAATGCTATTGATTATAAAGCGAATCGGTTCACAGGAACGGAAGTTAGAACCAAAAAACTGGGTTTTGGATACGTTTTCAAGGTTTTCGTGTCGTAACTTGAAGAATGATATGTAAGAAAATCAAAATTAGATTTTTGCGAGCACCACCAGGTGAAAATTGGTTTCACAATGAGCCCAAAACGTAAAGTTTGTAGCACAAATCATAATTTTTTATAATGTTTTTATTGAAAAATACACAATATCTCGCAGTGTTATAAACGAAACACATGATAATACAGTCAAAATCCGTTATATACCCACAAAGCTTCCGTTAGTTAGTTCTTAGATTGCACTGAAATAAGAAAATAAATAAATCAAATTATAAATATAATCTAACCAAACGTATCCTGTGCTCGCTAGTCAAAGTTTTCGCGAGCTAGGTTAACTTTGGTTAGATTACATTTATAAGTTCCAGCGTTCAAGTCCTAGTAAAGCCAGCTTTTTTTACACGACTTGAATACTAGATCGTGGATACCGGTGTTCTTTGGTGGTTGGGTTTCAATTAACCACACATCTCAGGTATGGTCGAACTGAGAATGTACAAGACTACACTTCATTCACGCTCATACATATCATCCTCTGAAGTATTATCTAAACGGTAGTTACCGGAGGCTAAACAGGAAAAAGAAAGAAAGATTACATTTATAATTCTATCTATTTATTTTCTTATTTCAATATAGCGTTTCAGTGGCGCTATCTAAGAACTAACTAACTAACGGGAGCGTTGTCGGCATATAACGGATTTTGACCGATAATACTTTAATATGAAATACAAAAAATATACCATTATTTTCAAAAATCATTACAGCAGTGCAACATCCTTCTTTCTTAACTAAAACCGGAAATTCGACTTTCTGGCACCCTTACTGCGACAGTATTTTTCGGTATAAGGTCACCATAGCCTAAGCACACCGAGGATATAAATGGAGGGAACAACTCATACATTTTAAATAAAATAGCTAGGATTGTGATTTATGCCATTACAAAGTGCATTAAAAAAACATCAATTTTGGTAAAAAAAATCTCTAATCAACAACTCTAATCAAAATGACATCCATTTAATATTTTTCTAAACTAGTTACAAAATTGGCTAATCGTACTCTTCTCCAAGTATTGTCTCACCAAAAAATAGATCGTTTTAAGGTAGAATTTGATAAATTCTATTTTTTTATTATTTCTTTCTTGAGAGTTCAAGTCGTTCGGTAGAATGACTCCGGCGAGAGTTTGTCCGACGGTGGAAACACCGAAAACTTATTTACTCTGACCAACTCGCAAATCGACATTTCAAAATCTTTAAACTTGTTTAAAATATAAAAAAATAATAATTTTTATGAAATAAAACGACATATCATCGCAGAACTAGATGTTTTTAATGAATATAGTTTTTTTTTATTATAAAATATGATAATCTTTGTAATTTCACGTTTTTTAATTTGAAAATGTGAAATTTTTGTTCTCTAACCCTGAGTTTTTTACCTAACCCGTTTACGAATCGCGTCGCTAGATAGCAGTACTTGATAGTAGTAGGTAGCGTATGCTTGAAATAATAAAATTTTAAAGATATTATACTAGTTTTATATTTTTTAAATAAAATCATAAATATTTTAAATTCAGTTGTGCGTGTATGTGTGTAAGCCGTACATAAAAACAACCCACAGTTGTTAGATTATTTATTTTATTATATTTCATTAATTAATCCTTTAGTGCAATCACTTTATTTTAACAATTTATATTAAATAAAATTAATTGGAAAGAACTGAAATATTACAGTTTTTCATGATGAAATTTATCAATGAGGTAAATAAATATAGATTATTGGATGTGGGAAAGGAAATAAAAGAGGAAATTATGCAAAATAATAAGATAAATTTGCATCTGACGATAAAAGTTCATTATCCTCTAAAGGCAGCACAGCATTTAGGTTAAAAATTGTTACACATTACTATACGTATGATTTGTCCTTTTTTTTGTCTTCAGTCATTTGACTGGTTTGATGCAGCTCTCCAAGATTCCCTATATAGTGCTAGTCATTTCATTTCAGTATACCCTCTACATCCTACATCCCTAACAATTTGTTTTACATATTCCAAACGTGGCCTGCCTACACAATTTTTTCCTTCTACCTGTCCTTCCAATATTAAAGCGACTATTCCAGGATGCATTAGCATGTGGCCTATAAGTCTGTCTCTTCTTTTAACTATATTTTTCCAAATGCTTCTTTCTTCATCTATTTGCCGTAATACCTCTTCACTTGTCCATCTTAGAAATAACAAGATGGACCACATTCAGTGGTCCATCTTTGTTATTTCTACTACATTTCATTACTTTTGTTTTGTTCTTGTTTATTTTCATGCGATAGTTCTTGCGTAGGACTTCATCTATGCCGTTCATTGTTTCTTCTAAATCCTTTTTACTCTCGGCTAGAATTACTGTATCATCGGGAAATCGTAGCATCTTTATCTTTTCACCATGTACTGTTACTCCGAATCTAAATTGTTCTTTAACATCATTAACTGCTAGTTCCATGTAAAAATTAAAAAGTAACGGAGATAGGGAACATCCTTGTCGGACTCCCTTTCTTATTACGGCTTCTTTCTTATGTTCTTCAATTATTACTGTTGCTGTTTGGTTCCTGTACATGTTAGCAATTGTTCTTCTATCTCTGTATTTGAACCCTAATTTTTTAAAAATGCTGAACATTTTATTCCAGTCTACGTTATCGAATGCCTTTTCTAGGTTTATAAACGCCAAGTATGTTGGTTTGTTTTTCTTTAATCTTCCTTCTGATATTAATCTGAGCCCTAAAATTGCTTCCCTTGTCCATAGGGACAAGGGAAGCAATTTTAGGACTTTTCCTGAAACTAAATTGGTCTTCTCCTAACATTTCTTCCACCCTCCTCTGTCCAACTTCCATTATGTTTTGACTAACTCAAATTATCTTACCGGTTATTTTTTTTAACTTTTTTCATTTTTAAAAACATCTGATTGAAATACTACCCAATAGTTAAAAAAATAAGAAGAAAAAATATACAGATACTCGTGAACCGTTGTTAAAGAAATTGCTAGATTTGGTGAGAGTAATGAGTAAACACTAATTATTAAACAGATAATATATTTTTAATTTAGATTATTTTTTTGTGATTCACATGGGCACAAATTTGAGTTACGTTAAAAAAGAGTAATAACCAGAAAAGAGTACTTTTTTTTTAGTTTTTATTCGTTTTTGCGAAGAAAAATCTAAGTAATAAAACATAATTATATAGGTTAATTATAAAAATAAAAGAAGAGAAATGAAATAAAATCACCCTAAATTTTTTATTGTTATTATGAAGAGAGGTATTAAATTTAAAACTCATCGATAAAGATATAATATGATTAGTATATTTCTTTGTGAAAATTTATATTCTGCATAGTACACAAATGTTGGATTTTTATTTATTTATTATTATTATTGTGTACAATATATTATTTTTTGTAGCATAATAATTTAAAACCGACAAAATAGTTTATTATTAATTCAGGTTTTTTTTGTAAATATGTATATAAATATATACTTTGTGGTTAAAGCAAATGATTACAGCAAAAATAGGCGCTGCTATTAAAATATAATGCTGATAGCAAAATTAACTATCTGTTAATGTAGTTTACTTTTATTATAACATTTCCTCCTACGGTTTATTTATGGTTATTATAAATTCGTATTTCTTCGATTTTGTTAAAAACATTACTATACTCGTATATGAATCGATTTATTTACACATAATTTTAGCTTAATTATTAAAAAAATAATAAAAAAAGGATTCCAAAAAGACTAGTTACAAAATTAAAAATCAAATAATGAATATGTACTAACTAAATTCTACGATAAAAACGTCACTTCTTATTCATATAATAATGCAATTTATTGCAATCATGAAAAAATTATAAATAAAGAAAACATATTACTCATTAGTAATATGTTGGTTATTTATGTTATTTCATTAATATATTTTTATTTATTTAGCTATTTAAATTTTATTTCGAGTGAATAATCTAGTAGTAGGCCAACATTGTTTTGTTTTACATAAAAGTATTATTTTATAGTTTTTAATACGGTTTTCTTCAAGTTAAAGCTTCGATGAAATTTCTTCGAAACGATTAATTTCTTTTAAACCGAAACGAGAGAGAAGTTTTGATAATAGTGTATAGAATAAATTATCAAAATTTACAGTCGGTATAAAAAAAAAGATCGTCGAGTAGTTTTCGAAAATTTAAAAAAAAAAAGTTTCTTTTAAAAGCACAAAGTAAACTATAACGCTGCATTGTTTTATCTTATAAGATAAAAGGCAGGATATCCATTGCAGTATAGGACCTATACAATATCAAACACAGTTATCAAACACAGTCATTATACAAGCTTATAAATAATGTATACATAATTTACTACCATAAAGGCCAGTACACAACGTACAAAATGAATATATCTATTATAATTTTAAACCGTAACACAAATAAAAAAAGATGGGAATGAAATTTCCATGAATAGTGTACAAGGAGGGGTAAAACAACGAACGTCACAGTACCTGCCTTGCTGGCTGTAGTACATTAAAAGCTAAAAAAAAAGAAATCGGTTTGTTTAAACCAATGATTCCCGAACGTACTCGCCTCGGCGCTACGAAGAGCCGCGACTTCCTATAAAGTATTAACAAGTAAACTTTTTTTGTATTATTATTATTATTATAATGCCACAGCAACTTTACAATCTGTTCAGTAAGTTAATTGAACAAGTATCTAAGAATCTAAGTTAAGAAGTAAATAAGATCTACTTGAACCAACATTAAGTAACCACAGACCCAGTGGTTTGTGATTTAATAACGAACAATAGATCCAAATCTAGTTTCTCATCAGACAACTCGTTAGCATTCTAGCTTGCTAATCTGAAAGTTGTTGATTTTTTCTCAAGATGACTCAGGAAAAGTCCGAACATTCTGTTCATCATAATTCCCATCATTCGCTCAAATTTTTGAAACGTATGGTCTGAGATATACATGAGCCCGTGAAAATTCTGGTTATCAGTAGTTTGCTGACCATAGGAACCACTCATCTTAACTCGTTCATCTTTGAAAGACCTAAAAAATTCAGCCTATTTTTATACCCATTATCATTGTTATCAGAGGGTCCACACATTGTAACTTTCTCAGCATAGCTAGGACAGCCTATTAACAAAGTCAGTATTATTGTTATCATTAATATTATTACTATTATAAACAAGTATTAAAAAAAAAAAATATTTATTTTCTATTTTCTCAAAAAAAAATCCTATAAATATGTCAAATTTTAATTTATTTAATTTAAATTACTTGAAATATTTTCCTGTTCCTAAAAAATAGATTAATTATTTAAATTCATATATACCAAGGGAAAGTAAAGGACATCCATTATAAAAACAGTTTTTTTTTTTTTTAATAAAAAATTGTTCTACTGTGAGTGAAACTATACTCTATTTAATTTGTAAATTATATATCTAAACAATACTGAATTTTTATTAGAAACATAAAATGTAATTTATCTATTTATTTATGTATACCAGGTTACAAAGTAACAGCAGAATGACATGATGTTAACAGTATTCTATATAGATGCCAAGGCATCTGTGCGCAGTTTGGCAAGTAATTGTTAAAGTACCGGTAAATGAAGTGTAGTCTTAAACAGACTGAGGCCGACTGCTCCTGAGAAATAAGGTTAATTAAAACCCAACCACCAGAGAACACCTGTATCCACAGTCTAGCAATCAAATCCATATAAAAGCAACTGCCTTTACAAGGATTCGAAACTTAAAAATTTTCGACTTCGAAAATTAAATGTTTACCTTTCTTTTTTCCCTGTTTAACCTCTGGAAATTATCGTTCAGGTATTACTTCAGAGGATGAATGAGGATGGTATGTATGAGTGTAAATGAAGTGTAGTCTTGTACAGTTTCAGTTCAACCATTCCTGAGATGTGTGGTTAATTGAAACCCAACCACCAAAGAATACCGGTACCCACGATCTAGTATTCAAATCCGTATAAAAGTAACTAACTATCTTTACTAGGACTTGCCTAACTGTACAAATTTCTACGGATTGTCCGCCCGCTGAGTTTTCCGCTATCGTTTTGCATTCTAATAATTTCCCATAAATAATTGTTAAAAAACTAAATTTTATACAATAACGTAAAGTAAGATTTAAATAATAATAAAACTGAATTTAAAAATTCTTAATTTGATACCTGTTAAAAAAAAAATGGATTTACACTTTCCTCGCTGTAGCTCTTTTCTGCTTCAACAGCATAGCTATAAAAGAAAGTATAGCGATCGACCAAATTTTTGGGTGTCGAGGTTTTTGAAAATATCGATGCTTCAATAGTCATTAGTTCAAGAAAAAACAAAAAAAGTTACAAAAAGGTGTATGTAAGTAAATTGGCCTGTACTTTGATTAAAATCTCCGAAATTAATTCGACATAAATTCTTTTAAAATGGTTCAAAGTATTTTTGTATATGGAACAGTGACCGGTTTAAATTTTGGGAAAAGTTAAAAAGTGAGAGGTATTTTCCATTTTTAATTTTTTTTATAGTCGTAGAAAATTGATTTCAGAACGATGAAACGAATATTAAGTTATTTAAAATTTAAAGTTTTAATTCAATTAGATTTAGGGATGGGAGGCTGCTCAACATTATTTCTAAACAATCATTGCGTCATATTCAAGAGCATTTAATAGAATTATTAACTTCGTGGCAGTAAATATTGTTTGATTTTAGCATTCGTAAAGGCAGAATAATAATAATAATTTACAATTCTTCTTTTAAAATTTGAGATTTGGCATAAATATACAGCTATAATAAATTGTAGCTTGGGCTGATTTTTGAATCCATCGGGCAAAGCGGTGGTATCACGACACCAATATTTTGAATATAATTCTTTTAACTAATTTTTTTGCCTTTTTGAAAAATAATGCACCAAACCAGGCCTACTTTTGAAACAAATAATTGCTCAAACGTTTAAGCCGCCAAAAACCTAGGAGGTTGAATTGGACCCGTATTGCAAATATCAATCTTTTTTAAACTATAATTTCTAAGACGGAAAATCCAACTGGATTCAAGTATTAATCCAGTCAGTAGACGTCATTGGAACTTTTGTAAAAAAGGGATTCCGTGGGACCCAGTTTAAAAATTTGTTAATTTTTTTTTATAATTTCTGATACTTATTTTCATTTTTAAAGTTATTAAAAATGTTATATGAGGTATACAATAACCCGCTGGGTTAGTCTAGCGGTTAAACTCATCATCGCAAAATCAGCTAATTTTCGATACCGAGAGTTCTAAGGTTCGAGTCCTTGTAAAGGTAGTTTCTTTTACATGGATTTGAATGCTAAATTGGAAACCGGTGTTCTTTGGTGGTTGAGTTTCAATTAACCGAGCGGTCGACCTGAATCTGTTCCTGAATACATGTTTACCAGTGTCTGTAAACTTACATTGCATTACATCTGCGGCTACGTCAGGCTTGGCAAGTCGATATCGGTAATTGCATATTCCTATAGACTATACATACACCCAGACCCGGCAGTAGCTGGAAATCTGGTTGGATTAAACGAATATGACGTATAAAATAGTGTAATGATTTATAATAGTATAATACAATGATGTAAGATTGAGTAAACAAATCAAGTAGGTCCCAAATGTTTTTACTAATTTTTTTTTAACAATATATTGTGTAAATAAAGTATAATTTTGTTGATCAGTAATTTTATCAAGGAGGAAAATGGAACCTAAACCTTTTTACTAAGAATCTCTTTTCTGTAATTTATATTTTTAATATTGCATCTTTATCCTAGTAGCTGTAGATCAAATATCAGCTTTCTGTAACCGTCAGACCAAAAAAAAAAAACCACTATTTTTACTAATAATAATAATATTATTATGAAATTACGGGGTCAACTGCTACAGCATTAACCCATCGGCAATTTGTAGCGAATGAAAAATTCCATGCCAAAATCAAGATTCGCACTCGGGACCTCCGGATGGATTAAAGTCGAGACCCAACCACTCCACCACTAATTATTAAACAAAGTCATGAGTAACTTATGTTTAATAATATGTTTAAAATAATATTATTAAAATTATATATAAACATATAACTTATATTTAATAAAATTATTAACTTCATGACACTAAATATTCCTGAATTTTTGTATTCGTAAAATCCGAATGATTGTAATAATAGTATTTATAGTTTGTATTTAAAATTAAATAAATTTTACTTTATTTAAATCTTGTATTAGAAAATATTTTTCTGAACATAAGGAATAGCGCAGGAAAAGTTCTGCAACCTTTCGCCCATTATTTGTACTTTGTATTATTGTTCTTTAAGTCGGGTATATTTTTCATTTAATCTAATTTTTTCTTTATTTTTTAGTTTTATATTTATTTAAGATAATAATAATAACCTATAGAAAAGTTGTACAAATAAAACAGCATTTTATAAAATAAGAAATGCAATGAGGAAAACCCTATTCATTAAACAAATTTACAAAAATTTTAAACTGATTGCTTGTATGAAGCAGAGTGTGAACTAAATCTCTCCGATTGTGGAAATAACTTATGATAATTTTTTTTCGCCAAAGTTTTCACCAAATTTTCAGGAATTTTTACGCGAAAATAATTTGAATATCAGACTATCAATCAGTCTGCATAAAAAATCTAATACTAAGCAATAAAAGATTTTAAAAATATGTACCTTTGTCAATTTTTATTTTTTCGTAAAAATATATTCTACTTAAATTACCTACACCAAAAAAAACTTTCAACGGAATGATTAAAAAACCTCTCTCCCCAAAAAAAAGTACAACAAATCTTTCTAGATCATTGAAATTCGTCAATTTGGCGAAAATTAAGCTTTAAATGTTATAAATAGAAATAAATAAATACGACTCTAAACCTCTTTCATAGAACTTAAAAAAAAATACGCGATTGACCAACAACACTCATACCTGTACCCTAAAATTACTCTAATGATAAAATTAAATTACTTTAACAATTTACTGACCCTTGAAATAAATCTAATTTTCTTAATAAAAATTAAATTCTCCTGAAACGAAAAATTCGTTTCGGGAGATAATGTAATAATGTAAATAATTACGGTGATAATGTAATGAATGAAAGAAACATCCGGAAATGGTGTGAAAGATTTAGAAATAACAGAATTAGTTTGCGTGATGAACGTTCGGTGAGGCTTTCGGTAATCACCGAGGATTTGCTGAAACGCGTCGATTATGAGATCAGAAAAGATCGTCGTTCAACGATTTACGACCTGGCCCTTCTTTTTCCTGATGTTTCAAGAGCTGTTATCGGTCACTTTTCATGACCGTTTAGTCTTCAGAAAGGTTTGTGCACATCGGAGGCCGCACGTCTTAACGTAACGTCACAAAAAATTTCGAATTGGATCTGCTTCGGAATTTTTATGCGCTATTCAGAAAAAGGCGATGAGTTCCTTAATTGTTACAGGCGATAAAACACGGATTTCGTATTACACGCTAGAGAGAAAACGGCAGTCAAGTGAATGGCGTCATCCTCAATCACCAACCAGACTGACCAAGATCAAGCCACAGCCAGTTGGACGCAAACTGATGGCTATAGTCTTTTAGGATCCGTTTGGCATACGGCTGATTGACTTCATGCCACGTGGAACGAATACAAATGCAGAAGCCTAGTGCGAAATTCTACCTAAATTACGGCGCGCCATTCAAAATCAGCGACGTGGGCGGCTGACCGATGGCATCGTCCTACTGAACAATAACGCACGTTCACATATTGCGGGCCCGACATGTAATTTACTGAGAACATTTGGATGGGAAATTTACGATCATCCACTATATACTCCGGACTTAACTCCTTCTGATTATCATTTGTTTTGGAAATTGAAAGAATTTTTGTATAGTAAGCGATTCGCGGGTAAAGTTGAACTTAAAAATGCTGTTAATCAGTGACTAAATGGACTGGCGGCAGAAGAATACGACGAGGGTATATTGAAGCTGGTGTATCGCTACGATAAATGTCTTTATTCATGGGCCAATTATATCGAGAATTAGTATAAGATATGTAGTTTAAGAGAAATAAAAAATATTTTTAAAGTTTTTAGACTAAATTTTTTTACAAAGAAACGGTCTTTAGAGATAACCTTTCGTATATTCAATAAATTGTAAAAAAAGGTAGAAACTGGATGATAAATTGGCTGCTGATAAATAAGAAATAGAAGAGTGATTTCAAGCAAGTAATTAGATGTCAATATAAACACAGTGTTACCAGATGCCAGATTAGACTAAAATAATAACAGTTTTAATTTAATGAATTCAATGTTGTTGATAAAAATAAATTTAAATATTAAAATTTTCAATGTTTAATAAATGAATATTGTATTTTTTTTTAGGTTAGAATGAATGAAAAATAAAATATATCAATTTGTTATGACAAGCGCTTTTCTGTATATAATATACACGTCAATATATTGATATAACGCAGATTGTTTTTCTTTCTGGCCTTCAACAAAGACAAGGTCAACATTTTTTAAAAGATCTGTTAATAGCTAATACCTATTATTATTACTATTATTACTTTAAGTATACCCATAGCTGTGTGTGTGTGTGTGTGTTTTATTGTATGTACATTTGGATTTGAATCTAATTATTAAACTATTACTTAATATTTCTAGAAACATGGATTTCATCATTCCATTTCCCATACAAGTTACGAACAATTGAAAGGTGGATCGTTCCAATACGTAAATTACATATTATATAACAAGTGACTCGTTAAATCACGACGGGGTTTGAAGCGGTAATAACTTTTTGATTAATAATTTTTTTCTTTCTTTTTTAAATTTGTAGTCAATATTTTGAAAATTTGCCATAGAAAAGCTCACAACCCACAACGCAAAATCTTCCAAATTGAATTTGAAAGCAAACATTCGATTTTTAGACCGCATCGAGCATATTATCAACATTTTAATGTTAGACTAGCGCCCTCGGAATCAATGATTCGTCGCTTAATTCGTCGTTTCATTTCCAGAAATAGGATTTAATAACTAACCTTCTTCCTTTCAGGAGATCAGCATCAGCTTACAGGAGCCGGAAATGGAATTTGTGTGAGAAATGTCGAGGAAGAACCAGAATCGTCGATCCAGAAACGAACTCAACTTCGCATAACTCGTTTGTCGTCGCAGCGCATTTTTTATTTTAAATTCTGCAGCACATTTAAAAAGTTTACTAATTTTTCCATACAATATTCAGTAGGACAGGAAATAAAACCTGCAGATTATCGGCGACGGCTGGATTACGCAATCCCGATTTCAAAAATTGGCAAGAGAATAAAACGGATTTATTCACCATCTGAATGCATCCGATAAGGCTCAGTTCTGCCTCAACGGTTTTTTTTAATAGATAGAATTGTAAAATTTGGAACTCCGAAAATCCAAGAGTTATACAGAAGCATGAATTCAGTCTCTCGAATGCACGGTTTGGTGTGGAGTAATATAGCAGGGCAAAATGATAATGGTGATACTATAACGATCAATAGAAAACGATATTGGGAAACGCTTCAAAGTTTCGTAAGACATGCAGTGGAAAACGTACCTGGAATGTGGTTTCAGCAAAATAGGACCACTTACCATACATCTGAATATACAGAGCAAATTTTACGAAACATTTTTGGCAAACGAAAGATCTGTAGTGGATTGGCTTC
The DNA here is from genome assembly GCF_047948215.1 of Lycorma delicatula. Lineage (NCBI taxonomy): Eukaryota > Metazoa > Arthropoda > Insecta > Hemiptera > Fulgoridae > Lycorma > Lycorma delicatula. The sequence goes on along the minus strand of NC_134464.1, from coordinate 97,399,533 downwards.
TACGGTCTTCAGATATCACGGTACCTGACTTCTTTTTATCAGGACATCTAAAAAATAAGTATTTTTGTGAACAAACCCCAAACAATTCCAAGACTGCAAGAAAACATTCGCACAGAAATTAGGGCGCTACAGCCACAGATACTAACAGCTGTTATGGAACTTGCCGTAGAAAGAGCTCGTCTGCGTCGAAAATAGAAGACCTTTAAAAGACGTAATTTTCTCTTCATAATGTTACGCAATCTTCATGATATGTTTTTTATTATAATCATGAAGAAATATCACAATAAAATTAACAGTTTCAACCCCGTCTTGACTTACGCGGCACCCAGAATATTTATATATATATAATTGTTTTTAATATTTAATTACATTATATAAGTAATAATTTATTTATTAATAATTTTATTTAAAGCTGTACATACAGAATTCTGTACGTAATACTATTTTTTTGTAATATTTTAAATGTATATTTACAATAAATTTTATGTTTCAGAAGCCTTACCATTTTAAAAATCATTATTTTATATATATATATATATATATATATATATATATATATATATATATATATATATATATATATATAAATTAAAAAAGAAAGTAAATAGGAATCTATTTTCTTCCTGTTAGTAACAAAATTACTACCCTTAATTACAGTGACATATTTTATTTTAATAAAATGAAACGAACTGAAATTTTTAAACATATGAAAATATTTCAAGACTAATCGGGATTCGATCTCAGCAATCTTCTAAATGAAAGCAAAGCGCTACCGCTAAATTAATGAGGTTAGAAATAATAATATTAAATAAATTTAAAAAAAGTTAATAAAATAGAATACAGTTTCATAACAATTCATAAGACATTATTTTAATCAGTTCTACTGAAATTTATGTCAAGAACAATATATAAACACGAAATAAAGCAATTTTAATAAATTTATACATAACGTTATTCTGGATTGGTCAAGGGTCCGAAAGTAGATCAAACAAGGGAAAATAAAAATAAAAATTATTTATTTATTTTTTTTTTTTTTTTTATGAAATAATTAATTATGAATTAAATCAGTCGGAATAAAGAATAGTTTTATTAAAGTGCAGCAATATAATATTATATTTTCTATTTAACATATCAATATTATGAATTACAAAATATATTTTTATGAGTTTTTATTTTACTACTTTATAATTAAGAGGCTTAAATTTACTTGATATAAATAATTAAAAGATTTATGCAGATTAGGATGCAATAATTTTATACAAACCGTATTAGAAATGAATGATAAGTACGTGATTCCAAGGATAACAACAAAGAATTATTATTTTAATGGATCTACAAAAGCCGTGAATCGGCTTTAATCAGATTAGCAAACGTAATAAAAAATTATTAAATAAACATATACGGTCATAATGCATATTAATACATAAAAATAAGAAAATTAAAAGAATTATTGCCGGCAGTCGCGTGGAGTGTGAAAAAATCGCTCCCACGGTTTACTCGTGTGCCACTTCCTCCTCCAAGATTACCGCGCGAACACGCTCTTTTTTCGAAGTTTACAACTATCTCACATTAATATTTGGTCTAAAAGTTTTCTCTGCTTAAAAGTACAAGTCTTGAAAAATAGATAAACCGCTTTAAAGGACACGAAAAGGTCCCTAAAAGCTATAATAATTACTGTTGCCGAAGAATCTTTTTATAAACAAATTACAATATCTCAGGAATGAGTAAACTAATTTTTTGTGTAACCACTTATTGAATTCGGAATTCCAAGAGTTAACTTTTAGAACAATAAAAAAAGCTATTTTTGCAATAAATATTGGCTTTTCATAAAACGGCCATTTGTGACAGTTTTTCGGCTTTTTTACAATAACTAATTAACGGAATTCAATGTTTAAGGACTTAAATTGTAGGTACTTCAAATCCCCACAACCGAAATCCGTAGAGGGAAGACACCCACATTGTGACGTTACCGGTCGCCACACCACCCCCTCCGTTCCGAGCCCTGAGAGGATGTCGTCTTTAGATGCTCTAACTGACCAGGCCTCGGTCGGGATACCACCGATGTAAATGCCTCGGCAGACATTTGCATCAGTAAAATACAAAACAAATTTTGCCTTCACGTAAACCTCAAACGGACATCTACACATCCAACCTAACATGATTCCCTTAGATTAACTGACCGAAACCGCGGAAACGCGAAACCCGCGCTTAATCCAGATTTGACAGCGCCGTTCGTGACCGTGAATGCTTCAGAAAACAAACAAGTTGAAGGTTAAATCAGTCGGCCAGTCTAGGTCACCTAACAAGAGGAACGTAACCTCATTCCGGTCCATGCAGGAACCGGGGACAAACCCCGCACCCCTACCCGGTCACATCATGGAATCTCGCGTGGCATTACCAAGTCACAACCAGCACCGCCACCGGCGAAGGGAAGCCACGCCGCCGGTCACACGGGCTACCATACCTCGGCAGCGCGGCCACCCCCACCAGTGCCCCAAATCGAATCACAAACACTTATATAACCATGACACGATGCCAATACGTCTACTTCCAACCAATCCAATGCCTGTAACTCCAAATCCCCACAATCTTTATTAGAACGTTTTCGCCTGTAAAGTTTACCTTGGACTACAAAATTGAAAAACCTATTTTCACCACTTTTGAACGGCCGCCATTTTGTCCAGTTAGTGAAAATTTTGTCCAGTCACATATAATCAAGTTATAGTTACCCTAATTTATAATCTCATGTACTTCCCTAAACTCTACAAATTTTCTTCAAAAATCTACCTTTTTCTTTCTTCCATTGACTGGACTATTTCTGTTAAATAATTTATACCCTTATATGACGTTGGTTTTTTTTTATATGTGATACAATTCAATACTTACACATTTTTTAATTTTTAAATTCTGCTGGCGGTGCAAATGAATTTATGATTTCAGTAAATTTCTATCCGGGTCTTATATAAACTAAATTAATGGAATTCATTATTTCATGTTTTGGCAGTTTTATGGCATTTTTTTTTTTTTTTAATTATTAAAAAGTTAATTTTTCCGCCGTTTTGGGGTCTTACACTTCATTTAAAAAAATTGATATTTATATATTTTTTTGTATTTTAATAAACCTTACATTGGTGGGAACCAACTTGGTAGTTTACACCGTTACTGCGTAATGATTATTACAACAATTTAATTTTGGCGGCCATTTTGCGGTGAACTCGATGGCCGTTCGCGACCATTCATGTGTTTTTATAATCCTTTTAACGATACTTAATTCGAATCCGAAATCAAAATCAAAGTCTGAGACAAAAAGTTACTCAAATGCATACAACATGAATTCAATAACGAACTGTTAATTCGTTGAAAATATTGGTAGAAAAATAGCACAGACCTTGTTTCATCAATTTTACTATACTTTTTCCATAGTATGTTAATGATGATTGTTTTACAAGTGAAATAGCCATATAGATTTAGATTTAAAATAAAATTATTTATAACCTATTGTTTTTTAGGGTAATCTGGTTTCACTATTTATCTAATTAACCGTTAAACATTGCTCTTTATTTTTATCGATATCCAAATTTCACGGCATAAGCCATTTTTATATCATAGAAACTTGCTTTGACGTTTCTTAAGAAACCTCAAGATGTAATATTATATTTTAGACAGGTTCATTGTATAGTTTGCTTATTGTTATTATTATACTGTTCAGACATTAGGTTTATTGTGTAGTTACCAAACAGAAAACAGTTCCGTATAGCTTCATCATCATTTGCCCCACATTTGATTACCTGTGGACACAACAGTTTTACAGGTCGTTAAAAACTAATTATGAGTCTAACTGGAACACGATGTGTATCTTTATAAATAAAAGTTAAGAATTAAGAATAAGAGAAAGCGGACGAATGTTAAGATGAATCAAATTTCAGCTAATCGATTGTAAAAAACAATTAAAAACCGTCCAGATGATAATTTTAAAACTCCCCACAATCAACAGAATTATAACTCCCTCACAATCTCTTTGGCAGAACGGTGCTTTTTTCCAGGACAGGGAATAGCACGTTTTATTGTGAAAAAAAGTTATGTACACAAATTTAAAAGTATTTTTTAACATTATTTACTTTCCGGTAAACCAAAAATAAACTATTTACAGCATAATCTCTTTCCGGTTTTAATCTGGTTGAGGTGTAGAGGTATTTCGAACTAATATAAATGTTAAGACTTATTTTTCAGTAATATATTCTATACATCAGGATAAAAAAAATAAAAATCAACATAAATATACGTCTTAAAACTTAATTACAAATTAATTATTTTAAAAACACAGTGAATTGTAGAAAAGACCGTAGTCCCGGCGAGAATGCTCTTGGGTGTTCTCGTTTGAGGCGAACAAGGCATAAAGACCGAGTCAAGGCTCCTAGGGGGGGGGGGACAGAAACGACATAGTCGGGCCTGGTAGCCCTACTCTGGCAGGCATTAATAGTTAAGATCCAGCCGGCTTATAAAAGGACACTCCCCAGGATTGTGTTATACTGTGGAATCCGATTCGGGGAAGAGGGGAAAAAAGACCTGTTAAAACATAAATTGTAACATTACAGAGTAATGATTAAAAAAAGCCCTTTAAACAAGGAAACTATTTTTCTTTTTATAAACAAAGAATTATTTTATTTTAATATTAAATTTTAACCTACTAATAAAAGAATTCCTTTAGGCCAGGGGTCGGCAACCTTTTGGGTCAGCAGAGTCAAAAATTACAATTTACAAAATTTCAAAGTTTTTAAAGAGCCACAAAATATTTTCGAAAATAGGTTTATTAAATAACAATTTATAGGTACTTACACTTATAATTATTATTTTAACTCTAATTTTTAAATAATAAAAGCTATAAAATAGATAAATAATAAAATAGGTAATTTATTAAATATATATTTTAATAAAAACACTTTCGCGGTAATATCCAACAGTAGTACTTTGTTTCTTTTTTGACAATTCTTATCGACTTCAAAAAAGTAGTTAGGTATCTTATTTGGAAAAAAATGATGTATAATATGTATTTTAAAAATATAATACTTATTATGTTACCTATCTTTACTTCGGTTTTTTTAATTATTATTATTATATATATGTACATACATAACTTTGAGAAGATAATTCGCTTTTAACTCTTTTACTTGAAACAACAAACTATGCGTCACAGCCAAAGCACTGGTGAAGACGCCAAGTTGTCTTGCGTCGAAAGCGAATTAAAACATACATAACAACATCCGACGAGGGCGTCATTCGAGAGCTTCTGACGGACTGACGACAGTGACGACGCGTGTCACGGGGGAGGGATGCGGTGAAAAGCGAGTGCAAGTGGCAAAGCGATAGAATCGGTGCCTAATCCTCGTTAATCGATTCAGAACGATTTTTAAATGTTTTTTTTTTTTTTTTTTTTTTTTTATAAAATAAATAATATTTACGTATGGAACGAAAGAGCCGCAGCGTCACATCCAAAGAGCCGCATGTGGCTCGCGAGCCGCAGGTTGCCGACCCCTGCTTTAGACGCATCAATTCGATTTGTACTTTTTTTTATAATTTTATATTTTTTTTTACGACTAAGCCTTCCTGTTCGACAAGTAGACTGCTCTCGATGACTTTTATTTATATATATATATTTTTTTTTTAGACGAATTAGTCTAGGGATGAACCTTTTGTTGCATATTTTTCGATCTAAATTAAATGGACTATTTTTTTATGAAGAATATCTTTTTGGTCATCATTAATAAAAATTCAAAAACATTTAATATAAAGAAATATTATTCCAAAGAATCATAATTCATTCTGAATACTAGCCGCTTATGTCGTTTCACTCGCACTTTTTTTTAATCAAAAATTATTTATGTTTCTCATCTTTCTCTTTCCTGTTTAACCTCCGGGAATTACGTTCAGGTATTACTTCAGAGGATGAATGAGGATGATATGTATGAGTGTAAATATAGTGTAGGCTTGTACAGTCTCAATTTGACCATTCTTGAGATGTATGGTTAATTGAAACCCAACCACCAAAGAACACCGGTATCCACGATCTAGTATTCAAATCCATATAAAAGTAACTGTCTTTATTAGGACTTGAACGCTGGAACTCTCGACTTCCAAATCAGCTGATTTGGGAAGACGCGTTCACCACTAGACCTACCCGGTGGGTATGTTCCTCGTCTTGCTTTTTCTTTTAAAACCGGGTTTTTTAACATAACTTTTTTGTTTTTTTGTTTTTTTTTTATCTTCAGTCATTTGACTGGTTTGATGCAGCTCTCCAAGATTCCCTATCTAGTGCTAGTTCGTTTCATTTCAGTATACCCTCTACATCCTACATCCCTAACAATTTGTTTTACATATTCCAAACGTGGCCTGCCTACACATTTTTTCCTTCTACCTGTCCTTCCAATATTAAAGCGACTATTCCAGGATGCCTTAGTTCCATAACAACTTTTTTAAATAAAAATAAAACTTAAAAAAATGGAAATAAGTAATCTTTTTAAAAAATAAATTAATTTTAAAAAACATAACAAAAAAAAACACTAAATATCAATTTTTAGAAATCGGTGCCAAATTAAGGAATAAAAAACTGATGTTATTAATTTTTAATCTGATTTATTTTAAAACTTGATGAACACTATTTTGTATTACATTGGTTTTGTGTAAACAGAATCTATAAATAATTTTAAAACTTCTCATCGGTTAAAAGTACAAATAATAAGGAATGTAGATTTTTTTGTTTACTTTAATAACATTTTATGCCATGTTTTGGCTTATTAACTTTAATAAATACAAAAGAATTTTTTTCTAAAAACTTATATTTATTTTTGACCGAATTATTTTCATTAATAAATAATTATGAATTTAATTCTGTGAAAAAAATTTTGAAAATTTCATAGAATTAATTTCTCTAAATTCTCTTTTTTCTGTTTATTATTTCTTGTGTTTGGTGTTTATTGTTTACTATTTATGACCGTTAGTTTTATTTATGTTGCTAATTATTATAATTGTTGATGCGACTATAAATAAACGATGGAAAAAAAATCTAAAATATTGTTGCAGAATTATATTTACTTATTTGTAATTTAAAAACTTAATCCACGCCAAACCATACAAACATATGATTTTTAATTCAAGATTATTGTGATTACAAGTTTTTCAGAATCTACTGAAAATATAACTCAAATTTTTTTCAAGATAAAAATAAAAAACAATAAATTTTGCCTTAAAATTTTTTTTTTCAAAACGTTTTAGCATAATTTTATCTGAAATATTTGTTTTAATTACAAGGAAACCATTTTTAAAAGGAAGATTTTTATTAATTTTCATCTATGAACGTGTTCTTAATGTATGTCTTACTAAATGTAAGGCACATGTGTGGGTTTATCTTAAAATTCATTATCAATTTTTTTATTTCATTAGTGTGATAATTTTCTTTAATGTAAAAAAAATTTCCTTATTCCATTTTTTTTCCTTATTTTTCCTTGTGTCTCGTTTATCTCATTCGACTTCTTTTCCCTTTATGGTGAGCTGAATGAGGGTTCTTTATATCTATTATGTCCTATTACGACCGAACGCCAACGTTAATTTTAAATAAAGATTATATCAGATACTTAATTCGGAAAGGATATGTTTATTACGTTTTTATTTTTATTTTTTTTAAATATAGACTATGTTAAAAGAAATTATAAACGAACAGATTTAATGACAAAAATTGATAGAAATATATTAGCCAAACGTTTAAAAAAATAAATAAATAAATAAAATTAACAATGCCTTGTTTTTTACTTCCTTGTACGAAGTAAAGAAAATAATGTGATCGCGAAAAATGTCAGTTTTCAGATTTCAACGGAAATATCTATTCTGACCATCCCTGAATTCATTTTTACTACTTTCGGCGTGACATCTGTGCGTACGTATGTATTTCGCAATAACTCAAAAACGATTAGCCGTATAATGTTGAAGTTTTGGATTTAGGACTGTTGTAACATCTAGTTGTACACCTCCCCTTTTGGTTGCAATCGACTTGATCAAAAACTTCCAAAAAAGCCCAAAATCAAAAATGTTTTTCTTAACTGCAGTAATAAGCCCTCATTGAGAGCTTTTCAACGGTAAATCATAAGTGGTACTTATTTTCATTGGTTCCAGAGTTGTAGTCAAATAAAATTTTAATCAATGAAATAATATTTGGATCTTACAAGGGAAAGGCACATCGGTTCGAATCCGACTTCATTTCCTTTTTTTTTATTTAAATTTATTGATTTATTAATAATTATTAAGTCTGTAAAAAAACTTTTACAATAAATAATAATTCAATAGTAATAATAAAAAAAAAATCAGAAGTTTTTAGTGAAATAAAACGTTATGTACTTTTCATTTAAAAAAATGTATATGTAATTTTAATAAGCGTAAAAGTCATGTGCTGTGCACACCAAATATTTTCTATGTAAAACAGCAATTTACATATTTTAACTCACAATTATATAATTATAAAGAATATATAACTGAAGCAGTCTTTAAATTAGTTAGATTATGCCTTCGCGAATAATAAAAAAATAAAAAAATAATTTTGTAAAACACAAAAATTCTTGACAATTCTAACGAAACTTGGATAAATTTATCATTATTCTGAACCGACCGAAAGATTTTAAAAGTTAAAATAACAACAAGTGAAAAAGGTTGGTAGGATAACAAATTAAGTTCAAATAAAAATTAGAACAAATTTCAAATAAAATCAGTTTTTAAAATTTTAACAGGGTAGTTCAGAGATCATCATGATAGGACACGTGGTTCAAGGTACTCTCAAGATTTTGTTTATAAATTGCCAATTTATATAGTTTTTTTTTTAATTTGATATTTTTAAAACAGAAAAGTCAATCTGTCAAATATATAATCATTATTATAAATTTATCTTTATAAATTACCTATATTTTTTTAAATTTAATTTACATTACATTAATATTTAAAATATAAATTTACACCAAATACACATTTTTATAAATAAAATATTACTTTACACAAAAAAATTCACGAATCTTTTGAAATAAATAGTATTTAAAAATCACACTATCAAAAAAGTACAATTTTAACAAATATTTTTTTTTTTAAATTACGTTTAAAAATGTACTGCAGAAATAATATTATATATAAAATTTTTACATACCTTAAAATTGTATTCTAAAAAAATTTTAAAATCCAGCCGAGTTACCCGGTAATTTTTATTAACCGTATTTAAATATAAATATAGAACAAAAACAATAATTAATATAAATATTTATTAAAAAAAGAAAATTTACTAGTGCACGATATTTATAAAATAATAAACCTAAATATAAAATTAAATTTCAAAGTATCAAACAATTCTACTCAACTCACAGTTAAACACTAACCGTTTTAAATTGAAGTGCGGTATAAATAAGTTTAGCTAGTGAACTTGCGCAGTTAACCTGCAAAAAGTTAATGTTATGCAAAGAGACGCTAGCAGAAGTAGTCTCTGTTAACTTATGGAAGGAGAAAACTATGAATGAATGAATCAGTACGCGAAGAGAGAATAAGAAGGGGGAAACGGAAGGAATAAGTAAACATTTTAGAGAGAGAATACGAATTGATAAAAAGAAAAGGTAAATAACGTCGAGCAAGGCAGAAGAATAATAACGTTGTTATATACGGTAACACCAAGTGACAACAATACTTTAAACAAATTCAAATATGTATTGGGAACTATGCGTCGCCTGTACTACGAAGTTACCGAACAGTTTTAAATATCGATTTCGAGTATTTAAACACGCAATGTCACCTAACAACCTAACGTTTGTTAGTTTTTTCTTTTAATTGTTAATAAATTAAATTTTGTTAAAATCATAATTATTGTTTATTTACAATTTTTTTTTATACACAGATTATTTACACTCTCGTCTTTTATCAGTATAAATAATAAATAAATTTAAAAATATATATATATATATATATATATATAGAGGACTAGTTTTTTTTTGGCAGTCAAAGTGGCAACACTGTAAAGTTACTTGTAAACATATGGTTATATGAACAGCTGATTTATATTAGGTATTAATATCTTTAGTTTACTGTCGCCATGTGAGACGCAAACAAACTTTTTGTGAAACGAGTTTTTGTTGTGGGTTACAAAAATGAGATACCAATTACGAACAACATTGTGCGATCAAGTTTTGTGTTAAATTCGGTGAGAATGCTACTGAAATTTTTTCAAAATTGAAAAGGGCGTATGGAGATGACGCTCTGTCACGAGCCCAAGTTTTTAGGTGGTTTAAAGCATTTTCAGATGTCCGGGAATCAGTTGCGGACAATCCACGTTCTGGAAGACTGTTAACGTCAGAATGACGACAGTAGTGAGGGAATCAGAGACTTGATATGGTACGACCGGCGATTAACTCTCAGAATGATTGCAGAGCAATTGAATTTGAACTGTACCACAATGTATCAAATTTTGACAAACGAATTTGACATGAAAAAAGTTGTGCAAAATTAATCCCAAAAAACCTCACTGTTGAACAGAAAAACAACATGGTGGAAGTGTGCCGCGATCTTCTAGGGTGAATTGTAACTAATCCCGATTTTCTTTAAATGTTATTACTGGTGATGAATCTTGGATATTTTGAGTACGATCCAGAAACAAAATTCCAGAGCAAGAATTGGCACACTTCAAACTCACCACGTCCCAAAAAAGCAAAAATGAGCAAATCAAAACCATGCTAATTTGTTTCTTCGATAGTAACGGCATTGCCCGTAAGGAGTTTTTGCCTACAGGACGGACTGTAAATTAATATGTAATATATTCATACCGAAAATTTCTTGAAAGATTGCGGAAAAGAGTTGTCCGCGTAAGACTAGCCATCAAAGAGAACTGGATGCTGCATCAAGACAATGCACCTTGTCAGACTGCACTCTCAATTAATGAATTTTTGACAAAGAAAAACGTTTCTGTAGTTCCTCAACCACCTTATTCACCTGACTTGAGTCCCTGCAACCTTTTCCTGTTCCCGACTTTAAAAAACCACCTCAAAGGAAACCATTTTGGAACAGTGGAAAACATTTTTAAAAAATGTAACCGACCACCTGAAGAATATTCCGGTTTCTGGGTTCCAACACTGTTATGAAGAGCGGGAAACCCGTTTGAAGCGTTGCGTGATTTACCAAGAGAACTACTCCGAAGGTGATAGAGTCCATGTTTAATTGGATTGTAGAGAAAAATTTTTTTGAACCAGTCTCATTACTTTATTTACAGACCTTGTATGTAAACACACACAAATTACAAAAAAATATTTATTTAATATTCATATAGCTATATCTTGCTTCAGAAAAGAAGTTACGAAAGTTTTTTGCACCTTATTTTCTACATAAATAGGCCTTCAAACCAAAAAAATTGTTTGCCCATCCTACTCCTGTGGTAACAAAAAATTTATTTTTTAATTTAAAATAATATTTGTTTTAAATTTAGATAAATTGTATAACGTGACAAAACCAAGCATGCAATATTATTACTAATGAATTATTATTATTATTATCTATTATTATTGATAATCTGTCTATAATTTTAATTCAAGATTAATTTTTTTCTGATCGCCAACTTTGTTCACCACTTCACTTCTCATTTACTTAACCATTTTATCTTCTCTATTATTTTTCATAACTACATCTCTAACGCTACCGGTGTTTATTCATTTTCTTTCTTCAGAGTTCGTATTTCTGCTCCATTTAATGCTACACTCAAGACGAAAAAATCGAATAATGTTTAAATTCAATAATAATAGATATATTTCATACATTTATTTAAAATTTAGTCGGCTATTTTAGACTCAAAATAGCAAAAATATTTTTAAAATTTCTACAAATTATTTATATCATATCTATTCCATAAGAAACACCTAAATGATGTAAAGGTTTTCTCTTATATCCTTTTGTACTTTTATTTTTTCTTTATCTTCTCCTTCTATCTCCTTATTCTTAAAATTATTTTTCGATTTCTTTTCTTCCTTCTCTTTTGATCTCTTTTTCTCCCCCTTCTTCTTCATCAAGTTCATTTCCTTTCTCCCTATTTCTCCTTCTCTCTTACTTCTCATCATATCATCATTACTCTCGTCCTTCCCTTTTCCAAAATTGCCCTTCCTGTTTAAATCATTATTAAGCGAATTTAATTAGTTTTTATTTTTATTAGACATAATATAAATGCTTTTACTATTAATGAAGTAATGAATTAAAAAGTAAGTTTTTATTATTTTTATTATCGTTGTAGTTACAACTTTATTAAAAACCGAATTCGTAATATAATAATAAAAAATATTACGGTCCGACTCTAATTGAGGTCAGTGTTTTAATTCTAAAGATCAGATATTGTCTGAGAGTCTTAATAATAATTCTCTAATGATATCCTGGGTACTATTATTATATATATATATATATATATATATATATATATATATATATATAAAATAATAATGATAATACACATCTTTAGATCAATGTAATACATACGCTGATTAATTGATATTAGTTAACAAGATATTGTAATGTCAAGTGAAAGTCTGGTTGTAATGTTTGACATTGCTCCAAAACGAAATAGCTATTCATAAAGTACAATTCCATCTCTACATTTCACGATTACATGAATCGACTATAATCTTTCATAACAGTCAAAGAAGGTTCATAACAATTTAAAATATTTCTTTGGAAAATCTTCTTTTTTTTCTTCAGAACGTTTTTGTATCCTGTTGTTAATCGAAATTATTTCTTAAAATGCAAAGTTCAGTAAAAAAATCTTGTCGCAGCAAGTACGTCAGAACAGCGGATTTCCGGATTTAATTAATCTTGAAAACGTATCTGAAAACCCAGTTTTTTTGCCTTAAAACTTGATAGGATCATGTAAAATAGTAGAAATAGAACCTTACTGATTTTCAAGGGAATCGATTCACAAAAACCTGAGTTAATCAAAACTGATTAAAAACTGCGCCCGATAAACCAAAAAACAAAATCTTAAAATGTATCCAAATAAATAGTTTTTTAATTCTAACTGCACTTCCTTTGAACCGATTCGCTTGAAAATGAATAGGACTATATTTCCAATAGATTTACTTCACTTTACCAAGTTTCGTCAAAATCGGTTGAGGTTTGCGTCCGGTAGAGCGTATGAAAAAATCTTGTAGATACATATGTACATAAACAATCCAGAATAGTGTTCAGGAAACCCCAACTAAAAAAAGTTGGCCTCCTTCTACGCGACAATCCCTTATAAAATCTGCCCGGCGCAGTAGCGATTTCTATAAGTTCTTTAAAAATCCGCTAAAATAAATAATATTTATTGTATTACTGTTTAAGTATTTAAGTCTCTCGGTTAGTATATCAAAACTTAACATAAAAATATTTCTACTGGCAGGTAACTTAGTATATGTTATCATTTATTTAAATATTACCTATGAGAATATAAATAAAAGTATTTTACATGCTTTACCAGTGTTACATAGGCTTTGTATAGAACAGTTGATAAGCATCAAACCAGTCTTATTTCTTAAAATTATTTATTCTTAAGAAAATGTAAATGTAAATGTTTATTCTTAAGAAAAGAAATGTAAAAAAAACCTGCCCAGCAGAATGAAAAAATTCTGAATTACTAACCAAAACGTTGTTTTTGGGTCTAACTCCGGTTCATGTGAACCGATTCACTTGAAAATCGATAGTGCTCTATATGCAAAAGGTTTACATCACCCCACCAAGTTTTGTCAAAATCGGTTAAGATTTGTGTCAGGTAGAGAGGACGAAAAAATCTTAAACATATCTATATATATAAAAATGTTAAGTTCGTTTGTGTACGCTTCAAAAACTCAAAATGTTCTGCACCGATTGAGCTCAAATTTTAGCACGATATATAATCCGCATCAAAGATTGTTTTCATCTATTTTTAATAAATCTATCTATCTATTTTTAATTTGTACAGTTTTTTAATAAATAAGAGGCTAATAAATCAGATGGAAATGTAAACAAAGGAAAACCAATCAGATCAATGCAAGATGGCCGCTGTCAAACACAACGACCAATCACAAAGAGCCCGTGTGGCTGTTGCCATTGTAAACAAAATCACAACTGATCAAGTAACAAATTTCTTTGAATTATATTTAACAGCTAAAACATCTGTATTTTATTAAAAAAACAAAAAGAAAAGCCACCTAGAAGGATGACTTTCAGTAAATAAATTAAAACACCCAACTTTTCTTATACCCCAGATAGACTTAAGACTATGCAAACAAAAAAAGTCGAAATAACCAATTACACAGAAAATAATATCCCTACATAATGACCAAAAAATCCTTTGTTAGGTTAAATATTCACTTATGTCTGAATTTACAGAAGGCATTTACAACGAAGCATTGATAAATATTGAAGACAAGCGCTTAGCTAATGCAAATAAAGTTCTTAGTCAATTGGGAATGCCAGCACCCACCAGAGCTGCGATTGCTTCATTTGATGTGGATTTACGCCGTGAACAGAGTTACAACATTGGTGATCTTCAGTCATATGTCCAATCAAACATTCCCAAATTAACGCGTGAACAGAAAGGCATTTATGATCGCATAATGCAAATGATAAATGACGTTGTTGGGGGGACCTACTTCTTGGATGCGCCAGGAGGAACTGGGAAAACATTCCTCATTAGATTGATTCTAGCAACGGTTCGATCAAAAAATGACATAGCCTTAGCTCTTGCTTCGTCTGGAATAGCTGCGACATTGTTACTAGATGGAAGGACTGCGCATTCAGCTCTGAAGTTGCCATTAAACATGCAAATCATCGAGACTCCCACGTGCAATATTTCCAAAGCATTCTGTGTGGGAAAAGTATTACAAAAATGTAAACTCATTGTTTGGGATGAATGCACGATGGCACATAAAAAATCGCTTAAAGCTCTTGATCGATCGTTACGAGATTTGCGTTGAAACGTTTAACCATTCGGGAATGCTTTGATATTGCTCGCAGGATATTTTAGCCAAACATTGCCTGTAATTTCTCGATCGAGCTATCCTTGCCGCAAAGAATAAAGATGTCTATCGACTTAATAATGTTATTCAATCCAGCATTCAAAGTGAGGAAATTACATATAAGTCGATAGACACCGTTGTGGAAACAGATGAAGTAGTTAATTATCCAACGGAATTTTTAAACTCACTTGATCTGCCAGGGATGCCCCCACACATATTGAAATTGAAAATAGGTGTGCCAATTATCCTGTTGCGGAATATTAATCGGCCAAAACTCTGCAACGGCACGCGACTTGCAGTTAAGAAATTGATGAATAACGTAGTGAAAGCAACGATTTTAACTGGGCCTTTCAAAGGTGAAGATGTCCTCATTCCTCGAATACCCATGATCCCGCCCGATACACCATTTCAATTTAAAAGATTGGAATTCCCAATTCGATTGGCATTTGGAATCACAATCAATAAAGCTCATGGTCAATCTTTAGAATTGTGTGGTTTAGATTTAGATGCGGATTGCTTCTCACATGGACAACTGTATGTGCGTATTCCCGAGTCGGCAAACCAGATAGCCTTTATATCTACGCAGACAGTGGAAAAACAAAAAATACTGTATATCTACAAGTATTGCAAAATTAAACTTCTATGAAACGTATGCTTTGTTTTATTTCTTATTTCTCATCCGTGCAACCACAATGTGCCACAGCGAAGCGTGGCGGATACAGCTAGTATATGTATTGTAACATAACCGGGCGCAGTAGCGATTTCCAAGCTCTTTGGAAATCCACTAAAAATAATAACAATTTTATTCTAGTTACTCTTCGACAATAGAACAGTAATAATAAATCGATATATCGTTTTAAAATAGCAAAAATACATCAATTTCTAAACACATTCTTCTAATTCTTCACATACTTGTATTGATCTACATAAATTAACACTGAAAATACATAATTTTATAATTTATTTTTTTAGTCTTTTCCTTATAATACATCCTCCTGTCACGCCGCTAAAGCCGCGTTTCGGAAAAGTCCTACAACTGTGGTTTTTTTCTGATGTACGGCTTACATACACGACTTAATTAAAATATTTATCATTTTATTTAAATATAATATTTTTTTTCATTTATTTAATTGAACGATTTTTAAATAAAGCGCGCGCGCATATTTATTTAATTCGCGCAGGTGTGGCGGTACTAGCGGCGACGGTCAGCACTAACTAAATTAATGTATTGTTACAAATTAAATAGAACAAAATTTGCTTGTACGGTCGACAGATTGGTGTAGCCACGAGGTTTAACGCATCAGGTACCGAGTCAATCAGGCGATCGACACCCAGTCAGACCGAGTTACCTTTTTACTTTAAATTATTATTCATTTATTTAATTTTACCGCTCCCCTGTGACGTCACAACATAGCAAACGATTACAACAGTGGTGAACTCGTCGTCGCAAATCAACAGATTTCGAAGTCGAGAGTTCTTAGGTTCAAATCCTAAGGACGTTACTTTTATACGGATTTGAATACTAGATCGTGGATACCGGTGTTCTTTGGTGGTTTGGTTTCAATTAATCACACATATCAGGACTGGTCGACCTGAGACTGTAAAAGACTACACTTCATTTACATTCATACATATCATCCTCATTCATTCTCTGAATATCTTACGGTGAATAAATAAAAAAAAAGAAAGACTACTGCAACAGCATTTTTTGGGGTAGGAATGCGATTTTGCTAATTTTTTTTTGCAAATATTGTTATTTTTTAATTGTTAACAAATATGCCTAAGAAAAGTATGACCTTAATTAGGCGAAATCTCGAGATACGGAGGATGACCTTGTTCTATAGCCTCACCCCCTTGACCTTTCATGTTGAAAATTTAATGGCACCAATGCCCACATTATAGAAGTAATCTGACCAAGTTAAGATCAAAGTCGGTCCAGTAGTTCTGGAAATATAAGGTAATTTAGAGATCAACACCGAACACACACCCGTACATACGAACATTAATATCCGAAAAATTTCGGTTTTTTTTATTTTTTGGGTTTCTTAGTTGGCAAACGTTAAGATCCCGCGAAAACCGTATATTCCCAAATTGGACCGATTACAATAATTTTCCTTCTAGAACGGCAGCTCTATCTATACGGGAAAGTAAAAATGGATACCTTATTTATTTGTAATTTGCCATAACTCCTACAATTTTTATTTAAATATATTTAATTTCTCAAGAATAACGCACAAAAGAAAAATGTTTAATATTATACAAAATTATTCTTTTTTAATTGATTTGTAAAAGAAAATTCTTCAAAGACAAGCTTTTCCTTTCGTAGCGATTATTATAATAAATAAATAGAAACCTTTCGTCAGAGTATCATTGACAGTTTATTAATACATCAACTATACATTAAAAATATGGTATTTATTGACAGAAGAGACCAAACATAATCAATCTAACAATCTAAGAACGTCAAGAGTTCTAAGGTTCTAATCCTAGTAAAGGCAGTTACTTTTATACGGATTTTAATACTAGATCGTGGTTACCGGTGTTCTTTGATGATTGGGTTTCAATAAACCACACATCTCAGGAACGGTCGACCTGAGACGACCGTTCAAGACAAGACGACCGACAAGACCATGATGAAAGTAACAAGGTGTAGCATTGCGTACAGTATTCGGCGCGCATCGTATACGCTCGTCACAAAATCTCATTTTCTATCGGTTTATTTGAACATATAAGTAACGGATTTTGGGACAAAAGTTTTTAGTTGTACAAAAATTTTAAATACATGATAATGATTAAACGAGCTAACAATCGAATATTTATGAATGATTATTCACTTTCAATATGAATTAGTATTATTTGGTACTGATAAAGTTGTAATATTTATTAAAAATAATAAAACATTTTTTTTTAATAATCCTAAATAAAAATAAATATTTTATACAAGTCTATTGATTCTTAAGAGTATTGAAATTGATTGTTAATTAAGATAAAATTCAAAATAATGAATGAAAATCTAAACAAACAAACAGGGGACACATCTTATAAAGTGCAACTGACACAAAGTCTTCGTGTAGCGTGTGTGGCTCTATGGTAACGACTCCTTTTGCTATTCTTGGGGTTCGGTATCGAATCACCGATAATTTTTTTTTTATGCTCATAAAATATTTTTTTTACTAATATTATTTTCCAAATATTATGTGAAACTATTTAATGCTGTTAAAATGGAAAATCAACTAAATGGGAGATAACTTATTTCAAAATTTTATAACTAAAGATCTGATATTATTTATTTTGGTCAATCTTCAGAATTGATGATTTTTTAGTTTAATTAAAAATATTATCGCAAAACAATTTTTGAAAGAATGCTTTTAATATCTAATTTACACGGGAAAACAAGATATTACTTATTTTTTTACGGTATATTGTTTATTAAGAAAAATTATTAGAAATTATTATATTGTTAAGAAATAAACGAAATTAATCATTCAGATCATAATTCTCGACTCCACATACAGTCAATTAAATTTTATATAAAATAAACAAAAAATCTACACTCCATATTTATTTGGAAGTGCGTGTACACGCACACGTGAGTACGGTACTTCCTATTTATAAATATTACAGTAAAAATCCACATTTCGACGCCAATTTTCATATACGTCAATACATTTTATTCTTTTATGTTTCAAAAGTTTGTTTACTTTTGATAATTCTGCCTTTAATCACATTGATGTCTTGCTTCTGTTTGTGCGCCAACCGCATAAACGAATTTAAACATCATGGCGAGAAAAAGATTTTAGGACGAGCCACTGCGCAAAGCTGGGTGTGCGACACCTTGTTACTTTCATCATAAACAAGACTTTCTTCATTTACACTCATTCATATCATCACTATTCGTCCTCTGAAGTAATACCTTACGGTGGTTCCGGAGGCTAAACGGAAAAAGAAAAAAAAAGAACATTTAATATTTTTATTTCTTGATCTATCGTTGAAAAATCAGATCATCACTCAAACATAAAATATATAAATAAAAATTACAATTTATATTAATTTTAAACCACTAAGGATTTATTTTTATGTTACAAGCCATAATCATAATGATTATCGGTGACATAACACGAATTGTTATCAAAAGTATTAATAAAAAGTCTCCATACAAGGTTTACTAAGGAAAGTAATGAGTCAGGTGGGTTTCTTTATTTAACGAAAAATATAAATAACATCTATTTGATGGTTTCTGAAACTAATTTTAGAACAGAAATTAATAGTAAAAATAGCAAGTCCTAGGTTCGAGTTTAATTGAAGATTTATCAAATTTTCAGTTTTCAACTTACTGAAGTTTTTATTTTTATTACCTTATCCTCAGTAAAAAAGACATATGTCAATAAAATATTTGATCTAATAATTATAACAGATCAATGGTATGTAATAAAAATTATAAATATTCAATTATTTTCAGTTTTCGAGTATATACATCGAATTCGGTTAGAAGTTAACAGAGTTCTATCAATACGCATTCAGAAGAATAAATAAACTTGGCGAGGTCCCAGTTATTTCCGTCATTTTATAACCGACTTTCATGAAATAAAAAATGATTTTGTAAAGAAATGATTGGCTTACTAGATTTGCTTTTTGAAATTTTATTAAATTTATCCGGAAATTATTATTTACTTATTGTCAAACTTGACAAAATTTCAATTCTATTTACGTTAGATATAATAAAAATATCGAGTGTTCGAAAAGTTATTCTAGTTATACGGATCTTTTAAAATTAATTGGTGAAAAACACAGATTTATAAAATATTCTATAAACCCATAAATACTTGGGATAGCATAAAAACTTTCAACGTATCAAATAAAAATATTTTCATATAGTTTTAATGCATTAGTGAAATTTCCTAATATTATTTATTCGCCTAAGAATACACGCAAAATGTTATTATATTATACATTGTTTTGATATCTTGTAATATCATTATGGTAGATATTTAATAATTACACTGATTTATTATTAGTATTCGAGATGTAAAAGTGAAAGGAACACTAGATGGTGATGCGCGTGCTATTCATAGAAAAATGTTCGGGAACTTCTTTGATTTTTGCAGATGTTTACCATAATTATTCTGTTGACAGATTATATTTAATCGGTATTCGTTGTACTAGATGATAGAAAAAGGACTTAACTATAAAGCCTATAAAGATTTATTTAGATAACTTACGGATTAGGTTGAGGTATCATTTCATAGAAAAATACATCAAGTTTTGATTCACGTAGTTAAGTAGTACCGAATTCGGCCACCAGTGTTGTTAAAAACACGTTCCGCACCAGTAAGTATGTTTTACTTACTGGTGCGAACGTGCTCGCTGTGTGTTTTGGTTTCATGATTTGCAGTCAGCAACTGCAGTTCTACTTAATTTTTGTACAGAGTATGGTAAGATCATCCTGGTAGGCATACAATTTACTCCTGGTACCAAACCTTCGTTGGGACAGCTTATGTTAAACCCACCGGGTTGGTCTAGTGGTGAACGCGTCTTACCAAATCAGCTGATCTGGAAGTCGAAAGTTCCAGCGTTCAAGTCCTAGTAAAGTCAGTTATTTTTAAACGAATTTGAATACTAGATCGTGGATACCGGTGTTCTTTGGTGGCTGAGTTTCAATTAACCACACATCTAAGGAATAGTCGAACTGAGAATGTACAAGACTACACTACATTTACACTCATACATATTATCTTCATTCATCCTCTGAACGGTAATTCCCGGAGGCTAAACAGGAAAACGAAAGAAAGGTTATTATGTTAAACATAAAAAATCACCAGGATACCCACACGTCCCTGAAACTGCTATGGAACAACTTAGATAAAGCTTTGTACGTAGTCCGAAAAAATCAATTCGAAGTGCGTCATGTGAGACTGGCATTCCACAAACAACTGTTTGGCGCGTATTACGTGAACGATTGAAATTGAAGCCACACAAACCAACCGTGGTTCAAAATTGGTGACGACAAAATTTCCCGTGGAAATGATGGATAGAATTGCAGACAACGATACATTTTTAGACAGTGTAATTTTTAGTGATAAGTCAACGTTTAACATCATTGGCAAGGGGAACATCCAGAACTGCCAAATATGGGGTAGCGAAAACCCTCATGAAACTTTGCAGCACGTTCGTGATAGCCCTAAGGTTAATGGTTTTTTTTTGTACTAAGCAAAGGAAGACGAAAGGAAGTCCGTTCTTCTTCCAGGAGATAATCGTAAATGGTATCGTTTATCTGGACTTGCTTTAAAACGTTCTAATTCCTTAGTTAGACGATGATGACCAAGTTAAACGCCATTAATATCAGAAACACCAACCACCACCTCATATCGCCTAGAAGTCCGTGATTTTCTTGTTACTCGATTCTTAGATCGGCGAACCGGTCGAGAAGTTCCAATTGCATATCCACCTCGCTACCCAGATTTCACTCAGCTAGATTTTTTTTTGTGAGTTTCATGAAAGATAGGATTTATTACCCTCCTTTGCCACCTGATCTTGTTGAGCTGATTTCGAATTAACGCCACAACTGCGAGGTAATGCCCAACTTGCTGGCTACAGTCTGGAATGAAATCGACTGTATGACGCATTACAAATGGAAGTTACATCGAACCAAAGTGAATGTTGGGTGGATTTGAAACTTTGTTTATTACTCAATCACGTAAAAACAATTGCATAGATTTTGATGATTTTTTTCTTTTCTCTTTTATAGAGAAACATATAAGTTTCAAATAAATCCGACGTCATACACGATTTTTACAAAAAAAAAATGAAGAAATGTAATTTTTAGAAAATTTACCAGTTTGTAAAACATGTAAATTTCTTTCATTCAGCGAATACTATTGCACCGATTTATAGAAAAATATGCAGGCTAGAAAAAAAGACCGCACCGAATATCATAGTTATTTTGTCAAAAAATTTAGAAATAATACAATTTCGGGAAAAAATGTCAGTTTGTGAAACGAGTTAATTTATTAATACCGTTAGTATTACTGCAGCGATTTCGATGAATCTATATTATTTTCTTTCTTTTTTTTAGCTTATATTTTTTAGCTTACCCGTTTTATTCAATCTGTCAATGTTTCATGTTTCTGTCAGTCGAAAAAACACAAAAACATATCAAGAAGTGGTGAATCTTGCTATTCAATTACCTTATTATATATTAAATCCTAAAACTAATACTTTGTTTATATTATAACATAATTGTTTATTATACAGCACATGTAATGGCAAATTTGCCACTCGATGAGTTATAAAAAGGTATTGCTCCAATATTTTCCTGGAAGGATCAGAGGAAACCATGGAAAAACTTAATCAGAATACCGTTATAAAGTGAAAAAAATTAATAAAAAAATAATAAATTTTTATAGTACATGTTAATTCATACAATTATTAACGATATGAAAAAATAATGATGCAATTGTATTAAGTTAATAAATAGATAAAATCGATGTAAAATAAAATTACAGTTTTTAAGCCGTTAATTATTATTTGGCGTTTAAGTACACGTTAAAAGAAATATGATCTGAAATTTTCGGTTTATCTAAGTAGTTGTTAAAAACGTTTAAATCTGCAGTTATATTTTTTCCATAAATATCACGGCGATTGACCGTTTAGTAAAACTAAACCGGTGGCCTTTCACGGCCTTTCATCCGGAGGTACCGAGTTCGAATCCCCAGATCAAACATGGCATTTTCACACACGCTACAAATATTCATCTCATCCTCTGAACTAATACCCAACGGTGGTCCCGGAGGTTAAACAAAAAAAAAACCGGTGACCTAATTTCATTCAAAATTTGCTCATGAAATAAAAAATATAATAAAAACAGATAAATCTGTTCATAAATAAGTCTGTAATTGGAGAATTTGTATACGTAATATGAAATCTGTATTTTAAAATATGCTGCAGAACTCACATCGTTATATATATCATAATTTCCGTACACGATAGATTTAAGAAAAAGAACAATATGAATTTAAAATGACATTGTGATGTGTTTCGATGATCAAGCTTCATATTTTATTGTACACAGTATAAATACTAGATTATTTTTCTTTGTTGGTAGCCAGGGAAAAAATATTTATTGTACCAGATCATAAATTTTCTCAAGGATATCAAATAGAATTTTTATATTAAAAAAAAATTTTTCTATAATGTTTCTTAAAAAGAAATAGAAGTAATTATTTTCAAATAACAGATTAAATGAAATAAAACGTATAAATGTAACTGAAATTATTTATACGTATAAAAGAATGTTTGATAATAATTATCCCATTATGCGTTGTCAAACTATTAGTTTTGCTACGGTTTAGTTGCCTTCAAAAATCAACCGACCGAGGACCTCAATAGACCTAGACATAAAATAATTTTCTATTTGGCCCAAATAACAACTAAAAACAAGGTTATACAATATAACGTAATGATAATACATTAACTGTAATAATTACAAATGAAAATAAGTATAACCTTCCACCGGTATTTCCTTAACGATTAAAAAAAAATTATCTTTTAAATGTTTCAAAATTATAAATGAAAACGTTCGTTAAAAAAAAAATATTATTATTATCTGATAATTTCATTCGGTTTGTTTGTACAAACAAATGTTTTACACGGGTTATTTTTAAAGTAAATTATTTTAGTACGCATCGTTGAATTTTCTTCATCGCATTTTTCTCGCTACTACAATTTAATTATTAAGCAAGAATTTCCCACTCTTCATTATTGTTAACCTAATAAATTTTATTTTATACCGGATACTAACTTATTATA
Organism: Lycorma delicatula; assembly: GCF_047948215.1. Classification (NCBI taxonomy): domain Eukaryota; kingdom Metazoa; phylum Arthropoda; class Insecta; order Hemiptera; family Fulgoridae; genus Lycorma; species Lycorma delicatula. The sequence goes on along the minus strand of NC_134464.1, from coordinate 97,375,708 downwards.
TAAATATATTATTTACTCGTACTTTGAAATCTATAAATCTAAGTATATGCTTAATATTTAGTTACGTTTATATAAACTATTTGAATTACTCTTCTCTGTACGAGTTCTTAAATATAGTCATCGAAAAAGGTTATAGCAATCTAAAAAAATTGTATCTCAGAAACTACTAGAGATATAATCAAACGAGTATATTAATTTTTAAATTCACTAACTCAAAAAGTATTTTTACGTACCTTAAAATGTTTCAAGGTACTTACGTATTAACGTCACCGCAGCTGCAGCTTTATTTAAAAACAATGAAGTCAATCGGATTTCGGGGGAAAATGGGACGATATAGAGTTTAACATAGATTCAAAACAGTCTCTTTATTAACTTTAATAAATGGTTATTTATATTTATTTATTTTATAAATATAATTTAACCAAACTTAACCTACGCTCGCTTCGCTCGCTAACCTTGACTAATTAACACTTGTTTTGGTTATTTAAATAATAAATAATTGCAATAATTACTGAATTTATTAAATAAATACTCAAACAATTACGGTGTTAATTAGTCAAGGTTAGTGAGCGAAGCGAGCGTAGGTTAAGTTTGGTTAAATTATATTTATAAAATAAATAAATAATCATTTATTAAAATTAATAGAGACTGTTCATTTTCCACCGAAATCCGATTGACTGCATTGTTTTTAAATAAAGCTGTAGCTGCGGTGGCGTAAATACGTAAGTACCTGTTTCAATATGAGTTTCTTTGGTCGCTCTGCAAACATCCAGCAGTTGTTTGCAGAACAGACCTGAGCAGCTTCTGCCCAGGTCCGTTGGATCATTGCAGGCGTAACTGTAGCAATTGCAGCGGTTAACCGTTCTCTTAATTGTTGTACATTCCTGATTTTTTTTACAGTAGACAATGTTTTTAACGTATCCCCCATAGAAAAATGTCTACAGGTGTCAAATCTGGGCTTTTCGATGCCAAAGCACAGGACCGGCCCTACCGATCTAACGATTACGAGATCTTTCATTAAAAGCGCGTCGAACGCCTAGACTAAAGTGTGGGGGCGCACCATCTCATTGAATCATTAGAGCGACGTTACTTTCTTGTTCGATTTGGTCAACTTGCGGGAAAATGTACAATTGTTGCATGTTTAAATAAACATTTCCTATGATAATAGGGTCATGAAAAAAGAATGAGCCGATCACACGATCGGACATGAAACCGCATCAAAGGTTTATTTTTGGGAAATCTCTGGCATACTCAATAATTTCCTCGGGTTGCTGAGGTCCCCATATCTTAAAATTATGCCGGTTGACACAATTACTGACATAGAAAGTTACTTCATTCGTAAACATAACATGTTTTGAAAATGTTTCGTCATCGTCAATGGTATTAAGCATTTTACTAGCGAATTCAATACATTTAGGACGACCCGTAGGTTTAAGGATGTAAAAAAACTGTTTGAGTTTGTGAATTTTTAAAAAATATACTCATTTGATTATTTCTTGTAGTTTCTGAAAAACACTTTTTTTTAAATTGTTGCAACCTTTTTCGATGACCTGTATTATCGGGAACGGAATGGATCGTTTTAATTTTTAATTTTTTCCTACCTATCTCTAACCCTAAGGGGGTAAAGCGTTGGGTACTCCATTGTTTTTTATAAATAAAATTTACTGCGTTACACTTTAATGAGTTATTTTGATGGAACTGTTACTTCATTCAAATAGTATTAAGTTAAATTGAGATTAATATTAATTAAAAGATGAAATTAAGAAAAATTTAGTGAGCGTATATTAAAGTTTGAGCAAATTCCGAAAAGCGACGCTCCAGTAATACCTTTTGCAAAATCACAAAAATAAATGTAAAGTATCATTTTCTCATAGATTTTTACAATATATCTCACTTCAGGTCTGCCAATTAATCAATCAGTTGTTCCAAACTGTCGACCATCAAACTATACAGTAGAAGGCTGAAATAGCGCGGTTCAAAATACTGCGGGAGAAAGAATGTCCCCTAATAAAAAATACTGTAGTATTTTTAAATAAAATGTTTACTTTTTAAAGTTGAGTTAAAACGGTGAAAATTCTGCCAGAGAGTGTTTCTGCAGTACAATTTTACCGTTAGACTCGACCTCACCGCACGCCCTAGTTGACCGTGACCTCTGCATTACATAGAATTTTTTTAAAGTAATGAGACATGGAAACAATAGTGTACTTCTACAAGGCTTCAAAAAAATCTGCACCTGCCAGAAATTCTTAAAATCTAGGAAAGTTGAAATACGGTTTTAGTTTGAAGAACACAAAATATCGCGAGTTCAGAATACAAAATATTCCAGAAGCGGAAAGCATGTTCAGTAGGAGATAAACTAAAAATTCGATCGTGTTAATTATTATCGTGAATTCGATCGTGAAAAGTGTCGATCGAACAGACAAACCGAAGCAAGTTTATTACGTGAGTGTGGCCTCCCAGAAGGAAGAATTATTATGGATTGGATGAAAGAGGAAGACAAACTTAGAAATTTCGTGGAAATTGTTGAAAATGGAATCGAACTAGATAGAAAATAAGCTAAATTAGGTAATATGATCTTGATGAATACTTATAAAGGTGGTTCTTAATAAAACAAAGTGAAGGGGTACCGCTATCAGGGCTCAAACTGTGAAGTTCTTTAAAGATTTGCGTGAGACCGATGATTTTAATGCATATGACGGCTGGTTTTTGCGGTTTAAATCTCGTACGGCTAAGTCAAACCAGCATTCAGAAAGAAGCTCGGTCATGTGATAGTAGAACGTTTTCCTCAAGAATTGTACAAAGTTATGATGATAAAAAGTTAAACGACTATAAAGTTTACAACTGCGATGAAACTGCACTTTATAATTGATCGCTTTCTTCAAAACTTCTGGATGTGAGAAAACTGTTAATAATCTTCTATATATATATATATATATATATATATATAATGTTTGAAATATGTTTAAATATATATATATGAATGTTTGTTTGTTTGTCCTGTACGGTTCCTATACCATTTATCCGATTGCGATGAAACTTTGGTGAGTTGTGCGCCCGCCTGCGACGATTTCTGAATGAGTTTGGACCCGCTAGGTGGCGCTGGTGTCGAGATATTTCGAAAATTGTATTTATAGTCCGATTGGCCCATATTTGTCCAAAACGACAAAATATAGGTTGACACACAATTAATCACATGTAATCGGGGGTGCAAATACATATAGAGCGAGCAAAGCCGCGACAGGAATGCTATTTAGGAATAAAAATGAAAAAAAAAATGATAAAAGAGTGACTTGTTTACTTTTTGCAATAAACAAATCAGGAAGTCATTAACAAAACCTGTTTGCATAGAAAAGTCTTAGTCCGAGATGTTTTAAGCATGTTAACACGACTTTATTACCGTTCTTGTACAGACATACGAAACATTTATGGATTACTAGTGAAATTTTCGCAAAGTTGTTCCACAAGGAATAAGTTCCATCACTGAGGAAATATCTGCTGTCACTTGAACTTGAAGAGAGGGGTGTCCTTATTGACCACTGTTCAGCGCATCTACCTGCTGATATGGTACAGTCACAAGATGGAAACGTCGGAGTTATGTTCTTACCAAAAAAACACTACGGCATTGATCCAGCCGTTGAATCAGGGTATTATAAAGCCATTTAATGCGCATTACTATTATGAATTGCTCAGTGCTCTGATGAACTTCTTTCTTTTTTTCCTGTTTAACCTTCGGGAATTACCGTTCAGATAATACTTCAGAGGATGAATGAGGATGATATGTATGAGTATAAATGAAGTGTAATCTTGTACAGTCTCAATTCGACCGTTCCTTAGATGTGTGGTTAATTGAAGCCCAACCACCAAAGAACACCGGTATCCACGATCTATTATTCAAATCCGTATAAAAGTAACTGCCTTTACTAGAACTTAAACGCTGGAACTCTCGACTTCCAAATCAGCTGATTTGGGAAGACGCGTTCACCACTAGACCAACCCGGTGGATTGCTCTGGTGAACTGGGATGAGGAAATCTCCTTAAATACATCAATCTGAAAACAGTTGCGTACTCAGTAGGTCTCTTGCATGGGGAATCATCCCCGGCTATACTTAAGAAATGCTGGAAGGAAATGTTCCATTGAAAAAACTGTTATCAGCGGGAATTGTTCAGTTGCAGAATTTACGAAATGTGACATCTAGACTGCACGTAGTGTTCTGCATTGCGAAATCACTATTGGCGATTTGAATGATTGGATAGATATTGACAACAATTAGCCAATTTTAAGTTGCACATCTGATAAACATATTGCTGTCCACAACTAAAACGACAATGAAAAAAAAAAGATGATAATTATGGAAATGATGTGCAGGCGGAAAAAGACATTTCAGATATTTGTGGAGCGATAATTCACATAAAGGTGATTTCGCGAATGGAGTGGCAAAATGAATCGAACAGCATTCATCTCCTCCATCCCACTACAATCAAATAATACGCGGATAAAGAACCTAGTACATTAGTATGTCAAACAAACTTTACCGAATTTTTAAGACAAAATTATGTTAGTGTAAATTGAGTGCAGTGTAAAGTAAATTAAAATCAGTTGTGGGACGAGTAAATAACACAACTGGTGAAAATTTTTAAAAGTACTATATTTTTTATTACTCTATAATATTGTAGGTAAGTGCACGAATGTTTCCCTCTTCCACCTACGCGGGATTGATTTTTGACCCTTCTAACGGTCACATTTCGACATACCGCCATTATAACGCGGGGGTAAAACACGTCCCCCAACAACCACATTATATCGGGTTTCTACTGCACCTCATTTCTATCACAGAAATACGAGTATTTATGAGGCTCGTTCAATAACAATTAAAGAAACAAATGGCAACAGCGGAAAAAATATTTAATAAAATAAACTGAATTTTTCACGTTCAAGTTGGCATGCCTGACATAAAAAATATTAGCTGTTAAAAAAAATTACTTTCCATTATTTTTGTTTATTTCAAAATTACAGCTCCACTTGAAACATGTTCCGTAAAAGAAGAAGGTGGTGTGATATAATTTATATTTTCCGAAGATGTAAAACCGGTAGAAATTCACTCCTGATTAAAATTCGTGAATGTTTCAGCAAGCGGTATGCTAAAAAGTGTATTAACCGTGCAAACTTTTTAAAGTGAATTTAACAGTTTAAATCGGACAGAATAAGTTTCGTATATTTTCATCATAGCGTAAGGCCGGTTGAAGTTTCGACTGACACCTCTGAAAATCGCATTAATGATCTTATTCGCAAAGCCGGACGCATGAAAATTAGGAAACTTGCTAAAATTTATAGTGCGAGTATCGTGATTATCCATTTCATTATGGGTGATAAGCTGAATTACTGCAAAACGTGTTCAAGATGAGTTCCGAGACAATCTATTCAAAATTACAGATACCGAAATAATCAACAGTTTTTAGCGAAAATAATGGTATTGTAGATTGCGTAATAACTTATGTTGAAACTTGAATTTACTTTTTGAACCCGAATCTAAATGTCAGAGTACGAAATGGAAACATACGAGGTCGCCCGCCAGGAAAAGTGTTTTTTTTTTTTTTTTTTTTTTTAGTATAAACGTCCAATTAATAGGGTTTATTTGGAAAAACAACTAATAACCAACATCATTTTTTTTACGGGATTACGGGCTAAACTGCTATGATCATTAGCCCAAATAGAAATGTGCAGTGTATGAAAAATGCCTTACCTAACCGGGATTCGAACCCGGAACCTCCGAATGAAAGGCCGAAATGCTACCATTCCGCCACGGAGAACGGCAAATAACCAAAAACTATTACTATTATGACATGCTAGAAAATAAATCGAAACCCACAATAAGAAGGTTCTCCCAAAAGACGTGATTTTTCTGCGTAAAAGTACCCAGTTCCATACCTTTCAAAGAACAAGGGAACCTATTTAAAAGTTGGTTCGTGAGATGTCACATCTGTTCGTCAGTGGGAATATCATGATTCCCACTGACTCTACCAACCCGCCGGGAAGCGAAAAATTATTTTTTATATGAGAGCCTGATCTCATATCATCAGAGTTAACTTTTCTTTGCTCCTCTCAAAGAGATTTTACGTGGCACCAAGTTTGGCAACTATGTGTTTGTGAAGAACGGCTCAGACATCGAGGTGAATAATTCTTTACTACTGGAATAAGAAATTCACAGAAAGATGGCCGAAATTCATAAATATAGGCGGAGATTATGTTTAAAAGTAGCGTTAGTTTCATTGTCATTTAATTAATAATCTTTTTTTTTATAGTCATTTATCTCTTTAATTATTGAACACCCTTGCATATTTACAATCTATCAAACAGGCCGATAAATCTTTCCATATTTTGTTGATTATAAAACCTTCTATATGTTGTTAAATTATAAACGAGTGATTCCCATCGCTAACATTTACAAAAAAGTGTTTTATATATTTACAACATTTATTTATAAACATTACAAATTTATTGGAAAGGATATTCAAAAGTGAAATTTTTCACTTTTTTAATTAATTTCAGAAATGTTTTTTTTAGTATTTTTTTTAGTTTATTATTTTTGAGACTATTTCTCACCTACAATTTTGTTGTTGGGTTCTAATTAATTAATTATTAAAAAATAAAAATCCCCTTACCAGCAAATTAAACGTGTTTCTATAGATATTTCAGTCCTTAGACCATCGTTAGGAGAATAAAATAATATTATAAAATAAAGTAAAAAATTAAAATGCTTAAGTAGTCATTACTGTTTGCTGGTTAAAACGAAGTTTACTGATAATGGGAATCTGATAACTAGCAAACAGTCATGACTGCTTAAGCATTCTAATTTTTGACTATTTTATAATATCATTTTATCCTCCTAACGATGGTCTAAGAACTCAAATATCTGGATAGACACGTTTAATTTGCTGGTAAGGGGATTTTTATTTTTTAATAATTAATTAATTAGAACCCAACAACAATTTCTCACCCATTGTAGGTGAGAAATAGTCTCAAAAAGCTGATTTCATTAAAATAAAATCAGACCAGCTTCTCTTTCAATTGTCGATCACACACAGAAAAGATAATATTTTAAATGATATATTAAAAACTTCGCTATTGCTAGATTTGAGTATATATTAAATGAATAGTTTGGTAAAACATTAAAAAGATTAACATTACGGAACTTCATAAAATTTAACCTTTTACCTTATCTCTTTTTCCCTATTTCCCTTCTTCCCTTTCAAAGTTTTTCTCTTTTTACCTTTTCCCTTATTTCTCTTTTCCCTTCTTCTCTTTTTCCCTATTTCCCTGTTATTTTTTCTTTTCCCCATTTCTCCCCATTCCTTTTAAATCGGACCAGTAGCGTAAATCGGTCTAGTAGTTTTTTAGTCTATAGCGGACACACATACGAACATTGTCTTTTATAATAGAAGAAGATAGTCTGTATATTTCTTTTTTTGTTTCGTAAATATCTCGACACCGGCTCCACCTAGCGGTTATAGTTTTTGCAAAAATTTCTCTTTTCGCATAACTAATATATATTCTAAATATGACCCAAATCCGACCGTAAATGCAATTTTCTTCAAATATCTCAACCCCAGCGCCATCTACCGGGCCCATTTTTTGTAGAGATATTTCTTTCCGTGTAAGTAACACATATACTGAATATGAGCCAAATCGGACCTTAAATACAATTTTTCAAAATATCTCGACCACAGCGCCACCTAGCGGGTCCAAACTAATTCAGAAACCTTCGCGGGCGTGCGCACAACAACTCACCAAAGTTTCATCGCAATCGGATGAACGGTTTAGGAAGGCATAAAAGACATACAGACAAACAAACACTCATTTTTATATATATATAGATATATTCACTATGTTTTTTGCGAGAGACCGCAAAAGACCATGTAACGTGTGCACGTATATAGAATTATAAGATTCCCACTGTCCCTATCGATGCTGTACATTATATATAACATGTATTATTGAGTCTGACAGGTTTAAGACGAGATGTATCGATTTTTGATGATTTTATTAACGGTGCTACATATCTTGTACAGAAACTCACGTTGCCTGCTCTGTAGAAGACTATATACATCTAACGTGACGCATACATATATAATATCATGATTCCCACTGGCCCTACCAACCCGCCGGGAAGCGAAAAAATATTTTTGTCGATTTTCAGACCAATTTTTGTTATAAAATTGTTTTAACATCATGGCACAACCGCGAAAAGCAGCTGAATCGATTGCAAAAAAATTTATTTCAATCGGATAAATAGAAAAAACGTTAAGCGCGAACAAACATAAAAAAAATATATATAGGTCTAAACATAATCTCCTTTTCTGAAGTCGGTTAAAAAATAGAATATTAATATGTGTATAATATTAATATTAATATTTGTATAAATTTTTATAGAATAATCTTCAAGTGTAAAAATAAAATGTCCTTTTTCTTATTAATAAAATTTATCAAATCTGCTGTTTGTCTATGGAAGTAATAATAGGTTAATAGGTAAGTAATAAATTTGGAGAAAGATTTTCATCATGCACTTTGAAAAATATCTCATTGTCTCAATAAAATAATATATGTTTTTTTGTCTATATTCTTTAGATTATTATCTTATTAAAATGAATTTACGTAATCCATATCTGATACAATGTTAACAGGAATAAAGAGAATTAAATCCTCTGAATATGATCACAGTTAAAATAAAAAGAAACTAAACCTTGAAATTCACTAGTAAGGATTGCAGGTTGATGTTATTATTTATAGTATTTTAATACTGTGTTATTTAAATAATCTCCTTTTATCAAATAACACAAAAATTACTGTCACAATAAATGAAAAAACAAAGAATAAATGAGCGTATTATTTATCATTTATCTTTCCTTAAACTAAACATGAATTAAACATTTTACATCACGACAGAGTTACACGCAGTGATGATTGTTTTACTATTCATTAAAAAAAAAAAAAAAACGTTTTTGTTTCTTTTGCTTTTATGAATGGTAAATTCCAAGGATATAATAATAATATTATATACATATATATATATATATATATATATATATATATAAAATATTATTATTATTATTTAAGATAGAATTATTATTTAAGAGGTTGTCGAGACCAAGCCGGCCGCAAAGTACCTCGGTATGATCATTGACCGGAAACTCAGCTTTGCTGAGCAGCTTCGTAGAGCCGCCGACAAAGCTGCGATAATCGTAGCTGCTCTCAGCCGGTTCATGGCGAATGTCGGCGGACCGAAGGCCAGCAGACGGCGATTGCTGATGTCCACGGTGCATTCCATCCTGTTATACAGGTCGGAAGTATGGTAACAGGCATTAAGAGTTGCAAGAAACCGGAAGCGGCTCGCGCAGGTCCAACGCACCGCAGCCTTGCGAGTCGCTTCCGCGTATCGGACGGTCTCCGTGCCTGCAGTACTTGTGGTCGCCGGCGTCATACCCATGGCTATTTTGGCAAGGGAGCGCCAGGTGATCTACAGGAGGCGACGGGCAGGCGAAGACCGGGAGACCATTGCCAACGAGGAACGCACTCGCACGGCAAGAGACCTGGGACCACGAGACCAGAGGACGATGAACCGCAAGGCTTATCCCTCTGGTCAGACCGTGGACGGAGCGACGGCATGGAGAGGTGGAGTACTACATGACCCAATTTTTAACCGGTCAAGGGTACTTCCGCGCTTACCTCCATGTCATAGGGAAAGCGCCGTCCCCCGACTGCCTCTATTGCCCCGGTGTACGGGATGACGCTGAGTACACCTTTTTCAAATGTGCTCGGTGGGCGGCAGATCAAGGGACACTAGAGGTGGATCTCGGATCACTGAGCCCCCAAAACGTTGTTGCGATGATGCTACGTGACCTGAGCAACTGGAAAAATGTAGCCAGATTCGTCGGAATCATTCTCAGGGCCAAAAAGGTTGACCTGGATTGTCATGAAAATTAGGTAGCACCTAATTAGGCTAGTATAGGAGGACTCGACCGGAAGTAATATGTTAAACGGTTCCGGGTCGAGACCTGGTAGAAAGGGGGATGGTTTTAGTCGGTAGTCTGCTGATAGTGATTGGATAATACCATCAGCGGGAACCCAACACTCCGTGCGTAAATGTATTTCCACCTCCTTCCGAAAAAAAAATAAAAAAAAATTTGTTATTAATTGAACGTTGATTACAGAGTACTATATTTGTAAACTTTCTTCAAAATTACAGCACTACTTCTGTTGACTAGAGAATTTTATGAGAGTACCGTCAGTCTGAGTATTAAAAACCGCTTTTCTATAAAATAAATTTATATTATTCGATATTTTGTAAGATAACCTATACACTATGCAAAGAGCTATATAACTTAACGGATCCTTTACCTTGTAACTGTTTCAAAAAAAAAAAATTGTATAAAAATTTAACACACCATTAGAATCGTCAATCTTTTTTCAGTAAAATGATTAACACTTCATAGTTTTTTTTTTGTCGAGGAATAAGAACAAAACACGGAGTTGAACAGGAGATTTCAAAAAAGTAAAATTTGGATAGCGGTAAAAAATAACAGACGATTTTAGAAATTTGATAATGTAACATGTCTTTTATTTAACCCTTTATTATTTGTCTTCGAAGTACCAATTCGATTAAACTATATTTAAAACGCCCCCGATATGTTTTTTTTTTACAAAACAAGAGCATTCGAGGATCTGGGAGCGTTTTGCAATAAATTTGCTATTGTTAAATTTGACTTAAAAAATTTGAAATTGAAATAAAATTATGGAAATGTTATATGGCTTTTATTACAGTAGTTTGTGAACAGTAGGTCTTGCTTAATATTATAAATTGAGTAGTAAAACGAAATTGAATTAATAAAGTTAAAACTTACGAAGTAAATAGCGAAATTTTCTTTCATCACTGATTGTAAAAGGTTTAACCAGAGGCATAAATACTTACTGTATTTGAAATATAATATGATGGCGTTGTTTTCAGTAACAATTAGTGTCACTAACAGATGACTGTCTAGAAAATATTAGGATATTTTTAGGTAGATTTCATAAGAAAGCTACCTGTTGTAATGAGTACCACGATTCGACTTCAGGAAAATTTCGACATATTTTCGCGTTTCACATCCTCCAGACCCCAAAACCACCGTCACTTTAAAAGTTTATATTTAAGTTCATATATATATTTTACTTTCTTGTGAACACAATAATGCTCTAATTTTCTGCCAATCATTTTCAAATTGATACATAAAATATAACGATCCAAAATATCAGTTGAGTTTGTGAATGGGCGAAATCAGACCATGGGATGGAAATGGGAGGGCTTTTTCAAACAAAATATTTTTTTGGAACAAAATATCGCTATAATTTTCTTATAAATAAAATATCGAATTTGTTTAAAGTTCCTACTATTCTTTGGATAAGGGCCTAAAACAGATCTAAGTATCACCAACTAAAAGATACTTAGTATCTTTTGATATCACACACAACCACTGGCCAAGGAGGTGGAAAAAATGGGTTTCGAAGACAAAAAATCATATCTCCTTTTAAAGTGATCGTTAGTCCTCTAAACATTACCTAAAACGTTTGAAACAATTTTTCATTTGACCAACCCTTACGGCAAGGAATGACCAAAATTTTGCTAGAATAGTAAGAAGATGGGGCTTGTCGTATGCTAAACATGTGAAACATTTTTTCACATGCAACCATTATCATATTTAATAAATTTGAAGTTTTTGTTAACTTTAAGGTGGATATATTTTTTATCCCCTACTTAGCACCGGTGAAATCTATCGCCGCCTTCCGGCGTGTCGAAAGGGATTTTTTATAATATAGTGTTCAACTTAAAAGAGGCCCAGTCTCTCTTGTGCAAACTATTTATCGGGTCGACATTAGATGTCCATGAGAATTAGAAACACCAGGCCGAAAGGGTAGTCGTTGAAAATTTCTTCCGGGAACCTGGCAAGAGAACGGATTGCTGAGGTATTTAACAAAAAAAAACATTTCGCCTGGTCTTTCATGATTTTTGGTTTTGTTGTTCTTGTGTTATAAGGTTTGATATTTTTGTAGTGTTTCGTTTATTTAGTTTTATTTTTTGTTTTGTGTTATGTTATGGTTGCGTGTTGAACTCAACTTCTAACCTATAGGGCAGGTAGTTGCGTTTTTAAATTCAGTTCCTTCATATCACTGTTTTGTTAAAGACTCAACATAAATGTGCTTTGTTTTACCGAGTTCATTTCCTAGTAGTACACCGATGGGAATATCACATGTAGTATTCGCATCGGTGGCATCCTGACTGAGGCAAGAACAAGGCTGAGAGATGCCTTTTTCCGGGGTTCTGAAGATGACCTTTGGTAAAGCCCATAAGGGCTAGGTATGGAAGGGGTGATGTGGTAACCGAAACTGCCACATGGAGGGTGTCTTCCCCTATGGGGTCGATACTTTATACTAAATGTATATATTGGTGTGAGATGGTAAAATAATATGGGATATATTGATAAGACTGGATCTGAAGTGGGGGAGGACTGTTTATTGCCTCCACATTTGAGTATTGACAGTCTGTGTCGAGCATTAGCTTTAGAACAAGGTTGCGTGAAATCTTGCATTTATTAAAATATAGTTAACTGTTGAAGAACATGTATTCATGATAGAAACTTATTTAGAGATTAAATCTCATGTTGTGTGTCGATGAAGGTTCAGGGAAAAATTTGAAAAGAAAACATCAGTGAAAAGTGTTATTCAGAAATTAGTTAAAAAATTTCGTGAACCAGATTTGGTTTAAACCACAAACATGCCCGACACAGGTTAGTTTTGAGACACAGGTCATATAGAATAATAAAGAGGCACTTACAAAATCTCTTCATAAATCTTTGCGAAGACAGCCAAAAAAAGAAAATGTCGCTAAGTACAGTCCACACTACAGTGAGGAGAATGCTGTTATCGGTATTGAACATAAGTTTTCTATGACTTTTACTTAAAAGAAATTGTTTACAGGAGCAATTTACACACCAATCCATCCAGAATTTCATTTACCAATGCCATCCAGAATACAGACAATGTGCAGCTAGACAGAGTAACCAGGAACATGTCAAACGTGTTGACAAGTGCATAGAAATGGTTAGACATTATTTTCAACACTTGTAAATTATTATGTAAGATTTTGCCAACAGACTATTATTTATAGACTAAACTAATTGATGCGGTCTCTTTTAAGTTGAAAACTCCTCAACTTTGTTTCAGGGTAGGATAATAAATATTCAACAGAGTTAATATTTACCAACCCACCACGTTGGTCTAGTGGTGAACGCGTATTCCCAAATCAGCTGATTTGGAAGTCGAGAGTTCCAGCGTTCAAGTCCTAGTAAAGGCAGTTACATTTATACGGATTTAAATACAAGATCGTGGATACCGGTGTTCTTTGGTGGTTGGGTTTCAATTAACCACACATCTCAGGAATGGTCAAACTGACACTGTACAAGACTCATTTACACTCATACATATCATCCTCATTCAACTTCTGAAGCATTATCTGAATGGTAATTACCAGAGGCTAAACAGGAAAAAGAAAGAGTTAAATTTACCAAACAGCTCGTACAGAGATAGCGACTTTGTGATTGAGGATAACAGCATCAAAATGCTGGCCCCTCATTTGAAAGATAAAATTTTATCAAAAATTTCTTAAATATGTACATTGCAGATTCTTTTATGTATTAAGGAACTTTAATGCAAAATCTTATAAAAATCAGTAGGACTTTTGCCATAATTGAATCATAAAAAGTCAAATTCAAAAGGTTCTTTAAGACAGGACCTTGCTTTGCTCAACAACTAAAACAAATACAATTACTGTGAATGGTTCTCAGTGTATGCTTGTAAATTCATCTGTACTTCACCTATAAATACATTTCTATAAATAAAATTTTAATAATAAAAGTCAATATATTTTATTAGTATTACAGATTATCTGTATGACAGACTTATTATTTATTTGACAAGTATATACATTATGTTCATTTGTATACAACATAAATATATTACAGAAAAAAAAAGTAAAACTATATTTAGTATTTCTTTGAATAAATAACAAGTTATGTTTGACAAGTTTCATTTGTCATTATACAATAATAAACTATCCTTAATAACTTGTCTGTATTACCAGCTTAACTACTTACTTTTCTAGCATAACATCATCTCAGCTACTGTTAGCAAATATCTAAATTAAATGAAAGGAATAACAATAAAATATTTAACAAAAGAATATATACATATTACACCGTAATTTACTTCTTCTATTACGACATTACTTTACATTATTCTCTTTTTATAAGAAATGTTACAAAAAAAAAGATTTTACTTATCGAGCACGATAATAAATAATTAACGTGGAATAAATTGAAGAGAAATTGAGGATTTGCATATTTTTACCTAAACCAGAAGGTGTGACTAGGAATAGAATGAGAGAAAAGGAAGCTATTGGACCGTTAAGAGGAGTCAGGCAAAGGCGTTGCTTGTCATCTACTCTGTTTAACCTATATTTAGAGGAGGTAATTGGAAAATACTTTAATGGGGACAGATGAATGAGTCTAGGTGAAAGGAGAGTGGGGTGTGTTAGACTAGTTAATAGCTTTTTCTAGCAGGTAGTAAGGAAAATGATGCTTTAAGATCTTGGAAAATCAGTGTGAAGAGTATAGAATTAAAATAAATCAGAGTATTATCAAAACTATAATAATAGGAGGAAATGAAAAGGGTAAATATTAGATTGAACAGTGAGGAGACATACGGAATAGAACGATTCAAATAGCTAGGAAGCACAATAATTGAGGAAATGCCATTGTACAACAAAGGTAAGGATTAAAGTAGCGATGGAGAAGGAAAATTGTAGTAGAAAAGTTTCCATGAAATGTTAAACAAAGAACTAAAGAAGAGAATAGCAAAATGCTATATATGGAGTGTAGCATCATACGGTGCTGAAACATGCACAATAAGGAAGAAGATGAAAAAAGATTACAGGACCTTGAAATGTGAATATGGAGAAAAATGGAAGTGGTAAGACAGGATAAAAAAATTAAGAAGAGCTGCAAAGAATTGAAGACGTAAGACAAGTGCTTAAAAATATAAGGAAAAGAAAGATGAATCGGCTAGGACAACGGTAGAGAAGAGAATGTCTTGTTAAGATTGCAATTGAGGGAATGGTGGATGGAATGAAGAAAAGAGAAAATATCTCAGATAGTAAGATTCAATTAAGATCGGAGAAAGATGCTTAACACTGAGAGTGGCACAAAACCATGAAGTACGAAGGGTTGTAAGGTAAGGACCTACCAGATATGTGTGAGGAACCCACTGGGTTGGCCTAGTGGTGAATGTTTCTTCCCAAATCAGCTGATTTGGAAATCGGGAGATCCAGAGTTCAAGTCCTAGTAAAGGTAGTTACTTTTATACGGATTTGAATACTAGATCGTGGATACCGGTGTTCTTTGGTGGTTGAGTTTCAATTAACCATACATCTCAGGAATGGTCAAACTGAGACTGTAAAAGACTACACTTCATTTACACTCATACATATCATCCTCATTCAACCTCTGAACAGTAATTCCCAGAGGCTAAACAGGAAAAAAGTATAGTTTATATATACAAGGAAAAGTATCACTCACTCACTTATCTCTGTTTCCCTAACTTCCTGAACACCAAGAAATCTGAAATTTGGCAACATGACAACAAATTAAACGGCTATATCAACTGGTATTATTTACTTTAAATATTACAATATTTATTTAAACATTTTAAATATATGTTTTCAATCGTAAATTAATAAAGAAATAATTTTTGAAATCATAACATTCTACGATAACCACTAAAATGCTTCCCTCTACAATATTTCCTTTCAATGCTCCATTTCTACAGATCATAATCCTTTTCCTTGCGTTAAACCGTTTACCATATAATCCTTCCGAAATTCTGAGACTTCATATACATGTTTTGGTATGTAAAGAATTTCTACAAGTGATGAACAACCAGTTTATCACCTTAAATATCAACCTGGAAGTTTTTTATTTACCTACTATCCTCCAATGCTGTTGGATTACAGGGCCGGCGAGCTTCCCCCAATTTCATTGGGGACGCACCGATGGAAGTAAGTGGAAAATCCCAACTTATTAATAATAAGTGTTATTAAGATCCATAATATAAAAAAACACAATTACAATTTCAACATCTATTTCTGTAGAAGTTTAAATTTTACAGTTTATTTTTTATTTCATAATTAATTTTTTTTAAATTTGTAAAAAAAAATTTAATTAATTTAAACTATTTCATCCTTTACCGATAAACACTGGTTTAGATTAAACTTAGTTCTACGTATATAATATTTTTGTTATTATCTTCACACTTACTATTATAATATGAGTATTTAATCAATCAATTGTATTCTGTCTTCTGGCCGGTCCTCACACATATATTTCTTTTTCCTGTTTAGCCTCCGGGAATTACCGTTCAGGTATTACTTCAGAGGATAAATGAGGATGATATGTATGAGTGTAATTGAAGTGTAGTCTTCTACAGTCTCAGTTCAATCGTTTTTGAGATGTGTGGTTAATTGAAACACAACCACCGAAGAACACCGGTATTCACGATCTAGTATTCAAATCCGTGTAAAAATAACCGTCTTTACTAGGACTTGAACGCTGGAACTCTCGATTTCGAAATTAGCTGATTTTCGAAAATGTTCACCAACCCAGTGGGGTCATAAAATATCCTCAACAATTATGCATTACGCCTGGAATACTGCCGGCAATTTATCAACATGACGATTCCTTTTTGCCCAATTTGTGAATGAGTTATGAAGCCCATTTCCACCTTAGTGGCTACGTTAACAAACTAAATGCTTGATTTTAGGGTACTGCCAATCTTCAAGTTACATATGAACATCCTTTTACAGCTACAAAAGATTACCGTATAGTGTACTCTTTCTCAACAAAGATCGTCAGGCTTTTTTTTTTAAGCAAATAGTGTTTCGATGATAGAGAATGGCGGCAGATATCAGCAAATTTTTGAGAAATTTTTCATCCCGGATCTTAGAGATGATATCAAAGAGGCCTGGTTCCAATAAGATTGAGCCACAATAAAGTTCCTTAGGTCAAAATTTGGAAAACGAATAATTTCAAGAAATTTTGATTTTAGTTGGCTTCAAAGATCCCCGGTTTTGATGGCTCCTAATTTTTTTCTCTGAGACTATTTGAAAGAAAAGATTTATGTCAAAAAGCCACAAAATTTAGAAGAGGTAAAAACAAAATTTGAGCCGAAATAGGGCAATACCGCAAGAAATATTGGTTTTAATTATGCAAAATCTGTTAGAAAGTACCTAGATTGGTGAACGCTTAGGAGGTCAGCATTTGAAATTATTTTCAAAACTTAATTCAATAAATCATGTTTTGACTAAAATTTAATTTAAAGACAAAAAAAAATTAATTTTGAGTTAATTTGTAATGTTTTATTTTAAAAAATCTTGAGAAGTTACTATTTGCCCACCTATATGATTTAACTGATACAATCCGAAATGTAGAAGAGGGTTCGTGTTATACCGAGAACCAAAATACTGCAATACGCTTTCCTATCACGATTACACGATTACTCCAATAAATAATAATTAATTATATTACTAAAAATTTATTTAAAACCAAATGTATAATAGTTTCTTATTTCATTATCTAACGTACGAATACTTCATAATACATCAATGTATTCAGATAGCTAATAATACTAATTACTTTACTTTTTACAATCATTTTCTATGAAAAACGTCAATTTGAAATAAATTCATTCAAATACATTATAGAAAATTAAAAGAGCAACAATATCAGTAACTTTATTACATTCGAAATGGCAACCGCCTATGTTACGTTGTACGACTGAGTATAATACATTGCGTTACAAATAGATAAATTTTAATTTTAAAGCAAACTGAATCAATTAATTTTTAAAGCACAAAAGAAAAGGTAACAAGTTCTTTTTCAGAAGAACACTGTGAAGATCATTCTCTTATAGACAATTAAAATTTAGGAAAAATTTCAGATTCCATTTCGAAAAGATATATTTATTCTTAGCATGAAGCTATTTGATTTACTTGGCATTTCTCCCGCCACCACCCTATTCGGTCGCCCTAAAGCATAAGACGGAATGTCTGTGCCACAAACGGCAACTGAGCCTCGAACACAGTTTAGCGACCAGTAACCTAACATAGCTCCTAGAGCTTACCTAACAGCGTGAGCGGACTAAGCGTGGTGCCATACACCATCGTCTTACGTGTCCCAACCGCTCACTTGTCATATATTTCCTAAAATTGGTAGGCACACCCCGTCAACTACTAAAAATATATATGACATCCATAATAAAATTTATTTCGTCAAGGCAGCGATTTGCTGCCACGCCTAGGTCGCTGAATGCCAGCAAGTACCTGTTCACCATTTTATAGCGCTTGGAGCCATAATAATTACCTGGTGGTCAGCCATATTTAGGGTTAGCTTCCCAAGGCAATGCGATAAGAGTCTTTTCCTTAAGAAAACTACGAATGACGGTTGAACAAAGCAATCGCATCTAGGAACTCCCACACGGTCCGACAATGCGGCTCTCGCCACATTGACTCGCCGCTTGTGAGTGGCCAATTTTCCCCTTGACCTCTAAGTTCCAGGGCGGCCCGGTCTCTGGCCCCCGCCAAGAGCAGAACAGTCAAACATCAGGTGTTCATTTGACTGGACTTCCCCGCAGACGCACAGCTCTTCAGCTGCCAGGCGGAACCGAAACAGATATTGGTTCAATTTTTTTTTTAATTTGGAAGCTTTTTTTTTTTTTTTTTTTTTGTTACATATATTTACACGTTTATTATGAAAATACTTTAAATAAAACTTTTCATGATTGAATTTCAAAGATTTTTTTCTAAATAATGTTATGAATACGTATACTTAAGAAAAAAAATTGTCCTTCCTAATAACAACTACCGGTTGGTTTCAAATTATAACAAAATTATTGGTTTAAACTCTTACAAACCTATATAATAATAAAAATAATTATTATAAAATTTATTTGCTTAATTTTATATAATTATTTATCTGAAATATTTCAATGAAATACGTGAAAAAATTTTGAAATAAAAGGAATGATTTTTTAATAATATCTATGTGTAATTATCTAATATCCGGAATATTTTAAATAAAGAATGTAAAAAAAATAATAAAATAAAAGATATGAAATGACGCTTGGTTTTTTTTTTAATTTTTATAAAATTAATCCTCATTGTGATGATTATTATTGTCTACCTGTGATTTATAAAAATTAATATAACATAAATATATATTCAAAAGAAGAAGAAGAAGAATTTCATCCGGTTAAATCCGGTTAAATTAAATAAAAAAACAAAATAAATCTTATAATTTCTTCTATTTCTTTGTTTTTCCTAGATAAAAAAAATAAATAAAAGACGTAATCAAATAAAAATAAAAGTATTTAGAGTATAATTTAGGTAGGATAAAAAAATTAACTTTGTAATTTTAAGAAAAAATAAATAAAAAATTGAAGTGAATCTCTGTAAATAGTCTATTGTACTGCGTGTGTATGTCATCTAATAAATTACGTAATTATGAAACTTGTATTTAAAAAAAAATATTATTACGCAATTAAGATTATAAAATTTTAATTAAAGGAAATGACGAAAATTATAATAATTCTAATCTATTTTCTTCTAATTCATTTTTAACTCCACCGAACAAGTACGTGTGTTTTATTTCTACTTTGTCTTTCCCAAGGTTTTATGTAAACACACACACACACACACACACACACACACACACACACACACACACACACACACACACACACACATGTATAATATTTTATGTACTTATTTTTTTATCATAATAATACATTTTTGTACGAGTAATTTTCATACATTTATAGAATTCGTATTATATCTCTTGCCGATGGGTTTGAAGTTTGATTAACTCGTTCCATATAAACTTAAAAAAAAAATAATAAGAGAATGATTTTTATTAACCAAAGTATTTTCAGCCATTTTGTGAAAATTTCTTTTATTTCTAAAATTCGTCTACAAAAAAGCTGAAGCAAAATCGAAGAAAGTTCCAAGAGTAATAATGCCCTCAACCAACTTCTCAAAAACTTTATACAGTCAATTATCATAATATAAAATTTATTATAAATGAATAAATCTTTTTAATTCTGATCGATAAAAATATATACGTACGACTCCACAGATAAAAAAATAAACCGCACCAACATTTTTCTGAATGGAGTAAGGGAAACTATATAAAACCTTAATTAGAGGAGCATACAGAATACATAATTAATTATTAGTTAAAAATTATCTTTTATGATTAAAGTCCCGTATTAATTACTAGCCGGTCAGAATCCGCATTTCTCGCCCGACCATCTAACCGGAGGGTATCCACCCCCTGGACCCGCGACGCGTTTGTTATCCTCATGGTTATAAGACTATTCAGTATTTTACAGGTATTCATTAAAGAAAAAAAGCTGACAACACAGTTGTAGGACTTATAGACGCGTTCCGGGAAAGCCCTATAACTCTGGGTTGTTTCTTACAACATACAAGTGCGCACGCGCGCACACACGCACAACTTAATTAAAAATATTTATTATTTTATTTAAATATAATATTTTTTCATTTATTTAATTCAATGATTCTTAACTAAAGCGCGCGCGCATACCGTATTTAATTCGCGCGAGTGTGGCGGTACTAGCGGCGACGGTCAGCACTAACTAATCTAATGTAATTTCACAACTTAATTTCACAATAGAACAAATTTCGCTTGTACGGCAGATTAATATAACCGCGAGGCTTAACGCATCAGGTACCGAATCAACTGGGCGATCGAAAACCAGCCAGACCGAGTTACATTTTTACTTTAAATTATTATTCATTTATTTAATTTTACCGCTCACCTGTGACCTCACAACATAGCAGACGATTACAACAGCATTTTTTGGATGGAGGATGAGATTTTGCTAAACTTTTTAATAACTATTGTTATTTTTTAATCGTTAACAAATGTGTCTATGAAAAATATAACCTTAATTAGGCGAAATCTCGACGAGATACTGAGGGTGACTTTACTCTACAGCCTCACCCCTTAATTTTTTAAGTTGAAAATATAATGGGCTCAATGCCCCATATATAGAAGTAATCTGACCAAGTTTGGTCAAAATAAGTCCAGTAGTTCTAGATATATAAGATGATCTATAGATCAATACCGAACACACACGCGTACATAGACAACTAACATCCGGAAAATTTCCATCCGGTTTTTCGAACGTCAAGATCCAGTAAAAACAACATATACCTAAACTGGACCGAATACAGTACGTTCCCTTCTGCTATAGCCCTATTTAGACGGGAAAGAAAAAAAATATATAGTCATTTTACTTCATTATATATCTGTTGCCAAGGTGACAGAAAAATAATGATTAAAATAAGGATTAAGTTTTTTTTTCATTAATTCACAACTTCACACCCAAGGGCTAACTAGGCCGTCGATGTATGACATAAAGCATTTCCTGGAATAACAAGAATGTATCCTGAAAATTTGCAACCAATCGGTCGGTTGGTCCTCGCGTAATGTAATTGCAAACAAACAGACAATTCGCATTTATATATAAAATTTAGATTACAAACCCAAGAAATAATATTAAAATAAATAAATATATATATAAAATAATTCACAATTATTATTCCGCCCCCCTCGGTGCATGCTCTGCCAAGAAAAAGGTGTGAACGCTAGATTACAAACCCAAGAAATAATATTAAAATAAATAAATATATATATAAAATAATTCACAATTATTATTCCGCCCCCCTCGGTGCATGCTCTGCCAAGAAAAAGGTGTGAACGCTTCGCACTGCTCACGCACCTGAAACAAGGGAGTGTCAGGTCTTCCGGGCAGCCCTGGAGCTGGCGAAGAGAAGGCTCATTAAAATGTTGAACGTACTACAGGCCAACCTTAACAGGAGTCGGCTAGCTGATGACTTGCTGCTGCAGCTAGCCAGAGACAGGGAGGCCGACTTGGTGCTGATCAGCGAGCAGTATCGGGACCGTGACGACTCCCAATGTTTGCGAGACTTGCTCGGGATTGCCGCGATATGGATTCCGCATCGCAGCAGAGCCCAAGTTCGGAGGAACGGCGCAGGCGAGAGGTTCGTTTGGATCTGCTGCGGTGAAGTGAAAATTTTTACCTCTTACCTCACCCCAAATGACTCGATAGTGGACTTTCGCCGGAAACTTGACGCGCTGAAGAAAGTTATCCTCGCTGCCGCTGGTGGGCTGGTGGCAGCTGGGGTCTTCAACTCCAGGGCGATAGTGTGGGGTATGGCGCATACCAACCCCAAAGGGAAATACATTCTGGAATTGGCGGCGTACTGGACTCGTGATCCTCAATACAAGGAACACTACGACGTTCCGCCGCCAAGAATATTGGCGTATGTAAATGCATTTCCACCTCCCTCCGCAAAAAAAAAAAAAAAAAAAATATTGTTTTAATAAAATTTACTTGTGTACACGTTGAACGGTATATAAAAAAAATCTAATTTTTTTTACAATATTATTTAAAAATTCTTTAACGTCGTAATACTGTTTATGTAAAAGGAAACATTGAATTGTATTTTTAATAAATTGTTAGAAAATATCCTTAAAAGTTTCGGTAATTTATTTAAAATATTAATAGAATCATTCTTATAAGCCTAAAATAATTCTACTGATATTCTTTAGTAAATTACGGAACTATTTAAAGATTTTACCTACCAATAATATTTGAAATGCAATTTAAAAATTTCCTTTCATAAAAACAGTACTCTATTAATCAATTTTTAAATAGTCTAATAAAAAAATCTGTTGTGGGCACCACATGACTTCCTTGCACGCCTTTTAAATTACATATACACTTTTCTTTTTTTTTTTTAATGAAACGTACATAACATTTTATTTCATTAATAACTTTTGATATTTTTTCATATTTTTTTTTTTTGTTATTAAATTATTATTTATCGTAATCTTTTTTTACAATCAGAGGTTAATAATTATTAATAAATCAACGTATTTAAATTTTAAAAAAGGGGTTGAAGTCTGATTCGAACCGATGTGCCTTCCTTCAGTAAGATCCAAATACAGTATTTCATTAATCAAAATTTTATTTGAATATAACTCTGGAATCAATGAAAATAACTACAACTTATGATATATCGTTGAAAAGTTCTCAATGAGGGCTTACTACTGCAGTTAAGAAAAAGTTCAAAATCCAATTTTTTTGGATTTTGGGCTTTTTTGGACACTTTTGGTTCAGTCGATTGCAATCAAAAGGGGAAGTGCACAACTAGATGTTACAACAGTTCTAAATCCAGAATTTCAATATCCTATAGCTAATCGTTTTTGAGTTATGCAAGGTACATATGTACGTACGTACAGATGTCAAGCCGAAACTAATCAAAATTAATATTTCCGTTAAAATTTGAAAACCGAAATTTTTCGTGATCACAATACTTCCTTTACTTCGTACAAGGATGTAAAAAGAAGGCTTGGATTTTTTACATCCCGTTCAACGGGTTCACAAATATATTCTTAAATAATTTTTATACTTATAAGAAATGGCCTTAAATAATGTGTTTAACACATTATTTAAGAATGTGTTAAACATTCTTAACACATTCCGTTTTCGAGTATAAAAGGGTTCTATTAACTATTTTAGTAGATGTGGATATAGTAATATTTAAAAATAAATGACTATCTTTTAGGCGAAGATTGCACATTCATAAACACAACGATAGGTTAACATTTTTAATTTTCTAAATATCGGACATACCGGTGTTCTTTGGTAGTTGGGTTTCAATTAACCATCCATCTCAGGAACGGTCGAACCGAGACCGTACAAGACTACACTTCATTCACACTCATACATATCATCCTCATTCATCCTCTGAAGAATTATCTAAACGGTAGTTACCGGAGGCTAAACAGGAAAAGAAAAATAACTTTTTTATATTAAATTTCACAATTGTAAAATAATAATCTTTCTAAGTTATTAAATTACAAAGCCATGTAAATGCCAACATTCACGCAAAAATACAAAACAGAATTATTTAAGCAAGATTTTAGTATAATTTTTTTACTCATCGATTTCAAAATTTGAAAAATAGTATATCTGAACGCGATAGAAAGGTTA
The DNA here is from genome assembly GCF_047948215.1 of Lycorma delicatula. Lineage (NCBI taxonomy): Eukaryota > Metazoa > Arthropoda > Insecta > Hemiptera > Fulgoridae > Lycorma > Lycorma delicatula. Next base: position 97,351,467 of record NC_134464.1, on the reverse strand, counting down.
ACCCTTTTTATCGTAACTGTTTCGAATAAACAATATGTATTATTATGTACATATTATGTATAAACATTACTAACAGTGACTATAAACTTATTGATTAAACCTTTATTATGACTTTTACGTGCATATCTAATGTAATTATAAATTCAATCAAAAAATAATCATTACTTCTTTTATACTTTATTACGATAAGGAATAATTGATTACGATTTTAAATGTAAATAAATAATTATAATTTTTCATCGTATAATATATCACAATTTTTAAACATTTTAATTTGTAAATTTTATATTTTTGTAACAATATTATTCTAATATTGCGTACAATATTAATACAGATTAAAATTTAATAAATACTTACAATTTTAGATACTGCTTTTAAATATAAACCTAACCTCACGACATCTGTTTTTACCGACTGACTAAATTACTTTGCGTGTAGAAAATTAGCCCCTTATTAAAAAATAAACGTAAAAAACAGACTACGTTAATTAATGTTAATAATATGAACTGTCTTACCTTTTAATAAACAATACTACAATTTATTTCATAGTAACACACATTAAAATTACTAATACGCGATTAAAAATAACAATAACAAGCAGTTGTACTTCACGTATAATAGACTAACGCAGCACAGCTAGTTTCATACCTGTCAAAACAGGTCCGTGAAGCAAAGCGACGGTGCGCAAGCGTAGATCTAGTAACTCCGTCATCTGCATTAGCTCACCTCTACCAGACAAACAAATCCGTTTATTGTGTTTACAGTCAAGCATACGCACCAAGTTTAAATACTCGTATAACTAATTTTATATTAACGTCGTATTTAATGATTTTCAGTAAGATTTTTTTTTTTTTTTTTTTTACAAAACTATAACAGCTATTAAACTAACATCTACTAAACACAAAACTGGAACTTACTTTTACATTACCACCACTTCTTCACCGTTTAAATCTTTATTTATTGAAGTTGATACTAACAAATTTACAGGATTAATATAATATTTATTTGTACAAAATTAATAATAATTATTGATTTATTAAAATATATTAAGAAAAATATAGATTTAACAAAAACGATTGCTAGAAAACTAAAAAATTTAATGTTTTACTTATAAGAAAAATTAATATAGTTAAAAATTAAAAAAAATCAAACAATTTCTTGGGTGGCCAAAAAATTATAATATCCTACAAAATTAAGGGGAAAAAATCTGACAACAAAGTTGTAATATATTTGTTTATTTTTATATAGTGAAAAAGTAATGATACATGAAAAAAAATTTTAATTCAATAAAATCGATATTTCTTTTACTTTTATTGGCTCCCCTACCCCCAATATTGTTCCCAAAGTATTTTATGGGGGCCACTTGTACTACTACTGTGCTCAGGAAGACGTAAAATTTTAGTTAAGAAATATACAATAAATAAAAAGATAGCTTTTTCCGATTTTTTGGGAAGGGGAATATTTGGGCACAATTTTTTTTTCAAATACTAAGATAAATATATAAGCATGTACTTAAACTTAATATAAAATTATGTTTGCAAAATTTTGAAAAAATTGACCCGAAACAAACTATCTAGTACACCCCCGGAAATATTTTACCCAAACTTTTACCATCCTGATCCCCGTAGGGTAAGATCACCCTCTCCGTTCCTAGGTCTGATGGAATTTACCGGAGGTGATCTTTAGACCCTCTAATCTTGATAACATAACACAGTCATCAATCTGGCCTCTGTCAGGATGCCACCGATGCGAATGTCTAGGCAGATATTTCCATCAGTCCTACTATCGCCTTCGTATGGCCTCTTCCAACCACTACCACCTACCATAACTTACAACCCTTAACTCTCAAATTAACCGACACGCGGAAGCGCGATCTCCGCGCCTTCCTCTAACACCGAAGTTTTCACACAAAAACTCTTACTATATGTAATTTCAATTAAACCGTGCTTTCAGATTATTAGTTGATTGAGTCTTTAAACATCATAAATATTATCCTCATACCACAAAACAAGTGTTGATCGCAACAACGACAATTTTGTCCTACAATTCAATTTACTCAAAGTCCTCTTGATTTACTTAAAAAATCTCTCTCTGCTCTGATCCGCTTTCGGAAGCGAGATCAATGCCTACACTCTACCACACCGCAGCTCCATCACCGAGTTTTCCGCATATCCATATCATCCTAACAATGAATATTTAAGCTAACCGGGTCTCGAAACCAAAACGGCGAAGCACCCAGGCAGGACCGTAGCCACCCAGGTTGCTATTCTATCTTATATTTATAACAGCATCAGACATCCTCAGCCATCCTCTGTAGGGCAAAGAATCTAAGAAAGCCGGCAACTACGTTCCATTCCCTTTCGGTTTTCCAATTAACTTGCAGATCAAAACCATAATCGATCCTAGCAAGCTCTCTAGCTACTTTGGTACGTACAGCTTCGTAGGGGCAGATGTATAAGACATGGCGCACATCATCAGTGTCGCTACACTCCGGACACAAGCCTGAATTAATCAAACAAAATCTGGTCAACCTATCTTGAAAAACACCATGTCTAGAAAGAAATTTTGTAATATGCCGATCGGGGGAGATCCACCACTTATACAGCCTGCACACTTCTCATATGAAGCAAAATACCAATGGGGGGGGGGGGAAGCAAAATACCATCGGGCGGTTCAGTCCATCTGACCTGCCATAAATGGAAACTTCTAATCCATTCTATTATGTGCCCGTTATGGCATAATAACGTAATTGACGCTAAGTCGCAAGGATATCAACGGGCTTAATACCAGAAATAACAAGGACCGTCTCTCGAGAGACATTCCTATAAACATCACTCACAGATAATAATAGGAGACGCTGAACTCTCAACAAAATAAACAATTTAAGATTAAATAAAGTTTTTCTGTCGAAAAGTTCGCTTACTAGAAGTGGTGATGGTATAACCAACAAAACCATCAGGATTATTTTCACCAACAAAACTACAGTTTCTGAAATAGTATCTAAAATTAATTATAAACTATTATCATAATCATTTATATTCCGTTAACATATCTGAACGCAGTAAATCGATTTTAACCAAAAACAACGGCATACTAGTTCCTAGAAGTTTAATAAACAAAAAGGTTTTTAAAAAAATAGCTTTTTTTTAAACATAATCTACTTTTAAAAAATAGAAGAAGTGTTTACACTTAACATAAGCATATGGGATTCTCGAACAAAAAAATACAATTTTTTCAGAAACATAGTACTTAGCCAAATTTAAAAAAAAAAAAAAAATTTTTTCACAAATGTTGCTTAAAATTTGTTTCATTTCCTTTGTTTAACTGCTGCTGATGCTTCCTAATATCCAAATTTATTCATACATACCCTTAAAATCTCGAAAAACCAAAGCATTAAATTTGTAATTTATTCTACGCTGGTGAAAGTGTTCACCAGCATTAATCAGCGTAGAGAACTGTTTCGCTTAAACACTTCATTATTGAAACATGCCTTACATTAAATTATTTCAAATTTTTAAATCATGACTAGCTTCCATTTTCTTTATAAAAAAAAATAAAGTTAAAATGAAGAAATTATACTTTTGTGAAGTAAAAGAATATACATAAGTACAGTAGGACCTTGCTTAACCGAGATGACCGGCCACCGTGGTCGAATAGCGTCTCGGCCTTTCATCCGGCGGTTGCGGGTTCAAATCCTGCTCAGGCATGGCATCTTTTCACTATGCTACAAATCATTCATTAAATCCATAATTAGCCTCAGGTAAAAAAAAAAAAGTCTAAAGTACATTAAAACTAAAAAAAAAATTAACTAAGTTGACATTTACTCCATGTACGAATTTTGTTATAAGCTATTACTGAAGATTATTCGTTGTGCGTAATTACTATTGGGAAGTAGCTAGTAATGAGAATTTATTTGGAAAATGCGTCCTGCCATCCATCTGAACATCTTCTAATTTAGGGGAACCTTAAGATAATTTTTTTTTTCCACCAAATGTGACACCCATTTATCAACGCACGGATAAGGGTATCGTAGCAGCAATGAAAACCCCATTATAAACGAAAGATGTTATCTCATATACCAGCATTAGAGCTTCAAGTTACCCCCTCATTAAAGGTATCGACCATAATACATGCAATTTATATGTTAGCCGAATCATGGAATTCAATCGATCAAACAATCGATTGTTGTAAACAATCGTTTACAAAAAAGAGGTCCTCCTTCGACTTTCCTCAACTGTCTCTTTTCCGGGTCCTCTAGGGCATGAGGAAGCGCCCGTTTTGTGCCCCTCGGTTCCGCAGGTCAAGCACCTTGCTGCCACCTTACAATCTATGGCTGTATGACCCTCGGCTCCGCAATTGAAGCAAGAGCCCGACCTGTTTTCCCCTCGGCATCCTCTGGCCGTATGGCCCGCCTCGAAGCACTTGAAACACCGCAATGGCTGCTCCACGGCGTCAACCCTGCATGACACCATGCCAATCCTTACGCGACTTTTCTGTACTTCTGGCTGTGCGCAGCCAAGAAGGACGGCAGTCTGCAGATTGCAATCTTGTCTCTCCGTAGCCGGGTCACATCATTATCCGTAAATCATCAGGTTGCTCAGGGCCGGCCATCTCCCCAAGCCCCTTTACTACATCCTCTTCCTGCACATCGCCCTCTAGAACGTGTATGCGGAAAGCAAAATTTCTTGCCCTTGACTGTACGGTGCCGTCCTTGATGGCAGCCGTTACTGCCGGCTTAAACGTCCCAGCGTTTTTAACCTCCTCCTTCTTGGAGGGATGGTACGCTTCTACTTCGTTTTTAAGGGCAACGGGAGCCAAAGTGCTCTCCAACCACGCGAATTCGAACCGATATTTGTTTCAGTTCCACCTGGCAGCTGATGAGCTGTGCGTCTGCGGGGAGGTCCAGTCGAACGAACATATGATGTTCGACTGCCCAGCTCTTGGGGGACCAGAACTCAGGCCACCCTGGAACTAAGAGGTCAAGGGGAAAATTGGCCGCTCATACGCGACAAGTCAATGTGGCGAAAGCCGCATTGTCGGACCGTGTGGGAGTTCCTTGATGTCGTTGCTTTGTTCAACCGGCATCAGTAGTTTAAGAGATATAAGACTCCAACCGCTTGCTGTAGGAAGCTACCCTCGAGAAATGGCTGGTCAATGGTCAAATATAGCTCCAAGCGCTATAATATGGTGGACAGGTACTTGCTGGCATTACCTGGTACCTAGACGTGGTAGCAAATTGCTGTCCTTGACGGAATAAATTTTAATGTATTGACAAGTCATACATTTTAGTATGTAGACGGGGTGCGCCGACCCATTTTAGTAATATATGACAAGTGAGCGGTGGAACGCAAGCGAGTGGTGTAGAGCAACACGCTTATTCCGCTCACGCAGTTAGGTAAGCTCTAGAAGCTAATTAGGATATTGCTCGCTAAACCGTTTTGAGGCACAGTAGCCGTTTGTAGTACGGACATTCGGTCTTATGCTTTAGGGCGACCGAATGGGTTGGTGGTGGTGGGAGAAATGCCAGACAAACCATCCTCTTTCTTAACTCTAATCTCCATACGTTGTCCAGATTTACGTATGGATAGTATCTCTGCTGTGCCTGTAACGCCAACCAATCTCACGGTTTTAAGCAAGTCCGCGTATGATGTATTAGACTTTAGAATAAGTGTCTCCGCCCTATGCGTTTGTTCCACCAGTGGTCGCCCCGCCAGCCAGAGGGAGTTCTGCTACTCGGAACGGTGACATAGTAATTACGTCCCGCCCTCCTGCCACCATACTCTAGTAATTTTCTTACGTATACTGCAGTCTTCTCTCCGTAGATGTCAGCTTGAATGTCATCAAGGTTTCCTTCGTTGTTCTTACTACCTTTCTGAAACGCGTCAACCAACCCCTTTTCTTTTTCCTGTTTAGCCTCCGGTAATTACCGTTCAGATAATACTTCAGAGGATGATATGAACGAGTGTGAATGAGGTTAAGTCTTGTCTCAGTGTAGTCTCAGTTCGACCATTCCTGAAATGTGTGGTTAATTGAAACCCAACCACCAAAGAACACCGGTATCCACGATCTAGTATTCAAATCTGTGTAAAAATAACTGACCTTAATAGGACTTGAACGCTGGAACTCTCAACTTCCAAATCAGCTGATTTGAGAAGACGCGTTCACCACCAGACCAACCCGATCGCGTGGACGAGATCGTTCTCATTACTGGAATCCACAAAGGCCATGCGAAAAACATTCCTAATCGGTACCCGTTTTCTCTACTCTTCGCCAATAACCGTCGTTTCCATGGCTGCCGACAATACATTTCCTGCTACTAGTCTCGGGGTGCTCATCATCCATGCTGCCTGAGGATGTCTCATCACCAAGCTGTCCGTCAGTCTGCCCTCAGTAATTTCTTTGATATCCATAACTGCTACTATGTTCTTTGAGGGGTCACTCCTATCGGGAATTTTTGTGTACGTGTTACGGTAGGCCTTTCTGGGCCAACTCCTTTTAATAAAGTCAGCCATATCCTCCACCCTGACACCATTGCCCAATCCATCTCGTATCGGGCACCCCGTAACCACCGATATCTGGGTAATCACTTCGACCTTTTGGTTCTTCCTAGTAGCTCCGGCTGAAGTACGAAACAGTCTCCGTAGGTCTTTCACAGCAGCAGTGAACTCCGTTGCAATTTCTTTTATACTTCTTTTAACATTTTTATCTATGTTTTTCCTGAGTTCTTGGCTAGCTTTTCAAGCCGGCGGACCATCATCTCCATGTCAAGGGGTATGTCCTCCTCCTCGGTGGAGGACTGCCTCACTTTCAGCCGTTTAGACAAAGATTAGATTAGATGTTACAGCGCCGGTGGCAACCGGGATGGGTAAATCTCCTCCATTGCCTCCTATCTCGACGTTATTTCATTTATATGGAGGGGCCGGTAAGATAAATAAAAATAAAATAAAATAAATCGAATATTTTAATTAAATATCAATAATGTAGCTTGAGTAGTCAAGCTACTAACCAAGCTATCGCTTAAACCAATAACGCCAATAAATAGTATAAAATTATAATCGGTATTGAGAAATAATATTCTATTTAATATTATCTCACGAGATAAGATAACGTAATATTATTAAGTATTGTCCATTAACTAATAAAAAAGACAATGTTATCGATAGATAACAAAACCTTGAGTCCTCAATGAAAATAGCCAAAACAGCGAAAGGCAATAAAGCCGATCTTTTAAAAGGCAGAATAAAAAGTAAGTCCGTTAATCGATAATCAAAAAATTTACAAGACAATTCCGTTTAAATTCTACCGATCAATCCTAATCGTTCGTACCAAAAAATTCACCGAAAAAGCAAACCAAAAATCATAAACTCGCGGAGCAAACGAAATACACAACCCCTGGGCCACTCCCCAAGAATTGGTTGAAATTCTATTTCTCGTAAAAAGGTAAAGTAGTTGACTGACACCTTATCCTAAAAATTACAGTATTCTATCTAGAACGGTTTTAAAATTGTTGTGGGGTTTCCATACTTTTGACTCGCTCTGTATAAAGATTAATGTTAACAGTTATTGAAATATATTGGAAGTTAAGGAAAACTTGTTAATTTTTACAAAAAGTTTACCTGAAATCTAAAAATCTAGAGCCAATCCAGTTATATATATGTAAAAACAGAATGTAACTTAAAAAATAAAAACCATCTACGAAACGATGTTACAGTTATACCAACTTAAAATAATAATAAAATTTATATAATAACATAATAAACAAAACAAAAAAAAAATGGAACCTTTATAGATGTAATTAATATACGGTGTAAGGTTGTTTATCTTTCCCATAATACTAAAATAAATACTTTAGATTATTATACCCAACAATGATGGAAACAATGTGTATCATAAAATTAAAACAAAAATAATAAAAATAATGCGTAATTGTATTCATATGGTAACTTCATAACAATAGTGTGTCTCTAAATAAATATAACACGTAACTGGATAAAAATGTTTTATTTTTTTTTATATTGTAATATTGTTACGAATATTTTATTTTGTATATCCTTGTATCCAAAAGAGTAACGGATGAGAAATTATAATTGTTACATAACATATTGAGGAATAAATATTTAAGAAAGACATAAGTTACTAGAGAATGTATAACGCTATAAAAATTTATAATAAATTCTTTATATAAATGTTAAGTTTATAAAGTTATGATATAGTACTTATATTTCAGTATACTCATAAAGACATGTGTAATAAAAGCTCTTAAAAAAGTAGGCTTAATTATATATTGTAAAGTGAACTTAACTAAAACAAATTTCACTAAAAAAAGTGCAATCAATAAAATCTTACCTAAATTTTTTTTTTTTGCTGGGTGGGTGAGAAGTGAATTATGATGAAATTTTATTGTAATATTATTATTAAAAGTTTAAATAAACAAAAAAGGTTTTGAAAAATTTTTTTAATTTATATTTTTAAAATTTGGTCGGCTCCTCTGCCCTCGATATTGCCTCCAATGTATTCTTTAGGAAGTTACTTGCACTGCTACTATGCCTAGAAAGACAAAAAGATCGGTTAAAATATGCGCAATAAAAAAAAGCTGACAACACAGTTATAGGACTTTCCCGTCACTGACCCTCGGGAAAGTCTTACTACTATGGGTTGTTTCTGATGCACGGTTTACACATACAAATTAATTTATAATTTTATTTAAATATAATATTTTTTCGTTTATTTAATTCAATGATTCTAATTAAAGCGCGGTAATATCGTAAATTCGCGCGGCGGTTGTGATGATACAAGCGGCGATGGTCGGAACTAACTAAACTAGTGTAACTTCACAACATGCATAGAACAAATTTCGTTTGTATGGTCGGCAGACTGGTGTATTCGCGAGGCTTAACGCACCAGATAGCGAGCCAACCGGGTGATCGAGACCCAGCCAGACCGATTTACTTTTATACACTTCAAATATTATTAATTTATTTAATTCTAACGCTCACCTATGACGTCGCAACATAGCAGACGATTACAACAGCATTTTTACTTCTTTGTACGGAATAAAGGAAGTATCGTGATCACGAAAAATTTCGGTTTTCAAATTTTAACGGATATAACCATTTTGACTAGTTTCGGCGTGACATATGTACGTACGTTCATATGTATCTTGCACTAACTAAAAAACTATTAGCTGTAGGATATTGAAATTCTGGATTTAGAACTGTTGTAACATCTAGTTGTGCACCTCCCCTTTTGATTACAATCGACTGAACCAAAAGTGTCCAAAAAAGCCCAAAATAAAAAACAATTGGATTTTGAACTTTTTCTTAACTACAGTAATAAGCCCTCATTGAGAACTTTTCAACGATATATCTTAAGTTGTAGTTATTTTCAATGATTCCAGAGTTATAGTCAAATAAAATTTTAATTAATGAAATACTGTATTTGGATCTTACTGGAGGAAGGCACATCGGTTCGAATCAGACTTCAACCCCTTTTTTTTAATTTAAATACGTTGATTTATTAATAATTATTAACTTCTGATTGTAAAAGAAATTACGATAAATAATAATTTAATAAAATTAAAAAAAATATGAAAAAAAATCAGAAGTTATTAGTGAAATAAAATTTTATGCGCTTTTAAAAATGGGTATATGTAATTTAATAGGCGTACAAGGAAGTCATGTGGTGTCCACATCAGATTTTTTTTGTTTCATATTACCTTCAGAATTATATCCAATAAGAAACTTTACTGTTGGAATTAATGACCCAAACACTAATAATTACAGCCTTCACAATAATAAATCACACTAATATAAATCTTATGGGGGTGGGCGGCGGGGTCTCCTCGGAGTCGTCTCTTGTCGATCGCCCCCTGGGGACGCCTTCCGGTCACACGGATTCTGATAGTGAAGTGCCTGGGTGATCATGCAGCGGCTGTACATACCATATGGCTAGATCCGGCCCCTGCATGGTAGAAGGGAAGGTTTTTTAGCGGGTGAGAGCCCCGCACTGCCTTCAGTGCGGGCCTGACGGCGGCTGGCAGAGCTTTTTCCTCCGCTACGGAAAGAGAAAAAAAAATGTAATTCTTACAGGATATGCTAATTGCAATTTGTTAGCCAATAGGATTTTATCAAATATATTCAGTAAACATTTGGACAACAATTAGATAACTTATGATTTCAGTAATATAGGGCGCTACCTCACCATTATCTAAAGGCACGGCAAATTCACGAATCCAAAATTGCGGAGAAATATGTAGATCCGCACTTATTTCTACCTCATAGTATCCTTCAATTTTGAAACATGAAGCCGTTTCTATAGTTTAATATCACACCAGAGGATAAAGTTTCTAAGATATATATTTTAACTTATAATTGATTTATTTGACCATGTTTACTTTTAAAGATAATATTATTTAACAGTAGATAATCCCAATAGAATTTATCAGGATTATCTATCAATCTTATTTAGTTAGTTTATGAAAGAATAGATATTATTAAACATAAATAATGAAAAAATAATACCAATAATATTATAAAAAGATAATGCATAACATAAGATTAGGTATAAAATCAAAAAATATATTTTTTTTTAGATTTTCTTAATTTACTTATTGTTCCATATTTTTCTTCGCCTATTCTATTATTCCTGAAGGTCAAATGTACATCATATCGTAAAAGACAATTTTACTTTCTGTATAATATAATTTTTAAGTTTTATTTTCTTTCTGTATATTTAATTTTTTTCGTTGTATATATAAATTATTCTTTTATAAACTGCATAACAAAACAGTAATTTCCGAAAAAAAAAAATATTTGAAATAGATTATAATAAAGTTGATTTCATGGTATACTTACTTATTCTTCCATCGTCTGATGGATCAAATCAAAATAAAATCTACTCTGCGTAATCAGGGTTTTCACAAAAGAACTTTTGCAGCATATAATTTCCTATTTGTAAATATAAAAAAGTTATTAAAAAAATAAAATAAAATATAGGCTAACGCCGAATAACAAATTTCTTCAACAGTTTTTTTTAATATATATTATGAACCTTGAACGCAACAATGTATCAAGTGATATTATAAATAAATTTTATTACACATATTTTATACGAATAATATTATTACACCTTTTTAAACTGAATAAATGGTTTTTTTTAATTCCACGAGTTACTGGTTACTAGAAAATTTGAAAAAAAACTTTAAAAATTTAAATGAAGGAAATTCTACGGTTAAAATTATATTGTTGTATAATTTCGTTCTTTATTAATTTAAAGTGAACTAAAATCCTCGTCGCTGCTCTATGTGGTTACTTGTGTATCCCGTCGCGGTCAATTAGGTAGATTTCATACGAAACCTATCTATTATAATGGCTACCATCATTCGACTTCAAGAAAATTTCGATATATTTTCGCGTTTCACATCCCTCAGACCCCAAAACCATCGTCAGTTCCCAAAGTTTATATATTATATTATATATATATATATATATATATATATATATATATATATATATATATATATATACAGAGTGTCCCATATAAAACGCAACCCATCAATCACTCATCCATGAAATTTCAAAAGTCAAGCTTAGTACCCTACTCGTTACTGAAATGGACTCGTCCAACATCTGAACATCGCGGCGACGCAGTAGAACACTACCGATAGTAACAACAATGCAATCATAACGTTCAGTGTATTGTTAGAGACAAGATGGTGTTTTCGCTAGATGAACGTGGTTTCATTGTCGAGTCGTACTTCAGTACGAAATCAGTGGTTGCAGTGCAAGATTTGTTTCGCCATAAGTACCCAGGTAAACCGGCTCCTAACAAAACATCAGTATTAAGGTTAGTTGCAAAATTTAAAGAGACCGGTTCTGTTAATAACAAGGAACACAAAAGATCTGCGTCGGTGTTGAATACAGATACAGTCGCTGAAATCGAAGACCGATTACTCGCCTCGTCAAATAAATCGATCAGACGTTTGTCTGCTGAAATTAATTTGTCTAAATCGACTGTTCATCGGGCGACCAAACGATTACAATTACGACCTTATCGCATTCAAACGGTTCATCGACTTCTTGAGCCCGACAAAGAAAAACGGCTACAATATTATCAACGGTTCCGTCGATTTCTGCGTGAGGGAATTAATGTTATGGAATCGTTATTTTTCACAGATGAAGCACGGTTTCATTCGGATGGCTACGTAAACAGCCAAAACAGTAGAATTTGGAGCGCTGAAAATCCCCACGTTTATCACGAAAAACAATTACACCCGCAGAAGTCGGGCGTGTGGTGCGCGATATCGCGGAAGAAAATAATCGGTCCTATTTTTTTCTAGTACACCATTAATGCAGAACGATATCAGGATATTTTACAACATGACGGTGCGGCATAGCACTACGCAGGTTCAACTTCTGACTTCGTCGAGAAATGCTTTGGTAATCGTGTTATGGGTCGAGGCTTGTGGCCACCAAGATCTCCAGATTTGACTGCGGCCGATTTTTTTTCTACAGGGTTACCTCAAAGAAAAAGCCTACAGCAACAAACCACCAACACTTGAACGATTGAAAGTCAACGTTGAACAAGCTGTATTAAATATCCAGCCACAAACTTTGAAAAAAGTTGCAAGAAACGCTGCAAAAAGAATTGAAGCTTGTATTCAAGAAGATGGCGGCCACTTCCAACATTTGCTCTAAATGTAAGGTAATGGATGGTAATAATAAAAATTACATTTACATTTACACATGCCTTTTTATTATTTCAATACCTACCAATATAAGGTTGGGTTGCGTTTTATATGGGATATCCTGTATATATATATTTTACTTTCTTGTGAACACGATAACTACCGTAATTTTGCGTCAATCACTTTCAGTCGATACATATAATATAACGACCCAAAATCTCAATCGAGTTCGTTAATGGCCAAAATCAAATCGTGGGAGTGGAAATGGGGGGGGGGGACTTTTTCGAAAAAACAAGATATCTCTATAACTTCCTTATTAAGTAAAATATAGAATTCGTTTAAAGTTCCTACTCTTTTTTCGATAAGAGCCTAAAACTTACCTAAGTAAAGTTTTTTGATATCACTATCTATTGGCCCAGGAAATGGAAAAAATTGGGTTTCGAAGAAGAAAAAAATCATATCTCCCTTAATAGGTACAGTATTGCATCGATTTAAAGTAGTCATTAATCCTCTAAACATTACCTGAAACGTTTGTCAAACAATTTTTGATATGACCAACCCTTATAGCAAGAGATGACCAAAATATTGCTGGAATAGTAAGAAGATGGGGCTTGTCGTCTGCTAAACATGTGAAACTTTTTTTTACATGCAACCATCGTCGTATTGAATAAATTTGAGGTTTTTCTTAACTTTAAGGTGGAAATATTTTTTATCCCCTACTTAGCACTGGTGAAATCTACCTCCGCCTTCCGAAGTGCCGAAAATCTTTTATTTTTATATTTTATGTTTTTTAGTCAGATAACCGAAGGCAGGTACAGCAGTCGCGTTGTACGTACAATAACAGTGAAATAGACGTGTTCGATGCGCCGCCATGCCGTACACCGTTGCACCCTTAAAAAAAATCTAAATTAAAAAAACTCAAAAATGGTTTTTACATATTTATCTGAACAGTATTTCCAATCCTCAATATATCGTTTAGTATAATCGAAAATGGGGAAAATTTGCGGTCATTGTTCAAATTTTTTACCCGTTTTTTCCCGTTTCAAAGTCGAATTTCGAAAAATTAAGAAATTGTTTTTTAGATATTTACATAAAAATTACACACACAAAAAATCAAGTTGACTTTGTTAATCAAGTTGATTTTTTATCTTCATTTGTTAACGGGAAATTAAAAAAAAAAAAAAAAAAAAAAAAAATAGTAAATTTCATTGTTACTCCATCTTAGCCCTTTAATCTCGGAATTTAAAAAAACTATTTTTTAGTATGCACTTACACCGTAAAAAGAACTGTATACAAATTGTCATCAGTTTATCTTCAGTAGCTAAAATTAGTGGGGGTGCTACTCCAGAAAATTTTTTTCTCCACTAATTTTAGCTACGAGCCGCCACTGGTAAATGCTTATTAATTTTAATTTAATTCAGTTATACAAATAGACAAATCCAAGAAGAATTTTTTTTTTAATTTTTAACAAATAAAGAAACTACTGTACGCTTATACAAAAATAATATATATCTATATATATATAAAAATGTTAAGTTCGTTTGTGTACGCTTCAAAAACTCAAAATGTTCTGCACCGATTGAGCTCAAATTTTAGCACTATATATAATCCGCATCAAAGATTGTTTTCATTTATTTTTAATAAATCTATCTATCTATTTTTAATTTGTACATTTTTAATTTGGAAATGTAAATAAAGGAAAACCAATCAGATCAATGCAAGATGGCCGCTGTCAAACACAACGACCAATCACAAAGAGCCCGTACGGCCGTTGCCAATGTAAACAAAATCACAACTGATTAAGTAACAAATTTCTTTGAATTATATTTAACAGCTAAAACATCTGTATTTTATTAAAAAAAAAAAAACAAAAAAAAACACCAAAACAAAAAGAAAAGCCACCTAGAAGGATGACTTACAGTAAATAAATTAAAACACCCAACTTTTCTTATAGCCCAGATAGACTTAAGACTATGCAAACAAAAAAAGTCGAAATAACCAAATACACAGAAAATAATATCCCTACATAATGACCAAAAAATCCTTTGTTAGGTTAAATATTCACTTTTGTCTGAATTTACAGAAGGCATTTACAACGAAGCATTGATAAATATTGAAGACAAGCGCTTAGCTAATGCAAATAAAGTTCTTAGTCAATTGGGAATGCCAGCACCTACCCGAGCTGCGATTGCTTCATTTGATGTGGATTTACGCTGTGAACAGAGTTACAACATTGGTGATCTTCAGTCATATGTCTGATCAAATATTCCCAAATTAACGCGTGAACAGAAAGGCATTTACGATCGCATAATGCAAATGATAAATGACGTTGTTGACGGGACCTTCTTCTTGGATGCGCCAGGAAGAACTGGGAAAACATTCCTCATTAGATTGATTCTAGCAACGGTTCGATCAAAAAATGACATAGCCTTAGCTCTTGCTTCGTCTGGAATAGCTGCGACATTGTTACCAGGTGGAAGGACTGCGCATTCAGCTCTGAAGTTGCCATTAAACATGCAAATCATCGAGACTCCCACGTGCAATATTTCCAAAGCGTTCTGTATGGGAAAAGTATTACAAAAATGTAAACTCATTGTTTGGGATGAATGCACGATGGCACATAAAAAATCGCATAAAGCTCTTGATCGATCGTTATGAGATTTGCGTTGAAACGTTCAACCATTCGGGAATGCTTTGATATTGCTCGCAGGATATTTTAGGCAAACATTGCCTGTAATTTCTCGATCGAACTATCCTTGCCGCAAAGAATGAAGATGTCTATCAACTTAATAATGTTATTCAATCCAGCATTCAAAGTGAGGAAATTACATATAAGTCGATAGACACCGTTGTGGAAACAGATGTAGTAGTTAATTATCCAACGGAATTTTTAAACTCACTTGATCTGCCAGGGATGCCACCACACATATTAAAATTGAAAATAGGTGTGCCAATTATCCTGTTGCGGAATATTAATCAGCCAAAACTCTGCAACGACACGCGACTTGCAGTTAAGTAATTGATGAATAACGTAGTGGAAGCAACGATTTTAACGGGGCCTTTCAAAGGTGAAGATATCCTCATTCCTCGAATACCCATGATCCCGACCGATACACTATTTTAATTTAAAAGATTGCAATTCCCAATTCGATTGGCATTTGCAATCACAATCAATAAAGCTCAAGGTCAATCTTTAGAATTGTGTGGTTTAGATTTAGATTGGGATTGCTTCTCACATGGACAACTGTATGTGCGTGTTCCCGAATCGGCAAACCAGATAGCCTTTATATCTACGCAGACAGTGGAAAAACAAAAAATATTGTATATCCACAAATATTGCAAAATTAAACTTCTATGAAACGTATGCTTTGTTTTGTTTCTCATTTCTCATCCATGCAACGTCAATGTGCCACAGCGAAGCGTGGCGGGTACAGCTAGTATATATATATATATATATATATATATATATATATATATATATATATATATATATATAAAGTTACATATAATTAGAGTTCAGTCTGTTTCCTTATACATACGCAGTTACCTATGTAATAATTAATTGGACTCATTAAGTGTTACTAATATGTATCAAAAAAGAAGTTAAGTAGGTCCAAATGATGAACTAACGATTTCCATTTATTCAATTCAATTATCGTAATATAACTTGTTTTAATATTTAAAATTGTATTAATATTTAACCAATTAGCCGAAGGCTCGTTTGTAATGCAGTTGTTTCGCAAAGTTTTAAGACTGGCGGGTTACTTGATTTTCTGGCAACTAATTGCTGTTCATCAATTTATTTATGTAGTAGATCTTCATGCGCGTACAAACAACACACAAAAAAGTTTTACATTTATATTTGGATAAGTATTATAATTTTAAAATATAGGTAAGTAAATAAGTAAATATCCGACATATTCTGTTGCCCATTGTTGTTGAACTGGTGGAAGATAATCTACTAATTAAAATTTTTATATGCAATGGACAAATGTTTTCGTATATTTAAAACACAGAGCAACCGGAAAATTAAAGGAAGGCGTTCACTGATTGACTAAACCATCTGTTGGCGGGTACTGTACTTTAAACGACGGATTCCTAAAAACAGACAGCGTCTTTGCCACGCACGAATTATACCATATGTTTCTACACATCATTAAAACTTAAGAGTTAATCAAGAATATATATATATTAGTCGTATATAAAACATAACATATATATAAAACGTAAGTGAGATAAAGGTTGGGATCACATTTATTGAATTTCTTAGATCAAAAACCATAAGGAAACATCAAATTTGTACCCAAAGAAATAAATGAGCTTTTTTCTTATTTTTGCCAATAGAATCATCTCCCGAGAGATTGCCGTGAAATTTTTAATCAATTTGTTATAATTGATATAAATTTACATCAAAATTTATATATACGAATATAGTATAGCAAGAAATAATTAAAAACCTAATTACGGAAACTTAGCACAGCCGAATAAATTGTTTTAACATAATTTTTTTATATTAAGAGTTTAGAACTGTTTAATTGTTTAAACAGAAATTAAATACAGTGAATAAAAATTGGTTTTATATTTTTTGTAACCGTTTGATAAACTGTAGGCGAAATTTCTATTAAATTACGTTTTTCTTTTTTTATACTGCAGCGGAAGTTTTGCATGCACCACGCCTAATAATCTAGATTACGGCTAGTATGATGCAGTCCAAAAACATCACAGTTTCATTTAAAAATATTGTAGAATTGTTCCATTGTAGGTATATATAAAGTATTATAGTCATGATACCAAAGAAAGCAGAGGCAGATAAATGTGAAGAATACAGAACAATTAGTTTAACCAGTCATGCATCAAAAATCTTAACTAGAATTCTATACAGAAGAATTGAGAGGAGAGTGGAAGAAGTGTTAGGAGAAGACCAATTTGATTTCAGGAAAAGTATAGGGACAAAGGAAGCAATTTTAGGCCTCAGATTAATAGTAGAAGGAAGATTAAAGAAAAACAAACCAACATACTTGGCGTTTATAGACCTAGAAAAGGCATTCGATAACGTAGACTGGTATAAAATGTTCAGCATTTTAAAAAAATTAGGGTTCAAATACAGAGATAGAAGAACTTGCTAACATGTACAGGAAACAAACAGCAACAAAAGTAATCGAAGAACATAAGAAAGAAGCCGTAATAAGAAAGGGATTCCGACAAGGATGTTCCCTATCTCCGTTACTTTTTAATCTTTACATGGAACTAGCAGTTAATGATGTTAAAGAACAATTTAGATTCGGAGTAACAGTACAAGGTGAAAAGATAAAGATGCTACGATTTGCTGATGATATAGTAATTCTAGCCGAGAGTAAAAAGGATTTAGAAGAAACGATGAACGGCATAGATGAAGTCCTACGCAAGAACTATCGCATGAAAATAAACAACAAAACAAAAGTAATGAAATGTAGTAGAAATAACAAAGATGGACCGCTGAATGTGAAAATAGAAAGAGAAAAGATTACGGAGGTAGAAGAATTTTGTTATTTGGGAAGTAGAATTACTAAAGATGGACGAAGCAGGAGCGATATAAAATGCCGAATAGCACAAGCGAAACGAGCCTTCAGTAAGAAATGTAATTTGTTTACATCAAAAATTAATTTAAATGTCAGGAAAAGATTTTTGAAAGTATATGTTTGGAGTGTCGCTTTATATGGACGTGAAACTTGGACAATTGGAGTATCTGAGAAGAAAAGATTAGCAGCTTTTGAAATGCGGTGTTATAGGAGAATGTTAAAAATCAGATGGGTGGATAAAGTGACAAATGAAGAGGTATTGCGGCAAATAGATGAAGAAAGAAGCATTTGGAAAAATATAGTTAAGAGAAGAGACAGACTTATAGGCCACATACTAAGGCATCCTGGAATAGTCGCTTTAATATTGGAAGGACAAGTAGAAGGAAAAAATTGTGTAGGCAGGCCACGTTTGGAATATGTAAAACAAATTGTTAGGGATGTAGGATGTATAGGGTATACTGAAATGAAACGACTAGCACTAGATAGGGAATCTTGGAGAGCTGCATCAAACCAGTCAAATGACTGAAGACAAAACAAAGGTATATATGATTAACGTAGACCACTTATTAGGTAAAAATTTCATTTTTAAGAGTTATACGTTTATTTTTTTTTTTAAATACGACTATATACTAAACATTTATTTCGTTGACTTGTGAGAAAAGGACCTTATATGATTAGAGTTAGGTAATCTCACTATTGCGCCGTGTCATGTTTATATACATATGCATGTATGAATAAGATTTTTTTCGCCCGCTCTGCCGGACGCAAACCCTAATAGATTTTGATGAAACTTGGTGAGGTCATATAAACCTACTGTGAATAAAGCCCTACTGATTTTCAAGCGAATTAGTTCACAGGAACCGGTGTTAAGAGCCAAAAAACTGGGTTTTTTTGGGTAAGTTTTCAACTTTTTCAATCTACTCGGAGCAATTTTTTTTACATTTCCTTTTAGTTTTTTAAGGAATAAATTATTTTAAAAGATAAAACTGGGTTGATGTTTGTCAACTGTTCTGTACAAAGCCTATCTAGCACTGGTGAAGCAAACAAAATATTTTTATTTATGCTATCATAGTTATTTCTATATATATAAAAATTAATGTTTGTCCCGTATGCGTTCCTATATAATTCATCCGACTGCGATGAAACTTCGGTGAGTTGTGCGCATTCCCGCGAAGTTTCTGAATTAATTTGGACCCGATAGGTAGCGCTGGGAGCGGGGTACTTAAAAAATTGTATTTATGGTCCGATTTGACTCATATTCAGAATACATATTAGTTACATGAAAAAAAATATTTCTGCAAAGAATGGCCCCGCCAGGTGGCGCTGAAATCGATATTTCGAAAAGTTGTTTTTATGGTCCGATTTGACTCATATTCAGAATATGTGTTACATGGAAAGAAATATCTCTACAAAAAATGGAACCGCCAAAAATATTGAGTTATTGAATTGAGATATTTGGAAAAATTGGCGCCGGTTTCGTGATATTTACGAAACAAACAAATGTACAAACAGACTTTCTTCTTCTATACATATATATAAAAGCAATAATTGTACGCGTGACCGCTATAGACTAAAAAATTACTGGGCCGATTTACGCATGGGTTTTTATAAAATGTTTCGCGTTCTCCGGTGAAGGTTTAAAGCTATTGAAGTCCTCGATCTGACCAGTAGAAAGAAAGTTAGGGGTATCTTGAACAGACTATAGTGTTCAGAGAGTAGTTTGAATTAAATCCGATAGGTAGTACTGTTTTGACAATTGAATTTATTTTCATTCAGACTTATATAAAGTGAAAGGTTAAATTTTGTGAAGTTTCGTAATTTCAGTTTTTTAATGTTTCATGAAACTTTCAATTGTGTTCATTTAATCTATATATATATATATATATATATACTCAATTCTAGCAATAGCGAAGTATTGCCGGGTCTGCTAGTATTTAAATAAGTTATAGTACATTTGTATATACTAAAATGTATATTACTACAAATGTTTTGAGTAAATACCAAATTAAATGTTTAATTATATGTCACTAGAATTTTTGATTTAAGTTGTGATATCCTAACGCAGAAATTTAAATATTTACAATACAATAAATATTATTTTGTTAGCAGATTTCCTGAGAATTTAAATAAATCGCTAGTGCGCCCGATCAGATTTTATAAAGGCTTGTCGGGGAGAAGAGAAACCAGCTTTTCGTTGGAAGTCCACACCATTCTAGAATGTTGATAAAAAAATGTATAAAATTTTTTTATCCGGTCTGCCGGACGCAAATCTCAACCGATTTTGACGAAACCTGGTGGGGTCATATAAACCTGTTAGGAATAGAACCCTGTGCCAAATTTTGACGCACTTACTGAAGTAGAGTATTTTAATATTATCGAACTATCTAAAAGATCTTCTGACAAATTCATTAAAATTAATTTTTTTAATTTTATTTTATTTTACAATTATAGTTTTTTTTTAAAACTGTTTTATCAGTTATATACGTAAATTATATGCTCATCAGATGAATTTTACTATTTAATTTTGTTATTTAAACAAATCTGAACGTAATATTTTCTTCTTGTACGTGCATTTAAATGTATGATTTAATGTTAAGCAAATATTTCCTTCAAAACTGTGATTTCATTTATTTATTTTATTTATTTCCTTCGTGTCCGATTTTATTTATTATCTTCAAATAATTACATCATTATTATTTTTCCTTGTAGTTATTATTTTTATGTATTAATTTAAACTGTAATAGTTCTCTTTTTAATACATTAGTATTATATTTATAATCCTGTTTTGATCAAGATTTTTCAACGCTATTCTTAGAACCTTCCAGGCAAATTCTGGACCGGTTCGGTTTTATTACAGAGTATAATAAACCGATCAAACCAGATGTAATCTAAATTACGTTTAATAATGTTACAATCGGAATAAATATTTACTTATTTCTAAAAACGTAATAAATAATATACGTATATTTTTTTTAGTAAGCTTATTAGAAAACAAATAAATTATATAAATGGTCTTGCAAGTATTTAGATGATTGCAAATATTTTTTAAAAAGATTACCACAGAGAACTAAGATAAGTCATAAAAAATGTTCTTTAATTACTTAATAGGAAATTAATAATATAAATTTATTTTATTGCATTTTAAAATGATAAAATTTTATTTTGAAAAACTTTATTTCTAAAATTTTATTTTTATAAATATTACCACAGAAAATCAAGATATGTCCATGAAAAATGTTTTTTATTACTTAATAAGAAATTAATAAAATAAATTTATTTTATTACATTTTAAAATTAAATTAATAAAATAAACATAAATTTATTTTATTCGTTTTTAGGTAATATATAAAATTAATGATTAATTTTCAGAGATAATTTTTATTTTAAACGACAAAAATACTATTTAATCATCGAGATGTTAATCGATGATGGTTTTCAAAAAAAAAGTTTTTAACTTATTTCTTCAAAACAAAATAAATACAATTCAAATGAAGTTATTTACATAGTTTTCATGAAAACTTAATAAAAAAGCTGACAACACAGTTGTTTCTGATGCACGGCTTACACACACGATTTAATTTAAAATATTTATCATTTTATTTAAATATAATATTTTTTCGTTTATTTTATTCAATGATTGTAACTAAACCGCGTGCGCATATCGTATTTAATTCGTACGGGTGTGGCGGTACTGGCGGCGACGGTCGGAATTAACTAAACTAATGTAATTTTACAACTTGCATAAAACAAATTTCGCTTGTATGGTCGGTTAACTGTTGTAACCGCAAGTCTTAACTGATACCGAATCGACCGAGTGATCAAGTTCGACACTCAACCAGACCAAATTACTTTTTTACACTTTAAATATTATTCATTTATTTAATTCTACCGCTCACCTGTAACGTTACTACATAACAGTAGTTTAGAGGATTTTTTTGGGTAGGGATGAGATCTTGAAATTTGTTTTGTAAATATTGTTATTTTTTAATTGTTAACAAATGGAACTGAATTCTGCTTTCATTATTTATCAACCTGATAATAAATCCTGACGATTACTTTAAATTCTATTTGTATGTAATAATAATATTATTATTATTATTATTATTATTGGCATTTATTATTATTACTACTACTACTACATACAGCTATTATTATTATTATTGTTGTTCTTGTGATTACTATGATCATTATTTGTTTATTTATTATTGTAATTATTATTGCGAGTTGTTTATTATTATTATTATTTACTACTACTACTACTGTTGTCATTATTATAGATTTGTCTTCTTTACTTACGTTCTTCAACTAATAAAATGTAATTATATAAACATTTTCAATTGTTAATCTCTCAATATCCTGATCGAGCCGCGAACACGAGGTAATATATTAGGTTAGTTATTCGTTACCCTTAAATTTAATCTTACTTTATTAAATATAGAATTTATTTATTTTACTAGTTTATTATTTCTCTAAAATCAGATGCAAGTGTAAATCAGTTTAATTTAGAAATAAACTTGAAAAAAGATAATTAACTCGAACGGGTAAAAACAAGGATTGTATTATACATTATATCATAAAATTAAAATAAATTAAATTCTGTAATTAATAAAACACGCAGTTTAAACACTTTAAACATATGTAGTGATATCATAGGCCATTACTTGTTAGAAATGCTGCAATTAATATATAAACTAGCTTTCTTGTCTGCATTTTTAAATAGAAATGTATAGCAGCGAGTGTTCTTGTAGTAATCATGTACGTTTTCCTTAACATTTATAAATAAAGCTACTTGAGATCTGATTCATGGATTCAATACATTAGCACTTTTAAAAATGAATTTTAATTTATATTATTTTAATATATTTCATTTTTTATGAGTATAAATGTAAAAAAAATCCTATGTACTTACCTGTTTTCTAAACTTGAAAGTCAAATAAAAATTAAAATAAAATTGGCTAAGAGTCTAGTTACAGTGGGCTTTGATCTTAATTGTTAATTAATTAGCGGGGAAATTAAGTGGAACATTAAAAAATTTAAGTATGCAATCAAAGAGTTATGTAAAAAATTATTCTACTCTTTGAATAAAGTTTTGAGATAATGGGACCCGTGGTGACAGTACCACCCAATTTTCTTCACAAATTATAACCAAATTAAATGGCATCAATTATCCATATTCAGAAGTCATCGTACAAAATTTCATAAAAATTTAAAGCTCTTCGCTACACAGAACACTATTGCGAAGAGGAGTGCTAATATGTTCCGATTCTCTAAGTGCACTTGTTGCAATTCGGAACAAAAACATTAAGGATGTCCTAATTTCAAACATCCTGTCCATTTTGTATGTTCTAAACCAATGAGAACAGCGATGCGTATTTGTATGGACTCAAGGGCATGCTGGTATTACAGGTAATGAAAGCGCAGACGAAGCTGGCAGAAAGGCAACAGACCGCGATGATTTGGATGTATTTCCTATAAGAGTGGCAGATGTTAAAAACTGTCTAACGAACATAGTAATTAACAAATAGAATACTGATTGGAGGAGTTTAAATACAAAATTAAACTCGGTGAAAACTTCTCCATATAAATAGAAAAGCGACTTTAAGTTGACTCGCCGTGAACAAGTACCTGTGACCAGACTTAGAATCGGTCACACGCGATTGACAAATTCATATTTGTTAACCGGCGAAGAGAGACCAATGTGCGGTGTTTGCAATAAAACACTTACAATTAAGCATCTAATAGAAGAGTGTACAATATATGAGGACCTCAAAAAAGAGGTTACGTCTAAGAATTGACATTACTGCTGATCTGGATAATGGAAATGAAGAAAAGATATTTGCATTTTTACACACCAGTGGACTTCTTAGAAGTCTGTAAAAGTTGAAAAATTTTTAAAGCTGTGTTAAAGAATCTCTAAGTGGAATTCATTATGTATATGGGAGTCTCGAAGCGTGGCACGTGTAGTGACGGGAGGTTGCCCTCTTGACTAGGCCATCCTGGCTCGTCTGCATTCAAGAGCAGCGAGTCGGGATGTGTCCATTGATGGCATGGGGGACCCTCAAGGGTAAACTGAGGGCGCGAGGCTATGGGTAAGCGTAAGAGATACCTGTAGCCTGTTTATAAGGAGTCAGGATGCCGCGGCATCCTGGCGCGACTAATATACTGCTTCACGGCGGTTCTTGTCACCCCAAGGGTGCTTAAACAAACTATAAACGAGACAGGTAGAAGAAAGAAATGGTATTGATAAGTTGTATTTTTAATTTCATGGTCTTTTTGAGAACCTAATCTCAAATTTTGATATCGGGGACTTTTACACCTCGTAAGTGTTGTTTTGTCTTGTTGTTGTGCCTTAATGTTTTTTTATGTTGGTTATGCTTTTAAATAAAATGTAAGGGCCCTTTACACCCTTACATATGACGATCCTGATGGTGATACTAATTTCTTTTAAAGAATGTGATGAGGGCTAATGACCCAAGCAGTGTATGCCCGTAAAAATTCAGAAAAAAAAAAATAGGGTAAAAAAAAAAAAAAACAGACTACCTCTGAATGAAATTGCCAAAATATATATTCAAAGTAACATAGTAATGTAATGGAATCATTTAATTAATTTTTACAAAAATATGACTTTCATGACAAAAAAGAAAAAATATATATTTTACCATCAACCCTTTACCAGGGTTTTGAATAAGACCCACCAGGTTGGTCTAGTGGTGAACGCATCTTCCCAAATCAGATGATTTGGAAGTCGAGAGTTCCAGCGTTCAAGTCCTAGTAAAGTCAGTTATTTTTACACGGATTTGAATACTGGATCATGGATACCGGTGTTCTTTGGTGGTTCGGTTTCAATTAACCACACATGTCAGGAACTGACATGTGTGGTTAATTGGTCGAACTGAGAATGTACAAGACTACACTTCATTTACACTCATACATAACATCCTCATTCATCCTCTGAAGTATTATCTAAATGGTAATTACTGGAGGCTAAACAGGAAAAAGAAAGAAAAAAAGGGTTTGAATAAGACCAAACACCATCAGAAAGTATGTTAGTTACCTAAAACGTACTCAATGAGTACCTTTTTATCTGGTGTATTAGTATGTTAGTAACTTTTTAGGTAACCACTTTTAAAAAAAGTTTCTTTTGCTTTAAAAAGTTTACTTTTTAAACTCAAAAAAAAATTCAATTCAAATTTCAAACTAAATTATTTCAAATTAGTTTTTAAATTTAAAAAAAATTTACTTGTTTAAATCTTAACTAAATTAAATCTTAAAACTTTTTCAAGTTTACTTTAAAAAGTTTCTTTTTACTTTAAATTATACAAAAAAATTGATCTAACCTTTGAATAAAATTGTGATATGGGAGCCATATCTCACTGCTCCCTTGAATAATTGTAACCAAAATTAAATGGTTTGTAATGACTTATATACAGAAATTATTATTCCAGATTACATTCAAATCTAACCATTCAGTCTAGAAATTATAAAGCAAAAATTAGGCCAACATATATACATACACCTCTCCAGGATTTTTCATTACTAAATTTTGTTTTATTATCACAGAAAGTAATAAAACATTTAGACCTTCAAAAGTCATGACATAGAACATTTGACCCAATTAGCATAATTTTCTTTATATATTATTCTACATAGCTATATAGAGTTAACTACAATTCCAGGAAATTAAACATATGATGTCTGCAAGTCTGTAAATAAAGTAATGAGACTTTTTTTTTGGCAGCCAAAGTGGCAACACTGTAAAGTTACTAATAAATATATATTTATATGAACAGCTGATTTTTATTGGGTATTAATATTTTTAGTCTATTGTTGTCAAATGATACGTAAACAAACTTTTCGTTAAACGACTTTTTATTGTGCGTTACAAAAATGAGTGATACTAATTATGAGCAACATTTTACAATCCAGTTTTAAAGTGTTAAACTCTGTGAGAATGCTACTGAAACTTTTTCGCAATTGAAAAGGTCATGTGGAGATGACACTTTGTCATGAGCTCAAGTTTTTAGGTGGTTTGAAGCATTTTCAGATGGCCGGGAATCAGTTGTGGACGATCCACGTTCTGGATGACCGTTAAACATCAAAAAGTGACAACAATGTTGAGCGAATAAGAAACTTTTGGAGTTTTTGTCTACAGGACAGTTTGTAAATCAATATGTTTACAGAGAACTTCTCGAAAGACTACGAAAAAGAGTTCGCGTTGAGACTAGTCGTTGAAGATAACTGGATCATGACAATGCACCTTGTCACACTGCACTCTCAACTAATGAATTTTTGGCAAAGAAAGACATTCCTGTAGTTCCTCAACAACCTTATTCACCTGACTTGAGGCCCTGTGACTTTTTCCTGTTCCCGACCTAAAACCACACCTCAAAGGACAACATTTTGGAAAGTAGAAAACATTAAAAAAATGTAACCAATCATCTGAAGGATATTCCAGTTTCTGAGTTTCAACACTGCTATGAATTGTGGGAAAACTGTTTGAAACCTTGCGTGGCTTCCCAAGGGAACTATTTCAAAGGTGATAAGAGTCCATGTTTAATTGGATTGTAAATAAAAAGTTTTTCTGACCCAGTCTCATTACTTTACTTACAACCTCAAAATACTCAGTTATGGAAGTTTTGTGATTATATATAGGTGATGTGTTATCACATTTAAGTACCTACTTAATTCATCTGTAAAATATTTTAGAGGAAAAAACAGAATATATTTTTCTTTAGATTATACATTATTAATCAAGATTAGCCTTCTTCCCAAAAATATATATATATATTTTTTATTTTGTAGTGTACAAATTTACATATTAAGGACATTTAGTTTAATCATCATATAGAAAGAACTATTGCACTAATTTACAATTTTCCAAGTTGAAAATCCATTCATGAAACTAAAAAATTATTTTGCTTCACTTGAACAGAGAAGAAAATAATACAATAAAAAGGAAAAAAGTTGGTAGTAGTTAGCTTAATCTTATTTAACAGACTTATGTTTGAAGTCTTTCAATTTTGTTTTTTTGTTTTTGGGCTGTTAGAACACAGTCAATTTCATTTTACAAACAAATTGGCAGTGCTTGTTTGTATGAATCATACAACACAATTTTTTTTAAATAACATTCTCATGAAATAACTGATCTTAGTGTACTTGGTACATGCTTTGTTTTCTCCTTTTTTGATGTTTTACAATTTTAAAATAATTCTTTAAGACAAAGGTACCACATACATATAGAGATGTTCAAAAAATATGATAAACCTTAAATGACTTTTCAACTGTTAACAGAGAAAAATTAAATTTAGCATATATTTATCTTTTAAATGATCTATTTTCTTAATATGAAACCACCGCATCATGCATTCATCAAGCCGCATGGAGCACAACTCAAAAATATTAAACATTTCAAGTAGGATTGTGACACACCCCTTTAAACAACATTGAAAAAAATTTGATGTAAAAAATAACAGCTTATGACAACTCTAAGCATAACTGTAACCCTTTAAAATAAATTAGCACAACCCTACTCTTTCCATTTAAAGTATTTAGTTACTGGCCTCATATTAGTGTGAGAATGTGGTCTCGTACAGAAAAACAGATTGTTTTGAGTAGAAGCATTTGTTAGATTTTATTTTTTTGGCGCTTCACCGTTGAGTAATTATTTAAGAAGTACTGCAGACTACTTTTAAAACTAGCTGTAAAAACCATTAACTGACCACCATTTAGTCAGGGTTGAATAGCCCAAAGCTTTTTACATAAAACAGTTTGTTTTTCAATAATCTTTAAAATGATGTTCACTTGAAATTTTTTTTAATTTCCATGGGGACTTCCTAAGTGTTTGGAGTGTTGTGGTTCATACTGTAAAAAACGATTGTTTTTAGGTAAGGGCATTTGTTAAATTTAATTTTTCTATGTTCAACAGCTGATAACTTATTTAAGATTGTCATACTTTATGAACAAATGTAGGCAAGTGGGTGAGCGCATATGCAAAAGTTCTTTTTAAAGCAATTTTTCCAGAAGAAACAATGTAAATTAGATTTTTATTGATTATTTGGAGGTAATACAAGGTCAAGCTTTACAAAATACACATTTCAGCTGTTACACTTGTTATGCAGTCACCGGTCAGAAAAAGTACCTACATCGATCTACAGGCAGCTCCACTATCAGACTTAGCATCAATCATGCACAGATTCTCAGACATGCATGTTATGCACTGCACTTAAAGGTGCACTGCTTAACATTGAGAACCTACAGTAAGGTCAGATTTTCACTATCAAAACTTATAATTGGAAGAAGGAAGCAACGAGTAAGAGATGGTGAAAAATTATGTATGTATTTTGTGTATAAGAATATCCACCACAAACATATAAGCATGTAAATATCTCTATGCTTAAATAGCTTATTTACAAACCACTAACTACTTTTATTACATTTTTACATTTTGTCCTTCTAAATATATTTTTTTGCATAATATCTTATTTTTGTTTAATTTATTTTTTGTCCTTCATAAAAATGTAGACTACCAATTTAGATGCCACGTTTAAAATTATTATTATTGTAACAAGAAAGTACCAGGATCACTACTACTAGAGTCTAATTTTCATTATAATAATTATTATAAAAAAATTAAGAAAGAATATGTATAAAAGATTATTTTCAAATTGTTAGTGGTTTTATGGTTACCATTAAAATAAGGTGTAAAGAATCATATAATTTAAATTTTATCACGTTTAGAATTATTTTTATTGTTACTATTATTTTTATTATCTATTACTGCAATTTTAAAAACAAAAAGTTAATTTGATGACAAAAGCTTAATAACACGTGTAATTACATTGTTAATATTTTACTCAATTAAAAAAATTAATTAAAAAATTTTGGAATATAAAAAAATGTGAATTATGGTAATTATTATTTATTAAGAATAAAAAAAAATACTAACTTACTTTTTTATATACAAAATATACTTACAACTGAAATGAGGAAGACAATCAATGCTCAAGGACCTATAATTATTCCATTAAATAACCCATGAATCAAACCTACATTAGAGATCTCTTGATTATATACTGTGTTACATAATAAATTTCCTTCTGTATCTGGTCTACATGTAATGAACTAAATATATTAAGACACGTTCGATTTAAAATAAACCAAAAACACAAAGCAATTAATGGAAACTTAGAGTTTCCATAAATAAGTGTTAAAGCGAATAGACATCATCATGTATAAGGTTGATTAATAACAATAAAAAGCAACCAAATTAGTGCATCCTGATTTTTATAGCTATTTGTTTAATAAATATTTTTTTTTTACTACACAGAATACACCATATATTTATTTGCCCAAATATTTGGAACCTGCAGAAAGTTTAAAAGATATTTTTTTAGTTAAAACATACACATTAGGACTCTTCATATATAATCTTAAGCATAATCATAAGTTAGATAAAATAATAATAAGTGCTTTTTTTTTTAAGCAAACATTTGAAAGGTTTATTATCATTCCCAAGGACAAACACGTAAGTTCTTTGCACATGGAAGGTAATTCAAAAAACATTTTCACACCGCTTTTTTTCTATTTGGATACCATTTATTTAGGATGCAGTAAAAAAAAAAGATCACTGGCAAGTTGAATATTATTTGTGCATATAAGCTCAGTGGTAGAGCATTCAACTAATACTCGTGCTATGAACAGCTGAAAAGATTTAGGTAAAAGTAAAAAAATAAAAAACTTATTTAATTTAATTTTATTAAAAATAATCGTATTGTGATTTTCATAACTTTTTATACATACAATATTAAAAAAAATCTTGCACAACTAAAGATTATGTTCAATAAGTTAAAAAAAAATTACCAATTAGTTTAAATATGAATGTTCATAGAGTTTACTTTGTAAACTGTACAAATTGTCAAATATTGTTTACTGTTTATGCTGTAAACCATAAAAAAGAAGATTTGGATAGACAGAGGCATTTAAAACATATTCTGTAAAAATATGTAGGAAATTGACAGCATAGTCATAATGAATTCATACAATAAGGGTTAAATTAACACTCAGTAAAATAAAAAAGTAATAAGTAAATCACATTATCATCATAAGCAGCAAAATAAAAATAATCTTATTATAGTTTATCAAATTATTTAATCCTCATAAAAAAAACTTGTTTTCATTATCATATTAAAGAAATTTTTTAAAGCTGATCAGGAAATTTCAAAAACCAGCTAACCAAAACCACCTATCTCATAATAAAAATCTACATCCTTCCTAGGAATTGGAATCTAATACCAGCAGTTTAATAAGAAATTTAAAATCATAAAATTATATATAGCACGATTGCACAACAACTACTGTTAACATTTTACATTTTGTAGTAACATTTTTTTATTGAATAAAAATCAAAATTATACTAGAGTGCATTCTTAAAGACACCGTGCAGCATGCTTTAGAACTAGTGGTGTTTCCCTGTGGGTTCACTGAGCATTACTCAATAATAAACCAAGATGTCAGTTATTTTGTTGTGATTGAACATGCTTCATTTCGTTTTGTATCATTTTGTTTATCGGAATCAATAGTTGTTAAGATATATTAACTGTTCTTTTGGTAAAGGGATGCTTTTTTTTTTGTTAAGCATGTCTTTCATGACTGTGACAGGTATACTGATTTAGTGAAGCACAAGTTTTCTGAAAAGTTTCCACATTCTCCTGTTCCTCATCGTAATGCAGTTTGAACTCTTATCAAACAATTTTGGGCAACTGGCTCAGTTGAAGACTGATTGAAGCAGAAGACTACCTAAACTAAATGAAAAGAAGCTGCTATAAAATAATGAAATAAATATACAAAGTAATAATTAAGAAAGTTTCGTCATTACAGTTTCATAATACCAGTGCACAGCAGCTTTCCAAATGCACTGAAGAAAATTTGGTAAAAAGCTTATATCATCATTGATATGCATAAAAAATAATCATATTAAAAACAAAAAAATGATATGATACAGTTGGTAACTGCTGTTTAATGAAAATAAAGATATACTTAAACTGAACAACAAGCTTGTGCATTGCATTATACTTACAAAAATAAATTCCACAAATTATAGAAATATAATAACAAAAAAAATTACAAATAACTTTACAATACTTACAAAATAAAAAACATTTTAACTACTGAACAATTTGTATTATAATAAACAGAGAGCGATTGATATATTTTAAGTCAAATAATTCTCATTTAATCATATAATTAAATGAGATTATTTGATTAAATAAGAATGTGTGTGCACCAAATACTTAATAATATATAATAAAAATAGAGATTGAATTTAAAATACAAAATTTAACAATGATGTTAATCCAGTAAATGCACAGGTTCTGAAAAAATATCACCTCTATATAAAAATTAAAATTTAAACCATTAAATTTGTTTTCCATTAAAAATCATCATTCCACTGAAAAAGAGATAGAAGTTTCTAGCTCCTTTTGGTGCTCCCCTTTGGTACAGACACTAACAAAACATTGATTGCCATTGTAGTTAAAAGTCTTCCATCCTTGGTTAACCTAGTTGTTATCTAATAGTGGCATTCTTTTGCAGTTTGTTGAACACACACTGTGTTCAACAAACTGATAATACATTATACATTAATACGTATGAATTAATACATTATACATTAGGGGCATTTAAATAAAAAGAAAGCAATGAATAAAATTAGTGCCAGTGATAAAGACACATAACAAGTAGCAGTTTACACTTACAAACATGTCTGCACACTAAATAAAGATTTTCTGTAATATTTTTGTACATTTTTGTTTTAATTATATACACAGTATGTCCCATGAAGAAGTATATACTTTTGATTTAGTATCATTCGCCATTCCCCCACTAATTCTATTGAAACTTTACAGACCTTTTAAGATAGGTTCTAAAACGTTTCTGTGAAGGTTTCAATCTTCTAGGATTTATAAAAACAAAATGGCAGCTTTCAAACAAAAGCATCAATTTCAAATAAACCAATTTTTTATCATCATTTTTTCGTTATAAGTATCTGGTAAAAATGATAATTAGAACTAGAATAATTAAAAATGAATAATTATCATAGTTATGACTAATTATCTAGCATGTTTTATTCAATTTTAACAGCTGTTCAACAATACATCCTCTGTTTTAATAATTTTTACCACCTACTTTGTAATGAAAAATGTGATATCTAAAATTGATGTTTTTGTTTGAAAATCGCCATTTTGTTCATATAAATCTTGAAGGTTGAAATTTTCACAGAAAATTTTTAGAACCTTTGTTAAAAGGTCTGTAAAGTTTCAATAGAATCCAGTGGGTGAATGGGCAAGTGATACTAAATCAAAAGTGTATACCTCTTCATGGGGCACACTAGATATATTCTATTTGTTAAGTTAATGGCACATAATATTAAATTGAAAGGGCCTAGTAAAAAGTCAATATTTTTTTATTAAAAAAGACGTAAATGTTTTTAAATAAAATGTAATTTGTAAAAAAGGATCTTACTCCCAACTGATTGGCAACACTGGTCATGAAGCTGGTACGTATCCAAGGTTTAGTATGCAGTTACAGCTGTTTTCCCTCAAGTTCACTCAAAAACCTTTTTAATAACAGTGATTAGAAATTTTAGGTTTAATGAACAAGATTCCTGATTACAAGAGTAATGGAAGGGAAAGTGACTACAAAGAAATTACTAGGAATAAAAGGAATCTGAAAACAAACAAATTACGGAAAAAGCACAAGATTTGATTAATAACGTCTGGTTTATATAGATCTCAACATAAGTATTTCTGTAATGAAATTGCCACAAAGAATGAAAATAACTAAGCGACAAAGTGAAACTCGAAACTTAAAAACTTTTCAAATTTGATTCAAAACTGAAATTCCACTTTTGCAAAATCATTTTGCTTTGGTCTTTCAATATTTATGTGGTTTAGAAACAAAAATAATTGTCTTGGATGCACATGATAAAAAATTGCCAGAAGAAGGTTGAGCAACTTATGAAACAAAAAAGTGTAAGAAGCAAAATTTTAAAGGATGATTTTTTTCAACTCTGTAAAATGATGTATTTGGTAGAATTGTGTATGTTTATTTCCAATTGGGAAGATATTAAGTTACTTAAAATGAATTTATAACATATTTTAAGAGAATGTAATACAAAGCTGGCATAATGTGCAATTGCATTTTGTCAACAAAAAAAATTCTAAATTATAAATGAAGCATATTTAAGGTCTGCTGCTGGGCAATCACGTCAGTTTGTTAGAAAAATAATTCTACTCAAGATAATATTAACTTTTTGCATACTTTTAAATGATTTGTTGTCAGTAAAACGCTGTGTATTTTTATTCAGTTTTCTTTCATTCACATCCACTTACAAATTTTCACTTACATCATGACCTTATATTTAACAACAGATTACAGAGGATATTTTTACTGTATCCATAATTTAGTTATATTTGTATTGAATTTAATTTAGTAAATTAATTTCTAAGAAAGTAATTATAAAATTACTATTAACTTCAAAATGCAACGTCTTCATCTTTAATCAAAATTAATTAGATTGTCCTAGCATTATTAAGCCAAACAAGTAGCCAATTATTTTTGCAGTGTCGACTAAGACACAAGAGCAAAATAGTCAAGTTACTTATAAGTTGTTGCAAACATAACTGCCAGTTTTCTGTAAATTACCACAAACTACAAAAAATGTTTTATTTACTGCCCCATAACAGGAGAGGGATGTAGCACAACTACAGTTGCAATTTATTATAATAATAATATTTTATTTGTAAGGCATTGTTAAATAAATTTTAAACATATCATTCTGTTAACTTCTGCCTTTGCTTTGTTGTAATGTTATTAATATTGCAGTACTACCAACTAACTGGCCTCCAAGGCACAAGTGATAGCATCTCTGCCTATCATCCAGAGGTTCCAGGTTCAAATCCTGTCAGGCATGGCATTTTCACATGCTACAAAAATTGTCATTCGGCTCATCCTCTTAAGTAAATACCTAACATGATCCTGGAGGTTAAAAAAAAATACTAGAAACTAAATAAATTACACATGAAATAATATTTTGGGTTCTTTAATATTATCATTTTGTTTTAAATAGCTTCTTTTATCATATTATTTTATCATATATTAAATATTTATATATCTGCTGCATATTAATTGGATAATTGCTGTTAAAGTGTTTAAAAATGATATATCTTAATTTATTTATGATTTATATAAATTTGATCTACATAGTTGCTCTATGACACACTGACAGTTAGATAATGTGCAAGTATTACTGCATATTATCTGCTGTTATATTTTTTAATATAGTATTAAATTTTAATTTATTATAATGATTTATGTTATATGTTGTGGAGTTCCTAACACCACAAGCTAAAAGAGTTTAAAAAGTTAAAAAAAGAAGTTAATTATTGAATATGATTACATGTTTTTTTTTTCTAAAAAAAAAATATACATACTGAAATTAATATATAGGGTTATATTATTTGTAATGTATTATTAATAATTAATTGTAGCATGATAAAATAAACTGAATAATTATTATAAGATTATAATGATCAAACCATACTCGCATGGTGTTTCTAAACTTAAAAACTATAAAAATAAATTAAAGTAAAATCTTTCGGGCATGCTTATAAAAAAATAAAATTTTTTTTTTAAACAAAACTCTTACGTTGATGGCAAGTTGTACCCTAATTTTACATGATTCAGTTTTCATATTTAGACTTCCTAAAAGGTTCCAGGTTTAGCAGACCAATTAAGTTGTAAAGAATATACCTAGTTTACTGTCTTACCCAGGAACTTTTTTTAATATTTACCAGTGCTTGCAGGATAAAGTTTTCAGATTAATTTTAGTTATTCTTACTCTTAATTAATATTTAATTATTCTCTTGGATGAAAAACAAAGAATTTTTAAACAGTTTAAAAAAAAATATTAGTACAGAAAAGTTCAAAGACTGTTTTTGAACTTGGATGGGATGGATAAGAGTGATTTGTCTATAGAATAATCACAAAAAAACGTATGTTTTAGATTAACTGGGAGAGCAAACCTAATAGCTGTCACTTAATGGGAATTTATAAGGTTCTGTTTGAGAAGATAAACTGCAATCCTTACAGCCTAATGATTCTTCTCAATTTGGATCATTTACCTTGCTTTTCATGATGATTGGTAATAAAAATTAAACAATTAAATTTACCTTAAATCGATGCTTTTTATCTATCTATATGTTTTTATATTTGTAATCATTTTACTGATGAATGTCAGTAAAAGTGATCTATTGGCAATTAAAAATGTTCACATTTAAATCATTTGGCATGGACAACAAAAATTGACATGACAACAAAGCTGTACTTTATAGCAAGATAATTCAGTTAACAACTATACTAAATATATACTTATAATTAAACAATTATCACTCTCGATTAATTTTGATTGTCTTCTGAATAATTGTTCTTGAAAATGTTGAACAAATTGTTCAGTTTATTATATTGATTAAACATTTCAATTTCTAAATACATATTTTAATATAATAATTGTTCTGGAACTGAAGGAAATTTGCATTTATACAATTTATAGAATTTTCACAATATTGAGTACTTCGGATTCATCAACATTAATGTTGTTCAATGGCCACCTTTATAGTTTCTAATTAAGTAACATGCCAATAAAAGTGCTGTAGTTAATATTTTAATCAATAATTGTGTGCTCATGATTAAAAAAAGTAATTGAATTTTGCTTGAGTTTTTCACTTTCTTGAAAAGTGAACTAGAAGGGAATGTGGCATGATTGAAACTATTGCAAATTGTAAACAATAATGAATTTCCACGTTGTTTGTCAGAATTATTACTAGAATCTGGAACATTAACTCTTGTATCTATACTGGTATATAGCACCTTATAAATGAGCGAGTTTACATCTGTGTTTATGATGAATGAACGAATTATCCATGCAGTAATAAGTAGTTTTCCTTTAACAGCTTGGTAGTAAATTGTATTGACACAATAGAGTCAATAGCAGATACAGACATAATGTTCTGTCTGTCTCTGTATCTTCATCACTGTTTCTCTAAGAAATAATTTTCTGGCTAATATTTCGTATTAACAAAATAAGCAAAACATATTTACACTATCTATATATGCTGTAAAACAGAGGTTTCTGTTAATTCCTGTTGATTTATTATTTAATTATGATGCTGTGGATAGCCCTACTTTTATAGTTTACATTCAGTTTCATTAATATTGATAGTAAACTGATTGGAAGAAAGACAAACAAACAACTATTTTGGATTGAATCTTGTGTTTCAGAGTTGTTAATTCATCCTTTTAACATTTTAAAAAAGATTAAAATTTTCTTTGTGAACTTTCAACTAGTAACAAGTGAAAGTGTTTGTATTTAAACTTCAATTGATATGGATGAGTTTAAATAAAATAAATATAAAGTGATCAGGAATATAGGCCATGAATAGATAGGCTGTGCTTTTATATTATAATGAATGATCAGAAATACAGGTGACAAATAGAAAGGCTACGCTTTCATACTGTAATTATATATTTTGAAAAATTAAGTAACGAGAAGAGATTTTGGAAAAAGGTTTGCAAAATTGTTTCCTGTATATTAAGTTTTAATATACATTATTTTTATAAGTTTGTTCAGCAAAGGAACCGTTTCATATTAATAATAGAAGATAGATGGTACTTAATAAATGGTACAGCGTGATTGGTGGCGAGTTAAATACTTATGTTCTACTTCTTATTAGAAAGACAATAAAATAAAAATATTTGTTAAAGTTAACAGTGAAAACTTATAAGAAAAGTGTGTGCATTTAGAATTTTGGATCTCCCACATTGTGAAGAGGAAGATGTTAGATTTTTGGGAGTCAGGTTAGGTTAGGTTTTTAATTTGAATAAATAATTCAATTTCTATTTTTGTGTTTCTGCTTTATTCCTGACAGATTCCAACAGCCACCATAAATTTACATAATTAAATACTCACCCTAATTTGATTCTTTCTTTTTTCTTTAACATATATTTTTTTACTAAATGTTTAGCATTTTTTATCAGTGTTTAGTAAAATTACCAAACATTTAGTATTTTACTAAGCATTTTTTGAGTTTACAGGCACTTAGTTTTTACACTGTGTATTTTTTTTCTGAGCAATTAAATAAAATAAAAAAAATTAGTTTGTTGCATTTAGTTAAAATACTGGGCTTTTAATATATAGGGTTATATTATTATGGCCTTGATAAACGTATATGCATATAACTTCCACTGAACATTATGTACGTTTATGGTAAATAAAATGTTACAATATTTAACCTCATAAATTAAACTACTCCCATGACATGACATAACATGGTAGACAGTAAATAAATGATACCATTTATTTTTCACTTTTTCAAATTTTTTCATTTTAAAGAATCGACAAGGTCACCTTTCAACAAGTTTGTTTTAATTCCAACAAAGGAAACCGAGCTCAGACAGCTGTCCTAGAACAGTTTACCTTCACCATATTCCATTAACAATTATTATTGCATCACATTTACAGAACTAATTAAAATCCTCCTGTTAAAATAAAACTGCATGATTAATTCATTTAAAAGACCACCAAAGTTATTGTAATTGGCACAACTAGTAAATGACTACTTGCAAGAAAAATAGATACAAATCTTTGGTAGATTGAAATACAGATGTACACAGTAATCCAATTAGGCTGGAGTTACACATACATCATATATCTATACACAGATCTATATAAAAAACAAGAGTTTAAAAACTATATAGTTTAAATTAAGAAGCCAAGAAAATTATTATTTTTTTTTAATAAAAGGTTAAGTTATGATATAATTATTTGAACCCTTATTATGACATTAAAATTTAAAAAGTGGAACTTTTAAATCAATAATATATTGATGAGAATATGAAATAAAGGAATGTTTTAGAAAATTTTAATGATTTAATCAGAGTTACAAATAAAATTTCTAATATTGTATTCTTCATAAAATATCAAAGTTTTCATTAAATATTTATAATACACCTACAGCCTTTCATAATTTTAAATATTCAAAACACAAAGCATTTCACAATTTTGATATGTATAAGTTAAAAAAAAATGTGTACACTAGATCTGGCAGTAAAACTCATTGACTTTCAGTTTGGTTGATGTGGCAAAATTTACAGAAATTCTACATTGCTTTATTAATATCATCCCCTACAGACCACTCTTTATTGTCAATCAATGTTGTTTTATTTACCTTTAAGTCTGCGTTTCATTTTTGTCTGTGTGTTTTATTAATTTCAAAAGAATAACATTACTTGAATGAGATAAATTAATTTTTTTAACAAACTTCGTAACATTTTTGAAGTTAAATTGTGAAAATATTTATATAAGAGGGATAATGTTATAAAGAAAATAGCTGTTTACAAATAGGTAAAAAAACAGGTTTCAGAGGGAAGAAAAAATGTTACTGATATGTTTCTAGGGGAAGAAAAAATGTTACTGACAACGGTTCTATCAACAAGCAAAATTAATGATAAAATTGTAAAAGTTTATCTTATTGCGTTTGAAAATTATAGACGGACTGGCGGCAGAAGTATATCAGAGAGAGTAAATGTAGATAAACAGTTAGGAGAATTTTAATGAATAATGTGCCCAATAATTGTACTCAAGCAGCTCACTAATAAGCATAAAGATACAAAAGTTGAAATATACAAAACTTTTAGACAATCAACAATAAATTTTAAACAATGTCATTAGAGGTGAGTCAGGGATTTACAAATTATATCAACATAATATGACTCAAGAGCAATATGATAGCTGACTGTGATTCCATAAGATTAGTTTCCAAACCTCTTTGAAGGAGGAACTGGGATATTCAGCTAAAAATTTGCAAACTTTACTGTTTCATTTCATATATGTTAACTATTGTCATACTACACACAGTTTTTGTGCACTTATTAATAATTACTTAATAATCACATTGAATACGTTCACATTGAATTATTACACAATAATTGATCACATTGAATTATTAAATTTATTATTGATAATTCATGTAAATAAAGTGTATTTTTAATTTCTTTAGAAAAAGGAAAATTTTTCTTTAAGTCCTATTCAATTTTACTCTTTAGGCAATTAATAGGAAAGAAAACTAGACAGCAATTTACCAGTAGCTTCATAGGACTAATTCATTGATGAATTAATAATAATTTAGATTTGGTGGTGTTAACTCAATTATGTAAGAGTAACCAAATTAAGTGACAATAAGATAATTCTTCCAGAGATTAAAAATTTCTCTTTAAAATATGCCAACTTTACAATTTCTTCTTCTTGAGAGTAAAAATGTTTGAACCTAGTTTTACTTTTATATTCTCATAACATTATACATTTTTAATTTTGAATGTGTGAAATTTAATTTTATATTCTTTTATTTTTGAATTCTATAATATCATTATCGTATTTGGTTTTCTGAAATATAAAGTACATAAAACTATTCAGCAGCATTTAAAAAGGAAAATTTTATCAAAACTAGTAATTTTAAAGTATGTAATATATAAACCAGGAATTGCATAGAATCTATTATATATTTGGAAAGAATCTGTACATGAAAATTACACACTTTGAATCCTTGTAGATGGATATTTTCCTTAAACAACTTTTAACAAAATGAATTTTAACTTATGTATCTAAGTAGTATTTACAGTTTAATTTTTTTATGTATATATTTTTTAAATGTTAAATTGCTATGATTGTTAGCCACTAGTAAATTCCAATAATTATTATTTAATTTCAGTGATCAACAAAACCTGTTAATTTAAATATAGCTTTCACCAGTGGTACTTTACCTTACTTTTTAAAATCTTAATGTACTTTTTAAAATCAATCTTATAAAAAATGTATTTAATAATTTGTATGATAAGCCTGTTATAGATACTAACTCTGCAATAAAAAAATATATTTCATTAAAAATTATTAACAAACATAACTTCTTCAAAACTGAAATTGATTTTTGTTTAATATCACAAAAAATGTATTAAATTATTTAAATGAAAATCTCACAAAAAAAATATATATTTTGTTTAGAAAAATCTATAATTTCTTTAGTTTTACAAAAATAAATTCTTTTAAAAAAATAAATTTTTATGGAAACTATTTTGAAGATAAAGATTGATTTATTTATTAGTTCTAATTTATTTTTGAAATAGTGGAAATAGTGTTTAAGGTCATAGTGCGAAATTAGGATCATTAATCTGTATTGTTTGATAAATAATCTTAGCTCGAAGTGTATTTTTTAGAAATATCATAGGGCTTTATTCGACCATTTGTAAAACCTAACCTAGGATAACCTATTGTCTGTAGTGTTGTTATGTAACAGCTGCTTGCTCTTTATAATGATGACAGCAATATGACACCTGTAAACAAAAATTTTTAGAACAGGACACAAGGACCAATAATAACTTCAAGCAGACCCCAGAAAGCAATAAATCACAGATTGATTAAAGATAATATTGTTAATAATATTAGCAATTTCTCAGAGACTGAAAGGGAATTTGACATTGTGAGTTTCTGAACAGACAGTATACCATGGCAAACTGTACAGACCTTGCTCACACCAAGTAAACTGTTTTTAATAATAACTTAAACCTTCCAAATCAATATGAAAACCCCTATGAAAAAGGCTGGCGAGCAAACTAACCAGAAGAAGATATATTAAACCCCACCATAATATTGAATTTTAGAAACACTATGAATTTTAGAAACAGGCTTGACCAAATCAGACAACTATGAGCATGTGATTAATAACAAACAACTGAGAATAATCTCAAAAGACACTTATAAAAAGGTTATTCAATTGGTCAGAAAAAATGCAACCTCATATGACAATAACTTTACCAGAAAAGACCTGAGGGCATTTCAGGTAGTACTACAGATTTTACACCACTCATTCCTATTGATGTAATCAAAAAGGGAATTGAAAATTAAGGATACAAGGTTCAATTCTATTATTTTGCTTATTACTGTTGTTATCTTACTTACTGTCTTATTATTCTTGTTGAAATTTCTTACTACTTGATTTTAGTAATTTATTATTTTTATTTGTTATTTTGCACATGCATGAAATTCATTCATTTTTATTAACAGACAACTGAATGCAATTTTTATAAACATAGATGTTGTAATAGGGTAAACAATATGAGAAAGGGCCATTACTTTAAATTCTCACTTGTTTTTAAGAATAATATAATACTAATTATATTTGGCTGATATCAAATTATAATCAATGTAAATATAATTTGATATCAGCCACTACATAAATTTTCTCATCTGGCTGATGTTCTAATAGGAATTATTAAAGACTTTATATCATGAGTTATTAAATTACACTTACTCACGAATTACTTAACATATAAATATACATTATCACATCAATAGCATAAATAATATATAAACCTTCAAGTGAGAAATGCAATCAGCACATATTTGCAGGAAATTATTTAGAAAATATGGGAAAAACAACTATAGTTAGTAACTTAATATGTCAGAATAATATTAATATGTTATCACAAATATATTAACACACAAACATAAATTTCCAGATAAGTATTTTTAAAGAAAATACAAAATTTGTTGATTTTAATAAAATAATTCTTTACACAGAACAAACTACACATTTTAACTATTAGTTACATATAATACTTTCATATTTAAATTATTAATAATAAAATATAGCATTAGTATTAATTATATATATTAGAATGCAATATAACAAACAAAATAAAATAAAATAATTAAAACATCTGAAATAAAAAGCATGAAATAACAGATGACAAACCAGGAAACGAAAAAAACAATTTATGTGTTGTGAGAAAAAGATTGGTGTTTACCAATCTTTTTTCACGTATTCTCACAACACATAAATTGTTTTTTTCATCAATAAATTTGGACTGGACTTGACAGGTTATGCTACTTAAAAAAAAAAAAAAGGTTTTCCTGACTGATCTTGAACAAAAAACACATTACTGAATACACATATTTTCAAAGTTTAGAAAAAATTTGTTGGCAAGAGTTAAAATCATTTTAGTCTATCAGTTAAGTATCAAATATAAAAATCAACTATAATTTTCAAATATTAACAAAATTAAATTTTGCTTCAGATAACATTGATACATGCTTAAATTATTTAATTATTTTGATGTTATTAATTAATACCTAATTGCAACACAATTAACAACTTAATCATCTCCGGATATGAATGCACATTATTCTTGATCTTTTTTGTTAAATATGTTCCAGATTAACCTCTTTTTCATTGATAAAACAATAAATTTTAATCTAAATTTGAATTGTCTTTCATATTTATGAAGATAACATTCTTTCATTAACAGACATTTCTCCTGTTTTAATTAAACAACAGTACAAAAATGTAAATTACACAATTTTAAAGAACACTACAATTCCTGAATATGTATGACACAATAACTAATATTCTAGTCAGCATGGCCAAACGGTTCACAACTGTATTTTTCTCACCATACTAGAACTTCTGAATAACGTAAAAAAAACATCAATATTTTTCTACACAATAATTACTTTTTTAAAGATATTTAATGAGAATGAAACATTTAAAAATGTAGTAGACAATTTTTTGTTGTAGGTACTGGCTTAAGATTTAATGTATGTACACCTTGATGATTGTAATAAAGAACTTATTTTTTTCAAATAAATTTTATTTTGAAGGAACAGCCAACTTCCTTGCCAGTGAGTATCTAAAATTAAAAATTATACAGAAGTTGATGTATTAGCAGCAGCAGAATTTACCGATGATAAAATCATTAAAATAATCCTCTATAATAAAAATAATGAGGATACATAAACTGTCACAATCTTTTAAGCAAGCTTTTGACACTACTGGACCTGTTTCAATCTATATTAGATGGCAAGATATTGATTTCTGTTCAGAATAGGAAATACAAAGTAAAAATCCACTACTTTTGCCTAGAAGAAGACTACTATTGCCTAACAAAATTCTCCAGTACACATTTTTTTTTAGTAGTCCTATTTTGTGTATTTAAGGCAATTCCCATAAAATATACGAAAACCTGTAGAGTCAAATGTTTAAAACTTAAAAATAACCTTACCTTCTTAGAAAAGAATTTAAAAAATTCATGTTAATTACTTAACTTTTTTTTTTAATATGTAATTTTCCATTTAAATATATGTAATTTGGTGGTGAACACACAGAACCAACTCTTGGCAATAAGTTCTGATTGCATTCATTTATTTTATAATATAGATTACATTAACATATTTTATAAAAAGTAGCATCTCTTATAAAACAGAAAATAGGTGAGTAATCTTGAAATGGTGGCTTGATTTTTTAAAGAATTCACAACTATTTCAGCTGTAATAACTTACTTTTCAATAGAGAAGCAAAAAATCATAAACCAATAACAGTGGTAAAAAAAGTTTTTAATTTCCCCATCATTAATTACATTTTAAAACAAGCTTCATAGATTAAGACAGTACTTCAGAAAGCAACAAAACAGTAACAAATGTTTAGATTTGGGATAATTATTGGCAATGGGAATAAAGCACTTCTTAATAAGTTTCTGAAAATTTCATCTATTTAAGTACCTTTTTGTGCATAGTAATAAATCTGTAGATTCACTACCCTTAATATCTAGAAAATTATTTTCTTTTTAGCTATCTTGAATACAATTGCTTTTAAAATATATAATCGTGGATTATATATGGATTATAAAATATATAATCTTTCCTTTCTCACTATTTAATCCATAAAATGAGTTCTAACATGCATAAAAGTATATGGCTCAGAAATCATATTCTTATAAACTGTCAAAATTTCTGGTAAACCTTTAAAACTATTACAGAATAGATTTTTTAATAGTGTAGACCTTAACTGTTTTTAACTCTCATATAAGAACTATCTCCATTTCTGTGTAATCTGTTCATTCCAATAATAATACAATCTCAAGGCAGTATTAACACATCTATAAATTGTTACAATTTTTCTTAAAATAATAATAATTTCAGTCATCTCAGATTGTAAGGATTGCAGAA
Organism: Lycorma delicatula; assembly: GCF_047948215.1. Classification (NCBI taxonomy): domain Eukaryota; kingdom Metazoa; phylum Arthropoda; class Insecta; order Hemiptera; family Fulgoridae; genus Lycorma; species Lycorma delicatula. The sequence continues at coordinate 97,307,117 of NC_134464.1, read as the reverse complement.
TGAGAAAAAAGGAATCTCTGAGACTTTTTTGCTAATCAATGGGAAAGCATTATTATTAAAAACCTATCAAACAAAAAAACTTAAAAAATGATGTTCACCTTATAAAAATTTAACTTTTTCATTATGAATGTAGATTGGTTATTACAATATTGCTAATTTAAAAATTGATACAGATTTCAAAATAATTAATAAATAATGCATTACGTCAACCAATTGTACAACTTAATTTATATCACTGTTCATTATAATTTAAATAAAAATTTTAATTATAATAGGACTGGTTTAATATATAAATTTGTTAATGCAAAAATAGAAAATGACCAGTGTAATGAATTTATTTCAAATTATAATAGTGGTAACAGAATGGGTAAATTTTCAAATATAACAAAAACCGAAACCACAGCAAAAAAATAAATAAATAAAAGCCAATGAAGGAAGCATACATTATATTAGGAAAATATTTACAAATGCCTAACTATCCTGATAATATATTGAAGTTAACAGGGTTGGTAATGAAGTTTTCCTTTTTATCTCACACTTATTTCTAACCTGTAATGACAATTGTTATAATATATATGATCCAGACATCTACATGAACACATATATTAAAGATGAATACATATTAACTAGAATGACTTTGAATATAAATACTGTTCAATATTAGTATTACTGCTATTATTACATTTTGTATTATTATTTTTTTTTAAATATATATATATATATATTAATAATAATATTATTAATATATTATAATAATTTATTATTATTAAAGTAGACGCTGAAAATTACTTTTATACAGTAATAATAATGGTCAGCAGTAATTTTCAAATAAGAAAAAATATAAAATGCAGAATTATTTATAATAATTTTTATATATAGATACAATGTTTCCTAATCTAAATTTAACGTAGGAAATATATTTATTTATTTGGATTATTACAATTTAGACAAATTAAATTATTTATGCTACATTTTTTAAGTTTTATTATTAATATGCGCTACACTTTTTAAGTTTTACTAATGAAAAAACTATCATACTCCCCAAACCCAAGCTCTATATAATCATATTATGAAAGGAACAGATGAGGTGTATTTATGTGTGTAACATACCACTGGTACTAATATTATTTAAATCATAAAAAATAGTCAACCTTTAATTAAAATGTTAGGCAAAATGGATTCCAGCCTGATAAGTTAGTAGCAGCTACTATTACAAAGTTCTGGTATACAAAAAACACTATAAACTTACATGGCTGCTATTAAAACAAATCACTATATTTTTTTTAACAACTTCTCAGTAATTAGAATTAACAAATAATGCAACTGTTTATATTGTTTGTATTTAAACAGTTGCATGTATTTGTTAAGCTATCCTACTACTAGGTCTTTAATTAAGACTTACGTGGTCAGTAGTGGGATCTGACATAGGCGTTTTACACCGAAGGGAATGTCACATGTGGCATTCGTATCAGTGGCATCCTGACTGAGGCAAGATGAAATATGTCTCGAGGCCTTGAAGATGACCTCTGGTAGAGTCCCTCAAGGCTAGGTATGGAGGGAGTGGTATGGCGTTTAGATCTGTCACATGGCGGGTGTCTTCCTCTTCGGGGTCAAGATATCATTAAAAATTATTTTTAAGCTTAAACATATGACTTATTAAAACGGTTATTAATGCAAAACAAATATGTGCTTTTAATTATGTTTAATTTTTCAATGAAATAATGTAGTAATACCATCATGTGCAGGTTAATTATTTGTATCAATTTGCCACTTTACTGAAAACCATACATACATTCTTATTTAGTTTTTACATACTACTTATTTCAGATAAATAAACAACTTATATGATTTATAATCATATAAAAAAACTTGTTAGAGGCAGTAAAAAATAAATAATATTTAAGATAATTCAAAATCTTGAGCATATAACAAAAATTGTTTAAAATGGGTATTATAAATTGTGCGATGTGTTATTTTAAGATTAGAAGAAACTACAGAAATAGTGATAACTGTTGCTTATGTTTTTAATTTGTGTCAAATGATATATTCCAATTTGATTTAACCATTAAAACCATTAAATTTAACTAAATACTTGCAGTAAATTGACAGTAAAATTTGTAATTTAGGATGATAGCATGTTTTATATAAATAAAACAAAGTAAAAAATAAATAATTAAAAAATATATATATATATATATATATATATATATATATATATATATATATATACACAGTAAAGTATCATAAAAGTGACATCAGATATAATGAATGATATATCAGATATAGGACCAAAAACCTATCTCATGGTTGGTTTGGTTTGCTGTTAATATATAAATGCAATATGCATATTGTTTGTAATTAAATCGGTTGTAGTGACATATCGGTTACTATGACTTATTTTTTCTACTGCAATGCAACATTTTATCACTTATAATACAGGACAGAAGTGACTCATCAGTAATGTATTATATATACATTGTAGCTACAGAAATATTTTGACAGTTAAAATGAATAACCTTTTCCTTTTTACCTGCATATTTATTATTAGTTATTGTTTTCCTTATCTTCTTCCTATACCAGATTATTGTAAACTGAAGCAGCCGTATTCAGTTGTTATTAATCTTTTGCTGTAAGCGTATGATATCATGTGGGTATAGTATCTTATTTTACGTGTCCTGTGTAATTCATTTAATAGTGATTTAATTATAACTTCACGAAAAACATTCACGATAGAGGGAAAGGCGCACATTATCTGGTGGTTAGAGAATGATGAAACTAATAAGAACACTGCCCAAGAATCAGGCATAGGTCATTCGACAATATCGGTGATATGGAAGAACTGTGAAACAATTAAGAAAAATGTTTAAACAAATTCTATGAAATCAAAAAAATGTTGGCTTAGTCAATATAATGATGTAGACCAGGCTGTTAAAATGGCTTAAATACCACAGAGCTAATGATATCCTTATTAGCGGCCCTATATTCCAAACTAATGCAAACGGTTTTTCTGAAAAACTCTGTAAACCACGTGAAATAGATTCAGCTTGGATACAATGGTTCTGTCAGCATCACGATATTGTGTCGGGGGAGAATAAGTTGCAAGACCACAGCAGCTCCAACAGTATGTCAGAAAAATGGTTAGAAACAATTTAAAAAGAAAATTAAATTGCTGTTTGATGCCAGAAAGAACCTTCTTCAGTTTAAAGGCGAAACATGTACGGAGGAAAAATTATCAAAAGAAAGACTAACAGTACTAATTGCTACAAATATGACTGGAACTGACAAAAAAACTTCTGGTTATAGGGAAAAGTGCTAAACCCTGATGTATTAAAAAATTGAAATCGCTTCCTGTTATGTGCGAAAATAACAAGAAATCTTGCATGAGAAATAATATCTTTATGTTTTGGTTATGAAAATGGGATTGTGAATTAAAGATTGAAAATGACAAAATACTGCTGCTCATTAACAACTGTTCGGTTCATCCACACACTGAAAACCTTTCGTGTATAGAGTTAGTGTTCTTACCACCGAAAACAGCAGTTTTACAGCCCTTAGATAAAGTCATGACCAACTCTGTAAAAGTCCACTATTATACAGGATTTAGATCAAAAAAGGAAACAAGTAAATATTTTCAATACTATAATTATGTTAGAAAGATGGTAGAAAGATCATGGAATGAGGTTTCAACTAACTTCTTATGCTTATTTTAATATGTTTAAATCAATTTTAACTCAAAACTCAATTTAGAAATACTTAAAATTCTCCAAAATTTACCAATAAAAATTAAAATGTCCTGAAATAGTTTTTTTTCAACCTGGGCCAACAGGTTTTGATAATTTTTATTTAATATCATGCCTCTTTGTTTAAAAGAATGATCTATTTTGTTAATTTTTCTTAATATGCAACAAATATACTATGCATAACATGCACATAAATAATTTCCAAGGAAAAGTACATTCCTGTAGTTAATTTGAAACTATTCACTTTTTTCCTTTCTTTTTAAAAAAAAAATTATATTTATATTTATGAAATAATATATGCTAAAATGAAATGGAAATAATATCAATAACAATAATAATAGTAGCAGAACAGTGGTATATAAATTATTGATTGATTAAAATGGTAAAATTATAAAATAATTATAATAAACTAGTTATAAAAATAACAATTTAATAGATTAACATATTACATTTCAGGCGCTCCTCCAAGAGCCTGTTCAGTCATTCGGAGGCATAACGACTCCAATCTTGAATTCAGTGCAGGATCAGTCTCAGTATTATGGGCAAATTGAGTTCTCTGTACATTTGCATGACAATCACCACTTAACTACAAACAATAAGGTAAAACAATATTAGAATAAAACAAGCATTCAGTAAACATGAAAATATGAAATATACTAATAGAATGACACTATAGTCCACTGTCATGAAACTGAAACCTCTTTAAGAATCATGACATTGTGCAATTCTAAACTCTTCACATGATTGTAAAGTATTTTACATCTACATCACATACCAAATAATAAAAAAAATTGTGTGATAGGATTTAGTAAATAAACTTGATTAAAAATATGTAGCACAATTTAATAACAATGACGTTCTTAATTAACAATAGGAATAAGCATATTTAATTTAATGGTTGTCCTCAATAATCTTTACTAAAAGATGTTCATATTGTCCTTTATAATTATTATTTTTTTTTTTTTAATTTAACAATAGAAAACACACTTCTGTAGGCACTCAATTCAATCTGACAACTGTAACGTCATTCATGCTTTTGGCAATTGTTGCCTTTATTTTTTAGAAAATAAGACAATAAATAAATCAGCCTTTATTTTTTAGAAAATAAGACAATAAAATAAATAAATCATCATCATACATTTTGGGTAGTCACAAAAATAAAACTGGGTATTAGAAATTTTAAGGACCAAGCTCACTAAAGATTTTAATTTTAATAATTTTTTTGAAATTGCACAATTTTGTTGGCATAAACAACAACATTAACTACAAACTGACATATGCCAACTTACGCATTCACAGCTGAATACAAAAGCAATCTTAGTTTGTCATGACAATTTTATTTAAATTATTTTTTTTAATTTGTAATTTTTATTAAAATTAAATTTAAATTCATTCTTTTTTAATCTAAATTAATATAAATTGTAAATAGAATTGTAATTGTATTAAAGAAAAAAATGTCTAAAATTAAAAAAATATTTGACTTACTTCAAGTAAATGGTGATCTTGAAGGCTAGGTCTCTTAGTATGAAATACAGAAGCAGCATTATTAGATGATATTCCACAAGCAGCATTATTAGATGATATTCCACTACCGACAACACTACTGGAAACATTAGCCACCACAGGACCATGCTGTACATGATGTGTTGATATACCGCTAGCATTAGTTCCAGGGGAACCAGCCGTAATACTTATTCCAGAATTACTGCCGGTACTAGTGGTCAATGAGCTAGTAGGATTTCTATGAAATTGTACTTGCTGTCTAGGACAAGGACCAGTAGGTGACACGACACACTGCGGAAACCTTGAACCTGGTATCGTGGCTCTTATTGGAGGAGATGGTTGAAGAAATACATTTTGCGGAAGGTATCTTAATTGATCTGGCCTCCTAATATAAAAAGAAAATTGCAGATAGTTCACTATAACGTTTTTAAAAATAACAATACGATATTAAAAAATAAACATTTAACAAACTCGTTCAGGTTTAACAAGTAACAAATTTCCTTACAAAACATCAAGGTAGTTCACAAAGGAATGAAATCCAAAATACGAGTGTATATTCTACTGATGAAAATAAAAAAACGATTCATATAAAATAAATGCTTTTTTATTTACCCCAGCCAGCCAGAAGGTTTGCTCAGACTCCTGCTTCAATGACAAAATGAGGCTACAGTGAAATTCTTGGGACAAAAATTATGGATAAAATTAGGATTTACAGTAAAAAAAAAATTGAACCTAGAACTGTAAATCCATTAATATTTCCCCAAAAGAATTTTAAAAACCAAATTCTTTAAGTCAAAAAGACTACTTCAACAAAATTTTTAGAAATTTAATTTAAGAATGATTTAAGATAACGTCAAAACTGAAAATATTCAAGAAATTTGACTAATTTAAAATAAAGCAGACTAAATCTTCTCAGAAAATATTATAATTTTAAACCAAACCAAAAATCTTCCTGAAAAAAAAACAGCTCAAAATTAAAAGAAAAAAAAATTATTTACAACTGAAGAATGAACATTTGTAAATAACTTATAGAAGCGTACATAAATACAAAGATACTAATCACAATAAGCAGCATACTGCATAGAATTAACTGAATAATGTTTTGCTCACTAAATATTTCAACACTCCTAAATTGCAAAGAACTGACAGAACTCCTAAACTTCAACTCCAGCACCCCAATAACAACACCACTGGAAAGCACCAACCCTCCCACAGTAAATTAAGTTTACCAAGCACTGAATGAAGAATTACAAAGCAGTGGGAGAAGATCAAGCCTTTGTAGAGATCTGGAAACATGAAGGAAAACTAGAAAAAAAACACCCTTCATAAACAACTTGAAGAACTTCCAGAACACTGGTCGACAGCACTCATCCACCCACTACACAAAAAAAGGGACAAAACAGATTCAACAACTAGGTATGATAGAAATCTCACACCTAGACACAACAACAAAATTCTTTCATGAATCATCCTTAAAAGGATTGGTTTACCTTTTTGAGAAAGAACTAGGAAAATACCAGGGAGGTTTCAGATCCTGGAGGAGCTTGTCCAGATCAGATCATAAGCCAACAGAAGGAAAAGCAGAGACATGGTAATAACGTTTGCGAACTTCAAGAAAGGATATGAGTGCATACTCTGAGAATTTCTATTTAAAATACCAAGATACCTCTGACTACATACCAAATTAATAAAAATTATAAAACTGACCCTCACAAATACTAAGTGTAAAGTGAAATTCAGAGGCAAACTCTTGGAACCATTTAAAATTAAAACAGGACTGCAGCAAGACGATGGACTCTTACCGCTTCTATTCAACTCCATTCTGGAAATGATGAGGAAATGGCTAAAAAAATTCCCCCAAAAATAAAAATAAATAAAGCCAAAAAATCAAAACTAACTGCTTTGGTTTCGCCGATGATTTGACACTGCTAGCAAACGACATGGATGAAGGTAAAACCCAAATATTAGAACTTCAAAATATTGCAAATAAAACTGGCCTCAAATTAAAGAAAGAGACTATGCCCCAAAAACCAACACAATTAGAAGAAGTAAACATAAACAGTAATAATGTAAAATAGTAATCCATTTTAAATACTTGAAAAAAATAATAACAACTAAACGAAAAAACCTAAGTCCAAACAAGAATAAACAAACCAAAAATAAAAATAAATTAAAGCACAAAAATTAACCTGGTACACCTACAGTAAAAAATATTTACCCATAAATGGAAAAATAAGACACTAAAATACAGTTAAATACAGCTTCATCTATAATATTGATGAAGCTTCTTCATCTCCTCTACCACAAATCATTAACTGTGTACAGACTACAATAAAAATGAAAAAAAAATATTATTCATTATATAAATTCATCAGACAAAATTAATGTATATAATTACACTATATTTATAATAATTTTTGGTTTCTTTTAATATACTTGTTTATAAAAAAAACTAGTATAAATACAGTTATAATATGTGAAAGTTATTATATGCAGATGAAACAATTTTCCACCTGAATGAACAATCTAAGACAGACAGACTCCAGAAACTCGAAATAAGAATTGGAAGAACCTGCATCAACAAAGAGTAACAGAAAGATGGGCAGTGATGGACTCTGCCCAACAAAGTCATGAACAAAGAGTTAGAACCCATCCCTGATAGCATGCATATGAGGAGTAGGATTCTTTGAATCCAATGAGGATACAAGATTGAAGACTTTTGAAACAACTGGTGTTGTACAAATTAAACTCGAAAAACACCAAAATAGGATGCAGATGGTTTAGAGAAATAACGGAAGATCCAAAGGAAAAATTACCTTACACTACAAACAAGATAAAATTAAACGAAAAATCAAAGACAAAAACACTTGCTTCAAATCACGAAACTTAAAACACAAACATTTTCAACACCAAAAAGGGCACAGAGAAGAACATATGAGAAGTACTGGGAGGACTGAAAATCCCAAACAGTCCCTTCACAGAGACTTCGATAATAGACTGAATAAAGTGATCCTATGGAATCATAAAATATGAAAAAAGAATTATAATTTACTTCTGATAATTTTATTGTGATACATTTTTTTTTATAAGAACTTCCTAATAAGAAGCAGTCCTCCTTCTAGTTATTTGTTTTTAATTTCCAATCACTGAGAACACTAAAAAATTTTTAATTCTGTCTATCTTTCTGTTTTACAGAACTCCTTAAGTTGTGATCACATAGTAACATATAAAATGTATACTGTTCAAAAATGATAAATTGCAGTTGCAATAATATTAAAATGAAGTAAACAAGATTTAATGCAGTAAGCAATAGTTTTATAAAATTTTATTAATAAATTTAACAACTAAATGGTAAACAAATTATAAGTTTACATTTGTCTTAGCTGCTGTTTGAATTGTAATCTCCATGAAGATACTTTTCTTTTTTGTTGAGATGTGAAACAATCATGATGGTAAGTTTTATCAAGAATTGAAATGAAACAAGATAAAGCTTCTTCATCTGCTCTATCGCTAGCAATTAACTGCATACAGACTATAATAAAAATGAAAAAAAAATGTTGATTATATAAATCATCAGACAAAAAAAAATTTATGTAATTATACTATATTAATAATTAATTTTTTGTTTCTTTTAATCTAACATATTTTTTATAAAGTAAATAACACAAAAAGCAAAGCATAAGCTGACCATTTCCTTCATGAAATGAGTTAGGTAAATCTTAACATATTTACAGCATCAGTATATCTCTTGTTCCAAAATTGTACGCTTGCATCTTACAAAACTTTTGCACCAACTATAAAACAATATTTAAGTAATATGATAACCACACTTGCTGCCAGCATATTCTTACACCAGAGTAATTACAATAAAAGTATCTTTGGATTATTATATTTACAAATACGAATGTATTATCTACTTCAATCTGTATTCTTTGCTCCTTAAAATAACAATAATATAATAAATTTCAATATATCAATTTTTATTTGATTTATTTTGATTACATATTTTATTTACTTAATTAATTTTTATTTACTTGAGTTTTTTATTGTTTCTTTGAATACACAAAGAACCACCTTTTTCATAAAAATATATTTCATTATAATGCATGAAGAAATGGAAGTCTATCCACCCAGCCCACCCAACAAAAAAGTACACAAAAATGTTCTGCTCAAGCAAATGGAAAATGCAATAGCTTTAAATAATAATAATATGAAAAAACAATACTGCCTTGATATAAAAATAAAAATAATTTGTATTAAATAATTTTTTGATCCTTATAAAGTATACAAGTAAAAATAGCATACTACACATAAAAAACCAATCTTGCTTTTTCAAAATAAATTTGAAAACACAGATATAAATAAACCAATACATTCCCATTTTTGCTTTGATCTAATTATAAAATACTAGTCATGGATTTTTCTGAATGTTACATTGTAAAAACACATTCATAATTTGCTGCACCTCACCCTGTACAGCGAACTGAGTGAGAATAGCTGAAAAATTATCAAGCATAGAAATTTGGAAACAGATCCGTATAGCCCACAGAATCTAGAAATATCAATGACATGTTAATTAGATGTTTTATCAACAGCACTGTAAAACTAAAGCATATATTATTAATTATATTAACATATCATGACAATTGAAATTGTGAAGTAATATTATTCAATGAAAAATAATTTACAGGTACCTTTTCCTAATACTTTAGTAAATTGAGCTGGTATATCATCAAGAGCTGTCTGCTGTCTATTACCACCACTAGAGCTACTGGTATCATCATCACTGGTTGCTGGCTTAATTGGAGTGACCAACACTGCTTTCAGCATATCCATGGCATTCAAAAGATTTCCACCATTTGTTACATCCTAATATAAATAAGAGATAATGTACTAATCATAAATATTATGAACAACAATAATAAATTCATCAATTGTGTTTTATTTGCAATAGGAAAAAAATTAATTGCTAGTTAATCAAAGCTTCAAAAGTTCTTTCTTTCTAAATTTAAAACAAATACTACCAGTATTACTTAATTAGAAAATTATTAGTTATTATTTGGAAGTTGAGCTGGCAGCAGACCTACTCTCCCTTAATAACAACAGCAAAATATGTTAAGTACATAAAGTTCCAAAGAGCAGTTCATTTTTTTTTTAAATCCTTTAGGTTTGGCATTACAGAAAGGGCTATCAGCTATCACTAGACTGAACAAGCATTTCTGATTAATTTACTTATTTACTGTACTCATAACAAAAATAAATTTTTAATAAAATTAATGTTCACATAATAATTTTCATTTTTTTTTTTTTTTTTTTTTTGCCTGACAAATCAGTTTACTCCAGATGCTTGCAAAAGAATGCTTGTGAACAGGAATATGAAAATGGAAATGTACAGCATATGTAAAACGCCAAGCCTGACTCAAACCTAGGACCTCTGGATGAAAGGGCAAGGAGGTACCACTCTGCTATAGAGATTGGAAAAATTTCATAAAACATTTTTTAAACAACTTGGGTCTAAGACCAACATTAAAAAATCCATCAGAGATGGATTCAAACAAAGTCTGAAATTAATTAATTCCTGTAATTTTTAACAATTTTTTTTTTTATTATTTATTTAATATTTGTCAAGTTGTAATATAAGTGACTACACAATTTGTGATTGAATAAATCAAAGAATGAACTATTAATCAAATACTTTTTTTTTAATTTACAAATTTCATGAAAAAGAAAAACTAAGACATACTGACCTGTTCTAATTGACATAGATTACTGTGTCTTTCACGTAGTTTGGCAATAGAGCGTATCACTTTACGTCGAGCACCTTGCGTTACTGGACCAGCATCAATTTGTTCTAATACAGAATCAAATGTTTCTTCACTCAAAGATAACATCTGTTCATATGTTAATTGTGAAAACAGTTTTGAATATTTGTGCAACCTCAGCGATTTCAGCCATGCCTGAACATCTATTAAATATAATAAAAATGTAGTATATATAGATTTGTTTCCAAACAGTATGTACAGAGTAAAATCACAGTAGTGCTGATAAATTTATACAGCAAACAATAAGTTCGGATTATATTAATTCAAATCAGACAAAAAATAATTGATAATTGCTATTTCAACAAATCTTATTCTTAAAGACAATACGTCAAAATAAGACTTTTTATTTTATGTTTTCAAGAGAGATGACAGAAGAGTTTGCTTTGAAAAAAATTAGCTTTTTTTAAAAAAGAAAAATTAGAACAAAATACAGAGCTTTTATAAAAAAAAAATATAATTAATTTCCACACTAGTAAAAAGTGTTAGCAATTGGGAGGTGTAGTGAGTAATCTTGGTATATAATCATAATGTATTTTACCTATGCAAGGCAATAAATGTAACCTTTGCATTATTTTATCAAACTGCAACATTTTTAAGAAAATTAAATTTGCCTACTGTACAAACGGCACTTTTAGCTGTAAATATGCAGCAAACACCACACCACATGTAAGTTTATGATCGTTTCACAATTTGTTTCAATGGATATTGTTATATTGCAATAATTAATTATTTAATCAAGCTATCATCATTGCAATTGATATCCATAAGGATACTTGACTTGGCTAATCTGTAGTATTAAGTAATTACATTGGTAATTTTTACAAGCTCATTTTATTATTATAAATCTATTTAAAAATTTTAAAACCTTAATTACTTAGTATTGTAAAAATTCTTCTTTTTTGGCTTTTACCAGTTCAATAAATGTATACAAAAAATACACATACATATTATGTATTTGTATTTACCTGAAGCCAAGTAGTTACCAAACATGCACCTGTTCATAGGTCTGGGTTTAGTGAACACTAAAATAAAGTATTTAATTATAGTCTTATATGGAGGTTTTATATACAAATATGGATTAGAATATAATCACATATTTATTTCATCCTGTCTTCTATTATACGAGGTGTGGCTATTAAATAACGAGTATAATTTATAATATAATAGTGCATTGGTTAATACACTTTTAAGTGTATTAACTTAATACACTTACCATATGTAAGTTACTTACACTTACCATATGTAAGTTAATACACTTACCATATGTGTATTAAGTTAATACACTTTTACCATACTTTTTTAATTATAAACTAATGAACTTCGGCCAGTTTTACACCTTCAGAAAATAAAAATCTTATCCAAGAATTTGTTTTTCCATAGTCAAATTCCTGATTTTTCTGTGGGAGTACAGACTTGAATATCAGACACTTTCAGTTTATTCTATTAGTTTGTTTTTATTTTTATAAAAATCAAAAATGACTACTGAAATTTCATTGTAACTATTTTGATTTTATGCACTGTGCACAAGTGAAATGCAAGAAAAATAATTAATAGTAAATCATTCTATTAGTAAAATTCTTAATTTAAAAGTGAATAATTTTTATAATCAGGTAGATAATCAGGTAGATACTTGTTAAATTTATATTTTATGGTTTTTATGAAAATAATTATGAACTTAAAATATAACAAAATAATAGAACAACAAACTGAAGATGACCCATTAATTAAAAAATATCTCTCTATTGGGAGGGTTTTATTCACATATTACTGTTTTTTTCTGTTTTACTGCAAATATATTTATGAAACTTATAATATTTACTAATATTAAATATATTACTTATATACAAAAGATGAATTATTGATGTTTTTTTCAGTTCAATGTTCATTCCTAAAGAAAATGCTTTACAGATCCTCTGCAATACTAAATTAATAATTTATTATATATAATATTTACCTGATGTAATGAAAATGCTAATTAATATTTGAGAGAAATGGAAACTGACATTATCAGTAATTGTACTGAAAACTTCAATTTATAAACTTCCAAATTATAATATTATTTTAAAAATCTGAAGATTGTAAGAAACTAACTGTATACCTTTCACATCTACAATAAAATAAAGAAGTACTCAGTAAAGCTTTGAAAAAGTATGATTTCTTCCATTAAATTATACAAGATTCTGTAATATATAATTGATTTGTATTTTATACATACATTACAGTAAATGTAAAAAACCTTTATACCTTTCATTCCAGGTGAATTATAACCATGGGGTAATTTAAGATCATCAAGCTGTGCTTCAGAATTACTACCAGTAGTTATCTGTGACTGTGGTGATAACTGAGGACTACAACTTTGGTTAGATAAGGAAAACCTGCAACTTTTGTCTCTAACAACTGACATGTCATTCTGAAATACAATAAATAAATAACTATAACAATAAACTAATAACTATAAAAGTCACATTCATAATAGTGAACGTGTTATAAATTTAACATAAAGCAAACATTCTATGATGAACATAAATTAAGAAAGGCAAGTACAAATAGCAAACGGGAGTGAGTTGTCGTAAATTTGTTTTACAATTTGTAAAAAAACAAAGGAATTGAAAGATACATTTAAACAGACATTAATAATCCAATGTTATAAACTAAAAATGAGTAAGAAATATAAAATGACAAACTCTTACTGAGAAGTACTTATTGAAGAAATTAACTTTTATATAATTAATAAAAATAAAACAAAGAAATTTTTTCAAAAAAGAAGGTACGTAAATCATATAGATAAAACATAATTATGTACAAGAAAAAATTAAAAAATTAGATATTCTGATAGTAAAATTAACAATGGAATAGATATAAGCAAAATACTAAAAAGAAGGAAAGCTATCATTAAAAAAACACCTGTTTGTAATTAATTTTTTTTAATGTTTCTAATACTAATAGAAGCTATAAAACTTTGCAGCTCTTAATCATGAAAAGCCAGAAAGGGAAAAATAAACTTTTTGTCCTCGATACAACTACATAAAGCATCCTATATATAACCTGATGTTTTCACAATATCTGAAATGTGTAAGGCAAAGCAACTTTGTAATTGAAGAGTGTGAAATAGAGATAAAATACCTAACAGCAGAACTGAGGCCACGGACTATTTTTCTAGTAGGTCTCTAAAGGTGACTAGTTCCAAGATAAGCTGTGAGCAGCCTATAGCAGAATATTTTCACAGAGGATGCACTATAGGCTATGCTGCTAATATTAATATTAATTATTCGCCTTCCAAAGATACATGAATTTCACTACAGCTCCATACTCAGGCATTCAAAAAGCAAATTATAGATTGCTTTTTAAAAGTATATTTTTTTAATACAACAAATTATATATGGAATGTTCAGTATTTTTTAACTGGTCTGCAGCAAGTCAATGCTAAACACATATTTTGTTTTTTAAATGGTATAAATGAGATCTCACTGGCAGTATATGTAGATTTTTTTATCAATCCAGTTATCACTTTGTTGGTTGTTACAAATTAACAAGCATTTGTTACTCAATAATAGAAAAAAATACCACTAACTTTTAGGAGAGATAAATATTTCTTTGTTGTTGTATAGTGTCAAAACACATACATAAAAAAAGATTTCATAAAATAGATTTCCTTTAAAGTGAATTTATTTTTAATGCAACTTTCCAAATAAAAATTCTGAAAATTTTACTGACTTATTTCTGATCAGATAAATTAAGATCAAATTATTAAGAGACTGGTTTCTATGTGTGGCTTCTTATTGTAAGTAACAGACTAAAAGCAATATGGATGATCCTTAAACCATTACTTCCCCACCTGTTACAACATTAATTTAGCAGTATCACAATTTGTAAATCTAACATAGAATAAATGATATACCATTTAATACTTCATAAAAACAAGATACTTTATACAATCTGCAAAATTAATTAAAAAGGTATTAATCAAAACTATACAATAAAACTAGGTTCATAAAAAAATATGATCATATATATATATTTATAAAACCAGTCTTTATTTTGTGATAAGTAATGATGTCCACTCAAAAAAATGCTAATTGCTTACAACTGAGTGATGTCCTACTGTAACAACAGTCAACAATAACAATATTCTACTACATAAATCACAGTAACAGTAAACAATTCTATACTAAATAAATCAAAGTCAAGAATGAAAACAGTTCCATCTATAGATAAAACCATGGCTACAGTATTTTAGCTTTCTTTAGTGTGGTGCTTATAGACTACCTCCAAAAAGACAGGATCATGTAAAGTATTACACTTCTCTACTGGATCAATTAAAAGGTGATATTCAGGCTAAACATTCACATGTGACCAAAAAGAAAGTGCTCTTTCACCACGATGATGCGCCAGCACATACGTGTCTGGTTGTTGTTGCAAAGCTCTATGACCTATGCTTTGAAGTGCATTCACATGAGCCGTATTCACTAGATTTGGCTCTCAGCAATTACTTTCTCTTCCCAATAAATTGCTTGCTAGACAAAAATTCATTTCAGAGGAAGATCACAGCTAATGTTATCAGTTTTTTTTACAGAGTTGGAAAAGTTGCATTATACTGAGGGTATTAAAAATCTGAACCTAGAATGAATATCTTCATATGTGATTAAGTAGCTAATCATGTGTTTTCATGTTATTCATCAAATTTAAATAAGCATGATTCTACAAATTAATAGAAGTTATTTCATTTACAAACAAAATAAACACAAGTAATTATCACACTTAAATTAAAAGGCTTCTTAGTCATACATACAAGTATGCAAGCACACATTTGTGTTAAACTGTAGACATACTATTAAGCATACAAAAATTTTAAACATCAAAAAAAGACTATAGAAAAAAAATGTATTAAAATTTTAAAAGAAAGGTATAAAGTAAATCTACAGCAGAGTACTGCTAAAAATGAATTAACTTCTACCTTAACTTCTACCTAAAATGAATTTATTTTAGTCAATCAAACTTTAATAAACTAAAATGATAAAATGTACCAATTAACAGTGTGATATTCTATAATAATTTTTTTACCAATGCTGATTATTTTATATTAATATTAAGGTTCTATATATCAAGAAAGGTTTACAATCAACAAACTGAAAGATATAAGAAGATGAGAGCTCGTAAACAAAAGCAGCTGTTTTAATAACAGTATTAAAAAAGCTGAATATACAGTAGCAGGACTTTCCCATCATGCAGTTAAAATCCTATAACTGTGGGTTGTTTCTGATGCGTGACTTACACGCACAATTTAATTAAAAATATTTATAATTTTATTTAAATATATATTTTTTCATTTATTTTTAATTCAATGATTCTAATCAATGTTGGTCAGCACTAAGTAAACTAATGTAATTTCAAAACTTACGTAGAACAAATTTCACTTGTACAGTGGCAGACTGGTGTAGCTGCAAGACTTAACACACCAGGTACAGAATCTGGGGATCAAGTTCGAGAGCCAGCTCGATGGAGTCAATTTTTTATACTTTAAATGTTATTCATTTATTTAATTCTACTTTTCTTTTTCATGTTTAGCCTCTGGTAATTACCTTTCAGATAATACTTTCAGAGGATGACATGTACAAGTGTAAATGAAATGTAGTCTTGTACAGTCTCAGTTTGACCATTCCTGAGATGTGTGGTTAATTGAAACCCAACCACCAAAGAACACCAGTATCGTATCCACAATATAGTATTCAAATCCATGTAAAAATAACTGACTTTAGTAGGACGTGAACGCTGTAACTCTCGACTTCCAAATCAGCTGATTTGAGAAGACGTGTTCACCGCTAGATCAACCTGGTGGTATTTAATGCTACTGTTTAAAAAAAAATATTCATTTAGAAACAAAACTAATAAGTTTAAAAAAAATCAATCTTACATTTCATAAGATAAATCAAATTTACAAAATATACTTTTATTTCATTTGAGATCCTAAGATTAAAGAAATATGTTCTTAATTCATGCCCCTACAAATGATACAAATTGTATTTTACTCACTGAGAAAGTGTTATTTGTACATAAATTTGTTCAATAACAAATCACAATCCAACATTATTTGCCGTGGAGTTGAAAGGAACTGGTCACCTAATCGATAACAACTTAAAACAACATTATCATCAATACTACTTAAGCTTAAGGTAATAAACATTAATATTTTCATTTTATATAAATAAAGGTTTTCATTAGTTTATTACACAATTAATTAAAGAAAACCATAAAAAATTTTTAAAATTTAACTAACCTGAGAAGTACACAATTCATTTGAAGGTGTCACACCAAATGGAGTAGTTAGAAAATTATTACAATGTTGCCTATTTTTTTCTTGTGAATTTAGGTGGGATTGCAATTTGCATGAACCATTGCCCAAATTACAAATACCAGGTGAACCTCCACCAGGTGTACCAACATTACAATTTCCACCACCAGTAGCACTACTACCAATATTACTGCTACTACCCATTACACCACAATCTGAAAAATTAATTACAAAAAAAAGTTTGATTTAGTTTTCAGTTTTCAACACGATCTTAATTTTTGTTACAAAGAAACATATTCATGTGTAGAATATATGTAAATAAACATATAATCCAATTAAGATTATGTGCTACAACAGAAATAAAAACTTTTCATACTATTGGGTGCCATAATAACAGCATGGCTGTCAGCATTCTAACATTTCAATGCTTGTTAATCACATGCATTAAAAAAGTGCTTATGTTATGTATTTATATCAAGTATATTTATTACTTGATAACAAATATACTTGTTTGTATATTTGTTTAGAATTTTTATTTGTAGATTACATAAAATAGATTCAAAAAGTTCCTAATATGGTTTAAAATCCACAATATAAAAAAATTTTGGTTTTTATGTGTGTAATACTCCTAATGTCACAAAATAAGAGCCAAATCAAATTTTCTTGTTTCACATCATTTATGCTGTAAAGAGCAATTAATGCCGTAGCAATTAAACAGCATACAATATAAAATGTACAGAGACTGATTTCTAAATAGTTACAAGTTGCTTGAACAAGTATATGGAGAATCCACAATTTAAAAAACAGCAGTTTACAGGGCAACATTCATAACATTTTGAGGACAACATTCATAATGGGCAGTCATCTCAATAAATGAAGAAAATATAGTGTTAAAAATATTGTTTGGAGTGACAGAAGGAAAACTATCACTAATATTGTCAATATTAGCATATCAGTTGGAAATTATCGCAATATTCTCCATAATAAACTGAACATGCATAGTGTTTGTCAATATATAGTTCCAAAAATATTGTCTACTGTTCACTATGAATTAATTTCTGATGGGCAGAGTGAACAAAAAAAAAATTTCTATATCTTTCATCGTTTACGAAATTCAATGCAAAGAAAACATCCTGAAAAACAGGAACCAAAAAATTGGATTGTTTTGCAAGACAATGAACTAGAACATCAATCCATGCTTTGTCAAAGAGTATCTTTCTTTTTCCTGTTTAGCCTCTGGTAATTACCGTTCAGATAATACTTCAGAGGATGAATGAGGATGATATGTATGAGTGTAAATGAAGTGTAGTCTTGTATAGTCTCAGTTCGACCATTCCTGAGATATGTGTTTAATTGAAACCCAACCACCAAAGAACACCGGTATCCAAGATCTAGTATTCAAATCTGTGTAAAAATAACTGACTTTAATAGGACTTGAACGCTGGAACTCTCAATTTCCAAATCAGCTGATTTGGGAAGACGCGTTCACCACTAGACCAATCTGGTGGGTTATGTCAAAGAGTACCTGACACAACATAATTTAACAATTCTGGAGCATTGACCACACTGATTTGGTAGCTGAGTATTACTCAATGAAAAAAGCTGAAATGGGAAAAGATACAAGAACAGTGATGATATGACGGCCAACCTGACAATATCTCAACATGGGTTCCACAAACGTTTTCAAAATATTATGTACATTTACAAAAGAATATAGCTGCCAAAGGAAACTACTTTGAAAGTATACTCTAAAAATAAGCAGTTTTTGAAAAATAAACAATTCTGGGAACTTTGTGGCCTACCTTGTTTATTAAAACATAACATTAAAATAAAAGCATAATAAAGGTTAACTACAATAAATAGATTTTAGTTCATTTTTAATTTAATTTAAATTTTGTGATACATTTAAGTTAACTTAATTTAAATTATTAATTTACTTTTTTGTTATTGTTCAGAAAATCTTTGAAAACATAAATAAACATATCAATTTCATATTAAAGTAGTCAAACAAAGTATTTACTTTGTGAATGAAGTTGTTCAATTTCTTCAACCTTTAGTAAGATAGAAAATTTTTTGAGATTTTCTATGCTAATACAAAAATTACTGGTTCACTAGCTTTACTGATAAAAATTATTTGCTTGAACAATCATGCATTTATAATGCATGTCTCTCATAACTGTTTCCTGGCAAAGAAATAAAAAAGTTTTTGTATCACTATTAATAAAAGACCACTTTTTTTTGGTTATCAAAGTTACATGCAAGGGTGTAATACATACATGGTTGCCTATGTTTTTACTTTCTTGAAAATTCATAAAAATATTACTGAATTTTACAAAGGTTGATTGAACATCTAAATTCTAATCTTAAAAAACCTTTCATTTAACATACTACAGTATGTTAGTGTTTAATCTTCAGACAAAGATTTTTTTGTTTTTTTTTCTGATCTTCAAAGCTATACACCTGATCATTAAATAAATAGTTTTCAAGACATTCAAATTCACAGACCTATTCTTTTCTTTACAGGATATTTTCTAAACAATTTTTAAGTAAATGAGATTCCTAGGTAAATACTAAAAAGGAAGATAAGCTAATCTTTTCTCATTACAAAAAGCACAAACTGAACAAATTTCATACCAAAATTCTAGAATTTCACCTCTGTCTTTTAACCAGAAAATTCTGTAAGTAAATCCTAAGTTTACATAAACATTTTTCCGGTAATGGGATTTATTTCTTATTAAAAAAAATTTGCATCAGCCTATTCTTCCTTAGTAGTTAAATAGTCTTTCTTAGCAATTAAATAAACAATTTAACAAAGAATTGGATTAATTTTAAAATGAATGATAAAAATACAAAACTAGTGGGTTTTAAACAATGACCAAGTGTCTTGGTAATGAATGTTTTTTTAATTAAAATTGCAGTAAAGCGAGTTCATTAATATTAATTATACAGAGATATGACAGAGAATAATAAACAATGTAATAAAGAGAATGGTCATATTGGTTAAGTAACCTTAACGGAATTATAGCTAAACATTATTTACAATATTATAATAAACATTTTGTTATAATCCCTATATTAAATGCTAAAGAAGAAGAATTTATCCAATGTATAATTATAAAATGATAATATAAAGTACATAAAACAAAGATCAAAAGAAGCCATTAACCCTTGTTCTTTTAATTGCATCGTAAATGTATTAAGATATTATACAAAATTACATCACAATATTTATTATAATAAACCACCAGATGGGTCTCTTTTTAGTTAATGGTTTAATTGTTGTAATAGATATTGCTGCATTCAGTGAAAAATGATATAAAGGTTGATAAATTAATATTTGGTATAAAAATTAACATATATAATTCATGGAAGTAAGTAATAATAAGAATAACGTAAACTACATTTCCGATTATATTACGGTTTGAGAGGCAGGAGTAACTTTTCTTTATTCTTCCTCTGCTTAAATTACTGATTAAAAAAGTCTCATTTAAACAACACTAACAATTTATGTAAATGTAGTGCTAGTCATTTTTTCTGTGAATTTATTTTTACAAATAAATTAATAAAAAAAACTCACTTGTATGTTTTGAACCATTCATTATTTTTTCACCTACAGAATTACACCATGGCTCAAAAGTTCTGAAACAACAAAAATATAAATTAGAATAGAAAATTAATTTACCAAGCATTAACACAAAAACAAATTAATAAATAAAGCAGAAAAAGTAAAATTAAGAGAAATAGCAAAAAAGTACACTACAAAACATAAAAAAAACCGTGCAAAATTACTTAATATAAACAAATTTCTGCAAGTTTGTTCTCTATATTGTTTTTCTACTACTTTTTGAACTATCAATAAAGATTTGATAAACCAACCAATATTACTACAGAGTGATTTTTTAGTCCTGTTACCCAATTTTAAATATAATTTAAGAAAGGGAAATTTAGGTGGAATAAAAAATGTATTTGTTACTTACATAATTATTAAAGAATATGCTCAAAATGCCCACCCCTTGCGGTTAAACACGCACGGACTCTTTTCAGCATATTAGCAGAAACCTTTTTAAGAGTTGCAATGGAAATATTCGTGAAGTCTGTAATATTGACTTAAAGTTCACCAATAGTGTGAGGATTGTTTTTGAAGGCCTCGGACTAATATAGCCCCACAAAAAGTAGTCAGGAGATGCGAGGTCTGGGGACCTTGGAGGCCATAAGCCCTTGCTTATTATTCGATCATCAAAGAACTCTTGCAGAAAATCCACGTGGTTTCTTGAGACGTGTCATGTAGCTCCGTCTTGCTGCAATACCGTTCTTTAGGTTCCACCAGGACACAAATTGGTGCACAATATTCCCGTACACTTCACCATTTACTGTCTGTTCAAAGAATATGGATCCGACTATACGATGATGTGATATCGCACACCACACACCAATTTTTTCAGGATGCAAAGATTTGTCTTGTAAAGCGTTAGGATTTTCAACCGCTCAAATTCGACAGTTTTGACTGTTCACATAACCATCGAGATGGATCCAAGCTTCATCGCTAAAGAACACTGTGTTTAAAAATTTGATTTCGTTATCATTTATGAGAGACCTAAACCTACGGCAATATTGTAATCGCTTGTTTAAACCTGGAGGCTGAAGCTCTTGGACTAATCGTACGTGATATGGATACAATTTCAATTTTTTAGCGGCTTTCTGAACACTCGAATATGATAAACCGACTTGTGTGGAAAGTTTTCGTAAACTTTTCCATGGAGAATTGAGCAATCTTGTTTTCACATTCTGTAAAACGTCATCTGTCAAGCGAGTTGGTCGACCGCTAAGTTTTCTGTCGTAAACACTACCTGTCTCTCGAAATCTGTTTGCTGGCCTAGAAATTGACATTTTTTCTGGAGGAGGAACACTGACAAATTCAATTTGAAATGATTCTTTTACACTCTCATACGATTTCGTAGCAAAATATTATTCAAGAATGAAAACTCATTGTTCTATGGTAAAAGACATTCTGTTCGTAACACGACCAGAAATGGCACAAAGGTTTACACAGCTCAAGGAGAATCAACTCACACTGCCGTATCTATACCGGTTGAGTAGTGCTACCAACTTTGTGTCTCAAAACAAAATTTCCCTTTCTTAGAAAAAAATTACCAGACATTAACAATTGGGTAACAGGACTAAAAAAATACCCTGTACTTATATTGCCTATTACTTATATTATATAGGGTGATCAAGAAGTGTTATTTTAAATAAATTAGAAACAAAAAGAGTTTAAAAATTTTTATTTAAAATCTATAGTAAAGGTATGCAACTTTTATATGAATTTGAATACTAAAGTGTGGGTACAGATGTACTGTGGTGGTTGTGGTTCAATTAGCCTAACCAAATATCTTCAGAATAGTTGACCTGAGTCTTTACAAGACTGTACCTTATTTACATGTCATCATCTCATTGGGCCATAGGGTTACTTATTGTTCACAAGTTTAACAGACTGCAACTTACACATTAGTAATAGAAAAAATAAATTTAAAAAAATATAAAAAAGATGTTCATTTTGATTGCTATAAATTGTCATCAATGGGCAATAGGGAAATGGCATACATATAAGTAAAAATATTAAATTACATGAAATGAAGTAATAAGGAATAGTAAATAAGAATATATAGCTTTAACTTATTTTCAATTTGTTTTAATAATTATTTCTTAATCTTTTCATTTATTTATCTATTTGTATAAATATTACTTCAAGTAGTCTGCTGACTTGATACTTACGACCATTTAGTTTGAGATTTTAAGTAAAATTTTTTTTCAGTTTATCTCAACTATTTAACATTTCTTTACTTGTATTTAAAAGTTATTTATTATATGAAAATATGAAGCATTGTGCTCACACAGCACATTGCTATATTTCAAATTAATTAAAATCAATAACATAATTCTGAAATAAATGACAGTGGTGATATAAAAAACAAATTTGAATGAGGCAGTACATGTAGAAAATTAAAATACAGTAAAATGTTATAAAGACATTCCCTACAAAATGAATAATTTATAAAAACAGAGGCTTCTAGCAAAAAAATTGGTCATCAAGAAAAAATAAAATAAAAAAATGTGAAAAGGGCTACCACCAAAAGAAAAGGAAAAAATCGATAACCATTTTCCAAGTACAAATTAGTCTGCCAATACTAATAAAAAGGATTTAGCTAATGAATCAGACTTCAAACTTTAGTACAAAATTAGATCCAATTTTGAAGAAATATAAATTGCGGCTTTGATATAGTGAATGAATGCAAAATTGGATGAAAGTTACACCATAAATTTATTTTATTTTTTTTTTTTTTTCTAATAGGGAACCGATACTTAGCCATCAAGCACCTAAGACTATTTAGCCTGAAAACTTAAAATCCCATCCCACTTTCCATGTCCTTCAACAATTTTTTACATTCACAATTTATCATTAATCTTTATTAAACAAAAATGCATCTGTTAGCAAACGCTCAACATTTTGTTATGCAGATTAGTTTGATTTTAAAGAATCTATTTTCATAATGACAGTTTTTTGTGAGCTTTCCTCAAACAGAAATGTCTTAATTTTTTTTATTATGAATGAATTAAGGTAAGTGTGTCAAATTTTAGCAGTCTAGAGAGCCAATAACGGTTACTTTGAATGTTGAAGGAATTTTCAATAGCAAAAAACCATTGTTTGTTAAATGGCAATTAGATAGTAACACTTTGTTAATATCATAAAACAATACACTTATATAATGTAATAAGAGAAGAATATCTAAACCACATATACAGAATCAAAAATAATTTTTTTTATTTCTTTATTAACATTTGCCAGACATCAGACAAGTATTATTAATAAAATTAAGACTACATAAAAGTCAGATGTTAAACTACAGGCATTACATCTCTGTGAAAGGCATGACCACAATTTCTAAACATTTTTATTAAAAATCAGTTTTTTACATCTATAAAATAATATATATATATATATATATATATATATATCAATAAACATGTAGATAAAAACATTTTTCCGAAATGTTTTTTTAATCAGCCTATCTGAAATCAGTTCTGCAATAATCATAGTAACAATACAAAGTAAACATACAAAAACAATACCTATAAAATATTTTTTTATTGTTACCTCCTATTATCCTTTAAAGCAGGATGTATCAGTACATAGACTAATAGCTGTCGAGCCTCTTCAACAAAACATCCAGTTTCCATTGAATAGTTTAGCATAATCGGTACAACAGCCAAATAACGATGTTTTGCTTCTTGGTTGCCAGGTCGCAAAAGCGGCAGATGAAGTAACAACTGTGTCATTGCCACTTCTTTACTCTCAGACAACAATCCACTCACAAAACCTATTAAATTAATATTATAAATGATTTTATAATATATGGTTAACATATAATCCATATAACAATACAGTTTATTGTTAACATTTAATATTATTAACACAGCAACTTACAAAAATATAGAGATATTCAATCAGATTTTTATAAAGCTATAATCTAAAAAAAGTAAATGCAAATTAGGACCGTACAATAAAATTAAATTCTATAATATTATGCAAAATCTTGCCCTTTTGTAGCATGAATAGATAAAACATTTCAATTAAAAAATTAAAAAATGTGACACAGCTTACAGTAGCATTCTGTTCCTAAGTACAGAATGCAGTTAACAGTATTCACATTTAACCTATTCTTAAACTTATCCACATTTAACCATTCTCAGCAGCTCTTCCAGTTAATTTTAAAAACCAAAAGAAATACCATAGCTCTATCAGTGAATAACAGCTAGTGATGTAAAGCATGAGAACCACTCGTGAACACTGCAGAGTGCTGGTTTTGATTACACTACCACTACATAAAATATAACAAACTGAATGAATAGAAGTTATACAATATGGCAAACAATCGTACCAAAAGGAAGTTTTAACATAAGGTTGCCAACCTTATGAACTTACCGTAGAGATGTTAATCTCTACATTACAATACTACACTCAATTACTACACTCTAATATTACACTCAATTACTTTAGAAACATTTAACAGGATTTGAAAACAAAATGTTTCAAGAATAGAAAAGCACAACAACTTAATTCCTCATGATAAGATTATAAAAACCTTGCAAAATATTAAAAATATCCAAGAACATCACATTTTATGGTCAGTCTTTTGTTGGGGGAAAATGGATTAAGATAAAGAAATGTTTATAAACAGCTATAAAGCTTCCAAAATAATTTTTACATGAAAGATTTTTTATGACTAAAAATATCTTTCTAGCGAAGCCAAGTATCATATTCTTTTATGAATTGGCTCCAATAAGGTAGATTATTCCAAATTTGAAACTTAACTGTTTCAAATCATAGCTCACCAAATTACAATTAATCAGCTTAGAAAAATAATTTTTTGGAGATTTAAACTCTCTATAATATAATTACTCATTTTATGGTTACATATAATTACACATTTTATAGCGAACTTTATATTTAGTTCTCTAAATACTTACAACCGTACAGATTTTCAGATTTAACTTATCACATTTTCAAACTTGTATACAAGTTTTAGAGAAGCTACAGAAAACCCATGACACAAAATAATAACAAATATTGTAAAAACAGAATAAAAATTAAAAATTTTTTTAAGAAAATATGTGACGAAATAATTACCTGGATTATTAGCTTCTTGTTCTTGTAAAGCTAATTCCGTACTATCAGTGAGACTGTAATCAATAGCGATAGAGGCAAACCTAGCTTGTATTGGGGCAAGCTTAGTCAACAATTTAAACAGTGCAACAGTCTGACCGCTCTTATTCCACTGGTCTAACCATGTGACCATAGTGTTTAGCTGTGCCTGAAACATAGTGCCTTCAGCGTAGTTCAGTACTGCGTCAGTAGGACACAAGTACTGTGTGTTGGTCTCTTTTATGGACACTGAAGAAAAAAAAAATCAAGTAAGATAAAGAAAGTTGACACACATTATGAAAATTATATTTTAAAATAGCAAGTTTGCATAAAATGTTAAATATACAGAATATGAATTGATTTTGATAGAGATCGATTTTGCTTGTCGATCAACAGCCACAGAAAACAAAATATGTAGTCTTTTCTCGCTTGCAGGACCCCTTTTTTCCTCAAGTCTTTCTTGGTAGAGAGCTATCTCTTCTGATGTCACATTTTTAGGTTTATTTTTTGATAGCCACCTTATGTGGGCCAAACACATCAAAGAATTAAGAATGAGATGTTTCAGACTTTTAGATATGCTGCGAGTCCTTAGTAATACCAATTTGGGTGCCAATCTGTCATGTATGTTGCATTTTTACTGATATTATTGATTTTTACTGATTTTATGCTATAAATAAAGCTTTGAATATCATTACCATAAGTACGGTCATATCCTTATTTGTAGCAACTCATGTAGTCCTCTCCAAGCCTTACAAAATTTTTACTCCAGATATCCGCCACCGAAATTTACAATGCAATTGACAAGTTGAACCATCGCAATGCAAAAGCGAGTTTCTACTGGATCCCTAGCCGTGTAGGGATTTCGGGTAATGAACATGCAGATTCCGCTACTAAAGACGCATGTAGTCAACCATTCTTCACTACCCATGTTACTGCATCAGACTTTATTAGTTATGTAAAACTCGCTCTTTGTGCAAAGTGGCAGAATGACTGAACAGCTACAATAGATAAAATCGGACACATTAAAGGTTCTGTGTTGTCATGGGATTCCACGCACAGGAAAATTTGTCATGAGGAACTGGTCCTCTGCCGATTGCGGATAGGTCATAAAAGAGCTACACACAGGTAACTGTTGTCAGCAGTAAATGCACCAATATGCGTACGATGCAACTGCCACTTGACTGTGTGCCACATCCTTGTGGATTGTGTGTGTTACGCGGCCTTACATGCAAATTTAAACTGCCCAGACATTCGTCAAATCCTGGGCAATGACAAAGAAATTTTGGGCTGGGTGTTTTTATTTCTTCGAAGTGTTTGTATTTTAGGTACGTTTTAGTAGTGTTGTTTTATTTTATTTTTATACTGTTATCAATTTCATTTAAAATTTTTATTTTTTCTGTTATCTGTATTTAATGTTTTAGTTTAAGTTTTTTATTTTGTTTTTGCATTTCATATTTTAATTTAAGTTTTAATTTTGTTTTTAAATTTTTAGCGTATGTTTTGTATTTTGTTTATTTTTTTTTTTCGGGGAATGATAACGAAGAAACGTTTTTCGCCCCTGCCCCCCCCAAAAAAAAAACAGAATATAGTTCCAAATTAATCCTCCACTTGATTAACCAACAAAGTTCATTTGTTGTTCACTGAAATTAGATGTTTTATTTAAAATACTACTTACTGTACCTTATTAAATTTATATGTATATGTAAAAACAGAATTTAACAGAACCAGATATTTTATAATTAACATAACCTAACAACCATATTAACAAGACTGATTTAATTTATATTATTGCTTGGCATGTCAAAAAAAAATTAATAAAAATTATGCAAGAAAAGTAAGTCCTTGATTTTTCCTGAATAGTCTGTTTATATAGTTATGCTCCGATACGTCAGAGATAAATTAATTAAATTTCTACAAACAATTAAGTTTTTCAATTTTCTAGTATTTATATACTGTACAACCCAAACCAGTGTTAAATTTCTATTAAATTTAACAATATTCTGTTCACTGAAAATTGCTGAGAAAAGCTTTTCTTTAAAAAAAAATTCTCCGCAGTTTCAACATTACGACTAACTGCTCTTCATAACAAAAAGTTTAATTTGTAGGATAAGTTAAAACTAGAAATAAAAGAATAAATAATACAATAGTGCAAACTTTTTTAAATGTAATATTCTTTTGGGGCTTAATTTATATTTTTAAATTCAATAAAAATATCTGAAAAAAATAACTTTTCCATTTAATCAACAAGAAATTTTCTAAATTTAAAACTGTAATGCTTTTAACAAGCTCCCCCAACCACAAAGTAAAATCATGAAAAAGTAAAGCACACCTACACGCAGAATATAAAAAAAATAATAACTTACTGGTAACAGAAAGAAGTATCAAATACAGTTATGATTAACACGAAATGGTCAGCAAAAAATCTCTTAAAACTACGCGAATCAGAAAATGCAACTGTCACCCAATCCGTAAAGAATTATGCTCAGCAATATTGTAAACTAATTTTACCTCTTAAATTCTCCCCACTCCATCAAATCGCACATACTACCACTTGTAAAATGAGGGAAGGGATAAATGTAAAATAATTTTCCCGGTATTCTAAATCACACCGAAATATACACCACCAACCACGTATCATCATTCAGAACAATTACAAATGACAATCAAAACAACAGTTTTTTTTTTTCACGAACCATCTGATAAAAAAATTGACCGCCTTCAAATGAATTTTAGGGAAAAATAAATTAAGAAATAATAAAAATTAGATAATAATATTTTTCAGATTTTTTAAATTTTGAAGTCTACATCAAATTAGAAACAAGTATCAATATCAATTTGTTAACTTTAAACTTGGGGCTAACTCTGAAATTTAAATTTAACAAGGTTTGACTATTATTTTTTAATAAATATTATTTTTTTATAGCGGTTTTTCATTTTTTTAAGTTGATTTATACATGTTTTAAATTTTTAACATAATCCTTTTTTTATTTTTATAAAAACATTAACTTTGACCTGCAAAAAATACTGCCTGTATGAAAAAAAAACAATAAACAAAACGCTAATTAAAAATCATCAACATCTATTTACTTGTAGAAGAATCAGAGACCTTGCTTTTGTACTGAATTTAACAAATTATGTTCCACAATTAAATTGAATTGATACAATTAAAATAAAATAAAAAAACTGAATTATCAATTTTAATTGATAGCGAAAGGTTGCACAAGAGGCAAATATAATCTAGTTATTTTAATATCTTAATACAGTTTCGGTGGTCATCCAAGACCACACTATTGACTGTGGAGGAATTATTTCTGCTACATCCTCATATGTTAACTTATACGGTGTCCAAAGGCAAACGATAAAAAGTTTACCGAAAACCAACGTAGATCAGCATTAGCCAGAATTTTTTTCAGTATAATTATTTCTTTCCATAGAGGTGTTTGTAAAGTTTAGTTTTCAGAAGTTGAAACACTGAATCTGGCTAGAAATTAGTTGAATTCCTTTAGAAACGCTGTCAAGTGATGATTAAGTAATGAAATAAACTTGCACACAGAAAATTGTCACCCGAATGATATTATTTTTAAGAAATTGGATGGTTATAACATAATTTAAATGCTTTTGGGTAAAGATCTGTTTGTATATTAAAGAATAAAATGAATGCTTGAACAAACTGGTCATCATTTTTTTTAAATGATCCGTTTCACTGACACAAAAGTACTACTACAACTAATGATGTTCTCCTCTCTCTTTCTTTCTTTTTCCTGTTTAGCCTCCGGGAATTACCGTCAGGTATTACTTCAGATGAAGAATGAAGATGATATGTATGAGTGTAAATGAAGTGAAGTCTTGTACAGTCTCAGTTCGACCATTCCTGAGATTGAAATGTGTGATTAATTGAAAACCCAACCACCAAAGAACACCAGTTTTTTTTAGGTAAATAGTTTTAAATACAAATTAAAAATATCAAATTAAAGATATCAAACGAAGCAGTCAATTTTTTATACAGTTCCAAAAGAAAAAACAATTTCCAGAATGGGAACCCTCCACACACCCCACTCATACTGTTATGGTTCTACCATTTCTGTTTTCTCTTACTAGCTTATTAGATATCTTCAATTATTTTACAAATACTTCTTGATATTACACTTCTTCCTGATACTTAAGAGTTCTTTCTCATTTTTTCCTTAAGGGTAGTTTCCTCTGGACATTATTTAAAGTTATTTTTCCTGTTCCGGGTGTTATTCAACAACTTTTTTCTTATAGAACTCTTTTTTAGATACTGTTCCTTTATG
The DNA here is from genome assembly GCF_047948215.1 of Lycorma delicatula. NCBI lineage: Eukaryota > Metazoa > Arthropoda > Insecta > Hemiptera > Fulgoridae > Lycorma > Lycorma delicatula. The sequence goes on along the minus strand of NC_134464.1, from coordinate 97,276,770 downwards.
TACACTTAAAGCTTTTCACAATTATTTTCTACTTAGGTGTCCACCTTTATTGGTAAAGTAGATTTATCAACTTTAAGCTTTTCAGCCTGAACCTCAACAAATTTAGGTATGGAGAAATGTAAATGAAGTAATCCTACAGGAAGTTCCAATAGAACTAATTTTAGTATTATCAGACTAGTGTTATGTTACTGGATTAACTATTTAAAACAATTTGTTTCTTAAACAAATTGTTTTTTCCTTAAAACAAAGAAAAGGTTCCTTTGTTAATAAATTTCATGCATTTATTAGTCATTTAACAAAATTATTGTATTGCAAATCTAAAAAAAATGGTTTTCAGACAACAAATTTTTCATTTTTACTTCAGATATCATGAATACTACTAGAAATACAGTTCTGGAACGTATTTTATTCAATTTTTCGGGTTAAACCCATTAATTTCACCCTTCAATTAACATCCTAAAAATTTCAATACAACCTCATTTCACCAGAGAAGATGAATTTTGGGCGAAATATTTCGTTAACCATAACTCGCTAATGAAACGTTTCCGTACCTATGTTTGTATGAACTTTTTTCTTGTGGAGCTTCTTTTTGGCTTCTGTTACATTATGTACACTTAAAGCTGTTTACAATTTTCTTTTTAGGCGTTTTCCTTAATCGGTAAAGTTGATTTATCTACTTTAAGTTTTTCTAATTGAACCTCAATAAGTCTAGGTATGGAGAAATGTAAATGAAGTAATCCTACAGGAAGTTTCAATAGAACTGATTTTAATATTATCAGACTAGTGTCATGATACTGATTAACTATTTAAAAACAAACAATTTCTTTCTTAATGTAGTATGGTTTCTTGTATAAATATATATATACAAACACACTTCTTTATAAAATATTATGTGGGGGATTTAATTTTTTTTAAATAAATATATATATATATTTTAGCATCCCGTCGCGGCTATGCCCGCACTATATGATTACTTGCCTTTCCCGTCACGGTCAGGACTATTTTTTTGTAATTAATTACATAAACTCATTGTTACAGAGAAACTCAAAAAACAGTAATTTCATTGTAACTCCATTTTATTCCCTCAGACTCGGAATTTCAAAAAATCCTTTCTTAAGGTGTACGCTTACACCGTAAAAGGAACGTGAATCAAAATTTTCAATTTATCTTTAGTAGTTTTATCTGGGCGTTGATTATGAATCACTCACGACATGTTCTTTTATATATATATATACATACATACAGATTTATGTATTAAATTAGTAATCAAAGTTTAGAAAGCTCACTTGAAACGCAGGATGAGGACAGATTGTTAGATCAAACCTACCGGGTTGGTCTAGTGATGAACGCGTCTTCGTAAATCAGCTGATTTCGAAGTCAATAGTTTCAACTTTCAAATCCTAGTAAAAGCAGTCACTTTTATATGGATTTGAATACTAGATCGTGGATACCGGTGATCTTTGGTGGTTGGGTTTCAATTAACCACACATCTCAGAAACGGTCAACCAGATACTGTACAAGACTACACTTCACTTACACACATACTTATCATCCTCATTCATCCTCTGTAGTAATACATGACGGTGATTCCCGGAGGCTAAACAGGAGAAAAAATTATTGTTGGATCAGCGACTGGTTTACTGTTACCTACGATGTCTTGCCGCGGTACACTATCTCTTCCACTGTACTAAAAATAGTCCAAACATCAAAATTACTTCAGAAGATACCTCAGATAGAATTAGAGTACAGCATCTCAGTGTTATAGTACAATGAAATTCCACCGGTGACAGTCATTAAAAAATATCGTTATCTTGTTTTGTTATCGACATGTTCAAATTGGCCCGTGACAAAATCGTACACAGCTATTTAGACGTAAAAATAAAATTAGTTGGCAACGATATCTTTCGGTTTTCAATTCCGTAATGCAGACCTGGTAGCATAATTATTTTTTTAAAACATTCGTTTCCAGAGGGTATGTTCTTTTTTTCAAATGTTTCTATTTTAATTAAAAATAAATTTAATGTATGTGGCATTTTAAGTATTCGTAAAATTTATCTTCGTTAACAGTAAGTTCTTTATAAGTCGTAGCATACTCTTCTTTGGTTTTTCTTTTAAACCGTACATCATGTACCCTTTTTTCTTTTCTTACTGCTTTTATCCTCTTCTTCATCAAGAATTACAGTTACGATTGTATTTCATCAGAAAATTGGGCAGTCTCAGAACAATCTGATTTAATACTTCATTGCAAATATATTGATAAATATGAATAGTCGACTAAATTATCAATGTCACGGTACGGGCACTGCGAGTTGCGAGAGCATTGTTTTGATTGAATAAACAGAGATAAATAGATTGCGGCAAATATGTGATAGTGCTCTGTAAAATTTGACGAATTCCATACACAATTAAACATTTAAGATCATTATAATTTGCATCGATTCGAGTAACTAAATGAATAAAATTAAATTTAAAAAAAAATACCAAAACTAAGAAACTCAATTTCATACGAAAATATTGAGATGAAAATGTTAAAATAAAAATATTGAAGGCAATAAAACTGCACCAAATATCTTTACAAAATATTTACGGAATATCTATTACCGTTGGTGAGGGGTATCCTTAATGTAAAAAAAAGTTGAAACACTCTTTTGATTAATTAGAACTTAACACCTTACAATTCTACGCATTGTAATTATACAGTAAAAACTACACAAATTTAATTAAAAATAATTTTGATCGTCAAGATCAAACGAAACAGTTATTAAACATATAATATTAACGCAAAAATACTTTGGAATATTCTGGACAAACAGAATAACATAACGGGGTTGTAGTGTCTTGTGTTTTTCTTCAGGAATTCTACATTCGAATTCCGTTGCAGGATTGGTATTTTTCATTTATGAAAAACAATGAGTTTATGTGAATAATTACAAAAATATTAAACGAGTTAATAAAAAGTTAATGAAATTGTTGATGTAATAGCGTACTGACGACATTATCAGCAACACCTCGAGTAAAAAAAAATTGATTTGGACACCACATGACTTCCTTGTATGCCTATTAAATTACATATACACATTTTTAAAAGTAGAAAAATGTTATTTTATTAATAACTTCTGATTTTTTTTCATATTTTTTTTATTTTCATTGTTATTGAATTATCATTTATTTAAACAAAATCTTTTTACAATCACAGGTTAATAATTATTAAAAAAAAATTGGTAATTAAATCAATTTATTTAAATTAAAAAAAAAAAGAAATGAAGTCGAATTCGAACAAAGGGCCTTCCCCTTGTAAGATCCAAATATTATTTAATTAAAATTTTATTTGGCTAAAACTCTGGAACCGATGAAAATAAGTACCGCTTATGATGTATCGTTAAAAAGGTCTTAATGAGAGCTTATTACTGCAGTTAAGAATAACTCAAAAATCCAATTTTTTGGATTTTGGGCTTTTTGGGATACTTTTGGTCCAGTCGATTGTAATCAAAAGGGGAGGTGTACAACTAGATGTTACAACAGTCCTAAATCCAAAATTACAGCATTCTACGGCTAATAGTTTTTTAAGTTATCCGAGATTCATACTGTACAGACGTCACGCCGAAACTAGTTAAAATGGATTCAGGGATGGTCAAAATGGATATTTCAGTTGAAATCTAAAAAACCAATTTTTTTCGCGATTACAATGTAAAAGGAAGTAAAAATGAATAATTAGTATAAATACGGAATTATAATAAATTACTACACGTTTTTTTTATTATTTTACAATGGCATTATTAATAGTCATCGACTCTGATAATATTATATTTAACTAAACAAAAAAATATACGCCTACATCCAATCACTTGCTTTCATAAGAAAGTAACAACAGATAGTAAAGGGGCGGACGCACGTAGACGGACGAGTGAGTTTAAGCTACTTTTACTGATCTTAGAAAACATTTAATAACTAGTTTCATAAAATCTTATTTAACATCCGGTTCACTTTTTGTTTAACTTACATAATTTCATTTCATTACTGAAATTTATCTTCAAAAAAATACTAAAGAAAGAGGTACTTTTATCGAATGCCGGCGCCAACGCTTGTTCGCTTCATATCAGCGGCTTTTTCTAACTAATTTCTTTATTCATTGTTAATTTACAAGCTACTGAATTATTTCAACTTAAAAATCACGAAAATTTTACTTGCCGAAAGCTACGATCGGGGGCGAGATCGCCCCCGATTGTACGACGCCATAAGAATTCGGCGAAGTACAGTTCAACGTGACGCCTTTTTATTCGGCCATTTCAGAGATCCCCACATACGTTCAACGGTTTGAATATCATCGGTTAGTATTAACGAAATAGTACCGATGATTCAGTGTAATGGCGGAACCGTTCCGTTTCCAGTACGTCAGTTTGGTACGCACGCCAGGAATCCGAGTGAAATATGCTCCCGATGTTAACTTTAATACCATTCATCAGGGTTTGAAGCGATTTATAAGCAACTTTCATGAGAAACACACGCAGTTTTCATGACAAATGCCGCTGAAAACCCACTGTTGTGGGTAGACGCGACCGGTATGATTTTTGCGCCTCGAGAACAGCGTTTAATGGATTCTGAGGAACATACAATTTCCTCCGATTTCAGGTTGTCTGTGTTATTCAATATTGTTCGACTGTATTGAAATAACTTCTGTAATGAAATTATTCCGATCGACTACTGTATTCGGGCCAACAGCCGATCCAAGATGACATCAAGCATCACTTGATAATTGAAACGCCCAGTTATATAGAAAACCTATGTCAATCACGAAGATGAGGTTCAAATTTTTCAGTCGAGCACCGTCATGCATATTTACTTTCGACCGGCAAATACGTTTGTTGCTAAGCCGTACAATACCATCGGTTTCGTAAAATCGCGCTGCGTGTCCATTGCGACATGTCCTGGTTCCAGTTAGAATGCCACGCAGTTGGAGGAACCGATCGGTTTCGTGTTCGTTAGTAGGCAAATTCCAAATATTCATGTTAAACCTCGATACCGAAATTAAACTGCTCTCAACATAAACGCACAGAACCGATCCAAATAACCTGCTACAATACATTTGAAACAGATATCGAGCTGAATCTACTTTACTGAGATAAGGAAATTTATTCTTATCTAATCTTTTTCGTTGGAGACATTTAATCAGATAGTATTCTTATATTGTTAAAAAGAGATAAATTGGATATTTAAGCGAATAATCAGCGGTGCCAGTATTCGATAACAGAATTCCTCGATGGTACTTTTAAAATGAAAATACCATATTTATTTTATTTGTAAAAGGTAACCGATCTTGACGAAAAACAATTTTTTTTAAATGTAATACAACTGGAAAAACCATCGGTTCAAATCCCCCCCAATTTTGGTATAAATAAATTTTTAGAATTCTTCTTACCCGCATTCAACAAGGGCGTAAGACGTTAAGTCAAAAAGTAACCGTAAAAAGCAAGTAAGTTTTTTTTATAATTAATTCATTTTAAGATTTCTTAAAATCTGAAGAAGGTACTGTGTATCGAAACAGCTGTCATTTTTAAATACATTTTTTGAAAATCAAAAAGATATCTGTTTTTACTTTCTAATTGTTATTATGAATTTCCAACAAGCAAAGGCTTCAACCATCGATTATTTAATTTTCTTTACTTTTTCTTCATAATTTCGAAGACAAATTTCAGTAATGAAATAAAACTGCATTTGTTAATAAAAAAATAATTGAGAAGTAAAACAGGGCCAATAGATTTTTAATGTAGCTATATACAGAGTTATTTATTATCTTTAAATTAATAGACTAGTATGTAGCTCGCCATCTGTGTACGTATAAACAGTTATTCTCATATATATATATATATATATATATATATATATATATATATAAATATATATATATGTTAAGGAAAGTAGACAACAAACACAATGATTTTACCCTGGCAGGTCAAAAACTATAAGAAAGAATGTGACCACACCGACTTATCTAGGGACGATATTTTAGATTTAAAAAAAATATAATTTCACATAATATAGCAAAAAAAAAGTATCTTTTTAAAACTGTCTGGACGGTTTAAACCTTATTTTTATAAGAATAACATTTTCGTTAACAAACGTTAAGTATGAAAAAAAAGTTAATTCAACAACATTATCAATAAATGAATATTCGTTAAATTTAAAATTATAGAAAATCGCAATTTTTCAATTAAAGGGAAAATAATATTTTTCCAACAATCGACCAAAAAATAAGAAATGAAACAATGCCGCTCACTGGTTAACTAAAACTTTTAAATAATTTTGTTACAAATTCAGGAAAATGAAATACTTTATTGTGAAAAGTCATCTGTAAACGGATAAAGCAATCATTTAGGGAAAGATAACAAAAATTCTGATAATGAGAAAATAAAAACAAATCATCCTCCGTGGATATAAATACCAGTGAATACGATTTAAACGCTTAAAAAAATCTGACGTAGACACCACATAACTTCTTTGTACGCCTTTTAAATGACATATACACATTTTTTAAAAAATGAAAAGTTCATTAATAACTTCTGATATTTTTTTATTATTTTTTTTATTTATTCATCGTAAATGTTTTTTTTACAATGAGAGGTTAATAAATTAATAAATCAATATATTTAACTTAAAAGAAAAAAAAGTTAAGAAAAAAAGGAGATGAAGTCTGATTCGAACCGATGTGCCTTCCTTCACCTTGTAAGATCCAAATAATTCATTAATTAAAATTTTATTTGGCTATAGCTCTGGAGCCGATGAAAATAAGTACCGCTTACGATATATCATTGAAAAGTTCTCGATGAGGGCTTATTACTGCAGTTAAGAAAAAGTTTAAAATCCAAATTGTTTTGGATTTTGGGCTTTTTTGGTTTAGTCGATTGCAATCAAAAGGGGAGGTGCACAAGTAGATGTTACAACAGTCCTAAATCCAAAATTTCAACGTTCTACGGCTAATCGTTTTTCAGTTACGCGAGTATGTATGTATACATACACACATACATACGTACGTACAGACTTCAGGCCGAGACTAGTTAAAATCTGGAAACCGAAATTTTTCGTGACCACACAAAACATTTTCCTTCACTTCGTACTAGGAAGTAAAACACAAAATGCGAACCAAAGGTAAATAAAGTGAAATAAGTAATATTTAACTACGTAATTTTTTTTTATTTTTGTGCCATAAATCAGTCCCTAATTATGACAAACACGCCCGGGCCCTGTTTACTTATTTTTTCTTTAGGTATTCAAAGTATTTCCACTGAAAACTCAAATAAATTAATAAGGAATTTTTAGATAATGTTAGATTAAATGATATTTTAAAAAACTCATTGTTTAACATATTCTCATCGTCCAAAAATCCTTCTTTAAATTCGATTTGTAATTCTGCACCAAAATAAATGTCAGCAAGTTGTCAACAGTTTTTTATTTTATTTGTAATTTGACAGACTTCAAACGATCGAAATTTTCAATTGAAAAATGAATTTTTGGTCAGATTCACTGGACCGATTTTGAGGATTCCTTTTATATACCAGTATAATTAATTTTTTCTGATAATTTTCTTTCAAATATAACTCAAAGAATTTGTTTAAAATAAATACTATACGATCTACCTAGAAGATCTGAAGATTCTTTTCTTTTTTTTTTCTTTATCGACGTTATTAAATAGATTATTGTTACAAGGAATTAAAGGATCTTAAGGATGTTATTCTAATATTTAATTAACTTTCAGTCAAAACCGATAAAACTGGTAGGAAATTTTACATCAACAAGCCCTAAACATAAAAACAGATTAAAAACTCTAACGTAAAATGTAATACTCATTCTTTCAATTCACGCGTTTATCTGAACATTTTAAAATTTAATTCGACCGTTTTCATAATGGAACGGAACGCAAGGATGTCTGAGAGTTCAATACCCTCCTACTTTTCGCAGTATACGGACTACACTGACGGATTATTAATAGGAGATGGCGTTGATTTGTTTGGTGGAGTTTGGATTGCGTTCCTATCCGATGGAAAGTGTTAGCTGCAGGGACCCGGCGGAACGATGAGCTAATAAGCCTATCTTCCGTAACGCGCTCCCTTTCGCCTAGAGTGGGCTGAAATCTTTTGTTTAAGGGATCGTCCTCTCTTAAAGAAAGGGCGCCGGAATCGATTTCAAGGCCTGTATTTGTTACATTTAATTTAATTTTGATTTTTTTTTTAAATTAAAGATAATGAGTTTGGCTGGATTGTTCTAGGACGTTGTGTCCCAGAGCTATCCCGGTCAGTAGGAAAGTGGGGTTGGGATGGTTACTAAGGAACGTTCTCATAAAAATAGTTTTCAGTTCAATATTTAATCGAGTACAGGAAAAAACGTTGTCTTTCTTTCAAAACTTGGAGAAGATTTATTTAATATATAGGTAGAAAAACAAAGAAAAAAATATTTTTTTTTTTATAAAGATATATGCAATTTTACGAAGCTAGGAACTTTCAACAAAACACTTATTATTCTAAGAAATGAACAATTTGAAATTGAATATTGTTCCATTATAACGAAAACAGGGGAGTCCGATACCGACAAAAGTTTTAAATAATATTCAGTTAAACTATACAGATAGGTTATGAAAATAACAAAATACCCGTTATGGATAAATCAGTTGTCTGTCAACATTTTATTTCTATTATTATAATTTTAACGTTTTGCTGTAATCTCAATAACTAACAATACGAAAGGACATACCTTTGTACGACTAACATTCATAAATACCCCTTGCCGGTCATCAATAGTGTAGGAGACTAGATAAGCACCAACAAGAACAAAACAACCCTTGCAATAAAATCCCTTCTATCGTAACATCCAGTTACCAATCGACTTTCTATAAATATTTTTCAACTTTGTTAAATACCGTGGGAACATGCGAAAAAATAATTCCCCAGTTCGACCCAATATAGGACTCGGGTATATGTCATAAAAACAGGTACTTTTAGCCGAAAACTAAAAACCATTACTTGACAATAAATAAAACCTTTCTTAAAAAAAAAAAAAAGATAAAATAAATATAATGTTTGAGAAAATATTATGAATGTTTTAAAACGAGTATACGACCACAATGTTAAAGGAAAAGAATAATAGAAAAAAAGGAAAACTACTAGAAAAAACTGACTTTGAAAAAGACTTAGCATTTACGTTGAAGTTAATCCAAGACAAAGAAGCTCAAAATAAAAATAAAAATACGGGCTTTAATATAAATGGTAATATAAAATGTTAATTTTACAATATTTATTTATATATTATTTATAATATTTATTTATACTAAAGATGGATGAAGCAGGAGCGATATAAAATGCCGAATAGCACAAGCGAAACGAGCCTTCAGTAAGAAATATAATTTGTTTACATCAAAAATTAATTTAAATGTCAGGAAAAGATTTTTGAAAGTGTATGTTTGGAGTGTCGCTTTATATGGAAGTGAAACTTGGACGATCGGAGTATCTGAGAAGAAAAGATTAGAAGCTTTTGAAATGCGGTGCTATAGGAGAATGTTAAAAATCAGATGGGTGGATAAAGTGACAAATGAAGAGGTGTTGCAGAAGATTAATGAAGAAAAAAACATTTGGAAAAATATAGTTAAAAGAAGAGACAGACTTATAGGCCACATACTAAGGCATCCTGGAATAGTCGCTTTAATATTGGAAGGACAGGTAGAAGGAAAAAATTGTGTAGGCAGGCCACGTTTGGAATATGTAAAACAAATTGTTAGGGATGTAGGATGTAGAGGGTATACTGAAATGAAACGACTAGCACTAGATAGGGAATCTTGGAGAGCTGCATCAAACCAGTCAAATGACTGAAGACAAAAAAAAAATTTATAAAATTTGTAATTAAAAAATCTGATGTGAACACTCATGACTTCCTTGTATACCTTCCTTGTAATTACATATACACATTTTTTTTTAAATGAAAAGTACATAAAAAATTTTATTTCATTAATAACTTCTGATATTTTTTTTAATTGTTATTACTGAATTATTGTTTATCGTAATTTTTTTTTTACAATCACACGTTATAATTATTAATAAATCAATAAATTTAAATTTAAAAAAAAAACAAAGATTCGAACCGATGTGCCTTCCCCTTGTAAGATCCAAATATTTTATTAATTAAAATTTAATTTGGCTATAACTCTGGAACCGATGAAAATAAGTACCACTTATGATATACCGTTGAAAATCTCTCAATGAGGGCTTATTACAGTTAAAAAAAAGTCCAAAATCCAAACTGTTTTGGATTTTGGGCTTTTTCGAACGCTTTTGGTTCAATCGATTCCAATCAAAAGGGGAGGTCCACAACCAGATGTTACAACAGTCCTAAATCCAAAATTTCAACATTCTACGGCTAATCGTTTTTTTAATTATGCGAACACATATGTACAGACGTCACACATCGAAACTAGTCAAAATGGATTCATGGATGGTCAAAATGGATATTTCCGTTGAGATCTGATAAGCGACATTTTTTTGCGATCATAATACTTCCTTTACTTCGTACAAGAAAGTAATAAAAAAGTACTCGAGATTTTTTTATACATTCTTATTGACTGACATCTTAATATTTACGCACAAATCAAACCTATCAAATATGAATGAATTACTGAATGAAATTGTCACGTTTTTCAACTAAACGTAATGAATGGTACGTATAAAAAAAAAACACGAGGAAGTTAACTTATTTATTTACAACAGCTTTTTTCGAAATAAAATCTATGATTTAGGAATTACGAAGCAAAAATATATCCAAAATTTTTTCTTCTACAAATTAGGGGTTTTTTTTAAGTCCATTTTAATGCGAATATTCTAACTGATCGGTAAAAGTTCTAACAGATCAGTTACGTTATGAATGACATAACTGATAAGTTTTTTTAGTTTAATCAAAATTTTAATCTTAATTCCCGACAATAAGACAATGTATTATGTATGAATAATACAATAAGTATTTCTGTAAGAATGAAAAAGAGACTATGAAGACCATGTACTAACTATGAGCTTGTAATTTGGCTTGTATTATGTACGAGCTTGTACACAAAGCGAAATTCGCTTTTTAATCATGTTAGTGATCCGATGTTATTACTGAATATACTTTTTTTTTCTGGGCGAAAAACATTACATATTATCATCGCCCGGAAAACAAAGATAAAATTTAAAAACAAAATTAAAAACAAAAAAAATTCAGCTAAAAATTTAAAACAAACTAACATACTAAGAATAAAGTGAAAATCTAAACTAAAATATTAAAAACAAAATTAAAACTTTGTAAAATATTAAAAAACAAACAAATAAAATTGCAGATTTCGAACAAGAAGTTGTGTTTTGGACGTACCTTTGGCATTGAAAACATCGTCGTGGGTTGGGGATGTATGGACGCATCCGAACAGACACGTAACCAACCCATTTAAATCTTCACTGGTGGTACCGGAAGTCTGAAAGAAGTTAATGTAGGTTCTTCCACTCCGTTCTGCCGTTTCTTTATTCTTTTCACCTCCACAACTTCCTGGTTACGAAGTTCATCAGCAATTTCATTTGTATCCATCTCCAGAAGGTGGCGGCAAAAAAATTACTCCCCGACTGGTACAGAAACGCTGTAAAAAGAACTGAAGCTTGTATTCAAGAAGATGAATTCCAACATTTACTCTAAATGTAAGATAATGGATGGTAATAATAAAAATTACATTTACATTTGCACATGCCTTTTTATTATTTCAATACCTACCAATATAAGGTTGGGTTGCGTTTTATATGGGACACCTGTATTTAGGATCTTGCGGCATGTCGCACTTACGACTTATGTGAGAAAAGTAATGAGATTGGTAACACTGCGAACGATCTGGCAAAGCTGTGTCTACCGGTCTGTACCAGACCGGTTTGTTCATCCCTTCCACATACTCAATACGAGTTTCAACTCCGTTCAGCCAAAATATTATTTTTGACAGCGCCATCAGTGAAGTTGTGTGTTACGAAAATTGAGCATCGAAATTTAGAGCAACGTTGTGCAATTAAGTTTTGTGTTAAACTTAGGGAGTCCGCGAGTGTGACCTTCGAAAAGTTGAAACTGACCTATGGGGAACATTGCTTATCAAGAGCGCAAGTTTTCCGCCGCACAAATCATTTTTGGAAGGCCGAGAACACGTTGAAGATCAACCTCGCTCTGGGAGACCTTCAACTTCAAAATCTGACGAAAACGTTGAGCGTGTGAGGGTTCTTGTGAGATCAGACCGTCGTTTAACAATAAGGATGATGAGTGAAATTTAAACACTTTCACCGTATCATCAAATTTTGACAAACGATTTGGACATGCGAAATCGGTGTCGAAAAACCTCACAACGGAACAGAAGGATAATCGAATTAACGTGTGCGTTGATCTTCTTGAGAGGATTGACAATTACCAAGAATTCTTTAATCGTGTGATCACAAGTGATGAATCCTGGATATTTGAGTATGATTCTGAAATAAAGCGGCAAATCAAAGATCAAAACCATGCTGATTTACTTTTTTGACAAAAGGGGTATCGTGCATAAAAAATTTCTTCCTCCAGGACAAACTGTCAACCAAGTGTTTTACAAAGGTGTACTTGAAAGGCTCAGGAAAAGAGTGGTTCGCGTGATACCACACATTGCAGACAAGTGGATGCTTCATCATGACAATGCCCCGTGTCACACGGCATTCACCTGATTTGAGTCCTTGTGACTTTTTCCTTTTCCCGAAATTGAAACTTGTCTTAAAAGGACGTCATTTTGGAACTCTGGAGAACATTCAAAAGACTGTGACAGACCAGTTAAAAGCCCTACCAGTTGAAGCCTTCCTGCGCTGCTACCAGGAGTGGGAACAACGACTCCGCCGGTGTATAGCTGCCCAAAGGAACTACTTTGAAGGGGATAATATTGTTGTTTGAAAAAATAAAAAAAACTTTTCTCACACACCTCGTATGTTTATGGTCATATTGCTGAGACGTAACAGGAAGCGACTCTGCTCATCATTAAAAGTTTCTATCAGAATCGTTCCATCTCGTAGTTTTCTAATGTTCTTCGGAGAACCAATAAAACCGGTGACACATTGTTAATCAGAAAAGGTGTGTCACCTTTCCTGAAAAATTTGGAGGGAATTTCGGAAATTTGGAGGGAGCCACCCTCCTCATTATTCCGAAGAACACAAAACGAATATACTTACATTTTTATTTGACTCATTAGAATTCAGTATATTCTCTTCTGTAGCAATATTATCCTCGTCAGACAAAGCTGACCGAGGCCTTTCCACTAGACTAAAAATGGTAGTTGTCTCAGATGGACCACCAACCATCATAGAATTTATTTTTGTAACTGAAATTTTGGTCCCACGAGTACTGGCGATATAACGGACCACTCCAGCAGCGCGCGCGCATACTGGAGCTAGAACAAAATACAACTGGTTTGCCTCGGTGCCAAGAGAGCATCGTTCGAGACTCACTACGTAGAGTCATTCACCCGTCAGCACGATAGTTTCCACCTTGGGTTACGGTTGCTCTTCGTAAGGTGTCGCAACATCACCGAGTGTATGTGTAAGAAGAAATAGTGTAGAGTATTGTAATGTAGTTGTGTAAGGGTATATGTTGTAAATTGTGTAGTGTTCTTGGTGTAATTAATGTACGTGTATAGTGTAAAGTGTTCTGCAGCTCAGTGTGTAGTGGGAAGAAAAGCTGCAGTGGCTAGGGCCGTGGGGATGCCAACCCCCAAAGTCTTAAAGAATAAGACTCCCCGTCGGGGTATACAAATAATGATATTGACGGTATACTTAGCGATATTAAAGAAATATTCGTAATTTCAGGTCGAAAGCGAACGGAGTGAATATTTCGAACCAGGCTAAAGATATCTAATTTTATAATTATTTCCAGTTTAATATTACGAGTACTTTTTGTTTAGTATATTATACGACAAACAATATTAATTCTAATATAAATAGATTGGAAAATAAAAAAATGTTTACAAAGTGTTCATGTAAAATTTTACTGTATTTTAAATCTGAAACTAATCTTGTAATTTCAATTGTAAAAACGATCTTCAGTAGACGCTGAGAAAGTAGTATACAAAAATAAATAAATAAGAACATATAAATCCTATTTACGAAGTACAATAAAACCTGTATTTCTATTAGTGTAAAATAACAATTTAATAGTGTAACTATAAACACGTAAACTAATATTTATTATTATTTCTTTAGTCATTTAATTTTTAATTATATATATAATTAAAAATATGGCAATACCTAAATAACTTGTTAACAGTAAACGATCAAAAATTTAATTTTCCAAATGCTCATCTTATTTCAAAACGACCTATTTTTTCGGTATGAAACAACTACTTGGGTATTGTGTATTGCAGGTGACTTTTGAAACTGGCTGTGAAAAATATTAAATGGCCGCTGTTTGGATTGTTGACGTCGCCCGATCAGCGTTTTGTTTTTAAATGTCCTTTAAAATTATTTGAGACAGTTCTACTCTTTCCATTTAAATAGTCCTTATTTTAAAGTCCTACTCTTGTCATTCAAAATTTTTGAGTTGCCGGATGGATTCTCTTGGATGATTGGATTGTAGTGGCCGCATACTGAAAAAAATATTCGTTTCACAATATGAGCAGCTACTTATTTCATTCTTCTGTTGAAAAGTTATTTAGGAGTTGTCTTTCTCTCCAAATGTTGCAGGTTTGCGGGTCACCTCTTGGGTGCACCCTAATAAATATGTGACGCAATTTCTTTTCGGCATGGTGCTTTTAGGGACAGACTGCAGAAATTCGGCCTGGTAGATTCTGCGATGTGTCCTCAGTGTGAATAATTGGACGACACTTACCATGTTCTTTTTATGCGTTCTAGTTAATGCGTACGGAGACCATCTGTCGGGTTGATCTTATCTAGTTGGCGATCGACGAGCTATACCACTTGCTCTGCTGTATCCAGTCCGCCGCAATCGTGACAGCGACTTGTATGGCATCTGCCCATCATGTACACATAGTCCCGAAAACATCCATGTCCAGACAGAAACTGGGTAAATTCGTAGCCTGTCTCACCGTGCTTTCGCTCCACCCAGTTCCTGACGTCGCTTATGAACCCATAGGTCCACCTTCCTTTGTCCGAATCTTGCCATCTGTCACGCCAAGCCATGTAGAGACTGTCATTTGCTTCCTTTCTGTCCCGTCCCGCCACTATTGAAACTCTCATTTGCGCTTGTAAGTCTATGGGCGGTACTCCAGGTACAACCGATGCCGCCTCGTCGCTGATGGTACAATACCCTGCGATGATACGTATACTTAGCCTACGTTGTTGCATAACCAAACGCCTCACGTTCCTAGCCCTCGACAACGCTCCCAGCCATACAGGAACTCCATATAACACCACCGAAGAGTGCACACTGGCCAACAGTTTCCTCTTACCCTTCTGAGGACCACCCTTATTTCTCATAATTTTGCTGAGCGCCTTCACCACATTTTCGCCCCTTCTCACCGCCTCCTCAACATGTATAGTAAAGGATTGGTGCTTGTCCAGCCACACGACTAAATACTTTGCGGCTGGAATGTTATGTTACTGTGTTGTTATTGTTCCGTGTAATATTTTAATGTTTCGTGTTGTGTGTTGAACTCACTTTTACCTTCTACGGGTAGGTAGTTCAATTCCTTTGTTCGTTAGGTATTTTCAGTCTTGCTTAAGACTCGGCGAGATGCGTTTTATTTTCAGTTTATTAACTAGTAGTAACTGCTCAGTCGTGAGTTGTGCTGTAATAAGTGAACACGTTCTGCCTTCACTAAAAATTTTATGCCACCGAAAAACTTGAGCTCTTGACATAACCTCCTCTCCGAAAGCCTTCTGAAGCTTACCATAAGTTGCCGTCGCGTTTTCACCCGATTTAACGCAAAAAGAAATGGCATACCGTTGCGCAATATTTTGCGGTTTCGTTTTTGTGACGAGAGACACAAACACGTGTTCACTTATTACAGCACAACTTACGACCGAGCAGTTGCATCAATGTGCCGCTTGGACTAGAAGTAGCTTATAGACCTAGGTAAAAGAAGGTGTGCCTACGCAAGCTGCAGGGTTACCACATCTTGCAAAGAAAAACCAGTCTCATTACTTTATTGTCGCACCTCGTATATATAAAAACGTTTGAACTCACGGTAGTTTAGAGGTCTGGAGGATGTGAAACGCGAAGATATGTTGAAATTTTCTGGAAGTCGAATCATGGTACCCATTACAATAGGTAGCTTTCTTATAAAATCAACCTAAAAGGAAATGAAGTCTGATTCAAACCGATGTGCCTTCCCCTTGTAAAACCAAATATTTCATTAATTAAAATTTTATTAGGCTGTAACTCTGGAACCGATGAAAATAAGTACCATTAATGGTATATGAAAAGCTCTCAATGAGGGCTTATTACTGAAGTTAAGAATAAGTCCAAAAGAATTGGATTTTGGGCACTTAGTTCAATCGATTGCAATCGAAAGGGGAGGTGCACAACTAGATATTACAACAGTCCTAAATCCAAAATTTCAACATTCTACGGCTAATGGTTTTTGAGTTATGCGCGATACATACGTACAGACGTCACGCCGAAACTAGTCGAAATGGACTCGGGGATGTTCAAAAAAGATATTTCTGTTGAAATCTGAAAACCAAAATTTTTCGCAAACAATATTTCCTTTGCTTCGTACAAGAAAGTAATTACCATTAATATGTCAAGGATTAAATATTGGAAATGTAAGTACCTTTATTGGTACTTATGTAAGGTTCATTAGCTGGCTAATTTTTTATGAACGATATCATGTATCGTGGATTTAGAAGTGAATTGTGAATTGTCAGTGTAATCTATAACAGCAACCAGAATGTGTTATGCGACGTTATAGAACTTTTTTTTTTTTAATCTGCAATTATTAATTACTTTTTTCAAATGCCAATTAATTCTGGTTATAGTAATGGTTTTAATTACTTTTTACATTGTTTTTTAATCCGAAATTTCATTAATTTTTTTTTTATTTGTCCGAAATAGTACGTTTTAAAAAGTCTTTTAATTTAGTATACATATAAAAAAAACATTTCATTTTGTTAAAAAGTCGTTTTTTACAATTTTGCAAAAAAATTATACCTTTAAGAAATGAGTATGGTTACTATAATAGATTTCTTCTGTCGATATAATAACACCAGGAAATGATTGGCAGGCAAATGATTGCCTGCCAATCATTTCTTTGTGTTTTAATGTTACTATCAACACAAGCAACTGCACAACAGCATTCCACTTACTAGACTAAAAATTTAACAATTTTCCAGCCTGGTGTAAATTAGACATGAAAAAGTACATTAGCTCCAGCCAAGTACCCTAAGCACATTAACATACAAAAATACACAGTCCAGTGAGCCTTAGATCACACTAGGTATATTTCTCTTGCCAGCCTCTGTAGTGTGAGTGGTAGCATCTCGCCTTTCATCCAGAGGTCCTGGGTTGAAATCCCGGGTCAGGCATGACATTTTCACACGCTAAAAATCATTCATCTCATCTTCTGAAGCAATACCTAATGGTGGTTCAGGAGGTTAAACAAAAAAAAAGTATTGTTCTCTTTAAATTGTTCCTCTTCGTGCTTTTTATTATTTTTATCAACTCAGGTTTCTTTCCTTTAGGTTTCTGGTAAGTTACTTTTACCATATGAATTTTTTATAGGACAACTCATATTCTAAATAAATATAAAACTAAATAAGAAATGTAAATAAACTTTTTACAGTAAAAAATACAACTTTAAAAAACTCAATACTAAAACCACACTTATATTACTTACTTTGACTTTTCAAATCAGCGCCACATTAAAAGTACAAAACTTAAACAATTATTGAAGCCGTATTTTTTTACATTTTAATGCAGTATTTTTCAGTGTCTTTAAAATTATTTTTTAGTTTTTTAAAAACACCATTCCTGACTGGAATAATTATTACTTAGAAAATAAAACAGCCACTATCAGAACACAGTTTGTCGAAAAATAATAAAATCTTTGAGAAAAAATGAAAAAGTATTAATAATCAGGTAGTTTAGAGAGCATATATATTATCACAATTGGAAAGTATTAAAAATTGTTCTGTAATTTTCTTTCAGTTTTTGAAGTCGAAGTTGTATAAATTAACTGAAAATTTAATGGGACATACAAAAAATCACTTATTACAGTAGACAAATATATTTTTTAATATTTTAAAGTGCTTGAAATACTTCAAACCGAGGTTTAATTGGTAAGAAGGAAATCAAACAAGATACTAATGTGCCAGTCAATAATCAACTTTTCTACAGTCTCTTACATATAGTTGTGAGTCAAGATCTTGTCTGAGAAGCACAAAAACAGGATTCAGGCAAAAGAGATGAAATTTTTAAGAAGGATCCTGGAAAATACAAGAAGGGACCACAGAATAACTTTATAAGGAATATGCTGAAGATGATGCCTGCTGTTGAGAATCTGGAATTGCAACAACTTAGGTGGCTAGGGTATTCAATAACGGATTTGAATACTAGATCGTGGATACCGGTGTTCTTTGGTGGTTGGGTTTCAATTAACCACACAACTCAGGAATGGTCGAACTGAGAATGTACAAGACTACACTTCATTTACACTCATACATATCATCCTCATTCATCCTCTGAAGAATTATCTGAAAGGTAGTTACCGGAAGCTAAACAGGAAAAAGAAAAAAGAAAGGGTATTCAATAAGAATGAATGAAGATAATTCACCTCAGCAGGTGTGAGAGGCAAAAACTGATGGATGGAGGCCCAGAGAAGGACCAAAAAATTCAAAATGGGATGTGGTGTGTACATTGGTTCAGCCAAAAGGTGGAGATTTTAATAAGATAAAACAGCTGGTAAATGATAGACTGAAGTGGAGAGCTCTTTGTTCCTCGACAACCATTGTGTAAAACAGGAGTCGACCAAGTTAAATACTTTAAACTAATTGACAAGATATTGTACGTCAGATGTTTATAGTATGATTAAGTTTAATAAGTTGTCAATGATCTAAATAAAAATCAACATTCTGTCAATATTTTCCTTAGACATATAAACAAGATATTTTCAACTTGTATAATACGGTTATACGTTTTGTCAAAATAAGGGTCTCATAATAAAAGTTAATATCATGCCTAAAAATGAATAATTGTCTAATGACAAGGGACCCTGTATAAATGAAAAGGGACCAGTGGAAACAGAACAAATATTTTTCTTAATACTATTTTGCATATTTTCATATCGTCTTAGATATTTGGAATGACAAATTTTAACTTTCCAGAATATATAGAACCGCAAAAAGTTGTAAGACGTAAAACATGTGTAACGTGTGGGTAACACGTTAAAAGCTATATAAAAGAAAAATCAGCAATGATGCTGCTGCACTTTCCCGATATTTACACTCAGCTTAAAATTTAACATTTCTTCCAAACATAAAATTAAATACATCCTTATGGCCTCATTTTTTTATAAAAGCTTTCAATATAATTCAAAATCTAAAAAAGCTTGAAAAAGCATAAATTAAATATTGACATAAATAAAGAGGCCGCAGATCAAACAAAAACAAAATTAAACAGTTTCTTTTTCTCTTCAGTTAGTTGCTGTTCATTATTCTTTTTTCTTTTGTGCTAATCTGTAACTTTAACATATTTACGACATCCTACGGCCTCAACTATCTACTTTATACACTCCAATCTTTGCCTTGTTTTTCAGCTTTAACAGTCTTCATATCTCCTAGAATGTAACTCCTTTGCATTTCAATATATGGCTCACCAACCTAGATTATATTTTTATAATTTTCTGCAATTTATCTTATCAACCCACCTAATAATCTCTACATATGTGGATAACTACAGATTGTCTGAACACTGAAGATAACTTTGGCATGATTTGAAACCTTAAAAAACTTAAACCCATGCCGTAAGACATACAAAGATGATATTTTCCCAACCACTAACAACAAACAAGTCATTGTATTTTAATCAATTTGTTTTTACAGTTTTCTTAACTTCCACATCTATATGAAAAAAATGTTTACGTAACACACTTTTTACTTTTATAAAAACATTTACAATTATACGGCATACACAAAATAAAAATAAAAATATTGTAGAAGGAAACTTTAATATTACGTTTTAATTTTAAAATGTCAATTTCAAAAAAGTTTATAACATTCCCTCTTTGGAAAAACTATTGCTTACCTTAAAATGTAGACTGCAAAGTTCATGTATAATTCATGGTAGAGACAGTCTGTGCATTGTGTGAATTCAGATCTAATGTGTAACAAAACTGCTTGTAGGAACAACCACCCTAGTGCGGGAGGAAAAATCTCTGCCAGGCCTGCTCTGACAGCAAGTGTGGGGCTCTCACCCACTAAAAACCTCCCCCTCTAGTCACGCAGGGAACAGACATAATCCACATGGTATATACACAACCCCTGTGCAAATCACCTGGGCGCTCTTGTCATCGAATTAGAATAGCCACAGTGACATCCCCAGAGTCATCATTGGTGAATGATGACTCTAAGGAGCCCTCGCCGCCCACAGCTATCTGACACCGGTTGCTCCATCTCAGGTCAACTGCAGTCTTCCAGTCAGCCTGCCCCTCTCCTCTGCTGCTTTGTTTCAAATTATAGCTGACACCATAGTCGTTACTCTCGTCCAAGCATCTCTGTCACCCAACAACACACTTATGACATTAACCACATTTACTGCACCAAGGCCCATCATGGCAGCCCACAAGTCTCTCCACCTCATTCAAAAAACACTACGTGTTCAGAGGTATCCTCCTACCCATAAACACAGCAGCATCTCGTGGTACTCCTACTCATATGGTACAAGAAGTCTTGAAAGCACCTGTGCCCTAATAGAAACTGGGTGAGCTCATAACTGGTATCACCACACTTCCACTCTACCAGTTCCTAACGTCACTGTGCCGGTTTGTCCACCGTCCAGTCTCTACTGCATTCCAAGCTCTGAACATCTCATCGACAGCCACTTTCCTCTCACCCCTCAAAGTAATAGAATGTCCCAGCCTGGCCTGCAGATCAATCGGGAGCACACACCAGCTATGACTGATGTCACCTCTGTATCTATCATCCAGTACTCTGCGATAACCTGCAGACTGAGCCACCACTGTTGGCCTAACAACCTCCTTCTGTTGCATGCCCTATCAAGGGCACCAACCCAAACAGACGCCCCATAGAGCACTACTGAAGAGTATACACTGGACAGTAGCCTCCTCTTGCCAGCTGCCCTGGTATTCTGTATGTTGTGTAATCTGCTGGGTATTTTGGGTAATCTTTAGGGTATCATCAGTGACCCTAAAGATTTATAAAGTGGTTGACATAAATATTGCTCACTTGAAGTTGGTGTTTGGGCAGAAACAAGGGCAAAATCATTTTACCACAACAAAATCTAACTTTAAACTTGAGAAGGATATTCATCTCTAATACCTTATGAAATTGGAAGAAATCACTCACAAAGTGTTTGAAACTGTTGCAAGAGGTCTGTAGTGGTCACATTCGCAAATTAGGATCTGGTCAAAACTGAAGGCAACACCAATAATTATTTGTATATCAATAGCACGATAATAGGAACCAATAACATTGGTCAAAATTGATTTTTGTATCATGAGTACCAGTAGGTGTACTTATCTGTTTTTATCAATTTTCAAACTGTATTTGGAATTTCTCCATCAAACAGGTTTTTTTGTTACTTTAAATTTAAAAAATAAGTCAATTATTATCCGCAATGTAGTTTTAAATTTTATTGCAATACAAATAGGAACCTTACATGTACATCATTTTTCAACATAGTCCCCTTACATTTCAACGCACTTGGTCCATCGTTGCACAAGCTTCCTGATGCCCTCATAAAAGAAGGTTTTCGGTTGAGCTGCGAGCCAGGAATGCACCGCTTCTTTCACTGTTTCATCTGAGGTAAATCAACCTTAATGGCTCTTTCAGTGGACAAAACAAGTGGTAGTCAGAAGGGGCAAGATCAGGACTATACAGATGAGCCAGTACTTCAAAGTTGAGTTTCTGGAGCTTTTCAGCAGTGTGGGCAGCAGTATGTGGACGAGCATTGTCGTGCAACAAAACAACACCTTTCGACAGCAGTCTCGGTGTTTACTTCAAATTACAGGCTTCAGTTTGGCAGTAAGCATCTCACTATAACGTGCACTGTTTATTGTTGTGCACTGTTTATTGTTGTGCCCCTTTCCTCATAATGTTCCTGTACTGGGCCTTGTGAGTCCCAAAAATCCGTAAGCATCAGTTTTAGATTTCTTCCTGAAAAATCTTGGTTCAGTGAGTGATGAACACAGGGAACACTTTCAACAGGAGATTACAGCTATGGAAAACAGGTACGGCATATGGAATCTTAATATGCTAGGAGGCAATGTAATGTTCTTGTAAAGATTATTTCAAAAACTTCTGGCCACTAAGAACATAAAATAACAGAATCCTATAGTTATTTGGTTTAGAAAAATCAATAGCTTTTTAGCAAAGAAGGGGTTATTGATATATTTATAAATACCACTTTACCAAAGCATCAATAACTCAAGACATGTTTTGTCTACACAATTTTTCCCACTGAAATTCACCAAAATTTTATCCTCAAGTTAATGAGATAATTGGGGTGAACTGTTATGCACATGTACAATGTAAATTAATATTTTGTATAATTGTTATGTAAAATGTACATCACTTAAAAGCTGTTGCTGTTAAATGCAATTGGTCATGTTAAAAAACCACATGAATAAAAATAGCCTAGAGAGACCATAATTGTTAAAACTTTAACCATTATAACAGGAGGAACAAGGGCAAAAGTATTATTACTAAAGGCACTAAATTACCAAACCATATTTATTTTATTTCCTAACATATTTTAAGAATTTTTTAGACCACAGGCAACACAAAAAAATAATTCTATTGAAAAGATCATCAGCCTGGATAGCTGATGTAATTTTTCAATTCCTTGATGGTAGAGCCAGCTAAAAATGATAATATAACCTCCAGAATGGAATGGTAGCGCCTCAGTCTTTTATCTGAAAGGTCCTGGATCCAAAAAGGCATGGCACTTTTCATAAGCTTCAAAATTCCCATTCCATATTCCCACACACAAGTTTCAAGATTTTGTGAAGAATTATTCATCAAAAAAATCTTCCAAATTACTTTGCAATAATGACATAAAGATCCTACTTACGAATAGCGAACTTGTTGGTCAAGAACAATACAAAAACAATGTTATGAGATTAAAGGGCAGTTCAATAAGTATGTTCATTATAAAAACATGGAGATTAAAAAAAATAGAATAAGGGTCTTTGTTATCTGCATCAGAAATATCAGTAAAATGCTAAATATTTGAAATTTGCCCAGTGATCTTTGAGTAAAGGGTAAAGAATTTTATAATACATCAAAAATAAATAATTCTAAATTTCTTAAAATTATCTACCAATTTTAAATTAAATTGGTTAGATTTTTATCAGTTAAGTATGAAAACAATCTCAAAAAAGAAAAATTAAGCCATAATATTATTACTTACAATCTAAATCTCTATAATATAATCAGCAAACGTTTTAGTACATAATAAAAAAAAGCTTAATAATTATTAAAACTCATTTTTATTATTCTTTTTTAAATCTAAAATTTGAAACAATTTTAAAGAACAAAAATTTTTAATATGTTAAAACATAAATAACATTACATACATAATAAATAACACATACATGCATACATTGAAGTGTTTTATTGAAAAACATCTGTTTTCAAATGTGTACATAAATTACAAATATTATTATGGAAATATTTATACTTTTAATCATTTGGAAAATTAAAAAAATATATTTATGTATAAAAAAATCTAACTACTCAATTTAATAATTAAAATATATTTAGAATTATAACATTTGTTTTTCTTTTTAATAATGATGCTGAATATGAAAATTAAATTTTTCAGAAAAAATTACTATTTAAATTTCTAGCGTAAACTACTGTTTTCTCATGTTAAAAAAAAATATTATTTTATATTTTTAATGAAAATGGTATATGTTTTAATGCTAAAATAGGAAACTGATATTATCAAGAATTTATCTTATGTTATATATCCATCATCAGTGCAAGATGCTTTTAATGAAATACAAAAAAAAAATATATATACATTAGCTTAATTATTGCTGTTCCATCACCAAAACAGAACACAATTTCATATGTTACCACAGTGTTTTCGATATTAAAGTCATAAATTATCACTACGGAATGTTAAATTTCACACTGGCAGAAAAAAGTATAAAAATATTACTTAATAATCCATTAAAATCATATATCAGTATTAATAAAAAAGACAATAAGTAATATTGGATGTCATTAATGCAGAATTGTATGTACATAAAGATTTCCAACATTTAATTATTCAGTTATTAGTAACACTTAATTGATCTACCTGTATTCTAGAACGTATATTAAATTATAAAATAAGTAATTGCAGTTATAACAGATACACAGAGAAAAATATTTAATATAAAAACAGATAACACAAAATATTACTCGGGTTGTGAATGATGCAGTTACTTTACAATAAATATTCCAACCTTTAGAACAGTCTGTCAGTAATGCATTACTGACATGATAGTACATCTAGTTCATTAACATAAAAAAAAAATCTGTTACCTTCACATGAAATACTCATGGGTTAATAATGCTGTTTACACTACTGGAACTAGTTACAAAAAAATTTTGCATTCTAGAATTTCCTATGTGCAGTTTGGAAGCAAAATCTTGTCTGCAATCAATGCAACCACCATGCTCTATAGAAAAATCATAATTACAAACTGCATAATATATAAAATCTGGCAACTTGGCCACTGAAATAAAGCACAGCCATTCTTTCTGTGGACTATAATTCTCATTGCTTTATATTTATTTTATTTAAACTAATCCATATCAATTAAATTTCAACACTTTCACTTGTTACTAGTTTAAAGGTTGACAAAAGAATTGTTTAATCTTTTTTCAATTGTTTCTTTTTTGTTCTTATTTTAACAACTCTGAAACACAAGATTCAATCCAAAATAAATAAACAGTTATCCAACATATATAGATAACATAAATATGTTTTTTTTTTTTATTTTATTAATATAAAATGTGTAACAGAAAATTATTTCAAACTACCTATTAAACATTATTTTAATTACTACCTATTAAACTGAACAGTTTAATTTGTTCAACATTTTCGAGAACAATTATTCAGAAGAAAATCAAAATTAATCAAGAACGAGAACTGTTTAAAAGTATACAAGAGATTAATTGAATTATCTCACTATAAAATACAGTTGCCCACGCCATAATACTATAATTTTTGTTACCCATGCCAAATGATTTAAATGTAAGATCACTTTCAATTACATTGTAGACTGAAATTATTAAAAATATACCTACATACAGATAAAAAGCATCAATTTAAGGTAAATTTGATTTAGTTACTTTATATAATTTTCACTACCAATCATCATAAACAGCAAGATGCTGTTGAAGATGATCCAAATGGAGAAGAACCATTAGGGGTAAGAATTGCAGTTAAGTTTTCTAAAACATAACTTCATAAATTCCTATTAAGTGACAGCTATTAAGTTTGCTCTCCCACTTAATCTAAAACATAAGTTTTTTATGATTATTCTATAAACAAATCAATCCTATCCATCCCAGTTCATAAACAGTCACTGGAACTTTTCAGTACTAATCTTCTTTTTTTTTTTAAACTGTATAAAAATTCTTTGTTTTTCATCTAAAAGAATAATTAAATATTCATTAAGAGTAAGAATAACTAAAATTAATTTGAAAACTTTATCCTGCAAGCACTTATAAACCTCATAGTTCTGCAAAACCTGTAACTCTTTCAGGAAGTAGAAACATGAAAATTTAACCGTGTAAAATTAAGATACAATTTGCCTTCAACTTAAGATTTTTGTTTGAAAAAACGTTGGCAATTTTTTTTGTGTTTTTTTCTGTGAATTTGCCTTTAACTTTACTAAAGACTTTATTTTAGTTTCAATTTTTTTGAAATTTTATCAGTTTCATACATACTAATAAACATTTTATTTGCAACTTACTACCTTTTGTTTGATAAAACCCCTTATCATCCAATGAGACAACTACGAATGTAACTGATATATACTGAAATGATACAGGAGTACTTTTTTTGCTTATTCTCAAAATACTTAAAATATATCACTAATTGTTCTTCCAGCCAGTTATTCGATCAAAAATTTATTACATTTCTTTGTAGTTATTTAATTGTATCAGAAATGACAGCGATTGGATAATTTGAAAACACTATGGCAACAATGATTTTTAGATTTGTATTTTGTTCTGTCAAGTATAACCGATCCTGCCTGCGGTCATGGTTAACTTATCTAAACAAAAGTACTAAATATACAATTATATTTTTTAAAATTTCTATAAATAAATTTATTAAATTTACTTCATATCTAATCCCAGAATTTGAATTTATATGATTATGCCTTTATTTGATATGCATACAAAAAATTACCATAAGAAATAATTATTTAATTTTTTTTAAATTTCTTATATAATTTTTAAGCCAACATCATTATATTAACAAGTATGTATAAACAAACAAACAAAATTCATTTTAAGAGAAAAATAAAAGGGAGAACAAAGTTTAAAAACATGATCTCAAAAAAAAAATTAAATAGATAAACAGAAATTTCTTATTTGAATACAATTTCATTGATTGTCATTTGAAATAAAAAAAAAGAAAAATGAATTGCATATGACTTAAAAATTGATTCAGTCTTTTGACATACATACATATAAAATAAGTCATTATTACATTACAATAATTATACGATTTATTTTATCATATTACAATTAATTATCAATAAATACATTATAGATAATATAACCCTATATACTAATTTCAGTACGTATATTTAAAAAAAAAAAACATGTAATCATATTAAATAATTAACCTTTTTTTAACTTTTATTAAACCTTTTTTTAGTCTGTGGTGTTAGAAAGTCCACAACATATATCGTAGATCATTATAATAAATTAAAAATTTAACATTATATTAAAAAATGCAACAGCAGATAATATTTAAAAATTCTTACACATTATCTAACTGTCAATGTGAGTCATAGAACACGTGATAGATCAAATTGATGTAAATCATAACTAAATACTAAGATAAATCATTAATAGCAATTATCCAATTAATATGCAGCAGCTATATAATTTAGTTAGTAGTATTGCAATGTTATTAACATTGCAACAAAGCAAAAGCAGAAATTAATAGAATGATAGTTTAAAATTTATTTAACAATGCCTTACAAATAAGACTATAATTGTGCTACACTCCTCCCCAGCATGGGACAGTAAATAATAAAAATTTTCAATAGTTTGTGGTAACTTACAGAAAACTGGCAGTTAAATTTGTAACAATTTATAAGTTAAACTCAATTCTGATCTTTTGTCGTTTAATGCTAAGATGATCTTATTCATTTTGATTAAAGATGAAGACATTGAATTTTCAAGTTGATACTAATTTTATAATTACTTTCCTAGAAGTTAAATTTACTAAATACAATTAAATACAAATCAAACCAAATTATGGATACAGTAAAAATAGCCTCTGAAAACAAATCTGTTATTTATGAGTTAAATATAAAGTAATGATGAGGTAAATGGAAAAGAGAAGACTGAATAATAATATACTGTGCTTTACCGACAACAGATTATTATACGTATGCAATAAATTAATGTTTTTTTTAGTAGAATTACTGTGCTAAGAAACTGACATGATTGTACAACAGCAAACCATATATATGCTCCATATAAAAGTTATGAATTTCTTCTTTTTTTTTTTGACAAAATGAAATGACACATTATGCCTACTTGTGCATTCTATTAATGTGTATGTGTATATATTTATGTTGAGCTGAAAGTTCTAGCTTTAATGCATAAGATTTTATGCGGTTCACTCACTTATCAGTTGCCTGTTGCTACTCATATTGTTATGGTTTATTGTGCTTTGCATTTAGTTATTTTAATTTCTGCGTATTTTATTTTAATAATTGTGATTTTTATATTACAAATGCAAACATATTTAATTTTGGTTCAGATTGTCAATGCTTCCTTGCAATCAATGATTTATTTAAATTATGGAGAAGTTGTAAGGATGAAACCGTATGGTTTAGAATAAAGATATTGCTTTTCATAACGATAACAAAGAAAAGAACCACACACAAAAAAAACTTATACAATTACCACCAAGAATATAAGATAAATCAAAAATCTAAAAGATCTATACTCAATATTAAAACCAGAAACTAATTCAGACTCACCCTCAGAAAAATCAAAAGGGGAACAAACAATTAGCTTCCCTTTACCTTTAGAAGCCTTTGAATTTTAGAAAGTATTTTAAATTAATTATTTTTAAAATTTTGGTAGTTTTGAAATGAAATATGTTTTTTTTTCATATCTTTTTATATAATAAATTAATTTAATCAAGAATTTCTTATTTTTTTCATTTTGAAATTTTAAATTTGAACCATATGGTTCATCAAAAGCATTTTTTAAATTGAATTTAAACCATATCGTTTTTAGGATGTGGACTTTGAAGGAGAAAACACCAAACTTTTCAGTCGGCTGGTCAATTACAAAGACCAGGCATGATGTTAATAATTTAATATATAAAGGGCTGAAATTTAAATCTGATGCGGACTGTCGTGTGATTCTGAGGGACTTTTATAAGGATGTGTTACAAACAGATCGGAAAATAGTGATTAATCAAACACACACACTTTGTAAAAAATGGTACACGTTTGAACAAATGGTACACATTTGTAAATTAATGCAAATTTTACAAATGGTACACATTTGTAGATTAATGCAAATTTACCATTTGATAGCAACATAGATTGTATATTGAAAAACACAAGGAGGTTAACAAGAACTGGCATGATCATACACAGGGAGTTTTGTTTGGTAGGAAAAAAAGGGGAAAGCTTTTGGCCATTCAAAGGGAAATTATTAAAGCAGTGGGCAGTAAGAACATGATATTAATGTGCATCAGCTGATTGTGGAGGAACAAAATTTTCTTGGGCAGCAGCAGGATGGTGGTGTATGGATTACAGGATAGCATGGTAAAATTGAACAAGATATTGAATTATGTATGGATGGGGAAATTGTTAAAAACATAAATGGGCAAAATGAGATGAGGGTAAGAAAAAGAGAGTGGAAAAAGAGAGTGGAAAAAGAGAGTGGAGAAAGAGAGAGAGGAGGATAAAGTGCTAAAGAAAGCTAATCACAAGCAAAAACATGGAAGTAGGTTGGAAGTAAGCCTGTCCAAACCTAATCCATTTCTGTAACAACTACATGGGGGGGTTGACATTTCCAACCAGAAAGTTGGTGTTTATGACTTTGATCAACACTTGAAGAAATGATGGGAGAAAGTATTCTACAAATCGTTGATGTCTGTATTCTGTTTACTGAAATAATCAGGAAAAATGTCAAATTGCTGCAGTTTCTTGTCCCACTAACTGTAAAAAAGTTGCCAATTTGAAAACAAAATGGTCATGTAAAACAAAAGAGGATCAGAGGTAGGCCATCAAAAGTAGCAAAACTTATGCTGAATGTAGGTGACCATTTGCCCATTGCAGGTACTACAAGGAGACGGTGTTCAAGATATGAGACAAACAAGATTGAAAAAAGAACCAAAACAATTTGTACAATGCGCCAAGTACCAAAGTGCAAACAATGTATTACATCCTAATCACACATAAATATGATTAACTTTATAAATATATACACTGTTTGTATTCATTTTTCAAAA
Organism: Lycorma delicatula; assembly: GCF_047948215.1. Classification (NCBI taxonomy): domain Eukaryota; kingdom Metazoa; phylum Arthropoda; class Insecta; order Hemiptera; family Fulgoridae; genus Lycorma; species Lycorma delicatula. The sequence goes on along the minus strand of NC_134464.1, from coordinate 97,246,869 downwards.
TAAAAGTATTGTATGGACTACTGGTTATTTCTTTTCTTTCCAAGGCTACAATACCAATGGGACCATATAAGTCCCCCAAAATTGCTCCCTATTTTCATATGAATATAACCATGCATAACTAAACTCTACAAAGACTAACCAACCTGTATGCAATGAAAAAACTTAAAAAAATAAAAATTATTAGTCTACGGGTTAAGGCACGAAAAAAATGTTTTGGTGGTTTAAATTTATATAAACAAGTTAATAATGAACAAACGCACCAAATTTATTTTGAAAAAAGTAGGAATTATCTTAAGTCACTGAAATGAAAAGAAATCTGATGTTTCAAATAAGGGAAAAATTTCTAACTGTTCAGGATTCAAGTGATTTTTCAGAAATGCATTGATCATAATTTATGTACAGTGAATTGGATAGGGGAATCATGGAATTCTTTTACACGATATGTATTAATTATTGTTTTTATTTAATCTTTATTTTATTTTTTCTAGTTTTATTTTAAATTTGTCTAGTAGTAGAATTTTCAGTATTACTGGTAAATAGGTTACTTTTGACTTAATTACGTATATTTGTGATTATTTTTCATATCACTATCTTATCTTTGTTTTGTATGTCATAGAATAACTAAACATAAGAACTCATACTGACAGATTACCAGTTCATGGTCATGTCTATAAAATATTGATTACATATTTGTAGTAATTATCTTTTACTTAGAAATAAATATTTTACTATTATTATATATTTATGTCTGTTCATATACATAAGTATGTATGTATGTATGTATGTATGTATGTGTGGTTTCAATTGTATACAAACTTATTTACAATTTCCATTAATCTTTACTTGCCTTAAGTTTACTTGCCATTAACCTCTGACACTTTAGTTACAAAATAAAAGTTTCTGTACCTAATTTTAAAACATTCATACAGGAAGCAAAATGACTTTTCATATAAAAAAAATAAATACTGTTAAATAAAATACACAGAAAAAAAGAGAATTCTCTCTAAATAAGTTTGTTAGAACCATAAGAAATTGCCATCTCAATTAATATGGCTATTGAAGGTCTTATTGCCCATGGAAGGTAATTCAAAAAACATTTTCACACCGCTTTTTTTCTATTTGGATACCATTTATTTAGGATGCAGTAAAAAAAAAAGATCACTGGCAAGTTGAATATTATTTGTGCATATAAGCTCAGTGGTAGAGCATTCAACTACTAATACTCGTGTTATGAACAGCTGAAAAGATTTAGGTAAAAGTAAAAAATAAAAAAACTTATTTAATGTAATTTGATTAACTTAAAGATAATCGTATTGTGATTTTCATAACTTTTTATACGTACAATATTAAAAAAGAAATCTTGCAGTACTAAAGATTATGTTCAATAAGTTAAAAAAAAATTACCAATTAGTTTAAATATGAATGTTCACAGAGTTTACTTTGTAAACTGTACAAATTGTCAGATATTGTTTACTGTTTATGCTGTAAACCATAAAAAAGAGGATTTGGATAGACAGAGGCATTTAAAACATGTTTCTGTAGAAATATGGAGGAGATTAATGTCTGCATAAAGTCATAATGAATCCATACAACAAGGGTTAAACTAACACCCATTAAAATAAAATAAAAAAATAAGTAAATCACATTATCTTCAAAAGCAGCAAAATAAAAATAATTTTATTATATAGTTTATCAAAATATTTAATTTTCAAAAAAATTAAAACTAATTATTTTTTCATTATCACAGTAAAGAAATTTTTTTAAAGCTGATCAGGAAATTTCAAAAACCAACTAACCAAAAATACCCACCTCATAATAAAAATCCACATACTTGCCAAGAATTGGAATCTAATACAAATTTACTAAAAAATTTTAAATCAGAAACTTAAATATAGCATGACTGCATAACAACTACTATTAACACTTTACATTTCATAGTAATATTTTTTAATGAATAAAAATCAAAATTATACTACAGTGAGTTCTTAAAGTTCCTGTGCAATACGCTTTAGAATTATGTGGTGCAGTCTGTTCTTTTGGCGTTAGTTGGTTGCCCTGTGGATTCATTGAGCATTGCTCAGTAATAAACCAAGATATGAGCTGTTGAGTTGTGATTTAACGTGCTTCATTTTGTTTTGTGATGTTTTGTTTATCAGGATCAATAGTTTTGAGAAACATAACGGTTCTTTGGTAAAGGAATGCAGTTTTCTCGTTGAAAACGTCTTTTATGAGGGTGATAAGTATACTGATATAGTGACGCACAAGTTTTCTGAAAATTTTCCAAATACTCCTACTTCTCATTGCAATGCAGTTCAAACTCTTATCAAAAACTTTAAGGCAACAGGCTCCGTTGAAGATGCTGAACGATGTGGAAGACTACCTAAAGTAAACAAACAGAAGCTGCTTGATATTTCATATGCTACAGCCGAAAGTCCATCAAAATTAACACATAAGTTAACAAAGCAGCAAGATATCAGACTTTCTTCTTTACATGAAGTGAAAATTGGAGTTGAGGTTGGTACGAGTAGAATGCACATTGTGGGTCCAATCGTTTTTGAAAATACATTAATAATGATCATTACTGTGCTGTTTTAACAAACTTCAATAAAAAGTTAATAGAAGTGGAAATTAATCAGTTGGTTCCAACAAGATGGTGCCACAACTATCAGGTCAATGACTTTTATACAAAATAACTTTGGTGAACAAATAATTTCAAGGGAGTTTGTGGCCTATGCAATCACCCGATCCAATTTCCCCAGATTACTTTCCATACATTCTGAAAATTCTGAATGAATGTAAAATTCTGAAGATATTCTTGGCAGTGAAACAAGCCATGTTCGCAACAGGCCATGTATCGCAACAGGCCATGTACAATTGACAAACTATAAACTGCAATAACGGCATACACACAACACATTCCAGTACATCAGCTGGTACATTTTCAACACCTTTCAAATATCCCAGTTATAATATCAGATCCAATAAAATAATGAAATAAAAATAATAATTAGTAAAGTTTTGTCATTACGTTTCCATAATTCTAATGCACAACTTTCTGAATCTACTATATAAAAAATTGATAAAAAGTTTTATCATTGATAAGCATAAAAAAGATTAAACATATTAAAAATTTAAAAAAATATATGACAGAATTACACAGATTTCAGTACTAACTGTTGTTTAATGAAAATAAAGATATATTGAAACTGAACAACAAACTTGTGCATTCTATTATACTTACAAAAATAAATTCAACGAACTATAAAAATAGAATAACATAAAAAATTACAAACCACTTTATAATACTTACAAAATAAAAAACATCTTAACTACTGAAGAGTTTGTATTATAATAAACAGAGAATGATACATTTTAAGTGATGTGATTAAATGAGAATGTATGTGCACAAAATATTTAATAAATATAAAATAAAATAGAAATAACATTTCAAATACAGGATTTAGCAATGATGTTAAAGCAGTAAATCTACAGGATGACCAAAAATAACAGCTCTATGTAAAAACTAAAATTTCAACCACCAGAATTGTTTTCCATCAAAGATCGTCATTCCATTGAAAAAGAAACATAGCTTTAACTTTAAGAAAGTTCTCTAGCTTTAACCATCCCTTTTTAGTGCTACAGACAATAACTAAACATTGCCATTGCAGTTAAAAATGTTCTGTGCTTGGTTACCCTAGTTATCTATTAATGGCATTTTTTTGCAGTTTGTTGAAATACATGCTGTGATAATACATGCTGTGATAATACATCAGAACTCATACATGTACATTAGGGAGCAATTGAATAAAAAGGAATCAATGAATAAAATTAGTGCCAGTGACAATGATACATAAAAGATAGCAGTTTACACGTGTAAACATGTCTGCACACTATACAAAGAATTTTGACATTTACTAAACTGTAATATTTTTGCAATATTTTGTTTAAATAAATACTGATATGACTGGAACAGAAATATGTTATTTTTTATTTTTTTTATGTTAAATGTTTTTGACCTTTGTTTATTTACAATAATAAAACAAGTTTTAAAAATGTTTTCAGTTGTAAAATAGAAATCTAGTGAATATCACAGACAAATCTTTTGTCAAAAATATAGCTTCATTGACATACATATGCACATTTTTATTTATTATAGACAGCATTTAAATGTTCAGTATTTTAATACCTTACTGGTCAGAAAAACGTTAAATGCTCAGTTTTTTATTAATGAAAATTGCTCAGTAACTTTTTTTAAATTTCCAGAGCAAAATATTCTATTTAAGTTAACAGGACATAGTAATAAATTGAATGGGTCAATTTTTTTTATATTACAAATTAATAAATGTTTTTAATCATTTATTAATTTTATAAAAAATAAATTTTTGCTCCAACTGGTAAGCAAAACTGGTTGTGAAGCTACACACACCTAAGGTATGGTCCCGGATTCGAATCTCAGTCAGGCATTTTTCACACATGCTACAAATCATTCATTTCATTCTCTGAAGCAATACCTAATGGTGATCCTGGAGGTATGGTACACACCTACAGCTGTTTTCTCTTACATTCCTTATAACCTCAAAAAACACAACAGACTAAAAATTTTTGGTCATAATGAACAAAATAATACCCGATTACAAGAGTGATGTAAAGGAAAAAGTGATTACATTGAAATTACTAGTAATAAAAGGCATCAGAAACAAATTATGGAAAAAATAATAAGATTTGATTTATATAACATTTGATTTATATAGATTTCAACATACGCATTTCTATAATGAAACTGCTGCAAAGACTAAAAATAATTAAGCGACCAAATGAAACTTGAAATTAAAAACTTTTCAATTTGCTTCAGAACTAAAGCCAAAGAAAATTATGGATATTTTTATGAAAAAAAAACTTAAATGTACCAAAGAAAAAGAATTTGTACAATTATTTGACTTCCTTAAAAAAAAATCTAAATACAGGGTAGTTCACTAAGTCTTGGAAGAACTGAATAAGTTTATAGGAAACCTTTTTATTTCATCAAAAACTTTGTTACAATTATTTTTAAATTCTACACATTTTCATGCTGATGCAAAATATAAGCTTATCTAGAAAGGCTTTGTGGTACTAATATTAAGAACTAGAGCTAGAAGATTTCATATAGTTGAAACCTTCTAATATATTGTTGAAATTTGTCTGTACAAATGAAGAAACTGAAGATTTAAAATTTTTATTCAATAATAAATCAGGTGTTAAAAACATATTCGAGAAAATTATTAATTTCACAATAATTATATGTGATACAGCAAAGAGTATACAAAATCCCTTTCAACACTTATCTGGTTTAGAAACCAAAATAAGAATGTATAGGGTATACATAATAAAAAATTGTCAAAAGAAAGTGAGCAACTTGTGAAACAAAAAAGCAAAATTTTAGACAATTTTTTTTTTTAACACTGAAAAGAATGAACAAGTATTTGGCAGAGTTACATGTTTGTTTCCAAAATTGGAAGATACTCAAAATGAATTCAGAGTATTAAACAGGAATGAGTGCAACACAAAAAAAAATTTATATGAGGGGATTGACAAACTTACCCCAAGTAGAAATAATGCCTTAGAAACATTCAGTCGAATAATTAAGAATGAAAACACTAAGAAAAAAGACTTGGCTGGTAAAGTAAGCAAGCTAATAATATAAATGAAATGTATGCAGAATCACTGTAAGTTTTAGACTAAAGCATACAATCGGTGAAACTTAAGAAAAAAGTTATTTCATCTTTCACTGCTAAAAAGAATACATACATAATTGCTTTTAAGAATATTCTAGAAATCAATTTAGAAGATTAAGAAGAACTTCACACTAACGTTTTTCACAGTCTGATAATTGCAGAGATGTAATGTTCACATTTTTGACAGTTACAGTTCCTAAAGGCCAACAGGATTAAAGGAGAATGTCCAGGATTCTTCAAGTAAAAAATTTGCTAACATGTTGTGGGTCTCAATACCTCTAAGCATGCAAATCCATACTCCTGAAGCAAAAACAGTTCGACTTGGAGGTACATCATAGAGATCGACCTTTAAAAACTTAGTGATCCCCGCATGTCCATAGCTTCATCAGTGTTTTCGATATTGACAATAAAATATCCAGATCGAAGTAAAACAGCCATCCCCAACCATCATTCAAAATAAATATTTTCGGTAGAAAGGGGGGATTAATTACTTATCATATAACATTGCAATATCATGCTGGAAACAATTTTCCAAAATCTCTTCTCATTACTTAATTATTCAAAATTTATAATTAAGATATTTGATAACAAATTTTTAAGGTTTATTTATTTGAAATTAGAGACGATAGAGAATTCATGTAAAATTAATGAAAGAATGCATTATAATTTTAATTAAACAGTATTTCTTTCAAAAATAAAAATTGAAGTGGTTAAATATTTTTTTCTAAAATTAAACACAAAAATTTTACTTTGCATGGTTGGCAACAGCTTCATTTTTATGCAAATTAATTTTACAATTTCCTTTAATTTCGAACAGGGGAGCAGCAAATGTAATTTCTGGGAAGTCTGTTTCCTCGTTGAATTTATTAATTGGTTTATCTGTATTTTACTTTTATTTTTCACTAAAGTAACTCTTTTAATGATGTGTGGATATGGCAAAATCGAGTAACATATGACAAAGTAAGAAATTTATTTAATGACACTTCCTGATCGTGTTCAGATTGCAAAATCAACTATGTACAAAACAGTACAAAGATGTGAGGAATGTGGAATTATAAAAAATTGTTGCAAATTTGGCAAACCTAAAATCCACTTCACATGAAGATGTAAAACTAGATGTTATGGTAAAAGTAATGGAAAATCCTCATACCTCAATTCGGGTTGTGTTTAGTAGGCACCTCGATATAAACAAATCCTCCATCCCTGAAGTTTTGATTAAAAACCATTTAAAGCCTTATTAAAATTCAGCAGCATCAAGAATTATTGGAGGATGATTTTGATTAGCATGTTGAATTTTGTGAAATTATGATGAACAGGATTGAGAACCTAAACTTCATAATAAATGTTCTCTTTTCAGACTATGCTACTTTTATGCTGAATGGAAAAATAGACATTATTGCTGTTATTGGAGGGATGAGAATAGACACTGGTTATGAGAAGACATTCGCAGCATTCTGAAAAGATTACTGTTTGGGCTGGCATTGAATCAGATACATTAATTGGGCCATTTGTAACTGAAGGAAATTTGACAGGTGAGTTGTATGAAGATAGTTTAAAAATCAAATTATTCTAGCTACTGAAACTTATTTCGGACAAAATTTTTAAAATTCATGGTTTTAACAAGATGGAGCTCCTGCCCACTAATTTCTTCCAGTTTGCAATTTCTTGAATGTATTTTTCCCAGTAAGGCAGACTGGTGGGAAAGGATAAATCGATGGCCTCTACGACCACCAGATTTAAGTCCATTGGACTTCTTCTGGGGATATTTAAAAGACAAAGTTCATAAAACCAATCCAGAAAATCTGGAAAAACTAAGACAAAGAATTCTTATTGAAGGTGAAGGTGCTGAAATCTCAAGCGAATCAATACAAAATGCTGCACACATAAAATTTTATATACATATGGATTTTGTCAACAAGTAGGAGGAGGCCACATTAAACATCTGTTGTAATTTAAGTACATATTTGGTATGTTTTTATTACGTTACTCATTTTCTTTAAAAAATACTTTTTATAAGTTAAAAATAATTTTTATAATTACTTAAATAAATAAATGCAATGATCAGCTGTTTCTAATTTTGTTAAGCATTTCATAATCAAATATTTTAATGATATATTTTGAAAAATTAAGTACAGAGAAGAGATTTCGGAAAACAGTTTGCAGAATCGTTTCCAGTATATTAAGTTTTAAATACACATATTTTTTTCTTTTTATTTTAATTTTTAAAAGTTTGTTTAGCAAAGGAGCCACTTCATATTAATAAATAGTATAAAATAAATAAATAATTATGAAATACTCACCTAGTTTAGTTCCTTTTTTTCTTTCCTTAACATATTAATTTTTTTTTACTAAATGTTTAGCACTTTTTACCAGTCTTTAGTAAAATATTTACTATTTTATTGAGCATTTTTTGAGTTTACTGAGCATTTAGTCTAGATACATTTTTTTATTATAGTAAGTGTCTAATATTTTACTGAGTAATTAAATAAAATAATGTGGATCTTTGCATTTACAATAGTAAGTGTGGATTATTGTTCTTTGCATTTAAAATACTCAGTATTTTAATTCATAGTGTAACATTATTATGGCCTTAATAAATATAAATGCATATAATAGTTTTCATTATACATGAGACTATTATATATGAACATTGTAATAATGTTATATAAACATGTTCTAATGATAATGTTATATATATATATATATATATATATATATGAACATTATATATGTTTATTGCAAATAAAGTATTCAATATTTAACCTCATAAATTAAGCAACTAAGTGATAATTTTCTTGTAATGTTTTCAAGTTTTCCTTTTAAAGAACAGTTTGTTCTTTACTCAGTTTGTCAGTTTGTTCAAACTGACCTTTTCAGTTTGTTTATTCCGACAAAGGAAAACAAGCTCAGCCATCTGTCCTAGAACAGTTTACCTTCATTCACAATTATTAGCGCATCACATTCATTCATAGAACTAATTAAAATCCTCCTGTTAAAATAAAACTGTATGATTAATTCATTTAAAAGATCAACAAAGTTACTGTAATTGGCACAATTAGTAAATTATGACTATCTGCAAAAAAATAGATACAAATTTTTAGCAGACTGAAATTCAGATGTACACAGCAATCTAAACTAGACTGGAAATACACAAATGTCATGTCTATACACAGATCCATACAAAACAATTGATAAAACTATACATTTTAAATTAAGTTTGTAGAATTATAATCATTATTTGAGCCCTTATTAAGATATTAAAATTTAAAAAGTGGAACTTTTAAATCCACAATATATTGACTAGAATATGAAATAAAGGAATGTTTTAAAAAATTTTAATGATGTAATCAGAGTTACAAATAAAATTTGATATTGTATTTTTTAATACAATATCAAAATTTTCAATAAATATTAATACAATATACCTACAGCAGCCTTTCAGTCAATTATTTGATTTTAAATATTCATTGCACAACATATTTCACAATTTTTCACATATGCGCGCTCATGCACACGCACACACACACACACACACACACACACGAGATCTGGCAGTAAAACTCATAGACTTGTAGATTGGTTGATGTGCAACATTTACAGAACTTCTACATTGCTTTATTAATATCATCCCCTGTAGACAACTGTTTATTGTCAACCAATATTGTTTTATTTACTAAAGTCTGTGTGCTTTATTTTTGTCTGTATGTTTTAGTAGTGTCCCAGTTGTGTGAATAAGAGAAATTAAATTTTTTAACAAACCTTTTAACACTCTTGAAGCAAATTATGGAAATATTTATACAAATTTAAGGAGGATAATATTATAAAGAAAATATCAGTTTATAAATAGGTAAAAACAGGTTTCTGGGGAAGGATCAAGGGGGTTCCTATCTACAAGCAAAATTAATGATAAAATTGTAAAAGTTTATCTTACTGTGTGTGAAAATTATAGACCGATAATCAGAAGCATAGCAGAGAGAGTAAATGCAGATAAACAATTAAGAAAATTTGCGTGTTCACAAACTGTACTGAAACAGCTCACTGATAAGCATAAGGATACATTAGTTGAAATTTACCAAAAGCTTTTAGACAAGTAATAATAAATTTTAAACATCATTAGAGGTGATGAGTCAGGAATTTACAAATTACATCAATATAATATAACTCAAAAGCAATATGAAAGCTGACAGTGATTCCATAAGAACAGTTTTAAAACTTTTTGAAGGAAGGCGCCATGATATTCAGCTATATATTAATAAATATTATCACATTTCATATCTGTATTAACTACTGTCATACTACACACAGTTTTTGTGCACTTAATAATCACATTACTTATGTAAATTACTATATTTATTGTTGATAATTCATGTAATTAAAGTATACTTTTCTTTAGAAAAAAAATGTTTTCTACGGTTTTTTTTATTGTACTATTTAAAATAGTACTGCTATTCAATTTTTTTTAGGCAATTAATAGGAAAGAAAACTAGAAAGCAGTTTACAAGTTGCTTCATAGGACTAATTCATTCATGAATTTCTTAATAATTTAGATTTGCTGCTGATTACTCAATTATGTAAGAGTAGCCAAATTCTCTTTAAAATATGCCAACTTTTCATGAGAGTAGAAATGATTGAACCTAGTTTTACTATATTTTCATACAAATCCAAAAACATTCTATTTTTTTAATTTTTAAATTTAATTTTATAATCTTTTAGCGATTAAATTTTAATAACAATTAGATTCTATAACAATTCAATAATTAATTATAATCCTATAATAACATTATCTTATTTGGTTTTCTAAAATTTAAAGTACATAAAACTATTCGGTAGCATTTAAAATGAAAAATTTTATTGAAACTAATAATTTAAAGTATGTAATCTATAAACCGGGAATCATATAATCTATTATACAAGAGATTAGCATTTTTAGTGAAGGAATCGCTTAAAACAGGCATTTTATGTAAACATAATCTCTAAAGTCTTAATTATAATGGTGTGTCTGCTCAAAGAAAGTACTTTTGAAAAACAGCATTCTGACCGATTTTTACTTCTGAAAAGTGTACAATTGTCAGAAATATTCTCTCAGATGAACAAACAATATGGCAGTAGTTGCATGAACCGTGTGAGGTTTGACACACGGGTCAAAAAGTTTAAAACTGGCTGCAAAATCATGACCGACAAATGCCACTCCTGGCATCAGGTAACAGTGTCATCCCAAACAGATAATATATCGTGGAAAACTATACAGACCTTGCACACAAGGGTATTCATTAACTGTTTTTAATAATGACTTAAACCTTCCAAATCAGTATGAGACCCTTCCTATGGAAGATGCTGGCAAGCAAACTAACCAGAAGGAGAATGTTAAACTCCATCGATAGTCTTGTACGGCATCATTGACATAATAAAACACTATGAACTGTTAGAAACACTATGAACTGTTAGAAACACTATGAACTGTTAGAAACACTATGAACTGTTAGAAACACTATGAACTGTTAGAAACACTATGAACAGTGCGCATGTGATTAATAACCAACAACCAAGAATAATCTCAAAAACTATAGACTTTTATATATAAATAGCTATTCAATTGATCAGGGAACGCAACCTCGTAGGATACATCTTTACCAGAAAAGTTCTGAGGGCATTGCGGGTAGTACTATGGAATTTACACTAATCTATTCCAATTGATATGATCAAAGAGGAAATTGAAAATTAAGGACACCGGGTTCAAAGCATTATCAATGTTTCGCATTGTCAGATTTTTTTTTATTAACCTAGCACCACAAAGATATATTCAGTCAGATATACTGCCAACTGCAGCGTTAGGTTTAAAGAACCTAGGAAGTCTACAGGGATTGTCCGATGTATGTGATGCAAGCAGTATGGATATAATAAAAATAATTATATGAGATTGTACTGCTGTATGAAATGCACAGGTGGGCACAAAATCATGAATTGTAAGAAGAAAGTTAGAAATATTCTGGCTACTGTACACAGTGTTATTTAGACCACCCTGTAAACTACAAAAGATATATAGAGTATAAGGAGATTTTAGAAAGAGAAGGGAAATGCATTATGCACCAAAAATCATTCCTGATAGAACTTCTCAAGGTGGATTGAGAATATTCTAGTTATATACCATGCCCAGGACAGATCCTTTGGCCTTTTTTTCCCTGTTTAGCCTCAGGGACTCAACGTCAGGTATTACATCAGAAGATGAATGAGAATAATATGTGTATGAATGTAAATTTAGTCTTGTAAAGTCTCAGGTCGACCATTTCTAAGATGTGTGGGTAAATGAAACCCAACCACCAAAGAACATCAGTATCCACCCATGATCTAGTATTCAAATCCGTATAAAAGTAACTGCCTTTACTAGGACTTGAACGTTGAAACTCTCAACTTCGAAATCAGCTGACTTGTGAAGACGCATTCACCACTAGACCAACCCAATGAGTTAGATCCTTTGACCTAAGTAATAACTTCCCCTCGCTGAATCAGGGATCTTCTGGGAATGTGAATGCTCATCCTGATCTGAATATTCATCCTCAATCATTTGCTGAGGCAGTCTGCTGTAACAATATTGATAATTCTTCTACTGAGGATAAATTTCAGAACTTGACATTGAACACTGACTTTCTCATGTAACAGATCAGAAACCTCTTAAGATCTACTGACAAAACATTTTTTAATTATTGATCATTTTGGTGTCTGTTAAGCTTGATTCATTATCTCGTTTATTACTGTTATTGTCTTACTGTCTTGCTGAAATCTCTTACCACTTTTGTCAATTTTATTATTTTTATTTTGTACATAATAAATTCATTCATTATCTGTTTTATTAACAGACAACCGAATGCAACTTTTATAAAGATAGATATTGTTGTAGGGTGAATGATATGAGAAAGGACTGCAACTTTCAATTCTCAATTGTTTTTAAGGATAGTATAATACTAATTTATATTAATAAAAATTTGATATTAGCCACTAGATAAATTTCCTCAATAGGCCGATTCTAATGGGGAGCCGTAAAGATTTTACATCACCAGTTACTCAATTAGATTCATTTATAATTACTTAACAAATAAACATACAATCATATCAGTAGCAAAATAAAACCTTCAAGTGATATGTGCTGTAATCAGCTCAGCACATATTTGCAAGAATTTATTTAGTAAATAAGCTAAAAATCATCTATAATTGCTTAATAACTTAATATGTCAAAATCATGTACACTAGATTCCCAGAAAAGTATTTTTTTTTAAATCCAAAATTTGTTGATTTTAATAAAATAACTAAACCTAATGAAATATCCAAATTTTGTAATTCAGCATAAATATAAATAGAGAAAATTATAGTTAACTTAAAATCATGCGCTGCATATTACAGTAAAAGCAATTGAACACACAAGAATCAATGATAAAAGATATATCATACAGGAAATAATATTGAAAGAATATACTTGTAATGTATTCATTAAAAAAAAAAAAAAAAAAAAAAAAAAAATTGAATAAGAAAGAAAACTAACAACTCACACTTAATAATGATTACTAAGGTTTTATACTCAACCTCTAAATTTAACTACTATTACAAATTAAAAAATATTAATTACATATTCAATTAACTTTCCTTAAACATTTTTTTTGCAAACACTTAACATAAAAATAGAACAAACTACATTTTAATTTTTAAATACATATAATAATATTTTTATATTTACATTAATAATAATAAAATATAGCATTAACATTAATTATATCTATTAGAATTCAATACAACAAACAAAATAAAACATAAAATAAAATAATATAATTAAAACATCTGAAATAAAAAACGTGATAAATTGTAAATAACAGATAACAAACAGGAAACAAAAAAAAACAGTTTACGTGTTGTAAGAAAAAAATTCGTAAACCATCAATAAATCTGGACTGGACTGGACTTGATTGGCTCTGCTATTTTACAAAAAAAGGGGTTTTCCTGACTGGTCTTGAATAGAATACACACTACTGAATATGCATGTTTTTAAAATTTAGAAAAAATTTGGTGGCAGGAGTTAAAATCATTTTAGTACATTTATCAGTTAAATAATAAATATAAAAATCAACTATAATTTGCAACCATTAACAAAATTAATTTTTTCTTCAGATAACATTGAAACATATTGAAAGTATTTAATTTATTTTGATATTATTAATACCTAAACTACAACAGATGACTTAATCACCTCTGGATATGAATGCACATTATTCTAGATATTTTTTGTTAAATATGTGCCGGTCTATTGAACCTCCTTTTCTCACTGATAAAACAATAAAATTTATCATAAATTTGAATTTACTTTCATATTTATGGAGATTACATACTTTCATTATCAGACAATTCTCCTGTTTTAATTAAACAACAGCACAAAAATTTAAATTACACATTTGTTAAGAACACTGCCATTCTTGAATATGTATCACACAATAACTAATATTGTAGTCAGCATAACCAAACAGTTCATGACTGTATTTTTTCACCAAATTAGAACATAACATACGAATAATGTAAAAGAACTTCAAATATTTTTCTACAGAACAGTTATTTTTTTTAAACATATTTAATACGACTGAAGAAAATAAATGAAACATTTAAGAATGAATTACACAATTTCTTGTGGTAGGAACCTGGTTAAGATATAATGTATATTTTAATGATTGTAAAAAATAACTTTTTATTCTTTTCAATTTAAATTTATCTTGAATGAACAGCCAACTTCCTTGGCAGTGAGGTAGCATCTCTCCCTTTTATCTGGAAAGTTCTAGTTTCAAATCCTAGTCAAAAGAAAAAAACTAGGTTCTGTGTAATCATCAATTTAAATTTATAATTATGTAATGATAATAATAATTACAATAATGCAATGATTACTGAATAAAGACCACATTTACCATGTGAAAGAATTACTGAAATTGGATCACCTAATTCTAAGTTATTCATGTACACAAAAAAAAATCCTGCATACCTATCTTGTTTTTTTATGTTGGTTAAAGTTTATATGCATAATATTTACTGACATACTTCACTCACAAAAACTTATATGCGACACTAAATTCATAGCTCGAAAATTAATAATACATTAATATAAGTTCATAGTAAGTCTGATCTATAATTAATGATGCATTTGAATAAAATTAAGTAGAGTCTGACGTATTTAGACATCCAGATTATGTCAGGTAAAATCAAGTCTAGTCCAGACTTCACGGTTCCTTACAGCTTAACAATAGTTACAGAGAAATAAATTCACATACTTTACATTTTATTATTTCTATACAAATTCTGACTTAATATTAATTACAAATAATCAGTCGTCGCCATAAACATAATCACCTCCATTATCAATATAATATCTTTAATTAATAAACTATACTTCATTTTCAAAGAATCAGTCATTATAAACCACTTTTTTGTTTATTTACTTTTTTGTAACCTAATTAAAATTTTACATTGAAAGAATTGATAAATGTATAAAAAATTATGAAATGAAAACATATATATACAAGTTTATATGTTAATTTACAAACAAATGTACAGATATACAAAGTGACTGAAAAAGCATTCAGCAGCACATTAATTATATTTTCTTTTGTAACAGTTAATGGGAAAAAAATCATAAATTCATATAGCAGAATTACACAAAAATGGCAGATTAAGGAAAATTTCAAAGTGCACAATTACAACTAAAGAAACAAAACATTTTTTTTGCCTTTTAAATTCATTAACATCAATGCTTAATATTCTTTCCAAGTCCATTGTCATAAAATATTTTCCCTCATTTAATGACAACTTTAAAAGCAAACTTATAATATATATTTTTTATATATATAATTAAAAGGTAATTAATTACTTTACAATAAAATCAGTGAAATGGCTAGCAGATGATTTTGCTTTGTTTAAGTTTTTGTTTTTATTTTAAAAGTTTTAATTTTTATCTTTGTTTTAATTACATTTTTACCTTTTAATTTTGACTTTGTTAATTTTAATTAATTGATCTTTGTAATTTTAAATAATTTTTATATTTTATGTTTTTTATCTCTTGTTTGAATGATAATTTAAAATTTTTAATTTAAATAAAATATTTTAAAATTTTTGTATGGTTTTAAAGTATAAGTTTTAAATTTTTAAGTTAAGTATAAGTTTTATAATTTTTTAAATAAATTTAAGTTAATTAGTTTTTAAAAATATTTTTAACATAAAATTTTAAGTGATTGGAAGGTATGATGTTATGGATTGCAAGTCTTTTTAAGGGTTTTGTAATATATTTTTATTATTTATGAAGCTGATGATGCGAATCAAATTTGCAAAAGTGCTTCTGTTTATGTAATGAAATAAGTTAAGTCATCCTATTGCAATTGCTTTGTACTTATAAAATATTGATTGATCTATTAAATATAAATTAATTTGGATTGGTACAGAGGAGTATGGTTATAAAAAGAATATATTTCAAACATATATATTATATATATATATATTTTTTATTATATTTGCTCATTTGCACAAATAGAATTTATTTCCTGGACAATCCATTTACAATTCAACACAAGCTGCCAAATTGTGCAGAAACAATTATTATCAAGCAATGCATTATTATTAAGCAATTATTACCCAGCAGCAATTATTAAGCATGTCATTATATAGAAGCTAATATTCACAGTTATTAAATGTTACTAACATTGTGCATCAGAGTGATACAGATGGTCAAGTGCTTGGCTTCCCATAAGGGGTTTGGCAATTAAAGACATGGCCAAACCAGTTATATTTTAAAAGTAAATAATTCCTTGATACTGTGCCCAGCTGCTGTTATGTCGTTGGGTTCTAATTAACATGTCCTGGACCGGCAATCCACAGGTATAACTATTAACTATTATAGGTACACTCCTTACATGAACAAACAACACAGCTTCCTAACAGCCCCGAATCACGTTTGTTGATTCAAGTCTGTTAATAGGCATTTGAAGAAATTTCCAGAATACATTAAATAATCAATCAAAAATTATGTTATTAATAAAATTTTGAACTAATGGTCTGCCTACTATGAAATTAAGTCTGTAATTTGTTTTTTAGATGCTGTGAACATACCATTCAAAGGTTTGAGGTGTAACATAATTTATCAATAAATTTGTGTAAAATATATGGTGAAAACACCACCCTTTGTTAATCATTATGAATGATAGAAAATTGTTCTGAATGTTTATAAAAAAATGAGAGAAAGTTTGCAAAGAAGCTCAAATTGGCTCAACATCTTTTTTTTTATCTTTCGCACGGCCATCATTCAACAAATTTGCATGGACCAATATTTTACAACAATAATGCTCTCCTTAAGAGTAGAGTTTTCTGAAATATTACAATCTGTGCTGAAATTCCTCAATGGTCAGAATTTTGATAATGACAAAATGCAAAATGATTGAACTGCAAGTAGGTTTTATTTCTATATCATTGGTAGATAAAAGCTTGTACTGTACTTTTGATATGTGCTGCATTAACCTTGGAGACTGTGTTGAAAATTATTTTTTTTTTAAATAATTTGGTAATAAATATGTAATTAAAATTTTACCTCTTTTTAGGCTAATATAATTTAATATGACAACTTTTCACACAAAACTGCATAAATCCTTTTTAATGTATTTATTTACACTTCAATAATTCTAGTTTGCATAAGAGCAGTCTTTAATAATGATAATAAAGAAAAATCTCAATCGGTAATGCCAATGTACATTGTAAAATCATTACTGATCTCAAATGATTTAAAATTTAAAAAAATGCAGTGCAATTCCTGTAACATAGAATAAGAAAATATGAGGCACACTTTTTGAATGCAGAATGCAGAGAGAAATCATAGTCGATTTGAATAATTACTCTAACAAAAACTTCAGCGTATTGTTTGCAGAAAAACACAGAAACCAAGAATCTGATAGCATCAGTAAATAATGGGGAAGGATTTTTTTTAATAAGAAAAAAATCATACAGATCATGTTACAGCACAGAATTTTTATCAAGAGAATTAACAAATCAAAGATTTCAGGTTCAAGTTTCCAACAGAATCATCCTACATTATTAATGTAATAAAGCTACATTTAAAAGATAGAATATAAATCTGTTCTGATTCCTAGCATGTGCATACTATATGAATGAGGTCAAAAAGGGATGATTGCTGCCATTTTTAGATTAATAACAAATATATTTAGTTCTTAATAATGGGCTTTTATAGATTAACCAAAATTGTTTGATTTTATTATGAAATTTTCAGCTTTCTATTAGTCCTCTTGGTTCAGTTACACTAATTTAGAAGTAAATAAAATAATTAAAGCAACAAAGCTATTATTATAAGAAGGTGGAAAAAATGACATCTGTATAACAGTAAACTATAAAAAAAAAATTGTTCGATATATTAGTAAGACCATAGGAAACGAAGCATCTTTCTTAAGATTTAAATATCGTCCAGTAAATTTGATCTTAATAATGATAATTCACCTAAACATAACTCATAATTAATCTCCCAATTAGAAATATTAATAATACTTGAGCAGCTGCCACCACAGATTTTTCAATCACTAAGTAGTGTTCATACAATGCTTTTTTAAATGTATTATTTCTTTATTTTATGAACAATAATTCAGATTAAATAGGAAATTACAATTATATGAGCAAAAAATCTTATACTACCTTTTTTTCTTAATAAATATAACAATATTAAAAAACTGAAATAAATGTTTTTTTTTTCCTTTTTTTAATATTATGATCTTTATAGTAACAACATTATGCATCGTAATAACTAAATAACACAATGCACGTAATAAATAAAAAAATCATTCAAAAAGAACAATATTAAAAAAATAATTATGATTATCAATGAACATCTACATACTAAGAAAAAACCCATCCGCTTTAAATATACTTTTATAGTAAACTCACCCGCTTTAAATATAACTTATATACTAAACAGAGATCTTTATAACAAAAATTTCTATATAAAAAAATGCTGGTCTCTTCAAAATTCTACAGCCAAAAAAAATGTGTAACTGTTTTTGAATCAACAGGCGTGGTGTTCTTCAAGGATTAATGACTAACTATTTGATCTCTGAATAGAATGAGTTGCTCTATATTATAACTGCTCGTTTACTCTTTTCTATAAATTTTACTAAATAACGTTCTTTAGCTGCTACATAACAAGAACAGGCCGATAATTCAACAGTACAGTACACCTCCCTTTGCTTCATTAGGCCTTACACGATAGCCCAAATCTGGTATTATAATTGGTACACATATTTTAAACCTATGTAGTGATGCTTATTATACCATACTGCAGTTTCATTAAAATTTTGGAATTTTTACACCAGTTAATTCTTTTTTTTTTATCATAATCTTCTACTGAGGAAACTTAGTGCCATATGGAGTACAGCAGTGGGCAATATCAAAGTTAAGTCAAATTTTTCACAGTTAAAGTTATTAATAACAGTAAAGGTTATTATTGAACCTGTATTATATGGAAGGCACTTTTAATACTGATGAAATTGAAAATGTACAGCTAGAAGGAAATTCGTCAAAAGAAAGAGAAAATAGTGTTCTGGTATGTGTCAATATGAAGGAAACTGAGAAACAACAATTAATGATAGATAATTATAAAAAGACTAGATATTTTAAAACTTTTAAGTTATTGCCTATTGAAACCACAAATTTTTTAGATTATTGTTTTAGTGCTATGTGGATTATTGTTTAAATTTATGTAGGTTATTGTCTTAATTGTAACAATAAAACACTTGTTTCAACATACAGGTCTTAAGTGAAGAATCACATTGAATTAAAGAATTTAATTAATGTACTGCAGAAATTCCACATACAGCTATATGATATTAAAAAAATATTCAAAAGCTTATGAAGTAGCAGCAGCAAACTTTTCTGATGATAGAATATTAAAGAAATACTTGTCTTTTGTAAGGTCAAGATGATAAGGTCATCTAAAATGAATATTAGATGGCAAGGTATTAACTTCTGTTCGGAGTGAGAAATACTAAGTAGAAAATCCACCTTAAGACTATTATTGCCTACCAAACATGTGTACTGGAGGTACTGCTTGAGTACAGTCATATTTCATAGTACTTTGTGTATTTAAGGCAAAACACAAAAATACCCTTCTTTGAAAACAATAAAAAAAATCAATGCTAATTACTTAATTTTACATTCTTCCTTTTGTTTATAACACTTTCTTTAAATATAATGTAATTTTCTATATAAATATATGTAATTTAAGTTAAAACATAAAAAAAAACTCTTCACAATAAGTTCAGGCTGCATTTTAGTCAGAATAATCAACTATTACAGAATAATCTTTTTAAAAATGTAAACCTTAACAGTTTTTAATTTTCATATAAGAAACTATCTCCATTTCTGTGTAATCTGTTCACTCCAATAATAATATAATCTTAAGGCAGTATTACCACATCCATAAATTATTACAATAAATTTCTTAAAATATGAATAATTTCAGTCATCTCAGATTGTAAGGATTGCAAAATAAAAAAAAGGAATTTCTCAGACTTTTTTATCAATCAGTGAGAAACCATTATTAAAAACATATCAAAACAATGTTAAACTTTCCAAATCAAGTCTGCTAAACAGCAAAACTTAAAAAATTATGAACATCTAAAAAAAATCTGACTTTTTCATTATGAAAGTAGATGGGTTACTACAGCATATAAAAATTGATACAGATTTCAAAATAATTAATAAATAACTCATTATGTCAAGCAACTCTTCAATTTAAATTATGTCACTGTTCATCATAATTTAAGTAACAATTGTATTATAATATGACTGGTTAACATAAAAAATTTGTTTACACAAAAACAGAAAATACCCAGTGTAATGAATTTGAAATTATAATAATGGTAACAGATGGGTCAAATGTAACAAAAATCCAAACCACAGCAAAAAAAAAACCCAAATAAAAACCAATGAAGGAAGCGTACATTATTATTAGGAAAATATTCACAAATGCCTTACTATCCAGACTATAATGTATTGAAGTTAATAGGGCTGGTAATGAAGTTTTCAATGTAATAACTCATGACATACATCGTTTACTACAGTTCTCATTATAAAGAAGGGAAAAGTGTTTAACTTTTAATATGTCAATTTAAAAAGATGAAATAGAGTGAAAACAAACTTTTCAATGATAGCAAATAATAAAATCCAGATGGCAGAGTCAATGAAATCATTATCTTTTTGAGATAATCAAAATAGTTACATCAACGAACAATTACATCATTTAGTTTGTTATAACAACTATTTAACAATCAATGAACAATTACATCAACTTATATCATACAAGGGCATGACAGTTAAAAACAGCTAAACTTATCTATACAAATAACAGATAGCACAGGTAAAATGAATAATTCTTATAAGCCTAGTAATGAATACACATTTTAGCTGTACAGTTGAAAGAATTAGGCAGGGCTTGTGGAGTAATGAAAATTATTTCAGCTGGCATCAGTTACTTGGTTGTAATGCCGAGTAAAATTTAGAGACATAAATGATGTGACATGCTTTCCTTCCATTTAAATGGGGTAAGCCAAGTTCCTCAGTGTGCAACTATGGAACATAACTTTAATAAATGACTCCAGCAAAGGTGTTTACTAATAACATTAATAATTTCATATTACAAACAAGACTAAACTATGAAATCTACATCTAACACTGTAAAAACAATCAGTTAACTAGTAACCATAAGAAGAATGAACATTCATAAGTGCAACGTAAGAAAAGAAAAGACTGACAGAGAATGTAGTAAAGATTTACATAATATTACCAGATGTCTGTAGCGAACATAAGAAAATTCATCTAACTGCTGGAATACATTGGATCAGGATTTAATTCCTGGTTTGAATTCTTTTATCTCATTAGGTTAGGTTATGCGATCTTAAACAAAATCTTAGGCAACAAAAATTAAAAAAAAAGAATGATACTGTAAATGCGCACTTCCTTCAATCTTTTTCCAGGAAAATTATAAAAATAAAAATTTAACAAAGTACCCTTATCATAGAAAAAAACATAATATACCTAAGATTTATTTTTTGAAAAAATAAAATAAAGTAAAAATGAGTAAATACAACTAGTGTTTTGTAAAATATGCATATACATGTGGTAAACAATGCAATTTAATGCTTAATTTCACAAGCAAAAGGCAATCCACATGATATTTAATTACCATATAATAAACAAAAGAATAAAAAAGATTCTTTGAAGTCACATAATATTGTAATGGCAAAAGTTTTTTTAAAAATATCTACAACAAATGGCAGCTGAGTATTTACATAAAATTTGTATTAACACAAATATAACACATGCTTAATATCAACAACAAATCATTTAATTTAATTAATGAATACAATAAAAAATAATTAATTATCTCATTTAATAATTAATTATTACATTTAATCAGTCTCAAATAAGATCAATCAATCAATCTATCTATTGAATCTGTTGACAGTATTACAATTAACAAAAGTAATGTTAACTAACCTTCTTTTTATCTTACACTTATTTCTAACCTGTAACGACAACTGTTATAAAACATATATGATCCAGCCATCTACATACACACAGACATGCACACACATATTAAAGATGCATACATACACTATTAACTGAATGACATGTGATATAAACCATGTTCAATATTAGTATTACTACTATTATTATTATATTTTTTGTACTATATTTAAGAAAATATATAAACAATAATTTATAAATAAAAAGTGAGGATAAAAATTACTTTTATACTGTAAGAATAATGGTCAGCAGTCGTTTTCAAATTAGAAAAAAATTGAAAATACAGAATTATTCATAATAATTTATATATATATATATATATATATATATATATATATAGAATGTTTCCTAATCTAACTTTAATGTAGGAAAATATACTTATTTGGACTATTAAACATTACAATTTAGACAAATAAAATAATTTATGCTACATTTCTTAAGTTGTACTAATGAAAAACATTCGAACTGTCTAAATCCAAACTTTAGAATCATATTATTAAAGGAATCAGTGAGGTATTTGTGTGTGCAACGTGCTACTGGTACTAATATTATTTAAATCACAAAAATTAGTCAACTTTTAATTAAAATGTTAGGCAAGGTGGATTAAAGTCTGACAAATTAATAGCAGCTACCATTACAAAGCTCTGGTAAACAAAAACAGTACAAACTCACATGGCCTTCTATCAAAACAAGCCACTTTTTTTTTAATTAACTTCTCAGTAATTAGAATTAACAAGCACATGCAAGTGTGCAAGTGTTTACACAGTTTGTCATCAACAACTATTTTTAAGATTGAATACATAGCTTTAACAGTTTATTAATGCTGAAACACGTAATTTCTATTTGAAATAATTTAATATCACGTGCTGGTTAATTAGCTGTAACAATGTTCCACACATTATTGAAAACCATATGTACATTCTTATTTAGTTTTAACATACCATTTATTTCAGAAAAATAAATAACTTACATGATTTATAATCATGTAAAAAAAACTTGTAACAGGCAGTAAAATTAAATAATTTTTAAGATAAATCAAGATCTTGAGTATACAGAAAAAATTGTTTAAAATGGGTATTATAAACGGTGTGATGTATTAGTTTAAGGATAGAGGAAAATGACAGAAATACTGATAACGTTTATTTAATTTTTTAATTTGTGTTAAATGATATTCCCATTTGATTGCAAAAACCACCATATTTAACTAAATACTTGCAATAAATTGACAGTAAAACTAGTAATTTAGGATGATAGCATGTTTTATGAACATGAAAAAAAGAAAAAATTATAATTTTAATATTTTATAATTAAAGTTTTACAAATTAACTAATTGTAATTTTAACCCTACATATATATTTTTTTCAATAAAAAATCCAATTCAGGTTTGGCACTTTGGGACTTCTCATCTTTCATAATAATCATAAACACTGATAATTATATAATTTGATTTACTAAATTATCCATTGGTAGATAAGAAAAAATGTGGAAGTTTTCATTTAGAAATTAAAAAACCTACTTTTTATTGTAATTAAAAAAAACAACTTAATATGTTTATACTTATTGGACAAGATGTTTAAGTAAAAATGCTTTAAAAAAATATATATTAGTCTTAAATTTTTTGTAAACATAAAAAATCTCATTAACTAAAAAATTAAACCATTTTTTTTAAAACCTCCTATATGTCTAGTCAATCTGGAATATCACCAGTTAGACTACAAGCAGCAAACTGGGAACATTTTGTGAGATTTATCCCTCTGAATCCCATCAAGAAAACACTCTCCAGAAGCTGTGTTGTGTGTAAAGCAAGGAAGAAAAGAGTGAAACACTGTGTGTGAAAAGTGTCAGTGACGTTGCACATCCCTGAGTATTTTCAGGTATACCACATCAACAAAAACTTCTGAAACACTATTATCATCGCTCCTCATCACTTCAATAAATAACAAGATAAGATTTGTACAGATTTCTTATCAAAAAAATGATATTATTATTATTATTTGTGATTAAGTATGTATGTCAAAATATTCTTATTTTCTTTTTATTAATAGTAAATACAGGGTCAACTATGGGAAAAATATTAGTAAGCAAATGGTTTAACCCTTTAACTGGCAAGGTCACTAGCGCAACAATATATGTTGTTTATTAGACGGCATCGTTGCAATTGCGACATTTATGTATGAGTTCACATCTGAGAATTCTATTTTATTCAAACACCATGTCCTGTAGGCGTTTTGAAGTAATATCTTCAATGATTCACTTGTGATTACAAGACCTCTTGCTAAGGGAATTCCAGGTTATGTATGACCCATGAGCAAAAATTAGATTTTTTATTGACAATATGAATGATTCTTTTAAAAAATATTTTGTGCAATTTCAAAACACATGTATAAATAAAAGTAAGATTGGGATGAAATAATGCGTGCACATTATATGCATGGCAAATAAGCATCACAGAAGATTCAAAATAAAAAAAATTTGATAGTGCTACTAATTATATTGTCCATGAAGAACTTTACAGCAGCAAAGATTTTTTTGCAGGTAATCCTGATCCATTTACACAAAAAGTTTTTTTTTAAAAAGAAATACAGTAATTCACTGGTTGTTAAAGAAGATGTGCCTGTGCCTAATGGGGATCCCGGATGATGATGGACCACGTCTAATCAGCTGAGTCATCTTCCAGAGTGCACAGAAAGACTGTGTGCTGTTTGTGGACCGACCAAAAAAGGGTTCGTGGTCATTACTGGTGTCCTGGGTGTAAATATGGAGTTTATCATGCCTAATTTCAGCACTACTAGCAATCTAAGCCTGGAAGGAAAAGGAAAGCACCCTCAACTGATTCCGAGTAACAATATTACCAATTTTTTCAATTGGTAAAGTTTTATATATCATTTTAATCAAAATAAAATGATTATTTTGTATAAATTTAAATTAGTTTGTAATAAAGTGGTTAATTATAATACCCAGTGAAATTTGCAAGAAAACTTATTTTCCCATTTTGAAAATTTAAGAAAATCTTTCATCAAAAAATTGAGTGATTTTTTCAACATTACAAAAATATTCTATTGAAGTTTTTATAAAATGATGTGTAATAATATAAAATTTAGATTAACATTTTTTAGTTAATTTTACAATAAGTCTCCCCAAGTAACTTAAAATTCATCTGCCATTTAAGCTAAAATTACCACCACCGTCATAAAAATGTTTTAAAAAGGTCAAATTTAACATTCACATGGTTACTGATTTTAGATAAAATGTCCCCGAGTTAACAGCACCTATCTTCTGGAAAGGGGCAGAAGCTTTAATTATTTTTTACTTTAATTCAGGTAAATTACACACAATTTGATAGTGCTACTAATTATATTGTCCATGAAGAACTTTACAGCAGCAAAGATTTTTTTGCAGGTAATCCTGATCCATTTACACAAAAAGTTTTTTTTTAAAAAGAAATACAGTAATTCACTGGTTGTTAAAGAAGATGTGCCTGTGCCTAATGGGGATCCCGGATGATGATGGACCACGTCTAATCAGCTGAGTCATCTTCCAGAGTGCACAGAAAGACTGTGTGCTGTTTGTGGACCGACCAAAAAAGGGTTCGTGGTCATTACTGGTGTCCTGGGTGTAAATATGGAGTTTATCATGCCTAATTTCAGCACTACTAGCAATCTAAGCCTGGAAGGAAAAGGAAAGCACCCTCAACTGATTCCGAGTAACAATATTACCAATTTTTTCAATTGGTAAAGTTTTATATATCATTTTAATCAAAATAAAATGATTATTTTGTATAAATTTAAATTAGTTTGTAATAAAGTGGTTAATTATAATACCCAGTGAAATTTGCAAGAAAACTTATTTTCCCATTTTGAAAATTTAAGAAAATCTTTCATCAAAAAATTGAGTGATTTTTTCAACATTACAAAAATATTCTATTGAAGTTTTTATAAAATGATGTGTAATAATATAAAATTTAGATTAACATTTTTTAGTTAATTTTACAATAAGTCTCCCCAAGTAACTTAAAATTCATCTGCCATTTAAGCTAAAATTACCACCACCGTCATAAAAATGTTTTAAAAAGGTCAAATTTAACATTCACATGGTTACTGATTTTAGATAAAATGTCTCCGAGTTAACAGCACCTATCTTCTGGAAAGGGGCAGAAGCTTTACTTATTTTTTACTTTAATTCAGGTAAATTACACACAATTAAGATAAAGTTGTGATAATCAATTCAATTCGCTTTTTCCTGTAAAGCGCACAATATATAATACAAATAATAGTTTTTACTTTCACTAAACAGAATGTTTCAATGAAATAGATTAAAATGACGGCAAGAAAATTTGCCACTCATTTCTTTTGCCAGTATAAACACTTCCGACTAAACAAATCAGTCTTAACCGTGCCTATTTTTTATATAAAATTTTTCTGGGTACGATGAAATAAAATAAAACTTCAATTTAATTGTTTAATCAGGAATGTGCAAACACAGCTGTCAGCAGAAAATGAGATCTCTGCTTTTTTGTAACAAAAAACAATTAACTTATTATATTATGTTTATATCAATTTTAATTCCAAACTCAATTTAGAAACTTTTGTATGAAATGAAAATGTCATATTGAAACCAGTTCTTTATCAACCTGGGCCAACAGGTTTAGATAATTTTTATTTAAATTATACCTCTTTTTTTAACAGAATGATCTATTTTGTTATTTTTTCTTAATATGCAAAAAACAAACTATGCATAACATGCACATAAATAATTTCCAAGGAAAAAGTATATTCCTGTAGTTAATTTGAAACTATTCAATTTTTTCCCTTTTTTAAAAAAAAATAATATTCATATTTATGAAATAATATATGCTAAAATGTAATGGAAATAATATCAATAACATTAATAATAGTAGTAACAGTAGTAGAACAGTGGTACATAAATTATTGATTGATTAAAACTGGTAAAATTATAAAATAACTAGTTATAGTAATAACATTTTAATAGATTAACATATTACATTTCAGACGCTCCACCAAGAGCCTGTTCAGTCATTCGGAGGCATAACGACTCCAATCTTGAATTCAGTTCAGGATCAGTCTCAGTATTAGGGGCAGATTGAGTTCTCTGTACATTTGCATGACAATCACCACTTAACTATAAACAATAAGGTAAAACAATATTAGAATAAAACAAGCATTCGATAAACATGAAAATATGAAATATACTAATAGAATGGCACTATAGTCTGCTGTCATGAAACTGAAACCTATTTAAGAATCATGACATTGTGCAATTCTAAACTCTTCACATGATTGTAAAGTATTTTACATCTAAATCACGTACCTATAAGAAAAAAAAATTGTGTGTTAGGATGTAGTAAATAAACCTGATTAAAAATATGTAGCACAATTTAAACAATAACAATGACATTATTAATTAACAATAGGAATAAGCATATTTATTTTACTGGTTGTCATCAATAATCTTTACTGAAAGATGTTCATATTGTCCGTCAAAATTTTTTTTTTTTTTTTAATTTAATAATAGAAAACACACTTCTGTAGGCACTCAATTCAATCTGACAACTGTAATGTCATTCTTCCTTTTGGCAATTGTCGCTTTATTTTTAAAAAAATAAGACTTCATAAACCACCATCATATATTTTGGGTAGTCACAAAAATAAAACTGGGTATTAGAAATTTTAAGAACCAAGCTTACTAAAGATTTTATTTTTAATAAATTTGTTGAAATTGCGCAATTTTGTTGGCATTAACAATAACATTAACTACAAACTGGCATATGCCAACATATGCATTCACAGCTGAATATAAAAACAATCAGTCTGTCATGACAATTTTATTTAAATAATTTTTTTTTAAATTTGTAATTTTATTAAAATTAAATTAAAATTCATTCTTTTTTAATCTAAATTAATATAAATTGTAAATAGAATTGTAATTGTATTAAAGAAAAAAAAATGTCTAAAATTAAAAAATTATTTGACTTACTTCAAGTAAAGGGTGATCTTGAAGGCTAGGTCTCTTAGCATGAAATACAGAAGCAGCATTATTAGATGATATTCCACTACCGACAACACTACTGCAAACATTAGCCACCACAGGACCATGCTGTACATGATGTGTTGATATACCGCTAGCATTAGTTCCAGGGGAACCAGCCGTAATACTTATTCCAGAATTACTGCCGGTACTAGTGGTCAATGAGCTAGTAGGATTTCTATGAAATTGTACTTGCTGTCTAGGACAAGGACCAGTAGGTGACACGACACACTGCGGAAACCTTGAACCTGGTATCGTGGCTCTTATTGGAGGAGATGGTTGAAGAAATACATTTTGCGGAGGGTATCTTAATGGATCTGGCCTCCTAACATAAAAAGAAAATTACAGATAGTTCACTATAACATTTTTAAAAGTAAAAATATGATATTAAAAAATAAACATTTAACAAACTCGTTCAGGTTTAACAAGTAACAAATTTCCTTACAAAACATCAAGGTACTTCACAAAGGAATGAAATCCAAAATACGAGTGTATATTCTACTGATGAAAATAAAAAAACGATTCATATAAAATAAATGCTTTTTTATTTACCCTAGCCAGCCAGAAGGTTTGCTCAGACTCCTGTTTCAATGACAAAATGAGGCTACAGTGAAATTCTTGGGACAAAAATTATGGATAAAATTAGAATTTACAGTTAAAAAAAAAATTTAATCTAAAAACTGTAGCTCCATTAATATTTCCCCCAAAAATTTTTAAAAAGACAAATTTCAACAAAATTTTTAGAAATTTAATTCTTAAAATATTGATTTATGATAACGTAAAACCGAAAAGGTTCAAGAAATTTGACTAATTTAAAATAAAGCAGACTAAAACTTCTCAGAAAATATTATAATTTTAAACCAAACCAAAAATCTTCCTGAAAAAAATAACAGCTCAAAATTAAAAATAGAAAAAAAAGAAAAATTTATTTACAACTGAAGAATGAACGTTTGTAAATAACAAGTACATAAATACAAAGATAGTAATCATAATAAGCAACATACTGCATAGAACTGAATATGTTTTCCTAGCTAAATATTTCAACAAACTCCTAAATTGCAAAGAACTGACAGAACTCCTAAACTTCAACACCAGCACCCCAACAACACCACTGGAAAACATCAACCCTCCCACAGTAAAAGAAGTCTACAAAGCACTGGGTAAGATAATAATTACAAAGTGGTGAAAGAAGATCAAGCCTTTGTAGAGATCTGGAAACGTGAAGGAAAAACAGAAAAAATACCTTCCTCAACAGCTTAAGAAGAACTTCCAGAACACTGGACGACAGCCCTCATCCACCCACTACACAAAAAAAGGCACAAAACAGACTCAACAACTACAGGGGAATCTCACACCTACACAACTACAAAATTGTTTCAAGAATCATCCTTAAAAGGATCCTTAAAATCATCGTTAACAGGATTTACAATTTGAGAAAGAACTAGGAAAATACCAGGAAAGTTTCAGATCCTGGAGGAGCTTGTCCAGACCAGATCATGAGCCAACAGAAGAAAAGCAGAGACATGGTGACAACGTTTGTTTACTTCAAAAAAGAATACGATTGCATCCTCAAACAATTCCTACTTAAAATACTAAGAAACCTCTGACTACAACCCAAATTAATAAACTTACAAACATTAAGTAAAGTAAAATTCAGAGGCACTATTGAAACCATTTGATATTAAAACAGTACTGCACCAAGGCGATGGACTCTCACCACTACTATTCAATTGCATTCTGAAAATGGTAATGAGGGAATGGCTTTTAAAAATGCCCCAAGAATAAAAATAGGCTAAAAAATCAAAACAAACTGCCTTGATTTTGCCGATGACTAGACAATGCTAGCAAATGACATGGACAAAGCTAAAATCCAAATATTAGAACTTGAAAATATTGAAATAAAATTGGCCTTCATTCAAAAAGAAAGAGATTATGCCCTAAAATCAACACAATTAAAAGAAGTAAATGTAAATGGTAATAATAAATAATAATCCAGTTTAAATACTTTCAAAAAATAATAAACAATCTAAATTATAAAACCTCAATCCAAGCAACAACAAACAAACTAAAAATAAACTAAAGCACCAAAAAATTATCCTGGTAAAAATTGTTTATCTATAAATGCAAAAATAAGACACAAATGCAGATACTATGAAGTTCAGCTTTTCTAATACAGATGAAGCTTCATAATTTGAAGCTTCATAATAATTTGAAGTCTTTTAATTTGAATTATTTTTGTTATTTTCAGTTGGATATTTGATTTATTTTTTCTTTTCCTTTGTTTATAATTTTTCTTTCTCAATCTCCTCTAACACAAACCATTAACTGCGTACAAACTACGATAAAAATGAAAAAAAAGAAGATTATTGATTATATAAATCATCAGACAAAATTAATGTATGTAACTATATACTCTATATTTATAATTAGTATGTAACTATATTTATAATTAATTTTTGGTTTCTTTTAATGTACCAGTTTAAAGAAAATTAGTATAAGTACAATTATAATATGTGAAGCCACATATGCAGAAGAAACTATCTTCCACCTGAACGAACAATCTAAGACAGACTCCAGAAAATCGAAAGAAGTATTGGAAGAACCCGTATCAACAAAAAGTAACACACAGATGGGCAGTGATGGATCGTTCCCAACAAAATCGTGTACAAAGAGTTAGAATCCATCCCTGATAGCATGCACATGAGGAGACTAGGATTCTTTGAACACAATGGGGATGCAAGATTTAAAACTTCTGAAACAACAAGTAGAGTACAATCTTGACTTGAAAAACACCACGATAGGATACAGATGGTTTAGAGAAATAAGAGAGTATCTGAAAGGAAATTACCTTACACCATAGACAAGACAAAATTAAACAAGCAAAAATCAAAGACAAAAACACTCGCTTTATAATCACACGACAAACACACAGCAGACATTTTCAACACCAGAAATTTACTTCTGATAATTTTTTTGTAATAAATAACATTTTTTTTATAAGAACTTCCTAATAATAAGCAATCCTTCCAGTTATTTTTTTTTTTTTAATTTCCAGTCATTCAGAACACTGAAAAATTAAGAATTCTGTCTTTATCTTTCTGTTTTACAACTTCTTAAGTTGTGATCACACAGTAATTTATAATAAAATGTATGCTGTTCAAAAATGATAAATTGCAGTTGCAGTAACATTACAATGAGGTAAACAAGATTTAATGAACTGAGCGATAGTTTTATAAAATTATATTAATAAACTTAACAACTAAATGATATAAACAAATTATAAATTTACATCTGTCTTTGCTGCTGACTGATTTGTAATTTCCACGATGATATTTTTCTTTTTTGTTGAGATGTGAAAGCATCATGATGGTAAGTTTTATCAAGAAGTGAAATGAAACAAGTTAAAGCTTCTTCATCACCTCTACCGCAAACCATTAACTGCGTACAGACTACAATAAAAATGAAAAAAATACATTATTTCTGATTATATTATCAGACGAAATTAATGTATGTAATTAATCTATATTTATAATTAATTTTTGGTTTCTTTTAATATACCTGGTTTATAAAGTAAATAACACAAAAAGCCAAGCATAAGCTGGCCACCTACTTCACGGAATGAGTTAATCTATAGGTAAACCTATAACATATTACACATTATAGGAGCCTTAACATACTTACAGCATCAGTATACCTCTTGCACCAAAATGATATGATTGCATCTTACCACGTTTTTATATGAAAACCACACTTGCTACCAGCATATTCTTATATCACAATATACCACATATTCTTATGCTACATATATTCTTATGTGTTTATCTACTTCAACTGTATTCTTTTTTCCTTAAAATGTAACAATAATATAATAAATCTCAGTATACCCAGTTTTTATTTGAGTGAACTTCAGTTTTTATTGTTTCTTCTTTGAATACTCTGTAAATAAAGAACCACCTTTTTCATAAAAATATATTTTATCATAATGCATAAAGAAATGGAAGATTATCCATCCAACCCACTCAACAAAAAAGTACACAAAAATGTTCTGCTCAAGCAGATGAAAAATGCAATAGCTTTAAATAATAATAATATGAAAAAACAATACTGCCTTGATATAAAAATCAAAAATAATTTCTATTAAATAATTTGTTGATTCTTATAAAGTATACAAGTAAAAATAACATACTACACAGAAAAAACCAATGTTGCTTTTTCAAAATAAATTTTGATAACACAGGTATAAAACTTGACACGAATAAACCAAAACATTCCCATTTTTGCTTTGATCTAATTATAAAATACTAGTCATGGATTTTTCTGAATGTTACATTGTAAAAACGCATTCATAATTTGCTGCACCTCACCCTGTACAGCGAACTGAGTGAGAATAGCTGAAAAATTATCAAGCATTGAAATTTGGAAACAGATCTGTGTAGCCCACAGAATCTAGAAATATGAATGACATGTTAATTAGATGTTTTATCAACAGCACTGTAAAACTAAAGCATATATTATTATACTAACATATCATGGCAAATGAAATTGTGAAAACAACAAAAAAAGAAGTACTATTTTTCAATGAAAAATAAATTCTACGGGTACCTTTTCCTAATACTTTAGTAAATTGAGCCGGTATATCATCAAGAGTTGTCTGCTGTCTATTACCACCACTAGAGCCACTGGTATCATCATCACTGGTCGCTGGCTTAATTGGAGTGACCAACACTGCTTTCAGCATATCCATGGCATTCAAAAGATTTCCACCATTTATTACATCCTAATATAAATAAGAGATAATGTACTAATCATAAATATTATGAACAATAGTAACAAATTCATCAATTGTGTTTCATTTGCAATAGGCAAAAAATTAATTACTAGTTAATCAAAGCTTCAAAAGTTCTTTCTTTCTAAATTTAAAATAAATACTACCAGTATTACCTAATTAGAAAATAATTAGTTATTATTTGGAAGTTGAGCTGACAGTAGACCTACTCTCTCTTAATAACAGCAGCAAAATATGCTAAGTACATAAAGGTTCCAAAAAGCAGTTAAAAGTTTTTTAAAAATCTGTCTCTTAATCCTTTAGGTTTTGTTATTATAAAAAAGGCTATCAGCTATCACTAGACTGAACGAGCATTTCAGATTATTTACGTATACACTGTACACAAAACAAAAATAAATTTTTAATAACATTAATGTTGACAATGATTTTCAACTTTTTTTTTTATTTTTGCCTGATGAATTAATTCATCCCAGAAGCTTGAAAAGAAAAGCTTGTATATAGGAATATGAAAATGGAAATGTATAGTGTATGAAAAATCCTAAGCCTGATTCAAACCCAGGACCTCCGGATAAAAGGGCAAGGGGCTACCACTCTGCTACAGAGATCAGCAAAATCTCTGTAAAAATGGAATTTTAATACTATTTTAAAATACTTTTAAAATAGCTTGGATCTAAGATCAATATAAAAAAATGTTTAAGACCAACATAAAATATAATCCATCAGAGCTGGATTCAAAAAAAGTCTGAAATTAGTTATTTCATCTAATTTTTAATAAAATTTTGTTTTTATTAATTTTTTTTATACTAATATATGTTTTTTTTTTTCTTTTTTTTAATTCACAAATTTCAGGATAAGAAAAAACTAAAAAGACATACTGACCTGTTCTAATTGGCATAGGTTACTGTATCTTTCACGTAGTTTGGCAATAGAAAGTATTATTTTACGTCGAGCACCTTGTGTTACTGGGCCAGCATCAACTTGTTCTAATACAGAATCAAATGTTTCTTCACTCAAAGATAACATCTGTTCATATGTTAATTGTGAAAACAGTCTTGAATATTTGTGCAACCTCAGCGATTTCAGCCATGCCTGAACATCTATTAAAAAAAAAATTAAAAATTTAGAAGATTTGTTTCCAAACAATGCATATATTTTATAGAGTAAAATCACAGAAATGATACATCTTCACAGCAAACAAGTTTGGATTATGTTAATTCAAACCACACATTATAACTAAATTAAATATAGAAAAAACAAAATATTTATAATAGCAATTTTAAACAAATTTTATTCTTAGATAACACTCTAGATAACACACGGCAACATAATACTTCTATTATCTCTCTTAAAAAACATCAAAAAGAGGTTGTTTTGAAGAAAATTGGCATACCAAAATAAAGTATTTAATTATGATCTTATGTTTCTATATACAAATATGGATTGGAATATATTCACATATTATTTATTCTGTCTTCTATTATACGTCAATAAAATCACAATTAAGGAAATTAATTTAGATAATTTATAATTATACATATTGTAACAAAACCAGTATAGCAAGCTTCAGTAATGGATTCCTACCAATCATTATGAAAGTAGTAGAAAATATAATAATTGAAGGAACCCAGATAGGGAATTAAAGGGATTTGTAAAGGTAACAGGTCCGCTTAATAATAATGGTCCTTTGTAACAGTGCTACTGACACACCTGAACAGATGTTTGTATCATGAGAAAAATTACCAAACCAAGGCAAGGAATGCATGGGAATGCAAAGATTTGGTTGACTGGTCTGGCAGATAAAGAAGATAGAAGTATAAATACCCCTGGGCTAAAGTCAGTTCTGCAAACTAATCCAGCGAGACGTTACGACATCAGTTCCGCAAGGAGAGCGCGAGATGTTACAATGTCAGTCACAAGATTTCTGCGAGAAGTGGGCTGTGCAAAGTCTGCAATCAATTCTGCGAACCAGCGCAGTGAGACATTACAACGTCAGTCCAGCGAAGAGAGTCTGCGAGATGAGAGTGCGAGATGTCAGTCAGCGAGAGCATTCTGCAGGAAGGACAGTGAAGGAGCAAATTTCCAGTGTGAATTTATTATTATTTATTATTTTAGTGAATTATTATTTATTATTTTAAACTCTGCCTTGTGTGCAATCTCTGTTTATTATTACTATTGACATTTATGACTATTTGATGTTTAATATTATGATTGTTTTAATTATTAATTAATTTGTTAATTTTATTAATTTGTTTTATGTATTAATTTTTTTGATTATTGTTGCTTATTATTATTGTTATTGTCATTATTATTACTATTATTCTGATCGTAGTTGTGATTAGTATTTGTGTATTTACTACTTTTCATTAATTTGATTATTGTTACTTATTATTATTATTATTACCACTGTCATTATTTTATGTTTTTAAACTAATAAACTGTAATTATATAAACTTTCTAAATTGTCAATCTCTCAATATCCTGATTGAGTTGTGAACACAGGACAATATAATGATTTATAATTTTTTCTTAGTATTCTTTCAAGTTAGTAAATCTTCTGTTATTTTTTATTATAATAAATAATGTAAATAAATAATTATTTATTACCGTTTTAATAATTAAATAAACAAATGAATGTAGAAAAATTATTATTTATTCAATAACAAGGAAACTAACTGTAGTTTAACATAGTTCCCCAGCCACATTTAATCACATGTCCCATCTTTTGTGAATTTTTTTATTCCAGTAAAGAATTGTTCACATCTGTGTCTGAGCCATTCTTAAACTACATTTTCGACCTGCTCGACTGCTCACTGCTTAGTATATGTAAACTATTTGAGGAGACAACAAAAAAATCTGATTGTATGAGATTAGGATTCTAAGGTGGATGTGGTTAACACCTCCTACCAAACCAACTTTTATATAGCTTTCAGTGTCTTTTGAGTAGGTTAGGGAATGCAATATTATGCAGAATTACACCTTTTGAGAGAACCAGAATATTTCTTACTCATTGATAGTTTCACTTTATTTTCTAATATGTCAAAATAATTACTCTCTGTTCACTCTAGTATGTAGCGTTACTGTTGATTTAATGTTTTTCTAAATAATCACAATAAATTGGGCCATTATACTCCCAAAACACAGTCAGCATCACTTTTCCCACTGACTTTGGAGGTTTTGAATTTTTTTTTGTGCTGGGCAAACTTTGAATATAAATTTCATCAAAAATTATTATTATCTAAAAATACTTATTATTATAATACAATCCCAAAATAATACAATTATTATAATAAAAGATGAAGTATAAATAAATACCTCATTATATATATATATATATATTGTATTTCATGCAATGAAAATGTTAAATAAGATTTGAGAAGAATGGCAACTGACATTTTCAGTAATTATACTGAAAACTTAAATTTATAAACCTCAAATTATATTATTTTAAAAAACTGAAGATTGTAGGAAACTAATATACTTTCACACCTACAATAAAAAATAAGTATTCAGAAAATTTTTGAAAAAGTATGCTTTCTTCCATTAGATCATATTTAGGCACTATAGTAGATATTTGATGTGAATTTTATATATAAAATATTTCAAGAAATGTAAAAAAAATTTACAATAAATAGTATACCTTTCATTCCAGGTGAATTATAACCATGGGGGAATTTAAGATCATCAAGATGTGTTTCAGAACCACTACCAGATGATGTCTGTGACTGTGGTGACAATGGAGGACCACCACTATGGTCAGACAAAGAAAACCTGCGACTTTTACCTCTAACAACTGACATGTCATCCTGAAATACAATAAATAAATAACTATAACAATAAACATAACTAATAACTATAAATCACAAACGTAATAGTGAAGGTATTATAAACATACATAAGACAAACATTCTATGATGAACATAAATTAAGAAAGGTAAGCACACACAAACGGCAAACAGGAGTGAGTAGTCATAACTTGTTTTACAATTTGTAAAAAGTTGTAAAGGAATTGAAGGATACATTTAAAAAGAGATTAATAAGTCACTGTGACTAAAAATGTGTGTAACTAAAAATGAGTAAGAAGAGATATTAAATGACAAACTTTTACTGAGAAGTACTTATTGACAAAAGAAATTAACTTTTTAATTACACTGGTCAACATAAAATTTGGAACTGAAAAGGGAGTAGATGTTCTATATAGTATTTTATATGCTGAATTTGAATATGTATTCAGATTCAAGTTCCCATTTTATGTCAGTTCCAGTTAGTACGTTTGTACGTTTGCTTACTCGCATCTGATTTAAATTGCGATGCATGTTGCAGACCTATATTTGAGACATAACAGTCAAATGTTGTCATTTCATGTCAAGCCAGACATGTCAGTGAATCAAGTAATTAGTAATTCAACATGATGAAATTTTCTTCAGTATGAGTTCAGCTCTAGCTGAGTTCTTTTGTTGCGGTAGTGGTTTTATCATACACGTATTACAAAGATTGTTTCATAAATGATACCATATATTTAGTAAAAGATTTTTATGACAGAACAACTTTTTTGTATTATTTTATTGAACATCATGATGTGTGCATGCATGCATGCGTTTCATGCATATGTTTCGCACTGTGTTTTATTGTACTCCATGGTGAAACAATTTTAGGAAGTATTTTACATAAAATACTTAATTATTTTTATAATTAAGTAAGTATTTCTGTAAGATTTCAGTTTACTTTCATTCATTAAAACATTTTGAATTTTACAATGAATAAAAATCAGGCTTGTAAAGATTCTCCAAATACTTTTTGTTACGTTTGCAAAGATTTCACCATGAGAAAACAACAAAAACCAGTATCAAATCTGCTGAACAATGCTTACAAACATTATTTTGACTGTCCCTTGAAAGACCAAGATAAATTCTGAGCTCCACATGTAGCATGCATCAAGTGCTACGTTAAACTAACCCAGTTGTTAAAAGGAAAAAATAGAATATTTTCCTTTTGGCATACCTATTATTTGGTGAGAGCCTATTATTCATTATGATGACTGATATTTTTGCTTAAATATTACTGGTTTCTGTCCAATTCCAACAATAAAGGCAATATTGCATACCCAACTGTTCGTTCAGCTATGAGACCAGTACTTCATGGCGTTGATTTACAGATTCCAATCGCTCCAACTTCTTGGAAAAAAGATTTCTGATTCCCCAAAGGATCAACCGATGAATCCTCAACTTCAATAAATATTAATTACATTTCAGAAGAATCAAATACTGAACCTCACCTCAACACACAAGCAGAACGGAGTGACCTAATTCATAACTTGTACTTGTCGAAACTACATGCAGAACTCCTAGTTCATCCTACTGAACTCCTAGAACGTCTTAAAGAATGGAATTTATTAAACAAGGATCGTAAAGTATTTCAGTAAATTTTTGTTTTAAAAATTTAAAAGAGATGGTTTAATTTGTTCCAACCATGATATTATGGGGTTAATGTCTGAACTGGACATTGAATATGTTATTCATAATTGCTGCTTAAATATACTCATCAAAAAGAAGTTTAAAGGCAGTGTTATTGCATAACTTGAATAAGTTTTCTTCTATTCCGGTATAGCACATGCTGTAGGAATGAAAGAAACGTATGAAAGTATATCAACAAATTTAAAAAGTATTTAATTTAGTATGATGAACACTCATGGCAAATCATTGCTGACCTGAAAGTGATATGGCTTCTTCTTGGTCTCCTTGGTCTTTTTGAGCTTTACAAAATATATGTGTACGCACTTGTGACACTACGCAGTTAAAGACGGGCCAAAATGAAATCTGTTTACCCAAGGAAAGGTAAATGTTGTCAATATTCTCCTGTCAAAGCAGACTGTATTATTTTACCACCTCTACACATAAAACTAAATCTGAGAAGAATTTTGTAAAAGCATAAAGATGGGAGACAGCTTTAAATATTTAGCTCAGATTTTTTCACAATTAAGTGAAGCCAAATAAAAAGAGGGAATATATTCATCGGGCCACAAATAAAAAAATTATTCAATGAAAACATATTTGACAGCGAATTCAGTCCTAAAGAACTAGCAACATGGAAGTCATTCAAAGATGTTGTTAATGGTTTTCTTGAAAATGAAAAACGATGATCAGCTTATAAAAGAAGTCTTAGTGAATTACAAAAATTTAGGCTGCTAATGTCATTGAAAATTCATTTTTTACATTCTCATTTGGACTTTTTCCCATTAAGCTTGGGTGACATCAGCGACAAACAAGGAGGAAGGTTCTTCCAAGATATGTTGCAGATGGAACAACGTTATCGAGGCAGATGGAATGAATTTATGATGAGTGACTACTGCTGGATGATAAAAAGAGAAGACTTCACTGAACACAAAAGGAAAATAAGAAAAAAGAAAATACAATAATGTAAATGTCTCCAAAATAAAGGTAGGAATTTTAATTGTAATTATTATTTTTTTATTTATTATTTAAGAAGTTTCTCAATATTTTAAAGGGTCATAACTAAAAATCTGAGGGTGATGAAGAAAAACTGATTTCATTTTAAAATTCAGCATAAAAAATACATTCTACTTTTATCTCGGTTCCAATTTTTTTTTTTTTTTGATGTGTGTAATTAATATAAATAAAAAAAAAAAAAATTTTTCAATAAAAGAAAAAGATAGAACAGATATGTACCAGAAAAAAATTGAAGAATTTTATATTCAGATAGGAAAAGTATGAACAATATAATAAATGTAAGCAAATTACTAAAAGGAAGGAAAGCTTTCATATTAAAAAACCTATTAGTAAATTTAATTTTTTTTTTTAATGTTTCTAATATTAGTACACCTATAAAAATTTATGTCATCATGAAAAGCCAGAAAGGGAAAAATAAACTTTTTGTCCTTGATAAGATTATATAAAGCATCCTACACAATCTGATGTTTTCACAATGTCTGGAATGTAGAAGGACATAGCAAACCTTATAATTGAAGGGTGTGAGAAGTAGAGATACAATGTCACATAGCAGAACTGAGACCATAGACTATTTCTAGCAAGCCTCTAAAGGTATTGATTCCAAGATAAGCTATGAGCACAGCCTGCAGAAGAATATTTTTCACAGATGCACTACAGGCTATGCTGCTAACAGTAATATTAATTACTCACCTTCTAAAAATCCATGAATTTCACTCAAATTATGCATTCAGAAAAAAATAATGCATTAAAAAACAAATTATAGATTGCTTTTGCTTTTTAAAAGGTTTTTAAAATTATATTTTTTTTAATATAGCAAATTAAAAAACAGGTCTGCAAGTTTATACTACACATTTTATTTTTTAAATGGTATACATGAGATTTTACTAGTATCTGTATATTTTTCTCAATGCAGTTATCACTTTGGTAATTGTTAACAATTAATAAGCATTTGATACCCAATAATACAAAAAAAAATAGCAGTAACTTTTAGATGAAGTAAATATTTCTTTGTTATATAGTACAAAATACATACACAGAAAATATATTTCAGAAAATTAGAGTAAATATCTTTTTAATCCAACTTTCCAAATAAAAATTCTGAAAATTTTACTAATTTAATTGTGATCAGGTAAATTAAGATCAAATTACTAAGAGACTGGTTTCTGTGCGTGGCTTCTTATTGTAAGTAACAGACCAAAAGCAATATGGATGATGCTTAAACCATTACTTCCCCATCTGTTACAACATTAATTTAGCAGCATCATAATTTGCAAGTATAACATAGAATAAATGATATACCTTTTAACACTGCACACAAATTCCTTAAAAAAAGGAAAAACCCTCCCAGTTACTTTACACAAACTTCAAAATTAATTACTAAGCTATCAATCCAAATAAACTATCTAACAAAACTAGATTCATAAAAAAAGTGAATCACAGATAGTTTTTTTTTTTTACAAAACCAGTCTTTATTTTATGATAAATAATGATGTCCACTCGAATACATGCTTGCTGTTTACAACTGAGTGATGTCCTACTATAACAATGAGCAACAATAACTATTGTTATTGTTGACTATTGTTATACTACACAATATCAAAGTAACAATCCGTAATAACAATGCTGTATTAAATAAATTAAAGTCAAGAATGACAATCAATCTTCTACCACAATCATCCACCTAGTGGATAATCCGTACCATGTGATAATACAAACTGGGCAAACAAACCCATTAGAGGAAACTTATAGTTTCCCCTCACATCCTTAACTATTTTTGCCTTTGTTTTCCAGAATTATAACCAAATCAATGAATAAGTCAACATTTTGTATAGTACAGAAGCATAATCCATGGTGAACAATATTAATGTCGGCAGTAAATTTGCTGCCAACATAATTCTATTGTACAGACATGTTCTATTGTATTATTATTCTCTGCATTATAATTCTATTAAGAGTGTTCCATTCCATATTAATTTCTTATTATCTACATATATTTTTTTAAATTTGCAAGAGAGTTAATTACTAATTTTTTTTTTTGCTTATCTGTATTAAAAGTTAATAATCATTTAAATGACACATACACTGTATGAGGTCACTGAGAGAAAAAATGTTTATCCACTTCTAATGAGTTATAAAACTGCAGATGTTACGTCATAGATAACTTTTAAAAATGTTTATAATAAAGATGAATTTAATATTGCTTATTTTTGCAGAAAAATTACTTAACTGTTTTATAATGAGTTTATACAATTAAATGAGATTGATATGCTAAACATATTTGCATCTGATGACCTAGTCACATTTAATAAATCTGTTCACAAACATTAATGAAATTTAACAATGATGGTTTTCACTGTACAGTTTTAATTGTTTTTTTTTTCATCTTTTGTGATGACACAGTATCACTTTAGTCAGTTCATTATCAAAGTCTCTCTGAAAGGACTGTTCGAGCCTTACGATCTTTCAGGTACTTTTTCATACATTCTGATCTCTGTGCCCTTTTGGTATTGAAAATTTTGTATTGAGTTTATTTCTTGTGAGTGAATAAAGGGACTGTCTGTTTTTGTCCTTCACTTTCTTGTTTAATTTTATCTTGTCTGTGTTGTCTTCTGGTGTAAGATCAATTTCCTTCAGATCCTCTCTATTTCTCTGAACCACCTGCATCCTGTCTTTGTATTTTTCAAGTCAAAATTGTACTGTACCAGCTGTTTCAAAAGTCTCAAATCTTGCATCACTGTCCAAAGAATCCTAATCTCCTCTTACATGTGGTATCATGATGGCTTCTAACACTTTATACATGACTTTGTTGGACATGATCCACCACTGCCTGTCTTTCTGGTTCTTTTTGTTAATGCAGGTTCTTCCAATTTAATTGTTCATTCGGGTAAAAGATGTTTCTGCTGCACAAGTGGCTTCTGGTTTTGTAACTACGTTGTAGTGTCTTATTTTTGCGTTTATGGATAGACTTTTTTAATGTAGATGTACCAGGTTAATTCTTGTGCTTTAGGTAGTTTGTTCTTGTTTGGATTGAGGTTTTTTTGTTTAGGTTATTTGTTATTATTTCTCCAAGGTATTTAAATTGGATTATTATTCTGACTTTGAAAAATATATTCTGAGTGTTGAAAATGTTTGTGTTGAGTTTTTTCTTGTGAGTGTAAAGCGAATGTTTTGATTTTTGAGTTTTTAGTTTAATTTTATCTTATCTGTGATGTCTTCTGGTCCTCTCTTATTTCTCTGAACCATCTGCATCCTGTCCTGGTGTTTTTCAAGTCGAGATTGTGTTGTACTAGATGTTTCAGAAGTCTTGAATCCTGCATCCTCAAGATATGTCCAAAGAATCCTAGTCTCTTCTTAGGCATGGTATCAGTCATGACTTGTAACTCTTTGTACACAACTTTGTTGGGCACAATCCACCACTGCTAGTCTTTCTGGTACTTCTTATTGATGCAGGTTCTCCCAATTCTTCTTTCGATTTCATGGAGCCTATCTGTCTTTGATTGTTCATTCAGTGCAAAAACAATATAACTTTCTAGAACTAGAACTTTCAAAAACTATTTCTCAAATCAGTAAAATATAACGCATTCTTAAATCATAAAAGAAATGCAATCATATTTCACTTTTGCTTGTGTAAATAATTGCAACCAGGCACAGTCTTTAAGCAGAGTTATTTAGAGAGTCCTAAGCTTGATGTAAAGATTGTGAAAGTATGTCTAAATGACAATGATATCTGTCAAATATGATCCTTTAGATGGCATGCAGCAAAGTTTTAGTTACTGTCAAGTAAATAACAATCAAGTAGAGTAAACAAGTAAAGCAAATGAAGTTTTAAGATTTTCTGAAAAATTGCTAAAACTGAAGTTTAAGCTGTTATAAACTGTTTTAAAAGTTTTAACCTCGACTGACATATAAAGAGTTAGTTTCCACTTTAAAGGAATCCTTCCCCTTTATTTTTAACGGTAAAAAAAGTAAGCTATTGAATTTAAACGTGGT
This sequence comes from Lycorma delicatula, assembly GCF_047948215.1. Taxonomy (NCBI): domain Eukaryota; kingdom Metazoa; phylum Arthropoda; class Insecta; order Hemiptera; family Fulgoridae; genus Lycorma; species Lycorma delicatula. Next base: position 97,203,277 of record NC_134464.1, on the reverse strand, counting down.
AATATTTCCAATGATCATGAATGCTCAAAATGTCCAAAAATCATCATGATAGATGAAATAGTCACAAAAATCCACAATGTTGCATTACATGGTCACAGACTAAAGGACGCAAATTTCCTGGCTTCGAAAAGATCTCAATAGAAAGTATACACTACATTTTACATGACGTTTTGGATAAAAAAAAAACCTTGTGCCAAAGGGTACCATCATATTTATTATTAACACTCTACAAAAAAAACATTTAACTGAACCCTTTTAATTACCACAAAGAACGTTTAGACTTACTTAAACAATATTCCACCGAGTTTCTTTGGCTTAATATAAAGTAAATGAAAAATGGATTCACTATTGTAAGCCAGAGACCAAAAAGCAGTTTAAACAGAGAATGGGAGCAGGTAAAAGTGCACCAAAGAAAGTGAAAACAGTTCCATCTGCAGTTAAAGCCATGGCTACAGTTTTTTTTAGCTTTCAGTGGTGTGGTGCTCATGACTATCTGCAAAAAGGCAGGACCATCACCAAGAAGTATTAAGCTTCTTTACTTGACAATTGAAAGGTGATATTCAAGCTAAATGTGCACATGTGGCTGGCCAAAAAGAAAGTGCTCTTTCACCACGATGATGCATCTGCACACATGTGTCTGGTTGTTGTTGCAAAACTCCATGACCCATGCATTGAAGTGCATTCACATGAGCCGTATTCACTAGATTTGGCTCACAGCAATTACTTTCTCTTCCCAAACCTGAACAAACTGCTTGCTTGGAAAAAAATTCATTTCAGAGGAAGCTGTAATATCAGTTTTTTACAGAGTTGGATAAGTTGCATTATACTGAGGGTATTAAAAAACTGAACCTAGAATGAATATTTTCATTTATGATAAAGTAGGCAATCATATGTTTTCGTGGTATTCAAGAAATTTAAATAAGCATTATTCTCACTGGTAAGTTTATATTGATTCCAAAGTCCAACAGCAATCACACAATAAGATAATCAATAATCATACAAATTAATAGAAGTTACTTATTTACAAACGAAATAATAACAAGTACTTATCACACTTAAAATTAAAAGATGCATGCTTGTATGCACATGTGCATACAAGCATGCATGCACATGTGTTAAATCATAGTCCTACTATCAAGCAAACAAAACTACAGAGTAAATTTACAGTAGAGTGTAAATTTACACTTAAACCCTCGACTTCTACCTAAACAGTTATATTCTATAATAATTGAACAGAGATTTCTTTATCAATGCTTATTATTTTATATTAACATTAAAAAATTTTAAATATCGAGTAGAACAACCAATAAATTGAACAATATAAGAAGGTGAACTGTAAAAAAAAACCTGTTTTAATAGTGGAAACATTAAAAAGTGACTGTAATTTGTGATGTACAGATCTGCTACATGAACAGAATATTCAGTAAGTGGTTCTTATGTATACAGTTGAGCTAATCTGTCATTATTTAACCGATACACTTAATGAAAGTTAATGGACACAATGACGACACTACACACATTCATAATTTACATTTCCTGATGTGAAGAACTAATATAAAACAACAATTTTTCAAATGCCTTGCACATTAATTTCAATAAATCTTTTTACTACAATATGTCAACTTTCTAAAACAATTTAAAACTTATTTAAGCCAGTCACAACAAACATTCAATATTACACATATTTGATATAATGTATATATAGTTTATTTGGAACTTTTCCAAAGTGTAATCTTTTAAAAGTAGTTTTAAATTAAAATAAAAATATTAAAAATCCAGATCGTAAATATTCATTTTATTAATTTAGAAAAACAAATACTGCAGAGCATTCATTTAGAATGACATTTTTATTGAAAGTCTGAATTAATAGGATAAAAAAAAAATTAATTTTATAATTCATAAGATAATCAAATTTACATTATGTACTTTTTAAACCTCTTGAGATCCTAAGATTAAAGGACCATGTTTTTAATTCATGCTCTTATAACTAATATAATTATTATACTGCACTCTCTGAGAAAGTATTACTTCATTAATAAATTTGTTCAATAATCAATCACAATTCAAGATTATTAGCCTCTGAATTGAAAGGAACTGGCCACTAACCGATAACTTAAAACAACATTATCAATACTACTTAAGCTTAAGGTAATAAACATTAATATTTTCATTTTATATAAATAACGGTTTTCATTACTTTATTACACAATTAATTAATAAACCATAAAAAGTTTTTAAAAATTAACTAACCTGAGAAGTACACAATTCACTTGGAGGCGTCACACCAAATGGAGGGGTTAGACTGTTACTACGCTGTTGCCTATTTTTTTGTTGCGAATGTAGGTGAGATTGCAACATGCATGAACCATTGCCCAAATTACCAATACCAGGTGAACCTCCACCAGGTGTACCAACATTACAACTTCCACCACCAGGAACACTACTACCGATGTTACTGCTACTACCAGCTGTACCACAACCTGAAAAATTAATTACAAAAAAGTCTGATTTAGTTTTCAACAAGATTTTAATTACTGTTATAAAAAACAACATTCATGTATAATGTATGTGTAAGTAAATACAGTATAATCCAATTAAGATTACATGCTAAAACAGTAATAAAAATCTTTCATACTATTGGGTGAATAATAACAGCATGGCTATCAGCAATTTCAATGCATGATAATCACACACGCATTAAAAAATTTGTATATGTTTATGAATTCTTCTGCAAGTATATTTCTGTTTTCATTTTGTTAAGATTATTTTATTAGTAGATTATTTACAAGGTAGGTTAGTTTAAAATACACAACGAAAAAATTTTTAGTTTTTGTTAGCAATACTCATAACATGATAAGAGCAAAATACCAAATAAACTTTTTCCTGTTTCATAGACAATACAAAACTGTTTATTTCATATCATTTATGACATGAACAAGCAATTAATGCTGTAGTAATTAAACAGCACACAATATCTAAATTCTGAGTTTTGGTTTAAAAATTACAGTAAAGAGACAGTAATTTCTAAATAGTTACAAAAAGTTGCTTGAACAAACATATGGAGAATCCACAGTTTAAAAAATAGCAGTTTATGGCTGACATAAGCGATTTAGTGAGGTCGAGGTCATATTGAAGACAAAATTCATAATGGCACCTGTCTATCTCAACAAATGAAGAAAATATAATGTTGAAAATATTGTTTGGAATGATTAAAGGAAGGATTGTCACTAATATTATAAATATTACCATATCAGTTGGAAGTTGTTACAGTACCTCGTAATAAAATATGTACAGTGTTTCAATCAGTACATAAATTCAAAATGTTGTCTGCAAATCAGAAAGAACCTCACATGACAGTGGCAGGTCTTGTTAAGGCTGAACGAGATGAAAATTTCCCAAGCAAAATCATAACAAGAGACAAGTTATGGTGTTTTTTGTAAATCCACAGATAAAATTCCAGTCACCATGAATGGAAATTAACATCATTTCTGTGATCACAGAAAATGCACTTTGATATAAACAAAGAGAAAGTTATGTTTTAATTTTTTTTTATTCTCAGAGTATTGTTCACTTGAATTCATTCCTGATGGGCAGTCAGTGAACAAAAGATATGTCTATATATCCTTCACTTCCATAATGTAATAAGAAAGTATACTGAAAAATAGGAAACAAAGAAATGGATTCTTTTGCAAGACAATGAACTCTGAAACATCCAATATAACGATTTGGTACCAGCTGATTATTACTAAATTAAAAAAGGTGAAATGGGAAAAGATTATATTACAAATAATACAAAAAAACGTACTTCAGAGCATAATGATAGAATTTCTTTCATCTCTTTTATCCAGACGATCCTTCTGGATAAGTGTAGGTGAATTCTACTTTTGTACACAAACATTTTTCCTATAATGGGATTTTTATTTCTTATTAAAACAAAGAAACTAATTTGCATCACCCTATTATTTCTTTGCAATTAACATAACAAAAAAACTGGATTAACTTAAAAATTAAAGATAAAAATACAAAATTAGAGTGTTTTAAATTAAGGCAAAGTGTCATGGTAATGAATGTTCTTTTAATAAAAACTGCAGTTAAGTGAGTTCATTTATAATAATTATATAGAGATATGACAGAGTAAAACAATGTAATAAGAGGATGTCATATTGGTTAAGTAACCTTAATGGGATTATACTGTGCATAAACATTATTTACTATCTTATAATAAACAAAGAAAAAAAATGATTCAATGAATAATTGTAAAATGAGATTAATGTGAATAAAATAAATATCAAAAGAAGTCATTAATTTGTTTTAATTATATCATATATATATTTATATTAGATAAATCTTTATATATATATTTCTTGTGTGCGTGTGTATGAAAGTGAACTCCTCCTAAACAGCTGGACTGATTTTGATGAAATTTTGTGTGTGTATTCAAGGGGATTCGAGAATGATTTAGATTCACAATTTGGTCCACTGGAAAATGTTTTTTAAATTAATTTTTTATTTATAAGTAGTTGTTGATTTTGGAATGTTTTACATTGGATCCGGCAGACTACACTACAATCGTAGTATCGAATATTCAATAATATTCTGTTTTAATTTTAGTTTGTCCTGACAGTTGGTGCTACGATCAAATTGAGAAAAATATTTCGTAATTTTGTGTTATTATTGTGTTACAAAAAATCGCGAGAAAACAGTTTTTTAATAAATAAGAGGCTAATAAATCAGATGGAAATGTAAACAAAGGAAAACCAATCAGATCAATGCAAGATGGCCGCTGTCAAACACAACGACCAATCACAAAGAGCTCGTATGGCCGTTGCCAATGTAAACAAAATCACAACTGATTAAGTAACAAGTAGGCAGCACTGCTATCGCGTTTAGAATTGTGCGCGTATTGTGAAATATTATATTATTTATTGAAATAACGTTTTAAAGTGTAATTAAAAAATATACATTGTGCAAATTTGTACGGTACAGTATTGAAGTAAAAATGTTTTTTTAATTTATTTATGTGTTGTTGATCTTGAGATGGTTAAGGTTCACAATTGGGTCCGGTAGGCAGAGCTGCGATCGCGTTTTAGAAGTTTTTTTAATTTTTGGTTTATCAGTCAAACCTGGTAGTTGGTGCTGCGATCGGATTCTAGGAATTTTTGTTAAATTTTTGTTTAAATTTTGTTAAATTGCTAATGTTCAGTTTTTTAAGGTTTTATGAAACTTTCAATTGTTGTCATTTAATCTGTATGTATACTCAGATCTAGCAATAGCGAAGCATTGCCGAGTCTGCTAGAACTGCACGCTTATTGAGAATATATAATTATAATATATTATTATTTATTGAAATAATGTTTTAAAGTTTAATTAAAAAATGTACATTGTGCAAATTTGTAAGGTGCAGTATTGAAGTGAGTATTTTACATGAATTTTAATGATGTATACATGTGCATTCAATAACAATCAACTTAACCTACAAATTTAAATTGTCAGTTCTCATTTGATTCTATGCAACTTATGAAGTATTGAACGGTTCTTTGAAAATAAAAATTTAAGTTTGTAAAATAAATTATAACATTTATAAAATTAAAATATAAGTTACTTATAATATAGTTTAAAGTATATTTAAAAAATTGAATTTATAATGTTTTAGCTGATTAATTTTATAAAAAGTTTGCTAAAATTATTTTTAATTTACAATTATCTAAAATTTGGTAAGATAGATGTTAAAATAAAGAATGAGAAAAATGATAAAAATTTCTATTAAAATTTTAACTACGTTGCTTTTTTACAGTGCTTTAATTTTTTTATTAATTGATGTTACATGGTTATGAAACATCAAAATTAAATTAAAAAAAACATATGTAGGCGGTACTTTTTTAGAATGATGTTAAGTGAAAATTAGTAGTAATGTGGATGAAAATTTATTAATTACACTAATTATTAATTTTAAGTAGTTTCGATTTTTTAATTCAATTTTCATCAGACATCTCAATATTTAGCGAAAATAAATATTAACCATACTACACATAATTAATCAATAAACCCATTACAATAATACAACAATCACAAACTGATAATATCATACTAATAGTCATTTTAATGAAATTTAGAACACATTCCTGCTAATTTTAACTTTACTAAGTTACTTATATTTATGTGTGTGCATTTATTACAGAATAATGCCGTGTCAGGACAACGTCTGTCGGGTCCGCTAGTATATATATAAAAAATGTATTAGATATACAAAATTATATTTTAAACCACCAGATGGAAGTATTTGTCTCTTTTTAAATAATGGTTTAATTGTAATATACATTACTGCAGTCAGCGAAAAAGAGTATAAAGTTTAAAGTTGGATAAATTAATATTTGGTATATTTGTACAAAAATTAACATATATAATTTGGTGGAAGTAACAATAACTTAGTAATAATAAAACTAAGTTACTACACCAAAAAGGTCTCATTTAAACAACACTAGATTTAAACAACACATTTAAACAACTTATCTAAACATACTGCTGGCGATTTTTTTAGTGAATTTATTTTTACAAATAAATGAATAAAAAAATACTCACTCATATGTTTTGAACCATTCATTATTTTTTCACCTAAAGACTTACGCCATGGCTCAAAAGTTCTGAAACAACAAAAAAATAAATCAGAATAGAGAATTAATTTTCACAGCATTAATATAAAAAAACCAAGATTAAAACAGAAAAAGTACACTATAAAACATGACATTATAAAAAAAATCAAACTATGCAAAATTATTAAAATGCAAACAAATTTCTGTAAGTTTGTTCTCTATATTACTTTTTACTACTACTATTTTAAATTATCAATAAAAATTTTGTAAACCATCGAATACTTCCAATCATATTGCATGGGGGATCAGATCAAATAAGCAATATTTAAAATAAATCTATAGTAAAGTTATGTATGTAACTTTATATATGGTTTTGAATACTAGATAGTGGGTACAGATGTACAGTGGTGGCTGCGGTTCAATTAATCACATATCTTCAGAATGGTCGGCCTGAGTCTGTACAAAACCATACCTCCTCATTTATATGTCATCATCTCATTAGACCAAGGGGTTGCTTATTGTTAAGATGTTTAAACCAACTGCAACATACACATTAGTAATAGGGAAAAAAAATTTAAAAAAAAATGTTCGTTTCAATTGTTACAAATCGTCATCAATGGGCAATAGGGGAATAGCATACATATAAAGTAGAAATATTAAATTACATGAATTATGAAGGAATAAGTAATATTACGTAATAATATAGCTTAATATTATTTTCAATTTTTTTAAATAATTACTTCTTTATTCTTTTCATTTATTTATCTATGATACTTACGACCAGCTAGTTTGAGATTTTAAGTAAAAATTTCTGAATGATTTTTGTCCAATTTATAACTATTTAACATTTCTTTACTTATATTTTAAAGTTATTTATTACCTGAAAAGTTCATATAACACAACTCCACATTAAATAAATTAAAAAACAATAACATAATTTTGAAATAAATTTGAATGCATGACAGTTTTGATATAAAAAACAAAATTGAATGCAGCAGTACAAGTAGAAAATTAAAATATAGTAAAATGTAAAAAAACTGGTCATCAAGAAAAAATAAATTAAAAAATACTGTGCATAGATAAGTAGTATATAGCATTAATGGCAAGTAATGAAGAAGGATGTGAAAAGGGCTACCACCAAAAAAAAAAAAACAAACAAAGCTATAAACCCATTTTCCAAGTTCAAATTAATGAGCCAATACTAATAAAAAGCTAATGAATTCAACTCTAAACTGAAGTATAACATTTGTTTCAATTTTGAAGAAAAATAAATTGCAGTTTTATGACAGCGATTGAAAGCAAAATTGATTGAAAGTTACCACGATAGATAACTTTTTTTTTGTTGGGAACAGCTACTTAGTCATCAAGCACCTGTGACTATTTAGCCTGAAAACTTAACCTTGCTTAAAATCCCATCCCACTTTCGAAGTCCTTCAACAATTTTTACATTCATGATTTATCATTAATCTTTACTAAACAAAAATACATTTGTTAGCAAAAATCAACATTTTCTTATGCAAATTAGTGTGAATTTAAATAATCTATTTTCAAAATTATTCTTTTTCGTGAGCTTCCCTCACACAGAAACTTCTAATTTTTATATCATGGCTGAATAAAAGCAATTTTGTCAAGTTTAGCAATCTAGAGGACCAGTAACTGTTACTTTGAATGCGAAAACATTTCAGAAAAGATATCTAAACCACATATATAGGATTCAAACATAATATTTTTATTAAAATTTGCCAGACATCAGATAAATAATACTATAATATTAAATAATATAAAGTCAGATGTGAAAGCCACAGAGGCATTAAATCTCTGTGAAAGACATCACTACAATTTCTTAACATTTTAATTAAAAATTCATTTTTGCATTACAAAATGTTAATAAAATCAATATAAACATGTACATAAAAAAAAAGTTTCCCAATTTTTTTTTAATCATCCTACCTGAAATTATTTCTGCCTACAATAATCATAGTAACAATACCAAGTACACATACAAAAACAATTACCTATAAAACACTAGTTTTTTTGTTTTTAATATATTTTATTGTTACCTCCTATCTTCCCTTAAAGCAGGATGTATCAGTACATAGGCCAGTAGCTGTCGAGCCTCTTCAACAAAGCATCCAGTTTCCATTGAATAGTTTAGCATAATCGGTACAACAGCCAAGTAACGATGTTTTGCTTCTTGGTTGCCAGGTCGCAAAAGCGGCAGATGCAGTAACAACTGCGTCATTGCCACTTCTTTACTCTCAGACAACAATCCACTCACAAAACCTATTAAATTAATATTGTAAATAATTGAATAACATAAATGAACAATGCAGTTTATGATTAACAACGTTTAATATTATTAACACACAAACTTACAAAAATGTACAGATATTCAATTAGATTTTTAAAAAGCTATATATCTTAAAAAACAAGTATAAATTAGATTGTACAATAAAGTTAAATTCTACTATATTACCTAAAATCTTGCCCTTTTGTAGCATGAACAGATCAAATATTTTAATTAAAAAAGAAAAAAATGTGACACTGAGATTACAGTAGCATTCTGTTCCTAAGTACAGGATGTAGTTAATAGTATTCACATTTAACCTATTCTTAGCAGCCCTTCTAGTTAATTTTAAAAGACGAGATAAAAACCAATTCTGAGTAAATACCTCATCAGTGGATAACAGCTAGTGATATAAATCATGAGAAGATTGAGAGTGCTGGTTTTGACTAACTACACCACTGCATAAAATATAACTGACTGAATGATAAAAAGTTATACAACATGGCCAAAAATCACACCAAAAGGACGTTTAAAGATAAGGTTGCCAACCTAACATCTCTATGTTACAATACTACACTCAATTTAGAAACATTAAATACCATTTGCAATATTTAACAAAATGTTTCAAGGATAGAAAACCACAGCAACTCCTCAACTCCTCATGATACGATAATAAAACCTTGTAAAATACTAAAAATATGCAAGAATACCCACACTTTATGATCAGTCTTTGTTGGGGAAAAATGGATTAAGATAAGAAAACATTTTTCTTTTAAACAGCTATAAAGCTCTCCAAACAACTTTGACATGAAAGATTTTTATGACTAAAACATCTTTCTACCAAAGTCAAATATCAAATATTTTTATTAATTAGCTCCAAATGAGGTATATTATTCCAAAACTAAAGCTGGTTCAAACAATAGCTCACCAAATTACAATTACTCAGCTTAGAAAAATAATAAGCTTTTTTGTATTTACACATTACAATATAATTATGCATTTTATAGATACATATAATTGGACAAGTTATAGGGAACTTTCTACTTAGTTCCCTAAATATTTACAACCGCAGAGATTTTCAGATTTAACTTTACCCGGTTTTCAAACTTGCATAAAAGTTTCAGAGAAGCTATAGAAAAACCCACGATACAAAATAATATCCAATATTGTAAAAACAGAATAAAAGTTTAAAATTATTTAAGGAAATAAATGACTAAATAATTACCAGGATTATTAGCTTCTTGTTCTTGTAAAGCTAATTCCGTACAATCAGTGAGACTGTAATCAAGAGCAATAGAGACAAACCTAGCTTGTATTGGGGCAAGCCTAGTCAACATTTTAAACAGTGCAACAGTCTGACCGCTCTCATTCCACTGGTCGAACCACGTGACCATAGTATTTAGCTGCGCCTGAAACATGGCCATCTTCCCCTTGGTGTAGTTCAGTATTGCACCACTACAGCACAAATACTGTGTGTTGTTGGCCTTCCTTTACGGATACTAGAGAAAAAAAAACAAACAGAATAAAGAAAAAAAAAAATCACTTTACAAACATTAGGAAAATCACATTTTATAATAGACAGTCAGCATAAAATGGAAAATGTACAGTATAAAGAATCAAATTAATCCTCACTTGATTTACCAATATAATTAAAATTCATTTGTTGCTGTTCACTGAAATTAGATGTTTTAAATACTATTTTATACCTTATTAAATGTGTAGAATTCTGTTAAATTCTCTTTATATATGTATATATATATATATATATATATATATATATATATATATATATATATATATATATATAACAGTTTCAGAAGCAGTATAATATTATAATATATATTTAACAGAATCAGAAATTTTATAATTTTGGTTTAATCTACATTATTGCTTGGTATTCATAAAAAAAAAAAAAAAAAAAATTAATAAAAATTATGCAAGAGAAGTAAGTTCTTGATTTTTTCTGAATGGTCTGTTTTCACAGTTATTTTCCAATACGTCAGAAATAAATTAATTAAATATCTACAAACAATTATGTTTTTCAATTTTCTAGGATTTATATACTGTATAACCCAAACCACTGTTAAACTTTTTAAATTTAACAAAATTCTGTTCACAGACAATTGCACAGAAACAAAATTTTCTTTAAAAACAAATATTCTGTGCAGTTCCGGCACTACAATTTAGTGCTCTACATATGAAGAAGTTAATTTGTAGGGCAGATTAAAACTAGCCATAAAAAATAAATAACACAATAGTGCAAACTTTTTCGCATTCTTTTTTTTAGATAATTTTTTTGAAGGCTTAAATGAAATTTTAAAATTCACTAAAAATTTCTCAAAAAAGATATTTTTCATTAACTTTTCCATTAAATCAACAAGAAATTTCCTAATTTTAAAATTGTAGTGGTTTAACAAGTTCCCCCATCCCCCAAGTAAAGTTATGAAAAGTAAAGCACAACTACATGCAGAATATAAAAATAATAATAACTTACCGGGAACAGAAAAAAGTATCAAATAAAGTTATGATTAGCGCGAAATGGTCAGCAAAAAATCCTTTGAACTACATGAATCAGAAAATTCAACTCTCAACCCAATCCGTAAAGAACAGCAATACTGTAAACCATTTTTTTCACTTAAATCCTCCTCACTCCATCAATTCAATCCTACTTTTTGTAATATTTTAAAGCACACTGAAATATTCGCCACCAAAATATCCGCCTGCATCATCATTCAGAACAATTACAAATGACAATCAAAACAAGAGTTTTTTTTCACAAGCCACCTGGTAAAAAATTTGGCCGGCTTCAAATGAATTTTAGGGAAAACTAAATTAAGAAACAATAAAACATAATAAAAATTAGAAAATAATACTTTTCAGATTCTTTAAATTTTGAAGCCTGAATCAAATTAGAAACGAGTAAAATTATCAATTTGTTAACTTTTGACTTGGCGCGAAACATAAATTTAACACAATTTGACAATTTTTTTTTTAATATTATTTTTTAAGGGATTTTTCTTTGATTCTATTAATACATGTTTTAAATTTAGGTTAACATAATCCATTTCTTATTTTTATAACATTAACTATGGCCAGCAAAAGAAAAGCTGCCCGTATGAAAAGTAAAAACCATTCGAAAAATAATAAACAAAACACTAATAAAAATTCATCAAAATCGATCAACTTTGAGAAGAATCTAAGACCTCACTTTTGTACTGACTTTAACAAATTGAGCTCCACAATGGAACTGGACTGATCAAATGAAAACTAAACTAAAATTAAAAAAACTGAATTATCGATTTTAATTAATAGCGGAAGGAATTTTAATTATTTCCATTAAGGAGTTTGTGAAGTTTAGTATTCAAAAGCTGAAACACTGAACCCGGCTACAAATTAGTTGAATTCCTTTAGAGATGCTGTTAAGTGATAAGTGAGTAATGAAACAGACTTGCATACAGAAAATGGTCATTTAAAGCATGTTATTTTTATGAAATTGGGTGGTGCCAACATAATTTAAATCCTTTTAGGTATAAAATTTGTTTGTACATTAAAAAAATTACATGAATGCATGAACAAACTGGTCATTATGTTTTTAAAGTGATCTGATTCACCGACATAAAAGTATTACTAATTATATTATAAATAATAAGTCAATGATTTTGAAAATTTTTATTGAACTGATTTATTTTATTTTAAGTAAGTAGTTTTAAATACAAATTAAAAATAATATCAATATAAAACGCAATAGTTAATTTTTTATATAGTTCCAGACTTTTAAATAATAAATACCAAGAAGAAAAAACAATTTTCAGAATGGGGGTCCTCCACTCAACCCACACTGTTACGGTTCTACCACTGTTTTCTCTTAATAGCTTAGCTTCAATTATTTTACAAATACCTCTTGTTGTTACATTTCTTCTTGATGTTTAAAGGGGTTTTGGATGTTACTTAAGTTATTTTTTCCAGTTTCTGGTGTTACTCAACAACTTTTTTCTTGAAGAGCTCTTTTTTAGATCCTGTTCCTTTATGTACACTTAAAGCTTTTCACAATTATTTCCTTCTTAGGCGCCTACCTTAACTGGTAAAGTAGATTATCTACTTTAACCTTTTCCACCTAAACCTCAATAAGTTTAGGTATGGAAAAAGTTATTATATTGAAACTCTATAAAAAACGGGTCCCAGAACTCCACCTTCATTAAGATATCTGATGTAAAACACAAAAATTGGGGGTAAAAAACAACACGTTTTTGGGTTAACATAAGAAAACTTTGTTAAATAGTTAATTAAGTTGCATTTTTCAATTAAAAGTGTAGAATATTTAATTCTAAAGATTTTCATGTAAATTACTTTTAAAAAAACTGGATACAGGATACTGAAATTTAACTTTACTAAAAAGCAAAACAGACTGAATTGTAAAAAAAAATTAACAGTATGAAATAACTAATATTATCATAGGTTGGAAACAGCTTTTAAGATAAAATGTAATTTTAACATAAAATTTAATTTAACTTTGAAAACAAAGGAAAAATTAGATTAAAAATTAGTAAAAGTCTTATTACCTTCAATTTGCCCGAAGTGGCCCCTGTTTTGTTCAATACATGATTTCGCTCAACGAATCTTTTATTTTCTAGCGCCTCACAATGTTAAGAGTATTTTTAATAGTTTCTTTAGCTTCTATTATGCAATTCCTTTGTTCCTCTTGTCTGTTAATCTGTTTTGACTAAACAATTGAGTTCATCCAACCTCAAAAAGAAAGGTCTGCTGGCGTGAGTAGAGAAATCGTAGTGACCATTTCACTCATCCATTTCCACTAATCCACTGTCTATCGTATGTATTATTTAGATGATCCTATACATCATTAGAAAAATGAGGTGGTGTCCAGTCATGCATTAACCACAACTCTAACCTGTTTTTATAAGAAATATCTTCTAAGAGGGTAGGGCACATTTGTTTCCGAAACGTTTAAGTATGCTTCTCCTGCAAGCCTCCTTTGTAAGAAAAATGGACCAATCAAATTATCAACTTGAACATCAAACTGTACAGAGTTATTATATACAATATTGATCGACAGCTCTCTCTTTTTTTCTGTTTAGCCTCTCGAACCACCGTATTACTTGAGAGGATGAGTGAGATGATATATATGAATGTAAATGAAGTATTGTAGTCTTGCACAGTCTCAGGTCGACCGTTCCTGAGATGTGTGATTAATTGAAGCCCAACCACCAAAACACATCACTATTCACAATCTAGTATTCAATCAGTATAAAAGTAACTGCCTTTACTGCCTTAGCAGAACAATTAATATCTGTGAATGAGCTACTGACTCTTTTGAGGCAGCAGAATACTCAGATGGATGAGGCCACTTTCAAGGCTGCATGTTGGTTGCTATTCAAATCAGGAAGGCATGAGGCATCAGGCCTTCAAATCAGGAATCATGGCATATTTGAGGTTACTCCTGAGATTCTTGACAGCTTTGTGAAATAAGGATTTCTTTGACTTTCTTCGCACAGGGTTAGAGAATACTTAGATGTTCGGCACTGCTTCAAAAAGTTCTGCCAATACGGTCAGGTCATATGGTCATGGCCAAGAATTGTAAAAAATTGGCAGTGGTCTGTGCACATTGTGTAAGATGAAGGACATTAGTGTGAGGGGTGCCCTAAGAGGTCTGAGGGTCCTATTGCATTAATTGTAAACATTTGTGCAAGGACCACAAGCAACTCTGTGAACAGCAGGTCTGTTTGTGTTATCAGAGAGCTTTCAACATGTACTGTAATTCGATAGGTTTACATGGTTAGTTTCTCAGTCAGTTGAACACACAGGATGCATACATTGTTCAAGTAGAGCTTAGTGAGGTTGCTCTTCATAGAAATTTGGATTTTGTTTTACTGCAACATCCTTAACATTGTTTCTGGTGATCTGCCAGGTTTCTCTCATTGGAAAAAGTTTTATTATGATTCTAACAGTATGTCTGCTGTTCTGTACAAAAGAGAGTTAGTTTGTGTTTTTCTTCGACAGTTCTCTAATGAGAATCATGTTGCCATTCCTTTTGAATATTCCAAACTTGCATCTTTATGTTACAAGTTCATATTTTCAGTACCATGACCCTGCTGATTGTCATCTCAATGTCTGGGATAGAATCCTCAGATTCTCTGGTCAAAGTCCAATCATCATTGGTGCTGACGTCAACATTAAGTCACATGTGTGGCATAGTGGTCTCACCGATGTTAGTGATGAGTCATTTGAGAACTTTATGGCTCAACATGGTCTGCAGGTTTTTAATGAACCTGGTTGCCTACCGAGTGTGATGGATGGGCGTCGATTGTTTGGTGGAATAGACATTGTTAATGTTGGTAGGTATATTCTTGCCAATGTTTGTAACTGGAGAGTGGCTGACGATTGCTAAAGCGATCATCGGTTAATTGAGATTGTTTGTGGTCTGCGTGGTCATTACTGATGTAACGTTCCGGTTCAGCGAGAATGGCTTCTGCAAAGGCATGCGGATTAGAAGAAGTCTGTCGATCTTTTGTCACCCAGACTTTGCGTTTTAGATCAGGGTCTGGAGACGATTGGCCTAGAGGACCGGTTCAGTCAACTCAATGCCCAAGGTGCCTATGCGGTCCAAGTGGAGTTAGGTAACGTCGTTGAAAAGCGGAGCCTCGATGTTTTACTTCTGCAACACCAGTACGTTGTCAAGGGTGACCCGCCAGGTTTTTCAGGCTGGAATAAGTTCCATGTTGGTGAAAGTAAATCCGCCGTTCTGTGCAGGAAGTCTATAGATAGTGTCTTTGTACGGCAAACCTCTGACACGCATCATGTCATTGTTAAGCTTGCTGTGGATGGTTTCGACCTAGTTGTGGTTATTTCGTACTTTCAGTACAGAGATCCCACTGATTTACATTTGGAAAGATGGGATAGAATTATCAGGCTGATAGCGGGTCGTCCTATTCTTATAGGAGTTGATGCGAACGCCAAATCGCTTCTTTGGCACAGTGGGATCACAGATGACGGCGGTGAACTGCTAGAAGGCTTCATCGCGCAGCACCGTTTTGAGGTGTTCAATATCACCGGCGAGTTGGCTACCTTCGCCGGCGCGGTGGGTTTGCGGAGGACCTTCCTTGGTACCAACATTGATGTTACCATAGGCAAGGATATCCCTGGTAGGATTCAGAACTGGTCTGTAGTCGATGATTGCGAAAGCGACCATCGGCTCATAGTTTTTGATTGGATAGGTGGGCTGCGCGATGTCTTTAGGGCGAACGCCCCTGTTCAACAGGGACGCTTCTTGCACAGGCGGGCGGATTGGCCCAAGTTCTCTAACATTCTTGCGGCCAGGATGCGGGTGTTCACTCGTACCCTGGACGAGGTCCCTCTAGATAACCTGGCAGAGAATTTCTCTTCTACGGTGGTTGAAGCCGCAGAACTCTCAATCACTCGTAGTACGGGTCGAGAGAGATTAGCTGGTTGGTGGTCTCGGCTCTGAGGAGAGCTGCACAGCGTGCGCGTGATCCTGACCGGCGCGAGGCCTTGTTTGCGGAGTATCGTCAGAAAAGGAACGAGTATTTTCATAGAATTAGGACTTCTACGCGAGATTCCTGGCGCTCTTTTGTTCAAGAGCAGGGGAATAAAGACCCTTGGGTTGTTGTTTATCGTGTACTTGGTCACAAGCGGAAAAAGGACAGTCTTCTGTCGGCTCTCTCGACCCAAGACGGCGTTGTAGTTGAGAAAGATTGTGTTCTATCTCTTCTGATGGACGATCTGCTCCCCGACGATACAGAGGTTGGTGAGACCTCGTATCACCGAAGAGTTCGAGCGGCGGTTGTGGATTTCACTACAGACTCAGTGTCTTTGGAGATTGCTGAGGCGGAAGTCCGCCAAGTAATCTGTAGCCTGGCTAGGAACAAAGCCCCCGGATATGATGGTATTACGGTGGAGCTCCTTGTTCGCACCCTGCCTGTAATTCTTGGCCCGTTGACTAGGGTGTTCAATAGGTGTTTATTTGCCGGGTATTTCCCGGCTTGCTGGAAGCGTGGTATTTTGAAGTTGTTATTCAAAGGTGGCGACAAGGACCCCACCGTTAGTTCTTACCGTCCTCTGACGCTCTTACCAGTTGTTGGAAAAATGTTCGAGAAGGTACTTTACCTCCGCATTAATAGTAGGCTGACTTCGAATCACATGCTGATGGACGACCAGTATGGCTTTAGACCCGAGAGGATGTGATTCTTAGGGTCCTTGATCTGGCTTCAGGCAGTGAGTGTAAATATGTACTCGGTGTCTGCTTGGACATATCCGGGGCATTTAATAACTTGTGGTGGCCCTCTGCCTTGTTTCAATTGCAGAAGCGTGGTTGCACGCAGGATGAAATTAGGACTCTCTCGAGTTATTTCAGCGAAAGAACTGTTGTCCTTCTTGACGGCAGTTTGCAAGTAGGAAAGACCCGTCAAAAGAATGTCCACAGGGCAGTGTATTAGGTCCACTCGTCTGGACCATCGAGTTTGACTCTCGAGTTTGACGATGGACTGCTGCTGGTTGGGGGTGGCTCGCGTGCTGAGATTGAGCTCAGAGCGGCACAGGCATGTAGGGTTTTGCGGTTGTGGAGTCTTCAGCATAAGATGGTTTTCAGCGGAGAAAACCACTATGATGTTTTTGAAGGGCCGTCTAGCTGCAACTCGCCATCCGCGGGTTGTGATGGACGGTTGTTCAATTAGGTATGTCACCCTTCAAAAATATCTGGGTGTTCTCCTTGATGAGAGGCTTCTCTTCAAGGAGCACCTGCAGTATGTGGCGAAGAAGGCAGTTGATGCTTTCTTCGGCGTCCGTAGAGTGGTCCATCCCGATTGGGGGTTGAATTTCCGTACCATGCGGATTCTTTACAAAGGTGTTTGCGAGGCCATTATGTTGTACGCTGCGCCCGTCTGGGCTCTTTTTTTGCGGTACCAATGCTATAGGGACATTCTATTACGAGCTCAGCGTCTTCTTTTGTTAGCTTCTTCTTTTGTTAGGTTGTCGGTGGTTACAGGACTGTCTCGCGAGAGGCAGTAACTGTGATCGCGGGCATCAAACCTGTTGATATTTCGGCTACGGAACGTAGCCAGCGGTATGTTGCAAAGAAGGCAGGCCTTCTTACTTCTGGGCGTATGCGTGAGATCGAAGACCAAGGTTTCGACTCTTGGCAAGATAGGTGGAATACTTCTTTGACAGGTCGTTACACGCATGGTATATTTCCCAAAGTTAGAGAGTTGCGAGCAGTTAGCTGGGTATCCCCCAATCGGCACACTACACAATTCCTCTCTGGACATGGTGCCCTTAGGGATAAATTGGCAAGGTTTAGGTTGGTCGATTCCGGCTTCTGTCCGGACTGTAGGGTCGACGACACCGTGGACCATGTCCTTCACATATGTTCCCGGTACGAAGCTGAACGTACCAGAGTTACTAGGGAACTCGAGAGAGTAAACTCTATTTTGGATCTAGGAGTCAACTGGAGGACTCGTAGAGAGTGGACAATAGTTGCTGGCTTCCTTCGCTTCCTCGCCCTGAGCAGGACTGCCGAAGGGATTTAGTAGGTGATAGGAACCTGGGTGGCTAGGGACCGCCTGGGCAGTTGACTGGCCGAAGGTAGGCGCTTAAGGCAGCGTGCCTCGGTTAGATGTATTTGGTGTCATGTATTGAATTACGCTGTCGGCGGAGTTGCGGCCGCTGCCAACGGGCATGGTTATCCTTGCCCGGGGGTGCAATCGCGCTCCGACGAGGGCATTTATGAGCTAACGACACTGTCGGCGGGGCTTCTCTGGGTACTGCTTTGGTGGTATGCAGGGGAGTCTTGACGGCGGTTTGCGAAAGATGGTGAATGTCACGCGGGACTCCGTGAAGGCGTTGTGCGGGAGTAGGCGTTTATTCTCCTCTCCCGGGCGGACCGGAGCGGAGTCAGATAGAAACTCATTTTGAGTAATAAGCGGGGTTCTTAAGGGAACTAGGTCTAAATTTCGCTGTGTGAAACTTTAGTGGGAAAGTTTATTATTGAGGCTGTTAGTACGGATCTGAGACATTCAGTAATTGGCTCTTTAATAGTTAGGACTAGGCGCGGGGTCTTCATTCCGCGGTTAGGCTTCTAGCTTAGTTCCTGAGGGCGACGTGGTAGCTGCAGGTGTCCGTTGTCTTCATTTTGAAGGCATAAACACGTAAAACTATCTCGGGGTGAACTTTACCGATGCAGATCACCCTCGGGGCATCTGCATCGGTGGCATCTCTGATCTCTGCGGGGCCTGGACTGAAAGCTGTGGTGCGCAATCAGTTTGAGGGCTAGAAGATGTCCTCCGTTAAAGCCACTACTGGCTAGGAACGGAGGGGGTGGTGTAACGACCGGACACGCTACGAGGTGGGATCTTCTCCCCTCGGGGGGGAATCGAGATGGCCTAGAGGACCTGGCGGTGAAGCTTTTATGAATACCGCTGAGTAATCGATTCCCAGCAGTTCTGCTCAAGACAGGTTGGCCCCTCGGTGGAATACGCAGTTATCTAATAAGAAGAAAGCTGTCTGTCGTTTACGGAGGTACTCTCAACGTGAGAGTAATCCTGAGCAACGGGCAGTTCTTACTGGCGAATACAGGGATCGGAGACCAAACTATTATTATATAGTACGGATGGCCAAGAAAGTCTCGTGGCGTTCCTTTGTGAACGACCAGGGAAACAAGAATCCCTGAGGAGTCGTGTATAGGGTTCTACGACATAAACGTAGAAACGAAGTTCTTCTGTCCGGTCTCTCGACTCGGCAGAGCATGGTTCGGATATCACCGGAATTTTACGCAGACTATTCGACGATCTTCTGCCTGATAGCGAAGTTGGAGAGACCGCATACATCTCCAGGTACGACGTGAAGTCGCTCTGTTTTGCGGAGCTGCATTATCTGTGGAGATTGCTGAAGTCGAGGTGCATCGGTCTAGTCTTGGTAGAGGTAAGGCGCCTGGTTTTTATGGACTGATGGCCGAGCTCCTTCGCTTGGTTGGAGTTAACGTGAGAATCATCAAGCGTACTTAATAAATTATTGTTCAGCAGGTTCTTCCCAATGTGCTGGAAGAAAGGTATTGTAAAATTGTTGTTTAAAGGAGGCGACAAGGATCCGACTGTTAGTTCGTCATATCGGTCACTGATAGTACCAGTTATCGGCAAGGTCATGTAGGTTATCAAACTAAATTCTCTCCTAGCAATAAATCTAAACTATTCAGTATTTTTTTCTAATTCATCACTAATTTTTAGTAAGAAAAATCAACAGCAAATCTTAAATAAATATTTGGAAAGCTACAACAATCTCAATCTTTTTCTTCAATTCCTATATTGTACCTTCAATGTAATAAATTTAATCTGTATCGCTGCTTTCTGAATCAGAACTTCCCTTTTTTAAGTTCTCACAGATTTTTAATTTCTCTTGTTTTCTTACATCTTTAAAGTTCCAAATATTTATTCTATTATGCATTATTAAATCCTTCCTGCAGATCTACAAATGTCACAAAGACTGCGTAAAACTTTATAGTTTGTAATATCATACAAACTAAAATAAATAAGAATCAATTTAGAATGTTTTCTGATGAATTAATTTACCATAGAATTGAATCAACCTTGGAACTCCGGTCTTTCAATCACTGTCTGGTCACTGCTGCTAGAATATCCATAAATAAAAAATTACCGACACTATATGGTAAAAAACTTTACCCGCTAAACTTCACCTTATACCATTTTACAGTTAAATATATACACAGTGTTGAGTTTGATAAGTATGACGTATCATAGTTAAGCCTTTATTTCATTGTCGCAGAATGTAAAATACTGCAAAAAGGAAAATTCTTCATAGCGATTTGTGTGAAAATGAGACTATCATGAAAATAAGAGGATTAGCAAAAATTGTAGCTTCCTTATAGATCTTTAAATAATTTAAGACATATTGCTAAAATAGGAATTTTAATGTCAGTACTATAAGATTTTATAGGTCAATAATTGGATTCATGTTATAAACTATCGCCTTTAAGAAACATAAAAATTCTTCAAGCCGGTCAATAACAGAATGACAAGATGTTCAATTGAAAAGATCTGTGTATGAAAAAAAAAATCATAAATGTCAGCAAGAAATATGGCAACATTTTATCTTGATCAGATTTACATGTAGTTCTTTATCACATTCTGTATTAATTGATACCATGTCAAGTCTATATTCGGATATTTAATTTTGGATTAGTACATCCAGTTTCATTTAAGTAGTAACTGTAATTTATTTAGTAACTTTAATTTTAACCAATCTAATAAAATGAAATTTACACGCGATATTGTCTTCATTAATTTTAATTACCTTATCATACTTTCAATATTGTTAATACTTTACCATTTATCATGTGTAACATTGATTTCTTTTTGTCTTCAGTAAATTTGTAAATTCTACAATATACACAAGCCATATAACATTGTCACCGCATTTTTAGAATATAGATATATAAAAAATATTTATAATCTAATAACAGCAATAAGTAATTAATTAAAAAAATCCAGTCTGTGATGAATTTTTATTAGCAAGACAAAAAAAAAGTTAAAGTATACTGAATTGTCTCTGCAATTAATAAAAATACACAGTATGCTTGAAAAGTCCCAAACTAAATTAAATAAAAATACAGATTTAAAGATACACGAATTTATTCACATCAGCCCTCTATATAGAATCCCTCTCTAGTTATATAGTCGTTGGTGCGGCGGTAGAGCCCGTCAAACGCTCTGGAGAAACCACTTTGTGGGATCGCCTTCAACTGCTCGACGCAAGCCCTCTGTATGGCCGAAATGTCGTCGAAAAAGCGGTCTTTTATCTTCCAACTTGAGTTTCGGGAAAAGAAAATAGCGTGTTAAAACTGTTGCCATGTGTGCCGGGGCATTGTCGTGCAAGAATCGAACTGCCCAGATCCCGGTACTCTGGTCGGATTCGACGAATGCAACACATCAGGCGTTTCATTACTTCCAAATAGAATTTAGAATTCACGGTTTGACCGGTTGGGACAAATTCATGATAAATTCAGGCTCTTGAGTCGAAGAATGCAATCAATATCGTTTTCACTCTTGAATTTGTATGACTTTCGCCGGTCTTTGTGTTGCAGTACTCAGCCAAGCAGCGGAATGACGCTTCGTTTGGTGATCATACATGAAGCACCAGGTTTCATACCCGGTTACAACCGTTTGCCAAAAATTCGGATCACTATTGGCAGTTTCAACGAAGTCTTGAGCGCAAGAAAGACGCAACTGTTTTTGTTCTTCGGTCAAGAAGTGTGGAACGAAACTGTAGCACACCTTTCGGCGGTTCATTTTTTCTGTTAGAAATGTACGTACCGCGTCTTTACCGATGTTTAACATTCTGCTTGGCCCTAAGGGTAAGATAAGGTTGTTCGAGCAGGAGCGCGCACTCACACAAATGAAATTTTGCACGCACACACGCTAGACATTGTACTACACAGTTCCTTGGTTGTCCGAGAGATGGCGTTACTTGTACCGACTACAGAAATTTAGTTCGGGAACCTTTCAGACCTACTGTGTATAATGCAAGAACAGATAAGCATGTCCAAGTCATAGTGAATACTCAAATGTGTAAAATAGTTTTTTTTAAATTTTAAAATCTGAAAAACTTTCATCAGATTAATAAAGCATCGCGAATCCAACACAGTAGTAGATGTAAACAGATAACAACTAGAGTACTACGCTATTACTACAAAAAGACAATTAACAGTAAGCCACTCTATTCATCAACACGGCATAACTGGATGAACTGACAATATCCCACCACCAGGCACTTTTTTAAATCGATAAAAAAAATTACGATATGGGAATGGATTTTCAAACCAAACTACATAACAATGGAAATTTTCTTCGATAGTCTGTTGCTTAACACAATAACAAAAATTTTTCAAAAATGTTATAAGCAGGGTTATAGGAAAAGTAATCCAGATTTTGGGCCCTATATCAGCAAAGATTTTAGAAACACCTTTTCTTATTAAGTGTATAAAATCAAAGAAAGAATGTGTACTGAACCGGTAACAACGGTTAAACAATACAGCTGAGTATGCACAAAAATACAAACAAAACATTTTAAATGTATTTTTCATCGACAGAATTTTACATGATGATTTTTTAAGCCTTCCTAAATACCAGTCTGAGTTGAACCTAATAAATCTCATTTGGACAATGTTTAAGGCTGGATTTCTGTACACAACACATTTGTGCATCCGAATCAGTTTTATAAGATTAGAACAGGTAAAGCATAAAATCAAAAAATTTTTGTTGTTATTTGAAAATAATTACGGAAATTTATACTTATATGGATTATGATAGCAGTAGTAAAATACTTCAACGAAAAATTATCACAATAATAATTATAAAAGTGGAAGCAATCAAGAAATCATCAGTGGTATGGAGAAATTGTGATTATACCAACATTTTAAAAGAAAACAGACAAAAATAAAATACCATAAAAACAAACAAAAAAAAAATTAACTATAAAATGAAATTTTATAGTATGAACCAAAAAATTGTATAATTAAATGAAATTACCTGACCTTCCTGCAAGATAGCTTTTCTAATCAGTATATACTGCAAAAACTTGGTATGATAAACGGGTAAGTTATTCTATTATTGTCTAGCCAGTCTGGTTTTGACCCACCGAGTTGGTCTAGCGGCGTTCCCAAATCAGCTGATTTGGAGGTTGAGAGTTCCAGTGATCAAGTCCCAATAAAGTCAGTTATTTTTACATGAATACTAGATCGTGGATACCGGTGTTCTTTGGTAGTTTGGTTTCAATTAACCACACATCTCAGGCATGATTCAACCGAGACTCTACAACACTACACTTCATTTACACTCATACATATCATCCTCTGAAGTATTATCTGAACAGTAATTACCAGAGGCTAAACAGGAAAAGAAAGACAGTCTGGTTTCTTTTTTTACCTTTCAACATATTGTTCATCAGTTATCTAAGAGCAATTCTCATGCAAAGCGAGAGGATGTAACAGTTGGAGATAAGACATGCTGATGGAGACAGTAGGGTTTGTTTAGATTTGTAAGCAAAGAGGATTAGAGACAACAAAAATGATATTTTATGTGATCGTAGTCTATAACAGGGTAATGCTGACAAACTTTTAAGGAGAAAACTGGAGAAAAGAAGATCGGTAACAGACTACACTTAAAAAGATTTTATTGGGTATTGCTTGTACAATTGTCTCACTGTCCATGCATCATGTGAAATGACAATATATGTACTTAAGTTGTATAAATGTTTCCGGCAATAAACATCATAAATCATCAGTTCTGTGGTAATGTTTAGCAAAATTTTGTTTGAAAATTATCAATGTTGATTTTAGACCTGAACACCTACTTAGGAAAATGGATAATACACATTTCATTAACTTCATGGCATGAGGCACTACCACACATTCCTCCCAGGGATTCAAAATAATACTGTTGAGTTACCTAGACACTCCAGTAATTAATATTTACCTACAGAGTATCCAAAAATAAAAGTTTAAGAAAATGTTCTGTGAAAATGTTAAAATTTTATGTTTTAATGTTTGAACATGAACCCCAGTTACAAGTTAATTACTGTAATTATTACAGGCTTTAAATCTGTATGAAATTCAAAGATACAATGAAAAAAATAGTATTCTAAGCAACAAAGGAATTTTAAATGTTACAAACTTGGATATGAATAATTTGTGATTAGCTTTATAGTAAATCATAAAATTATTAGAGGTAAGTGAAAAAGCAAATCTCAAAAACATTATAGTGACCAATTTACTTATTGTTTTTTTTTATCAAATTTGTTATCTGAATAGCAAATATATATATATATATGTGTGTGTGTGTGTGTGTGTGTGTTTAATATACTATCATGCTAAAAAAAAGCAAACAAATATTCATGGTCAATTATTAATTTGGTTTCCATACCATGTATTAGATATAATGATATCACAAAAATTCATAAATAATATGGAAATCCAACTATTTTTTTTTTTTTTTTTTTTGGTAATAGTAATCAATTTGTATGCAAAACAATGTAAAAACCAGGTAGCACACTTAAAAAAAGAATAGTTTTCTGTTTTTTTTCTGAACCACTTTTATCTTTTAAAATAAATAAAAATGTATGTACATCAAAGCACTATCCCAATGTAACACACTCCAATTCTTGTGGAATGTTAACAGCAAGTCACATGCAGGATATTAAAACAGATTTATAAATAGAACAATACATGAAGTAAATAGTCAATAAATTAAACTCTGTAGAATAAAACAAAATATAAAAGTTCTTAACACAGCAATGATACAACTCTATGAACAAATAAACAAACATTTCTGTGACATATGAATAAACCATAAATAAAAAAATTAATTATCAACACATCCCACGAGGTTTTCATCAAAATAAACTACCAGTCTTAACTGAATTTCTGAAATATTTCAAATTTAAATCCATTTAAGATTTATGAACATAAAATGACCACCAATTGTAAAATGATTTCTGTGACTAACAGATTTATCTGTATAATAAATAATACATAATTATAATTGTGGTATAATTTTTCTAATTTTACTATTTTAGGAGGATTTACACTTCCATGAAATGCTGTGTTCATTAGATTTATATGTAACTGCTTTGGTACAATAGTCATACTGTTTTATGAAATATTAAGTAGTTTTAGCTGGGGATTATCTAACATAGAGTATGTAAGTTTAAAGAATACCTACATTCACTGTTGCATCAATTTTACCAAATAAAGAATAGTGCCCAAAATTTATCGGTAACAAGCTCAAGTACAGTGAATGCAACAACACACGGAAACAAGGCTCAAAATGTGTACAGACTAAAATAGAATGCTATGAAAGAGAAGGTGACCCTTTTCTAAACATGATTTTAACGTGTGATGAAACTTGGGTTCATCATTTTGAACCAGACTCCGAAAGACAAAGCATGGGAAGACGCAAACACACCAGCTCACCTGTCCGAAAGAATTTCAGAACACAAGCATCAGCAGGAAAAGTCATATTGACCATCTTTTGGGATGCGCAGGTTGTCATCTTTTGATTATTTGGAAAATCAGCGTATAATAAACAGTGTCTACTACTTGGACATGCTGATGAAAAAAGGAAATCCAGCAATGAGAGAAAAATATCGCAGATCTCAAAGAAATGGTGTGATATTACTACACAACAATGCTCACCCTCATACCGCCCAGCTGACCCAAGAAAATGGGTTGAGAGATACTACCACATCCTCCCTATAATCTAGATTTGGCTCCCTTGAATTTTCATTTGTTTGGTCCACTCAAGGAGGCATTACAAAGAAAAACGTTCAGCAACAATAAAGAGGTCAAAGAATTTGTGGAAAAGTGGCTCAAACAACAAGACAAAGACTTCTTTTGCATCAGGTATAAAAACACTAGTTCATCGTTGGGACAAGTATATTAATATTGGAACGGATTATATTGAGTAGTAATAAAAGTCTCATTTTGTACAAGTACACAGTTTTTTCTACATCAATCTGTCTCTATAATTATTGAATGTCCCTCATATAAACTTATAAAACCCATTGCATCATCAAATTAATTTTAGGAATACGGACTGTCTTTATTTATTTCAAAGAAATAAAAAAAGTTTGGCAATTATTTATTTATTCATTTAATAATAACTGAATGTACTTAAGCTCAATTAAAGTTTCCTAAAATTAATTTTATAATGTATGGAAACATCCACGCCTAACCATGATTCAAACCCACAGCCTTTTGAATGAGGGTTCTATTTCATGACCACTTTATAATTTCTAAGGACGACCGCCTTTCATTCTGAAATATCTGTGTTCAAATTCTGGTCAGGCTAAGCATATTTTCACACGCTACAACATTAACACAACTAGTTAAAGTAGCTGTAACTAAGCATATGGCTGAAGTTACCAGAGCAAGAATAAATAAGTAAATTATAAACAGAAAAAGGCACTTCTAGTCTTTAGCTTAGCATTGTTAATTGAAATAGTACTATTTCTTGTAATTTATTTAATTCTTTGGTTTTTTTAATACAATTTTGAGAAAATTTAGTGAAGAAATATTTTATAATTGATAAGAATAAATAAAATGACAATTTTTTTACAATTATTTCAGAATATGGGCATTGAGATAGTACAAGGCATGATATCATGGATATATTTCATCTAGTTAACAGACTAAGAAAAAGAACCTTAATTAATAGTTTCTTTTAACATTTCCTATAAAATTTTAATTTTAACTGCTATCTTTGTAAAATTGTTGCTGGAATCCTTAACAGCAGAAAAATGTATTGATAATACATTCTACATCCCATTATGTATACATTTTTAATACAAATTATAATAGATTAGAAAGAGTTTCATCTTGGAAAGGAGAACCGTAATGCAAAATTTGAAAAATGTTACTTGAATTCATTTTTGCTCCTGAAAGTGTTTGTTTAAATACATTATTACAAGATAAATAAAACTCTCATCCAAAGAGATTAGTTCATATTTCCAGAAGTGGACCACACATATACTCTTGTACATCTTACAAATTTTATATTTATTTATTTTTGTAATGCTTAAATATCTTTTACCCTTTTACTTGTTTCATATAAATGCTTTTAGAGCAAATGCATCAAAAAGAAAGAATTACACAAAATAGAAAAGATAAATAAAGATGTGGGAAAATAAATTTCTATAATTAATAAAGAAAAAACAAAACTGAATAGTAGAACACAGAAAAACTAAATAACCATTCAAAACAAATTAATAACTATTCTATACATATTCTAGCGGTTAGTTTCCTTCAAGATTATCAAATGTACCACAAAAGATAATGTTATACATCCTAACCAAACTCTAAACCTACTATCAAACAAGATTATAAACAATAAATTGTTATTTCACCGACTATAAATTGCAGTTGATTTTAATAATCATATACAACATAAATAATATGGGTTCCTGTAATAACCTTTGGAGAAAATATTTACATATACAATCGCTAATAAAAATGAGTTCACGAAACTGACAGTTTGATAACTGTTTCAATTAACGAACTGGTTTAATAAATTCTGTACAACTAAAATAATCTTATTCGAATTAATCAATTCAGTAAGAAATTCAAATTGACCTTATAATGAATGAAATGAACAGATAGGTTAGAAAAATCTTGAATAAAACTAAATTATCCCGTGAAAATCGTTTAAAAATACTGGAATAACTTCTTTCTTACAAATCTTTGAAAAAAATATAAATGTTATTTAAATTAATACAATCTTTATCGATAACAATAAAACCGTTTATCACAAATGTAACTAAAAATAAATATTAAGATAAAACTCACCTCACATTTATACAATACGTCACTGCTCACTATCAAATAACTAATTAAAACTGTAAATTCACATTTTAAAATTAACACAAATGTAACTGTAACATTTTAAACTAAATATATCTCGGCAGGAGATCTCTCATTTTGACAGTAAACATACACGACTGACAACAATAATCTACCATTAAAATGTGACGTCACAGTTACGTCATAAACATGGCACCTTAGATAAAAATTGACCATACCGACACCGTGAACCATTCATGTACTTCATTCAATCACGTAGTCTACACAGAAAGTACTGTGACATCAATTTAAATATTTCATTCACAAAATTACTACCCAGCATTTTTTTTCTTTGAATAGTTTAGTACGACATAGCATTTTTTTATTTACTTTAATTACACTACTCGAGAGAGACCGTTTCAGATTTTTGAAAAGCACTACATTTAAAACGTAGTAATGAAGTTTTCTGTAAAGAGCGCTACTCCGTTATTTTTTATTATCACTATTACCCTCAGTACACGTGTTATTAAACACTCAAAGAACAGTACATTAATTAACTGGATGGTCATGAATATATATGTATATTTTATTATTATAAAAAAAGAAGAAAAAACTGTATTCAAAGAATAGCACAAATCAAAAATACATCCAACACATTTTAATTAAAATATACTCTATGTACGAATTAGGTAATAATAGTATAAGTCAATTATTAGAATAATTTGTGGTTTTAAGATATTATGTTTTACTGCGACAAGTGAACGTTTTAAGAGATCTGGATAACTAGATCTCTTATTGCGGTTCTTGGTTGCATTGGAAATTCCCCGACCATTCGTTATCATAAAAATTACATTAATTTGTAACAACACTCGGTCACTTTCTTTCAACCAACAGTCAGTCATTAGTAGTTATTTGAAATCTATGTTAATTTGTTTCTTTGTCATCAGTTGTTTGACGGGCCAACTAGACATGATGTTTTTTAAGCGTTACCCAGCCTTAACATATTTTGTATGCATCTTCAACATATCGTGTATGAGTCTTCGATTATATGTTTTAAATATTCGTGAATGAAGTTTATGATTTAGAAAAAGACAAATATAACAACATACTACGTTGGAATACTTTTTACAGTTTTCGGCCTCATTCTTCATTCCAGAACCAAATTTATTAATCCTGCATGCCATTATACATAAAACAAAAATCTTAATTTTTTTAACAAATCTTGTCGCAAACGTTTACATTCTCAAATTTGCCTGAAAACCACTTTTTGTACTCTTTCTGCACTAATAATTGTATTATCAAAATAAAAGAAAAAATTGTTTTCTTTATAAATAACAAATTTCAACATGCCTAATATTTAGTATTTTTCTGTAAACTAAATTTCAGAAGTCAATATTCTTTGTTTTAACCTGCTTATGCATGTAACACTGACAGAAGCACTACTCCTCAGATACTATTACAATTTAATAAATATTTTACAACAAACAGATTTTTTAGTGCATACTTTTTTTTGACACTCATCTTTAGATACTTTCTTTACTGAAATTCACCATGTAATTTTATTACTAATAAATATATTTTCCAACTTTTTTGCAGAATTGCCTTAGTTTTACTTTTATTCATTTTCTAATTAAATTTCTCCTCCTCCTATGAATCTATTATTTCTAACTCCTCCATTCACTATTATTTCTAACCCACTCCTAGCCTCAGTCAAAAAAGTATATCAACAAATATTAATAATTCAAATACTCTATTAATTCAAAGACACAAAGATAAAAAAACCTAATCCGAACATAATTGTTGCATTTTACTATTCAGAAAGGAAAGGAATTATGAGATCTTTCAAGTTTTTCTAATTTTTAACAACTTTTTTCTACACAATTAAAATTAAATAACACTGATGGCTACATCCATCACTGAATAATAATACTGTATTAACATTTTTTTGGCTTACGATGTTAGCAAAACTGATGCCTTCAAAAACGTTACATGTATAGCCCCACTGAAAATGTTTTAATATACTACCAAAAACAGTACTGCTACTCTCAAGAATTACCAACTAGCCTTCCTAGAAAAAGTGGTAGATTCCCACTGCCACTCATTAAATTAAATATAATGTTGCCTTCTTCTAGTATACCACACTCATTGAAATGAAAATGAAATTAAGCTCTACAAATGACACTTTTTCAGTTCAGAGTCTGACTTTACAGCAAACTCTATTGCTCTCAGAGAAAGAAACCGATTGCTTTTCTTGCATTTCCTTGAAAGTTCCTGTGGCTAGTTGTTTACATGCATTACAATCATAAGAAAAATTGGGACAACAAAAATTTAGTGTACTTCTTTCTGGTGTACAATAAATTTTCAGGAGCAAGGGAATAATCCACCGGGTTGGTCTAGTGGTGAACACGTCTTCCCAAATCAGCTGATTTGGAAGTCGAGAGTTCCAGCGTTCAAGTCCTAGTAAAGCCAGCTATTTTTACTCAGATTTCATTTACACTCATACATATCATCCTCATTCATCCGTTTTAGATAAGTATTATCTAAAACGGTAGTTACCAGAGGCTAAACAGGAAAAAAGGAGCAAGGGAATAGAGACCCTTGGGGCATTGCATATAAAGCCTTTGGACACAAGCACAGGAAAGATGTCCTCTTGTCAGCCTTGTCAACCCGCGAGGGTGTGGTAATCGATAAGATCTGTGTCCTTAATACTTTGCTGAACGATTTGCTTCCGAATGACACTATGGTGGGTGAAGTTTCATACAACAAGCATATCAGGTGGGAGGTCAGGAGTTTCAAGACCAATTTACAATCTTCTGAGATCACTGAGGCGGAAATGCGCCACATGATCTGCAGTATGGCACAGCACAAGACCCCCCCAGATATGATTGTATTATAGTGGAGCTCCTTGTCCAAGCGCATCCAGTAGTCCTTGGTCCTCTAACTAGAATATATGATAGGTTGCTCTTTGCCGGCGTGTTGGAAGCGGGAGACTTGGTGTTGTTGTTCAAAGGTGGCAACAAAGATCCTACTGTTAGTTCTTCTTACTATCCACTAATTCTCTTGCCTGTGATTGGCAACGTTTTTGAGAAGGTCCTATATTTGCATATTAATGTTAAATTGGCCACTGATCATTTGCTAATGGACAACCAGTATGATTTCCAACCGGGCAAGAGCACTGAGGATGCCATACTAAAGGTAATGGGTATAGATTCTTCTAGACCATGTAAATATGTATAAGGGATTTTTCTGGATATATTTGGGGCATTTAACAACCCTCTGCCCTGTTTCAGATGCAGAAGCATAAGTATACACAAAATGAACTACAAGTGCTCTCAAGTTATTTCAGCCATCGGACAGTTTCCATGCGTGATGGCAGCTCAAAGGTTCGTAAGACCTTTGAGCTGCCTTAACTAAAGGATCCTTAACTAAAAAATGCCCTCATGGCAGCATTCTGAGTCCCCTTCTTTGGATCATAAAATTCGATGTTGCATTTAAGACTGCCATGTGATTGTCGTGTCGTCACTTATGCTGATGACATGCTGCTACTGATTGAAGGCGATTCGCGTGGAAGGTAGAGTTCCGAACTGCTTGTGCTTGTGAGATACACTGACTGTGGAGCCTCCAACATAAGATGATTTTCAACCCAGAGAAAACCACAATGATGTTGCTTAAGGGCCGACTGGCTGCTTCCCAACAAATCCGTAATTTGGATGGCTGGTCTTCCCACTCGGTTCATTAAGACTCAAAAATACCTGGGTGTTTATCCTTGTTCGGTTCAAGAAGCATCTACAGTATGTAGCAAAAAAGGCTGCTGATGCTTTTTATGGAATCCATAGTCATTCATCCCGATTGCGGGTTGAATTACCGTACCATGTGAATCCTTGCTGACAACAAAGTTTTCAGCAAGCTATTCTGGTGTACAATAATTTATTATACATAATGGCTGAACTAAGAGGGGGCAGTAAATCAATTTTTCACTTAAAATGTGAACAAAAACATAACTTATTTGGTGTCTGGTTACGCTACCAACTCGGCCCTTGCCTTTCTGGATCTCATTTTTCTCACATCATACATCAATCATTTAATGTAACATATAAAAACAATTTATGAAATAAAATAAAACTAATGAAATATTCCTCCCGTCAGGCAGTTTACTACAAATTAAACCTTTGTATATTTAAAACTACTTTATATGACAATATCTTTACCTGTAAAGTAACTTAAAACCATTAATTTATAATAATTAAACATGTAAGTGTGGTTTCACTTTTAAGCTATAAAAAAAAAAAAAAAAAAAATCACCCATGTTCCTTCATGGTAATTAAACATCATTAAGTAACTCACATTTAGTCTAACAATTAATTTGCACACTACCTTTAACATTAATGATAACCACTC
Source organism: Lycorma delicatula (assembly GCF_047948215.1). Classification (NCBI taxonomy): domain Eukaryota; kingdom Metazoa; phylum Arthropoda; class Insecta; order Hemiptera; family Fulgoridae; genus Lycorma; species Lycorma delicatula. The sequence goes on along the minus strand of NC_134464.1, from coordinate 97,170,630 downwards.
TTCCCCTTTTATCTTAAAGCTGCTAGATTAACATTTTTGTAAAAGCTCTAGTATACACAATCAAATTTGTGTTTGTGTATTCTAAAAATGTTAAATAAACTTAAAATATAAATCAAATTCAAACTCTCATTAGATGCTGCAGAAGAAACTAAATATTAATTAACTGTAATTACTGTCTTTCAGACAACGTCCATCAAATCTCTAAATCCACAAAGACTAGAGGAATAATTAGAGTACGCATAGGAAAAAATAAATTAGAAATTCAAAAATAATTTATTTATTTCATTTTTACATACAGTTCATTAAAATAAATTATTAAATTAAATAAACTCCGCTTCTACATGGACGGAATAATTGTTAGCATAACTAATATAAAAATACATTGTGAAAATCTGTACCTTATGCAAAAATTCAATTTACAAAAAATATAATAATTATTTCAATTACTTACAATATATACTATTTTAAAAAATACATAGCTGTGTGTACTATAATTAACTTTCAAAGCTCATAAAAGACGTGTAATGCGATTTAATTGATGCATTTTTGAATTGCTTAATTTATTGTTATTTATAAGTTTTATAATTTATGATGATGTTTCCTGTAAACGACAGTCTGTGCCTATGTATATAACCTATTCAAAAAATAAAAGCAATAATATTGTGCAATTAAATTTAAAAAGTTTACAGATACTACAAATAATATTTTTGTGAGATTACAGGCATAGACTATTATGGTCATTTAACCCTAATATTATTGCAGAATTTGCAAAGCACAAAAAAGAAACATTGGTCATACTAACAACAATATTGCTAGATGTATATCTTAATATTCACTTACAAATATGTGAATGACAACATGTAACTGTCAACATTCCACCTCCTGTAACCACATGTACCTTACCAATTTTCTTTTCTTTTAAGTACTTCCTACACAAGTGCTCTTTCTTCTTTAATGCTGTTCATTATATCTTTCTTATTCCTCACTTTATCCATCCATCAAACTTTCTCCACATCTATATCTCAAAAGCTTTAATCCACACACTCTTTCCCTCTTCCTCATCATCCATGCTTCACTTCCATACAAGAATGGTTTATTTTGAGAGTAAAATAGAGGAGTAATGATTCTTTAATAGTAATGGTTATCATAAGGTTCAAGTATCATTTACTAAGCTTTTCCATAAATTATAATTTTAGCTCATTGCAGTACTCAAACAACCCTAAAACTGGTTTAAGCTACTTTTAGTAGTTAAAGAGTACTAAATTACTTATAGTAATAGTATGACTATTAAATTAAATTCAATCAAATTACATAAGCACAGCAATATAATAAAAATAATTATGGATTGACGCATTTTAAAATAATTCAACCTGGTTAAAAAAAATCTTCTTTCTAAAAATCTATGAATAAAATGGTACATATTAAAAGAGGTCTAGGTGCACCCAGTTCAATCTCCAATTAGGTATCTTTGATTGCTGTAGGATAAAAAACAGTCCCCTAATAGATCTTTTGGCAGAGCTTCCTACAACAAGTCACAACAAATATAAGAAAACAGTACCTTTAAAGTTACCCATATGACCCACAGAATACCACCAATGAGTTAAGGATAATGGAAAAAGGTGGCCAGTGAGGAAGGGGCAATCCTACCAAAAAAGAGGTATGACAAAACAACCAAATCCAAATGAATGGTTCAAGATTCCTTTCATGCAGTCGGCAACCTCAAGGGAGATTAATCAGGTTGATGTCAATATATTAGTGATCAACAATTTTACACTGACAAGCTCAAATGTATGTTGGCAAAACAACCTTTCCTCCAGTTTCTAGTCGCCTAACAACTAGAGTCGGGTACTGTTTAAGGAAATAGAAGTCTGTTCTTTCTCATCCCAGAAATATATATATTTTATGGAAGTGTTTAACTAAATTAAAACCTATTCAGCCAACCCACAGATGAATAAAAAACTGGCAAAATATTATAATTATTTTTATTCTTATAATTATGGTAACTTTTTTAAGATAAAAAAAAGTCTGTTTTACTTAATAATACCTTCTTAAAAATATATAAAACTTTCTCTAAAATTAATAAATATAATGTAATAAAAAACAAATATGTTACATTGATAACTAGTTGTATTACTTTTTATTAATTATTAGTAAACACTTAGTATTAAAGAAAATTTTTTTTGTGCTACTGTTTTAACTCATAGTACCTAATCTAATCTATTTAAACTCAGTACTATTGAAGCGTGTGAACAAATATATAAACAGGTAATTATAGAATAGATACAGAATTATATAAACAGAACGAAACAATAAGATAAGGTCTGTTTTCTGTATTGTGTATAATTATTTCTATATAATCAGAGTCAAAGTGCATAACAAAAGTCAGTAAGCTCTAAATGAACAAAAGATTTTTTTTCTTTTTTCAAATTTACATTTTTTATATATATATTGCAAAACTTTCAGAATTATCGTAGTTTATTTTTCAGCAATGCTGGTTGACTGTTGAGCCGCCTCTTTCTCACTGGTAATATTACTGTTCTATAATAGTAAGGACACTCTAAACTGAGCATATTATAAATGATATTTTTTGTAAAACAAAATAAGTGATTTATTTTACACTTTACAAATCACACATATATTTTTTCTTATTTGCTCAAAACTGGTGCTCATTGGTGTTTGTTTATCACTCCAAATTTTCAAGGTCCAACTGTTACAATTTTCAACTGTTGTCCTAACATCTAAACAGCAAAAGCTTTGTTTGTAATACTTCTTTACATTAAAAAAAACTATTAATAATTAAGATAAACTTATCAGTGCAAAATTACCTATATTTAACAGCTTTTCAAAATTTCACCTTTTCCTATTCAACAGATTTTCAAGTTTAACTTTTATTGAATTTTATACTTTTATATGGATATACTAGACACCAGTATACATAGATGGTTGGAGTTCAATTAACCTCATCTCAGGAATTGTGGCCTAAGTCTGTACAAAACTACACCTCATTTGCACTTCATACACGTCATCCTCAAATCACTGGGCCATGGAGGGATGCTTATTATGGCTCACTAATTCAACATATTCAACATACAGCCACAGTTTGATGGGTTTGACTTTTTAATGAAAACCTAAATTTAATTGAAACCTCATTTTAATTTGCAATCGCATAAAAATAAACTTAAAAATCAGACAATTGGCTTCATAAGAGTTATGAGTAGTTCAAAAAATAAAATTGGTATTCATTTATTTTTAAATCATGAAAGTGAAATAATTTTAGATGTTTTAATGGAATATGAACAATTTATTCTGTAAAAAAAAAAAATCAAACAAGAACCACATTGAACTTAAACTATTGAAGTAAGCTAGCTAGTTTATTACTCTGTTTTAATGTTGATCAAGCATTGATTAAATTTTTTGCAATATTCATTGAAATTATGTGATTGTAAATTATTGAACAAGATTAAATATTTTAATAACAAAAAAATTTGCATGTTTTGTGAAGATAAACATTAAGAAAATAATAAAAGCAATTTGTAAGAAAATGTAACATTTAATTGAAAATAAGAATACATAATTCCATTGTTGCATAAAAACAACATTAAATAAATTATGCATTGTTACCAAAAGTCAATACACTTATCACATTGTATTGGCTTTTAAATTCTATATTAGCAACTGATAACAAGAAAATATTTATATGGGCTCTACCTATGTATGAACTTAACAGAAACACAGTGATGAGATGCGTGAAAACACAGTAAATTAGGCTAGAAAAAAGCTTTTTCCATAAAAAAACAGTAATTATTGATTTTCTGAGAAGACAAACTGTTAGTCTCTTGTGTATGTGTACTCCTGGCAGCTGCTGTTAAAATCTTTCCAACCATGACTGAACTTATCAACGTTTTAAGATGGACTGGAGAGCCGCCTTTCCTGTTACTTATGGAATGTCCCAATTGTCCAAATAATAATTTTTCATGTAAGCAAAAGGCAGACCCCAACAATCTATTAAAATGACTATGGAAGAAATTCCAAAAAAAAATCTGAAATATCTGTTGCACAAAAATAATAGAATTTAAGGGGTAGAGATTTATTTTCATAAAATATAAATATATAACATTAATTATATGCATTATATATAACACTTATTATACATAAACACTAATTTACTGTATTGTTTGTTGAATTATAACTGCATATAATTTTACAATAAAATTAATCATAAAAATATTAAATTAACATATTACTGATAAACATTACTGAGAAAATAATTAAACTTTTTTTTCTTTTACCATAAAAGACACTCTCCAAATACAATTTTTCATTATAATTATTTTATACCTACTGCTGCTGAAAATTATCTGGTATATTTTTTAAAACTGAAACAATACCCATTACAGAGCCTTTTTCATAAGTACTATAAAATATTACTGCTTTAATGTCAATATTATTATTATTAGGCCTTATTAAAACAAGATCTTTTTGTTGTAACATTGTAGAATTATCTTTATTTAAATCCACATTAGTAACATCTTTAGCTTTTTGCCAGTACTGCTGATCCGTTAATGATTTACGACCAGATGGACCACTGAATACAAAATGACTACTTACATTAGTTTCCATACACGGCGTTTCACAAAAAGATTGGATACAGTTTTCTGTTAAAGCATGATATGCAGTATATATATTTTTAAACATATTTTCAGTTTGTAATTTTCTTAAAGTTTTTTTGAAAAAATAAATATTTTTATCCCCTTCTATACCATAATTTTTATCAAAGTCATTTACATCAAATTTTTCATTGTTTTTTGTCGCATTCATTTTCACAGAGTCAAGGTCCATTTCATATTCTTCTTTTATATTATCAAATTCTTTAATAAAAGATTCACAAATGAATTTACATTTATTAAGGAAATCTATTGCATTATCTGAAGGATAAAGGATATTAAATTCATTAATTAATATTAAAACATCATTAATATATTCTACATTTGTATCATCTAAATTACAATAATCTATTGTTTTATATATAGCCACACAAAATTGTCTGGCAATATCTGGACTAGATTGTGCAAAAGGTTTATAACCAGATGATTTAATAACATATGATTTCCAATCTTTAATTTTAAATATTTTGGTTAATTCATCGATAGATTTCAAAATAACATATCTAAATTTAAACCAAATATTTTGTAATAATTCTGATATTTCGATTGTAAATTTAGACCAGCTAATTGATCCTTTAGACATCTGATTTAATAATGATATTATTTTATGTATGGACATTTCTAAATAATTTAAATCAATCTCCGGCATAAATCTTGACTGTGCACCTAGTACTAATGCTCTTAATAGATTGTATGTACTCGAATCTGTAAATTCGATTGCAGATTTTGTAAAATTAAATGCACAATTTTTTGTGGTATGAAATAAATCTGTTATATCACTCGATGCTATATCTTTTATTAATCTATCTGCAACATTCAGCGACACAATCGCATTCAAAAAGAAATAGCACGCTGAAGTAAACTGCAATACATCATTTCGTTCAAGTGTACCATTCAGATATTTCATTACAATCGTAATTAAACTGTTCAATACACCTACACCATTTATGGCGATCGATGACATGTTTATAATACGAAGTGTAACTGCACTACTTCTACCAATTATTTGTTCTGTTGCCATAACACCACGGGATATTGCTGTACCCCCTACAGAAGCAACACCGACAGCCGTTGCAGCAAGACCGATCCATGCACCTCGTGATTCTGGATTTTTTAAACTTAAACTTTCATAATGTTGTTTAATATCAATAAGTTTACTGACATAACGTGTAATATCATACGCACCAGATGCGAGGATTGTAGCAGTTGCACCCCATATAAATGGTGCAGCAACAGGAATAGCTAATGCGGCAATACTTACACCGGTTGCACCTAATGTTAAAACAGAAGTGGTTATATCTAAACCCTTTAAAACTGATTTACTTATATTACATGCTGGTGATTCTTTAAAATCAATTTCAACTATGCTACTATTAGCAGAATATATACCATTCAATGGATAACACATATCACATTTGGGTAATTTATTATTTTTTAAATAATCGTTGAACCCATCATAAGTTCGGCATGTCGTATCAATAAATAAATAATTACTTAAATCTTCATCCATGATCTTTGGAATTCGAAACAAAACATCAACACCTTCTTTGTTACCATCATCTTTTGAACGAAGATATACAAATATGCAATTGAAATAAATGTTTCCTTTATTGTTAACAGCTGATATCTTATTCCATAATGTTAATATATGCAATTTAATTAAGGTTATTTGCTGTATTTGTTCAGCATTATATCCTAATGCATTCATCTTAATATTTTCTATTGGCATTCCATACATAGCAAAACCTATTTTTTTTTCCAGCATATCTTCAGTTTCAATCAGATCCCATATACGATCTCCTAAAGAATTATAATGACCTTGTTGATACTTTCTTGCTCTTCTCATCCAATCATGAAGAAGATCAACTTGATTAATAGGTATGGGTGTTGGAAAAACAGGAACAAGTTTAACCTGTACAAAAAAAAACCCATAGTTATATGAAGGTATGTAAGTAAATAAAATCTCTTACAGAGTGCCTACCAAATTATAATTATTGAAACTATATGTTGTATGAGTGTAAGGTTCATCTCGTGAGCCTCTTTACAGAGAAGAGCTTAAAACCATGGTACATTAATTGTTCTGTCCAGATTACGCTACACATTCTCAGTCAGGAAACTGTAATATTTCAGCAAAATATATTTTATATAATTTATAATGATGCAGTACTTTACAATACAGTCTTTTAAATGACCGACATGTATAACCGCTATTACCAATTAAATATACTGAATGGTTAAAAATGCCATTATTGAGCATAATAAAAAATTTCATTGCTGCAGATCTAGCAGATTCAGAAATTATAAACATTTATAAATACACTCACAGAAGATTTATTTGGAAATTCTGTTCAGCTTCTTTATTAAACCAAGGTGTTTTAAAACATTACTATCGTATAAACCAGTTAGTTGCGTGGATTAGGAATTATATATCAGTTAACAAAAGCTCATATAAATTATATTATACATTAAATCAAACACAGGTGACAAAACAGAGCTAACCTGCATTATAGAGACGCTTCATTACTACACCATTAGAAAAGTCTTATAAAGAACAGCACAAATGATATAACAGGTTGAAAGATATCATAATTTAAGAGTACATGTAGATTAAGATATTTATCTATCTACATCAGTTATAAAACAACCAGATTTTTTCTGTCAAATCAGTAACCGTTTGATCTGCACATAAGTGCAATCTTTTCTTCCTCACTCATCCATCTAAATTACAAATTGTCTCTCCTTTACATCACATTTTTAAAATAAACTAACCTTTGATGACCCTGCTACACTTATACTTTTCTTTAATGGAGTATATTTTTTCCTGTTTCTAATTTTTTACTCTCATGTTAAAAATTCCATCATTGTGTAGTGCGAGGATGTGTTGTGCATAAGAGAACTGGTAGTGGCTGGTTTCCACATACTTTTAAGGTATCCTTGTTGCCTTTAGATATTCATATCCAGAAAAAGAGATTGAACAATCTATTGAGAACCATATAAAGTTAATATCTACATTTATAACAAATTTTTCAATGTTACAGTAGTCTGCAAAGTTCACTATAACTCAAAACTGTTGGTTTTGCCCAATTTCATACTAAATGTTCTTAAGATAATGCTGCTAACTAAATCACCAACAGCTACGGCTGGCCGAAAGCATGGACTCACTTGGCTAAGATTGCTCTACCAAATGAGGCAATAAAATTCACAACAGTAGCATGGGAGTTTTAACTATGTTTGTATCTATCACATCATTATTAAGGATACTTTTCAGTGTTCCTGCTGTATAGACTTTGATTATGAAGGAAATCAATCTAAATATATATATCTCAATTCACATATATATATTTTTTTTTTAATTTATAAAAAGTATATTAAATAGTTTAATAGATATTTATTAAACAGATATCAGTAAGTAAATCTGAATCAAGTGTTGATGTCTAACTATAGCTTCCTGGTCGCCAAAGTGACAAATTTCCAGTAATAATAATAATAATATTTACAAGAACAGACAAAGAGGAACTATTGCAAAGAAGAATTAAATAAAACTTTTCAACATGTCACTTAAATCTTCCACCTGATATCCTTCTACATCTAAATGAAAGCTTGTCTCCCAAAAGAAGAAAGCTAGCGATTTAAAATATTGATATATTTTTGCTTCAAATGAGTAAATTTAATGACAAACCTATATGTATTATGTTAACTAAGACTTGGATTTAAAATAATGAAATGAAACTTTACCCTATTAGAATTACAACTGCTATTCTGATTGCAATGTTGATTATAGATCTGGCAGATTCGCAGTTTATATAAGAAAAAAGATGTTAAAAGTTCAGTATCAAAAAATACTGCTTGTTACAGCAGATGATTTAAAAGTAAATTTTTTGATAAATGTAACTAACATTTGTATTATCAGTATGTATAGATTTCACAACATGCCAGTAGATAAATTTCTAGAAAAAATTAAATGTTCCTACTATCTACAAATGAAGATAACATTGTTGTTACAGGCAATATTAATATCAACCTTCTGAAATAAAATACACAAGTGTAAATCTATTATATCTAGTTTTGGTTTTGATTTCTGTGATAATGAACCAAAATGTGTGTGGGTTACCTATACTTCAAGAGGTGGAGGAATCCCATTTATGGGCGCCTAGGCAGTGTTGGGCTTGCTAACAGTTTCTGCAAGATGTTATTAAATGCTATGTGTTCCTGCGCACTACCAACTAAACCTCCACCCCGGGCTACCCACCCTTCCTAGTACAGATGGTGTGCATTACTTCAGGAAGGAGGAATAATATGCCCTCACACACATTCCGACACCACAGTTAACAGACACTGACCCTCACATCTAAAAGATACCAAACATCAGACTAAAATCTCACCACACTCCACAACATCCAATCATCATTCAGAATATATACCTCACGCCGCACACTCCATACATCACATCAAAGTCAGTCATATCCAATCACATAAATAAACACCTCACAAACAAACAAACACCTCACAGACAATCAAACACTACAGCATACTTACCTCAAGGATCAACCATTGGACACAGGAGTGGTGCGCATGACCTCATCACACCCAGGCAAACCCCACACGTACAAGGAACCCCCTAGACTATAAGCCACATGCCTCTCCACCACCGCACTCTCCAACTACTTCATGCTTACATCATGTTTATGCTTCCACAAATAACATAAACAGCATTTTATTTAGAGCAATGTACTACACCTTGGTATCATAGACCACTCTATGATTAATCTATTAGCAATCCAAATGATTAGACAAACCTCATCTGTATGCCACACCAAATGAAACGATAAAAATAAAAAGAATGAATATTAACATCCTTAAAAATTGCCTAATTAATACAGACTGGTCAACTGTCTATACATGTAATGATGTACATTTAGCTTTCAGTGATTTTCTGCATAAATTTGAACTTGTACTGAACTACCTACAAGCAAAGATAACATTCAAAGAAGGAATCTTCCACTGAATGAAAAACCATGGTTAAGTACTCAATTGTTTAAATGTGCAGAAAAGAAAAACAAATTATATTACAAGACATTAAATCAACCGTATGACAAAAAATACTGTGATAATTTAAAAAAGAAACTGTAGAGTTCAAAAAAAAAATTCCACCAGGAAATTTTATAATTTAGGTTAAAACATTAAAAAGCGATGCAACAAGAAATCAATAAACTATTAGTAAACAATGAACCAAATAATGAAATACGTTTGAAAACAGATTACCCGAAAATTATAACCAATAAGGCAGTAATTACATTAGGCAAATGAATTGAATGATAATTTTAAACAAATATTTAACTCAACTCAATCTAACATGAATAAATGAGATATGAATAACAAATCCTGCTACAACATGCTGTTCCCTAAAGCAAATTCTAATTCCTCAACGTTCTTCACCCCAACTACAAATACTGAAATACCAAATACCAAACATAGTAAAGCACCAGGTATTGACATTATTAAGGTTGACACTATCAAGGTGTTACCTAAGGCAAATAGAAGTCTTCAAAAAAAGTTGTTATCATTTCACTTCACAAAGGAGGAGACAAAGACAATGTGAATAACTATAGACCTACCGCCCTGTTATCTGTATTTACAAAAATCCTGGCAAAGCTAATTAGAGACAAGCTGGATAAATCTTTAACAAAAATTGAATTTTATAGCGAAAACTAATTTGGGTTTAGAAAAGGACTTAACACAGAGGATCCTAAATCAAAAGTGTTGACTTTTGATTTTAGTTAAGATGTAAACAGAAATAAAAAATGTGCATGTCTTTTTCTTGATATCAGAAAAGCATTTGATACTGTTGATCATGTTAAGTCTCTTAAAACTCTATAATGCAGGAGACAGAAGAAGGGTGTAAAAACCAGTTTGGAAGTTTCCTCTCAGACAGAACCCAGCTGTGAGAGGATACAGGAAGCAGATAATACAAAATATTTAAGCATAGTGATTGATTCCAAATTTCCCTGAGCAGATCACACACTGAAATTAAAGAAGGAACTAAATTATGGTTGTAGAAAACTTTATAAAATAATGTTTATTTTATTATAAAATCAATATATTATACTTTAACTGAAAGTAGACTTCAATATGGAATATCAATGTGGGGGAAAAGCCAATTTACTCAGTATTAAAATATATTATTTTGACAAACATATATCATGAGAACTATTTCCAAAAAACCTTGAACATTTAATCCTTTACCCATTTTCAGGGAATGGACCTCTTACACCTTTGATACTTGTACTTCTATAAGAACCTGGTAATATTTTGTATAAAAAGTGGCCAGCAGGAACAAAACTACAGTCGCACTGCTTAAAATATGCGAATATGCAGCATTAAACTGCCCAAACCAAACAAAGAGATTTTCCGTACATTTTATTTCTTAATCACACCTTGAATTTTTAATAAAATCCCTGCAGACATCCAAAAACTAAAAATAAATATAAAATTTAAACTGACATCCAAAAAATGGCTACTTGAAGATTATTAAATCAAAAGTTTCTTTTTAAAAATATGCTAATTTATCAAAGAATTAGATGTGTTAAAAGTATAAATAAAGATATATTTTGAATATAAATAAGGTAATTAAGTATATGTAAGATAAGTATAATACACTCAAGGACATCAAAATGAATAAAGAACTAAACACATATTCGGACATACAAATTATCATACTCCATATATCATAAATCATTTTACACCACTATTATTTATGCTTGAAGCGTTTTATATTAATATAATAGCACCCAGCATAAACAACAATTCAATTATATAATAATTTCAATTTTCTCATTTAAGTTAAAAAGATGGTAACTCCCATATAGGATTTCCTCAGGAGTACTTAGTTCTCAATATATTAGGTAATTTTCTTTCATTGTTATTATAATGGTACTATATATATTATTGTTATTATTATTATAATATATGTTCATATCGATACAGCTGAGTATATTTTATTTATGTCAATATAAGTGTGTTAAAATAAACAAGAATTAATATTACCTTATCATAATGCAATTCTGTAATAAGTATGTACTTTGTAAAATATGAGAATAAAACTATTATTATTATTATTATATTATAAAGTATAACCCAATTTACCCAAACATTAAATTCCAGATTATTTTGTACAATCAACATTCAACTGTAATCAAACAACAATTTTCAAAAGGAAACATTAGAGAAAATAGGCTTTTTAGATAAATGACTAATAAGAGCACAAATGCATTATTTATGCAGTTTTCTAAAGCTTAAAGCTAAAATGAAATCTTTCTGTTAGGTATGTAAATATTTACATCAATAATACACTACAATTATTACAGAAATGCTGTCCTGAAATTTATTTGTCTATAAGCTTAATACAGAAAAAATATTTGTGGGGGAAATTATGAGTGACTTGATAATAAAAAAAATTTTCTGATTCTGCCAAGTTTAAGTACATCGGTAACATAAGGATTTTCAAATCAGCTTAACAATATTAACTATATCTTCAATTTTATTTAAATCTGAACCCTGGTATATCACTGAACAAGTCTGTCAGAACATTTCATCAATAATAACTTCAAACCAAAATGTTAAAATATGATTTTTAATATTACTCCTAATCTTCCATGCACTCAAAACATTTTCTTCACAATTCATGTTGGTTTTATCAAATGTCAAGGCATAAAGAGCAAAGTTTTACTGAATTCAAGGTTAACTATTTTGCTGGACCTAGTTTATATACTACAAAATAGTATAGTATGTTGGGAGCTACTTCACAGAATTTATATTAAATAAATCTATAAACAATAACACTTTTTCGGTGAAATTTTGTAATAAATAATGAATTCTACCCTCTAAATAAATAAATGCGAGGTTTAAATTTTCAATATATCCATTTCAATTACTAAAAATTAACGTATGTAAAAACCATTTTTACAGTTCAAAAACATGTATGTATACAAATAAGTCTTTCAAGCATCATTGATCATTTTTATATAAATTAAACATTCTATAAGATCATTAAGGTTAGTTTAATTAAGCATTAGACTAATACACAAAAACTTGATATCTGACAACAGTTTGAACAAATTTGATATTGAAAACAGTTTCAACTATTAAAAACATTTCACAGAGGTTAGTTGTTGATATTATGGAGATCGATATACAACATCAGCTGATTGAGCTAGCTTTTATAAATAAAAAAAATAAAAAAATTTAACTTTGTACAGCATATTACTCCTGATTCATAACTGATTTCTATTACTTGTATTATTATTATGAAATATTATTATTATTATGTTTATGAAACAAATCATAAACAAAAGGCTTACATGTTTTAAAAAAGTAATAATAATAATAAAAAGTCTTAAGTTTACAAACATACCTTAAAACAATAATTTTTAATTATTGAAAACATATTTGAGGCTTAAGAACAAAACTATTAATAGTTAATTTACGTATTATTGTAACTAATTACATATATTTTAAGGAGTAAAACTATAATTTCTTAGAATTAAACAGTAAAGAACCAATCAATGCCTTTAAAGTAATTTTTTCTTAACTAAAATATTTAAAAGAACAAAAAACTCAAGTAAATAGGTCGAAACTGATGTATGAAAGTATTCTATCAACAAATCTTAAATATATATATTTTTTATTGCAGTTGATTAGTTTAATAATTTGTACAATAATTTTAAGTAAACATAAAAATTTTGAAAACTTATTTAAACTATACTTAATTATTGCATAATTGTTGCAATCAGTTGTTTTTCAATGAATGCTTTCATTAAGTAATATGTGACTAAAGTAAACAGTAAACACCTAGTGATTAAAATAATACTAACATTTGGTATAAAGCAGAAAAGAAAAAATAAAAACAGTTAACTGCGCATAAAACAAAACTGCTGTGAAATTAATAAATTCAAAATATATATTGTCAATCCCAGGGTATAAGTTAAGTTTTCAAGACAAAAAATATACCTAAAAAATGAATTGGAATAGATAAATAAAATAAATTCATAGATAAAAGAAGTAAAAAAATGAATTAAATGAACAAAATAAATAGTTAAAAAGTACATATTAAATTTAAACAGATTTGTTAAATAATTTAAATATTAAAAAAAATAAAAAGTTTTATACTGATGAATAAATTTTTTAAACTAATGAATAAATCCTTTACTTTTGGTTTGGGTAACAATTTTACATGGTTCTATACTTAACATGGTTCTATATTTATAAAAATATATTGCACATAGATCATGTTATTATAAGTTATGTTATTATAAGATAAATTATAAATATAAAAACAAATTACAAAATAAATAATAGATGTTTAAAGTCCATATTAATTATTTAAATAAAAACAAATGAAAATGTTATCCAAGTACACATAAAAAATTACTGCAAAATAACTCATAATTCAGATGCCACTACTGAAAATTATTTTCAGCTTACATTTATGTACAGAATGAACAGGATGCAGATAAATTGCGTGTTTTTTTTAATTATAATTATTATTATTAAAAAATACATTGACACAATAATATTGTTTCCATAAAAGAAAAACTATTAATTCTACTTTAAATAGATTGCTGAGAAGAATTTTCAAATGGTTTGTTAATTCATTAAAAATGGTAATGCTATAATAAATATAAGGTCCTTATTGTAAACTTAGGTATTGTAAATGAGTTATAATAATTTTATTGTCTAGTTTAGTAAGGAGATATCATTATCTTTTAAGAAAAGGTTATCATTCTGCAAGGTTGCATATTCATAAATATAAACACAAGTTAACATATTTAATTTTCTAAATATTGGTCTACCATAATTCAAAATTCAAAGGCATCAGATAATGATCTGACAGCCCGTTGTTTTTAATATTAAAAACTCAATATCACATTAAGGCTCCAAGAGATGACATTGTACTTTACATGATGAGATATAGGCATAATAAATATTAATGACAAGCTTAGCGTTTTATTTCAGCATTTGAGAGCAAAAGAGTATGGCTTGATTTTGTTACAAACAAAATCAATTTGATTATACCACGAGAACTTGTCTGGGTGAAAACACTTAGAAAATTTCACTTTGTATGCAACTGAAATACAGAGTATACAAACTAATGGTATCCAAACGTATTGACCTATATTTAGAAAACCAGTTGTAATCTCTTAAATGTAGACTCAATCAACAGGAAATACCTTCAAAATATTTTCTCAAGGTCAGTGGAATACACACGTTTAGGCAAGCCAACTCACAATGCAATTGTAGTCAGTAGTAATCAGTCAAGATGTGGATCCCAGAACAGAAGTTCAGTGTGTGCTTTGGTTAGCAGGAGTTTGAAAGAGCTGCATGTGTTCAACAGGGTGTACAAACTGAATGGAATATCAATCCTCCTACATCCAAGTCTATTTGTCAGTAGAATAAATCTTTAAGAGAGAGGCTGGAAGCTTGGTTTCATAAAATGTAAATCATCCAAAAATTTGAGTTTGTGACAAGTTTGTGGATTATGTACACGATGCACTCACTGCCAGTCCTGGAAAGTAAATTAGGTGGGCTATTTATGAACTGCAAATTCCTCATTCCACTGTTCACGACATAGTTCATAAGCAGTTCCATTTGCAGGCATACAAGTTACAACTTCATCACATTAAACCAAATGATTGCCACCTACGATATCAATCTGCTGCAGAGATAATACATAGCATCAAAAACCTAATTATCTTGATATGTTTTTATTTAATGATGAGGCAGCCTTTCATATGCACGGGAAACTTAGTAGACACAACTCTCAAATTTGGAGCACTGAAAACGCAATATAATAATTGAAAATGAAAGGGACACACTTAAAGTCAACGTCTTAGAATTACACAAAAATGGTGTCATCGGTCCATTTTTTCATGGAGCACAATGTGACAGGGCACACATGTACCTTGACATGCTTGAGAACTTTGCTGTTCCTCAGATTCCTGCAGGCTTCATTTTCCAACAAGATGGTGCTCCACCAAAATTTCATCCAGATGTTACAATGTTCTTGAACAACAGTTTCCCTAGATGTTGGATCAGATGAAGAGATCCAACTGCATGGACACCTAGATCTTCAAATACCATTGCTTTGAACTTTTTTGCTTGAGGATTTATTAAGTTGTATGTACCAATGAGAAATTAAAGATCTGGATGATTTAAAACAGAGAACTATTCAAGCTGTTGGTCTAATAATACCACAGATGTTCCGAACAGCTGTCAAGAGTTAGATTATCATCTAGACATTTACCGAGCTACGAAAGGTGCACACATTGAACTTGACTAACCTATATTTAAACTTTGCGAGTTGCTGAAAAAATATTAAACAATATTATCTGGTTCTCTTAATATAAGCTGTTACTTGGAATATACCTTTAGCTTGGACACCCTGTGTTCGAACTAAATTATTCTTTGTATTTATGAATTTGTAGTTCAGCTTCCTAGCAGTATATAATAATTATTATTAATACTAAGTAAAATAAAAATATCATTATTTAATAATATATTATTAAAAATTAATTTTTATTTGATTAATTTTCGATAATAATTCTTTACTTTTGATTGAAGATTCTACATTTATATAACAAAAATAACAACAGCAGCTAATTAGAATAAAATTATTCATATTTTATAAAAAATACTCACATCTGTACTGTCAGTAGCTTCTTGATCACCCTCGGTAATATCACTAATCCTTAATGAATTAATGTTATTACTAATTTGAGTATTATTGTTATTGTTATACTGATCATTGTCCATATTTGATTGCCTGCTACGCCTTCTTAACCTCTTTTTAAAGGCTAAAAAAAAGCACACAAGTGAATAATAACGCTTAATATAATAAGGAATATATTTTTTGTACTGAAGCCATGTTTAAAATATACTAATCTAAAAACTCTTTTTTTTCTACACTTAAAGTTGATTCAATAACTTTCAATAATGTTAACTTGTTCATTAAAATGAAATGAAAATTTTATTTTATATAATTAATCAAGTTAAAAAATACAGTAAGGTTCTAAAAAGTACAACTACATGCATTCTATTTCCTGTTCAAGCTTTTATTTTTACCAAATGTAATGATTTCAAACATAATTTTTTTTATTTTCCAAAAGAGGTTCCTCTAGTGGTCAAGTCATAAGTTTCTTCTAAACAATTTAAGTGAAGAATATTTAAATGTAAAAATATATCAACAAATATATTATTTGAAGATATATTTTGCTAATCAATATCATTATTTAGATTTTGATAGTTATAGACTGATCTCACTATTTTATATCATCAGAATATATAAATCAGATTTATATATAATTTCATATATTATCAAGACACACGTTTCTTATCATAACACTTGAATTTCTTGCCAACTTTTATTCATACGAGCAGTATTTTATATTGGCCTTTCCACATTTTAAATAAAAAACCAGAATGTGTAAAATAAAAAATAGCTAATTTTAAAAATATTTTTACTGAAAAACAAAACCCATTCTTTTAAAAATTTGTAAATGTTGATTTATGAAGTTGATGTTAAACATTAAAGATTTATAGGCAGTCTTGTTTTTAATTTGATGTAAACTTCTAAAAGAAGAAAAATTGTTGATTGTTAAAAAAATGTTTTTTTTCTTTTACTTTTTAACACATTTTTTTAAGTCTATCAATTTTATTATGAAACCAACTACAGTATAAGTTTTTACTAAGTTACAATTAGTGAGTCATGATTGTGAAGCTCTGAATCTGATTGGATTTAATTTGAAATAGTTTCATGCTGTTATTCAAATTTTGTTTATTGTAACAAATAAACAACAAATCATAAAAACGGTTGGTCGTATAAAAAGCACTTTATTATTCTTATAACAGATTTCTAAGTAGGTACTCTGTCATCTTTGAATACCTTAGCTTTTTTCTTATTTTCTCTTCTTCTTATTTTGATATAACCCTTTATTTATCAATTTTTGTACCACTCAAAATTATTTAAACTTTCTTCATTTCACAATTACAAACACACAAAAAATTATATTTAATTCTTATTTTAAATTTGTTGATTACATAATAAATCTTTTTTTTTTTTTTTTTGTCTTCAGTCATTTGACTGGTTTGATGCAGCTCTCCAAGATTCCCTATCTAGTGCTAGTCGTTTCATTTCAGTATACCTTCTACATCCTACATCCCTAAAAATTTGTTTTACATATTCCAAACGTGGCCTGCCTACACAATTTTTCCCTTCTACCTCTCCTTCCAATATTAAAGCTACTATTCCAGGATGCCTTAGTATGTGGCCTATAAGTCTGTCTCTTCTTTTAACTATATTTTTCCAAATGCTTCTTTCTTCATCTATTTGCCGCAATATCTCTTCATTTGTCATTTTATCCACCCATCTGATTTTTAACATTCTTCTATAGCACCGCATTTCAAAAGCTTATAATCTTTTCTTCTCAGATACTCCGATTGTCCAAGTTTCACTTCCATATAAAGCGACACTCCAAACATACACTTTCAAAAATCTTTTCCTGACATTTAAATTAATTTTTGATGTAAACAAATTATATTTCTTACTGAAGGCTCGTTTAGCTTGTGCTATTCAGCATTTTATATCGCTCCTGCTTCGTCCATCTTTAGTAATTCTACTTCCCAAATAACAAAATTCCTCTACCTCCATAATCTTTTCTCTTCCTATTTTCACATTCAGTGGTCCATCTTTGTTATTTCTACTACATTTCATTACTTTTGTTTTGTTCTTGTTTATTTTCATGCGATAGTTCTTGCGTAGGACTTCATCTATGCCGTTCATTGTTTCTTCTAAATCCTTTTTACTCTCGGCTAGAATTAATATATCATCAGCAAATCGTAGCATCTTTATCTTTTCACCTTGTACTGTTACTCCGAATCTAAATTGTTCTTTAACATCATTAACTGCTAGATCCATGTAAAGATTAAAAAGTAATGGAGACAGGGAACACCCTTGTCGGACTCCCTTTCTTATTACGGCTTCTTTCTTATGTTCTTCAATTGTTACTGTTGCTGTTTGGTTCCTGTGCATGTTAATAAATCTTATAAATAAATAATAATCAACAATATATTTTTTTAATCTGATTTAACCGGTTTCATTTTAACAATTAAAGCTTCTAACTATATTAAACTCATAACCTATGTAAAATGGGTAGAGTCATCCACTGAAATTATTAACAGATTTGAATATGAGTAATACTTATAACAACCGTTTTCTTTTCAAGTATACCTGAAATTCGGTTAACTGTTAATCTTGCATGGAATAATAAAATTAAATTCTATTTTCAGAACAAAATATTATTCTTAACAGGCGTAAAAAATTCATGAAATAAACTGTCAACAAGATTTAATCTACTGTACACGTTTGTGGAAAACTTTCTTTGTATTTTAATACAAAAGTAATATAAGGTTTTTTTATTTTTCAAACTAAGTTTATTAAAATAAATATAAGATGTTTTGATCAATCGCATCAACTTTTACCATTTTTAAAGTAAAATCATAATCCCGTCACTGTAGCACTTCTATGTTTTACGGATGAAAGACTATAAGTGATTTTCACAGGCCTTTTATTAACCAACTTTATACTGTTAAGAGAACTGAAATAAACCTGTGTAGAGGCTGAAATAAATGGTAGTCTGACAATGTAAAATCGGAATGATATAGCGTCATGTTCCAGCCAAGTTCACTCAATTTTCGATTGGTCACTAAAGATGTCTGGGTTCTGACATTATCTTTATGGAAGATGACACCTTTCCTATTGATCAATTTTGTTCACTTTATCTTGATTGCTAGGCATAATCTCTCCAGTCTACAGTAGAGCTTAGAATCAATATTTGACCAGCAGCAGCTAATTGTGAAAAATTCATTTTGATTCCAACACACACCACACACAGCATCACCTTTCTTGGCATCATTCCTGGCTCTGCCACCATTTGTAGAGCTTCACCTTGCTTTGACTGTAATCTTTTTCCTACATTATTATCATATGTTATAAAAAACATTTTTCATTGTCTGTAACGAGCAGCCTTTCTAAAATTGTTCGATTTCTTTTATTTTAGCAATAATTTGCAAATTGAAAGTTGATTCATTAAATTTTTAATTATTAAATCAATTGGCACATACATGTAGAATTTTTTGAATCCAACCTTCTTCAAACGGTTTAAAACAGTTTTGTGGTTTATGTTAGTGTTCATTACTGATATCTTATTTGATCTTTTCCTTTTTCCATGATTTCATAGACTTTTCAGTCAATAACCAATTAGAGAAAGATGCATCATTTCAAAATCTCCGGATTGAAAATGCTTGAATCAGCTTCATGCCAAACAACTGATATCTTAGCCATAAACATCACAAATTTTTGTTAGCAGTATGAGTTGCATCTTCTCCTTGTCCAGTACAGTTTCAAAATGTATCAAATTTCTTTACTTTCACTGATTTTCAAGATGCAATAAGTTTTAAATAAACTCATATTGTTAATAAACTATTCAATAATAATGAAAAGATTTGCTACTCAAAAGCATGAAAGATTTGGTTAATATTACCAGAGTTATGCAATCCTAAAGCCACTTACAAGGAGAATACACAGAAACCTTTTACTGATACTCTCGTAATAAAATTTGAAATACATAAATGTAGGAATTGTATATTTTAACATTAAAATATAACAGCCAAGTTAATTTTTCAATTACTAATATGATATAATACTAAATTACGCTAAAATTGTGTTTACTAGTTAAAATTTTAAGAATTTTATTGTAAATAAAATGTTAACTCTACTGAAAAAACTCAAATCCACCAAAAAAAATGTTGTTCCTAATTTCAACTCCAGTATAAATCAATATTCTTTATTAACTAGTTATTTATTTTTTAATAATAGTGCTGTGTGCTGTTTTTGTAGTAATATCCAATGTGTTGTGTGGAACTTTTGTCTTTTAATCATACTTTTTACAAGATTTTACATTTAATAAAAACACTTTATAAAAATACTAAAAGTAGTCTCTAATAACTGGTTTTTAAAAACTTAAGTCAATTTTTTCAAAATAAATTTTTTTCATTTACTGAGCAAGCAACAAATAATAAATATCAGTTATAATTTACTTGGGTACAATATTTAAACATTTTGGGTGCATTATTTAAACAATTGTAATAAAAATGTTTAATCTTTGTATCTGATTCAGTTCTCATTGATTCAATATAATACATATATATATATATATATATATATATATATATATATATATATATTAGACTATTTCTAAAATATATATATATACTTGCACACATTCACAACTGACATAACAAAGGATTCTAAACATTTATCTGTCAAAAAACAGAAGAAAAAGCAGAAACTATCAACTTGATGTTTTTTTATGTCAAAAAAAATTTCAATTTGATCAATTTTTTAATGTATCAATTTTTTTTTAATGTAAGCTCAAGAATTAATTTTTATCAAATGCATAAACTAATTTTAGTGATTTAAAGATAGTTCTTTATTTGTTATTTCATCATCATGGTACATAACTTTTATGTAATTCTGATATTCATGTATTTTCATTTGCTGATTTTTTCAGTTTACTAAATCTTATGAATTTTTGCAAATAAGTGTTTTTTCTGATGCAGAACCTTTTGTGCTAGCCCATCCACATTTTAAATAAAATTAACAAACAAAATATATTTTTAAAATCATAAATTATCTTTACAAGAAATTCTAAAAATTAAAAAAAATTCTTATAAATTCTTTAATTTTCTACTTCTTGAGGTCTGTACCTGCTTGAAGGTTGCTAAATTATTAAGTTGGGTAACATTTAAATAAAAATTAAAAAAAGTATTATTTTGTTGTTTTTTTTTTTAAGTCATGCAGCAAGAAAATCACAAGTACTTTTTAAAATTTAAATTATTAAAATTTCTATCTAACATCTAATAAAAAATTAAATTATATATTTCATTCAGTTTAAGGCTAAAATATATTTATTAAAAAGAAAATCAGGAATTTATGATCACTACTTAACAACTTGAATATATTTTGAATGAATGAAAATAAAACATTATATTATAAAAATGCTTTTGTTTGTTTTGTGAAATAGTGGTAAAAAATTTTACTATAAAACATACTTACTAAAAAGTACTGAAAAACAATCATCTGAACAGAACATAGTCATTTATAAATATTTACGTAATGTGTATAATAATAATAATAACTTTGTCGTTTTAATATTCCTACATACTATAACTTATTTTAAAAACAATATTATTATTATTATATTTAATGTGCAAGAAGTATAAAATACATAGTTTCACTGAATATTGGCTTCAGTACAAAAATCATCAACAACCTCTGTGGGTGAACACTGTAACTAATAAGTGTAACAAAACTGTTCACTACAACCTTCCATGACACATAAAGTAATAACAATAGAACATGAATGGAAGGGGGAAGTAAACAGCAACAGACAATGAGAAAGTGGAAGAATAAAGAGAAAAAATTATTAAAAAAAGAGAAAAGCTGCCGTGCAGTATACAGGAAGAAGGGGGAAAATGGTATGAGTAAGAAGGAGTGTAAACCTTTTCTCATATAGTAATAGTAGTAGTCGATTCATTATTTGATATAAAATCAATAGTCTGTTTCTAGACTAATTCAAAAAAAAGGTTGAAATATAATTTCCTACAACACAGAAAAAAATTTGGCATAACCAACACGTTACCTTTTTCATGTTAACAGCAAATGAAAGAATATTAAATTAAATTAATCAGGTTATCATTTTATTCACGTAATATGTTTTTAGGTCACTCACTTGAAAAGAATTTTTAACTAATTATAAATATTAAGTGGTATATTTTATTACTTTAGGTATCTGGTAAACTTTACCACTTTTATTACTATAAAAATATAATATTTAATGAGAAATATGTGTAATTAATCTTCTTTTTTTTTTTTTTTTTTTTTTTGTTGAAAATGCTGTTACAAAACTATTCAATCACATATTTAAAATCTTACTAGGCCTATTTCTTTAGTCAAAGTTTTAAACCAAATTTCTTTTATAATTTTTAATTAATTCAAATCCTTGATATAAATTTAGTGACAATATAGAAAAGAAACTAATAGTACATAAACAATTAAATGAATAGAAGAATAACAAAAGTAATATTCATAATTCACTTCAGTAAAAAATCGATAAAGGTACACAGTAATTGAGTAGTAGAACGATTTAAAATATGATTCTGAAGGTCCATTATAATTCCCTATAAAAACTCAATGTTTAGGTGTAGTATTAATAATGAGATGTGCTTAGAATGCATTTTTTGAGACCAACTGTATTTTCTAAGGAAATAATAAACATGTATTATGATTTACAATCTTAATGCTTTCATATTAAGTCAGTGACATAAGAATGCAGTTATAGGCAACTTGACACGAAACACCAGTCATTCCAAAAATAACATGACTATTTTCAAGAATAAAAAGAACAACATGAAAGCTCTACTATAAAAGGCAAGGAGTGAAAAGCTACCTCACTGTTTTCTTCACTTGACCAAATATACTGTACATATAAATGTGCCAAATTCACTAAAATGCTACTGATATTTAAGTCTACTAGTGACCCTTTCCCTCTATTTCCTGCAGGGAGTGCATAGTGAAGATCTTATTCTTAGTAAAAGTGACTCTTGACTAGTAGCACTTGTATCTCCTTTACCTTAAATGGGTCACAGACTTCAGAAAAACTAATATAAAGAAAAAATATTTTCATCTTCTTATAAAGTAAGGTGTTATATACATTACATCCACAAAGTTATAATTTTGTGGCAGAGGAGAAAAAAATTTGTTTTTTTACTATGATCTATTATAACGTGTAGATTTGGCATATTTATATAACAAATTTTAAAGTAGCATAAATTAATAAGTAGATAAATAAGATTAATAAGTAGTAAATTAATAAGTAAATTAATAAAGTAGCATAATTTTAATAAGTATAAATGGCAAATAGTCAAAATTATTCTTTCTATCTCAGGAAGTCATGATGATATTCATTACAAAATCATAGCCTAAAGTAAGCAGAATGAAAGGATTGCTTAAATTCACTCTCTTCATTTCAGATTCAGGCTGTATAGTGAAAATAGTTATCGTAGAAAAATCAACTCTCACTAGTCTTGTACCGCAGATGGTTCACATGAATCAAAACCTCAGAAAGACTAGTAATGGTAGTGTAAAGAAACAAATTAACTTATCTTTTTTGCCATGAAACAATGAACACAATATACAATTTTTTAACTCGGCAAGAGTTTACTTATGTGGCTAAATATCAGCTTTATTTCATTACGTTTTGCAAATAGTTATGCAGATGCAAATTCAGCTTATAAATAAAACATTTTAATATATTACATTAAAATAGAAATACAGTATCTATTAGAAAAAAAATTGCATGAAAATACATAGATTGAAAAAACAAAATGTGTTTTACAGGCGGAGTTTTCATTATCACAATCTGGTGTACTGCCTGCTGGTAGTATCTTCACACTATGTCAATTCATTCCTATCTCAAGCCTTCTACTTCAACACCTTGTAGTTTCCAATCTTCACCTTGTCTATTAACTTTATCCTTCTTCCTTACTTCCTTTCTCCTATTATTAACCCTTCCAATGCAGTTGTCAATATTCCATTTCCTGTAACCCCACGTCCTACAATTTCCTTTTCTTTTGTGTACTTCCGAATTAGTGCTCTTTCTTTTTTAATCCTGTTCATTACTTCTTCATTCCTCACTTTATACACCCATGTTACTTTTCCATCCTTCTCCAATTCCCATCTGAAAGGCCCCAATCTCTCTTCCTTATAATGCGTACTTCATTTTCATACAAGATATTACATAAATAGCAATTGGCTGGCTAGCCTCTCTTCCATTAGACTTTTACCAAATAATAAATTCCTCTTCTAACTGAAGACTTCCTTTTCTATTGCTATTTCATATTTCCATTCTGCTCTTCCACTTATGGTCCTCTGTCATTACAGTTCACAAACATTTGTAATTTTTTACTTTTTCTATTCTTCCTTCACTTTTTTAATATAAATCCTCTATGTTTTTACTTTCATTACTATAGTTTTTCCTTTATTTAAAAATATTTTAATGGTATATTAATTAATTTTGGCATTTTCAAACTGTTAATATCAATAAGATGTCTGGATACTTATGATTTCATAAGAGTATATGGACTGTGTTGTATGTAGACAGGAAAACCACTTTAGAGATGGTTTTTATTTCCTTTAAACTATCTGTCCAAATTTTCTGTATGACTAACAAATGTAAACAAATTGAGGTACAAGAAGCACTAATCAGAGTTGTATTTCATGAAAGTAATACTGAATGTACAGTCAGTTCCTGTATATTTCAAATAATAATGATGATTTCATTTACAAGGCTGAATATTATGTGCATTCTACTGAACCTAGTGCACCAATAAATTTGCTTCTTTAAAGTAGGTAATAGAGAATTACTTTACTACTCACTTTCTTTGATAATCTTGGAATGGGATACTGTTGTTCTTGAAAATGGTGAACCTACCATACACATACAGTTTCTTACCCACAACAGTAAAATGTTAACAATTATTGCTCCAAATGTGTACATTTAAGTAATTGAGAACTAACAGTGAAAATAAGTTTTTAAGCATTATAAAAAGTGGCTGTAAATGACATTTAATTGGTAAAAATCTTTATCCAGGTTAAAGAAAATAACTTCCAGCATTAATTGTGAAATTAAAGATACATGCAATCTGAATTTTTTTGTAACTCGTGTCTTATGCAATCAAAAAATAACACATACACGTAATGAAAGTTTATGCTGCTTCCATTTGGAAACAGGTATTTTAACCATTCACTAACAAAGGCATAAAACACTGCAGTAAATTCAATCACCGGTTAGAGAAATTAAGTATTGACGACAGAATTTCATGTAGGTTATGTGGGGATAACAAGTAAGTTCCTGCACATTGTTTAAATTTTTCCATAGGCGAAAGATTTCCAAAGGATTTTATTTACAAACTATGTAATGACAAATGCATGCAATTTCAGAGCAGCATTTGATAGTAGGGAAACACAAACACCATTAAAAATCATACATTAAAATGATGCTCACTATTTGCAGGAACATAGTTTAAACCAATCTTTCAACTGTGTAGTACTTCAGGTCAATGCTTACAAGTATTTGATTAAAATGACACTACAAATAATTAATGGTCAGGAAGTTTGGATTTTTTATTTTTATTCTATTTTCATAGTTAATGATTGGATTTCAGATTAATGCCCGTATTGGAAGAACCCCCCTATATGAATCATAAGACACTCTAGTCTTTGAGTGCTCAGTGATACAGAGTAGCTGGAACGAAGGTGCAACCATATCAAAGAGGTATCTGTGAAAGCCAGACTAAGGAATGATTCCTGAAAGAGGCAGAAGCTCTTTCAGAAGCTAAGGCGTAGATCAGGCCACAACATCGATCTTCTGAGTACTGCACTGCTGAAAGCAATGGAAAAATTACAACTGTTTTTTTTACAAAAAAATGTAGCCTTCTGCATTTTCATGTAACAAAGATGGAGGCGCCATGCTTGGTAAAATATTCCACAGGTAAACTAATCCTCCATTTGGATCTCCAAGTAAAGACAGCTAAGGAAGCGATCACCAGAAAATTAAGAATAACATTCTATGAGTTGGAGCGTTGAATGTTAGAAGACTAAAAAAGGTTGATAGGTCAGAAAATTTAAAGAGGGAAATGGGTAAGGTTACATGTAGATGTAGCAGGAATTAGTGAAGTTCGGTAGGAAGAGGAAAACTACTTTTGGTCAGGTGATTTTAGAATAATTAACTCAGTATCAAATAAAGGGGAGGCAGGAGTAGGTTTCATAATGAACAAGATAGGGAAGGGAGTAGAGTATTTCAAAAAGCAAAGTGATAAAATAAAAACCTAAGCCAACAACGATTGTTAAACATCTATATGCCTACAAGTGCCCATGATGATGATAATGATGAGGTAGTGTGTGTGTATACGAAGAAACTGAAAAAGCAATTAAACACATAAAAGGGGATAAAATGTAATAATAGTAGGAGATTGGAATGCAAGCATTGGAAAGGCAAGCAAGTAAATATTGTGAATGAATAGGGGCTGGGCAAACGAAATGAAAGAGAGGAGAGGACTGACTTATTGAGTTTTGCACTAAGTATAATTTAGTAATTGCCAACACCCAGTTTAAAAATCATAACAGAAGAATATACATATGGAAAAACCGGATGATACTGCAAAATATCAGATAGATTAAATCATTGTTAAGCAAAGGTTTAAAAATCAACTCGTCGACTGCAAAGCATATCCTATAGCAGACATTAATAACAACCATAATTTAGTGATAAAAAAATGTAGATTGGGTTTAAAAACTTGAAGAAAAGGCGCCAGGTGAATCCGTGGAATCTAGAGAACCTTGAGGACGACATTGCAAGAGGTCTGAGTAAAAAAAATAAGATAGAAAATATAGAAGAAGAATGGGAGAATGTTAAAAAGGAAATTCTTAAATCAGTAGAAGCAAACTTAGGCAAAACAGAACTGGTAGAAAACCTTGGATTTCAGAGGATAAATTGCAACTGATGGATGAGCGTAAAAAGTATAAGAATCCTAGTGATGAAGAAGGTAAAAGGACCTATGACAATTAAGAAATACTATAAAAAGGAAGTACAAATTAGCAAAATATGAGTTAAACAAAAGTGTTCAGAAGTGAAAAGAGAAACGATCAATGGTAAAAAAGATAAGCACACAGGAAAGTTAAAGAGAATTTTGTGACTAAAAACTATTATAATACGAAAGAAAACATTGACAGGTAGACAGAATATATTGAAGAGTTTACAGAGGAAATTGTTACCATATATATGCCTAGCTTAACATCACCGGACATAACACACTAGCAGCTTAGATGTCAGCAGGAGGACAGTATATGTATGCGCTTGCACAAGTGTAACTCCCACCATGTAGATGATTGTGCAGATCTCCCACCAGAGTGGTGCTGCAACCCCAACACTCACAGGCAAGAGCTTACACAGGAGTGAATTTTCAATTGATTGTCGACCACCATCTAGAGAAGACCAAGAAAATGGAAGACGGCAGAACAAGTTCCCTGGCCGCCTCAATGTGGGATCTCCTGGCAGATGCCAACATCCCCGCCGGAACAGAGGCCTGGCCAGCCTACCAAAGGAGCCACTGGGAGTGGATGCTACCTTCCTGCTATAGCTTGCCAGGCTTCAATTATCCTGGCTGGCAGACTCAGCAGCAGGAGCCAGCCCAGCATGGGATTGCTCGGGGAGAACCGCCTTGGCTGCACCAGTGAAAGACAACCAACACTGACCTGACACTGTGGGGCTCTGGGGACCACCACTGCCATGCTGTAGTGAGTACCCAACTGCTACTGAGAGGAAGCCCAGTCTGATTTCAGTGGACGAACAGCAACTCCCCCAACTACAGCCGAGTCGGCTTTGCCAGAGACCAGCTTCCAGACCAAACAGCTCTTCTCAGAGATGATGCAAAAATGGCCCTTTTCAGGGCCACCACTTCAGAAACCTCAAACAGCCCTTCTCAGGGCCACCACTTCAGAAACCTCAAACAGCCCTTCTCAGGGCTACCATAAGGTTTTAAGGCACCAACTGCCATCTAAGCCATTCTGAGACAAAATGAATTAGAAACTGGTGTTATAAAGAAAGAAAAGGAAGTTGAAGAGGATGAAAATGGAGGTACAATAATGAGATCTGAATTTAATAGAGCATTTGAATGGCAGAAAGGTTTCTGGGATAGACAGTAATTACTGCGCAGTGCAGGTGAGAAAGTGATAGATAGATTATGCAAACTGGTGTGTAATTTTTACGAAAAAGAGTAAGTTCCGTCAGACTTCCAAAAGAGTGTTATTGTCATGATACCAACAAAAAAAAAACCGAATCAGAAAGGTGAAGAATACAGAACAATTAGCTTAACTAATCATGCATCAAAAATTCTACTAGAATTCTGTAAAGAAGAATTTGGAAAAGAGTGGAAGAAGTGTTAAGAGAAGATCAATTTGGTTTCAGAGAAAGTATAGGGGACAAGGGAAGCAATTTTAGCACTCAGATTAATAGTAGAAGGAAGATTAAAGAAAAACAAACCAACATACTACGCATTTATAGAATTAGAAAAGGGGCATTTGATAACGTAGACTGGAATAAAATGTTCAGTATTTTACAAAATTTAGGGTTCAAGTATAGAGACAGAAGAATAATTGCTAACATTTACATGAACCAAACTGCAACAGTAATAATCGAAGAGCATAAGAAAGAAACTGTAATAAAAAAGGGAGTCACACAAGGATGTTCTCTATCCCTGTTACATTTTAATCTTTACACAGAACTAGCAGTTAATGACAGTTTAGATCTGGAGTAACAGTGCAAGGTGAAAAGATAGAGATGCTACAATTTGCTGATGTAATAATTTTAGCTGAGAGTAAAAAATATTTAGAAGAAACAATGAATGGCATGGATGAAGTTCTACACAAGAACTTCCACATGAAAATAAAAAAGAACTAAACAAAAGTAATGAAATGTAGTAAAAATAAAGTAGATGGACCACAGAAAATAAAAACAGGATGAAAAAAGACTATGGAGTAGAAAAATTTTGTTATTTGGGAAGTAGAATTACTAAAGATGGACAAAGCAGGAGCGATATAAAATGCTGAATAGCACAGGTAAAATGAACTAAAAAACACATAAAAAAATCACTTGACAAACATTAGGAAAATCACATTTTATAATAGACAGTCAGCATAAAATGGAAAATGTACAGTATAAAGAATCAAATTAATCCTCACTTGATTTACCAATATAATTAAAATTCATTTGTTGCTCTTCACTGAAATTAGATGTTTTAAATACTATTTTATATCTTATTAAATGTGTAGAATTCTCTCTCTCTCTCTCTCTCTATATATATATATATATATATATATAAAGATGGACGAAGCAGGAGCGATATAAAATACCGAATAGCACAAGCTAAACAAGACTTCAGTCAGAAATATAATTTGCTTACATCAAGAATTAATTTAAACATCAGAAAAAACATTTTTGAAATTATATGTATGAAGCGTAGCTTTATGTGGAAGTGAAACTTGGACGATTGGAGTACCTGAGAAGAAAAGATTAGAAGCTTTTGAAATGTGGTGCTATAGGAGAATATTAAAAATGAGATGGGTAGATAAAGTGACAAATGAAGAGGTGTTGCAACAAATTGATGAAGACAGAAGCATTTGGAAAAATATAGACTTAAAAAAAAGAAGAGACTGACTTACAGACCGCATCTTAAGGCATCCTGGAATAGCACTTTGATATTGAAGGGACAGGTAGATGGAAAAAATTGTGCAGGCAGACAACCTTTAGAATACGTAAAACAAATTGTTAGGGATGTAGGAGTATACCAAAATGAAATGATTGTCACTAGATAGGAATCTTGGAGAGCTGCATAAACCAGTCAAATGTGAAGACAAAAAAAAGAATAACTGGAAGAACAGGAGTGTTATCTCTTTTGTTTCTCGGCTTATGAAAATGTATTTCCGATGTGTATCTGGTTATGCCCAAGGGGTTAATTTAAAATCAGTGCCTATTTGATTTAACATGAAAGAAAGACTGCTACTATAATGGTTAGTCTAGATAACTAGGAGTGATGGCATACAACCATAACTAGGACTTAACGTCTTTTCCCTTTTGTGCATTAAAGATACCAGTTTAATTAATTAAACATCAAATCGTGAACATTCATGATACCTGCTTTCAACATTGATCTTTCATTTGAATCAATCATTGCTAATAATCCCTGGACATCCATTGAATACTAGAACAATAAGATGGTTGTACTCATATGTCAGTTGGATTTAATTTTGAATCTCTAAAATTTCCATTAACATGATGACAACCCTGAAACAAAAATAACAACTACCAAACAAAATAATAATGTTTGTAGAGTAATGTGTCAACTATTTCATTTATGTAGGTCATAAACAATTATTAATTAATTACAAACGCAAAGTAAGTAGTGAAACAGACATAACAAATTTATGACACTACCGAACTTGTAATAAACATTTAGTTTTAAATAACATATGGTTGACACATAAATGTTATCAAGGAGGAGTAATATATAAACACAACACATAATAAATCATCAATCAAACCAAATCAAAAACCAACAGAAGTCATTATTCCACTTTTTTACTGATAACTTTTAACTGGGGTTTTTTTAATTCATTGTTAGATCATGTATTAACATATCATGTTAAACATATTAACATTACTACAAAACAAAAGTACAATCCAAAATTAGCATTCAAGCAGAAATACTCTATTAAAAATACATGTAGCAAACATACTCAAAAAATATTAAAGCACTGATACCAGTGTTATTGTACAAACAACAAAATAACTATAAATTAACATTCGAGAGAATATAAACACAATAAACATAATCTACAACACCACTCAATCTTATATAAACCATTTATTTTGAGAAATATTGATCTACAGCCTTTTCAATATCACTCACATCACCTGAAGATTACAGAACTGAAAATTAAGAAATACCTAACATATACAAGTGTGATTTTATACATTTTTTTTCAAAATGATTGTTAAATATGTTCTTCTTTTGAGAATTTTTATTTAAATAAAATATAACATGAGTTAAAAAATTTTAGCTGTTTCTTTAAAAAAAAAAAAAATCTATTATTTACCTACAATTATAAGAATCTCAAAACACAAATATCAAACTCTTTTGGTTATAGTTTCTTGCTAAATAAAATAAGATCGTTCTGCTTTACTCTGGCAAACAAAATATTTATTCAAAAATTAAATCTATGACATTGAATTGAAATAATGTACACATAACATGTTTGTAAGGAACAAGTATTAAAATCAATACATGGTTTTGTGGTAGACTGTTACTAACTTACCAGTGAATCCACTTTCACAAACTATTCTACTGAAATAAACCACATGTGCACAAAGAACAATATGAAACTCATAAATCAACATCATAGGATACACATAAATATTATTTAAAAAAGTCAAAATATATTAATAAAAGTACATTATATCAACATTTTACATGTACAGACACAATTTAAATTTCACACACACTAAAAACGCATAATAAACAAACAAAAATCTTACTAAATCAAATTCAAACACCAGCACCTCATCATAACATACAACACTCACTACTCCATTAGTTCTGAAAAACTTAAGAGCAAAAGCTAGCTAGGCACAAATAAATTCTTACAGTTTTTACTTTAAAATAAAGTGTACTGCAGTCAATTTAATAAAAAAAAATCAAAATTATAAAACAAAATAATAAAAATATAAGCAAGATTAATTAATGCTCAATAACGTGCAAGATACAGAAAGTTTATATTTATACTGAACTATAAAATGAACACTAAACATAACATAAGCAGACGATGCTATTTTTATTTTTCAACAAGAAAACTTATAAACCCTCAAAAACATTTTCATCCTTTTACTCACTGATGTAACATAAACTTGTTGACAAAAGCTACTACACAACCAACATTCTTTGAAGCATTTCTGTTACCAGCAAGATATTGCTGCTAACATTAGAGACTTTACCAGCAGGATATTGACGATAATATCTTAGTCGAGTACATTTAATAGTTGTTAGTCTTATATAACCGTGTAAAAATATGGGGGCTTTTAAGGTTATGTCTAGCCACCAATCTTTATTGAATAAAGATACTAAATATTTAACAATGTTCGGTAAGAACCTTTGATAGAAAATGGTATAGATGGTTAGGTTTCGCAGAAACAGAATTTATGTAGAACTCTTACATGTAGAAACGGTGCGTCAATACCAGAATCAAATGCGACTTCTTTCGCCCGTCACTTAAATTCATAATTACACAAAATACGATAATTACAGTTCAGTAAAAACGCTTTAACTATTTATTAATCTCTAATTGTTTATTAAACTTAGATTAATTAATTACTCTACAATATACTCGTATCTACGCCAACAAACAAATCTTTCAAAACAAGAACACTATTATAAGCTGTGGTTTGATTGGTTAAAAAATTCTCAGACAATCCGTAATATGAAACAGCTGTTTAAAACTAAAGTAACAGATTTACAGGAAATAAATGAAACGGACAAAGAGATCTCTAAATTAAAAAGTATGATTCATCTATACGGAAAGACAGTGTATCAGTACAAAATTGTAATTCTAAATTTTGCAACGTTTAGTTAAAATCGCAATCAACGTTATTGTAATAGACAATCAATGTAACTGTAATAGAGCAATATTCTGTTACTTTGTCATTTTAGTATTTCTACAATAATTAATGTCTTACCATTTTAAATAAATTATCTAACCATTTAAAGATCTTCCTGCAAATTTATTTAAAATAGAAAAAAAATTTTACATAAATAGTATTACTGTATGAATGAATATTTAAATAATACTGAATAAAAAAAATTAATATTATTTAAAAATTCATTAACAGATTAATTTTATTCTTCACGTATTTGGTCCTAATCCCGTTACGACATTCACAAATCAATCGATATCCTGAGGATGTTCCCGCAACGTTTCGCAGGTCGTTTCACAAGTTTTCTTTCGTGGAGTATATAATGTAGAATAGTTTACGTAACCTTTCACTCCGCGTTCTATCGACTCATGTCGTCCAATTCTCTGTTAGTGCTTTAATCCTTCCATTTAATTCAAATATATTCAACTCATTTCACTATTTCTTTTCCTGTCGTTCAAACGATATCCAGTAACACTCCTTAAAAACTGCATATCTGCCGCCTGGATACGTTTTTCCATCTGTTTGTTAATGTACAATGTCTAGCCATATGTAATCAACGCAATAGAAGCTACTTTATAAAGTGTATCTTTATTCACTCTATTTTTCAAAGTTCTTTTCACGACTCCATTATGGTATTCGAATTTTTCTATTTTGCTGCCCACATCAAACTCCCCAAACGCAAAAATCGTACATCCCAAACCTGGTTTATTATGCACTTACGAAAGACGATTTTTGATCTTAATATCCCTATCATTGAAAGCCATAACCTTGGTCTTATTTACAGCGATTGTCATATTATATTCTATTGAGATTTGGCCAAATTTAACTGCTGCAGTGTGCAAAGAGTTTTCACAATCTGCATCTATTACCTCTATTACCCTATTACCAAAGCTCTCTAACTTTAGATCATGCGTACAATTTTTGATTTTGCTTATCCAAAGCCGAAGGAGATTGTAAATATATATATATATATATATTAAACAGAAGCTGTGATAAGCTATATCCTTGTTGAACATCTAAATTTACTATTATCTCTAGTCGTTGCTATTTGTGTATTGCTGTACACTTCCTGCACAATCCATCTTGTTGTTCCTCTTTTCTCCAGTATTTCCCATAACTTTTCCTTGTTAACTTTATCAAGGGCTACCCTCAAATCTACGAACAGTACATGTGTTTGGCAATTGTAATCTTGGTGCTTCTCAATGATTTTCTTTAAAGCAAAGACATTGTTCGAACAAGACCTTCCTTTCTTGAAACCAGATTGCTCTTCTCTTAAAGTTCTTTCAACTAATACTTTTAATCTTTCACTAACTATTCTTGAGAATATTTTATAACCTATATTTAGAAGGCTGATGCATAATTCTGGAACCGAGTTCTGTTTTCACTATTATTTCAACTGGCTGGTTATGATTACAATAATAATTTTAAACAAGTGACAAGTAATTACTTTGATTATCATTAAATATACAGCAAACAATTATGAAATTAACATTAATTATGTTTACAACAATAATTTATTTAAAAAAAGATACATAACAATTTAATTACATTACAAAATTAATGAAATAAACGTTCAGCAAATGCTACATTTAAAAAAATCAAAACAGTAAAATACAAACATAATAAAGTCAATATATAGCATATTAAAAGTGCATCAAATTTATCAGCACACCAGTCTAATGCAATGCAATAACTCGTATAAAAAACAATTAGAAAATATATTGTCATTTAAAATGTTTGCTGTGCTATATGTTTTATACATTACTGCTATTTTTATGCTTTCATATTTGTTTATGAGAAAAAAATAATATAATTCTTATAGAACTGTTAATAATTTTATATTGAATGTTCATTTTATTCAAACAATAAATATAAATCCATAACAACACCTTATAAAAATATACAGTTAAATGAATTCAGATCCATAAAATAAAAATATAAACATAACTGTTTAGTACTTGTCTTCGCTATGTAGGTGCTAATTTGGACATTTTTATCTTTGAAAATTTGTAAGTTGTCTATGTTTTCACTATGTGGACTCTGAATTGTTTATATTCAATTCAAAAAAGCCACATATATTATTGAATAGACTCAATCAATAAACCAGTCAATTCACAAAACACATTGTAAGCTAACAATAAAAAGATAAGACACTTGATCCTGTAATTTACTTTGAGTTTGCATCACTGGCAACCAGTTTGGCGGGGAGGGAGCACAGTGCAGATCAGCAAAAACTGGTGCTCTCGTTCATTTCCATTCAGTGTAGCTCATGACTAAGACGTGATAGCGCTGGGATTCGTGTATTTATGTTTAGATTTTGTTGAGCTAGATTGATTTAAGTAATAATAAAAGTATATAAATTCAATATGTCTGCCTCAGCCTGTGCAAATGCCAGCCGGAAATATAAATTAAACGTATCATTGGAAAGGGGAGGTTATGGGCCACGCATGGTACTCCAATGTTTGGTGCCGAGTGAGTGAGCTCTATGAACAATACCAAAGGCATGAGCACTTCTACCACTGTTATTATGCCTTATCTGTTACTTTTCATATCACAGACTAATGTTGAACAAAACTGTCGTAGAATATTAATTGAAATAAATATCAGGTACTTTTTAGTGTCTGCTTTATGTTAAAATTAACAATATCTTGTTTTTATTTCAATCCAATATACTAAAAGTGACTCGCTGACATACAAACCGACCAGTTTATCTGTAGAGTTGGCCAAATGAAGAGATTAAAACTTTCCATTGGAGACTTTCAGTTTTGTTTAAAAAAAAATACGATGGTGGCTCTACCATTTAACTCTACAGATAAGTTGGTCGTTCTGTAACTTGGAAGAAGTTCATCCAAGGTCTGTAACATTTCACATTAAACCAATGACCATGCGCCCCGACACACAGCACCATCTGAGTTTTTATCTAATTTTATAATTTCTTAACTGAAATATAATAATTTCTCAGTTCATCTTTAAATATGACTTTCTGAAGTTGGCACCAGATTAACCTTTTGTTTTTACTTAGCATTTACTTTTTTAATTTAAAAAGTATTTACTAGTTTTTTGAGCAGTCTTCCAGTTTTATTATATCACGTTTAAATTTTGAATTGATTCATGGATTTAACGTCTCTGCTATTCTTTTTCTCTATTATTAATGAACATAACTAGTAATGTTGGTAAAAATATTCTATTTCTTGCACAAAAACAGTAAATAAAACTTTAAGAATCTGCTAAGGCTATCACTTAAAGTTCTCAGAACAAAAAAGCAAATTTAAAAAGGTTGACCAAACAAGACATTCAACTGAAATTAAACCTAATAAAAAATTTTAAGATCAGAGCTAACGTGTGATGACAATTGTAAATAAATACACAATATTAATCACTCAAATACACCATTTCACAGCTGAGGCTTTCATAAAAAATGCTAATCTGATAGTATCAAATAATCCACTGGTACAAAAGTGTTATGTTATAGCACTGCAGTGGGTTAAAAAAGAATTTAGTATTATTATTAGAAAATATGCAAAACAATCTAACACAAAAAGGTATGAAAATACAAATCTAACTACCAACTGTGGAAAAAAAGAAGAAAATTGGGTATTTAATTTGGATATGTTTTGAATGAGATGAATAGGTTGATTTAAGGCTAGAATCGAAGAGAAAAAGACATCTTAGTTGTGTGCTTGGCTGCAGATTGATTCCCATATCTTTCCACTTGACAGCACCTCTAACAAAGTGGTAATTCCTGAAAAGAAAGTCTTCTATGTTTTCTAATCGTTTATCATCTTCTAATTTTTAATAGTATTAAGTTATGTTTCATAATGAATTAACTTTTTTTATCTTAGTGAAAAGTTATCAAACATAATGTCTGTATCTGAGGGTCAGAAAATCTCCTTATACTCTTACAATACAAAAGGAAATCTCAAAAATTAAATGTTTTCTGGTTGATATCCTGATGGCCATGATCCATGATAACCATGGATTGTTTTTTGCTGAAGCAAGTATAACAGAAATTGCTTATTTGAATATGTTGCATACATGGCTCTTTCCTCAATCGTAGGATGGATTAAAGAATTTTACTTGGCAACAAGGTTCTTCTCAGTAACATAACTCTGGATTAGATCAGTTGAATGATGTTTTCTCTCACTGGATGGACCTAATGACAAAGCTTGTTTGCAGTAGCCTCAAAAGTCACTGATGTACCACAGTGACTTTTACAAACCAAATGTGGGGTTTTACAAGGGTTCTTTGATCTTTTGTAAACAATCTCTCAAACACTGCAATACTTTCTAATAAAACTTAACTGATGTTAGGAGCATGGGCTGAAATCATAATGATCATCACGAATATCAATTTTACAATTGAGCAATTTTTCAAGTATCTTCATTTTTTTATATCACAAAGTCAATGTAAGCAACCACAACCTCAATTACAAGCTTGAAGACTAAAAATGAGACAATGTGATTGAAACAGTAAATAGAATATTATTTGTTAAAAATAGATTTAAGTGTTATTTTTTTGCCTTTCCTAGCATTGTCACTCTAACATTCTTAGTTGATGAAGTTTGGAGTATCTCCATTCTCAAAACTACCTTTAGCACTCTAAGAGAGTTAAATGTTTGAGAATGAATGGGTTTTGAAATACGTCAACTAAGAATGTTAATGACAGTGATAGGAAAGGCAGAAAAACACAGATCATTTATGATGATCCCAGCGAGATAAAAAATATTATAGAAACTTTATTTCTTAAAAAGCTTGATTTCATTTTGGACAAACCTTGTTTAGATATTTTGCTACTACTGTGTCATTTTTTTCTTTATAACTATTATTATGTACATATTGTTCCTCAGTTACCAACCTGTTTCTTATTTTTTTAAAAGACAAATGATTAACTGTAATAATGATTGCAGATGATTTTGAAATATAAACCACAATTATTATTGTAAATGATTTAAATGTGAAAGGGATATAGAGTATAAGTTGAGTGGATTCAGTCAAATATGTGTCACAATTCAAAGAACCCTGCAGAAGAGAATGAGAAAAGAAATTCTCCTCCAGGTTTATTGAACTGTGGCTATGTCTACTTCATGAAAGATTTTTCTTCAAGTCAATCATGAAAGAAGAAAGATTTCTTCTCCTGAAGATATTAACTTTCCTGGCATCGTAGGGCATGAGCTATGATGCCAGTCTGGTTTTTTGGAGTCAATTTTATAAAAATTTTGCAAACATAACCCTACTTTATATTAAGCTGATTATGTCTGTTAGCTTATCTTACCATTCTTAAAAAAATTTAGTCCCAAATTCCTACTTCCACAAAAAGGCTACTTTATTATTTAATGCATATTTTTTAAACAAAATTTTTATTTATTTAAAATTTTTTTTATGCATAGTAATAGTGCAAGCTACCCAAGAAAAATAATTTTGTAACAATATTGTGGGTGGGGGAGTTAATCAAGTTTAAAAATATCAATTTTAAAAAAAATTTTAAAAACATTTTTTGTTTTTTTATTTAACTTTGAATATTAATAAAAGTTTAAATAGTAAACTTTAAGTAATAATAATATTACATTAAATTTTCATCATAATTCATCCCCCACTAACAAAAGAAATCTTAGGTAATGTTTTATCGGTTGTATCTTGGATTTTTTTTTACTTTCTTCCATTTAACATAATAAACATAGAAAAATAAAAAAAAAAATTCTTGAAAGGTGATTTTTGCGTCAGTGGAGCAGAAAACAAATACAGATTTTTTTTTTTGTAAAACTTTTTTTGGTTTATTTATAAAAATTTTAAAGTAATTTTACAATAAAACTTCATCGTAAATTACCCCTAACCCAAAAAAAGAAATCTTCCGTAACTTTTTCATGTATTTTTTTCCATTATACAAGAATAAAAAACCAATGCCAGGAAAGTAATACAATTAAACTTTGTTGTCATCCTTTTTTTATGATCTATTTTCGTTAATAGGTTTTTTATTTGCCATACATACTTAAATAACATTACATTAATGGACAATTTCTACTATACCAAAAAAAAATAAATACAAATTTTATATATCTCATTTACCTGAACTAACTTCATAATCACCTTGAAGATGAACCTCATCTTTGTAAGAAGAATGTACTTCACCTTCAATCCGATATCATTGTGATGCTAAAAAATTTTAAAAATATAATTTCCACTTAGTTGTGATATTTTTACTTTCCCAATGGGCATATGTGGTTGTGTGGTTGTCACCAGATCTAGATGTTTTGACACCTAAGGAACCCAAAAAACTGGTTGGAAATTTTTCTGAATGTTCGTATGTCCATGTCTGCATCTGTGTGTGCGCGCATGTGTGTGTGTGTGTGTGTGGTGTCAGACTCTAGATCACCTTTTATCTCCAGAACTACAGGATTGATTTTGACCAAACTTGGTCAGGTTATTTTTGCATATGGGGCATTCATGCCATTAAATTTTTAACTTAAAAGGTCAAGGGGGTGAGAATGTAGAGCAAGGTTACCCTCAGTATCTTAAGATTTCACCTAAATAAGATCTTATTTTTCTTAGACACATTTGTTAACAATTAAAAAATAACAAAATTTGCATAAAAGAATTTTTGAAAAATCTCACCCAATCCCAAAAAAATGCTCTTAACTAGTGGTAAGTGGGTATACTGCGTCAATAGTACCTTCTGCACCACAAGGAGTGCTAGTGTAGCACTGACATATTTTTAATTAAGTTGTGTGTATGCTATACATCAGAAAAAAGCCATGTGACTGGAAAGTCCTACAACTGTGTTGTCAGCTGCTTTTAGGACAAAATAACAAAGATCAACAAAAAGAAACAAGTGCTTCATAAATTAAAAAAAAAAATTGAATCTTACACTACCGAAACACAAGAAAGCTACAGAACTGGTGAGATAAGCAGAATCAGAAAACAATGATAACTATATCTGAGCTATGCATAAGAAAATGTAATCATTGTTTAGTTTCTTAAATTTTAAATAGTATAAAAGAAATGTTACATAATACAAAATTGTTTATACTCCAATAGTTCTTATTCAACAGTCAAATATGCCCTTACAAAGGTTTTAAATAGACAAATGGTTACATACTTACACAGAACTGAAAAATATTAAGGCAATAAATAAATAAAGCTACTAAATTTTTTATTAAAACAAAAATTCACAAGATGGTGTACAAAACATAACAATAATACTGATTTTATTATTTCTTTTTTATGAAAACAAAATAAATAATAAATAGAAGTATAATAAATATATTAACAATATTTATCAATTTTAAATTAGTAAAATAATAACAAAATACTTCAATATATGTGAAAAAATCACAACTCCTTTTTAGGATTCCACCCTTATAGATTGATGTAGTGGTATAAAAAAATATATCACTAAAGAAGCTAGTGAATGAAAAAAATTATATGTAAACACAGATATACAGATAAAAATCATATCAGACTAGTATCTCTATCATCTCTACTCTAAAAATATACAATGATGTATTAACTAACATAATAAATTATCTACATATAACATAAAAAAATATTCTGTACAACTAAAAAAAAAATACCTTTTTTAATTAAAAATCAACTAAATTTAAGACATAATCTAAGTGATACTTTATCATTATCACTTAATTTTTCAACTTCTTCAACGGTATTGCTTAATGGTTTGTCTTTAGTTTCTGGTAACATAAATACCATTAAACCAGTTAAAACTGATAAAATACCGCAAACTGTGCTGGGTAAATACCAATGTTCTTTTCCTCCCTGTAACAATTAGAAATAAAATATTTAAATAAAGTTATTAAATAAAAATAACTTACTTAAAAAGCAAATTATAAACAAGAAATAAAAGGTAATGTAACCAATATTATACTGGAAAAATTGTAATCTTGGATTCCTGGATTTTGTTCAAAAATAAATAAATCTTTATTCTGATTGGAATATAAAAATACATAATATAGATCATATCAATATAAAATTATAAATAAAAAAACAATTTACAAGACAAAAAATAGTTGTTTAAAGTTCATATTAATTATTTAAATACATGCACAAGAAATGTTAAAATAAATATACATAATTGACATTTCAAGAAACATTAGTGAAAATTATTTTGAGAACGTATGTATATTTATGTACATGTTGGAAATAAATCATGTTTTTACTTCCTTGTATGAAGTAAAGGAAGCCCTGCGATTGCGAAAAATTTTGGTTTTCAGATTTCAATGGAAATATCCATCCCTGAATCCATTTTGACTAGTTTCAGCGTGACATCAGTACATACATACATATGTATCTTACATAACTCAAAAACGATTAGCGTAGAATGTTGAAATTTTGGATTTAGAACTGTTGTAACATCTAGTTGTACACCTTTCTTTTTGATTGCAATCGACTGGACCAACAGTGTCCAAAAAAGCCCAAAATCCAAAATATCTGGATTTTGAATTTTTCTTAACTGCTGTAATAAGCCTTCATTGAGAGCTTCAACAACATAACATAAATGGTACTTATTTTCATTGGTTCCAAAGTTATAGCCAAATAAAATTTTAATTAATGAAATATTAATATAAAATTAATTTTAATTAATTTAAATATTAAATATTAATTTAATATTAAAATTAATTTTAATTAATTTAAATATTAATTTAATAATTAAATATTACGTCTTACAAGGGCGTTTCAAATCTGACTTCATATATTCTTTTTACCTTTTCTTTTGAATTTAAATATATTTATTTATTAATAATTAACCTCAGATTGTAAAAAAAATTTACAATAAATAATCAATAATAATAAAAAAAAAAATATGAAAAAAATCAGAAATTGTTAGTGAAACAAAATTTTACGTACTTTTCATTTTAATTCAACAAATTTTACAGAGGTTAATAATTATTATGAAATCAATACATGTAAATTTAAAAAAAAAAGTTAAAAAAAATATACGTACATGAAGTTGGATTTGAACCAATGTGTCCATGGTTATGGATCCGACACATTCTCACTTACACCACATAACTACTTGAGCAACGTGAAACAAAATTTATACATAAACTAATATAAAATGCTGATCTGAACACCATAAAAAAATGTGATGCACTGTGTGGTGTCCATCACAATGCAATTGCATAACTGTCTAC
This sequence comes from Lycorma delicatula, assembly GCF_047948215.1. NCBI lineage: Eukaryota > Metazoa > Arthropoda > Insecta > Hemiptera > Fulgoridae > Lycorma > Lycorma delicatula. The sequence goes on along the minus strand of NC_134464.1, from coordinate 97,128,409 downwards.
TTTATTAAAGAATTGGAGAATCGTATCTCACTTTCAAATGAAATAAGTTTAAATGAAATGCAGCAAAAAATGTATACATGTAATTTAATAGGCATACAAGGAAGTTTGTGGTGTCTACATCAGATTTTTTTTAAAAGCTTAATTGTATTTTAAATAAATTGGTGAAAACTCTTTCAAATGGTTCATTAATTTATTAAAATTTGTAATAGAAGCACAATAAGACCCTTTCTAGCATGACATTTTGTGTTCAGTTATACGAAAACAGTTCTGTTGTCTCATTCGGTATATAATTATTCTTTAAGAATAAGAGACCATTCTTTTTAGCAAAGATTGCTAATTTATAAATATACACACAAGGATAAGTTAATGTATTTAATTTTTTAAATACTGGACTACACTATTCATACAAACGAGCATCAGATACAGCCCATTTTTGTATCTTAGAAACTCGTTCTGAGTTTTTCAGGGATCCCAAGAAATGACATTTTATTTTATATGTTAATATAAGAGGTACGGCTATTAAATAATGAGACTAATGCTGTAAAATATTTTATTTTAAATTTATACATATTTAGTTATTATCCTCTTCAATATACAACCCTACTCTATATTACAACACTCCATGCGAATTTTCCATTGTTCAAAACAATGTTGGAAGTCTTCATCTGTGAGCTCTTTCATGATGCCTGCCTCTTTTTCTTCCACAGCTTCAACGGTCTGAAATCTTGTTCTTTTTAATGCAGATTTGACCTTGGGGAACAGATATCACATGGTGCCAGGTCAGGCGAATAAGGCAAATGGTCTAACACTGGGATGTTATACTTGGCTAGAAATGTCTTGACAGACACTGTGAGCCAGTGCATCGTCCTGATGAAGAACGCATGACTTGTTCTTCCATAATTCGGGTCGTTTTTGTCTTATCTTTTCACTGAGTTGAGCAAGGACCTTGAATAAAGACACGAATAGTTAACCGTCAGTCAGGTTGGATAAGATTACCAATTTTTTTCAGTATTTTTATCTGTTTTTGACATGGAAAGGTGACCCAGATGAATATCATCTTTAACGTCTTCTTGGCCATCTTGGAAACGCTTAAACCACTCAAAAACCCATGCACGTGATAAAACATTCATTACTTTTTTTTAATAAAAGATAAGTTTCAGTAACGGTTTTTCCGAGTGTCATATGAAATTTCAATTAATAAAACACTTATAATTTTTTTGGCAAAACAAAAATCAGATGTTATCCAAACGAAGGCCAGGGCAACAAACGAACGCAGACCAATATGTCTACAGAAACCGGAGTAGTAACAATCAGAAGAGAAGGCTTCATGCTGCACAGCTGTCGGTTGTACAAATTTGGTGCATGCACAGTTCTTTTGTAGCAGCATTAGTCTCGATATTTAATAGCCACACCTCGTATGCAGCTATGATAAATATTTAATAATGCTAATAAACTTAGTGTTTTATTAAGGCACTTCAGAGCAAAACAGTATTGCTTTTGTTACAAATGAAATCAATTTGATCATTCCAAAAAACTTGTCATTTAATTAAAAAACCAAGAAATATTGCTTTGTGGATAACCGAATTACTATCATTATCATTATTGGGAATTGTATCCAATCACCTGATACAATCCACATGATTACTTTTAAAGTTAAATGGTTACAACCTGTCCAGTGAATTTTTTGAGCTACTACCATTCAATTTTCCCTTTTAATTAATTATGTTTAGATATAAGTACAGTTGTGTCATCTTCAAAAAGGATTAAAATGAGTGGCTAGTGATTTTGAGGCAGGTAATTAATAAATATGAAAAAAAATAAGGGACCATGAACACCTTTGAGGCATTCTGCGTTCTACATCTTGAAGAAAGGACCTACATTTTACACGTGTATTTTTATCAAAAAATGTAATTTCAACTACTTGTTTATGGTTAGTAAGGTATGATTTTAACCAATTGTAAGCAGCTCTTAGGATAACATAACTGCTAAGTTTTTCAACACTAAAAAAATAATTTAAATGTGATTTCATTATAATATTTAAAATTTTTGTTTGTTTATTTTCTTTCATAAAGAATAATCTATCAAATCAATTTTCATAAAATTTGCAAAAGCTCTGATTAACTGAATTTGCCAGATAGCTGTAATAAGTTTTATTGAAATATTTTATGGTAATTACATTCATTTGATAGAATATAAAACAGTTTCTTCTCGATCAGCATAAATGTTAGAATTTCCTAAAAACAAATATAAAGCCCATAGAATTTATTAACAAATACTATCATCTAAAACTTTTTGAAATGTTAATTGAAGGTTCAAATATCTAATAATAAGTATGATAATTCAGGCGGATCTAATTTTAGTGCACATAGAGTGAGGGAGAGGTCCATAATCTTCTATGTATTTCCCTTAGCTGTTCAGATAAATAATATTGCATGTGTAAAAAAATGACAAAAACAGTATCATAATTTTATTACAGAAAAGAGAAACGAAGCAAACAATCAAAATAAGAAATAAAGCATATGAGGTCTGTTTTAGTAACGTGTGGTTGGCAGCATTGTGTTCCGCATAACCTCCTCTGTAACCACATGTTGTTGGATTGTTGAGATCTCATTTAGTTTTCATGTTATTGTTTTTTGAACGCAACATGTTTAAGTGTTAGTAGCGATTTTTGTAAAGTCGATTTTCAGGAGCACTGAAACAACGTAAAATTTTGCATGAAATTGGGGAAAGCTTTCACAGAAACATTTCAACTTTTGAAACAAGCTTATGAAGATGATGATCTGGGTCGTATGCAATGTTATGAATGGTTTTCATGATTTAAAATTGGTTGTCAGTCAATTGAAGATGACCATAAACCAGGAAGGCCTTCGACTTTAACTGATGACACATGGATTCAGAAAATCAACAATCTGATGGGAGCTAATCGCCAATTGAGTCTCACAGAACTTGCAAAAGAGGTTAATATCTCAACTGGATCATGCTATCGCATCTGACTGAACATGCATCGAGTTGCAGCAAAGTTTGTTCCTCGTTTGATGACTGAACAGAAGAAAGGGCATCGAGTGAACATTTATTGGCAACTCTTTTAACAAGCTGATAACGATGAAACATTCATGCAAAAGATCATAACAGGAGACAAAAGTTGGGTTTTACAGCTATAACATTGAAACAAAAGTTCAATCGTCGCAATGGATTGGCAAAGGATCTCCATGGCCCAAGAAAGCACATCAATCTCGATCCAATGTGAAGGTGATGCTCTCTGTTTTTTTCGACTTTAATGGGATTGTGCATTTTTAATTCTTACCTCGAAGTGAAACAGTGAACTGTGAATACTATTAAGGTGTTTTACACTGGATATGTGAAAAAATCCACAAAAAGAGACTGGAGTTGTGGCGAGACAACTTATGGTTCCTTCAGCACAACAATGCGCCCACACACTCAACTTTTTCAATCCATTAGTTTTGTGCCAAAAATCAGATGATTGTACTTCTTCGGCCTCCCTACTCGCCAGAACTGGCTCCTTATGATTTTTTCTTACGTCTGAAATTAAAATCAGTGATGAAAGGACACAGCTTTGAGACCATTGATGACATTAAAGCAAATTTGTCACGGACCTTAAAGACCATTTCAAATGAAGCTATCCAGGACTGCTTTGCAAAAATGAAACACCGCTAGGAAAAGTGTGTGAATAAGGGAGGGGAGTACCTTGAATGGGACAAGGGGACCAATAATCTGCTAAAATTAATAATAAAGGTTAAAAAAAAATAAAGTTCAGTTATTTTCTGAACAGATTTTGTATATGCTTAAAATAAAACTTGTTTGCTCAACAATATTTATTAGATATATACATTACATATAATTTTTTTAAAGATTTAACCTAAGAAGTTTAATTTCATGATCAAAATAATTCAAGAGTAATTTTTCTTCTAGACTGAATGAAATTATATATCACTTTTCACTAAACATCCTCATACAATCTGGTTATATCAATGCCAACTGAAGAAGTGCTATAAAACTAGACTTTTTTTTCCAACTTTTATGAATGCATAGGGTCACTTTAGTCAGTCTATTATTCAAATTCTCTTCGAAAGGACTGTTTTTAACCTTGCAGTCCTCCCAGTACTTTATCATACATTCCAATCTCCATGCCCTTTCTGGTGTTGGAAATGTTTGTGTTGTGATTTTTTTCTTGTGAGCGTGAAGCAAATGTTTTTGTTTTTGATTTTTTAGTTTAATTTTATCTTCTCTGTTGTGTCTTCTGGTGTAAGGCCAATTTCCTTCAGATCTTCTCACTGCCTGTCTTTCTGGTACTTTTTGTTGATGCAAGTTCTTCCAATTCTTCTTTTGATTTTCTGGAGTCTGTCAGTCTTTGATTGTTCATTCAGGTGGAACAGTTTTTCTGCTGCATATGTGGCTGGTAATTTTATAACTGTGTTGTAGAGTCTTATTTTTACGTTTATGGATAGACTTTTTTTACTGTAGGTTACCAGGTTAATTTTTGTGTTTTAGCACATTTTTATGTTCTTGTTTGGATTTAATTTTTTCGTTTAGGTTGTCTGTTATTATTTCTCCAAGGTATTTAAATTGGATTATTATTTTGACTTTAACACTGTTTTTGTTTACCTCTTTTAATTGTGTTGGTTTTTGGGACATAATTTCTGTCTTTTCAAATGGCATTTTGAGGCCAACTTTATTTTCAATGTTTTGAAGTTCTAATATCCGTGTTTTAGCTTTATTGATGTCATTTGCTAGCAGTGCCAAGTTGTCAACAAAACCAAAGCAGTTTCTTTTGATTTTTTGGTCTATTTTTATTTTTGGGAGACATTTTTAGAGCCATTCCCTCATTACCATTTCCACAGCACAGTTGAATAGTAATGGCAAAAGTCCATAGCCTTGAAGCAGTCCTGTTTTGATCTCTGAATTTCACTTTTGACTTAGTGTTTGTGAGGGTCAGTTTTATCATTTTTATTAATTTAGGATGTAGTCCAAAGTGTCTTAGAATTTTTAGTAGAAATTCTCTGTGGATGTAATCGTATGTTTTCTTGAAGTATACAAATGTTGTCACCATGTCTCTGTTTCTTTTTCTATTGTAATCTATTATTAGCTTGAAACTCATAATCTTGTCTGGACAGCTCCTCCAGGGTATGAAACCCTCCCTTGTATTCTCCTAGTTATTTATTGAGTTGTAAACCGATTCTGTTCAGGATGATTCTTGAAAGAATTTTGTATGTTGGGTATAGGAGTGAGATTCCCCTATAGTTGTTACGGGCTTGGTCTTCTTGCTTCCTTTGCGAAGTGAATTTAATTTTAATTACATAGCAATCTGAGCCTGTGTTTACTCGGAGGAAGACTTTTACATTGTAGATCTCATCGTGGTCGTGTTTGTCCATGAAGACATGATTTAGTTGCCATTCTTTAATGTAGTCAGGGTGTTTCCAGGTTTTGAGTTCTTGAAACGTGTGGAATTCAAGATTAGGATGTGGTTTCAGCAGAGATCAATGAGTCTCTGTTAACTTTCATTTTTTCTCTTGGGCAGGCCATTTTCTGATAATGTCACAATATATTTATTCTCTCTCTACTTGAATGTTGAAGTCTCCAATTAGTTCTTTAACATGATTTTTGAGGATGTTATTTATGGTGTGGTCAAACAGAATATTTTATAATACAAAAAAATAATCTCTTGGTGATGATTGATCTAAAAAAAAAATTCTTAATAAGTAATCGATGGATGAAGCTGTTACTTAATGAAAATCCATCATAACAAAAGAAAACAAACAAATACAATATTTGATTTTCATAAAAAAATTTGTGAAAATCAAATAACATATTTGTTTATTCTCTTTTGTTACTTTATTAAGCGTTGTTTAAACATAAACTGATTTCCATAAATAACCAAAGACAAACAATGCTGGATGACTGGATAAGTCTCATTACAATCTGTTAGAATCTATTAGTAATTAATCACCAAAGCAATTAATGTCATTTAAAATTTATTTTAAAAGAACAGCCTTGCTATTCTGAAAATCACTTCACAATCACACTAGAAGTAGAGGATATTTTAAACAGTTAAATAATTATGTAATAATAATAACTACAATAAAAATTATATTATTGTGAAAAATCCTCATTTGTTATCGCCAAACCAGAGAGACAGGTAAACATTATTATCTATGAATATGCATGCCTTTATTTTACAGAATGTTGTCCTTAAAATTTATAAACTGAAATCTCACATACACAGATTTAAGTGTATTGTTTTTAACATGCACATATACATTTAATCTTTATGTTGTTCCTAAAAAGGTAATTGAAAAGAAAGGAAACAATTTCTTTTCTCCAGAAATAAAATCTAATTTATATAAATAAAAATTAAAAACACTATACATACCAAACCATCGACAATGTAAGGAGCAGCAACAGCTCCTAACTGACAAACTGTTAAACTGGTACCAATAGCAGAATTACGATTAACAGTAGGAAATAATTCAGATGTTTGTAAAATAATTACAGCAAATACAGCTGCTATACAAAATCTACCAATTAAAGCCATGACAATCACCAATAGTTGTAATTCTGAAAAATACAATAAATTAATATCATGAACTGAAGTCAATGAAATAATTATTCTTTTTTCCTATTTTTATTTTATTCCTATGCAGAATCAGCTTTATGACCGCATTTTTTTCTACATACCTTCTTCTCAACACCTTGTTCAATATGCTCTGTTATTCATTCACAACATGCTTTCAAAAATAATGGTACAATATTGGCTTAATCCAATATTAATCCATATTAGCTTAATCCATATTATTAAGCTTTATCCATATTATTGGATATTAATCCAATATTGGCTTAATAATCCAGGGGCTGTTGCCTTGAGTCCAGTTTAGACTAGTTAAAATTAATAACCTAATGGATAACTCCTTAATAAAGGTAACGGATACGTCATAACAGATCTTCATCGATGAAAAAGCTAAAAGTGAATAAATATAGTTAAACTGCACTATCTCTGTGTCCATGAGAAAGCAAGCAGCTCTAATAGTTTCTCCCTAATATTAAATGAGCCAATAAAAAAAAAAAAAAATTTTTTTTAAATTAACAATTTTTTAATTTATACATCAAAAATGAACTTTTATTTTATTTACAGCCTTTTAGTACCTTAAAACATAGTAAATTCTGAACACTGCATCCTGAAGTTAGTCATCATTTTGATTCTCATATTCTTTGAGGTTCTATGTTTTCAATCATGTAATGCAAACTACCTCATGAACTCCAATAACTTCAGTTCTTTAATGCTTCACGATGGTGGATTCACTTCAAATAGCCTTACATGAGATCTGGTGATTATGTAGCCCAAAGAATATTAGAGTCTGGAGATAACATAATCTGTAAACAATTGTTTAATGGTAACAGCATTCCCATCATTGTCCTCAAAGAAACTGTTATTTTAGAGGATGCTGTTACGCACCATACAGTACTGTGCAGCAGTGATTTTGATCATTTCATTAGTGTTGTTTGGGTTTCATAGCATTACAATTCTTATATCTACGTTTTCAGGTGTACATATACTTCTTTGTACACCAAGAAGCTTCTTGTTCAATACTGAATAAATTTCTTCAAGATTCTGACCTAGACTTAATGGCACAAACTGATGTCATCATTTTGATGTCTATTGAACTGGTGTTGAAACAGCTTATTTCATCTTATTTCATGGAATTCGTTAATCACAAATGCTTGCTGTTTATCACTCCATTACTCCGCTATAATTGGGTGATATAGAAAGAAAAATATATTATGGTCAAATATTACTGAACGCATCTGAACGATGCCAAAAAAAATTATGTTTCCATTTATCTGTTTCAATGGCTCTTCTCTTTAAGAATCAAATTATATAGGGAATAACTTGATCTTTTAATAAAATCATATCATTACCACAAAATATTCTATAAAGAGTTTGTAGACTATATTAATACATTAGCTACCAGCTTGAATTGTGTGATTTTTCTGAGTTATTAGGTTTAATCAGACACTATTTCTGCTTTCATGCCAAGAGGTTCCTCCATCTCATATAATCAGCAATAAGATTATTAAAATTTTACATTAAACTGTCTTATTAGCTAAGCAGAAAGAGTAAGAAAAATATTTACAGAAGATTAGGTATTTTATATCATTTATAGTTTAATCTATATGGTAAATAAACCTTTTTTTTGATTTTTTTACATTATTTTTAAAGAAGTTTCAGTGAACTTTCACCTTTTTCATTTTTCTAATTAAAATAACTTATCATTTTTGAAACTTGTTCCTTATTTATAACCTTCGAACTTCCACAGGTTCAGATCCTAATGAAATAAAAGAAATGCTTACTACTCAAGATGAAACCATCTCTTTTCATAATTATTCTTAAAGCTGCTTAATCTTAAATCTTTTTAAAAGTTATAATAATATTAAAACAAGATTATACTGTTAAGAAACTAACCTCTTGGAATGATCAATATAATAAGAAGCGAGATTCCCGATAAAAAAAACAACAATGAACTAACTGGTTTTCTTCCAAAACATGATAAACATACAAATGATAACATATAACCAGGTGCCTCCACTGCTCCATTTAAAGCACAATATATATACTTATCTGTTGTAAAATTATCCGCATTAAATGCTGAAACATCAAATAATTTTAAAAATTATAATAATAATAATAAAAATATACACAGCATCCACTCTTCTTTATTCATTACCAATATTTCTATTAATAATTTATCCACTTAAACAAAATGTAACTCATCAACTGAATTCTTTAATTTTTCATATTTTAATTCTTAGATAATCTTCTATCTTTGTATGTTATCAATAAATAATATTAATAATGCAGGAATAATATTTCGTGTAAAAGAGGAGAAAAATATTAAAATTATTTTGCTTCATTAAAAAACGAAAAACTACATCTGATCAATTACTATAATAAATTTTGTGATCACAGCTCAATATTCAGAATTAAAAATAAGAATTGCCACGTAAAATTATTAATATTATTTATTATTATTATAATGTATCATTATTAAAAGAACTTTTTACCAGTGCAGGCTTAAAAGAAATTAAAAATTTGTATGTTGTTGATAGTTATTTTACATTCCAATTCTTAAGCCTGAGATTATAAAATTGACTTCTCCATGTAAGTGAGCAGACGCATTTTTTTCTTTAATTTATTTACATTATATATCATTACTGCATTAATAATTTAATAAAATCAATAGTAAAATTGATCTAAAGATCAGAAAATATTGGAAAGTTCTTTTAATATGGTTCCTGTTTTATTCTACTTTTTTATTTTTTTTCATTTTAAAAATGAGATGAAAATTCTGCTATGCAACATATCTTTTAATAAAAGAAATATTTTTGAAACTATTTTTAGAGAAATTTCCATCATTAATTTTCTGAATTTAAAAAAAAATTAAAAAATCCGACTGGTTAGTTAGCTTGATGAATTGCAAAAAAAAAAACTATACTTTACTCAAGCAATGTTTGTAATTAATTATCTAAATGTGCTGACAATAAAAATACTATGTTATATTATATTAATGATGTTGAACTGAATGCAAAAACAAAAAACATAGTTTACGCTTATAATTTTATTACAGTAAAATTCCAAGTATTTTTATTAGCAGAGAACCTTTTTATTGTTAAGTGCTCATATTATGTTGTATTTCAATTGAAAAATAATGAGCAGTATTGTAGTTAACAGAAAATAATTCTAAAAAGAAATTACCTTTAACAGAATATTAAAAATTACTATATTACAAAGTGAAGTTATGCTAAGAGATAATATGAACTCCTATACAAAAATATTGGTTAGTTATTAAGTACACTTTACCTTCTCAGTCACACGATCCAAAAACTTAAACTAAACTACTTAACCTCAAAATTCACTATTAATCTCAAAACTAAATTTAAATTAAAAAATCTATCTAGCAATTCTAACTGTGTCAGGATTAATTTATATATTTTATTTAGTGTTTATAGATATTCAATGCAAAGCACTTTTTCAAAACTCTCTCTCAGAATTTCTTAATACTGGATAAAAAAATATGCATGAATGTCACATCCAAATTAGAAATTGTGCATGATAATTAATATACAGTATACTACTTATAATTAATTATTTTAGTATTCCAGCTTAATTCTTACAATACAAAGTAAAATAAAAAAAAAAAAAACTAAGTTCATTTACCTATGCTATAATAAGAAATGGATGCAGAAAACCATGCAAAGTAGCAAATAAATGTCCGACGTCGTAGTTCAGTGGTTGCAAACAAAGAGAACACTTTTTTTAGTGACTGCATCAACCGCTGAAATGGTGTGCTTCGTTCACTTTCAACTGATGTTAATGAAGTTGTTTTATTTATTTCGGTCATTTTATCAATTTCATTGCCATTGCCTTCTTGATATCTTCTAGTTTGAGTTGGTGATTTATAACCAGCTTTGTGTAATATCTTCCAAGCATCCTTTGAGCGATTTTGAGACATTAACCAACGTGGTGACTCAGGTAGAAACCTGGAATAAATTATCTTTAATACATAAAAAAAAAAATAATAAAAGTGAAGAATATATCTCCAATCTCTTGATTGAAAACTTCAATAAAATAGTAAAAACAGAGACAGGTCAAGTAACAGTAATTTGATTCAGAAATTAATTGAGAAGAAAAACATAATAAAATACGGAAACCAACCGCTACTTATTTAATTATCATTGTAAAAGTTTCTGGTGTCCCTGGCAACCTGACAATTTAACCAACATTATTATCAGGAATGCCACAGGATGTAGAATCCTGGAAAAATTGAATTGCTGTAAGTAAAGATGACATTTACTAGTCAAGTGAATAAATGGTTACCATAAATTAAATGCAGGTTACAGGTTCTTGGCTTCTGAGAAGCCCAGATTTGACACCCATAGACTTTTTTCTATGGGGATACATTAAAAACATTGTCTATAGTGAAAAATCAGGGATGTACAACATTTAAGACAACAGTTCACTGCAGCTATTGCCGTTGTTATGCCTGTGATGATCCAGGGGACCTGGGCAGAGTCGATTATCAGCCGCATGTTTGCAGAGCAACCAACAGTGCTCATAATGAAAACATTCTAAGGTATGTAAAAAAACTTTTTTTTTACAAAAAATGAGAATTTAAAAAAAAAATACTCGTTTGATTATATCTAGTAGTGCTACAACTGCTACAACCTTTTTCAATGATCCTGTATAAATATAATTATGATTTTTTCCTACAAATTAGTAGATTACACTGTATTTGATACACTTTAATTTTATATTACTATCTTTATCCCATACAAAACAAAATCAAAAGGGCTTAATGGCTTTGTTTATATCAATTTGTATTAAAATGTTTGTATAGGATTACTAATGAACAACATAACCTGTTTTAAATTAATTTTGAAAATTATTTCATTTTAATTAGATATCAAAATTTAAATGACTGAGATCTTATGTTTCACTTGAAATAAATTCCAATGGGCTGTGGCCTCTTAATTATTAGTAATTAGAATAAATTCATCCTATCTGATGATAGGATGAATTTATTCTAATTACAAGTACATCATACAGAATATTTTTAACATTCATTGCATTTTTTATTACAAGAAGTTCACTTTTTAACTCTTTATTTTTTTTGTTTAATTACTAATGTCCAACTTGTAATTATCTAAATTTATATTTACGCCAGCGATTGCATTAATTAATTTAGTTTTGTATTGTTGGCAGATTCAGTAAAGATTGAATAATTATTATTCAAATTGTTTATATAACCTTTAATGAACTGAAGTTCAGCAACTAGGCTAATATACAGAGTATCTGATAAATCAATACCTCTCTTTACTTTGATGATACATAATGTTGTATCATCTTTTTAAAAGTAACAATTATACAGAAATCAACCTTATTCCTTACTATTTATGTTTCAGGTAACTGAAAATGCCTCCAGTTCTCAGCAAATAAAAAGAGCAAAAATTGCAGCAAGATACCAAGTATGGAAATTAGTGGTTCAAGTCCAGCATTGATGAAGAGCTGAGAATGGTGGAAATGCAACACTTAATCCAAAAACTATTAGAACCTGCCATTGTAAATTAATGACAACAGGTTCTATATTGGATCTGCTTCATTCTAGTCTATCAACAACTGCATGGTCTGAAGAAAATGTTACCCAAGTAAGGGCTATATTTGAAAGAAGCCCAACAAAGTTCATTCATCAGGCATCCAGAAAAAGCGGAATAATTCATACCATTCATACTATTTTAAATAAAGATTTTAATTTCCATCCTGGAAGCCTCATTATGTTCAGAAACTCTTTCCCAAGAACTGTGACTACCATATGTAATTTTCAGAAATTATGTTAGGATGGAAGGAGGATAATCCTAATCTGTTTGATAATATTTAATGGACTGATGAGGCAATGTTTCATGTCGGTGGTTTTGTTAATAGGCATAACCGTCACTATTGGTGTAATGCTGTCCAGGTGCTGTCCAAGAACTCTTGATGACCTTGAACAAAGACTCCATGATATTTTGAACGCTGTACCCCATGACTTCTTAAGAAAAGTTGTGAATAATGTGCAAAAACATTTATAGAAGTGTACTGACAATCCTAGTGCTTTTTTTCCGAATTCTACGGGAGATTATTCTAAGGGGGACTCTGTACTACTTACAAGTAAAATTACACCTATATTCATTAGTAATAAAAAACATCACTTATTTAAAAAAAATTTACATTTTTTAAACTTACCAAAAGTTTAATAACAGTATTATCAATGGAACAGATATATAAAGTTGTAACTCCCTCCAGTTATGTGCAACTAATGCTGCAACTGGTAATAATATATAACCAATTGGATACGACACATTGAACATACAACCAAACAGTGTCCTCAATTTTTTAACAGCAACTTCAGTCACTAAAAAAAATAAAAAAAAACAAGAAATAAAACATAAAAAAAACTTCACTAATCAATTCAATACTAATCAGTAAGCAAAAAGTGAAAGTAGACTAATTAGATTGTATGAGAGACTTTTAGTAAAACAATGCGATCTTATTTTCATAACTTGAAATATTGAAATCCAAATGAAATATTTTAAAACCAGTTTTTCCTCAAAAATACTAAATTGCACCAACAAAAAAGAAAATATCAGTTGAAAGATTTAAGGATGTTATCAGCTGTAATGACTACTAATGTAAATAGCAATCTGTAAGTGAAACTTCCCACCATCTGACCACTACTTACACATATGATAAAAACCTCAGAGAAGCACATAATATACTATAAGATATATATGCTACAAGACTTACATGTTATAAGATTTTCTTAGTCCTTGAAAATGGCCACCCCAAAATCCAATTATGAACAATAAATACACAATATTAATTTATAAAACGGAAAATTTATTCCTTGATATTAAGAGAATTACTTTTACTTTTCATACGTATGAATAAATAAGTATTTTTACTTATTTCTAAAATATGATTGATAATATTGGACTTATTTACATTTTGAATGTAGGCTTAGTAGATCTGTTTTTAGTATCCCAGTTCTCAAACCCCATTCTCAAAGTCTTGATTTTGAAATTCAATAAACAATTTTGCATAGTCCATCCAGTTAAGTTTCAGCTTATAATATGCAAAACAAATCCATATTGTTAATTTAGTGCAGTACGTGAAGTTTGTCATATACAAATTACAAACAATCTGTTTTAACTACAGAAATGTTCACAAATGTTAATTCAGGACAATAAAAAAAAAAGATTTATCAGAATGGTGAAATTCAAATTTCAATAATAAATGTGCATCAAAATTTTTTTTTTTTTTTTTTTTTTTTTTGTCTTCAGTCACTTGACTGGTTTGATGCAGCCCTCCAAGATTCCCTATCTAGTGCTAGTCGTTTCATTTCAGTATACCCTCTACATCCTACATCCCTAACAATTTGTTTTACATATTCCAAACGTGGCCTGCCTACACAATTTTTCCCTTCTACCTGTCCTTCCAAAATTAAAGCGACTATTCCAGGATGCCTTAGTATGTGGCCTATAAGTCTGTCTCTTCTTTTAACTATATTTTTCCAAATGCTTCTTTCTTCATCTATTTGCCGCAATACCTCCTCATTTGTCACTTTATCCACCCACCTGATTTTTAACATTCTCCTATAGCACCACATTTCAAAAGCTTCTAACCTTTTCTTCTCAGATACTCCGATTGTCCAAGTTTCACTTCCATATAAAGCGACACTCCAAACATACACTTTCAAAAATCTTTTCCTGACATTTAAATTAATTTTTGATGTAAACAACTTATATTTCTTACTGAAGGCTCGTTTAGCTTGTGCTATTCGGCATTTTATATCGCTCCTGCTTCGTCCATCTTTAGTAATTCTACTTCCCAAATAACAAAATTCTTCTACCTCCATAATCTTTTCTCCTCCTATTTTCACATTCAGTGGTCCATCTTTGTTATTTCTACTACATTTCATTACTTTTGTTTTGTTCTTGTTTATTTTCATGCGATAGTTCTTGCGTAGGACTTCATCTATGCCGTTCATTGTTTCTTCTAAATCCTTTTTATTCTCGGCTAGAATTACTATATCATCAGCAAATCGTAGCATCTTTATCTTTTCACCTTGTACTGTTACTCCGAATCTAAATTGTTCTTTAACATCATTAACTGCTAGTTCCATGTAAAGATTAAAAAGTAACGGAGATAGAGAACATCCTTGTCGGACTCCCTTTCTTATTATGGCTTCTTTCTTATGTTCTTCAATTGCTACTGTTGCTGTTTGGTTCCTGTACATGTTAGCAATTGTTCTTCTATCTCTGTATTTGAACCCTAATTTTTTTAAAATGCTGAACATTTTATTCCAGTCTACGTTATCGAATGCCTTTTCTAGGTCTATAAACGCCAAGTATGTTGGTTTGTTTTTCTGTAATCTTCCTTCTACTATTAATCTGAGGCCTAAAATTGCTTCCCGTGTCCCTATACTTTTCCTGAAACCAAATTGGTCTTCTCCTAACACTTCCTCCACTCTCCTCTCAATTCTTCTGTATAGAATTCTAGTTAAGATTTTTGATGCATGACTAGTTAAACTAATTGTTCTGTATTCTTCACATTTATCTGCCCCTGATTTCTTTGGTATCATTACTATAACACTTTTTTTGAAGTCTGACGGAAATTCCCCTTTTTCATAAATATTACACACCAGTTTGTATAATCTATCAATCGCCTCCTCCCCTGCACTGCGCAGTAATTCTACAGGTATTCCGTCTATTCCAGGAGCCTTCCTGCCATTTAAATCTTTTAATGCTCTCTTAAATTCAGATCTCAGTATTGTTTCTCCCATTTCATCCTCCTCAACTTCCTCTTCTTCCTCTATAAAACCATTTTCTAATTCATTTCCTCCGTATAACTCTTCAATATATTCCACCCATCTATCGACTTTACCTTTCGTATTATATATAGGTGTACCATCTTTGTTTAACACATTATTAGATTTTAATTTATGTACCCCAAAATTTTCCTTAACTTTCCTGTATGCTCCGTCTATTTTACCAATGTTCATTTCTCTTTCCACTTCTGAACACTTTTCTTTAATCCACTCTTCTTTCGCCAGTTTGCACTTCCTGTTTATAGCATTTCTTAATTGCCGATAGTTCCTTTTACTTTCTTCATCACTAGCAAAATTTTTAAAATTCACAAACTTTATTGTTGTTCAATGGTGAATTGTACTTCTATATAAATCAACGAATGCATCTTTCTCTTTCTGTACATTTTTTAAAATCAATTTTTCTTGAACTTTGTCAAACATTCGTGAAATTAATCTGCTTAAAACAAGTCTCTTTTATAAATTTATAACATGGACGAAATGTTAGTCATTAAAAATTTAATCTAACTACTTAACTGTTTTTAAAAGCTTAATTAAAATCAAAAATTATATTTAAAAAAAATTAATTTGAGCATTTTCTATTTTCAGAATTATCTCAATAAATGAAACGGTTTACTTGAATCTTTCTTGCCTGTTGTTAATAGTACTATGTATCCCTATTAATATGTACACATACCCTCACTTTTTCTCTCTCACACATTACCAAGTTAGATTTACCCACAGGCAATATACCTACATATGGTGTATGAAGTCTCATATACACCAGAACCTGCAATACCAATTCCAAATCTGGCAATATTAAATATAATAAAACTAGGCATTATTGCTGCTAAAGGAGCAGATACCAGATACAAGAATGTTGCCAAAACAAAGCTCCATTTCCTGCCATACCTAAAAAATTAAAAGAGTAATTAAAAAACACAAAATTATTAAAGTATACGTGAAACTAAATGTTCTACATAAAATAACAAACTATGATCTAATAACTAACATTAAGCATTTCCACACCTATGTTTATATAAACTTTCTTTTTTATTTTCACCAGTAAAACATGTCTTGAAAGTTTGTTAGATTTTTTGTGAATCATCTGTAAATGCCTCCCATTAATAATATTGGAAAAAATGGAAGCAAGACAGAATTTATTAAGGTGGAAACAAGAGTTTAATATGTTAATATATGGCAAATGTCTGCATTGCACAAATAATTTTATAGAACTGATTAATGATGAATATTAATTCACGCAAAATACCTAATAATTATTGCTTTTCTTCTAGTAATATAAGGTAGAAAACATGTAGTCCTTCTATTACTTGAAAGAAAAAACTATATAAAGAAAAATTCTAAAAAAAGATTATATTTCAATTTCAATTATAAACAGTAATAAAATTGAATTATTATGCAAGTTTGAGAAAAATAAACAGAATTAACTACAATGGCCATACAATTATATTTTTTTTTTGGAAATATGAAAAGGAAAAAAGTAGGTGCACAATAAAAGGAAAATAAATAAATAACTGGCGGATGAAAAATTAAAAGAGTTATAAATCTTATGATATATAAAGGAATAAAAGGCTAATCTTTTGTCCATGACTGCTGATGGTAAAAATTATACAAAACTACCTTGAAATGATGTAAATGTACTGCAATGATTGCAATTCAAGTTTACCATAGTACATTATGGTAAAGTTATGTTTTAAACTACCTTTTTTTGTTATCAGAATTTTTAAATCTCCATAGATGATTGTGGCATGAATTATTTAATATTAGAGTAAGTCTGTATACCTATTTTCATCTTAGCTTCTTTCAAATAAAAACTGATTGAATGTTTGACTTATTTTTTTTTTATTTTGCTTATTTATTTTAATTTAAAATTTTGATTTGTGATGTCAAAGATCTTTTTGAAGTTTATGATATAAGAAAGGAACAAAAAACATAAATGGCATTATTTATAAAAAAAAAAAAAAATATATATCTTACTTATCAGCAATAATTCCAAACAAGACACCACCAACAAATTTACCAAATGCTATTACAACTTGAGAGAAGGAACGTAAGGGTGCTCTACTGCATACTAGATCCCACTGCAAGAAACAAAAATTATTAAAACTGTTGCAAAATAAATAATGTAAAATTAACATTGCCAGTCATTTATTAATGAAAAAAAGTTATTAATCAAATGATAGACTCGGCAAGTAAACTGACTGTATTGTTACAGTAAAATCAATTACTATCCACATTAATAATTTTATACAGTCAATTCACCATTATCCCCTCAGTTCATAAAAACTGTATACCAATAATTAAATAAACTTGCTATCAGGAAGATAGTCAATTAATCCTTCTTTTAATATAGTCAGTCTTTTCTTCTTTCTTTTTCCTGTTTAGCCTCTGGGAATTATCGTTCAGGGATTACTTCAGAGCATGAATGAGGATGATATGTACGAGTGTAAATGAAGTGTAGTCTTGTAGTCTCAGTTCGACCATTCCTGAGATGTTTGGTTAATTGAAACCCAACCACCAAAGAAACATCAGTATCCACGATCTAGTATTCAAATCCATATTAAAGTAACTGCCTTTACTAAGACTTGAACGCTAGAACCTCGACTTCCAAAATCAGCTGATTTGGGAAGACGTATTTACCACTACACCAACCCGGTGGGTAATATAGTCAGTTTATAAAGTCCAAACTGTCTTGCCCTGTGTTATTCATGGCCTAATTCATGTCAAAACCAACTTTATTACCACTTCTATAATCATCTGATAAAATATTGATTTTTTTTTTTTGCCTTCAGTCATTTGACTGGTTTGATGCAGCTCTCCAAGATTCCCTGTCTGGAAAATGTAGCTCTCTGCATTTTCATATAAACAAAATATTGATAGCGATAAAATAAATATTATTAATAATATAGATGATCAAACATTACAAATATTTATAAATATTTTTCACAATTTTTAGCACAATTCAAATTTCTATTTTAATTTTTGTTGTTTTTAATGTTCAAAAATTTAAGTTCACAGAATGCCATCTTAAATTCATAATTTTAACTTCATGAATCATACGATATACAGTATATTAGTAAAAATAAAGTGATTTTTTAATAAAAAAGAAAGAAAATATTTTAATTTTTCTTAATCACTGCTTGTTTTTGGTAAAATTCAAAATGTTCAGGATTATACTTAAGCTCACAATCATGCACCACAATCAAAACATAGAAAAAGAAGAAAGCAAAATATTAAGTCAAAATTAAAATTAAGATAAAATAAGAAAAATAAAATAAAAGCAGACTCCGCACAATTCAGCACAGATATCAGTATATACTGAGTGATTCAAAAATGATTTCACAACTTTAAAAACATATAAAAATTTATTGAAATAACTTAAAGACTCAGGTAAGGTTTTATTTCACAGAAAAACACATTAAGTTTGTTATTAAACAATCACTTTGGTTCAATATGGCTTCCATTAGAAATGTGACACACACATCCCACCTGAAGTTGATTACATTCCAGACTGTACCCAGCAAATTGGGCATTACCTCTGCAGGTGTAGCATTAATTCAAAATTTTATCTCAACAAGATCAGCAGGCAAAGGTGGTAGGTACATAAAGCTGATCTTTAATGAAATTCCACAAGAGAAAATTTGGGGAGCGAGATGGCCATGCAATTGGATTCTCATGATCAATCCACCGACCTGGGAATTGAACATCAAGAAAATCTCAGAGTTCTAGGCAGTAGTGAGGTGGTATTTCATCTTGCTGATACTATTGGCATCCATCTTGGACATCATTGTCTAACTGAGCGATTAGAAAATTTTGAAGCATTTCCAGATAAACGGTACCATTTAAGGTTGCCTCTTGGAAGAACAGGCTGTAAGTCTTTGTTTGCTTTAGGCAAAAGAAAGGGTCAAGAATGTTCTTCAAAGTTTCATGAGGGTTTTTGGTATCCCATATTTGGCAATTATGGGTGTATGCCAAACAGTCATTTGTGGAATGCCAGTCTCTCATGATGCATGTCGAATTGATTTCTTTGGACTACGTGCAAAGCTTTCTCTGAATTGTTTCACAGCAGCATCAGGAATGCATGAGTGTCCTGGTGATTTTGTATGTTTAACAGAACAATCTGTCTCAAGATAGATTTGGTGACAAGAGTAAATTGTAAGCCTATTAGGAGACTCCCTACCACACTCTCTACAAAAATTACATTGAACTGCAGATGCCGACTGCAAATGTTGAAACCAAAACACACAACAAGCACGTTCCACACCAGTAAATGTATCTATCTTTAACAACACTGGTGGCCGAATTTGCTGCTAATGAACAACATGAGTCAAAACTTTATGTGTTTTGTAAGGAAATGAAACCTCAACCGAATCTGTAAGACATCTAAGTAAATAAATTTCTCTGTAAATTTTTATATGCTTTTAAAGCTGTGAAGTCCTTTTGGAATCACCCTGGTATCTTGTTAATACAAATTTGTAAGATTATGTTAAATATTTCAATTAATAACATTTACAAAGATTATGTTTGATATTCATTAAATTATTGTATTTATTCCTAGTAAACAAAGAAAATTATTATTACTACCATTCTATAATGATGGGCGGCTATTTTTTTCTTCTATACAAATTTCATAAAAAAAAGTGATTCAGGATGGAAGGGAAATAATTTGGAAACTGATTCTAGCTTGAAATACGAAAAAAGTTCAAATAATTTTTTAAATTTCATTGGGGACCTCATTTCATTGGGGTAACTGAAATCCGGATGAAATTTTTCGATTACAAAGCATTTACGGACATACATGTGTATGAGCTGTTTAATTTTTATTTCAAGTTCTCAAATCAGTTCCCAAGTTATTTCTCTTTCTCCCTAAATCATCTAGTATATCTTAGGGCACATACTAATCTCTTGGTAATTATTTTCCAGGAAAAATATTTAATACAAAATTATATAATGCAATCTTTTATAAAAAATTTAATAAAAAACATTTATTTAACTTTAAATAAAATTTGAAACAATACAATGTTAACAAATTTTATTTTTATTTTGGTTAAACCAATATATACAGTGGATCACAACTCTGTTATAACTTGTTCTACTAATGTAAATAATAGCAAAATATCATATAAATATATGTCCTAAAATGCTTCGTTTGTGAGTTACAGCTAGAGAAAATTTCACTCAGATTTCATCTTCACCAATGAAAAGAGGTTGTACTGAAATTTTTAGTAATTTAATTAAGGGGCAGCTATAGTGATTTTTATAGTTTTTGATCTGAAAAATTGAATACAATAGGTCCCAGAACTGTATCTGTGGTAGTGTTTGAGAAATCTGGGGTGAAAAACCAGTAAATTTGGGTATGTCTGACATACAATAACTTTGTTAAGCGAGTAATAAACACATAAAACTTTTAAATAAAACTAGTACAAAATTTGATTTTGAACAAAATGGTTTAAGATAAGTTAAATAAAATAAAGAAAAGTTGGAAAAATTCAAATTTTATTTAGAAACAGAACATTAGTCAGAAAAGTACTTATTTAATCTAAACAAAAATCATTGCTGTAATTACGTCTTGATTTTATATTAATTTTCATTAGTTAAAGTAAATTTCATAATAGAATCAAAATTATTGTTTGTGAAATAATTTACTTAATTTGTAAATTAAATGAAGATATATATATATATATATATATGAAGATCTTATTTTTTATAATAAGATATAATAGTAAGAGTAAATAAATGCTTAAATAATTTTAATGTGTATAATCTCTCAATATTTTTTGTCTTACCAATGGAATATGACACTATTATAAAAATACAGAATGTAAAAATTGCACAATTCAGAAAGTAGGCAAGAAGCAAAGAAAGGTTTCTGCATAACTTTCTATGTCTGTAAGTTTTCTTCAAATAAACTCACAAAAATTGTTATTATTAATGCAAAAAAAAGTTTTAATACATTATACAATTCAATCTGTCCCCTTTTTTTAATCTTAACGTTCGTAACTCTTTAAAGAAGCATTTTATTTTAGAGAATACTATATTAACTTAAATTTAATAGTTTTGTGATGCAGATTATCATAACCAAACTCTGACTTACATTTTGAATTTTCTTTAACTATTTATCAGTAGCTGCTGCAAATACATCACAATATCATACAGATGCTGTACGATATAAATGTTTAATCTTTATGTTCAATGACGTACTTGAGCAATCCCCTTGTCGTGAACCCTGCTGATTAGTACCAGTTAGTAAGAAAATGCGTATGTTAATTCCATAAGATACATTTTTATCTGGCTAATTATGCAACCATTAGCAAGTAACACACGATTCAGAAAAAAGTAACTGGCACTATTCCATAACTACTGGCTGATAGCCCTCTCAAGAGTTCCCTACATTTTATAATCTGAGAATGATAATGAATTTTTGTATCTATTAAGGTCTTTGGACTAATAACTGTATAAGTAAAGATTTAACAAAAGGCATTTAAAAATTATATTGCAAACAAAATTAAATTACTGTGTATGTGTGTGTATATATATATATATATTTATATTATGAGCCATAATTGTGTTGATTATAGCCTAAAACTTATAGGCAACTTAATATGAGAGGAATTCAACTCTCAAAAATGCCACAGCATTCCCAAGAATAATAAATAACATTCCATGCCAGCCTTACTGAGGGGTGTGAGGAATGAAGGTTCTCTGTCGCCTACTTCACTCAACTAAATATATTTTTCACTTCCCTCCTTTCTATGAAAAACAAAGCAACAGCATTATACAGTTTGCAAGAAAAATAAACCGATTACATTAAATTACATAATTACCTCACTGACGATAGTTGACTTTGGATGTTTTTCATTGTACTGGAATTGATCGCAAGATATTAACAGTGGCTTATCTTTTGTCCTATTAATAAATTCTATAGTTTCATTATAACCAATATTTGCAAAATGTGTATAATTCCAGTTATAAAATGCACAACTACTATCATTTGCACTGAAAAAAATTAACGTAAAATAATTAGAGTCTTTATATAAAATTATTAATGTTTACATATTGTAAATTACGCTATAGTAAATCAAAATTAAGAATAAAAATAATAAAGATGCTACCACTCCACTGACCTCAGTGGTGGAGGGGTTAGGTCTTTGTTTCTCATCCAGAAAGTTCTGGGTTTGAACCCCGGTTAGAATTCCTCACATGGTACAAATATTTTGTCATATTCCCATGCACAAGCCTCAAGTTTATATGATGAATTAATCATCTAACCCAAGAAAATAATTTAACAAAAAAATACTAATGATACACAATAAATTGTGTATTTCTAACAGTGTTAATATAATAAAGGTAAAATTTAAAAATAACTTGACAAAAACTAACAAGTTTTGGGTACTTTTCAAGAAGACGCCCATAGCCGATCTATAGTTAGTCAGTTGTTGTAGTTACTCAGTTAGTTGTGAGATAGCGCCACTGAAAGGAGAAAAATAAATAGTACATTTGTTTTTCTTTTTAAATACATACATTGTACTGTAATATCATTATAATAATACAATGATACTGTAATAACAAAATAAAATACAACATTCTTTTAGCACAGTAATTTACGTACATAAACAGCCTAATCCGTACTTCTGCATTAAATGAGAGTCTCAATTTACACGATTTCATTATACGCGGAAATTTTCCAGAAGCAAACTTAACCTTAGCGTAATTCGGTTTAGATTATATTTATTTATTACATAAAGTTAAATTATTATTTTATTTATTTTCTCCTTTCAATGGCCCCATCTAACAACTAACTGATTAGGTACAGATCGGCTGCGGGCGCTTCTTGAAAAGTGCTAAGATTTGTTTTAGGAATGCCAATCATTCAATTTTGATTATTAAGGAAAGATAGTCATAAAAATTAATGAAAAATTTCAGAATATCAATGATAAATTAAAAAAGTACTACTAATGTCCAAGATATAAATACAGAATGTTTCTAAAACGGTGGGCTGGATATACTTTTTTGGATTCTTCTTGTAAAACTAAACAAAAAATATCCTTAGGAAAAATGGCGATTTCTCCTTCGTGTTTCAAATGATGATGACAGAGGTCATTTGAAACATATTATTGTTTATTCAACTCAACATTGAGGATCTTCAAGAAAGGATCCAAAATGAATTTCAAGAAATTAGGAATACTGGAATTTTTGAACGGTTAAGACAATCTCTCAGAAAATGACTGGAGACTTGTATAATTTCTAATGGTGGACACTTTGAACATCTCTGATAACTTTTAACAATTGTTAACTGTTTGAACACCTAATGTTCTACAATAATTAATTAAGATTATAATCGGTAGTTTTATTTTTTTAATTAGTAGGTCTTATTATTGTGAAAAAATTATAACTTAACTTGATACTAATTTGCAATACTAGAATTAACAATAAATAAATATTTCATGGAATTGAATGTGAAGTGCATGAAAACAGACACAAAATTACATCAATTTTCTGCCATAATTCAGGTATTTATGAACTGATTTAAAAAAATAAAATGTCATTTTGTCCAAAATAAAAGGCTTAATATTTTAGCAAAGCATAAATTTTGATAAAACTAATATTTACGGAGATATAATGGATTGAAAAATAAACATAGCCACCATTTTATAATTTGCGAAGTTATTTAATTCCTGATTTTTTTTCTAATTTTGCAACTTTATTACCAAGGCGCTTACCAGATATTAATGTGATTCGTCTATCCTAACTTGAGATATAAATTTTTATATAGATATAACAAAATGGCGAGACATGGGAAGAACGAAGGAGAAATCGCCATTTTTCCTACGGATATTTTTTGTTTAATTTTTAAAAGTAGAATCTGAAAAAAATATAGCCACCCCACCATTTTAGAAACACTGTTGTGTGTGTGTGCGTGAGTGCGCGCGCGTGTGTTTTTACACACTTTTATGTTGTTTTTTTCAAAAACTTAATGCAAAAGCATTGTTCAATGCATACATTAATATAAATAAAATATAATTTTAATAAATGTTATACAAGCAAATGATAAATATACGAGTTACTGTTTATAAAGCATTTAGAAATTTATTAAATTAAAATAAAAATATAATAGATTCATTAATATTTTTTAAAAGTTTGTCTCGATCCTCAATTAATACTTACATCTACTTTACCATATTTCATTATATAAAAATACTTAATATTTTCCATAAATAAGTTGCAATAATTTAATTTAATATGCTAACTCCTTTAATCAAGAGAATCACTGCTGTTAAGGGATGGGAATGGGCAAATTTCAAGAATAGTTGAAATGAGTATTCTAAATACTCATAAAAATTAAACTAAAATAATTAATTCAGAAACTGTATATAGATAAATCAAAGAAAATATAATTAAAATGGAGAAAATCTTCACGAGAAAAGTGATAAAAACTGACAACATTACCATTATTGTATTCATAATGGAATAATTACATTTACCAAAATAATGGTAAAATGATTTTTGACAGCTAAATGAATCTCAATGGTACAGCAGCCATATTTGTTGATTTGACATCCTGTAATTATTTGTTTCCCAAAATAAGAATCACTCACCCAGTTAATAGTACATAAGGAAAAAAATCGGTGTATATTTTAAAGCTTTCAGATTAATCTGCTATAACATTGCTTCCAACAGTAAAAAGTTTTTAATGCAACTGAAATGTGGAAAGGCGTCACAGTACATTAAAGAGAATGAATTCTAATACACAATATTTAAAAAATAAACCATAATTATCAGCCCAATTTATTTTTTAAAGAGATGTGTGTAAATTATATGACTGTCTCCTATATTACATTATAATTTCAACTAATAATTATGTCCTACACTTCACATTCTCCCATAATGCAAACTTCTATCTTCTAATCTAAACAATCTTTTATCAACTAATTTTCCTATCTTCTTTGATCATTCTACTTCCGTACTGTTTTCCTTTGAAGCACCTTAATAAAACACTAAACTCGACATCATATTACACAGTATTTATTATGGTTACATATATTCTGGTCTTAAGAATATCTTGGGGGGCAGGGAGCAGGTTCCCTTAAGAAGTCAGAACGAGTTTCCAAAATAAAAAATGAGCTGAGAATCATTTTGACCGATATCTAGAAAACCAAAAATGTTTGCTTATCCTTGTATTTATATTTATAAATGTGTAAATTTAGTTCAAAGAGTAGTCACTTATTCTCAAACAATACAATAAATACTTCTATTAAACTAGACAACAGAACTATTGTTATGTAAATCAAAATAATACTTCAGCTTACAAGAAAGGGCTTTTAGTAAATGAACATATAATTTAAAAAAAAAATTTCCTTCCAGTTTATTTAAAATATGACTTCGATTAAACGATTTTCTTTTACAGACACAACATTACTCTGTCAACACATTTTTAAATAATACTAATCAAAAAATTATAAAAAAGAAACCTGAAATTCCAGCATTGTTTTCAATGTTTACATAAATATGTGCTCAAATAATTTTCACGAATGCCTTCTGAATTATTTTATATATATTTTTAAGTTCAGAATTCTTATATAATTAACTTTTAACACATTATTTTATGTGTTTATATTAAATAATAATATCGATTTTAATCACATTTATTTTTTATTCTTTAACTATGTACTTTAAGATGTTGTATGATCAAGGTTTTTGCCACGGTTTCCCTAGATCCATCCATGCAAATGTTGGGAAAGTTCTTTTTTTTTATCTGTGGAGTAGCATATCTATGCATTTCTGATGAGATCCATATAATGAATTATTTATTTAATATACTGATCAGAATGAAATATTTATTTATTCACACTGATGACTCTTTTCATGTTTCAAGAAGCTATTGTAATACACTTTTTTAATGACTCTATGATTATAATGCAAAAATTAAAAAGAGTGAAGATATTTTCCAGTTATTAGTAATAAAAAGTCAGTTACTTACTTAGGTGTTGAAACTTCTCTGATTTGTTGTTCGGTCCAATTAGCATTAATTAACTGAGGAACTTTACACCAATGTGGAGGTATATCGATTAAAAAAACATAAGACATGATATGCATAGCATTAAACATGCCAGGTATGGTGGTCAAGGCAAATATACTCCATAACCACCAACTTGATTTGCTGCCGACCGAATCGACTGCTGATTCAAATGCAGCCTTATCCTGCTCCAACATGGCCCTGTCAAAATAAAAAATAAAAAACACAAATAAGAACGACAGAAAATAATATGAAGTTATCAAAAATAAATATCAAAATGTTAAATATCATATCAAGGGGTATGAATATTCCTCTGCTAATCTCTATAGTAGGTGGTAGCATCTCAGCCTTTCATAGAGATGATTCTAGGTTCAAATTCCAATTGGCTTAACATTAATCATATGCTAAAAGATTAATCTCATATTCTCGTGCAAAAACATGGTGAATCATCATTAAAAAAGATGATTCAATAATGAAAAGTAAACATGCCACTCTTGATCAATGAGCATTTCATTACCAGAATTCGTAAAATATTCCTCATCAAAGCCTTTTTCTTTAACCTTCATTGCTTCAATAACTTTCTAGAAAAGAGGTTATTTTTACTTAATACCATCAATAACATGCAAATATGCACATATTCTCTTTTAGTAATACTGGTACAGAAAAAATTATCATCCAGCATAGAACCATAACAGTATTAAACTCACTGAATCATCAGTATCAATCGCATCAACTTTCCCATTTCTTTCTCTTATTCTGGAAGATCTCCCTCCTTCTATTCCTTTCCACCGACCAAATTATTTAATTTTATTCATTTTGCGGCTATCAAGTAAACAAAAAAATAAAATTCTTCCTAATTATTATTATCACCTTTTTTTAAATATTTTTATTAATAGTCACATCAACAAAGTAATCAACACACTAATGAGTGACTTATAAGTGTAATGTAACTGTACCAGTAAATGTGTAGTCTTGAACAAACTCAAGCTGACCATTTCTCAGATGTGTGGTTAATTGAAACCCAACCACCAAAGAACACTGGTATTCATGATCTAGCATTTAAATCCGAATAAAAGTAATAATTACCTTTATTAAGATTTGAACTTGAGAACTCTGAACTTTGAAAATCAGATGATCTATGATGACGAGTTTACCATGAGACCAACCCTTTGGATTATTATTTTTTTTATTGCATCAATGATTATAGAAATTATCAACTAAATATTATAAATTGATTTTATTCAGACTACTGAAATGAATTCACTACATGTTATTACCTAACGTTACAAGGAAAATAAATTATTTAAATTATTTCCTTTTTAATTATTATTATCATCATTATTTTTACATGTAATTATATGACAAGCAGTTTTTCCACATTTACTGGTACTATTTCACAATATTTAATATTTTAATGAAACTAAAATAGATATAATGACACTACTATATTACATTAATGTACTTATTTGTTTATCAATGTCTTTTTTTAATTATCATTTCTTATTTCTTCTACGTCATCTGCTGATCTTATTGCTTATTTAGAATTTGATAACTTTTTATGACATAGTTTTTTTTTAAATTTTACCTGGAATTCTCTTTATATATTCAACGATTTTTAGCTTAATTTAAACATTTAAAATTTAATAATTAATCTATTTCAATGGATTCAAAAAGTACTTATCATGTAAACTGGTAAATCTACACTGAGCTTGCTATTAATTTTTATTGTATTTAGGGTAATCTTTGTTGGTAATTATTAATTGCAATCCATTGGACAAAATTTAATATATATATATAATGTACATTGATATACATAATGAAACAAAAGGATTGAATTAATTCATAAATCAGAATGAAATATTAATTAACTGTAACTAATTTCATTTTTAGATAAACAACAGCTTTTCGTAAAGAATGAAGTTTTATTACATTCAAAATACTAATAAAGAAATTAAAAAAATATCAAATTACATTTATTTATCGTTATTTTTTTAATGTAAATTATTCAATAACATCTAAAGGAACAAGAGTAAGAAATAGAAAACAGTATTTCTCTTTACATTACGCTTCAAAACAATATTGTCAACCTCGTCGGTGTAGTAGTATATCTGTCTTTCATTTGAAAGATTATGAATTTGAATGTCAATCTGACTTGGCTTTTTTATGTGCCACAGAATTTTTCCATATTTATGAAACGTAACTGAACATCAGCCATTGTTTCTAAAGAAAATAAGTAAACTAATATTACAATCACCTATATTTATTCTTAAGGCCCTTTTATCTCTATATTATGTTAGACAATACACTGCATAATTTTGTTTCCTATTTTAGGCTACTGTATCTACATCTATCTGATTTAACCGGTCCAAAAAATGGATTTTAGGATGAATGTTTTGACACTTGAAACAGCTTAAAATTTTAAGCAACATGTTTTGCAGAGTATTGCGAATGAAATTTAGTAACGTACATCTGATTAACTTATGAATAAATAATTTCATTTTTTGCTTTTTGTTACAAACATACAAAATAAATTAGAAATACTTAAAATTGTTAAAATAAAAAAATAATAGCATATAAGAGAACAGTTAGAAGACTTATATTTACACATTTAAATTTGAAACTAAAATATTGAAGAACTATAAAGTAATTTATGATCAAAACTATTTACTTAAAATTATTACTATTTTTTTTTTTTTTTTTTTTTTATGGGGTTACCTTAAAGAAAATGTTAAAGAAAAGCCTTGAAAACATTAGTATATAACAAACATCTGTAGAGATATCAACTCTATTAAATGTTCATAGGTCATTCTTAAAACATATCAAAAAGTGCATATAAGTAGGACATTTGCTGCTGTAATTTATATAGATTAAGTTTTTGTAATTATTTTAGATAAAGAGCATGAAAAAATTGTTAAAATATCAATGATTCATTAAACCAAATATTTTCATAGAGTCGAAATAACTTAACTGACCAAAGCATGCAACACATGTAGGCTATGTACCGTACCTGTATATATTATTTGATTAAAAAAACTCATTAAAAATATAAATAGATCTTGTTTGGGTTAATCCTTTAATCGATTGTTTTTTATTTAAAATTTAATTTTCTTATAAAGAAATTAAAAACACTAATTTATACGCCTACAGCATTTTTGAAGATGAATAAATAAAAAATTATCAATTTTATAAAAAAGTCTGAGATGAATTAAAATTTTTTTGCAAAGAATTTGATTCTACAATAAAAAATATAGTAAAAAAAATTAAGTTAACCTTGAAATTACCTTTATTTGACCTTATCAAGGACAACATAGGTTGTGAACGTGTTTCCCCCTTGAGATGGAAAAACTTTAATAGGAAACATTTTTTTCCTAATATGTGTAGTTTTTGAGATATAGATGTGTCACAATTTAAATCGACTACCCGGTATATCATTATTAACTCGCTTATCCTTAATTGACCGTATATAATTATATGGCTAGAGGTCTTAGTTTTATTCAAAATCATTTCAGTTGTCAAGTAGGCAGAATAATTTGAGATAAGTGTATCAAAACTTATAAACTGAGGATTGCTGAAGGGGTGTGATGTTCCGCTTGGTCTTTGCTTCTTTGTGTTTATGTTTGATTTTATTGTTTGCTAAACTGTTGCTGTTTTTGTTTCTGTTTGGTTATAGATTTGGTTGTTTTTCGGTAATGTTTTATGTTATTGTTATATTACATTATTTATTGTTATGTTTTGTTAGTGTTTTTGTGTTGTGCTTTATGATTTGTTTGTGTCAAACTCAATTTTACCTTTAGGGTAGGTAGAGTTCAGTTCTTAGAAAGTCATTCAGTCTTGTTTGAGATTTTGCTAGATGTGTTTTGTTTGGAGTTTATGTTAGTAGTATACCGATGGGAATGTTGCTTGTGGCATTCACATTGGTGGCATTCTGGCTTAAGATTGACTGAAAGATGTCATTGCCGATGTACTGAAGATGACCTCTGGTAAAACCCATAAAGGGCTATGTACGGAGGGGGTGGTGTTGCAACCAAAACCGTCACATGGAGGGTGTCTTCTCCTATGGGGTCAGGATGAACATGGTTATAGAAATGAAAAATTATTAATTAAAGATTACCTTACATTTCTAATATATTTTTTAATCTTTTGTGATGACTTTTTAATTAAGTTTGTATGCTGGTTTAAATATTTCTTTATTGTAAGTTTTAGTAATGTTTTCAATGATATTATTAGTGTATAAACGCTTTTATGTATATGTTTTCATCTTTTTTAAGTCTTATGTATCGGTTATTATTGTTAGATTTTGCTATTGTGTAAAATAACTACATAGTTCTGTGTACAGCAACAAAATAACTACCTTACAACCAATATATAATAAGACTCAAAAAAGTGAAAACATATACGTAAAGTTTTTATACACTAATAATATCTTTGAAATATTACTAAAATTTACAATAAAGAAATATTTAAACCAGCATACAAATCTAACAACCAGATAAGATATTGAAAAACCAGAACTAATAATAAAACTAACAATCTGTGTAGAATTTATAATATTAAATCTAATGATTAGGATGGTATTTATATAGCAAAAATAAATAGATCCTTTAAAACTAGACTTGTGGAACATTATATAAATTACAAAAATAATAAATCAGGTTTACTAATATGGCAGACCATCTAATAAACAATAAACATTTTATTTCTGATATTGCCACAAATTTAGAAATATTAAAAATAAAGATGGCAAAAAATTAAATATAATGGGAAAATATTATATATATAAATACAAACAAAATTCCAATTCCAATTTGATAAATCACCAGACAGAGTTTGGGAGAGATGGTCTAATAAAAACTGGAACAGACAGCAGCACTCACAGAAGAAAATGCGCAATTTTCATTATTTCAGTATTTTTATTTCTTAATATGCAGTTTAATTAAAAATTTGAATCATCACCAATCCTGCTTGAAAAATTAAGGTAAGATGTCTTATCTCAATATTATGTACTAGGTGGTTTATTTAATATAATTTAACAGTTCAGAGGAATAATATGAATCTTAAAAAGATTAATTTCAGTAAAATAACATATACTTATGTAACCAACATTAATAACTATAAATAATATTTATATTAACATATATAACTAATATTAATATATATACAGCTATTTCCAAATTGCACAGCAATCTCGGGAGAAAATTCTACAGCCAAAAATAAGAAAAAAGGTTCAAATAAACATAGGTTCGTTCATTAGTGAGCAAAACATTTAGCCCTGCTTTCTGCTCCCTCTATGAAATTAACCCGTACTAAAATTCATGGGGGTAAATCTATTTCTACCTTATGGTTTTTGATCTACAAAATTGAATAAAAGTAGTCCCAGACCTCTATCTTCTTAGGTTTTAAGAAAAAACAGTATAAACACAAACACATTTTGTCAAAAAATACATTTTTTTAAGTTTGGAGTAAATAACTTTGTTAATTTGACAATAAACATATAAAAATTACTTGTTAACATTGTAGAGAATTTAATTCTGCAAAAATTTATATAAATAATGTCTATTAAAATTAAACACAAATCTTAGAAGTTCAACTTTAATTTTAAAAAAACACACAAATTGGATTGAAAAAGTGATAAGAATTTAAACAGAAGAATTTACGTACAAAGCTAAAATATATTGACTTGAAAAATCTAGCAAAATAGATCCAGAACCATATTTGCAGAAGTTTTTAGATATCTGGGGTAAAAACCAATAAATTGCAGTAAAAATTCTTTTTTTGTTTGACATGCAATAACTTTATTAAATGGGTAATAAACACATAAAACCTTTTAACAAAACTTACAGAGAATTTAATTTTGAACAAAATGGTGTACGATAAGTTGAATGAAACAAAGAAAAGTTAGAAAAATTCAAATTTTATTTAGAAACAGTACATTACTACTACACTTTTCAGAAAAGTACTTATTTAACGTAGACAACAAACAAATTTTTTTGGTAATGTGAAAAACTCGTGATAAAAATTACTATTAAAACATTTAAAAAACTGGAAATTACACAACAATTGTAAATTAAAATAAATAAATAAAAATTACTTGGATAATAATTTTTTTTATTAATGACAGAAACAATAAGTTATTTGAAAAATTATTATTTCAAAGTTGGCAATAAAATAACAAAAGCTGATCAACAATGCACAATATTGTATTAGAATTTAAACCACACTGTAAGGTACATTAAGTATATCAGGTACTGTGAACAGTGCTGTATGTGGTTAGTGAAGGTTTTCTGTGAATTTTTGTTTGAATGTGATCGGTTTGCCATTGAAGAAATGCCGCACCTATTTACAACAAAGAAATACTCTGAGGAATTTGCTGCCTTCGTCACAATCAGCTGTTTGGACCATTAATATTAGCTGGCCGCTTAAATTCTGAGATCTACTTGCACTTTCTTCAAGAAAAATTGCTGCAACTGCTTGAAGATGTTCTTCTAGCGCTGGAATAAAAATCCAGCGCAATGGTGCCCCTCTCCACTTCTCTTGTGCCATTTCTACTCACTTAAATCATCATTTCCCTGAGAAATGGATTGGTCTTGGAAGTCCACATTCCTGACCACCAACATCGCCTCATCTAATACCTTTACATTTTTACATCTAGGAATGGATGAAAAATATTATATACGAAACAAAAATACATTCTCAAGAGGAATTAATTGTTCGCATTATGGATGCGGCTGAGCAACTTACGGAGAGCCCTTAAGAAATAAAAACAGCAGCAAAAGCAGTAGAGAAGCGTGCCAAGAAATGTGTTGAAAATGACAGGCTCAGTTTTGAACATTTATTATAAACTGGTATGTATAATGCACTTTGGTCTAGTGTACCGTTTCTAAATAGAATTTGAATTTTTCTACCTTTTCTTTGTTTTATTCAACTTATCTTACACCACTTTGTTTAAAATTTTTATGTATTTATTATCCATTTAATAAAGATATTGTACGTCAAACATGAAAAAACAGTTTTTTAGTCCAATTTATTGGTTTTCACCCCAGATTTCTCAAACACTACTGCAGATACAGTCCTTGGACCTATTTTATTTGATTTTTCAGGCCAAGAACCATAAGAAACCGCTAAATTTTCCCTTTAATTTACCTTCCCAAAATTTCAGTAGGGCTTCATTTCAGTGGAGAAGTGAAAATTGGGGCAAAATCTTTCACTAGCTGTAACTTGCTAGTGGATCGCGTTTTCCAAACCATGTTTATATGAACTTTTTACATTATTTTAATGAGAGAAATACGCCTATGCAATTTTTTAGAATCCTCCCAGGTAACTGTATCGCTGTTAAAACCAATTAATGTTTATATTAGCTTTAAATCCTAATTCACTGATTTTGCTATTTAAGACCCTAAAGATTACACATATTTAGTGTTAAGTGTTTTCAATGACACAGATTTTTATAGTGTATTCTAAAAACTTTTTCATTAAGCTAATTGAAATAAAATGAAAAACAAAAAATCATATACCTTTATAAAGTTATTAAAATTTTATACTGTTGATATCTTAACACGTCTTCAGTCAATTCATCATCATCCGAGGCATAATTTCAAAATAAACATAAAATACATAAAATATAACAGAGAATTGTGTTTCTCAGATAAATTAAACTGAATGTTACTGTTCAAAGTTAATTATTACCTTTATCTAAAGATAGCAACTGCAGTCTTAAATTGAATCTGTTCATTTTTAATATTATAACTATTTAAATTTAAGTAAGTGTATATATGAATTATTTCCAATTTTGCAATTTTACATGTATTAGAATTTCCGTAGTTTTCTATTAAATTTAAGTCAGTTTATGTAATACCAAATTTACATTTGCAGTTGTAATAAACCCCATGGAAATAAATCTTTCACATAATTTATTTCTTACAATAAATTTTCTGTTTATCACACCAATATAAAACTTATATTTAATTTTAATTTACCTTTATTTTAAATTATTATTATTACATCAATCTTGTTTATTAATTTTTCAATATTATTTTTGTATTATATCTGAAAAAGTTGTTAAATATTAATTTATTTCATTAATAATTACTTAATCACTAAGTTTATATATCAGTACATTATATAACTGCATTGAGTAGTGGAAATGAAAAATACAAGATGAAGGAGGGAGGGGAGAGAGAGAGAGAGAGGGAGAGAGAGGGAGAGAGAGAGAGAGAGATGGTGGGTCTCTTGGGTCAAATTTTATTTATCACTATTTATAATTTCCCTATCACTAAAACCACTTCCAATAAGTAGTTAAAATGTTTCATATATTAAACTATGAATAAGTAAAAAAAAATATATATATAAACATTAGCAACCTTCCAATATGAACTTAGTTAAATGCTCAATAGGTATTGTGTATGATAAGAAGGTAGTCTAACAAATCAGCATTTATGTAGCAGGAGTGTTCAATAAGTACCACAGCATGAATTCCAAGATATAACATTATATTTTATTTAATTGCTTACAAACATTCTGTTTAATTAATAAGACATTATTTTATAACAACTTATTTAAATCAGTTTAATTTTGAAATTATACCAAATATTCTAAATTTAAAAAAAATTAAAGTACATAATTATTTTTTTTAATTTTCTATTCTTGTTTATTTTTGTTCTTCATAATTATTATTGTGACTGCGAATGTTATTTTTTTTTATTAATGGTTAGTTTACACAACAAAAAAGTATTTAAAAACAAAGTTATCAACTGATAAAATTATAAAAAAATAATTTCAACAAATTATATAGATTTTTAAGTGACAAAATTAATAATAGTGTTATGATTTTTATAAAAATAAAATTTTATTCCTGTACATTGCTGAAAACATTATGTTTAATTCATTAAAACAATGCAAAATTACATGCATTGTTACAATGCAGAGTAACAGTATAAACAATAAAAGTATTAGGTTAAGCCTAATTCCAGCCGGAATTAGGTACCACGAATTAAGAAATAAATATGAAATTGCCATTCCAGAAACATTGGTAATTTCTACTAGAGAAATACCGCCATGGCTCTTACCAGCGGTAAATACAAGTTTGGATCTCTTTCAAGGAGAAATAAAAAAGAAACCAGCAGTGATCATCCAGCAGGAATTTTTGGCAACCGTCAGTAGCTACGAAGAACATATTAGAATTTATACTGACAGTTCTAAAACCAAACATGGTGTTGGATGCTCAATATATGTAAATGAAGAAGCCCACTTTTGGAAACTGCCAGATGTGGCCAGTGTCTACACGGCAGAACTCACTGCAATTCAGCAAGCTCTTCGCTACACTGAACACTATTGCGAAGAGAGAGTGCTAATATGTTCCGATTCATTAAGTGCACGTGTCACAATTCGGAACAAAAACATTAAGGATGTCCTAATTGCAAACATCCTGTCCATTTTATACGTTCTAAAACAACGAGGACAGCGATGCGTATTTGTATGGACTTCGGGGCATGCTGGTATTACAGGTAATGAAATCGCAGACGAAGCTGCCAGAAAGGCAACAGTCTGCGATGATTTGGATGCATTTCCTGTAAGAGTGGCAGATGTTAAAAACCGTCTAACAAACATAGTAAGAAACAATAGTAAGAACGCTGAATGGAGGAGTTTAAATACAAAATTAAACTCAGTAAAAACTTCTTTTTATAAATGGAAAAGCGACTTTAAGTTGACTCGCCACGAACAAGTAGCGGTGACCAGACTTAGAATCGGTCACACGCGATTAACAAATTTATATTTGTTAACCGGCGAAGTGAGACAAATGGGCGGTGTTTGTAATAAAACACTGACAATCAAGCATCTAATAGAAGAGTGTACTATATATGAGGACCTCAGAAAGAGGTTCCGTCTTACAAATAATATTAGTGCTGATCTGGATAATGGAAATGAAGAAAATATAGTTGCATTTCTACACCCCATTGGACCTTAAAAGTCTATAAAATGAAAGTTTAAAGCTGTGGTAAAAGATACTCTAAGCGGTAGTTTTTATATATATATATATATATATATATATATATATATATATATATATAAAGAAAGAAAGAAATGGTATTGATAAGTTTAATTTTAATTTTAATTTCATGGTCTTTTGAGAACCTTATCTCAAATTTTAATATCGGTGCCCTTTACACCTTGTAAGTGTGTGATTGTCCTTGTCTTTTATGTCTTAAATGTTTTGTGTAGTTTGTGCTTTTAAATAAAATGTAAGGGCCCTTTACACCCTTACATATGACGATCCAGATGGTGATAGTAATTTCTTTTAAAGATTGTGACGAGGGCTAATGACCTTAGCAGTCGATGCCCGTAAAATTCCAGATAAAAAAAAAAAAATAAAAGTATTTAAATAAATATAAAACTGAAAATTTTCAAATATTTCATGTAAACGCTCATTTAAATTTAAACATAGATAATATGAAAAATGAAAAAATTCAGTTGAAAATGGTATTTGAATTACAACTGCTGCTCCAGCTGTAGTGATAAAGACAATAATTTCTGTTAAACAATATCATTCAGTTTTAATCTATCTAACTAAAGAGAAATCATATTCTTTTTTATATTTTTAACTTTTGATGTTTTTTTTTTTTTTAATTATCCCTCACATGAAGCTGGTTCAACCAGAAAGGTATATATTAAGTACCAATAATATAGTGTTTGTAACTTTATAAAGATATGGTTTTTAGTTTAATCAATATTACGCATTGTATTTTTGTTTATTACACTGATAACTGTAATACTCTGGTATGATATAAGGTATAATATAATAAAACATAATTCACACTTAAAAGCCCACAGTCAACAGTTACATTAGAAAAACATTTTTTTGTAAATATAAAAAAAGTACTGAAATATGAAAAATAGATCTTGCGCAGAGCAAATCTTTTATCTCAAAAATATTATGGAGTATTGTAAATGACAAAATAGAACATATAACTTTTATTGTTTTTAAAAAGGCATATGATTTGGTAGATAGAAGATCATTTTTTTCAACATTAACAGAATTAGATTTAGATAACAAAACCGGTTATTGAAAATGTAGTTATAGAATGGAACAAAATTTAGGCAAAAATAGTGGAATAAGACTGGGAACTAAAGGACTAAAAATTAATTGCTTAGCTTCCACTGATGATATGGCATTATTAGCTAAAAACTGGAAAGAAGCTTAACAACAACTTAAAGAGTTAGAAAACCAAGCTGCAAAATGGGATTAAAAACTGTGTTTGAGAAAACCAAAATTTTGAGTACTGATAAAATTGCCTGAATTTCCTTAGTATAAATAATAAAAAAATAGAGAAAGTGGTTAATTTCAAATATCTCGGAGAATGGATCACTTGGAATTCTTTATATAAACAAGCATTAACAGTTAGAGCTAATAAAATGGAATTAGCATTCCGACTAATGAAAAACACATATATCAAAACAGTCTTTATCGTAGAATTCAAAATTTTGACCCTATAAATCTGTGATAAAATCGGAAGCACTCTGTGGCTGGAAACTCTAAGACTATCCAATAAAATCTTTCTAGAAAATCTCGAAAAAAAAGAAAAGAAAATTATAAGAAAAATTTTAGGTTCTAAATTTCAAAATAATCAGGTAAAATTAATTCCAAATAACAAACTTTATACTAAAATTGAAAAACTGTCGAACACGATAAGGAAACGACAAATTGCATTTTACTCCCTTTTATTTAGAATGAATAACAATCTAGAATCAATTAAAACTGACACTGACGATTATAAATAGCCTACAAATTACATAATTTTAATAAATAAACAAACTGAATTTACCTTTACCATGCACTAAAGGACATATAAATACGTTTTAACAGGAGTATAAATTTTTAAAGAAACTTCCTCAGGTAGCCACCCTCATCTCATAGAATGCACAAGTTAAAGATTAAAACTTGGGTATTTGACAAACTCAGTTATTCATTTACAAAATTCCATATTATAAATACTGACATTTAGATTATAACAAAACATTTTATTGTTAAATTCTAATGCATATTTATTAAATTATAAATTATTATGTACTACATATTCAGTAGTACCTATCTTGTCAGGTTACTATCAGTATACAATTTATGGCATTCTAGACAAAAAAGTACATTTTAAATAAATAAAAAAAGAAGTTTAACAACAAATCAAACCCTTTTTAACGTTAGTAACTTTTGTAATCGACAATAAAATTAAAAAAAAAAATATATACATATATACAAAAACAAAGTGATAAAAACTTTAATTTATTTACCAAGGAACAGGTGGAATCCTCAAAAAAGTTAATCAACTACAGTATCAAAATAATTTGATGACCATTCTTTTTTTTTATTAAATTATGGTTAAAATCAATACTATGAAACAAAATACCATATCACAGATGATAAAAGAATTTAGATAAGAGAACAGAATGTGTCTTAGACAAAATGGTGAACAATCCTGATGACGTCACCGTTCACCCCTTCATCACCATTACTGATTCAGTGGGTGCAAGTTTGATCCTACTAAGTTCACCATATTGACGATGCCATAGTATGAAAAACCTGTTCATTGTTGGAATCTAAGGGGCTGCCTGTGGACCAATTTGGAGACTCTTCTGTTAAGTATCTGCATAACAAAACTAATGAATGAAGTGACTACCAAATAAAGCCATGTTTCTAAATCCCCTCCCAATAACCAAAAGGCAGGACTTACAAATGTCAGTATTCCCATGGTACAAATGTAAAGAAAGGGAAGCAGGAATTTTTTTTATACTACAAGAAAGGCAAAAGTCTTCTTGTAAAATTACAGTATGTTTTAGGCAAAAGTTGTTGCAAATCTCATCAATTTTAATTTTTATACTTGAAAATTCAAATAAAACTGTAAGATTATAAAAAAAGTTCATCTGTAAAACATCTCTTATGATAAACTTAAAAGAAATATAACTAATCAAAATAACTTTCTGTTTTTCAGTTTAATGTGCTTTTTATTATTGACTGCCATTTTAGAAACATTGAACAAAAGGACTGGTTTTTATTGTAAGAATTGACAAAAAAAAATAATCAAAGTCTACAAAAATTTGCTACACAATTGGATATATACACTTACATTCACAGACAAACAGGATCTCCATAATGTATCCAAAGAAGGTTCTAGTTCAAGGATATCACAACCCTGAACCTCCTCATTTGGAAGAGGGAGGAGAATACCACAAGGTAAGTAAGGCAAATGCATCGCTTGTCTTCAGGTGGCAGGAGGTATGGGATCAGTTCATGAAAGGCAAGAGGACCTATAAATTGATCCTGAACATCCAGAGATGGCTAAGCATGAGTAACTGGAGCTAGTTCCTAACCTATCAGGATTGCTTTAAGCATGCCTGTGCACAGGGATATTGAAACCTTCACTGAAGTGTAATTAATATTCCATGGAAGGGATGATACTGCAGAATAAATGGTGTTTGAGTGTGATTGGTTCTTACAGCACAGGGAAGGATGCATGTCTGAGAGATTTCAGCATTCTAGAATAATATACCCTGTTTACAACATCTGTTCTAAACCAGCAAGCTATTTTTTTATTACCAATTTTTCATAAAAGTTCCATTTTTTATGAGCCCATAATTATAAGGGATTTCCTTCATTTATCTTAAGTAACTGGTGTATCTAATTACTATATCTAATTAAGCTTCAGTTATTTTACCTATACTTCATATTTAAAGAGAATAATAAAACATGAGAGTTTGCAGTTTTGTGCATTTGTATAAGAGTTTGTGTGTGTTTGTGTGTATGTACTCAAGAAATAATAAAAAAAAATATATATGAATACAATTACAAATTAAATAGTAAGTACTTAATTTATACAGATAACATAAATTAAAAATAATTTTTTGATATTTTACGTACTTTTCTTCCATTATTGTCAATTATATTACTTTGTATTACTTTAACAAAGTTTCCAGAACACTTAACACAAAAAGAAAAAGTTCACAAAGTTATTTTCTTAGTTTTAAATTGTTTATCGATAAGTAATGCATATATACAATAAAACACAATTATTATTTTTGTACTGAATGTAAATACACGTTACATAAAAAAAAAAAACAACTCTGTATTAAAATTATCAAGAAAAATTACACATTATTTAGTCACTACATCCACACATAAATACTGATCATTAGTAACAAACACGTATTAAAAAAAGCTGTTTCAGTCAACATGAATAATTAATAAAAGAATTAATTTAAAACACTTAAATAAGATCTACCAGATTCAATAACAACTTAACTTGATAATAAAACTGTTGATACATTTATAAACCATTCACATTTTATTTAAGATATCTAAAAGCAATCAGATTATTAAAAGAAAATCAATATAATTAATTATTAAACAATAATTAGTAATAAAAATGTAATTAAATCGCAAAATTAAAAATTTAATTCTTTAGTAAAAAAATAATCTTAAAACTATTAAATAATTTATTTATACCTTTAAAGTATTAGTTGGTTTGGCCATTAATAAAGAGAGAATTGTATATTATAAACTAAACAAATGAAAAATGCTTTTAATACAATTCAGCTTTGATGGTGTTATGGAATCAGTTTGATAAAAGTGATATCAACTAATGAAATTTTATTTTAAGATCATAGCTTTTAATTACCAAATGCTTTTCTCTGAAATACTGCAGGTACTGTGCATCATTTTGTAATGAATAACAATTTATCACCTTGGCTAAAACCCTGTTTAATATAATCTCTATTATTACAATAAATGTTAATAAACTTTAAAAAAATAATATTATATATCGACAGATGAAAATAAAAAAATACTATAAAACCTGTCCGTTTGAAAAAAAAAAAAACTGTTCACAACAAACACTAGGTGCACAAAATCTGTATCTTAATTAAAATAAGAAAATAAATGAAAATATAGACTGCTACTGAATGTGAAGTAAGGCTATTTGGAATATAGGATATATAGATTACTTTCTTTTAAGTTTTCCAAATAATTTTCTTTAATTTTCCTGAAAAATACATTAAATATCAGAGTGATATCAGGCCATATATTAATACACTATAATAATCCAACATTCATTAATAATAATGACAAAAAATTATTTTTTTTTTCATTTACATAGGCAATAAAACTTAATTAAATATCTTCCACATAACTTAAAAAAATTGAATTGACTACTACAAGAACTTTATCTTCAATTAAAAAAAAATATATATATATATATATACAATGTATGTATTTTTTATTTTTTTGATAAATTTTAGTGATATATCACTGAAATTGGCTCATTTGACCAGGCTAGAACATACATAAGAAAAATATTGAGATGAAAACCTCCTCTTTTTCTGAAGTTGGTTAAAACATTTATCTATTTTCAAATCTATCTATTTTCAAAAGTACTTTCAATACTTGAACTGTAAAATTCAAGTATTGAAGATACTTGAATGGTACTAGTTTGAATTGTAAAATTCAGAGTATTTCAAAAGTATTTGAAATACTTTCTATCTACAACATCAGTAAACAGATAATTTAAAAAAATGAGAAATATGTTTAAAAAGAAATTTATGCAATAATTTTATGATGCATTGAGAGGATCCTCTATACCAGATTATGAATTTGATAGAGCACTGAATGATTTAAACAAGACTAAAAATAATATAAGAAGATAATTATCTGAATTACTGTGCTGAAGACTCAGTAGGGTATATCAGTTCGTAAAAAAAATTTTTGAATCAAAAGAAATGACCTCAGATTTCAAAAAAATATAACTGCATACCAGAGAAAATCATTTATATACTTTGAAAGAAATAAATTTTTATCTACTTATGTTCTCATCACATTGATGTCACACATATAAAATACTAACTAGATTAATTTAAAGATTAGAACAAGTGAAATGGATATTAGATGAAAAACAATTTGGATTCAGAAAGAACATGAGGTAACATAAGGAAGGTTATTTCTAATAACCTGAGAGTTATGCAATAACTAAACATCAAAAGGATTCATGGAAATAAAAAGATATGGATAAAGATAAATTACCAGCGGTCAGTCACGTTTTGCTTCTCATAGATAAGTAAATTTAAACAATGCAGGGTGAAGTTTCATTGCATATTGTTGAAATTTATTAACGATTAATGACCAGAGTAGTCAATATCGCTTGGAAAAAACATTACCTGTGAGAATGTGATTTGATTGTTTTAGTAGACCGGTACAGTGGTCATTTGTTTACTAAAGTCAACTCAAAGAAGATAAAAACACAATTTTTTAAAATTTTATCTTTAAATACATATGCATATTTAAACTGTAATGTCGAAGTTTAGAAAGCTTAGTTGATATGCGAAGAATAGGGATGGCTTGTTGGACCAGTGAATTGCTTATTGCTACCTATCTATGATGTTTAATTGTAGTACGATATCCTCTTTACTTTACTATTAACCCATTAACTGCCAGACATAAACGTATCAAT
The DNA here is from genome assembly GCF_047948215.1 of Lycorma delicatula. Classification (NCBI taxonomy): domain Eukaryota; kingdom Metazoa; phylum Arthropoda; class Insecta; order Hemiptera; family Fulgoridae; genus Lycorma; species Lycorma delicatula. Next base: position 97,085,480 of record NC_134464.1, on the reverse strand, counting down.
TTTTTCTAAATAAACCCTTTATATTATTCATTATTAACTACATAAAGCTAGAAATATTTTTGTATCATCACAAAATCAACTATCACTCAAAAATAAAATGGTTCGTTTATGCACCTTTGGCAAAATCATTCAAAAAATTTTTTTTTCTGAAGAATACATGAACAATTTATTAAACTGAAAGTAATACAGTTACAGTTTCGTGGTATTTTTATTTCTTTATCAGTTATAATACCAAGGTGAGCCATATTGATGGGACATATTTATATTTTGAATACTGCGAACAATAACAGTCATGCATGTTTTTCATATAGCTTAACAGGAAGTGTAAAGATGTGAGTTACTGATACATGTTTTTTTCATTGCGGCAGGGAATCATCATGATGTGGACTGCTGTTGAAATTTCGTACATCATGTAGGAGTTCTTCAGTAGTGGAAGTTCCATCACTACAGCACAATGGCGTTTCAAACAACATTTTAAAAAACATGAAGCACCATCCCAAAAGATCATATTGCGTCCTGTTCACAACTTTCATGAGATTGCAAATGCGAACAAAAAACGGTCCCCTAGGAGACCTCGATCGTTGCATAGTGCAATAAACATTGAACATGCGCCCAATATCATTAACCAATGTCCAAACAAGTCAACTCGGCAATTGTGTCGTCAAGTACATATTCCACGTACCGGTGTGAGGCAAATCCTTAAAAAAAGGCTTACAACCGTATCAATACAAGGTACAGGTGGTGCATAAAATGTTCGACCAAGATAAGGTTCAATGAACCACATTCTGTGACTAGCTAATCAGCAAAGGTGATGACTTCGTGCAACACCTTATCACGTCTGACGAAGCTCATTTCCACTTCAGTGGTTATGTCAATAAACAAATCTACAGCTGTTGCATGAAACACCATTGCACAGTGCCAAGGTTACTGTGTGGTGTGCAGCAAGTCACGCTTGTGTGATAGGTCCCTATTTTTTGAGAATGAACATAATGACACGGTCAGTTACCACTGAGTGATATAACACAATGTTATGAACATTATTCATTCCCGAAATGAGACAGCTTGGCCTAAGGGACATGTAGATGCAGCAGGATGATCCCACCAGACATACTGCAGTAGTGTCAATGATAACCCTTCAACGATACTTCCCCAGACACCTCATAGGTGTTATATAAGTTACACTGATGGCAGTTGCTTGTGAAGTACTACCTTGATCTAAAATGCGATGCAATTCTTCAAGTGTAAATGGCTTTTCAAAATTCCACATTTTAACAAATCCTTATACTTCAATAAAACAAAATTAATACTTATAAATATATGCACGGGTATACCAAAGTAAACAGTACTTCACATACATATGAAATTGATTGAGCGCATAGTCATAGAAACTAAACATTTTATAAAATAATGATTTCTATAAAAATAGTAAAATTAAAACAAAATGTAATGACTAAAGAAAAACTTGTATCGATCCTTAAAATAAGACAAAACAAAAAGTTTGTGGTTCAAACATAAAAATGGTACAATGCGGGATTGGAAAGTTATTATTTGTTATGTAAAAAGAACATATAGCATGTCAAGTGTGTGATTCATCACTCCATAAGCCAAAGGTGTGTTATCATACCATTATTTTTAACAACCAAAATTCATTATCGGTTTTCAAAATACATGAACTGATGAATAACAGCAACCATTAAATACGCAAATAAAATAAAAATATAATTTTTAACAAGCATAAGGCAATCATTATATACCTTATACAGAAGGGGTTACATGATCTCATAAAATACAGTAAGTTGATATGCAAATAAATTCGCAATTAGAAACATATTACCATATAATTTTTTTGTGACTAAAAAACCTAACAAAATAAAGACAAATTGCACAAAGTGCAAAAAATCTTGTAGAAATTAAAAAGAAAAAAATGTTTATGACAAGGTTCATTTACATACCATTGGCTGTTAAATCGGTTACAGCACTTAAGTAGAATTACTGACTGTCTGCAAGTTTACACTTTCTAAACTTTGAAGAATTATCTTCTGCAGTTCATTTGGTCACATAAATGAATGTATTACTTAATTTCATACTTATAATTAAGTTAATGATTTCTATTAGCATTTTACTTTTAAATTTTGTTAGAAATAAAGGAATAAACTACTCAACTACTGATAAGTTCTTAAAATATAATGAAGCTTTAATAAAATGTTAACAACTTATTATTACCAAATCAGAACAATTAAAGCTTTCTTTTAATTTTAAAGAATTTTGTTGTACCTTACTTAACTGTGATTTTTTTTAAAAATATGTACATTAAACTGTAAAAATTCAAACAATTACAGAGTATCATTTAAAACTATAAATATTTTAAATGACAAACCAAAACAGAATTAATAAATATAACATTTTTAGTTGCTCTTGCATAAAAAATCTTGTTGAAATATAGCTGTTGTAACATACTTGCAGGTTTTTTTTAGGTAGCAGATACTTATTTAGAATGTAATCAAAATTTTGTTAGATTTGAATTGTCCCTGTTCATTTAGTAAATCAATGACAAGTATTTTTAAGTGTTAATTTCATAATTTTCCTATTTTTTATATGTGCTATCATATATCTGTTATCACATATTATACAAGTATAAAATTTGGTTTATATCTAAAAGGTTTATAATTTTAATTGATTTTAATCACTGGTCATAAAAATGATATAGGAATTTACAGTAATTTAATATTTATAATTAGTTTATGATGTCACAACAGTAGTAAAAATGTGATTTTATATATATATATATATATATATATATATATATATATATGTGTGTGTACAAATAGAACAAATATACCTATAGTAAGTATTAACTTCCTATCAGTAATCACAAAAAATAACAAAGATTTACAGATAACAATACATGCACTCAATTAAAAAAAATATATATATAAATATAAATGAATTGATCAAATAAAAATGTAAATATTTTAAAAAGTAAAAATATTTTTATATTTCTAACAAAAAACTAAGAATTTTAGATCATAAGAACAAATTATAAACACATATAAAATCAAATAATAATAAATACTGTTCTGCTTTAGGCAGATTAAAAGATATGTATTATATAAAACACACGGTGTATGTATGACATCACTAGCTGAACTAACACTATTGTTGACGATTCATTAGAAAGAAATAAAAACATACACATACACATTTAATGTAAAACACACACACACATCGATATACTCTCCTATCAGTCAGACATTCAGTTATTGAGAAAAGAAGAATGTTCAATTAATTAAGTCTGACCTGAATCAAGTTCTTTCAAACAAAATTATAAGTGAGCCATGAATCTAACAAGTAAACCAGATTTGATTTTTAGTACAAGTTTAACATTAATATCCTTATACTGAATAAATGAATAATAATATGTGTAATAATAATAATAATAAAAAACAATACCAATGTCAAGCATTTATATAATTTTCAACAAGGTAAACATCTTTATTTTAAAAATTATCAATAAAAGCATATAGCACATTTTATAATGCAAATTACAAAAATTAAACTGTTATTAATTTAACTATTAAACTTTATCAATTCATACTGAATTTATTTTATTTTGAGATTACCTTATTCTTATGTACAGGTTATATTTTATAATAACCGGTTGTAAGTATAACTAATATTCAATCATTGTTTTCCAGTAACAGATAACTTTTCTTGATATAATGGCATTTTATATTAATATATGGAATACTTTGTTTTTCAGTTACAGTTGCCAAAAGATTTCAGTCTGATTTTTGCTCCTAGATAACTTAAGTATTAAAAATTGTTTGGACACTAATTATGGAATTACAGTAAAAATTTGTGTATTTTTATTTGTTAATTAATTTGAAGATTATTTTCAAAAGTGGTTCCTATAACTGTATAATTTTTTTGAAGTCACAAAAAATTCAAATAAAAAAATATTATACAGTATTTTACGTTTGGCTTAAAATAACACTGTTAAATTGTTAGCGCCCAGTTAACAAACAATACTCTATAACAAATTTTACAAAAATTTTAAACCAGAGAAAACTGATAAAAATAAAGCCAGTAATAAACAAATAGTTTGAGAAATTCAATATTAGTTAAAAGTTAAAGTTAGTATAAATTTTTATGATTTTAAATAACAATCAAACAAAATTTAAAAATTACAATCTAGAACATACTGTGTTAAAAATAAAACAAACAAAACTACTATTAATGAAATTGTTTCTAATTAATGTTAAAAATTCCACCGTTAAGTACTATACCATTTCTTAACTCATTTCTGAAGACCTTGAGTTGCTCATCTCAAAATATCTTTAGGCTCCTTTATGACGGCATTATTTAAAATTTTAATGATATATTATCTAACATAGTTTGAGTTTATAAACCTCACTTTTCATCCAACACCATAAAGAATAATCTAACCTAAGTATAATCAGATAATAATGAATCTAATCTGATGAGCTATTCAAACTCCTCCATAGCTTTAAATAAAAATGATCTCCATTTAAACATCCAAGCATCTACCAGGGCATAATACTATATGGATAACAGTGGATACCATTCAAATTAAATTTCAATTAATGTACACAGTAATGCCAACTAGATGGCCAAAGTATTACAATTCAGTAATAATTAACTGATTTTTAAAAAATAAAACTATTAAATTGAATTCCTATTTTTCTCTATATCTTTACCTTTTTTCTTTTAAGTGAAGTCAAATTTGTCAAAAAAAATTAAAGATCAGCTGTAGGAACAATTTTTTTAAAAATAATTTTCATTTCAAATAACATACAAATAGATGACATTATTACCATAATTAATGTCCAAAAAATATTAAGATTGCATTATGTTACCTATGGAGTAAAAATCAAAGTAAAATATGACAGTAGCCATAACTCAAAAACAGAGCATCTTCGAATTTACATTTATATTACTTTTTTTTTCTTATTTTAACTCTATAATTATGTCTCAAAATAGTATTCTTTCCTGATGGAACACTAACTGGGTGAATGAAGGCTACATTTATTAATCCTGAGGGTCAAAAATATATATGATCTTGGAAAAACTTACCATGTCCATTTAATTATGAGTTATGGTTTTTATTCTAGTTTATTATACTTGTATTTTTTGTAAATCTATTTTTTTCTAAGACAAACTCACTTCTCCATTTTACTGAATTCAAAAATCAATTTTCTACAAAATGTATATTTCAGTGCTTGAGCTGACCTTGATACAATTATTATTAATTTCAATCCCCAATTCTATTTTATTATATTAAAGGAATTATTATGCCTGTTCTATTTCTTTTAAATTAACCGATCTGTTAAACATAAGTCAAGTTAAACATAAGAAAACACGAAGGGGAAAAGCATATTTATAAGACATGAACGTACTTTTAGTATTGTCACTCAAAAAATCCTTCTGGTTTACATAATACATATTAAATTACAAATGTATTGCTTCACTACAGGAAAGGAAATGTATCTGTTACTTTACACTCTCCGTCCCAGTCTTTCTTATGAGTGTAAGACATGTAAAGAAACTAAGGTTAAGAAGTACTATTCGGAGCTGTTTTTTTTTAGTATAATAATTTTCCCTAAGTAGCTATGATGAACAGAATAACAGTGATTATGAATATCACATGGATTTAGCACGCTGACGTACAACTACATATTTGACTCTGTAAAAAAGGCAACATGCAATTAATCCACTTCTCATTTTTCCTAGCAAGCCAAACATGGGAGAAAATATGTTACAAATGAAAGAAAGATGACTATATCATTTTTGGGCTTGTAATTCATGTCAGGTTGCCCTTATAACAACTATTATTATTATAGTATTTATCATGACACTTAAAATACAAAAGATTTTACTCCATTAACCTAAGATAATTATTTTCTAATTACTATTTTAATTTTGTTCAGATATATGTGTACAACACCAAGAAGAAAAAAGGCAATCTGTGAATGGAGAAAGTTATGAAGAAATGGAGAAAGTTATATTGCAGAGCATACATATAGCTTTTGGAGAAAGTGGTTATATTTTAGATACCATTATTAAATCTGCAATTTTTTGCCTCACGATTTATACATATTTTATTTATGATTGATTATTAGTAATATACCGAGATAAATTTAAATTAATACTTCTGAATACAATCTATTATATTAGGATTGAACTTTCATATTAAATTTTAAAAAATATTTTAGGTCTAACATATCCAAATAATTTCCTGTTGTATAAAAGATTAGATTATAATCAATAATAATAAAAATTGTAATATTTATTGCTTGTAATTGTTTCCTCTACACAAGCGTTTTCATACTGATCACTACTTCATCAAATATCTCAAACGTTTTATGTTAAAATATTAAAAAAGAAAAACATGTTTCATTTTTAACCTAATCTTCATCTTCTATTTTAAAATATTTCAATAGAAAAGGTCAATAAATATTTATTTTTTCACCTAGAAGATAAAACTACCTTATTTTCTATTCTAATACTTTAACATAAAATTTTTTAGATATCTGATGAAGTAGTGATCAATCACTAACAAAGCAGTCTCTTAGGAAAACTTACAAGAATTAAGTTTTACAAGTTTTATTATTATTGATAATAGTTAGTCATTATATTCTATGATGCTAATTGCAAATTCATAAAAAATTAGATGTTATAAGATCAATCTGTTGAAATGTATAGGATATGACAATTTAGGATATGTCACATTCTGGGTAGTTTTAAATATATTTCAATAGATCTGATTCTAACGACTTATCTGTTGTGTAACAAAATGTTACTGATATACACCAGAATTTATGAATAAAAAAAAAACAACAAGCTAATGAGTTTCATTTAAAAAAAGGACAGAATAAACTAAATAAATAAAAGAAAGGAGTAAATGTTCAGTAATTAAAACTTTTAAAAGTGCAAACAAAACACATGCAAAATACATACTACAAAATAAAATAATAATAATAGCTCATGGCAGCTCAACATAAAACTTCCATGCTACAAATTTTCCATGAAAATCTTTGTCATATTAGTCATCCTATTTTTATATTAAAAAAAATTACCTAGACAGTTTTAGTTTTAATAAATCAAAACTGTCTAGGTAATTTTGATTTAATTAATGTAAAATTAAATTTGCAAATGAGTAAATAATAAGGATTTAGATTACAAATAAATAAATATTTTATTCTGATTATTACATAATTATACGTTACACAAATCACGTTACTTAATATGATGAAGCTATTGATAACAAAGGTAAATGCACCAACTTTTACCAGGAAAGATCAATGAAAACCAGTGAAACATTGAGAACATAATCACAAAATAAAAATTATGTGATGAATCATATGAATTCATCAAATTAACAATTAGTTTGATATTTGGAAAAAATCCTTTAAAAAAAAAAAAAATTTGGTTGAGCATTATCTTTATTTCTAATTTATTTCAACAGCTAATTTATTTATAAAAAAATAAGAGAAAGTAATAAAGCAAAATGAAAACTGTACAACATATAATAAAAACATTGAAGGTATTTATAGAAAAATATTTGAATATGTATTTAAATATTTATTAAACTAAGGATGCAGAAAATTAAGTTTATTTAATTACCGAGTTGAAGCCAATATATATTAAACACTGTTTCATAACAGAAAGATTTACATTAATTTGACGTTTTACATTGTCAGCATCACTTTCTTAGTTATGAAACATGTAAAATATCTGAGGTACAATACACATCAGATCATAGAACTGCTTTTACTGATAATACTGATGTTAATTGAACAGCCAGCTGTCTGTGATGAATTGAATGAAGGAAGATATTTACTTATACAACTGAATATCACCAGCATTTCATGGGCATGGCATCCTGTTTGCAAAATATATTAGGTTTAGTGAAGAAAATAACTTTACTCCTCACTTATTTTAGTAAGCCTGACTTGGGGTCATTATTATTCTTAAGATTGGTAGTAATGTTTTTTGTTTTATTTTCTTTTTTTATTAAATTTCCCTTGTTTGGATTTCACTTGTAATTCCAAAAATTTTTTTTGGAAAATGATTGGCGATTCATACGAGATCACTTAAAAATATACATGTTTACGGCATTTAAAATACACAATATACATTTTAAAAATCATCTGTTAAGTAATATTATTTTTATAACAGGCAACCTTTAATTTAAAATAGATTGGTTAAAAGATCTTTTAGATGTTTAAATTAATTAAAAACAGCAACGGATACATTATAACGTTTTTTTTCTCGTAGATAAACATGTTTTTTTATTGATATGACCTTGAACAAGCTACACTTAAGTATTTTAATGACAAAAATGAAACTATAGATGATCAAACGTCAAGCTATTGGAAGGAAAGAAACCTGAATTCAGATGATTAGAAACCAGCATGCTAATTATTATACCAACTGATGACCAGTTATTATTTTTTAACTATAAATGATCATGTTTAAACAAGAACACAGATGTATTTTAATTTATAAGAATTCAATTAAAGATTTATCATTTAATGGTTTTTTTATTTATTCTCAATCGGTTATTTTTGTAAACATCAGTATTTTCATAAGTGTCTCCATCAATTAGTTTTATGCTTCTAAACACTTTTTTCTTTTTTTTATATATACACTAAGAGAGCTGAAGGTTTGCCCCCGTCTTTGTCAACTGAATTATTGGCTGACTTAGATGGGACGGACGAGCAAGATTTGCTGTACTATCTAACCAGATGACATCATCTGATTACTGTGTATAAAATTCCAACACAACAAACTAGTACGATACAATGATTTGCATACTAGACACAGCAGTTGGCGAGGGGTAAACTTTCAACTCACGTATTGTATAGCAAATTAATATAAAATGGTGAAATTACAATTGTAAACCGTTTTCTTTACAATCAGTCATAGAAAAAAATGAATTGTTTTGCTGTTATTACATCTACTACAGATAAAGAAATTATTTTTTTTTATAATTTACATTATTTAAATACATTTTTATAAGTAAATTAAAGATGTGTAAAATGTGATTAATTTAATTTAAATTTATTATTCTCCTAAGCTATGAGGATTATTATCAACGGCAGACATATAAAACATGAAAGGCATTATCTAATATGCCACACCACAGACACAGACCTGAATCAACCAGGCCAAAACACTATCCCTAAAACCACCATGGCTCGAAAGAAACTGAGTTATATACTTGTTAGGAAACACCCAAGATGTCCTGCAGACTCCTCACATCAGGGAAAAGACCATGCATGAAACGAAATGGGCGTTTCATGCATGGTCTTTTCCCTGACTCATCCCGACTCATCCCAACATGTTTGCCGCAATTGAAATCCATCATTCTTAATCTCTGTAATTCTAGAAGAAGTTAGTTGACCCAACTTCTTTGCAAAATAGTGTTGTGGACATTCAAGTACAAGAACAACAGGGTTTAATCCAGCAATCATCAGGACAGCTCACAAGAAATTCTACAGTAACCACCTGTCACCATTAACAACAAAAGGTACTGGGCCCTCAATAAAATGTCCCTATAAGATTTAAATTTTAGCTTACCCACTCAAACTGGTGCGGCATAAATAATTGCCTCATACACACCCTTATACAGGATACTCATAGTCAGTGCAGAACGCAAGGGTAATTGGAGTTTTATTACAAGGGTTATTCTTTTTCAAGGTCCGATCGGTCGCGAAATAAATACCCGCGCAAAAATCGGATGAACCTTTGCACATATATGTTGCGCAGCATCTGTAGTATGACCTTCAATCACGCCGCGTCACTTCGTTTAGTTCTGAACATGCAGCTAGCACGTAAACATGTCTACAACAATAGCATCTCCCGCCAAGTGTGAAGTGCGTGCGGTAATTCGATTTCTTCAAGCTGAGGTGTGTATTGCGGCTGAAATTCATCGACGAATAAGTAATGTGTACGGTGAAACTTCAATGAGAGACAGCAAAGTGCGACAATGGTGCAGGAAAGGAAGCGACTGTCAACCGATGATCTCGTTGAGCGAGTGGATGAGGCAATTCGAGAAAATCTTCGGTTCACAATTTTTGTATCGAGCGATTCGTCTCCTGAAATTTCAAGGTCAGCTCTCTACACCATTGTGAGTGAGAGACTTCAGTACCGCAAACTGTGTGCGAGATGGGTTCCCAAGATGCTGTCCGACCAACACAAAACAATGAGAATGGACGCCTCCCTAACGTTTCTACAGCGCTACCACAATGAAGGAGAAGATGTTTTGAACAAAATTGCCACAGGGGACGAGACATGGGTCCATTTGGAAACTGAAGAAACAAAAGAACAATCCAAACAGCGGATGCATTCTCACTCTCCCAGTAAACCAAAGAAGTTCAAGCGAACCTTCTCCAACAGAAAATGTATGGCTACTGTGTTCTGGGACCGGAATGGAGTTCTCTTGGTGGAATTCATGGAACGCGGCACGACCATCACTGCAGCCTCATACTGTGTGACTCTTCAACGTCTACGAAGGGTAATTCAGAATAAGCGGAGAGGAATATTGTCATCAGGCATTGTCTTTCTCCATGACCATGTTCGGCCGCACACTGCAGCTGTAACAAAGAAGCTCCTGCAGCGTTTTCGTCGGGAAGTGTTTGATCACCCACCATACAGCCCGGACATGGCTCCATCCGATTTTCACCTCTTTGCTCACATGAAACGCCGGCTAGGACAACATTTTGGCACAGACATCGAGCTGCAGACCAGCGTAGAAACACGGCTGAAAACACAGGCGGCTCCGCTCTATGACGAGGGTATTGGAAAGTTGGTACCACGCTACGACAAATGTCTAAATCGGAGTGGCGACTACGTAGAGAATAGCGTAACTATGTAAGTACTTGTTACAAATAAAAAAAATTGTTATTTTCACTGTGGTTTTAATTACATGACCGATCAACCCTTGAAAAAAAATAACCCTCGTATCTCCTTACTAGTTACAGAACCTGGATAAATGTCCCTTGCTGCTGTGTCTTTCTATTATCGGTTGGGTCATTATTTATTTAATAGCGGTTAAAGATTTTATGTTTCATTTATGGATGAAGTTGGTTTTTGCGTCCCGTTTCTTTGGACTAATGCAAAATAATTAACCAGGGCTGATCGTGGGAAACTAGGTACATATGAGCCTCGTACTCCCTGCGTAATTTCCCTTCACTCTGTCTGTTGAACTCCTTTCAATGCTAGCGCCTTTCAGACTAACGGGAATACGCCCTCCAGGGCTAATATTCTTAAAATTCAGACCTCAATTCGAATTAACCATACTTCGAATACCAAAGAAGGCACTACTGGCCTTCTTTGTGACATACTGTAAATGGTCCTTAAAATGAGAATTTTCATCAAGGAGCACCCCCGAGGTACTTCTAAACCTCAACATATCGAATTCAATGGCCTGACATTGAAACACGGACTCAACGCGTCATAGCCAAACGGCCCTTCAGCAGCATCATCTTGTTTTTTCCAGGCTGAATGTCATCTTATGTTGACGGTCCCATAGCTCAAGTATCCTGCATGTCCGAGAGATGTGGAGTTCAATCTCATTTCGCGAACATCCTTCGACCAGCAACAGCCGCCAGGCAATATCAGCTGCATCAAAAAATCAAACTCTACAACACACAATGTGGGGCCTAGCGCATTGCCTTGGGGACAACTCTTAGACAGTGTCTTCTCCACTTTGTGGCCACCATCACAAAGTAGAACGTCTTGATGCCCAAAATAGCTATGCATTCATTACCTGCATTTCATTTTTGGTACACCCATGTCTCAGTAATTAAAAAGGAGAAGGAGGCCATTAAGGATTGTTAAATGCCCCAGATATGTCAAGGAAAATCCCCAAAGCATACCCATAACTATTATTCTTGACAATGCTTAAACCTCGTAAAATAGCATCTTCCTTCCTTTTACCATGACAAAAGCCATACTGATCCTTCATCAATAACCGTTTGCGATGTCAACTTCTCATTAATATGTAGATATAGTATCTTCTCGAAGACTTTACCGATTACTGGCAATAACGTAAGAGGCCGATATGAGGAACTAACAATGGGATCCTTGCCGCCACCCTTAAACGATTTAACTATTCCCTTTTTCCAAAAAATTGGGAAATAGCCCGTGAATAACAGTTTGTTAAATACTCTAAAGAATATTCCCACACTAACATTCACTAAACGAACAAGGAACACCACCGTTATTCGATCAAGGCCAGGAGCTTTACCTCTGCCAAAGCCACAGATTCTCACGCACCTCTGCCTCAGTAACTTCTGAAGAAAAAACATCCATGCGATAAGAAGCAACATCATTTCTAACACGACAATGATAAGCAGTTTCTACAGCTAAATCATCACTCGGAAAAAGATCATCAAACAAAGTAGGATCTCAGTTTTATCTGAGGTCACTCTTGGTCTGGTCGAAATAAAAATGTCCCTTCTATCGTTTATGCCCTAGCAATAGGTAAATAACACCCCACGGGTCTTTAGTATCTCGTTCCTGAACAAAGGAACGCCAAGAATCACGTTTGATCTGTCTTACCTTGTGATAATAACATCTGAGCTCCTTATACCTCGAAGCCAAATCTTCTCGCCGCTCGGGGTCACTCTCAGTTCGAGAGGACCTCCATAAATGGAGAACAGATGATTTCATCTCAGTTAAGTTCCCCAAGGGGACCCCTCAGTTAAGTTTCAGCAAGGGGACCCCTCTACGACCCGAACTACGTGGAATGCTCAGCGGCATCGATGAAAGCTGCTGATAACCGACCTGTCATGTCCTCAAGATCAAGACCATCCAAACCCCTGTCCAAGACACGGAGCCTGGCCAAAAGGATATGATAAACCTCCGCCGATTGGCTTTACTGTGCAGAAAACGCCCCTGCTGCACTGAGAAATTACATCTATAACCATCACTTAGGCCATGAGTGATCTTGAAGACAATAAGTAGATGGTCGCTAGAGCAATCATTGACAACCTTCCAACCACAGATACATGTGGGAATGTATCTTCCAACCGTGAAATCAATATTGGTGCCGGCAAATTGCCTCCTACCATCCACCATACCGGCATATGTTGGCAGCTCACCAGAAACAGTCATGATGGACGACAAAACCTTCAACCGCCTCATCACTATCATCAGTATAATCACTATGCAACAAAAGATATTTAGCATTAACATTAGCAACAGTAACAATAGAACTATGTTCTGAAAACTGAAGAATTTTCTCCCAGACTTCAAGATGACGATCAGCAGGGTCCCGATACTGGAAATAAGAACTTAAAACATATAGATGTAAATTTTAAATATTAACCCTAACGACATGATGATTGTTACAGCTATCACAAAACACAACTTATTTCTTTTCTGCACTTAACAGCGGACATGCTGAACCACAATAAAATCGCTTATAGCCGAAGGCCTATAAATCCTCCTGTCACACACCCGGCTACGAATTGCACGTCCTCTCCTTCTCTGCAGTGCGTCAGACCAGATTAGGGCTCCATACAGTACTTTCGAGATCACCACCCGAGACAAGACTCGCCGCTTCGGTGAGAGGACCCCTGATATTGGCTATTATCCGACCGATCGCGGCAGCCGTATTTTCGGCTTTGACTAACACTTCTTTTATGTGCCTCTAGAACGTGGCGTTTTTGTCTATCCACACCCCGAGTTATTTCTCTGCAAGGATACGTTGGACGTACCGACCCTAAATGAAATCGGTGTCAGCTTACACCTACCCTGGGTCTTCTGCAGGCTGAAGCCCTTTTATCCTGCAGGCGCGAAACCAGCCCGATAAGGGCTGCCTCAACGAAAAGCGCGACGGACAGGACTTCGTAATACGCGATATTCCACACTATTGGCCCCAACACTGAATGACTCTGTGGAACACCACAACTCATCCCGATCCGTTCCTCTTCTCAGCGGAAATACCCGTCGCCGATCTCTCGAAGAGGTAACATTGATATTTCTTGCTGTTGTTGCTGCTGCTTTGCTTCCCCCTACTTCCTGAGGAGCACAAGCCGGGCGGGCTTCCAGGCTTCTGGAAACCACATTCCTGGGTGATGGCGTAGTTGAATGAATCAACAAAGCTCGACAGCTATTTCGACAACTATCAATGAAAGCTACTTCCTCGCGGTTCGTCTCCCCACATCTAAGAAAGACAGCCTCCGCGAAACTCAATAGAATAGCCTTGTCGAGTAAGGAAAGGCGTCTACCAAATTCTTTGATAACAATTTTGTACCAATTCCCCAGATGTCCTCGTCGAAGATATCGCAGAATTCCCTCCACATCTGCCAGTTGCTCCATTTGAAGTATTAGGATACTTCAGAACTGCCTAGTCTTTTTGAGCTCGTCCCGCTAATAGGTGCGGAGTTCGATATCATTCCTCCTGTTGGTCCTCTGTTGTCTTCATCTCTCTCTTTTTCTGTTTAGCCTCCGGAACCACCATAAGATATTACTTCGGATGATGAATGAGGATGATATGTACGGATATAAATGAAGTACCGTCTTGTAGAGTCTCAGGTCGACCATTCCTGAGATGTATGGTTAATTGAAACCAACCTCCAAAGAACACCGGTATCCACGATCTAGTATTCAAATCCGTGTAAAATTAACTGCCTTTATTAGGATTTGAACCTTAAATTCTCGACTTCGAAATCAGATGATTTGCGATAACGAGTTTAACCACTAGACCAACCCTGTAGGATGTGAAGTATTCGCCTATCGTTCATGAAAGATCGTCTTACTCTACCGACCTCGGCAGTTCACCAATAGGCCCGATTACTTTAGCGTCCTGCCTGACCGCTTTGTTGAGTCTCCATGAAGGTATCAGCTATGATGGCCGAGACACTCTCAAGGTCTCACGCCAGAAATTTGGCCTGGAAGGAAGCCAAAACCTCCTGACTGACTACAGGATGAGGAGCCTTCTGTTGCCCCCTCTCAAAAGGGCTAATGGCACACAGAATCGCGTTGTGATTTGACTGCGTCTCACTGCATCAATTTGTTGTATTAACAATATTAGTTTTTAATAAATGCTCACTATTATAATCAATTTTTTTTTACGTTAACATTTAGAATTGAAGTGCATGCATTATTTTCCAAAATTATTTTTGTTTTCTATTTCCAAAATATGAATGAAAATTTTATTTTATTTTTTAAGTCTTTTTTTCTTAATGAAAGAGCAAATATCAAAAGCTACAGTCAGTAGTGGAAATTGGTAACGTATGAAAGATACCATGCCTGACCAGGATTCCAACCTGGACCTCCACATGAAATAACAAGATGCCACCTACTAAGCCATGGAGATTAGTTTTAAATAATATTTCACGCTTCAAATTGATTAGTTTAATATTTACTACCAAAACATATCTAATCTATAATTTTAATTGGAAACCTTAAGATGCAATATTATACTTTAAAACAGTAACATGCAAACATAATACGGTAAATATTTAATAATTTTTTAACTCTATAACTTATACTTTATAACAGCTGTTGATGGATGATAAAAAAGTTTTATATCTGAACAAGACTCAAACAAGGGATTCTCCGGATCAAAGACAGATATTACCAATCTGCCACAGAGATCAATAGAAATGATCACAAATATAAATATAATTATCATTTCATTGAGTAATCTCATAGCAAAAGCAAAACAACAGTGTTTAGTCTTAGTGGGAACAAAATCAATCTGTGAATTCAAGAAAATTCACAATCGAATAAAATCTGAAACTTCTTAAATAAAAAATAATAATAATAATAAAAACTGTATTAAAAAGAAGTATAGGTTATAAAGAGAAAGGATTATAGAAAATGAACTGAATTTAACTACAAATAAACTAGGTTCATCAAAATAATGAAACATTAAAAAATAAACAATTAAAAATTGAATAAACATGTAATATATTATCATGTATAATATAAAAAAATTCTTACCTGTATGGATTAGGATAAATCATGTATTAGGATAATTAAAAACACTTTTCATCACAGAAAGGGAAAAGAATAATAAATAGATTTACTGATAGGCAACACACTATCAAAAACACTGCACAATATCGGTGTAAACAAATCAACAACATAATAGATAATATCAGGAAATGTTCTTAAGAGGCAAAGTTGTAAGGAGGGCAAGGTCATAGCAAGAGCACTTATAAGCACAGAACTTAAACCTAATGAAATTGAAACTGATACAAAATATTGACATTTTACTCTTTCCACCACAATTCTATTCAAACATTTTTTTTTAATTTTCAGCATGTAAATAAAAACTTTTGATTTTCATTAAATTAAACACAATTTTTCCCATATAATAGTATAAATTATATAAATTAATTAAATGTTTCATAATAAAAGAATTAAATCAAATTAAAAACATAAAAAAAGCATTATTATATAAAAAATATTTTTCTTAATTAGCTTTACCAAATAGTTATCGTAATAATTGAAATAAAAATAACTCATAAAGATTAAAATCTTATATAAAATTAAACCATTTTATTCAAGAAAACTTTATAAATAGACTAAGTTAAAATTTCATGTTTATTACTATTACAGAAAACAAACTTTGTTTTTTAAGTAGACTAAAATAAATTTCTTGTTCATACTTAGGCCTCAGAAACAAAAACTAAAAACTCAAAGCCAGGAGAAAAAATTTGAAATTAAATTAATAGAATACTATATCTTAATAAACTAAATGAAAAAAATTGTAACTGATCCATCAGCGGATGATTCTTCATCTACTTGTTGATCAGGTAAACAGTTAGATTATTATTGATCAGATATTAAAATAATGATCTTGTATCATAACAAATATATAATATTGTAAACTTAAATAATAAATTGCCTATCATCAATATATTTTTTCATCACTGGGGTTCAACTAATGGCACTAACTTAGGAATATTTAGCCAATTATTGAGCTAAATGTAGCGGTAAATTAAAATGAGCTATGCTTAACAATTACTGAAATAAAGACACATAAAGAAGGAATATGATCGTAAAACAATAATCTTCAATAGAACTACTGTAAGGCCAATCTGACTAGGGAAGTTTACCGCTTTAGATTGTATTTAAGCTAAATCTTTCATTGTTGACTTGTACTTTCCAAGGTGATAGTCTTTTTTTTTTAGTTAACAGTTATTACTTTCATGAAGGAGCAGTAGCATCTCTGCCTTTCAACCGGAGGGTTCATGTTTGAGTCCCAGTTAGATGTGTAATTTTTCACAGGCTGTAAGATTCATTATCAACCATCACACTACTGTTATTAGACATCGGTATATTGTTACTAAATGTATAAATTAACAAATAAATTATTATTATTTATTCAATTATCTTCTATAAACATGGTACAACATATACTTACTTTAGTTTGTAAGTCCTTTGTAAATAATGTTTTTATTATTATTTTTATTAATATTTCTTTTACATTCATTTATTTAATTTTGTTTTGTATTTACAATTTATCTTTACTATTTTTGTTGTCTTATGTATATTAAATGCTATAACTGTAATTTGTACATGACCTGAATGGATTTCAAATTATTCCAAAAATTAAGAAGTCTACCTCAAGAACAACAAGTTTCCTTTGCTAAACTTACAAAAGAAAATTGATGAGTGAAGTGGTTTGCATTCTGTACTGAACCATACGTACTGTTTCAGATTACTCTCGGGATTCTAATCTCAGATAAAGTAGAATTTAACCATTTCAAAGATATATTTTGATTCTTAGACCTTAAATCTTGATTTTTAATTTTTTTTTATTAATGCAACAATAATAATACTTAATTTAAAAAGTAAACAATTTTTGAATTTTATCAAATTTTATGATTGCATAAACAAGTGATGAAATTTTTATATACTTCATTGTTGTGTTGTTACCGTATTAAAAAATCAAGACTGAAGATGGTTTAAGGACTGAAAGACATCTCTAAAATGATGAATTACATTTCATTTTTCTTTCAGTTGTTTATTATTATTATCAGTTTTAATTTGCAATAAAATAGACTGTATAAGAATGTTTACAATGTAGAAATAATTGAAATATGTAATATGAATCATAACAGCAGTAAATTAAAAATTTACTTTTTTTCTTATTTTTTTTTTTTTTTTAATTTTCATGTATTACTGTAAATATGATTTCAAAGCAATCAATATGTCACTGGATGATTTGTTTTTTAATATTTAAAAAAACAATCAATGAAGTAGTGATTGCTATGTAAGTGATTATGTGTATATAAAAAAAGTAAGTGAATTCATTTTTAAAAATAGTACACGCTCGCCTGCACAAGCACACACACACACACCCACATTCACACACACAAATATAAAACAACAAATAATAAAAACTACTTCAAAATGAAATTGTACAAACTTTTTAGTTATACAGAGTCTAATTTCAAGTACAGCTAAATTACGCTAAGGTATACACTATTTTTAAGTACTGTTATGGAATATTGTTAAATTTTTTAAAATTATACTATAAAAATAAACTACTATATATTGAACTAATTACATAGTTTTTAAAGTTCTTGTGTATTTTAATTAAATAATAAATAACACATGTTTAAATAAATGACAGCAACATAAAGATAACATTTTTATCATTAAAAAGATAATGTATAATATTTACGAATTCATTAGTGATCCTATGTACAAATTTATTTAATTTTTAAAAAGAAAAATTTAATTCTCGGAGAATTATTGATGGATGTATCAAAGAAATTGGTGGATCCAATTGGTGTAGTGGTAAATAAATCGTCATTCAATTAGCCCCAGGTTTTATTCTCCAACGAGGGTGAGATATATTTTTTCATCATACCATCCTAACCATTATAAAAAACAACTACATTTGTAGATATATATTTGCTTATAGCATGGATAAATAAATAAAATACTCATGATTATAATTACAAATAAAGTTAAAGTAACAAATCAAATTATCATCAACATATAATATCCAAAATAAAAAGTTAATACAAAGAAAACAAGGAAAAAAGTGGTGGTATATCCCTTAAAAAAGTAGTTTTTATGAAACAGATTCTATTCTAAAAAATATTAAAAAACAGAAAAATGTATAATATTAAATATAACATTATGATGTAATGTAAGTATAATAATAAAAAATATTAATTTAAATATAATGTAACATTAATTTTGAAAATATTGAAGCAACAAAGCAAAAATAATAATAAAGAAGCAATAAATAAAATATAAAACAAAATACTCAAAATTAATAATAATAATAATAATAACAACATAAATTTTACATTAAAAATATAGCATCATTACAATAGGGTATTCAATACTGACGAATGAATGAATGAATAAACTTTACAACTTCAACATACAACTGCAGAGTTGTGAAAATGAAAAAGAAAATAAAAAATTAAAGTAAAACACAAACACAGCAGCATGCAACTAACAGGAAAAAATTAAAAACGCTGAATAGATAGAATAACAACAACCAACCAACACTTCATTTTAGTGATTTAATGTCTAACATTTATAATACACTCACACAAATAGACGATCATATATGTAAATGTAGACATCAAATAAACCATGTAGTCAATTATTATAGGATAAAGGAGGACAGCAATTTAACAACTACATTCAAAAGTATTATTATTCTGTTCCATTATATACCAAATCACTATTATCAGCCTTGCATACAAAATGTATACACCATCAAATATTAGTTTTTTTAATACTGTTTTATTTTCAGTAGAACATTTATTCATTTATCTAGCTGATGCTACTTATTATTCATCATGTCATCAATTCCTATCTATCAACAGCAGAACTATTAATATGTCAGTTGTTAAAAGTTAACAAAAATAATGAATCCATAGAACAAATTTTATAAAACAGCTGATTTTTTAAAATTTTACTGTCACAAAATTTATATTATATTACCTTGCTTAATTAAAACAAATAATTAACTTTTTACAACAGAAATGGGTACGTTAATTTGTTGTTTATAATATTTGACACACTCTATTCTAATAACTGTGACATAAAAAAGAAATTGAGGTACAAGAGGCACCAATCAGAATTTATTTCTCTGAAAGTAATAATGTTTATTTTACAGCCAGTCACTGTAGTGAACAGAATGAAAGTGTTACTTTTAGGGCTAAATATCACCCGGATTCATTGGGTTTGGCATGTTGATATAGAATTGTACACTGGTAAAAAATGGGAATGGGAGATAAACCACGTAATGCAGATGATAGGTGGATTAAAATTACGAAGAGTTTAAAGGAAACTGAAAAAGAGATGATAGAGTTTAAAAACAGAATACGAAAAGAGCAGATTACAAGTGAAATGTTGGACAAGATGAATGAAAGGAGAAAGTGGAAAACTGTACAAACAGAAGAAGGCAGAAGGAAATACAGGTTAAATAATGAACGAAAAAGGAAAGTGAGAAAGCTAAGGAAAAGTGGCTCCAGGAAAAATGTACAGTGATGGCAAATTTTGAAAAAGAAATATTAGGTAATGTGAAGAAGCATCAGAAATAATTTTTAAAGAGAAATGGGGTAAGAAAAAATCAGATAGAGGCAAAGGATGGAAACACTTAATGAGGAGGAAATAAAAAAGAAGATTCACTGTGAATTTATATGCATTAGGAGGAAGGCCAAGAGAAACAGATAAAGAAGTGGAAGAAGAGTACGAAGTTCATGAAGATCAAGAAAGGTACAGTATGTTAAAAAGTGAAATAAATGAGGCAATTGAAATGATGAGAAAAGGAAAAGCTGAGGAATGTGATGAAATACAAATTGAGCTTTTCAAAGCACTAGAAGAGACAGGAGAACAGCTATTACTAGATTTATGGAATGGAATACTTTAAGAAGGAAAATGGTCAGAGAATTTCCTGGATACAATAATGGTATCAGTAGAAATGAAAATAAATACAAAGAAATGTGAAGAACATAGAATGATTAGCCTAATATCACATGCAGTTAAGGTGCTTTTAAGGGTTCTAAATAAGAGGATAATTGGATGGTGGTATTGAGAAACAACAGTATGGGTTTAGAAGTGATGTTGGAACAAGGGACGGTATAGGACTGCTAAGAGTAATAGGTGAGAGATCCATAGAAAGGAGGCAAAGTTATATGTTTCATTTGTTAAACTGGAAAAGGTGTTTGACAGAGTTAGATAGGTTAAGTTACTGCTAATTTTTACAGACGTTATAATGACTTCATACAATATTCAACATCAAATGTTGATGGTAGCAACACCCATCATTAATCTAATAAATACAAAGATGAACTGAATTAAAGGATGAAATAACATATTAATATTGCAATGTGGAATATGAATTTTAACCAAATATACTATTTTCAACAAACTTAAGTAGTTTCATAACTGCTTTAAAGTTTCTGCCACAAGAGTAGTACCAATAACTTCATCAACAAAAATTTGTAATCGGCTTTAATAAGATTTTCTTAAGACATAATTTGAAAATTGGTCATTTTTTTTTAACATTCAAAAGAAATCTTTAAAATAATATTTGTCAATCTACATAGCGATGTGGTAACGTCCCTGCCTTTCATACGGAGATTCTGGGTTTGAGTCCTAGTCAAGCATTTTTCACATGCTACAAAAAATTAATTTCATTATCATCTATCAGCAGTTGTTAAAGAGTGCCGGCCAGAATATAGAATAATCTGATCAATATAGAGGATTAAATTGTTGTTGGGCTTTCCCACCTTCAAGTCAACTGTAGGCATGCAACACATTTACTCATTTTTCTGAGGGAACAGATTGTACACATTAAATATGTCAAAAAAGAATTAAGGGATTATATAACAGATAGATTATAATTATATGAATAGATCTATCTCTATTAATATCAATAAAATAAAATATCTATTCATATCTATCTCTATTCATATCAATAATAAAATAGAAACTTACTTTAATCAATTATCTTGAATGTTTTAAAAAATAGATAAGTAACATTGTCAGAGCCAACACACACGCTACTGAAGAATAATTGAGACAACACATTTCACATAACACAATAAGTGCAATAAAATAAATATGAACACACCCGGCCTATTTCATTAAGTAATAATAGAAACTTGACAGCGTACAACAATAAAACAAAAGCAAAATAAATACTGACGCATAAATTACTGCTGCTATTTTAATATACAAACTTATTACAGCAATTTTTAATATTCTCTACATGTATTAACATAACTTTAATTAAACATAATTATACACCATGAAATTTAATATGATTAAAACACAAACAAAGAAGTTCAATGGACTGTATATTTACTATAATAAATACGAATATCAAATCAAATTAAATCAAAATGCCTGAAAGAAGTTTTATATATATATAGATATTAATATTTGAATTTAATATTATATTTACCAACTGTGTAAATTTTATTTATTTATTTTACCATATAAAAGTCACTATTTTAATTGTTCAATAAGATTAATATAACATGTATGACACGAATAATACAATGGGATTTGTCAGAATCACAGTAACCCAGTCCTTTGGCAATGACATTACATTTTGAACTAAAATATGCGTAATCATAAATAACTGTAATAACAGCCGATTAATAATAATTAGCTGTATGTGGTTAGGTTTGTTTATGAGTAATTTAAACATTTTAGCCATTCTTGATTATATGAAGTATTTCAACAATTTTGCAAAAGTGTTTGTTAAAAAGAGAAAGAAAGAGAGTGAGAGAGAGAGAGAGAGAGAGAGAGAGAGAGAGAGAGAGAGAGAGAGAGAGAGAGAGAGAGAGAGAGAGAGAGAGAGAGAGAGAGAGAGAGAGAGAGAGAGAGAGAGAGAGAGAGAGAGAGAGAGAGAGAGAGAGAGAGAGAGAGAGAGAGAGAGAGAGAGAGAGAGAGAGAGAGAGAGAGAGAGAGAGAGAGAGAGAGAGAGAGAGAGAGAGAGAGAGAGAGAGAGAGAGAGAGAGAGAGAGAGAGAGAGAGAGAGAGAGAGAGAGAGAGAGAGAGAGAGAGAGAGAGAGAGAGAGAGGTGTGTAAGAGAGAGATGGATAGAGAGAGCATACTGATGTTTTTATTAAACCAGTTTGAATAAAATATAACATAACTTCTTTAATTAATATCAAAACAATTTTTAACAGAATAGGTTACCCAGTATTGCCAATATTCGAAAATAAGCTTTTAATAAGTACTCGTACTTATGTTATAGACCATAAAAGAATAAACAGCAAAGATTGAAATATACAAAGCAGACATCTGAGTATTTGTAACTAAAAAAATACTTATGCTTGAAAGAACAGCACAAATCGACAATTAATAGAGAATTGTGCAAACCTAGTCAAATGATTCTAACTAAAGAAAAAAAATATATATTATGTACATTCCAAATCTTTATAGTTTTAACTTATTTTTTCTAAAAAAAAAAAAACAAAGATAAAAATAAGCCAAATTACTGTATGGCTCCTAGAATAGATGGTATTGGATTTAATTCCTGGCAAAGATCTGATATTATTTTCACCAATCATTTCATCCAGATCATCTTTCTCATAAAAATACATGTTTAAGATTGTCCTAGGTCATAGTAATAAATAAAATTAAATTGTTTTTGTCAACATTGATCAGTGATGAAAACTATTTAAAATTATTAACTTTTTTTAAAAATAACAAACTAAGTATAGGCGTAACCACTGGGGCGCTTACCCGCCTGGCTCAATTAGCCAGACGAAAATTTATAGGTCAATATCAATAGCTTATAATATACTCTGCGGCAAGAAAGCATGTTTGAATCGAGGCCGGAGCGCTCTCTAACCCACCGGGTTGGTCTAGTGATAAACGCGTTTTCCCAAATAAACTGATTTGGAAGTCGAGAGTTCCAGCGTTCAAGTCCTAGTAAAGTCAGTTATTTTAACACGGATTTGAATACTAGGTCGTGGATACAGGTGTTCTTTGGTGGTTGGGTTTCAATTAGCCACACATCTCAGTAATGGTCGAACTGATATTGAACAAGACTACACCTCATTTACACTCATACATATCATCCTCTGAAGTATTATCTGCACGGTAATTACCGAAGGCTAAACAGAAAATAAATAAAAATAAATAATGTTCGAGGTTGGATTTAGCAGGAAAGTTCTAGTACCTTCTGTTCCCTATTTAAGTGCTGCAATCAGTGCGAGTGAGTTGACGCATTTGAGCTAGCTCAGTAACAATAGCAATCTAAAATGAATATTAGAAACTTTTTTAGCAGAAAGTTATATTATTTTCATTTAAGTTGATGAGTTGCAAAACCATCTACTTAAACCAACCTAAAATGTTAAAATGTTCAGGAAATGACAATACTAAATAAGGAAATAATAACAAGTATACCAAACTTCGATAATTTTAAATAAGGATTGAAAATTGTAATTAGCTACTTTTGCTACAGTTTTGCTTAATAAGATGGTTTTGAGTTTGCAATTAGCTACTTGCAAATAATGAAACAAATTTGTACAAAATATTAAAGGTTTATTAAAAAATACCATCATTTAATAATGAAAAAAAAATTTAAATTTTGATAACTAATAATTATTGAAAATCCATAATAGTCCAATTTTTGTTGTGATCAAGTTCAATTACTACAAAAGTTATGTTAAACACAATACAATATTAACACAAAAATTTTAACCTCAAATCAGAACCTGTTGGTTCACATTAATTTCATTCTGTACACAGCCACATCCTGTGAAAATTGACCATTCCACCAGTTTCTTTGTCTTTTTTCTACTTATTCAACAAGTATACGTTTGTAGAAATGAAAAAAGTTTACTTTTGTAAATTTGAAAATAAAGACAATTGAGATGATTTTGAAACTCATATTTAGGTTAAGAACATTTTTCACAAACAAAATTTTTTTTACCGATTTTTAAAACACTGTAACTTTGAGAAAAATTATGGTATGGAGGTGATAAAAAACCATTTTTAAGTTTGAAGTTTCTAGTAGAGAGTCTGTTCAGAAGTTTAAATTCTTAGTTGCTTTAATTTTTTGGGAAGTGTAGTAGTAGTTATTTATTTTATTTTAAGGAGATAGAAGAGGAAGCAACCGGATAAAAGTAGTAGCTAATGTGAATGGCAGAGAAGAGAAATCGAATCTGATAGTTGGTGAAAATTCACGTGGATCTTTGCTACCATCCGGTTCTGGTGTACAGGATCAAACGTATTTTGATAATGATGAGGGTCACTGGCTTGGACGTTCATTTAATATGATCTCATCTCTAAAAATGGAAGTTTTAAAAAACTGTTGGTCACCAATTCCAAGTTATGACTTTGATAAGGATGCTGTGAAATTAAAAGAAAATTCAAATACAGATTCAGATTGAAATTCAAATTCAAATCAGATGATTGGCATCTGCCAAAACTGATGTAAAGAAAGCATGTGCTTAGAGTATCCTGGCAGATGAGAACAGTGACATAACAGGGAAAGGGCAACTTCCCATTGGGGTTAGATTTTTTGACAAAGAAATGATGATGGTTCGTGAGGAATTTCTATGTTTTGTAGAGTTGACTGACATGGATGCAGAATCAGTAGCATCTGCAATTAACAACTTTGTAGAAACGGTAGGCCTTGATCCAGAAAACTGCATCGGATAAGGATACGATGGGTGTTCCAGTATGCAGGAAAGGATGGTGGTGTCCAGAAAATTATTCAAGAAAGGTATACGAGAACGTTATACTTCAGTATGCTAGTCACAAACTGAACTTAGTTGTAAATGACTTAAACTAAATGGCAGTGATATAAAATATGGTCTCCACAATAAGAGAAAAAATAAAATTCTTCCGAGAATTGGCCCGAGTCGAAAATGTATACCGAATATACCAATGCTCTGTCAAACCAATGCAATGGTAAACAATTGCATTATTACCATCCACAGATGGTAACAATGAGAAATGCTGCTTTTCAAATGCATTGTAATGCTAAAAAATCAGAATTCATTGTTAATGTTTGTCTCATAGCAAAATATTCTACACTCCTGCAACTGGTGGTAAATGCTCTTTAGTCAACAAGTGTGGACTTATTTCAATTTGCAAATCACATAAAAAAAAAATCACAGACTCAAGCGAAAACACCATGGAAATGCGATTGTTGAAACTGAAAGTGTTACAGCAGAGGCTCAAACAATCTCCGAGCACCTTGAAACAGATTTCAATATGCCATGTGTCATAAATCAGCAGAAACATTGTGCTAACCCACAAGCACCAACTCCTAGCGATGTTTGGAGAAGATTACTAATTATTCCATTCATAGATTCATTAATAATGTTTCTGGAATAGTGTTTGTCTGAGGAGAACTTACCCACATTCTCATTATCTACACTGCACCTCACATAATGCTTGATGATATAACATATGATTTAAAAAAAAAAGGTTTGGAGTTACTACAATTTGAATGATTTCCTTGGTGAAGCTAACTCTGGTACAACTAATGGAAAGGAAAAAACATGCCAAATGCCGAACTGAAGGAGATAGAACTGGCTCCACTAGTTAAAGAAACCCAACTGTTTTACTCATCCATAAAACAGGTGCTACTTATCTCACTTGCACAGTCCTAAAGATAATGTGCATTATTAAAAGATCCTTCAATACCTTATGCAGAGTAAAAACTTCATTACGGTCAACAATGACAGAAAATTGGCTTGCCAGTCTTTGTATGATGAGTGTCCATAAAAAGAGGGTTCTGGAAGCTAAAAATAAATCAACATTAACCTGAACTCTTGAAGGCTAGTGCTGAAATAAGATTTAGATAGGCTCGAATAGCATTGCAACTAATTTCTTTTAGCGTTTTCAAATGTTCAAATAAAACCATTTTTTAACAAAAAACATATCTTATTTTTGCCTCCCCCCCCAGAGAAAATCCTGGCTACGCCTATGAAACCAAACCAAATCTATTAAATGCACACTTTTTAAAACTTGCATCATATAATAATATGAATCACATTTATATTCATGTAATTACAAGTAGAAATAAATAAATAAATGTTTTTATTCACTCCTACAATCATCTTCAGTGGTTTCAATCACTAAGAAGCATTACAATTTGAATTTTAAAAACTGTATAAAATATATTTAGTTTGTCATTTAAAAAGTTAATATTTTAGAATAAAATTAAAAATTAAAAATTTTAGAATAAAACAATACAAATAAATGAATTAAAACAACCAAACTATAATGGTAATGTAGGTATTAAGATCCAGATACATACGTACATACTTTCTGTAAGCTGTCTATGACCTCCTGTTAATATAAAATTATTTATATGGTATAACATTATATGAAAGTAATTCCCGGGCAAACTTTGTATTCCTTTATAGGGTAAATTTAGCAGGAAACTACCAGCAGTTAGCTGAATATATGTTTACTCATATGAATTACGTATCTTATCAATGAATGAATGAATCATTTCAAGCTACAAATTATACAACAATAGTTTTAAAAGAGTTGAAAATATCTAACAAATATAGCTTTTTAAGTGTTAATAAATCTTTTATTAAATTCATTTTTAACTTCCAGAATTCATTTACCTTTATCAAAGAATTAAAGAAAACTGTAATAATAAAATATTGTTAAAAAATCAAGTAATAAGGTTAAAAAAAAATAATAACTGATTCGAAAAGAAGAATATCATTAATTAAACAAAATCACATATAAAAATAAATTAAAGATAAGATAAGAAAAATTAATGTAAAATGCTTACATTAATGCAGATAATAAATTACTGTTAACAGTGATGTTATATAAATCAATTAAAATAATGTACTGCAGATTTTTATTTCTTTTTTTAGTTTTTTACCTAATGTTTTGTAGTTTCCTGACTTAAAGTGGGGGGGATGGATCAAATATAATGAAGACTTTTATTCTGTTAATACTTTTACTAGTTTAAAATAAATAAAAAAAAAAAATTTTTCAAATAATGATAAAACTTAAAAAAAATCTAATGAACAAGAAGTGCAATCACTAATGTGGAATTAAAAAAATTTTTTTTAACTCCACACCGAATTAAACAAAAGAAAGTCAACAAAATTTATCATTGATAATTATGTTTTATATCAGACATCTTAAAAACTACTGACATTACAGTTCTGGGACCTGTTTTATTCCATTTCCCAGCTCAAATTACATAACAAACCACCAATTTTACTTCTTAATATGGGTCCCGAAAATTACAGTAGGACTTCTTTTTATTAGAAGAGCTGAAATCCGAGCTAAATCTTTTGCTAGCTGTAACTCAAAAACAAAGCATTTCCAGACCTATGTTTGTATGAACTTTTTTAATTATTTTCAACAGTAAAACATATCCTGAAAGTTTCTCCCTTTCTTTATGGGACACCTGGTATTTTAAAAATAAACAATAATAAAATAGATACAAGGATAATGATAAAAATAAAATTAACTGAAAATTTAAAAAAATTATAGTCACGAAAATAACCTAAATAAAAACAAAAAAACCAATCCTAAAATATATTTTGCGTAAAAATAAGCACAAATTAATTAATGTAAATGAAAAAGAAATACATGCCGTAACCAAATAACACCAGATACAAATATATTTTTAAACTCAAAATGATCAAATATGATTCCAGTAGAACACATTCAAAAAATTCAATAATTATGACCAACTTCATAAATGAAAAACAAATATATAACTAAAACATAGATCTCAGAAGTTTTTAGCTCACAAAAGTAAAATAATCAAAAAATCCTGATAAATAACAATCTCAAAATTATAAAATTATAAACTTCCAGAACAATTTTTATAACCTTTAAACAAAATAACATATTAAGAGAAGTAGATTATTTCACAAGATTTACGACAAACACAAAATAAAGACCATCAAACAGATTTTCAGAATGATTATTTGTAGATAACTTAGAAGATAGCTCAGCCAGAGTAATAATAAGTGATAGACTGGAGATTAAATTTATTTAAATTTAGTTGAAATGTATGTGAAGAGATACTCTATTTTAATTTTCTGTGTTAAGCTTTTAATAAGTGCGATGCTGCAAGATTTTTTTGCAGCATCGTCAAAAAATACGATGCTGCAAAATTACTGTCACGGTTGAATTTAATTTATTAATTTAATAGCTCACAACTTTGTAAGAGAAATATAATTTTGTTATTATATGGTATGGAAGAAATGATGTTGCCTGCTGAAATGAATTATAATCACATCACATAAAGGGAGTGTGAATCTGAAAAAAAATCTGGGTATACACATAAGTAAAATTTATTGGTAAACAAAATATAAATCATAATATATCAATTAAATAAAAAATAAAATACATAATATAAAGAAAGAATGGTTAAATGATTACATAAATAAATATATTAACAGAAAACACTAAAGACCATTTATGAAAAAATAAATCTAAGACAACTGCACTTTGATTATTTCAAAATCATAATTAGTAAATACAGAAGTAATGGTATAATTTATAATAAAAGAAAACTTTACAAAAATAAGATTTTAAAATAATTATTTTTGTTATAATAATAGTTTCATAAGTATTGTTTGTTTTATTTTTAAAAAAAATAAACATTACTTATAAACAAAATGCCGCAAGATTAATATTTCTACTTCATATATTTTTAAAAATAAAAAATAATCAACATTTAAAAAAATGTTAAACGTGTGGCCTAACATTTGCATAACATCAAACATTGTGAAATATTTGAACACTCTCAAAAATGATATGTATTAGTGTACAAATAATCTAGAAATTAACACAATTAATTGATCAAAAAATATTTTTTTCTGAAAGCAATTTTTTTTTAATAAAGACAAAAATATATACATACAAGAACAAAAATTTCAAAATAAACAAACTTTTAAACAACTACAATCCCTAAATAAACTATTTTAAGTTTATTAAATAAATTGACTAAATTTTTCCCCTCAAAAAAAAAAAAAATGGCTTGCAAAATAATAGAGTGAAAGAATAATTTTTCTCAATTTTTTCCTGCTACACACATGTAACTTAGTAAAAAGTAAAAATGAGATAACATGCAACTAAAAAAGTTAAAAAAAAAAAAACAAAAAAAACAGATCCAATATAACTAATAGCAAAACTTAATTTTGTGTGATAGTTATACAGCTTGTTTTGGAAACATTCAAAGATGAATTTCTTTAAAATGACTCCACAGTTTTGATAAATCTTCAATGAGTTAACTGATATGTAATTTTATACTTTTATAACTACAACTTTACACACATATTTACAATTAGTTAAGTAAGTAATCTACTGAAAATTAATACTTTTTTTTATAATCCTTAGAAATTCCAAATTTCAGAACTGAATCTCTCCAAGCAAGTTCATATCATTTTTAATGAAACTTTATTAAGTTTAATACTGTATTGAAATCTTTTTACAGAATCTTAAAATTTGTATGTAATGTTCCATTAAATTTTAAACTTTTACATTACCAATAACCACTTAAGAAATATTGAAAGAACTTAATGTTGCTGCAATATTGAAATTTTATTAAAAAAAATATTTTTAATGTCTAAGAAGAATGACCAGTGAGTCGGTAGATGATCATACACAAAAACACATTTGGATCAAACAGCTGTTCAAGGATAGGTTACGAATCAACATTAAAGTTTAACCTCTGTGATCCCAAAACAATTCCCTAATATATAAGTTAAAAAGTAATACTAATTAATAAAATAATTAAGACAAATATTTTTATAACACTTTGAAACAAAAAGTTAAAATAAATAAACATAATAACAAAAAAATGTGTGTAAATAAATCTTACATTTCCTGTAACTAGAAATGCATGGATCTAACACCGGTACAAACAAACTAATAACATGACTGATCTTCACACAACCTACAAAACTAAAATACTAACTTACACATACATACATGTAAAATCGCAAATTACAATCTTAGTATTCAATGTTGCAAAGATTATAGTAGAAATATTTTGGCACAAATATTATAAACAAAACAACACTAAACTAATACTGAGACTAGAAGTGATGAAAGATGTGCAAGACAAGTAATTATCCAAGTTGCATTCTCTCATTTCCTCCATTATCCCTTTTCCCCCAACTGACACATCAGCCTCACTTTCATAGTCTTCCCTCCACACTACATCTCTCTCATTACCTCCATCATTAAGGTAACCTCACACTTACGTACATACAGATTAGCACTATTCACATACCATGAACTGGACAGCACCCATAAAAAATTCTTAAAATAATAATATCAAATTAATTCTATTAATAGAATGAATCTATAATGTATCAAGTAACCGTCAGTTAATTATAGAGATTCAATGAAACGTACAGGAAAATAACTAACAAAAATAACACTATATTAAAGTAAATAAAAATACAATTTAAGTAAAAATTTGAATTCTGTTTATAAAACATATTTAAAAATATTGAATAAATAAAAACTTTAATCTGCTACAGCTTGATATTTCCACCAAAACTGCTTACAAAAAAAAAATTTTGTAATTTTTTTTTTCATTTCATATATGTTACGATGAGTAATATCAATATATAAATATGTAATAAAGATTAAAAAATCAATAAATTTAAATAATGTTATAAAATTAAAATAAATAGCTTTTAAAATAATAAAGTTTTAGCAGTAAGAAAAAAATACAGCGAAAAAGAGTTACAACTGAAAAAGGAGACGATAACAAATTGATAAAATTGAGAAACATAGTGAAAAATAAATTAAACAAAAAAGATTAATTATTCAACAATTTTTTTTTTTGTCTAATGATTAAATTCACCACAAATTCATAACTTATGGATGATAATATGGAATAAAATTTTACAGTGTATGGAAATATCATGCCTGACCAGGAGTCACACCCAGGACCTTCAGGATGAAAGGCTGAGATACTACTATTCTGCCATAGAGGTCAGCAAAAGAATTTCTAATTCTTTTAGGAAATATTATGGTGCATTAATAAATAAAAAATCTTAGACTTTTTTTTCAAATACAGAGAAAAATAAATTTTATAAATGTAACTGCAAAAGAGATACCTTTTTAAAGAAGTTTAATTTTCATCATTAAAGTTATGAAATAGGTACTGGGCAAGACTATTAACTACCCTAATCTATCCTGATGAATAGACAGTCCTTTTGCACTATCCCTTTTTTCCCTTTTTTCTTGATCTCTTCTTCACACTCTCAGATTCATGAGTGCAGGTCTAACGATGACAGATTCTCCAACTTGGAGCATTTTTTTAAATTCTCACTTCCACAAAAATTGAAAGAAGAAAGCTATCTTTTTATTTATTGCACATTTTTTAACCAAATTTTTTTAATGTCTTCCTAGGCAAAGTAGTAGTACAAGATACTCAAAAAAATTCTTTGGGATAAGCATTAGGAGTTGGAGGAGAAAATCAAAGTTTATAAATATTGATTTTTTTTTAATTTTTCAAAACTTTTTTGGGTTTATTTAAACTTGTAATAATATTAAACTATTTAATTTTATACTATTTAAACTTTTAACAGTATTAAAAGTTTAATAGTACTATTTAAATTTTTAAAACTATAAAAAGTTTAAATAATAAACTAATAGTAATAATATTATAATAAAATTTCATCATAATTCCCCTGCACCCCTAAAAAAACATTTTGTAACTTGATTATGAGCATTTTCTATTTTTGAATGAACATTTCAGTTGAGATGACTACCAACAATCTTTTTTTACCCAAATGTGTACATAACAATCTGTTCATTTAGTGAACAATAAGTAATCCCCCATGGCTCAATGAGACGAGAATATATATGACATGCAAATGAGGTGTAGTCTTGTATAGATGCAGGCCGACCATTCCAGAAATGTATGGTTAATTGAATCCCAGCCACCAAAGCACACCAGTATCCACTGTCTAATATTCAAAACTATATAAAAGCAACTAGCTTTTACTAAGATTCGAACCTTAGAACCTTCGACTTCAAAAATCAGTTGTTTTGCGACGACTTAACCATTACACCAACCCAGTGGGTTATCAACAATTTGAATCTGAAAATGTTTTAACATGTAGTACATTTTATTTCCATTTATCGACTGTTACTTACATGCATCTTAAATAAGAAGCATTTAAAAATGCATCTTAAATGCTCTTGCTGAGGTGGAAAGTGCCAACTGTAAATATGTTTTGGCAATTTTTATAGACATAGAGGCAGCATTTCCTTCCTTATGTTGGAGTTCTGTCCTCTATGAGCTAGAACGTCGCAATGTTCCTCTAGCCCTGCAGGCCGTAGTATGTGACTTTGTCAAATCGTATGGCTCTGTTTAAAGATGCACACCTAGCTGTGGAAACATCCGTCACCAGGGGAAGCCTGCAGGCTTCTTGGTCCCCTGCTGTGGAATCTGGTATTTGACGGGTCTCTGGGATTGACATTCCCAGAAGGGGTCATGGCCCAGGCTTTTGCCGATGACTGTCTCCTTTTAGTTCGTGGTAATTCATGACCGCAGCTGGAAGATCGAGCGCAAGCGGCCTTGTCGACTGCGGTGGGATGGATGGACATTCAAAATTTAAAGATTTCTGTGCCCAAGATGAAGTTTATGCTTCTCAAGGTTGCAGACAAATTATCGCACAGTCGAAACCCCTACATTAAGTATAAAGGCTGTGTAATCAGCCGAGTGAGAGTTCATAAGTACCTAGGTGTTTTGTTTGAAAAGAAATTGCTGTTTAGCAACAACATTAGGCAAGTAGCGGCAGATGCCGTCTCAGTGATGCACAAACTTAGGAGGATTGCTCGGAAGGAATATAGGTTGTCTGGCCGTCAAATGTACATGGTGTACCAAGATGTCTTCAAAAGCATGATCTCTTACGCGGCATTCATTTGGGCGCATAGGTTGGATATGAATAGAGCACTTGTTCAAAATTTAAGGAGTGCCCAGTGCACAGCCTTAATTGTAAGCATTAGTGTTTTTAAAACAACTTGCTATGAGGCTATCACCGTATTGGGAAAGGCTCTCCCAATCGATTTGGTGAAAGTTCGGGCAGCCATATGGAGATTGCGAAGAGACCGGGAGGCCGAGGTATTTGGGATGCGGTTTGGAGACGGGCCAGTACCAGAACAATCACAATGCACCGGATCAAAATTTCGTTAAGTTGCCCATTTCCAGCCTGAGGAAGCGGCTGCAGAGGCTCGCGATGGAAGCATGGCAGCTGCAATGGGAACCACGACTAAGGGAAGATCCCTGTATAAGTTTATGCGGGATCTGGGGGATGGTAGACCTCAAGTTCGGTTTTAAGGGCAACGGGTGGCCAGGTGCTCACCAACCATGTTAATTTGAACCAATATTTGTTTCGGTTCCGCCTGACAGCAGATAACCTGTTCGTCTGCGGGGAGGTCCAGTCAAATGAACACCTGATGTTTGACTGCTCTGCTCTTGGGGGGGCCAGAAACCGGGCCACCCTGGAACTTAAAGGTCAAGGGGAAAATTGCCCACTCACAAGCAGCGAGTCAATGTAGCGAGAGCCGCATTGTAGGCCCGTGTGGGAGTTCCTTGATGCGATTGCTATGTTCACCCGATATCAGTAGTTTACTTGAGGGAAGGACTCCTAACGCGCTGCTGTGGGAAGCTAACCATGAGATATATGGCTGACCACCAGCCAATTAGGGCTCCAAGCGCTTTAATATGGTGGACAGGTACTTGCTGGCATTCAACGACCTAGGCGTGGCAGCGAATTGCTGTCTTGACAAAGTAAATTTTAGTTTATGGATCTCATATATATTTTTAGTAGTTGATGGGGTGCGCCTACCCATTTTAGCAAATATATGACAAGTGAGCGGTTGGGACAAGTAAGCCGGTGGTGTATGGCACCGCGATTAGTCGGCTCACGCGATTAGGTAAGCTCTAGGATCTATTTAGGACAGTGGTCGCTAAACTGTTTCAAGGCTCAGTAGCCTCTTGTGGCACAGACATTCGGTCTTATGCTTTAAGGTGACCGAATGGGGTGGTGGCGGAAGAAATGCCAACCAAACCAATGCGAAGTATGTTGGGGAACACTGTAATGATGTTATCGAATGTCTTGCGATTTACAAATGCCGTGCATGTTGATTCAAAGATTTAATTATTTATACGGTCCTTTTCATCTGCGTCTACCATTTGGCGAATGCCGGATGTTAATTTTGTTCTTTGAAGTTTTCTTTTTTAATAAGTCATGGAATCTTTTCATGTGTGGAAAAGTCAATTTTATTATCAAAAGATTATTAATGTGATATATCTTTTTGTTTTTATTTCACTTTTAGCATACGTTGCATGCAATTTCCTTTTATGATGTTATTTTTACGTTGTTGGGTTTTAGTTTTTAATTAATCTTTTATTATACAAAGTATATCGTGTCCGGGAGATGATGACGCGAAAGCGTTTTTCACCCGCAGAAAAAAAAATTTCTCTTTTGCTGATCGGAGGAGGCACGGTTTCATTTAACGGAAATGCAAATTCGCAAAATACACGACACTGATTTACAGTTCCCGCGGACTTTAAATGGGATTTCATTTGACCTTAAAACTGATGTGAAGGTGTGGTAAAACGCACATCATTGAACCGATATTCTCTGAAAATACCATAAATATTTATATATACTTACGGATCTTTAATGAATTTATGTTCCAACTTACTATTGATGTACCGTTTTTCCTTTTTAACCTCCGGGAATCGTCGTAAGGTATTACTTCAGAGGATGATATACATGAGTGTAAGTTTTATACAGTCACGGTCGACCGTTCCTGAGATGTTAATTGAAAATACTAGGATTTGACCGATGGAACTCTCGACTTCGAAATTAGCTGATTTGCGAAGACGCGTTCACCACTAGATCAACCCGGTGGGTTGAAAAACCTTAATCAAGTCGAACTGGCACGCGGGATGTGAACTCCGCCTATCTTCGAACCTCACCTTGCAAGGACAGAAAGGACACTCACGTCCGTATAGTAGCGTAGTATATGTGTCACGAATAATTTTATTCTACTTCTTATAAATAATCTACAATTCTTTACTTCGAACTTTGTGTGACACATAAAGCCAATTCGATTTATTTGTACAAACCTATACAGTTATTTTTAACAAGATGCTGTCAGTTACAAAACATCGAGCCAAACTCTAGCCGACGTAAAGGATATTTTTTATACAAGAAAGTTAATAGAAATTAATAGACATTTATGGTCCGCCAACTCCCCAGTTTTATCATCTTGTGATTTTTACTCGTATCTTTGAGGCTTGCTGAATGAAAGTAAAGATCCACAAAAAACCCACTATTCAACGTGAAATTTCCAGTATCTTAAAAGAAGACCTCTACAAGATTATTTTCAATATAAGTAGATTTGCAACTTGAGTATATGAGATGGTTGGCAAATGATGACTACATTACTGTATAGGGCCTTTAAAAATTTATTATAAAATTTATTTCGGTTTGTTTTTGGCAATGTTTATATTTTTTAAATCAATAGTTTCACCAATCAATAATGTAACAGAGGCGTATCAGGTGAATGAAGTATAATCAATTAGTTCTTTTTCTTGTTGGAGCATACACAATTAAATAATGAATTCTTCCTAAAAACTATTATTTGTTGTAATCATAATGAACTAGATTTTAATATGTGGGATGTAGGGTCTAGGGGATAACCAAAATGAAACAACTGGCACTAGACAGAGAATCCTTGAGAGCTGCATCAAACACCAGTTATATGACTGAACACAAAAAAATAATAAATAAAATTATGCAAAAAACATGCAGTTTAAGAAAATAAAAATTTAACAACTTACCAATAGTGCAGCGGTAATAAATCGAGTATTAAGTAGCTTCATTCATACTGATTATGAACACATAACACAAAAATAACTCTTTATCTGTTAAATTCACTATTAAATTTTGTTTTTTAAAATAGGAAAAGTTAAAAATATTAATTTTTTAAAAGGCATTAATTAAAAAAACATTTGTCAAATTTGTACACATGTGCATTATTATCCACTACACTTATCACACCACTGCTGCAATAAGAATTCACTAATTTTTCACTAAAAAATGAATATATTTAATGTATGTAATAATGAGCACTTGCATTACGCTTATTTAACACTTTTAGAAAAAATACACACGTAATAGTTTATAATAAAATTTTGGTTTTAAAATTCACAATCGCTGAAACAAATAAATAAATTAATAAACAGGTTGGAATCAAAATAATAAATTTATATTAAATAATAACAAATGTAATTTAATTTTATATAATATGGTGTATTCATACAGAGCAGGATTTTGATTGGTCACACAATCAATTCATTAAAATAATAATAAAAAAAAAGGCCTATTTAGTAATTGACTTCCAATTAGCTATTGATAACAAAATATTTATGATAGAACAGAACATGTACAGTAGCCTCAACCAATCTACAAATGTGTTGGCCATTTGGTGTTCCATTTTAATTAGCGCTGGTAAACCACAGGTCAATGGAACAAAGAATGATACGTATGACATTACTTGTTTTTTTAAGCAGAAGGCCAATGCCATAAATATTCACAGACAATTGTGTCCAATCATATAAAACAGATGTAGATGAATGGATGTGAAATCACTGAACAAACCTAAAAAAAAAAAACTCAAGAACGTAACGAATTGAAAAATAATAGCTATGTATTTTAGGTTGTAAGAAATTTCCTTAAAGAAGTCATTTAACAGTTAGAACAAGAGTAATATTAGAAGTTAAACAAAAAATCATGAAGAAGAAACCTGCGAAAGTTGATCCAAAACAAATATGCAAGTTGTTCAAGAAAAAAGTATTCTTCTGCCAATGTGTGGATCCCCTGTCGCTTACCCAAAGGTTTACTTGAACAAGTAAGAGATTTTTCACAATCATTTTACAACTCGAATTTGATGTCAATCGATTCCTCTTTACAATGATGAAAATCTGGCAGAAAAGAAAGTATTTCACGGATGGAGTTAAGAAATTGCTGTGCGTTATAATGGCAAAATTATTCAGTAGGGGTTGTTAAAACCAGGTGTCACACTATGATAAATATCTAAAAGTGAGCAGTTACTTAGTGGAAATGTAATGAAGATATTTGTATGATTCGGTTTTAGTATATAACAATAGTATTCTTAATTAAATCATGCTGATAAAAGGGAGTTGTTAAGAAACTATTGTTATATGAAGTTGGAAAATGGGAGGATACTTCATTACATGCCAATTAATTCACCATTAAAATTGATATACTGTTGATATTTATCTAAAATAGTAGGAACACAACAACCACGTACAAATATAAAATAAAATAATAGTTGTATAATATCAGAAAAATATCTGCAGCCAATAGAACATATGTGTGTATATACTAAACATCTGGAGAGCTGCTATTAGGAACATCGAACATAGATTATAATTTAAACTAGAAAATGTTTTATTTGTGAATAAGAATTGTTACATTAATGAATTTTTAATTACATAGAAGGTAATTATTTAGATAATCTGTACCATTATTTATTATTTTTCATGTTCCTATTGCTTTTAATGGTTAGAAAATAACAGCAAACATAAATTAATTGTATAAAACTTTTAAGTAAATAAAGTGTGCATAATATAAAAAAATTCAGTATATATACAAATTTAAAATTATTTTCAAAAGTTGCAATGTTTATTAATTAAAGAAAGGAGACAACAGTAACAAACCGTGATCTTCCTAGAATGTTCCTATAAGTTATAATATGAAGATATCTTTTCCAACAAAGCACTATCATTAAAATTTTTCTTTTAACAGACAAGTCTGCAATCTTGAAAGATAAACAGAGAAACAAGTCTAACACATGTCCAAAATCATAGATAAGTATATGAATGACTAGCACAAAAATATTGAATGGGGATTTTATTTTTATCTGTAAGTATATATATATATATATATATACAGTTAGCCTTGAAGAAGAGATATATATGTACAACTTCTTCAAGGCTAACCCTTCCTAAATTACTTGTACATATGCATACTTTTTTGACGGCTGGAGGCCATTGGTTTTTTTTTTTTACTATTTTACTTGATAATTAATCCAGTAAACAGCTCAAAGGTTATAATTATAAGGTCACAATTAATATTTACAGGTATTTTTTTGGCTAAAAAAAAATTGGATAGGTATAATATTTAACATATCTATTTAGCAAAAGAAAGTATTTTATTTGGACTTTTTTTTGGGGGGTAATAAATTAAAAAAATATATAAACAGAAAATTGATAAAAGCATCCAAATAAAGATTTAATAAGTTAAGAAAACATGCTTGCATTTATTGATAATATTTTTTTCCAAAATATACACATAATTAATATTGAAAGCTAAATAATAGATTAAAAAAAAAAAATTAAAATGATAAATTGCTTAAATTTACTGATAAAAAAGGTAATAAATTGCATTTTTATTTACAGTTGGATGTAAAATAATTTTAAAATTTGACTTAACTGTTTTACTGATAAATTTTTTGTTACTACAACACGCATAATTATCAAAAACTGAACTTAAACTTAGATAATAATGTTATGCAAAGAGAAATCTGCTACTGATGGGTAGAATTTATAGGTATTGTTATCACCAATATAAATTACACATTATCACAGAAATAAATAATAATGTTATAAAAAACCACCAACTCACTCTTTTAATTTAGGGTCCTTTAGGACACAACATATACTAAAAGTTCCCTAAGAGATATTGAATTATGTAGAAAAATTATTCTACTCTTATTCTAGAAAAATTTTGAGATACAGAATCTATTGTGATTGTATCTCCTCACCTCTTCAAAAAATTTTAACCAAAATTAAATGAAATCAATTACATACTCATATATTTTATTCACATTTTGTACGATGGGAAGTCAACAAACAAAATTTTATAAAAATTGTTTAATCTAGTTTGAAGATATCAAACAAAATGACTGATGAAAAAAGCAAAAAAATTAGGATTATCCCAATCTCTGAATGAGATTGCCTAAATATATAACCAAAGTGACATACTAGCATAATGGAATCATCTGTTTAGTAGAACAATGTGACTGCAAGTCCAAAAAGAAAAACGTTTTCACCTCTTTATGGAATTTGAATAGAACCAAACATTATCTTCCTAATTGAGGTACTTTTGCTTCCTAAGAGGGATTAAAATATACGAAAAACTTTAACTACTCTGAGTAAAATTAAGGAAAATAAGTTCCATATCTCCTTGCGTCCTTGAATAATTGTGATCAAAATTAAAAATGGCATCAACGATCTATATATGGGAAAAAATCATGCCAAATTTCATCCAAATCAGTCCATCTACTCTGTAGGTATCAAGAAAAAAACAGCGTAACATAAATAAATTCTTCTAGAATTTTTCAATGCTAAATTTGCTTTTTGTTAACTTCTTTGAAACATCAAGACATGCTAAAACCCCAACAAGCAAAATTTAGTCTGAAAGCAAACTTTCCCTTATATTTTATACTGTATAGATTTCCTTTTTAATGAAAGTTATATTAAAAGAGAAAAAAAACAGAATAATAATGAAACATCTGAAAATGCATTTATTTATTTTTTACACCATTCATGAATTATAATGGATCAAAATATCATTAAACATTTTAATACTTTTTTCAATATTTCTTATCTTCAAAATCATGCATTTGTTTTTGGTTTGGTGAGATCAAATGGGCTCACATAAGGATAAAACATGTGAGCTTATTTGAATCCCATCTGTAAAAAGAAATGCATATTATCTTTTTGTAAAATCATAAAATATAAAGAATAATAAATTGCTTGACATTTTGAAAATTTCAACTGAATATCTCTACTTATCTTAAATGGTCATTTGAATATCAACAAGGTGGATACCATGTCTGCTCACAATCAATCAAAAATACAATTTTATGACAATTTCTAAACTGTTTTAAGCTGTTTAGTAATTCAGATGAATTTCTTTGTTGAAACATGGAGGAGTCATTATTACTAAACCAAAAAAAAAAATTGAAGCAATGTCATCTCACAAAAGTGTTCCAAAGAAATTAAAAGTTTATGAATCAGCTGGAAACTGGCAACTGCTTTTTGTAATGCACAATACACAAAATTAATCAATTGCCTTAAAAAGGAAAAACTATCATAGTAATTATTATGCAGCATTTTTATAGCAACTGAGCAATGAAATGGTAAATAAAAAAGTTATTTTTCATTATGACAATAATAAACTGCATAAACATAACTGCTCGAATTATGCTATAGGTTGTTTTTACATTCACCCAATTTTCCAGATATAGTAACGTGCAACTTTTTTCTGGCTCCAAACATGAACAAATGTTTACTTGTAAAGATTTTCAGTAAACAATAAGAAAATCAAAGAAACATATATTTTAGAGGTTTCAACAGATTTCTCTGAAGGTATCAAAATGGTTGAATATTGCTGGAATTAATGTGTCAAATTAAAAGATGACTATATAGAAAGTTTTTTAAAAAAATTATGTTTTCATTGGTATTCCAGAAAAATTATCAAATGCCCCTTTATACATCCATGAATTTCAAAGCCAGGATGTGTTGTTAATTAGAACCCAAATAATATAGTATTAATCGGGGATAAAGTTTTAAGATTCATTATTGTTAAAGTATACATGACTGGCTTGAATTATCAATGACCCACAAAAGAGGTTAGTGCTTAATAATTTGCACCTCTCTAACACAAATTAATTTAACTGACTTAAATGTCTCCCAATAATGAATGCTGCACTAGAACATGCATAATTATTTTAGATAAATAATAAACAAAGGACTAATGTGACTAAATACCTTGGAATACAATCACTTAAAATCTATCTGATAATATAAATCCTGTAAAAAAATGCTACAACAATCAGTATTAAAAGTCTGATTGGAGCATAAACAATAAACCCCTCAGTATTCTTCATTGGGGTTACTGTTTTTCTTCTTTTTTTACATATTTCCTATGAAGATCTTTAGCTGTGAAATCTAAAAGTACAGAACTACCCAACAAAAGATAAACTGTAATAAGTTTTTATAATTAAAAATTTAACTAGATATTTAAATCTTTTACTTTTATACTTGAAATTTTGAAAAACGGTAATACGATACTTCTTCATTTTAATGTAAAACTATCTGTAAAATTCAATAATATTTCTATTACATTAACAGAATGAATTTTTTTTTCTAAGTATTATTAAAGAGGTTGAAAGGTAAGTAAGTCAATAGATTAACATGGAGGAGTCTTATTTCTTCCCTTTCACAGTCAGTGGTATAGTGGTGGGTAAAAATTAATCGTTTTATTCATTTACTAATCAATATGCAATTTAAATTAAATTTATTTGATATTGATTTAATATTTGTTTCCACTCAAATTTTTTTAAAATATTTATCATATTTAGATTATAACTACTGAAGTTTATTTTAATTACATAAGAGTTATACCAGTTTATACTAATTTATATATAAAAATTGATTTAACTGAGACTACAAAATAAAACAAGGAAATGGGGGAAGGAAATATTGAGTAGAATTAATTTCTTTATGTAATTGT
Source organism: Lycorma delicatula (assembly GCF_047948215.1). Classification (NCBI taxonomy): domain Eukaryota; kingdom Metazoa; phylum Arthropoda; class Insecta; order Hemiptera; family Fulgoridae; genus Lycorma; species Lycorma delicatula. Next base: position 97,042,902 of record NC_134464.1, on the reverse strand, counting down.
TAATAATACAGATGATTATAAGTTGGACTTTATGCATTACTTGCAATAAAGGTAAAATAACAGAAGTACTGATTTCAAATAAAAATGATAACTCCCTTTACAAACCTTTAACAAAAAACTATTTTTCTTAACATCCGAATAAAAACTTTCAAGGTTACTTTAATGTAGTAAGATCTATGTGAGGTTGTCTCATAAACTGTATTATAATATGAATATTTTAAACAAAGATATAATTAATAAAAATATCAGTAATTTTTTGCTACTTATACTTTTATAATTAAATAAATGGATGTAACAAAGAAAAAAAAATGAATCTATTGAACATAAAATAAAAATATATAATCTTCTATATTTTATAAATTATTCATTGAGATTTATAAGCTTTTATTTATAATAAATTATTTAGACATTTAAAGAAACTACTCAGAAAAAACTAACACATTTATTTAAATTTAAATAGTTTTTGATAAAAAGGTATAAAAATGTTTATATATACACAGATCTTCAGATATATTTTTCTAAGCATCCTAAATTTTTAGACGAATCATTCTTAAATTTATTACATTTGATGTAGTAATTTAGCTCCCATCTTGAATATTCTTAAAAATACATTTTAATAAAAATGTGCATTTATTTTTGACAGTATATTATCAAAAATTGTTTGAATGGTAATTCAAGTTAATTCTAGTAATCCAGGCTAAAAAATAAAAGAGACAAAATATTAACTACGAGTAAGTGTGTGTGGAAATAAACAAGTAGTAGAACTTAAGTGAAATAATATGGCAAAAAATATATGAAAGTTCTTTACTGTAATTTATTAAACATAATTTTACAATTCACCTTAATTCTAGAACAACTGATTGATCTATTTATAGCAAAAAATGGTTGAAACTGCTTTATTTCATATACAGCAGGATTTTCAACCTAATGGGTATGGTGTTTCAAGGTGCAGTAACATAGAAAAACAAGTAAATTTGTTAAACGTACACTTTTAGGAACTAGATTGAAGCATAATATGTGAAATTAAAAATACAATTTTACTAAAAACCACAAACAAACTTTAACATTTCCAGAAAGTTCCAGGTTAGATATTTGGGATGAAAAGACTTGAAACTCTTGATTTAACCCTAACAACTTATGTTGGTTATCTTACTGTATAACTGGCTTGGAAAATGTTAAAGACTCAAAACTGTCATATGAAAGAACAGACATGTGACTGCATAGAAATTAAAGATACCTACCTGCCTAAAATGTCTTAATGTTAGCAGGATCTGCATATTAAAAAACCTTTAATTGCAATAGATAAATCACTCGTGACAGTATTAGTATAAGATAATGAATTAAACTGTATTAATTTAACTTTTTTTTGTTTTAACTGAACTGTTTTATCATTAATTACAAATTCAACTGTTAATTAAATAGCAGATAAACTACTGTAATAATATCAATTAAGAATTTTAATTAATTACATAGATATTGTCCGAGTGTAATTCTTAACTGTAAAAAAAATTTTATTTATAAAATATGAAACTGATTAATTTCTTTTACATTTTCATGAACCCAACAAATATTAAAATATCATGGATCAAGTAAGAAAAAAGCAAGAGTAAGAAAAAGATAGGGAGAAAGCCTGAAGATGGTCAAAATTTGTCAGTATTCATAAAGTAACACATGAGATTAAGTTAGTAACTATTTTTTAATGTTTCTTTGGTAATTCTGCTGTTTTTACCTGCAGATGCTATGCATTGTTTCTAAGTTAACACTTCTACGTAGATTTGAAGTTGATAAGTCGGTTATATTATTCAATCATAAAGTTGACCATAGCCACTATGCTTTCCATTAATAACAAATAACAACTGCACATAGTAATCTGCTTTTTTTGAGGTCTGAAGGTACATCAACATTTTTTAGCACAATACACGAACAGTACTATCACAATAAAAAGCCAATAAGTGGGTTGAAAGTTTAGGGAGCAGGATGCCTGCCTCTGGTTACAACTGACAACATTGAGCACATATGTATCATGATACTGAAAGACAGATGAGTGGCTATTGATGATTATCTATAAAATAGTTACAGTTCAGATTACTACTTAAGTTTCATAAATTTTGTGCAAACCAAAATTTACTATATAACAACCATTGGAGCCTGTAAAAAAATATTAATGAGTCCAAGGGTTTAGCAATCAAAGACATGACAGGAATTAGAAACTTAGGATGATACAGGAAGACTCAAAGAACAAATGTGTATGATGAAATTGTAGACACATGATCTCCAAAACATCATCTGTGAATAAATTTTTTGGCTGTTAATATTACTTTCCTTTTTATGCAAAGTAGAACAATAATTATCTGGATTTATTTCTTCCAGGTTTTACAAGATAATCAGAAATCAAGATAAATGGGTAATCTTATATATATATATATATATATATATATATTTTTTTTTTATTATTTTAATACTGGATGTAATTCTTTTACAACTAATATCTGATCATTTTTAGATACCATAAAAAAATTTAACAAATAAATTTATTTCAGTAAAATTAAAAAAAACAAATAGTAATAGACTAATTAAAAATGTCTACAGAATAGACTTCATTTAATTAAAAATCTTATTTTAGTCAATTATAGAATGTTTAATATTTTTAAGACTGTATCTTAACATAAATTTTAAAAACAATCAACAATAATAATTGAAGAGGAAAATAATGCATAACTTTCAGAAGCAATAAATTTATTGCTTTTAATAATTTTAATGCTATTTATTGCTTTTAATAATTTTAATGCTATTTATTCTTATTTAAGAAAATTAAATAATGGATATTTGCTTTGGAGATTATCCATGATAAGACACTGAACAATTTTAGCAACTAACAAATAAAAGCACTCCGTCAAATATATCAAAAACTTGTTTCATACTTAAATTAATGGCAATGAAATTTCAGCAATATTTATGTTTCCATATTCATTTCAGAAATTTATTTTAATAATAACTTTAAGCAAACATATTAAATTCATACGAAGCAAAAGTGCACCGGTTTAATTAAAATGTAACTTAATTTTTAAATGCCATTTTAAGTATATTATCCATTACAGCGACTATATTATTTAAATATTTTTATATAATATATGCATTACAGAAAACTGGGCAATCTAAATAACTGAATTTTTGTGTAATAAGAGTCGGCATAATCAACATTTTGCTACAATTTAACGAGAAAGTAAAAACAAAAGTATCTAATAAAAAAGTTTATAAGTAATAAAAAGAAAATAAAACAATTTTAATAATAAATTAATATTATCTTTAATAATTGAGATATTATATTACACAATTGTATAAATACAATATAATTACATCTAAAATTATATTAAATTATGTTGTATAATATTAAAAAAGGATTAATTAATACGTCTATGTATAATAAAAATAAATAATTTGTACAATCCAACCATCATCAGTAAATAATATTATAACATGTCTTACAAAATATACTTTATTATAGAAAACCTTTAATTAGTTTAGATTATAATTATACATAGGCTAGAGTTACAACAGCTAATAAAAAATTGTGCAATTATATAATTAGCATAATATAAGTAGTAATAAAATACAATGTATTACATTTGAATATATTAAAAAATATATTTATTTCATGCATATAAACATTAAAATTACATTATGTAACTACATAAAATGAGATCTTTTTTTTATATGAACATACATATAACATTCTAATTACAATAATTATTTTTTTTAAAAAATAAACATATATAAATATAAATGTACTACAAAATATGTGAAAATCTGTGGTAACAATAAAATAATTTTAAAAAAGACTTCTTTAAAATAGTAATAATATTAGGTATGGTTTTCATTTTTATATAAATAACAGTAATATAGTACCAATGAAGCACACATTCAATAGTTCACTGATTCACAATGTAACTTTTATATAGTCTTTTTTCGAACAAACATTATAATATTTTACATCTATATAAGAGTAAATCCAAATAAATGACAGTCCAATCATTAATGAAGTTACAAAAAGGGTGCCAATACTGATAATTTTATACAGGTACCGTTTTCCTTTGCTCTCTCTCTCTCTCTCTCTCTCTCTCTCTCTCTCTCTCTCTATATATATATATATATATATAATTTTTGAGCATTCAAATAATTCATCAACATATTGACCACTGTTCAAATTAAATTCAAGAAATAACTTGACCACCAAATCATAGTAACAGAAGACCTAAAAATACCAATAGTCAACTTTTGCAGGAACCCACATCATCAGTCAGTACACAATTGTTTGATGTAATTATAGAACTCTGTACCAACTGATGATGCAGGATCCAGTGAAAGTTGACTATTGGTATTAGTCTTTTTTAGGTTTTTCTGTTTCTGTGTTTTGATGGTCATTTTTCGAAAAAAAAAAAAAAAAAATATATATATATATATATATATAAACAAGTGATAGATTAGGTGTCCCATCTAAAACAAATACATTAATCAGGACTAAAAAGCTAAAGTATAATTTGAATTTGATGTGGTCTAAGTTTAAGTATTATAGCATGAAAAATTTAAGGATACTAATTTTAACATTCACGTCTACGCAATCATTCCCATTCTTAATGCTGTTTTACTGGATTTAACTAGTGCATTATAAAATGAAGCCGATGATTAATTCATCAAATAAGTTTGATACCTGTACACGAAATAATAGTACAGACATTTTGTGGTGCCAAGCCTGACCAGGATTTGAACCCTACAACAACAGATGAAACGTTGAGACCCAACTATTCTGGAATGGAGTTTGGCAGAATCACTAATGACATTTCATTAATTCTAATATGAATGGAGAAATTGACTCTACATTCCAATTACAGATCAAATACTGAAATACACACAAGAATAAAAAAATACACAATCTTTGTAAATAAACCGTGTTAGCACCAGTGATCAGTACAAGAAATGCTGATCACCTCATTAAGGTTTATAGAATAAATTTAATGAACTATGGCAAAGCCTAGATTTTGGAACAAATTGATTTCAGTGGAAGGTAGAAAAATCTGGTCAATAGATTGTGTTTCAAATAACATTCTATTTTTTTAAAATAAAATATCTAAAAACCTCCTTACGCATTATCAAAATCATACCAATTCAAGATCACTCACAATATATGTGGTCATATTTCAAATTATAAAACACTGCAGAGATTTTCAGTCACTTGCCAAAACAAGTGATAACTTATTCAAAATATCAATCTGTATAATACATAACAGCAAAATAAAAAATACACACTATAGATACTATAGTCAATATTTCTTAGCAAAAATTTAAGTGTATTGAAAAATTGTTTAAAGTGTCAAAATCAATATAATTAAAGGTATATTTTTTTACAGAATACACATTCTTAGTAATATATTTTTAATAAAACGTAATGAAAAAAAAATTGCCGTTGATAAAAAATTAAGTAAAATGTGCATTTTATATCGCTAAAAAAAAAACACATGAATATACTACAATTAGCATTTTATTAAAAATAAATTATATACATTTTTATTTTATTAAAAGAATTCATCATTCAAATACTGCAATCAATGAAAGTGAAAGTAGTGTACGTGTAAAATAATATTAATAAACTTCAACATAATAAAAATTACTCAAATTCCAAAACTAATATAAACTGAGTTTAATAATAACTGATCTCACTTTTTTTCAAATACATTTTTAAAAAATAAAGAGCGTATAATATTCTTCATCCAAGAAATATATTTCCTAATATAAAAGGATACATATATAGTAATAATTATAAAAAAAGCAATGCTTGAAATTGTAAAGAAAGAAGTCTAATTATTTCAACCTAACCTCTAATAAAAAGTCCATGAATATTACAACTTCTTTTTACAAAAAAATCTATTTTAATATAAAAAATCATGGTAATTATATATAAATATGTGTGTGTGTGTGTGAGTGTGTATGAAACCATCATACGCTACTGGTTTAACAGCTGTATATACTGTTTCTTTATATACTAAAATTGACATTCATGTAAGTAGGATCTCTGAACAGAGAAAAACAAAAACTAGCCCAACATTTTTTTTTTTGGAGTCATGCTAATTTCTAAAAAAAAAATTAGTATACGTAAAGACAACTAAAACTATAGACCAGCTATTAGTTATATACCAGTGTAAGTATAACTAACACAATATAGGCCAAAACCAGAAATGAACTCTTTTTGAAAAAATGGTAGGTATAAAATAAATGTAACAGGAAGGTCAAGAATAAAGGATACGTTACTGGCTATTTAATCCAATTTTTGTTAATTCAAATCTAACTACAAACAGTTAAAATTGTAATGTAATGGATGATTATCTAGTACAATCCAGCAGCAATGGATCTTCACCGAAAATTTAAAGATACAATAACTAGCCTCATTCATGTACTGGGCAATAATGAATGTAAAATACAGTAACTTAATTTTTTTTAGTTTTATTAAAAAACTAAAGTGAGGATTTTTATACAGTAACCTGGATCATAATACACGTAAAAATAAAAAGGAATCCAGAGAAAAAAAATAAACAGACTTAACTAAGCATAAACAGGAAGAACTTATACGTCTTAGTATTGCAGAACATATATTATTATTTTTTTTATCTTACCTTTGCAAACCCATACTTTTTTTGAGGTTATGTGTAAAAATACTTTAAACCTCAATATACATCATTATCCTAATTCTAGAGAAGTAACTCCCGAACTACAGAGTAAAATTAAATTCGACCAAATTGTCAACCAGAAAATTAAATGTAATTTCACTTTTTTTTCTTTTTAAATGACATTCTTTATATTTATCTATTTAATATTTACAAGCATAATGAAAAATTAGCCTTCATTTTAACTTGGATAAAAGTTATACAAAACAAAAAAAATACTTAAATTATTTCAGCGGTACATTTAAGTGAGGTACGAACGACAACTGTTAAGTATTTGAACTGATGCGTATGACTGTGCAGGGCTCACAGAACATAACTCTTTATATGCCATGATTTTATATCGTTCATTTGACTTGTTTCAAAAGTGCTTTGTTTTTATGTCTGTGAGTAAACATGTACATTAGGATTGTCATACCAGAAAAAGAGTCAATGAATTTTAATCATATTTTGTCAAATAAATGGCGCAAGATACAAATTATTATACTTATAATTATATTAGATACAAATTATTTAAAATTTTAAATATTAGTTTCAGTTGATTCTTATACACATTTCAATCATAGCAAAAAAAATTCATGCCAAAACTGCTCTCAACTGACCAGAAAGAGCCAGCCAAATCTTTCGGTTACTAGAGACTACTTGCATGCATTGAAAATGATGAAAACTTTTGAAAAATAATTGTAAAACGTGATGAATCATGGGTTTATAAGTACAATTTCAAAACTTAAGCTCATCTTTACTGTGGAAACCCACTCTCCCAGACCCAAAAAAACATGGAAGCAGCTGCAGCAATGTCATAATAATACAGACCTTTTTTTTTTTCAGTTACAAGGGAATTATAAATTATGACTGTGTTTCACCAGGTTAAACAATAAACCAGGAATATTGTTTAACATTAAAGGAACACAAATTTATCATCAAAGGTCAGCATTACAGCACAGTGGAGAGTACATCATGACATCTGCTCAAAATCAAACCTTGTGCAGCTATTTCTTTTGAAGCACCATATTTTACAGCTTCAAAACTTGCTCTATTTAATAAATCTCAATCTCTAAGACATATTTGATTTTTTCCAAAAATCCAATGTCTTTTTTCCGGACATAAGATTCCAATGAACATTTTTACATAGACATTTGAACAAAGTACTATGGAAACTGAGCCAGATCTGCTGGGGATTTGGTGACAAGCAGATCATGTGTAGTAGGTTCCAATGGAATCTCTGCCCTGCAATGCAACACTTGATATAAAATTATGAATAGTACTGAATTTATAAACTGTAATGTGATAAATAGTCTCTTGTCCAAAGCAATTTTACACAAAACTTCAAGTAAATTACTATAAACGCTTTAAAAAAAAATTACTTATTCCTGAATTCCAAACCATCTTATCTCACACTCAATAACAATTACTTAATTTTATTTATCTGGAGTCCTTTTGTTACTTTTAATCAAAATCAGGTTTCTTACCACTTGTGTTTCTTGTAAATATTTTTTTTCATACGAGTATGATTTTTTGTACATCTAACCAAACATTAAATTAAAACAAAATGAACCTAATAGAAAATAACAAAACCAACTTAATACTAAAATATAAAACAATAAAAATAGTATTCAATTTGATGTCAATGAAAGGGATTTGCATGAGCTGTTTTTTTTGTTCTAACCTCAAAAAGTTAAAATTTACAAAACTGAAAATTCCCCTTAGGCATTATTTTTTCTTTAAGTTTATTTTATTGTATTGCGATTTGAATAATAGAAAAATTAATAAGTAATGTTCTACTTGTATTAATTAGTATTGCATAACAAATTATAATGTTAAACGATAAGTACTATCTGTCCAATCAACTACCTTTCTTAAATTTTATCACAAGGTAAATTAATATTTTTATTTTTTCCCAATAAAAAAATTCTAATGAAATTTGACAAAGAAAACCGCAATAATAAATCAAAGCTAATTAAAAACAAAATAAAACAAGAAATAATATTGATATTTTTTTTAAATTGACAGTCAATACAGATAAGAGACGGCCAACAACCTTACAAATTATTGTAATAAGGTTAATAATTCATTGATTATTACTTACGTTAATGTATTTTGTAATTCATAAGAATCATTATCAGATGTACTAATATGATTATCTAGTATTATGTAAAAAAAATATATAATATTAACAAGCAAGTATATATATAAAAAAAAGTAATATCACATACTGTCACTTTTAACAAATTAAATAAACAAAAAATAATAAAACATGATTTTATTTTTAAGACACACTATTATTTTAAGATCTTTTTTCATTTTATAAAGATCATTAAATGAGTAATAATAAAGCAAACAATAAAATTTTTATCAGCAAAACAACTTCTGAACTTAAGTAATTAGAGGTTATTAAATCATAAAGAAAATATCCATCATAAATCAAGATAAAGAGAGAATTAAAGATAGATAGTGACAGGGAAGATGAAATAGACAAAGAATGTTGGCACTACATAGAAGACTGAAAACAACAAAGTTATTATGAAAGTGTAGGTATATAAATAGAAGAGGTATGAGAGGGAAGAGTGAGAGAAAGAGGAATATTACTAGTTAAAATATTTATTGCAAATGAAGAATTATTAATATTACCATTACACCACACCAGAAATAATTAAATGATAACTAAAACTATTATCTAACATTTATTAAATTAATAAAACTATTTTATCAGCCTTCTCTTAATTATTTATTTATTTTAATATCTTAAAAATATATTTTAAATGATGTATATTTAATGCCAACAGTAATAAACATTATATAACTGCATTTATTGGGCAGAGGATACTTCAACTTTACAGTGAATTAAAGTTTATATTGAGTAACAGAATGATGTCTGTATTTAAGCTATCATATTTTTTCAGCAAAAAAAAAGAAAATTTAATTAACTAAAAAAGGTAGCGGAATCTGTAATTAAAATCTCTTAAGAAACTTGTACATACCTTCCTTTAGTTTAGTAACTACTGGTGAGGAAAAGAAGAAAAAAAATTGTGATTTTATCAGCAGATTTTTCTTGTTAAAGTTTAACATCAACATCCAAAAAAAAATAGGAAAAAACATTTTTAAATCTGTCAATTTATTTGTCCACACAATTTTGCAAGTTCATTCTTTCTATCTTTTTTTGTATATTCACTTTTAAAAATAAAAAAAACCCTTGCAATAATATATCGATATTCAACAAGACAAAGTTTTAAGTTGTTTTTTCATTCTACAAGGGGCATTTAGGTCAATTTGAGACTATTAATTTTTAATAGATGTAGAGAAAACTTATGATAGTAAAAAATACTTTCCTCGAAGTATTCCCCTGCTACATTTATCCCAGAGTTTCACTGGTACCTGGTTACTTGTAGTGTAGAAAGATTTGTCGTTACATCGAAACCAAGACTGGACTGACTGCTTGACCTCATTGTTGCTATTGAAATGTTGGCCTCCTAAGAACAATTTCAAGGGCCCAACAGGAGAAAATTGCTGGGAGTGAGGTCCAGACTGTATGGAGCTGTAGCAGTAACTCCCAGCCAAGATCTTGTAGCGTGCATGTCGTGTGGTGGGCTCTATGTGGTCACGCATTGTCTGGCAGAAAGAGTGTGTCTTCACTGATCACACCACGCCGTTTTTTCTTGAGAGGATTGTGCACATCTTGAAGAACTTTGCAGTAAATACTCATTGTAAATATTGACTCCACAGGGTAGAAAATAAATGATGCCGCTTTTATCCTAAAAAACTGAGGCTGTAATTTTGGTGGCTCTGAACCACTTCAACCAGGATCATCACTCACTGATAAATGGCCTTCTTTAAAATGCCTGCACTACTCAAATGTTTTTGTGTGACTAACAATCTCATCACTGTACTGTGCAAGAAGTTACGAATAAATCTCATCAGGTTTTATGCTTCATTCATGAAATTTCATTACAATGCACTATTCCACATATCCATTCACTACAACAATTGGACACCATGTTCTTTACAACTGACTGTTATTGTTTATCATTGCTTCATGCCAGCAAGCCATGTAGTAATAGCTGACACTTGTACCTTACGTGTACAACCAATAAAATGCGCAGAAATATTTATTTATACTATAGTCTAAAAAAAGTCCTGGATTGGCATGAAAATCCCTCGTACTTCACCATCAATACATCAAACCATAAATTTTTCAAATTAATATCAAAATATACTTATAAAAATCAATTCACAATAGATAAATAACAAAATACTTTATAAAAACATTTATATATTCAAAAATATGCTATCTTCAAAGCAAAGTGGTAGTATAAGCAAGTTTTGATCTCGGTATATTATTGCATTTTTCACAAGCTACAAAAAATTTCATTAACAACCATCACAGTGACTGCTAGTATGTGTCAGCCTGTTTTTACTGTATGCATAATAAATAAATTATGGAAAATTTCACACTTACTTTTATAGTAATAGACAAGTATAACCATTTTCATTAAAAACAAAAATAAGAGCCCAAAAAAGAAATAACAAACTTTTTTCACTGAAATTTTTTAATTATGATGAAAAATTAATTTTTTTTTCAAAAGTTTAACAATTAATGTGCATAAAAGTATTGCTATTACTCGGTGATCAACAAAATTTGATATATCATAGAAAGAAAATTACCAATTTAGAGAGGATAGCAAGAGTTTGAATTTTTATTAAAGGAATTAGGCTATCAAAACATCAATAAACCATAACCATAAAGAAACATCAGAATTCTAAATTAGTTTTAAAGTAAATAACACCAATCTATCAACAAAAAAATTTTTATGACTTCTTAAAGGATGTATAAAAAAATGTAATTAATATTTACAGTTGCGACAAATCTAAAAAAAAAAAAATGAAGCTACTAAAGCAGTTAACACAATTATTTAATTTTAGTTTTAATTTCCGCAATAAGGTCAAAGACAAAAGTTAGCTTGTCCCTGGAAGAACTGCTGCCTTAGGTGAGTTGAGAGATAATAGATGGACACTGAGAAAGAAGAGGGCAAAAACACAAAAGAACCCAAGAAAGAATAAACAGGTTTAATATAAGTTTCTGGAGAATTTAGAAATCATTCCTTTAATAAGTTATTTTTTTGGTTTTCATACTTTACAGCTTACTGCCTAAAAATGATTATTTTTCATGGTTTATAATATTTAAAAAAGAAAATCAATCTTTCCTTTCATTCAATATAAATCCATAATTTTTGTATAATTCTTGGGAATGAGTATCTACTACCATTTATTGATTTTTAATTTCTGTTAAAAGAAAATTATTACGTAAATTTATACATAAATTGATAAAGTAGCTGTAAAAACTTTATAATATATTTAAAAATTTGAAAGAATTTTTTTAAAAACCATATTATTTATGTAATTAAAGTTTTACTAGCTGTAAATAATTTAGCATACTATGTTTTAAGATTAAATTAAAATTTTTTGTTTAATTCCAGTTAAAGTGATTTTTTAATTTTCACTGTTTTTTAATCCTCATCCCTTTATTCAACTATAAAGTTATACAAATTTATTTGGAAAGGATTGGTCACAAATCTGTTTTTTTTTTTATTTTACTTAAATGTTTCTTCATGTAATAGAAAAAAATCAGTTTTTTTTTCTTTAAACAAATCCCTCTATTTAGATGCTAGATACACTTGTTCAGCAAATACTTTGGTTTATTTTTACTTTTTTATACCATTCAACAAAATCATAAACTTAAATAAATAGATGGACAAACACAATGTTGAGACTAAGAGAATGAATTTAAGACTATATATACAAACTGAGTATGGTTACAAAAGAAAAGAAAGGAAATACAAAAAGAAAGGAATTACGTTAAATAGAATAATAAAAAAATTTGAAATGGATATATTCCAGAAATATTTTAGACAGGATTTTCAAAATATAATTTTATTATTTTTTTAACTATATATTATTTTAGCTTTTATCTATGTGTCTTCTTTTAACATCTTTTAACATCATCAACTTTTATATTATTCATTCATTATAAATAGTATAATAAAGGAAAAAATACTACATTAATACACGACTAAGAGCTTCTGTTGTGCTCACTGAAATACTCCAATGAGTAAGAGTTACAAATTGTGAAATTTATTTTCATATAAAAAAAAAAAAACATGTACTTGTAAGAATTAATTATCAAAAATGTATTATTTTAGCATGTTAAGAAGCTTTTTTCTTTGTTTTTTTATTGGTTGATCAGTTCCTTAAACTAATGTAAAAATGCATGCATTCTTACAGAAGAAAATTACAGATATTTTACTATTAAGAAATTTCATTAAACAAAAAATCAAGTACATAAACGAAGCAGAAAATATCACAAAACAATTTAAAAAATTTTTAAAACACTTTTCCTTCTTCTCTGATGAATACTATCTCAGAAGATAGCTCATTAGACTTTATCTATTATTTATGCAAAATCACATTTTATATATAAATGATTTTTTAAACTATTTGAAATGCAATTACAAGTGAATTAATTTGTCTTTATATTATGTCACACAAATAAGCTTATCACATTTATTTCCTTTTACCATAATTTTCAGTTCAATCCCTAGAAAAAATCCTGATTCCATCATGCACTGAGGCTAGTAACTACTACATTCAAATGCCAACATATATTTTATGCAAAGCATATTAAACACACTAAATTAAAGCAAATTAGTAAAAGAACTACAATAAGCCGCAATAAAATACCTTCAAAAAAGGAGATACTCGTATTTGAATAAAATTGTTGTAAAATAATTCACACTAATCTGTTTTCTGATTCAATAATAGTATATTAAACTATCACTTGAGTAATGACATAGGCTAATGCAAACATTCATAAGCGTACAAAATTTACACAAAAATCACCTTAACTTTATATAAAAAAAAAACTTTTTTGTATCTATAAACATAAAAAATAATTTTTAATATAAAATGTAGATTAATTTTACACTGATTTTCTAATTTTGCATTTTTTTTTTTTTAATTTTAGAGTATATAATTGATTAAACTTTAAAACACTTTTCATGTAATAATTATTTCCTTTACATTAAAGAATGAAGTAAGAAATAAATAAGTTTAAAATGTAAGCAATTTTTTTTGTAGATGAATTTAATAAAATGAATTTCCAGATAAAATGAAAATAAACATCTTTACATTTAAAACATTATGTACTCGTAATTAAGTAAACGACAAATAAAAATATATTTTTAGAAGACATATCTTTTAATGTAAATAAAATAAAAATAATTTTTTATTTCATAATTATTATTTTTATTTACCTATAAGATAAACTAATTTAGAAAACAAACATTCATCATGATCTTTAAAATTCAATTTCAAGTGTTTGTAATATGATAATTGCTTGAATATGTGTACATAACCTTCCTAATTTGACTATCATCCTGGAACTTAATCTGTTTGTAGGTAATTAGTTTCTTCTCTGCCTTTGTCTGAAAATTCTCTTTTTATTAAAAAAAAAACTCAGTATTTCTTTGTCGTGATAATCACAAAGCAAATTATCATCTCACATTTGCTATAAGTTGACTAAACATTAAAAAATGTAAAACTTATGAACCGTTTATTTCTGGAATTTTTAATTAAATTTTTTTGGATCATGGTAAACCATGAATATAGAAGTTTCATTACATATAAAAAAAAATAAACAAAAATAATTCAAACTGTAAATAAAAAGCAAATGTTATGTTAATAGATGTTTCAAACAAACAAATAAATAATACAGAGATTGAGACAACAGTTTTTTTTATCAATCATAGCGACTACTCAAAAAAGCAAAAACCAGTGTATCCATGTTAAAATTTTCATCGCCAATGTGAACAACATATTTAAAATATAATTTGGTTCTGTTCTTTTTTTTTCATGGAACAATAAATCCTATGAAATACATATTTTATGTAAACAAGAAATATTCTTGTGATTTCTTAAGTGACCTAAATTTGTCAACAAAAAAAATTCTAAACAATTATGTATAACAAATCATAAAAAATTTTGCAGTTTAATGAAATTACTTATTTTTATCTCTACTTTACAAACATTGCATCAGGCATATTATTATGTATATTATAAAGACACAACATTCACACATTTTAATATTGTATGAATGTCAGATATTAATAAAATACAAATTAACTTTGGTTCAATAAATATTCTATTGATATGTTGCAATAAAATCTTGGGTCTTTCCTTTTTTCAAACATTAATCAGTTTCTATTGTAAAATTAATGGTAATAAACACTCACGTAATCCCTTATAACTAATTACAACAAATAAAAAACATTATTTCTCAAATAAAAGTTTTTATTGCAAACTTATAAAGTCAAAATAAATGCTCAGCATAAGTTTTGATGATTTTTTAAAATAAAAGCTCAAAAATAAAAATCAATAGTATTGATTTTCTGAAATATCAAAAGTATTGATTTTTAATTCTGAATAAATTTCTCTCTCAAAAACGCAAATTTTTTATTTGCACTGTTTTTTTTTTAACTATACAGGATTATTTCATTTTCTAACTTTCATCAGACTAGTTTAATCTCTAAATAACATCTTATTTAATGATGTTGGGCAACTGTTAAAAGATACTACTTACAGATTTTAACTTGTGCTACTATATACATCACTGATCTTGCCTATTTCAAGTTATAAAAATACTCCACTTTAAAATTATCTAATTAAACACATGTAGCATTCTACTAGATTTTAGATGATGAAAACTGATAAAAACAATCTGAATTACAATTTAAAAAATATTATTTTTACCGTTTTATCCTAAACTGCTTTTTTTGGAGTATGTTGACTCCAAAAGGATTCCTCCAAGAGGAATCAAAATATATATTTTTTTTTTAATACTTATACACAGTACACAATTTAGTTAATGTTTGTGTAAATGACAATAGCTAATATTAGCTTATATTTTATATTGCAGCATATTTCCTCTTACATTGTGTTTTTGGTTATTTACTAATGGTTAAGTTTTATGTAAAACTATATTTTTCAGTTAAAATCATATGTTTAGCAGTAATATAAATTTACAAGTAGTTAGTAGAGCACGGGTTAAGCAATTTAAATGTGGCCAAATTATAAATGTTCCTAATAATTTACATGGGATAATCAATTGAAGCTTCAATTCTAGCTTTGGTATTAAAGGAGAATGGCAAATTAAATTAGAAAGAACTGCTAAAATTATAATGTAAGCATGAGTACAGTAAACTCGATTCTTAACAAATTGTACTAACCACAAAACATAAAATTCCAAGACACCTTACAATGAATATAGAAAACATAATGCGGTTTTATTGATGACGATAAATTTCTGGAAATTGAATTTCAGAAATTTCACTTCACATTATAATTAATTTCACTTATCATTATAACTGGATCCAAGCAGCAAAGCACTAAGTAGTATTTTCTCTAGTAATGAAAAAATTCAAGACCCAGCCATCAGCCAGTAAAGTAACAAAGAGATGCTGATCAATTTGGGATGCTTAGGTAAAATTTTCTATAATAGTTTCAAAGAACAGTATATAACTTTCAGATTTACTTGAAAATAAATAAAAGCTTGCAGCAATGCAGAAAAAATACCTGGTTTGCAGAGAAAAGGAGTGCTTCTTCTTTAGGAATAATCCTCATTCACATATTGTGCAAGGCTGGGAGAGAGTAATACATCCAGCAGTTACAATCCAGAACTTGCCCCACCAAAATCGTTTTGTTTGTTTGGCCTTCCAAGGAATCATTATGTTGTCTAGTTTTGCAATGACGAAAAAAGCAAAAAGAAATATACAAAAATTGGATCTACTTCTAGGAAAAAAATACTTTGCTGGGGTAAAAACAAAAATACCAATACATCTATGGGAGAGATATATAAATGCAACTGGAATTATGCTGAAAAATATTTAAATTGTTAAGTTTATTAAATAAATTATATTAAATCAAGTCATTTGTCTATTTATTTACTGAAAGATTTTCTTCTTGGGATGAAGTAAAGATGAATAGACAAAAGTTTTGTACTTATTTCAAATATCATATGCAAGAACTGTAAGATTATAGCAACAGCTTTAAATATATATATATATATATATATATATAGCAACAAAAATATAAATCATAATAATAAAGCATAGCAATAAACTATTGTGCTAAAATTTACATTAATACTACACATAATACTAAATATAGTGCAATTAGTGCTTACATAATTTCAGAGTTCATATTATTACGTAATATATGAATATTAATTTTCTATATAAAAATAAAAAATAAATATGGTAATACAATTTTATTCAATAAATATATTGGATAATTAATTCTGTAAAAAGAATTTTGATTTCTTAATACTAATATAACAAATCAGTCTTAATAAAATTATTTGGTTCAGTTATACAGTCAAAATTTGAATTATTTATTATCTTTATGAAAAATAAAGTCAAATAAAATTTATTTAAAAAATAAATACTAACACATTACCTATGACACGAATTTAGTTGTATTTTTAAAATTTTTTTAGATCAGTTAATTCTATATAATTTATATAATCTATAAATTATATGTACACAAACCTAAATTATTTTAGGCCAGTTAAAATTGCTCATTAATTGTATAAACATATTAAAAATGTATTTATGAACACATGAATGGCTAAAAAAAATTAACTACTTTGATTGTCTTATGTTTGTTAGCAATAAAAAATCATGTATGATTTGGACATATTTTGAAAGCAAGTTATTTTTTGAATTCATTCACTTCAACATTTTATAATAACATAATTTAACTTGAATATTAAGCTTAAATGGTTTTTTGAAGATTTTTCTTTGGACAAAAGTAAAAATTACAAAAATAATTATTTTTGAAAATGTGAAATAAATTTCAAATAATATAAAGGTGTTTTACACCTATCAAATGTATTTCTTTTTACTTTAATTAGTTACGAGGGTGAATCAAATATTAACCACAATTTTTGTTGTCGACGCACGGCTAATGGAGAGAGGCATGGCTTCTCAGCGTTGTAGATAGGGATGCATGGAGGGGATCCCACTCTTAGAAAGACAGCTCACTACTTTTTTCTAGTCAGTATC
Organism: Lycorma delicatula; assembly: GCF_047948215.1. Taxonomy (NCBI): domain Eukaryota; kingdom Metazoa; phylum Arthropoda; class Insecta; order Hemiptera; family Fulgoridae; genus Lycorma; species Lycorma delicatula. Next base: position 97,025,078 of record NC_134464.1, on the reverse strand, counting down.
ACAATATCAGAGCAGGAGGAGTCATTGCGCATTGTACAATGTATTATTATTAAATTTCTTATGGCAGAGGGTGTGAAACCATCTGAAATTCTGAGAAAACTTTCTGAGAAGTGTATGACTGGCATAAACAGTTTTCAGAAGGATAATAACTAATTGAAAGTGAAGGTCACCAATATCACTCAAGGAAAAGTGCTACTGCTGAATTGCTGAAAACATTCTTATGATTCGTTACTTTATCGAAGACAACCATCGATTAACAATTATAGTAATTGCTTCTGAGATCGGAATAAGCTATGTCAGTGCTCCAGCAATCATTACTGGCATCTTGGATTTAAAAAAGTGGCAGCACAATGGGTCCCTCATCTTCTCACTGAAGGTCAGAAGATCTACTGGCTACAGGTGTGCCAGTGGTTGTTGAATCTTTACTAAGCAGAGTCAGAATTTTTTAACTTGGGTGCACCATTAAACCTCAGAATCAAACAGGCAGTATTAAACAGTAATTAAACAGAATCAAAACACGCAAGTATGGAATGGCGAAAAAAGGCAGAAACTGCACCCATTAAAGCCAAAACTCGACTGTCAGTTAGCCACAACATTGACCAAAAATGCTGACCACAGCATTTTTGATTTCAAAGGATATTTGCATGTTGATTTTCACCATGAACATCGTACAGTGAATTCTGCATACTACTGCCACCTTTTAGACAAAGCAAAACTTACAAATTGTCAAAATATCAATTTCCAATCCGAGACATTCTGCTTCACGACAATGCTCGGCCCCATACCGCAGCTTAAACTCAAGAAAAAATTACATCCTTATTCTGGACTACACTGGAGCACCCTCCATACAGTCTGGACTTATTGCCCTGCAATTATCATTTGTTTGGGCCACTAAAAGATGCACTTGGAGGACAGAAATTTGAAGACAATGCTGCTGTTGAAGTGTTCGTAGAAAATTAGTTGACATCATGCCCACCTTTATTTTATGATAGTGAAATAAAATCTACCTATCTGCTGCGAAAAATGTTCAAAAGAGGAAATTATGTAGAAAAATAATATATCTAATTTTATTATCCTTCAATAAATTGTAAAACAAAAATTCTGGTTTATATTTGATTTATCCTTGTACATAAGCTGCCTGAATCCATTGGCATAATGTTTTGAGTAAATCTACGCCATCATAAAAACCTCTCGCCATTTAAAAAGTGATTCACGCTTGTCTAAAAAACAAATAATTTTTAAAATGATTTTATCTAATGAAATAAGTAAGAAACATGACAATGAAATATTAAGAAACAGTTTTGCAAGTGATATCAATGCATAGTTGTCTGTACGGAAATAAACCTTAAATAGAATTTAGAATTCATAAACAATGATTACAAAATGCTAAAGTGAAATTTCTAACATCAGGATTTGGCTGCACAACTAGATAAAAAAAATAATAAATTTCATGGTTAAATGAAAAATACCGACTGGTAAGACAAAGGAGTTTAGGAAGTCAAAAGAATGATGAAAGAACAGTTTTAAGAAGGAATGACACAATAGGTTTTACATTTTACACTTGTCATGCATGAAGAGGAAAACCTGAAATAATACTTAGGATGACAGTGGGTCAACATACTTTGTAACAAAGAATTAAATAAATCTAATACTTTTTACATTCACTCACGAAATACCATCAGAGTTTCCCAAATTAGTTTTTTTTTATGTTTTCCATTGTTCCAAAATGATGACCCTTAAACTTTAATTTCAACTTAGGGAAGGTAGAAATCACACGGAGCTAGATCTGGGCTGTAGGAAGGCTGTGGAAGTAAGGGAATGTTTTTCTTCAAAACAAATTCTCGTATTGAAAGTGAAGTGTGAGCTGATGTGTTATCGTGGTGCAGCATCCAATCATGTGTAATGTCCATTTGGATTTGCTGGACCCGTTTTCGAAGTCTTCCCAAGACATCTTTGTAAAAGGTGCAATTAACTGTCTGTCCTAGAGGTACAGATTCTATGTGCCCAATGCACAGCGTGCACCACTTCCACAATTTCATCGTTTGTTGATGAGAGTCGTCTTCAACATTTTCAAGGCCCTCTTTGAAAGCTTTGTGCCACTTAAAAACCTTAGTTTTTGACAGAATGGCATCTTCATAAACCATAGAATGTTTCTTTTGGTTAAAAAATCAAATGTTTCTGGGCAGACTTGCTATCAAATTTTGTGTGAAACTCAACAAGTCTGCCACACAACTCATCAAGTTGTTCAATATTTTCTTCCATCGCAAACATAATGCGGTTATAAAACAGGACCATACATGAACAGCAGTAGCGCACAATTGACTCAACCGATCCAGTTGAAACAAGTATGCATGTGCAAGGTTCAAGGTGTTATGCATGAAGGACATTTTACATTACTCGTTTGTCTGTATGAAAATACACTTACTTTTGGAACAAACCTTGTATACTGTAATTCTTATGGAAGTGAAACATATGGGTTCAAGATCCCTTTCAGCAACTAAAACGAGTTAACTTCAGATATATTAAGAAAACAAAGAAACAGATCCTTCTAAGATATTAGCATTATTAAAACTAAAATATATCAATAAATAGAGAATAAAATAGCCGTGAGACTTGAAATCACAAAAGTTAAACAGAAGTAGATGCAATTTCACATTAAACATTGGGAACAACATTCCTGGAACGTAACATAACATGATTAAACTAAACAATGTTGTCAAAAGTTAATTTTAAAAGAATACAAAAGCAATTCAAGAATAGGATAAATTACATATACATAGTACAACTCACATGTAAAATTAAGTATTGATGAAAAGAATACTTTTCATTAACCATTCAATGTTTTAATAATGAACAGAATATAAACTGATCAAAAAAATAATCACTCTGTGACAATATTATTTCAAAGTAATAAAAATGTAATTGTATATATTTTTATAAACAACTGTTTATTTATCAATTCAAAATTAACAAATAAAAGTGTTTGCTAGAATATAATTATTTATTTTAATCTTTAAAATAAAACCAAATAAATTTTTAAGCCACCTTAATTTTTTTTTTTTTAAATTAATACAAATAGTCAATTAATACAGATAATTAGGTATCCAAATTGTAATAATCATTAAATTTTATATACTTATCTTAAACTATTTACTCTAAAAAAAATAATAAAAACATAATACAGAATGTAATAGAGGTCAATATTTGTACATTAAACATTAAAATGTATACAATATATATAAAATTTATATTTATATATATATAAAATAAACATCTGCACTACTCAATATTAATACTACTAAAGCACTAGCAATAAAATTGGTAAAAAGTAAACTATTACAAATAATGAATGATGAAGTGGCAATAGTCTTTGGATAAAACATTTGGATCAGTTAACTGAATAGTTATTTGTGAATAATAAAACATAATATAAATACTAAGTAGTTGACTGCATTACTATAATAACACTTATAAAACAAATATAAAGTTATGTTGCACTTTAAAATAATAATACAGGATGATGGAGGTGTAAAATGTCAGTTTCCCCAAGCAAGTCTATATCTTATATGCAGTTAGAAATATTATTTTATAGTGTTTTGCAACAATGTAAATAATTTTTTGGTCTGTGTCCTTTGGTAAAGCAATTTAATATAAGTTTACCACAAAAAAAAGAAAAGAATTCAGATCCTTCAGTTGTAGAAACATGACTAAGCTGCGGCTAAAGTTCATGACGAGTTTAGCATTTGGTTTTCAGATGTACCATAACCATCTTGGCAATATAGGCAAAAACTAAATATAAAATCTAAAACAATGGAAAGTGCTAATATCAAAATTTGGATGACTACAACCAGCTCTACTAATGAAAATATATAACAGTGTAAACTGTAAAACAACCTGTAAAATTAGTGTAAATCTCTGAAAATATTATCCTTTGATTATTTTTCAAAGAAGCATGCAAAGAAATCAGGATAACAATTTCAGCCATTCATTCATCATAATCTCATTCTTTTCATGACAATGATTATGGCAGATGAATTTGAGTTCTAGAATTATCCAAAATATTGATAATACTAACACAAAAATAACAACAAAATTTTTAATTTATTAAATTGACGACTAATAATGAATATTTTAGACTTAATGGGCATGTTAATCAATATAATTTTGTGTCCTATCATACAATGATCCTCAAAAATAATGCAGACTAAGTTCAAAATGCTGATTGTTACAATATTAGAAGGGATTTTTATAATTAGATGAATAGGATATCTTTTTTTTTTTACAGAAAATGGAACTTTAGAATGCAATTTCAAAATTTTTAAATCAGAAATCTGATGAATGGATCACACTTGATGCATTGAATTTATTTTATATTAAAAACATAACGTTTTCTCCAATATCTAAATAGCTAGGAAACTGCAAAAGTGGGTATTAGTTGTGCCATCATTCAGAATATACAAAAAATTGAAAACATTTTGAGTAATTTTTAATTAATTTTTAAAATTATCCCATTATTCCATTTTTCATTATGAGTGAAACTGAGGTTTTGCACTTCTTAGTATGAAATAAAAACAATTAAATAACTAATATTTGGTAAAACATAGTGTGTTAAAAGCCGCACAATTAATATTTAAAAAATGCAATATATGTATTCTTTATTCACTAATCATGACTAACTATAAAAGAGGCAAATAAATACCAACTATTTGGTTAAATAAAAAACTACAACTGAAAAATTATTATACAACATTCATTTTCCTTTTTTTAACTCACTCATATATCTTACGATCACTTACTTGCATTTCATAAAAATAAACACAACATTCAATAGCAAAATAACTGTTCAAGAAAATAGTACAATTGACATATTCATTACAACTTTTCACACATCACACTAATAAAAGCGTTACAAAATTATATTAAAATTCAATGTAAAGTGCAACATAAAAAAAAATTACAATATGACACATTGCTTTTTTTTAAATGACCCAACATAATTTAGGGTATATGACAAAAATTGAGCCGCTTGATTATTTGATTACATACATATAAAAAAATAAATAAACAAAATCTTAAGCATTGTTAATATTTCCACCACTACCTGGTGCTAATTATCACACAAATAAAATAAAAATTAATTAAAATGTAATTATAAATAATTATTATGCATATGACTAATAATAATAATATTAAATTGGTAATATTATATTTAACATACAGAATGATTAGAATATTTTCCAATATTCAGTCTACAGATGAAAAACAATTTCAATTTAAAATCAGACCAACTTATTTCACAAGTATTTAGTTAACAAAAATAAAACCACCATCAAACATGATAATGATAAAAACTAAATAAAATTTAAATTTAATTAAAAAAATTAATTAAATTATAGAAATGTATATTAAAAAAATTAAATTGTCAACATTATTATTAAAAAAAAATCAAACCTCTCTAACCTATAAAATAAAATAATTGACAAAATCAGAAGTGTTAGATAAAGAAAATAATCTAATCTAATCATGATAAGATATCAGGTAGATGCGGATCAGAATTGTTTTTCTAACTAGATGAAGTTATAACTCAAAAATTAATGATAATAGAATCCTTTAAAAAAAAAAACATCACTTTATTTGTTATAAATTAGAAAATTAAACAAGTTAACTTGTACAACAAATTCAAAATGCAATGATTCAATGGCTAATTATTTGCCAATATATAAAAAGTGAAGTAGTAAATTCCATACCATTTTACATAATGGACAATACAAAAATCAGAGCATGGTAAATCTCACTAGTAAAACTCTACAACTGGAGAAAATATAAGTGATAAGAAAAAAACAAGTTAGTTAATTATAATTAATCTTCATTTTAACTACATTATATTTTCGTAAAAAATTAAAAATAGATTCATTGATCAAAACTTGAGCACCTACATTTTATGTAGCGGCTGGTTTTTTGAGCACTTAATTTATACAGTATGTCAACATTTTTTATCCCAGAAAAAGAGAAGCAACGTAACTTATCCTATTTATTTAGAAATAATCTTTGCACGGTTAAAGAATTATTCTAAACAGAATAGGAAGAAGGATTAATAAAGTATTACGTGAAGAACAGTGACTTTTATATAGCACAGATTACTATTGATTTAGTAGGTTGAAAAGAACTGAGAGTATGGCAAAAAAACATTCCCATATGTTGTTTATTAACATTCAGAAAGCTTATGACTTACTAAAATGCAAGATTGTCTGGCGCAGCCTTAAACAACTATGGATAAAAGAAGCACATATGTTCGTTCGATTTACTTACAGAAGTGAACAGAATTAACAGATATTGGGTAGAAGAAATATATGAAAAAATGGTTTGGATATATACATATAAGGGATTGAAATAAGATGCGTTCATACACTTGCTTGTTTAATTCAGTGACACAGATTTTAACAAGGAATCTAAGAGAAAATATAATAAGGGCTATATATGAACGTATCTGAATGTTATATGTCTAATAAAGATAAAAAAGACCTACACCCTTTTAAAAATCAGCTATTTATCATTGATTTAATTAAATCAAAGAAAATGTTAAAATTGCTAATAAGTGTTACACTAGAAGTATTAAACAAGATTTTAATGTGCAGACTCAAATACATTAATTCACTGTTATAGTTTGAGTAGTCCTGTTTTCCCACAAAATATTTTCTTCATCTATTATGTTTGCTATAATTGATTATTCTCACCCTGCTCAAATTAATCTATATCACTGTAACCTTCTTTTTTGCATTAGGGTCAGTAGGAAAGCAGAGGCAAAAGATTTCTATAAACAAACTGAACATGATTCTATTGTAAATTCATGAACCTGATGAAATCTATTAATAAACATACATATGAAAATTAACAACAAATAAAATAACAAAAACCATATATATATATATATATAATCATTTATTTAGGTTAAACTATTTATAGTCCATTTTTTTCCTGTCTACATAAATATTTATATACACAATATAATAATTTTTCAGCCTCCACAAAGGACAGAATTAGAGAAACACTCTTAGCTTTACTTTTTTACTTTATCATAACGTTTTTAGGCCTAAGCTCAACTTCAGTGATATTTTTTTATAGATTTTTAAACTGTTTACATTTACACATTACTCTATTAGCTTTTTACATTTTATAAAAACTGTTGGTTAAAATAAAAATTTAAAACATTTTCTTAAAAACATTTAAAATAAATTAGAATAAATATTTGTACAGTCAAGAATGATAGAGGCTGAAAAAATATTATACTATATTATATATATATATATATATATATATATATATCATATTCCAATCCGCACCAAGAAGTATGTATATAAGTTTTATATTATAAATAAATAGGTTGTACTTAGTACCATCTATACAATCAGAAAGAGAAAATTATACAAGAAATACAATTCAACTGATATTTGTGCCATCAGCAAAATCAAATAAATTTATATTTAAAAACAATAATTAATAACTAAACTAAAAATTAAAACTACGAGTACATACGCAACATAATTATTAATTACAATTACTGATAAAATATATGACAATATATTCTTTTATACAGTAATTAAAATTTTTAGCTGCTTAAATGTTATGTGAGAAAAATTATGCACTGACTAGCTAAAATTTGCACTTTGATATGACAAACACACCTAAATTATAATAACTTAATAATAAAATAAAATAAAATTCAAATAAACAATAATTTTTTTCTGAACACTTAAAACATAAATAACAAGAAAAAATAATGTTTAATATGACGCTTTTCTTTAAAATTCAATAACAGGCTAAATAAAAATAAAAGAAGAATTTGATTGTGGTTTCATATATTAGCTGCCTTATAAAACTGAGAAAAAGATTCAGTCTATTAAAATTGCTTTTTAATTTATACTTTTATAAAAAAGTCCATATTGGAAATTATAGAAAAACTTCACAAAGAAAATACAAAATTATAAAAAAAAAAATATTATTGTTCTTTAACAAATAACTTGTTAAATTAAAAATAATATTTTGTTGAAAAACAAAAATTGTAGTTACAATGATGCAAATAGTAAGTATGTAAAGTTAGAATAAATGCGGTAAAATCAAACATAAATTAGGAAAAAATGATTTAAAAAGGAATACCAATAATGAAACAGTTTTATCACAAAAGTGAAGTCGACAAACAAAACATATTCTCCCCCAAAAAAAGTAGTTTATGGCACAAAAATCAGAAAAAAAAATGAATACCATTTTATTCTGTGATAAACTGAAAATTTTTCTTTGGCAACTTTGGTTGATAAAATTTATAAACAAATCATTTTGAAAGAAAAAAGAACAGAAGACTATTCCAGGTTCCAAGCTCAGATTTACATACATTTTCATGTTCCTAGCATTAACTTGTCATTAGAGTTCAATTAATTTCCTGAATACGAATAATACAGAGTTAGAAACCAGAAAGTTGGAATATAAAAACTACAAAAGCAATTAAATAATAAAAAAACAAACAAAAAATTGAAACAATGTAGAGAATTTTAAGTTAACATTATTTAGAATATATTTTGTGAACTAAGTGGACAGAAATTTCAATGCTTCTTGAAATCTTAAAACACAAATCTATACTAGCATTTAGAAATTTATATACAACCATGCATACGCTTGGTTATAACTTTTCAGAGAGAACCACTTCAGTACGGAAAATGAAAATAAACTTGGGAAAACCAGCAGATGAAATAAAATCTTTGTAGCATATGAAAAATGCCAAACCTGACCAGAATTCAAACCCAACATCTTGTACATGAATTGCTCAGAAGAGAGCAATTCTCTACTCCTCTCAACTGAGACAAAAACAAAACTAACAGAATTCAAATTAGGGTACTTATACTTCCATCTTATAAACCAAATTATGATCATTCGATTTTCATTCCTTTGGTTTATACAAAAATCATTGTAGGGAAAGATTTAGTAAGAAAGTAATTTTGTAAACAGATGCTCTTTCACACACAAACCCACGAATGAAATACAGAATAAATCTGAAGCATGTGAAAAATAATATTACTGACTAGGAAATCAGTCTGCATTCAAATTCGGAGACAATACCACTCTGCCACAATTTGCAAAATATGATGGAAAATAACAAAAATTATTCAGAATTTCAATGAGAGATATGACATTATGTTTTAAATAAATAAATTACGGGATACTTCACCTTTTCACAGAAAAATAATAAAATTTCATCTTTAATTTTTGCAATAAGTCTCAAAATTCTTCCTTTTTTTAAAAATATTTTCTGCTACAAAGCTTTTAACCGTAAGAAAATTTGTATGACTGAAATTTAAAATTTGTTTAGCTTTATGTTTTAAATAAAAATAATACTAAACAAACAATAAACCTTATTCAAAATTATTAATTAATATATCTTGATAACAAAAATACAAAATATTTAGGAATTACAAAAGATTTTTGTATAAATATATATATTCGAAATAGACCTATTTAAAATATTTTATTTGGCAAATAATAAACAGAATTATTTTATTAAACTATTGAGTATTGATTGTGCGCTGAATAAATTTATTTTTCTAATCATTTAGTACATCATATTCTTAAATTTTAAAATCAGTAACTACAGTAGCTATCAATAACTATAATAAAAAAATTACAAATTAAATCGTATCCAGTCTTGAATGTAAATCTTAATAATATTGTAATAACAAATCAATACTGTAAATCAAATGATATGTAAACAAATAAAAAATGACTGCATAATAAATAAAATATTTTGTAATGTAAACTGTTCATGAATTAGTATTGTCCATGTTAATAATTATTTTCATATTTCTGTTACTATTATAAATTTAGCACAATACTTTTTTTTTAATTTTAATGAATCCATCAAAAGAAAAATCCATCTTAAAATTTATGAGGTTGTATAGAGCTTTTGTTGGTTAATTAATCTCCTTGCTTGGGAATTTCATTTCTTATTGGGGAATCCACAAACGGTTTCAAAAGAGGTTTGAGATTCTATTAAGGTCTTCTTACTTCTCATACAATATTTACTTAAATTTAAAAAATACTCCAAAAAGAGAAATAAACTTTTTACAATTGGAATACTGCTGATTTCTATTTACAGGAGCTATTCAATAGTCAACCTCCGATTGGCTGTTTAAATAAATGAGTTGTCTAAAATGTTGAAATAATCAGCATCTTAAATCCTCATTACAGTCATCCATTTGTTCTTGGTAAAACAGCAGTAGATGAAAACCTTTCATGATTGCCTCAACCACAAATAAGATGTAAAATATGAATAATTTTTTGCTGCTAAGGATGCAAACCGCTGTCAAGATTCACTGACAATTGTATCGGGCAGATCACAGATCGCACTTGAGCAGTTTCATCTATGGAGACAGCCTGTACATGGCAATGAGTTGCTACCATCTCTTCAACAAAATTAAGAGCTGATTATCAATCATTTTGAAAAAATGACAAGGAGCTCGTAGGCAGGGGGGGGTAGTAACAACTAGCCAGATTCCTGTCTGCAAACCTGCTTTTGAAAAAATTTGCTTTTCTGAAAAAGCTAGTTTAGAAATATATGTGCCTGAAGAAGTTTTCAGAAATAATTTAAAAAAATACAGTTAACATATGAAAATATTTTTTTTTTTTTTAATTTTGGTCTTTTCCTCAAGCCAACTTTAAGTGATTTAACCTGTAAAATTAAAATTGTTTTGAAAAGTCAATATTTTCTTATAAGGAAAAATAGGCAAAGAAATGTTTACTGCTGATTAGAAATTGTTCCCATCATGTCGACATATGTGTATGTATTAAATGGTATGTATATTATACATACCATTTAATTACTCAGTAAAAAAAACCCTTGTTGTTAATTTAAGTACAATAGCTTGTAAAAATAGTTTTATTTGAAAAAAATTAAAAATGTCAAGCAAAAGTTGAATTTTACGATAAAAATGTTAGTTATCTGGAGTAACAAAATAAAGTTGTAATTATCAGAAGAACAAAAGCACTAACTTACATAACTTTTTCCTTTGATAATTTTATTTAGAAAAAAAATTAAAACAAGTAAAATATACTCTGCAGAATTACTATGAAAATACAGCATTAATATGTAAGAAAAAAAATCAAGAAAAATATTTTAATGTTTACTAAAAGAACCTCACTATTTTTGAAGGACTTTTTTTGAATACTCGCTTAACAAAATGCTACCAAAAAAGCATTGTAGCATTATAGTTTCAATCTATTTAAAACACTTAAAAACTAAATTTATAACTAATCACTCTGATGGATTCACTTAGATAATAAAATATATATATCATAACTCATTTATACATTAATAACTTTAAGTTTAGTAATCAATATTAACTCATCCATACAAACAATCACTCTGATGGATTCACTTAGATAATAAAATATATATATCATAACTCATTTATACATTAATAACTTTAAGTTTAGTAATCAATATTAACTCATCCATACAAACATTCAAACATAGTTATAATTTTATATCTTCATTATTTTAAAACAATAGAGTTTAACATCTACGAATAACTATAATGACTTTAATTAATACAGTGACTATATCATAATATTATACAATTAAACATGAATACTGCAAATGACACATCTCCTCACACAAACATACACATGAATAAAAAGTATTTACATATTATTTTATATTAAAATTACAATTAAATAATAATAAATAAATCTTAAAATAAAATAATATTATCAAAAGTTATGATCATTAAAAATGTTTGAAACATGCACATGTAAATTAAAATAAATAGCATATAGAATTTAAAAAGCTGTTTTTAGCAATCTAAATTAAATAAATACAAATTTTATCTAGAAAAAATTTATCTTTAAAATGAATTTAAGATATTTTATGACAAAAATACTGGTATCCTTAACAGGATACCGAGTGAGTAATAAAAAACTAAGCTTATAAAGAAAAAGAAAAACAACTTTTACAGTTTTTCAAATATCATTCAATTAGTTTGCTTCATTGAAATCTTTTATTCTAATAGGTAGAGTAAAATGTCTTTTTTCTGTTTACAACAAAAATGTTCGATTCAAATAAATTAAAAAAAAAAAAAAACAGCTTATTATGATGGAATTTATAAAAATTTACACATTTCATTTTGTATAAAATGAACAATTCAAGTGTGATGTTATTTTTTAAGTTTGTTTTTGTAGTGAAATACATCTAAATAAATTATAGTCATCAATAATGAGCTCTATTATTATATAAGTAAAACAAAAATAATGAAATGAAACATAATCTGATAAACATCACAACATAGATGAACATCAAATTATGTGGTAAAACATTCTCTTATTATTATTATTATTATTAACACTAAATTCACATAAAACAGTTGCAGCAAGGAAGCACACTATTATAAATAAAAAAGCACATTTCTAACATTGAAAAGAAATCCATTATGTCAAAAATATATTTCAAGGCTAAAAATTAAATCAGATCCTGGTAAGAGAGTCTCAATGAATGGTATCCTTAAAAATTAATGGATATGAAGTAAGGATGACATTCCATTGGCCAAAACTGCATTTTTTTAAAAATCAGAAAGTTTGGGAAGAATCTAGTTTAGCATCTTACTCAAGACTGTAAGGCTTTTAATAACTGAAGGTATTTAAAAGAAATCTCACTCTCTCATTAAAAAACAAAAACAAAAAACCAATTGGTTTTCAACAAACCCTTACAGTAAATTAAACCAAAATTATCATCTAAGTCACAAAGCAGCAGTAAATAAAATCAGTCACTATGAATCAATGATATCTGATAACAAGTTCATGTGATACAGTAAATGACAGCACAGAGACATGTCAAGTCAAAAATAAAATATTTCATACTACTTTCTAAAAAAAAATCATAAAAGTTGCCTTTTAAAAAACAAACAAAAAAAAACTATAATTGAGCATTCAAACTGAGATTGTAAATCAGGATTATTTAATATGATACAGGAAGTTTAAAAGCTAAAAACTCTAAGGAAGACAAATATTAGAACATATTAATTACTATAGTCCAAATATATATAATGTATAACTTGAAACAAAAAAATAATAGTAATACATAACACTATAGATTGGAGAATAAATCATCAAATCAAATGGTTGATGATTGAAAAAGGTTTTTTTTTTTTTGATAATGCATCCAAAAAAAATACTTTTTAACATTACTATTTGGCCAATCAATTCATTCATCTTTTACATCATTCATATTTTAAACTAAAATCAATTTAAATTTGGTGAATGCAATTAAATGTACCATTTTAGGTACAACAAACTCAGCATTCTTAATAGTAACCTCAGTTTAAAAAACACCAATTTTAAAAGATGCAAAGGTAAAAAATAAATTTGCAACTAAATCACAACCATAAATTTAACTACTGACAACTTCAAGTTGCTTGATTTATGTTTTCAACACTTGAATTATCCATAACAAATAATTAGGAATACTAATTAATAAAAAAATTCATAACATAGTATTTTAAAATTAATATATGCAGTATAAAGATTTTAAATAAATATACTAACACTTAAATAATTATTATGCATAATATATTATTATTATATATATAATTAAATAATTATACTAACATATACACATAAACTGAAAAGAATTATGAGTATTTTTTTAAATTAAAATAAAAGTTAATAAATAATATAAAACTAATAAATACAACATATACAAGACTATCAATCATATTGGAAGATCATTAATAGCACAAAATTTATATACTGTAAATAGTCTCCACCATAAAAAAGATTACAAGTAAATTAAATGTACATCACAATATATCAGAGTCAGAAAATTATATATATATTTTCCTATAAAACAAAAACTGTATAAATTTCCTAAAATTAAATGGAACAAAAAATAAGAAAAAAACTTTCATCAGAATCAAAGGAAGTACTAAAATGACAAATAAAATAAAACTCCAATATTTTCATGAGCCTTAAAATTAACATTACAAATTAAGGCAATACATTTTTTATCTCAATTCTATGGGAATCTAAAGTGCATAATAATTTAAAGTAAATATTTAGGTTTAATGATTTTTTTACAGTAACTTCCCATCTAGAAAATTCTGCCTTAAGAAATCATATACATCTTTTACTATTTTGTAGTCATATGCTTATTTCAAATTTTTATTATATTACTTAATCAAATCTAAAGCACATATTTCTGCAAGAAGTGTGTATCAAATTCTAAGGGTAAATTATAATTAAACAAACATTATATTCAAGTGCACATATTTGCCATACTAGAATAAAATGTAAAAAAAATGCTTTTTAATAGTGGGTGATTCAAAAAGGACTTCACAATTTTAAAGCATATATAAGTTTATATTTAAATAACTTACAGATTCGGTTGAGATCTCATTTCACAGCAAAACACATCAAGTTTTGACTCTCGTAGTTCATTAGCACCAAATTTGGCCACCAGCACTGTCACCAGTTGTTAAAAATTGCATAATTTACTGGTGCAGAACATGCTCGCTGTGTGTTTTGCTTTCAAGATTTGTAGTCAGCAACTGCAGTTCAACATAATTTTCATAGAGTACGGTAGGAACTTCCTAGTAGGCATACAATTTACTCTTGGCACCAAACCTTTGTTGAGGCAGGTTTTTCTGTTAAACATACAAAATCACCAAAACACCCATGTGTCCCTGTAGCTGCTGTGAAATAACTCTGAGAAAGCTTTGCTTATAGTTCGAATAAATCAACACTAAGTGCATCAGCTGAGACTGGCATTCCACAAACAAATGTTTGACAAACACCACCCATAACTGCCAAATATGGAGTAGCGAAAACCCTTATGAAACTTTGTAGGACATTCGTGATAGCTCTAAGTCAATGATTTTTGTGTCCTAAGCAAACAAAGACTGTACGGCTTGTTCTTCTTCTAGGGAGGCAACCATAAATAGTAACTTTTCTGGACATGCTTCAAAATTTTCTAATTCTTCAGTTAGACGATGATGATCAAGATGAACACCATTATTATTAGCAATATGAGGTGAGGCATCACCTCATACCACCTAGAAGTTCGAGATTTTCTTGATACTAGATTCCCAGGTAGGTAGATTGGTCGTGAAGGTCCAATTGTATGGCCACCTCGCGCCTCGGATTTGACTCTGCTAGATTTTTTCTTGTGGGGTTTCATTAAAGTTGGGATAAATGAACCACCTTTGCCTAATGATCTTGTTGAACTAAGACTTCAAATTAACTCCGTAGCCGAAAAGGTAATGTCCGACTTGCAGTTATGTCAGGAATGAATTCAACTTCAAGTGGGATGTACGTCACATTACAAATAAAAGCCATAACAAACCAACCTGAATGTTGGGTGATGAACTTATGTGTTTTTCTACGAAATGAGACCTCAACCGAATCTGTAAGTCAATAAACTTTTACGTGCTTTTAAAGTTGTGAAGTCCTTTTTTAATCACCAGTACATGAATTGCAAAATCATGACTGTTACAAAATTTGTAATGTATGAAATATTATGAAACAGGTAATATTCTATTATAAAATGATTGTTTACAATTATCTATTTGGTCCTGTATTAGCATTTTGATAGTTAATTAGTTTCATTTATAGTAAGAAATGTGATAATAGGCTAACAGAGAATTCAGTGTGTTAGAGAACATCAATTTATTATTACAGGCATAAATGGTCAATTTTTAATAATAATAATAAATCCTTTAGAAAAAAATCAATGGTCTATAATAAGAAAGGAATTTTAAGGTGGATTCACATGTTTTAGACAATGTTTTTGTAATTTAAAGAAAGAATGGGCTTTTCATAACAAATGACATAATAAAAACGTTTTGAGATGACTGCTGCCCACAACAAGAACATATTCAAAAATAATTACAGGATAGATCATTTTATGAGGTGAACAGATCTATTATTATATCACATACTACACTACATCAAAAGCTTCCTTCAAATTTTGACGAACAGTTGAAATTTCAACAGTATTTTTCAAAGAACATTTTTTTCAACAATTTAAAAACTAAAAAACATTAACACCAACTTGGTTGGATGTGACATGCAATTAGTCAACAGATAAAAAATGAGAGTTGTTTTAAATAAATCGATAAAACATCAGTATAAGAAAAGAAGTTACAAAGATGCATCAACCATTGCAGGACATAAACTTTCACCTTTTTTACATTCAAAATTTAAGACGTCATATCCCAAAATTGTAACAATGAAAAATGCACTCGCTAAACTATTTTTAGTACTTTGATGTTATGTACCACTAATGTTGAAACAAGGCAAGATGAGTTTAAGTGTTCAATCTTTTAAAATAATCTAATACACAAAAAGACAAAGAAGTTATCATAAAAAGAGACAAGTAAATAAAAAATAGTAGTTTTCAAGATCAAAAATTGAAGGCCAAAAAAGATACACAGTAGAAAATATTTTAAGAAAAACATGATCACTATAAAATTATGTAGCCAGTAACCTGGACAGTAATAAAAAACTTGCTGACCAACTTTACCGTTATTAAGGGAAGAATTTTTTATAGCTAAGCATGATTACAAAGTTTGTTTGAAACAGCTGAATAGTTCACTTGTTGCTATGTGTTGTTGTAACGTAATTATGCTGGTAACATTAATTTGTGAATATTTAACCAAAGTTTTTATTGACTCCTTTAATATTCATTCTTCTTCTGTGAAGAAGAACAAATATTAGAGTCCTTCTTCCTCTTCTTTCACATTTTTTTTATCGATTTGAATACTAGACAGTGGATACCGGCGTAATTTGGTGGTTGGGGTTCAATTGACCACACATCTCAGGAATGGTTGGCCGGATTCTGTACAAGAATACACCTCATTTACATGTCATACACACATCATCCTCATATCATTGGTCCGAAGAGGGGGGGGGGGGTTCACTACTTATACAGATTGCAACATACCTAGGAAAGAAGAAAATATGATGATGTAATTTAGAAACAAACAACTGCAATGTACGTTAGTAGGTCAAGTTAATTGTTGATTTTTAAAATCTTAATGAAAAAAATTTTCCATGAATTTATTTCTTGAATTATAAAAATTAGTAAAATTAAGGAACTACCTGTAGCAGCATTTACTTTGGAATATTTTCAAACTAAATCACACCACCTTTTCTCACGATTAATTAATTAATTTTACTATACTGTAATCATAGCTGATAACAATAATAAATTCTAAACACTGATACAAATCAAAGATAACAATACCACAGAATGGCATCATTTTTTTTTTTAGAAATTACTAAGTTTTGACAATTTACCAGTAAAGGGTGTAAATTTTGTATGAAAAGTTGACAAGATAATTTCCAGGTGGATGCTGAACTCTTGTAAGAGAAGCAGTGAATTACTTTACCTAACCGACAATGTACCAAGGTTTTTGTAAACTTTCACTATTGTTCACTTCATCTATTTAAAGAGACAAATTATATTTTGTTAAATAACAGGATTTTACTATTATGGGATCGATGCTTCATGTGTTTTGACAGGATCTGAAGAGTCTCTAATGTTAAAACTTATTTATGAAGATAAAGAAGTAGGTAAAGATAATATA
This sequence comes from Lycorma delicatula, assembly GCF_047948215.1. Taxonomy (NCBI): domain Eukaryota; kingdom Metazoa; phylum Arthropoda; class Insecta; order Hemiptera; family Fulgoridae; genus Lycorma; species Lycorma delicatula. Next base: position 97,007,457 of record NC_134464.1, on the reverse strand, counting down.
GAAGTTACCTGGGGTATAGAAAAGTAATAATAACAGAACCATGGCAATGAAGTTAGGACATTACCATCGGTAGATTTAAATATATTATTCCATCTATTTCTCAGATATTTCACGAACAGTTTACTGGTATTACTGCAGCATCTCTAAAAGACAACTAGTGTTTTCTTTTTACAAATAAAAAATTTGCAGAGATAATTGCATATGAATATAACTACGGACGAATGTATGCAACTAGGGTCTACAACCAAAACAGTAGAAAAATATTCCAACTTTGACATAACTTTATAAATTCAAGTTTTATGACAGAATTATCTGCAAGCTTACTGTTTAACTGCTGTTTGTTGTAGAACTCATGAAGTCTATGTTTAGGGAGAGCATTAAATTAGAAAGTAATACTGGATATAATTAAAATCCGTTAAGATTTGTTGTTTTGATTCTACTGCTGCAGGTACTGACTAGAAATTCTAATTATCTGAATTATTTCTATTAATTATACTTTATGGCAATGAAATTCAGGTATATCTGGTTATCTATCTATAACAAGCCAGTGCATTTTATCATTACAAGGAAAAAGTTTTTTTTCAGATATGATGAGTCTAGATATGTAAGAAGTGGTTAGGATACAATTTCAGCTACCCTCTTAATGGGCATCTCTCCCCCTGCTGGAACATAAATACATTTTCAAACAATCAATCAAATAAAGTACTCACAATCACACAAACAAGCACATATACCAACATTACAGTCAAATAATCATCAGATTCATAAAACAACAAATTAAAGAATTTATATAGAATTATTATATATTATGACATACCACAAAAAATATAATGTATAATTATGGCAATTCTGCTAATTATATTACTACTTAAATGTGAAAGAATAGTAATAAATAAAACTATATTATCAACATTATTACAAATTATTTCCTTACTGTTACTTGTAGCAAAATTATATTTAGAATAACATTAATACTTAATGTAAAAATAAAATGCATATTTTAATGAGCATTTTTTTTTACATAGACTCAAATTGACAATAAAAAACCATAATTGTAAAGGCAGTGAAGATGTTGCTGCAACTATGATTAATACCAATGAAAATAACTGCTGTGATGATTGTGACAATGATCATGATGGTGATTGTGATGATAATATAATGTTAACTAGACATTGTGCAATTTGAATTACGACCAGGTGAAGGTGATGAAGATTGATTTGTTGATAAAACTGATTTGTGATAAATATTAAAATGCGCCCTTAAACTGTATTTATTCTTAAATAATTTATTGCACAGCATACATGCAGCTGGATTATACTCATCACTATGCCTTATTCGCATATGTTTCAACAGGTTTGATTTATTTGATATCACCTTCGGACATAATGGACATGGACGACGGCCCAAACGATCTGTAACAAAATATTTTTTTTAAAAAATATAATGAAATAAATTTATAAAATTGCATTACTTAATAAAATAGTAAATACGAATAGTTATAAAAATAGTTATCCAAGATGTAGCTACTACAAAAACAATTTAATTGTTATATGAATTTGATAATCAATCTGATTCTGCTGAATTTATCTGAATAAATTCATACGTACAAAGCATACATTTAAAACATAATTGTTAAATTAACACAATTTTAAATATATAATAAAGTGTGGTAATATTTTTTTCTGATAGAGAACAGTAGTTTCTAAAAAATAAACTAAAATCAGAAGGTGCAGTGAATTATTGCTGCTGGATTTAACTAAGGATTAATTCCTGCGAAGCTATTCACAAGTCTATGATGAAAAAGGAGGACAGTAAACTGTTCATTTCAGTCTTGATGGATGCCTTACATGCAAACTTTAAGGAAATTCTCTCTCAGGCATTTCTTCTAAACTAGATTTTCTGAACTAAGGTGTGGCGACAACAACAAAAGAGTCCCTGGTCCTCCAAGTAATTGGTTTTCTTGTCACACTGTTAAAAGGCTCCACATAGTAAAATTCCGATTGTTAAGAGACCTCTAGAAAAGCTTTAGGATCAATGGAAATGGTCCAAAATATTAAAAAAAAAAAGATCCAAGAATACCGACAAGTAGTAAGGTAGGAATTTTCATGATAGAATGATATGAAAAAATTAAATAGGCCAAAAAAGGGATGTAGGTAATGATCTAAGAATAATGAAAACTTAAAATCGATGGAGGAAGGATGATCGAAATAAAGGGAAATTGAAAGGGAGTCTAAGATTAAGATCGACTAAGAATTACAGAACTAGTCATAAATATGGGTTAAACAAAACCCACCAACTCTGATCAGAGGCAACCTCATTGTGTGCTGTTTGTTCTCTTCCACTTTTCACCCCCTTTACTTATCCTATGTTTATTTTTTCTTGGACAAATCCCATAGGAGTTGGACCTCCCTGGTTCCTGTGACATATTATAATAGTAGCAGGCGGTTCCTTCAGTAATTGTCTTTTTCTTCGACTCCTCTCCTGTTACTTGATGTACAACCTTGTTTTATTTAATTTAGTATTTGTATGATAGATAGTAACTGATAAAATAATATCACACAAATTAGTTATTTTTTAGGGTCTGTTAACGTAAAGTTAAAATATTTGTGATCATTCGGTTGAGAAGTTTCATCACGTCTTATGTGATATAATTAGCAAACTGAGATAACAGAAACCACATACAGCATAGGAAGGACTATTGCATTCTCCCAAGAATGAGTAGTTTCACAAAACAGTCTTAAACCTAAGAAAAAATAAGAAGTGGAATTCTAATTAGTAGATATTTTAGAAGGGCATTGTAAAATTGAGTAAAAATGTAACTGGTTCTGTTGGTAATTGCCAGAAGGATCATGGTTCAATTTCATAACAACTGTATATATTGCATGTCACTGGATTAAACAACTTGCATCTTAGAATTCTGTGAAGTTATGTGAAATATCTGTAAAGAAATAGTAATTGACCAGAAACTAGCTAAGTTTATTTCTTTGCTTTATCCTGATTAATTCAAGCGTTGTCAAATATCAGGAAAATTTGTTGAGGACTTAAATAATACAAATAGATTTACTTGTAAACAAAAAAAAACATGCAGGAAGGATGGATTTTTGGTAATACATGCAAAGAAAAATCCAAATAAAAGATTTTGGAACTAAAAACCCATGATAAATTTACAGAGTATTGTTCAGTTATATTTTTGTTGAATCTGTGTACTAATTAAAATGCCAATTAGTACAATATTAACGTTAAAAATAAATAAAATTTAATAACATTATTATATTTTATTTTGTAAGGAATAACGTCAGAACTAGCCCCTCAGTGAGTTGATCATTTATTGCCTTTCTTTCTATTCCTTTCCCTCTTCATACTTTAATCCTTTTTCTTTAGCTAGCATCACAGGAACTGAAACCACCTCTCCTGATTTCAAGTGATATCATGCTGATACTTTCTAATAACAGATACTGCAATTGCTTCTTTATTGAAGCTAACAGTGTCACTAATCCTCTGTGTCTAAAGAACTATCAGAACATTCTGTTTCCTATCTGGGATTCGTACAAGAAGCCAAAGTTTCAGTTGAAGTGTCTACCGGATTAAAACAAGCCACTGACTGATTCTTTACAAAATATAATTAGGAAAATGCTTTTTATAACTTTATTACAGATTTATAAAGCTCTACAATAATGATGACTCTTATGAACTTAAACTGTATTTGTAAGTTTCAATTTGATCCCACTGTTCCCAAACCCTTGAGGTAAATAATAAACACAGAAAATCTGATTTTAATTCTCCAAAACACTTTGTAATGAAATTAAATTTAATGTAAATATCAAAATTAACAGAATTTTATAATTCATATAAGAAGCTTGGTAAAAGATAAGAGCAGCAAAATAAAAAAAATAAAAAGATGAAATTTAATAAAGTAATTATTCATAAGAAAAAATTTAAAAGAAAGTATAAGAAAAAGATGAATAGACAAATCCATAATAAAAGGACCTACATCACATAAAGAGAACTTGTATTAACGTACATGCACATTTTATTTAAATAAAGACATGTGTACTGTATTACTTTGGGTATGTACTTATGTTTAGTGTCACAACCAAAGTGTTTGTAGATGACCTAAAATGAGTCACAAGTCACTCTCAAAAATACCAAGTACTGTATGACGCTTACTGGAAACATGATGGTAGTTTTCTGCTACCTACTTCACTGAACCAAATTTTTAAGGTCTGATCGGTTGCGAAATAAAAACCCGCGCAAAAATCGGATGAACCTTTGCACATATATGTTGCGCAGCATCTCTAGTATGGCCTTCAATCACGCCACTTCACTTCGTTTAGTTCTGAACACGCAGCTAGCGCGTAAACATGTCTACAACAATAGCATCTCCCGCCAAGTGTGAAGTGTGTGCAGTAATTCAATTTCTTCAGGCTGAAGGGTGTATTGCAGCTGAAATTCATCGACGAATAAGTAATGTGTACGGTGAAAATTCAATGAGTGACAGCAAAGTGCGACAATGGTGCTGGAACTTTAAAACATGATACAGGCGGTCAGGGAAGGAAGCGAGTGTCAACCGATGATCTCATTGAGCGAGTGGATGAGGCGATTCGAGAAAATCGTCGGTTCACAATTTTTGTATTGAGTGATTCGTTTCCTGAAATTTCAAGGTCAGCTCTCTACACCATTGTGAGTGAGAGACTTCAGTACCGCAAACTGTGTGCGAGATGGGTTCCCAAGATGCTGTCCGACCATCACAAAACAATGAGAATGGATGCCTCCCTAACGCTTCTCCAGCGCTACAACAATGAAGGAGAAGATGTTTTGAACAAAATTGTCACAGGGGATGAGACATGGGTCGAAACTGAAGAAACAAAAGAACAATCCAAACAGTGGATGCATTCTCATTCTCCCAGTAAACCAAAGAAGTTCAAGTGAACCTTCTCCAACAGAAAATGTATGGCTACTGTGTTCTGGGACCGGAATGGAGTTCCCTTGGTGGAATTCATGGAACGTGGCACGACCATCACTGCAGCCTCATACTGCACGACTCTTCAACGTCTACGAAGGGTAATTCAGAATAAGCGGAGAGGAATATTGTCATCAGGCATTGTCTTTCTCCATGACAATGCTCGGCCGCACACTGCAGCTGTAACAAAGAAGCTCCTGCAGCGTTTTCGTTGGGAAGTGTTTGATCACCCACCATACAGCCTGGACTTGGCTCCATCCGATTTTCACCTCTTTGCTCACATGAAACGCCGGCTAGGAGGACAACATTTTGGCACAGACATCAAGCTGCAGACCAGCGTAGAAACATGGCTGAAAGTACAGGCGGCTCCATTCTATGACGAGGGAATTGGAAAGTTTGTACCACGCTACAACAAATGTCTAAGTCTATGACTATGTAGAGAAATAGCGTAACTATGTAAGTACTTGTTACAAATCAAAAACTTTTTATTTTCACTGTGGTTTTAATTTCGTGACCAATCGGACCTTGAAAAAAAATAATCCTCATATATATTTTAGCACGTAAATCGCCTTAGTTCTCCAGAACTACTTGAACAATTTTCATCAAACTTGGCTACAATATTTCTACAGTAGGGGCATTGATAATACTAAATTTCCAATTCAAAAGGTCAGGGGGTGCGGGAAATCGAAATCGTCTCCAGATTTTGCATAATTAAGGTTTTTTTTTATAATTTTGTGAATATTATTAATAAACAATTTTTGTAAAAATACTTTTTTGCTAAATTTCATCTGCGCTCATAAAAATGGTTTTAATTTTGTATGCCTTATGTAAAAGGCATACAAGGGGTGATTTTCATTGCAGTTTTTTCTGTTAGCATCTCATTGGCTTCACAAATTTGTTCCCCATCAAAGTGGAGTCTTAACCCACCCACCTCCCGTTATACACCCCACTTAGCAGCCAGATTACTGCTGTAGAAGTCTACTATGTTGTGACGTTATCTGTGAGCGGTAGAATTAATTAAATAAATAATATTTAACGTTTAAAACTTTATTTAAAGTGGCCGCTAGCACTGCCACACTCACGCGAATGAAATACAGTATGTGCGTGTGCTTTAGTTAGAATCATTGAATTAAATAAACAAAAAATATTGTATTTAAATAAAATGATAAATACTTAAGCCGTGCATCAGAAAAACGCCGCATGAGGGGAAAATCCTACAATTGTGTTGTGAGATTTTTTATTACAAAATTATATTTTCTTATCTCTACGCTGTATCGTGAATGAATAATAAATAATAATGGACAAACACCAAGAAAGCTTTCAAAAATTATTTCTTTTTCTGAGGATACCAGTATGATACAATGACAAATAGCTTCTGAGTATGGTGTAGGACTAGGAAGAATGAATATTATTTTAAAACAATTTAAAGAAACTTGTTTCTTTTTACCTCAAGGGAATGGCAAATGTGGTCGTAAAAGAATAACTGCTTCAACACGGGATCGATTATTAGTGAGAAAAAGCAAACTTGATCCAAAATTATCTGTTGCAGACTTAGAAAAAGAAAACTTGATCCAAAATTATCTGTTGCAGACTTAAACAAGAATTAATAGCTTGTGAAACAAATTTCTATATGACAACTGTTAGACGCCAACTTCTTCCAGCTGTACAGAAAGCTCATCGACCAGATAAAAAGCAGCTTTTAATACCAGCAATAAGCAAAAAAAAAAAACACAAATTTGTGAGTCAAAACACAAATTAAATGTTTTGCAAAGGGTAGTAATTTATGTTCAGAGGCAAAGGGTTCCGCACATTAGAAAAGCATCAGATTAAAATCTATCAGCGGCTCATATCCAACAATCAGTTAACATTCCAAAAAAAACAATTTTCATTTTTAAAGGCTTTTGTTCATTAATTCCAATAGATGGTTTGTTGCAAAATGATGGATATATCAAGATTCTGAAGGAAAGGGGTTGTGACACAACTTCAAAACAAATTCCCACAATGCAATGGAGTATTCCAACAAGATGTGGTGCCATGCCATACTGCCAAAAAAGTAAAAATCTTTCGAAGAACAAAACATTAAAGAGCTCTCGTGGCCAGGCAACTCCCCAGAATTAACCCAATTGAAAATCTTTAGGCAATAGTAAAAAAAACGATTCTCAAAAATGAATTTTACCATAAAAATTGGCCTCATTAAAGCAATAATATCAGTATGGTTTCAAGATGAAAAAAAAAAAAAAATGTGTAGTACACTTGTTGAACTGATGCCAAATTGTGTTATGTGGTGATTAAGAAAAAAGAACGACATATTAATTAGTAGATATTCACAAATTGTACAGGTATGATTTTTTTTCTAAATTAAGTTACTTTTTATTAAATAACATCTCTGTTCGGTTTAATATGCACTTTAATAAGACACCACACCTGAATGATATTAATGAAATTAACAAGCTTATTTATTTTTTGTCTTTGTTTAATTTTTGTTTACATAACATTTAAAAAACATGCCAGGAGGACTACATCTTATTGGTAAGAAAAACTATATTTTGCTACATTCTCACATGATCATCATTGTAGACAAAAAATTATAACAATTTTGGTCCCCTAATTACAATTATCAAACTATAGCAGAGATGATCTACATAAATAATATTGACATATAAATTCTGAGTAGACGCTACCACATAATTTATTTAAATTCAGCTAAGAGCCAGTAAATGATTGTTAGCATGAGATAAGCAATCGGTTTCAAAATACATCCATTGAGCTGATCACTGGAAATGAACGTTGACAATTTTTAATAAAAGCTAAATAAATTGTCATTATTGCCTTAGTCAATAAGCCACTTGGGTAAAAATAACTGCCGAAGTACTGATGATAGTAACATTAAACTTTATCAATAAAGTTTAGTTAAAAATTTATATAAGTTTATCTGAAAAACTTTAGAAAGACGACATTTCCTCTTATAGAAGACAAAGTATTACCTGGGAAAAGCTGAAAGGAAATATAGCGAGCATATATAGAAGAGAGAGTGGAATATTAAAATTAACATAAACTAAATAAAACTCATATGAAAAAAAACATAATAAAAAATTAAAAATTAACATGCAATTATGTCAACTCATTCATAATAACAGAACTAATAATAATAATTAATCATCCTAAAAATAAGTTAATATCTATAGAATAAAAATGCTCCATTACTGTACAAATTATAAATATGAAAAAGCTAATACTAATAAGTTAGTATATAATATTAGTATGAAGTATTAGCTTGTTATAAACCTTTCACCAACATAATAAAATACTCTTCAACAGAGTTATCTACAAATAATAACCTGTAAATTTATAAAACAAGACATTTTAACCTAAAAATCATATTTTATCGAATAGATCTATTTTTTTTAAAATAATTACAATTATTATGTTTAAGTTAAACGCATCAACAGTAATAACTATTTTCTCTGTTCTTCAAAAGATATACACGTAACATCCTGTAAATTTATATTTATAACTGAAAAACCATTATAATTATAATAATAGGCTACCTTGTCAGCTAAAATTTTTTCAGATCTAAGTAACAATAATTTATACATTTCTGTAAGAGTACAATGAAACATTGCACAATTAATTCCTTAAACTACCGAACTAAGTTTACATTAGTAAAGAAAATTATTTGTTTAACAATTAACACACTGTAAGATAACAAGCAAACCATTATGTCATTTTCAGTTTTTTACTAATACCTTTTTTTAAATTAATTGCAACAAAGATAGTCCTAACGTTAAATATTTTTGTTGTACAACAGGAAAAAATCAATAGGCAATAGAAGGCCAAAATGTTTCTGCTGATATAACCAACTGTAAAACCTATTCTTTATAAAAAAAAAACCACAGTAAAAATAAATATAATACTACACAGTACCTTATGAACAGAAAATGGTTAAAGAATTAACTGCAAAATAGTACCATATGATTTTTCAAACAAAAAAAAATGGATAAAAATTCAAATGTTTTACTTCCTTTTCTAATGAATAAAATTAAAATTAATATATGAACAATCTGCTTTCATTATGTTTTAAATCACTTTCTAAACACATAAAGTTAATAAAAAATAAATAAATAAACAATACTAAATAATAGCAATATAATCCCACTTTAGGCTCAAATTTCACGATAAAAATACTTAAAATATTAATATTTGTTAGTAAAATATTTTAACAGTTATTTAATATAAAATATAAGCAACAAATGTGTTAGCAATTTGTATTTCTGAGGTGGCACAAGCATTTATAATAAATAAATAAATACATATAATTTTTGTAGGCATCGTGAGCAATAAGAATAGTTTGTAATAATAACAAGTAGTAAGTAGTAGCATTGGAAGGTAACAAAAACGGGCACTGGCCCCCAAACCGGTAAAAAATATACATATAAAAATAACTGCTGCAGTCCCAAGCAAAAAAAAATAATCCCATGGCAGGCAAAACAACTAAAAAAAATTCAACAATATATGTCGTTAATATATCACTTACGTATTTGATTCTCGTTGTCGTGTACTATTACTCGCTCGAGTCATGATGGTATGAACAGTCTTATTGTAGATGATTTATTGTATCATGTTGAACGACTGTAAGAATGACTTACTGATTGATTATTATGAAAAATTGACAACATTAACGACCTTGACAAAGCAATATCTAATTATAACAGATAATGATAACTATTTAAAGTTCTAGTTGCCATAATTAAATTCACTCTGGTGAAGTTCTATTACAATTTTTTAAATTAAATAAATAGATCAGTTCTAACCAAATAGCATACATACTGTAAAATATGATTATTGTGCTTTTGAAAAACATTCAGGATACCTTAATTGAACAATATAGTTTTGGGAGTGGCAACATTTATAGAATAAAACTCAGACATTTGTTTAGATAGTTTTGATCTGATGTATGACTAGCCTAAATAGAATTATACAATCATTCAAAAGTCTGCAGGATGCATGGTGAAATTTTATTTACTCAGAACCCAATGGTTTCTGTACCAAGGGAACAAGTTTTATTACATTCCACGTTAACCAAATCAGAAAATATAATTAAGAACCGAAAACAAATAACTTTAATTTGAACTGAGATTAGGTCTACATCTTTTACCTTCCAAATGAGAATAAAACCTATATTTTTGGATATCCTAATATTCTTGTTATAAAAAAAAAATTGTTTTATCTTATAGCAAATACTCTAGAATGTGATAAGTATATATTTGAATGATTGTAGATAACATGAAAGAGTTAAAAATCACTTCCAAAAATGGCAAAGCCATTACCAAGATTTAATAAACCTTTCTACAGAAAATGAGGAGGGAAGTGGTTTTACATTGTTTTCTTTATTGCAATGATGCACATCAGTACACCAAACTCATCAATATACAGGCAATACTCAGTTCCACAGTGTCAGTACAAACATTGCTCACAACAGATGCTATTATACTTTTTGTAATAAAATTTTCATTAAATTATACATATCCTCCGATAAGATCGTCATAATTTTTATACTGAGTACAATTATCTAACTTTCTTAGCTTCGTTGTTACTAAGATGCATTTTAAAAAAAACTTGCATTTTAGAACTAAAGATGAATTTCAGAACTAAGATGCATTTCAGAACTTGATGCATTTCAGGTATACTCCATTTTGAAAACTCGCTGTTTCTTCTTCTATTGTAAATTTTCCGTAGAGTACAGCAAGTTTTAAAAAAGGAACATATCCAAAACACATCAACATGTGATTTAGTTATGACAAAGCTAAGAAAAAGAGATAATTTTACTCAATATAAAAAATAAACAATTCTTTTAAAGATTTAACTGCAAAGAGTGTTTTTTATAGTAAGCTTAACTTAAAATATGACTAAAGATATGGTTTTCAAAAGTACAAAATCTACATTCATTCAATTAAACAGAAAACTGATAAACATCGTAGTAATACAGACAAAAGAGTAACTGACTTCCATGACACAAATCTCTAAACAAAATAAATCAATTTCTAAAAATAACAATTTTTTTTTAAACCAAAGAAACGCTGAAATCAGAATCCTAAAAATAATTATCACAAATAATGCAAAACTAAAATGTTATAACAAAATGACTGAACAATGACATATGATGAAACTTAATTGATCATCATAAAGGCTGATTTGATTATTAACAATCCTATAAGCAACATTATATAAAGCCTAGACACACCAGAATAATGTAATATAGTCAGTTTCTTTCCAACCAAAAACAGATACAGCCATATTTGCTAGATAAAAATAATATAGTTCAACTGTGCTCACTAACAATTTCTATGAATCGCAGTGACTTCATACAAGGAAATTAAAATATATAATTGTGAAATTTAGGGTTGCATAGAAAGTAAATTTTATTAAAAATATAGCATACAAGGAGTGAGTGCTGAGCAGTGTAATAGTATTAAAAATTAAATACACATCTAGCAGGTAGAAAGCAGTCTGTGTTGCTTTATTCATTTAACAACAACCATTTAAAATTGTGCTGTAATGCGGGCAGCTACAAAGCATGCTCAGTAACAATATTCTTACTAACAGAAACTATTAAGCAGCTGAAATCTATCATCAAATTTAGGAAGCATACAGAAAAATATACTAAATCAGAATGATGTTAGGCAAGTCCACGAAAATAATGTACAGAAACGGACAAACCAATGTAGAGAATCAACTCATTATGGACAAGTCGTGAATGATCAACCGGTTAAAGAAACTGACGATTCAAAGTAACTGGCAATTCTCCATTTCAGAGCTTCCTGATGAATTTGCTCAGATTTCTCACCCAGTTCATGAAGAAATCACAGGAATGTTAGGCTGTCATATGTTTTGTTTCAACTAAGTTCTTAAACTTGTTTTGTAACAGATGGGATGGACACTTTTCTTGAGCATTACAACTTGAAGGTGATGCTTTTTAGGTTAAAATTGTTACACGTGATAAAACAATTACATATGCATATATGTAATTATTAATCTATTAATGGGAGGGGGCTGCTATATACATTCATTAAAACCAAAACGTGTCAATAACCTTTTCTATTAGGAAAATCATAATTTTTTTGGGACAGAAAAACGGTCTAGTTATTGATTTAATGTGGCACCAAAATCAATTTGGAAGCAGTCTGTAAGATTTAAAAGGTTACAGACCATTCCAAATATTTATAAGGGCCATTTAAAATTAAAACAATGTCATGCTAAGTTCTGACATTTTCTTGCATGACAATTCCTGTATGCATAGATCTGGTTGTACTCAAGACATTGCTGTGAAATTCAAGTTAGAAGTATTATTCAAATACTCTGCATCTTTCTGATCCAGATTTGACCCAGTATTACCATCTCTTCAATATGAATATAATTTGCATCTCACCACTTTAATGACAACAGTTTTTGATTCATGTTAAAGGGTGGTTCAAATCATAGGTAGAAAACTTTTACAATGAAGGAATTCAGAAGCTTGTAAAATTCAATATCAAGTGACTAAATTAGAATGGATATATCAAAAATAAAGTTATAATCTTAAGTAGCATAATACAAAAATGATAACTGAAATATCTGTATTAATATTTTTTTAAATAAATAACTGAAGTTGTTACTTTCCGAACAGCCCTCCTATTTGATACAAATTCTGCAAAAACGTTTCTAAAAAAATTAACTTTCAAGTGTGCAAATTACAGTATTTCTTATTAAAAATTAGTTGTTTTTATAGAAGTGCTAAAAATATGCACAAAAATAAAATAGTATTTTACGTAATAATACACTTAAATAAAATTAAATGAACAATTTTTGAGGAAAAGTTAAATAATGATCAAAATAAAGCTTATGTTGTCATATAGAAGTTGTAGTAGTTTTGAACTTGGCAAATATGATAACTTTCCACTTAAAATGGATATAATAATAATAATAAAATGAAATCAAAGATTTACAAAAAATATGGTAAAACTTATTTTACAAATAATAATATAAATGTGAAGTAATAAATAAAGGTTAAATCTAAATGAAATAATTTTTTAAAATGCAAATAGCAGGAGGGGAAAGTAAAAGAGAAATTTTAAACATAAGAAAAAAACACATTTTAAATAACAAAAATCATTAAATAATTTACTCAAAACAAACAAAAAAAAATTATATATAAAAATAAATGGCAAAGATTGAAAATTTAACTTTATATACATTAACACATAATAAAACAAAACATTAAGTAAATATGAATAATATTAAAAATATAAAACAAAGAATATGTACAACACAAATAATCAAAACTAAAAAATATAAAAACAAATATATCTGATAAATAAATAATATTAATAAATGGTAAAATAATATTATTAATGAAAAACATTATTAATATTACATGTAAATCAATAAAAAATAATAACATAAAGCTAAAAATGTATTGATGTTATTCATTAATTTAATAATATAACAATTATATTGTACTAAAATTAAAAATAAATAAAGTGAGCAAAAATTTCAGTCTTTGTCACTTATTTGACAAGAATTAACACACTAATTTATTTAAAACGAAAATGACAAAGACATATGATATGGCATCAAAATAGTTAATGAGCGATTATTTCGCAACATAACTGATAATTTTATCACTTGTACTAATTAATAAAAAAAATAAAATGAAAGATGGAGACACAGAGAGCATTTAATTTAATTTGTCAATTTCATAAAATTAATAACAATACAGATATTATTAATTTTTAAATCAATTCATTTATTTGATAAATCATCATGACAAATCCCTACTGAAGCACACAGTGCCAATTAATGCGGTGACGGGCAAAAAATAAAACCTTGAATTTTAGACGCAGTTGATGAATGCCCCTGGTATCAAATGAACATTAACAATGGTAATATAGATGAGAAAACATATAGAGATGTGCTCTGAAGCTACTTTGAACTTCTGAAAAATTTCTCTAGGTGATTTATTTTATTTACACAATCAGGTAAAATCTTGCCAAATATATAAAATTTTCAACAAGTAAATTAGAATCTGCGTTCTTTAAAGTAATAGTTGAAATATGTGCTTGGTACAAGTACAAGTAAATAATGATAAATTAATTAACGAACGACTTCAAATACAATTTGATCAAACTTTACATAGAATATAGACATAATTTTGCATTAGGCAAAAATTTTTTTGAGATTTCGTAACAGATGATTAAATAAAAGAAATGAAGCAAAATGCCTACGGAACAATATGGATTCTGTAAGAGAAGGGGCACAAGCGATGTGTGATTTTCTAATAACTATTGGTTAAAGATAAATAGAATTTATAATGTCAAATTGGATACATAATATAAATATGTAAAAAATGTTTATTAAGAAGTAGATTGGAAAAAGATTAATTAAACGATTGTCTTAAATCAGAAAATAACTATAAAAATAAAGGATGGAGAGATTAAGTGATTTCAATAAGTCTTAAGGCAAAAGAGTAAAACTAAAGTAATGAGATTAGCGAACTGACAATAAGTCAATAAACACGTAACAAAAAAAAAACTGAATAAGTAAAACAGCAAAAGTAAATAGGAAACATTAAAAAGAAAGAAAAAACAAAAACCAGAAAAAGCAATGGCTAAAGAAGCAATTCATAGAAAAAGTTATTTTAGTGAGGTAAAATTACAGACTTCAAAATAATTAATTCAAACATATCGTATTTCAATTATATTTTTGCATGGATATGAAAACAGTCACTAAGGAAATGGGAAATACAAAGGCTAAATCCATTTACAATAGAAAAAATTTGATAGAGAGGATCAAAAATGAAAAAGTAATGAGGAGAGACAGCAAGTCTAAAACTGTTAAGACTTTCTGTCTAAATCAGAAAAATTTAGAATGGGAAAGCCAACTTGCCTTGAACACAAATTAAAAGAGAAGGACTGAATAAAACAGAAAGATCCATAGAAAGACAAATACAGAAAAGAATAAAAATTAGAAATAATTTAAAAAGAAAATAGTTCTACTGAAACACAAAAGTTAAATGGAAATAGAAAAGAATTAAAGAACTTGCCTCAATCTAGGTAAACATAAAATAATGGTGAAGAATCATAAATGTTTTCATGTTTTTTATTGAACTTAAAGCAATTAAAGTGCTAAAACATGCAATTTAAGCAAATAGCAAAGATAAATAGGAAAAAGGTGAACTGCTACAGCCAGGAATAGCCTTAAACTACCTGAACCAGAGGCATTCCTGCTGTGGTTTTATCATCCAATTCTTTTTACTTTCCTTATTACTCTCTTTGAATCTTCTTCTTTCCTTATCCTTCATTAGTTCTTTCTTGGATACCATGGGAATTGCATCAGCTGCTGTCTCGGCTTCATCTCTCTGATGCCAAGCTGGCAACATCTAGAAGCAAGTCGAGCAGCTAATTTCATTCTGGAGCTGAGTGGGACTAGCCAGTAAGTCTGCTTCCAATCCATAAACTACATGAAATACTGACGACTAACAGCTAAGTTATATATTTAGTAAAAGTCAAGCTACCTGACATTAGTTTGTTTAAAAATATTTATCTGACTTCGATTTTCCTAAAATCTAAAATTAGCCTGCAATTGGTTAAAGAAACAGTAAACTGCATCCTTTAAAGCCCTGATTTTTACACAATATTATAAATTTCTTTAAGATACATTGAAATAAAAATCACTTCGAGTAAGGACGAGATTTCTTAGATAAAATGTATGTTTAATAAACAATTCCCATAAATTATGAGAATTGTTCATTCAAAGTAGCTTGTATCATTGGCATTTTCACAATTCACACTGAAATTAGGTCAATACTTATAACATCTGCATTATAAAAAACTGCCACTGTTAAAAAGTAGTAGGCAAAGATCACAACATTAACATCACTCAAAAATATTTTTTTAAACATTTAAAAAAAGCAAATATTAACTTCTCTTAAAGAAATTCTTATTTCTCATAAAGAAATTCTAATTTCAAGGAATTCCTAGATTGAACATTGTAATGCTAGATAGTTTAGAATATTTATACAGCTTTTTGATAATAAAATGTAAAACGTAAGTCATTTACAAAGTGAAATGGAGTTTTCTATTTTCCAAATATATCAAATATAAATCAATAAAACAGGTACATTAATAAAATATACTGAATACACATTCCTGACAATATTCCAGTATTTAAAGCAGTAAATCTCTATTAACAGAAGTAATAGGCGAATGTCAGTCAGCAGTTAATTACTTCTGTTTGGGCATATTTGGATCAGGATAAATAATCTTCAAGTGACATGCCAAAAGACTGAGACCAGCATAATTATCTGCAATTACACATAAAAGAAAAGCTGACCAACCGCCTTACTTCAGTATAGATATGCCTCTGACTTGACTTCGGAGAAATATTTAACAGAAAAAAAACACACTATTTTGGTTTTTATTACATCAAAATACAGAAAAAAAAATTAAAGAAAGTGCACAAAATACTACTTGCTTAAAATTATAAATTGTTTTATATTATTAATAACAGTAAAAATTACGACCATCTATATTTTCTAATAATCATCAAAAATATTTAATCAATTTTATAATAAACATGATTAACACAGTTTTAACTTCCATAAAATCTACAATGTAAAATTATAAATACATTAAAATCTATTCACATTTTGAAAATTATCGCCTTAACAAACAATTTAGGGGGGAAAATATTATTCAATATTAAATCAACACTTTTTTCAAAAATCTAAAAAAGGGAGAAAACTAATAAACTAATCTTGCATTCATATAAATGCATAAACTCATGTAACTTATAATAAATTCAATCTTATTAAACTCAACGACAACATTTGGGTAATTTCCATCCATGCAACCTGCATTTAAATCCTAATTCATTATGTTATTGGCAAAAAAAAAATTTTCTCAAACTTATTCCCACTTAAATGTATGATTGCAATCTGATTAAGAAAGAATTATTAGAAATAAATCACCAAGGAACTAGACAATTCAGTTTTTTAAACATTATGTAATAAGATTTAAATCACTCACAAAAAGATTTTTACTAATTCATAATAATGATAACCGAGTAAATTAAAACATCCACACTTCTTTCACTGAATGAGCAGAAAACCACCATTAATGAAAATTTTAAAAATGACTATATAATACAAGAGAAAACAAAAATCACAATATTTTATCTCATGCATTGAAGATATAACATAAGGGAGTTAGTCTCCAAGACATGCAAAATTTACTAAATTACAACGCAAGTACGTCAATTTGATATAAATCACTACTGTGTAATTATTAGTTTACAGATATATGTGTGTGTAAAATAAAAGTGGTCTATTAAAAAAATATGTTACAGCATTAATTTAAATCTCATGAATTTGATTCTAGATCTTTTCATTCTCAAAATATAACCCTTAACCTCACTTTCCCCTTTGTTTAAAACATTTCTGGTACCAATTGTTTCAGAATGTAATTCAGCTACCTGCCACATTTTTTATGTCTTTTGGTCCTCAAATCATGATCATTTTTGGTCAGAGAATAAGTAGAAACCACAAACAGCCACATCGGGACAATAAAGAGTTTGGAAAATATGGGCAGTCATATGACAAACAGTTCTAGACTTTGAATGGGGAATGACCAGGAACATTGTCACGAAAAAGTTCCTGGTTACATAATTCCACAAGGCAAATCTTTTTTGACAGACAGTATTCATGAAGGTGAAAAAGAACTTCTTTGATAATAATATTGATTAAATGATTGTTTTTCTGTAGTTTATTCATATCAAAACACTCCATGTTAGGAAGAAAATGGTGTCAGTAATTTAATTTATGTTTATCAGATCACAGATTATTTTCCACTGAGGTTTAGCAATTTTTGAAACTGAAATGTCATTCTTTTATTTAGATAACACCAATAAGCATCATCATCAAAACGTTTGCTGAATCATATGTTTCATTTTAACTATGGTATCATCGAGTAAGCTCATCGGGCTAGTCTAGTGGTTAACTCGTCATCGCAAATCTGCTGATTTCAAAGTCAAGCGTTCTATGGTTTAAATACTAGTAGTTACTTTTATAGGGATTTGAATACTAGATCATGGATACCGGTTTTCTATGGTGGTTGGGTTTCAATTAACTACACATCTCATCTCAGGAATGGTCAACCTAAGATTGTACAAGACTACACTTCATTTACATTTATACATATCATCCCCATTCATCCTTTGAAATAACACCTTACGGTGGTTTCAGTGGCTAAACAGAAAAAAGACAGAGGGTATTGAGTTTCTGATTAAATACGGCGCAGGAGCATAATAAGAAACTCTATCATCAAACAGTTATACATATATAAGGTAGCCCCAATGATTTGCATCAAGGTCGCATATAACATTGTGCTAAAGTCCTATCTTTTAACTCCAGTAGCTCCTGAAGAAAAAAAGACTCAATTTCTTTTTTAAATACTTTGTACTCATGTATATAGTTTACACTGCAACATGGAACAAATAACTGACTTGTATAAAAGAATTACTGAACTGTTAAATAAAACTGAAATGATAAATCTAGCAGCATGTTGGAAGGCATTTTGGTCTCAATGAAAAAACTTACGATAGTCGTAAATCTATTAAAAAAAAAAAATCAAATAAAGATCAGCAAATAAATAATATTGTTCTATGGCAGAAATACACAATATGTACAAAAAAGCACCATCTTGATTGCATAGGGGAAGAAACCCTCCATGTGGCAGTTTGGACAAAATAAGCTTGTGAAAATATTAAAATAAAACTTTTAAGTATTACGAAGAACTGATTGCACCAAAGACAATTCTGATATTTTGTTTTGATAATTCATAATGAAAAATACACAAAACTATTCCTTTTTATGATAAATTGAAAAAATCTATTTAAACTTAATTCCACATCTATTCCAGTTAAACCCACATCATAACACAATCACTGGTTTTTACAGGGATATTGAGCTGAACATTATGATCTTATTGCTGGTGATTTTTTTTTTTTTTATAATGTAAAAAAGTATAATTTAATTTTGAGTATTTTAAAATAGATTATTTTCCCAAATAATAATTGCCATTAACTGTTAAGTCAAGCAAGCAGGTGATTAATTCTCAATAGCTACATATTGGAAGGTTGGATTGAAATTGAATTTAGGATATATATGGCACAAAATTATCCATTCAATAAGTAGTACATGACAGGCAAAATGTTTTCTTAATCAAATCACAATCTGATTATTTAAGTGGGATATTAGCTTTACAGATATAAAAAGAATTAAGTTAAACTTTACAAATGATTTTTCAACGATACGATGAAACACTATTGACAATTAATTTCTATAATTTTTAAGTTTTAATTAAAAGAGTTATCAACAATTAATGTTTAGTTGTACAAAAATTGAATATTGTCTAATCAAATGTTTCACTTATCTAATTAACTATCATAATTTCATTTATCAGTAGCTATGGAACAAAAGATAAAACTTTACTATGGAATTATTAAAAAAAAGCTTTTTCAGAATTTAAAAATTTTCATGATAAAATAAAAACAAAATCACAAAAAATAAAGAAGACAGTAACAATGATAATTAAAATGATGATAAACAAATTAACAATAAAGGGACAGAAGATGATGAACAGAAGACAAACATATGTATATGCACGCACAATCACACATGAAAATAATCACAAAACGCAAAATGAATATTACTTTTATATAATTGTATATAAAAGTTTATTATAATTTTTTAACAACGAACGTTATGTTTTTCAAGCATATGCGATTTATATAATTCACGTTGTGTAAACGAACGTGGACACAAATAACAACATTGTCTGTTTGTAAGATCAGAGTGCATAAGTCGTACATGATATTTCAAAGCTGACTGATTAGAATATGTTTTGCCGCAATGGGGGCAGTTCCCGCACTGAGCCAAATGCGAAGAGGAAGAAGAAGAAGAAGTGGTAGAGGAAGAAGAAGAACCTGTAAAAAAATAATAA
The DNA here is from genome assembly GCF_047948215.1 of Lycorma delicatula. Taxonomy (NCBI): domain Eukaryota; kingdom Metazoa; phylum Arthropoda; class Insecta; order Hemiptera; family Fulgoridae; genus Lycorma; species Lycorma delicatula. The sequence goes on along the minus strand of NC_134464.1, from coordinate 96,987,462 downwards.
ATAATTCCAACGAATTATACTATGGTGAATGCCCCACCAAAAACAAAAAACAAAAGATTAAAAAAAATAATAATTAACTGCCTGAAACAAAACAATAATATTATGCAAAAATAAAAGATATTTGTTTAATATAGCTGCTATATGAGATGAAAACACACAATATGACATGATAAACATAAATTCATCAGTAACAGCAAAAAATGATAACACAACAAAAAAAAAAAACGAAATTTCCTAATATGAATCTTTGTACAAACAACTGAACTAAATTAATATGTACCTACAAACATTAAAAAAAAATTAAAAACAGCATTATAAAATAATTTTTTTAAATATTATAAAGAAATTGTTTCAGGAAAGCCCTTCACATGATCTACACCTGAAATATTTATTTTATGGTAACAATGAACCTTAATAAATTGAAAAAACGAAATGTGTTAAAACAAGATACTACCTAGAAGAGTTCTATATAAACACTAGGTTAATTTAAAATGCTATTCACAGTACCTTTGAAACACTTCTTAAAATAAAACCCATTGTCACCTTTGAAACAGACCCATTGAGAGTTTAAACAATGCTAACATCAACTACTTTCTGAACTTTCCTTTTTCTAACTTTCTTCTAGGCATTTCTGAATTTATCTGGATTTTTCTAAATGTTTCAAATTTGACCAAGCAAGCAATTTCAATTATATTAGCAAGACGATGTAGAAATGCATGTAGACCCGTCTTTCTTCAAAAAACAAATTCCTTCAATGCCACCTGATACCATTAATATCAAAGTATATATGATAACCATTCTGAATGAGTTTGAATGGAAAATTTCATATGCTACACATTTCTGGGAATGGGTGAGGGTTTTTCTTAAAGAAATCTGAACCTGTTCTTAAAATCTAGAGGAAAACCAATTAGCTACAATATACATTTAGCCTTGTCTATTCAAGTTTTGTTATAATCAGCAAGTTTCTTCTACCCTGGATAATGATACTCTGATTTCCCATGGGACTGTGAATAGGATGGTTGCAATCTTTAGAAGAGACTTGAAATACTCCTTTAAAGTTGTTTTATCTTATTTCATGGTCAACATGGAAAAATTATCCTTTCTTGTGATAAATTCCTTTCTCATGATTCCTTCTTCCCTAATATGTTCTGTGAATTTTAGTAATATGGCCACTGAATCAGTTCAAAGGATTTAGGAACCCAAACAGTTACTGCATCCTTGGTATCTATGCAATCTAGTAAAGCTTCTCACATTAACCTATTTGGGGATATATCTGTTTCCTGATAGCTATTTATCCAACTTAGTGTTTTATTCCTTATCAAGTAAACTAAGCCCACTTGTTGTTTTCAAACATATACATGTAATGAGCATCAATTTCATACTCATTTAACTCACAAGCTATCTTTAGGCTCAGTGAAGCAGAGTTGTGATAAAGATGCTACTCTGTTCCATAAAGCACAATTATATCACCAGTGAAGCAGTAGGAAGAAACTATCAGTCATTCTAATTCATATTTTCTAATAACTCTGGTCAGTTTTTCTTTTGTTTTAATAATATTAGATATAATCAACCACTATGATCATTAATCTGCAATCAACAACATGCAGTGAACTGTATCCAGTCTTGTTCAAATTTGGCAATACAGAGGAACTGGTTAATTTAAGCTACATTTCCAGGAAATGTGGTTTTCACCACCAGATTTAATCCTTACATCATACCATTCTCTTCCAAATTGCTACTCCTCAAGAAATTCTGGGCAATGTATTTATTTTATAAGGAATGCAGTCTCGACAACCAACTTACCAACAGTGACTCAGCAATACACATTCATTTCTTTTCATCAGAAAAGAAACCATAAACATGACATTTAAAAAGGTGGAAGAATCTAAATGTAAATATTTACAGCAACATTATTACTGTGAAGTAAATAACCATAAACTGAAAAATCAAACTGTAGCTAAAAAATTTTACTTTTCATTTAGTACTAAACACGTTGAAACTATTGATGATAAATCGTACTGAAAATTTCAAAATTGTCAATGATATAAAACAAGATATTCCAAAGCTAATCTGATTATCTGAATTTATAAAAGGTAAAACCATTTAGAGCAAGCTTAACATCTACATTTACATAATGAGTCACATGGGTGTATGATGTTAACATACAAAGTTTGTCCTAACAGGCATCAAATTATTTAAATATTCCAAGGTTATGATAGGTATCAAATTTCAAATTAAATTAGGTATTAAATTTTAAATGACAAAGTAGTTCAAATATGAAGATATTGATATCAACAGTCTTTTTGATTGGAACAGCAGCATTGCTCATTACATCCTGCACGGTCATAACACCAATAATGGATTTCATTGGAAATATAGTACCAATTGAGAGAGGCAGTGAGAAAAAGAGGTCTGAAATACGGGCAAAAATCCATGGATCCTGCATTATGGCAATGTTCCAACTAATTCTATATTCCTTATTGAAGAATTTATAGAGTAACATTACTTGCAGCCACATATTTAGTTCTGTTTTCAAAGATAAAAACCACCCTAAAAGCACACCATTTCCAGACAAATAAAAAATTAACATAGCAGCTGCAGAGATAACACCCAACTTGCTGGCTGTAGTCTATCGACTGGCTACATTAAATTGACTTCAGGTGGGACGTATGTCACATTACAAAAGGAAGCCATATCGAAGCAAAGAGAATGTTGTGGATGAGAAACTTATGTTTTTCTATAAAATGAGATCTCAACCGAGTCCATTATCTCAATAAATTTTTATATACTTTTAAAGTTGTGAAGTAGTTTTTGAATCACCGAGTACATTAAACAAATACTATTATATTAAATGACTACTGGAAAAGAAACTATTTTAAAATGATGCCCATATTGGTGCTCTCATAGACAATGTTTTGTACATAAGATTACATTATTACCTATGTTAATTTTTTGTAGATTTAAAAGTAAAAGAATATTTTTATTATATTCATACAAAGAATTTTGAAGTGTTAACAATATAATGAATTAAGTACACTTTTTGTTATCCAATAACCCACTAGCAAATATTGAAAAATTAACTGTTTAGTAATTTCAAATGATTAGAAAATAAATAAATAATTTCAAAATCGAATCGACATCACCAATCACATTAATAAATAAAATACAAGTCTATAAATAAAAATTATACATACAAATACCTCATTGTTACGATAACTACAAAACATAAAAATTGAGGACAAAAAAAAACACAAACATTTTTCCAACCTTGATTTATTAAAAAATATGAATAAATTAAAATACACAATTAAATATGAAATTATAAAATATTTTTAAAAAACGAACGAACCTACAATGTGACTTATAAAAAATATACATTATAACCTATAATAACAACACTACCATAATATAAACAAACCTAATCTAAACTGATAAATCTTAATCTAAATTAATTTAAAAAAAACAAAAACAGTTAATACATAAAAAACGAGAAACAACAAAACTCAACCAACTACATTTTTATCATTAACTTTTATTATCAACAATATCAACATTATTATATATATTACGTATTAGATATCATCTAAGTGTAATGAAATAAACAAAAAATACATAATAAATAAGAATACCAATATATATATAAAAAAACAATAATAATAATAATAAATAAGTAAATCCAAATAACTAAGTTAAAATTTGTTTCTATCACTGAATGCATTTAAATAATACATTAATACAAAAAAACATAACTGCTTCTACTGCTAATAAATAAATTAATAATTAAACTATATAATTATTTTTTCTATTTACATTATAAAAGAATTATTAAAGAAGTAAAACAACGCTGATCAAAATAAATTATATTAATCAGATTAGCTCTTAATGGCAAGAGAACATTATCAACTTTGAATAGCATGTCGTATCGATTTTGAACAGTCAAACATAGGCCTGTTTCACACAAGGATGACTATTGACAGTTTATAGTATGTTCAGGTATTTAATTTATGATTTTATTCCTATCTAGGTTAGCATTACATTGAAAGATGTTTTTGGCATAACTATTTACTTATTATTCATATCTACCTGATTATTTTTTTTAATTAAAATCTGATTTTCTGAAATTAGATTAAAAAAAAATATGAAATATCAAAACTAAAGTACCAAACACCATTTCAAACAATTACACTGAAAAAGGATGGCTACAAGAAACATCCACTTTTTTAGTAATGTATGATAAAAACAATGTTACAGGTCAGATAAATTACATTAATAATAAAAATCATATGTAAAGATTTATCACTAGGGTTGGGAATATGCAACAAGTGCTTAACCTGCAGAAGAAAAATAAGACTGTGAGAGCTCTATGAGTTCAAAGTCGAAGAGATATCTCCAAACTTATGTTAAAACTTTTCAAGTCTCAGTCTATATATTAAAAATGTGTTTTTCAGTATCAACATTAAACATACAAAAGGAGTGGGTTTGAAAAACCACAAGACAATGAGTCAGGAAATCACATCCTACACGTAATTAAACTGAGGTTTGTAAAACTATAATATGCTGAAACTACACTGTACATTTTGTCAGAGATACTAAAGTCACAAACTTCAATGTACGAAAAGGCCAGGTAAGTGCCAAATATTATCTGCATTTGAATGCAAAGAGTTTGAAAATTTAAAATTCATGAAAACATTAAGAACTATAACAGATCATACTTTTGTTTTAAAAACTTCAAAAATTACATACAATCTTATTGTAAGCTCAATTCAGATCAGTATTTTTTTATAATATGTTTGTTCCAAAAATCAATACATATAATCATTACAAAGTGTAAAATAATTAATTAAATCAATTTCCTGAATTGACGCTAATATATTTAACAACAATAACACTAATGGACTAATAAGAGAAAATGTTTATTTTAAATATAACATGCAATTTGCTATACACATTTGTTAATATAAACATCTGTATTATAGCTGTTTTGTTGAAGCTAGTTTTTGCATCAAAAGTTTCTCAAAAAGAACCGATTAAATTTTGATTGTATAAAAGAAAACAACTACTGAAACACCTGAAATATGTTGAAAAACTGTGAAAATTAAATACTGTTTACTGAGAACATCTTCATTAAAATGGCACAACTTCAAAGAAGAGCACAAAGATCATTACTGGATAGTAAATGGAAGATTGCCTTTGGATTTTCATTACAGAATGAACAGAGATCACTCATAAAAGTTTCATTGACTGAACTCAATGTTATAATGTTAAAATATATTCAGTGCATATATTTTAGACAAGGATGAAGAAAAACACATATAAAGTTCCAATGAAATGAAAAGTAGCAGTTACTTAAACTCACCATGGTGGAGAGTACTTCTCAGCCCACATTAAAGCTCCTTTATTGCAGGTGCCTTAGCACACCGTTGTGAAGCATTTATTTACAAATTAATAATCTTTATATTTCTCAAACTACATTTTCATAAAAGGTTAATTTTCTGAGCTGTAAAAACATTTCTATGTGAATAATAATTAATATAAATTAAAAAAATAACTATAGGTTGAAACTTTACACTGTCTCTTAGGAAAAAAAGGGATCAAAACTGTTTTCTTTTTAATACTGATCATAGAGTTTTACATTTTTTCAAAAATTATAGATGTCAATTTTTCAAGTCACAATTTCTGGTGATGAGACCGGGCAAGCTTTAATCACAAAACATATATGTTTCATGGTCAATGAGGGACTTTTTTTATCATTATCTAGTTATATATTTACCTCCAGATACAAAATGTTAATACACATATTTTTATTAACTGGAGATAAATTAAAGGCACTGTCTCACAGCATTGATCAAACTTGAGAAAACAGTAAAACGAAGGGAACTATTCTACCATCAAGTTTCAAGACTATAGTTTACATAAAATCAATATAAATGTTACTATTTATAACGTGACATTTATTCTTTTACCTAACAGAATACAAAACAACTTGCTTTCTCACAATAGTCAGTTCAACTTGTAAGAAGAAAATACTGCTAATAAACAGACTATGTCATAAGTTAAAAGTTAATGACAGTGTACAGTCCATTGGTCAGCTATCTATCAGTTTTACATGAAATCACCGGCAAACTATCATGCATGTTTAATTTTAAAACATACCATATACTGCTGACAGTCAGCCTCATATGAAATGGAATAGGCCATAATAAAGTTTTACAAACTAAATGTTTCACAAATTATTTCCAAAGATGCTGACGTCAAAAATATAAAATTTATTTTAACGCTAAACAAATCACAAACAGGTTTAATAACTATTTAATACTCCACCACTGAATCCAATTTATACTAAAAAATCTTTAAATTTAAAAATGCAAAACAAAAATAATGAAACAAATAATAATTTAATAACTCATTTATTTTCTCATAACTGATATTTTCAGTGGACTTAAGCTACAAATTCTATTAATAATAGAATGAAGTGCCAAGCCTATATGTAAAATTTCACCTTTAAAAATGAGTTATTTCAATTAATCAACCAGATATCACCCTTTATTTTTACAATATAAAGTTAAATAACTTTATAATCTAACTAGTAGCACATAATACGTATATATGTATTTATGTATTTAATTACAAATAGAAGTGTGTTTATCGTTCAATGATATTCCTTCTCACATGATAAAACTTATCATTTACAGGTACAATACAACATATACCTTGCACTAAATTAATCAACCATAGGTGAAATTAAATTACTGTACAAAGAAACTGAATTTTAATCATTTAGTGAACAGTACTTATATGATGCGACTGAACTTTTAATTAAAGCAATTAAAATACATTTTTTTTAAATTTGTCAATTTTCTATAAAACATTTTTTTTTAATTTTCAATACAATTAATTCAAATTAAGCATTTAATTATTTCACTCCAGGAACTATAAAAAAGCTTACACTCCAATACAGCTGCCAACCCAATTTTTTTACGAGTACTAAATTTCTGTAGCACATAAAAAATATGTCAAGCCTGTCCAGAATTTGAACATAGAACCTGCCCTTCTGGATGAAAGGTAGAGATGCTATAACTCCATCATGGAGGTCAATAAATATTTAAATAATAGTAAAAAAATTAAAAAAAGCAATCTATAATATACATTCTGACAAAAAATTTTAGACACAGATGTGTAGTAAAATTCTGCAGTACTGATATACAACTTGATATTTTTTGGAAGTGAAATAAATAAATTTTTATAAGAAATACACCAAACAGATGTAAATTAAAATAAATAAATAAAACGTTCAGAACATAAATATATATAGTGATTATAGTAATAATAAATAAGTAATAAAATGACTAGAAGAATAAGTACAAAAGAAAAAAAAATGAATAAAAACTACACATATGAACAGCACAAAAAACAATAACAATCAATAGTCCTACAAATGAATTTTTTCTAACTATAACTAATAATTGTGGGGGAAATAACACATAATTACAAGACAATTTAAAAATAAGCTTAAGTTAGTACAAGGGAATATGGTATAGAAATTACTATGAAGAAAGTTCAGCCCAATACAAATTTGGACTTTCCAGATGAAAGACAAAAACAATTTACCAAAAAGGTCTATTATGCAGAACATTGTGAAAAAAAAAATTTATACGTAACTAAAAAACCAGATCAGGATAGTCTTCAATGCACATTTCTTTCATGGTATTACAATACGGCAATCAAACAAAAACGATCCTGCAATCAATCCTACAGGACTCCATCAAGCCACAGTCTATCTACCTGCTTACCTATTGATTCTATTATCTGAAATCACCTGCCAAAGTTGATGGATACACAAGATTAGTAAAACATATTCCACAAATATATGTCTACATAGGAGACAACAGGTTTTAAGACAATAGGAAACTACAGGTTAAGGCAAATCAACCACTGACCAAATTTTTGACTTCAAAGAGATAGTCAAATATTGAGAATAAACAGGAAATTCTACAGTCTATTTTTGCATTTTGAAAAGGTATACGGTAGCTTGGAAAGTTAGATATTACGGGAGAAATTGGAGACTACTGAAAGTTAGAATGAATTAAACGCCTGTGACTTTTTAAATGAATACTGGCATAAGACAGGGTATCAGATACTGCTGTTCGACATGATGTTGGGAGAAGCATTGTTGGGAATAAGAACAGGGCTAGGATTTAAGATCAAGTCCAGAATTAATAATCTAGCATCAATATATGCGGTTGTAATTGCAATGAGCAAGGTAAACTTCAAGGAACTACTGAAAATTCTCATTAAAGAAAGAGAGTATGATGAGTCTAGAAATTAATAATTTCAAAACAAAGTACATGCATTTCTCTAAAAAAAAGACAGGAAAACGAGAGTTGAATGTGGAAGGACAATGTTTACAAAACAATAATAAGCTTTGGTGTACATTAATAAATGAAGGAAGCTAACTGTGTTTGAGAATAAAATCTTAAGAAAAATGGAGAGGAGAATAATAAATTTGGGAATTAATGCCCATGAAAGTAAATAACTGAGAAAAAAGAGAGCTTCTTAAATAGTATTTATAATACTAAATAGATATTTTATAATATACCATCAAGTATTAAAGATTTTTAGGAAAATAGAGATAAAATATAAAAAGGAAAACTAAAAATTGGTGTAAGCTATCTGGTATAAACCCAAAAGGCAAGCTGAGCACAAAAAGACAAACTGTGACATAATTGGATCCTACTGCTTTTATTATTTGCACACAGAAGTAATAAAAGTACTAAATTAAAACTGTAAGATCAAATAACAATCCAAGGTTAATACTAAGATAAATTCATTATTGCCTTCAATGATTCAGATATATCACTGCCATCAATATATTTTACGATCAATAAATTCTTATCTCATTCTTCATTCATTTTCTGTCCTTTGTATTTTCTATTTAAACAAATTATGGCAATAAAGTAATGGTTTCACGACTTACAAATTGAAGCCAATATCTTGCACATTAACGTAAGCATTAAAATAGTAAAATACCAAATAACCAAGTTTTACATTAGGAGCCAGTGTTCAAGAATACAGGCGAGAATTGCAGATTGCTACAAAAGGGTCCAGAGTTAAATTTTCAGTGAGAATAGATAACTTCATCAACAGCACATTTACTGGGATAAATGGATTCAACCTGTTAAGTAATTTATACAACAGGTGCTCCTCGCAAACTATAACCCAATAAAAAACCCAAAAAGAAAATCTCAAAACAGTAAGTAGAAGCATTTAAAGATTAATAAATAATAGATTCATTTTCTAGAAAAGAACCACTTTTATATTTCATGTATAACAAAAATAAATAGAGAATGTAGTTGAAAAGTAAATCCTAATACTTGAAAGATTATTAGACAAGAAAAAAAAATCAGAATTTTTTCTCTCCATTTATTACTAAGAAAACTATAAACATCAGCCTAGGGACAAACTAATTTTATAAGCTGCATCACAAAAAAGAGACAACTAAATAAGACAAATAAAGCAATAACTAAAACTTAAAATTAAATTACCTAACCATAATACCAGTATTATTATTTTTACAGGGCAATTTTAACTATTTATTGAACACAACACTTAAAAATACACGAGGCCTGCACTTAAAACAAACAATACTAACATATAAACTTAAAATAAAATAAATATTTAAATAAAAATATGTAGGTTCAATAACAAAAATAAAATACCTCAGTAAAATTAAAAAGAGAATAAGTAAGCTAAACTTCTATTTCAAAAAATCAAACAATTTAAAACAACTGCGCGCGCGCAAGTTCATAAAAAATCAAATTTCTTAGGTAAACATAACCTACTCAACACTACAAAAATACATATCTTTCATTAGCTAAATCCCACTCCACCAAAAAAAAGTTCAAAAACACTCCCAATTCCATACGGATATACAATAAACAAAACAATAAAATATGTTCAAACAAATAACAAGTTTAGTTAAAATAAATATAAAATAATGTATAGTGCACACGGTCATGTATTGTAAATTAATTTTAAAACGATATTAATAAAATACCTTCAAAACGTTCTCATAAATATAAAATAAAAGTTATGTGGAAAGTATTTTATGACTAAACACAAATGTCTATCATAAATTCACACTGAAAAACTGAAGAAGAAAGTGTAATCGATGTCCTTCGTCATACACGGTATGCAATTAGGGAGAAACTTCTCAAAAATTGAAAATGCCAATATATCACCACATCAATTAATGTTGGTAAAGAAGTTTCTAGCGTGGCACAATTCAATATTTCTAGAAACATTACCCACCAGATATTCCCCATTAGGTACCGACTGATTTTTTCATTGTGTAAAATAGGACAGTAAAAGAAAAGTTACACAAGAACATTGATGATATCATCACATCAGGATAGACCAAGGGTTTGTAACTGCAGAAGCTCTAAGTACACAGTTAAGAATATGTTTCCAAAAATTTATGGACATTGATTTAAGGATGTAGCTGCTCAAGTAAACTATTTGAAAAAAATATGATGCAAAGTGTTATAGTGCACACAGATTACATTGTAAAATTAACACAAACTGAAAACTTTTTGAAGCTACCTCATCGTAGCATTAACAACTTAAGAAGAAGCTTACAGTGAGGACTATGCCTATTATTGCCTCATGACTCCCCTTTTCTTTCCAGCCAATGAGTTTTTTTATTAGATATTTCTAATGCTAAAGATGTTGAACTGTATTTAAATAAATATTTAACTAGAAATATTACATGAATGAAATTATATAAATAACTTAAACCTACACTTCAGTCTGAAACTAAAAACTCAGATTAGCTGATTTAAAAGTCTCTACCTACAGTAACAAGATATTTTGGTGGTATTTACAGTACCACTAAAATGAATCTGATACTATATTGTGTACAATGAAAGATGAGGCATGGCTTCCACAGACACATCTAATCATATAAATTTATAAAAATATGATGTATGGGTTTGTTTAAATGCAGATTCTTTTAATAATTTGTACATATATACAATATGCTCTTTAAAACCTATTTGGGAACTTACAAATTAAAAAGATAAAATAAACTTTCTTTAAAAAATAAAACTGATTTCAAAAGGGTGGACTAAAAATTAAAGAATTCAATTCTTTAATAAAATTTTGATTTGTAGAAGTTGGTGGCAAATTAAACGTTAATTTAAATTAACAATGTGGTTAAATTAAATTAAATTCATACTGACTTCTAACATTTAAAGAACAACTAAAAAAGTATTTTTCATAGCAATTTTTTAGAGAATGCTTCTACAATGTATTGTTTAATGTTGGCTATACTTGATTTCATGCTGATACTAAAATAGATAACAAAAAAGCAAATGCAAGCAGGGCAGGAGCGATATATTCCTTTAACATCATTTACGATTTAGTAAATGCCTATGACAAGATCCCTGCTAACATTCTATATCCGTTTTAGTATGCTATTAACAAGAGTGAATTCAATATTTATAAATATGGTCATACATTTTTATAATTAAAATATTGCAAGTGTAAAAACGGAAAAAGAAATAACAGAAGAATTTATACTGAATACAGGATAATGTTAAGGATGCAAATTATCAACACTTTTATTCAAATTGTACACAGTCTCAGAATTACAAAAATAGTACCAGAAGTGTAAATAGGTAATTATAAAAGTGGGAGACAAATGCAAATTTATAATATACTTTGTAATTACCAGACTGCCTTATCTAAAAATAAGCCAACTACAAGAAGTCAAAAAGAGAATGATTTAACAGGTTAAAATCTCACAAAATGTAAATACCTGGGTGCAAATATGAGAATGTAAATAACTTACATTTAGAAATTACATCTAGTGTAAATAAGGCAAAATATTTCATGATGTTATTTAAAGTCGAAAGAAACATTAATGACAAGATAATGTATAGACTAACAGAGGATAAAATGCTGTATCTCCTGAAATCCTTGCTCTAGAAAAGCTGAAATGATGTTAATATACTGAAAACATGCAATAATATCTCCTCTGAACATCAACTTTTTGTTGGAAACCTCATCTGACTCATGATCATGACCAATTCAAAAAATGAACAAAAAATACAGTTACTTCTTGGTTAAGTCCTAAAGTTACTAAATTATTTTTTTTAAATACATACATATATAAAAAATAAATTTAGAATAGAACAAGGTTTAAAACCAAATATGTAAGAATAAATCGTTTACAAATTCACACTAACGAGCTATATAATTTAAAAGGCAGGCTTTTTTTAGTCATAACTATATAGCTACAAAGGATTATCAAAAAAAAAATCAATTTTTAAAATAGCACATCAATGTATTTAATGTATTGATATTCCACTCGTAGTGTTGTGTAACAAGAACCTTTAGAGATAATAATCAATATGCTGTGACTGCATGCATATAAGCGAGTTTCGTTTGACACAAAGAAAATCTAGATTCTTTAAGAACAACATTTAAGTGTGAAAGTTAGTCTAAAATTGGGTAAGATTTTTATAGAAACAATGAACATTTAGCCAGAAGCTTATGGGAAAAATGTATGAACTAAAAGAAAGAATGTATGAATGTATGAACTGTTATCAACAGATATCACCATTTCAAATAAAGTATCTCAAATTTGAAGGTGATGCGGATCATCTTTTTGACTGGCATCATTATGCATTGTTATAACATCGATAACATTTTATTTAGCAGTAATGCAGTATTTGAGAGAGGCAGTAAGAAAAATGATGCAGGAAGTAAACAAAAGGTAGATACTATGATATGATAATGATCACATTCACTTTGCATCCATTATTCACAAGTTTATGAAACATAAACAACACACTGCCACCCTAGCTATTCTTTTTTCTTGATTTTGAAATAACAAACTTCTATCTATTTCCAAAAATAAAAGCCACACTGAAAGAAGTTTTCACATGGTAAAAAATTAATTTAAAAAATCCGCAACACACTACAAGACCTGCAGGTTATTCCATGAAATATATAAATAGTAGATGCTAAGACATATCGTCTCAGCATCCACTATTTATAGTGGACTATAAATAGTACTCCACTAAATGTAAATGTACTCCACTATTAACAGTGGAGTACACCGCTTCAAATGGAATAAATCTGATAAGTTTTACAATAAATAATATAATTTTGTAAAAGCATTAGTTTTTTTTTTGGACAAGCCTGACAAAACACTGAATAACTGATAGAGCAACTAGTAAAAAAAGTAATGTAACGCAATAAGCAGAAGTAATAATCTCTATTTATACCACACCTTACAGCATATTAAGCTTCTTCTGAATAGATATTAATATACATTAACAAAATGTCTTTTACCACATTATGATACAATATGAAGACATATATAATGAAAAAAATCTATTCAAGAGGTAGACACAAGTAATGAAAAATCCTGTTCAAGATTTTTTATCTGAATTTCATCAAACTTTTTTCCAATTTCTTTGGCCATTAAAAATTATTTTTACATGAAAAACAATTGAGGTTTCTGAAAATCTATAATAACCACCTTTATATCTTAAAAGAAATCATAAACAAGTAGCCTAAACAAAAACACCACAGATCTATTCATGATCAACTAACCTCCTACAGAGCCGACTAGAAACTACACCACCCTGTAACTGCTAAGATCAATAGCAAAAACTAACTTCTTATATTAAACTAGCCTTTCTATTAAACTAAAAGTAAGAAGTGATTACATCTTCTCCAAAAATATCAAATATATAAATAGTCACAAATAATCATCATGATCTCATTTTTACATGAATAATACATAGTTACCATAGGGAGCCTTTTAACACTAAAAGCTTTTAAAATATAAAGGTCTGCCATTATTTCTGTACTAAATATTAAACAAACAATCACGTATAAACTATTTTTTAAAATCATTATGTTTACTAACAACTCCATATTTGTAGTTATACAATGCTAAAAAACTGTGCATATATATATATATATATATATATATATATATATATATATATATATATATATATATATATATATATATATATAAAATACAGGTTTTAAAAACAGAATTAAAATGTTAATAATATGAGATTATATTAAAAAAATAAGTACCATCTGCAAATGTCTCTGCAGCAAGACATTGATTATCATTTCATGCATATGTACTGATGTACCTTATATTTCAGCAAACTGAAAACAAAATAAGTAAACAATAAATTGTGTTTACTTCTCATGTCAATTGTGATTCTTCAGAACCCACTGACCTATTAAATATTTTAAATTACCTATTTTTAAAAAAAATACAAACAATGTGCAGCACTTAATATGTCAAGGATATAGACAAAATATTATTAGTGATGAAATAGAATAATATAAATCAAGTAGATTACTGAAGTACATGAGAATGTGCATGATTCTATGTATAGCTTGCAGCTATCTGTAATCATTCAAGTTTCTTGAAATTTCCAGGGTATTTCTTTTCTGGTCATACTTCAACAATGATGATGAAATCAAGAAACCAAAATAAAATTAGTTATTTTAATTTCACAGATGGCTTAGTTTTATGATGAAGGAATATGAAAATTGAAAATCCATACAATATCTCCACAACGGTGAAAGCAATAAAGAAAAATATTTTAAAATACAGCTGTTGACATAAGAATAAATATATTTATTTGTGTTTTTTAAGGTCTATTGGTACTTACTTCAAATATACTTCACATAACAAGGGATCTACTCACCTGGAACATCTTAGTTATTTCAAAAGGCATCATATATTTGCCAGCTAAACAAATATCAAAACTCTAAAAATGAAAAATTTTTGGAAGAATATTTAGACATTTTAACTTATACATTTTATTTCATTAAATGAATTCCTTTCTTAGCATTTATCTAACATTATTTCTAATGTCGCTGGGCAATGAAGCACAATAAAAGTATTTGGAAGAGTACGTATTAGTTCTTTTTTTTGAATTGCTAAATTTAAAAATTTTTAAAACAACAAGGAATGGTTCTAAAGTGTATAAGCAGTTTTATACTTGAAAAGCTATATGGACAATAAACTAAGAAAATATATAACACCAGGAAATTTTAATCAGTTATATACAGTTGAGACTTTATCGTAGCCACTACATTCACTATTCATCATTCAAAGTGGTTCTTGAAATTCACAGAACATCTTTTTTTTAATTTTAAATCAATGATTTGAAAATAAGTTTTCAATTGTGCACAAGTAACAAAATGAATGAATATTTTTTTTGTAATAAAATATAATATATACACTGTTCAAAAGCCCAATATTTTTACTAGTCGGATAAATAAAAACAAGTTTTAATACCACAAAAGAAAAAGCAGTGAATAAAAACAATAATTAAGCATGTAATCTGTTACGAGTAAATAATTCATCTCACAAAGTAAATTATCTATATAACAAAGAAAGCTAGTTGTGTAGTTGCCAGATTAAAAAAAAGAAGACTTTCACAGTGTAATAACAATTCACCAGTAATATTTTCTTCAAAAGTTTTTAAACTTCTTTAATTCTAATACCATTCTAACTGAAAAGATAGGATTAATAACTTAATAAAGACATACAAGAATTACTTTTTCAAAAGTAAATATTGCACATAATTTTTATTTCTTATAAAATAATAATACTAACCATTTTAAAAGAAATTATGATAAATTTTGTTTCAATGAAGTTTGATATTTAATGCAAATGTTTGTTCTTAATTACTTTTAAATAACAAAAATTATATTTGTATATATATATATATATAAAAAAACTTTAAAAAAAGTTTACAAAATACACAACCCCAAATCTTTGCTTTTGGAGAGAGAAAGGCGAACTTGTGACCAATGATAGGGAACATTGTGAAATTCTGGCAAAATACTTTGAGGACTTACTCAATTATAAATAACCAAAGGATAGATTCCCAGAACGGCAACACCTGGACTATATCACCGGATCTGGGAGAAATTAAATAAATTATTAAACATTTGTAAAATAATAAAGTTTACATTGATTTCATCACAGCTGAAATGTGGAAGAATACAGATAAAAATACTGTTCAAACACTTAACAAGATTATCATGGGAATATGGGAAAAGCAATTTCCAGAGGAATGAAAAGTCATTTAAATTCAGCTGCTTAAAAAAAAAAAAGGTGGAATAAGAAGGATGTCAGTAACACTGCTAAATTTTGCTGTTACCTTTACATACAAGATCCTCTCAAAAGCCCTGCTCACCAGATAGAAAAACAAATGGACCATGCATAGGAGAACATCCAAGGTTTAGGAAAAGTAGATCTTGGACCAAACAGATTTTTAACCTGAAATCGGTAATTAGAGAATATAATGTTGCAGGCAAAAATATAGTGATCTGTCTTAGTAGATTTTATGAAGGCATTTGATTCCATTGACAGAAAATCGTTGTTCAACAAACTCAGAGAATTCGGAACAGATGAGAAAACATTAAATCTTGTAAGGCTAACCCTAACAGGAGCAATATCAAAAATTAAATTCAAAGGAGAAATCTCAGGCATTCAGAAATGTGTAAGGCAAGGAGATGGCCCATCCCAGTTTCTTTTAAATTTGGTCTTGGTAAAGGTCATTAAGAGATGGAGGAAAATGTGTGAAGAAAAGAGAATTAGGATATGCAATAAACAGATTGTATCGCTTTTCCAGATGACCTTGCAATCCTAACAGAGGACATAAAAACAGCGGAGAAACTATTGAACATCTTGATGGAGATGGCTGAAAAACCAGGTCTAAGGATAACAAATATCGATAAAACTGAGTGACCAACATAAGCCATTCGCCAAATTATTTACTAACAAATCTTAGAAGAATTAGTAAGACGGGAAAATTCAAATATCTTGGCAAATTAATACAAGAAATGGCTTACATAAAGAGGCAAATAAGGCTAGAATAAATAAACTGCAGAAGGCCTTTACATAAAATTTATATAATAAAAGGAGGATATAAGGGTGGGTAAGATTCGACATTATGCCACAAAGTAGTTAGGTCTGCAGTGCTGTATGCTACAGTGTGTAAATCTAAACTGCAGAGAGATTAATAAATTGGAGCTGGCTGAAAGGAAAATACCGAGATACTTGGACCACAGGAAACTGATGAGGGCTAAATTACAGAAAAATGGCGAACTATATCTCAGTATAGACAAGCTTACAGATGCCATTTGAAAGAGAAGATTAGCATCTTCATCCACTTGTCTACAAGGGTAAATCAAATATACACCAGAATTTTTGTTGCCATTGATGCATGGCTGATGGAGAGCAGCATGACTTCTCAAATGTTGGATGTAGGGATATGTAGAGGAAATCCCACTCTTAGAAAGCCAGCACACTATGTTTTTCTAGTCAATATCACAATGTCAAAGCATGAGGTATCACGCATTGTGCAATGTATTATTATTAAATTTCTCACGGCAGAGGATGTGAAACCATCTGAAATTTTGAGAAGACTTCAGGTACAGTTCAATGACAACATAATTAAAAAAACTCAAGTGTATGATTGGCAAAAGCAGTTTTTTTAAGGATGAAAACTAGTTGAAAGTGAAGGTTACCAAAGTCACTCTACCAAAGTGCTACTGCTGAAAACGTAGAATGGATGAAAACAGATTCATGAAAAGGATTTTCATGAACAGTAATAGAGGAAAAAAGAACATTAAGTGATTCACACAGGTGAAAGAAGATTTTGAAATTACAGAGATAAATCAAATAGATATAAGGGACAAAGATACATTTGGGAAGAAGATCTAAGTCTGTGAACGTTTTTAGAAATAACCAGAATGTAGCAGTAAAAAGTGGTTGCAAGAAAGGAAAAAACAACATAGTTTGAAAATGAAGGAGAGATGGAAAAGGAAATCAGCCAGGAATTTACTATTTAAACCTATATAAATAGTAAATTATATATAATTTACCATATATAATCCTACAGTGGCCGATGACAAGAGAGAAAAAAAGAAACTCTCATGTAGCTAATATAACTGTTTGTTATAGAGCCTGAATCAATTTTTGCTAAAGAAAGAAACAACACACATTATTCTTTGAACTCCGATAAATATTTTGACGTATGTTTTTTGAGTTCATAAAAAAAGAAAACACTTTAGTCAAACTGCACTGTCTAACTACATAATTATCTGAAACTTGGCCACATTATAATTTCACAGTTGATCTTGTCCTATTTCAAAATGATTGTAAAACCATAATTATTATGGGAATCGTGGTAACTAAGCATTACAAAATGGTTATATTAATTGAACATAAAAAATTACAAAGCCTATTTAAAAATATCCCCACTTGTGTACCATGAACTTTGCAATGAAATACTGATAGCAAAATAATGTAGCTATAAATTTATCAAGCAAGCGTCTTTTTATTAATTTCAAGTTACTTAAATTAATCACGGATTCCCACTAGATTAATTATTTCACTTTATTTATTTTCTTCGATAGCTAACAAGCTTTAATGATCTACTGTGATGATTTTGAATTTAAAATATTACCTACTTCCTTTTTATCACAAGCTATAATTTAATCAACAGACATTTCAATTTCAATTGCATAATCCAACAGTTTCAGACAAATCAGAACATGACTGATTATCTTTCTGCTGTAGGATAAGTTTGTTACAATGAATATAGAATTTTCTGTCAGTCCTTACCGCATGAACTAATTGAAAATAATTTACAAAATAATTAACCGTTGATTGAAATGTAAAATTTCAATAACTTTTAAGTCAATGACTGACATACACAACTTCATTTAACATCTTTAAACATTGAAGGACTTTTATAAGCATCAACTAAGTCAAACCCACTTATAAACTGTTTAAATAATTAACATTGAAAATAGCTTAAAGAACTAATCAAAATGCATCATTCAGTAGATATTGGTAAAAGCTTTACCTCAACTGCTACAAGACTGATTTTGGTCATATCTAATCTGCCACCAAAAATAAAAAATGCATGTATAAGACAGAAATACTGATAGCTATTGATTATATAGCTATACTGATTATATTTCAAGGTGATGTAGGCAGATAATTAATATTAATGACAAGTCATGTCTGAAATGGGCAGTAAGAAATATATTTTTTCAGATCACAGCTATTCATTATCACTAATTACAACTCGCTACAACAACCCTTATGTAGATTACAAAAGTTCTAGTAATTTTATAACAGAATCTTCATATTAGTAGACAGCTAACACAGGCAATTTAAGTCAAAAGTTTCGTTATTAAGCTTTAATATAAATCCATCAAAAAAATACAATAAATTAAACAATTTCTGTGCACAGTGATAGCATCTTTGCCTTTCATCCAGAGGTAGAGGTTTCAAGTCCTGGTCAGCCAGGCATTTTTCACACACTATAAAATTTATTATCATCCATTATGAAAAAGTAACTATTACTGGGCATCAGCTGTTATTAGTAAATGAATAAATAAATAATGAAAGTGAATGTAGCAACCAATAAAATCTTACTTTGCTGACCTACATATCTGTAGAGAGTTAGTTATTAATATCAAATTTCAAAGTATAACATCAAAGTATACACTAACTTATTTGAAAAATGCTTTAAAACACTTTATCACTTAATTTTAGATATAAAAAATTATTTATGTTAAGGTATCATTCAAATTCAACAATTCATTTTTGTAGAAGACCAGACTGATAACTCTGACTTCTTCAAGACCCACCATACATTAAAAAACATCGCTCATGTTAACAAACTTCTTGAAATCTTTCTATTCCTCAAATGCAGCAATTATGACAGAATAGACTTGGACCACAAAGATAAAAATTCCTCTTATAAAAATATACAACTGGAAATCAAGATCATTAAAATACATGGGCTGTTAAAAAACCTACATATTGAAAAAATCTATTAACACAGGATTTTTTGAAAATCTGTTAAATCAAATGTTATTCACGGGAATTTTAATGTAAATGAACACTTTTATTGAAACTGAAAACTACAAACAGACTTCTACTACTTTAGACTTCAAACTAAAACTTCAGACTTTTTATGTTCAATTTTATGTCCAAACAGACTTGGTATACATAATGTAGTATTAAAAGAATACAATTGATTCCTAATAATCAAAACAATTCTACTATACTAACACGACCAACATGAACAGAAATATTTAATATAAATAACAAATAAATTAATTACAACTTGAAGATCACTTTGAATGAGTATCCTACAAATTATCATGACAAAATATTTTAATACAAAGTTGTAATTTATAAATTATCAAAAGTGAATTTACAAACAGTTAAAGGAGAAGTTAAAAAACAAATAACAAACATATAAAACAAAATTAAAAATAAATAATAATTGAGCAAAGTTCATTACTGTATATTTCACTGAGTTGTAATAAAATAAACCTTGGTTGATAATACATGTAAATGGATACATGAAATTCAATATATTATTTGCTAAGAACTAAAAATTAAAATGTTCATGCATTTTATTCACACCATAATAAATAAAATACGGATTACATTTTACATCTACAATAATATATTTTTTCACAGGTACAATGATTTTAACTACATCTGAGCAACTGTTCTAGATGTTACATAACAAATAAAAAATTTCACAATGCATCAAAACAATTCATGATCAGTATCGGTTACCATAAGAATATTAAATTTCCATAATTATTAATTCTTTTTTTCTTTTAAAACTAAAATTTGTTATATAAATAAATTATTGGGACCAAAACATTGAGGTGCTGCCAAGTTGAAATTCATTCACATTTGACATCACTTTGATACTATAGTACAACTTCTCTCGGCAATCAGTATTATGTTTACAGGCAGCATAAGACTAAATATTGTCAGATAGCAGTAGTCTTATATTATTGCTCGACTAGACTACCCTATTTTGATAAGATACTGTACACATGTGGCTTGGAGATCTGCATAAGCCATTACAATGTTCTAGCAGATCTCTAGTATGATTATTAGTTTGTTTTTGTTTTTTCTTGTTACTGTTTTCCATTCCTTTTCTTACTTACCGACATAAATCTTGACAATTAGTTTCAAAGATACAACCCTACTTGAACTGGCCTCAAAAAAACTACACACTGTATATAAGAATTTGCAAATTAAAAATTATTTTTTTATTAATACTTTCATCTAGTCATATAAAGTACAACACAAATGTTAATTACTCAGCATGTGCCAAGATTTTTTAATTCTTTTATTTATTTATTATTGTTTTTAATCTACTATGTACAAACTGTACAGAATATTTCTAAATTAGTTATACTAAAGTAAGCTTTAACAAAGAAAAAAGTAAATAACTTACAGAATTGTTTGATAGTCACTGAGTAAAGTATATCCTAAAGGCTCATTCTTATCTAACACTGTTAGTTCCAGATGTTCTCAAAAAGTGGCACACACAAATGATTAATTCAATCAGTCATCATGAATTCATATACTGGTGTGGAACATCCTGGTGTGTAATTTATGGTTTAATGAATCCAAATCGGCTACTACCATTCACAGACAATTCATAACTAAATATTGCAAGCAACCACCTCAAAGATAATCTATTATTGCACGGTACAATCATTTTATTGAAAGGTGTGTATCATGTAGGACACCAGGTCAGAGTAGACCTTCAGTTTGTAACGCGGCAGACATTCATTCATAGTTCAGGTAAATTAACAGGATGCACCAGCATAGAATTGAATATTCCTAAGGTTACAGTATACAGAATATTGCATAATTGACTGTCATTTAAACCCTACAAATTACAACTGATACAAGCTTTGAGTGAAGGTGATAAATAAAAACAAATAAGAGTTTTATGTAAACATGTTAAAATTGAGACTGAAGATAATTATCTTAATAAAATCTTTGTACTCTGTGACAAAGCAACCTTCCACACCAGCTGTGAAGGGAATCTAGTGACATAATGTTCGAATATGGGTGAGCAGAATCCACAACACACAATCAAACACAAATGGAACTTGCCTAAGGTAAATGTTTTGTTGTGCTGCAAGCCGTCACAAAATTTATGGTTCTTTCTTCTTTGCCAAGTCAATTGTAACTGTCACATCATAGCTGGACATACTTGAACATCTTCTAATTCCACAATTACAACAGGAAATGGGCATAAAATTCATTTTCCAGCAAGATGATGCGCCATCACATTATCATTGTGCAGTAGTCACATATCCCAATAGCAAGGTGCAGACTTGGATTGGATGTGGTGGAGCATTTCCTGGCCACCAGGATCACATGCTTTAAGTTCAGTGGCATTCTCTGTATGGGGTTACATTAAAGACAGAGTGTTTGTTCCTCTGTTTCCAGGAAATGTAGACAAGCTACAGCACTGGATAACACAGTTGCCACCATAGATTAAGACATGCTTCATAGGATTTGGCAGGAAACTGATTACAGATGTAATCTGCCGTGTTACAAAAGGTAGCCATATTGAACATTTGTAAATGAAACTTGAAGATATACTGTAATCAGTGTTGCATCAAACATTTCTGTACGTTATTTACTTTTCTTCATTATTAAAGGTTACTTTTGTATAACTAATTTAGAAATAATCTGTATAAAAGTACTTAACTGAAAATTTAAAAAAAAATAACACGAGTCAACCAATAATTGACAGTACCACAAGAAATCACATTATCAAAATCTAAAAAAAAAAAAAAAACACTTCCCGTAATATAAAAAAATCATCCAATTTTTTAAAAATTATTAATCAGTAATGAGCAGTTATAAAATTTTAATCTTCAAATTTTATAAAAATGGACTGTTTTTACTGATCTTGAAAAAAATGACAAATAAAAAAAAATTGAAAAAACCATAGACAAGAAGCAAATACATTTAAAAGAATATATTTTTACGGAAAAAACTGTAAAACGTACAAAAATAATATAGAGTAAATCACACAAAAAAAGCATACCCAATTTTATATCTCTATGTTTTCAAAAGCATAACACCGATGCTGACTGAGACTGAGACTAATCGCTCATGGTACACACAAACTGCAACTCAGTAGTAGTAAATAGTGATACACAAAGTCCATCAGTAAAAGTATTAGTCCCTCACAGATTATCCCCCAAAAACCTACAGAAAAAGTTACAGTACTTTCAGGAATGAATCATAATTATTTATTCAAATAATTTTATTAATGTATTATTTTTTTTTTGTTGACAAAATGATTTTTTTTAGAAATTTGTTTTAATCATTTGAAAATTACAATCATACAATTATTTTAATCAAGTTCAAAAAACAGATTCAAGTGACTTTTTATTTATGTTCAAACCACTATTTTTTATGAGCAAATTTATCACCAAATGAATTAATTGTGATAATTCTTTTTTGCTTTATAGAGGGAGTTCCTCCGTTGGCACATTTTACATTTTTTCCCATGAAAAATAAATAGAAAATTAATTTTCTATTTGTCTGTCTTTAAACAGTTTGAAGAATTTTTCATTTTTTTCATAAACAATGCTTAATATTACATGTTTATAGTATAATAATAAACGGCATAATAAAACTCTGATACTAAAAAGTATTTTCATGTAAAACACAAGAAAATTAGTAGGGAAACTTTGAGAAAAATTTATACATACAAGGGCGGTACAGAAAGTAACTTACATTTGTACCTAGCATAGAGATGGGTGGAGATAGAGCCACCATCTTGGCATCAAAACATTTCTACACTCGGTACACATCAAGCTGTTGTAGTGTATGGACTGTGATTTTTCTACTTTGTTCATTGTGAATTACTGAAATGTGTGCTTCAATATAAAATCCTGCAAGTTGTGACGTGCATTCAGTGATTAGGTTTTTACTGGCAAAATACCTCAAAACAAACTGAAATTCATCAGTAACTTTGTGAGGTATACAGATGGAATAATGAGTAAAGCTGGAGTGAGGCAGTGGTGCATTCAATTTAAAAATGGCCTCACCAATGTTCATTATGAGGATCGCAGTGGTCAGCCTAGCCTTGTGACCGATGAACTGACAATGAAAATCAACAATAAAATTCTTGAAAATCGCCGCATTATGATTACAGAACTGTCGCTTTATTTCCCCCAAATTTCATTAAGTTTACTGCATGAAATTGTATCGGGAAAACTTGGTTATCACAAGTTTTGTGCAAGATGGATGCCTGAAATTCAAGGCGGCAGATTTCTACAAGGAAGTAATTGAAAAGCTTATGCATCATTATGATAAGTGACTCAATTTAAATGGCAACTATGTAGAAAAATAGTTTAAATTTGTCACTTTCAAATGTATATAATAAAATTCCTTTTTTTTATTTGGTTGGTTTATTTCAAAACATAAGTTACTTTCCGGACAGCCCTTGTATCTTGTATATATATTTAAAAATATATAATTGCATTTAAGAGCCTTCAGCTAAAAATATGATAGCAGTCTAATCATTTCTCTCCATTCTTTTCCTTATTTTTACAAGTCATGGATTTATTATAAAATGGGTATTATCTTCATAGGCCAATCTGTATTTTAAATAAAATTATAAAGTGTAAGATATAACAAACTTTTTAAAATATAAATAAACTTCAAAAACCTCAATAAAAAGTAAGAAAAATTTTCTTCAATTATTTATTTAAAAAATGTTTGAAGATGGTACCAAATTAAGTTTAATAAGTTAGTATTTGCCTTGAATTTTGTGCCAACATCAACAAGTAAACATTTAAAAATATAATAAATGATTTGAATATCAAATTTATTACAAAAATGTAATACTTTGATGTATATAATAGGTTGTATATATAATAGGATGTATATATAATTGGTTTCATTAAAAGAATCATTAAAAAAAATTAACAGAATAGTTTTAGGAATGACTTATATACAAACATGTATTGTTACTCTGCAATTAGATTACTGCAGCACTAACTTGTGAAACATAAATGTATGTTTATACATTTAATCTATTGATTACTACAATATTTATTTAAATATAAAAAAATTGTGTTTATATATATATATATACATAAATACAATTTTTTTGGATATATATGTGAATGTAAACTAACATAATTGATTTTCATATGATTTAATCCAGAAAACAATATTTACACTTTTAATATGCTTACAAAAAAAATTTCCCATAACAATAAAAAGAATTTTATAAAATTTTGTTTATATTTACTGCATTTTTCATGGAAAATACATGTACAGCCATTTAGAAAAGTAAAAACAAGTTACACTTCAGTTAAACTGAAGAACTGAAAATTACGTTTTATAAGAGCCGTTTACATTATTCTATGAAATACTAGATTTCACACTTAAAACTGTAATTTTTATGATTCATGACTGCATGGGCTCTTCACGACTTTATAAGACTTTATGAGATTATACTGCTTTAAAACAGCTGCAAGCTTACTATAATTTCAGCAGTCGATCTTGTTCAAGTATCTAAATTTGATTACTCCTGAAACAAAACCAATGACTCTACAATGGGAAAAAAGTACACTTTAATAAAGAAAATCAAGCCCCAAACTGAAATGTAAGATGCTTCAAACTCTAAGGAATAAAACTTTTAGAGCTTTCTCTCTTCTGGAAAAGACTATGACCTGGTAATTCAAATTCTATCTTGCTCAGTATATACCTTATTGGAAAGCCTCAGTTCTTTTGTAAAGGGGATCTAATCAGCAGATAAATTTTATATAGACAACTATAATAATATATATATATACTTTTAAAATTTGATTTCTAAAAGAAGACTTTGTAATGCAAACCAGCCTTCTTGCTGGAGTTGGGGAGTTTATTTCTCAATTGTAACTCTATCATACTGAAGTTTATTTTACAATTATACTGATTACATTATTTATATTACAACTATAAGATAATTTTAATAGTTAACATTGAGGTGTTTACCACCTGAAGGTGGTAGACACTCTTGAATAGGACTCAGTAAGTAACATCCACCTGCTAACCTACTTTATGCTTTAGCATAGTATAAATATTTTATTTAATTTGAACAATAAAATGGTCCCTTACTAATATTGCATTAGTAAGACTTCCTGAAAACAGATTCCAGATCTGTGTTGTTAGGTGATCCACAGGAAGGTGATGAGTGAAATGTCATTTTAGCAAATACCAAAAAGAACATAAAATTAGTCAAATACAATCAAACTGATGACTACAGAAAGCTTTTTAGGTGAAAAGGGAGACCTGTTCCTTAAAAGAGCTAAAACACACGTACTCCGGTTCAGATTATACTAATAATTTGATTATGTTAGTGTCAATACACATAATTTTGATTTTCAATGATATAATGTTCAAACTTCAGAAAAAAGCCAGACAATAGAATGAATCAACTTTCGGTGAGCGAGGTTGTAGATAAGATTGCTCTCTTATCTACTTTCCTTATTATGTTGTATTTTTTAAATGTGATATACAAGTGGAATTTCATATAATATAAACAATGCATTAATTTTTTCAATTTGTAAATTTAATTTTTTTTTAGTGTTCTGGTTTAAGTGAGCAAATTTTAAAAATTTAAGTAAAAGAAAACTGCAAAAAATGGAAATGCATGTATTGTAAGGGATTCATTTCTTTCTCAAAAATTATGGAACTAACCATTGAGTTTAAGGAGCAGTTATTAAAGGAGGTAAGATAAATTTTTACTTCTGAATTAAAAGTTATTAAGAACAAGGTTATGCATGCAGACCAACCATGGTGTTAGCAAGCTTTGTAAATCTGTTGATTTTTTTCCTATAAAATTAATGAATTTAAAATCAATATCATAAGCAATAATCAGCTGTAATTTGAAATCAATTTCAAAATGAATATTGAGATAAAAGGAAAATTTGAATGAAAATTAATGAGCTTAAAACACAGGTTCTGGAGCTCCAGCAATATAACTGTCCAAATAATTTAGAAATCCATGAGATTCCTTTATCTAAAAATGAACTCATCTCGGATGTACTGTTAAATGTTTAAATATTTCCCGCGGCATCAATTAATACTGCTTATAGAATAAATACTACTAAAAAGTAAGGATAGACCTCCAATCAGTAAAGAATTTTGTTTCTACATTTACTAAATAGGAGTAGTTGGCTAGATTTAAAGAATATAGAAAGAAAAATGGTAACTTTTTGATGATTCATATTAATACAACTCGCAAAGAGTATCAGATTTTTTTAAAATTATTATTTGTCTCCTCCATACTATAAAAATTCAATGTTTAAATGTAAGTTTTTCCACAAAAAATAATAATTTCAAGTACTGTTGGGTTAATAGTGGAAGAATTTACATCAGAAGAGATGATAGCGATAGAGCTTATAGAATAGTTGAAAGTGTTTGACTGTCTGAACTTTAAAATAAATGTAATTAAATTTTTATTATTTAATTGGTTTACATTGCATTTTTATGTTCCATGACACTAAGATGTTTGTAATTATAACACTGAGACTATGCAGAATAAGGATAATTACACTTTCTTTGGGTTGGGTGATCCAAAATTTATTTGTTGTTAATGTTAAAAGCATAAATTCTCATTTAGATCGGTTTCTTGTTTTGTTAGACAATATTAAAATTAATTTTGACATATTTTTATGTGACATGAAATGAATCATTGTGTTATCCTACTTGGGTTATTATAATATATTTCAGATAAGAGTCTGAACAAATGTGACAGTATCAGTGTTTATATTAGAAACGATTTACATTGTTTATCTTTTGATACGAATGTTATTGAAGGTTGTAATTCTGTATTTATTAAATTAAATTCTGTGGTAATACCATAGGCTTAACAGTTATTTACAGATCTCCTAGCCTTGAACTCAGAAAATTTTTATCTCATCTATAATTCCATTTGAAATCTACTGGTTATTTAAAAGTACACTTTCTGTGTGCGATATTAATATTAATTCATTAGGAAATTATTAAAAAACTGTTGAATATTTAAATATTATGGCTTTTTGCTTATACAACTTTTTATTAACAGATCTACTAAGATCACTGAGAATATGAATTGTTGTATCGATCATATTTTTATTAGTAATTATGATATCTTTAAGCCAAATGGATATGTCAGACACAATTACCACTGATCATTTTTCTATTGTAGGATCAGTGGAGAATGTTGAACAGGATGGTGTTGCTGGATGTTATAATAGTGAAGTTTTAATTTAAATAATGGTAGAAATTGTTGAATTTGTATTGATGAGACGAAACTGAAGGTTAAAAATGAAAATGAGTGTTGGACTTCTATAATTTAATATTGCAATGTAGATGAGGCATTGGAAAATTTTCTTGATTTTTATAACCAGTCATCGTAATTTTATTTAATTAAAGCCATGGATGTCTAAATGTATTTTAACATCTATTAAAAACAGAGAAAAAAACGTATACTAAAGTTAAAAAACAACCTTTTAATAAGACCATAGTTAATAAATATAAAATCTATATAAATATTTTAAACTCTGATTAAATTGTTCAAAAGTAATTATTATTTTTTAACAATTATAAATGCTAATGTCAATAGCAAGTTAATTTGGAATCTTATAAATGAAGTTACTAATTCCTCCTCTAAAATAAATAGTATATTTGAAAGGATGGAAAGGGTGTTCACAAGCGAATCTTTTAGTACGGCAAATATTTTCAATTCTTTTTTTGTTAATGTTGGTATATCTATTATTAGTAATTTTTTTACAAATTGTGATGAAAGTATGCCCTTACATGAGGTGATAAGTATAATGGACCTTATTCCATTTTTTCAGCCAGTTACAACTGATGAAATTTTTAAATTAATTAATGAATTTAAGGATAATAATACTTTAATAACTCATGAGTTATCTAATTACATATTGCAGGTGCTTCTTCCTCCTTTTATTTATTTGCTTCTTGCCCATATATTTCATATTTTTAACTTACAATTGTTAATGGTGTTTTCCCAATTTTTTTTTAAACAGGTAACAGTAATCCATTAAACAAAAATGGTGATAAAAGGGATATGACAAATTATAGACCCATAAGCTCTGACTTTGTCTAAAATTCTGAGAAAGTGTATTAAAAATTAGATTGGCTGCATTTATAAAAAAAATATAATCCATTTGGTGGAAATCAATTTGCATTCATAACAGGTACTGGAACTGATAATGCCTCGTTTATTCTTACAAATCTGATTTGAAAGATTGGATGATGGTGACCATGTCATTAGGATTTTTCTGGATATACAGCCTTAGATTCTGTAGATCATTCAATTCTCTTGAATAAATTACATAATATTGGTATTAGGGGATTGTTTTAAATTTATTTGTCATATTTAAGTAACAGAACATGTTAAGTTAAACTGATTAGTGTAGTAATGATCTTCCTATGATTACTGGGTTTCACAGGGTACTGTTTTGGGCCGGATTTTATTCCTGGTACATATGAATATTTTCAATTTTAACATTCAGGGTAAATCTATTTGTTCTGCTGATGACACAGCCATTGTTTTTGGTGATGGTTCGTTTGATAATGTAGCAATGAAGGCTAATCTGAGTCTGAAATTGGTTAACTAGAAGTATAAAATGCTTTGTGCATTAATGCAATTAAAACCAATGTGTTTATTTTTCTAACATGAGAAAAATTTTTAATAATAAAATAATTATATATATATATATATATATATATATATATATATATATATATATATATACAAATTTTATTACTATAAGCTTAACAAGAATACTTGAAATTATCATACTGTGCTAACTTTTGTTAAGCATCTAATGATAGATTTTTGACTGTAATCTGAAGTTTAATATCCATATAAATAATTTGGTTAAGAAGGTTAGGAGGCATTTTTACAAGTTTAACATTCTTAGCCATATTTTGTTTTATATTCAGCTAAGAATAGTTATTGTGAATTTCTTCATGCGTTACTCTCATATGGCATTTTGTTTGGGGGAATACGTTTGACTACGTACTCCAGCTGCTATTAGTTACCATTAACTTATTATTAAAAATTTGTCTCATTAAACCATCTATTTTTCTTAGTAATTTGCTTTATTCTTTGTTTAAAGTTTATAATCTTAAAAATTAATATGTTAAAAATATATTATTATTTGTTAATAAAAATTAATGTTTATTTAAATTCTATTATAATCAACAGTTATTCTTTTATGAATAATATTTGTATACCTCCTGCTAATAGAGTTCTCTTTCGGAGAGGTTTATATAATACAGCTAGTCGGTTATTGTTAATGCTTATATTGATTTGGGTAATTTTGTTTCGATTCACTCCTTAAAGAGATATTTGAAGAATTTTTCTGTAATTGATGACTATGATTTTAAGAGTGTGTATTAATCAATTTAATTTGGGTAAACCTCTAATTAATGTTTTTCATAAAAGATATTTTACGGTATTGTTTATTATATTATATATATGAGTTGTATATGATAAGTTATACTGTATGTTTATCATTATTTTTGCTCTAAGCTCAAGTACTTTATTTTTGAGAGCTGGCTTGATATGTGTTGTAAGAAATGATTTAATGTATCTATAGTTCTAGCTTTTTATTATATGTCTATTACTGTGTTGTATAATATTATATCTATTCAAGTGAATTTCAATAGATAGTTATATCACTGAAACCAATAACCAGATTTCAAAATAAATATGTAAAGGAGTAGAATGCAGTAACTGAGGAAAACCATAACAGGTAATCACACTCGTTTAAATATATCTTATTAAAAATTGCATAATATAAAATAAAATCAACAATTTTTTTAAAATACATAAAAAATGGTTGAACACAACCGCTAATCAAAGAACACCACTTTCAACAAACAAATAGGCAGCTCTTTTCATAACATTAAATCTAAGTTCCTTTTCTTATCTGTCTTCAGAAAAATATAAGATTTCACTGTATAACATACTAACAAATAAACAATCACTGTGTTCTACTTTTCACCTGCAATGACTGTTTAACTAAATTAAATAAATTATATGCATTGCTGACAGTCACTGCACTACTACTGCTGCTACTAATTAAATTAGAACTACTGCTGTTGCTGTTGCTATTATTATTACTACTATTATTATTGTTATTATTTGATGTTCGATGCCTTCTTAGAGGGACATTATGCGTTTGTACATGATGTTTCCTAAGGTATTCTTTATTTTTGAAGACACGTGAACAGAAGTTACAAGGAACATGTTGTCCAGGCGTATGCACATTGCTTACGTGTTGCCGTAGGTTACCAGAGTTGGAGAATATTTTGCCACATAGCTGGCAACGTTGAGGCTGCATACATCTCCATTCACCACGTACGGCCCTCCCATCTGCAACCACAAGAGTGCGTTGGACTCAGTATACATATCAAACAACTCATCATCATATCATCATGCTAACAACCAACCACCCGACCACCATTTAAAAATCCATTCACCTGTATACTACACACTATAAATTTCATATACATACACTATTACATATAATGTATGCATATAGATATGCCATCAAAAACAATTCAATACACAAATACTTGCATCACAACAACAAATCATTATCATTTTTACATATATATTATAATTTTTTAAATAAAAATGTATACTGTGTCCACTCAGGATAGCACTCTTGTGATGCATACTCCATTACTTCTAATGCAGGCAGCACACCATTTACAACTCAACTTAATCTAATATTTTAAAAATCAAAACAAAAACATAATCGGGAAATAAAACATTTAATTTAGCCTGATACTTTACTGAGTACAGTTATAAGAGGTAAAAATGAAATATATTATTTTAATTTAACTGGTCACAAGCCCTTACACAAATTTCAAAAAATCCAATTTTTCAAACACCACAACTTGATATGGTTCTGGTAAAGATCATTGA
Source organism: Lycorma delicatula (assembly GCF_047948215.1). Taxonomy (NCBI): domain Eukaryota; kingdom Metazoa; phylum Arthropoda; class Insecta; order Hemiptera; family Fulgoridae; genus Lycorma; species Lycorma delicatula. Next base: position 96,955,591 of record NC_134464.1, on the reverse strand, counting down.
CATCACACTATGCACATACACAAATACGCATAGATGCAACTCTCGCAACTCTACTGCTATTGTCAATAGCCAGTTAGATTTCAATAGAAAAAAAATCAAACATGATGACATTTTCTAGTATTTATCTATTTATCAATAAATTAATTTCTTTTCCTAATTCTGATATCTATACTTCACCAAAGCTCATGCACCACATTAATGTTCCGATTGAAAATCAGTTCAAAGTCACACATCACATTGCATGAACAAAGTTAGAGACATTTGGATCCTATTTAATAAAAGCAAGTATATAAAATAAAATCAAATAGTAATAGTAATAAAATCAAATTAAAAAAAAAGTTTTAATTTAAAAAGATTCAACATATTCTAGCAGTGCTTATAGAAAAAATTACAACATACTGTCTTTAAACTTGTTTAAACAATTATTTCTTTTGTATAGTGAGAATGGCCATATTTTCCTAGAAACCTACCCACTTTACTCACAAATAATATTATTTACATTTTGTGAATCAAATAAAATTCAACCAGGTCATATTTCTAAACTAAAAAACTAACTTATTAATTTTATTAATAAATGGAAAAATAATTAAAGATCAAACTTAAATAGGGCTGTTTTTATCTTGCAGACCCTAATGTGTTTATATTGCCAACTTAAAAGGCAGAGTGACAGCATCTTCAGCTTTCATCAAAAGTTTTGGGTTTAAATCCTGGCTCAGCTGGGCATACTTTTACACACTACAAAATCATTTTTCATCTATCATAAAATACCACACGTTGGTTGTAATTGGGTAACCAATTTATGGTTGCTCCCCCATTAAGTAAATTTCATTAATTTATTAAAATAAATTAACACTCAAAAAAAACAATGTAATGAAAATAAAAATATCAGATCCAACTACACCTATCCGAACGGTTCCTAAAAGGAAATTTCAAAATATAAATTAACCAAGTATGATTCCAAGCACTTCTATTACTTTTGCATTAGCATGTTATGTAAATAATCTTCTTTAAAATGTATAAAAACACATTGATTAAAGTCCAAAGTAACCACTTGTAATAAATAAGAGCTTCCCAGAAGTGGAGACCCAAAATTCTACAAGTGTTCCTTCATTATAATAAACTATATGTGTCTTAAATAAGACATTAAGCCGCACCACCTAAAAATAAGCAGTAAATAACGCAGTTAAAAGAAAAATTAATAAATCACAGTACACCCAATTTTGGAAGTATATGGTTGCACCTATTTATTTTTGATGATCGTAACATTCAGTACCATTAAAAACTACAAAGATCTGAAACGCAATTGCATCCAGTTTACACATCAGAAAAAATGATAATGTATAAAACTGAAGAGTAAGTAGAAAAGTAATAGACATATAATAAAATTCACCTTAAAACAAAATAAGTAAAAGATATATATATATATATATATATATATATATATATATATATAAATTATTATAATAAATAAAATTCAGATAAAAATTACCAAATAAATTATTATAGAAAACAATAAATGAGATAAAATAAATTTCTGATAACGCAAAGAGTTATAATGCAGAGATATAATGACGTGATATAGGAGAAAAACTATGATTAAAAAAAAACCATAGATAAATCTACAGAGTTCATAACAGATAATAAAATGAAAACATATAATAAATACATGTAAGTAAACTTATCATACAAAATCTGATTAAAATAAATTAACTTAAAATAGGAAACGGTCTCAAAAAAATGAAAATATAAATTTATGTTTCCATGTAAAGAAAAAACAATTCAAATATTAATTCCCAATTTTTTTAGTAATATTTTTCACAAATGATTGTTGTTAGCAACAGGTTGACTTAAAGAAACTGGTTAATTTAACTAAAAAATTCATTTTAATTCAACAAGAACCTACCTAATTTTCAGTCTACTACTAATATCCTAATTATTCATTTACTGTTTCTGAGTAAAAAATTCCTACATCTATGTATTGCAACTGGCTCACAACAATTTTATTTCCATAATAAAGTACAATTAGATTAATATAAACAGGATAACAGGTACTTATTGATAAATTAAAATACATAAATACTTGTCATTTATTTTTGCATATTTTTGCTCTAAAAACTTAAATGACTTTTAAAAGTTAAATCTGCTAATATATTAAGTTCTTCTCAAAAGTTAAACTTAAATAAAATCATATCATTAAATTATATAATTTCAGAGGATTCTTCCATTAGAAAGTGCTGCAATCAATAAAATCACCAATGGATAGTAAAAAATAAACAAATTTATGAAAAAAATCAATAAAACACTTTATAAGTTTATGGTCAATCATATTGGTAGCATTTGTAGGAACAAATAACGCAATCTGTAACCAATAAAATGTAGTAATACATCATATAACTAACTTAAATCTAACTTTATAAAGACACTGTCTGTTGAATACTAGAAACTTGAAATAAACTGTTGCTAAAAACTATAGAAAAATAAAATAGTAACCTTTGAAATGTAAATTAAACAAAAGTCTTATCTGTTACAAGTAAAGCACAACGAAATAATATTTCGACATTTTTCTGAGCAAATTAAAATGGTTTTCTAAGTTTCTGACACAGAGCAATCGATGAAAGTGAATCCCCTGATTCAGAAATCTTTTATAAAACAAAAAACAAAATATTTTTAAAAATCTTTTGTTGTTAATATTTATATATTTATTAAGGTAATCTTGAGTGATATTAATAGTTAAATTGTGTTTCTAAATACATCTAAAGTTTTAATAGGTTTAATTATGCTTCTTAAGTTTATATTCTCAACCGATAAATAATGTGTTTGTTTATATAAAAGTTCATTGGTAGACAGTGTTTCATCTTTATTCTTTCTTTAGAAACATTTTCCTAAAATAACAAAAAAAGATTGTAAATTATGGTCTTTGTGATATGGAAGCTTCATTATCAGAGGTAAAGCTAAACAAGGGAGAACTGTATATGTTATGACATAACTTTAAAAATAAAATGTTTTGAAAATCTAAGTATGGAGTTCGTAATAAGAATACGTTACGACCTTATTAAATATCTCAATCTAACTACATATAACCAAAGAGAAATGATACTGTAACGAAGTATAACAGTTTGGAAAAGATACACATCTATACTGTATTTCTTAACATACAAAAGAAATCTATAAAAAATTTTTGTCAGTTCTCAAATAAGAATCATGAATGTGTTCTTTTTAAGAACACATTCCTAGAATCTATGCAGAATCATTCCCATTACAAACTTGCATTGTAACTATTTATTTGCCTCTATACTATATTATTATACTGTGCACGTAATCAGTGTGAAACCAACCGATGTCAAATTAAAGATCTCAGTCGATCAACTACGAATACACTGTATAATATAAAAATAATTACTGATAATTTTTTGATGCAAAATAATAGGACCAAAAACATGCATGACCAAACTTATTAAATTTCCTATACAAAAATCAGTTAACCAAAATAAACATTTACTAGTGTAACAAAGGTTCACAAACCATTCCATGTAATTAACAAAAACATTTTTCTGTGCAAGTTTGAAAGTGTATTTAATTTAAAACTATTATTGTAGGTTATATGTTAAATGTTGTGTCAAGAAATAAGAAAAATTCTCAGTTATCTTTTTCTCTATTAACTCAATCCAACTTCTTAAATGCTTATTCTCTTTGAACTACTGTTTTTTTTTTCCCCCAGCAACAACGTATAACAGTTTAGCAGCAGATTGTAGTTTATAATATGAATATAATACAATACCATTATTTTACAAGAGTACAGTTAAATAATGAAACCATCAATTTCATATGTTAACATTTGTACCCTATACTTACATATATTCTCATTTCTCCTGCCTCCCTATCATCTAACCGCTTTTACGTAGTGTTTTATTTTTTAACGTGAAAAGAATGATTGTTCCCAAACTACTTCAGGTTAAAAGTTTTTAACTGTACACACATTTGTATTATACCAAGTTTTAATAAAATTATGCGCAGTAAATTACTAACAACAATGCATATTAGGAAAGCAGCAATTATGAAGACGTATGATTACAGATAAAAACTATGAAAAGATACAAAACACAAAGATGTGCATTCATACACTAACGTGTGCATGCATACACTAAAAATACTTCTAAAAAATACAAAAGAAAAAAGTAAAGAACTAATTTTAATCACAGTTTTTCATCGTTGTTTTATATTTCAAAATCTTTTGCCTGTCAATAAGTTAATTCAGCTATACACACTTTATTTTACAAGTATAGTAAATATATATATAATATATCAATAAAATATTTATAAACAATTAAAATGTGAAAACTAATTTATTCTACACATTCACAACATTTAAATAAAATTTAAAATATGAAATAAAACCTTAAAACCCAAAATTACAAACTGTAATAAACAAAATAAAGGAAACCCTAATTATTTTGGATGAAAAAATTTATCATTTTTTATTCTAAGAATAAAACTTGTATAAGTATTATCATCTAAATATTTGTATCTTTTTAAAACATACGCAACAGTAATTTATGAATTTCTAATTGAATAAATTTTAACTTAACTGGGTACAATTCTAGTTTCTTTTAAATTTACATACGAGTACACAAGTTAATTTCTATGGAGAAATGGTAGCATCTTAACCTTTCATGCAAAAGGTTCCAGGTTCAAATCCTAATGATGCATAATTTTTTTTTCATATTCAACAAAATGTTTATTCCACATTCCCAATGCAAGCTTTCAGCTTATATGGTGAATTAGCACAGTATCAACAAAAAAAAAAATCTCAAAGATATGAGGGAAATCAGATTTGTCATCTATGCAATTCGGCATAACCTGAATAGTGGTGCCATAGTCCGACAGCCATGGGATTTTTTTAATTTAACTATTTTGGCTCTTTTGATCTATTAATAATGAAATAATAAACTACCTACACACACCCACCCACCCACACACACAGAGAGGGGGGGAAGGAGAAAGAGAGATACACGTCATAAAAAATCATATCTCCCTATGTAATTGAGGTAAATTATTACTTGGAACTGCAAAATAATCAGAATGTCATAAAGTTTTTGTAGACCTGACTGGCTGTGATTTAAGTCACAATGCACAACACCCTGCCGCCACTATCAGTCAGTGCAATGGCAACAGTTCAGCAGAAAACACAGGTTGTTTTGTGGTTACCGAAGTATAAATCAGTTATAATTGTTCAACGGACTTTCCGGCATGTTTATGGCAATGATTCCCTCATGAAAATACCATTAGAAGCTGGTAAGAACAGTTTGAGGAATCTGGCAACGTGAAAGTGAAAAAGTAACAAGGATGGCCAAAAACAAGTGACACGCAGTTGAGCGTATATGCCTAAGTTATTGCACATTTTCCCGCAAGTTAACTAAATTCAACAAGAAAGTAACGTTGCTGTAAAGTTTCAACAAGATGGTGTGCACCCCACACTTCAGCCTAGGCATTTGATGCACTCTCAATGAAAGATTCCCTAATTGTTGGATTGATAGGGTCGGTCCTGTGCTTTGGCCTTCGAAAAGCCTAGATTTATTAACCCTAGATTTTTTCTACAGGGATACATTAAAAACATTGTCTACAGTGAAAAAAGTCAGGGATTTACAACATTTAAGATAACAGATCAATGCTGCTATTGCCACAACTATGCTTGCAATGATTCAGCAGACCTGGACAAAAGTCGATTATCAGCTGGATGTTTGCAGTGACTAACAGAGCTCATATTGAAACATTATAAGGTATGTAAAATTTTTTTTGAGCTGGTGAATTTAAAAAAAAAAATACTCATTAGCTCCAGTAGTTACTAAGATGATTTTTTTTTAAATTGCTGCAACTTTTTCAATGACCCCTCTCTCTCTCTTTCTCTCTCTCTCTCTCTCTCTCTCTATATATATATATATATATATATATATATATATATATATATATACACCCCCCAATGTGTGCACACATACACATACATACACACACACATGTACTGCATATAAACCAATAAAATAAACAATTTTTCACCATATGTAATCATAGAAAATAAAAAATTAAATGATTATTAAATTAAAAAGAATACAATGAATAGCTATGCAAAACAATTACATAAGTAAATTGGAAATAAAGATTTTACTCCATCAAAAATAATTATAAAGAATTCTTACTTAAATCTAAACCTGGATAACCATTGTTAAACAATCATCAATAAACTCTACAGAAAAAATGTAGATAAAGAAATCAAGTAAAATTGAAAAATAAAAATAAACAATATGAACTGAAAAATAAGTAGCAACTTATAAATAATAAATAAAAAACATTACAAACAAGTACTTTTAGCTGAGATTTTAGAATAAAGAATACAAATAATGATTGGCATTCTTGGCAATTGCAACAGAAAGCATAAATTCAGTTTAAAGATATCCAAATCTTTAAACCTTGAATCCAAATTGCACAGAGCAGTAGAGCGTAATAATTTATTAATTAATTGATTGGAGTTGACTGCCTCCTTACTGGAACTGACTTTGTCCAGGGCAGATTTGATTGGAGATTTAAATGGTTTACATATCTTTAAACCAAATTTGTTTTCTATCCAGACTGCCTAGTATAACATCAGTTATTATATGTATTTTTTACATTTATTTTTTTACTCTGAAACTTTTTTCATAGTGTTTCATAAGTAATGTTTTTTTGTCAACCAATATTACTTATCACTTTGTTTTAAATTTTATTGATTTTTTGAAATATTTTATTTATATATACTTTTTCCATAGTGTGTTTACTGATGATGACTGTTTAATAATTGAAATGGCTATCTAGGTTTAGATTTTATGAAATTTTTTTTATGAATCATAATTTTGTTTTCCAATTTAAATAAAAATTATTCAATGTTATACTGATTTCAAATAAACTGTACTGGATATTAAAGATACTTATTTTAAAATTTATTTTAACTTATTCTTTACCATCATATTTAAATATTTTTATTTACAGTTTTGACAGTCCAGATATAGCAACTCTGTGTGTGTGTGTGTTGTGTGTGCACACACATGTATATGTGCATATGCTTGGGCGTGCTTGCACACAAGTATACAACGATTAATAAATAAATACATTTACACATAACTACAGATAAGATAAAAGAAATCTTGATAAATTAATAACCCAATTTGATATTAACTTTTATACATTGTTTTCACTCCTACAAAATAATACTATAAAAATGGATAAATAAATACAATGAGTAGATAATAATCCACAAATAAATGATTAAATATAAAACAGATTACCATTAGAGTGAGTAAACAGTGATTAAAATAACTATCAAATAATAATAATAATAATAAAATATCATTGCATCATAAAAATAATAATAATAATAATAAAAGAAATTAAAAGCAAATGGATCAAAAACTAATAAAAAAAGGTTAAAACATTAAAAAAAAAAAACAAAGAAACCAATTATAATAAAATGACAGACTCCAAAATATGATAAATTGGCATTGAAATAAGACTGCTAACACCTTCACATCTACTGTAATTGTATCATATAAACTATAGAAGTACTGGATTTTTTATGTCAATTTTTATGGAGTTCTTCTTCTTAAGGAAAAAATATTGTTAGTATATAAATAAAACCACTTTTTTAAAATTTAGTTTTTTTATTCAGAATTATTTACAAGCTGTATATTTATAATTTCATTAACAACAGCTGAAAAATGTTTACATTAAAAATAGTCCTGTAAAAGTATTACCATAAACTGTTTTAGAAAAATGGAGATGGTACTTGACAACCATTATTTACAAAAACTTATTTTTAAATATGATGTCACAAAAAATAAAATAATATATAGACTACGGATGTAAACAGTTACTAAATCGAGACTAGCCACGTGATAAAAAAAAATGAACTTAACTACACAATAACAAACATGTTTCATAGAGTAATAAAAAATACCAATTATTATTATTATTCCCTAGAACTGCTTTACTTAAGTTTTTTTTGTGTAAAACTAAAGAATTATTTTAAAAATCAGTTAACATCAAAATAATTCAGATATTACTAAACAAACTATGTCAGAATTAGAGCCCATAACTGATACAGAAATGGCATAAAAAGGGGGAAAAACAGTTTTTATAAGAGCAGATATGAACGTGTTAAAAAAATTACATAAAACCTGAGTAGACATTTTTCAGATACAAACCATTATCTTACATGAGATATTACTTGAAATCTAAAAGAATAGCTAAAGTAAATAATATAATCACAATAAATTAGACATAAAACACATGTGTAATAAAAATACATTATTCATCCCCATATAGACAAACTATTACTATGAAATGCAATCTTAAGAAATTTAATAACAAAGTAAATTTATTAACTCACCAGCTGGTGTTAATTGTTCAGGAAGACCTTGACCAGGAGCTGGAATTGGAAACGAAGAGAATGGTCCTAAAATGGAAAAATATCCATTATAAAATACTTATAGTATAAGATCAAGTACATAAATACTGCAAGGAGTTAAAATACGAGGATCATTTGATAAGCCCTTAGAAAAGCCAAGAGATGGCGCTCGTAGTATTAAAAACGATTTGCTTTTAGTAAGCGTCATTTGTAGCTAGAATGCAGTTAAAGTTTCAGCTTTATCCATCATGTGGTTTCATTGTCATAGTCAATTGAAACAACAAGCTATTGTTTATTTAGAAAAATGGAAAAAAGTGAGTTTTGAGTGATGATTAAAACTTATATTTAAAAGGCTTAACACCGAAAGAGATCAAAGCTGAGTTGGACGAAGTTCATGGCACATCTGCACCTGTGTTTACAATTAGGTAAATGAGTTTACACATGGCTGTACATCAACAAAAGATGAACATCATTTGGGACATCCAGTGGACGTGACCACCCCCGAAATGATTGATAAAATTCACGATATGGTTTTGAGTGATCGACGAATCAAAGTGCGCAAAACAGTTGAGGCCATAGACATATCGCAAGTTACACTGTTTTCAATTTTGCATGAAAAATTGGGTGTGAAAAAATTTCAGCAAGAAGGGTACTGCGTTTGCTCTCAATGGAAAATAAATGCAATCGTGTGGTCGACTCTGAGGTTGTTTTGGCGCTTTTCCATTGCAAACCTGACGAGTTTCTGTGTCGATATATAACTGTGGACAAAACATGGATACACTACTACACTTCGGAGACAAAGAAACAGTCAAAACAGTGGGTTTCTGAAGGTGAACGAACTCCAAAGAAGGCAAATATAGTGAAATCAGTTGGCAAAGTGATGGCCAAGGTTTTTTGGAATGCACACGATAACATCGACACTGATTACTTGAAAAAAGGACAAACAATAATTGGAAAGTATTATGCGTCGTTATTGCACCAGTTGAGTGAAGATATCAAGAAAAAACATCCTCATTTGAAAAAGTAAAAGATCCTCCTCCATCAAAACAATGCACAGGAGCACACCTGTGCAGCTTTGATGGCCAAAATTATGGAATCATAGTTCAAATTATTACAACATCCATCATATTCACTGGAAGTTCAAATTATTACAACATCCATCTTATTCACTGGATTTGGCTCCCAGTGATGTATTTTTTTATTTCCAGACTTGAAAAAATGGCTCAGTAGGCAACGGTTCATATCAAACGAGGAGGTCGTTGCCCAAACAGACGTTTACTTCAAGGACCTTCCAAAATCCTACTTTTTGGACGACCTAAAAAAGTTGGAGAAACACTTGTGAAAGTTTATAGAGTTAAAAGGAGATAATGTTGAAAAAAAAAAAAATTTACACAAAATAGTTTGTTTTTCTATTTTTTTCTAAGGACTTATTGAACGACCCTCGTTAAGAAGATTTAAACTAACAAATACTAGCACATGGCTATCTCTAATATTTGCATTGGTATTTTTGGTGGAAAGAGTTAGGCGATTTGATTTTACTCCCAACTGTTTGGCTTAGCAAACAAACTTTATTAAGCAGCAACTAACATAAAATGAAATTCTCAAGATGGTTCTTAGGCAGTCATCTTTCTAAATAACACTGAGGATAACATGGTTACGTTCAGCATAGAGGACCTACCCATGCTCAGTTCTATACCCACAGAACCAATACTATGGAAGAAGGACCAAGCATAATAAAAAGGGAGGATTTGTGATAAAAACAAAGAAATCACATCTACCTTTAGAGGTTACATCTACCATAAAGAAATCTACCTACCTGTACACAAACCATCTTCAGAGGAATCTACCTCTAAAGAAAACTCCTTTAGATGTACCACCTTTAGAATCAATAATTTCTCAATGACTTGTTATTTTCTGTATAAGCAGCAATAAAAATTATTTTTCTTTCAGGAAGAAAAGAAACAGGCTTCATAAAGAATGTATGAGGTACATTCTATAAATTATTTGGTAAAATGAATTCAAGTAATTAATTCCATAAAATTACTTAATAAATTAATAAATAATTAATTAATTAATTCCATAAAAGCTTTTCCTTCAATTCCAAGAAAATCTTCTTACTTGCAGATCTTCTTCCTTCAAAAATCCAATTTAACTTCCAGAAACACATCTTGTCATCTCTTATTCAACATCAATGTTTTGAACTGTGAACCACCGTGCTCCTCAAGGTAGTCTTCATTCTATTAACGATATTTCTACTCCAAAAAATGATTTAATATTCTAGTAGAGTTTGGTCTAAATAATCCTTCTCTTTATTTCCACTAAAGAGGTTCTATCCCTAGTGAAGATTAAAATCAAATAACAACTTTCTACTTTTTCCTCTTTCATTATTTAGCGTTACTTAGATATTCAATGTTGCTAACATTTATTTTCAAATATTATTACACACAAATATTAAAATAATTATTATATAAGATTTTTCTTCTTGATCTATTTGTTTTACTAAACATAAAAAATGATTTAGTATATCTGCAATGGAAATAATGTTTGAAAACATACTAGTTATTTAAAAGTAACTAGAACTTCATCTTTAATAGAAAATTTTAAATCTATTTACCTTTGGAATAAATGATTACTTATTGTATAATTACATAAAACTCAAAATTTATATAATAAATAAGTTCATGACACCTATTATTTAAATAAGTTCAACTCACAATTGACACGGCAAAATTGTTTTACAGGAAGAACAAATAAATGCAACTGCAAAACTTAACATTATGAACGACATTACCATACCAATAAGAGTGGAGTGTAGGATTTCATCATCGCTTAAAAAAATTTTGTGATCATGGGCATAAACTATAACCTTATAATATTCATTTTGTACACATGTATTATTTTTCAATGGAAGAAAGATTATTTATACAAGACAGATAATGCAGAGAATGATTGGAAATAAATGAGAAATTACCTGTCTTTGTTAGGTTATTAATATTGTATTATATAAGAGTAAGCAATAAATTATTAAAACTCAAAGCCTGATTACTGTTATTAATCATCAGACCTTCTACATTAATATATATTATAAAATTCATTAACCTTGAAGATCAAATGGCCTTGATACACCGGCACCAGATAAAGACCGTTCCAATAATGTAGTCGCCTCATCATCTCCTCTTTTAACTTCACCATCATCATCCCCCATATCACCAAGATCGGCACCTGCAAATGCAGCAGCACTACTGGCTGAATTAGAATCTCCTCCGTCATCTCTCATTTCATTCCCGCTGCCACTACCTCCACCTGTACCGCCTGGGGAACCATGATACGCAACAGCATCTCCTTCATCATCTAAACCAAGCGATACCTAACGTGAAACAAAAAGAAAACTGACCGTAAAAATTACTATGAATCAGTAAAAATTCATTATCGTAATGTAAAATATCAAAAATTAAATAGCAATATGAAAAATAAATTTAAAGAAAGACATACCTTTACACAATAGCTGCTAAAATAAAAATATTACCTTAACTCCAAAGATCCACCTTCACCAGACATAATTTAAAATAATAATTACAAATAAAACAGTAATTAAATGTAAAATTGAATAACATTTTTCTTTAGTCAAATAAATAAAAACTGAATGTTACTATTCAGAATGAATGATTACCTTTTATTTTCCTGGTGAATATGGCTAAAAAAGCTATTTTACCCCTACATTGAAGGGGTGATTCATGTCAAAAAGTCAAAAATGGGGTATCAGGGTTTTGCAGATCTTTAGATTTAATTCATCTCGACAAGTCTTATATATATATATATATATTTTTTTTTTTTTCTTTTTTTTCTAAAATCAATCCTTTTGGCAATCACACTCCCCTACACTATGCAAACTATATTAATCCAATCAACCCAAGTACAGAATTAATAAAATAAAATAAAATAGGATGACACTTACCTTATTCCATAATCGAAGCAAGAGCGCTTTCACGTGTATCTCGCATCAGTTGCTCTACATAATTTTTCAAATCGTTCGTTCCAAATTACACATTAAAATTAAAAACCCTATACTATACATGAGATTTAAAATTGTTAAAAGATCCTTTTCCAATTAGATCAAAACAGAATTTTTAATTTTAATTTACAATTTAAAATTTTTGAAATTAAACAATTTTAGTTTTCTTTCTGTTTTGATTTAATTGGAAAATGATCTTTTAACAATTTTAAATATCATGTATAGTACAGGGTTTTTAACTTTAATGTGTAATTTGGAATGAACAATTTGAAAAATTATATAGAGCAACTGAGGATGTGAAATACTCACAAAAGTGCTCTTGCTTCGATTATGGAATAAGGTAGGTGTCATCCTATTTTATTTTATTCTATTAATTCTGAAGTTGGGTTGATTGGATTAATATAACATATGTAAATATATATATATACACACATACATATAATGTATGTAAATATGTATATATGTATGACACACTGCTCTTGGTCTTCTATCTCAGGATAGACCACACTAACTTTCTTAAAATTTTGCTCAAATATTTCTATACATGGAAGACTGATCATATTAATTATTTTTAAATTCATTACGTGGATGGGGAGATAACATGAAAAAACCAATTAAATATAAAACTGAATAACTTCTGTTTAGAAAAATAATAATTTTCTTCAAATTTGGCTCAAATATTTCTATATGTGGAAGATTGATCATATTAATCTTTTTCAAAATTTAAGTGGGTAGAGATACCAAGAAAAAACCAATTTCAACTTTCTTCAAGGCATTTTAGAGAAAACTTTATTAAAGCAGATTTGTTTCCTCTCTCTCTCTCTTTCTTCTGTTTAGCCTCTGGAAATACTGTAAGGTATTACGTCAGAGGATATGTATGAATGTAAATGAAGTGTAGTCTTGTAGTCTCAGGTTGACTGATCATAAGATGAGTGGTTAATTGAAACCCAACCACCAAACAACACCGGTATCCATGATCTAGTATTCAAATCCATATAAAAGTAACTACCTTTACTAGGATTTGAATCTTAGAACTCTCGACTTTGAAATCAGCTGATTTGTGATGACAAGTTCACCACTAGACCAACCCAGTGTGTTAGATTTGTTACCTACAATGCAAATATACATAATCTAAAAAACTTTTTTTTCAAAAAAATCAACCCGCCTCTTAAAATTGATATATGCTTTTTTTGTTCTTTTGCTCTATCTCCCTTCAGTTTACATATTTTTTAAACATTTTTTTGAATATTTACACTTCATATTTAAAGCCATCAAAAAAAGTCTACAATCCTTTTTTAAATTACAGACTCTAAACCTAATATGCAAAAAGTTTTTTGAAAATTTTCTTTTTCTTATAAAGACTCCCTTTTGGGAGTCAAGTGAATCTCTGCCAAAAAAACACGTGAAAAAACCACAAGAAAATGATAAACAGGTGTTATTTACAGAAATGGTCTAGCACAACACACTAACATGATAACCAGTAATACCACTTGGTTATGCGTTTTTCTTTATATAAAAGTTATTTACACTATTAAATATTCATTAACTGACACATTTTACATGTTTTTAATATTTCTTATCTCGCAAAATCAATCTGCCATTTTTAATCTTCTCCAACAGCAAGATAATTATGTTTCATCTACATTTAGTTGGATGGCACAGGCTACAATCACATGTTTTACTCTCTTATGATAAAGAAAAATTGAAAGCTCCATTTTCTGTGCATATTCCTTCAGAGGGCACATGCACAAGCTATTATGCGAAGGTTATTATGAAAAAACTTTTTAATAAATTAAATATATATATATATAAATATAAGAGTATGAGTTAAAAAATTATTTTTAAAAAAATAAATATAAAAAATACAATTAATTATATACATATTAATTTAATATAAAATTAAATTAATTAAATAAATATAACTAAATTAGAATTAATAATTATAAAAATAATAATAGAAGTCATTGTATTTTTGTATATTATTATGACGAAGGGTAAACACAGTCAAATTAATCTGAATTATGATTGAATGGTCTGTGACAAGGTAATTGGTAGTTAAATGGAAATAATATACATGATATTTATAATTAGTAAATAATAAATATTTCACATATATGAAATAAGTGTTTTTGCCACGAAAATCGACAACTACATTCTGAAGACAAAATGGTTCGTTTATTTTGTCATTATGTATCATGATGAATGATTTTAACCAAAATAACTGATATCACAACCACCAAAAAAACAATTTCATTGTAAAAGTGTTAACAAATCTTCTTATGACAAAATCATTTTGAAATCAAAAAAATAGTGAATAACACAAACCTCTGAAAAACACTTAGTGTGGAAGATATATCTCAAAAACCTACCTACCTGTTTGTCTCAAATCTGAAAAAATTGATATTTTTAAAATTATAAAGGTTCACTCATGTCGGAGGTGTTTCAAAATATAATAAACAACTGATTTTGAAAAAACATGGAAAAAAGAAGCAAGCTACTCAATCATTATGAGCAACATGTACCTTCTTCTTCTTTTTTTCCTGTTTAGCCTCCGGTAACTACCGTTTTTAGATAATACTTCAGAGAATGAATGAGGATGATATGTATGAGTGTAAATGAAGTGTGGTCTTGTACATTCTCAGTTCGACCAATCCTGAGATGTGTGGTTAATTGAAACCCGACCACCAAAGAACACCGGTATCCACGATCTAGCATTCAAATCCATGTAAAAATAACTGGCTTTACTAGGACTTGAACGCTGGAACTCTCGGCTTCCAAATCAGCTGATTTGGGAAGATGCGTTCACCACTAGACCAACCCGGTGGGTTGAGCAACATGTACCTAGAATAACATTATTTTTTTTATTTTGTAGCTGAAACAGCTAAGTGTGGGAAGTGAACATTTGTAAATTTAAAATATCATTTTTTTTTGGATTTGAGACAAACAATTGTTTTTTGAGGGATTCCTTCACATTCTAAGTGTTTTTCAGGGAGTTTGTATTATTCACCATTTTTTTGATTTCATAATGAAAAGGAGATTCACTAACACTTTATAATGAAATTGTTTCTTGGTGGTTGTGTTTTAGGCTTTCCTGAGGGAGTGTTAGATTTAGAAAAAAACTTTACTTAAGCAAATTTGTTAACTTAACCTATATATATATATATATATATATATATATATATATTTTCAGAAATTTTTTTCTTAAAATTGATTCCACACTCCTAAAAAAATATATACTCTGAGTTCTTTTAGTTTTTTGGTTCTAACAATTTTTATTTAAGGCAATGAAAAGCATGCAGTTCTTCACCAGTTTTTTTTTTTTATTATAAACACAGCTGTAGTCTTTTAATTACAAATAAAACCAGTCATTTTTAATGACGCTTCAAAAACTGCTACTGCTAGCTATGCCAATAATCCATTTAACAAATCAATATCATTTGGCAATAATATATCTGGCTAACGAGCCAACATTAGTTCTATTATATATATATATATATTTAATGTTCATATATATATATTTTTAATGTTCATATGAAATTCTGTTTCTGATGATTAGATTAGATTAGATTAAATCTACGGCAAGAGTCAGTATTTTACATTTCAAGTTATATAAAAAAGATATTCATTACAGTAATTTCATTTTAACTATTGTGAAAATAAGTTACAGGAAGCATTACAATTTTTTTATCCATGAACACATATTCATGGTGTAACAATTTAATTCCCAGAAGACACACGAAAAACCCGTACTCAGAAACACATACTAACAACTGTTATTATCTTCATTTGATAATTGATATTTTACCCAGAAACCATCCTGTAATGACCGCATCATGACTGAACATGTCATGATAAATGATCCACTTATCTAATGGCAGTCCACATTTCTTTTCCTCTAAACAGAATCTCATAGTCTTTTCATCAACCATTAACCACACTATTTGATCATCAATCATACTACAGTGTATTGACCAAAATTTTAGTTTGTTCATAATTGCATCCATCATTTTTGTTTTTGGCTATTCAATTCTGGGCTCATCATTCACTTCTTACCTACCTCTGAATTTCTTATACCGTTCAAAGAAAGTTTACTTTTTCAGGGCATCTACACCAATACAACTTTTTACAGTTCAGTTGCAAAAGCAGTTTCGTCAAATTTTATCACCGATTATTTTTACGCCAGAGTTTATACTCAATCTTTATTGTTTTCTAAATAGCAAACTAAAACATTGCTTTACAGTTTTGAAGCTTACACATACATTAGTTACAACATATATAAACACAACTCACACGTTTCTAACTAAATCACCACAACAGCAACAATGTCACATCTCATAAATAATAGCTATTTTAATAAATTTGCTTCTTTAGGTAGTAAACAGTTAATATACGTGGTACATATCCTACACTGGATATAATAGTTTCATTTTACAAATATCTGAGAAATATTACACTATCCCAAATACAAAAAATAAACTATAAATAGTTTTTAAATTACAGCAATGATTTTATTTATCAGCAAACTCACCTTATCTGAAAAAGCAGCAGGCATCCTAACCATCCAATATATAAACAAAACACATTCCTGAGAGCATATATAGTAGTCATGCTTTCATTATTTCAGTTGCACAAAGTAATGTAAAATATATAATACATTTTTTTTATTCAAACTACTAATTGCCAATTTAATAAAAATATATGCAGCAGCAAAGCAAGGCCTAAGGCGAGTAGAACTGGAAAACTTGTTGACAATTGAAAATTTAACATATTTAGACATACTAGATCCAAAACATTATTAATAATTTTAATCAAATAATATTCTTATAACAATTAATTACAGGTCGATAAAGTTATCTGATTTAATGCACTGGTAAGCAAGCTTTTTGTACTAATAGCATGTTCCTAAAATCTTTAGAAGATTTACAATTAACTACCTAAAAAGATGAAATCATGAAAAACTAATAGGTTCGATGTTAAAAAATGCAAAGACGAATCAATATTTTGCTTAAAGGTTATTGAGCTGAACTAGCAACAGAACAGGAAAAAATTCTACAAACTGGTCCAGAATTTTTTAATAACATTGTTCGAAGAGACTTTTTCCAGAATTTTTTAATAACATTGTTCGAAGAGACTTTTATGAGTTTTTTTTTTTAATAACATTAAGTGAAATCATCAAACAATAACTATGAATACAACTGAAATTTATTTCTGGCAATGTCTTTGTGGAAACATTACTCATAACAAATTAATATAATTCATATTACAATAAAGAACTAACAAAAAAGAATATAAAGGTTTTATAGCTACTTAATAACTCTATTTTATAGCTACTTAATAACTCTTAACTTTTGACTTACAGCAACAAATCACAAATAAAATGAAAAGAGAACTCTTATGGAAGAGTTTGACCCACACTTTAACCGGCATGTCAAAGTGATGGAAGCGACAGTTATTTCAATTTTGTGCCTTAAATCAGGTAGATTAGTAGGTACCAGAGGCACATACACAAGATCCTTTATAAAACCCTTAAAAAAAATCACATAGAATATTATCGGGTGTCCTTAGAAGCCACCGCAATCAAGCTCTGTCATCGGGTCCATGCCAACTGTTTCAGAAGTTGGGGAAAATGTTTTTCAACTGATCCCATTCAGAGTCAGGTCAGTGAGGAGGCAATCTTGTAGCTAAATAAAATTCTCTGATGTATCTTGCAGTTAAATTGTGAAGTCAGCACACACAGTGTAGTCGGTTGACTTCAAAGCTTGTTAACAACTGTAAATGGTATGGACATGTATATAAGCATTCCCTTAAAACACTCCACACTGTCATCACCAGCATTGCTATTTCATAGTTTGCCTTCCTAATAAATTTTTTTAGGATTATGAAGACTCCCTCTTTAGGTAAAGACTCCCGACACGATCAACACTTTCTTCAGACTCACATGGTCGTCCCATATCTAACACAAACATTCAGTCATTTAAAACTGTCATCTCAAAAAATCCTATTGCCACTTGGAGAGTTACAATTAAACTTTCTACAGAACGCATGTTGAACTGTAATTACAGATTCACATTTAGCAAACTGAAAAACACGAAAGGTTTCTGTTCCAAGTCATCAACTTTGTTAGTGGAGCTGTCAAGTGGAAAGATAGGAAATCAAAGATAGACCACACACAAAACTAAAACTGTCCTTTTTGCTCTTTGATTCTAGCCTTAAGTCAATACTGCACACCTAATCCAAGAACTATAATAAATTAAAACATCAATATTCTTTTTTTATAAATCAGTATTATAAACTATTCCCAAATTTATTGTATACTTATAGAATTAACTAAATACAATTATATGAAGAAACTTTACTGAAAGTAAAATGGATGTTGGCTCATGGAGACTAGTAAACAAAGAAAATTATGAAAGATTTAGAAGGTACAAATTTTACAGAACAGGAATGAAGGAGATAATGGGAAAAGTGGCAGAAGTAGGGAACCAATTAAATTAATTCTCACCTGAACATTCATACTCTCCCCTTCATCCATACATTCTTGTTTAACAGCTACTGCCAACTGTTGTTTACTATCCTCTAAGAGTTCATCATCTCCACCATTATTACTATTTGTATCTGACCCAGGGTCTCCACCATCATTCTGTTTAAATATCCTGACTGGTGTACCTTTTTTACGTTTTGGCGGTGTAGGAGATGAAGATGATTTATTAGGCCGTGTCGGCCATGTTGGTGCTAATGGAGGAGGACCACCTAAACATTAACAATTAACAATGAAACAATCTAATTAAATAAATTTATTAATATCAACATAATTCTTTTCTTTTACAAAAATGTGGTACAAAAGGTGTTAAGAAGAGCTTGTAAGACCAAGATGGATCAATGGAATTGAAAAATTAGCATATTTCAAAATGATTTAATAATTATGGAATAAGTTACATAAAAAGTAACACTATTAAAAATAAATCTTAATTATTGTAAAAAATAGTAAAATAGTAATAATAAAGAAACCCAACGATAAACTAAATATAAATAAAACAGAATCTTAAATTCATAAACAGTATTTTGCTTATAGTAGTATTCTTTTATATCTGAAAAAACTAACCTTGTTTCACCATCTTGTCTCGTCTCTGAAATTTGCACAATATGTCTAAATCAAACTAATACTTTTCAATTCTGTTTTTGAATTACCAGATTTTACTGTAATAAAAAAAAGTGACTAAAAGGAGCCACATTTACCACTTTTATGGGGGCTAAAAGGAAACAACATTATAAAAGCTCTTGTCTTTTTTTGGCAATCCACTGGTACAACTACATACAAGAATAAAGATTTACTCTTAGACGCAGGCATATTTTCTGATTAGAAATGTGACAAAATTATTTTCAATATTTATATATACACGCTCCATCACTCCAGAAAGCTTTGGCTCACACATAACAATTTTTTTACATCATTTATCTTCATTCCATTTCTTATTTTTCAAGACGTAGGTTCTTCATCTTTGCACTTAACTAAAGTGCAAAATAAAAAATAACTTTTGTAAAAATAAAAGATTTTTTTAATAAAAGCACTGAAAAAACTTTTTCATTTCTTCTTTAAATTTTAACTTTTTCAGTCAACGGCAAATTAATAGTTGTAATTAATAGCAACAGATAAATTATTGGTAGTTATCTTTCATCTGGTCTATCTGGTTCCATCTTCCTTGAAATCTCACACCCACAGAATCAATAATGGGAAAGAGTAGTGAGAAAGGGCAACTCACTAACAGGTAGTTGATGGTAGCTTACCATCTTGTCCAAAAACCGCTATATTAAATAACTTAGGAAAACAATAATTAAATAAAAATCCATACCAGATCCTGTGTGATTTTCTTTAATACTGGATGCAGCACCGGTTAAACCTTTTATCTGTAATAATTCAGCTGTCTGTAAGAATGACGCCAATTTTTTTTCTGATACATATACAACACCTTGATATACAAAACTTAGTAATGCTTCAACATCTTCATGCGATACATCTTTCAGTATAACTACAGGGTGATCGCAAGGATTTTCCTAACAACAAAACAGAAAAAGCAATTACAAAAATTTTTTTAACTCATTATAAGAGGGCAGTCCAGAAAGTAACTTACATTTGTGCCTAACATTGAGATGGGTGAGGACAGAGCCGCCATCTTAGCGTCAAAACATTTCTACACTCAGTATGCATCAAGCTGTCATAGCGTGTGGAATGTGATTTTTCTTCTTTGTTCATTGTGAATTATTAAAATGTGCACTTTAAACGAAAATCCTGCAAGTTGTGAGGTGCGTTCAGTGATTAGATTTCACTGGCAAAAAACCACAAACCAACTGAAATTTATCGGTAACTTTGTGAGGTATATGCAGATGGAATAATGAGTGAAGCTGGAGTGAGCCAGTGGTGCATTTAGTTTAAAAATAGCCGCACCAATGTCCATGATGAGAACCACAGTGGTCAGCCTAGTCTTGTGACAATGAAAATCAATGATAAAATTCGTGAAAATTGCCACATTATGATTATAAAACTCTCACTTCATTTCTCCCAAATTTCACAAAGTTTACTGCATGAAATTGCATCAGGGAAGCCTGGTATCACAAGTTTTGTGCAAGATAGGTTCTAAAAATCTAAGGCGGCATTTTTCTACAGAGAAGGAATTGAAAAGCTTGTGCATCGTTATCATAAGTGCCTCAATTTAAATGGCGACTATACAGAAAAATAGTTTAAGATTGTTCCTTTCAGATGTATATAATAAAATTTATTTTTTTTATTTGGTTGGCGTTTTATTTCAAAATGTAAGTTACTTTCAGAGCAGCTCTCGTATCTGTAAAAAAGTTTTACAAACAAAACTATACACAAATAGCTTTTTAATTTTTGTTCGTTTCATTTCAAAAAAATGCAATTATTAATCTATTTGCAATACAAAGGACAGTCATTACAAAATAAGATAATTTTTAAATACCTATTCCTCTCATCTACCATAAATTCTAACTTTGTAGCACGAATCACATCAATTATTTAAGAAAACAACTTCCATTTTAAAAAGATTGGATTTTAAAGACACTTTAAAACACATTGTTATTAATTTTAAAATAAATGCTGTTTTTACTCTCAGGATCAGTGGCGGCTCATAGCTAAAATTGGTGGGAGGCTGTTCAAGAAAATTTTTTTTGTGGGCCTTTTCAGAGACATTGTTAAAGTTTTCTGTAAAATAAAAGAACCGAAAAATAAAAAAAGAATCAAATAGAATAGCTGGAAACAGGATAATAATCTAACACTTTATCACACTCAAGAATATGGTATACAAAGCACATTGTACTTAAAAACCATATTCGGTTTAACCGAATAAATAAAATGTTGATACAGATAATATTTTTTAGTAAACTTAATAAAATGTTCGCTTAAAAACACTATAATCAAATGGTGCTCAATTTAGATTTCAATGTACACCAAAACAAATATATAATTACTTTTTACTAACTACCTTCTTTTTTGCCTTTCCAACGTATTTTTTGACAGATTTGGCAATCAAAAAGCCCTTTGCATTCTGTCATCTTCTGATCACTAATGAAAAAAACCGTTAAACCACTTTCATATACCTTCCACTAACTAAACTAGAATACCAAATGAACAAGGAACATTCCATACACACGCGGAATATAAAAAAAATACTACCTTCCACCAGCACGCCAAGGTCGGTACTGTGGGAGCGACAGTGCTCTCTCTCCCTCGCAGCCTCGCGTGCAGCTTCCTATGTGAGCATGCATACAACAGCCAAACACCACACTGCTGGAACTGTGAAGCGCAAAGTTTTATAAAAAGATTTTTTTTACCTTTTTCATAAACTGGGGAATGACTACTGATATTGAGCTTAAGGATTATACAGGGTGATTCAGAGAAACGGGAAATTAAAAAAATAAAATAACGTTAATGAAAAATTTTTTTTGGAAAATGAATTTTATTTCATGTAATTGTACAAATGTTGCCATTTTAGGATACATACATTTTAGTTTATTTTTTAAAGATGACATCTTGCAGGTGACCTCCTCTTCTGCGTAAACACTCACGAAGTCTCTTTGTTAAATTCTTCGTGGTTTGAAGTAACATCTCAACTGGGATTCCGCAATTCCTTCTCGGATCTTATCTTCAGTTCTTCCGTTGTAGCAGGTCTACTGTGGAACACTTTGCTTTTAAGGTGGCCACAAAAAGTAATCGCAAGCTGAGAGATCAGGCGATCTGGGAGGCCATCTAATGTCATCGTTTTGTGAAATGACACGTTGTCCAAACAATTGGCGTACAGCTACCATCGATATTCGTGCAGTATGTGACGTTGCTCCGTCTTGTTGAAACCAGGCTGTGTTAAGAATTGGTGAAAATCTCTTCTGTTGTTCCGCAACAAAAGTTTCAAGCATGACTATTTAACGAGCCGACGACACTGTAATCGCAAGACCGTTGTCATCCTCAAAGAAATAAGGGCCTATAACACCGCAAGATGACATAGTACACCACACGGTCACTTTCTGGCTGTACAACGGACGCTGGACTAGCTGCGTAGAATTTTCTTGTGCTCGGTATCTGAAATTTTGTTTCTTAACAAATCCACTGAGGAGGAAATGCGCTTCGTCTGACATCCACAGTTCATGAACAAACTCCTCGTTATCATTTATCTTCTGAAGCATTACATTACAGAATTGTGCTCGCACAACTGCATCGTTTGGTTTCAGTTCTGCAACTTGTATGGATGGAATTGCAAGTCCTTCACTAACATTCTTTGAACACTTGAACTATGCGATTGTTAAGATGCTGAGAGACGACGGATTGACCGATGTGGACTTCGTGTGACAGCATCTTGTAAAGCTTGAACATTCTGTGGTGTACGGACGGTTCACTCACGGCTTGGAGGTTTCTTTTTCATTGCCGAACCAGTTTCCTCAAAATTAGATATCCATGTTTTAATTGCATGTGCTGATGGTACACGGTCGTGCCGTCCCAGATTAAAATGACGGCAAAATTATCTACGCACTCCCTCTACACTGTCATTGTTTTTGTAACTTGCTTTGATAGCAAATGCACGTTGCTCACCACTCCAAGGATCCATGACAACTAAATGGGAGGTTAGGTTAGAGAAGCTGGCGCCACTTATCAAGTGATACCAATCGCTCACGGCTACCAACATAACTTTCAAAATTTCCCGTTTCTTTGAATCACCCTGTATAATGTACAAATATAAAAAACGAATTAAAGAAAAAGACTCATTCATTATATTAAATGTTATCGATAATATCAAGTGGAAGTAGGGGGTGCTGCAGTTCCCCAGCGCCTATACACGAGCCGCCACTGCTCAGGATACTTTAAATGTATAAATAAACTGCAACAAATATTACACAAAATTAAAGTATAAGAAAAATGATGAATTTATTTTTCTTCAACACAAAAAACACTGAACAATTTAAAGCAGTTTTTAAGACTTCACCCGTGACCAAGACCCCTATTTAACATTATACAGAGTTGAGGGGTACTTTTCAAGGTTAATAATTCAAGTTCTCCCTTTGTTAAGGGCATATTTTATCTTATTATAATTGATAAAAATAAAAATTCCAACTAAGGGAGAATAACTTTATCAAGTACAAATTTATTATACAACTAAAAAAAAAAAAAACAAAAAAAACAGCATATTGCTTCCCTTTGAATGAGTTTCTAAACTTCAAAAATAAAAATGAATTATTAAAACAATATGCAAGTATACTGTATTTTTCTTATGCACTCATAATTTCAGCTTACTATGAAAATTGAAGGAGACTATACAATATTCTATCACTACCAATAATTCTCAACCAACTTTGTCAATCATGTATAAAAAACATTTGAAAAAATTTTTTTTAGACTTCTAAAATAATATTTTTACATACAACCCATTAGCACTACTGATCAGCTGTTATTAATCTTTTTTTGTAAAACTAAAGGACCCAGGTTCAAATGTTAAGATAAGAAATAAATTTAGATCCACATAAAGTAACAACAATTCATTTGCACATAGTTTGTAAATTACTTTATAGTTTGATTGATGAGTAATAACTGTGGAAAAATTGATAGATAATTTAAATAAAAAACACCACTGCTTCTTATTAACAGCTAGCCTGAATTAAGGCATAACAAGATTTTAAAGTACATAATTCTTACAGAATTACACTAATGGTTTATGTCATTAAATCAAAAATAAAACTTGTATATCATGTATGTTATACATCTTGATGTACGAGGCGTGTTCAAAAAGTAACAAGAATTTTTGTTTATTGGAAAAATTTTATTTATTCATCTACATTAATGTTATCCCCTTCAAAATAATCCCCATTAGATATTATACAATTATGCTAGCGCTTTTTCCAATCCCCGAAACACTTTTGGAATTCGATCTTTGGAATAATGTTTAGCTCTTTCACTATTCACTTTTAATCTCATCTATGCTTGTAAAACGACGACCCTTTAAGGTTCTCTTTAGGAATACAAAAAAGTCACACGGGGCCTGGTAAATATGGCGGCTGGGGTATCATTACAGTGTTGTTTTTGGTTAAAAATTGACGAACAAGCAATGAAGTGTGAGCAGGTGCATTATCTTAGTGCAAAAGTCATGAATTGTTTCACCACAAATTCGGGCGTTTTTATTCAAACTTCTTCACACAATCAGTGTTAAACTGAAGGTAACACTGTGTCCAACTGGTAATAACTGGTGTCAATAAGGAGGAAATACTCCTTATTGATTGTTTGACCTTGTGGCACGAACTCTCATGATGCACTATGCCATTAAAATCGAAGAACACAGTGAGCATAACCTTCACACATTCAATCGTACTTGTCGAGTTATTTTCAGTCTTGGTGATCCAGAATACCTCCACTGGGATGATTGAGCCGTAGTTCCAACATCATGTCCATAAACCCATGTTTTATCAACTGTTGTGACACGTTTCAGTAGTTCTGCATCGTTGTTGACTTCAATTAACAACTCCTGAGCAACTTCCATACTCTGCTGTTTTTGTTCTAAATTCAACAACTTCAGAACAACTTTTGCTGTCACATGTTTCATACCCAAAACATCCAAAAAAATTTCATGTCATGAACCAATTGATATCCCAACATCATCAGCGACTTCTCTGATTCTGATTCGGCAATCATTCATAATATAATAATTTCTTTCACTTTTTCCATGCTTTCATCGGTTGTTGATGTACTGGGATGTCCGGGGTGCTTGTCATCTTCAACGTCTTCACAACCTTCTTGGAAATGCTTATACCACTCGTAAACCCTTACTTTACTCATAGCACTCACCAAAAGCAGTATTTAACATTTTTAAGACATTGCTACACTGTATTCCATTCTTATAGCAAAATTTAATACAGTTTCTCTGATCCATTATTTATACAAATAAAAAATCACAAATCGTACAAAAACACATGTTATCCTTCTGATAGCTGACAACAGACTAAACAATCAATATGGCTAAAAATTGTACAGATACTATTCAGACATGTTTACAAATACAAAAAAAAAAACAAGAATCGGACTAATACAACCAGTGAAATTTCAAAATTGTTACTTTTTGAACACACCTCGTATGTTATACATCTTACAAATACTTTGTAGAAAAACTAAGCTTTATGCATATTAAGGCTTGTTCTCTATCAATCTTTCCAGAGTCTGAAGAAAACCATTAGATACAACAGGAAAGGAAGGATAAAAAGTACCCTATTTTTGTTAAAGTAATATCACGATTTAAGTTTCATTAATAAATTATACAAATAAAACTAAACTTGAATTTATATTACTTTAACAACTAAGATTTATCTATTGTTTAAAAATTTGTTGAAATTTGTTTATGGTCCATTCCAGTATGAGGCCATTTAACAAAAAATATTGCCATTCAACTCTAAGAAAAAAATTAGATTTTTTGTTTTCTGCACTGAACTACATGTTTTAACCCCCAATATTATGATACATACATAACTGCAACCAACATTGAATGTATAGAAAAATTGTGA
Source organism: Lycorma delicatula (assembly GCF_047948215.1). Taxonomy (NCBI): domain Eukaryota; kingdom Metazoa; phylum Arthropoda; class Insecta; order Hemiptera; family Fulgoridae; genus Lycorma; species Lycorma delicatula. The sequence goes on along the minus strand of NC_134464.1, from coordinate 96,929,102 downwards.
AGGAAAGAATGTCTATTCATATGAGTGGAATCTTCTACAATGGTAGGTAGGAAAGGGCTCAGTCATTTTTCTGCAATAACTAAATATGGAATACTTGTAGATTGTAGTTGTCTGGATATAAAGAATAGAATACTGTAGTTATTTTACTTCGTTGAACTGAGAAGCAGCTGTATTCTTTTCTAGTAAGTCAAAATTCCCAATCGATTTAATAGAAATTATTCTTTCTTTCACAACTTGTTTACAAGTTAAGAATACTGTTAAGAATAATACTGTTAAGAATATACTGTTCTTAAAACAAATAGTTCAAGGCAAAAGAAAATCTATCTTTACTCTTAGCTGTAATAGCACTTTTTTCTAAAATTACCACCATATTAAAATTAACCAACAGAAATTTGTTTTTAAATATTAAAAAAATTAATACTAAAAAAACTGATAATACTATAGTATTAATTAATACTGTTACTAGTATTATACTATTAATTATACTATAGTATTAATTAATACTAAAAATATTAGTATAGTAATATTAGTAGTTAGTTAAATCTAGAAAAAAATTACCAACTTTTTACACAATCTATTAATAAAGTTATTGAAAATTAAAACTACATGAAATGAAGGGGAAAAAACGTGGTACTTTACATTCATAAATTCACTATAAATTAATTAATAAAATTAATTTATAAATTAATTAATTCTACCAGTGTTTTTTCCAAATAAACTGAAACTCTCTAAAATAAAGAAGAAAAGAAAAAGGTTTAATGCATTATAAGCTCAAATTTATTTTTCCACTAAGTGGTTTGTAAGCTGCAGCTGATACTATTGTGACAATTAGTGTAATGGACTTCACTTTGTGGGAAGTAATATGATTATATCTTGAAATATTGACAAATGAACACCAAATCATAAAGAATAGTTTATCTCTATTACTATGATATCAAGTTAATTAAAAATCAGTGCTTAACTGTGTCTGTAATAAGAAATACATGCAAGCAGAGACACATTTTCTTCATTTGGAGGAATTACTCAGTTAATTGCTCTTCTTTTTATTCAAAAACTTACTCTCAGTTTCAAAGTAATGAATTCATATCTCATCAAACCATGTTAGAAATAGTTCTCCTCAGCTTCATAATTTTTTTTTTATTCTAGACAATTATGTTACTGTATGTCTTTCATATAAAACCTAATGAACACAGATTTTTTGAAAAATTGATAATTTGAATGAGTTAATTCAGTCGTGGTTTATACGTAAACACACAGCAATTTCATCAATCTTGGCTTACCTATAAGCATGGATCATTCAACAGTTTTGATCTGTTGAAAAACATTCCACTTTAAAGACACTGGAGCAAGTTTCATACGCCTAAAGAAAATTTATCACAAACTACAACTCTGGCTACAAACTCTCGCTAGATACAAACAGATAACAGAGAAAGAACTCATTACAAAGGGTCCAAGTGTCCTAGAAACTAAAAACAATGGATTGCTGCTTTGACTGTAGACGTTTTTTACAGGCAAACAAATGAATAGATTATTACCAACTGAAAGCCGTAATAAAAAAAAGTCAATCTACAGATTAACAATATTACTCTTATGCAAATTTTTGGAAAAGGAGTAACAAACTTGATTTAAAAGAACACAATCAAATATTTTAAGTACTACATACAGAAAATGAAAATAATGCTGAGGTTAAAAAGACACTCTAACAACAGCAGAATGAATTAAACCATAACGGTTATAAAAATCCATCAATCATAAAAATAAATCCTAAAAAGTAATAAAAGAAATAAGGAAAAAGTAAATATGTAAAATATACAAATTAAATTTCACGAGAAATCAATTCACTAGGCTGGTGAATCTCAATCAAAATGTCAGTGGACCACTTTACAACAAATGTTTCACTCTCAGGGTTTCTATACCATAGAACTAGCCTTACTAGCTTTCATGTAGTACAGCTTATTGCAAACAATTTATACCTTACCATGCTGCTTTCAAAAATGTCTCACAAAGCATACATAAATAAAATGGATGCTTGACAATGATTGTCCAGTCTAAGCTTCCTGAATGACTACATTGGCTCTTTTATTGCCTGGAATTACTACATGGCTAGAAACCAAGCAAAAACTGAAACATGTATTGCAGCAGTTAATAAAAAAGAATAATGCGTGAATCTTGGACGATTAATGGATAAGTAGTGAATATATCTGATAATCCTAAAAGAACACTTATTAAATCAAAGAACATCAGAATACGGCAAAATCGTACTTCTGACATGATGAAAATCTATAACCTCAAAATACAATTCAGCAGTAATATCTTGCACAAATGAAGTAAACTGGACAAGTAAACTCTGTGACTGACCAGAAAGGAATATACAGTGGAATCACCCTGCTTCTATCAGTGATAAAAATCGTGGAGAATTTATCAGATAGTTTGAGACACAGTGTAGAAAATACAAGCTGAGCTCAATCACTCATTAGGGCTCTAAGAAAAACAGTCATTAAGCCTCTCCTACAAGTAGTAATTATATATTTATCCTACAAATAGCAATACATAGATATTGCAGTTGTTGACAAGTATAAGTTATTATTATGTAGATACTGTAATAGCCAGTTACAAGATTCACTATTATCTATTTATGCAATTAATACAGAGCTATATCAGAATTTACCAGTAACAATTAAAAGAAAGTTGTTACACAGAGATCGAACATCCTGATTCCTATTTATTTGTCAAAGTAATAAACCACTGAAATGTAATCCATCTGAGATTTTACCAAAGCTCAGAAAAATTTAAGTATGCATGTTTGATCTGAACCTAACTGACTTTTGTTTCTAATTACATGCGATAAGAAACATATCTAAAATGTGTGAATTCCTATAAAGTTCCTGAAGTATGAATTCCCATAAATGTTTAAAGGTTGATGGCTCATCATATATTAATAAAAATTAAATCCAACAAATCTTAAATAGAATTACTGGGATTTCTCGAGTATAACATCCATTCTGGTTTATTACTTACTTAGAAATGAGAAAAGCATACAGATGTTGTGTTAGTAACTAAAATATTAAACCTAGTACTCTTATCTAATGAAAAAAAATTACAGAAACCTAACAAAAAACCAAGGTTACAAGATAAATAATTGTTATTTAAAAAGTTTTGAAAAACTAATATTAATTACCTTAAAAACATTTCTAAAATATGCACTGCATGCCGATAAAATAACTTTATGTGCCCTAAATTTTTGACCTTCACAAGATAATGTTACATCAACTAAATGTTCTTCACTTCTTAATGTGTCCAATTCTGTAACCATATTGCTTTGATAATTGTTCCATCTTAAGCAAAAATGATCAGCCGCCATACTATATTACAAATACTTTATATGTAAAAATAAATTAAAAATTACAAATTTATATCTGAAACAAAAAAAAGTGCACCAGTGAAAATAAACTGTTATTAAAATTAATATCACATTATAAAGGACACATGCACACTATGTAACAGAAAGAAAGAAATACTTAGCACAAAATACCTGCTCATACTTGAATTAACTAACATTACCACAGATACTACACATAAAAAAACAAATTAAACATTTTAAAAGTTAAACAGGTAGGACAATTTTTTTCTTTTCACTGAACCCCAAATAGTAAATAGAGTGATAGTTTAATAACAATAAAAATTAGAATTGTTTCTCCTTTGAGTAAGCAGCAAACAACTACACAAAATATTGAAATAAAAATGAGATCTTTCCCCCTAAGAAACTCATATCGGTAACTGTACCTCTGGCATCATTTAATGGCTACAGACAAGAGATCTACTCCCCTATTTAGGTCTTACCCAACATCTTTGCTCACATAAACTAGTAATCAAAGGCTAAGTTTAAATACTTTCTGAACAAATCTTCACCTGATCACCTCATTTCACAATATAGTAAAGTTAACACAACATTATTATCTAACTTCTTAGGTAAAAAAAAATTAATAAATTTTCATCTGGCCTATTTATTTATTTATAATAAATAAAACTAAAAATAAACATATGAAAATTGGTTCAGTAAAGGATTAAATTCATAAGTGCAATTTACCCTCATCCCGATTATCATGATAAAGTTATGAAAATAAATGTTATTTCAATATTTGGCTATTATAAGAATTGAACTAACAGATTTTTTGATTTTTTTCTAAGCAAATGGATTATCTATGCTGTGAGTAAACTAAACAATAAATGTCAGTTTAACCGGACGAGTAAACAGATTATAGGTTTGAAACTTTCAATTCAGCTGTAATTTTATTTGAATGTGGTTTATTTGATTCAGGAAATTAAAATGTACAACTTAATAAATTTAAACCTTTTATAATCCAAAATTCACACGATTTCCAAGAATCAAACTTGCAGAACATACTCAATAAGAATAAAAATCTTGGACTTTGGATTACTGAATTTTAGGTCAATGGCTCTGTAAAATATTTGGAAGAGCTTTTTCATTGGACCCTTTGGTCATTGGACCAACCATCATTCATTGGAAGACCCTTTTCAAATATTTGGAAGAGCCTTTTTCATTCACATTAGAACAAAAGAAACTACAAATTATGTTTATTAAAACATTAATAAAAAGGTAACCCACAAGCATTTGAAACTAGATAAATATTACTTAATAGACTGATTAATACATATAAAGAGGAGCTAGGCTAAGTAAACTACAAATATACATAGCACAAAAACAAGTTTTTATATTTATACAAAGACTAACAAAAGTAACAAATAAACATCAGTAAATTACAGTAACATAAATATAACAATTAAAAAATAAATAAATAAAACTACAATGTAATAAAACATAAATAAAATCAATTTGTATACATATTTAGATGGAAACTACCTTAATCATAAATAAATCCTAAATAACCATATAACAAACATCAATCAATGAAAAAATATCCTATTTAATTTATAAAATAATGATTTACAAAAGAGGTAGAATTTTGTGAATTTTATATCTAAATGGCCATTTAATACTACTGTTTTGAAACACCATCAAAAAATAGACTGTAATCGTTTTTAAGGTTTTCCAATTGCTAAGGATTTTAATCAATAAATACAAAAAATTTATTTATAAATATATGTGTTAAATATGGTGTGGAGAATTTGCACTTGTAATCCTACACAGGAAATAGACAGCAAAAAGGTCCATGCAAATTACTTATAATTCACTACTAATAGATCTGACAATATCTCGCAGCTACCATTCAGAATGGTGTTATTATGTCCTAGTGAGATCAAAAGAAGCAACATGTAAATTCTATTCAACCAACGAACAGTCTAATGCCAAAAATCAACAGAAATCCAATTAGTTGAAGAATTTGGGGAAACCTACAAATCAATCAAAACAATGCTAAAGATTTATCTAACCAAATTAAAACTGAAGCCAGCTAGCTACATATTACATAAGTGATGGATAGGAACCAGTTTAGAAAAGCACGTTGTCAACAAGAGTTTATTACTATACATTCTTTTTATTTTTCAAAATCCAACTCCTTACATTATTTTAGTCATTTGTTCAAAGTAATCAAATGACTGAAGATCCATTAAAAAAATATAAAGTAAAAAATAAAAACAAATAAATAGGTATATGCAATCAAACATTTTCTTACTTAAATTAAATGATTATAAACTGGCTTAATACAAAGAAAAGTTACAGAAATTATAAATTACTCAGCTAGTACTAAACACATTCACAAAATACATATGAAAAAAGACAAATAAAATAATTAAAACTATCAACCAAGGAATGTAATAATATTCAAAGAAAACTTAAGCGCATAGAAAAATATTATAATACATAATAATGAAATTAAAAAAAAACCTAAAAACAAATGCAAATAATGAATAATAATTAAGTAAATTGAATGCAATTTCATGCACCACTACTATTTTTATTAAAAAAGTATAAACAAATTAAGATAATATTATGTAGTTCAGTATTCTAAAGAAAATTTGCTTTAACGCAATAACTGTAACAATTATATTATTATAATAATTATCAATTATAAATGTGTAATCATGTCGATCATATATTACTATACGTATAAATTTAACTATGTATAAACATTTATAAAAAAAATATAATAAACCTATTTCCTATACAGGCAATAACATGCAATACTGCTATTGTTATACTAAGTATTATTACAAGAAAAAAAATTATACAATTTGAGTAAACAATTTTAACATTATGAAGAAGAAAACTGTACTTATGAAGCAATTCCAAATCATTACTACATGGAGTGGAATAATGGTAGAATAACTCGGAAACAAAAAGAGATGGTCAAATGAAACAAATATGGCATAAAAGTGTGTTTTACTTGCAACAAAAACTTAATCTTTCTCAATGTAGTCACCAGTTAGCTATACATTTCTCACAACAGTGAACCATTTTCTTATTTCAACAATGAAGAGTAATGGCAGTCTTTCTTTGATCCATGACTCATTGCGTCCTTCAGTTCATCACTATGGTGAAATGAACTCCCCTTTAATAGCAGAACAAAATGAAAATTGAAGGGGGCAAATCTGGAGAATGTGGGGATATGGAGTAGATTCAAATTTCTACTCCACAAGAGCTTCAATTGTTGCACGCAAAGTATGTATCATGCAGCAGAATTATTGGCTCCAAGAATTGAACACATGCTTCCTAAGGCACTGTAGTGTGATACGATGGTCACCTGAAATCAATTTCTATCTACTTTTGGTGTTCTCATCAATCACTCAAAATGGTCAACTACTGTAAGGCACATTCTCAATATTCACTTTACGAGCTTCTGATGCGCAAAATTTTATTCCCCACCTACTCACAGTACTTCGAACAACAGTTTCATTATAAACAGATTTTAAACTACAATGAATGTCACAAGCATTCACATTTTCTGCTATTAAAAAAATCATTCACCATTTGTTTTAGACACATTAATATAGCAGGAGTACTCAACTGCATAAAATGGCAACTGAAAAAATGAGAGGGTATGGATAAGTGAGTTTTGGAATATTAATAATAGAGAAATGAAATTAACAAGATGGCACTTTGTGCGACAATTTGTTCTCTGATAATCTTTCAGGGTGTATTATATTTCAGCTGCTCCTCAAAATTTAGTAATAATCTTCTCAGAGAACAGAAACTGAACAAACTGCACAACTTACAACCCCAAACATCCATAAGATCTAGAGAGTAGCATCTTAGAAATTCAAGAATTTGATAAAAAAAATAAAATGCCAATGGCTGAAACCAACTTTAATCTTCTTACTGACAAGCTGCCAAGAATGTATGGGAAACTGTAGTTCTCATCACGTGGCTGAGTACACACACACAAGCACACACGCACACACACACCAACAATTATAAAGAGCAAATATTTTAATTAGCAATAATTTTAATAGCAAGTATTTTAGTATTTGTATAAGACAACTTTTCAAATACATGTGTTATTGAAATTAAATTAAAATAATTAACCAAAGACTGAAATGGATGGACCAATTCAGCCAAAGCAATTAGCATTAATGCTTCCATAACAAGAAAGATTTATTTCTTTAGTATTTCATATTTCCAGTGTTTTTCATCCTATAATATATTATTTTGTTATCTAAAATGTAAATTATTGTCAAATAAATATGAGGTAAAAAGAAAAATTAATTTTTTATAAAACCATGGACTGAAATAAACATGTGAAGTTTCTCTCTTTTATTTCAAGAAAAGAGAGAAATGAAATTTAGTTTAGTTTACAATAAAAATAAAAAAATTCATATTTTCTTTAACAAATGAATTACTTTCTTTAATAAATCCTTTCTTGGAATATTTATTAAAACTGCTACGCATTTCCACTTGTATTTATCAAACATTTAATGATCTACAGAAAGGAACCATAATTTCATTATTCCAAAAATAATTAGTATGTGATTCACTATGTTATCTATATACAAATAAAGTAGGGGAAAAATGGGTTTTTTATTACAAATTTTATAACGATATTAATAATAAATTTATACTATATAAATATTTATATTTATGAAACAATAAATTCATAGTCTGAAAATGAAAGATTATTCAAATACAATTTTTTATATAGATCATGCAATACCCTACAGCTTTACACTCTTAAACTGAGCCTATTTAGAAATTACTTTCCTGTTATAAAATTATGTTTATTTAATTTTTTGTTCATTTAAAACTTACAATTACAATGGCTTTATATAATATATTATTATGTGATATATAATATTATAAGTGTATATATTATTATGTGATATTTATGTAATGTAAATTTTATACACTTTACCCCAAGTCTGACACATCTGCTGCCAGTTCATTACTATATATACAAATGATGACAATAATAACAAACTAATGAAGTTGAATATCATATCAATAATAAAATAATAAAGTTGATTTTATAATCTTTTATTTTTATCATACATTTTGTGAACATTTTAATATTTTTTATACTTTATAATGCAAAATTATTTTCCTGCCAAAAAAAAAAATTATAATATATCGTTAAAACTTTTTTTTTGGTCTTGTAACAAATTTATTGTAGTTTCTACCGGTTTAAAAATGACTGAATTGCAATATAATTGACTTCTTATACTGATAAAAATTTGGGTTCAGGTCAATGTGTTGTTTACTTACATTTTTTAATCCCATTCTAGTTATAAAAGTTAAACTTACATAGCTTTAAAATTTTGCCAACACTTTTTTGAAAGGATTACATATACACTAGATAGTTATCAGCTAGATGACAGGTGAATACAGGCAGCGGGAATAAAATTATGTTCAAATAAATAACAAGCCCAGGAAAGCAGCCATGTGCAAAGGCACAGTTCTGTATAGATTCTCTATATTTAAAGGATTAAAAGGGATAAAGAAGGGTTGGAGGCTTTTAAAATATGGGCAAAATGGAAATTAGCGAAAATTAAGAGAATGACAAAGAAATAATGAAGACATAATGACTGAAGTGAATAAGAACAAAACAATTAAGAAAAGGTAGGAAAACTACCTAGAACACACCAGAGAAAAATTTTGATTAAAACAAATAAGGCTGGAACTTGGGGTGGGAAAATTTGATTTTTTAAAAGATTAATTTTTTTTGGTAGTTTATGAATGTGACTCGATTTAACTTTAAAAAGTAGAAAAATATATGAATCCTTTTAAAAAGGGAATTTGAGTAAAATGAAATTGGAAAGTTAATATCATTTCCATGTAAAATTATAACACAAAACACTCTGACAAATTACACAAGAAATTAAGGCAGTTCCAGACGTAGGGAATAACCAAGTTATTCCCTTAAACTGCCTACCCCTATCAAGTTAGGGTGCTTCTTAATCTAAGTATTCTCTTAAGTCGTTTAATTCTAAGTACTAGCCTATCCTTTAAACTGGTAGTAAAAAAATGTCATAATATTAACATATATAATATAAAAGTACTTTTCAAAGATTAACATTCTAACCTTGTAAGTACATTACACCATAAGATATACGCAAAAAAAAAAAATTGAATTTCAATTACAGAAGTTTTGTATTTCACAAGGAAATGACTGATAATTCAGATCTATCACAAAAACACCCAGAAATAAAATAACCGATTTATGTATAAACTTAAAACTGGTTGCAATGTCTAAAAAAAAATGCCAAAGCCTAATGAAATAATCATGAAAAATATGTTTCCAAAACTGCATACTTAAATTGATAGCTCAACATGTAAAACCTATAGTTAATCTAAGCAAACTAAAATAAACAGATCTGAATTCTCAGCATCAAAGTCTCAAGCAATCTTACAACACACAATTTAAATCAATCAGTAAAAAGCTTCAACTTTAATAGCTACTATTTTCAACTGAATAGAGTACATCGAAAAATAAATTCACACAACTACTTTGTTTAGATACATGTATAATTACTACAGATAATCAGATTCTTTTCTGTTACACATAACCACCAAATTATTCCTGCTTTACTAGAATAATCTGAAGAAAAAAAGTAAAATTCACTTATTCACTTATTTTATACTAAATTCTTGATGCAAGTGAAATACTTTTATGTCACCAAATTAATCAATACAGAAATCAAACTGATCTAAACATATTAATAAAAACTGATTGATGCCCAATAATATTACCTATAAATTTAATTTGGCTGGCAGATGAATGAATCTTGAATGAAATGCATCATTGTGAAAATAGATTAACTTTTTTTACTAATTGCTTACATTTATAAAAAATGCAAATGATATGTAAACTTAAAGAGATCAAAATAAATGCATTAAGTGTATCTAAACTAAATTAGAATCATTGCAAGCCTGATTCACCTATGAATGACGAGTCCTTGAAATCAAAAGAACAAAACAGTTAGTAATCAAGTCCAGTTCAAAGAATTGCCATTTATACATTTAACTTAAGTTAGTTAGAAAATTAAATAGTTAAAATGAAAAATGAACATCAGAATACTACCTAAGCCAATAAAAAAGCACAACTAGATTTATTTCTTATTTACCTTATAAATTTTCTCTAACAAAATTAAAGAGACCTAATAAATGAGAACAATATAAAATGTATTATAAAGAATTACATATAACCTTTCCATTTCAAAATCAATCAATATGTAACCCCAGAAGAATAATTTAAATAAAAAATACTGCACCAACTGATTTTTGTTACTGCACTGAAGGAAGGCCTATCACTTTGTTTTATTAACCCATTATTTGTAAAGTAGTTAAGATGAAAAATCCACTGTAATACAAACAAGTAGTTTCAACAAGTTTAACCCACCAAGTTGGTCTAGTGGTGAACCCAAATCAACTGATTTGGAAGTCAAGAGTTCCAGCATTCAATTCCTAGTAAAGTCGGTTAATTTTACACGGATTTGAATACTCCATCATGAATACCGGTGTTCTTTAGTGGTTAGGTTTCAATTAACAACACATCTCAGGAGTGGTCGAACTGAGACTGCACAAGACTACACATCATTTACACTCATACATATCATCCTCATTCATCCTTTGAAGTATTATCTGAACGGCAATTACCGAAGGCTAAACAGGAAAAATAAAGGGAAACAAGTTATTATGAAGATCTAAGCGAATGATGTTAATTTGAAGGATAAAATACTAGTGGATCTGTTTCAAAAACACCAAAAAAATCTCAATCTGTGAAAAATAACCAACAATAAAAAATGAAAAATAAATTACCCATAAATGAAGCCATATAAGTAATAATCTTACAAAATTATTTTTCACCATAAAAACAATAAAACATTTCCTTTCTTCTAAAATGCTGCTCAAGGAAGAGAATAATTCTTTGATTGGTTAAAGGGTTAATCTTTCCCTGTCTTCTTAGGAATAAATCTTTACCTTACCCAACTTATGTAATGGCCACAAGTTAAGTCATGGTGGGCAATCTAAGTGGATGTTATAGTAGTTCAAAATACTTTTTGACTCTCTACTGGGATTATCTAAAATAATGCTTCATAGTTTTTAATCAACTTTTTTTATTATTATTATTTTACAATTATAATTTTTTCTTTTATTTCAATTAACTGTTAAATTTTTATGCAAAACCCTCAGAATCTGTTAATGAGTTTTTAAAAATCAAAATGGCTACCTAGTTTTAGACTTTAAACAATTTATTTATTAACAGTTTTTGTGCACTTCACTTTGAAATTTATTCCAATAGCTATTTAGCAGAGCTTTTTCTTTGTATGTTAATGACATTCTCATTTAAAATATACATAAATAAATCAGAGCACAATAATTTCTATACACTTAAAAATGAATTTAAAAAACTGGTCATTTTGTGAAAACACTAAAACTGATAGTTCCATCGATGCTCTATGCTTCCACTATTTTATACTTTGATTTGATAAAACCAATTCACTTCAGAAGTTGCCAGAATGAAATTTTATAAATCTTTTCCATTACTTCTAGACTGATGAAGATGATCAAGCATATTGCTGATTAAAATTAACATTATTTGATTTACTGAACAATTAAATGTTTACACTGTGCCAATATGTTAAGTTAAATCTTGAAATAAATGTAAAAGTTGCTACAAAAAACTTTTATTATTTTGGAAATAATATTCAAGCAGTTTAAGTACTTATAACTATGTTATCTTTATATAAATTCAGGAGGGTCTGGTGAGTCAAAGTGAATGACATATATACCCTTTATTTTTAACAAATTCTGAGTTTAGTTTTAGGTATAAATTTACCCAGTTAATTTTGTTACTGATGAACAGTAATGATTACAGAGAATTTTTACTTTAGTCATTTTTCATGTAGTAGTAATATTTTGGTCACTGATTAAAGCATTCTTTAAGAATTGAAAAGGTAAATGTTCTCAAAGATTAAATTTATTAATGACTGGATTTTATTTTGGTTATTTCACTGAAACAAATCAGCAGGTTATCCGAGTATTTGTTCTTAAGATATGCGATTTAATATAAATTTTTCTATACTACAATTTTCATAGGTAAGCAAGTGATAGTTTTTTGCATTAAGTGTTAGCTATGTATTGCACATACAATTCAATTTATGTTATTAAATATGTTACTTATGTGACATCTTTCAATTTAATGCAAGATTTCATACAATACCCATTGTTTCAATCTGTACCAATTATCATGCTGGCAAAAAAAGAAACAGATATAAATTGAGATAATAGCCTCATTACATTCATCTGTATCTGTTTTTCTCGTAACAGAATTATTCTGGATGCAAAACACGATCAATTAATAATTACCAAATTAACTTAATTTAACCAAATGTAGCAATTAAATCGATTTAAATCTCTTATATTTATTTCATCTTTCTTTGAAATTTACCAACAGATCAACAATTTTAACAAAACTGCCACAATTCTTTAGTAGTCAAACTAAAAAAAAAACACCTTACAATTTTCTTTTTTTTTTAATTTTCAAGAATTTTTTCTTAATCTTTGAGAGGGAGAGAGCGCTACACCTACAAATTTATATGACTGCAATTGTTATAACAAATACAAAAATTAAATATAACAATGAAAGGTTAGTCTTCACGGCGAGTAAATGTTTGGACCAACAATAGCTTAATACCTTCACAACCTTCAGGTAAAGTTTATATTTCTCAATACCCAAAATCACACTGGAATTTTACTAATTGTGTTAACAGTTATCTTATTATTCATGGTAAATTTTATAGTTTATAATGCCTTTGAGAAGCCAGTGACTAGTGAGGGTCTTAGATAAAATTCCCACCAGATGATGTTGTATATGATGAACTGATCCCAGCAATCTGTATCAGTTAATACTTGCTTGCCTCCATCTTTTTATCTTAAAATGACAAATTAAAACATATTTATGCTTCTACACAAAACCAACTTTTCCAATACGTAAGACACAAAAATAAAAGTAAAATCTCAACAAATTACATACATGTACAGAAAAACCAATCAGTTTCACAAATTTTGTGAAAATGTTAACAGATTTCTCTCTTCAATCTACATTTATATCTTCAATATATTTCCTGACAGTTACAATTATTTTACAATCCAAAACTTCATCTGAAATATATATTTAAAATAAAGAAAGGTCAGGGAAAAACATATGCCAATTTTTCAGAAAATAATTTCACAATTTTTTTTGTTTTAAGTTGACTTATTTCAACTGTAGTACAGTAGTATAAAAAACCCTTTAATAAACTGTTATGAAATTTAAAAAAAAATTAATTTCACTTCATTTCTTAAGCTAATAAAATATGAAATCCAGTTTTTTGAGACACTCATCTTGATTGTGATGATATTACTGACATGCATTTACTATTAATTATGGTGATATTTTTATTTTTTCATTGGAACTTGCCACTTGCAACATTGCTGATTTGCCTTCTTGATTTCTATACTAACAGAAATGATGCAACTTCATCAGACTCCTTCTTACCATTCACCCTTAGGGTAACAGTAAAACACATCATTATTGTTAATGAATGAATGAATATTAAATGAATACACTGACAGTTGCCTTTTATAAAAAAGACATTCTTTATGGCTATATTCAACTAACTCACAATTTTTTAATCTAGTCTTAGCTATACCTAAAACAGTTTTCTACTTTCTTTATAATTCAGTCATTTTCCATTTACAGTTATAAAATACTTCAGAATTTTTAAGATGCAAATTATAATCTATTGTGTTTTATTATTTCGTTTTCTTTGTTCTGCAATTCAAAATTTGACATTGGAGCTTCATATCTATCATGAATTTAACATAAATCTACGTGTGGATAATTGAATGTATTTTTTATGAAAAATTTTCTATAAGAATTGTATGACACATTTATATTTGTATAATCATTATGATTTTTAAACATATAGTACATTTTACTTTACATTTAGGTCTTCTGACAAGTAAATTTTGCTAGTAATGTCTGCTGTAATAAATAAGTTTACTAAAATTTTGCAAGATTCAGTTATTTTATTTTATAAAATTTTACATGTCCATATCAATGCTTCTATGAGTACCTGATGTTGTGCTTCTTTTACCCTTTGGTGACACACCAGTAATTAAAATTTTTTATATATATATATTCTAATTTCCCCTTAGCAAATTTAAAAATTGATGAAACGTTTTATAACAAAGCTGGAAGTTCAACATTAGAACAGTCATTATTTTCTTATAAAAGTGTTATTCTGAAAAAGTAACAACTTCGTAGTTAGATAAATTTTCAGGCAAATGAGATCTCCTTTTCTGAATTAGGATAAAGGTAATAATCATACTAGTTAAATACGAATTTTGGTCATCATTAAATCGCATGATAAAACTGTAATACTCCTAAAACTAAGCCGCATACAGCTACAGTTTTCCTCACTTCGATGAGAATGTAGCTTTGATTTAATGAATCTACCCCATTAGAAAAAAATGTTTTTGGTTAAGCTGGTTAAGCAATAAGCCACACACGCATTACTTCCTTCGTTACTTGGTCCTAGGTAAATCGATGACCATTTAATGTTCTTTCTACAGACTGAACAAGCTGAAGGAGGAAGATTATGACTAAAATAAAGGTGAGCCAATACCTCAAAATTTATTTTCTGAAGGGTAAAAATTGTGTGGACAACAATATTCAGATTGCAATTAACAATGGCTTTTGACAATTTTTATCTTATATTTACTTTGAATTGCAAGCTTAAACTTCTAAATAATCATTTCACAGTAACAAACAATGTTTATTGTTGACCCCCTTTTCAGATAATTTTCCAGAACTGAGATAATATTTCTGGGTTTGATCGGTCCCAAAAAAATGTTAACATCAATTTTCCTGCTGATGGTTAACTTTGAACTTTCTCCCGGTATAAAACTGCGGTTGTTTCTATTCCCATACTTGGCTATTTACTCTCTGGCTCGAAATAGTAGACCTGTGTTTCATCAGTAATGATTCTGACTAAGAAAGTGTCATCGTCATAATACCAGGCCAGATTCTATTGACAGACAACTAAACACATTTGTTTACGCAACAATGTGCACTGTTTTGGATCCTACCTTGCACAAACTTTATGAAAGTTATGTTTATTGTGCAGAACTACGACTAATTTGTAAATCGTTTGCTACTTCATCGATAATCACTTCTCTATCTTTCAAAACCATTAAGCACATGAGCTCAATGTTGACATCAGTTATAATTGTAGATTAACATCCGATCCCCAATTAATTCATAACACTTGTGCGACCATTTTTTCAATCTACTACTCACGGGCACTTCATTGTGGTAAAACACTGTTCCAGTATTATGCTAAAAATCTTTGATAGATTTTGGACCCTGATACACCTTTAGAGCACAAACAAATGTCTTTCTGAATACCACTGTTCTTTAGTGCAAACAGAAGAAAGCGGAGCGCAGCCATGGTTAATGTTACAACTGGAATAATATTATCGACTTAAATCTATGCAAAAGTATTAAGTTAGAAACAATGAATAGCATCTACATCTGAAAATGGCAGTGTTGGCAACAAAAACATAAACTCAAATACATTGCAGAAAATTATTGACTCGTCAATAAAAAACATTATTTTAAGAGATACTGCCATTCTGAAACAGTAGTGTTTAATTCATTAGTTATCTAACTTAGAAACACACTAATCCTAATGTTTTAACCACAAAAAATTTCATTTTTAATAAAGTAAATTGCTCTTTTAATGTGATAAGAGATCATATTACATAATTTTGTTTGATTATTATTTATCTTTTTCTTAAAAAGTAATTACCAAAATATTAACAATATATATTTATCAATAAATAAGCCAGTTTGAAACTATTTTCTTCAACTGATTGTAATTCTATGTAATTAAAAATAATAATAATAATAATAATAATAATAATGTTTTACTTACAAAGAATAAATTCAATAATCTAATAATTTTCAAATGTAAAAGTTTTGTACAAGTTCATGCCAACAACATAAGTACTGATACATGTGCTGCGCTGGTAATAATTTATTTTTTCTTAATTTTGATTTTACACTAACACTTTATTCTTTTTGAATATTATGATCAGTAGTACATAACTGAAAGCTCAAGTATAATCCTGACATTCTGATTTACTGAAAACAAACAGTAATTAGGAAAAATTAATTAAGTTACAAATTTCACAATTAATTAAATAAAATTCAAAATATTCTTTGTAGTAGTTATTTTAGTTAAAAATCAATTTTAGATTATTTGTACACGATATTCTAAAGAGTTAAAAATTAATACTGCGAACGTAAATTTTTAAACATTAAAGATTACTTAAAATTAAAATATACAATTGAAATTTTTCCAACTTTTTTAAACATAGACTGTTACACCCTTCTGATATGGTGTTAATTGGTAATGGATATCGTGTTAAACACAATAACAAGGGGGGAATTATGCTAATTATGTCTAAAATCTTTTCATTTTTTTTTTGGACTCAAGATCATAATGCAAAAAAATAAGGGTTTAATTTTGTTTCTTCATTATTCATATGTACCGATGAATGGGTGTACATGTTGGCATCTATTAAAGCTAATTAATTAGGAATGAGTACATAAAAAATCTTCACATTTGACAGTGAATCCTACATATGAGGCACTGACACCATTAAAATTTGAAGTCAGAAATCTCAAAGGGATAGGGAGAAAAAGGAAGATGAGTGGTAATATCTCAGTTGGTATTAAACTTAATGAAAATTTTTACTTGGACAAGTTTCCAGTTCTTTTAAAAATAGATTTCTTTTTTAAATTAAAAAAAAAAAATTATATCTATATACACAGTGATTCTGGTGGTAAGGGAAATAATTTGGGAACTGATTCTAGAGCTTGAAATAGAAAAAGTCCACAGAAGACATATGTCCAAAAACACTTGGCTAGCAAATCATTTCACGGCTAGCAAAAAATTTCACCTGTATCTCAGTTACCAGTGTAACTGTATTTCAGTTATAGCATTTGATATCGAACGTAAAACAGAAAAATTTGATGATAAAAAAAAATTTTTTTAGGTTTGAAATACAATAACTTTGTTAAATGACTAAAAAATGCATAAATTTAATTATCAAAACTTGTAGAGAATTAAATTCTGAGAAGACTGATGTCATAAAATCTATGAAAAAACAGTTTACATAGTGTAATAAATTTAGACCTTACAAAAATTAAAATACTTTTAATTTATTTCAAAAAAGAAAAAAGAATACTCACTGTGGTTTATACTGTATTAATTTATAATAAATGTTCAAAATTTTCACCACCGACATCAATGCACTTTTCAACTCTCCTCATATTTTCTGTCACCAACAATGCACTTTTCAACTTTCCTCATATTTTCTGTCACCAACCTAATGATATCTAAATTCCAAAGTGAGGGCAGCAGCATTGAAAATGTGAATGATCAGTATACATTTGCATTTACCTTCTGCTTGTATATCTTGCATATCATCCATCCCCTTAAGCAGTAATTTAAGGGAGTAAGGTCCTGCAATCTAGATGACCAATTTACCAACCCTTTACATCCAACCCGTTTAACGTAAACTTTTCATCTACAAATTGTCTTACATCATTCATGAAATGTGTTGGTGCTCCATCAAGTTGATATAATAAATTTCAAGTTTCGCTAATGAGAAATCTTAAAGTACTATAAGAAATTCATTGTTTCAAAACACCAGATAATTTCTCTCCATAACACAATGTTCTATTATGAAAGAGCCTATTAACTGGTTGTCAATCACGCCACCAACAAACGTTCACCAAAAATCGTTGCTGGAAATTTGATTTAACTGCAGCATTGGTTTTCTTCAGACCATCAATGTGAATTATGTGTATTATGCTTATTATGGGTAAAAGTAGCTTCATCCAAAAACAGTTTGTACAGAATTAAGTGGTAATTATTGTTAACCCATTGTCAAAACTGAAGTTGTCTGGCACGGTCACCAAACTGGAAGTGCTCAATTTTCTGAATATGATAAGGACACAGTCCATGAGCATGTAATGTCCTCCATACTGTAAACTCAATGACACATTTAGTTGAGACTATGGAGTAGCACACACTGTGATTTTCTTACAGGAGTTTATTACTGCTATTTATAATAAAAACATTCTATTCAGTTATCGCAGTTCATCAAACAGCCTATACGATAGCTGCAATATAATAAAAAAGTATAAAAATATCAATTAAGGAGCTTTAAATGCAAAGGAAAAGATTTCTGTATGAATCAGAAGATTATAACCAGTCACAACCACAATTAATAGTCAAAATCTGTCAGCTGATTTGTAAATACATATGTATTAAAAAAAAATGATGTAATACGTGTTAATGATAAAATTAAATGCACATGGCAATGTTAAACAATATGAGATATCAAATGTAAACATTTCATTTCCTTTTCCCACACCTGACCGTGAATTGCAATTGTTTTAAAAAGAATAATACTTCAAGTCATCTCCAATCAAACAACAGTTTCAACTAAAAGTGTCATTTAGTTATTTTGTGGAATGTTGAGTTGTGTAGAAATTTTTCATGTGCTCAATGTAGAACAAAGGTTCCTTTACATCACCAGGTGCTGGTTGATGTAAAGATGGAACATGAGCACTGGGAAGTGTACCATTCTCACGAAGATTATTAAAAAATTCTACAAAATACTACATTTTTAATTTTTACAAATTTATAATATTTTCTGTTAAGTTTTACTCTGTTTTGTTTTTCACAGACTACATTACATCATTTTTCACAGAATTAAAATCTTCAAATATTGATAATAAAATTTATGCATTTTTACAAATTAATATATTTAATAACAAATTTATTGAACTTCAAACCTACAAAAAGTGTTTTTTATCACCAAATTTTGCTGTATTATGTTAGATATCATGAAATCTACAGGAGATACAGTTCTGGCACATTCAATTTTTCAGGTGAAGTAAAATAAAAAACCTGTTTCTTATGGTTACACTTTAGATAACACCTTGAAAGTATCAGTATGATCTAATTTCACTGGGGTAACTGAAATCCAGGTGAAATTTTTCGCTAGCCGTAACATGATGACAAAGCGTTTTTGGACATATGTTTTCTGTAGACTTTTTTCTTATTTCAAGCTCTAAAATCAGTTCCCAAATTATCCCTTACCTCCTGAATCACTCGTGTGTATATATATATATATATATATAAAATGAAAAAAATTGTACAAACCACATTGAATTTCAATAATTTCTAATAAACAGTTAATGTGATCAACCTCTGTATGTGTTAACATATAACAAACTTAATTATTTATTACAATTTACTGTTTTGTAAAGCTAAGATTTTTAATTAAAAAGTTAATTACCTGTTAATGATTTTAATATGGACAGTGTAAAAAGTGTGAACCAGTTTTAGCCATCATCTACGGCTTAGCTTCAATAAATTTCATATTATTTTGTTCTCACTTTATATCATTTGGCTGTCATGAAAATTTGGCAGTGGAATTGCCAAACTTTTATTGCAAATTATTTTTCTTTTACGTAGGAATGTTTCAATTTATATACCTCATACTTGGTGATTTTTGGCCAAAAATCACAATCAGTTTGGCAATTCCACTGCCAAATTTTCATGACAGCCAAATGATATAAAGTGAGAACAAAATAATATGAAATTTATTGAAGCTAAGCCGTAGATGATGGCTAAAACTGGTTCACACTTTTTACACTGTCCATATTAAAATCATTAACAGGTAATTAATTTTTTCATTAAAAATCTTAGCTTTACAAAACAGTAAATTGTAATAAATAATTAAGTTTGTTATATGTTAACACATACAGAGGTTGATCACATTAACTGTTTATTAGAAATTATTGAAATTCAATGTGGTTTGTACAATTTTTTTCATTTTAACATATATTTACCAAAACACATGTGGATAAAAATTTGCTATACAGAATATATTATTATCCAAGTGAACCTGGGTACAAAAACTAATGTATTTTTATGTTATAGATCATAATGGAAATCTTAATAATAATAAATAACCTTTCTTCAAAGTCAAAACAACTTTTACTCACACTGTTTACATTACATTTACAGGAATGATATATACATATTATTAATGTATTAATATGTGTGTGTGTGTGTGTGTGTGTGTGTGTATATATATATATATATATATATATATTATAAGTACATACTAATATTTATTTATAAACAAATGTTGGAACCTGATGTGTTTTTGCAGTTGATATAAACCAGTTATGCAAATCCACAATCTGTATAACAAAATGTAACATAATGTTAATCTGCATTAAGTTTGTACAAATAATTTGTAAATGAAAATGTTAAACCTAAAGTTCTTTTGCAATATAGCAAGTTGATCATTTTTGGATAATTTATATAATTTTGATGTATATGAAAAAAGAAATTTTTAGGATTTTGTATGATTTTTTCCTGTCATCACACTACAATGCAATGCATCTACATGATTTAATATTTGTAGAAACATTAAAAACACAAATGAATATGAAATTATGTCTAAGGTTTATTCTATTTAAAATACATTAAAAGCCAAGTTTTTATTTTTCCTCTTGTTGAGTAATTAAAAAAAATGTAAACCACAAATAGAAAAAATTATGGCTATTTTTTTCCTTTAATTCCTTAATTGTACATTGTTACTAATACAGAAATAAAATCAGTGTATATATCCAATGCAATAAAAAAATTATTGCTCAAGAAATATAGTGTACATCAACACCAGTGAGCAATTAAATTTAACATAAAAATCAAAGAAGTATTCGAAAAATGTTCACGTATTTTTAAATTTTCCAAAAACATTCACCGGGATACTCTTTGGTCTGTGTGTGAATATACATTTTGTGAATGTATAGTGAACATATATATATTTTTTTTAATGTGTGTGTGGATGCACGCACAAGCCAAATCATGTATCAATTCATGTGCCATTTAATTAATACTTTTTTTATTTTGTTGAGGAAGTTCCTTTGATTTCCTATTGTAAGTTTTTTTACCTAATTTATATAAGTATTTTTAAACAGAAAATTTAACTTTCTATGTGGATATTTTCAGAATATATTTTTCATAATTCTATAACATAGAATATTAGTTGGAAGAATTAGGATAAATAAACTGGTAGAATAAGAGCATACGAAAGTAAATATATCTTACTTTCGTATATTATTTAGCCATATAACCTTAGCTCACACTTTGTAATTAACAGAGTCTTTATGTTATTTCTCCAGATTCAGATTTTCTTATTCTTATCATGAACTGAGTTCTCTCCTTTATATTTCTCAGAAAACTTCAAAAAACAATTAAGAAAAATTTTTTGAATCTTTAAATTTTGGAGCTTGAAACTGGGATGAAATTAAGTGTTAGTTAATTATGTATGCAAATGTTTTTAATTTGCATAAGTACATATTAGCAAACATATTTGTCAACATTTTGACATAATTCTTATATTCTTGAAAATTTTTTAAAATTGAAATAGTATTATTTTTTTACATTTCATTCTGTATTATGTATTTTTTACTTTTTTTAAGCTTATATCACTTTAATGAATTACTGTAAAATCTCAATAAGACAGAATACAGAACATAAAAAGTAGAAGTAAGTTCTTCATGAACTGACTCAAGCTATTCAGAACTTTTGCCATGGAAAAAAGTGTAAATTTTGAATTATAATTCAGAAGAATTTGAGACTTTCAAAGGAGAAAAACTTGAAATTATGCCCACTTCTGTTTAATGTAACCCATGGATGAGATAATTTAAAAACATATTAAGCTGTTCTATTTGGGAATTTTAATAATTTTACTTTTTTGGTAATTAAAACTTTCTTTTAAGAAGGCAACCTTAACCAAATTTTATAAAAACAACTTTTTTAAAACTTCTTCAAAACATCAAACATTAACATAATCATAAATACTCTGTCACTGAAAATAATTGCAAGGATGAATTAAAAAATGTTGAATACGCTAAAATACTCATCAGAATTTGGTTTGGTTTGTTATTTAAAAACTGAAAAAATATTAAATATTTTGCATTGCCTATCATTATCAACTGACCATCCAGACATTAGAAAAAGATAGACGTAATAATGGTAAATTGATTAAGTATTGCAAATTGATTGAAGTTTTTTGTGTATTGTACTAATAAAAGTTATAGCCTCTCAAAAATCATAAAAACCTGTTAAAAGTGATATGATTTTGACTCTCTAAATAAGTGCTCCAAGGGGGTTTCTTGTCTTCTTAGCACTTTAATATTTTTATAATTATTACTGTAGTTGAAATAGATTTGTTTGAACCATTCAACTACAGGGTTTATGTTATAACAGGTGCTTGAAGTCATTTCCAGTCGTCAGGAAAATTCATGTTGCAACATACTCATTAATGGCTGATGCATCATTTAGCTTCGCAGTTACAGACTGATCAGTCTGGCATTAATCAGGGACCTGTTTACATCTTTACAGAGTGTCTCAAATTTCATCCTGTGTTTGGAAGTGTTTAATAAATAAATAAGCTTTACTAAATAATGTTATATTTGCAAATTTTAAAATCAGTTAAATTTTTACATTATTTTCAAGTCATTTCATATAAAACAATGGAAGAACAATGTTCAATAGAATGAAGAGTGTCATAAAACAGTGTATGGTTCAGTGCCAAAAGAACTCGTAAAAATTTGTGAATTTAGTGATGAAAACCAACAACTTAATTTTTTATGTGTTAATTTAGATGTCACTAGTGTTCATAAATATCATGAAAAAAACGTTTTTTGCCAAAATTCAGTCACCTGTATGGACAGTTCTGTTGTGATCCTTTGAGAACTCATAAAAATACAGTTAAGAAAAACTTAAAATTAATAGCATTAGGGCAAGCTCTTAAAGAACATATTTTTCCAAATTTAAATTTAGTTCCTGGAAGATCTCTTTATGTTAACCATTTCAAAAACATTTTTTCTCAGCAGAACAAAGAACTACATGAATGTGAAGCCCAAGAGCAATATCCCACATTACAATACTGGACAAATGGGTGCTCCTTGTAGGAGTTTGGATGTACCACCTCCATCAAAATTGAAAAAATTAAGCATGGATCAAGGGCCATCAGTATTAAAATTTAGAATAAATAAGGTATCTGAAAAATTAAAAAAGAATCACAAGTATGTTCCTGTGTCAAAAGGTATTGTAAGATGTTACTTTACTTCAGACTCCAAGGACTATGAAGACCATCCTGTGCCAAGTATTGTACCACTTTCACTTAAATAAAAAGATTCTATTGCTCGTGTATATGATGATCAGTGGTGGATAGAAGTAGTAGATATTAGCCTCGAAAATGACGATGTGCAGGTTCATTTTTCCACCCAGCTAGACCACATACATCATTTCAAAAGTCTCAACAACACAAAGTGTGGGTACCGATCTGCAAAGTCCTGAAAAAGTTGGCATTACTTGAACTAACTACAGTGATGGGTTGTTCCCACACAATTTCAAAAGAATTATCAGAAGAGATATCACAGCTGTAGGTTAACCACACTAAATAATAAACTTTCATTGCTACAAAAAGAACTTTCATTGCTACAGGCTATTTCATTGAAGAATAATTAAAATATTGCTACAATTTATTTTTTCTTTGCTAGTGTTTACAAAAAAAAACCAATATAAAAAATAAAAGTGAAGTCTTGATAAAAGATGTAGGCTATTCATGAAATCTCAGTTTGGGTAAGTTTTATAAGCATTTTTATCAAAATTGTATTAGATTACTGGTATTGGTTAAGTTGTCATTAAATTGCGAACTATCGTTAATAATTTAAAAAACTATTTTAAAAATATTGAAAATGTCAACTTCAATATTGTAAGGTGCAAAGAAGACAAGAAACCCCCTTCGAGCACTTATTTAGAGTCATAATATTGCTTTTAAAAGGTTTTTCATGATTTTTGAGAGGTTATAACTTTTATATTGGTACAATACACAAGAAACTTTTTTATTTTCCATAAACATCTACACAAACACTGCAAGTTGTGCAAATTTGAGATTTTTATCACCAGCCCCATCAGAGTTATTTGAAGCCAAAATTTAAATTAAAAAAAAATTAGTTTTTAAAAATTCATAAAAATTTAGAGGTAAGAAAATTACCATTAATATTATTTATGGTAAACCTACTAACATATACCCCTACATATAAAAAATAATTCAAACTGTGTGTGCCATCCCTGTCTCTTGAAAAAAATGACAAAAAGTGAAATTTCACAGTTTTCCATCTTCAATTTTATGGGTAATTTTCTTATAGAAAGACGAGAGATAGCTAAATAAGCCACTGAACCAATATTTACTTTGAGAAAATATGATTAAATTGCTTTTAGTTTCAGCCTTCCAGGATGAATAGTTTTTAGTTAAACTTTTTTCTGTAAACCCTTACAATCACAAAAACAGGTGTGCACATCATAACAAAAATGGCTACCACAGGTAAATTGCTTAAAAAAAAATTGTTTTAAAGTCCAGAGACATGTAGGAAACAAGTGGGTAAGTTTCATTTTTTTTTTAATTGGTCAAGTACACCTTATGTTTTTATAGAACACTTCACATGACCCTTACCTAGCCTCTGATTGTTTTTTACATTCCTACTGAACATTACATGATCCTAATTTTGGGATTCTGGATAATGCAGGGTACACAGTGATTTAGCTGTGTCCATTAGCAATTCAATAATAAAAAACAAACCATAATCTTTAATTGGACACTAGATGAAAATAAAAGTTTCCCTAATTAACAAGACAAGAAATCATCAAGGGTCAATGAATTAGCTATTTCCATTAAAAAGCTACTGGAAAATATATTTTGGGCCTGGAGATACTCATTTTAAAATATAATCAATAAATAAAAAAATAAAAGATAAAACAAAGATATGCCAGTTTAACTGAATTTTTCACTTATATAACACCCCTGTTTGGTTACAAAACACATCTGCAAAGAGAGAATCTGCTGTATTTCAAAAGTTTGCAGCTAAATCAACATAAAAATTTCCAAGTAATGTAAAATGAAAATAACGTAATAAAAATATTTTTTTTGTAAGATTACTGAAAAATACTTTGCTTTTAATGATAAAGATTCTTTTTATTTTAGATGAAATCCTTACAATTAAGGTAATGACAATTTGGCTGTATTTATTCAGTTAAGCAATTGTAAATATATGCCCCGTAATAGCCACCATCCTCTTTATCATAAAAATGGTATGAACACATTCTACAATTAATTTGTAGTGTGATAAATGCCTGTCCTGGAGTTACACACAGAAACTGACTGAAAAGTGTTTGGGCTATCAATGTTAACAAAGAAGAGTTAAAAAAGATTTTTAGATAATCAAGAACACAAAAATATAAATTAAAAATATTCTACTGTAATATGATTAAGGTGTAAAGGAAGATTGTAATCTTTCAAATTATTATTTAACATTTGTATTAAAAAAGGCAGCAGGAATATATCAAAAAAATAAATGCTGATGAAATATAAATTATCATATATATATAAACAGTAAGTTGGTTTTTATGTTCATGATATTCCTACTTTATACTACTGCACTGTTAAGTGCTCTATATCAAATGAATACTGAAGAAAGTAAAAGATTCTAGATAAATTACATAAAATATTTTATCTTACAGAGTCTTAAGAGACAACTTAGAGGAAGCTTTTATTTTATTTTTTTTATTTAACTAGCCTATACTGCAATATTTTGAATTTATTATATCTTTATTTATGACTACTGTTCAAAAAGTAACATATATTTAACTAGGAATCAAACACAGGGCAATATTAATGAGAATTCATCATACTGAGACATTCAGCAACTGATCAAGTATTACACACTATATATACGTTATTAATTTACTTGAAATATCACAGTAGATTGATTTAAAAACAACTTTTTAATTTTTATAAGTAGTTAGACAATTATCTAGAACATAGTGCTAACAGGGGGTTGATTAAAACAATACTACAAGAATCAGTAGAGGATGCTAAGAAGGAAAAAATTAATAAAATTACATTTAATCTAAAATATAAAATGGGAAGCTAACAGATCAAAAGTCTAGCTGTTATATGAAATCAAATTTGTTTTGAATTGCATTACATCCTTAGTTTAAATCCAATTAAAGGTTCTGAGAGTTATCAAATAACATGATAGTTCTTATAATTTACTATGTAATAATATGAGCTCCCTTTTCACTTTTACTAGACAACTGGCTGTACCAATTTTTTAATCATAAACCTCACATGCAGTAAACAAAAGTTCAAATTTGTAGTTTCACTAGTCAACAATTAATATAAAAGAAAAGAACAAAGAAGGCAATAGCTTTATTGTACTACAGCACAAACCTATGTTAAGAATAATCTGGAAAATGTTTTATAAAATGTAAATTTAAGTGTTCTTAACATTTATATTGTTTAATATATTTTTTCTATTGTAAGCAAAAAAATTATTAAACATTTAGGTCTAAAAACTGAAGATAATCTACATCACAACCCATCCAACAAATACCCCTAGCAGAAAAGAAATCATTAAAATAAATGTTCAGTTTGGCCCTCAAACCTGATTAATTTGCTTTTAGCTGTGAATATAAGAATTAAAGATTAATACACTTGAACAATGGCAAAAATTAGCATAAGCCAGTTGAAAGTAAAAGATAAAAGGGAACATTTGAATAACTTAAAAAACATTGAATTTCGAAACATGGCTTAGAAATTCAATGTTTCATTTGAACATGCAATAACCAAATCACCTATTTTTGAAAGTATATATTTTTGAAAGTAGTATTTTTGAAAGAAAATTTTTCTTGCTCTACAGATACAACAACATTGACATAAAAACTGGCTGGTTGATCAATGTATTTTTCCTATACGAATGAGAAACATTACCAAAAATGTAATGTTTTTAACAGCCCACAAACAATACACACCAGAAATATAAGACGTTATCAATTAATAAAATTTTTCTTTAAAAAAACTGGCACATACTGTATGGCAACAGAGATCTCGAGTCAATATCTTTAAAAGTTAACGGACACCTCAACAACTAATAACATGTTTACTTAAGACAATAAATGATGAACCATACCGACATATAAAACAAGCGCAACACATAAACATAAACAAATGTCAAAAACACTCAACATAACAATTTAATACTGAATTATATTTTAAAAACTAAAATCCAGTAACATGCAAAACTGCTTACCTTCAGACCTCCACAGAGTAATGTAATCGGGCAAATACCCCCAGCTTTGTTTTCTAACCTGATGTGGGGCCAACACCCTCGAGACCTAATTTTAAATCAACAATGTACAGACCGAGCTCATAAAAAATGTTAACAAAAAGTACTAATACGGTCACTAATATAATAAGACTTTACATTAAAATATAATATTGCTTCTAAAATCGAACACTAGTTTTAGTCATTTCGTTTACTACACTAATTACACAAATAAATAAAGGCTACTTAATCAACATTCTATTTTTATGAAAGTATAAAAAAAATGGCGTCCTACCTTGCCTCTGCAGCAAGTGCCGAATTAATCTTCTAAAATGCATCTGCTGCATGGGGTGATTTTGGTATAAACTAAATGTATCCACTTAAGTTTAAACAAACTTACGATAAGCTACTAAGGTATGGAGCGTCAAGAATTAAGCAAATAATTATTAATAGTAATGTTACGTAATTTATACTCTATGTTTTTTTATTGAAAATAACATCGTTGTTTTCAGGGAACGCGCTTCAAATCTGGTTATCGCTTCATCAGCAAATATATGACAGAAATTGGATTACGGCACGGCGCATTTCTTCAGAATTCCACAACATTACATATCTTGATAAATATAAATGTATTTATTCTTTATCAAATCTCATGACACAAGCAAATATTTAATAGATATCTACCTGACATGCTTTCTTATAATTTATTCGCTGTATTATCTCCCGCAGATGATTTTACAACTTACACTTTTTTCACTGCTTAGCACGTGAGAACACATATTTTAAATAAATAAGTAGAATGATTAATATATTGCATTATACATGAAAATAGGTAAAAGCTGCACTAGTATCAAATTGCAATAAAAAGAAACTGTAAATTATTAATATTCTAATAAGATTAGGCCTAACTATAATATTAGAATACCATCAAACCTACAATTTACTACAAAAACAAAACACATTTATTTAAAAATACAAAAAAACTTCAATTTATACAGAATATATAAAAATACAGAAATTTATACAGAATATATATAAATTAGTTAAACAAAAGCAACCTTTAATAATGAAAAAAGTAAATAATTTACAGAAATATTTGTTGCAGCACTGAATACAGTGTATCTTCAAATTTCATTTACAAAAATGTCCAGTATGGGTACCTTTTGTAACACAGAAGATGTCCGATCTGCAATCAGTTTCTTACCAAATCCTATGAAGCGTATCTTGATCTATGGTGGCAACAGTTTGTGTTATCTGGTGCTGTAGCTCATCGAGATTTACTGGAATCACAGGAATACACAGTCTATCTTTAACATAACTTGGATTGTTCCACCAGATCCAATCCAAGTCGGTGCTTTGCTATTGAGATATGCAACTGCACAATGATTATGTGATGGCGCACAATCTTGCTGGAAAATGAATTCTGTACCCATATCCTGCTGTAATTGTGGCATTAGATAATGTTCAAGCATGTCCAGGAATGATATGCCAGTTACAATTGATTCGTCAATAAAGAAAGAACCAAAATTTTGTGACAGCTTACAGTACAAAAAAATTTTCCCTTAGGTGAGTCCCATACATGTTTGGTCATGTGGATTCTGTTCACTTCACATCTGAACATTATGTCAATTCACTTTACTGCTAGTACGGCAGATTTCTTCATCACACATCACAAGATTAGAACTCAGTTCATTTTTTTTTATCACCTTTACTCAAAGTTTGTATCAGTTGTAATTTGTAGGGTTTAAATGACACAGTTGATGATAAAATACCCTCCATATTGTAACCCTAGGAATATTCAATTCTAAGCCAATGCATCCCATTGATTTACCTGGAGTATGAATGAATGAATATCTGTCACTTGTTTGAAAAATAGTGTTTGTAAAAAAAGTCACTTTTTGTCAGTGCTAAGTTAAGGATTGTAACATTTCGAAAATTGCTTTCGATACAAACTTCTAAATATCAAAATTTAAATAAAAGTTAAGAAAAAGTATCTTTTATGATTATTTTCAAGTTAGTTTTATTTTTTTAAGTTTATTTTATTTTGATTTAAAATATGGATAAACCTGCAACCTCTATGACAAATAGCTGCTTGCAATTAATGAAAAGATGTGATCTCTTATCTTAAAAAAATAATAAAAAGAATGAGAAAAATAACATAAAGATAACGCTAGCGATGTTAAGTTATGGTTAAATGAAGTACTTATTTATAACATCAGGCTGTAAGTTCTCATTATATCATAACTGTCCAGTATTAAGTAATAATCATTTTAAAATATCTTTAAAACTTAAAAAAATCTTCTGCTTAAGTTATGAAAAGCATTTCATGAATCTGTTCAGAAATAAGACAGTTTTCTAGGAAAATCTGTTTTTTATTTTTCAACAAAATCTCCTTTCAAGTTAATATATTTAATCAAACGACGCTCAAGTTTTTCTATTCCATTCTTATAATTTATCTACGTCTTCAAAATAGGCAGATCTTCAGTAATAGCATCATCATTAAATGTAAATCTCTTTTCAGCCAACTATTTCTTCACAGTTGGAAACAGATTATAGTCTGAATGTGATAAGTCTGGTTAGTAAAAGAGTCCAGAAGAATTTTGTAACATAATTTGAACAAGTTTACAGTTGTAATCACATTAGAGTGAGATAATGTATTGTTTTGGTGTAAAAGAACCTTTTTTTCCATCAAATATGATAGGTTTTTCTTTTTTTCCTCAGACCCAGAAAAAAATGTGTAATATTATCCAGTTATTATTTTACTCTTTTCCAGAAAGTCATTGAAGATTATGTCATAAGAATCCCAAAAGACAGTTAGCATCACCTTTTCTACATATAGAATATTTTTCACCTTCTTTGGACCAAGATACCTGACTGCCACCCAGTGTTTTGACTATTTCTTGGTTAAATGTCAGTAGTGCTGTACTCAAGTTTCATCAATTGCTATGAAACAGCAAAAAAATTCCTTTTATGTTGAGACAGCTTCAAACCAAGCTTAGAAATGTTTATTTGTTTTCAGTTTTTGATCAATGTGAGCAAACACAGTACCCATCATGTGAACAGATTTCACATACGAAAATATTTAGGTAAAACAAGATGCACCCATTTATTTGAATGTCTGTTGTCTTGGTATTATGATGTACTTTCAATATTCTAACCTCTACCACCATATTAAGTTTTTTCAATATTCTCTGCAGTTGTAACACAACAGGAAGTCTGGAACATTCATTATTGAATATTCTACAGAGCCTATTGAGATTACAATTTAACTCATATGACCATCCTGAAAATAAGAAAACCACTCGTAAACTGTTTTAATCAATGCAGCTCACCATAATATTATCCAGCTTTGTTTTAGTTTGCTGTGCAGTTTTGCCTTCAAACAAGTAATGTTTGATCATCACATGAAATTCTCTTTCATCTATTTTTTACAAATCATAATATTTGATCAACTCCAACAGAATTACTACAAATAATCTGAATTTAGGTCATACTTAATTTAAAACAAAGAATGACCTCAATTATGTGCAATATCTTGATTTTATAGACTTGTCAAGCATCCCAGATATTTGGAAAACTTACAGACATATAATCAGAGGATATTCTTCTACATATAAATATCAAAATAAGTTAAACAATAAAGGATAGTTTGTTACAAAGGATATCAAGATAATATATATTTCCATTAAAACTGCTGGGAGTAACTGCCATGTATTAGAAAAGACTAGTCTCATAATATGACTTTGCTAGGTAGGTGTCTAGATAGCAAAAGAGCTATATTGATTAAGTTAGATGCCAAATAATTTTAATGGAAATTATTTTTTTCCCTTCATAATCCTTTTTCCATCCTGTTTTTAATTATGAACAAATAATGTGTGTATTATAATGGTGTAGTTAAATCCATGGTTCACTGGAAAAAAACTATCTCCTACCTTTACTCTCAACCAGAATACTTTTTTTTATTTCTGCTATTGAAATTACTCTACCAGGCAAACAGATGATAAATAATGCACCAATGTGAACCTATATAAATTCCTACTCCTTTTCTCAAATCAAATAAATTGTCAGTAAGCAAAAAAGAATAAAATTTAATATGGAATTAATCTCAATTTATTCCATTAAATAAATGATGGAATAAATCACACTCTTCTAAGTGTAACTTTTAAAGAGTTACACTTTAATAAAGTGTAACTCTTCTAAGACGATTTTTTTTCATAGAGAATTATGCTACGAGATTAGAAATTGGTGTGTTTTCTAGACAAAATTGCAATCAACAAAATTAAAATACTTGTGTTATGTTTGTATTAGCCACTTCATTGACTAGAGGTTTTAAAATTTTTCTTTTATCTTGTCAGTTTAATCCACTTATATATATATATATATATATATATATATATATATATATATATATATATATATAAAACACAAATCATTTCCAAACAAATTATTCTCAAGTTCAATAAATTATTTTTTTTTGAGGGGAAAAACACTTTGATATTATCATCCGCCCAGACAAGTACAATGAAGCCAAGTTAAATAAATATTAACATGTAATAGATTTAAATAAGCATTTATTAATTTTTAATAAAGGTGTTTTATATTCTCTATTCTTAAGCCAACACTAATTCTTTTTACCCACGACGGAATGGAAACAATATATGCATTTGGGGCAAGAGGTTGTGTGTATGTCTGTTACCAACTTCCTCAAAAACTACTGGACCGATTTCAATGTGGATTTTTCTATTACATAGATATCACTTCAGAGCAGGTTTTTAAACATATTTTACCGTTATTGGCCATCAGGAGGTGATGTAGTAGATATGTTTCTCTAAAATGGTTGGGCCTATTTTGATGCAAATTTTTGCATTACATAGGTTATCACCTCAGAGCAGGTTCTTAGATTAGTTTTACGGTTATAAGCCACCACGGGACACTGCAGTAGATATTTTTCTTCAAAACAGCTTTTGAATGTTTCTAAGTCTTTCTAACTCCAGCAAGGCTACATTATTGTGTGGATTGTTAAATAATTTGCGCTCGTCGAGTATACTAAACTTTTATCATCATCAGCCTAAAAATGTTCCACTGTTGGCTACAGGCTTACTAACTTTAAAAACAAATAGATAAAAAATAAAATTAAAAATTTTAAAAACCCATGACAAAAAAAGTGAAATAATTAAATAACTGTATTTTTACTTTATAATCCTCTGTGATATTGTTTTTAAGACAATAAAATTCAAGATTTTAATTAACAGCCATGTGTGACCTGTAGACTGTATAGATAAGCTTTATTTATTACCATAATTAAGCATGACAGTTAAGTATATTACAAAGTTTGATATATTATATAACATAATTCCAGTTTTAATTTTTGCTAGCTTTGGCATTCTTCACATTTAAAAAATTCAACTTATTAAAGAAATAACAAAAAATAACTGGAATTGGACATCATCCTACAGTTGATCTTGATCTCATCTTCTATGGTTGGTCTTTTTTATTATTAAATAATTTAATAATCACATTTATTTCTTCCTGTAGTAATGTATTAGTATGTATACAGAGTGCCATACCACAATTTTTGTAGGCAATCTGACATGAGTTATGATTCAATTGTGTCATTTTTGGGAATTATTTGTAATTTTCAAATGACAGCTGTTTTCAAGAATAACAAATCTCATACAGCTTGCTAAGTGAAGTGAAAGTGGTTTCCTGTAACTTTCTTCATCAAACTAAACACATTTTTGTTGCACATTAGTATATCTAACACATCAAAATACAGGTGATTTTAAGGTGTACGAGGTGAACTTCTGGTGTATCAAGGTGTATAAGTGAAGGTGACCGCTTCACTCTGTTTACTACAGGGACTAGCTGTATAGTGAATATCACTACTCTCAGCAAAATTTCCCAACATAGTGAAAAGGAAAGAAAAGAAGTAGATCATAAATTTACTGCTTAACATTAAATATTTGGTACTCAATTCAGGTAAAAATTTAAAAAAATACAATTCACATGCATACTGTAAATTAGTAAAACATAAAAATGTTTAAAAAAAGGAGATGTCTGATCCAAACCGATGAGCTCCCCTTGTAAGATCCAAATATTTCATTAATTAAAATATTATTTACCTATAACAGTGGAGCCAGTGAAAATAAGTTTCATTTATGATTTTCATTGAAAAGCTCTCAATGAGGGCTTATTACTGCAGTTAAGAAAAAATCCAAAATCAAAATTTTTTGGATTTTGAGCTTTTTTGGACAGTTTTGGCTCAGTCGATTCCAATCAAACGGGGAGGTGCACAACTAGATGTTACAACAGTCCTAAATCCAAAATTTTAACATCCTACGGCTAATTATTTTTGAGTTTTGCGAGATACATACATACAGATGTCCCGCCGAAACTAATAAAAATGGATATTTCCATTGAAATCTGAAAACCACAATTTTTTGCGATTACAATACTTTCTTATATTGTACAAGGAAGTAAAAGACAGATGAGAATAAAAATTAAAAAACGCAAACTTATAATTCTAACATCAGAAATTCAAATATAATTTGAAGTAAGCAACACTTTAAAAAATTGCCAAAAGAAATATGAAGTAATTTGATATTAAACAATATATGCTAATAGAGGAATGATATTAGAAACACAAGCAGGATAAGCCAAAATCAGAAGTACACATAAGCTCCAGCATCAAATCAAGTTATTAAAAATAATAATTTAGTTAATAAAAAAGTAAAAAGGCATTACTGCCTATTCTGAGGTTGGTAAGTGTATTTAGACTTTCTACATGAAACTTTTAACACAAATGTCATTTCAAACTGATTTCCTAACCTTTTGCGTGTGGACAGAACTGGTTCCTGAACAGTCCTGATTTGAATCCATGTATTACTTGCTTCAGGGATTTCTAAAGGAAAAGTTTTTCCCTAAACATCCTCATATAGTGATGGAACTGCGAGTGCTAACTGATGAGGCATACAACGAGATAACAGAGGATATGTATCGTCGAGTTAACAACATAGGAGTTTGGGTTGAAGTTGCTAGATATGATGGTTGTCATATTGAGCAGGTTTAAGCAGAATATAATCTCCAGGTATACAGTAAACACGTATTTCACTTTTCTATATTGCAATTCATATAAATATTTTTTAACAAAGCCAAATTTTCTTTTTGGATCATTTTGTGCGCCACTCTGTATCTGCCAATGGGTGTATTAAAAATTTTTTAAAATTTATAGTTATCATAAGTACAGCTGTTATCTGTACTTATGGTGGGAAAAAATGAAACTGAGTATCATACAACAATGTGTTTTTTTTCACAACCAATCTGTGTAATACTGACGTGCATGTGTAAGAATGAAATTAAACGACTTCAACATAAAAAAAATATTCTTCTCTAACAAATGTTCAGTTAATAATAATACCAAAGTAACTGCAATACCATTTTAAAAATAATTTCTCTTGTGACTTAATTAGAGTACACCTTTTAATTTTTTTTTTTTTTTGAAGAGAATAAGCAAAGAAGAGCTCCTAATTTAAACAGAAGTAAGATGAAATGCTTTATCTCATTCTATTACAAACTTTTAACTAAAGGAAAGCATTTTCCTTATCAGATAAGGAAAATAAATATTTTATAAAAATGTAACAAGCATTAAACTATATAATAAAAAAAGAAATTGCATAAAAAGGAATATCTTTTTTAAAAATGGAGGCAACAAATAAATGTAA
This sequence comes from Lycorma delicatula, assembly GCF_047948215.1. Classification (NCBI taxonomy): domain Eukaryota; kingdom Metazoa; phylum Arthropoda; class Insecta; order Hemiptera; family Fulgoridae; genus Lycorma; species Lycorma delicatula. Next base: position 96,893,650 of record NC_134464.1, on the reverse strand, counting down.
GAGTTAAATGTTACGAGTTGTTTCTCAATTAAACAAAGTTTTAAAAAGGGTGTAAAAAAACAACAAAGTTTTTCTAAAAACAAAGCAGTAACTACACAACAAAAGAGGAAAGGCTAAAATCTAGATGTAGAATACATTAAGTTTATTTTAAAACTTAAAACAACAAAGCAAAGAAAAACTGTAAAGTTTTGTAAAGACCACAACAAATAAAAAAAAATTATAAGAAAAGTTCTACTGAAACAAAACCAAGAAGAAACAAAAAAAGTGTTAAATAAAAACTACTGTTGTTATTTTTATAAATTGAACCAAACGTAAGAAAATAAAATTAAAAAATACGAACAAAATGGTAGAACCATAATGTTATGGTAGGGTGGGGTGGAGGACCATCTCGTACTAAAAAGTTAATTACTGAATAAACTATTTTTCAAAATTATTATTATTTTTATTTTAATTTTGCACTTTATTTGGTAAGTAAAATTTTAAAAAAGTGAAATTTCTGTGACTACTTTATATCTCAGAATTCTACATTAAAGAATTATTGAAATCCTAATGAATTTCAATAATACAAACGGTTCAGATTTTATCTTGCAATTGATTTTCATGAAATATATATCAAAAGATTTATCTTGCGTGAATGATAGAATGTAAAAAACAAAAATGTGGATAATATACTTGTACTACTTTGTATAAATCAAGAACAAAATTAGTTTGAACCGATTAAAAATGTTGTCAATTAAAAGTAACTGCAAAAAATAAAAAAATTTTAAAATACATCAAAAAGCTTCAAAACAATATTATGCAAGAAAAAAATGATTTATTCATTTATATTACATGTTATAATGTATAACAGTAATTGTGTATCACTATTTACATAAAAATTACACACTGAAAATACTAACAAAACTAAAATTATAGATCATTTAGTAAATGAATGATTCAACGATTCATTCATGACTGAATCTTTTATGGATATTAAAAAAATTATTCAACCTAATTTAATGAGATATTTAAAAATAAATTAATTGGAATTTATTAACACAAAAGTTGTTATTATTATTATACTACTTTTAAATTTGCTTTATATTATTAATAATGATATTCAGTTTATTTTTTACTGTATAAAATTTAAAAAAAAATTATTTTTATTAATAAATAATTACCTAACTTTTCATACAAGTATATATAAATTTCTCTATAAAAGCATGCAAAATTAATAACAGCAATTAAATAGATCAACATCATTCTGTATAAAATTAGACTTGCTGAAAATGGTACTAGTGCCAACAGTTTAATCACCAGTACTTCTCCCTAATTTTAGGGAATGAAAAAAGGGGTTATTATTATTTCCCTTTTTTTAGCAAATAATTTCATCATTTTATCCTCAAAAAATCATTTAAAAATAAACCATGTAGTACATCACCCCTGAAAAAAAAAGGCAAAATAAGAAAAATCCAACAAAATCTAAGTTCTAATGTCTGATAAATGATCCCGCTATTAACAAACATTGCAAAAATAAAATTATAATATCCTTGTTTATGTAATGAAATAACAAACGATTTGATTTCCCTACAAGATATTGAAATGAAAATTCTTTTTTTTTTATTGTAAAATTAAGTAATTGAGTTCAAAACAGCAAAAAGAATATTTATAAATACTTAAACTCAAAGAATTACATTAATCACATTATGCAAGCAAACAAAAGTAATAGCATTTAAGGTTAACAAATGAATCAGCAAGTTGAAACAGTGGCATACTAGATAAAAATTATAGCTTAGAATTTGATGTTATTTTCAAAGAAATTGAGTTAAAATGAATGCTGCCAGAATTCAGTACAAGTGTCATGCCAGCCATGCTGGAGAGGTTAGTTTTTACCAAATGCATTTTCATAACAGACTATTATGAATTTAGTTGAAAACTGATGTGCTGAGTGGTATGCATGATTGGCGACAAATTCTTTTGTATTTGACAGTTTTGCACTTAGTAAAACTCTCAGTATTTACACTTTTGTTTTTTATTCTTTTTGCATTTGACAGTGTGAACTGATAAACATGAGAAATTTATTTAATAGGTTTAGAACTGATCAGACTTTTGATCTGAACATTAAGTATGGTTCCTATAAAATCACTTGGGTGTTCATAAGTATCATCTTAAACTTCCAATACTTGCTCTTCTCATCTGTAAATGGTGATTTCATAAAATGGTAACCAAACCTTTCCTTCTACTTCATATTTACTACATGATAATGGATACAGTTATTTGTTACAGATATATAGATGCATATAACTTTATTCATTATATTTCTAATCTTTCTTTTGTAAAACTGCTTTTTTTATAACGTTTATTAATGATGATTTTCAGTGGTTGTAGTCTTTTAGTTATACTATAAAACAAATGCTGATGATGGCTGTGTTGTTTTTCTTTACTGAGGGGGGTCTGATAATGTTATAGATAAAATAGGAACCCAGGTGGCTAGGGGCCTGCCTGGGTGCTTATTTTGTCAAGATAGGCATTTTGGCATTGAGCCCTGGTCGGCTTAGATATTCACTGTTAGGATGAACAAAGAACTCTGTGAAAACATAGACTTATTATATTTGAGCCTGTTTCTTGATTTTGACATACGAAGGCAATAGTAGGTTGTGCAAATACACTGATGGAAATGTCTGGCCCAGCAATTGCATCAGTGGCATCCTGACAGAGGCCAAACTGATGATGACTATGTTGTGTTATCAAGTTTAAAAGGTCTAAAAGACTACCTCCAGTAAAGCCCATCAGGGCTAGGAACAGAGGGGTGGTGTAGCATGACTGGGATCGTCACAAGGTGGGTGTCTTTCCCATGGGGTCAAGATGTTTACATTACTTGGTTTTCTTTTATTCATTGTTTTTGGGTTAATGTGTTTATGTTAAAACAACTTATACTTCCACTTTAATCTCTTATCTTCTGTTTTTAGTTAATAAATCTACTCTTTTTTTATTATTTCAGTTAGGTCTCCTTGCTCCTCTACTTTATTTTTGTTTAAATTGTAGTATTAAATTTCTTTTCTTTTCTTTAAGAGATAGATAATTTAAATTTATTTGATTATCTAATAAATTGTTACTTTTTCTTTTTTTAAGTTGTATAAATACAACTTTTGAAATCTGGTTTAAAAAAAAATCTTGAAAGATTTGTGGCTGCCAAGATTTCAAAAACCGTAGATTTTTTCCATTGAGGAAAAGTGTAGCTTTTCACAAAACAATCTTCACAAACTTTAATTGAAAACTAACACAGAAGGTGAGATTTCAAACATGTTAAGCGAATGCAAATGCCATGAAATGAGTAAGAACCTGCAAACAGGTTAGTGGAAATAACTTTACAATACTTATTAAGAAATCACAAATATTTCTTCATATTTTTTTAATTTGAATTACATAAAAAAAAATACTTTGAATATACTTAACAATATTTTGATTTTGTCCCTTTTGAAACATTCCTTATGTAAAGATAAAAGGAATAAAATGAAAAACAAATTGAACTTAAAAAATGCAATATTTATTTAAAAAAACTCAAATTAATAACTATATTATAATTCACTTTAATATAGCAAATACAAAACATAAACAAATTACACAGCAAGGAGTTATTAAATATAATAACTTTAGGAAATATAATGCTATAAAATATTGAGAAAAACACTATGATGTAAAGTAATAATAAGGTAAATATAACTTCAAAAACTAAAAAAAAAGAAGAGATTCATTAGAATAAAGCAAAATATATTGAAGAAAAAGCTTGATTTACTAGACTTCGTAATCTTTAATTTTCGACATTCCTCTGGAAAAAAAAAACAAATTCATTAAACAACAAAAAATACCCAAGTTTTCTTTTTTAAAAATGAAATCAAAATAAAGCTATTCTATTTATCATTCTACAAAAAAATGGCCACTTTTCAATCTTCTTTGTTCTTCCTTATGATAATTTATACATAAATATTACAATGTATGTAACATGAACAGGTTACATAATTTTCATTGCATACCTCTCTTAATATGTAACTTACCTAGGTCTGGCAAGTACTGGATTTTATTTGAATTCTTTACAGAATTATCTTTCATTTAATTTCATAAAAAAACCATATGATTTTTCAAAGAAACATATAAAAAACTATTCATAGAGATAATTTTATAAAGAATTAATCAATATTACATAAATTATACTTCTAAATACAATTTTTTTTTAAAATTGTAACTTATTTTTATATAGTTTTCATTGAAGATTAGCTTCCATGAATTACAAGTATCATCAAAAAATCACATAGCTACCCATGAGAATAACAATCACATGCCGGGTTACCGAACAAAAAATGAAGAATGAAGTGGTTGCTCATTGCATTTTTCACTAAACCAAACATACGGTTGTATACCAACCACTCTGAAATGCAGTTGATATTCAAATCTTACAAACGACACCATTCTGTTTGCTACAGTGATTAGCGGTATAATGAAAATCATTACACTGAAATTAAGCAACTCTTATTGGTGCTGGTATTGTCGTGCGTTTGTGGTTTGACCAGGATATTGAAAGACTAACAAACTAAACATTTCTTATAAATAAAATCATGCATCAATGAGTGGACACACGATGGAAGTGAAGCTACTTACGCAGTATTATAAGAATTAATAAGAGACATGAAGTAACAAAGAAAAAGAAAATTGACCTTTGTGTATCATGCAAATCTGCTGAAGTAGTTATATGGCTTTTATTAACCACGTGGGTATAAGTAAATAGACCAGCATGTGATGATTAATTACCACTACTTGATTATACCAAAGTTAATAATATATTAATAACCACTGTCACTGTCACTTATTGATAAAAACACTGTCACCTATTGATAATAATTTTTTTATAAGTCAAACTTAAATTAAGAGGTTATTACAAGTTGGAGCATGTGTATTCTATACTATATGGTCAGTTGTATTGCATCACACAGTAGCAGAGACTGCAGGTGAGAAAGACAGTAAGAACACGCGCATAAGCTTAAACTGTGTATAAGAAAGGTTTGTGCATGTTGAGTGCCGCACGTCTTAACGGAACATCACAAAAAATCCGAATGGGATCTGCTTTGGAATTTTTGATTTGCTACACAGAAAAAGGTGATGAAAGTTCCTTAATTCAATTGTTACTGGCAATGAAACATGGATTTCATATTACATGCAAGAGAAAAAATGGCAGTCAAGTGAATGGCATCATCCTTGATCACCAACCAGATCGACAAAGATCAAGCCACAGCCATTTGGATGCAAACTGATGGCCACAGTCTTTTGGGATCAGTTTGGCATAATGCTGATTGATTTCAAGCTATGTGGAACAACTATAAATGTAGAAGCCTATTATGAAACTGTACGTAAGTTGTGGCATGCCATTCAAATTCGGCGATGTAGTTGGCTGACTAATGATGTCATCCTGCTGCACGTCTACATGTTGTGGGTCCAACATGTGATTTACTAGAACATTTAGATGGAAAATTCACGATCACCCATCATATAGTCCAGACTCAGCTCCTTCTGATTATGATTTGTTTGCGAAATTGAAAGAATTTTTGAGTGGTAAGCAATTCGCAAGCGACGATGAACTTAAAAATGCTGTTAATCAGTGGCTAAATGGACTGGCAGCAGAATATGACGAGGGTACATTAGAGCTGATGTATCGCTACAATAAATGTCTTAATTCATGTGGCAATTGTATAGAGAAGTAGTATAAGGTACGTAGTTTAAGAGAAATAAAAAATATTTATAAAATTTTTTACCATGAAATGGTCTTTTTTTGAGGATTTTGGTCACAGTGGACCACTTTACTGGTTCATCTTTTCTTTTTATTTTTCTTCTTGATTGCTTCCCAATACTTCTTCATTCTGTCAGATCTTGCTTTTTTGAGTTCTTCTAAACAAACCCTCGTTTATATTTTCTTTTCTTTAATTTTAAATCTGGAGTTTGCTTATTTTAATATTTTTATATTGTCAGTTTTGTTTCGTAAATCTTCTATTGTGATTTCTAGTTCTTGCATATCTTGTTCAATTTCCGTTATCCAAGTCAGTGTTTTGGACATTTTCCTTTATTTCTTGACCAGTTTCCTGACGAGCCTGTTCGGTTCTGTTCTTATTATGTGTCCAAAGAAGGTGATTCTTTTCTTTCTAAAGTAATCTAGAGCTGGTTCTACGTCTTTATGTACCTCTTGGTTTGGTATGAGTCTCCACTCTCCTTGATCAGTAAGTCGTCTTTTATTTATGCATGTTCTTAGAATTCTTCTTTCTATTCTTTGCATCTCTGCTGAGTAGGAAATGTTGGATCTTAGTTTGAAGAGTGTTTCGCTTCCATATGATATTACATAACTGTCTGATTACAGTTTTGTAATTTTGAGTTTGGTATCTATTGAGATGCATCTTTTGTTATAAATTGTTTAGGTGGTATTTTGTGTATAATTAAGCTTTTGTGATCTTTTTTCCAGTTTATTTTTTCTTTGAGGTCATGTGTGATAGTTTCCTAAATATTTAAAATGTTCAACGAGCTCAACTTTGTATCCATTTATGATTACATGGTTCAATACCAGGGGATTTATGACCATTATTCTAGTGTTTTAATATGATATTCTTAGGCCTATTTTTCCTGCTAGTTCTTCCAATGCAGTTATTTGGATTCTAGCTTCTGCGATGTTATTGGCTAGAAATGCTACGTCATCTGCAAATCCAAGACAGTTTAATTTGATATGGTTTGCATGTTTCCTTACATCAATTGTTACCTGTGGTGGGTCCTTTTTGTACCATTCTCTCATTACATATTCTAGGGCACAGTTAAAGAGCAGTGGGGATAGTCCATCTCCTTGTCTTAAACTTATTTTGATTAGGAATGGTTCTGATATTTCTCCTCTCAATTTTATTTTGGAGTACATGTCAGTTAACATTAGTTCTATCATTTTTATTAGTTTTGGGTGTAATCCTAGGTTTTTTAATAATTTCAGCATTGATCGTCTATGAATACTGCCATAGGCTTTTTGGAAATCTACAAATGATATTATTAGTTGTCTTTGTTTCATTTTGTGTACATCCATTATTAATTTGTTCAGGACAGCTTCTCCACGGTCTAAATCCCACGTGTTATTCTCACAGTTCATTTTCAAGTTGATCTTTTATTTTATTCAGTATAATTCTTGAGAGTATTTTATATGTGCAATCTAATAGTGAAATTCCTCTGTAGTTTTCGGGGTTGATTTTGTCTCTTTTGTGTAGTGGGTGTACGAGTGTAGTAGTCCAGTGTTAAGGTAATTTTTCTTCTTTCCAGATTTTCTAGAAGCGACTGTTTAGTCTCCTTGAAGGAGTATTTCCAAAGTTCTACCACTGCCTGGTCTTCGCTGCTTGCTTTGTGATTTCTCATTTCTTTTAAAGCTTTGTTTAGTTCTTTTAGTGTAGGTGGGTTTATTTGGTTTTGGTTTTGGTTTGAATCGATAAGCGTGCTTGTGTCAATTTGGAAAAGTTCTTTGGGTTCTTCACAATTTAGTAGTTTTTTTAACAATAGCTAATATTTCTGCAATTTGTTTATTATCGTGTGAGGGTTTACTGTCTTCATCTTTTAGGATAAGAGTTGGTAGTTCGTATTTTTGTATTTGTGTTTTAAGCATTCAATAGTATACCCTTGTATTATTTTTATCACTTTCAGTTTTGAATTTAAACGGTCTTTATTATAGAGATAGCTCGTTATATATAAAAATGAATGTTTGTTTGTTCTACATGTGTACCTATACCATTCATCCGATTGCGATGAAACTTTTGTTAAGTTGTTGTGCGCATGTCTGGATACAAAATTGTATTTATAGTATTTGGCTCATATTCAGAATAAATATTAGTTACATGAAAAAAATATTTTTGCAAAAAGGAAATAAGGGAAAAGGGTAAGAGGGGAAGGGGAAAAAAGGAAAAAGGTAACGGTTAAATTTCATTTGCGTTCATTTTAATCTATATATTTACTCAAATCTAGCAATAGCGAAGCATTGGTGGGTCAGTTAGTACTAATATAAAAAGGGTGTCCACAGATATGATAAAAATAAAGGGTAACACTTACAAAGTAATATGTGCAATATTACATCACGGATCTTCAATTTGTGAAGATCATTATACTAGTTTTATTAAAAAAGAAAAAATATGGTATGAAGTGAATGATATGACTACCAACAAAAAAAAAACTGGCTGTGGAATTCAAAAAATATATTTTTGTTTGTTCTAGAAAGGCAATAAATTTAATAATAAATCCATACGATAACAATCGGTAATTCATCAAAAAAATAAAAGAATAATCTAACAAAATGTAGTGATATCCAAAAAAATACAATGAAATTGTAAACCGTACGATAACAGTCTCGCAGTTATCATTTCTTCTGCCGAAAAAACAAAGATTTTGTAATATAAATAAAACTGTTTGTAACAAAATGATACTGATATCAAATTACATTTCTGTTATCAAAATCTGTTATTAACTTAGAATTTTGTTTAAAAAAAAAAAGTTAAATATATCTAATAGACAGTAGATATACAATAATAGATAATAAACAATGTTTAAGTGTTCCACATAATAAGTGAAAATAGAAAAATTTGTTACAATAGTCTTACCGGCCTGATTTCATTTATATGTAATCCATATCACATTTACAGAAATAATACATTTCATATGATTATTTGTTGTTTAATAAATGTGATAAATTTCTAAATACATTTAAAAACATTTTATAACTAATGCAACAACTTACTCATCAGTTTTGGTAACTCTCCAATATTTTTCAACTTTATCAACCGATGTAAGTCGTAACAGAAAATCTTCATCATGAGTAATAACTATCAGCTGAAATTTCTTACGTCTTTTTTGTGATGAAACAATACTGTGGACAAATAAATGAATAAAAAAAAATATATATATATATATATATATATGTGTTAGAAATAATTAGAATTATAAAAGATATATAAATAAAGAATATCCAAAAAATAAATTGTCTAAAAATTCCCACTGCACCACTGTGGTCAAGATTGTACAGGCGCATGCTGAATTTGTTAATTTTCTTGGAAAGCACTAAAGCCATTTTCATATATTTGTGCAATGTGTATGATTCATGGTGTGTGCTTAAGTATCCTAACAAATGAGGGAACTGTTCCATGATCTGTGACTTGTTTCTTGAATGTGAGGAAACTTAAGGTACTGAGTCATCAAATTTTTGATGTTCAGTTCATGAAGAACATCCAATTAGTGACTCAGTGGTACAGAGATGGGTCCAACTTTTTAATAAAGGATGTAAAAATGTACACGATGATGAATGGGAGCAAATGGATTTCTTTAATGAATGATTTGGTGTGTGCAGTTGAAGAAAACTGAGAAAGGACACATGACCCATCGTGTTGGTCTAGTGATCAACGCGTCTTCCCAAATCAGCTGATTTGGAAGTCCAGAGTTCCAGCGTTCAAGTCCTAGTAAAGCCAGTTATTTTTAGACGGATTTGAATACTAGATCATGGATATCGGTGTTCTTTGGTGGTTGGGTTTCAATTAACCACACATCTCAGGAACGGTCGAACTGAGAATGTACAAGACTACACTTCATTTACACTCACATATCCTCATTCATCCTATGAAGTATTATCTGAACGGTAGTTACCGGAGGCTAAACAGAAAAAAGAGAAAGGACACATGATTTACCATGCGATACTCCCTGCATTTCCCAGAAATTTTACATTCACTTCATGAAATTTGTCTGTGAAACTGAAATGGTGAAGTAGTGTTGGCCTTTTTGATACAATATATAGAGAAAGGGGAAGACTTCTTGAGTAATACAATTACCAGGGATAAGTCTAGGTGCTACAAGCAACTCTTGAATTGAAAAAACTATCAAGGAGTAGGATCTTATCAAAATCAAACACAAAATTCAAGCAACTCTCAAAAAATCATGTATACAATATTCTGAGTGAAAAGTGATCTAGGCAGAAGCCCGTCCTCCGCAAAGGAGGTCTCAAAGGTTTCCACAGGGAAGGTGCTGTGCCCTCGTGAAGCAAACTGCACAAAAAATCTGGCTAAAACCTCTGTCACGAGTTATGTGGGAAAGGCTGTGACCGGAACCGCACAATGAGTGTGCAGCAAGGATGAAGTGAGCCAATCCCAAAGGGAGGCTCCACACGAAGTCAAGGGGAGTGGAGGATGGCAGTGTAGTGATCAGCCCTAGGTGGGAGGTAAGCCTGCTAAGAAGCAGGTGAACTCCGAGTCCGAAAGTTTAGGGTAGATCGAGGAGATGCAGTCGGAGTGGACCAAAATCTTCTTTAAAAAGGAGTCGAGAGTGCCCTCGGAGATTCGGCAGCTTGTCGACTCCTATTTAAGTCAATGAGCATTGTTGGTCTTGGATCTGGCATTAAAATGTGAGGGACTTCAAGGTGCCAAGCTTGCCTTGGATTTGGTCGTTTCATGACTGTCTGGCACGGTGGACCAGATTGTGAAGGGAGTCAGGGGCTTCAAGCTGGTGACTGGTGAGGCTGTGGGTGAATTCCACAAATCTAAAAAAAGCTGGGTTGAGGAGATGGTTAAAAAGCTTGACTCCTTCGTCGTAGTGGCTGCTGCACCTGCGCCTACGCGAATTAGTGCACCGGTGCCTGCCAGTTCAGGTGCCACCGGCTAAAATTAAGCAAGCTACTAAGGTGGTTCTGCTAAAGCTTCAATTAAGGTGGTTCTCGTCGCTGTGGACGAAGCCCCCATAGGGTATTCGGCTTCCACGGGGTGGATGTTATTCATTTTCTTGGGGAATGGCCGCTCTCCGCAGTAGTGGTTGGCTCAGATTCATTGGGTGTCTTTTGGATGCCCCAATGGTTGGATAAGCAATTCACCATCATACGAGTCACGAGGGGTACGCTCAATCTTATGCTAATGTCAGGATACTTTCAGCTTGGATGGAGTATCGATGACTAGCTGGTGAAGTTGGGCAGGATTCTGAATGGTCTCCCAAGCACAAGGGTGCTGGTTGCTCTGGACGCTAATGCCAAGTCCCCCGCCTGGGGTTCACCACTCACTGACCCCAGAGGCGCTGGTCTCGAACAGTTCGTGGAAGTCAGAAACCTCTACTTCATTACTGATGCAGAACAACCACCAACTTTATCTACTGAACTGGGAGAAAGTTACATTGAAGTCACTTTGGTGATGGGCGAATTGCTGTGAAGTACAAGTAGTTGGATTGTCTGGCCCGAGACCAGTGTGTGCGATCATAGGCTTATAACCTATGAGATCGTTTACGGAGGCGGTCTAAGAGCTCCAGATTCAAGTTGCTATAACCTAAGGGGCCTGGATCATCAGCACAGGCTGCCTTGCAGGGGTTGGAATGACACATGGAGGACAGAGAGGAGGTGAAATTGATGGCTGAACAATTCGGCCAGGTCATCAAGACTGGTTGTGATAAGGTCCTATGGCAGCCTCGGCCAATGGATGAACCCTTAGGTAGTGGCCAGTCTATTGATTGGGAAATGCCTGGAGCCGTCTTTTAAACGCAGGCGGAAACCCGAGAAAAAGTGGTGGTCCTCTGACCTTAGCGTGCTGCACGCAAGAGTTAGGTCTGCTAGAAGATACCAGTGTCGCTCCCTAATGGGGATTATCATTGTTGATGAGTGTGCTGAGCGTTTGCAGATCTACCGGTGCACCTGTCATGAGTACGTTCATGCCATCAAGGAAGCCAGACTCAAGTTATGGCAAGACTACATGCGTGAGTTGCAGTGCAACTCACAAAATCATGCAACTTGCAAAATCATGTTACTGGCTAAAGCTATTGCACGTGCTGTCCAGTGTTCGATGCAGGTTTGGTGGTCGTGACCACACTTTAACATCTGTGGCGACTTACCAGGCATTAGGGCGGGGGCTATGCCTTTCCCTGGCGTACGGGCTGTGGTTCCTGTAGATATAAGCTGAGTGGTTTCTCGAATGGCACTGGGGATTAACCAACTTGACCCGGATTTATTCTACCATCTGCTGCTTGTCATGAGAGCCACTTGGCAGGCTATTTACAAGGTGCCTTGGCTGGAGCTGCTTCCCGACTTGTTGGAAAGTGGCTTTGATGAAGGTGCTCTTAAAACCGGAAAAGGATCCTAGTGAGGTCAGCAGTTATCGACCCATCAGCCTCTTGCTGGTAATCAGCAAGTTGCTTGAAAGGCTGGTTGTGGAACAACTCTGGGAAAGCACCAAGGTTTTCTAAATCGAGACCAGTATGGCTTCTTGAACGGGGTTGGCACAGAGGATTGAATCTTAAATGCTCTTGCCAGACTGTAAATATGTTTTGGCAATTTTCATAGACATAGTGACAGCATTTCCTTCCTTGTGTTGGAGTTCTGTCCTCTATAAGTTGAAATGCTGTAATGTTCCCATAGCCCTATGGGCCGTAGCGTGTGACTATTTGTCTAATCATACAGCTCTGTTTAAAGATGTGCACCTAGCTGTGGAAAAATTCATTACCAGGGGATGCCCACAGGGTTCTGTTCACAGTCCCCTGCTGTGGAACCTAGTATTTGACAGGTTTCTGGGATTGACATTTCCAGAAGGGGTCATGGCCCAGGCATTCGCCGATGACTATTTCCTTTTAGTTTGTGGTAATTCACGACTGCAGCTGGAAGATCAAATTTGGAAAGTGGCTTTGATGAAGGTGCTCTTAAAACCGGAAAAGGATCCTAGTGAGGTCAGCAGTTATCGACCCATCAGCCTCTTGCTGGTAATCAGCAAGTTGCTTGAAAGGCTGGTTGTGGAACAACTCTGGGAAAGTACCAAGGTTTTCTAAATCGAGACCAGTATGGCTTCTTGAACGGGGTTGGCACAGAGGATTGAATCTTAAATGCTCTTGCCAGACTGTAAATATGTTTTGGCAATTTTCATAGACATAGTGACAGCATTTCCTTCCTTGTGTTGGAGTTCTGTCCTCTATAAGTTGAAATGCTGTAATGTTTCCATAGCCCTATGGGCCGTAGCGTGTGACTATTTGTCTAATCATACAGCTCTGTTTAAAGATGTGCACCTAGCTGTGGAAAAATTCATTACCAGGGGATACCCGCAGGGTTCTGTTCACAGTCCCCTGCTATGGAACCTAGTATTTGACAGGTTTCGGGGATTGACATTTCCAGAAGGGGTCATGGCCCAGGCATTCGCCGATTACTATTTCCTTTTAGTTTGTGGTAATTCACGACTGCAGCTGGAAGATCAAACATAAGATCCAAATATTTCATTAATTAAAAGTCTATTTGGCTATAACTCTGAAGTCAATGAAAATAAGTACCACTTTTGATGTATCGTTGAATGCTCTCAATGAGGGCTTATAACTGCAGTTAACTACTTTTTTGAACACTTTTGATCCTGAAAATTGCAATCAAAATCGGAATTGCACAACTAGGTGTTACAACAGTCCTAAATCCAAAATTTCAACATTCTACGGCTACTCGTTTTTGAGTTATGCAAGATATATATGTGTACACATACGTACAGATGTCATACAGTTGCTAGTCAAAATGGATTCAGGGATGGTCAAAATGGATATTTACGTTGAAATCTGAAAACCAAAATTTTTCACAATCACAATACTTCCTTTACTTCGTACAAGGAAACAAAAAGCTTTAATGATTATTACTTCACAAATTATTAACTCCATCTCTTGAAAAAATTGCCTCAGTAAATAAAACAGAAGTTACTTCATGACAATTGGTAATTTATTTTGTACTTGTAATTTAAATGCATTGTCTAAGTTTCCAAGTAGTAAATTTAAACCTCCCTTACAGATAAAGATTTTCTTTATAAAGTATTTATCATACTGTACGATGTAGCAAATCAGGGCGATTTTAAATTAATCTATTACTGAGCTCCAGGCTATCGTAAACTTAGGGAAATAAATTCTGCTCTTCACTGACACGTCTTGGCATTTGACAAAATATGAATGTGGTGGAAAAGAACCACTTGTCTATTAACACTGAAATATTGAAACAAAGCTTACTGGATTTGCAATCCTCTTATTAAGGAATACTTCTTGACATTCACAATGAGCAGGTAGTGTAATTCCATTATACTATCCTTAAATAAATATTATGTCTGCATATTCTTAATTTAACTGGAAGACATTTTTAGAAAGTGACATTCAAACACTGTAATTTTCTTCGATTTTGAAAGCACACAAAATTACTCAAATACAAAACACAAATGATCAACACAATTTGTGTTGATCAGCTGTTAACACATAGTATACAATGGATGAGTATAACTCATCCAACCATCTTTGCTCAGTTGAACAACAGACGAGTATACATCGACCTTGTATTTAAAATTCTATATCTTTCGTTAGGACAATTCCAGGTCATCTTTTGTTGAGCTCAGATGTTCAGTGTTTCATAATGATTTTATATATGAAGTTGTTTTTTCTATCCATTGGATAATTTTTGATCTGTGTTATTTAAGTGAGATAACATTTGTGAGGCACTGTATAGATGATATTTGTGAGGCAAGTCTGTTTACGTGCATGTTGTTGATTTATTTTCCATGTTTATTCTACTGACACAATTATTTTTGTTATTAGTGTTTAAAAATTAGCAAAATGAGTGTAAATTAGGGTCATAAAAATATGACCCTAAATTAGTCAAATTGGTGTACGATATCTTGGATGATAGTGATGGAGAAAATTCTGATTCTGACTAAGAAATTAAGGTTGGGTCTATTGAACATGAACAAATTAGTGAATTATGTTTTGATAGTAGATCTGAAGGGGAACTAGGTGACAAGGATATGGACCTGATGTATGAAGATATGGTTCCTTGTGATGGTGATTTGTATTCATTGGTTGATTATTATGACCACTAGTGTTAAAAAATAAAAATTGTTGTTTCTGTAACTGAACCTTTGGTAAGTGGTATTATTTTTAATGATTCTACTTCTAGGCCTACTATTGCTATTACTCATGTTAATTTTTCTTCTGAAATTCTGAACACTTCTACTGACAATTCTATTTGTACCGAATTAGATTTAGGCCTACCTTCAACTTCATCAGATCCTGTTATTGGCAATGTTACACTCTCATAACATTGTAATAACTCTTATAATTATTTTTAATTTTTATTGTAAAATAGTTTCTAAGAAAAATAATGTTCCTATCTACACCTAGTTTTTTCAAGTATAAATATTCAGAAGTGTGTGAAACAGTAGTATTCACTGGAAGTAAAACATCAGACAAACCCTGGTTTTGTGCAGTATTTTATAAAAAAAAAGTTTTTCTTTCAAGTGACATAACCTTTTACTCCAAAATAATATCCAAATGAATTTATATTATATTGAACGAATGTTTCTGCTTTTCTAAAAATATGTTTCTATATTTAAAAGGGAAATTTCAACATGACATAAAAAATCTGGGAAATCACATTTGTGTTTTTTTTTTTTACATAGAACAAATCTACATGTCTTTTTCTTTCAGGTGATAAAACTTGTAAAAGGAAATTTTAGAATTATGATACGTAGGAATTTTTTTTAAACTGGCCTAAATTGCCTAGTTACCATGGACCACCATGTGCCGAGAAGCCCAGGGTTCAAAAAGTGTTACAACTAACTTACAAAATAAAAAAATCTTTATTTAATTTTTTCAAAGCTATTTTTAAATAATGAATATTCATTTCTTAATATTTTTACAAGACTGCCCAAAAAGGAGTGTAATGTATCTTTAGAGTGTATGCATGTTTGTTTGTTTCACCATAGCAGTTCAACGACTCAACTAATTTAGATATATGACTCAGCGTTGTCATCCTCATGTTACTGGAAGTACCATATGCTCTCTCTCTCTCTATATATATATATATATATAATGTAAATCAACTTGATCCACCCAAGTACAGAATTAAGAAATATCTTACCTTATTTTGTTATTTTCTACAAGAGTACTTTCAAAGGATGCTGCATCATCACTTGTATGTAAAAAAAAATCATCAAATTTGGCTTCCCACATGCATGTTACCCAATTGGCTCCATATGCCTTGTATATGTAATTGTAATCTTTAATTTTTAACTCTTTAATTTTAATCTTTAAATATTTTTTGTTTAATATATAGTTATACAAAAAACTTTTTTACATACAACTGATGATGCGAAATCCTGTCAAAGTACTCTTGTAGAAAACAACAAAATAAGGTAAGATATTTCTTAATCGTGTACCTGGGTGGATCAAGTTGATTATATTATACATATATATATTTAAGTAAATTTAAAAAATAAAAATTATACTATAATATACAAAATTATCACCCGCACACTCTTTTAATTATCCTTTATTAAAGAGCGATGTTTGTCATCTACAGTACTAATCCACTCATTTGAAAATCAAATAAGAATATCAAAAACTGGAAGACATCCTTTTTTTGGCATAGCCTGCTAATCATTTACAATGGGCTGTACAGGACATGATGAAGTACCCCATTTCAATTTGCTCAAACAATTTTGCTTTTCAATTTGCTCAAACATGGGCAAGGCATAAAAAATGTTAAATAGCAATATCATAAAAAGGTTAATAGTTTTTAAAACATACTTATTAAATTTTATTATATAATATTAAGGATGTAAAAAAGATAGTAATGTGTTAGAAACTCCTACCTGTTCAAAATAAGATTTTCATAATGCTCATCTTATGTTTGATCACGTATATAATTTTCAGTGACAGTATAAGGATTTTCATTTGCAGATAATTTTAACCAAATTATTACCACATACCAAGGATTGTTTTTAATTTAAAATAAGAAAATTCAAGAAAATAAATGACAACCATTAATTAAAAAAAAAAAAAATTAATAATGCTAACTCAATAAATACTCACTCAGCTAACGCTCTGCTAAGACTTTCAATGTTATCTCTATCCAGATTAGTGGTCGGTTCATCTAATGTCATTATTCCACAGTTATTACTAAATGTTTCTGCCAATGCCATCCTAATTATAATAGACGCCAACATCTAAAATGAAAATAAATACACATAATCAAACAGTTGAAATAATAATTAAAGAAATTTATGTAGTTTTGCTTTGCCTTAAATTTATGGCTCTTTATTTTTTGCCAGTAATTTCTCAAATAAGTATAAGTTATGTATTAAAATCTATGATATTGAAATATCTGTTTTCCTCTTTCTAAGGAATCCACTCACATTGCACAATAAACATAACTTTTATTAATTATGTGGTAAAAAGTGTATTCTACAAAAATATACAAGCTTCATAAGGCTATTTATCAAATAACACCAAGTATTTTTGCTTATAATCACTTTTCTGCTTCAAATTCTACTTATAGCAGAAATGTATAAGTAAAATTTGTAACTTAGTTTATCTAACTTTCCTTGTATTTTTATGTATAAATTTACATTACTTTTCTGTAGAAATGCTATACCAACATCATAGGGTATAACTATTATGTACTTTTTACTTATTCTATTAGTTGTCATATGCTATTCTAAATATTTATTACAAACTAATGACATCTAAGGACACTTTGTAAAAGAGCCAATTATTACTTGTTTCTTTTAAAATCTTCACATTCTAATCAGAAACAAATTTTGTATTCCATCATTATACTATTTTTACCATTGCACTGCTACAAAATATGTGGGTTAATTCCTTTTGTAAGTTTAAGTAACAATCAAGAATAAATAAATATTTATACAAGCATGCTGTTCACTGTTACAGCGACAATCTTAAATAGGAAATACAGTAGTAAACTATACTACATTAACAAGAGGTGCTTTTAGTTAGATATATCTAATTAAATATTCAACATTGGTTACAGATGGTAGGAAGTATGAGAATATTACAGGTCATCGAAAAAGATTGCAGCAATTTTAAAAAATCGTACCACAGAAAATACTAGAGATAATCTCAAACAAGAATTTTTTTCAAATTCACCAACTCAAAAGTTTTTTTTTTACATACCTTAGAATGTTTCAATATGAGCTCTGTTGCTGCAAACATACAGCCAATAGTCGACTTCTGCCCAGGTCCGCAGGATCATCGAAGGTACTGTGGCAATAGCAGCAATGTTCCGTTGTCTTAAATGTACATCCCCGATTTTTCACTGTAGATAATGTTTTTAATGTATCCCCATAGAAAGAAGTCTAAAATGTCAAATTTGGGCTTCTCGGAGACCAAAGAACAGGACCAGTCCTGCCATTCCAATGATTACAAAATCTTTCATTGAGAGCATGTTGAATGGATAGGCTAAGTGTGGGGGCGCACCATCTTATTGAAACATTAAGCAATGTAACTTTCCTGTTCAATTTGGTCAACTTGCGGGAAATGTACAATCGTATCATGTCTAAATAAACATTCCCTGTGATAGAAGGCTCATGAAAAAAGAATGGGCCAATCACATGATCAGACATCACACTACACATTTATTTTTGGGGAATCTTAGACATATTCAATAATTTCATCGGGTTGATGAGATCCCCATATCCTACAATTATGCGATAACATTTAAGGCAACGGATCACTGCTGTTATTGCCACAGTTATGCCTGTGAAGATCCAGCGGACCTGAGTAGAAGATGATTAACAGCTGGATGTTTGCAGAGCGACAAACAGAGGTCATATTGAAACATTCTAATGTATGTAAAAAAACTTTTCGAGTATGTGAATTTTTAAAAAAATACTCATTTGATTATCTTTAGAAAATTTTGAGATAAGATTTTTTTAAACTGCTGCAATCTTTTTTATCAGCTCTACATTTTTTTTGTGTTATGTAAGGAAATCTTATATTCTAACATATTTTTAAAAAATCAGCAAAATTATGACGGTTAAAAATAAGAATTATTTTACAACTTTGACAATCTTTTTGTAATATTTTAATAAGCAGGAGAAATGCCATATCCTTGTCAGGAATCAAAACACAGACCAATTGATAATATAATGTAATTAAAGATGAAAAACAAATTGACTGCAAACAATTTTTTCTTGCACCTCATACTACACAGATCTTATTACAAAACTCCTATAAAGGTAATTAGGACTGGTACAATATGAGGCTGAAATATAAACTAAAAAATACTCTTGGGCACAATGTCCAATAATATTTATTTTATGAAAAAATATATATAATTTTTCTGACAAAATATAAATTTATCAACTACGATCAATATTTTACAGCTTTTAGAAAAAATATCATGCAGAAAAGATCACATCAATATCTCATTATTTTTATTATTATTATTACTAACATCAGACCAACAGAATGACTCAAAAGAAACCTACATAAGTTTCATCTATGTATTTAAATAAAGATGTCAGATATATTTTATCCTCTGAGGATATATTCATCATAAATGTAGAAAAAAAATTAATTCATTAATAAAATGCTAAATTTCTGAAAAAGAAAATATTAATAATAAACTTAAATTTGTAATTTAAATAATACTAACCTTTTGTCCAGCACTGCATCTTCCTCTCATGTCAAGTTCTGTCTTACCTCTAACTAGTACAACTCTATAATTATAATTTCGCCTCTTATCAGCTGTAACAAACAAGAAGAAATTGATATTAAAAAAAAAAACATAACTCCCATTATTTAGATAGATCAGGGCTACACGGAATCTGTTTTCTAGACCAAAATTGTTCGGGAAATCAAGGCAAAAATCTTTATTGAATAACAATTCAAGTCGCCATAATGGGTATTTTGAATATAAAAACCTATATTTTGCATTATTGCAAAGAGGTCCAAATGATTCTAAAATTATTGTAGTATATATTCTCTAAATCAAAACAAAAATTCACTGAGCATCTTTAATAGTCACTTAAAAACACATTAATAATAGATAATATTAATTAATGGTTTGGGTAGTTACAAACTTTAACACAGTTTAAGTTATTCAGCTTACATAGTTATGGAATTATCTGCATCACATCTAAGCTAACAGATACTGAATCAACACAAAATCTAATAAAAAAAAAATTATTAACTTACCTGATGTGGTGACAGTCTCATCATCGCACTTAATTTCAATATGATCAATATCTTTTCCACGATATATTTTATGCCAATACTCTTTTATTATAGAATTAATGGTTTTCATTCTTTGAGCATGGAAGTGTCGCAATGCCCATTCCAAAGCCACATAATATGTACCCATATCTTTGCAAACTGTCTCTTCAACCTAAAAAACCAATAATAATATGTTGTACATAGCAATGACTATAATACAAAAAGTACTTTATTATGTGTTTCAAGCATACCACACTTACGTGTGCATAAACACACAAATCACCATACAGATACAAATTCTGAAAGTTAAATCTTGATTCGTATAATTTCCACCACCACAGAACTATCATAACTTTGAATAAAAACAGAATTTATTATCTAAATAATACTAAATTGTCATTGTCACTAATATTATCTTTTAAAATTTCCAATATTAAATGATTATATAAAAATGCATTACAACCTGAAGGACCAACCATCATGTAAAAAAGAAATACTAATACATTTTAAGAAACACAAATATTATATACATATATATATATATGTACTATTTATTATGTGTTAAAAATATGAGAATTTTATTCTTTATCAAAAAGAATTTATTTATTCTTCTATACGAATATTGTGTCCCCTTCAATGTAATTCCCAGAGATGTGGCACACTTATGCCAGTGTTTCTTCCAATCCTCTAACTTAAGGAAAGTATTCTTTTTATAGAACCTTGAATTCATTTAGAGATTTCTTTTAATTCTATCTATCGTTGCAAATCATCCTTTTAATGTTCTCACTGGATACAAGATAAAGTCATCTGGTGCAATGTCTGGAGAAAATAGAGCTGCGGCACCTGTATGGTTATTATTGGCTAAGTAATCACGAATTAATAGTGAAGAATGAGCTGAAACATTATCATGGTACAAAATCAGAAAGATTTTTTGCTCACAATTTTGGTCATTTTCTTTGGATTGTTTCACACAAATTGCTAAACTAAGTAATACAGTTTGTTGATCGTACAACCTTGTAGTAAGAATTCATAATGAACGACACCATTTTAATTGAGAAAAAACAGTAGGAGAACCTTAACATTTGCTTGAACTTGATGTGCTTCTTTCAGTCTGGGTTATTCAGAATGATTGGAGCTTCACTTCAATATCATAACTGTACATTTGTCAGCTGCTATGATATATTTGAATAATTATAAGTTACCACAATGTCAAGTAATAGTTGGTCTGTGAGATTCTTTTGTTAAAAATTCATCAGTTTTGGAAAAAATTTTGATGTTATGCATTTCATAACCAAAATGTCAGTCAGAATTGTTTTATACGAGCCATGACAGATATGCAACTTCTCTAATAGTGATTTGACTATTATCGATCACTATGTCCTTCATGTTATTGATATTTTCATCGGGTGTTGATGTGTTAGAACATTCAACACGCTTTTGTCATCATCTTCTTAAACAGTTTGTACAACTCATAAGCCCTTGGAGCAAATAAATTCAAAAGGTCAGTCAACTGATGTAATAGGTAGTGTGCAGGCTTTTAGATCAGACAGTCTTAAATTCAATTACCGACAACAGTTGGTAATTGAATCTTTTCATCTACTGTTTATCCATTTAATCTTAAGTTGTAATAATATAATAAAGTGTAACAAAAAGAATGCTTACAAAACAAGCTGAACAGTAATGACTGATAAATGAACCTACTAGTATCCTTCTAAAAAAATTACAATTGAAATAAAAATTTTAATAAATATTTGGTCAAATCTCTTTTATTAAGTAGGTAACATAAACTATAATTTGAGGCACAGTGAAGGGAAAACAGGAAACAAACAGATCCACATGGAGTATTTATACAAAAATCATGCACAAATTTAACTTATTCACAGCTGTTCAGAAGTTAAATAATAATGATTCCATTAATAAGCTTAGATTTATTTTGTTTTAAGAGCAAACACAGATATTATCACCTGAATAAAAAAATAACTTATTAAAGTTTCCTAAACTTACCTGATTTTGGTTTAGATTACTGTAGTTGAACTGACTGAAAAAAAAAATCATGTAACAACATACTCAACATAGTGGTACAACAGTACCTGATAACTAACCGATGATCAGCTGATTAATAAGCAGCATATGCTGGCTGGCTTTTTGATAATGAAAGAGGAGCTATTAAAAAGCTACACAAAACCTTTTGACAACAGAAATAATTTTGCAGAAGAATCACACAGTAAAACAAGGTGATAATGCTACTCAGACAGGATATGGTTATTTTTTAATAGAGTATCAAGCATTCAAGTTTTAGGTACGTTTTTGTAGTGTCTATACAATTTTTAAGTAGTTGAAAAGGCAGGTATGAAAGACCAGAATATGTGCATCAAGTTTTGTTTTAAATAGTAAAAACTAAACCAAAAACAGATCAAATGCTTAGAGAAGAATTTGCTGTTGATTTGAGTTTTACACAGAATATGACTAGTACACTTATCTTGAAACTGATAGCACACAAGTTAACAATTATTGTATGAATGTATTATTTGACTTTCAATGCATTCAATATTGGAAAATGTTTGGCAATAGTATTTACACCAGACAATTACAGTTCAGAACTTTAGCCAGTACTATTAATTAAATTTCAACTGAATGTTTGGTGAAATGAGATGGAATCACCTCGAGTGATAAAATAATTTATTAACATGAAAATGAGCCAATGCATATTGCTTTCATCAAGCAACAAATTATGGACCAAAACAAGATCGTTGCTTGTGATTCTGTTCTCTGATCACTGCATTTGACTATCACAATACAAAAAGTAATTTCGATTTCTTTGCTGAAACTATTTAGGCAAGAAGTATTAGAAGAAATTGTCTAGGTTCAAAACTGGACTAAAAATCCATAAAAAAATCATCTAAGTGTTGAACAAGCCAATTAAAAATACCTCAAAGATGTTTATAGATGGTGGAGAAGCTAATATTAGTATTCTGGCTCCCACAGGGTACATAGCTCTTTGAAAGTGATGACTGTGAAAATAAAAATTTAGAGTAGATTTTCTTGGTAAGACTTTCCATCTAAAATACAGATAGCTTGACTTTGCAATGTATTTCTAAACAGCCATTAGGATTGCCATCCTAATATAATTAATTTCTTTTTTGAATGAAGCTGACTTTAACTAACTTTTCCTAACTTCTTGGACTAACAGAATGCCTAGCAAATACACAAAAAAAATTGCATAGATAAATATAATAATTTATACATATATACACACTACCTTATGAAAATTCAAAAAATTTATCAACATACTGACCAGTGTGCCAAATAACCTAAAATAAGAACCAAACACAATAACAGAACCTAAAAAACTAATACCAAAAGTTGACTTTCACAGGATTCCATATCAGTCGGTAAAAAATTCCAAAATTACATTAAAAAAAAAGTGAAGAAAAAAAATTCAGAAAACATGAACCCCAAAAGTCAGTTTTCTTAATTTTTAGTTTTTATTTATTTTTTGTTATTGTTTCAAGTAATTTTGGAATTTTTTACCATCTGATGATGCGGGATCCTGCTAAAGTTGATTTTTGGTATTAGTTTTTTAGGTTCTGTTAGTATGTTTGGTGGTTATTTTATATACAAATACATATATTCATATTATACTTGATAGTCATACATATAAAATAATTAAATATTTAAGGAGCGTAATATTTTATATATACAGTTGGTTATTTATATATGCAACAGAACACAACACAACACACCACAAACACACATATTCATTCACATATTGTACTGTGTTAATAATAATATATGAAATATAAACCACCAAAATACAGTATTAAATAAGTTGTACTTACCATATAAATTTCAATAATCAATTTTTGCAGGATCCTGCATCATCTTCAGTTGATATTGAATTCTTTCTATAACTACATTAAAACACAACTATTTTATAATTCGTCAATTTGTCAAAAAACAATTTCTACAAATTCAATACGAACTGATGATAAAGATCACAAAAATCAATTATTGGAATTTAATAATGGTAAGTTTAACTTATCTAATTACTATGTTTTGGTTGTTTATATTTCATACAATGTATGTACATACAATGTTGATTCTTAGACAATATTTCTTAGTGTTGTAGTGTGAACAGAGTCCACTTGACAGTGCAACTAAATCAAGAAACCAACATTTCTTGTTATAGGTAGTTAAAAAAAGGTGTTGAGTGTTCTACTGTTTGTACTAAAGCAGAGATAAGATTTGTTATTTAAATGTTTTGGGCAAAGGAGACTGTACTCAATGAAATTCACTGCAAATTTGAAACAATGGCCTTAATGTAATGGGTAGGCAGTGAGACATTGATTTCATGAATTTCTAATGGTTGAATAAGACATGGACAAACAAAGGTGTAACTGTTCTGTATCATGAATTTAAGGAATTTTCACTGGTAACTTGTTGTTTAAAAATTAAATTTTACTTGGAATAAGTTAGGAAAGTGTTCATGGCTATTTAAGGTATTGAAAAACATGCAGTAGGTGAGTGTCCTTAAGCAATGACAAGAGTGCAGAAAAACCCGGTATTCTATTACTTTTCCAGGAAAAAACCTCAATCTATGGTAAGGAAGCTTCCTGAGAAAGTATAACATACAAAAATAGCGGCATCACTAAATCCTCATATTTGACAAAACTTTGATTCATAGATTTTTGCCTACACAATGCATCATCCAGTGGTTGTCTTGGAAAATTATGTTTTTTTAACATGAAAATGTTTCTTTAAAATAAAACTACTGAAAATTATGGAGTTGACAAGCTAGTGTTCTGACTTCATGTATTTACAAATTATAAAAAAAAAATAAAAAAATATTTAGTAACATTCATTAATATTAATATTCATAGTCTTTACAATATTGATAAGCACAATTGTTATTTAATATTAAGCAATCTTAATTTTTCTTCCAGTTTGTATACGTACTTATATTCTTAATTGCTAAGACTTCCAAGTTAAGTATCAAAAGAATCAGTACCAACTGAAAAGAATGTTACCTAGGTAAAAGAACACAAAGAAAGCAAAATAATATATGATCTAATGTATATAACATATAAAATCAATGGAACAAAGGAAACTGAATTGCTTTTGACAACTCAGTATATTATTCTACACATAGGTAGAAAAATAGACAAGAATGCTAGCTAGTAAACAAAGCAGCATTTTCATAATGAGGTATTAATAGGTACTAACAGGAAATCAATACCCCCAACTTATTTCTTACAATAAAGAAATAATAAGAATATTACATATAAGGTTAAGCGGCTAATCTGACAGCAAAACTTAAAGCTTTCTCTTGCAATAACTATACTGCTACATTACGAAAAAAAATCAATTCACCTTAAGATCAACAATTTTATTTTTGAAGGTTTTAGCAGCATCTTTGTATATAGATTTTTCCATTTCTTTCCTAAGGTCGGCGATAGATTTTGCAAGTTCATTTCTTCTACCTTCGGCATGATTTTTCTAATTCCACAAAATTAAAAAGATTTGTTAGAATATATTGCATATATCTACTAAAATTATTTCAATTCTAATAAAACAGAAACAAGTTTATTATAAAAAGTTGCAAAACACTAACTAGATGACTTTTAAAAAATTAATCAATTAAAAAAATATTTAATTAAAAAACTTCCAGGATATTAAATTTCTTCATTATTTTTACACTCGGTGATATCATTTAAGAAACTTCCTTTTTACACATGATTAATTCAACACATAATGCATGGGAATACAATGCTGAAATTTTATTGTATAAAAAACACAATTTGTTGGATACCAAAAAAGCAAAGCCTGACCAGGATTCAAACCAAGGATTTACTTTATGAAATGCTTAGCAATCATAGTAGTATTAGCAATAAAAGTCATTGCAAGAAAAAAAATATGTTGAACCCTAGAAAATGACTGACAATTTCTGACATTAAAATAAAAAAATGTGGAATACTTGCTGGATGATAATCCTGAAAAAGAGAAGTGGATGGTATTTTCTTTTTCTTGTTTTTTTTTCTTTCATGAATTTTTTCTTAATTGTTCATAACATTTATCAATTATATTGTAAAGTTGTTGAACATGTTTTTACAAGATATGTAAACATTACATAATGAAATATTTCTTTATGTACAAATTTATTTTATAAAACTTTTAACTGAATACAGAAATGTGAACATCCATATCTTGAATTTAAAAGTTCAATTTGCATTTTACATTAACAAAATGTCAGACTCTTAGAATGCAATATAAAGAAAAAGGCAGTAAAGAAATTCTGAAAAGAAACGTGATAAAAAAAAAATTGAGGTTAAAGCACTTTTAGAGAGATAGTTCTGAAAAGAACTAATTTCTTAGATTATATTACTTTATAAAAATGAATATTTGCGCAGAAGTGAAATAAACAAATATCTACAACTTAGCTTCTGGGCTACCTTCAGCTTGGCTGGAATGCAACTCGAAAAAAAAAAACATTCTACCTTCCATGGTAAGGACTTACGGTAAGTTTTTCTGGTTTCTTACAAAACAGCAATCAAAGAATTTTTGGAAAATACACATAAGAAAAGCCTTTGAATGATATAAAAATAGCTAAAATTGACCAAATAGAACTCTAGAAAAAAGCTCATTATATATAAAAATCTTTGTAAAAATACAAAGATTTTTAAATATAACTTTATAAATAGTTCAGTTCCATCTGCCTTTCAATGCAGTGACTATTTTATGACAATTTTTTTTTAACTAAAAAAAAAATGTTAAAATGTGATTTTTAACTTGAAAATACATATACTTTTTGGCAATTGAACCCAGGACTGTAATTAAAATAACTTTCCCCAACTCAATATGCTACTAAAAAAATTTGAATTCAATACTAAAGTGTATGTCATCATAAGATAACAATGAAATCTGAAATTGAATGAAACTGAAATAAAAACTGATATAAACTACAACTTACAGTTAAGGAAATGATAACTAATTTAAAGGAAAGAAACAAATATGTAGATAATTTTTAAATGTTTAACCAATTTTCTATGAACAATTAGAAATATTAATTGATTAATATTAAATAAAATTTTGGATGTATTGAAAAACCTTTTGGTTTTTAGAAACACAAAGCTTCAAAAAAATTGATTTTTGAAGCGCAAAGAATACAAACTTATTTTGTTTTAATTCTAAAAAGAAATTTACAAACGCTACAAAAGATAACTCTATTAGATAAATAAAGCATTTTCAAGCATGTTACGAAAATTCTTGATCCTGGCCAAGATCATAAACTACTTCTGTCTACTCCAACCAGGGCAGTTGCTCAGTGGGCATTCTCAAATCCTTTCCTTTTCTTATCCTCTATTTCTTATATAAGTACTATGGAAATCATCTCAAACACCATCCTGGCTCCATTGCCAGCAGGGGGCAGTTCTAGTAGCCAATGGTGCAACTGCTTCTTTACTATGGTTCAGTGGATTGATGACTACCTGTCAAGACTGTATAGAACATGTATTTCCTAACTAAGGGCAAAAAAAATTAAACAAATGATTTCATTATACAATGGTCAGTCATGTTTACCTTACTATATGCTGCATCAAACTCTTTTTGTAGAACCAACCTCTCCTCCTTAATCAATTTATAATCCAGTACACCCAATTTATCATCCATATCCTTTAATATCCGTTCCAATTTCACTTCCTCCCTTCTCTTCTCCCTTAACTTCTTATTGTCAAACAAATTTCTTTGTCTAACCTGAAAAAAATAAATCACTTCGTAAATGATTCCATGTTAACAGAATACTTCTGCAAACATGCAGAATACAAAGAATAAAGGATTTAATTTTGGAAGGTGTGGGGTAAGTAAAAAGTTTAATTCATTATAAATTTCAGAATGCTGTCATTCATTTATTAATGATTAAATATTTAATCATTAATAAATCTGTAAATATCAAATTATGCTTTATTAGATAAAATTATGAGTCTCTTATTGTGAACCAAACAAGATTTCACTTGTTCAAATCAGTTAATTAACAACTGAGAATGGTTGAAACTGTTAAAAGTGTATGACAAAATGAATGAAATCTGAAAATTTTATGCTTGTTCTGATAATATTAATAATAGAGATAACATATTATTTTTAATGTAATTAGTGAAGAAAGTGAAATCTTCCTTAATAAGGTAAAATTTTCAAACTTATTTACTTTATAAAAGATAAAAACGTTTATTGAAAATAATCTAAAATGGCAGACAGAGGGAAAATAAAGCCAGAAAACAGCATTGGTATGCATCAACTTTGTTTATTTTGATGTACTGGATCAGTCTCTTAAGTTTGGCTAACACTTTCTGGGATACCTATACATATATATATTCAGGATGATTCAAAATTGCACAGCAAACTCTTGGGAGATAATCTATAACCAAAAATATAAAAAAAATTTTCAAACTTATTTACTTTATAAAAGATAAAAACGTTTATTGAAAATAATCTAAAATGGCAGACAGAGGGAAAATAAAGCCAGAAAACAGCATTGGTATGCATCAACTTTGTTTATTTTGATGTACTGGATCAGTCTCTTAAGTTTGGCTAACACTTTCTGGGATACCTATACATATATATATATATATTCAGGATGATTCAAAATTGCACAGCAAACTCTTGGGAGATAATCTATAACCAAAAATATGAAAAAAATTCTTATAAACACAGGTCATAAATGGTTGGTTTGTAAGCAAGATTCGGCTCATGAAACATTTAGCTCTGCTTTCTGCTTCCTCTGTGAAATTAAACTGTACTAAAATTCTTGGGGTACAAATCGAGAAGTAAATTTGGTGCTTCCTTGTGGTTTTGATCTAAGAAATTTAATAAAAGTGGTCCCAGACCTCTAACTTGCTTAGGTTTTAAGAAAAACAAGATAAAATATGAAAATGTTTTGTTGGGAAATATAATTTTTTAGGTATGGATTAAAATAACTGTTAATTTAACAATAAAAATAAAAAAAAAAATTTAAATAAAAATTTCTAGTTACTATGTAATATTCTAGTAACTTTGTAGACAATTCATTTCTGAGAAAATTGATGTAAATAACGTGTATTAAAATCAAACACAGATTTGAGAAATTCAACTTTAATTAGAAACAAAAACATTAACTGGATCAGAAAAGTGATGTGATTTTAAACAGAAAAATTTTCATTACTGTCTGAACAACGTAACGTAAATTAAAACAAAACAGAACATTTAAAAACATAGAAATTGCATACGTTTTGGTTTTTTCTAAAAATTATTACATTTCAAAATTGTCACTCGATAAAGCTACAAACACTTCTTTAAAGCAATTGCTCACTGTAGCTGCCATTCTGGTCAATGTGTAGTTCAGCTCAGCAAATCGATGCTAGTAAGGCACATTTTATAGCACTATTATTCCTAATAGTAACTGTTGGGTAAAGTTAACAAAAAACACACAGTTCGTATTTGCCAAAAGAAATTGGACTTTAATTATGTAAAACAACTGAACTTATGTTAAAGCATAACCTTAAATTAAATGAAATTAAGAAATAAACATAACTTAATTTCACATAAGAATATCAACTGAAATCAGCATATCAGTAATAATAATATTAAATGAGATTTACAATTATATACTTAGAAAAACAAAACATCAAGAAACATAGTATGACTGGAAAACTATTGCATTACTGACAAATGCTGTAATATTGAAAAATTAGCAATGAACAAATGTCATTAACTTAGAAAATTAAATTACAATAGTTTCAGTATAAAAAAGAGTTAATTACAATATAATCACATTAAAATAAGAAATAATATATAGAGTTCATTTTGGTAAATAAGCATTCTTGGAAACATAAAATTACAAAGTTCTAAAACATAACTGCACATCAGGAGTAAATTGCTTTAGGTTAATTTACGAGAAATATTATGAATACAGTTCATGAATAGAAAAGGATTAATCTCGGCGATTAACAAGTTACAAGATTAAATTATAGAGTTAATTACCGTAACAACAAATTGTAATAATAGAGCACGTAAATAGGTAAGCCACCTATCATGATTGCACTTAAATGAATAAATGGTTTTTTAAACTAAACTTGAAATCGAAAGGCATAAGGAATGATCAACTGAATGTTCCACAAATTTTACTGATAAAAATAACTGTTTAACGTAATAAAAAATGAAAATTGAACTTGCCTGTAGCACACAAAATATTAGCAAGAGACGAACTCGTGAATGAAGGTAAATGAATACATACAGTAATCCTGGGCATAGTCCGCACTGGTGTATCAGGAATACAGGGGTGAGACGTGGTTTAGAGGTAGAATAATACGTAGCATCTCAGATGTGTAGCAACTAGTTTGGAGATTCTGCATCGATGAAAATATAATCAGCAGCTAGAGAAGATTCGACGTCGATAGGATTGGCAGTTTGTAGCGATTGAAGCACTTTCAAGAGAGACGTAAAATACTGAATTTGAAGATTATCTTAACAAAGAAACGAGGCAAGAACGAACATAGAGATCGGTGAAGTTACGAGACACTGACGAGTAGAGCTAGACAATATTTCGACAGAGAAATACTGCAACGTTTATAAGAGTATGAAGACGACGAGAGTATTAACATTATATGAGGGAGAGAGAGAACGATCTTCACATAATGAAAGTCAGATCTGAACTGCAACTGTACGAAGTAAAGAAGTGACTGAGTCCATAGGTCCGCACACCAAGAAAATCTATTCTGGACTATTATATCCTACATCAACTGAAGATGTAGGATCCTGCAAAAATTTTAATCTTAGGGTAGGTGTTATAAACAGGTAATAATTTATGGAAGTAAGCCTATATTAGAAGGTGAAGATGATAAAAATCAACATTTTTACAGTAATGAACATAAATCATGTTGACACAGCACTTAGTAAAAAATACCATGCAATCGTTCCGTATTACAGTTTCCTCTAAACCCTTAGACATTGTTAACTCCTAGGAAACTCCTAGGCATTGTTTAAGTAATCTTTATAAATAAAAAATTCAACCACTCAAGAGTAAGCTTTTCTGATCAGACCAACCTGTTACCAGACACAGATCACCACTAGTAACCAACATAGCCGCCCACATGAAGGATTTTAGAAATGAAGGTTCTACATAGCGTTTACTTTTGGTTTGAAATATAAGTTTATTTTGTGTTGAGAAAACCTCAACAGAGATAAAATAATAAAATGCTAATAAAAATTAAAATAGAAGTAACTTACACCTTGATTAGATTTATCAGCTTTAACAGTATCTTTTTTTGATTGTAATGATTTCCTCTGTTCAGCAAAACCATCTAAATCACGTTTCATTTGGCTAATATTGCGTTCAGTCTCTTCTACTTTATTTGAAATGCCACGCCTTTCAAATTCTCTTAATTTACTTTGTAATTTATGTATTTCCTCACTTTTCTGTTCAAAATTAACAGACTTACTGTTTTCTTCATCAACAAGAGAAGAATGTTTTTTACAAGTTTCTTCTTTATTCCTTATAGCCTGTTCCAACTTTTGCTGGATAGGTAATATTTCAGTTGACGCAGATTCGATGGCTTTGGTTAATACATTTTTCAGTTCCTAAAAACACAAAATAAAACTGAATTAGTTAAATATGGAAATTCACTGCAAAAGGATAGTTGTTTATTTTTAAAAAATGTGAATTATGTTTAGACATTTGGTCAGCTAATCGATTGGCATATGGATAGACCAACACAAAATAACACATAAAACATATGTTTAGTTTCCAGCTGAAATCAATCTTATATACAGAGTTATGCTTAATTAAATTATAATGATCCTAAAAATATAATAAAGAAAAACTATTATAATAGCATTCTATTTATTTTGATACATTAACACAAAAAATTTATTACTATTTTATACTTATGAAAGATATAACACAACGTATTTTAATCATAATAATAAAAGTTACCTTTAATTCATTTTGTTTATCAAATAGCTGTTTTTCCTGTTGTTTTCCAGTCTGAACCTAAAAAAGAATAAAACATTCTTAATCATGATAACAATAATAAATGAAACAATTACTTGAAATGTAACAAGAGATGGGCAAAAAGTCAGTTTCACTGATTATTTCAATAAGGTTTAAAAGCTTGTTTTTTTCAATTAAATGTCATTATATACAGATACAAAAATGGACTGAACAATTTAATAATAATTATATTACTAGCAAATTACTAACCAAATGCAATATCAGAATTTATAGAATAGAAAATTTAAATCTATATACAGATAAATTCACTTTTAGCCTACTGTGTATAATAATATTCTTTAAATTTGCCATAAAATTAGCTGTATGGTGGTTGAAACTACATTGTTATATACAAATACATAATGCTAAATAAGAGTTGAACTGACAGGTAATAATTATTTGGAATTTCAAAAGAAATGTTAATTTCAACCCCACAGAAGGTAACACTGTACAATAATCAAAAAAATTTCATCCAGGAAGTAGTTGTACCACATTATTTTTAATCAATAATAAAATAATAATAATGAATTTGAATCCCAATTATCTGACTGAAACAGCACCATAAGAATACTGAATAAATCAAAAGTAAAACATAACAGAAATAAAACAGAACATAGGCAAACATTAATAACTATTAATGTAAAACGACAACTTGATTTAAGTGAACTAAATGACATTTAATTACATTTTAATTAAATAACTCTTTCCAATTAAAAGAAAAATTTGAGTTTACACAGTATTTCATCCTAACCCTATAGGGAAAAACACCCTCTGTGTGATGGTTTTGGTTGCCATGCCACCCCCTCAGTACCACGGCATTGACATCTTTTGGTCTACCTTCAGCCAGGATGCCAACAATGCGAATGACACAAGTGACATTCTCATCAGTGTACTACTAACTATCATGAACTCATAAAGAAAACACAACATGCCAAGTCTTAAGTAAGACTGAATGGACTACCACAGTAACGAAGGAACTGAACTACTTACCCAAAATAAGCAGAAGTGAGTTTAGCAAACATAAAGCATAAAACAAGAACACTGAAACATAATAACAGTAACAACATTAATACTAAACACAAAACATAAATAATGTAACACAACAAAACTTAGGGCGGGAAAACCTAACCAGAATCATAAACCCCCTCAGCAATCCTTTCCTTTGCAAGATAAGTTATAAAATTTTCTACAATCATCCATTCAGCCTGGTTCCTCCAATTAGCACGGAGATCTAACGCTGACCTGATGATATCAAACTGACAAATAGTCTCCGTGCACATCAGCTCATATCTTGCACATTGATATAACACATGGTAAGTGTCATCTAGTTATCCACATTGCGGTCATATTCTGGAGTCTACCGGCTGAAATTATGTAGTCTGTCCTGAAAAATGCCAAGGCCAGAAAGAAATTGCATCACATACTTATTGGGGTCTACCCAAGAGACATCCTGCAAACCAACATTTGGAAAGAGATCATGCGTACAACATCCACCCTCTGTCTCATCCCATCTGGCCTGCCACAAGGCATCGTCATGTTGTTCAACCTCTCGAATTTTTTCTGAAGTCAACTCACTGGACTTCTTTACAACATAACATTGTTGCTTCTCTGATGCAATCAAATCTATTGGTTTACGATGCAATCGCCTTCCGTAAAATTGTATGGTAACCACCCATTACCATTAACAATATAAGCCATTGAGCCCTTAACTATTTTAACTCCTTTTCATTGGATCCACCATCAAACGAGATTTTAAAATATACATTAAAAATAAAACCCAGGATTGCATTTAATTTGACAAATTAAGAAGAAATGCAATCCTGGGTTCGACTAACAACTAGAGGGTGAAAAAATGTTATTTATAGCTAACAATATTTATCTGAAAGATCATCTACTACACTTTAATACAGCATTTATATAGATTTGTACCATTAATCTTTCAAATAAACAGTGTAAGATGAAAATATACGTGGAGAATGTGATTATGTTAAAATATCTGATGGATTAAAATAAAAATTTTGACTAATTTTATTTATACATCACGCTCAATCTTCAAATTAGCAAAGATTTACTTCACAATTCCTTTTTTACTTTCCCGTCTAGATAGCACTATAGCTCTAGAAAAAAAAAGTATTATAATCGGTCCAATTTGAACTGTCATTATATACATATACAAAAATAAACTGAACAATTTAATAATAATTATATTACAAGCAAATTACTAACCAAATGCAAAATCAGAATTTATAGAATAGAAAATTTAAATCTATATACAGATAAATTCACTTTTAGCCTACTGTGTATAATAATATTCTTTCAATTTGTCATAAAATTAGCTGTATGGTGGTTGAAACTACATTGTTATATACAAATACATAATGCTAAATAATACATAATGCATTAAGATCTAGTGAAAACCGCACTTTTCACTAGATCTTAATGTTCTGACTTTAAGGAACCCAAAAAAACCAGATGAAAATTTTCCGATGTTAATCCAGAACACGTATGCACATGTATATGTTCAATGTTGCCCTCTAAATCACCTTATATCCCCACAACTACTGGACCAATTTTGACAGTCAGATTACTTATATATATGGGGAGTATTGATACCATTAAATTTTCAACTGAAGAGGTCAAGGAGCTGAGATTGTAGAACAAGGTCACTCTCGTAGTAACTTTAAGGTCATATTTTTCTTAGGCACATTTGTAAACAACTAAAATATATCAATATTTGTACAAGCAATTTTTGTAAAATCACACCACCACTCCAAAAAAATGCTGTTGTAGTCATCTGCTATATTGTGACATCATAGGTGAATGGTAGAATTAAATAAATTAATAATATTTAAAGAGTAAAAAAGTAACTCGGTCTGGCTGGGTCTCATATTTGATCGGTCAGTTGACTCGGTATCTGTGCAGTAAGCCTCACAGCTTCATCAATCGTACATGAAAAACTTGTTCTATGTAAGTTGTGAAATTACAATTAGTTAGTGCAGACCGTCACTGCTAGTAGCACCACTACTGTGCAAATTAAATATGGTATGCACGCTTTAGTTAGAATCATTGAATTAAATAAATGAAAAAAATATTATATTTAAATAAAATTATAAATTAAGTTATGTGTGTATATGTGGGACAGGAAAGTCTTACAATTGTGTATCAACTTTTTTTTCATTAGAAGAGTAGGTGGAGAATACTAGCATTTAAATTTCTTCTTTAAAAAGGTGGTGAATGCTCTATTCTTTACAAAAGAGCAACACATCAAAGTTATAGTTGAATCAACAAAAAATCTCAATATCGTGAGGATGCATAATCAGATAAGAGTTTCAGTGGATAAAGTCTCATTTATTACGTCACAAATCGGACAGATATGAGAAAATGTTTTTGTATGATGTCATATGAAGTTCCAATTTAAAATTTTCAAAATTCTTAAATTTCCATAAAATTTCAATTACAAATTATATTCACAGGTTTAGTAAGTTTCAATTTTGTGCACAGATGTCATTTAAAAAATTGCTAGCCTTAAAAGTGATTGATGTTCATGATTACAATATAAGGAATTAAGACAATATTCAAATTGATTAACATAACTGATCAACTTTGTAAGAGGTTGCAAAGGGAACTGCAAATTGAAAATTATATGAAACCGAGATAGTTATAAAAATTTGTTACTCAAAAGAACAAATAAAAGTGAAGAACTGTAAAACTCCCCTACTAGAAAGAAAAAGGAACAAAATATATGTTACAATCCAAATGTCTTACTGACAATAATTTAAAAATTTTGTCAATTATGGCCGCATTGTAACTCAAAGTCTCACCATTTCTGAATACTGCTCTGAGTTTCTGATTTTATGCTCCTTAACATTTATAATCAAGAAGAGTATTATGAACTATTACCTACCAGTTATCTAAGAAACATATTTAAATACCAAATGACATAAGATATCAGTGCATTGACCTGATATTCTCTATATGTGAATGATAATGGAAAATTTTCTTATATTGACAATTCCCATACTAATAGACTAATTTTAATACAATGCAGCTTACTGTTCACAACTATCAACCTCTAATTCAGTCTAGAAATTTCACAAAGCACATACGATCAGAATAAATAACAGATCCATAAATGTCACCAAGGTGCAACATTTCTTAATGGCTACATCAGCTTATTCATTGCTGAGATTCTTATATAGCTAATAATCTAGCAGAGATTGAGTTATACTGAGATATGTGAATGTTTGCAGCAAGTTGAGAGGTTAACCCACTGGGTTGGTATAGTGGTGAACTCGTCATTGATCAGCTGATTTTGAAGTCGAAAGTTCTAAGGTTCACATCCTAGTAAAGGCAGTTTACATTTATGCAGATGTAAATGCTAGATTGTATATTCCGGTGTTATTTGGTGGTTTCAATTAACCACATATCTCAGGAATGGTCGACCTGAAACTGTACAAGACTACATTTACATTCATACATATCATTCTCATTCGTCTTCTGAAGTATTACCTTATGGTGGTTCCAGAGGCTAAACAGAAAAAAGTATAAGTTTAGAAGGTATAAAAGATGGCTCTGGTAAAGCCAATCAGGGCAAGGAACAGAGGGGGTGTGGCAACTGGGACCGTCAAAAGGCAGATGTCTTCCCCTACCGGGGGGGTTAGGATGAGTTAATGTATAGTAATATATCATATTTCTCTTAAACAACACTACCTAAATCACAGCACATTGTAAAATCCATCTGCGAGATTATGAAGGGCCACAAATATATTATTTATATTTTATTGCTGAAGTAAATATATTCATTGCTGTGCCAGAGACCAAACATGTAAATTATAAGACTGACTACAAAGAAAATCCAGTCTGATCAACTTGCTTAGACCTGTCACTATGAATCAATATATTTGAATTACCTAGTTAAGACCTAAAAGATGTTTATGTGTCTTCTGTTTCTCCCTATGCTGCAACTTTTAAAGTTTATTTCGTGTGATTTTATGTTTATCACTTATTCAGCTTTAGTCAAAATTATGTTATTGTTTTTTAATTTATTTGTCATTCAACATTATTGTATTTGAATTTTTTGGGATGAAATAACTCTCTACTTGTTTATCTGCAAAATAAACGTTTTTAAAAGATACACAACATCTAACTTCCAGATCGGTACAATCCCTCAAACATTCCAAATATTGCAATACCATCAAGTTTTACATCAGTATATAAACTGATTCTGAATACAAATTCCTATCTTACCCAGGACCAGAAATGCTAATGCTATATCATATTACTCTGCTGATGCCATTAAACCGCTTTAAGAATAAATTATGTAACTGAATATTGAAATATGCAATTTTAATTCATAAAACAATGATCAGATCCTAGGAACCCAACACATTTCACTCTTTGTCATTTCGATCAACTAACATCAAAGTTTAGTCGGTTCAAGTCATTCATAAATAAAGAACACATGTTACATAAAAATCGATAAAACAGACCTGTCTGCTTACATTAGTGGATAAAATGGAATAATATATTCCATTTATACATAATGGTATGGTATAGTTTTTACACATAATGATTATAGCAGATATAATAATCATAATAGATTACTTTAGTACCACAAATCATCCTTACCTTAAGTTGCTGTTTAACAATTTCATTTTTTTCCTGTTCCAATTTATTCATACAATTACTGTATGCTAACTTCTTAGCTTGATAAGAATCAATTTTTTTCCTAACATTTTCAAGTTCAAATTGCAGTTGATCCCTTTGGTTTTTAACTTGCTGAAGTGTCTTTCCTGTTAAAATAAATAAATACAAATGAAGGCGGAAAAGATATCCAAAACAAA
This sequence comes from Lycorma delicatula, assembly GCF_047948215.1. Lineage (NCBI taxonomy): Eukaryota > Metazoa > Arthropoda > Insecta > Hemiptera > Fulgoridae > Lycorma > Lycorma delicatula. The sequence goes on along the minus strand of NC_134464.1, from coordinate 96,855,787 downwards.
ATAAACTACCCTACCCGATCAAGATAACTTTTAGAATCATAATTCACAAATTATTCTACTCATCCATGTCACCAGATCACATGAAAGAACTCAAAATTAAAAACAGATGCGGATACATAAATAGATATAATTTTTGTTTCGATATTATTTGTATTTTATATATATAAAGTCTCATATCAGATATGAAAAACTGTTTTTGATGTTGCTATATAAAGTTATAATTTACAATTTTTAAATCTGCCACAAAATTTCAATTTAAATTAAAAAACTATATTCACAGATTTATTAACAGTTCCAACTATGTGCATATGTATAATTTATAAAACTGTTAGCTTTAACAGTGATTGATGTTCATGATTATAATATAAGGAAATAAGACAATATTCAAATTGATTAAAATAATTTAGTGCCAACACAAATGATACAAGACAGAGTAGATTAATACAAAAATTTCCAAAAGTTTGAAGAAACAAAAAATCACTTAAAAGATATCATTAGAGATTTTTAATTGATAATTCAATCTGTTCAACTGATGAATTCTTTTCCTCATAAAAAATTCAAATAATTAGCTACATTAGATATTCTGGTAAAACAATTGCTGATAATAGTACTGCATGTTAGATAATATTTTACTTTTCCTGAGTTTCTTTAATCCTAGATACAGCGTGTTTTAAAATGCAACTATCAAAAAAGATCAATATTTTATTTATTTTTTTATATTATGATAGTAACAATTCTGAAGAACATCGGTCGATTTTTTTTTGTGAGATGATGGACATTGACTGCTTCAGTAATTTTCCCTATGAGAATGGAAATTTGTAGCGTATGAAAAATGCCATGCCTGACTGGGATTTGAACTTAGGGCCTCCAGAATAAAGAATGAAATGTACCACTCCGCCACAGAAGTTGGTAGATGTTACCATATACTTTGTTACTTGTACTCCTGACTAAACACAAGAGTGTCAATATGTCTATGTTAATTTTGTGTTAATGTTTTGAAAACTGTGATGGTAAAGTGTAACTTCAATATATACAAAGTCACAGTGAAAATTAGTTTTTAATAAAGGTTAACTGCATACTTTTATAATCATGGTAATGCTGTAACAATATGGCTTAGCTATTATTTATATTTATGTAGAGGTATGATAAACAGTTTTTGAAATAAATTGAAAATCAACATTAGGCTAAAAAATGTACAAAATGTTTACTTAAAATTAAAATCTAGTATTAGAATACCATTTCGATTGTTTAAAAAATTATCAACAGACGCTGAGGAAAAAGTAGACACTATAAAAAAAAAATTAAATAAATGAAAAAAGAAGAAATAATAAATATTAAATAGCAAATTAACATACACGTACTTAAAAATATTATACACATGTATTTTTAACAATATCTTTTTCAAGTGTAATGAATACTACTGTTTCCATTCTAAGTAATCCCAATAGAAAATCTTCAAAATAAATATCAAGTTAAATTTTGTATGCAATAAAATTAAAAAAAATAATAAAATATCAAAAGCTTAAAAATATCTAAAACATTGAAATCCTCCAAATTCAAACTGCTCATCACGACCTAATGCATATCTCTTATACCAGCTGGACTGGCAAAATTTATTTCAAGAAAGATAATGATAGTAAGAATCTTAAACTAATCAAACAAATATAACAACCCATGATAAAAATTTAAGGAAGAGGATGAATAATGTTTTTATGACTGAAAACTTTCAGAGATTTTTTTAAATAAATTTAAATTCAAAAAAGCTTTCAATATTGGTCCCCGACTGCAGTTCAACAATGATGCTTAAACCTTTCAAAAAGATTGTTTTATCTTTCCCATCTAATATATTTAATAGCACCAAGTTATTAACTTCTGTTATTTTAAAAATTTGTTAATATAATTTTACCTGAATATTAAATACACTGGATGCATTTGTATTTATTCATCTTTTTATTTTGGTTTTTCTGTATTAGTTGCCTATTCATCTTGTTGAACATTTATTTGCATTCAAAAGACATCACCTACTAATATGTAGTTCAATACCTAATGAATATATTATATTTTTGATGAACAAAATGATAAATTACTTTTAGATGGGATGAAATACAGAATAGTGATTTGGTGTGCAGTGATTCTAGTTAAACTATAACATTCAATGTGATGAATTGTGAAATATGTTTTTTTTGTGTTTATTTTTAACCTCTATTTTCAAATTTATTTTATTTTTATTCTACTTTTTTATTTTTATTTGAATATACCCTCGGAACATTTTAAATACTTTTACAAAGTAGATAACAATTTACTTTCAACTAAGGAAATTACATAACTGTGTAGTGATCATAGTATAGAAATTCATACTGGTTTTTATTTAAAGATTTACCATACAAAAAGCTTTAATTCTAATAAATTATTCAAGTTAGATTTTGTTTTATTGTTTTTTAGGTTATAAATGTAAGCCAGTTATTTTTACACGGATTTGAATACTAGATCGTGGATACCGGTGGTCTTTGGTGGTTGGGTGTCAATTAACCATACATCTAAGGAATGGTCGAACTGAGAATGTACAAGACTACACCTTCATTTACACTCATACATATCATCCTCTGAAGAATTATCTAAACGGTAGTTACCGGAGGCTAAACAGGAAAAAGAAAGGTTATAAATGTTAAATTTTATTAATAAAATACATGATTCAGAAAATAATAAGTCAGGTAAAAAAAAAAGAAGTGTCACCTTAATTTAAAAAAAATAAACATGAATGAAGAATGCACAATAAAGTTTGGTTCCTAAAATTATTACTTATGCATTATATTTAAGTAAACAATACCTGTAACTGGTAACTTATTTTGGAGTTCATCTATTTCTCTTTGTAAATTTTGTAATTCAGTTTGTTTTTGGTCAATTGCTATTGCATCTGACTGTACTGATCTGGCCAATTGTTCATCAGATTGTGACCCAGTTAATAAATCATTTTCCAGATTTGTTAATTCTTCTTTTATCTTGATCACCTTTGTTTTAATACTTGACAATTCTTCACTAAAGCAATGCATTTTCATCATATGTATGATCAAAATAACAGAAATAAATAATTATTATAAGTAATAATTCAAAGTAACAGGTAAAAAATTACTATCTACTTAATATGTACATGTACTAAACTGTATATAGTAAAAAAAAATTTGCATTATCAAGTGATCTGTAAGATTTTGAAAAAATGTTTTAGTACAGTAAATATCACAAAAAAAAAGTTTGAAGGGAACATGGGAATATATTAACTTTTTATTTAATTCATTCATACATATGATTAATAGTAAATTCTAAACACATAACTTTTTTTCTCAACTTTTCTGAAGTATAAACATTTTACTTTTCAACTGTTTTTTTTTTTTAATATCCAGATTATTCCAAATTATTGTAAAAGCTGATCTATCTGTTACTATTTTATTATAGATTTGTTTGTAAGACCTCCTGTATCTAAACAACAAATAATTATCACCTTTTCTTCTACTGTACATTTTCTTTTGTTCACTTAAACTGTAGAAAAGACTACTTTAATTACATTGTAAACAGAAAATGAATTCTCAATGTGAATAACTAAGAATACTAAAGCTAACTTAATTAAAAAAAAGGGCAGATCAGATGGCAACACGATAAAAAAAATTCACTTTGGTAATAATAAAGTGGCAGAATGAATGGGATAAATTATGTTCTAAAATAAAATAAATTTATACAGTGAAGTATTGTAAAATCTTTAATCAATCTCTATATAAACAATATCCACTGAATTTGAAGATATGAATACAAATAAAATAATGAACATTTACAACAATCATTGATAGGTAAAGATTTTCAAAATCTTTAATTGTATACTTAAGATCTTACTAAACCTTTTTATAGTGTTTTATAGGCACATTACTAGCAATATCACATATCTGACAGGTGATACATTAATATATAAATAGATATGTGATAATAGCCTTCTATGGTACTGTTGCGCATTATCTATTTCTAATTGAATTCATTATCGGTTATAAAATATTGCATTTAATAACTGACAGTTGTCTTGATCAATGCATGACAAGTAGTGAGTTGATCAACGTTAATTAATAACGAGCTGATCATGACAACTATCAGGTTTTACACGTAAAGATGGTAATGCACTACAGGCTGTATTGGTTGGGTTACTTGATACATGTAGGTATTTAAAACTGATGATGAATCCATCAATTTAAAACTTCTTATATAAATTGGTAAGTTTACATTAAGATTTATAATTTAGTGTGTTCATATAACATTTCTGTTAAATAGTTATTAGTAGTAATTAAACTTATCAGTTGGATATGTAGATTTTATTATCAAAAAGTAAATAAACAGCAAATTTATTAACTTTCTTCTGATTTTTTTCTTTTTAATAAAAGTCTTTTTATTTGAATAAATGATACTTCAATCCCAAAATGAATTAATTACAATTTTATATGTAAGTAACAATTGATATGTTCATGTGTTTAACTACAGTACGTCGATATATAAATCAAGTATGTGTTAAAGGGTATTCACCTGTTTTTTCTTTAAATAAATAAATAAAAAGTTCAATCAGATTACCTAATCGTGGGTATTTCAGTATTTTTGAGTGAAGTGATTCGGTCACTAACTGGCTTAAGTTGTTGTAATCTACTCAGTTTGCTAGATAGCATTCCCTGGTCTTCAGTAATACTTGACAATGTAGATGGAATACTTTTCAGTTTTTCCTCCAACTAATAAAATAAATCATTAAAAAAATTAGCATAGAAATTCAGCAAATCAATTCAAACAAAAAAAAAAGGAAAAGAAAAACAATTATTTCAAAAATAGAAATACATTACAATAATTATTACAAAATAGAATTACCACTAATAAGATATGTCAAATCAAATACAGCAAAAGCAAAGTAATATTTTAAAAAATACTCACAAAATTTCAAAAATTTATCATTTACTTTTACATAAGATATTACAGTCATATTTGAGTTTTACATTAGAGCAAAAAAAAACTTTTTCTAAACAATTTAGAAGAAACATGTATCATTTTAATTAGTACACGTACAGACAAGTACACTGATTTCAATGAAGTCAGTGTACATGTCCTGAAAACTAAATTCTTACTTTACTTCTAGCTTTTATATATACAGGAAGGACAATGAATACTTTAGGTTAAATTTATATAATATGGTTCTCTCTCTCTCTCTCTCAAATGATATTTGTAGTTTGTTTACTGGCTACTGAAACAGTCTTTTGCTGTAACAGCCGTGGGTAGCTGAAATTCATGAAACACACTGGGGTTCCTTCTAATCAGAACAATATTTCAGGAAAATAGAACAGCAGAAATGATTAATTAATAAATGAATGGGCTAAAAGGTCAGTTTACCCAATTACTAATAACAAGAAAACAATACAAAAATAAACCAAAAAACGTTTTTTATTATTTTATATTTAATTCACATAAAGGAAACATTCAGTGTTATCCTTCTGTTCCTACATTCATGATAGTGTTTAACCGATGAATTACATACTTTTCCCAATAAATTTTTATTATAAAATCATCTGAATTTTCAATTAACAGCTTGACCCTGTTAGATCATTTGGATTTGAAGAAAATAGCATATCTTGAAAATTCTCTGTAATGAAAGGAATCAAATGACATTAAACATGATGGCAACTCAAATGTTTCTCAATATCCTATCAATTGGGAAAGTTTGATTAAGGTAAGTGAAGGCCCGTCAGTCATCTATTATTGTTTGAATTTTAAACAAAAGGATGTTTATTAACTTGATTATAATATTGTAAGATATAACTGCTAGTTACACTTCTGTCAAAGAAATAAAGTTCCATAATCTTTTTTTGTAATCCATGTTAATATGAACTCCAGGTTCATTCAGTTGCATCACTTTAATTACACAAAGATTTTACCACTAAACTAGAGAAATGAGGATCTGCTTCACAGTGAATAATAAATTCCTCACTCTTCTATCAAAGTTATCTTAACAATGCGCATGAAGTAATCAATAAAGGAACTTCAGTTCCTTCAGAATTTTTTGAAAACTTATTCTGGCTACTTGACAGCAGCCTTTCTAAATGACACTTAAGACTCTTTACTGCCTCTGCAACAAGTTACTTGATCAGTACGGCATACTGATCATGCAGTATCACTTATCATTTCTAGTATCTTCAAATGCTATGTTCAATTCACAAAAATATTGATGGGTTGGTGGTAGAGAATTATGAATCGTGCTTAGAATTATTCTTCATGGATGGCACCAGTATTCTCATTGTTTCTCCAACATTACAACAGAGAAACACATTCTTGTTTTGTGTCCTAAAACATCATTATTTTCAACAGATACAAAAATATACTGAACAACAGTTGAAAAAGCAGTTATACTGATCAATTTTACCAACTATAAAATCAAAATTTCTAACCTATTACAGAATGTTAAGCTACATACTGGAGAAACTGATTTTAGTCCACAATATAGTTATGATTTATAAACAAACTGCTATATAATTTTTTATATTTAATATTAAAAATTGATCTAGGGCTTTTCTCTATAAAGAAAAATATATTTCAAATAAATGTGATGTTTTTCCCAGAAAAAACTTTTATACATAAATTAGGCAAGACAGACCTTTATGTCTGTTCAAATCCAACAAAGTCTTTAAAACAAAAATTGCTTTATTTTTTATATATAATATCTAAACTGGTGTTCCATTTAGATTCAAAATGAGCTCCAATTTCATGAACAAGAAGTTAACCATATAATCTGAGCTACATATTTCACCTGAAGTAAGTAATAATATAATAATGATCTTATAAGATCAGATTAATTATATCTGATCTAATAATTTTACTATACTTTAAACAAACTAAATAACAAACCGCAAAATAATGAAATTTTATTTTTAGATATAAAGCTATAAATTATCAAATATGCACCATCTTAATTTCATTTTTTTTTTAAATTACAAATTACAATTAGTGAAAATTTAAAACCATGATAGCTGTACAACTTTTTCCTATTCAAAGTGAAAGGATATTTGATGTGCCTTTGGACGGAAAGACAAGAGGGCAAAATCAAATTATTTGTTTTGCCAATGTAGATGCATAAGAAAAAACAAATTAGTTTTTAATCGAGAGACCTTAAGGGGAGCCGTAAATTATTTTTTGCACAATCTTGTTATTCATATTTTTCTGAGTAATTGGTATAATATTTATTCTTGTATGATAATTATAAATACATTAATAAAATATAGAAAATTATTCAACATGTTGCATATTTCAACATTTAAAAGTTTTGAAAATAAATGTGCTTCATAATTTGTGTTTGACATAGTTTTGAAACGTTGGGTTGGCAGTATGATCTACAGCTGGTCTTGTAGAAAAAAGAGCTGTTTTATTGTATCTTTATTGTGTGCTGTGATAATTTAGTGAGTTGTTTGCTGTTTTTTCGTGTGTGCACGTTTACTTTGTGTTTCGATATACAAACTATATATATATAGTTTAAATATGTTTCGATTACAAACATGCCTAGGTCAAAAAAGGTTTTTAAGAATCGTAAAACACAACATAATTTCTGTACAAAAAATGATCAAAATATAACCTCAACTAGTGAAAAGGGAAATGCTTCAATATGATGTAAGCAAATGTTTCAGTAGAAGCTCTCCAGATATAGAAATGTCAGACTCTCTGCCCCAAGTATAATGAATTCATGAATGTAGATGTTGATAACATAATTATTTCATTATCATTACTTCAAAATATAATATCAGAGGTAGGGTGATGTCAGAGTTGTGGAGGTAATTTGAAAGTAAATTTATCCAAAAGAATTGATCTTGCATCATTGAAAGGGTTTCCTGAGATAAGTGTGATGCTAATAAAAGCTTTTTCTCGTCCTCTATTAAAACCAATTGTGATGATAAAGAACATACTTTATATGATATAACTGTGAGGTTTGTTTATGGGCTTTGCGTAATAGGCAGAGGATATACTTCTGTAGTTATATTGAGTGGGATTTTAAATCTTCCTAAACTCCCTCAATTCAATAGATATATTAAAATTATTAAACATGCTGTTTAATTTATTTGTGAAGAAGTAATGTTGGAAGCTGTAGATGAAGCAATTCAAATGAATGAAGAAAGTACAGATTTAAGTATAGCACTTGACAATACATGGCAGAAACGTGGTTTCATGTCGCTCAATGGTATCGTTACAGCAACAAGCATGGACACAGGTAAAGTGATTGATGTAGCCATCATGACTAAACACTGTAGGTGCAAAAATAGACTGACCAATGAACACACAATTTCTTGTCAGGTAAACCATAGTGGTGTGAGTGGGGGGGATGGAGACCATAGAACAAAGGAGATTTATGAGCAGTCACTTACCCAAAATGTGCGATACGTGAACTATTTAGGAGATAGGGATTCAAAAGCTTTTTCATGAGTAAAGGAAATGAAACTGTAAGGAGATGATTGCAAAATAAAGAAGCTAGAATGCATAAGCCACATGCAAAAAAGAATGGGAAAGTGTCTTCAAAATCTGAAATTAAGGTACAGAGGAATGAAATTAAGTGATGGCAGTTCTCTGAGTGGACGTAATAGGCTAACAGACACAGCTATAATTAATACTCAAAATTATTATGGCTTAGCCATTAGGAAAAACACTGAAAGTTGGTATTCAATTTATAAAACAGTGTGGGCTGAGTTTTTCCATTTGAGTTCAACTGATGAAAAACCTCAACATGGACTATGTCCTCCTGGTGCCGATAGCTGGTTTAAGTTTCAAAAAGCCAAAGCAGAAGGTAAACCATACAATCACTCAAAGCACTTTCATTTACCTGGTGTTGTCATCAGCGAAATAAAAGGAATATTTAGAGATCTATCAGCTAAAGAACTTTTGGTAAGATGCGTAAAAAGTAAAACACAGAACCTTAATGAATTAGTCAGCAGCATAATTTGGGCACGACTGCTAAAAACAGTCTTCATTGGGTTTCAAACACTTCAGCTTGGTGTATATGAAGCCATAAGTACTTTTAATAAAGGGAATACTATCAAATGCTTAGTTTTTGAAAAGATAAGGAATCACTCCCGGTGTCGATTGTGCCCAGGTGATGAAATCACTTGATAGAGAAAGGATCACTGCAGCTGATCGTAAACTGAATGAACTAACAAAAAAAAAGTTTCAAAAGAAAAAAGCAAGGCTAAGAGAGCGTTAGCAGATGTCTTAGAAGAAGAGATCAATCTGCAGGCCCATTGCTTCAGGAATGTATTGACAGGTAAAAACTATGTTTTTAAAACTTTAAGCTCTGTTTTTTGAAAAATTCATTTTTCTGGCTTTATGTACCTTTTTTTCAACTTCTAAGAAAGATACAAGAATGATTTTTTTGTGGGTATTTTCACTTACATACACTAATGTTTAAGGGAAGCAGAATTTCAACTAATCGTGTACAAAAAAAAATTAGAAATTGAAAATCATGTTTTTAAAGCATTTTTTTAGCCTTTTTCTAAAAAAATTATCTCTCTCAACACAAAATTTAAAAAAAAAATTTTTGGAGCAGTTTGAGGGTTTTCCCTCAAAAACTATGCTTTATAAGCTGTTAAATTTCAAATCAATTGAATTACAGGATGCTGAGAAAAAGGAACATAAAATCTTCTAATTTAACATTACAGAGATGGGCAGTATGACTAACCTTAAATAAATAATGGTTATAAATTACATTATTTCATATATCACCTCATAAGCCAACTGAATAGCATTATCTTCCTCTTCAAAATTACGTTTACACAAGGGGCAACATGGCTGCGGCTGTTGAAGTTTCTTTATATACTCACGGTATATATAATTAGAGCCTTTCAATTTACCACCTTCATCCTATTCATAATGAATAAACAAGCCAAAAATCAGTGAAAAGGTTAAATAACACTTACAATTGAACAGATGATATACAAAACAAAACTCACAATTTTTAAACATTATTCTTGTTGGCTAAGTATAGGTATGTAAACCAATTTTACAATAACACACCTGAAAACAGAAGACACAATAACAAAGTTCATAATTCAAAACATTACATCACAAACCATGAAAAATTTCCTAAAAATGCAGGCATAAATGACTTATTTAAACAAAGTCATTATTTTTTAAGTTTATAAAAAATTAATAATATATTTTTTATGGTAGTATACAATAGTATTTACTTGGAATACAACACTTTATATTTAACATTTTCTACATAAATGACTTATTTAAACAAAGTCATTATTTTTTAAGTTTATAAAAAATTAATAATATATTTTTTATGGTAGTATACAATAGTATTTACTTGGAATACAACACTTTATATTTAACATTTTCTACATCTTAATGCATTTTAATTTAAAATCATAATAAGAATTTCAATAATTTACTTAAAATTATAACAAATAAATCTTCTAAACAGAGAATTACAAAAACCATTTCACATACATACCAAATACATTATATTCATCTCAAAGTGTTTAAATCATAAGTGTACATCTTAGGAAAAAAAAGTAAATATAAAACTACTATTGTACTACACAAATGAGAGGGGTAAATATAACAGACCTGTTTCATTTTTAATTTATTCTCAACACTAGCAAGGAGTTTTCCATAATCCTCATTCCCGCATACTTCTTCCATTTCTTGAATATGACTAGATAACGTTTGATTGCTTGTTCTTAATTTATCTTCTAAATGTTGTTGTTTAGATTCTAGCCTGGTTAACTCTTGTTGTTTATCATTAATTTCTTTTTGAGATGTACGAATTCTGTCACCCTAAAAAAAAAACAATAGCAATGCATTTCAGTTATAGTGTAGTACAAATAATTAAAACTGTCAAAAATCTGAATGGTCGATTCAGCCTATGTAATATATATTTAATTATAAATAAAAGTACGAGGTGTATTTATTAAGTAAGAGCAATTTTCAATTTGCTGTCATTAGATGCAGTGGAAACTGATGGCGCTGGTGTAGAATATTTATTTATATCAATGATCATCTGTTTGCAACAGTAGGTTGACATTATTTGTGTTAGTTACTATGTATAGCCGGGCTGAAATAAGTGCTATGATAAATAATCCTGCGAGTTGTAAAGTGCGATCACTAATTCGTTATCTATTGGCGAAAAACAAATTTGCTGCTGATATCCATAGAGAAATTGTCAATGTTTATGGACCCAGTGTTATGTGCAAAGATAAAGTTCGCCAATAGTGTAGTTTGTTTCGTGAAGGAAGAACAAATGTTTACGATGAAGAATGTAGTGGTTGCCCAACTATCATCACAGATAAATTGAATGAAAATGTGAGTGCAGAAATCCATGAAAACAAAAGGCTAACCGTTTTTCAATTAGCAATTGAATTTCCTTGTTTCGGGATCAGTAATTTACGACATTTTAACTGAAAAAACTGGGTTACATAAAGTTGTGTTCCAGATGGGTGCCAAAAATGTTGACAGAAACACACAAAGAAAGACATCTTCCTGCAGCTCAAACTTTTTGAAATGCTACGAAAATGAAGGTGATTATTTATGAAAATACTTTGTGACCGGTAATGAAACGTGGATATCTTAATCAAATGTTGAGACAAAACAGAAATCAATGCAATGGTGCCATTCATCATCCCCGAAGCCCAAAATGGTTAAGCGAGAAATTTCAATGAAAAAGCTTATAGTTACAGTTTTTTTTTTTTGAGATGCGAAAGGGCTATTGCTGATTTAATTTTATGAATGTGGAAGAAATGTTAATGCCGAAATGTATTATGTAACGCTTACAAAACTTAGATGTTCAATTCAAAACAAAAGGTGAGGTAAACTAATCAACAGGATTTACTTTCTCCACAATAACACCAAACCTGACGGCAAACAAAACCACTAAACAACTGTGACAACTTCGTTGGGAACTCTTCGAACATCCAGATCTTGTACCAAGTGATTATTACCTTTTTTCCATTTAAAACAATAGCTTACATTCAGAAGTTTGAAAATGATGAGGAATTGCAAAACAGAGTAATGAATCAGTTTAAATCACACACGGGAAAATTCTTCAGTAACAGAATAATGAAGCTGATATCAAAAGTGTATTACAGTGAATGGCAAATATGTAGAAAAATAGTATGCATAAGTGTATTTTGTTATAATAAAGTTTTTTCTACTTCTCTTATTTCAATTTTTATATCAAAACAGCCCTTACTTAAAAAAAAAAACAAACCTCGTATTTCTGGAGTTTGTAACAAAGTAAGTCTTATACAGCATATAGTGAAAGCACTTCCACTTATCAATGTGTTAAATAATGATGGCAGTAAATATTCAATATATTATTACATTTTGATAGGAATACCTGATTATGAAATTTGCTTTAATCAGTTGAGCCATTTCTACAATTTGAAGCGAGTGCTAAAAAGAAAATACATACACCACATGATAAAACAAGTATCATATTTTATGTGATAAATTTGTTTTTAGGTGATTACTGACTGCTGTGGTCATTAACCCAATAATAGACTGGAGTAAGGTTTACAACCCCTCCTCACAGTATTCTTATTTTTATTTTAAAATATTTCCAATGTATTCTTATAAAATATACTACTTTACTTCTGATCTTAAAATAAAGGTTAAAATTATTTACTACCATTATTTCTAGAACGGATTAACTCTCAGACCTACCACGTAACAGAATGGTAATTTTCATTAATCCTTACAACTCTCTTGTTGGCTGAAAGCCGACTCAGCCATTGACTTGTTCCTATCACATGTCGGCTGGCAGCTGACATTGAACTTCAGTTCAGATAAAATGCATTTTCAATATATTTTACAATCGACATCGTAAAATTTTGATAGTGGACTCTTCTAAACATCTATTATAATATATGGAATCAGTCTCAATAAACTTTAAACAATTTTATATCGATTATTTGAGAGTTGTAACTCAGCTGATTTTAGTAAGGTTAATGTGTTTAGTTTTTACTTTATGTTCGGGTATTAAAATTCTGTCATGGTTTATTTAAAGTAATTGTTAACATTTTTTACAACAGGTCCGGAAAAAATAACCTGGAAGATGATGATAAAGACTTTTTTTAAATTATATCTTTGAATCTATGATTAATGATGAAACTAATCATAATCAGAGGGATGAACTGGATGAAATTTATGTGTATGCAGAAAATGAAAGTGATAATGATTGTGATGAAGGTAATGTAAGTTTAGTTGACAATGATGTGAATATAACAGTGTGTAATATAAATAGTGTGAATAATTCTGTAAACAGTGTAAATTTAGTAACTCCAAGCACAAGTAGGTAACAGATATAAATATTTATTTATCTGTTCGACCTAACCTATTTCCGACTACTGATGAATCTGATGTTCAAAAGAATATAAATATAACTAAAAGGAGAAGAGTCAGCCAAAATAATGTAAATACAGTTAAAAGGCACAGAGTTACTGGTAATGTTAGTAATAACGCCATTCAACAAAACTGGATTACTGTAAACATGAAGAAAGAAGTTCCAGATTATAAACCTTTTATGTTTACTAAACAATCAGGTTTTATCGCTTCTATGTAGATAGGAGCAATAAACCTAAACCTGTAGGTAGGAGCCTACCTGTAGGTAGAAGCCACAACCTGTTAATGAGTTAGACTTTTTTTAGTTGTTCATGTTTGATGAATTATTATTTGAAATCAACAATCATCATATTTCATTTCAGTTGATGAAGGCACAGTTGGTTTCAAGGTAGAGTATTACTTAAATGTTACAATAAGGATAAAACTGACAAAATGGAGACAGAAAGTTTACGTTCTTGCCGAGAGATGTGTGAGATCTTATCTTATCTTATCTTCATATCCGTTCTAAAAGTGGATATATATAGATTTTGTGATATACTATGGCAAGAAACTACAGATAGTTTAGTAAGACCTGATTTGCTTGCCACATGAAGAATTTTGATGTACTTAGTAAATATGCTGGTCGAAAAAGTTCCAGATTGTAGGTATTCCTTGATACTGATTGGTTCTATACAAGCCTGCTGCTAGCATTTAAATTAAAAAAATTGAATATCCATTTAACTGGAACTACAATAGGAAATAGGAATGGCTTACCTGAAGAAGTTAAGAACAAGGCTCTAGTATATAAGGCTAAAACTGAAAAAACAACAATTTATTTCCTTCTGTCATATAAATGATGTTCATTGTTTAGGGTGGTGTGATAAATGGTACATATTAGGCTCAGTACATGATTGGTAACAGTAAAATTAATTGAAAGGAGAGCTAAAGGTGTTTTTTATGAAAATGTGATAAAACCAACTGTTACCACCAGTATAAAAAGAGTACGAGGGGTGTGGATCATGCTAATCATTACATATCAAGCTATAACTTTGGATGCAAGTCTATAAAATGGTGGAAAAAATTATTCTTCTGGCTTCTATAGATTTCAGTTATTAATTCATATTTTCTGTTCTCTAATTCAAATTCATACAAACCACAAGAAATACAAAAAAAAACTTTTGCCAACCTGCCAAAACTTGTTGGCAATGTAAGAAATCCAGACCAAAATAAGAAACCACGACAACCTTCCTCTAGTGACACAAAAGACTTTACTTATTTACAAGAGAAAAGTACCTCCAAAGACTGTGCTGTGAGTAATAACAGAAAAGTACCAAGTGGAAGAAAGGAGACAAAGTTTTACTACAAAAAATGTATAAGAAAACCTGGTCTTCATCTGGAAGACTGTTCTGAAAGGTACCATATACCCTCAAGGACAACAAGTTTCACCAATTGTATGTAAAATTTATTGAACTTTTAATCATGTTATTAAAGTAATTCAATAACATAATACAAAAGAAAACAACATTATTATCTGGAATTTCAATATGTAGTTCAAAAATCATGTTTAAGCTAAATTGAAGAAAAAATAATGTGATCTGGTGAGGTGGCCAAGGGGTCAAGCATATTGATAGATGTAAGGGTTAAAATAGATTTCTATGATAAAATTTAAATAGTTTATTATGTACAATAAACTCATAAACAGTAAAAAAAACTAATAAAATACAATCATAGTTTAAACGCACTCCAGTGAAGTACCAATATTTTGTTACATGCCTAAATTTTCGAAGTGTTTAAAATTTAGAAGATATATTTAGATGTATGTATGGGGGATATCTCTAAGTAAAGACTGCTGGAAAATTTCTCTCCTTAAGGTTGGCAAACCTGTGTCATTCATTGGTAATGTACACATTGCATTGTTGTCTGCAAGTTCTTGTAGTATCTTTGATTATGTGTGTCATTACGTTATAAAATGGATAGGAAAAGCTATGTTGCTGCCAACTGTGAAATACGTGGTCATACATTTTTTAAACCATCAAAATGTTAAGCTGGCTGCAATTCATAGGCAGCTTGTTGCTGTGTAT
The DNA here is from genome assembly GCF_047948215.1 of Lycorma delicatula. NCBI lineage: Eukaryota > Metazoa > Arthropoda > Insecta > Hemiptera > Fulgoridae > Lycorma > Lycorma delicatula. The sequence goes on along the minus strand of NC_134464.1, from coordinate 96,840,338 downwards.
GGTGATAATGTAATGAATGAAAGAAACGTCCAAAAATGGTGTGAAAGGTTTAGAAATAACGGAATTAATGTGCATGAAGAAGAACATTTGCGGAGGCCCTTGATAATCACAGAAGACTTGTTGAAACGCGTCGATGATAAAATCAGAAAAGATCATCGCTCACAATTTCGAACCTGGCCCTTCCTTTCCTGATGTTTCAAGAGCTGTTTGTTACTGGTCACATTGTTCATGACCATTTACACTTCAGAAAGGTTTGTGCACGTTCGGTGCTGCACGTATTAATGGAACATCATCACAAAAAGATCCAAATAGGTTCTGCTTTGAAATTTTTGATGCACTACACAGAAAAAGGTGATGAGTTTCTCATTCAATTGTTACCGGCGATGAAACATGGATTTTGTATTATGCGCCAGAGAGAAAACAGCAATGAAATAAATGGCGTCATCCTCAATCACCAACCAGACCAATAAAGGTCAAGCCACAGTTATTTGGACACAAACTGATGGCCACAATCTTTTGGGGGACAGTTTGGCATACTGCTGATTGATTTTAAGCCACGTGGAAATTATAAATGCAGAAGCCTACTGCAAAACTCTACATAAGTTACAGTGCACCATTCAAAATCAGCAACTTGGGCAGCTGGCCGATGGCATCGTCCTGCTGCACGGTAATGCAGCAAGTCCAACACTGTGATTTATTGAGAACATTTGGATTGAAAATTTACAATCACCATCATATAGTCTGGACTTAGCTCCTTCTAATTACCGTTTGTTTGGGAAATTAAATGGATTTTTGAGTGGCAAGCAATTCGTGGGTGATGATTAACTTAAAAATGTGATAATCAGTGCCTAAATGACCTGACAGCAGAAGAATATGATGAGGGTATACTGAAGCTGGTGTATCACTATGATAATTGTCTAATTCATGTGGTGATTATATACAGAAATAGTATAAGAAATGTAGATTAAGAGAAATAAAAAATATTTATAAAGTTTTCAGAATAAATTTTTTTACAATGAAAGTCTTTACTTAAGAGATATCCTCTCATATATTTATTGTTTATTAAGATATAATTATGTTACAAATTTTGTGAAAAACCCTACTGTTGATAAAACTGCACAATTAAATCCTAAAAGAGCTGAAAGCACAATTTTAACTTTAATTTTTAAAATGAAAAATAATGCATTATTTTTTAATATTTAACAAAGAAAGCTAATTACATTTTTTTGTTTGCTAAGTCAATTTATATTATATTTAATTGTAATTTCTTTAAAAAAAAATCTGATGTGGACACCATATGACTTTCTTGTACGCCTATTAAATTACATATACACATTTTTAAAATAATGAAAAGTACATAAAATTTTATTTCATACTTCTGATATTTTTTCTTTTTTTTTTATCGTTGTTATTGAATTATTTATCATAATTTTTTTACAATCAAAGTTTAATAACTATATTATAATTAATATAATATAATATTATAATTATTATATTTAAATTTAAAAAAAGGAAATTAAGTCTGTGATTCAAACTGATGTGCCTACCCCTTGTAAGATCCAAATTTCATTAATTTTAATTAATGAAATTTGGATCTTATAAATTTTATTTGGGTATAACTCTGGAACCAATGAAAATAAGTACTACTTATGATATATTGTCCAAAAGCTCTCAATGAGGGCTTATTACTGCAGTTAAGAAAAATCCTAAAATCCAATTTGTTTGATTTCGGACATTTTTGGTTTAGTCGATTGCAATCAAAAGCGGAGGTGCACAACTAGATGTTACAACAGTCCTAAATCCAAAATTTCCACATCCTATGGCTAATTGTTTTTGAGTTATGCGAGATATACGTACATACAGACGTCACGCCGTAACTAGTCAAAATGGATTCAAGGATATTCAAAATGTTAATATTCAAAATTTCCGTTGAAATCTGAAAACCTAAACTTTTCCTGATCACAATACTTCCTTTACTTCATACAAGGAAGTAATCAATCAATGTCTACATTGATGAATGAATACATTCATGAATGAATTTAATGTTTTTACAAGGAAAGCTAAGATGACAGTAATTTTTGTAAATTTAAATCAATAACCAAATTATAATAATAAACATAAACATACCAATCTGCTAAGGCACATATCCAAATGCTGGCTGATATTCTTTTCTGGCACATTTTCCAATAAATGTTTAAAAGTATCCTCATTTTTTGACATCCTAAAATAAAAAGATAATCCATTTCACTAAATGTGCTCATAAAATTATAACACTAAAAACTAACATCTATATCTTTGTCTAGTGTTTATAATATCAATAGCCTTATCCTAGGTTATAGCAAGCTTAATATTGATTAATAGCAACAGCTTCATATAAGCTTTAAGCTCTACACAAGCTCAATACTCAAGCTTAATAGCTTAAATCCAATTTTATTTTTAAATACAAGATTGCATCTTCTATAATTATAATGGCAGTAATTATTACTACTAAAAGAAATTAAATCACAATCACTTTCTTAAAAGTGTCTCCTTTAAATCAATCAGAAAACCAAAATTATTGGTTACACATCTTTTCCCTATAATATAATTTTTATTATCTAAGTATAAATTTCTATCTTTTGGTTCATTCTTCTCTAAATTGTAGTAGCAAATTACATGAAATTATAATATTTTTTTTTTGTTCTGCTTTCTTTATTATTAAACTAATAATTACTAATCATCAAAATAATTATACATAGTAATCTGCCTTTAGGCAGGTTCCTTGCACCAAGTCCATCTCCATTTTCATATTAAGTATTAGTTCCTGGTAGCACCAGTTCTCTGTAGGTCATTTAATTTTTACACTTTTCTGCAGCTTTTATTGACCCTTTTATCCTGTTTTAATCAAAACTTCTCCTCTAACGATATATCCCAACCATTTAGCTTTTCTGTTTTGAATAGTTCTGATTAAGTCTCTACTTTCATTAACTCTTCTTATTTCTCTTCATTTTTCACTCTCTTTTCATTTAATATTCTCCAATCTCCTCCATGTTCACATCTTAGTACAAGAAATTGTTTCCTTTTTTAAGTAATTTCTTAGCTATGGTACTTTCACTGTTTTACTAGTTCAATTTTTATTTCTTTTGTATAAAAATTCATTCACCTTATTTCCTCCGATCCTCATACTTTTGTTTTTCTAATATTTATTTTCATATCGTATTCTATCATAACGTATCAGCCACTGAATATACAAGGAACTTTTATTTGTATATTGTTCTCAAGTTCCATGTAAACAAGGAACAGATATAATGTAGCCAAATTAGAAAATTAAGTCCTGCATAAAATACTTGTACCAGTAAAAGATGAAATTATATCTTTTACATAAAAAAGAATAAAAAATTAGAACGGCTTTACGTGTATCCTAGAATAAAATCAGAAATAATATGAGGAAAGATGAGAAACGGACAGGGTATGTGGAAAAGTGGGAAAGGAGTGAATCATTAGAAATACAATAGATATGGTAAGGGATAAAAGGAGACATATTTGCAGTACTGACAAGGTCCAGTCAATCATTGGTGATAACCGAGTGAAGAAGGCACAGGATTAAGCCTCATCCCAGAGGTCATGAACTCATGAAATTAGTTACTATCAAACATACTAAGTCAGCAATAGCATATGACAAAATGAAATCAGGGACAGATGCAAAGAAGTATTAGGACACATCAAACAAACACTTGGCAGTTCTCAGAATTTTAATGCTATCTGTCCCTCAATTAAGTCTCATAGTTACCATTTTATTGCTGGGTTCTAATTAATAGCTCATCCTGCAGTAATATTTCATGGATTTAAATAACTATAGCTATACTTAATACTTAATGCAGGATTTAAAATGAAAAAGTTGTTTGAATATAGCTGAAAACTCTGTAATATCATGTAAATCAATCAATTAACTAGCTGATCAGGATTCACCACTTTACTTGCCTGACTGTCTAGCCACGGGGCTCAACCCCTGGACCCTGAATACGTTTGTATCCTCATCTTTGTGAAAATATTAAGTACTTTACAAAAATATTTTAAGAAAAGAAATATTAGTGCATAGAGAATACTTTTCTGAACATTTTGTGTTTTTATATTTAAAATAGGCCTGAGTGAGTAGACATAGAATTTAATAGTTTTTAATAAAAATAGAATGTTTAACACTAGCCATATTGATAACATGGAGTTGGCTTCTTCGTTTAGTCTTGTGTGTGTGTGTGTTGTGTTAAATGCCAATTCAGCTGTTGCTATTGGTGCAGAATGAACTACATGATGCGTTGGCCAGATGCACACCAAGCCGCTAAATAAAGAATCTTTTTTTTATTGCCAAATATTAAGTAATAATCCCTTTCTTTTATTAGTAAAATTAAATAAATAATATTACTACATAATAATAAATAAAAATAGTCTATATAAAAATAGAGTATCCACTTACTACCAACAACTGTGAGTATTAATTATTCAAGCGCTTTCGGATTATTCCTCCATCATCAGGGATTACTGATTAATTATGAATTTTATAGTTGTGCATATAGATTTGTATAAATAGGAATTAAAATGAAAATAAAATTTAAAATTATTATGCTCATAACAGTAGATTGTTAAAATATAGTTGTAAACATTTTACAGACAAGACGTTTTTCTTTTAACGTTAACTTATTTTAACTATTGAAAATCAACTGTTATGAACATAATAATTTTACATTTTATTTTCATTTCAATTCCTATTTATACAAATTTATATACACAACTATAAAATTCATAATTAATCAGTAATCCCTGATGATGGAGGAATAATCTGAAAGCATTTTGATAATTAACACTCACAACTGTTGTTAAGTGGATACTCTATTTTTATGTAAATTGTATAATAACCAACGGTGCCAAATGTTCAGAAAATTAAACAAAAAATAATCTATAAATTAATTGACAATCAACTACTTCTAGCAGGACAGTCAGCTAAGAAAGAATCGCCATGGACACCACCATTGGTTCACTATGCGCTTAGCAGCTAAAATAAAAAATTTGAGCACACATAACAAACAAACCCATGTACTACCCTATTTTATGAGAAAGATATAAACATAATTAAGCCAGTCCACAGGTGGAGGGGATGAAAATCACTAATGTGGATATCCCAGTAAAATTTTCAGCTTCATGTTTAGAATATTATCTCTAGGGTATTATTTTCAATGTTTTTATAACTTTCAACCAAATTTCAGCAAATATTTTTTAATATTATATTATAATTTAACAGATTGAATCAAATATTCTAATAACTAAAGTAGTAAAAAAAAAAAACTGTAATACGAAACAAAATTTTTCCCTTTGTATGTATTCTTCTAAAAATAACTAAAATAATTAAACAAAAGAAAAAATCAAATTTATATAATTAGTAAGGGAGAAAATATATAAATTTGGTAATATATTAAATAAAATAAATAAATATACTTATAATGATAAAATAATTTTAAAAAACTTACAGTCTTTTTATCTCGTCTTCAGAGGCAACTTTACGATCCAAACATGAATCTAATGAATTCTGAATTTTATTCACCTCAATTAAATCATCCACTTCCTTATTAATTTCACCTAACTCTTCATCCATCCTGTTTTATTTTTAAGTAGAAGAAAGAAGAAATTAAATATTAACAAGAAATGCAAGAAAACAAATTCTCTTACAGTACAGTAATGGTACTTAAAATAATAGTGCACTATTATTCACAGAAGAAAATATTCTGGAATATCCGATATAGTAAATTCTTAGTGAAGGATGTACCAATACAACCACAGTAAAAGAATTAGGCTAGTAGGGAAAACCTCCGGACAAGAAATGTAGCAATTTATATTTTATCATATTTGAAGTTACAGAAACAAAAAATAACTTAAGATTAAACATTAAAAATAAAAATTAAGTATATAAAAAAAAATTATTAGGCTTTATCTGGTATTACATAAGCTGGATCTTCTAATCCCCTTTAAAAAAAAGTTTTATTGCTGTTTTATTAGTGCTTTTATCAATCACTGACTTGCCACAAATAAGGAAGACACAGGCCAAAATGTGTTGGGGTTCCCAACACATCAATGAATGAAACCCACTTCTGCCGAAGCATGGATGAATGTCATCTGCATGCCAGGACTACCCAAACCTTTGCCTTCGTTTTCACCGATTTCCATAGTGTTTCCTATACTGGTCTTTGCTGCTATTGGCTTCTGAATTCAGCATAATCATAAGGATTTGCCTTTATTCTTGAAAAATTCAGGATAACTATTAAATTTCCTGTATATATTTTGACAGTATATATACCAAAAATATAGCATACTGCAACACTATACACAAATACAATATAAAATACTATATACAATTTACAATATCTCACAAATAAAGAAATAAAACATAGATGTTATAATAAACATACATTTTTTGCACCAAAAAAACATAATATAACCTCCATCTAGGGTCGCTCTGATCGGCTTCATAACATTTCAACTCTCATCTTGCTGCAATCTCTTAACCAATAATTGCTGACAACACACTCCGGAGACAGGAAGGCTCAAGTTAAAGTAGGGTCCCAACATATCACCGAATGACATCCACCCCCTAACAAGGCAGGACAAACATTACCTCCATGTTAGGACTATCCGTAATCTACGCCTCTGCTTCCTGACTAAATTCTCTGGATCAGCCTGGAGATCTCGTCTGTTATCTAAGCTAGAAGTCATCTTGTTGATGATGTTTACATCCAGCAGCCCCATCTTCAGGAACACCTCGTCCTTTTTTCCCTTCACCTTCTCAGTATGGCCACCTAAAATCATTTGCTCTATTTCTAACAAAAAGATAGGCCCTAAATCACTCATGGCCTGTCAGAAATTGGGCAAAATCATAGTTAACCTCATCCCTGCTCCTTCCCAACCATGATGCAATCTCAGGGATAAGCCTATATGTTTATCTACTCTTGGTAGCTATCTCCTACCTACTCTGCTACTGGTTCAGGAGCAAATTGTATGCCTCCTACTTCCTCTTCTCCCAGTAATATTCCACATGTAACCAGACCAGCAAATCGACTGTTAGTACACCTGTGTCCACCAATAATGCCTCAGCCAATACAGAGCAGTATCCAGAGCACATCCTTAAAGCCATCCACATCTCCTTTTCAGACGTACCCTGAACAATCAGGACACGGCCATCCGCAAAGGCCACCGGGCTACTCTCTCCAGGTAATTCACACTGTTATAGACTACATTCCAAAGAAAAAGGTCAATGATAGAACCCTGAGGGACACCATATGTCACATCAAAGCTGGTAGACCCTCCTATGTAGCAGATATTCTTGAATTACTCTGTAGAGACAGGGCTCAACACACTCGATTTTCAGGGCTTCTGAAACAGCCATCCCTGTGATGCTATTAAATGTGTTCTTCATATTGAGCAGAACCAAGGCTGGAATCAATCTCCTCTTTCGTGTACTCGCAGCCGCCTTGTTAACTATCTGCATCACCTGGCTAACTGCATCCACCATAGACCTGCCCTCATGAAATTTGAACTGTTGAGGGCTAAGACCATCATGCTAGCCTTCAGGCACACTGCCAACATTCTCTCAAAAGGTTTAGGGAAACTGTTCAAAAGACAAATAGGTCTGTATGTGGTCAGATCATTAACAGCTCGCCCCGGCTAACTCAACACACCTAGACAAGATTCTTTCCAATCTGCAAGTATCCTCTCATCAGGAATTTGAAAGGGACTGCTTCAATGACGACTTGCACACTTTAACTGAAAATTAACCAACACTCATCCTTTTAGTTGCTCAACAGTTCAAAGAGACAGTTCCTCAACAGAAAACAGCGAGATGGTGTCAACAGCAATTTCTTCCCTGATTGTCACAATTACTTTAGGGAAGAGTATCTTTATACTGGCCCTCAGTTGACACTCGGTAAGCACAGGCAATCTGCAGTGTTTAGAGACATCTAATAATATTTTATCAAACGTCTGTACAGCTCATCACACAAATCTTACCATCTCTCCCTCTTAGCATTACTAATGATCCCTTTATAAACCTTCTTTGCGTACTTATACAATGACTCCACAGTAATTGCCAGCTGCACATTATTACTCCAATTAGCTCTCTGGAACTTTTTCAGGCATTCCCTCGTGAGACCACCACTACATGGCCTTTCTTTTATAATTCCCCTTGACAAGATGAGTTCTCACTCTTCTTTGAAAATCTTTCAAACTCTCTGTTGTCAATCTGTGCTCCAGTTTAGCTGGAATACTATATTTTAACCTCATACCTTCCACGGAAATTTTCAGCCTGTATGAGGACTGCTGCCCAACCCTAGTCACTTCTTCAAAAAAAATCATATGATGGTCACTGAGCATAACCTCCACGGCAACCAATCATCCCATGATCCTATTAATGTAGCATGTCTAGGCCAGTCAGATTTATCCAGGATTGTTCACTACACCAAATGTTGGATTTTCTCCACAACTGACACATATGTATTCCCATTGGCTATGTGTATCCAGCAAGAAGTCCTCACCACTTGCGTTGCTCCTACTGCCATCAATATCTGGTGACTTGGCATTAATGACACCACTGACAGTTACCAGTTTTCACAGGAACCTTGCCACTAAAGCAAACAAGACCATCCACAATGACCCATAATTTAACTAGCATGGTGTTGGGGGAGTGATACCAGCTGAATACTACAAAATCATCAATGTCCACCCAGACAAATCCTACACCATTGCCAATGTCCACTATTGGCATCTCAGACCCCAGAAAGCTGATAGGGACATCACCGGCAGAGTCCAAGATCCATGCCCCTCCAGCTATGGCCACTATGGCTCAGTAATCAATATGATTTCAACTCCTCTTCTAACTGCAGTTTTCCAACATCCACTGCATGCAGACTCCTATTAGCATTTACTTGTGCTACTTTCACATGAGGTCACACAATGTCACACTATGGCCGTCCTTTCCACTAATGCAAAGTCCTTTCCTGCATATCTGTGCACTGCAGGCTCCTATGACCTGGCCTACCACAGTTAAAAGATAGGTCAGACCTGTTCAGTCCTTTACACTTACCTGCAATGTGGCCAGTCTCCCAACATATGTAGCAGTGCTGATCATTCTCCCCAATGGCGACATGGCACAGAACCTAACCAATCCAAATATGGACTTTATCGGCCATAACATTAGCCACAAGTGCAGACAATATAACAGAGACATTTTTTATATCTTCAAATGCCAGCCTGACCAACAAAATCTTGAAGTCATCATTTGGTCTGACTACCCTAGAGATACCCTCCTTTATCTTGGTTTCTTCAGTACTCAAGTCATTACTTCACTATTAAAAAATCAATTATTCCAAATTTCTCATCTCTAAACTCTTAAATATTGCCTTTCAATTTTTTTGATTAAGCATAATCAAATCTTTAGAAAAAACTAAACTTATTTTACAGACATTTTAAATGAATGATTGCAGGAGGCAGCAAGTATGTTACATATTACATAAACTGAAGCACAACTATGTGCTTACACCAGTTCATTCTTTGTAATGAAATGTCATATTTTATTAGTCATAAAACTAATAAATATTAATAATAGATTTAAGTTATGGTATATTTCAAACTTTACCAAACACTAACACAACTAGATTAAAATACAACAATGAATATGAATAATTATACTGACTTGTCTCTATTTTTTTGTAAATTTTTTATCTGCTTATCAATATCATCAATATTTACACTGCTCGACTGCTCTTCTAATTCTTTATTGATTCTTTTTAATTTATTATCAAGAACAGCTATATTCTTTGTAGACTGAGAGACCTAGAAAAAATTAGGTGTATTTATGTGTAAAATGTTATAAACAAAAACTTTGTATCATATTTTATACTGTTCTCAAGATAACAAGTTCATCCTATGCCAAACTCAAGCTTACAAAAAAAAGATAAAGGCAAGTAGAACCAAGTTGCAGTTTTCTCTAAACTGAACATACTATTATAGACTGATATGCCAAAACCCACTAAAATACAGGATATGTTGATCTCTAAAAGTGATTCACATGATCCCTACGCCATTATAGACTGATATGCCAAAATCCACTAAAATACAGGATATGTTGATCTCTAAAAGTGATTCACATGATCCCTACGCCATCACTCTGTTCATCCACACGGATCAACTTAATAATGAACTGTCAGAGTACACTAACAAGTGTCTATTGACCCTCAAATGCTATACATACATCACAGCTAAATAAGAAACACTTGAAAAATAGTTATATTTTTCTTTCTTTCTTAGATTATTCATGAAGGGGCTCCAAAGCACTACACTTTTTGTCTGAACATTCATAACACCTAATTCAGTAAACAAATGATGTGAGATATATTTGGTATACATTAGCATGATCTTGTGGAATTGGGAATAAAGAAAAAAGTTCCTTTTTCTGTTTGATGAATTAATTCACCATAGAAGCTTACAGAAATGCGTGCACATGGGAATATAGAAATGTAATTTGCAGCATATGAAAAAGGCCATGCCTGAGTGGGATTCGAACATGGGATCTCCGAATGAAAGGCTGAGACACTAACAATCTGCCATGGAGATTAATTTTTTACATTCAAGGATTTGCATTTTTGTAGAAAACAAAATTAAATTTGAACAACATAAAATATAGTTCTACTGGGACTGACCAGAGGAAATACATTTTTTATCAGTTTTTGTTTCATGCATAAGCCAGACTTAAACAAAAACTTATCTATAGCTTCTAATATCCCAAAACCTTTATTTCAAGAATGAAATAAATAAATGTAAATATACTGAATGTATATGAAATCTGAACAAACAAATAACATAGTTCTGCACACTATATCTTTCCAATTGAGTTCATCTTTTTCCCCCATGCATTTTAGCACTTTCTATATATATATATATATATGAAGGTAAGTCAATTATTATCTGCAATGTAATTATAAATTTTATTGCAATACAAAGAGGAAACTTGCATGTACATCATTTTTCAACATAATCCCCTTGCATTTCAACGCACTTGGTTCATCGTTGCACAAGCCTCCTGATGCCCTCATAAAAGAAGGTTTTCGGTTGAGCTGCGAGCCAGGAATGCACCGCTTCTGTCACTGTTTCATCCAAGGTAAATCGACGGCCCCTTAATGCCTCTTTGAGTGGACCAAACAAGCGGTAGTCAGAAGAGGCAAGATCAGGACTATACAGAGGACGAGCCAGTATTTCAAAGTTGAGTTTCTGGAGCGTTTCAGCAGTGCGGGCAGCAGTATGTGGACGGGCATTGTCGTGCAACAACATAACACCTTTCGACAGCATTCCTCGGCGTTTGCTTCGAATTGCAGGCTTCAGCTTAGCAATAAGCATCTCATTGTATTGTCATGCCCCTTTCCTCATAATGTTCCAGTACTGGGCCTTGAGTCCCAAAAAACCATAAGCATCAGTTTTCCTGCGGACAGTTGGGTCTTGAACTTTTTTTTGCAGGGCGAATTTGGATGTTTCCATTCCATACTCTGCTGTTTACTCTCTGGCTCGTAATGATGGATCCATGTTTCGTCACCAGTGATGATTCTGTCTAAGAAGATGTCCCGTTCGTTACCAAAGCAATCCAAATGTTTTTGGCAGATGTCCAAGCGCATTTGTTTATGCAACTGTGCAAGTCGTTTTGGTACCCACCTTGCACAAACTTTATGAAACCCAAGTCTGTTGTGGATGATTTCGTAGGCAGAACCGTGACCAATTTGCAGAAGATGTGCCACTTCATAGTTACTCGTCTGTAGAAAACCGTCTCAAGTGCATGCTCAATGTTTTCCTCATTTGTGGTGGTAAACAGTCATCCGGCTCCTTCATTGTGCAAAACGCTTGTGCGACCATTTTTTAATTTTTCAATCCATTCGTATACACTCCGTTGCGGCAACACACTGTTCCCGTACTGTACCGAAAGTTTTCGATGAATTTCGGCCCTTGATACACCTTCCGACCACAAAAAACAGATCACTGAACGTTGCTCTTCTTTGGTGCAAACAGAAAGCAAACAGGAGCAGCCATGGTTAATGACAGGGCAACGATAATGGAACTAACCTAGCAGCATCAGACCTGCACAGACATAACAACAATTAAACCACGCATGTGTCATCTATGCAACATGACAGTACTACCAACATAAAAAAATATAGCTAAATTGCAGATAATAATTGACTTACCCTCATGTGTGTGTGTGTGTGTATATATATATATATATATATATATATATATATATATATATATATATAATATACACAGGCTATTTGGAAAGTAAAATTTGATTTTTATTAAAAAAAAACACCAATTTATTACATATATCTTATAGCTACTTTTCTACATAACTGCCATCCAAATTAAGGACTTATCATATCTGTAAACAAGTTTTTGGATATCCTTATCATAAAACTCTGCTGCCTGTGAATTAAGTGAGGTAATAACATAGTTTTTCAACTCATCATCATTTTCAAAACAATGCAACGCTAACCATTCCTTCATTTTTAGGAAAAGGTGTTAATCACTAAGAGCCAAATCAGGCCTGTATGGAGGATGGTTAAACAACTCCCATTTGAAACTCTTGATTTGGTGTTGAGTGTGTACTGCAGTATGCAGATGGGTGCTGTCATGAAGAAAAACGATGTCTGAATTTAGTATGCTGCGTTATTTGTTTTGTATGGCCTTTATTAATTTCTTCGTCTTAATGGTAAGTTTCAGCATTAATTGTCATGCTTCTTTCCATAAAATCAACCAAGATTACACCTTTATGGCCCCAAAAAACGATGCCATCAGCTTTTTTGAAAAAAAATGTTTGACGGGCGGTTACGGGATTTTGAGAACTGGTGTGTCCCCACTGCATTGATTGAGATTTTTTTTCTACATTAACAAATTTAACCCATGTCTCATTTACCTGTTGCAATGTGGTCCAGGAATTCATCCTTTTCGTTACATTAATGATAAAGGAAGTTTAGTGCTGACCCCATCCTCTTCATACAGCACTATTCACAATATGTGAGGAAAAAATTAGGATAATTCTATTATCGTGAATCGACAATTTTTTCAAATTTTCATATCAGCACTTGCAACAAATTCATCTGTGACAACTGAAGATTGACCACTTCTTTCACTGTCATGAATGTTTTTTCGACCTTCCCAAAACATACGGCATCATTGTCTTACTCCACAGTCATTCATGATATTCCCTCCATTCAACTTTTCACAAACAGTATTGCTACCCCGACTCCTTTGAGCAATACCAAGGATTGGAATTTAATTTCCAAATAGTCCTTGTATATCAATATTTTCCACCATATTAGATACGTATTTCAAATTTGTCATCTGAGTAATTAGGACATATTTTATTACGAGTGGTGATTTAATTTTAAAAAGATGGAGCAAAGGACTTGCATTAAAAATGGAATAAAATGTAATGAAACTGTGAAGATGTTGGAAAAGGTTTTTGGCAAGTATGTTATTTTAACACATAGGGTTTTTGAATGGAACAAATGATTTTAAGACTGTAAAAACAAAAAAAATGGTTGGACATCCTAAAACAACTACCAATAAAAATATTTACAAAATAAAGGACATTATGAACAACTGTCACTTAGAGCAGTTAGTAAAGGGATGGGAATCTCTTACGGCTCAGACTGAAAAAACTTTGACAGACATTTTGGGTAAGAAATTAAGTTAAGTGACAGCAAGATTTATTCCCAAGCTGCTGAATTTTTAACCAAAGTAACATAGTAAATTAGTTGTTAACTGACATCGCTGACAACTCAGAATTATTCAAACGTGTCATAACAGGTGATAAAACATGAATGTATAGTTATAATATTGACAAGAAGATTCAATCATTCCAAGGATGATTTTTGAAGAAGCAAGACTGAAAAAAGCATCCCAAGTTCGATTGAATATTAAGGTTATCCTAACTGATTGTTTTTTTTTTTCATTACAAAGGCATCATCCATTATGAACACTTATCATAAGGTTGTATAGCCCAAACAGTATTACTTAGCACCTTTATGCATCTTTGTGAGACAATCCAAAGAAAATGACCACAAATGTGGGCAAACAAATATTGGAATTTGCACCATGATAAAACATCAGTTCATCTTCAGTATAAATCCATAATTATTAAGCCAAAAATAATATCATACTGATGTCCCAGATCATTCTGGATAATACTTTCCACATTCTACAGACATGACATCCAGCAACTTTTTCTTGTTCTCACTGATTAAGAGAATATTAAAAGGACAACAATTTGTGAAAACAGATGAAACAAATAAAAAATCTCTATGTGAACTTAAAGCAATACCGAAAAATGCTTTCAACAAATGCTTTGAGGATTGGAAGAAACACTGGCAAAGTGTGTCACATCTCTGGCAAACTACTTTGAAGAGGACAAGACAGTGGATTAAAAAATAACTAAATTTCGTTTGATAAAAATTAAAAATTTTCATATTTTATTATCAAACTTCATATATTACACATCATGTGTTTTATATACAAGCATACAAAAACATTTAGCTATGAAATTATATAAAAACAAAGAGAGGAGAATTAATGAATGAATGAATAAATAATATATATATATATATATATATGAAGACTCCCTGACTGGAAGTCAAGAGAATCTCTGCCAAAATCTCAAACAGAAGAGAGAAAAAAGAACAAAAAAACAAAAGACAAACAGGGAGTATTTTACTGAAATGGTTAAGCTGCTTACGAAGTATAAACATACATATTTTTTCAGTTAATGAAAAATTGCAACCTAACATCATAACTGGTAATAATGCTTTACTAGGCACTTTTTTTTTATAATGAATATTTAATAAATATTAAATATTCATTAATCAATACATTCACATGCTTTTGCTCTTTTCTCATCATGCAAAATGAAATCGCCATTTTTATTCTTCTCTGTTAGCAAGCAGGTGCAAATTTCATATATATTATGTCAGATGGCACAAGCTGCAATCATGTTTTACTCTTTTCTCATCTAGCAAAATGAAACTGCCATTTTTATTCTTCACCAACACCAAGCAGGCATACATTTTGTCTATATTTCATCAGATGGCGCAAGCTGTCATGGTTCAGAAAATACTAGAATATGTATCAAAAGATTATTATGAAAAAATTGTTAAATAAATTATACATAAAATATAACAGAATATGAACTGGATTTAGGTAGACTATTTAAATACTTTTAAAGAAAGATGGCCAAGAAATTCAATAGATGTCTATATATTTTCCTTTGAGGAAACGAAATAATCAGTATACATATTAACAACATATAACAAAAATAGCTGATATCACAACTACCAAAAACACAATTTCATTGTAAGTGTTAGAGAATTTCCTTTTCACAAAAACAGAATTATATAAAAAAATTATTAATATTATAATAATTATAATGAATATAATAATCTCTGAAAAATTCTTTAAGTGTGAAGGTATCCCTCAAAAAACAATTGTTTGCCCCAATCCGGAAGAAACTGAATATTATTTGTTACACTGAAACATCTCTAGAACACAATTCTTTGCTTCAAACAGAGAGAAAAAATATTTAATAGATTAAGTCAAGCAGAAACATGAAATATATTATAAAAATTCACTCATAAAGGGATTATTTCAAAATATAATAAACAACTGGTTTAGAAAAAGCACAAAAAAAACAAAGCTCGCTACTAATTCATTAAGAGCAACATCTACTTAGAATAACATTATTTTGCTATTTATTATTAGGTAATTGAAACAGCCCCATGGAGGATAAATTTTTTCTAAATTTTTGAACGACTTAATTCATTAAATAGTTGTTCTCTGTATTTATAGCAAAGAATTGCGTTTTAGAGAAATTTGAGCCTAGCAAATAGTACTTAGTTTCTTTGTATATCAGTGTTTTCAGATATGAGGCAAACAACTGTCTTTTAAGAGATACCTTCCCCTGCAAGTATTGTTCAGGGATTTGTACTGCTCACCCACCATTTTTTTTTTACATTATTCTATTTCTGTAATAAGGAGATTCACTAACACTTTTACAATGAAATTTTTTTGGTGGTTGTGATACATATATTTTTTACTAAATACTATATATAATAATCATAAAACTATGGCTAATGGTCCATTATCTTTTTCTTTTTTTTGTTTAGGCTCCGGAACCACTGTAAGGTGGTGGCTTAGAGGATGAATGAGAATATGTATGAATGAAGTGTAGTCTTGTACAGTCTCAGTTCGACCATTCCTGCGATGTGTGGTTAATTGAAACCCAAACACCAAAGAGCACTGGTATCCACAATCTAGTAATCAAATGCATGTAAGAATAACTAACTTTACTAAGACTTGGATGCTGGAACTCTTGACTTCCAAATCAACTGATTTGGGAAGACGCATTCACCACTAGACCAACCCGGTGGGTTTGCAAAGCTATAACTGTAAGAATAAAAGAGAACCGGTCACACATGCAATTATTTTTACTTCATAACATTCCTCAATATACCACAGCTTAATAGTTAACATTAATAGTAATAAGTCAAACTAACCTTAACACTACTAATTCCATTCAATATACCATAAATTTCTGATGTTCAACAAAGGCAAATTTTTTGAAAAATAAAATTATCCTTGTATATGTTTATAAAAAGAGTCAAAACAATGTTTAGTTTTCCATTTATTTTAATTATAATAAAAAAACCTTCTTGACAAAATATAGTACAGTATTAGATGCTACGTTAGCTTTTCAAACGTTTGTTTTTAATATATTTTTAACTGTAATTCTATTCTGTTAAAAAAATTCCACTAAATTTATGAACAGTTTAAATTTTTATCGTCAATAAACTTTTATCTCAAGTACCTAAGTACTACATAAGCAAGGCATCTACTAAAAAAAACTGACAGATGAATAATAGTGCTTTTATAAAATCTTAGTTTATCAACAAAAAGACAAGAAAACTAGATATTTCAATGAACTACAGGTAATAGTATTTTAAAATTAATTAAAAAGTAAAATGTATGACATGTAACTATAAAGATTACAGATAAATTAAAATACCTCAGCAATTTCAGTTTTAAGACGTTCAATTTCTGATTTTGTTTCACTTAATTGTTCTGTTTTAGCTTTTTTAGTTTGTTCCAACTTAGCTTTTTCTTCTCTTAAATCATCAATAATATTTTGTAATTCTTTCTCTTTGTTATTATTTTCATTTTTAATTGATTCAATATATCTTTTCATCTCTCTTAATTTCTTTTCAATATTTTGTATAACACTATCTACTTGGGTATCAGAATATGGACTCTCCATTTCTAAAAAAAAAAAAAAAAATATATATATATATTTAAAATCTTACTTTAAATATCACAATACAATAATCAGTCAGCCGGCTGATGGATGGGTGGTGGAGAGGGGATCTCTCTTCCAAAAACACTGTGTTGACTGTCTATCAGCTGACATTTTCACAATGTCTCATTCGAATCATATAAGCAATGACTCACCAGTTAAGGTATTATTATGTCTATCATATTGTTATTATGTCATGACATTTAGATTAATATCTACCTGAGGATTTGCTGATGCAATGACTAATGTCAATACACAGTAATAATGACCAATTATTGTAGTTTGGTGACTAATGTAATAATTAATTTTTAAAAAACCCTCCTCCAAATATTCCTTTATAAAACTACACACAGATTGCATAAATTAACAGTCTTCAACCAAGCACTGTAAAGTTGTGTATGATAGTAAAATTTTTATATAGTAATCTTCCTGTAATAAATGAAATAAGTATTGTGATAATGATTTTTGTTTATAAATAATTTTATGGTAGTTTCGTTGGTAGTAATATAATATTTAAAAAGTTTGTTTGCACAAAAATTTTAAAATGGACAACGGCGTTTAATCAAAATTGAAAGGACACATCACTCATAGTCAAGGCACAAAAAATAATTTCTGATGTTTATAAGTTTATGAAGGAAGAAGCAGATAAGGCTGTGACAATTCCTTTATCAAAAGCTTGAGAAAGAACTGCTGCAGCATGTGACGTGTCTGAGCATGTGGTGACTACAATTAATAGCAAACTAAAAAAAAATAACAGATGTGATGACAATGAAACAAAAAATTTTTCAACGCCAGGCAAATAACCAACTTCTAAAAGGCCTATCATAGGACTGGACGACTTTGATAAATGAATGATAGGACGAACAGTTTATAATTTTCACCTGCAAAAATATTGCCTTACTACAGTGGAAATTCTATTACATGAGCTATAAGATGGTATAAACTTTCAAGGGCAGAAAAGCAGTTTGAAATATATTCTGAAGGCTCCTGGCTTCAAATAGAGGACCTATAAATTATTAATTGAAATGCCAGATGTTCGAAAACAAAGAATTTCTTATCTGAGGGCGATGAAACATTTCAGAAATCAAGAATGGCCCATAATTTATCTTGATGAATCGTACATATTTAACAGTTACCTTAAAAATCAATCGTGGTCAGATGATTCCAACAATGGTGTCCAATGTAGAATCTCTAAAGGGTACAGATTAATAATTATTCACGCTGGTAATGAAAAAGGTTTTGTCCCAAATGCCTTGATAATGTGTAAAATTACAAATCAAACTGGAGACTATCACTATAATGTAACAGTGATATTTATAAAATGGACAAAAGAAAAATTGAAGCCAAATTTGGAGCCAAAGAGTGTTTCAGTAATAGAGAACGTTCCTTACTATGTTCAAATCAATAAAGCCTCGAACTCAAAGAGCAGAAAACAAGATATGAAAGATTGTCTTGTGAAATACAACATTCCTTTCACTGATGCTAAATATATGCCTGAGCTATACGAACTGGTAAAATTGCACCAACCTAGATTCTGCTGCTATATTCTTGATGAAGTTGTTCAAGAGAAGGGTCATCATATCTTGAGACTGCCGCCTTATCATCCAAACCTCAACCCAAATGAACTCATATGGGTTGGTGTTAACAGCTACGTCACTAGTAAAAATACATCTTGTAGTTTTCTTCAAGTTCAAATATTAACCGTAAAGAAGGCTGCTAGCATGGGCCAAGAAGACTGGGTAAGGAAGTGTGACCACATAAAAAAATTGAAGACTAGTACTTATCAAAGGAAAGTGAGATCAACAACCTTGTTGAATCGTTCGTCATTTCGTTGTAGAGCGACTCTGACTCTGAGAGCGGTGATGAAGACTCAGATGACATGAGCAGGATTGAGCTGTTTCAGTAAAAAAGTGAAGGTACTTGGAAAAGTAACCAATGATTTTTTATTTTTATAAAATATGCCTTGACTGTTAACGTAATGCTAATAGTTAAATGATAGATAAAACTGCAGTACAATATATTTTACTATCATAATAATATTTACGAAACAGTTCATAATAGTTGTAATTAATTAGCAGAAAATATGTTTTTAAAAATTACACAACCTAATTATTTTATAGTTTTATATTACGATAACATACTTGGTCATTGAATTTTATTAAATAATTTCACATTTTATTAGATAAATTGAGATTAAAATAATAAGTGAAGTTTATATTGCAGATAAAGTACTGCATTATAAGATCATATTTTGATTTTAATATTATAACTTCAAACTAAATAAATTAATTAACGAATTCATAATAATTATTTCTAAACTACAAATTAATGAGATGTATTATCAAATAGTTTAATTTTGATGAATGTTAGTTTAGCAGTTCATATTAGCCGTATTACAGGTGTCAGCCAATAGAAGCGAACATGATGTTTTCGGTTAGGCTAGAAACAACATAGCCATGCAAATAGTTTGGCTCAACAGTACTGTTTTCTAATTCCTTTTCAGAGTATTTGATTAAAAGCTGAAAGTTACCATATTACTGTATATAACTTTTCCAACACATTCACCTCTGCATATAATTAATATATATTTTATATACATAAATATTCAATTTTATAAAAAAAAATTAATTCAATTTAAAAAATACATGTCTGTGTATGGTGAAATTGACACACACAAACTTATATTACTTATCACATACACATTCTACTATAACTATTATGGGCAATTGTGTGTGTGTGTGTATATATATATATATATATATATACACTGTAACAAGACCGATATACCGGACCTAAGAAATGGATTTGTGCCAATTATGAAGAAAGTAATCAAAAAATATAATGGGAGAAAGCCCCAGAAAGGGGCTAAAAGAAATTTAGTAAAGGTAACAGATCCATTTAACAATCGTCTTTTGTAATACTGCCCACTGACATACTAAACAGATGTTCCATGAAAAGAGTTACCAGAACAAAGTTTGGAATTTCATGGAAAAATATGAGGGGGTTGATCATTTTCATGCTTTGAGTAGGGTTCGGTCTGGCAGGTAAAGAGGATAGGAGTATAAATACTCCAGGGAAGTCCAGTTGAGATGAGTTCTGCAAAATCAGTCTTAAGCGAGATGTTATAATGTGATTCTGCAGTGTCAGTCAGCGAGAAAATCAGTGAAGAAGTGAATTTCTAGTGAAATAAGTTCAACACAATTACAGTGACATTACAAGTAATACCAGTTAATGAAAACAAGAAATGGTTCCATGAGTTACTGTTAAGATTACAAGTGAAAGAGATAATGTACTAAATTTCATGGTACTTACGTATTAACACCACCACAGCTACAGCTTTATTTGAAAACAAAGTAGTCAATCGGATTTCGGTGGAAAATGAACAGTCTCTTTATTAATTTTAATAAATGGTTATTTATATTTATTTATTTTATAAATATAATTTAACCAAACTTAACATACGCTCGCTAACCTTGACCTAATTAACACCGTAATTTTTTGAGTATTTATTTAATAAATTCAGTAATTATTGCAATTATTTATTATTTAAATAATCAAAACACTCCTGTTAATTAGTCAAGTTTAGCGAGCGAAGCGAGTGTAGGTTAAGTTTGGTTAAATTATATTTATAAAATAAATAAATATAAATAACTATTTATTAAAATTAATAGACTGTTTCGAAACTATGTTAAACTCTAAATCGGCCCATTTTCCACCAAAATCCGATTGACTACTTTGTTTTTAAATAAAGCTGTAGCTGTGGTGGCGTTAATACGTAAGTACCAATTTCATTCATAAACCTTTAAGGGTAGTTTTGTTTGTAAACAGCAAAGGTATTTTCAGTGAAAGAACTTTATACTTGTCTTTCCTATTGTACTTTGTTGTTAATAAGACTAATGGTTAAATGTGTTAAGACTAGCGGTCATGCTAATGTCTTTTGTCAATGGACTGAATTCTGGTTTTCATTATTTATCTATCTGAGAATAAATT
Organism: Lycorma delicatula; assembly: GCF_047948215.1. NCBI lineage: Eukaryota > Metazoa > Arthropoda > Insecta > Hemiptera > Fulgoridae > Lycorma > Lycorma delicatula. The sequence goes on along the minus strand of NC_134464.1, from coordinate 96,818,950 downwards.
GTTACCTTAAATTCTGTTTTGTAAGTAATCACTCTTTATTATTATTATTATTGTTGTGTTGTGATTACTATGATTAATAAGTTATGTTTTTAAACCAATAAATTGTAATTATATAAACATTTTCAACTGTCAATCTCTCAATATCCTGATCGAGTATGAACATGTGACAATATATATTGTCACATGTTTGCGATATATATATATATATACACACACATTCAGGAGGAAAGGGAAATAGTTTGGAAGTGATTCTACAGCTTCATATAAGGAAAACGTTTATCCAACTTATGTATGAAAACTCTTTGTTATCAAGTTATGGCTAGTGAAAACCTTTGCCCAGATTTCTTCAGTTCCCCCAGTGAAATGAAATCATAAAAAAATGTTTAAGGCATTATAAAATAGGTAAACTTGACGGTTTCTTATGTTTTTTTTTTATTTGAAAAACTAAATAAAACAGATCCTAGAACTGTAGTTTTAAGAACTTTGTCATAAAGTTTTCATGATATCCAATGAAAAACAGAAAAATTTGACAAAAAATAAATAAAAATATTTTTTTAGGTTTAAGTACAATAACTTTGTTAAATGACTAATAAATGCATAAATGTTATTGTCAAAACTAGTAGGGAATTTAATTATGAAAAAATTTATATAAAGTCTATAAAAAAATTTTTAAAAATCAATTTTTATTATTAAAAACAAAAAAGAATAAACCTCAACAAAAAATTATGAATTTATAAAAATTAAATATTAAAAATTAATATTCACTGTGGCTAATACTGTATTAATTTACAATGTTTGAAAATCATCAACGCACTTGACATCAATGCACTTTTCAACTCCTTACATTTTCTGTCGCCAATTTAATGATAAACTTCACCTACCTTGATGAGGACAACAGCATTGAGAATGCAAGCAATCAGTTCATCAAGTGTGTCTATCTTTTGCTTGTATACCTTGTATTTCTCCCAGCCTTGTAAACAGTAATATAAGGGAGTAAGGTCTGGTGATCTAGATGGCCAGTTTACTGGCCCTCTATGTCCAATTCATTTACCTGTAAATTTTTCATCTAAGAACTATCTTACTTCATTTGTGAAATGTGTTGGTCCTGCAGCAAGTTGATAGTACTTCATCAAGAGATGATGCGCCTCAAGATTTCAATTCATTTAGCCAATGAGAAATTTTCAAACACTGTAAGAAATTCACCTTTTAAAAATTCTAAATAATTTCTCTCCCTGTGACACATTGTTTTAATATGAAAGGGCCTGTTAATTGTCTATGATGACACACAAACATTCACCAAAATTTGTTGCTGGAAATTTAATTCAACTACAGCATGTGGATTTTCTTCTGACCACCAATGTGAATTCAGTGTAATATAATACTAAATCTAATTTAAGTTATTATTGAAATTAGATAATGCTATGGATATACTATCACGTTAAATGTAGATAACAAATATTAATTTTATTTTAAAATCAAATACAGGCTGTCAAAAATGTATTTATAATATACATGTATATATATTATTCACTTTATTTTTTTTTCAAGCAATTATTACTAAATTTTATTTTTCCAACTTTTTAATATAATTTTTAGATGAAAATACTTAGAAAATTGCATAATACAATGTAATTATTTACATAAATAAAAGGAAATTTACACAGACATTCTTAATATAAATAAATTCACAATTATTACCTAAATTTTCTATTAAAATGTACTGTGTCGGAAAATTATTTAAGAATTAAATGAAAAATGTTTACAGAAATACACTGATGAAGAAATATTATCTTGAAATTCAAAAACTTCTGATCTTTTTTTGATAGATAATTTCTTTCACAAAATAAAATTACCCCAAATTTTTTGTTTCATAAAAATAAAAACCTTTGATTTAAAAGAATACTGGTCATGTAAAGAACAATTTCCTTTTGCAAGTACACTTTTGATACCTTAAACAAAATGTTAACAAAGAAGCATAACACAAGAATGCAACTGTCTAATGGTCACCATAATAATCATCATTACTAAAGATGAGCAAAAAATAACAGTAACTACATTATTGCAACTCAAGAATACCTTACCTGATATTTTTAAATCAAAAGCCAGTTTGTTAATCAAATCATTTCTATGTTGTATTAGATCCTTATTTGTCTCTAGATCACGTTTTAAACCACCCAAATTATTCTGTTCCTTATTCACCTGTGACTGAAGATGTTTTTCAGCACCAGTTAATTTATCAAACTCCTTTTCTAGTCTTTCTAACTCCTCCTCTTTTTGTCTACAATTAATTACAAACAGAATATTAATTTTTAAAACAAGAGATGACATTTATTTTCATATCTGAAAAAATGACAGTGCTACGATCTGCAGAAAAATTCTTCAGAACCAAACGCATTTATATTCCTAATATATACAAGTTGAAAATGATTAATTAGGCTGCTTATGAGTGTCCATATCTATTTAAAAACAACCAGCTTGTTATAATCATCTGATTTTAAATCTTTTCATAAAAATTGATTAAAGGTTCTCAAACCTTTTTTAAACTCTAATTGCCTTCCTAAATTTCCATTGCATATGCACAACTGATTTCTTTTCTGACAGTATTAAAAAGAAAAAAAATCATTAGAGAATATACACGGCCAAGGTGAACACAATCCATTTACAACAGGGTTTGTTCACCATTTGCTCTGCATAATGGGCTTACTCTTAATGTGGTAGGTCTCCGCTGATTATATTGTTTTATAATGACTAAAAAATACAACATAAGAAAATCAAATATGTGACTAACATGCAAATTCAACATTATAAAACATAATAAATTTGAACATTTTACAAAACTCTTCATAAAACCTCTGCTTATGAAAAATATTTTAATTAGCAAAACAGTAGAGAAATTTGAATATAAACTGAACAACTGGAAACGAGAAGTTGTACACAATTTTATATAGTGTTATTGGTAAAAAGTCAAATTTTTTTATAAAATTTGAACTTTAGTTAACATTCTTAATCCTATGCATGAGCACAGCTCAAGGTGAGTAAAATAAAAGAACAACCAAAGCCTAAATACAGATCAAGGCAAGCTGTTTAATTTTATATTAAAATCCCCTAAGTGTATTTTCACTACCGGGTTGGTCTAGTGGTGAACTTTTTATTGCGAATCAGCTAGTGCCTCTTTGAAGTTGAGCGTTCTAACGTTCAAATCCTAGTAAAGGCAGTTTTTATATGGATTTGAATACCAGATCATGAATAACAGTGTTCTTTGGTGGTTGGGTTTTAATTAACCCCACATGTCAGAAGTGGTCAACCTAAGACTGTACATGCCTACACTTCATTTACATTCATATTTATCATCCTCATTCATCCTCTAATGCCTTAGGGTTCCAGAGGCTAAACAGAAAAAGAAAGGTGTATTCCCCCTAGCCAGTCTCTGTGATGTGAGTGGTAGCATCTTGGTATTTTATCCACAGGTCCTGGGTTCGAATCCCAAACAGGCATGGCATTTTTACACACTACAAAATTGCCATTTCATCTCATCCTCTGAAGCAATACCTGACGATGGTCCTAGAGACTAAAGAATGATATTCTCAATACTCAGTTCTTACAAGAGTTAACTAAATTCATTTTATTATTTTCAGTTGTGTTCCTAATATAATCAAACACACTCATCTGAAATTAGGGACCTATAAATTAAGGATCAGATAATTAATTTTAATTACAATAATTTTTTTGTTTTTCTATGATTATTATTTTTCTGATAATGGTGTTAATATTGTTTATATATTTTTAAGAATATTTTATTGTAATATCACAATATTATAAATAATGGCTGTCTCAACAAGAATGCTGAATTTGAATTGGGTACCATTGTTTTGTTATTGGCACTGTTTTTGTTAGTTATCTGTGATGATGCCAAGACACAATAGAAGAATGAGTTTTGATTGTTAAAACTCATTATAAGAGTGCCGAGTGCTATAAAAAGACCATTAAAACATTTGTTGTGATCCTCTGTCATAATGCATTTAATGAGACAATAGTTCATAGGCTGATCAAGAAAGTTTATACAACTGATTCACTGCAAACATAAAAACACCCAAGCACTCTCATTGTAATTGGTCTGTTGAAAACATCACTGTTGTGCATGAAAAGTGTTAATGTGAATTTAAAGTTTTACTTGTCATCATCCACAACAATGGACATTACAACAAGCTCCTAGTAGTAAATTTCATGAAAGAGCTCCACATGCACAAGTACAGAATTTAATTAATTCAACAACTGATCACTTGCAAAGGAGATGGTTTGCTGAATGAATTTAAAAGACAAAATTTAGATAAATATTTTTCAAGAAAATTATTTTAGTGACAAGACACATTTTTATTAAGAAATAAAGCTGATGCACTTTGTGAATAGAAAAGTCTTGAAAAATCCATGACAATGCACTCATAATGAATCATAGTTTGATGTGGATTTTGGGCTGGTGAAGTGATTGGGTCTTATCTTTTTTGAAGATGAAAACAGAAATGAAATGACACTGAATTAAAAATGTCAATGCATTCTGATTACAAACACTTTTGTGGCCTTATTCGAACAGTCTACGGATACTGAACAGCTGTAGTTCCTGCAGGACGACACTACTTGCCACACTGCTAATGAGATAACTCCCTTGCTACACGAGAAATTCCTGGGTCGAATCCTTTCACATAAAGATGAGCAGAACTGGCCAATCAGATCATGTAACCTGACACCATGCAATTTCTTTGTCAGGTGGTAATTACAATAATATTATGCAACTGACCTTTGCTAATATGTGAAGTCCCTAATTCATTAGCTAGATCTTCAACATGCCTTGTCAATGCTACAGCATTGAGATACACTTAATCTCAATATTTTAGTACAGTAGTTTCTTTTGTGAAAGAAAAAATACACTACATGAAGATTTACACTAATAAAATATGAACTGTTATTAAACCACAACTTCAAGTTTTACTTATCATTGAATGCTATTTACATAATAAATAAATTCTGAACTTTATTTATTTAATAATAAATAAATATTAAAAAAATAAAATAAAAATAAAACATTAAACCTAATGTGCTTTATCTTATTGATTACCTAAAATCTGAATTAAATGATTGAATTTCCTTTTCTAACTCTTCATCAGTACCTTGAAATTCAACATTATGGAGATTTGTCAGTACTTCTTTAATAGATTTTTGTAATTCTTCTAATTTAATAGTGTTACCTCTTTTTTCAGCAATCAAATTGGCAATATTAATTTCTTTTTCTTTAACAGCATCCAGTTTACCTATAAAAAAAAATAAGGAAAAAACTTTTTAAAACTATTATTTACATAACCATATTTTCTATAAATTTACAGTAACTAATAAAAATTAAGAAGCGAATGTTGCAGTGAGATTACAGTTACAAAGCTTGTAATAAACTTTATACAAGGATTATTTACTTCTATGCTTTACAAAGCAAACTAGCTTATACTTTTATCAATAACAAATGACACCTTGTCCTCTGTACAGTGAACTCATTAAACAGCTTCTCATACTTGATCGCAAAACAGAACCCTACTGCACTTTTGTTACAAATTGAAATACATTCGTGAAATACACTTTGCTAGACTGCAAAGTGCACATTCACTTCAAATGTTATTGCATACTTGCTGACCCTTGACAGTATTTATATCTCTTATCCAAATGCCATAATATATATCAGTTAAAGATTGCTCAACACTCTGTAGGTGAAAATAGGTTTTAAAATAAATATATTTGAACTGTAAAAACAATAAGAACTAATTAAATAATGTTTACACAAATAAAATTTTTTTTTAATAATTTTAATTCCATTAAATTTTATATATAAATATCCGCATTGATGTTTGTTGATTTATTTAAATTTTCAGAATACCATTTGAGTTACATATGGCAGAAATGAAAAGGAAACTTGATCATCATCCATTTAAGAAAATTGGACAAAAGAATAAATATAGATTTATAGAACAAAATGATCGTGCTGTTTGTGTTTTTTGTAGCGCAAGTATTGTTTCACACATCTAGTGTACAAAGATGCTTTTAGACTAAATATCAATTTAAGTTTAAAACCTCAGAAGAGAAAAGTGAAGCCCTCAAAAAAGCTACTTCTGGTTTCAAAAAACAAACTGGTATTTTAAACCAAGTAGTTGGAACGAAGAATAAAGCTACTGAATGTAGTTAAAAAATAGCTTAATGCGGGGCTTTAAAAGGTAAACCTTTTATAGATGGAGAATACATCAAAGACTTTTTTGGGCAGTGTGGAAATTTTATTTGGTGATTTACCAATACCAAATAAGGATTTACCAAATATGGTATTTACATATACCAAATAAATACTCTTTCCAATTAGAGTATACCAGTTTCTGCAAGATCAATTGAGAGGCGCATAACTGACTTGCTGAAAATGTAACAACTAAACAAACAATTGGATTAAAACAATCCCAAGTATTCACTGTTGCTCTTGATGAAAGCACTGATTTAAATAATTTGTCATGCCTAGCTACAGTTACAAGATATTAGGAGAATAATGAACAAATTATTCTGTGTGACAACTGATAGCGCTGCTGTAATGATTGGCAAGAAGAAAGAATTTGTAAAACTTCCTGAAAATAATATTTATTGCAAACAGTTACATTTTCATTGTATTATACACCAGGAGAGCTTTGTGAAAAGAGCTCATCTCTGAATTTGGTTTCTGTGATGACAAGTGTTGCTAAGATAGTCATCTTTATTGTTTCTCATTTTTCATTGGTTTACGTATAATTCAAGTCTCTTCTACAAGAAATTGAGTGTGAATATGGAGATCTTCTGTTATACAACAATATTCAATGGCTTAGTTGAGGTAAAGTTTATATAGATTTGTCTGTTGTATTGAAGTTATTAAGGTGTTTCTTGACAAAAAAACAGCAATATTTTTCTAAATTTAAAGATGAAGCTGGTTGTTAAATTCGATGTTTCTGACTGACATTAACACACATTTAAATGAGCTGAATTTGAAATTACAAGGACAAGGTCAAACAGTACTTGATCTTTTCTGCTATTGGAAAGCATTTATAAAACTCAACATTTTTTCACGTGATATCAACATGAAAGCATTCAAGTACTTCCCAAATGTGAAGAATCGTTCAAGTCAATTTAATGTGAACATAGATGAGCTTCAGGAGTACATCGACGCATTCAAAGCAGAATTTGATAAATGAAGTCAAGACTTCCACATTCATGGACCCTTATTTTCATACCTCATTAAGCCAGACATACTTGATTTGACAACTATCCAATTGGAACTTTTTAGTTGGATGGATATTGATGATTTTAAAATTCAACAGATTGAATTTTGGTCTTCAGAATTATGGACATCAAAATTTGTGAACTAAGGAAGTCTCTGAAAGACAAAATTTAGAAAAGTTTGCTGCTATTCTCAACTGACATCCCTCCCGAAATCTTTCATCTGTATGAAGAAAATTGCTTTTGCTCTTCTTTCGGCTTTTGGTTCAACTTACTCCTGTGAGCAAATGTTATCTCACATGAAAGCTGTGTTAAGTCCACAACAACATTGCCTAACACCTGAACATTTAGAAAATTGTATACTCAAAGTAACAAAGTATGTTGCCATTATTGAGCAACTGGCTAAGACCATGCAAGACTCCCATTAATAATAAAAACTTAAAAAAACTTTTAAAAACAGTTTTTTCTTTCAATGTGGTTTAAATATTATTGTATTATATTACTGTACAAAATATATTATAATAAAACAGGTATACTGAACTTGACTTGTATAAAAATACAAATGTTGGCACACCAAATGATTTTAAACTCTTGGTCGGCACACTGTTAGGAAAAGGTTGCTAACCTGTCTTAGATTACAAAAAAACTGTATTTACTGTAATTAATTAACAAGACAAATTATAACTAACATAAAAAAAAAATACAAAAAAATTGCATAAAATAAATAAGCATAATGATACATACGGTCTATAACAGAAATTTCTGTAATGCATGCAGCAATTGTATCATCAGTAGCAGTCAGTCTTACTTCATTATCAGACAATTTTTTTGATTTTTCTTCTGCTTCACTTTTATAAACTTGTAGTGACTCAGCTTCTTTTTTTAATATAGCAATACCTAAACATTTTTACAACAAAAAACTATAAAATCTTTCTAACTGACATCCAGTATCACCTACTTATCTTATGTAATTCTTTATTAACCATCATTTATTACCAAAAAGCACAACTGCATAGTCGCTATGAAAATAAATTCACAACAACAAATTGCAATTGTGAATCGCCATTATAAAACAAAAAGTTAAAGTGAGAAGCAACAAATAAACACATCTCATTCAAAACAAAATGTGAGTGTTAATTTTGCCAACCACGCATTAACAATCCTTACAATTAGATGTGATAGTTCATACAATTTCAGAGATATCTCCTTATGTTGTAAAACATGCATATCTGTGCTTAATTAAAGGTTAAACTTTTTGTTGTACTAACTTATGCAACTAAAATATAAAGTTCTAAACCACAAAAAAACAATTTTTTGATCTTTCTTTTAGATTTGTATGCATGTTCGATTAGAAATGCATCTACAGATCCAGCTACACAACAATTTATGAATTATTTGATTTATTAGACCCAGTTTGAGGGATGTTAATATACCCTTTCCCCCAATATTTTTTTGTTCAACTGCATCAAACAATTAAAAAATATATATAAAATACTTTTATTGTGCTCATTTTCAATTTTTTTATATTGTTAATTATATTTCATCCTGGTTCACAAAGGATGTGCAAAAGTTTGGATTTTTATTTTACTTCTAACATTTTTTTTCTTTCAGTAATTGGATAACTCTAGCACAAAAAATAAACACTGAAATGCAGGCTATAAATTTCATAAAAAAAATTACTTAAAATATATTTTGTAACAAACTGTTATGTTAGAAGAGTTCAAACTAGAAACTTCTTATCTGTAGTAATCAAGATACAATACAGCTGTTGATTTATCCAGGTAAAAACTCAAATTTATGCGTAACTTTCATACGCTTATAATATCTGAAAATGATTATAATAAAACAAATTGAAATATATCTTTGACAATTTTTAGACAAGTTTTAAAAAGATTTTAATACGTTCAATACTTTTTTATAAACTAAAAAGCTTAATCATTAATGAGCTTAATTTTTAAATTCTAACAGCTGAATATGGACAGATAAAATTAAGTAATACTTGGGAGAGAGAACTAGCTGTAGATGCAGGCACATGTGGTTGATTAGGAAATGTTAGATTCCCAGTGTTTAATGAAAATTATCAGAATTTCTAACAAAATTTCAAATCATTTAGAAACGTAAAAAAAAGCTGATAACACAGTTGTAGGACTTTCCCGTTACACCGATTTTTTTCTGATACATGACTTATACAACTTAATTTTAAATATTTATGATTTTATTTAAATATAATATTTTTTTGTTTATTTAATTCAATGAGCCTAACTAAAGCATGTGCTCATACCATATTACATTCTCACAGGTGTGGTGGTACTAGCGGCCACTTTAAATATTATTCATTTATTTAATTGTACCTCTCACCTGTGATGTCACAACATAGCAGATGACTACAACAGCTGTACATCAGTGCTACACTAGCACTCCTTGTTAAAAGGGGTACTATTGATGCAGTATACCCACTTAGCCATTAGTTTATTTAGAGTATTTTTTTGGGTGGGGATGTGATTTTGCAAAAATTATTTTCTAATTCTTGCCTAAAAAAATTAAGACCTTAATTAGGCAAAATCTCAAGAAACTGAGGCTGACCTTACTCTACAGTCTCACCCCCTTAACCATATACATTGAAAATTTAATGGCATTAATGCCCCATATAAAAAAATAATCTGACCAAGTTTGGTCAAAATTGGTTGAGTAGTTCTGGAGAAATAAGATAATTTAGGGTCCAAAATCAACAAACACATGGAAGTATGAACACCTGGAAAATTTCCATCTGGTTTTTGGGTTCTTGTTTATAATTTAATATGGAATAGTACGAAGCATACGGCCCAGCCTTGTCAACCAAATGATCAGTTTTTTTTTATTTCAGTTTAAATAATAATTTAACTATTTAATAATTTATTAAAAAAAAGAAAGGATTTTAATATGTAAGAGTAATATATTAATTTTAATACATTAATCATAATATATAAAATTTTTGTTAACTTTAAGTGCGACATAATTTTAATTTTAAAATATCTTTCCTAGTTTTCTTAATTTGATTTTCACCTAACATCAGGCTAATTGTTAATTTTTACTGATTTAAAATTGTATATAAACAAGGTTGATTTGCAAGCTTGCAAAAGATTTCAATGTAGTTCTTAGCATTACTTTGTACAAATAGTTTTAACTATAAACAATACTTACCTTGAACTTTTTGTTTCCTAATTTTTCGAATGTTTTCCAAACACTTATTGTACTTAACAGAATCAAAGATCTCATCAAACCTTTCTTTTACTTTTTTCCCTTCTTCCATAGGCCTAAGAAAAGAACTTAATCACATTAATGATTTAATTCATGGCAGAAACAAAAATTTTTAATTTTGTTTAAAAAAATTATGAAAACAAGATTACTATAAAACAAGAAATCTAATTACGGGCTTAAGGGTATAACATGACTTATTTATTCTATGAAAACTGGCATATCTTATGATTATACACTGTTTTGAAAAATTTCTAATAAAAATTCAAAAAATAAAATAATGGAATTTAGAAAAAAGCTATTGGCAGTTGTGATATGTATGTCACCAACTTTAAAATAACAAACAAGACAAAAAAATATAAAATTACCTTTATTTATAAATTTTAAATAATCTAACAATATGTTTTAGCATGTAAAATACCCACACATCAACAAATTATAATTTTCCTATATCTTGCACCACGTACAGGATGGGCCAAGTAAAAGTAGCACTGCCAGAATACGTAATATTGATATTACATCAACATCATAAGTTTACGCACAGGATATTGGCGTGGAAAATACATTCCTACGTAAGAACTCCCCCCCTTTGAGTCATGTGATCATCCCTTCCACCCTCCCTTCCCTACAATGCTATCTGCTGAGATCAAGAAGGTGAAGTGTGTCGAGTTGTGTGTGCATCAGCATCGATACCAAAGAGACTGAATATTGTAGTCGTTCAAGACCCAGTTCTTTGAAGGAAACACAAGAGTTATTTGTAAAAATGTTTCCTAATCATCCCGTCCAGCAAAATGTAGCATTCAGCAATTGGTGAAGAAATAGTGCCAAACAGGATCTGTTGTAAATGCACCACAGAACAGGATGCCATCTGTCTGTGCTCCTGAGCTTCAATCTTTTCTGTTTCTTAGCAAAAGATTTTGTAATAATTAATTTATTAAAATTCAAAGGTCCCTGAGCACAAGCTGAGCCGAGCAGCTTCACTTTGGCTGGACAGACATACTTCCATCAAAGCGCATTTTAATAGAGAGGATAATTATGTAGTGGTTATCTAACCTCACATTGATATGTACAGTAGTTTTTTAAGCATTCATTCATACAATTTTGAGGAAACATCCTTTATAGGGACTACAGGAAAATTTTGTATGAGGAATAATATTCTAGAAAAATAAATTAAAATGTTTAGATTGTTCTTTTGGGAGAAACCAAAGAGGAAGTAAAAAGTACTAAATGGTATGGATTTGTTGCTCAGAGAAAACTTTAGTCTAAAAATAAATAAAAATAAAATTAAGGTAATGAAATGTCACAGAAAGAAGAAAAAATTTAAATATTAAGATAAGGGCACACAATATACCAGAAGTGAGAGAATTTTATTATTTAATTAGTAAATAAAGGCGGATAAAGCAATAAAGGCATCAAAAACAAACTAGGAAAAATAATAAGGGTTTTCATGCAGAAAATAAATCCACTAACATTGACTAGGATCTATGAATAAGAAATATATTTTTGAAAATGTGTATAGTGCTTTAAGCCAGTGAAACATATATAATAAAAAAGAAACAATAGAGTAAGATCTTTGAAATTTGATATTTCAGAAGGATGTTGAAAATTAGGTGGATAATAAAATTTTAAATAATGTCTTAAGGCTAATAGAAAAGAGAAATATGAGGCATAATCTTTTAAGGGAATTAATCCAGATAATCATGTATTAAGCCTTCCAGGATTAATTAATTTGGTGATGGAGGGATGTGTAGATGGTAAAAACTGAAGAAGGCAAAGACTGGAGTATGTGTAACAGATAATCGAAAATGTAGAATGAAGTAAACATGGTGAAGTTAAAAACCTAGCAGATAACACAAAGTAATGGGCAAAAACCAGTTGCAAACAAATTTCATTCTGATAACTAGAATTGAAAAATAAAATGAAAACAATAAAAAATATTTACAGAACATAAAATTTGCTAAGACACAGATTCTAAGATATTCACTACAAATTATGACTGTTTTTAAAAGTAACCTTTGAAAATGTAATATATTTCAGTCGAAATATACATATTTTATTCATTATTATTTGAATAAAGAATAGTTCATAAAAGTTCTTCTAAAAATTATTAAAAGACTTGCAAGTTCTAGTAGAATGTTATGGTAAATATATTATCACTGTGACAGAAGTTTTCCATCTCCATATATGAGTAGACTGACGCATAGAAAACTTAGAATAAAATATTGTAATTTAATCTTCTGAGAATTCTATATAAAATTAATAACTGTGCAAATCTTCTGTGAAAAATAATTTCCAAATATTAAACTAACCAAAATGCTTTGGGATTATTTTGTATGTAAGAAAACTGTAAGTAAGAAATAAACACCATTTTAGTAAATTACTTTGAATAATCAGATTAACATTTTAATTTATTTCAACTGCACCGTATTTTTTGGAACTGCCCTCATATACACACATAATCATTTAAAAAGGGGGGAAAATAAACATAAAACAATTATTTAATCACTCACATCACTCTAATAATTACCATAAATAGATATTCAGTATTGCATTAAAATTTTTTGTAAAAAGAACAAAAATATATTTACATATTAAATGAAATCTAAACCACCAAAACACAGTAATTAGAATAGTTAAACTTACCATATTAATACCAAAAATTGATTTTTACAGGATCCCACATCTTTAGTAGGTGTTTAAGTTTATAATTACATTAAATTATATAATACTAATACAAACGAGAAAATATGTTAATATAAAATGACCAACAAAAATAAAGTATAGTACAATAAAAGATCAATATTAATACATAATGAAGACTAATTCAATTATATCACTTACCAACAGTTTTCTTCTTGATGACAAAATATAACATAGTTTAGTATTGGTTTTGATACTCCCAGCAGATAGCACATGTATTTAACAGTATCAACACAACGGCTACTAATGGTTTCAGTCTGCAAAAAAAGATTATTTTCAATATAATGTAAACATTTTTATTGCATTAATTCTATGAGACTGTTCTAAGGATTTGATGCATTCAGAAGATAGGACGGATCCTCATTCCTTTCTTTTTTTTTTTTGTTAAAAAATTCATGCTATAAATATGTGATAAAAAAATACAATCTTTTCCATGTTGAGCTGAAACAGAGTATATACTGGATTGTTTTTCAAACAAAAATGAGTATATTAATTTATTTATTCAGTATCAATAAACAATGCAACACATTCAGCACTTCTTATATATACATCATACCTATAAGAAGTAACGTGTATATAATGGATATGAGACATAAGAAGCACTGGTCAAAGTTGCTTTCTACTAGAGTAATGATGTTCACTATACAGTTAGTCCATATGATGAACTGAATAAAGATGGTACTTACACCTTCATTATAGTGAGCTTGTCATGCTAATACCCACTTCTATATTTGACCAAATGAAGATGGGAACAATGCATCACATCATTTCTCACTTTTACTAGTAATCCTGACAAGGAAAAATATCATTTCATTAAAAAAAAAAAAAACGGTACATCTGTTATGGGGATCAACTTGATTTTTGCTGATTTCTGTTGGTGTTTTATAAGTTAATTATTGTACAGAGTGTCCCATAATAATGGGACACATTTTATTTCTAATTTGGAGGGATATGAGTAATGTTATTATACACTTGTATGTTACTGTTCTTGAAAGCAAATGCATGTTGAGTGTCATTATTTATTGCAGGTGTCTAGACCTTGATGATGTCATGGATCCCAAGGGAAATTGCAATATTTTAGAGGCATACTTTGCTTCTCAAGACTTAATCATCAAATCACAAAAGAAATTCAGACACCACTTCAGTGAACACAATGCACCATCTCGTAAAGTGATCCTCCATGCAGTGAGGAACTTTCAAGAAACAGGGCAAAGAAAAGTCCCTGGACAGTCTTGACAATCTCATTCCCATAACACAAACGTGTAATTCAACATGTTGCAAATGCCATGTTTGGAGTTTGTAACAAACTCCAAACAAGTCTACTCATCAATTGACTCAGGAAGTGAATTTTCTCGGTAGCAGCATCCACAGGATTATTGGACACGACCTGTGCACCTGTATCCATACGATACAGGTAGCATAGCAACTGCTCCTGCCAGATAGGCTTAGTCGAAAAATGTTATGTGATACGCTGTTGGATAAGTGCAACAAGGATGAAACATTTCTTGAACCCTATTCTTGTCATATGAGGCCCATTTCCACTTATCTGGTTACATTAATAAGCAAAACTGTAGGTTTTGGGGTCGAGAAAACCCTCACAATGTGTATGAAAAACCTTTGCATAGTGTCAACGTTACTGTTTGGTGTGTCGAGATTCATGTATGTGTCATTAGTCCGTACTTTTTTGAGGACTAACATGGTTCTACAGTTACAATTAATAGTGAACACTATAACCACATGCTCTATACATTTCTCATTCCTGAATTAGAACATTGTGGTCTGTCAGAAATGTGGATGCAACAGGACGGCATTAACTGTCACACAGCACGACAGTCCATGGCAACTCTCCACCAACACTTCCCAGGGCACCTCATTTCATGGCTTGGTGACATAAATTAGCCAGTTAGATCACCAGATCTACAACCGGTAGACTACTTCCTTTGGGGTTAACTGAAGGAGAGGGTATACACCGACAAACCACAAACAATTGAAGCACTAAAGGAAGAAATCAGTAGGGAAATTGGAGCCATTTCAGTTGACATGTAATGGGTCACATCCACTGCACCATTCTGCAGCTTAAAGACAAAGCCCAAAAATGTTCCTGTTGTAATGGTGGCCACCTGAAGGACATGATTTTCAAAAACTAATGTAGTGTGCAAAACTCCTGTACGTCACGTATGTATTCACCACAGTTTGCATTAAAACTTATTGTTGCAACTCCAGATATTTATATTTAAAATGTGTCCCATCATTATGGGACACTGTATTTAGTTTCAAAATCATTTTCTTTAATAATAAGTTGTATATAATCTGTATATTTAATGCTAATTAGACAAAATTAGTGAGAGAAGCGAGCATTAGGTTACATATGATTAGGTTATGATATCATATGAAGTTCAGTACGCAGAATGTTAGTTACATTACCTAACCTAACCTTTAACCACCAGTAGGACCACCATCATATTGCTTCAGAGAATGAGTTGAATTGACAACTTTGTAATGTGTGAAAATGCCATGTCTGACCAAGATCTGAACCCTGGACCACCAGATGAAAGGCTAAAACGCTACCACTTGCGCCATGAGGCTGACTCACCTTGCCTAATTAACATTAACCTTTTCAGATCATGTAGCTATTAAACTGGCTATATACAGCGTCAGTTTTAAAATGCTGTTACAAAATCATTTTATATGGCATCTAAGTAGGTTATTTTTTTCTGTATTCACAAAGGAATCAGTTTTATTACACAATTTGAACGACGTTTATACGATGCAAAATGTTTTATTTAGACTAAAAAGAATATGACCATTTTTTTCTCAGAAATGTGTTTGTATGTGTATAACTTGGGTATTATAATTGCTATGAGGGTTACGGATTTATTTATTATTTACAAAAATAGCTTACCTTACTAGCAACATATGGATGTATTGAAACACATAATATATTATGATATACGGTACACAAAAAAAAGAAGGAATTTGTGGTCATAAATATATCACTTTTACTTGAGGTCTATAAATATCTTTTCTGACAAATGATATCGGTAAACATGTAACACACATCGATTCGTAATGAATAAGAGTATACAGTAAAAATGTTTTTTTGTCAACCTGAATAGCCTTTTGAGTGGTGGGAATTTTTATAAAACGTAGTTTTCTGAATCTACTTTCACTTACACTAACATATGTTACTAATCTATGATTTATGACACAGGTTTTTCATCATATTTTGCCCAATTTTAAACCGATTTGCTTCAAAGTATTATTTTTAAAATCAGCAAACTATGTTTCATAAACACAAAGCAAAAAAATAATTTTGCTAATAAAAAACACGGTAGAAATGTGCAAAAAAATTCTGCAATTAAATTATCGTAATTTTTGTACTGTTTCAATTTTTTTTTTGTTACAGGCATAAAAAATATCCAATCGTAACGGTTTTTTTTGGTCAAAATCTGTTAAATCTCTTTAATATACTGTAAGTTTTTGAAATTTTTTTCACAAGAGGATAGCATAAGACTATGAAGGGAGGCAATCAGATACCAACATATTTTCGCGGAGTGCTAATCAACTGCAGATCATTGTGATGGGAAAAGGTTAAATACAAAAGTGCATTACTTACTTAGTAAATAATGTATATAGCCAACAGAAGACAGTGAAAATCAAAATCAAGTGACCCTCATTAACAAAGAAGTATCAAAAAATCTTTAGATGTGATGTATCATGTTAGGTCACTTACTATCTTTAAGGTTATTGCACTTAACATACTAAATAATATGTAATTTGTATCAGAATGAAGTCCAAGAAAGGTAACTTAGAATAAAAAATGTTGCACAAGAAAGATAAATAAATAAAAAAATAGGAAAGATATTGATGATTAAATTTAGCAATATGCAAAAAAATTTTGCAATATCATATATTAGCTTTTTTTATTTATCATATGTATACTATTCTTTCTAACAAACTGAAATGGATTTGCATTCAAATATTATTTACCATTATCACATTAAATTTTTTATTCTTTTACCAGTCACATTTTCTAACTTATTGAAACAATTACAAACTTCAGGCTTAGATTTAATGCAATAAACTTTTGCTAGTTTACAACAATCACCTATGAATGATAAAAAATATTTTTCACCATAATTGTATAGTGTTACATGAGGTCCATTTAAATCAGTATGAATTATTTCTAACATTTCTTTGGCTTGTTTTCCCTTTTTTCATAAGTTATGCATTTTACTTTTTATACATATAGTGCATTTCATACATTCTGATTTTATTTCTTTCAGTATACTAATTATAATTTATTTTTGCATAAATTATTTAAATAATTAAAATTTATGTGACCCAACATAGGATGCTATTTTTCTTTTTAAACCTTTCTTCCTGGCAATAGTTATTAATTCCCTATTCTAATTATAAATTTTAGAAACATTGCCATGTGATATTATTTTATTTTTCATTGTTACCTTAAACAGCTTATTTTTTTTTTTTCCATTTCTTTTACATAAAAACATTAAACAGGTTCACTTCACTATTATTTCCACTATTTCCATAGACTTGAAGATTCAACATTAATTTTGCTTATTTTTGTAACAATTACCATAAGACCATCTCCTAATATTAAAACGATCGGTTTTTCCAAAATTATTCATAAAAAATGGTAACATCGTTTACAATATGATCCACTATCGAATCCAATTTATCTGATTCTAACCTAATCTATTTTTATTATTGTTATTAATCTTGGATGTATTTACTTCAGTAATAAAAGAATTTTCATTGACACAAGGTTCCTTTTTATGACCTTTTGTCATATGTTGTATATTAATGTTCATTTTCCATTGACTTTTGTAATATCAGAGGTATGTGTGTGTACACACATGCATATTAATTTAGTAAAATTAATTCTTTATTGTATTTGTCCATATGTACTAATTATATCAGACAAAAGTAAAACTTAGCTTTCCACCAACAGTACAGAAGCTAACAATATTTCTTACCTTATCTTACTGCTTCTCCAATTTTTACATTAAAAGTGCTTTTGAAAATTTCCTCATTGTCAGTTAATAAAACATTTAAAAAAAATTATACATCAAAATTAAAACACTAAAAATTGTCGCATATATTGTAATATGTAGTCAAATATTAAAATAAAAAGAAAATATTGCTTATGGTTTCCCACACATACAGTACTGAGGTACTGAGTTACTGAGTACAGTACTGTATGTGTGGCTGGCCACAGGCAATATTTTATATTTATTTTAATTTTATTTTAACTGATGAGGGAAACCCTCAAAAACACTTTTAATGTAAAAATTGAGAAGCAATAAGAAATATTGTTAGATTCTGTTTTGTTGGTGGAAAGCTAAGTTTTTACTTTATATATATATATATATATATATATATAACAACCTTTTCAAGCTCACAAGAACAAATCATTTCTAGTGATTCATACCTATTTTAAAATTATTTAAACCAGTCATAACATTGTATATCTTTAACAGTAATTACCATAAGCTTGTTTAAAGAATTTATGCGATTTAATAAATTGTTACTAGTTTTGAACAAAATTTGATGTTACAATGTAGTTTATAATTAACTTATTCGAGTACTATTCAGGAACTAACAATCCCTCATACCCACATGTCTACAATAAGATTTTGTATAGTGGTTCATTCAAAGTAATTTTTTTATTCTGTGCCTTTGGTGATTTATTGGACTCTCTGAGGAGTCCAAAGGCATTGTATGAGGATACATGATGCTACCAGTGGTTTAGACATGTTAGAAGAAATCAAGAATCTAACGAAGATGAAGCTGATCGATATCAATGGACACATCCTGAATTATCTAAGCAAACAATCTGGTGAGATCAAATAGACGTTTAACAGTTCACCAAGTAACAGAACAGATTGCGATTTCAATGGGTCCATGTTATGAAACCCTAATTTAAAATTATGAATGCACTGAGTCACCGTTTAGTTTGTTCTGAAATTCTTTAGACAAGAACACAAAGTCAGACAAGTCAGTGGTCTGTGAGGAACTTTCAAATAGTGTAAATGCTGTGAGGTCAGAAAATTGTCACAAAAGTTGTTAAACTCAAAGATGTGGTTGACAATTTTTTTGATGTGAAAAACCTTGTCACTATGAGTTCCTATGTATATGACAATCAACCATCACTAATATCCAGAAGTCATCAATGTCTCTGCAAACATGTGAGGAAGAAGAGAACAGAAGTTTGGTGTAACAACTCATGGAACCTTCACAATGACAATGCACCAGCCCAAATGTCACTGCTAATTTGTGAGATTTGTAAAAAATATTTGTTCAGTGTCCATCCCTCACCCAGTATAATCACCCAACTTAGCACCTGCAGATTTTTTAATCAAAATTAAAATTACCATTAAAAGAATACAGATTTGAGTCCCATGGTTTATAAAAGAATATTTACAGAATACCCTAAAAACTATTTTGAAAAGTGTGTTCCAAAGCTGCTTCTTGAAGTAAAAAGGATGATGGGAAAAGTGTATACAAAGGGAAGAAGAGTATTTTGAAAGAGGTTAACTGTATCATGCTGTAGTAAATATTCAATAAATTTTTTTTTTTTTTGAAAAAGCTAGGTTATTTTTGGGACAAACCTCATATAAACAATCACAGCACATTAATTATGCAATTATTAAAGCAGCACTAAGTGGGCTATAATGTGTATGTTCTGCTTTACATATATGTATACTAAATGAGAAGTTTAATTCAAACTGTTGTTTAAATGGAGATGATTTGAAGTATTATTCTTTTTAAAGAAATTGCAATTCACAGTCAGCAATAGGAAAAAGAAATAAAATGTTTACAATTGATATCTCATATTGTTTAACATTTCCACGGGCATTGATTTTTATCATGACGTATTACGCCATTCTTTTTAATAAGTATGTATTTAAATATCAGAAGATAGATTTTGACAATCAATTGTGATTAATGACTGATTATAATATTCTAATTCATACAGATATCCTTTCCTTTACATTTAAACCTCCTTAATCTATATTTTTATTCTTTGTTATTATACTGTAGCAATCATATAGACTGTGGCTGATCTAAAACATTATCAATTTTTTAATAACATTTCCTCCTCTATGAGTCATGAGACCTTGCCGTTGATGAGGGGGCTTGAGTGCTCAGGGATACAGAGTAGCTGGACCGAAGGTGCAACCATATCGGAGAGGTATCTGTTGAGAGCCAGACTAAGGAATGATTCCTGAAAGAGGACAGCAGCTCTTTCAGTAGTTGTTAGGGGCGTGAGTCACAATGACTTAAACGGCCATATCAACATCACTCAGTCCTCTGAGTACTGCGCAGCTGAAAGCAATGGAAAACTACAGCTGTTTTTTTTTCCAAGAAAATGTGGCTCTGCATTTTCAAAAGCAATAATGGAGGCGCCTTCCTTGGTAAAATAGTCCCCCGTTCGGATCTCCGGGTGGGGACTACTAAGGAAGGGGTCACCAGAAAAGTAAAAAATAACATTCTACGAGTCGGAGCGTGGAATGTTAGAAGCTTAAAACGGGTTGGTAGGGTAGAAAATTTAAAAAGGGAAATGGATAGGGTAAACGTGGATATAGTAGGAATTAGTGAGGTTCGGTGGGAAGAGGAAGGCGACTTTTGGACAGGTGATTTTAGAGTAATTAACTCAGCGTCAAATAATGGGCAGGCAGGAGTAGGTTTCGTGATGAACAAGAAGATAGGGAGGAGAGTGGAGTATTTCAAAACGCATAGCGATAGAATCATTGTAATAAGGATAAAATCAAAACCTAAACCGACAACGATTGTTAACGTCTATATGCCTACAAGCGCCCATGATGATGATGAGGTAGAGTGTGTATACGAAGAGATTGATGAAGCAATTAAACACGTAAAAGGAGATGAAAATTTAATAATAGTTGGAGATTGGAATGCAAGCATTGGAGAAGGCAAGGAAGGAAATATAGTGGGTGAATACGGGCTGGGCAAAAGGAATGAAAGAGGGAACCGACTTATAGAGTTTTGCACGAAGTATAATTTAGTAATTGCCAACACCCAATTTAAAAATCATAATAGAAGAATATACACTTGGAAAAAGCCAGGCGATACTGCAAGGTATCAGATAGATTATATCATGGTTAAGCAAAGATTTAGAAATCAACTCGTTGACTGCAAAACTTACCCTGGAGCAGACATTGATAGCGACCATAATTTGGTGATAATGAAATGTAGATTGGGGTTTAAAAACCTGAAGAAAAGGTGTCAGATGAATCGGTGGAATTTAGAGAAGCTTGAGGAAGAGGAGGTAAAGAAGATTTTTGAGGAGGACATCGCAAGAGGTCTGAGTAAAAAAGATAAGGTAGAAAATGTAGAAGAAGAATGGGAGAATATTAAAAAGGAAATTCTTAAATCAGCAGAAGCAAACTTAGGCGGAATAAAGAGAACTGGTAGAAAACCTTGGGTTTCAGACGATATATTGCAGCTGATGGATGAACGTAGAAAATATAAGAATGCTAGTGATGAAGAAAGTAAAAGAAACTATCGGCAATTAAGAAATGCTATAAACAGAAAGTGCAAACTGGCGAAAGAAGAGTGGATTAAAGAAAAGTGTTCAGAAGTGGAAAGAGAAATGAACATTGGTAAAATAGACGGAGAATACAGGAAAGTTAAGGAAAATTTTGAGGTAAATAAATTAAAATCTAATAATGTGTTAAACAAAGATGGTACACCAATATATAATACGAAAGGTAAAGTCGATAGATGGGTGGAATATATTGAAGAGTTATACGGAGGAAATGAATTAGAAAATGGTGTTATAGAGGAAGAAGAGGAAGTTGAGGAGGATGAAATGGAAGAAACAATACTGAGATCTGAATTTAAGAGAGCATTAAAAGATTAAAATGGCAGAAAGGCTCCTGGAATAGACGGAATACCTGTAGAATTACTGCGCAGTGCAGGTGAGGAAACTGGTATGTAATATTTATGAAAACGGGGAATTTCCATCAGACTTCAAAAAAAGTGTTATAGTAATGATACCAAAGAAAGCAGGGGCAGATAAATGTGAAGAATACAGAACAATTAGTTTAACTAGTCATGCATCAAAAAACTTAACTAGAATTCTATACAGAAGAATTGAGAGGAGAGTGGAGGAAGTGTAAGGAGAAGACCAATTTGGTTTCAGGAAAAGTATAGGGACAAGGGAAGCAATTTTAGGCCTGTTTATTCTTATAATATGTAATATAGTAAGAATATATAATAAAGAATAAACATGTAATATACATGTTTATTCTTTTATTCTGTTTTTAAGTGTAGTATTTTTAGTTATATACACTATGTAGCGATGCTAATAAAGTCTGTTTATAAGAATACTTCGTCGTTATTAATTTATTTAGAAAGAATTTTTTATTTTTTTGTTTACATTATTATTTTTTAATGATAAAATAAACCAAAATACTTGGCGTTTATAACCTAGAAAAGGCATTAGATAATGTAGACTGGAATAAAATGTTCAGCATTTTAAAAAAAATAGGATTCAAATACAGAGACTGAAGAACAATTGCTAACATGTACAGGAACCAAACAGCAACAGCAACAATTGAAGAGCATAAGAAAGAAGCCGTAATAAGAAAGGGAGTCCGACAAGGGTGTTCCCTGTCTCCGTTACTTTTTAATCTTTACCTGGAACTAGCAGTTAATGATGTTAAAGAACAATTTAGATTCGGAGTAACAGTACAAGGTGAAAAGATAAAGATGCTACGATTTGCTGATGATATAGTAATTCTAGCCGAGAGTAAAAAGGATTTAGAAGAAACAATGAACGGCATAGATGAAGTCCTACGCAAGAACTATCGCATGAAAATAAACAAGAACAAAACAAAAGTAATGAAATGTAGTAGAAATAACAAAGATGGTCTACTGAATGTGAAAATATGAGGAGAAAAGATTATGGAGGTAGAAGAATTTTGTTATTTGGGAAGTAGAATTACTAAAGATGGACGAAGCAGGAGCGATATAAAATGCCGAATAGCACAAGCTAAACGAGCCTTCAGTAAGAAATATAATTTGTTTACATCAAAAATTAATTTAAATGTCAGGTAAAGATTTTTGAAAGTGTATGTTTGGAGTGTCGCTTTATATGGAAGTGAAACTTGGACGATCGGAGTATCTGAGAAGAAAAGATTAGAAGCTTTTGAAATGCGGTGCTACAGGAGAATGTTAAAAATCAGACGGGTGGATAAAGTGACAAATGAAGAGGTATTGCGGCAAATAGATGAAGAAAGAAGCATTTGGAAAAATATAGTTAAAAGAAGAGACAGACTTATAGGCCACATACTAAGGCATCCTGGAATAGTTGCTTTAATATTGTAAGGACAGGTAGAAGGGAAAAATTGTGTAGGCAGGCCACGTTTGGAATATGTAAAACAAATTGTGAGGGATGTAGGATGTAGAGGGTATACTGAAATGAAACGACTAGCACTAGATAGGGAATCTTGTAGAGCTGCATCAAACCAGTCAGGTGACTGAAGACAAAAAAAAAAAAAATAACATTTATTCAGCTATTGTATTTTGCTGCAACCAGATGCAAAGTTTACATATTCATTATTATATGGTATGTGAAATCACAACTGTGCGATTTCACATACTGCACAAGTTTATCGCATAACCTGTTCTTTAAAAATCGTTTAATCCATTTATGTCAAATATTTAGTTTCATTTTTTAAATTTATTTTTAGCTGAAATGAGTTCAGCCAACGTAAGTACACATAAAATAGAAAATTTTAAGTGTGGGGAAAGGTAAACTCTAGCTATTGTTTATGATTATTTCTTAAAAACAAATCCTCAAGACAGTTTTACTTCTATAGTTGAGAAAACTTGTGGGCAACTAAATCTAGCCGGGCTGTGTTTAAAATTCTAAATGAGTGAAAAACAAACAGAGTAAACACACCAAGGAAAAAATTGTTTATAAAACTAGCCGTAAAGTTAAACACAATGACTTTGTAATGAGTACCATAATAAGGAAATTTACAATTATTTTATAGAAAACCAACCCCCAACCATTTACAGGTTCTAGCAGTAGTAAATAATGACAGAAATCTTTCTAACTTCAGTTTAGGGACTTTCTATCAATTAGTGAAATATATTGAAATTGTTTTTGGAAAAAGGAATTGAACATCTGTGATGATTGAATGTGATGACATAACTTGCTGGCAGCATTCATATTTAAGAGACATTAAAAAATATAGGGAAGAGGGAAGGATAGTATATTTGGATGAACCTTAACCTTAGGTGCATGTATGTCATACATAAGATGACACAATTAAAACACCAAAAGATGAATTTTTTAGCAGGATTATAGACTGGACTGAAAACTGTTCCAAAAGACCTCGATTTTTTGTAGCCCATGCCAGCGGAGAAGAAAGATTTCTTGAAGGCAGCGATTTAATTTTCCTGGCCAAACAGTCAAGTACTGACTATCATGAAGAAATGCAGAGCTCATGTTTTAAAAAAAGGATGATAGATAACTTTATAGCAGTACTTCCCGAAGGAAATGTTATTGTTAATACCCCATAACAATTAAAGAAGAAAGAAAAGATTCCTACTACTGCTCCAAAGAAGGATTACATTACCGAGTGGCTTACATCAAAAGGAATCAATGAATCAGTTAACCAGAAGATGTTCTGAAAAAAGAATTTCTTACAAAGTTACAGATAGATTTCAAACTTGTGTTACTGACGAAATGGCCAAGGAGAAAAAATGATAGTTTTTTTTACCACTATATCAATACAAACTTAATCCTATGAGCTCATATGGAGTCAGATTAAAAGGTTTGTGGCTAAGTGTAACTACACAATTAAAATGGATGATGTACGAACACTAATAACCAGGACATTTGCTACAGTAAGCATTTCACAATGGAAAAATTACTGTAATCACATGAAAAAAAAAAATATGTGGCAATATCGGACAACCTGCAAGACGATATAGAACCTTTAATAATTCACCTGAACGACGAAGAGTCTGAAAGTTATGACAATGGTAATACAGTTAGTAAATGTTCAGACATTATGCCATAAAAATTTAGTGGAAAGTAAATATTTTGAATAATTAGTATAACATTTCTAATGTAAGTATATTCCGCACATATATAAAAGTGCATTATGGAATATAAATGCACGCAAAGTGAAAAAAACTAATCAGTATCTTGTATTAATACAGCACCTGGAAGGTTCTTTTTTTTTGAAAATTAATTAATAATCTAAATGAAAAAAGAATCAGGTAAGTCTGCAGTCAGAGAAACCTTATATCACTATTAATCTACATTTGTACACATTATTTGGCAATATTTCAGATATTTTATCACAGAACTGAAATTTGTTAACAATTTGAAAATTTCTGTTTATTATGGGTTATAAAAAAACATGTTGAAATTACATCAATAACTTAGGCGATGGTGTGATGAACTGCCGATAACTAAATAGAATTTTTTACTGAGAGTAATAGTTGTAAACTCCCATAAGAAAGTCATGGTGTATGCTACTCATAGTCTCAACTAAACATGTCATTGAGTATATCAACTACACCATTGGTATACAATGCAAAAAGGTCACTTATTATTTTTTTTAACATCCTTAAACTTGTGATTTATTTTTATGAGCATTTGGCAAACCTCTTCATAGAAACAATTTTTTCTGATTTGATGTTTTTATCTTCAAAGCTAAATAATTCTACCTGTTCAATTTTACAATTTCTACAAATGGAATAGTTTATTTTGTAAAACTTTAGGAGACTTACTTATAAACAAATTAAATTAATTCTACTCCAATTTTCTTTTTCTAGTATTTGTAAACACTAGTGTGGTCTACTTGTTTCAGGTTTTCACTGAGTTTTTTATCTGTTTTGTACAGTAATAAATCTATAAATGTGTTGTCATTCACAGCTATCAACCTAGCCAGTTTTTCCAGACTTAAAATTATATTGAACAGTAATACTATACATATTTCTGTAGTATTTTATCTGTAATTCCGGCGCAAAAACTAAACAAGATGTCAGCCATTTGGATGGCAGACTAATACAAGAAATGGTCTAAAAAGTTCTCAACCTGATACTGAAAATGAGAATTTGTTTTCAAAAAATGATTTTTAAACATAATCTATTTGGCTATTAATACATTTCATCTAACGGCGTTTCAGCACCTTATCCCATCTCTGTAGTGTTCCTCTGGAAGTGCTCCAAAATACCTGTCTACAGCCACAATCACTTCTTGATTGGATGAAAGACGCTGACTAACGAGAAAGACTTTGAGTTTTAGGAAGAGAGGAAGTCCGAGGGAACCAAATCTGGTGATTAGAGTGGATGTTCAAGCACTACATAGTGCAAATCCCTCAATTTTCCCATTGCCAAGACACTTATGTGAGCAGGTGCATCATATCATCTTAATGGAAGATGATTTTTTCTTTTGCAAACCGGGTCAGTTTTCACAAATTTTTGCATCCAGTTTTGTTTGAATATTATTTCCCAGCTGTTGTTTTACTTTTTTCAAGATAACTGATTAACAGAATTCCTTTCGCATCCCACAAAACCTTTCACACAGATGGCACCATGTTCGTCTTCTTCCGAGATGAAGAACTGGCTTCTGTCCATTGCACAGATTGCTGTTCTGATCTAGTGTGTAATGGTGAATTCACATTTCATCCATTGTCACATATCAATGCAGAAAATCACTCTTGCTTATTTGTAAAACGCATCAAGCATTGTTCAGAATGCAAATGCACTATTTAGAATGTGCAAATGCATTCTTGAACTGCTGTGAGCACATGTGGTACCTATATTTCACAAAGTTTTATTATGTGCAATCCTTCATACAACATGCAACAGAGGCATTCTTTTGAAATTCTTACAGTCTTGGCAATTTCATGTCCATTGCACAGATTGCTGTTCTGATCTAGTGTGTAATGGTGAATTCACATTTCATCCATTGTCACATATCAATGCAGAAAATCACTCTTGCTTATTTGTAAAACGCATCAAGCATTGTTCAGAATGCAAATGCACTATTTAGAATGTGCAAATGCATTCTTGAACTGCTGTGAGCACATGTGGTACCTATATTTCACAAAGTTTTATTATGTGCAATCCTTCATACAACATGCAACAGAGGCATTCTTTTGAAATTCTTACAGTCTTGGCAATTTCATGCACCTATGTATGCTGATCTTCCAAAATTATATCATGCACTTTTTCAATGATTTCCAGAGTGGTTGCACTTTTTGAATGTCCTTCACATGGATCATCTTGGACGATTTCACGATCACATTTAAACTTGGCCACTCATTTCTTCACGATGGAAATTGAAGATTCACCAACATTAATAATCCTGGAATGAATTTTGGTCGGGTCAAAACTCCTTTTACAAAGAATTTGATCGCTGCATTTTTTCCTTTTCCAACAACATATACACCAAAAATTGATTCAGATGACTGCCTACAGCCAACTCCTAGATTGAGTGACTTGCAATTTCACATGGTGCCTTCTAACAGTTGTACCAATATGCAGGCAACAAATCATGCAACTAATGCTGTTATCTATACACAAGGCCAAGAACTTTTCAGACCACTCTTGTAAAAGTTCAAGAAAACATAAAAAAAAGGCCATTATATGAACAAATTTTTATACTATTTCATCAAATTTAACTATAATTAATTTTTTTTTACTTTTTTCAAGGTAATACTGTATACTTTATATTACTGTATATACTTTATTATATATATTTTGTCAAGGTAATAATGTTGCATAATGTATTAATTCGTAGGTGACTTACAGTCCCTAGAGTAACAAAAATTCAAAATGCCATCATAAATCCTTCATCCACATCTAAAACATATATACTTACTTTTCCAAAACTATTTACACATGTTATTGTGGAATCAGATGATTTAAATTCAACCTTTTTTAATTTCTGAGTATTCTTCATTGAACGAACAACAGTTGCCTTTTTACCATTTATATCATTTATCCTTAATTTAACCTGAGCTGATACCTGTCACAAAAAAAATGATAAAGTAATAATAAAAGTACATAATTAAAGTAAAATGTTAGAAAAATGCTTAAGTATATTTTTATAAATTAACCACTTAACTTACAAGAATTTAAGTTTTCATAATTTTGTACAGGGTGGCGCAGAGAAACAGAAAATTTTGAATTTGATGTTGGCAGCCTTGTAGGTGAACTGTAAGTGGGAGAAAGACATTAAATTGTAAGCAGTAATGAACATTTAGTTACGATGGAGCAGTGGTATGGTGTAGAGTATGCAATTGCCGTACAGGCGTTTTACTGACATGGTGAAAGTATGACAATTGCATTAAGTGTTTCGGCGATACCGCTCCGCAGTCAAATTCCTTCTTCATACGCAATCAAAACTTGGGTTTGTAACTTTGAAGAGACTGGTTCAGCTTTGAAAAAAAAAAACCTGGTGGGCATGTTTTCTACAATGCAGAAAACTGCCTTGTTATTGCTGCTCGAATGTCAAAGCATGCAAAGAATACTCCATAATATAAAATTTCATCCTTACAAGATAAAACTGTCTAAGAACTGAAGCCTAACGATTGTGTATTATGTCTGCAATTTTGTGAAAAATTATTGTCTAAAATCAATGAGAACACTAACTTTATATAAAATCCTTGGATGTCAGATGAAGCTGATTTTAAGTGGATATGTTAATAAGCAGAAATTCTGTTACTGGACACAAACAAACCCTGCACAGCTTCACCAGGATTAAACACGCAGTGCTAAAATTACTGTATGGTGTGTAGTTTTGTATCATGGGGTGATAGGCTCTTATTACTTCTTTGAAGATGAAGGGGGCTCTGCCGTCACTGTAATGTCTCAACATTATGTCGACATGCTAAGAGGCATTTTTTGCTCCTAGGCTCCATTGTCTTCCAAATCTTGACCTTCAGCAATCCTGGTTTTAACAGGATACAGCCACCTCACACACTGCCCAAACGTCTATGGCAGCAATGAGACGTTTGCTTGGGGGTCAAATAATTTCAAGGACTGCTAAAATCGTTTGACTGCCTCAGTCTTCAGACATTTCAATATGTGACTTCTTTTTATGGGGACATCTGAAAAGCGTTGTGTACCAGACTAGACCAAGAAACCTTGGCCAGCTGAAAACTCATATTGAAAAGGAAATCGCCAACATCCCGAACAACACATTGTGCCGTGTTATGTAAAATTTTCAATAATCGACTTACAGTATGTGTATGCAAAAATAGACAGCAATTAAGTGAAGTAATTTTAAAAAATAATGTATATTGAAATTTCCATTCTTGAAGAACTTATTTCAACATCAAATAAAGTTTAATAACTTTACTTCATTTTTTCTTTAAAATTTTCCCGTTACTCTGTGCCACCTGTAATTATTTCTGAAATTAATTTTTTTTTACCAGATGCCAAAAAATACTAGAAAAATGAAGAGTGGAATGCCTACATGTAATTTATTCCAAAGTATCAATGATGATTAAAAAATTTACATTTCTTTCCAATAGAAAAAGATGGTGTATCAGTTTGTATGTCTGTGGTATATGCTGACATTTTTATTTTGAATGAAGCGCTTTCATCTAGCAGAAAAAAATTGAACTAACAACTGTAAAATAAATTGTATTGTGTACTACAAACAGTACGTTGTTATATGTTTATTATAATTATTATTTTTTTACATTTTGTTAAAAAAAAAACTATTGTACACGTAAGATTTTTCAAATTTTATAAAAATAAATAAGTATACAATCACCATGTTTCTTGGCACCAATGATGTACATATATAATATGTAAATGTATTAATCCTTTTACTTCATTATATTTCTGTTATAAGTAAAATTACTAATTTTTTTTTCTTTAATGATATCTGTAAAACACTTAATATTCTCACAGACATGAAGATATGAATGTGTCAAGGGTTCCCAGGGAGCGGAACCCCCTGGATATGCCATACATAGAGGTGCTCTCGAATCAATACACAGGAGCTGCCTCCATATTACAGCTGCATATCGCATGGTTTCTTGAGAGGCAGTCTAAGTGTTGGCGAGAATATTACCTGTCGATCTGGATATCATCTGCAGAAAGAATATTAAAGAGCAACAGGAGTCAACACCTGTGGAAAAAAGGACAGTGGCTAGCTCCATTATGAAAGAAATGAGGAGAGAATGGCAAATGCGGTGGGACACTAGTGATAGAGGCTGATGAACACACCACATAATTGGGGACCTGAGAAGTTGGTGCAAGAGGGCCCATGGCTCACTGGATTACTCTCACACAGTTTCTAGTGGGCCATGGGGGATTCAGAGAATACCTTTTTAGTTTAAGCTAAATCACTCCACACTAGTCGTCCAGTGTGCGTAGACGAGGAAGAGACAGCATATCACATCTTCTTTTGCATCCCTCAATTTGAGGATGTGCAAGGAGGAAAATATTGGACACCATAGATAAAAGGAAAATGTTCCTCCCAGAGGAACTGCAGCAGATCATATTGGAAAGCAAGGAAAACTGGACAGCTGTAGCAAGGTTTGCTAGGAAAATCATGGAGGAGCTGTACATCTGGGGGGAGTCTCACAAATGTAGAAGAAGGGGTCGTCAGAGCCTAGAAGGTTCCCTGGGTGCAATGAGGTCGTGGGGACTCTGCTCCAGTAGATTACTCGTTGAATGCAGCAGCAATATGGAGGTTGTTGTTTGAGTGGAAATAAGATCTGCAAATGGACTGATCACTTTAAAAATGGTACGATTTCTCTCTGTGATGAACAGCAACACGGTAGGCCTTCCTTCCACTTCGAAGACTAACGACAATATTGAATCGGTTAAACAAATTATTCTCGATAATCAATGAATTACAGTTGATGACATTGAAAGTGAGTTGAAATAAGCGATGGCTCAGCATTTTCAATCATCCACGATTATTTAAATTTTTGAAAAGACTGTGCTTGCTGGGTTCCATGCCAATTGACTAGCATCCATAAAGAGAATCATTTGAAAATTTCCCAGAAGCTTTAGGAACATTACAAAGATAAAGGAGACTCATTTCTTACACAAATAATAACCACTGATGAGACATGAGTCCTTCACTTTGAACCCAAAAGTAAGCAACAAAGTTTAGTGTGGAAACATCCTTCATCTCCCATAGCAAAAAAGTTCTTGGATAAAAGAAAAAAGAAGATTGACAGAGCTGATTCTTAGGTAGGAAACTGGGAAATCGCTGATCATCATGGTAGTGTTTACTTATTTCAATTTTATTGGCATGGCTTTTACTCACATTAGCAAAAACCCTACTTAG
Source organism: Lycorma delicatula (assembly GCF_047948215.1). NCBI lineage: Eukaryota > Metazoa > Arthropoda > Insecta > Hemiptera > Fulgoridae > Lycorma > Lycorma delicatula. The sequence continues at coordinate 96,787,416 of NC_134464.1, read as the reverse complement.
TATTGCTGAATCAACTTGATGGGCCGTAACATCCAGTTTAATGTCCAGAATTTCTTTAATATATTTCCATGAAATGTCATTTTACTATTATCTTTATTTGATTAATTTATTTTTATAGTACTGGGTCAATTCATTTGAAGTGACCCAAGGGGTGGTTGCTTGACCAATTCAAAAAAATTAAAACTTACCCACTTGTTTCCTACGTGTCTCACAACCTTAAGACTATTTCTATTAAATTTTTTATTTAAACAATTTACCTGTGGTGGCCATTTTTGTTACAATGTGCACACCTGATTTTGAAAGAACTTTTTTATCAGTACAATACAGAAGAAACATTTTTATTTGCCGTAAACATCTACAAAAATACTGCAAGTTATGCAAATTTGAGATTTTTATCACCAGCCCCATCAGAGTTATTTGAAGCCAAAGTTTGAATCTTTTAAAAAAATTAGTTTTCAAAAATTCATAAAAATTTAGGGGTAAGTATATCACCATTAATATTATTTATGGATTTATGTAAACTCCTAACATAAAACTACATATAAAAAATTAATTCACACTGTGTATGTCATCTCTGCCTCTTGAAAAAATTATCAAAAGTGAAATTTCACAGTTTTTAATATTCAATTTTATTGGTACTTTTCTCATAGAAAGAAGAGAGATATGTAAATAAACCACTGAAACAATGTTTTACCTTGAGAAAATATGATTAAGACGCGTTACATCCTTCCAGGATCAATAGTTTTTTAGTTACCATTTTTTCTGTAAACCCTTACAACCACAAAAATAGATGTGCGCATAGTAACAAAAATGGCTAGCATAGTAAAACTCTAAAAAAAATTAAAAAGTAGTTTTAAGGTCCTGTAATATATAGGAAACAAGTAGGTAAATTTCAATTTCTTTTGAATCGATCAAGCAACCAGCTTAGGTTTTTTGGGACACTTCAAATGGATTGACGCTACCTTATTTTTGTTTGTCTAATTAAATTATTCAATACTTTCCAATAATTTTAATATTTCTTTTTTAGTTCAATATTAAATGAGTGTTTTAATAATATTCTATGCATTTTATCGCATTTTCTTATGCATCCTATTTATTAACCCTTTCATAATGCAGGGTTTGATTGACTTTGATTTATGGGGGGATATAAATAATATTTTCATTATCATCAAAATTTACTATTTCCTATTTTTTCTGGTTCAAGATATGCTATTAATTCATTCAAATTTGTTCTCCAAGAAAATAAATTATCATCATTAGAATCTTTAATATTTCCTGTTACAATGCGACAGGCTGTACAAAAATGTTCTGATATATAAGTTTTTATAATTAAACCAGCAATACTGTTAGGCTTATTAATACAGTTTACAAATACAAGATCAATGCAGGATTGACTAATATTTTGGAAACCTTTGACATTTTTTTAAGAATCTTAACTCAAGTAATTGTAATTTGCTTAAATATTTAATCTCAAGACTATTACAATAAATTACATTTAAATTCATATCACCTGTAATGACCATATTACTGTCACATAAATTATTTTTCATGAAAGAATCTGAATTATATTAATAAAATCTGCAACATTAGCAGTGATCAATAAATTCTAAATATTTTATATTCCTTTTTATCGACAGAACAAATCAACAACATGACATTTGTTCCTATCAAAACATCAGCCTATTAATTACAATATTCTCTAATGAAAAAACAGATACTATCACATTTCATTAATTTGCTGAATTGATTGAACACCTTATAAGCATCCAAGCTATAAATAAATTCTGAGTAATCTGATATCTATCTTTCTGTCAAGATGATGGCATCATAAATAACCTTACTGTTTCCCAACATGTACACAAACTAATTAAAATTCCTATCTAAATTTCTAATATTCATGTGAATTATGTTAGTATTAGAACTTTTATTACTTACTTACTTACTAACTAACTTACTTGAATCATAATTACAGATATCATTCATTTTCATACATGTTAAAACGATTTTAACACGTTAAATTTATTTAACGTGGTTTATTTTAGTTCATTAACTTTATCAGCACTGATAAAAAAATAAATTAATTAACCTTTAAAACACTACATAATATATTTCTAAATTTATATACTAAGTGTGTTTGTTGCATCCTGTTTTAATTTGTTCAATTCTTCAAAATTGGTTATTCTTTTAGCACTTGAGTTTTTATTTTTACAAATGTAAATCTCACCACGTTACCTAAAAAAATTTCCATGGCCCACAATTTGGTCTCTTTTGAACATTGTTTGTAGTAGGGAGAGAACTGATCACTGAGAAAAACACGTTAATCAGGTAATTGATTGTTTATATGCATTGTTCTGAATTGAATAGGTGTTTGCCTTTGAGTTCTGTTCTAGTTCTAGAAGTTTCTTGTAATTGTTCATTCAATTTTTTCATCAACATTTCAAGAGTAAAAACTGAGCAGAATACCAGGTACATTCTTATTTTTATTATTCGTCAGTAAATGATGAATTGTGCTTATTCCTTCATTGTGATTACTTAAGTTCAGTGCTTTTGCCAGGTAAGAACCTGGCAAATCGTTAAGAAACGATTTCTTGAAAATTTTTATTTGGGTTTTTGGCAATTCATGAACATCCAAATTATTAGATCTCATATATCGCTGACTATCCAATAACTGCAATTCAAGATGAGTTCTCAAGTTTAACAAATCATTTATTTTTTAATTTGTTTTTTTTCTAATTTGATTTCTTCTGTAATGCAGTTAAATTTATCAGTCTTGTAAAAGAAAAAGTTAATTTTCTTAACCACAGCACTGATGGATTTCATTCTTTAAATTTTCATTTTCATTCAATACCTCTTTAATTGTTCAATATAAACATTTCTCATTTATTTCACTAAATTCTTTAAAGGTTAGGTTTGATATTTCTTACTTGTTTATTTGCAGAATTTGATTTGAACAAGATTTATCACTTTTACAATTATCACAAATCTAACTGCCTCTTCTTGTCCCATTTTTCAAAGATTTCCCATAAATTTGATTGATGTACATTTTGCATGATATTCTTTCATACAGTTTAATTAAAGTCCTTTGATTCAGTCAAGAGGGGTTGTAGGCACGTAAAACATTTCAACATTATATTATCCTACAAACTGTAACAATAACAATAACTGCACGGAGCAGACTAAAACACAACCTTACTCTATCACGTTCTAATACACACTGATTTACTCAACAACAATAATAAATAAATAAACTGACATAATTACCTCAGTAGCTTTCAACATTTTTGGATCATGAACAAACCCACTGCCACCACTACTACCGCTTCTGGAATTAGGAGGCTGATCTCCACTACAGGCATATTTCAGAGATTCAATTATAGTAGTTTTACCACAACCATTTTGGCCCAGTATTAATGTCAAAGGGGAATCAAATTTAATATGACCACTATTATCGTCATTAACTCCAAAACTTCTTATTCCTCTTATTTGAAGTCTATCTAGTGTAGTCATTTTCTATTAATTTTTTTAAAATATCAATCTGAAAAAAAAGAATCATAAAATAAGTGAAATATTTAACACATGTTTTTCCTAAAACATGTGAAACATTTCAGTGCTAACAAAATGCTAATCTCAAAATATACATGAGAATTACAACAAAATGGAGAACATTTAACACTCTAGATAACTTGAAAATATTTATTTGTGTCTATCATTACAGCATCAATTTCTTTGACACTGTAGATGCTACAAATAGACAATTCCTCAAATCACATAGAAAATATGTATTTAAAATTAATTACTTATAAATGATACCTTAAAATAGCCACTTATAAATGAACCATAATATTATAATAAGCTTCTTTGTAAAACATAAGCAACACTATTGGGATATATCCTCTGATGAAAAGTTACAGAGCAGTAGATGTGACTTTCTTAGAAATTTACATTACTGAATAATAATCTACAAACTAATCAGTAAACAAAATCAGTAATTTATTACAACCCACTGACAAATAAAATAAATCAATCAAAACCACACTCAAAGAATAGATTTAAGCTAGGATTTTGTATTAAAACATAAAATTTTCCACAAAAAAAAGATAAAATATACACAATTTAGTAATGAAAAGTCTTCTCCACTGTACATAGAAAAATTATGTTTGACACTTTCATGGTAAAAATAATACAATAAAAATCTATGTTCAAAGAAGTAAACAACTATTAAAAAACACAAATAAAATACACCACGTTGAATAATAAAAAAAAAACTTTTTGACTTCTACATGTAAAAAAAAACTATTCAAAATATACTAAAAATCAATAATGACAAGACACTGTCATTCACAGCTAAAAGAATCTATCCGCGCATAAATTATTTGTAATTAGACTTATGATCAGACGACTCGTGCTTCTGAAGATCAAAAGAACTCAAATTCAACATTAAAAATTACTAATACAAATGGATAAACAGCTTATTCACAGGTAACATCAAACAAAATAAAGTATACAGCTCAACAAAACAAAATATAATACTAAAAAAAATAAATAAAACTCAAAGAAAATAATAAACAGCAGTTATACAGAGAAGAGAAATATGAAAAAAATAGTATGCCTGGAACATGTAACTCAACTGCTCTAATCGCAGACACTGTTCCAACAATGATCAAAGAGGATGCAGCTTCAAGTAAAGATGGAATGAAAACTTAAAAGCCATCGATACTAACATACAGTCTACATTTGCCAATCACCTCACACAAGATACAAATCATAAATTCATCAATATTAACAACAACCTTGAAATTTTACAAAAGGAAAAGAAAGACCATACCTTAATCATATCATAGACTATACCCATCTTAATACCATAATATTTTGAAATGTACAAACAACAATACCTTAAATAACTATAAATTCAAACCTTTACCACGCTCCTGAATGATTAATGATGCATTTTAATCTATGCATGCTCAGAAAATGAATTTTGTATCATTAATTATTATAGCTAATATTAAGATATAAAATTGTTCTGACATTTCTGAAACAACAGTCTTTATAAGCTACTTAATATACTAAGTAGCTTACATTTAGAAAAAATACATCATATTTATCCTAATCATATGAAACTTGAACACACAGTTTGAGTAATTTTCAATCATTTCTATTTACATTGCGTTCTTTGATGAGGTTGAAGAAATTCCCATCAGATATAGCATACAAAGCTGAAATCCAAAGCCTTATACAAGAACTTTTTCCAACTTTCAAAAAAATTATGTAAACACTTCCCAGTACAGTGTTCAGTTCATTAAGCAATTGTTTTTATATCTTAACAATTGCAAAACATAGTACTTATCGTTTTTTTTTCATTTCAGGAAGAAAGAAGTCACATGTGACCATACGTATTGAGTATAGTAGTTACAAATTATCTTACACACACAGCTGAAAGTTTGTCAATTTGCCTTCTTTGTTTGTTTGGTCTTGCATTACACAAGAACCAACCAATTGCTAAATATGAGTAATATTTTTTTAAAGATCATTAATCTAGGTCTCAGTAAAAATTTATTCAACACATTCATTAATGTTCCTTTTCTTTCATATCTGCATTCGTTACTACTTCTGTTAAAAAACACTTTACATACTTTACAGATATTCATATTCCTAAATGATGCTATCCTAAGGTCTAAATAAGGGTCGTGTATGCTCAATTCTACGCTTATTAATTATAATTTGAATAAATTGTTTTTGTAGTGTAATTAGAGATTTTAAACTTATATAAGTACCTCCCCAAATCACCAGTCCATATTTGAGTTTTGAACTAGTAAATGCAAAATAGGGAGTTCTTAAGAGTTCGGAGTCCATAAAAGATTCTTAGGTAACCAAGCATTTTTAACTTGATGAAACTGATGTAATTTTTCCAACTTAAATTACCATCAAATAGAATACAGAGGTATTATATTTCTTTTATCCGCTTTAATGTCCGACAATCGCAGTTCAAACTGTGACAAGCTATAATGTGGTATATCAGGGAAGATATAAAGATATGTGATTGCCTATTATTAAATATATATATTTTGCTTTTGGATTCATTATCATGAAATTATGAGTAAACCAGATTTTCAATAGTTTAATATAATTCTGCATATTATTTCTTAATTCTTGGATCATTCTTCCTTGTAACTTAAGCCAGTATCATTTGCAAATGCAGTTACATTGCCTTTAAATTAGCCATTGCATAGATTGATTATGAACAATGATAGAAACAATGGGCCTGACAGAACAGATCCCTCTAGGGAGGGTGCATTTAACAATTCAGCTTCTTCATTAATTTCTGCACCCGCTCTAGTACATAGCGTGCGGTCTGAGAGCAAAGAGGTAAACCATTTATATACAATGCCTGTTACTCCTGCGTTATACAGTCAACAAATAGTCCAGCACAATATTCTGCTTTAGTGATTCCATTATAAATTTGCTTTGTAAAACTCAGTAATGCTCCCTGTGTGATCATATTTGCGCACAAACCAAACTGATTTTCACTAAAGTATCCTTTCTTGTTTAAGAAATTTACTAGGCGTGTTTTGACTAATTCTTCAATTATTTTACAAAATATGGATAGCAAGGCAGCAATTGATCAATAGTTACAAGGATTATGTCAATCTCCGTTTTTAAAAAGCGGAACTGTTTCTTTAAATCAACAGGGAATTCACCAGAAGATAAACTAAATTTATCAAACAATTCAATTCGAGCGATGTACAAATGTTTTCAGCAAACTTCACACACTGCATCTGCATTTTAAATGAGTACTGTAAGATCATTTATAAATTAAATCCCTCCTACTCTCTCCAGTCTGTTCCTAAAAAACAGTATCTGTAGAGATAAATGATAACCTATACTTTTACACACAATTGTATAATTAATTTAATGATTACACGATTACAATAAGTTATGTTTTGCAAATGTAGTTTTCATTAGCCTTTGGTTATATTTTGGGTGAGAAAGTATAGAGAGGATGGAGAGTCAAATAAACTGTTACATGGTCCAAGACAATGTTAAGTCTTAAATCACTATGCTTCCTGCAAAGTGATCTGACACATGCATGTATATGTTTCACCCCATTCTAGTGCTGCAAAAGTATACATTTAAACTGGACCTAAAACACTCCTTCCAATCTGCAAGAAAACTATGCTTACAAAACTTAAATTTACACTACAAATTTATGATATTATACAATATATCGCTAGTCCAAGTTCAGAAAGCTTAGCTGATACACAGGGTGAATATAGATTGTGACTTGCTTCTTGTTACCTAGAACCTCCTGTTGCTGTACTATTAGCAGTCCTGATACTACTTCAGGCATCTTGGGCATAATTACTATAAATCTATGTGTTTATGCATTCTAAACTTTGATAAGAACATACAACTGTTTCATTATACACTTAAAATATAAATTAACCATATGTAATTCAATTCCCCATTTTTTCACAATAAAGGCATGTAATGTCAATCATAACAAATCAACCTAATTTAAAACTTTACTAAAATGTTTATGTTCTCCAAATGTTGGCTGAAAACTGACTGATTTTAATAATATTCCTGAATGTTACATAGATCATTATTTTATGCCAGTCATCACTTCAGAAAATAAAATATAATCACCAATCACTTCACCTGACTTACACAACAGACTAAAAACAATATTTATAACTCTCATGTCTTGGCACAATATTCTGTCTACCTTTTTCAATTTGTTACAAGGTGAGAAATTTTTCTTATTATATTTCCCAGAGAGAGAGGAAGATGATAGAGCAGGAAAGGATAATGGTAAGGGGGAAAGAGTGAACAGTCTACGGCTAATGAAATACAACAATCTATGTATGTATCGTAGTAATTTCATTAAAATCAATTAATTTTGACTAATAGTTACTAACATAAATAATAACACAAACATCTGATTTCTGAAGGAACCTTTTTACTGACAATTCCATTAATTGAACACCTATACACTGTTTATTTGAATTGTTTTTTAAACATTCAGATTTAACTATAATTAATCTTTCCATCAACAAGTAATATCCCATGAGCTTTTATACCATTGCTTTGTTTCCACTTGTGAATGAACATTGGCTGCTCTCACCAGTAGTAGCATGAAAAATCAGGTAAGGGTGTGACTGGATGAATAGAGTTTTCTTTTTATATTTCAAATTAACTCAAATGAAAGAATTTCTTCTGTAAATCATACTTACTTATCACTGTAATTGCCATGTTACGTGTTATGAAGTTTATTCTACTATCGAGTAGTAGTAGCATCATTGGGTTTTGCATACAATATATTGGTTTGTATTAGTGAAGAAGGTATCAATAAATCTGATAAGATTATTTATGAACCTATATATAAAGCAAACACAATTGGTGGATAAGAGACGATAATTTGAATAACTGCGTTTCTTTCAAATTAGAAAACATAGATTGTAGTCGTAAAACAATCTTGTATTTGTATTGTAGATTGGAAAAATGTTGGACTGCAAACTTCTAAGTTAGGCCTTTTGTATAGAAGGGCACATCAAAGTTACAAGGAATGTCCAACTGCTCTACGCGTTTTCCAATGATAAAAGGAAAGTGAATCGCAATTAAAAATGTCAAATGGTTCATTTTGGTACACATAATTATGTGTTAATAGTTCATTTTTCGGCTAAAATTTTAAACAATCAAAAGATTTTTTCTAAATTGGTAAAGTTGAACAAATTACCTGTTCAGGTTATGACGTAAGGTGGTTACAAAATACACTTTCAGAAGTTCATTAAATTTCAAACTAAAATAACTTTACAGATCTGAAACTACTACTGTTTACATAATTCACAGACACAAAGTAACAGAATAAGACTTATCCGGGATCAAAAAACACAACAATCATCAGTCAATCGTGCACATCAGATAGCAAACCACCAGAAAACGCGCCGGTTTAACATCGACAGCAACGCACAACTGACGAACTACTTCTGGAATTAGAATCGGTAAATAATCGAACTTTGGTAATTTTTTGTGAATAAACATTTTATTAAAACTGTGATCAATATTAACCAACAATATTTGGAGTTAATTCATTTTTATTTTAAAAATTAATCAATTTTTTTATAAATGGCTTTAAAGTTTCAAAAGTTATCTTGCACTTGCCCAAAAAGCGCTTAAGAGCATTTGAAATCAGAACTATTTTATTTCAGACATTTAATTAACCTAGGAACTGAATTTTTATAGGAATCGTATTTCCTTTTTTACTTTAGTCTTACATTTTATATTTTTATGAATGATTACAATCATGTGAAGGCACAAGTTTAGTTATTTACCGTTTCTCGGAGCGTAAGTATTGTCTAATAACAACTATATTCTACATAGTACAAACTAGTTATAAAAAATAATAATAAAACACTAATACCCTACTGTTATAATAGTAATTTTTTTAAATTCTTTGCCAGTTGAAACCAGATGCTGTGATTTACAACGATGAGTTTAAGCAGGATAATTTCATTGAGTGTTCCACTGTCACATAAAATATAATCCAATAACTGCAAACATTCACGGTTTGATTTTGCTCTTGTTACGCTCTACATTTCTGGACAACTTCGCGTACCATTCACATTCTTCTTGGTTGTGTAGTATGTTACGAGGCACTGCATCAGATATTTAGAATCTCGCAGAGAATTTGAAATAGTTTAGGTAATGATGAGATCAAAACTAACATTTTTTTTTAAATCTGGCTTTTTCTTGAATTTTAATAAAATTCCCACCTATTTAGAGAATTTAGGGAATTTAGAGAAGCTTGAGGAAGAGGAGGTAAAGAAGATTTTTGAGGAGGACATCGCAAGAGGTCTGAGTAAAAAAGATAAGGTAGAAAATGTAGAAGAAGAATGGGAGAATGTTAAAAAGGAAATTCTTAAATCAGCAGAAGCAAACTTAGGCGGAATAAAGAGAACTGGTAGAAAACCTTGGGTTTCAGACGATATATTGCAGCTGATGGATGAACGTAGAAAATATAAGAATGCTAGTGATGACGAAAGTAAAAGGAACTATCGGCAATTAAGAAATGCTATAAACAGTAAGTGCAAACTGGCGAAAGAAGAGTGGATTAAAGAAAAGTGTTCAGAAGTGGAACGAGAAATGAACATTGGTAAAATAGACGGAGCATACAGGAAAGTTAAGGAAAATTTTGGGGTACATAAATTAAAATCTAATAATGTGTTAAACAAAGATGGTACACCAATATATAATACGAAAGGTAAAGTCGATAGATGGGTGGAATATATTGAAGAGTTATACGGAGGAAATGAATTAGAAAATGGTGTTATAGAGGAAGAAGAGGAAGTTGAGGAGGATGAAATGGGAGAAACAATACTGAGATCTGAATTTAAGAGAGCATTAAAAGATTTAAATGGCAGAAAGGCTCCTGGAATAGACGGAATACCTGTAGAATTACTGCGCAGTGCAGGTGAGGAAGCGATTGATAGATTATACAAACTGGTGTGTAATATTTATGAAAATGGGGAACTTCCATCAGACTTCAAAAAAAGTGTTATAGTTATGATACCAAAGAAAGCAGGGGCAGATAAATGTGAAGAATACAGAACAATTAGTTTAACTAGTCATGCATCAAAAATCTTAACTAGAATTCTATACAGAAGAATTGAGAGGAGAGTGGAAGAAGTGTTAGGAGAAGACCAATTTGGTTTCAGGAAAAGTATAGGGACAAGGGAAGCAATTTTAGGCCTCAGATTAATAGTAGAAGGAAGATTAAAGAAAAACAAACCAACATACTTGGCGTTTATAGACCTAGAAAAGGCTTTCGATAACGTAGACTGGAATAAAATGTTCAGCATTTTAAAAAAATTAGGGTTCAAATACAGAGATAGAAGAACAATTGCTAACATGTACAGGAACCAAACAGCAACAATAACAATTGAAGAACATAAGAAAGAAGCCATAATAAGAAAGGGAGTCCGACAAGGATGTTCCCTATCGCCGTTACTTTTTAATCTTTACATGGAACTAGCAGTTAATGATGTTAAAGAACAATTTAGATTCGGAGTAACAGTACAAGGTGAAAAGATAAAGATGCTACGATTTGCTGATGATATAGTGATTCTAGCCGGGAGTAAAAAGGATTTAGAAGAAACAATGAACGGCATAGATGAAGTCCTACGCAAAAACTATCGCATGAAAATAAACAAGAACAAAACAAAAGTAATGAAATGTAGTAGAAATAACAAAGATGGACCACTGAATGTGAAAATAGGAGGAGAAAAGATTATGGAGGTAGAAGAATTTTGTTATTTGGGAAGTAAAATTACTAAAGATGGACGAAGCAGGAGCGATATAAAATGCCGAATAGCACAAGCTAAACGAGCCTTCAGTAAGAAATATAATTTGTTTACATCAAAAATGAATTTAAATGTCAGGAAAAGATTTTTGAAAGTGTATGTTTGGAGTGTCGCTTTATATGGAAGTGAAACTTGGACAATCGAAGAAAAGATTAGAAGCTTTTGAAATGTGGTGCTATAGGAGAATGTTAAAAATCAGATGGGTGGATAAAGTGACAAATGAAGTGGTATTGCGGCAAATAGATGAAGAAAGTAGCATTTGGAAAAATATAGTTAAAAGAAGAGACAGACTTATAGGCCACATACTAAGGCATCCTGGAATAGTCGCTTTAATATTGGAAGGACAGGTAGAAGGGAAAAATTGTGTAGGCAGGCCACGTTTGGAGTATGTAAAACAAATTGTTGGGGATGTAGGATGTAGAGGGTATACTGAAATGAAACGACTAGCACTAGATAGGGAATCTTGGAGAGCTGCATCAAACCAGTCAAATGACTGAAGACAAAAAAAAAAAAAAAAAAAAAATCCCACCTATTTACTTTTTAGTGGGATATTTATACATTACTAATTCAACTGTGATTTATATGTGCACTGGTGTTATTAATTTTAATTAATTAATAATTTCCCTTCACTTGATTATTTTCTTATTTATTAGTATTGTGATATTTTAGAGGGTAGTGGAAATTTTCCCCTTTTTTAGATAACATAGAAAATTCCATATTTGAGTGTCTTGAGTTCCTTTATAACTCTTTATTTTTTGTTTTTTTTTATCTTGGCTTTTCATTTTTTTTAAATTTGATTGGTACATTACAAAATGTTATTTCTTGTAACTGATTAGAAACTTGTTGCTCGCGTTTTTATACCAATAATAAACTTTTTTAACCACTATAGTGGCAACCGCCTAAAAGACGTTGCCTCGATTGGCCCTAACCCCCAATTAAATTTCCAACGTTAAGTGACGTGGCATCGACTGCCCACTCTTGCTGAGGTTCCTTATGAAAACTCCCATCGCGGTCCCTCATGGATCATGGGAGTATCCCACCCTACTCTTCTGGATGGTCGAGATGCTCCTCCCCAGGACATAATAAACTACCCGAATCTTCACAATAGAGCCTTACTCTCCCTCAAAAAACGCTACACTAGATGACTAAAATTCGGAAACTATTAGTAGGAAAAAATGTTGTTTAAGTATACTAAGAACAAATCTGTAGTACACCTCAACATAGTCCATTCAAGAACTCTGATTTTAGTCATACTGTATATTAGTTCTATCTGAGCAGTTCGATTATTTTTTCAGTGTTTTCAAACAAATTCGACAAACCCATATTAATGAATGCGTAATTTTGTGCAAGTTAGTTCGATCTCCTAAACGATTCGAAAAATCTACTAAAAAAATTATATTTAGATTTAGAAATATTAAGAAAAATTTAAGTTTTAAAGTTCATCTTTATTGATAATATTTCCGTCATATTTTTCAAACAACAGCGTTCCTACTTTTATTTTGAAGATTTACATTTTTTAAGCTTATACGTTAATTAGTTTCGCCCATAATTTTATAACATTGAACAGAACTACGATATTTTAGAACATCGATACATCCTAATTTGCTGTAGAACTAAGACATAGTGGGGGCGTAATATCATTCACCTGTTTACAGTAACATAACCTTAATTTAGTGTTTGTTTTAGGAAACTTGTTTAGATTAAATCGTAGATTTAAGTAAGATGTCTCGTCAAGGTACTCGTCTGGATGCTAAAAAAGTGGTAAGGTTGTGTAAACGTTGTAGTTTGTATTGGTTCATTTCACTGAAAAATTAAATTATAATATCGTGTAATATTAATTTAGAGAATTAAATTCCCTAATTTTTACAAGGGAATTGTTTTATTTTGAAAGTGATTGTCCTAAAACAAGTAAGTAGACAGACACATTTATTAAATTAATATTTTTCCTTTGTAATAATTTTGAATCCCCTTTTACTTGTTACCGGTTTTCATAATGTTGTCAGATCTGTAGAGTGTGAATCTGCCATCTGTTATTAATGCATGTATTTTAATACCTAGTTATTATTAAAAGAAAACAATTTTTTAGCCCAATAATTTTTTTTCTGAAGACATTTTTTTGAAACTGCCTTTGTCTGCTGAAATTTTACTCCTACTTATTATTCATATATTTTTATTTCACTGCATTAATATTGTGAGTATTTTTATGAAAATGTATCTGTGTTTTGTTTAATAGCTTGTTGATTTTTTTTTTTAATTCACACCAGTCTCCATAAGACCACAATAAATAATTTTACCTATTGACTTGTCTTTTGAACCCATTATATTTTCCTTTTGTGTGGTTGTTTTTTTACCTTTGCTAGGTCCATTTTTTCTTTTCTTGTGAAATCCTTGACCTGTAAAATTTTTGTCTGAAAGTGTCTGTTGAGACCCAGGGTTATTTAAAGAATTTATTTAATTTTTAAATACTATTATAAATGTTCACCTTTTTTGTTGTTCTTGTTTAAATGTTGGAACTTTAATTTTCATTTAATATATGACTCAAATTTAAAGATCTTTGGATTCGGTCAGATTCACTTGGCCCATCTCAGTTCACATAGCTCCTTTCGATTCAGCAGCTCTGTACAGTTCCTGATGATTCAGCGACTCCATATACAATATATAAGCAAGCTCCTCACTTCATTCTGCAGTCCTGTTCCAGTCTGAGATTAGTCTACTGCAAATTTTTAGAATTATTTCAATCATTAATAAAATAACTTATCATTACATTTATGGATTCAATAACTTAAATAAAGATTTACATGTATATGAAGAATATTTTAAATTCACAATAAAATTAATTATAATCTCAACTACATAAGATTTAATTTATTAAATGAGTCAGCACCAATTTTCTACATACCCAGTGTCTGTGATTTCATGTGTTTCTATCCTTGCTTATTTTATATCTTCTTTGATCTGTATTGTAGCTTGTTTATTCATCAATTTTTTTGTTTTTGCAGAACTCAGAGTTATTTACATTGACATATGGTGCCCTGGTTTCTCAGTTACTTAAAGATTATGATAATGTTGATGACATTAATAAGCAGTTGGAACGTATGGGATATAATATTGGGATAAGGTTAATAGAAGATTATTTAGCTAGAACTAATACTGGAAGATGTTATGACTTCAGGGACACTGCTGAAAAAATACAGGTGATTCAATCTACATCCTTAAAACAATATGAAACACTTTTTTCATCGTGTTTACAATCAACTTTTTACATCTTTTTGATTCTAGGTTGGATATAGTTTTATACGTGCCTTCGTAACATACTCAAGGATCAACATACTTTCCTTTCGTAACATACTCATGGCTTATGGTAAACACGTCTGTTTATAGATAGGAAGCATTTGTAATGGACCTGTTGTCATATAGAGTAAATGAGGATTTTACTGAATCTTCATATGTTTATGAATAAATTTTAATTATTTATAATTGTAAATAAAAACCTGCAAGAAAAATTAGAAAATAATGAAGTGTAGCAAATTCTTACTAATAGAATTAGATTGATTGATCATATAACAAGACTTTGTAGATTAGTAATTTAATAATAAGAGATAGTGAGAAAGGTAAAATCTACTAAGAAAGGCACAAGGTTAAAATATGTAAAACAAACAACTGAAGATTTAACAAAGTAATTAAATTAAGATATGGAACTTATATATTAATGGCGGCCACTGTATTTATGCTGTTTATAAGTACCATTGTATGTAGTTTACGTTTTTTATTAGGGAGTTGTATACTTAACATTAATTAGATGAGGTTAGCGAGCAAAGCGAGTGTATGTTATGTTTGGTTAGGTTATGTTGATATACGTATGATTCGTCAGTATACGGAATTATGTTATGTTTGGTTGATTATATTGATTCCATATACTGACAAATCATACCTATATCAACATAACCTACACTTACTTTGCTTGCTAACCTCGTCTAATTAATGTTAAATATACAAAGTATGTATAACTTATTACCAGCAAAACTGATATTTAAAATTAATACAACAAGCAATGAAGAAAATAGTTACAGAAAAGCAATAAAAAATGACAGTAACACAAAAACAGTGCAAATTGAGTGATCCTTCCTGTTAACACATAATTATCTAAGTTATTAGTGCAGAATAGAAAGGAATGGAAAAGTGTATTAACCAGTCTGATGATTAAAATATAAATCATGCTTTGGTATAGACCAAATTTTCTTTTTAAATCTTTAATTGTTAAGTTGATCTACACACTTACTTGTTAGGCATATACCTTTAGGTACAACATGCCCCTATTTTCATCTTGAATTCATATAATTTTGTCAGATTGTACCTTCAAAGTATTAATGCCTCATTTGGAAAAAATCCAATTTTTGGAGGAAAATCAATTTTAGCATTTCTGTTGGTAAAAAAATTTGGTACTTGTGTATTAACTGGCATGCATATTTTTGAAAGTATAAATTCCTCAGGACTCTCTAGATGGCATTAGTACTTAAGCCTGCTGTAGCTATAGTAGAGTTGGTGAGCTGTACCTGTATAGATCATTGACTTGTTGCTCTGCATTTTAGTAGATTTTTGGTCGGTTTTTTTTGGTTATTCTTTGGTTACGGACATTTGGATACTGTGGTTGATTGTGTTTTGAACGTTCTATAATACTTTTGAGTCTTTGAATACTGAATTACCTTGGTTTTTTGTGATTATGGTCATTGGCTGCGACTGTTGAGGTTAGTCGTATTTGGTGATTAGCTCAGTGCAGACAAGGGTTTCTGATGGTTACCTGTCCAATCCTTCTTAAGATCTTATATTTGGATATATAAGTACAGTAAATTAATTGATATTAATATTTTTTTATATTTTGGTTCTGTTATTTTAGTACATCGATATTATTCTAAGTCAATTATACAAGTTGCCACTAGTTAGTGACGTTATGGACTCTTTGTAGCTGTAAACATTATAACTGGGTTGTACATTGAGCTGTTGGCATGGAGCAGCAGATAATTTGAGATTAACCTAACTGTGTCTGCCAGTTTCGGCGCATAGTTGGTTTCCTTCATTGGTTGGAACAACTGGTTGGTCCCAACTAGTTTTTGACATACAGCTGTGTAGGCTAAAACTGAAAATAAATTTTCTGTTATTTACTTTTTTCTGGTTGATCATTATCTCCAACAGACGTTTGAAGATTAATTTTTGGCTGGCTCGCCTTAATGGAAACCCATCAGGTTGGTCTAGTGATGAACGCGTCTTCCCAAATCAGCTGATTTGGAAGTCGAGAGTAGTAAAGTCAGTTATTTTTATACAAATTTGAATACTAGATCGTGGATATCGATGTTTTTTGATGGTTGGGTTTCAATTAACCACCACATCTCAGGAATCGTCGAACTGAGACTGTACAAAACTACACTCATATATATCATCCTCATTCATCCTCTGAAGTAATATCTGAATGGTGGTGATTCGCGGAAGCTAAACAGAAAAAAAAAATAAAAAGGCTCACCTTAATGGAGGAAAGTCTGGAAAAGTCTTTGGAGCCAATTATGCTTCTGAAGGTTGTGAAACAGGGAGTTGCTGCTGCTAAGGAGATGCAGGTTGCAGTAGGAACATCGCCGGCGATCCCTGTGGTTGAGGGTTTGCCACCTGTGGCACATAGATCCGGAGTTGATGTTAGTAAAGGGGCTAAGACAGATACATCAATCATCCATGGAAGAGAAGGAGGTGCTAAAGAAATTAGATGACCTTGTGAGAAGAATCGAGAAGCTGGCACATGACTAAGGAAGCAGATTGACAAGAACATCAAATGTTCAGTCAAGGAGATAGAGTTGGATTTAGCCGTGTCGGTCAAGGACTTGAGGAAACTGGTGGATGCATTGGTTGTAACTGCTCCAGTGAAGATGACAGCAGTGATTGCCACTCAGGTGCTGATTGACACAGATGTCCTATTGCCAATGGATTAATTAATGGTGTACCTTTTGAGTGTATGGCAGACTTCATTAAACAAAGGTGGCCTATGGATGCTTTTAGATACACTAGGACAGGAATGCCTGATATGGGTGAAGGTGTTATCAATATGGTGGTGGTTGATATGAAAGAGGTTATGGATAAATGGCTAATTCTTGCTGCCAGGCACCCCTAAGTGGCTTGGCTACTTGGAGGACCCAATATGAAGACAGGCAATGTTGTATCGGCGAAGCTGAAAACAAGCTTAATTGGTGAGGAAGTGGAAAGGGCTCTGGTGGTGAGCACCTTTCACATAGCATGGGTTGATTTGGGAGATGGCACAGATTTACCCTAGTTACGTGTAGATGTATTTGCAAAATAAGGAGCAAAAGTGGCAGGAATTTGGGGCCCACCAGGTTGAGGTATACAGGCAGAGAATGGCTGTGTATATATGTAAAATCTTAGAATGCAAAATTCTAAGCAGACTTGCTTCAGGGCAGGGCAGACTTGCTTCAGGCTGAAACAAGATAGAGACACTGTTCCTATAAATGTAATCTACTTATGCTGACCTCCTGAAGTCTGTAAGGTCTGAGATCGAGGTACCTGCGGAGATTTTACCCATACAAAAGTCTGATCCTGGAATTAAGGTGAAGGAGGATCGAGGCAAGGCTGGTGAGTTTAAGCAGATCCTGACATCAGCACTGAAGGAGGGCACAGTGCAGACTAGATCTAGGATGGTGATCCTCTGGATGGGTGACCCGGTGTCTGACATCAGCAGGACATTCTACGAGGATTTAGTGAGGCGGCTAGAGAGTACCTACCTAACAGTGTACAAATTTCTTTGAGGGTGGGCATTGGAGGCACTAAGGTTGCTACATGCAGACTTTCGGCTTCAGTAGCTAAAATGGTTGCTTCTAGGGGGAGAGTGAGATTCAGCCTTCTGTTATGCAGGGTTGATCTTGTCAACCCTCCCCAGAGATGCTTTAGATGTCTCGGCTCTGGACATAAGGCTAGAGCAAGCAAAGGTGTAGGCAGGACAATGGCCTGTTTTAATTGTGGGGGCAAGGGCCACCATGCTGCATGCTCAAATGTGTGATCTGCAAAGTGGAGGGGACACGAACAGGTAGTTTGGCAAGCCCTAAAGGAGTCTACAAAGGCAGTGCTAATGTGAGCCAGGGGAGGACCGGATTAATGCATGCTTGCTGATGAAAATCGTCCAAATTAACTTGAATCATTCAGTGCTTGCACATTCTATGATAGAGATACCTTTTGGAGATGGGTGCTGATATAGCACTCATCTCTGAAACTGGGTAGGTTACTAATGGAGGTTATGGAAACTGATTTGATTGGCGTGAAAGTTGGAATGGTTAACATGTTCAGAAGAGGGAATAACGGATCTGTAATTGATGTTTCATTTGCCACCCCAGCCCTGCGGAGAAGATTATTGGCTGAAGTGTTTGAGAGAGGGGTACTCAGCAAGTGGCCACCAGCTGATAGTTATGTCCATAACTGATGGTGAAGATGGTAACACTGCACGGCAGTGCCAACAAGCTGGAGTGTCTGGTTCTTGATCTGGGACACGTTATAGGGAATATAAGACTTGAGCTTGTAAATGAAGCAATTACTGCTAAGGATAAAGCTAAATGCCTGGTTGTTGAGTTACAGCGGGTATGTGATAAGACGCTTCCCTGTAGGTACAGCAGAAGGGGCTGTCCACTGTTCTACTGGTGGACAGTGGATATTGCACAGAAAAGGAAGGAGTGTATAACTGCTAGACAGTTATACACTCCTTCCTTCAGGACGCACACATATCTAGATCCTGCTAGGGCTGTATATATGGATTTGTATAAGGCCAAGAAAAGGGAGTTAGCATGCATGATTAGTGATTCCAAAAGATGCTGTTGGAGGAAATTAATCGATAAATTGAAATGGATCCCTGGGGTAGACTATACCGCCTGCTAGTCAGGAACAGTCTGAAACCCAGGACATCAGTTACTTGGGATCCTGGTGAGGTCGCTGATATTGAGCTATTTCCTGTAGGAGAAGGTAATTTTCCGGATCTGGAGGGAAATGAAGGGCCCATAGCATTGTTTGGTATGGAGTTTCTTTTTGCAGCAGTGAAGCGTATGGATAAGGCTCCGGGCCCAGATCTGCTGCCTAACCAAGTGGTTAGGTGGTGGCCTGGGCATATCCTGAGACTTTTCTGAGTGTATTTAATACATGTTTACAAGAGGGTGTGCTTCTAAGAGGTGAAGGTGGAAGCGTTTTATCCTGATTCCCAAGCCAAGGAGGGACTTGGCACATCCAGCCTCCTACAGGCCATTATCAATGATAAATGCCATTGGTAAGATATTGGAGAGGTTACTTAACAGAGGTCTGGTGCTGTGGAGGAGGTGGGACGACTTAATGACATGCAATTTGGTTTCTGAAGTAGGATTAAGTATGGTCTAGCGCTAAATGGAGACTGAAGATCTTAGTGGAGTTGGAGGGCAGATGTGTGCAATCCAAACCCGCAATTTAGGCGTATGGTAGACACGTAGCTGAGGTTCGGCATCCATGTCCTTGAGGCATGCAGTCGAGCGGATAGGGCTGTGCGTCTCATTGTGGACATCCTGCCAAATGTGTAAGGCCCCGACAGCAGAGAGAAAGGCTCTTGACTGGGATTGCCTTCACTGTGGTTCTTTACAGGGCGAAATATGGGCGTCTGCTATGAAATACTGTAAGTATAGATTGATTCTTGAGTCGCTTCACAGGAGATGCTGTCTGTGGGTGGCATCTGCTTATAGAACTACATCCAGAGAGGTGGTTGAGATCATCATGGGTATTTGCCTGGTGGATCTTATGGTTGCATTATGAGGAATGCACAAGTCTCGTGGCTTGACCCCCAGCGGATAGGAAGATGGCGAAGGCAGCAATTGAGGAGGACACTTTGAGGACATGGCAGGAGATGTGGGAACAGGGGCCAAAGGGTAGGTGAACCCACAGGATAATTCATGATATTAGCAGATGGATTGTGAGACCCCATGGCTCATTGGATTTTTACCTCACTCAGATGCTGACAGGTCATGGGGGCTTCAGGGCATATTTATATGATTTTGGACTAGACTGCACGGAAACCTGCCGTAATTGCGGAATAGAAGAAATGGTACAGCATGTTTTCTTTGAGTGCCCCTGCTTCACTATGGTGATAGGTGAAATGCTTGCACTCCTGGGTATGATTTTTCTATTCCCGCCTGAGGGGCATATGGACTTCATGCAGACCAAAGAAGAGCACTGCCTTGCTGCGACCAGGTATTCTAGAGCAGTTATGGGGAAACTTTGGATGATGGAAGAAGCAAGGAAAGCAGACAGCCACCAGAGAGCTCCGATGCAGAGGACAGCATCGTGGGCTAGTGGCTAGGGGACCTCCTGACCGCGCAGTCACTTTGATGCCTGGAGCAGGAAGGTAAGCTCTGCAAAAAACAAAAAAACTGGAAGTATTCCTGGGTATGAAGGTTATGTATCTGCCTGAGGGACATATGGATTCCAGGTTAACCAAAGAAGAGCTTGCTATGGTTAGGTATTCCAGAGTAGTTATGGAGATGCTCCAGATGGAGGAAGAAGCAGGAAAGCAGACGAGCGCCTGAGAGCTCTGGTATGGAGGACAGGAGTGCGGGTGAGTGTCCAGGGAGCCTCCTGAACCTGTGGGGTCACCTGGATGCAGTGAATTCATGGTCACTCTGATGCCTGGTGCAGGAAGGTAAGCTTCCCTCCTTTCTGAACTAATGCCTCACAGCAGTTTCCAGAAAAGGGGAGGACTATCAGGGGTGCAGAGGTGGAGGTTTAGTTGATAGGGCGCAGGCACACATATTTACTTAGTAACATCTTGCAGAATCTGTTAGCGAGCCTGATACTTTGTATGCAAATGGATGTTCCTCTCCTCTATAAAAAAAAGCCTGCTGTAGCTGTAGTAAAATGTTTGTTGAGCATAAAATGGAATTTATTTTTCTAATATTTATAAAATTAAAACATTCATTAGTCTCCTGGTATTTAATATTTAAGGTTAATTAGACAAGGTTAGCAAGTGAAGCGAGGGATAGATATGTTGATACGAAGTTCATACTCGGAATTGTTAGTTACCAAACCTTAACCTAAGCCTAATATCTTATCTTACACTTGAATTAGAATAATTAAAACTTAAATTTCAGTAATAAAATACGATAATGATATACTGTCGACTAACAAACAGTGATTCATTATTAGACAACTAATGCCATCTGGAGGAAACTTACAAAACTGAGATGTGTTTGTAGCTATGTGTGTGTCAGTTAATTCACAAGTACTAAAAATACTTTTCTTTTTAAAGTGATGTCTGATTTTATATATTTTAAGAATTTTAACCCATAATCCAAAAACATCTAATTATGAGTAAGTGTACAAAAATAGTACTACGTACCTTAAATAAATAAATGACAACATCCTGTAAAACAGATGTTATTCCAGTCCTTTTTTATGCTTGAAAAAATAAAATGAATGAGGTAAAAATATTTAAATTTCATAATAAATCCATATTTATTATTGATAAAAGAACCAGAATTATTATATCAAATAAGCGTGCATTAGATGTTTTTTTGTTAGTAAAACAACAAAAATATTTTTAATTAGATAAAAAATGATATGTAATACAAATACATGGCAATCTAAATAAAAAATGTAGAAAATAAGAACTACTTTTAAATTACTGTATTGTTAACTCAAGAACAATTTTGTCTATATCTCAGGATTTTTTGAGATGTGCCTGTATCACTTTGAACATTCAAGGTATGCTTATCTGTTTAAATAATGGCCTCAAAGTACTTATATCAATTAATTTTCTGAAAGTAATATTCATGCAGAAACAAACTGTAACTTATTTATTTTTGCCTGGTTGATTTCTAATGTCATATACTTCACTACATCTTTTCTTCAATTATTTTGAGACCAATTTACTGAATCACTTCTCTGATCTAAAAAAATCTTTTTAACTCATTTCATTCCTTCCAGTTATTATTAATATCATTAGTTTTTGGTTTCCAGAGATACAGAAATACAGAGATTGGTTTCAGAGATACTGAGATACAAAATACAAGTTTTCATCTAACTATCTAAATCTTTTTCCAGGTTTATGGTAAACAGAACTGTGAAAAATAATTTCATCCTGCCTGGACCCACTAATGATTACAAATGGTCTCGAAAATAAATGTGTGTAACATCAGTTTGGTATCCTCAGATGGAGGTTATTTCTTAGTATAAACTAATTTTTGTTTTATTAATAATTCAAGGTAATAAATACTTTATGAATAACATATGAGGTTATTGATTTCAGGCTGGATTCAGATTATATCTTGGTATAACACCTGTAATAACTAATTGGAGTTCATCAGGAGATGAGTTTTCACTGCAGTTTGAATCAAATCCATTAACAGAGTTTGTGGAACTTCCTGATCATTGCCTTAGCTTAAAATATATGAATATTTTAACTGGCGTTTTGAGAGGAGCTTGTGAAATGGTAAATGATATATTATTGCTAGGTAACTTATTTACTAGAACCTTCTTTTAATGAAAGATAGCTCAAACTGAACAATGTTTGAGTAATTGATATAGAATTATTTGATGTATGGAGTTAGTGTGTAATAAATGTATGGATGTGTAATAAATGATATCAATAAAAACTGAGGACTAAAAAACCTAACTCTAAAGTTAAGACAGTTCCCATTCGTATCATAATATATAACTAAATGCATATAAGTTCAATAATTCCATTGTTCTATAAAATACTATTCTGAAATTGATCTTTAGTATTTTTTTTTTTTTTTAATAAACATTTTATTTAATTTTTGAAATATTCATTCTGGTATTTATTTCTATGCTTTGAAAATGTTATATTGTTAATAATGAACCATCATTATTTAGTTGATAATTATTACAGTTCCCTTGCTAATCGGAAGCATTGTAAATAATACGTTGTTTCATGACTGAAAGTGGTATTTCAGCTTGTTGCTTTGCACTGAATGTACCAGCCTTTCTTTTGGAAAAAATATAGAAGCAACACCTGAGGTACCAAATGTTCCTGTCAGAGGTGCTTTTCTCTAATAGTAATGTTCTCAGGCAATTCCTGTGATAAATACAGTAACGGTATTGTCGCATGTTCGTGGCTCTATCAAGATATTGAAAGATTGACAATTGAAAATGTTTATGTAATTACAGTTTATTACTTTAAGAACATAAATAAAAAAAGACAAATCAATAATAAAACAAGTAATAAAAATAGTATAATAATCTGAATAATAGTAATAATAATAATAACAACAAACAATAAACAAAAACATCCTACAATAATAATTAGAATAATGGCCACAATAAACAATAAAAGTATTAAATGTCAGTAACAAACAAATAATCATAAATATCAATAATAATAGTAACAAACAAAGATTACATAAAAAAAACAAAAAAAAAAACAGAATTTAAAGTACTCGTCAGGATTTCAGATAAATAATGAAAACCAGAATTCAGTCCCATTGACAAAAGACATAGCCTGACTCCTGGTCTTTTAACCACTAGTCAGGTCTTTTAGCACTTTTAACCACTAGTCTTGCATTAACAACAATAGTACAATAGATAAGACTATTATAAAGTTCTTTTACTGCAAATACCTTTGCTGTTCACAAATAAAACTACTTTAACAGTTTATGATGAAATTCAGTAAATTATCTCTTTCACTCATAGTCTCACAGTAGTAACTGATCGAACTATTACTTGTGATATTATAGTTGCATCGAACCTGCACTTAAAATTCGCTCCTTCACTGACCTCCTCACAGAATACTCTTGTTGACCAACATCTTGCAGACTGATTTGCAGAACTCACATCGCAGACTTCATCTTACAGACTCTCCTCACGGAAATGACTTTTAACTGGTCTTCCCTAAAGTATTTATACTCCTATCTTCTTTACCTATTGGACTGGACCCAACTCAAAGCGTGAGAATGATCAACTGCACTCTCATTTTCTCATGAAATTCCAACCTTGGTCCGGTAACTCTTCTCATGGAATACATGTGTTTAGTGTGTCTGTAGACAGTATTATAAAGAACCATTGGGACCTATTTCTTTACTAAAAGGGTTCCTTTTAGTCCCTTTTTGGATTCCTCCCATTATTATATTTTGTATTACTTTCTTCTTAATTGGCAGGAATCCATTACTGAGGTCCAGTATACCGGTCTTGTTGCAATATCATTTATAGAGTACATTGAATATTGACTGCATTTCAGTGGGCTTGGCATGCTGATTAAGACTGCGTATGTGGTTAAGAGAAGAAGAAAACAGAGAACTACTTCACTAATAATTTTCCTTCCTACTCCTCGATAAGCCTGGGATAGGATCCTTGTTATTCTAGAAGATGAAATTTCTCATCCTCAAATTATCTGAGGATGAAATATCATTTGGAAAATTAGTAACAGAGTGGAATGGAAGGAGGACTTTATAAAAATGGGTCAAGATTTAATATAGGGTTATTTTAAAATAAGATGGTTAGATTATGTAAAAAACCTGAAAAATAGAACAGTAATTAGAAAAGTTTTCATTGTTAAGTGTTAGTCAGAGTTAGGCTAATGACCATGATCTGCACTCCTACCCAACAACATTTTATGTATAAAATATGAATATCAACTAAAATATTTATAATATTATTAATATTTCCACTTAATATATATAACATATTTAATTGTAAGATTTTCATGAAAATCTCCATTTACTGAAAACATGATTCAGTTCAAAGAAGTTAATTGAATTTTATATTATTTACTGCAGATTGATATGCTTGATTTTTAATATTCAAAATATAAATATTTTTAAATGCAGACATATAGAGATGCAATTACATCATTTAGATAAATGCCATTCAAAAATTATCTGTATTAATTTATTAATCATTTACTGTATAGATGACAAGACAATTTTTTTCATGAATACTATTTTAACCCTAAGTTATCAAATCAGGAGGTTAATTATTTGCCCTGGATAGACTATCTTAATTTAAAACACTTTGAATAAATTTATTTTTAGATATTTTTTTAATCAGTAGTGGTTATTATCACTATTAAATAATTAGCTAAAACGTAATGTAAAGGAAATGGTGATTCATTATTACTAGCTTGGTATTTAGTAATACAGAAAATGATAAATATTTTAATGAACAATAATAGACTTTGTCAAAGAAGTCAAAATTATGAATATCTGAATTTAATAATTGTAAAAAAATATATCAAACTAGCTATATATATTGAAATAATTTAATTTTATTAGTTTTTGCTTTTTATATTGTACATTTTCGTTTTGTAGTATTTTTTACTTATTTATGTTACTATTCTTTAAAAAAAATTGTAGAATTTGTTCATATTTGATTGTAAAAAATTAAAAAATCATAGAAGATTTGCAAACTAGATAGTAGTAAAAAAGAAAATAAGTTCATAACATCCTTATTTTTGAGTAAAAATTAAGATTTGCCAATAAGATTTTGCTTTGATTGAAATCTTACTAATGTGTTTTCATTCGAATAAAAACTTACAGTGATATGGGACAGTTATTTGATGCAGGAGAAATCATATTTTCCTTGATATAGATTGTTTGAAGAAACAGCATTCATGGCAACTGGTTTGAAGTAGACATTACTTTCTAAACATTCCTTGTAATACATACATTTGGAGAATATTTTTTGCAGCAAAATTCAACAGGATGATATAATAAGAAAGACGTCAAAAACAGACTAATATAAGGAGGAAGAGCTTCCCCAGAAATTTTCTGTTACTTTTAAAATTAAATTTAGGAATTGCATAGAGATATAAAAAATGACTCTTTAATTTTATAAAACCTTTGATCTATGTTTGAAATTAACTTTTACATTAAAATTTATGAAAATTCATGTAATTTAATAAAGATTAACTCTAATGTAGAATTTTCTGTAGTCAGATATTGTAGAATCAACATATTTAGTTATTTACTAGGAAAAACAACTTTGGTATATAATTTTTAATGTTTTAGGTTCAAATGGATGTTACTTCTTGGTTTGTACAAGATCAGTTAAAAGGGGATGCTGTAAATGAATTAAGAGTTAAATTCATAAAAAGACTTGAAGATGCAATACCTGCTGGAGAAGATTAATCTTTATTCTATTGTTACTTTAATATAATTTTTATATACTTTATAAAACACAGTTTACGCTACAGTTATGTATGTGATAAAATCATTGTATTAACTGGATTAAATGTATAAAATATTAGGGTAAATAATATATTATATATAAATTAAATAAATAAAAGCTTTTTAATTTTCATCATCTTATTTTATCATGGTGTATCCTTAATGATAAGAAATTACTTTTGAAAATAGTCCATTTAATAATGAATTAGTGTTATAATTATATCCAGTATGCAATACACTAAATTTGAATATGTGTTATATACTTCTTGTGTGTGATTGAATTGTGTATAAAACATAATATTCACTAGAGAAAGAGGTATATTTTTTGCTTTACACTATTTTGACCCTGTTTTTCTTATGATTGACTAATGCAAAGCATCTGACATATAAGAGATACCATCCAACCAAAGTTGAAATAAGATTTACTATTCAGCCAGTTCCTGAAGTGTAAATTGTATGGTTGAGAATCACTTAAATTTTGGTGAGCTTGATACATTGGTATGTTGCAATAGGCTCTGTGAAGAAAATAATGGAAACCATTTGCTCCATAATCTTCTTTTATGCTGAGCTTAGCTTAGAAAATTTTATTCTTGAAGCTTATCATTATATGGTAGTAACTAGTAGTAATTAATGTCAAGTCACCTATAATATTTGACTAATGGCACCCATCATTCAAACATATTTATTACACATCTTTTCTGTAGAGTTACATAAATTAATTATTTTGTCTTATGAATATTCTTAATTATTTCATGATGGCTTTTGCATTATGGAATCGTATCAAAAATAAATTTCATAAATAGTTTGCCTCTCCTTCACGTTTCATCCAAAGTTTTTATCACGTATAAAAGGCAAACAAAAATTTTGATTGAACATTTAATATTTTCAGCTGAAACAAGCTAATTAAAGTACTGGAATCACCTTTTTTATTATGAATTTGCTCTTTGTCTTGCAATCTGAGTAATTCTCTCTATGATTTATGTTTTGTACTTTCACTTATGGAGTGTAATGAAAATATTTTAAGGAATAACTTGGAATAATTAAAAAAAAGATTCTGATTAATATTAACCCAGCAATAAATAACTGAATTCAATAAAATTTATTGAGTTGAATTTTTGCTTACATGACATGAATATTTAGTATTAAATTTGTCCTAACATCAGAAAAGTAATTGAACATTTATTCTAAATGTAGATATTGTTTTAATAAAGCATTTTCATGCTGTACATTATTTCATAGCAATAATAATGCATATTTTTAAAAATATTTGTGTTATTAAAAAGTAGAAGAAAGTTATAATATACTTTGTTGAACTCTGGTAGAGTAGTAGTGTAGCATCTCAGCCTTTCATCTGGTAGGTCCCATGGTCCAAGCATGACATTTTCTTATGCTAAAATATTTTCATTTCATATTCCCACTCAAAGTTTCAAGTTCATGTATTGACTTAATCATGAAGCCAAATTATATGCACCTAGACTTTGACTGAGGGTCAAGTTATTTTCTGATTAATAATATATAACAAAAAAAATAAAAATTTTTTAAAATGCATTACTGTTCTTATGAAGTAATGTGTATTATGTAAGTGCATAGACAAAATATAAAATGAATGAATGCACAAAAAAAGGGTTATTAGAAAATAAAAAATTTATCTAGAAGTTACGAAGGAAGATGAAGATGAGGTGCAAGGGACTTGCACAATGAACAATGAACAAGAGGTGCATAGGGATTCAGAGTAAATAATTAGTGATAATGACAGGCTATCATAATTACTTGTATGTTTAGAAAATAGGAATATAAATTTAATGTCATTCACAACCAAATAAATTTCAACATAACACATTAAAAAAAAGCTGGCCGTTGCATGTCTTTCCTGGGTATGCTGATCAATATACGTTTTTACATTTTAGGTCTATCTACAATTTAAAAAAATTGTAGACATTTCTTGATAGCTCTATAAATGAAGCATAAACTTTCAAAAAAATATTTAAAAAGTTATTAAACTGAAGGAAAAGAGTGAAAGAAGAAAGAGATATATTCCAATTTTAAGAAGGGAGTTGATTTTTTGAATTGTTGAAATGTTTTTTGGATTACTTGTATACACATTGTAGGTAACATTTTGCTTCAATAAAGTTTTCTCTAAAATGCCTCTGAAGAAAATCAAAATTAGTTTTTTTGCAATATCCCCAACAAATTTTGAACAAAAATTAATACAATCAATGCCTCATATATAGAAATATTTAAGTTAAATTTGAAGAAAATCGGTTTTGTCAATCTATAGATGTAAGGCCAAAAGCAGTGTAATGCACACAAATTTTTTTTTGTTTATTTTAGATGAACTAGTTGGAACTTAAAATCTAAAAATCTGTAAAAACCCAATACTCCATTTTTGACATAATTACCATATTTTCCCCTTTAAGATAACTATTCTAGTTATATTCATCAGGAAGTAAAAATTGATATTTTTTCTTATTTTTATTCTGTTTGGGTTTTTATTTTAAAAAAAATCTATTTATAATAACTTCTGAACTTTCAATATCAATATTTCTTTTTCTTAATTTTAAATTTACAATATACATATGACCTGTGTTCAAAAAGTAATGAGAATTTTAAAATTTTGCCAGTTTTATTAGCCCAATTCTCGGGATTTTTTTGTTGTATTAGTAAAAATGTCTGAAAAGTATCTGTATACTTTTAGTCATATTGGATGTTTAGTCTGTTGTCAGCTGTCAAAAGGATAACAAGTATTTTATTATGATCGGTGATTTTTTATTCGTATAAATAATGGATCAGAGAATTTGTATAAGAATAGAATGAAGTATAGCAATGTTTTAAAACTGGTAAATATTGCTTTTGGCGAGTCTGCTTTGAGTAAAGCAAGGGTTTACGAGGGGTATAAGTGTTTCCAAGAACGTCATGAAGACGATGTTGACGAGCACTCCGGACACCCTAGCACATCAGCAACTGATGAAAATGTGGAAAAGTGAAGGAAATGATTATGAATAATTGAATCACAATCAGAGAAGTCGCTGATGATGTTGGAATATTGACTCATGTGATGAAATTTTTTGGGCATGAAACGTGTGACAGCAAAATTTGTTCAAAAATTGTTGAATTTTGAGTAAAAACAGCGGCGAATGGAAGTTGTTAAATGAAGTCAACAACGATGCAGAACTACTGAAACATGTCATAACAGGTGATGAAACACGGGTTTACAGATATGATGTTGGAATGATGATCATCCCAATGGGGGTATTCTGGATCACCAAGACCAAAAAAAGCTCGACAAGTACAGTCAAATGTGATGGTTATGCTCACCTTGTTCTAAGATTTTAACAGCATAGTGCACCATGAGTTGTTGCCACAAGGTCAGATGATCAATAAGTTGTATTATCTACAAGTTCAATGCCGTTTGCATGAAGCAATCTGAAAAAACGCCCGGATTTGTGGCGAAACAATTCATAACTCTTGCACCACAATAATGCACCTGCTCATACTTCATTGCTTGTTTGTCAATTTTTAGCCGAAAACAAAAATGATACCCCAACCGCCATATTTGCCAGACATAGCCGCGTGTGACTTTTTTCTATTCCCAATAATAAAGAGAACCTTAAAGGGCTGCCGTCATTTTACAAGCATAGATTAGATTAAAAGCGAATAGCTGAAAGAGCTAAACACTATTCCAAAGATTGAGTTTCAGGGATTGGAAAAAGCGCTGGCATAAGTGTATAATGTCTTATGGGGACTATTTTGAAGGGGATAACATTAATGTAGATGAATAAATAAAATTCTTTCTAAAAAACAAAAATTCTCGTTAACTTTTTGAACACACCTTGTATACACTCACATATACATACACATACCCTGCATAATTATGTTTATACTTTTTTCAGTAAGCATTGCTAAAAGAATAAGTCTCATTTAAAGTAGTAAACTTGATAATACACATTGTAGTGAAACATATATGTATAAAGAAAAATGTATGAGATTCAAGAAAGATACATTTATTAAATGCGGTATCATCTAAATATACTTAAAAATTTTATACATAAATATATACAAGGAAAATACATAGATGTGTCTCAGGTAAGATCACAGTTAAGAAACAGCCACTTGCTTTGAGAAGATTTACATTTGTTTTTTTTATCTAAATGAAAGCAATGTTACAAGAATTTCTTTTTTCATGAATAACCTGGCCTCACTGATACTAGTTGGTAAGTGCTTCAATCACTTTTAAATATTTTGGTCAGTTTTAAGTTATATTTTAGATGAATTAGCTCAATAACAGTTTACAACTTTATAAGTATAAAAAGCTTTTTAATAACTACAAAAGTAATTTTCTGAAATAAAAATAAATGTACATGAATATTATATTGATAAAATATCAATATATTTATGCATTCCTTTTCTGTTATTGATGTAACAAAGATTTCAACATGTATTAGTTTTTTTATGAAATTATTTCTATTTTTTTGGTAACTTTAAAAAAAATATAGCAGTAAAAATTATTATTTTTAATTATATTAATACGGTCAATATTATTAATTCTAATTAATAATTCTTGTTCATATTAGTATGATTAATGGTTACCTAATATTTTCTGTCCTACATCTACAAATTACTTATACCTTACAAAAGTGGATTATTTATGTAATAATGTCATGTGTCTTGAATGCTAAAAAAGGCAATACTAAAAGGTAAAGTATATATAAAATAAAAAGTAAAAAATTATAAAACAAAAATATCGGTGTAAATGAAATAAAATTGTAGTTGTAAATAATAAATAATGAAAAAAAGCTAGTTGGTGATTACAAAATTCACTTGCAGAACACTGAATTATATTGAAAATTAGCAAAATTTTGTTAGAAGCTACTGAGTGCAGCTCTCAGTTGTAGACTGAAATAAAAAAATGAATGGTAAATGTATTATAAACAGCTTCCACATAACAAAAGATCATCATAGCTGTATGCAGATGGCAGAAAAGTTACTAGGATGTATAATACTAAGTAGAAATTCTGGAAGAAGTGTTATGATATAATATGGGATTGATTGATTATTCATGTAATCAAGTAAATAATTAAAATATGGATTTTTTATTTGTCCTTTCAAATTAAAAAAAAGCTATGTTGTTCTGATCACATGTTTCATGTGATACTTTGTCGTTTATTGTTATACTCTGATATTATTTCTGGTATTGGCTAGATTCCCTGTAATCAGTTATAATCATCAAATTAGTTTCTTTTTACTTTATTCTAACTTTCATTGAGATTTTATTTTAGTGCACAATTTGTCAAATTCAATACAAAATTAGTGAAGTCCATTACTCGCAGAACTATTAGTTAAATAAAAATGTTACACTTTAAATAAACAAGAAATAGAAAAAAAAAAAAATGACTGCCAAAAAAAAAATATTGCTCTTTAATTAGGATAATTACATACACACACACACACACATATATATATATATATATACACACATATTTATATAGCCTATGACACTCCCGGTAACATAAGGATTCCAATGTGGGGTTGTATATCTAAACTGGTTCAGCCATTGAGCTGCTGTGGTGGAACAAACACGTATACACCCTAGTTACATTACATTTCTTTTTGGGCAGTTGTGTAAAATTCATGTTTTATTGAATTTCAAAATAATAAGCAAAACAGCCAAAAAAAAACTTAAGCAAAAAGAACTTAAATTAAACATATGCATCAACAATAATGCATAGAATGAAAATATGTCTGAAGATTTCTAGTTGTTACTATGACAAATATCAGTAGTAGGATAAAAATCCTGGTTATAAATGTGACACAGTAGCATCCCAAGTTATAAGAAATTTGGTATTGTGCAGCATCTAACAGTTCACGGAAAATTACATATCTAAATGATAAAGTCATTGGTGAGTGTCTGTATATTTTAAACTGATCTTTTTGTAAGGAAATTTGTTTCAATGTACGGTTTTCTGACATTATTTGCATTGAATAATTAGATCTGCACTGTTGTCTATCAGTCTTTTGTGTAGTCTTTGAAATGTATGGGATTTTTATTATATGCCCATTTTTATTCAATTGTGACTAAAATTGACAAGTTATGCTAGGGAAGAATAAATCTTATGACTATTGCGAATCATCTTTTGACTTCTAATGACAAACTAAATGATTTTCCCTCTCCTTAATATTTCTATAATCTTTAGTAATTGTTAAATATCTACTTAGCCACTTCTGTCCTAATTTATATATTTTTAATATTATTTATGTAAAAATGAAAATGTGTTTCAGAGATGTTTTTAAAATTATACATTTTCAATTATTTATTAAATTTGTGAATTTATTTTCTCATAAAATCTGGATAATAATATATTTCAATCTTGAATAAGATAATTTAATGATCTTGCTCTCCTAAGAGGTTTGCAAACCTTTCTTTTGTGGATGTGTACTGTAGGTATTTGTTCAACTCGCCCTGGTTCTACATGTTAACTCATGTAGGAACTGGATTGGCTGGTTACCTCTTTGAGTGTTCAAAGAGGTAACCAGCCAATCTTCTCTTGTTGCATTCTAATTAATAACACATACTGGTGAGGTGATCTAGAGAAACTTCGCTTCACAAACAACGGGTGCAGAGGCCTCTCTGCCCCCAAATCGAGAAAGCAAAAAAATAAAAAAAACTGGTAAAACTCTGTCACGATAAATTGATGATTAAATCAGATTTTTTTTTTCAAGCAAACTAACCTTCAGAGAGAACAACCCCATTTCATTCGATAATTTGTAAGCAGAATACCTGATAAACTGTCTCAATTAAAGTTTGTTAAAGGAATCTACCAACACAAGGTGTACATGAAAAAACAGTAAAACTTAAACAAATTTCCAAATTTTTTATTTTCAATGAATTATCTGTTTTAAAGTTATGTTGCCTGTTCTAAGTTCATTGCATTCAGTCTCACTATTCTACTTGAAATCAACAAATGACAATTTAATTATATTTTAAACTTAATGGAAGGAATAAGCCAATAGTTGCATTCGATTTGAAAAACCAACACAATTTTATAGAAAACTGATGAATCTTAATTTAAAACTTTTGTACTAAAATTATGAGCCAAATTAATAAAATGTAGACAAATTGTTGTCAAAACCAAATTGCAAAACCATAGACAAAATCTACGGCTGTCTGCAAAAATGACTGAAAATATTTTGAACTTAAAACTTGCAAATTAAATTTTAATGTCATCCCCCATCACCGTGGACCAGAACATAACAAAAAAGAAAAATTAATTGATGAATGTATATAATAAAAAAGTTACATAATCCTGACCCAAATTTTAATAAATTTTTCAGTTAAAATAAAAATTAATTCCAAATTGAAAAATGCACTGCTTTATTGACGACGCTTATTATTTTGGTTAGTTTTGCCAGTATCAAAGTACAGGAATTTTACGAGTAAATAAAATATTCTTTCCCGTAATTTTTTTTATCTTACTTTTACATAATGATTTTTGTAGATATAATATTACATTTTTAAAGATTAAAGTAAAAGCGTGTAATTTCAAAAATATTTTGTTTAATGAGGCATCAGAACGGTTAATAAAAGTAATATTGCCGTTAATTTCGCTTACTAACCTATCGCGATGTACGTATTTATACTTTCAACGTTAGATGTCGCGGGTGTGGTTGGTATATTCGTTACCCCCTCTACATGAGCGTCACGAGCGGTAGCGGTTTATAACTAGATGTTCTCTTCGTGGCGCGTTCAGTTCAAGTGAAGATAGTGAAACAGCGAAGATGGCGTTCATGATGCCAGTTGTTAAAAATGATTATGATATTTATAAATCGCGACGCAGCTCTGAGTGTTCTAATCCACAGAGTTGTCGCAGTAGAAAAGTGTCAGAGTGTTCAAAATCTGAAGGACCCAGTTTGAGCACATCACCTGGAAGTGATTTTTTGGTCGGTTCACCGGCACATCGTTCTGTACCTTTAGCGATGATGTCGTCCAGAAATTACAGCAGGACGTCATCCAGAACTTCACAATCCAGTCTTCAAAGTCCAAGTAAATCGACTTCATCATCTCCCCCAAAGTCTGGTTCAACATCTTCTTTAAATAAATTCCACAACAGACTTGTGGATAAATTGAAAAGGTCGTTGAAATCAAAAGATTCGAGTAGTGAAGGTAAGATTTTACATTCCCATTCATTTTGTTTTGTTTTTAAAGTTATCTTTAAACGTATTACAAAGATTTAAAATCGGTTGAGATTTTGTCTGTTTTATATAAATTGGATATTTTAACGCAAAGGTTTTTACACTTGACCGTGATTTAACAGTCAGGTTCACTCTTTATCGCTATAATATGGGGAAAAGTACATCTTAATTTTATATATTTTTTTAAAAATAAATACTTTTTATTCACAAAAATTTAAGGTTACGTTTATTTGTTTTCATATTTTATGTAGTAACGATAACAAAATATTGGTGTAATTAATACCTACGCCATGATACAGAGCGCAGTGCCAACAAAAAAGTTGTTTCTTATGTGAATATAGTTTAATATGCAGTGCTTTTTGCCTAATCCACTGGCTTTTGAAGTTATTTTACAGTACCTTTTTTCGTATTTTTATTTTGATTTTAATTAATTCATGTATGTTGTATAAATAAATGTAAAAAAAAATGTATTAAAAAAAGGATCTGATAATATTAATAAAGGATTCGCGGGTTACAATAATTATTTGTACATTTTATGTTAATTTATAATCGTAGTTAGGTGTAAATGAAACTTTTAGTGTGATGGATAACAAATATTTGAAGGTAAGTTGTTACGAAAGTATGTGAGGTGGCAGAGAGCTTGCCTTCGATAGAATATTCTAGAAGAACGAGGCTGCCTGGTTAGTGGCTACGTAGCTGTTTGGCTTGTGTTTCGATCGGAATGTTAGGCTTCGAATCTATGTTAGCTCTATGTTTTTCTTTCTTTCAAGAGACATTTACTACCGTAGAATTTAATTACTAAATATAATTATATTTTTATTATTTATGTTTTTATTTTATTTTATTGAAATTTATGAAATATTACTCTTAATATAATATTTTTATTAAATAATTATATTTCACCTCGTTTTTTTTTACATTTAATAAGATCGTTAAATTTTTATTTCGATTATTTTCTATTTATAATGAAAAACTCCTTTTACAGATTATACTTCTAATAATTTTAAACGGTATTTTTTGTTTCGTAATGCAGCAAAAAAATCTGTTTCGCCTTATCAGAAGTATTATCAGCATTTTCCGGTACTTGTCATGTATTTTAATGCAGTTAGAATGAACGCTGAGTTAGCATTATTGTATCTAATTTGAAATTTATTGATTTTTAATCTATCCTATTACGTTGTTACACTGTGTCGTTTTATTTTGCTTTATCATATTGTGTAATCTCATATTTGAGCTGGTGTTTCAGAAATATACAAATGACTTTTGAAAAAAGATTAATTCTTTATGTATTTATTTTTTATATGGGAATTAAATATCTCATATGTGTTTAAATTATTCTTTATCTATACATCGTTTCTTTATGCTGTATACTTTTGTAAAAGATAATTTTAATCTTTCTGTTTTCTTTTATTTATTGGTTTTTTATTTTGTTCTTGTAAAATTAGTTTTTAGATAAGATTTTTCTTTTTATACGAGTATTTTAATGGAAATTAGGCTTAATTATTTACACTGTCAAATAATTTATTATTCTTAAAAAAATGATTATCATTCTTTGATTTTATTTCTTTTTGTTATTACAATACATTTATTTTTAAGTAATTACAGAATTAGCGATAAATCTCGTCGTAATTTTAAAAAATCCGAAATTAAAATTGTATTTTAAGTTTTTTTTTTTACCGCATATTTTATTAGTATACGAATGAACTGTATAAAAGAATTCTATAAATAGAATTTGAGACGGAAAAGCAGCGGGAACCTGATCCGGTGTAAGCTGTATAGAGCGGCGGTTAGAATCGAACGCTACGTCATGGAAAAGTACTGGAACTCAGTAGAAAGAGATAGATATACACGTTGAAAAGAGAGAGTAGATTTTAACTCGCTGATGTCTAAATGGAATCGAACGTGAAATAAAAAGGCAGGGGAAACATACAATCCAGTGTAACTGTCATTTGTCGTTCTCTCTGTTTTTTTTCTTCTATATTTGGTGGGGATCAGGCGAATTCTATTATTTATGTATTGTTTTTATTCAAATATATCTGTACTTGGTAAATTTTAGATTTTAACATCGATTTTAAGAATTGGATACGTGTACTGCGCATTGTCTACGACGTATTATAGAAATATTCATATAAACATATCTTGTATGCTTTAAAATTCAAAGTTAAAATACATAAATAAATGAATTACCTAAGAAAATACAATCGCTTTTATTTCATAAGCTTTTGAAATCTCTCGCACTATTGCCCGTTTTTATAACTTATCTCTTATTTGGGTGCTAAAGGGATAATAATTTTCGTGTATTTAATATATATCATTTAGTTTTGTAAACATCTTTTATTATGACAAAACCTTCCACGTATCTTTATAGTGTCCTTTAATTTATTCGGATATAATTTATTAAAAGCAAAAAGAATATTCGTATAATCAAAATTTATCAGTTATTGGGTAAAAGAAAAAAATTATATTTTTCCATTAAGAACCGCTTCAGATTTTTGTTTATATTTTACATTAAGGGTTTCATTAATAAGAGGAAAGCTATCTACTTGAATTAATAAAATTGAAAAAAAAAACCCTTTCCACTTCTATTTTTCGTAAAATAACTTTATTTGGAGTTAATTTTTCGTTAATTTATGAATTTAAAATCCATATTCCTTAATTTCCTTGTTTTTTCTTTTTACCTAAGGAAATACATATTAGATATATGTTCGTATTTATGAAATGTATAATAAAACGATATCAAAATTTCCTCCTGAGATTTTATTACAAGACTCCCCAAAAAGGAGTGTGTAATGTATTTAGTGAGTATGTATGTATGTATGTATATTTCTTGCACCGTAGCAGCTAAGCGGCTGAACCGATTTAGATATCACTTAGCGTTGGAATCCTTACGTTACCGGGAGTGCCATAGATTATATATATATATTTAAATAAATATAAAGAAATTATACTATATACAAAATTGTCATCCGCACACTCTTTAATTATCCTGTATTAATTAGTAATTATTCTATATTAAAGAGCAACGTGTTTTGGAGTCCTGTTTTTTTATAATTTTTTTGTGTTAATCACTATGAGAAACATTTTCTTTTTCGTATTATTATTATTACACTTATTTTCTACGGATTTAAATGTTTGATTGGTACAGTCTCTGTTTCTCTTCCAGAGGGTTCCGGATTCGAATCTCTCTCGGGTATGGAATTTCTCTCGCACGGTTCTAAATTCGTACCATCCGTATGTAATTTTGATTGTGCGTCACCCTGTTATTTCTGAATAAATAAATAAAATATTTAGCTAAAGAATTTATATATTTTTTATAAAAAATTATAGATTAAGATGTACAGTAGGAGTTCCTTATTTTATACTCGGTTAAAAAAATATTCATTGAATTTTCAACTAGCTCACGCGGGCTGGTCTGTCGGTTAACACGTGGTCGCAAATCAGTTGTTTAACAGCTGATTTTTGAAGTCGAAGGTTCTGAAGTTTGAATTCTAGTTAAAGTTAGTTGCTTTTATACGGATTTGAATACTACACAGTGAATACCGGTGGACTATGGGGTTGGGGTTCAATTAACCGCACGTCTCAGGAATGGCCGGCCTGAGTCTGTTCAAGATTACACCTCATTTCATTTTGGTTGAGGGGGGTTGCTTATTGTTCACTAGTTCAACAGATTGCAACGTACACATTGGGGAAAAAAATTTGAACATAAAATATATCTGCCTGGATTGATAAAATAAAAATGCTTTCAGATATCAACATAATATTTTTAGAACCTTTATTTTAATTTTTAAAAAAACGCAAAGTAGGCTGTAGATCCAGTTCCAGATTTCTTTAATTTCAAGATCATCGCAAACACTTTGATTTTTTGTTATGCAGGTGAATCCTTGATAAAAATGTGCTACACCAAAGCAAGGGAACAAAACAATATCCCTGAAATATTCGATAATATATATATATATATAGTCACGTTTTGATTACTTATAGTTTTATTTACAAATTGAGCTATGTTTTTATTTATATTCTTTACCGGCTTTAACCTTCCCGATTTTTAATCATTAAATCGGAAGGAGAATACGACTTAGTTTTGAGTTAGAACCTTGACAATTTTTTTTTCTGTTTAATTATATTTTTCATTAAATACTAATTATTTGATTAATAAATTTTCGGGTATCACTATTTAGTTAGGTGTAACGTGGGGCAGGTTTATGTTTACTGCATGATGTAACTGTGTTTATTTCGCACCTATGAATGAACGTGTAATTCTGAGTAGTTATTTTTTTTT
Source organism: Lycorma delicatula (assembly GCF_047948215.1). Lineage (NCBI taxonomy): Eukaryota > Metazoa > Arthropoda > Insecta > Hemiptera > Fulgoridae > Lycorma > Lycorma delicatula. The sequence continues at coordinate 96,748,417 of NC_134464.1, read as the reverse complement.
CAGTAGTAGTTAGTTTATTTTAGTTGATCGTTAAATAAAATACTACAGGGTGTAAAACTACTTTTCGTTAATATCCAAAATACTTACAATTTTTTTTTTTGTTTTGTTTTAAAAAGGTTTTAAGTCATTATTTATTTTATATAAAATAAAAAAATAAATTACCTTTCCTTTCTAAATAAAAGAAAGTTTTCTTCATAAATGATTCCTTTACTTTTTAATATATCACCTAAGAATTAGTGATAGGCAGGCCACGTTTGGAATATGTAAAACAAATTGTTAGGGATGTAGGATGTAGAGGGTATACTGAAATGAAACGACTAGCACTAGATAGGGAATCTTGGAGAGCTGCATCAAACCAGTCAAATGACTGAAGACAAAAAAAAAAGAATTAGTACCGGCAATTTATTTCATTAAAAAAAATAATAATAGGTTGAGCTTTTGTCCTATCTTATAGAAAAAAATTGTTTTTCTTCATATTCACACTTAGGATGCAATCACTAAACAAATTTATAGATAATTTAAAAAAAAAATACTAAAACAAAAATTAATTTTATTAAATCTATAATTTTTTAAACACTTATTATTATTATTATTATTAGTTTGAACTGCATTTTCGATCCTTTCCACCTTTGAACGAACATTCTTTTCTTATTTATTTACGTACCGATTCAAGTTGAAGAAAAAATGAAATTTTTTAATACATCTCGTAAAACTTTTTTCTAATTAGGGATTAGTTTTTTTTTTCTTGGTGAAGCAGTATATATATATATATATATATATATATATATATATATATATATATATATATATATATATATATTGTAGTATGAGTGTTATAGTATGTGTATATAGTATTACACTATTAATCTGAGCGCTAAAATTGCTTCCCTTGTTCCTATACTTTTCGAGAAATTAAATTGATCTTCTTCTAATATCTCTTCCACTCTTCCCTTAATTCTTCTGTAAAAAAATTTAGTTAGATTTTTGATGCGTGAGTAGTTAAGCTAATTGTTGTGTATTCTTCACATTTATCAATTAACTAATAGTAGAAAAAAGATTAAAGAAAAACAAACCAACATAAATAACATTTATAGATGTAGAAAAGGCATATTTAATAACGTAGACTGGAATAAAATGTTCAGCATTTAAAAAAAATTAGGGTTCAAGTATAGAGCTAGAAGAACAATTGCTAACATTTATAGGAACCAAACTGTAACAGAGATAATCGATGAATATAAGAAAGGAGCCTTAATAAAAATGGGAGTCTGACAAGAATATTTCCTATCCCCGTTACTTTTTAATCTTAACGTAGAACTAGCAGTTAATGATGATGTTAAATAACAATTTGGATCCGGAGTAACAGTACAAGGTGAAAAGATAGATGCTACGATTTGCTGATGATATAGTAATTCTAGCCGAGGATAAAAGATTTAGAAGGAACAATAAATGGCATGGTTGAAGTTCTACGCAAAAACTACCGCATGGAAATAAACAAGAAGAAAACGAAAATAATAAAGTGTAGCAGAAATAATACAGGTGGACCACTGAATATATAAAAAAAGGAAGAGAAAACATAGGAAGGTAAAACATTATTCTGTTATTTGGAAGTACGATTAGTAAATATGGACGAAGCAGGAGCGATATTAAATGCCGAATAGCAAGGCGAAACGAGCTTTCAATCAGAAATATAATTTGCTTATATCAAAGATTAATTTAAACGTCAGGAAAACATTTTTGAAAGTATATGTTTGGAACGTAGCTTTATATGGAAGTGAAACTAGGACGATTGAGAAGAAAATATTAGAAGCTTTTAAAATGCGGTGCTATAGGAGAATGTTAAAAATCAGACGGATGGATAAAGAGACAAATGAAGAGCTGTTGCAGAAGATTAATGAAGAAAGAAACATTTGGAAAAATATAGTTAAAAGAAGAGACAAGACTTATAGGCCTCATATTAAGGCATCTTTGAATAGTAGTCGCTTTGATATTGGAGGGATAGGTAGATGGGAAATATTGTGCAGGCAGGAAACGTTTGGAATATGTAAAACAAATTGTTAGGGATGTAGGATGTAGGGGGTACACCGAAATGAAACGACAAGGTAGGGAATCTTGGAGAGTTACATCAAACCAGTCAAATAACATGACAAAAAAAGTAGTATTTTATATATATATATATATATATATGAACTGTTTAGTTTATTTTTTAAAATGTTGTTTTTTTCTTAAACACTTTTATTTCATTTTGCGCTATACTTATAATGTAATGTAATAGTTTTATTTTGTTATCAGTTACATATTTTATCTGCTGTACGTTTAAAAACAAACGTACTAATTAAAAAAGAAGAAAAAACCTTTTTTTATTTCTTTTGTATAAATGATTACTTTTTCGATATATATTTTACTATTATTTTTTGGATCTATAATGCTTTATCAGTTTTTTATTAATTGTAATTTTCCGTTAATATTAATGTACTAGGTAACCTGCCTCGAGTTCGTTGCATTTTATGTACATGATCCATTGCACGTATTAGTGTAATGTTTTAACCTTGATATATTAAGATTTTAAATTATAATTATCATGAACTTATGAGTCATCGGTCATCGTTTGCTTACGAAAGCTGTAAACTAGCTTTGCTACTAAAACACGTTTTTTTTTATCAAATAAATTTATTCTCTTCTTTTTATTCACATGAAGAGAAAACTTACGCGTTTCGGTTTCTGCGTATCGTATCTTTCATTTATAATTTAGTTATAATAAATGAATAATAATTGTAGCCGTAATTTTAAAAGCGCTTCACTACTTTCCCTCTAGCATCGCTTCTCTAATTAACAGTAATTATGATTTTATATCTATTACTATAATAAATTGGGGAATTAATTAATAATTATATGTGTATGTTATTTTTTTTTTATTTTTTTTTTTTACAATTGAAATTTAGTGAAGTTATTTATATTTTATGGTGATATAATTTGTATTAATTTACTTTCATATAATGTATCCTTAATGGTTAATATTGAAATATTTGATATTTTTTCTGTTAAGATGAGACCATAATCTTAGTGAAATAAGATACTTAAATCTCAGTTTTCTATTTTAATGAAAATAAGGTATAAATATGTATGAGAAGTTTTGGTTTAATGGGTAGATATAAACTTAATTGAAAATAAAATCTGTTACACTATTGTATATTTCTTTTCCTTGCTATTATATTAAATATTTATCTTTAATATTGATAAGAGATTTATTATTATTATTATTATTATTTCCATTCATTTGTTATTGTTAAGGAATTTTACAAGTTTATGCAGTTACGTAATAGAAGAAAAAAAAATATGTGTTGCATATTCTTCTTTTTTTAATTTTTTATTCCAGTGTTTTATTTTTTCCTTTATTTTATTCATTGTGAACTAATTCATTCATATTGTTCAATTTTCATTTTATTTAGATCATTCATCTAATTGGTAACTATCTAAACATCATAATGTATAAAAAAAAAAAAAAAAAAAAAAATATATATATCTGTATTATGGGCCGACGTAGTCACATAATAATTATATTACAATTAATAAAGGATAGGTAGGTTAATCAGACTGTATAAGACTACATTTCATTTACACTCGTACATATCATCCTCTGAAGTAATGCCTGAGGTGATTCCCAGAGGCTAAACAGGAAAAAAGAAAAGGTAGGTTAATCAAATTTGAAAAAAAAACACGATTTTAAGATTTCTGATAGATAACGTCTCGATCTTTCATACGCAGGTCCCGGATTCGAATTCCAGTCGGGGATTTCATATTTTTATGCTATATAAGCTTTCCATTTCCACGGCTCAGTTTCTAATTTAAGTGGTGAATTAATCATAAAAAGGAAGAAATATTTTTACATATTTAAAAAAAAAAAAATCAAGAGAAGACAAAGTTAAAGTTGAAATCCATAGATTTAATTTATTAACTGAAGTTAAGAGTTGTCGAGGTAAAAAAGTAAAAGAAAGATAAATACTAGCGAATATTATGAAGCAGATATGAAGGATTTTTGTTAGCTTAAAATTAATACAAAGTGATTGCTGTTTAGTTTTTGATTTGGAAAGTCCCAGGTTCGAATCCCGATCAGGTTTTCCATTTTTTATGTACTGCATAAAATTTCTTTATCATATCTAAATGTAAAAATATGTAAATTATATTTAAATAGAACTGAAATAAACCAATAAATTTAACGGTATGAAAAAAAAATATTATAAGTGAAATTTTATAATTTCCAATCAATAAAATTTAGTTGAATGCGTATTATCATATAGATTGGTTATGAAGAAGTTGTATTTTACGTTCACAGCAGTAATAGGTACACATGAAGGTGGAGGGTCGGTATTGCTATCAGTTGAAAAAAATTTATTTCCATCCCTGAATTTTGTATTTAATGACATTGTTTGAGGTCCCCTGAATCCAGAAATAGTGTATTCTTATTATAATATATTTTGTATGTGTGTATATATATATATACAAAAAAAATATGATCTAAAAATAGTATTATCTTATTGTAATATATTTTGTATGTATATATGGATCGTTCTAAGATTGGGAATTATCCCACGTTACATTTTTTAAATATTATTTTAAGTTAAAAAATCAAGTTGTATACAACTCATTAGTTTACAGCCGAGTCGATTGTTATTTTTTTTTTTAAATCGATGTTCATTCTTATGAAAATTTAATTTATTTATACAAACTGAATTCATTTTGTTTTAAAACTCACACACTTCATTTTAAATAATTCAAAGTAAAAAAAAACACGATATTTTGTAGTTATTTTTATGTGATAGTTTTTGTACTAAATTTCTATGGAAAATCGGTTGAGGGAATTAAGAAATTTGAAGTTGTTTATTTAATCGACTCCTTCAAAAAGATATATAAATATGTTTACGTTTTACAAAAAGTGGTTTTTAACACTACCATAAGTCATTTTGATAAGGAGATTTTATTTTTGTTAAATATTCCATTAAGGAAAAATCATATTGTTTCTTATATATTTACTTATTCATTCTTATGCGATCAAAATAAAATTACGTAAATTATTTTAGAGGTATATTTAAAAGATAAATGTAACCTTACATGTACTGGTTATTTATTATTTTACGCTTAATCTTATTATCCGTGTTTTTAAATATTGTTGATTTTTTTCTTTAATGAATTTTGAGATAAGAAATCGATAACAGTATGGTAATTCTATTTTACTATTACGTTGTTGATTATTTAAATGTAAACAATATTTTTCCTGATTAATCGATTATCATTTAATGACAAACTTATTGTTTGCGGTTTTTTTACTGTTTTAATCTCCGGGACCACCGTTCATGTATTGCTTCAGCGGATGAGACGAATGACAAGTTTTGTAGCGTGTGAAAAATGCCATGCCTGACCGGGATTCGAACCCGGGACCTTCGGATGAAAGGCCGAGACGCTATCACTCGCGCCAAGGAGGTCGGCTATTGTTTGCGGTTACATCATATTTAAATATTAGTTGATATTTCTGTTTTTTAGTTCTATTATGAATCGTTCAAAGTACTATTATAGTTATGCGATTGTAAAAATTCTATTAAAAATAACTTCTTGATGTTTATCTGAATCGTGAAGAATGAAAAATGTATAATGTCAACTCTGTTTTCTATGTTGTTTTCTTATTTATGAAAACTATGTTTCTGTTTTTTATGTTTTCTTATTTATATCGCGATATAAAATGCAGAATAGCACAAGCTAAACGAGCCTTCAGTAAGAAATATAATTTGTTTACATCAAAAATTAATTTAAATGTCAGGAAAAGATTTTTGAAAGTGTATGTTTGGAGTGTCGCTTTATATGGAAGTGAAACTTGGACGATCGGAGTATCTGAGAAGAAAAGATTAGAAGCTTTTGAAATGCGGTGCTATAGTAGAATGTTAAAAATCAGACGGGTGGATAAAGTGATAAATGAAGAGATATTGCGGCAAATAGATGAAGAAAGAAGCATTTGGAAAAATATAGTTAAAAGAAGAGACAGACTTATAGGCCACATACTAAGGCATCCTCGAATAGTCGCTTTAATATTGGAAGGACAGGTAGAAGGAAAAAATTGTGTAGGTAGGCAACGTTTGGAATATGAAAACAAATTGTTAGGGATGTAGGATGTAGAGGGTATACTGAAATGAAACGACTAGCACTAGATAGGGAATCTTGGAGAGCTGCATCAAACCAGTCAAATGACTGAAGACAAAAAAAAAAATCGCTAATTGTTGTATGATATTCAGATTTAAGGAATGGTAATGGAAATGGTTATATATACTTAAAGATTCTGTAATAAAATTTCAAATTATATTTTATTTTCAAATTGTGTATATGTGTGCGAGCTGTATTCTCTATTAAGTTAAAAAAAGGTTGTATTTAATTTTTTTAATATAATTATCTAAATATTATTCATTTAGATTAGAGGTCAACTGTTCGCTTTTTATTTCCGGTTTTTTTTTAAAAATCAGTTTGAAATTATATTACACAAGATAATTTAATTGGTTGCAAGTTTTTATAAAATGCCAAATCGATTAGGTGGACATTATATCAAGAACGTTTAGGAAGTCCGGCTACACCCGACAATCACAGGTTAGGCATTTTGTTTAGCCATTGAATTGGAAACAAGAATTTCTAGAGTGTACAGATATCAAAGATATAGTAATTTAAAAAAGTTCTCTCCACCTTTATTTCGGACTATTGTGTTACTTATATATGTGTAACAACAGTTTTGTCAGTACAGGACCCGAAAGTTTGAGTGATCTAAGAACATGGGTTTTAAAACAATTTGTCTCCATCTTAAAAATATTAATCTTCTGTACGTATAAAAATGAATGATTGTTTATCCCTTATGCGTTGCTATACCGTTCATCCGACTGCGATGAAATTTTGGTTGTAGTTGTTATGCGTATGCCCGCGAAGGTTCTGAATTAGCCCGCTAGGTCGAGATATTTTGAAAAATTGTACTTATGGTCCGATTTGTCTCATATTCAGAATATGTTAGTTACCTGAAAAGATATTTTTGCGAAAAATGGATCCGCTAGATAGCGCTGGGGTTGATATATTTAGAAAAATTGTATTTATGGACCGATTTGGCTCGCATTTAGAATATATATTAGTTACGTGAAAACAAAGATTTTTGCAAAAACCATACCCACTATGTGGCGCCGGTATCGTGATATTTACGCAACAAACAAATATACAGACTTTCTTCTTCAATGTATATATATATATATAAAGACAATGTTCGTATGTGTGTCCGCTATAGACTAAAAAACTACTGGGCTGATTTACGAACGGGTTTTTGCAAAAACGGTTCGCGTTGTCCGGAGAAGGTTTAAAGCTATTGAAATCCTCGATCTCACCAGTAGAAAGAAACTTTAGGGGTATTTTGAACCGACTACTGTGTTTAGAGATTAGTTTGAATTAAATCCGATAGGTAGTGCTGTTGTTTTGCCATTTGGATTTATTTACATTCTGACTTTTATAAAGTGAAAGGTTATATTATTTGAAGTTCCGGTATGTTCAGTTTTTTAATTTTTTTTTTATAAAACTTTCAATTGTCTTCATTTAATCTATATATATATATATATATATATATATATATACTCTGTTCTAGCACTAGCGAAGTATTGCCGGGAAGTACGGGTAAAAATGTATTTTGCCTGGTTCTTAGCGTTACACGATAACACCACTAGGAGGAGGTGACCGTACTTCGTTTCTCATTTTTAAAAATTTTTTAATTCCTTTTTTGTTTTTTAGTCAACTAGCCGTAGGCAGGTACAACCAGTCGCGTTTTTTCCCTTATTTTATCTCGCCTACAATATCATAAAAGATTATATATTATCTAGGATACGAGTATTACGTAATTTTTCTTCCAAATATTTAACGGTTACTTAGACTAGAGAAGGCTTTCCTTAAGGAAACTTTCAACCCATTCCTGGAATTGTGTGAAGACTACATAAATTGTTCAGCCAAATTTCGATTGGAAGATTGGAAGTTGATATATTGCGGTAGTATTTTTTTTTTTTTGTTATAGATTACAGGGTATTTAAAAAAAAATAAATCGAATCGCTTAGGTGAATATGTTACCATTTCTTTATGGACAGTTATATACGTAGGTTAAATTTACGTAGAAGTATTTTGTTAGTTTAGGAAATATTAAAAGGAAATAGTAAATAGTTCTTTATCAGTATATGATAAACTAATTATCTTTCTTCCTGTGACTTGTTGGAAACCCATAATTAATGTGATTTCCCTTTAAATCCCTCCCTGATATAACTGATAAGAATAGATATAAATTAGTTAATTATTAGGAGCAAGAAAATTATTATAAGTAATATCAATTTCAGTGTGGTAATATAGATTATATGTATCGTAAAAGTTTCAAATTGTTAAACCGATGTACTTATTCATGTTTAATAGGTATGGTTTTGACGATTAAAAAAGCTTTTTAGATGATTAATTCTGTTTATGCAAGAAATCTTTTATTTATATTTCGATTTCTAAGCTCTAATATCTATAAATCGATTATATATCTTTTGTAATTATACAATTTGCCAAAATCTTATAATATATTACAAATTAAATACTTTAAATCTTTACATAATTATATAATAGTAGTTAAACAAATTGTAAGTTTTAGTATAATGCCGTATCAAATCGAATCGCTTTGATGGACATTCTGTGGTATTTGTTTATAATGTTTATTATTCATGCACTGCACTTTAAGTAATAGCCTTAGAATTTCTATTAGGGCCGGCCACTGTTTAAAATAGAGTTTGATCTTGTGCCAATTCCTATCTATAAATAAATTTGTTTTTCACGCACTCAACTGGTTAAACAAGATACGTCATACAATGATGATAGGAATTTCTTCATTTTATTGCAAAAAAGCTAATTTACAAATAAACACAGAGTGGGAGATGAGCAAGAGAAGGAGTTCTTTCCTCTCTTTCTCTCTCTCACTCTCTCTCCCTCTCTCAGTGTATTTTTAATTTATTTTTGTTACAGTTGGATAAAACATTGATAAACAAGGTTAAAAGTTTTTCTGTTTATTTTTTTGTGTTTTTTTTTTTCTGTAAAGCTTGTAGTTGATTTGATATAATACTCACCGGGTTGGACTAGTAGATTTGCCTTCGCAAATCAGCTGATTTCGAAGTTGAGAGTTCCAACGTTCAAATTCTAGTAAAGGCAGTTACTTTTATACGAATTAGAATACTAGATTGTGAATACCGGTCGGTGTTCTTTGGTGGTTGGGTTTCAATTAATCACACATCTAAGGAATGGTCGAACTGAGACTGTACAAGACACTTCATTTACACCAATACGCATCATCCTCTGAAGTAGTACTTTAGCGGTAATTCCGGAGGCTAAACAGGATAATGAAAAAGAAAAAAAGACTCATAATATAAAACTAAAAGTACGAATGCCACATCACAACTTTAGAATTAAATTGAGAACGTTCAAAGAATTGAATTGTTCACTGAATTACTATAGCGAAATAAATAGTGTTTCCTAAACAAACGTACTTTTTTCTGTTTAGCCTCCGGGAATCACCATCAGGTATTATTTCAGAGGATGAATGAGGATGATATGTATGAGTGTAAGTGAAGTGTACAGTCTCAGGTCGACCATTTCTGAGATGTGTGGTTAATTGAAACCCAACCACCAAAGAATACCATTATCCGCGATCTAGTATTCAAATCCGTATAAAAGTAACTGCCTTTACTAGGATTTGAACCTTAGAATTCTTGACTTCAAAATCAGCTGATTTGTGAAGACGCGTTCACCACTAGACCAATCCGGTGAGTTGTAAGCAAACTTACTGGTTTGCGATAGGACAACGCAATTAGTTTAGGGTGATTGATTCTTAAGTAAACGTATTCCTTCTTCTCAGAGTTTAGAATTAAACGTTTGGAAACATTTGTCTTAAAACATTCGACGAATTTGTATTAAATAAATTAAAATACCATTAAAAATGTATTTAAAAACATGCGTACACATATATAAATATATATTGAGCTAGCATATTAATATAGTTAATATAGATAATAATGTTAAAGTTTATTATTATTATTATTATTGTACCGCAGAGGAGTAGAAACAGATAGAAATGCCATGATGCCATATCTAGCGACTCAAGGTCGTTCAACGGCAATGGATTTCATGCAACGCCGTCGATATGCTATGTTACTATAAAGAATTAAACGTCTTTCTAATTAATGCGATAAAATTATTACAATAATATTTTTAAAACCTATTCGGAGCAATAAATAAAACTAATTAAACTATAACGGAACGGTAAGCCAATATACTTTATTTTGCGTAGTAATATTATGTATTGCAGTATACAAATATACAATTAGATTACAATTCGTGGAACCGTTATGTATAGACGCAGCAAAATTTCATCTCAGAAATGGTCGACCTGAAACTACACTTCATTCGCATTCATACATATTGTCCTCTGAAGTGATACCTTACGGTGATTCCGGAGGCTAAACAGAAAGAATATTTCATCGCTTAAGAATGCGTAGTTTCACTATCATCTTAGCTGTGATAAACTATAGTTTTCATATTTATTCTTTAAATAGTAAAAAAACGACTGCTTTCGTTAATTTTTTGTTTAAAACTTTCTATTTTTTAATTTTTACCTTTACTACAAATTATGGCCTAAAAGTTTATATTAGTTAATTGAATAGCTATGTCTGTTTTCATTATTATTATTATTATTATTATTATTATTAGAAAAAAAAACAAATAATTAATTTATAATTCTTTGATAATTTATTCGTTGGCAGAAAGATTAACATTTACTTATTAGTAATGAATTAAAAATATTAATCACAAATTTATCATGAATATTTTTTTGATCATTCACTACATTTAATTATACCATACATGTTGTAACAATACTTCAATATAAAATTTATTTAATTTAAAATTAACCTAAACGTAATTTTTACATCGATTGAATTTTATTTCTCTTGGGAAATTTAAATAAAATATTGATTATTGGTTCTTAATTTTAATAGCGCATAATAGTTCTGTTTTTTTTTTTATATCCAATACTATTTTTCCCTTCATTTGTTCTGACTTATAGGACCACATATTAAGGCATCCTGGAATAGTCGCTTTAATATTGGAGGGACAGGTAAAAGGAAAAATTGTATAGGCAGGCAACATTTGGAAAATGTAAAACAAATTTTTAGGGATGTAGGATGCAGGGGTTACGGTTACCAAAATAAAACGACTAGCACTAGATAGGGAATCTTGGAGAGCTGCATCAAACCAGTTAAATTACTGAAGACAAAAAAATATATATATATAATAATTTATTTAAACTTAAAAAATTGTCAGGAAATTTTTATTCGAATTATTTTATTACACATTTTAAAATACTTTGATATTTCATCTTCGTAGATGTCGTTATTATAATACTTTAATTTTTATAAACTTATTCCACGCTAACATGAAATAAGTAATAAATTAGTATCGAATAATTTCTAAAAGTAATTTAATTTTATTAACTCTGTAAAATTCTACTATTATAATTCTACGACAGATGTTTTGGCCATGAGTCTGTTTCTTTATATATAAAAAAAGGTTTTCGTATTTACTAAAATAACTATTATGTATTTTAGTCCAAATAATTTATGTTTGAAACTAATGTAAACAAATCGTTCCAAATAAATATTAATTTAGTAAACCGTTTCTATCATGGCCATAAGACCTGTATACAACGATGTCTTCCAATTCAACCAGGGATCAGCTGCATTAAAGAAAAAGATAAATAAAAATAACCGATTTAAAAACAAACAATTTAACAATATTAGGATTTGTTAATCATTTTCAGTGAGCTCAAGGACAAAGTAACAATAACCAAGTTGAGATTCTATTTACATCAGCTTCAAACATAAACGGATTGTACTTTAATATTCGGACAGTAATATCTTTTTTGCGCAATAGAAATAAAGGCTTCAACGAACTGAAGTTACGAGGTCACAGATTCTAACAGAGCTGTTATGAAGGGAATAATTTATATTTATTTATATTTGATCTCTCTTATTTTGTTAGAGGAGTAGCTGCTCCACTTGTTCGTGAAATATATACACCTGTAATTTTTTTTACATCTATGAGTCCCTAAATAAGGATATGTTGTAATTAATTAAAAAACCAATAATATATTCTTGTGAATGGAAAATAAATCGAAAAGCTAGCTTAATAAGGTTTATTTAACAATAGATATTTCTAGACGGTATTCGTATCAGTACCACTTCTAAATCGTATAATTTTTATTTCGTTATTAAAAAAAAAAAAATCAAATTGACTATTCCTTTTCCTTGTTTGAGCACATAGGTGTGTGTTTTTTTATACTTTTTAAAATTATTATTGTTAAGGTATTTCTATTAGGACAAATGTTATTAAATACAAATCCAGTTGATAAGTGATTAACCTACTGGGTTGGTCTAGTGGTGAACGCGTCTTCCCAAATCAGCTGATTTCGAAGTCGAGAGTTTCAGCGTTCAAGTCCTGGTAAACTTAGTTTTTTTTACACGGATTTGAATACTAGTTCATGGATACCGGTGTCTTTTGGTGGTTGGGATTTTTCAATTAATCACACATCTCAGGAATGATCGAACTGAGAATGTACAAGACTACACTTCATTTACACTCATACATATCATCCTCATTCATCCTCTGAAGTATCTGAAACGTAATTACCGGAGGCTAAACAGGAAAAAAGAAAAAAAAAAGTAAATTAATGATTATGTAATTGCATTTTTATTATTGTTTAAATTAATTAAAAAATAAATTGATTTTATATTTCAAATATATAAAAAAGATGTACTTTTGTTTGATGTTATTGCGATTATTATATTTTTTAACAAAAATTTATTGTTTTAGTGATAGATTTGGATAATTTTTTTTTAATTTTTACCATAAATAACATTTTTCCAGTGTAATTTAGTTTTAATACTATTGAAAATTATCATTATATAAAGCCTATGAAGCACTATAGAGGCATATTAAACTAATATGAATAAAATTTGCCTAAAATAAAAATTTATATAACAGTTTTTTTTAGGTACCGTATGTAAACTGTTTGCTATTTTATAAAATGATAATTTATATGCCTATGCATGAATGAGTTAGTTTAAAAAAATAATAAATAAATAGATGTTGACCTAAGTGTTTAATTAGATTATTTGTGTATAATATATGATTTGATTTTAGTGGTGTAATATTTATTAAACTGTGTTTGTTGTAGTTTTAGCGTATACATATATGTGTAGAATTAAAATTTTCTTAATTCGAGTATTAATATATTGAGTGTATCAAGCATGATTATATGGTGTAAAATTAAAAAACAAATAGTTTACCTTTTCTTTGTAACTAATATTCAGAATCACTTATATATTATTATTATTCTTTTATATACCTTATTGCCATACTTTTGCGATTTCGTAATGTTTTAGAATAATATAATATAATTTTTTTCCCGCTAGAATACTGATAAGAAAATTTTCAAAATTTCTACAAAAAAAAATCCTTCTAATGAATAGAGAGATTAAAGTAAGACATATTTTTGTTTATTAATATTTAATGACGAAACGACTATATTTTGCATTCCAGTTCTTCTAAAGATACTGCTAACTTTTTTATTTTGTAGACAAGTAAATACGTATGACGTCAATAAATAAAAAATATTAGATTTGATCTACGTTACAGATTATATTATTGGCAATAGCGCGTTCTATTTTTCAGACAAAACAGGCAACAGTGTATTGCGTTGTAACGAGTAAAATGTGTTTAGATAAACAATAATGTTTATATTAAGCAGTGGTTATCACTGCTTAAGTAGCTGTAGTTAATGATGCAATGGTTGTTTATGTATCCATATAAATAAAATGCCTTTATTAATTAAAGACTACGCTGTGAATATAGATTATTTTATATAAGTCGTTTGGTGTAATAAGAAGCTTGATTGTGGTAGCTTGATTGTAGTAAATATACTTTTTATGTAGAGGTAATTTTGTAGTAGTATTTTATCGTTGGTGCGTAAATATTTACATCAAATAAACATCGTAAAGATTATAATTATAAAATAAACAACGGTAAGAGTTTCCTTACATAGTAATCAATCTTCTGCATTGTATAGGTCACTCTTTCTTGACAATCCTACCTCCTCACCCAAGCTTCTTCCTATATTAAACGACTTCTAGTTAAAATAAATTGATGTATTTAATTTCCCTTTAAAATTTAAATTCATTCTACTTTTTCCATAACTTGTGTTTTGAAATTATAATCTTTTTTTCCCCTTAACTTTTCCAACATTTTTGTTAAATTTTAAACTTTTGATGCATTATTTCAAATGAGATGTATTTAATATGCACCCGGTAGAAGTTAAAACCATGCATGTTTGTATCCTTAGGCTGCAGTATCCTGTGACGAGAGAATGTGTGTGTTGATGAGTTAGGCTACCTTCCTCCAATAATTCTGATTGGAAGGAAATTTCAACTGTAAAATTTATTATAGGTGAGTTTTATTAAATATTGAGTTGCTGTTACCAATTCCTCATATACATATTTTTTTCTTATTATTTATATTATATTTTTTTTAAAATTATCTTTCATATTTTTAAATTGATTTAAGTGCTTATGTATTTTTCTTTTTACATAATCGCCCGTTCGTCATCAAATCTTTGTTTTCGATTTAATATCAATTTTCCACGGTAAAGACAAAAATTAATCGTGCGATCCTTATAAATTTCGTTTACGTCTCAAAACGTGAAATTTGGATACACAAAGATTAAATTTATGAAATTTATGAACTCATGATCATGAACTAAGAGTATTTCTTGCTGTCCTGATAGTGGGTATCTTTTCTTTTATGGAATGAAAATAAATTATAAAGAATCTGAATAAAACTGTACTTCCTTTTTTGTTTGCTCTTCTACTAACGTAATATAGTGCGTAGAATTATGATTTCTAATACATAAATTAAATAAAAAATCTGATGTGGACACTACATGACTTCCTTGTACACCTATTAAATTATATATACACTTTTTTTTTTTTAATGAAAAGTACATCAAATTTTATTTCATTAATAACTTCTGATATTTTTTTTATTGTTATTATTGGATTATTATTTATCGTAAAAGTATTTTTACAATCAGAGGTTAATAATTATTAATTAATCCATATATTTACATTTTTTAAAAATTAAAAAAAAGAAGATGAAGTTGGATTCGAACCGATGTGCCTTCCCCTTGTAAGATCCAAATATTTCATTATTTAAAATTTTATTTGGCTATAACTCTGGAACCGATAAAAATAAGGTAGATATATCGTTGAAAAGCTCTCAATGAGGGTTTATTTCTGAAATTAAGGAAAAGTCCAATATCCAAATCTTTTGGATTTTGGGCTTTTTTGGAAACTTTTGGTTCAGTCGATTGCAATCAAAATGGTAGGTGCACAACTAAATGTTACAACATCCTAAATTCAAAATTTCAACATCCTACGGCTAATCGTTTTTGAGTTATGTGAGGTACATACGTATGCATACGTGCCGAAAGTAATCAAAATGCATATTTCCGTTGAAATCTGAAAATTAAAATTTTTCGTGATTACAATACTTCCTTTACTTCGTACAAGGAAATAAAAAATGTGGGCGGTTCGAATACGAGGCATAAACAATTTGATAGTATCCATGTTATTTGATTTCGCGTAAATATAGCGGGTGGGATATTCAAGGTCAGGCGTCATGTAATGTTGAATGTTGTGTAGGTTAGTGTAAAACTTCTCTTACCGAACAAAAAATTATCAAAACAAAATTCTTGATGAAGAAAACTATACGAATTGCATTTTTTACGCTTACAAATGGATTTATTCGATTAATTTTTATCTTGATTGATTGAAATTTTCGTATATTGTACATCTGTTCCTGGTTGAGTGCCCTCAGTATGTCCCTTAGACAATCCTAAGTAATAAGGTCGTGTGTATAATCCATAAAATCTATTTATACTAGATAGATGATCGATTAATTCCACAAAACAAAATAAAAATAAATCGTCTGTTAGGTGAGTAAATATATTATTTTTTGTTATGAGGTTCAGTAATAAATATTTAAGCACTTAATTCTTTTTTTTTAATAATTATTTGGAATATTCTTTTATTTTTAATTGTTTTCCATAGGAAAAAGGAAATTATCGTTAAGTAATCAGTTTGGTTCGATCATGTTGATCCCCTTCTTCTGATTACTGCGTAGCATCAATTTGCAAATTGGTAACAGAGTACATCTGAACAGTAATAATCAGTCGTCTAACTGAATGACCTTGATTATGCCTGTGGTATAAGACAAAAACAGTGAGTATTGTTTTTTTTGTTCTTTTTGTTACAGCATGTAATGTGCCTCCTCCTTCAACAACTTCCCGTCAATTGTACATCATACGTGAAAGGTAGAATTGATTGATAGCCTATGATGTTTGTGTAACCACAACTACTCAATTCATTGGTGTGATATGACCAGGGGAAGAGAAAGAAAAAACCAAGAAATCTCTCCCCACTCTTACAACTCTCTAGTGTCTCTCAGCACGACAAAATACAACAGCAAGCATTTCTTATATCTTGTTACAGGGGGCGGTTCTTCCTGAGTGGATGTTCATCTGGCCAAAACAACGGCTACAACTACCCCGGTTGCTGTTCCTAGACAAAGGGTCGACGCTCCGCGTGCGGCCGCTTCGTATCCCGGAACAACGTCCAGCACTACTACATCTTGTTGGCCTTACTGGTGATAGATATATCATGTATATAATTTATATTATATGCATAACTCTGGTTGAAACGTGTATAACATTTCAGCTAAAACGATGAAAATTATGCGAAGAAAAAATATTAAATACCGCTATTTCTTCAAAGACATTTCACAAGTACGTTATTATCGTATATTTATTTACTTTTATTATTAATTATAATTTTATTGTGTTAAAATTACTTTAAATGTTGGCTGTGTGTAACATGCAAAAATGTTTAGTCGTAATATTAAATAACGGCCGCTTGATCAAGAATTTACTATTTAGTGGAGCCGGTTGTTACTATGGAAACGCGTAACATTAACTGTTACATATCGATGAGCTTACTCGTTATCTAGCTTATGTTCCACCCCGCTGCTTCTAAGAACGGCAACGTGGTAAAGCCGATGACGTACATTTCCGTAGTAACTGCTGACCCCATCATCAGTCGACTGTCTAGGACGCTTCTTTGGTAATTACGACTTTAGAATGTATTACACAAACACATACATATTTTACTTTACACAAACACATATACATTTTACATCGCACATACACATTACATGTATTTTTTATTTATTTAAAGGATGAATATCTAAATGATTTAGTTTACGCAATATTCATTTACGTTTTAATACATTCGTTTTTTACATTTTATTTTGTATAAAAAAAGAAAAACAATAGCTGTTCACTTCAACTTTTTCATACTTATTTGTATCCTTCAAACTATTTTCAGGAAGAAATACAATGGCACGTATTTCTGCTATGTGTTTTTTAAAAAATAAATTTATTTTCATTATAAAATGGTAAAATTAATTTCAGTAATAATAATTTTATTATTTTATATATAAAAATAAATAATAATATTATTTACGACTCCAAAAGCAATTCAAATTGAAAAATTTCCATAATAAAGTAGCATAATATAATTTATTATAGATTAATGTACTTAATATTGTATATTAATTGTTATTAAAATTATTATTTTAATTTAGGTGTGTATAATGTTAAACATTAATAAATAAAAATGACCATGAATGTCGGCGTATTTATTTAAAAATAAAAGAAAAATGCGTAAACATCTATATAATATAAAACTATAACCGCTATATTATAGTGTAGCCCCTGAGATTTCAACCGCACTCGATTCTGACGTTAAAAAATTGATTCAGTGATACGCCCGCCAATCACAGATTTTTTGCGTGATGGAACGCATGTAACGTTACTTTTATATAGCCAAAATATTTATAAGACAACGGAATTTGTAAGTGCCAAAAACCATTCATTTTATGACTCTTCTTGTAACTAATATAAATTATGTACCAGACCAAAGGCTGTATAATTATTTTAGTTAATTTTATGTTAGTCGTCCTTGGTACTTAAATAAGCTTTGTTAAATATTTTTTTTTTTTATTATCAGATTTCCAATTTTGTGTAGGATAAAAAATGTAATTTTATTACATTTTTGAAGAATATTGTGTAAATATATTTAAACTAAAAAAAATTTAGGTGAAGAAACTTGTTATTAAAATTATTTAATTTTTTTTTTTAGATTTGATTAATGTTAAACATTCCAAGTATTAGTAATAAACCCTAATTAATCAACAATGAAAATAATTAGTACACATTTTGAAGTGAAGCTTCTTAACGCAGACTTCGGGATGGGAAGTCAACTGAGAAAAAAAACGAGCGTCACGAAAAAGCATCACGCGCTAGCTGATAGTACAGTTCATTCAAGAATCGTGTTCAATGAATGATACTGTTACTCTTTTGTGAATAGTTTTTGATCACGTTCATATTTGTCATTTTTATTTTAATAAGCGATATATTCTTTATATTATACAATGTATTTAATTGTTAGTTCATATTTTTATTAATATAAATAAAAAAGGTTTATCATTTGTTATATTATGTATATGTTATTTTGCGCCATTAATAATAATTCATACAATATTGCGTAAGAAGCTTCGCTTCCGTCGGGTGTCCACGCATCGACGCGTTTTTATTTTTTATTAAATTACGAGCGTCATTCATTAAGAAATTACGAAAAATATTATTAATAATAATGTAAAATTTTTTGTTAGTGTTCTCACATCGCGTGCTTTCTTTTAATTTCGATAACTTCACATTTAAAAAAAAAATCTTTATTCCTTTATATAATTGCAATTATTTTTCCCATAAAAATTTTGGATTTCCATATATTGTTTAGGTTGAATAGCCTATTTGAAATTGTATGAGGGATAAAACCATTACAAAACCATATTTTTTTTTATTAAAAAAAATTTAATTAATTTTCCACTAGTTTGCAGTTTGTATTTTGTACGAAATACCCGTTTTAATAATTTATTAAAGAGAGTTTTTGATTTATTGATTATTTAAATATAACTCAGTGTAATTTATAAACTGAATTTATCCAATCGGCTTTATACTTTTGTGGTTGTTAACTATGTGAATTTGTGGAGTAATAAACAGACGGATTATTACGTCATTATTTGGTGGGTAAATGACCGCGCCCTTATTGACACGGAAGGAGAGAAAATTCTTTCCGACATTAAAAGTTGTTTCTCTTTTATTATAGATTTTACCCCGACCAAGCTTTTTAATTCATTTACCGCCTATCAAATTTTTAACTTTATTTAATATAACTTTTTAATTAAATAAAAATCCATGCAGAATTATCTATTTGTTTTTTTTTTATTTATTAATTTAAAATATGGAGTGAATATTTGTTTTTCTTTTCAGTTTTTTATATTATTTATTCATTGTATAAAATAAAAACTTATAATTTGTATGGTGTCGTTTATTTACAATATAAAACGAATTATGTTCACAAGCCAAAATTTATAACTTTTTTTTTAATTGTTTGTATTAATTATTTTTAAAACTTAATGATATTTATTTAAATAAATCTGCATTTTTTTGTTTAAATTTTATGTAACCCAATATTTTTTCATATGATATTCATAATAATAGTTGTACCTATTTGTATTATATTTCATTTAAAAAAAAATAAAAAATGTATAATTATATTACAGTTGCAAAATTATATTTATTATTAATAAATATGGGGCTTTACATGTGAAAATATATTTAAATAAATTTCTTTTTAATTTTGACTTATCTTTTAAGGTGCAAGATAAAAAAAAAAATTTTAATTTATTTAAAAAAGTGTTCTTCTTGCTATAAATCAGCTTAGTTAGATGTAGTTAATAAATCAAAAAAGAAAAAAAATATCTAAACCACCACATTAGAAACAATCTATAACATTCAAAGTTATCTAGGTTTGTATGGGTCTTTTTGGCTAGTCTTAAACTGTTATTGTATTCTCTACAGATTTAAAAAAAAAATTTCACTTAAAAAATGATTAATAATAAGAATAAATAATGATATATATATTACACAAATATACAATAATTATAATGTAAGAATTTTCAGTGTATGACTAGTGAGATTTATTATATGTTACATTTAATGATAAGTAAAATTCATATCAAAATATTAATTGTACATAAAGTTATACTGTGTTAAAAAAAAAATATTTATTATTTTTTTATTTAACTATTTTACATACTGAATTATCATTTCTTTAAATGAAATAACCGATGATGTATCTTATATTTCCCATACAAATTTACGTATTATTTCATTTTCGCCTAGTAAAAAAAAAAATAAAATAAAAGCTTTAATAAAGTTTTGAATGTACGTAATGTGGTGCCCTCATGCATTTATGTATTAAGTATTACTGTAAAAAATATTTGTAACTGTATTTACTTATATTCTAAATTTGTTAATAAAGTATTGATTTTTTTTAAAAATAAAATAAAATTAATATTGTGTTAATTAATTTATAAGAATTAAATAGGATATAGTATATAATACACAGTACAACCCTGATACTTCGAATAACATTTTTTTTTAAAAATATTAAACAAAATAGAATCTTTTTTAATTTTAAAAGAAAGAAAAAATCTATTTATGTTCGGAGTACACACTCAACAGATCAATATCAAGAAGATGAGAATTCCTAGAGTGAAGTGTAATGAAAGGTGAAATACATTGCGCTAGTTAAGAAGGAAGTGCGGACTGAGGAGATCTGTTGGAGGGGGAAAATGTACAGTCGAGAAGCACAGCAACTAATTGTTTTCCTTAATTTTAGCTATCTGAAAGATAATTATCAAAAAAAGTCATTGTTCATCGATTTGTTTCTTTATTTAAAAAAAAAATTAATTAATAATAATGACAAAGCATTCAACAGAATGGAATAAAAAAAATAACTGAATTCCTACAGAAGAAATTTGTTTAATTTGTACAATCGTTAAAATAATTCGAACTAACAGGGTTATAGTAAAAAAAATTAATAAAGAAAACAGTTCATTAATATTAATAATATGTTTAACAATGTTTCTTATTTTTAAAATGTTCTTTACGCTTGTGCATCATTTAAAGAAGAAAAAATAATTTTATTTTTTAATAATATACCGCTCAAATTGAATCCTTTGCAATCTAATAGGTTGTAAAAATATATTAGTTTTTATTTAATCGATATATTTTTATATTAAAACAAAAAACAATTTAACATTACACATACATAAACAGTTACACGTACTCGCATATTTTTATTTAATATTACTGTATTATTAATAATTTGTATATTCATAATACAGATTAAGTAACGACTGATTCATTTTTATTATTAATTTATGTATTATTATTATTATTTTTTAAATATAAAAATAAAATCTATAAAAACACGAAGGGAGGTTAGTCCTGCGCTTATATATTATTATTTATTTGTTGATTTTTTTTCGTTAGTTTAAAAATATGTTATAACTTATTATTATATAATAATAAGTAGAAGAAATATTTTAGTTGTTTTTATTAGCTTGTAGTAATTAAATAATGATTTTTTAAAAAAATATTTTATTAATTAGTAATAAAATATAATTTTTTTAGTGATTCTCTTAAGTGATGTGTGTAACACCGCTAAATTTTAAGGTATTATTTTTATTTGTATTTGTTTAAAAAATAAAATTTATAAAATAAAAAAATACAAAACATTTTTCGTTTCAGTACATTTAAAAAAAAAGTAAGTTAAGGTGTTAATTTTTTTTTATGTACTTAGGTTGGTAATAATTATATACTGTATTTATTAAACAGGGAATTATTTTTTTCTTCTTTTAGTTGTAGTGAATAAAATAAATCAATATTTATAAATATCAGTATTATTTATATTATTATTAATAAATATTTCTCACAGTGTTTCCTCGCAACTTATATATATTTATTGTTAGATGTTATTTAAAAAAAAAACGAAAGAAAAAATTATAGTCATTAATATATAATATACATTTATTATATACAAAGATAAAAAAATTACAAGGCTGCAATTCTTTAGGATTTTATTTTTAAATATTTATTTTATAATCCTTTTTTTTATTACTACATTAAAATTTTAATTAAAAAAAAATAGATATTCATAATTATTTGTGAAAACAAAATTATGGGTGTATGCCAAATTCAAACAGTTTTATTTTTAGTAGAAAAATTTCATTATGTTATTACTATTGAGATAATATTATGACTTAGTTTTCGTTCTACATTATTAAATGTATAAACTTGTATAAAACACGGAGAAGGTACACCTGTTTACTGTTGACCAAATTAATTATAAATAGGTGACCTTTAATAAAAATAAACAATCTTACAAGGTTTCAAATCCCGGGTAACATCTTTTATTTGTACACTTCCCGTTTCTAAATTTCCGGATGAAATAATATAAAGTTTAATAAAATAAAAAAAAAAATAAAAAACATATTTCTTCGTATATAATCTATTAAAAAAATAAAATAAATAATAATAATAAAAAAAAAACTATTATTACTGGTGTAACTTTAGAAAGTTCAGTAGGTAACGTGTAGTGCAGAATGAGGATGTATTGCTGGATCGACTGAGTTCTTGTTTTATGTGACGTGTCACAGGACCCTATCTGCCTCCACTATATTATATGTTTACGCTTTTTAAACTTTAACTTACTATAAAAAAGCTCATTTTCATTAAATCTCATACATGCTTAGAAAAAAATAAATTATGTCATGTTTATTATTTTTTAAATAAAATTTCTAAATCGATTATATTTGGAAAATAATAATATAGAATTTTAAATACGGCGATAAAATACAAATAATCGTTTCCAAAAATATAAAAATTAGATCGTATTTGAATTACCTTTAAAAGAATACATTTTAACATATTTATTATCTTTGTTTATAAAAATAGAACAAAATTCCATAAATTTATTTTTAAAAAGTTATAAATGTAAAACATAAAAGCGATATAATTGTATTGTTTTACAGATACTATAACGATTTAATAAAACTGATAAAGCACGACAAAACATTAATTAACGTTGCTATTAGCGTTCTTTTATTCTAAAGTTAATTTATTCTATTATGTTTTTCAATTTTAATTTTTTTTTTTAATTAAAAAAACGTTGTCCGAATAGATGAACGATTAAAAACCTTTAATTATGAAAAATGTAAAAATTATGTTCCTTTAGATGTTAATTATTCAGTATCTAATGTAGTAAAATAGAAGGTGGAACCCAGTTATTTTATCATATTACCAAAGAGTTGTTTTATTTATATGTTTTTACTTATAAATTTTTTTTTATTATTAAAGTCGTGACGTAATATAATAATAAATTGTATTATTTGGAAATAATTTATTGTTTTTCCTTTTAACAATTTACATATTTCATGTTTACTCCATATTTTTTTTACATCTTAATTAAAAATAAATAAATACAAAGGAAGAGAAATGCCCGGTAAATATATATATATATATATTTTGTTGCAGTGTACACCCTTTCAGATCCACTTAACTTTGATGTGTCATCTTTGTTCTGTACCATTAATAAAATTTATCAATAATTGAATTTTTTATCTTTTTAATATATTTTCTTATTAGTTTACGTTTTACATTTCATTTTATTAATTAATCGTACATTCAATGGCCTGTATAAGGGGAAAAATTGTTAAAAGTAAAATAAACGTTTCATATTATTATTTGAAAATTTTTGTTTGAATAATAAAGGACTTTATTTTTCTGGCATGGGAGGGTAAAAGTGTTAAAAATTAATACGTAGAATAATAAAATAAAAAGATTATAATATTAACAAAGATATATATATAAAATTAAATAAATAATGAAATACTCATATTACAATATAAATTTAAAAATACATACACATTTATTATATTTTTTTAATAACGATTCTTTATTTTTGTATTATGTTGTCTACTGATTATAAAGATTACCTACTTAAAACTGTATGAAAAAAAATAATACTACAAAAATATACATATTTATATTATATAAATATCAATATTAATATGTATATTAATATCTATATATATTATCTATATTAATATGTATATTTTTAGCTTGATAATATGTGTTCAGCAAATAAATATATATATATTATAATAAAATGGGATTAATAATATATTATAAGTAATCGATCGATATACTATTTATATTTTATCGGAATAAAAATATGCATATATTTATTTAAAAAAAAAAAGACAAATTTGCATTGAAAAATATTATAGTTCCATAGCTTTTTTATTTTTGTTTACGGTTAAGATTGATATTATAGTAAAATGCCTAATTCATTATTATTATTAGAACTGCTATTAGTCTTAGGATAATAAAATAATAATAATAATTATGTTTTGTGAAAATGAAACTATTACGATATTATTATTATTATTTTTCTATTATTACTTATTATTGTTAAAATAGTGTTTAATATTTGTATAATTTATATTTATTATTTATGAATAAAATTATTTCTGTTACTAAAATATATTTATTGTCTGTTTTTTCTTATTTTTATAAATTACCTACATTCTATCCTTACTATTCCTTAGCAGAACTTTGTCTCCTTAATTATAATCCTTAAAAGTTCTCTTTTAACGCAATGAAAAAAAAAAAATTAAAAATTCAAAAAATTAAAAAAATCGCAAAATTCTAATGGCATCATCCATTCTTTTTTTATATTCTATCCTTTTTTTTTCTTTGAAAGATAAAGAAATATATATATATATATATTTTTTTTTAAATTAGGCAACTTCTTTCATTTTATCTTATAGAATAACATCGGTAATATAAGGGTATTATTTATTTCATCTGTTTGCCTTACATGGTAAATCAGACCGTGAGGCGATCGGAAAAATTTTGTTGGAAAATCTTCAATAATCCACCCCTTTAGCTCTGACAACTTTTCAGTAGTTATTTTATTTTCTTCACCTTAAATATTGGTTTTCATCACAAAGGTCTGACGATGACAGAGAATTGAAAAATCTTTTGTGATAAGTCACTGACGGCGGAATACCTTGAAGAAGCTAGTAAAAAGGCTATGAAAAACCTGTTGCAAGTTGTAACAGCTATGTAGAATAGTAGTAAATAATAGTAATTTTTATGCGAAAGTAATACAATTTGTTCTTATTTTTCAGCTCTGTTTTTATATTAAAATGGATCTTGCATTAAAAATTCACGTCGTATATTTTTTTTTTTTTTTTTTTTGGTTGGTTGTGGGCGAAAAACGCTTGGGCGTTATAATCGCCCGGTAGGTATTTTAAAAGGGTAATATAACTCCGAAATAATAAGCTATACGAGGTGTAAATGTAATATTAATCATATAATAAATACTTACTAAAACAAGCCAAGAAGGCAAAATAAAACCCAAAACTAATATCACAGACAAAGTTGATAAAACATTAAAGATAAAATAATAGAATAAAGAAGTATAAAAACTTACCTAACTATGATGGGTTGTGCAAAAATTTCCATCCCGGATAGTAAAATTAAACTAAAAAATCAAATCGAAAATAAAGGTTAAAATTATTAAAAACTCTAATTACAGAAAAACATATATAAGTATATTAAATCCTTTGCAGTAACCCAGTACTATGCAAAAAGAGAAACATTCGCTCCAAAAACCCTGTCATCATTACCCAAGACATCACGAATGCTGCTGGGTATATAAACTGACGACGCAATGCCACATAACATACGCGGTCCACGATAATGTGGTGCACAGTCATGCGGCAGTTGCATCGTGTGCACAGGGGTGGGTCCCCTCCCGACATTAGATATTTCTGTGTGATCCTCGTATGCCCCAACCGTAACCGGCAGAGGACCACTTCCTCACGACGAGAGTTCCTGCAAGCGGAGTCCCACGGCAACACTGAGTCTTTAATCCGTCGAAGTTTACTATCGACGACAGCCATCCAGCCACTTTGTCACCTTGCTCGCAGTGATTGTTTTATACGATTAATAAAATCAAAGGTAGTAACTCGGGTGGTGAAAGGAGGCTGAATACACGCATCTTTCGCAGCAGAATCCGCCCTCTCATTACCAAGAATCCCAACGTGGCTAGGGATCCAGCAAAAACATACCCCCTTGTTTCGTTTTTCTAACTCAGCGATTTTATCATAAATGCCAACGACGACAGGATGTCCGGAATAAAGGTTTTCCCACGCCTGGAGAGCACTGTACGAGTCACTGCAAATAAGAATGTTACTATATTTAGGGCCTCGATACTTAGAGCCCTATCCACAGCGAGTAGTTCCGCGGTGAACACACTCGTAACACCGGGTAGGCCAAACATATAAGACTGTTCATCGAAAACAAAAGCGCAACCAACGTTACCGTCATGCTTAGACCCATCAGTGTATACCACCACGTCTGGGTTCGACTTGGTGAGGAGAAACTGGAACACCTGCTGGTAAACAATAGGTGGCGTTGGTTGTTTATCATACGTTGTAAGATCAAACGTAAAATTTATATGGTTCATTCTCCACGGGGGATTCGAGCACGGACATGATGGAAAGAACGACGGAGTGCCAACATTCATACGCTGCAGCAGACGTGGTGTACGGACACCCACAGGCGCAGTACAACGTGGACGGTCCTCATACTTCCTCAAATTAGGATTCTTAAAAACCGGGTCAAAAGCTGGGTGATTCGGCTGTCCGCTGAGACGGGCAAAATAAGACAACAAGAGCCGGTCCCGTCTATCCCAAAGTGATGACTCACCACTGTCTACAAGTAAGCTTGCGATAGGGCTTGATCTAAACGCACCCGTGGCAAGCCGAAGAAAAGAATGATGCACACCGTCCAGCATCTTAAGTACGGTTTGACGAGCTGGGGAATAGGCGACACAACCATAATCCAAACGGGAACGAACAAGGGAGTAGTAAAAACGTAACATACACGACCGATCGTTTCCCCGGTTGGTGTTACTTAGGACCCGCATCATATCCAAAAGTATGGAACACTTTGTGCACGTCGTATAAATATGTCTTTACGATTCCTGTTGATGTTGGCAGTAAATGTTTTATTCTTTTCATAGATATTAGGTTTACTTATTCCTTAATTCGTTTTAATTTTTTCCAAGACTGTTTTTTGATATAATCTGTTATTTTCGGATTTATTGCGATCCATAATTATGAAATTGTGAAAAGGATCAATCTATAGGATTCCGTAATAAAAATGACCTTTGTTTTAAAACAATAACTATCCTTTATATTATTAATACTATTATATAAAGGTAACTCATAATATCGTCACGCGTTACCTAGAAATTGAAACATTTATAGAACAGAATCTTTATTGATTTATGAAAACAGTATTGGTCGTTAGACTTGACCGACTTACATATGTAGATGGTACTCTTAGAGTACCAAGTAGTGTGTGTATATATATATATATATATATATACACACACACAATGTATCGTTTTAGTAATCAGTGATTTGTTTCAGCCAAAATAAAATTTAAAAAACTTATGGAAAAGGATAAAAATCAATTAATTAAATTTAAATATCTCGCATATAAAATAAAACAAAAAATTATTTTTGAAAAAACTTCCTAAGAAAATCTGAAAATAGAACTTCAAAAAAAATAAAAAGAATTACATCATCGACCACCCATAAAAATAAAATAATCGCCTATCCGAAAACAAAAAAGGAACTATAAACAAAATTACTATAAGTAGAAAAAAACAACCGAATTAAAAAGGCAAAAAAATATTCTTTCCACTTTAAATAATAGACGTAATAATCTGTTACATTTTAATGATCCTGTTCTCACTATCTTCCCCTAGGACGCCCTTTTTTGTCCAAAAGATAAGTATTTTAATATACTTTTTAACAGTTAATTAAAATTAATTTTTTTCTAAAAGTCGATACTACTGTTCCCAAGATTTTATCATTTTTTTTTTGTCTTCAGTCATTTGACTAGTTTGATGCAGCTCTCCAAGATTCCCTATCTAGTGCTAGTCGTTTCATTTCAGTATACCCTCTACATCCTACATCCCTAACAATTTGTTTTACATATTCCAAACGTGGCCTGCCTACACAATATTTTCCTTCTACCTGTCCATCCAATATTAAAGCGACTATTCCAGATGCCTTAATATGTGGCCTATAAGTCTGTCTCATCTTTTAACTATATTTTTCCAAATGCTTCTTTCTTCATCTATTTGCCGAAATACCTCTTCATTTGTCGCTTTATCCACCCATCTGATTTTTAACATTCTCCTATAGCACCGCATTTCAAAAGCTTCTAATCTTTTCTTCTCCGATACTCCGATCGTCCAAGTTTCACTTCCATATAAAGCGACGCTCCAAACAAACACTTTCAAAAATCTTTTCCTGACATTTAAATTAATTTTTGATGTAAACAAATTATATTTCTTACTGAAGGCTCGTTTCCCTTGTGCTATTCGGCATTTTATATCGCTCCTGCTTCGTCCATCTTTAGTAATTCTACTTCCCAAATAACAAAATTCTTCTACCTCCGTAATCTTTTCTCCTCCTATTTTCACATTCAGCGGTCCATCTTTGTTATTTCTACTACATTTCATTACTTTTATTTTGTTCTTGTTTATTTTCATGCGATAGTTCTTGCGTAGGACTTCATCCATGCCTTTCATTGTTTCTTCTAAATCCTTTTTACTCTCGGCTAGAATTACTATATCATCGGCAAATCGTAGCATCTTTATCTTTTCACCTTGTACTGTTACTCCGAATCTAAATTGTTCTTTAACATCATTAACTGCTAATTCCATGTAAAGATTAAAAAGTAACGGAGATAGGGAACATCCTTGTCGGACTCCCTTTCTTATTATGGCTTCTTTCTTATGTTCTTCAATTGCTACTGTTGCTGTTTGGTTCCTGTACATGTTAGCAATTGTTCTTCTATCTCTGTATTTGAACCCTAATTTTTTTAAAATGCTGAACATTTTATTCCAGTCTACGTTATCGAATGCCTTTTCTAGGTCTATAAACGCCAAGTATGTTGATTTATTTTATCATTAAAAAATAATAATGTAAACAAAAAAATAAAAAAATCTTTCTAAATAAATTAATAACGACGAAGTATTCTTATAAACAGACTTTATTATATCCCTACGTAGTGAATATAACTAAAAATACTACACTTAAAAACAGAATAAAAGAATAAACATGTAAGAAAAACGCGTTCTATATCGTAGATTTGAAATCGTGCTTGCGGGTGAAGGTTACGCGACTCCCTCATCTTGCCTTCCCACCAATCGTATTCTGCAGTGACGCAGAGCTCATACGGTCAGTACATCACTGTATCCATCATTAACTGCGCGTCAGAAATCTAATAAACCCTTCTAAAATATAGTATTTTCAGTATATAACTAAATCAAGAAAATTAGAATCAAATTTTTCAAAAAAACCGTTTAAGGTATTTTACGTACCAATAAGATGATCTCATTAAAAAAAATTGTATTTTCCCATATATCTCACGATCGAATTAATTCATTCGTTTTTGTATTGTTATTGAGTAACAGTCGTGGACAGAGGAAAATGTTTTGTTAAATAAAAAACTGTCATAATTATCATTAATATTAATCAGTTTAATTATTATTTTAAATAGTCTATGTTTACTATTTCAAGATTTTTATCTTGTTTGTTATCGCATACCAACTTTTATAATACAATTTCGATCAACTCAGATTACGGTTTTATATCGATTGGATGAGCAATTTCTTTAGCTGATCTTTAATTCTGAAAGGTAAGTTATTTTAATTGTGTAAGTTAAAATTGCAGCAAACAGTACTCATGTTAGGAAATGATTTAGATGATTTACTCATCTAAAAAAATGATTTACAGGGTATATAATTTAAAAGAACGGGTTTTTTTGTTTAACCTCCGGGTTCGCAGTTAAGCATTACTGCACAGAAGATGAGATGAATAATTTGTAGCGTGTATGAAAAATGTCATGTCGTAATTATTAATTTAATGTTAAATAAAGGAAAAATACAATGAAGATACACGAGTTTTATTTATTTTTATCTCTTACGAGTTGTCATACTTTTACTTAGGGTAGAGCGCCATGGAAAATTTTTAATTGAAAGAGGGCGCCGCGACTCGGAAAAGTTTGGGAATCACCAACTTAAGCAGTTCGATTAAATATAGCATAAAATTAGAGAAGTCTACTGTTTACAGAACTACTGATTATGTCAACTGTCATATTATATCATTGCTGATGAGTGTGATCAAAATTCGCTTAAAAAAGACACTTTGTAATGAACATACCCAACAGAATGGCGCTTGTTCACTGATTCCTCTGAAGTTAGTTTAAAAGCTGTAGTTCTGCATAATGACAATAAATTCCCATCAGTACCCTTGGCTCACTCTGTTAGTATGAAAGAAACATATGAAAACTTTATACTAGAAAGGTTTCAATATGCAGTGTATGAATGGAATATTTGTGGTGATTTGAAGGTAATTGCACTTATTCTTGGTCTGCAGCTTGGTTATACAAAGTACTGTTGTTTTTTGTGCGAATATTAGGGACAGTAAAAACCATTTCATTAGAAAAGAATGACCTAAACACGAATCACTCATTCCTGAACAGAAAAATGTGAAACATGTCCCTTTGTGTAATACTAAAATGTGTATGTACCTCCGTTACATATAAAACTAGGATTAAGAATTTTGTCAAGGCCATGGACAATACTCCTGGTTTCATGTACTTAAAACAGAAGTTTCCTAAAATTAGCGATGCGAAAATTAAATTAGGAATATTTGTGGGTCCACAAATAGATCACTAATGCATGATGAAAATTCTGAGAAACTGTTGAATCCACTGGAGAAAGCAGTTTGGCAAGCATTCAAAAATGTAACTCAGTTTTTTTTTGGAAAATCGAAAGGCGGGAAATTACCGTGATATTGTCAACAATCTTATAAAAATTTGGGTTGTAATATGTCCTTAAAAGTACAATTCTTGCACTGGCACCTAGATTTCTTCCCGGAAAATTTTGGCGCAGTGAGCGATGAGCACGGGGAACACTTTCGTCAGGAGATTTCAGCTATGGAAAAGAGGTATCAAGGCAAATGGAATCCTAATATGCTGGCCGATTATTGTTGGACTATCAAGAAGGATGCTCCACAGGCGAAATATAGTAGGAAATCATCATTTCTTACTTTCTAGGTGAGTCAAATGTTTGAATATTGTATAGTTAAGAATCCAGAAAGTATTAAAATATTTGATATTATAAATGCCTGTCTCTCGGTAACCTTGTGTGACGGGGAAAAACCGATATCATATTTGAAATCAGGAGAAAAAAATAGTATCAGGATCGCATATTTTTCTTCCTGACACAAAAAAAATTCTGTTTTGTTCCCCAGTGTTATCATTCCGATATTCAGACGAAAACTTTTAAAAATAAAAAGCTTTACGGAATAAAAACAATAAATATTTCCGCATTCCAAAGCTTTAAATTATCCTCGGCAATATTATTTACGTATTTTTATCAAGACACAATAAGAAGTTAATACATATGCCCACAGTGCCATAGTATCAGGCGCGACAAATAGATATTGTCGCGTGTTCACGGCTCGATCAGTATATTGAGAGATTGAAAATATTTATATAATTACAATTTATTAGTTTAAGAACATAAATAAAATAAGACAAATCAATAATAAAAATGACAATAAGAATAATAAAGGATAACAATAAACAACTCACAATAAAAATCAGAATAGTAACAATAATGACAGCAGCAAACAATAATAATAATAATAATAATAAACATTGATTACATACAAAACAGAATTTAAAACAATCGTTAGGATTTATTTACAAGTAATTAAATATTGAAAATCAGAATTCAGTCCCGCTGACAAAAGACATTAGCATGACCTCTAATCTTAACACTTTTAAACAGTAATCTTGTATTACCAACAATAATATATAGATAAGACAAGTATAAAGTTCTTTCACTACAAATACCTTTGCTGTTCAGAAATATAATTACCCTAACAATTTATGAATGAAATTTAATACATTATTTCTTTCACTTATAGTCTAGCAGTAACTCACAGAACCCATTTCTTGTTTTAAAACTTGAATTACTTGGACGTCACCTTAATCGCGTCGAACTTGTAGGCACTAGAAATTCGCTCCTTCAGTGATCTCGCAGAATACTTTCGCTTCAAACTCGCATAATAACTCCTCGCTTAGAACTCTCTCCCAGAACTCATCATAGTACTCTCTCACAGACTATCCTCGTAGACTGATCGTTAATTTGTCTTCCCCGGAGTATTTATACTCCTATCTTCTTTACCTGCAGGACCAAACCCAACTCGAAGCGTGAAAATGATCGTCTGTCCTCACACTTATCATGAGATTCCTACCCTGGTTCGGTAACTATTCTAACAGAACAACATCTGTTTAGGTGTCAGTGGGCAGTAATACAAAAGACGATTGTTAGCTTTAGTAGCTAACGGACCTGTTAGCTTTAGTAAAAGGGTTTCTTTTTTGCCCCTTTCTAGATTCCTCCCAATTATATTTTCTACTACTTTCTTCTTAATTGGCAGAAATCCGTTAGTCAGATCCGTTATAACGGTCTTGTTACAATATATAAAGTTCCAATCTCTGGAATACTTAAAGGAACATAAAGACTCCAGTGCCAAAGGTAATAAATACATAGATGAATTTTAAAATATAGCCTATCTAAATACAATTAATCTAATTTTGTCACATCGAGTGTAGTTCATATTATTAATCATTACAAATAAGGCGGTATGTGGTTCGATTCACAAAAAAATAAAACGATTACACTATTTTAATTTTATTCGTTCTATGTTAATTTTATTCATTCTAATTTAGTAAACAAAACATCAGTACCCTGAATATTGACAACGCATTTTTTACCTCTTTAACAACGATATTTTCAACAGTTATACGCTTTATACTACTGTCTAACATGTTATAAATTTTAGGTCCTAAATACACAAATGATTTTCGAAACCGTTCTTTAAATACAGCATTCATTTTTCTGCAAAATACAGCATGTATTTTCTGCATTCATACTTGTATTGTATACATTATTTATTATATGATCTTTAAAATTATTGAAAAATACTCTTAATACTTTGTAAACGTATATATTTCTTTATGGGTAAAATATTCAGTTTTTTGAAAACCTCAAGAGATAGGTTGAAAAAAAAACAAAAAACAGCTTTTGAAATTCATGATTCTAATTACTTTTTTTTTTTTGCTACTTCCGTACTTGCTAAGTGAGATTTATAAATGCCTGCCCAACATTTGATTCCAAATTCAAGTATAGATTAAATAAGTACATTATATATACAAACCAAACATTTTTGATTGTAATAATGTCATAACTTATAAAATTTGTATGAATTTAATAATAATAATAATAACCTAACCAACAGGACTAACAACGTAGAACACAAGAAAGAGAGCAATGCAGATAAAATTCTACATTGAGGAAGAAAAGAGCTGGATGGGAGATATAAGCACCGTCTAGAGCAGGAAGGAGTCGACAAAACAGCTTCAAATAATTGGCTTGTGCAGGGAAAGTTACATTCTGAGACGGAGGGGTTTATATGTAGCATACAGGATCAAGTAGTAGCAACAAGAAATTATAAGAGATTTATTCTTAAAGAAAATATCAACAACAAATGTAGGCTACGTATGCAACACAATGAAACAAAGACCATATAATCACTTGCTGTCCGATTCTAGCTCCGACGGAGTACATCAGGAGGCACAACAATGCGGTAAAAATTGAACACGTAGAACTCTGCGATAGATAAAAGGGCTTTACTGTACTTATGAACCAGACTTCTTTTAGGAGAACGACAACGCAAAAATTTTCTGGATCTAGGGAATTGTAACGGCAAAACCCATCAACGTAATAAGCCAAATATAGTAGTAGTTGATAAAATGAAAAAAGTAACTTACCTACTAGACATAGCCATCCCAAGTAACATCAACACTAAACGCAATAAGCTGCAGAAATATACAGATCTTGCTTTTGAAATTAAAGAAATGTGGAATAAAAAGAAGATTATATAATCCCAAGAGTTATATCTGCGGAGGGAATAATACCATCTACTTTGCACAACAGTCTTGAAAAACTGAAGAATCCAATGGAAGTCCCACGCGCTAATGCAAAGGAGTGTGATAATTGACACCTGCCATGTTGCCCGGAAGGCACTTAACAATAGCAAGCCTGATCTCGTTGGTACAAATTACTCCGAGTTTAAGGAATGTCACCCGCAAAAGTAAAAGCAAAGTAAAAAGCAAGTAAAAAAATTGTTCACTTTTGCGTTGGGTTCATTATTAGAAATATTTTCGCATATAACGATTTTTTTATAGGTTTAATATTATTAAATATATTTTAAATAAAGATAAAATTAAAAATTATAAAATAAAATAGTTTTAAAACGGTAACAAAACCGAGATAAAAAAAAAAACTACAGTATGAACTAAAAAACTATTATTCTTTAATAAATTTCGACTTTTTGAAATCGGGAGCCAGATTTACTATATATAATTTAATTTTACCGCTAACTTCAAAAAACTAACATTTGAAAAGTAATATTGGAAGATTTTAATTGGTTTTTTATACAAATCTGATTAAAGTTAACAGTCTTGATAACTGAATATCATTGCTTACAATATATCTCCCTCCCATATTAGAACAATTTAAAATAAATAATTTATTAAAATACGGATGAAAAAATTTCCTTATAACAAATAAAGTAAACAATTACTAAGAAAAACGAATTAACTCTTGCTAGTTAAAACTCATTAGTTTTAACTTGCACATTAATTTTATTGTAATCTTAATCTTATTCACTTTTATGCATAAATATAAATTTATTATAAATCATAAATA
The DNA here is from genome assembly GCF_047948215.1 of Lycorma delicatula. Classification (NCBI taxonomy): domain Eukaryota; kingdom Metazoa; phylum Arthropoda; class Insecta; order Hemiptera; family Fulgoridae; genus Lycorma; species Lycorma delicatula. The sequence goes on along the minus strand of NC_134464.1, from coordinate 96,713,327 downwards.
CGGTTTTCCTTGAAAAATTCCTGAGTAAATCGACTATACTCGTAAATCTGTATGAGTTTTTAGGTGGTACTTTAATGAATAGTATATATATATATATATATATATATAAAGAAAGATTTATTTATCACAAAGCTTATAGTACGTTTCATAAAGAAATTTTTACGATTTTTTCAGTAATTTAAGCGAATAAAACTAAAATATTATTTTGTTCATACAATTACATTCGTTTAGATATCACGTAATAACGGGTAAGTTAATCTAAATGAATCTTCATACTTTTTGAAACATAAATTGATTAAAATAAACGGTGTTTAACATAAAAGAGGCCCCATCACTTAATTTAGTCTATAAGTAACAGTTTATTGGCAAACATAATAATTTACAGAAAGATTTGAAAATGATGTCCATCCAATTTTATGTACACGTCATCACGTTTGACCTTGTTCCTGACTACTCTTATTAACTGCACATTGACTATTACGTGGATAGCATTGGTAATGTTTGTCTTCAATTCCTGCAGGGTGTGTGGATTGCTCCTATAAACAATTTAAGTAAACTGACAGTAAGAAGTCTGGACTACTCAGATCAGGAAAACTCGATAGCTACAATGCTTTACAAATGATTCTTTCAACGAAAAAATCCTGTAGCATTCCATAACAGAGCGACCTATATCGCAAGTGGCGTTGCCCTGCTGTAACAAGCTTCTTGCAGTAAGGCTATGAACTGTTGGATAATTTCTTGGTAGATGGCAGCATCTACAGGTTTTTTTTTTTAAACAAGGGTCCTATTATTTAAATCGTATAACCATACGCCTATTTTTGTGAATGTAGAGGCGATTCAAAGAAAATATGCGGGTTTTCAGAGCCCCAGGTCCCTTAGTTCTGACTATTACGGAACGGAACGCAGGAATGGCGGGAGTTTCAAAATTTCTCCCTACAGATCGCACAGCCTGGACAATATCCCTTGCTGCTGTATCTTTCTATTATCTGGCGGATTTCATCGGCTATTTAGTGGCGGTTATAAATTTTAAGTTTTATTTATGGACGGATTTGGTAATTTTTGTTCCTATCCGTATGGACCACTGTGAAATTTATTTACTGGTTCTGATCGTGAGAGACTAAGCTTTTGATCCTAGTAATCCCGGCGTGATTCCCCTTCAGTCCATCCGCTGAAGTCCTTTCGGTATCAGCACCTATGGGCCAGCAGGAATGCGCCTACCGGAGCCCTAGTTATTTGGAGGGAGAAATGCGCCCCGTTCTCCGGAGGGAGTCGCATATGCTGACTGAACGAGATTGTGGTCTCTTCGTGGGACGGTGTGGGGTGATGTCTAGCTTTTTTTTAGTTTTAACAAAATCTAATTGCGAAAACGGTCACTTTCGCGGCTGTAATTTTCGCGCGGTTTCCATTTATAGGTTACGCAATATAGAGGCTCCTAAGCCTGTTTGCCATTTTTTGACTCTCGTACCGCCTCTTCACGGTGGTTCGTTTAATACGGCATGAGGCCGTTTTCTTATACCCTGTGGAGTACGGTCCTCTCGGCAGATGTCCCGGAGATGGCCGTGTTCGGACACGGCCGCTCTCCCGAACAGTCTGCGTGCCTGCGCCACTCCCACCTCGGATACGGTGTCTACTTCCGCACGTGATTATTCTCACAACTATAAGTATAACATACAGTGTGAGGGTCCGGGGGTGGAGCCTTCTAGGTAGATGGGAATTTCGACCGAAGCAAGCTTTGCGGGAGTCCAGGGTGCCGATCCCACTAGCAAATTGGGAATGGCGAACGAAGCGAGCTCTGCGGCCATGGGGTAGGCTCCTTGAGCTCGGAAGGCCCCGGAGAGCCAATGAGTTGGCTCCGGGATTCGCCTGGGCTGACCTGAGCTCAGAGGGTCCAGATTCTGGCTAAACGGGCCGGCTAGTATAGGATAATGAAAGGGCGTGTGGATGACAATTCTGTACATAGTATAATTTTTTTTTCTATTTGAACGTATATTATATAGCATATGACACTCCCGGTAACGTAAGGATTCAAACACGGGGCATACGTCTAAATCGGTTCAGTCGTTGAAAAGCTGCGGTAAAACAAACATTCATACATACATCCTAAAAAAAAGTACATTACACTCCTTTTTGGGCAGTCGTTAATACACGAGTAGAATAATTATTTTCTAATTTTTAACATTTTTTTAAAATACATATACATATATATATATAGCCTTTGACACTCCCGGTAACGTAAGGATTCCAACGCGGTGTCGTATGTCTAAATCGGTTCAGCCGTTGAGCTACTGCAGTCGAACAAACATACATATATACACCCTAAATAAATTTACACTCTTTTTTGGGCAGTCGTGAAATAATAAGTAATTTTTCGTAGAAAAAAAAAAATTAGTTCAAAATAAACTCAAATTATTTACGCAAAACTGTTAAAATAGATTGAATTTTAAATATTTTACAAATATGAAACTTCGTTTAGGAATTTCAAAATTGATGTTTTATTTGCTTCTATTTATTGTAAATTGGTTGTTTATTATAATGGAATGCAGGAAGTACGTAGTTTAGAAAAATATATCTGGAAATAATAATTATAGCCGAAAATAATTTGATACAACGTTTTTTTAGTAATTTTGACATGTGACTTATTTTCCGGGTATTAAATATACCTTGAGGAACTCCAAATGATTGAGTTTATCCCTCGTAATAAATTCTATCTATACATAAGGAATAATATAAGAGTAATAAAAGTTTATTAGTACGTACTCAAGTCTTATCCGATTCAAGATAAAGATCAGAACTTTATTTCAATCCTTATTTCTCTTCCTCTACTCTGAGAAGAGCAAAATAAGAAGTATTTTTATATATTTAGCCTCCAAGTGACTTTTTTTTATTGATAAAACCGGTCATAAAAATACTATAAAGTATAATACTTACATGTCAATTTATTATAAAGAGATGTATCTATATAAAACATTATCCTGATATAAAAGTAAACGGACATTTCATTTACTAATGAAATAGAAAGGGCAATATAAAATACCAAGTAGTAAGGAAGCAATCGACTGGAACTGCAACTTTCTTCTTGTTGTATGAAACACAATAATAATACAATATATCTCTTTATATAATTTTTATTATATTTTATTTTTCTATGTACGTATTTACAGTCACATATTGTGAAGCGTACTGTTGAAGTTTTTTTTTTTTTGTAATGGCGGTACGGGTAAAAGAGTGGGGAGTCGTCAGGAAGAGAACGACAAGGTCAGTTAAGAAGGAGAACCGAGTTCGCTGCTGCGATTCTGGATTCAGTATTCATATTATGCGATGTTGTTGGTTGCTTTTAGTCGCTATTTTTAGGAACCGTTGTGGCCTTTCAAGGCTGTCCTAGTAGCTGTTGTGTTTCAGTTCTGTTCTCCTGACGAGTTGATTCGAATTGACCTCAGAATCTTCCACTACCCACGCAACATATTTACCAAACCTTATCTACATACATATATGACACACCTCTTGTATAATTTTATGGGCGTGCACGGCGACTATGATTGTCTCTCCTGCTTGAATTTTTTTTCTTATTACTATTATTTACTGTGTAATAAATTTTCTGCATGAATAATAACGCTGTAGCATGATATATACAGTAGTATTAATAGATTTCTGTACTTCATTCTCTTAACATTTTCTTGTTTTCCATAGTTGGAGAATAATGTAGGATATTAAAAAACACCGCTCGGTAGAAATTGTAAGGTATGTACCTTACAGTTTATCAACGGTATCTAACATATGCAGTTTAATAGTAGTAGAAGGAGATATTATGGCTCCTATTTCTTTCTCTCCTGCTTCCATAAGTAAACCGATACACTCCTCAGTTTTACTAAGACCATAGTTATTGGTTTATAAAACCATTTATAAGAGTACGCCAATATTTTTGGTTTAAAAACATTTTGGAAGTTCCTCTAATGGGCAAATACAAAATTCTTCCAAACAACGTAGAACATTTTTTAAACGAAAAATAATGTAATATAATAAATATTATAGAAATAATGAACGTAAATAAGATTACACTCAAAAAGTTTACAAATATTTTTATTTAAAATCAATAACTACATTCCATTTTGATTGTAGTTAATCTGTCACGATCAATAGACATTAAAAAAAATCTGATGTGAACACCAAATGACTTCCTTGTGCGCCTAATAAATTATATATACACATTTTTTGTTTCACTTTATTTAAACTTATTTCATTTGAAAGTGATACCATCCTCCAATTTCTTAATAAAGTGGGCAGTGACACAATTGCATTGTGGTGGATACTATATTGCATCACATTTTTTTGTGGTGTCCGTATCAGCATTTGGTATTAATTTTGTTTCACGTTGCTGAAGTAGTTATGAGATGTAAGCGAGAACGTGTTGGTTCTATAACTATGCATACATCGGATCGAATCCGACTTTATATACATTTTTTTTTTCTTTAACTCTAACTCTTTCTTTAAATTTAAATATAATGATTATTAATAATTATTAACCTATGTAAAAAATGTTGAATTAATATATTAATAAATCAATATTTAAATTAAAAAAAAGAAAAATAGTTAAAAGAAAAAAGGAAAGGAAAGGAAATATGATTCGAACCGATGTGCCTTTCCCTTTTAAGATCCAAATATTTTATTTGGTATAACTCTAGGACTAATGAAAGTAAGTACCACTTATGATATGTCGTTGAAAAGCTCTCAATGAGAGCTTATTGCTGCAGTTAAGAAAAAGTCCAAAATCCAAATTTATTTGGGTTTTGGGCTTTTTTTGACCCTTTAGGTTCAGTCGATTGCAGTCAAAAGGGGAGGTGCACAACAAGATGCTACAACAGTCCTAAATCCAAAATTTCAACATCTTACGGCTAGTAGTTTTTGAGGTATGCGAGATACAGGTGATTCAAAGAAACGGGAAATTAAAAAAATTAAATAACGTTAATGAAAAACTTTTTTCAGAAAATGAATTTTATTTCATGTTGCCATTTTAGGATACATACATTTTAGTTTATTTTTTAAAGATGACCTCTTCTACGTAAACACTCACGAAGTCTCTTCGTTAAATTGTTCGTGGTTTGACGTAACATCTCAACTGGAATTTCCGCAATTGCTTCTCGGATCTTTGCCTTCAGTCCTTCCGTTGTAGCAGGTCTACTGTGGAACGCTTTGCTTTTAAGGTGACCCCGCAAAAAGTAATCGCAAGCTGAGAGATCAGGCGATCTGGGAGGCCTTCAGCGTCACCATTTCGTGAAATGACACGTTGTCCAAACAATCGGCGTACAGCTGCCATCGATATTCGTGCAGTATGTGACGTTGCTCCGTCTTTTTGAAACCAGGCTGTGTTAAGAATCGGTGGAAATCTCTTTTGTTGTTCCACAACAAACGTTTCAAGCACGGCTACGTAACGAGCTGACGTCACTGTAATCGCAAGACTTGTCATCCTAAAAAAAATAAGAACCTATAACACCGTAAGATGACATAGCACACCACACGGTCACTTTCTGGCTGTGCAACGGACGCTGGTGTAGCTGCGTAGGATTTTCTTGTGCCCGGTGTCTGAAATTTTGCTCGTTAACAAATCCACTGAGGTGGAAATGCGCTTCGTCTGACATCCACAGTTTGTGAACAAATCTTCGTTGTCGTTTATCTTCTGAAGCATTACATTACAGAATTGTGCTCGCACAACTGCATCGTTCGGTTTCAGTTCCTGGACGATCTGCAATTTGTACGGTTGGTATTTCAAGTCCTTCACTAACATTCTTCGAACACTTGAACATTGCCGAACCGGTTTCCTCAAAATTAGATATCCATGTTTTAAGAACATGTGCCGATGGAACACGGTGGTGCCGTCCCAGATTAAAATGACGGCGAAATTCTCTACGCGCTCCCTCCACACTGTCATTGATTTTTTAAAACGCTTTGATAGCAAATGCACGTTGCGCACCACTCCAAGGATCCATGCTTCTACCGAGTGTACAAGGGAGATCTGCAAGATGCACTTCGTACTAATCTCCCTTGAGTCCAACGGCTGAAAAAACTGGATGTTAATTTGTAGCTATAGTGAGATTTGTATTATACCTAAGTAAATATCATATATACTTTTCTTTTATAATTGTCTGAATGTTTACTCCCTGGTAGACCAGACCGGAGTCCATAATGAAACAAAGTTTCATTATAGACTAATAAAGTCGAAATGTATGAGACATTTACACACCTATTGGCTCTATAAAATGTAGAACTAGGCGCGGGGTTCCTGCGGAGTCCATAATGAAACAAAGTTTCATTATAGACTAATAAAGTCGAAATGTATGAGACATTTACACACCTATTGGCTCTATAAAATGTAGAACTAGGCGCGGGGTTCCTGCTTCCGCGAACTCGGTAAGCTAGTTCAGAGGGCAACGATGCAGGACATTCAAGATGTCCGAATGAGACCTGCAGCGAAGGCTGCAGCAAAGGGTTTATTTCTTAAACCCGCTTTGTAAACCAAGAAGTAACGAAACAAATTTCGGATCGATGCAAGCTTGCCCGTATGCTCTTTGTATTTTATCGCTTCTAATATTGATGCCATAGTTTCATACGTTTTTTTCACAACTGCACGAGCTAATGGAACGAATGACTGTTTGTTACCGCTACGCTATTACATGAAATTTTTTATGAAATGGAACTTCATTCAGTATGATAAAATAAATGGTTTATAAAAATGTTTTAATATCAATAATTGCATTTAATTTATAAAATAATTATATTACTTGCTGAAACCGAAAAATTTTTTTGGGAAAACTTCAGCTTATTTTTATAAAGTAGTTATATCACAGATTTGCAGAATCTGGTTATATAAGATTTTTTCAGAATTCTATGTTACAGCATAGATAAACAGTTTTTTAATATTAAAATAATGTACCATACTTTCTTATATTGTAATGTATTAAATGAAGCCTTACTGAATTAAAAAGAATAAAACTAAGAATTTGTCTTACCTATGTAGTGATAATGTACTATCGGTAGAAACATCCACATCTTCAGCTAATTCATTAGTTTTCACATTTTTTCAGATTTACCGGCAGAAGACAAACAGTTGAAAGAAATTTAAAAAATTCTAAGTCTGTGTGGACTAAAAATAACAATTTTCTCCATTAAGGAATTTATTGATAAATGATTCAGGAACAACGCAATTCCACCGCATTTATCAGTATCAAAAGAAACAAAAACTATTCAAAATAGAATTAATAACTGTTAAGAGAAATTAAAAATCAATATGACATTTATTAATTCATATCTTATTGAAAACTGAGAAAATGTCTGGACAGATAAATAGAATAATTTGATTATATCAGTATTATGATAAATGAAATATTTCAACAGAATAATTGTTTCTATTTAAAATTAATTACTCTTATTTGCATTTATGAACATAAAAACTACATACCTGTATAAAGAGAATAACATTTTTAGATAATTTTAAATATCTTAGAAATAGAATCTGTAAACTAAGACAAGAAAGAGCTTACATTTTTTTCCTTTCTAATTCTCATTTGTCATGAAAGTAATCTTCATAATTTCTCACATCTTCTAACTGCATCTTTTTAGTCAGCTGCATTTAATCTTCATAATTTCTCACATCTTCTAACTTCATCTTTTTAGTCGGCTGCATTTAATTAAAAATAGGTTCTTCATCTGTGTTTCACCTGAAAATGTAATAAACCTATTCTGAAAAACACGCGCTATTTTGAGAACAGTAACCGGAAATTTTCCTACCCTACATTAACCTACGCCACTCACCAAGACTCAAAAGTCTCCCCGAACAAACCGTGAGATTAGTACACTAACAACAAGGGGGATGATTATACCCTAACCATTTTGCATTAACACCAGATTTAATTTTCCCTAACCTGTTACCCCCAACCATCCAATCCTTTAGGATATACCAAGTCGCTTGTAAAACCTCCTTGAGGTTAGAAAATATTTTTTGGGAACACACAAGATTTATGTGTGTGAAAAACAGCGGTTTCTAACCACTTATAGGAACAGTCTAACTGGCTGTATTTGCTCCAGTCAGGGCTGGCAGCTGTATTACCATTCCTAAGGGTTTGTCCGGTCATAGGAACCATCCAGCATATTCCTACGGACGTGTGCGGTTAAGCTAGGTAGCATAGGTAGCAATTGGATATGAAATCGCTACCTATAATTTTGACCTACACAATTGTATCTACTAATCCTATACCCTATTTCTCTCTACTAATCCAATACCCTATACCCTATACCCTATACCCTATACCCTATTAACCTACTAATCCTATACCTCATACCCTATACTCTCTACTAACAAAAATCTTTTATTGATTATAACAACCGCTTGAAAATATCTAACCCCACTGTTCACTGTCATAAGCATTTCTTGTATTCTATGTTTCTATATATTCCAGATGTGTATTATGTGTTTCTTGTATTTGTATTCTATGTTTTGTGTTCACTCATTCCATTTTTCTTCTTTTCTGTTTTGCATCTGCAACATAAAATTAATATCCAGATGTAAGTTTCATATATATATTACTACTTACAAAGATACAATTTAGTAAAAAAGAGGGTGTGTGTATAAGCTATTGTGTATCCTGTATATAAAACAATTTATGCAAATGTAATAACATAATATTATATGTAACAGTTTACATAATATAGTGTTATTCTAATAACACTGTAAATTGTATGTTAAAATTAATGCTTTTGTTAGAATTACAAATATGCAATAAGAAATCAATTATAATTTATAATTTTGCAAGTTTTTATTAGCCAAATTACTGAAACATATTACTTCACTGATTTTTTTTTGCAAACAGAATATTTAGATTGGAAATAATACATCTGATACCAATTCCACAAACTATTTCTTATTATCAAGTAAGTGTTATTTTAGACCATTTTTAATTCTTCATTGAATCTTTGAACCTCCAAATTTTCTAAAGTTGAGTGATTTTATTATTAAGGACCTTATATTAATGCACGGATGATTTTTAACTTTTTTAATTATTTATCCTAATTTTTTTGACTTCAAAGTGTTTTTTTTCTGAACTTTAATTTTTTTTCTGATCTATTAATTTTTAAAGTGGGATAATGTCTGAAGATCCATAAATCACAGTTCTAAAATCTAAGAGTGTCGTCATTGGTTTCCCTTATTTTTACTGCATAAAACAAAAAAGTACTCGATAAAAATTGTATTGCTATAACTTCAGCTGAAACTCCAGTGAATAACAATATGCTGTCGCTGATAAAATCTAACAGTACCTAACTAAAAATATTTTATATTTTACGTGTTTGTATTTAATTAATTAATATGGTCTTTAAATACAAGTATGTTTTGATCTATACAATGTATTGTTATATTTTGATCAGTATAAAGGTTATTTATTTGAATTAAAATATTCTGATTTTAATCGAATACAGTGCACTAAAATAAAAATTTAGACAATATATTTAGGTTACACAACTTATCCTTTAATTGGGAAACATTTTAAAACGGTAATTGTATATTATTTGGTAACCATGTTCAATTTTTTTCATACTTATATATATAATGTATACATATATATATTTGAAAAAAAAAATTATTATATACATACAAAACTAAAATTTTATATATATATATATATATATATATATAAGTAGCTTTTGTATTAAAAATATTGTTTATCAAATATCTTATATTTTTAATGAAAATGTTATTTATATATATATACCATTTCAAAGATCTCTCCACAATATTATGTAGCATCATATATTATTATCTATTACTGACATGATATATATATATAAAATTTTAGTTTTGTAAGTTTTTTTTTTTTGTCTTCAGTCATTTGACTGGTTTGATGCAGCTCTCCAGATTCCCTTTCTAGTGCTAGTCGTTTCATTTCAGTATACCCTCTACATCCTACATCCCAACAATTTGTTTTACATATTCAAAACGTGGCCTGCCTACACAATTTTTCCCTTCTACCTGTCCTTCCAATATTAAAGCGACTATTCCAGGATGCCTTAGTATGTGGCCTATAAGTCTGTCTCTTCTTTTAACTATATTTTTCCAAATGCTTCTTTCTTCATCTATTTGCCGCAATACGTCTTCATTTGTCACTTTATCCACCCATCTGATTTTTAACATTCTCCTATAGCACCACATTTCAAAAGCTTCTAATCTTTTCTTCTCATATTCCGATTGTCTAAGTTTCACTTCCATATAAAGCGACACTCCAAACATATACTTTCAAAAATCTTTTCCTGACATTTAAATTAATTTTTGATGTAAACAAATTATATTTCTTACTGAAGGCTCGTTTAGCTTGTGCTATTCGGCATTTTATATCGCTCCTACTTCGTCCATCTTTAGTAATTCTATTTCCCAAATAACAAAAATTTCTACCTCCATAATCTTTTCTCCTCCTATTTTCACCTTCAGTGGTCCATCTTTGTTATTTCTACTACATTTCATTACTTTTGTTTTGTTCTTGTTTATTTTCATGCGATAATTCTTGCGTAGGACTTCATCTATGCCGTTCATTGTTTCTTCTAAATCCTTTTTACTCTCGGCTAGAATTACTATATCATCAGCAAATCGTAGCATCTTTATCTTTTCACCTTGTACTGTTACTCCAAATCTAAATTGTTCTTTAACATCATTAACTGCTAGTTCCATGTAAAGATTAAAAAGTAACAGAGATAGGGAACATCCTTGTTGACTCCCTTTCTTATTACGGCTTCTTTCTTATGTTCTTCAATTATTACTGTTGCTGTTTGGTTCCTGTACATGTTAGCAATTGTTCTTCTATCTCTGTATTTGAACCCTAATTTTTTTAAAATGCTGAACATTTTATTCCAGTCTACGTTATTGAATGCCTTTTCTAGGTCTATAAACGCCAAATATGTTGGTTTGTTTTTCTTTAATCTTCCTTCTACTATTAATCTGAGGCCTAAAATTGCTTCTCTTGTCCCTATACTTTTCCTGAAACCAAATTGGTCTTCTCCTAACACTTCCACTCTCCTCTCAATTCTTCTGTATAGAATTCTAGTTAAGATTTTTGATGCATGACTAGTTAAACTAATTGTTCTGCATTGTTCACATTTATCTGCCCCTGCTTTCTTTGGTATCATGACTATAACACTTTTTTTGAAGTCTGACGGAAATTCCCCTTTTTCATAAATATTATACACCAGTTTGTATAATCGATCAATCGCTTCCTCACCTGCACTGCACAGTAATTCTACAGGTATTCCGTCTATTCCAGAAGCCTTTCTGCCATTTAAATCTTTTAATGCTCTCTTAAATTCAGATCTCAGTATTGTTTCTCCCATTTCATCCTCCTCAACTTCCTCTTCTTCCTCTATAACACCATTTTCTAATTCATTTCCTCCGTATAACTCTTCAATATATTCCACCCATCTATCGACTTTACCTTTCGTATTATATATTGGTGTACCATCTTTGTTTAACACATTATTAGATTTTAATTTATGTACCACAAAATTTTCCTTAACTTTCCTGTATGTTCTGTCTATTTTACCAATGTTCATTTCTCTTTCCACTTCTGAACACTTTTCTTTAATCCACTCTTCTTTCGCCAGTTTGCACTTCCTGTTTATAGCATTTCTTAATTGCCGATAGTTCCTTTTACTTTCTTCATCACTAGCATTCTTATATTTTCTACGTTCATCCATCAGCTGCAATATATCGTCTGAAACCCAAGGTTTTCTACCAGTTCTCTTTATTCCGCCTAAGTTTGCTTCTGCTGATTTAAGAATTTTCTTTTTAACATTCTCCCATTCTTCTTCTACATTTTCTACCTTATCTTTTTTACTCAGACCTCTTGCAATGTCCTCCTCAAAAATCTTCTTTACCTCCTCTTCCTCAAGCTTCTCTAAATTCCACCGATTCATCTGACACCTTTTCTTCAGGTTTTTAAACCCCAATCGACATTTCATTATCACCAAATTATGGTCGCTATCAATGTCTGCTCCAGGGTAAGTTTTGCAGTCAACGAGTTGATTTCTAAATCTTTGCTTAACCATGATATAACCTATCTGATACCTTGCAGTATCGCCTGGCTTTTTCCAAGTGCATATTCTTCTATTATGATTTTTAAATTGGGTGTTGGCAATTACTAAATTATACTTCGTGCAAAACTCTATAAGTCGGCCCCCTCTTTCATTCCTTTTGCCCAGCCCGTATTCACCTACTATATTTCCTTCCTTGCCTTTTCCAATGCTTGCATTCCAATCTCCAACTATTATTAAATTTTCATCTCCTTTTACGTGTTTAATTGCTTCATCAATCTCTTCGTATACACACTCCACCTCATCATCATCATGGGCCCTTGTAGGCATATAGACGTGTTTTGTATGTATATAATAATTTTTTTTTTTTTCAAACAAATCTTAATATTTCTTTTGATGAAAAAAAATCACATCTAATAACCAGAAATTATCATATTTAAGATATGATAAATGTTACATTCTATCATTGCAAAAGTGGTTTGGAAATTGAAAAGAACTGTGTGATTCGTCTTTTAATAGGCTGACACTACCTGATTGCACATTACAATCTGATGTAAAATTTTTCACTTTTTATTAGTTTACAAAGTTTTAAGTTATAAAAAAATAAATGAGATGATATGATTATCTTTACTTACATTAGTATCAAAGGATGGATGAAAAATCTTGTAAAATACAGAAAAAATATAAAAAATTTAAAACTTACCATATGTTGTACATTGAGTAAAATTAAGAGTAATATATATTATTATTCTGTATTCTTATTAATATAGACTAAAAATAATATCTATTTATCTGCCCAGTTTCTCTTCAATAAGATTTAATACTGAAATTTTCCTTATGGATATTAATTGTAATTTTAGTTCAGAAAATTTCTCTTTTATGCTTGACATTTTGCCCCTTACTCCCTTTTTCTTTATAACTGCATTTCTGATTTTTTTAGATTTTTACTATTCTTGTAGAAATTCAATTTGTTCTCAGAGTGTACATTATTTCCATTTTAATATGTGTAACACAATAATATTTCATAAAATTCATTTAAATCTATGTAGTTAATTCACTAACATTAATTTTCACCAATTATGGTATGCATTTTTTAACTATCTGTAAGTAAATGAAAAACAAGTTTAAATGAATAAAAATTATTTAAATAAAATGAGAATCAGTTGTTTGGTTACAAGGATACTGATCTCAAAATAAAAATTACAATGCATTCAGCTAATTATTAAAAAAACTATGCCAAACAAAATTTTGAAAAGATTAAATTTCAATTAGTTACAAGTAAAATAAAATATAATTTCCAACCTCCCTGATGGAGTAATAGTATCTTTCTTTAAAAAAAAAAATTCATCTGGAAGGTCCCAGGTTTGAATCCCAGTCAGGGGATTAATCTAGTCATTTTTTCACTTCCTAGAAAAGTTCCATTTCCATCTCATATTCCCCCACACAACCTCCAAACAAGGTTGATGATTGATTTATCATAATAAATCTATAAAATAATCATCAATCTCCCACCCCTAAAAAATCATGTTATTTGTTGGAAATCAGTAATCACTAAACCGAATCTGAAATTTCTCAGAATAATTTGCATTTATTGGTGATAATTGGAGACCGGATTATATGCATTTGCATATTAAGCCCATTTTCACCGGGTATTGCATATTTTCCTTAAAATCTAGTGATGATGCATATTTTCGCTATATTTACAATATTTTGCGGTAGGGTACCTAGTTGATAAATTAAATCTTACGTTGTAGCCGGCCAAACTTATTAGCCGCACTGCTCTTAGAGCGCACATCTATGCTCTCCAGCCGCGCGTCTATGGTTTTGGTAGGATAGTATTATCATGTGGCCAAGTAAAACTTGGCTAAACCTTCCCCGTTGGGAAGGTTTAATGGGTGTAAAATGCTGAAGGGTGGTAGCTAGACATCACCGCTTTACATAAGGTCAAGCAAGGCAACGTCTTCTAGGCGGTTACCGGTTGGTCTTGTGTGGATAAAAAAAAAGTATACTAAATATAAAAAATATATCCCTTTCCTTAAAAGGGAAAATTTCATACATTATGAACAGCCTTTAACAATTTACACGATATATATCAAACGTCTTTTAAGAATCTACTTAAAGAATACCAAATAGAGATTGAATGTTGTGCAAAGCGAACATAGATGATACGGCAAACTGCCAACGGGAGGACTACAAGAACTTCGATTAGAAGTCGTTCAGAAAATGAATGCTACTTTAGTAAATGACGGATATGTGAAAGTTTCTGCGTAACCACTCTAGTTTTGCAGCAAATATTTGAACAGCCCTAAAACTCTCAAGTTATATCGGTCGTTGATTTTTAATCTTAGCTCTGAAACAGACCGTTGATTAGTCAGGAGTATAATTCGTACATCTACTCTTCAACGAAAATATTTATGATCGGTTAAAAGAAAAAAAAAATTAATAAGCACATGATATATTAACTCTAATTTTATCTTTTATTCAGTTTTTCTCTTTTATTATAATATTTAAAATATTACTTTCGTGATAAAATACCTCCCAGATTGGTTCTTAGATGTAATATTGAGGCAAAGAATTACGAAGTAATTTAAAAAGAGATGTTGGCTATAATGAATAAAAGCAACACGAAAACAGTATAATTTAAACTAATAACGGTTTATTCTAGGTCCTTTGACATCACATCTTTACATCAGTAAAGCCATTGCTTTTTCATTAAAAAGGTTGATTATAAGGTGGTCGTTGATAGTGCAAGCAAGTGACTAACTCATCTAATTATGTTGTTTGTTGATAACATTTATGATGAAGCTCAATTAAAAAGACAGACCGTCACGTCTGTCGCACCGTCACAAATGACGGTGCGAAAAATCTGAAATGAATAAAAAAGAAACTAATACAATAAACAACTGGTTTTTTAAAAACTTTACAACAGGAAGAGGAATTTAATATACTTGGGAACTTATTTTACAAGAAATGAAAAAAGCTACAAGGCAGTTCACAAAAAAAATTAAAATTGAGCTTTGCAGTAAGGAGTAGATTCAAGATATGAAATAATAATTATATTTGGGTAAAACTAAAAAGAAAGAAAAAATCGGTAAACGTTTTACTAGTGATGCTCTTCAGTGCAAATAAGTTGAGAGTGAGATTCAGAAATAGAAGGAAACAAAACTTATTTGAATGAAAAATGAATGTTGAAGTTAGTTGGAGGATCGGGTGGACCAATGAGGAGTTCAGAAACGATTTGTGTTGTTGATCAGACAATCGGCTGACCAATGAGGTTTTGAGAAGAATGGTGGGAGTTAATGTAATCAACAGAGGGAGAGTAGAAGAAATACAGAGAAAGTGCTTTTTTTTTATCACGAGGAGAATATGACGTAACCAGAGCACTGAAGATTACATTAATTACAAAAATGGGGCCATCAAGGAATCCTTGTTGTAAATCGACGAAGAATTCAATAAACTGAAAACTACCATAATTTACAAGTCTAGATTAATCAGATCAAGAAACCGATAGGACTGTAGGAGATACAATCAACGCGAACTGATTTGAAGGAATTTAAATACAAAATTCTAAAAGAAAGAAATGTTAGGATGAGCTATGCCTAAATGAGATTTAACTTTAACTACAGAATGGTGAAAAAGTGAGCACCCTTTTGGGAAAATGAGCAAGTTATAATAGTTATTGAAAGTAGCCGGCTACATTATGCGATTTACATAATTAAATACGACGTTGCATGCTCTTAAACACATATTGTAACGTTCGTTCAGAAACTGCAGCGACTCATCGTACAATTTCACACTGCAATTCGGAAACGGTAAGAAAATGAATTTTATAAGCAGCATCCTTAAGATATCGCCACAAGAAAAAGTCAAGAGGAGATAAATTAGGAAACCGAGGGGGCCACAACCCCTTCGAAATCACTTGACCATGAAAGCACCGATCCAAGAAAGTCATAGTGTTGTTGGCTGTATGAGTCGTAACATTGTCCCGCTAAAACTACGTGTACTCTAGCCGGTCAGCAGGTATAGTGTTTAGAAATTTTTGCATAATCAGTATGTAACGCTCACTGTTCATTGTGCTGTAAAAGAACGTCATGAAGATTCTCTTACGTGAAATTGCAAACCAAACATCCACACCAAACATGCACTTTTTGTCCGTGTAGAGGAGACTCGTGCAGTAGATGGGATCTTCCTTACACCAAATGCGTGAATTCTTTTGCCGGCCTCCGTGGCGCGAGTGGTAGCGTCTCGGCTCGGCCTTTCACTCGGAAGTCTCGGGTTCGATGACATGGTATTTCACACGCTACATTTGTCATTCATCTCGTTCTCTGAAGCGATACCTAACGGTGGTCCCGGAGGTTAAAAAAAATGCGTGGATAATTCTGTACATTCACGTATCAATCAAGGTAGAACCACGCCTCCGATCTTCGAGTTCTTTCCCGTTTGGCGTTACAGATGACATGAACCGCTGAACAGATGACATAAATAAGCAAAGTCCTGCTTATGTGTTAGAATCAGGTTGGACGTATAGGGTTGATGAAGAAATATCTATAAAGTAAAAATTACTAAGAGTCCCACAAGGTACAGTCTCTGGACCATTTTATTTAATCTTTATCCTTACTATTTACCTAAAGTACTTGAGGGTAAAAAAAGGATTAGTGACATTTACTATGATGATGACACGTACTGATTATTTGTGACTTCAAAATTTTTTTTCATATAGGAAGGTAAAAGGTGACGACAAAGTTGCTACACTTATCTGGTATTGGTTATTTATTCATATATAGTGTTAAAATAATGATAACGTTAAAAACCTTTAACAAATTCTTTTTAAACTAAGATTTATTTTTTGGGGATGGGGCTGAGTTATAGTGAATTTTTTTTGTAATATTTTTATTAAAAGTTTAAATAAATTAAAAAAGTTTAAAAAATTCAAAGAATCGATATTTTTAAACTTTGATGGGCTCCTCCACTTTCAATATTGCTTTCAAAATATCTTTATTTTTTGGGGGCAATTTGCACTACTATTATGCTTAGGAATATATAAAAAAATCCCCTGTGCTATTCGGCATTTTATATCGCTCCTGATTCGTCCATCTTAAGTAATTCTACTTCCCAAATAACAAAATTCTTCTACCTCCATAATCTTTTCTCCTCCTATTTTCACATTGAGTGGTCCATCTTTGTTATTTCTACTACATTTCATTACTTTCGTTTTGTTCTTGTTTATTTTCATGCAGTATTGAGGTATGAGGAGTAAGAAAATACCATTCATTTAAAATGTAATTTTCTTTGAAGATTGGTTAAGTCGTTCTACAGTTATGTTTAGTTTAATGTCAGAAACAGACAACATAAGCTCAAATTGAGGTTATGTTGACTTTATATTAGTGTATTTTTTATACGCGGTTATGCAGTGAGTCACAGTGATGAATTTATTTAAATCTGATGTTTGTGTTTAAGGTTTACTCGTTATTTTAGATTATTTAATCAAATTACGGTTATATTAATTAAATTTCTTATAAACAGAAAATATATTTTAATAATAAATAAATAAAAAATTATACCCTTTTAGTTTTCTCATTTAATTTATGTTTTATATGTTTCTTACGCAAAAAATTGTATAACAGAATATATTTAATGTATTTAATCGAACGTATGTAGTGCGTTGTACTCTAAAAATCAGTGCGTTTCTGATTAAGAAACAGTGAAAAGTCGTTCTTCTTGCGCAGAATTGCGCAAGAATTTTTCGTTTTATTTACAAACTCAGCCAAAACCAAATTATTTTCATCGAAAAGCAATGAAAGTGCAATAAGAAAAAAAAAGAATGAATAAAAAATCTGGGAAACTATTCATCCGCTGTATATCCCGAAGGGAAACAGCTTTGGTAGTAGTTGAATTACCCCTACTATATCCAGTCTGCAGGAAATAACGGTTGTTATCTTTCTTCCTGGATATACTTTATTATTAAGCCGTAGGATGATAATAATAATCAGACTTCTCGGTTCGTAACCAGATATATACATGAAATTCATTGTCTAAAATAGAAAGAATAAAAATGGATTCAGTAATTGCGTCGACGGGATTTCCAATCGGTAACTACAGCAACAGATATGAAATGATTCATTCATTTCTTCTCGAAAATTATATTATCACTCTTTGTAATTACATACTCCAAATAATTATAGACCTGTAGAAACATTAATTATATAAATACAATATAATATTTTGAACATATCTACCGAACTAGAATAATAACTCAAAATAATTTACAGTATTTAAAACATCTCCGCCGTGCTCCATAACGGACTGGTATTGTTTTTTATTCTATCTCTCATCTGGAAATTCTGGATTCAAATCCTGGCTAAGCTTGGAATTTTTAAGTGGTATAAAATTTATTTAAAAAAAAAAAAAAATTGTTTAACACGGTCATTTGTAATTTTGTGAGTTTATGATGTAATTATAAGTAAATCCTTTTCCCAATTTTTATGAAATTTTCAAAAAAGGTTTCTTGCTATTAGGTGAAATGAAACTTATGTAAAACAAAATTTTTATAAAATTTTCCTTTTCAAAACGGCAGTTGCTTTTTTCTTAAAGTGATGTTGGGGTCCTATGGAAGGAAAGATTTCATCATAAAACCATTATCATGTAATCTTCCTTCCATTCGTTTCATGGACTCTTCCTCCCTACCAATTCCTTTTTCCCCTTTTCCATTTTTTCAATGACAACGCATTAAAAACTTGACTCCTTCACGTTTTATTGGATCGTAAAATTTATAATTTGTTTAAGGAAAGTTGTCTTACTAAATATTATATATTATTTTAATATTAAATAAATTATTTTAATTATTATTATAAATTACTTCAATATTATATATTATTAAATATTTAACCTTGGATTGGTTTTTGATATACTTATTTTTTATCGTTTTCCCCTCGAATACTTCATACATAGAAAGAAAAGCGGAAGACATTCGCTCGATATTCACCAATTAGTGAGTTCCTGTTTTCTTGAAAATAGTTCTTACAATATTGTAGTAATTAATACAAAATTATTTTTGTCACTGGCAAAATTTCCACAATTAATTACGACCGAAAATGTTAATTTTTAATTCATTTTTATTTTTAAGTATCTTATAAACCCATCGTTGTTGATGAAATCACCCATTTCTTTTAAAAAAAAATTGTAACTTACTTTTCACAATAAATATAAATTTCCTTTGTATTCCTTCTTGAATTTAATCTTTCAAATCTTGCCTGTTTATTATCTTACAATAGTATGGTTTGAGTGAAAATGTCAGTAGTTTGAAGAAAATGTATTTTAAATTTTCAGACAATATACAGTACAAATAACTAATGCAGCTATACAAATATGTACAAATTCACGGCATACATTCAAATAAACGCAGTTTGCAAACTACAACAAAACAAACTTCAAGGTTGCAACGACCTTATTCAATACTTCAAGACTTATTCAATACTTGCCTGTAAATATTTATTATCTTTCCTTCTTGTTATAAAATGCAATAATATTAAAATAACATTCTAGAATGCTCCAAAATGTTCTAGAACATTACGAAGTTCTACAAAAAACTTCGAAGTCTTTGTACAAAGAACTCTACAAAGTTTTTGTGCAGAACTTTGTAGAAGTTCTGCAAATTTAAAAAAAAGTGTTAGAAAATATTATAGAATATTCCCAAATGTTCCAGAATTTTAACCTTTTATAATGTTTTAAGGTTCTCACCCTTCACCATTCCCGTAGCGTTAGCGGTAGAGATGTCTTAAGACCACAGAAATTTTATTCAGTTAGTAAGTAATAACTGTCCCAGGTTTTTTTGAAATCGGTTCTGTGGTTTAGAAGGAGATGTGGAGCAAACATACATGAGTTTTATTTGTTTAATCAGATTTTTTGTAAAGCTCAATCTGTTAAATTCAACGCAAAATAAGCGAGTTCATATAACTACTCCTAGTGCACCGTACGTCTGGTATTAAGCATACGAACAAATAAATAAATAAAAATATTTTTTTAATTAGACTAATAAATACATTTTTATGAACTGTATTACCGTATTCTACGCGTATATAGCATATAACAAAAAGATAATAAATTTAATCAAGATAAGGGACGTGAGAAGGCGAGAGTGACACTATTAGTAATCTATAAAGCTATAAACATTTCGGTCTATATTAGTTAGTTTATATCCATCATGATTATTTATTTTATTTCTAAGAAATCTGTCTGCAATTATAAAATATATCCAGACCATCATATATCCATCATCATTCGGACATCATATACAGCGTGTTCAAAAAGTGACGCAACCTTAGGCGAAATGAGTAAGTTATAATAGTAGTTGAAAGCGTCCTCCATTATGCGATTAACATAATTAAATACGACGTTGCATTCTCTTAAACATATGTTCTAACATCTGTTCAGGAATTGCAGCGACACATCGTTCAATTTATCCAAACACTTATCCAAGAAAGTCATAGTGTTGTTGGCTGTTTGAGCCGTAGCATTGTCTTGCTGTAACTACGTGCACTCTAGCCGGTCTGCAGGTATAGTGCTTACAAATTGTTGCACCATCTGTGTGTGGCGCTCACTGTTCACTGTGCTGTGAAAGAATGTCATGAAGATTCTTCTACGTGTCGTTGCACACCAAACATCCACATTTTGTCGGTGCAGCTGATGTGGATTTTCCGTACACCAAATGCATGAATTCCACTCACCGGATTGGTCTAGTGGTGAACGCGTCTTCCCAAATCAGCAGATTTGGAGGTCGAGAGTTCCAGCGTTCAAGTCCTGGTAAACTTAGTTTTTTTTTACACGGATTTGAATACTAGTTCATGGATACTGGTGTCCTTTGGTGGTTGGGATTTTTCAATTAACCACACATCTCAGGAATGGTCGAACTGAGAACGTACAAGACTACATTTCATTTACACTCATACATATCATCCTCATTCATCCTCTGAAGAATTATCTAAACGGTAGTTACCGGAGGCTAAACAGGAAAAAGGAAAAGGAAATGCACGAATTCTGTGCATTCACGTATCCATCAAGGTGGAATCATGCCTCGTCAGACCAAACAAATCATCTAGTTCTTTCCCATTTGGCGTTACAGATAACATGAACCGCTGACAGAAAGCTACACGTTTACCAGTGTCTTCAGGTAATAACTAGTAAATTACACGAATTCTGTACAGATGTATCTTTAAATACTTGTGCGATGCCGTGTTGCCACAACCAATGGAAAGACCACATGACTATATAGGCGTCGCAAAGACTTCTTTGGACTAACACAATATGCAGCTTACACGCTATTCAACTTTTCTGGTGTTAGCACTTTCTGTGCAAACGTTTCTGTGAAGGCATTTTGGGTCTTGGCATAATTAGCACATCTAATGTATTGGGAAAAAATAAATATACTCTGATGTATTGTGTAACCCAATTTTCCTCAATTAAACTAAAAAAAAAAGTAAGAAACATTCTTCAATAAGGTTGCGTCACTTTTAGAACACTCTGTATATCAGTACAATAATCATATATCCTGACTCACTACGTCAGAATATATAATATTTTAGTTAGAAACTAACAAGAAATCGTGGCAGGAAGAAATGCAACGTTAAAATTTAACTGGTATGGTTAAAATACTACTCTAAAATTCTTGTACATGGGAACGTAACTACGAGATTCAAACATCATTAATCCAAGTTAAAAAATTACAATATTAGCTGGTTTTAATTTCATTTTGAAAACAAAAACAAAAAAATTCTTTATGATACCTGTTTATTTTTCTTTTATACGCGGTTTTTTATGGTGATTTATTTTCCATTATTTATAAAAATGAAAAATCATGCAGTCGTATACAACTGCATGATTTATGTATTTGTACATAATTCATTCATTAGCGGTACAATTGATATGTTAAAGATTGAAATTATACAAATGTTCCGTCTCTTTTATAATTAATTTATGTTGTTGACCTTCATTTATCTTTCATTTCTGATCGTAACAGTAATCAATTCTATACTTTATGCCCTATAGATGGGTGTTTTAGATCCGCTGATAGTTTTCCGCATTTTACATTTAACATTGAATGAGTATCTTCAGAGGCTCGTATTGATGACTCTTGTATAAATATGCTACAATTTTTTAATAATCAAGTATATGACCTCTCACGCTTCCTCCTTTCAGTATTTAGTTTATATTTACTTTTATAAAGTCAATTGATGCTTATGATGTAAATGACAGATTAGAGTAGGAACATGATTACAGACGACTTATGATGCAGCTGATTTGTAAATCTTAATATCCTCAATCATAGATTTACCTGTCTTCATTTATTACTCTATTTTTCGTTCTTGGTATGGGCATTCAAATTCACAACTCTAGAATTCTATCTCTACTGAATTTATACGCTTTTAATAGACAAAACTTAGAAAAACAAGTTTTAATATTCAGATAATAAAGTGTATCTTATCTTAAGTATCTTACAGGAATCCATCTTTTTAATTAACTTTTGAAAAAATGTCCTTTTAGTCTCTCTAACCATATTTAGATAAATCACCTCAAATTACCTGATTTTTTAAAAAAAACTTATATTCACATCCAAATCTATTATTTTTTTCTGTTTAACCTCCGGAACCACCGTACTTCAAAGGATGAATGAGGATGATTATATATGAATATAAATCAAGTGTAGTCTTGTATCGTCTCAGATCGATCATTCCTGAGATGTATGGTGTTAACTGAAAGCTAACCATCAAAGAACACCGGTATCCACGATTTAGTATTCAATCCGTATAAAACTGCCTTTACTAGGATTTGAACCTTAGAACTCTCGACTACGAAATCAGCTGATTTGCGATGTCGAGTTCACCATAAGGCGAACCCTTTTCTTTTTCTGTTTAGCTTTTGTAACTACCGTAAGGTATTATTACTTCAGAGAATGAATGAGGGTGATATGTACAAGTATAAATGAAGTGTAGTCTTGTACAGTCTCAGTTCGGCCATTCCTGAGATGTGTGGTTAATTGAAACCCAACCACCAAAGAACACCGGTATCCACAATCTAGTATTCAAATCCGTGTAAAAATAACTGTCTTTACTAGGACTTGAACGCTGAAATTCTTGACTTCCAAATCAGCTGATTTGGGAAGACGCGTTCACCACTAGACCAACCCGGTGGGTTATTTTATCACGCCTATAATATTCTTAACACACCTTAAGATTCCATTTATTATGCGCTATAAATAATTTTCTTCTTCTTCTGTACGTGATATCCTCATAATTTTGTTATAACAGAAAGAAATTATATATATAAATAATTGGGATTAAATGTTGTCATAACTGATTCTAACCGGCATTATCAAATAAATGAATTTCTTAAAAATTTTATTTATACACATTTAAATAAATCAGGATATCATAAATCACGTACATCAACTGGAATCAGATCTAAAGTAGTTTCTTATTTATTTTATATTAAAACTAACACAAAAAATTTTAATAATCCGATTTCTTATAAAGTACCCAAGTATAGAAGAATCTGGACAGCGCATCACATCCAGGCCAGCCGTAAAATATTTAGTCATCTGGATTGATACCAGGCTGCGATTTGGAACGCATGCGATAGAAGCAAGCAAGAAGGCGGACAGGGTCATGGGGCTAGTTGCCGCCCTGCTGCCTAACTGCAACGGACCAAAGCAACACCGAAGAAAAATCCTGATAAGCGTGGCCCACTCCACACTACTGTACGGTGCACGGGTGTGGGCGGGAGCCATAGTATACGCCAAATACAGGGAAATACTGGCGACATATCACAGACGATGCTGTCTACGGATCATATCCGGATTCCGGACTGTCTCAGGAGCGGCTGCAGAGGTTCTAGCGGGACTTCCTACCGATCTGGTGGTTGAGCAACGGAGAAGGATGTGGGAGATTAGGGCTCTCCCACCAGAAGAGAGAACGCAGCAAAATAATAACATAACGGTCGAGATGAACAACATATGGCAGCGGAGATAGGACGGTGGACACATCGGATGCTTGGTGATGTCAAGCGATAGAGCGGCAGACGCCACGGCTCCCTAGATTAATACTTAACGCAGTTCCTGACGGGCCATGGAGGGTTTAGGTCCTACCTGTTCAGGTTCTGCCTGGACCATTCCGATGAATGCCCTGTCTGCCACGAGGAGGAAACCGCCTACCATGTATTTTTTAAGTGCGCAAGATACGATCGTGAGAGAAAACATCTATTAGATATTTTACATAAAGAGGATATGTTTACACCAGAAGAAGTATAAGATATATTATTGCACTCGGAGACGAACTGGAAGGCTGTCGCTGACTATACCAGGACAGTCCTGCGGGACCTAATTACCTGGGAGGAGATCCGCGTAAGAGCTAGGCGTCGGAGGACACGTGGGCGGACAGGCCCTCGGCCGAGCGCCTAGAGGGCCCCCCGGGCACGTAGTGATCGCCTTGGTGCGATGAAGCTGCGGACACTTCGCACAGGTGTTGGATGGCAGCCTGGGTGGCTTGGTATTTTAGGTAGGTACTGTATATGTGAAATGAATAAGAGCTGTGTACAGCTTCTGTGGGTTGTACTTCTGGTCAGACATACTCTGTAACATGCATGTATCCTATTCTGAATGATAATATGATGTTTAGTTTTAGATATGTAAAAAAAAAAAAAACTTACATTGTTTGTTGTATATGGTTAGCTGTATTTGTACAAGTATTATGAATTATTTGTATTGTGTTTTGTACTGAGTATTTAATGATTACATGTAAGAATCTGTATTGAGTTTTTAACTTAAGATCTGTACTTTGTAGTATGATATGACGTATGACTGTGTGTGTATGGACGATCTCCCCCTACCTGATGGAATGCGTTATTAGCTATGCCAGGGAGGGTGGATAGCCAGGGGTGGAGTTTTAGTCGGTAGTGCGCAGGTATACATACGCTTTTCCTAAAACCTAGCGGGACCTGTTAGCGACCCCGACACTGCTTCGACGTCTGTAAAATGGATTCCCAACCTCTATAAAAAACAAAAACGTATAGAAGAATCTAATAAGAATTTTAACGCCACACTTCTGATAAACGTTTGTACTCCTGAAAGAGTTTTTAAGTCCCCAAAATTTCAGATGTCTTATTCTTTAAATTCAGAAACGAACTATGAAATTCTCATTACTTAACACTATGATATTTTTACTTTCCGTCTAGAAAGCGCTATAGCAAATCTATACTCTAGAAGGGAAAGTACAGTAATCGGTCCAGTTTGGCCATATGCGGTTTTCATCGGATCTTGACGTTTTGACACCTAAGGAACCCAAAAAACCGGATGGAAATTTAATGTTCGGATGTACATGCGTATGTTCGGTGTCGGCCTCTAAATCACCGTATATCTCCTTGGTCAGGTTACTTCTATATATGGGGCAATGATACCATTAAATTTTCAACTTAAAAGGTCAAGGGGGTGAGGCTATAGAACAAGGTCACCCTCAGTATCTCGAGATTTCGCATAATTAAGGTCATACTTTTTTTAGGAACATTTGTTAACAATTAAAAAATAACAATATTTGAAAAAATCTTTTTTGCAAAATCGCACTCCTCACGTCAAAATATTCGCTAAACTACTGCTATGTTGTGACGTCACAGATGAGTGGTAGAATTAAATAAATGAATAAAAACGTTTTGGTCTGGCCGGGTCTCGAACTCGATCTCCCAGTTGACTCAGTTCCTGGTGTGTTAAGTCTCGCGGCTACACCAGTCTGCCGATCGTAAAAGCAAAATCTGTTCTATGTAAGTTGCGAAATTACATTAGTTTAGTTAGTGCCGACCGCCGTCACGCCCGCGCGAATTCAATACGGTAAGTGCACGCGCTTTAGTTAGAATCATTGAATTAAATAAACGAAAAACTATTATCCTATTCTATTAAAGGGTATTTGTATGTTGGTCTGTGTGTGTGTGTGTGTGTGTGTGTGTGTGTGTGTGTGTGTGTGTGTGTGTGTGTGTGTGTGTGTGTGCCCGTCCTTCTTAACTTAGCACCGGAATGTACCGATTACTAGCGGAAAACCCCGATTCGTTAGTACATGTCTCGTGGTGGTCAGGTGTATACTTGTTATATTATTATTTATCGATATATCGCAAATATATCGATATATATACGAAATATATATTAATAATATATTTTTTTTTATATGTGATTGATTTTCTTCATAAAATAATGAAATATAAGCAAAAAGTAGGCATCGGAATGTACCGATCACTAGCGGAAAATTCCGATTCGTTAGTATCAATTTGTAGAGTTAAATTTCTAATTTAAATTTCGTTATATCAGTTTTCATCATCCAAAAAAAAATATTTTTACAAAAGAGGTAATCAATTTTGGACACCTAATAATCCCGTTCCGAGACGCCGCCTGCCAGGACAACCCACCCGGTAGGCCTAGCTACGGAAGGCATGCCATAGGCACGCTTCTTGCAGCTTTTTAAATAAAATGATAAATATTTTAAATTAAGTTGTGTATGTAAGACGTGCATCAGAAACAACCCACAGTTTTAGGACTGCGTTGTCAGCTTTTTTTTTATTAGATACGATAAAGAAAATAAGCTATCACTACAATATCTTTCTCCTCTAAAACCGCTAAGTTTTTTTTAATTTATTAATCTTCAGTGTGCTTGGGTAGCGATAAGGATTAGCGCATGTTTTTTTATATAGAAGATTGTCATTTTGATACTTGAACGATCTACGAATAATTTAACATTATTCGATTCTTGATATTTTCTCACGGTCATAATTTTATTTGTTGGGTTCTAATTAACAACACATACTGTCTTGGTGATCCAAGGAACGTCCACTCACTATACGGACAAAATGGAGCTGTTCTTTACCAGCTCCGATTTAATAAAAATAGGCAAAATATATATAAACTTCAGAGTGTTATGAGAATAAATAAATATAATCAAATTAAATTATCTTATCTATCATTGGTCTTCCTGTTTACTTATATTTTATTTGAAAATAACTGCTATAAACATTATTTGTTGAATTTGAAAAGTAATCGCAGATCATCTTATATAATAATGTCTAGGTTATATTAATTTAGAATACCCCTCGTCGGAGATTGAATATTTTGTTATCTGAATAACTAACTCGTTTAAATTGTTCTAAATTGATATTCCCCTTATCGTATGGTATAAAATAATTTGCAGTTATGATTTTAAACAGAGAGAGCGATGAATATATTTATTGATATAAAGGAACTCTCCATTACGTCATACATCAATTTGGACCAATTAATAATACGGTAGTGATATGACTATTATAACGGCAACAGCGATAGGTTAAAAGTACATAAAGAAATAACAATCTTTCTTATTGGTTCGATTAAATTTATCAATCGTTTATTATAATTTAACATCACTTATCGTGAAAAAAAATTCATTGATTTATAAGAGTAAACTATATTACGAACAATTATATTCATAATTTATATACACTATCAAATAAAACTGACAGGAAGTTTAATAATTATACAATCATGACTGCATGATTGATTGCAAAAAAAAAAGAAAACACAAAAAAATTACACGTGTAAATATACAAAAGATATACAAAAGAAAAGGAAAAAAATGACAATATTTTATTATTAAGTAAAAGGTGATGGATATTTCGTTCAATATTTATATGTAAAATAAGGGTCAGTGAAAAAGGTTGTAGCAATTTAAAAAAAAAATTATCTCAGAAACTACTAGAGATAATCAAACGAGTATTTTTTTTTTTAAATTCATCAACTGAAAAAGTGTTTTTTACATAACTTAGAATGTTTCAATATGAACTCCGTTTGTCTGCTGGATCATTGCAGACGTAACTACGTCAATAGCAGCGGTAATCCGTCGTCTTAAATGCTTTGTCAGTATTGTATGATATAGGGATCTCAACAACTCAATGAAATTACTGAGCATGTCAGATATTCCCCAAAAATAAACGGTTTATTTTTGGGCGTAGCATTAGCCCAAAAATGAATGGGCATTGGCCCATTCTTTTTTCATGAGCCTCCTATCACAGTGAAATTTTTTTTTTTTAACTCTACTCCCCTGGGCCGGTCCGACTGGTTGGTATTGCGCCACCCAGGGGAGTGCCTGTTCTACTCTAATGGGACTTCCCACCTACCGGCTATAAGTCCGGCATGGCAGGTCGGCCCACCGGTGAGTTCTTTTGCCCATCCGTATATCGCCACGTCAATACCATGTATTGTCGTGACGTGGCGACTGGGTCTTTTCAGGTCTTGATATTAACCTAACGAAAAACCCTTAGGAGTCCACAGTGGATCATCGGAACCGACACACCTCGGCATGTCAGCCCTCACCACTGAGGCTGTCCACCTTGCCCTATGCTAAAGTTTAAAATCCTAGTCTCTTCTCATCGTTATTTTTCTGCATAAGTATTCTTTTGATGACCAACTCAACTTTTTTCCCAGTTTCTTTACTTTTTAACATGCTATTGATTAGTCTGCCAGTTCCATCAGATGACAGGTCAATACCGTCTGTCTCTTCCCTCCATTTATGACATACAGTGAAAGTATGTTCGACATCATCATCACAGTCACAGTACATACAGCCTGCAGTTTCCCTTCTACCGACTCTATGCAGATAGTAATTAAAACTACCGTGTCCTGTAAAATACTGTGACGTGTAAAAGTTTATTTCACCGTGTTTTCTATGTATCCAGTTCCTTAGATTGGGGATTAGCCTTCTGGTCCTGTCTCCAGGGCCTGCTGTGCTCCATCTGTCCTCCAGTGAAATTTAGATGTGCTACAACTGAACGTTTTCCCGCCTGTTGACCAAATTGAACAAGAAAGTAACTTTGCTGTAATGTTTCAACAAGATGGTGTGCCCCCATACTTTAGCTTAGGCGTTCGATGCGCTCTCAATGAAGAATTTTATATACATGTATATATATATATATATATATATATATATATATATATATATATATGATTATCTCTAGTAGTTTCTGAGATTCGATGTTTTTAAATTGGTGTAACCTTTTTCGATGATTCTGTATTATGATTTCCTTTGGGAAATATTTAATATAACAATGCAGTGTCCATGGAAATACTTTCGGTATATGTTCTAGAATTGAAAATAAAAGATCTGGTAAAGTATTCCATGACTTTCCTGGATATTAATAATAAAAATTAAAGTTACAGCAAAAACAAAATATATATTTTTTAGAGGTGAGGGAATTAAGCTTAAGAAAAACTTTTTTAAAAATATTCATATATAAGTTAAGCTTAATAAATTTGCTTAAGTAAAGTTTTCCTAAATTTAACACCCCCTTCAATAAATGCCAACATAAGAAAAATAAAATTTTCAAAAAAAGGGTTTTGCATTTTAGGTCCGGGGTACATAATCTGGAAAAAATTGTAGACATTTCTTGATAACACTGTAAGAAGTATAAATTTTAAAAAAATGTTTGAAAACTATTTAAACTGAAGGGAGTAGATAGAGCCAAAGAACAAAAAGTTTTCTCTAAAACGCCTCTAAAGAAAATCAAAATTTTTTTCGTGATATTTCCCTATCCTCTTCACGAATTTTGAAATGATTAATATGACCAATGTTATAAATGTAGGAATTTTTGAGCTAAATTATAAGAAAATCGATTTGATCAATCTTGAGATTTAACACCAAAAGCAGGGAAACTCACATACATAGGTATGTTGTTTTTTTTGGTCTAGATGTACTATTTGGACCCTAAAATTTAAAAAAAATGTACAAAACACGACATCTCATTTTTGATGTGATAACCAAATTTTCCCTTTTAAAGTTCTAACTATGTTCGCCGGAAAAGTAAAAAATAAGCACACAACATACATAAAGATTGTTTTGATTTTGAGCTGTAGTTAACGAAAAATTTCGATCTGATTACGGTTTCAACGGAAAAATGAGACCATATTGAAATTTTAGAAACACAAATTATGGAAGAAAATTATTGACTTATATCATTTTAATCCTGAAAAGCTGAAAAAAAATCTATATCAATTATTTTCCGAGAAATTGTTATATAACTTCAATAACTGGAATCGAAAAACAGAGTTTAGTATTGACGTAGTACTGAGTTTAGAATTGACGTAAATGTATTTTGATAGATTGTGTGATACACAAGTAAAATTTCGTAACAGAATTTGTAGAAAATTTTATTCTTGAAAAAATTTATATAAGTAAAGTAAATTAAAAAAAACAAAGGCAAATTGGCAAAAGGTCAATTTGAAGAAATTTACCTTTGTTAAAAAAAATCTGATGTGGACACCACATGACCTCCTTGTACGCCTATTAAATTACATATATACATTTTTTTTAAATGTGCATGTGTATATTATTGAATTATTATTTATTATATCCTTTTTTTAAAACCACAGGTTAATAATTGTTAATAAATCAATATATTTAAATTAAAAAAAAGTTAAAAAAAAGGAGATGAAGTCGGATTCGAACCGATGTGACCTCTTGTAAGATCCCCTTATAAGATAAAAATATTTCATTAATTAAAAGTTTATTTAACTCTGGAACCAATGAAAATAAGTACCACTTTTGATGTATCGGAAATAATGAGGACTTATAACTGCAGTTAACTGCTTAATTGGACACTTTTGGTCAAGTCGATTGCAATCAAAAGGAGGAAGTGCACAACTAGATGTTAGAACAGTCCTAAATCCAAAATTTAAACATCCTACGGCTAATCATTTTCGAGTTATTCAAGATACATTCGTGCATACGTAATTACGTACGTACAGACGTCACGCCGAAACTAGTCAAAATGGATCCAGGAATGGTCAAAATGGATATTTCCGTTGAAATCTGAATACCGAAATTTTTCACGATCACATTACTTCCTTTATTTCGTACAAGGAAGTAAAAATGAAAAAAAAAACGGTACCTATGTATTAACGCCACCGCAGCTACAGCTTTATTTAAAAACAAAGTAGTCAATCGGATTTCGGTGGAAAATGAACAGTCTCTTTATTAATTTTAATAAATGCTTATTTATATTTATTTATTTTATAAATATAATTTAACCAAACTTAACATACGCTCGCTTCTCTCGCTAACCTTGACTAATTAACAGGAGTGTTTTGATTATTTAAATAATAAATAATTGCAATAATTACTGAATTTATAAAATAAATACTCAAAAAATTACGGTGTTAATTAGTCAAGGTTAGCGAGCGAAGCGAGCGTAGGTTAAGTTTGGTTAAATTATATTTATAAAATAAATAAATATAAATAACCATTTATTAAAATTAATAAAGACACTGTTCATTTTCCACCGAAATCCGATTGACTACTTTGTCTTTAAATAAAGCTGTAGCTGCGGTGGCGTTAATACGTAAGTACCAAAAAAACAAAAAAACAGATATATTATATATGACATAAAAAGTCGCTTAATTTTAAATTAAATTTCTCAAATTGTAGGATAAATAAACAACTCAAAATAAATTAAAAAAAAAAAATAATAATTAAACTGCTCCATGATATCCTCCGACACTAATCACACAATGCTCCAGTCGGTATAAAATTCCTTTTAACCCTGAACTTCATCAGGATTGTTTTGTGAAACCAAAATCTCAGCAAGGATTGTAAATTCTTTTTATTAATTTTCTGTTCATATTCTAAATTTTTCATTTGAAACGGTGAAACTCCAAAGGCAGCAGTAGTCCATTGGCATTAAGTTATGCTTTATTTTTTCGTAGTTCTATTCTCATATAAACAAGCTGAACAAATTTAGGAACTGTTTCCTAATAACTCAAATATGCAATGCAAGCACGTTGTTCTACAGCTATTTATGCGATGAGTTTAATGGCACCAACTTTAGTATCGGAAAGTGAGTGTACTATACGGATTTCTCATGCTCTTATCTATCATACGTTACTGCTTGACGAGATAATTATTCATGACGTTTCTCTTTTTACATCAGATTAGAACAAAGAATGAATAAATAAGGTTTTGATGGGTGATCTTAGTATGACGTCTACTGAACCGTTTATATTTAGTACTTTATCGATAATTATTTATTTCATGAATTATTTATTCAGCCTTACTTAAAAAAAAATTGCCTCATCTTTAGATAAAATAGAAGTTACTTTAGTACGGTTATTTTGAAACCAGTGATTGAGATTTAACATGAAAGAAGAAAATATTTAATACTTCTGCGAGTGAAGAGAATAACGATTTTTTTTTTTATGAAGTATTTTCCATACTTCGTAGTAGTTTACTGCGTGACAAACAGCTCGATGGGGAATTTACGGGATTAACCCCTAAGCTACATTAAACGTGAAAATAGATCTTCTTCAATGGACGTAATTTTTGACGTTCAATAGAATTTGAAGATGATGTATATGAACCAGTCGTACATAATAAATAAAATAAACGAAGGCTGTGATTGTTAGCTAATTCTCGTATTAGGAAATCCTTTTTGATTTTCATAAACTACAGCTAGCACAATTCCATTAAAAAGATCTTTAAAAAAATTCGCATATTCTTCATCAAAAAATGTATAAGATATTTTTTATGTACGTATTTATATTTCCCTTCTATAAGCTTACAAAATTATTCAAATGCAATACGAAAGATGTAATTGTTGATTACTGTTAATATTATCAAAATATGTTAATGTAAATGTTAATATTATGAAATAAAACGTTTCTCAAATAATTTCATTCCAAGCACGTTTCAAAATTTTTTATAGGTATAATTTAATTATCATATGAAAACTTCTATTAAATTCTATTTAACAGTAGTAAGAGTTTTTTAAATTTATCATTCTTTATTGTTAGTAAATAAATTAAATAAAAATACACATTTAAAGATAAACGAATTTACTAGCATCAGCCCTCTACATAAAACCCTTCTCTAAATATACACACGTTGCAACGCCTGTAGAGCTCGTCAAACGCTTTCGAGAAACCGCTTTGTAGGATCGCTTTCAACTGCTCTGTGTAAGCCCTTTGGATGGCCAGAATGTCGTCGAAATTCTGGCCATCCAAATGTAGTCGAAAGCGGACTTTCATTTTCAACTTCATTTTCGGGAACAGAAAATAGTCTGCTGAAGCCATGTCAGGTGTGATAAGACGATGATTTGATTTGCGGCGATATAACGTGTTAAAACTGTTACCGTGTGTGCCGGGACATTCCGTGCAAAAGAGTTCAACTGCCCGAATCCCGGTAGTCGGGCCAGATTCGACGAATGCGATGCATCAAGTGTTTCATTACTTCCAAATAGGATTTAAAGTTCACGGTTTGACCGGTTGGGACAAATTCATGATGAATCAGTCCCTTTGAGTCGATGAATGTAATCAACATCGTTTTCACTCTTGATATTTGCTGACTGACTTTCGCCAGTCTTTGTGCTCCAGGATTCAACCAAGTAGCGGATTGACGCTTCGTTTGCGGATCATACATAAATCACCAGCTTTCGTCCCCAGTTACAATTATTTGCAAAAAATTGGAGTCGCTATCGGCAGTTTCAACGAAGTATTGAGCGCAAGAAAAACGCACCTGTTTTTTTTCTTCGGTCAAGAAGTGTGGAAGGAAACGAGAGCACACCTTTCGACGGTTCATTTTTACTGTCAGAATTGTATGTACCGCGTCTTTACCGATATTTAGCTCTTCTGATATGGCCCAAAGGGAAAGATGAGGTTGTTCGAGCAGGAGCGCGCGCACTTTCGCAACGTTTTCGTCGTGAACAGCTGTTGACGGCTTCCCGTTTCGTTCTTCGTCATCCAACGACTCTCTACCGCCTTTAAACCGCTTCCACCACGTGTGTGTTGTAGTACGAGATGCAGATTCATCATCGAATGCTTGCTGTATCATAGGATAAGTTTCAACGAAAGATTTTTGAAGTCGAACACAAATTTTATCGCGCTTCTCTGTTCTATGTCGCGAGCTCACATAAGGTCACATGAATACAACGTAGCCATTCGGGGGCGGCCGAATATAACTCGAGACTGGAGTGACGAAACGTAAATATTACCTCATAAATAAAGTATAAATTCATTAACACCATAATAAGAATACAATACATCACACTTTTGGAAGATAAAACTCGCGAATGCTATTGAAAATAGAATTAAAGATATTTTCGAGTTTCCAATATTTTTACGCCACATGAATTCAGCAAAATAACTACAATTAATGACGAGCATTGCCGCGATGTTTTTTATTCCTCCATTTGCGAGAACCCACAATGTTTTTTTTTATTTTGAGTGTGGGCTCCTGTCCCTGGATCTACAAAATTATATTTGTGATTCACTTTTGCATTATGAAAGCCTTCTTTTTTAGAGTGGAAGTTTGATACACTTTCCGGCTGTCGGAATGTTTACTTGTACCATCTTTAATTCTTCTTTTATGACATTCAACAGTGTTACAGCAGGTCGATCAGGCACTATTTCTGTAAAACACTCCTTTTGTCTCACGACAAATGCCACCAAAAAGACACTGCTGCGGTAATACTCTGCCCCAAAGAAAGGAAAAAAATGGTCGTGCGATAACAATAAGATTATCTTATTAATAAGTTGTATATAATATGCATATTTAATGTTAATTAGACGAGGTTAGTGAGCGAAACGAACTTAGATTATGTTTCGTTAGGTTATGTTGACATACACGTACGATTCGTCAGTACACGGAATTAACATAACCTAAACAAACATAACCTACGCTCGCTAACAGACATATTTTTTGTTTAATGCATTGTGGTAATACGTTGTTTTTTGACAAAGAAGTTACATAAAAAAAACGACGGTGCGGTGACAAACTAGTGCCACAATTTCTGTTTTAAAATGATCTCCTAAAAGTTTAATTGTTTTTAGTTGACTTTTGTTATATTAATTTTTTTTAGAATCATTTTCTCAATCATATTTGTTATATAATTCATCGACAATGTAAGGTAATAAAATTTACACCAGATCTGAAGAAGGATGTTTCTCGATACCCTTCTTTTTTTTTACAGATTGGAGTCCAATTTTTAGGTTTACAATAATATTAAAAAAAAACTATTGGAAGTTCAATTCAAGAAAGCTATTTTTTCAGGTTAAAATAAATATAAAAAATGATAAATTTTGGCAAATAATTTGTGTCTAAATTATTTCATATAGTTTAATTTTTACCGTTGGAATAAAAATCAAAACGAAAATTTTCATTAACCGTAATTCATAAACGTATGGTTATATAGAATTATTTTCTTTAATGTCACCATTTGAATATATCCTGAAATTACTTTCAGTTCTTTGTAAAATATTCTGAATAGGCTATAATT
Organism: Lycorma delicatula; assembly: GCF_047948215.1. Taxonomy (NCBI): domain Eukaryota; kingdom Metazoa; phylum Arthropoda; class Insecta; order Hemiptera; family Fulgoridae; genus Lycorma; species Lycorma delicatula. The sequence goes on along the minus strand of NC_134464.1, from coordinate 96,677,951 downwards.
TAAGATCGTATTCTTTCTATAATGACCACCTTCAAGTACTGACGATTTGTGTGTCTGTACATGCGCGCGTATGACATTGAGAGTAGAAGAAAACACATCACTTAGCTCTTGTTAGTAGTTTAAACCCGATAGTAAATTACATTACATGACAAATAATGCTATTCATTATCTGAAATGAAGTGTATGTTAGGTAAATGAGCACATTTATTAAGAATCAAACTTTCCTTGTTTCAAGGAAAAGCGATTTAATATGTCTAAAATCTATATCTGTTACTTTGTATTTCAATTTCATTCATGTATTTTACTATTATTCTAGAAGTGATTTTTTCCTTTGAATTTTTCTTTTTCGTAATTTTAATTTACCGATTTCATTCATAAATAAATGTTCTAACAAATTTAAAAAAAAATATTTTCACACATATTTTTATACATAAAATTTGTTTGACTGTTGATAATTCGTATGATATTTCGATACTCCGAAATTCTCTGATATCTGGTGCAAATTTGCTAGATCAGGGTTCTTTTTGTATAATGAATATGCCTCTCATTTGTTTCGTTTCTAAATCAACAACCAATGAAAGTGCTATTAATTGTAACTCAAGAACGGAATGTTGATTAGGAATCAGAATCGTGGTGCCAATAGCATAAAATATAACTAAATCGACTGGATCTTCAACTATCTACTTTTGGTAACGAGATAAACAATAATTCTATATACTTTTCCGTTACCTATTTAATCATATAAATTAAAAAAAAAAAAAAACATTATTTCTCATTTCCAGAACTGCTGAATTCATTATAACATATAGGCAAATTAATTGATCGGCAGATAGGCTCAAAATGTAGAAGAGTTTCATAACCGGACACTAGATGCGAAGTGTTCTCGAATTTAGTATATCCATTCCCAAGAATAACAAAAAGATCTCATGACAGGCCTTTTTACTTAGGAAACTGAAGAGTGAAGTGACATTCCGTTTGTCTTCTTCGTTGAACCGAATATCAGAATGTCAAGACTACGGAAATGCCGGTTACCTTCAATTCTTTTAGCAACACTTTCATTCTGTTCACCGTAGAGGGACTGGCTGTGTAATAAATATTATTACTCTCAAAGAAAGCAATTCTTACTGAGATGCTATAAATGAATCATAGCAATGCGAGAGACTGGAAGGATAGTACAGAGATTCAAAGAAACGGGAAATTTTCAAAGTTGTGTTGGTAGCCGTGGGCGATTGGTACCACTTGATAAGTGGCGCCAGCCTCTCTAACCTAACCTGCCATTTAGTTGTCATGGATCCTTGGAGTGGTGCGCAACGTGCATTTGCTAACAAAGCGTTTTACAAAAACAATGACAGTGTGGAGGGAGCGCGTAGAGAATTTCGCCGTCATTTTAATCTGGGACGGCACGGCCGTGTTCCATCAGCACATGCAATTAAAACATGGATATCTAATTTTGAGAAAACCGGTTCGGCAATGAAAAAGAAACCTCCAGGCCGTGAGCAAACCGTCTGCACACCACATAATGTTCAAGCTTTACAAGATGCTGTCACACGAAGTACACATCGGTCAATCCGTCGTCTCTCAGCATCTTTACAATTGCGTAGTTCAAGAGTTCGAAGAATGTTAGTGAAGGACTTGCAATACCATCCGTACAAGTTGCAGATCGTCCAGGAACTGAAACCGAACGATGCAGTTGTGCGAGCACAATTCTGTAATGTAATGCTCCAGAAGATAAATGATAACGAAGAGTTTGTTCACGAACTGTGGATGTCAGACGAAGCGCATTTCCACCTCAGTGGATTTGTTAACCAGCAAAATTTCAGATACTGGGCACAAGAAAATCCTACGCAGCTACACCAGCGTCCGTTGCACAGCCAGAAAGTGACCGTGTGGTGTGCTATGTCATCTTACGGTGTTATAGGCCCTTATTTTTTTGAGGATGACAACGGTCTTGCGATTACAGTGACGTCGGATCGTTACGTAGCCGTGCTTGAAACCTTTTTTGTGGAACAACAAAAGAGATTTCCACCGATTCTTAACACAGCCTGGTTTCAACAAGACGGAGCAACGTCATATACTGCACGAATATCGATGGCAGCTGTACGCCGATTGTTTGGACAACGTGTCATTTCACGAAACGGTGACATTAGATGGCCTCCCAGATCGCCTGATCTCTCAGCTTGCGATTACTTTTTGCGGGGTCACCTTAAAAGCAAAGTGTTCCACAGTAGACTTGCTACAACGGAAGAACTGAAGGCAAAGATCCGAGAAGCAATTGCGGAAATTCCAGTTGAGATGTTACGTCAAACCACGAACAATTTAACGAAGAGACTTCGTGAGTGTTTACGTAGAAGAAAAGGTCACCTGCAAGATGTCATCTTTAAAAAATAAATTAAAATGTTTGAATCATAAAATGGCAACATTTGTAAAATTACATGAAATAAAATTCATTTTCTAAAAAAAACATTTTTCATTGATGTTATTTAATTGTTAAAATTTCCCGTTTCTTTGAATCACTCTGTATAAAGCTGTAAACTATAGTGTATGTAATATCTGAAGGCGGGTCCGTAGTACGCTACGGCATCCCTTCCACTGCTCTTAATATCACTCAGCGAGTTCTCCTCACACCAGCAGCCAGGGTAGTGGATTCCAAAAGTCACATCAATTAATCTTCAGTTGACTTGCGCCGTATTTAATTATGACGTCACTATTATAGTAACGAAATATATTCTGGTAATTTGTTATTACAAATAAAATTATTTACGCCTAATATTTTCTTCAAGATGTATATGAAGTAATTTATTTATTTATTTCTTGGTAGAATATGTTTTCTTCAAGTATTTTAAACTAAGGTTTTGCCATAAATAAACAGTAAAAATGACGTAATAAAAAAATATATGAAATGAGTTGTTTAATTATTATAGGTTATAATGTTATATTATTTAATTTGACGTGGTGTAGTTATTTACGAAAATTATTTTTAAATAGCATGTACGCATTAGTTTTGTGGCAGCCAGTAGCATTTGTTCCGCATGCCGGGTTATAGGAGTGGTGTAGAGAAGGCCAGTAAAGGCAGCTTGTAGGAAGGACTCGCCTTTAGATTTTGCATATACTATAAGTATTACAATGTATTACATTATAAACTGCCTCTAGTTAATGCGAGAAATTAAAAGGAAGTACCATAAAAAAAGTGGTTGTAAACTTTATAAAAATAATTTAAAATCAAAATTACTGTATTCTAGATAAGTTTTTTTTTTTTTTTTTGTATATTTACAGCTCTTTTCGGCAGATTGTAACTTTATTTTGGTTATTTTGTATTAAAATCTTCATGGTATAACAAGCACAAATGACTTTTTATTTTATTTTGTAATGTTAAAAAAACGATTAAGCTTTCTCTTCGTTTATTTGTAATGTTCTTACTCATTTAATATTTTTCTCTTATTTAGTTTAGTTTTAATTTTATTATACTTTCTTTTTTTTTTGATTACAGTTAAAATGTATATATATATATATATATATATATATATATATATATATATATATATATATATAAAAAAGAACATGTCGATTCATAATCAAGATCCAACAAGAAACTACTGAAGATAAATTGATGAAAATTTGTATGTATGTTCTTAAGGTGCAACTGCACACTAAGAAAGGATTTTATTTTTAAATTCCGAATTAAAGGGTTAAAATGGAGTAACAATGAAATTTACTATTTTTTGAATTTATCAATAACAAATGAATATATCAACTTGATTTTTAGTGTGTGTAATCTTCAAGTGAATTACTAAAACAAATTTTCAAAATTCTACCTGTGTGTAATCTTCAAGTGAATTACTAAAACAAATTTTCAAAATTCGACCTCGAAAGGGGTGAAAAAGGTAAAAATTTTGAATGATTGCAAATTTTCCCCATTTCCGATTATACTAAGCGAAATATTCCATAGATTTGTTCTTGCAAATATTCTTCAGATAAATATGTAAAAACTATTTTCGTTATTTTTTTTTAATTTCAATTTTTTAAGATGTGCGACATATGGTGCAGGGGGCTCAACCGACACAGCCACTTCCGCTGTTACCGTATGTGCGACACGACTGTTTTTGCACCTGTCTTCCGTTACTTGACTAAAAACATAAAATAAAATAAAAAATTGACCGTGTTTATATAAAACTGTATGTAATGTATATAAATGTAATATAATTACAATATAATAATTATATTTATTATATTAAATATATATTTTAATATGTATTAATATAATTATATTATGCAATTGTGATATAATTGTAATATACTCGTATACGTTCCAATATCAATCTTAAAATAGTAAATCTTTTTAATATTTATTCTGTTTAATTTTTACCAAACTAGAATAAACAAATTATCTGTTTAAAAATAAGACAAAAATCCGATAACTAATTAAATCACAATGTATTTAATTTTTACTAAATTTCATAAAAAAAACTTATACAAAGATTAAGTAAAAAAAAAAACTGTGCTATAAAATAAGAAGTTAAGGAAGTATCAAGTGTAAATTACATTTGATGACGAGATTTTCTATTAATGATAATTGAGAGTTTACAAACAATAGTTAACGTTTTTGGTTTATTTATTTTAGAAGTCTGCTTTATTCAACTCGGCTTGTACTTAGTATCAGTCACAGCACTGAGTCGAAGAGTAAATTCAAAAAAATAAAAAATAAAAATAATAAATATATATGTATATATATATATATATATATATATTATACAGATTTTTACTTCCTTGTAAGAAGTTAAGAAAGTATTGTGAAAATATTGGCGAAAAATTTCGGTTTCAAATTTCAATGGAAATATCCATTTTGACCATCCCTAAATCAATTTTGACTAGTTTCGGCGTGACGTCTGTACGTACGTTCGATGTACGTATCCCGCATAACTCAAAAACTATAAGTTGTATGATGTTGAAATTTTGGATTTAGGACTGTTGTAACATCTAGTTGAGAAAAAGTCCAAAATCAAAATAAATTTGGATTTTGGACTTTTTCTCAACTGAAGTAATAAGCTCTCAATGAGAGTTTTTCAACGATATGTCATAAGTGGTACTTATTTTCATCGCTTCCAGTTATAGCCAAATAAAATTTTAATTACTGAGATATTTGGATCTTACAAGAAAAGGCACATTACTTCGACAGACTTCTTTTTTTTTTAAACTTTTTTTAAATTTAAGTATGTTGATTTATTAATAATAATTATTAACCCGTGATTGAAAAAACGTTTTACAATAAATAAATTATTCAGTGAAAACAATAAAAAAATATATATGACAAAAAATCAAAAGTAATTAGTGAAATAAACTATTATGTACTTTTAAAAAGGTGTATGTGTAATCTAACAGGCATTATTTCAGGCACTGCAAAGGTGTATATGTATTTTTTTTGTCTTCAGTCATTTGACTGGTTTGATGCAGCTCTCCAAGATCCCCTATCTAGTGCTAGTCGTTTCATTTCAGTATACCCTCTACATCCTACATCCCTTACAATTTGTTTTACATATTCCAAACGCGGCCTGCCTACACAATTTCTTCCTTCTACCTGTCCTTCCAATATTAAAGCGACTATTCCAGGATGCCTTAGTATGTGGCCTATACGTCTGTCTCTTCTTTTAACTATATTTTTCCAAATGCTTCTTTCTTCATCTATTTGTCGCAATACCTCTTCATTTGTCACTTTATCCACTCGTCTGATTTTTAACATTCTCCTATAGCACCGCATTTCAAAAGCTTCTAATCTTTTCTTCTCAGATACTCCGATCGTCCAAGCTTCACTTCCATATAAAGCGACACTCCAAACATATACTTTCAAAAATCTTTTCCTGACATTTAAATTAATTTTTGATGTAAACAGATTCTATTTCTTACTGAAGGCTCGTTTCGCTTGTGCTATTCGGCATTTTATATCGCTCCTGCTTCGTTCATCTTTAGTAATTCTACTTCCCAAAATATTGGGAAGTATATTATGGAGGTAAAATTCTTTTACCTCCATAATATTTTCTCCTCCTATTTTCAGTATATGTAATAGATTTTGTGAAACATCTGATTATTTAATATTAATAAAAAAATTATAATTTAGAATCGTTTTATTTTTGCATTTTATAGTTTGTTTAATTTTATTTAATTATTCTGGAATTTTTCTTTAATTTTATCTACATTAAAGTTAACTACAGAGTGACTGAAAAATAAACCCTCACAAAAACAACATATACACTGAGGCATACATGCCCGATCTTTAATAAATTACAAAAAAATTCTAATCTTTTAGTTCATTACTGATCTGATATTGTCGGATAATATTCTCCTTAAGTGGGAGTTGATCATCATTTCGTTTATTTGTTTTTTGTTGCCAATCATTTAATCGCTCTTTAGTTTGATATAATTATTCTATCTTAATTTGTGTACACGTTTTGTAGTTTACAAATTTTCTTTTCCTTTACATTCATGATTCTCTCTATTTTTTTTTATTCTTTGCTCGGTCTTCTATTCTTTTCTCTCCTCTATATATTTATCATGTTCTCTTATTGTTTTTATTCTGTTTTTGGTTTTAACATTTTCTTCCTCTTTATATTTATCATTTCCTCTTAATATTTTTATTCTTTCTTTCGTTTTAACATTTTTTTCCTCTTTATAATTATCATCTTCTCTTAATGTTTTTATTCTTTCTTTGGTTTTAACATTTTCTTCTTCTTTACATTTATCATCTTATTTTAATCTTTTTATCTTCCCTTGTTTTTAACATTCTCTTCCCCTTCATGTTCATCTTCTTGTCGTTTTTTTAAAATATATTTCGTCATGTTATCTTTATTTTCCTGTATGACAGTTTCTTTTTCATTTTTGATTATTCACCGAACAATTCAATAATAAATACTAAATATTTTACACAGTAAGGTCGAAATTAACATTTGTAATCAGTATACAGGAGTTCAATAAGCGGAATAGTTTAATTATTATTAACTTTTATTTATACGATACACCAGAAATCTGAAACTTTTGTTTATCAGCAACTCACAAAGATACGAATACTGATCTAGTAATATGAGTAATAAAGGGATTTTTACTCTAAGCTAGTATTTCATGTAATATTGTTGAATTACTATCTGTATAAATATTTGATGTTAATAAAAAACAATATTTCAACAATTGTGTTACTGTCCACTTTATAATTGAATTGGAGGATCGTATCTCACTTTCAAATGAAATAAGTTTAAATGAAGTGCAGCAAAGTATGTGTATATGTAATTTAATACGCTTACAAGGAAGTCATATGGTGTCCACATCAGATTTTTTAGTTTGAAAAAATTTTTATGTTCACCTTTTTTTTGTTTTTTAAATCCTTATGTATGTATCTACTACTATTGGTACCATTCATACAATTAAGACAAATGTTTTGTTATTTATTTAATAAAAATTAGTATAATTATTCTGAAATTACAGTGATATTTTTTATAATCACACACATTCATACATACTTAGAAGGCTATTTAGCTTATTAACACATTGTATAAACAATAGTAAAAAATACAAACATTAAAAAATCAAACAAAAACAATTGTTTGTCGTTGAAAAACAATTGTTTATAAAAAAAATACACAAAGTTGTACGAGACCCGAGTAATATCGGGCGATTCAAAAAGGATATCATAACTTTAAAAGTAAATAATAAATTTGTTGAGATAACTTACAGATTCGATTGAAGTCTGATTATAGTAAAACGCATCAAGTTTTGACTCACGTAATTCATTAGTACCGAATTCGACTCCCAGTGCTGTTAAAAATGGATGGATTTACTGGTGCGAAACGTGCTCGCTGTGTGTTTTGGTTTCACGATTTGCAGTCGGCAACTGTAGTTCAACGTAATATTCTTAGAGAATACGGTAGGGAGCCTCCTAGTAGGCATACAATTTACTTTTGCTCCAAACCTTCTCTGAGACAGGTTGTTCTTCCAGGAGACAACCGTAAACTGTATCGTTTATCTGGACATGCTTCAATATTTCTAATTCCTCAGTTAGACGATGATGACCATCACTATCATTACTATCAGAAAGAGGGGGCACCACCTCACTACCGCCTAGAAGTCCGAGATTCTTTTGATACTCGATCCCCAGCATCTGTCGTAAAGGTCCAATTACACGGCTATTTTGCTCCCCATATTTGACCCCGCTAGATTTTTTCTTGTGGGGTTTCATTAAAGATCGGGTTTATGTAACGCCTTTGGCTGCCGATCTTGTTGAGCTAAGACTTCGAATTAACGCAGCAGCTGCAGCGGGAATACCCGACTTGCTGGCTACAGTCTGGAATGAAATCGACTTTAATTGGGATGTATGTCGCATTACAAATGGAAGCCATATCGAACCAAAGTTAATTCTGGATGATAAAATTGCGTGTTTTTCTATAAAATGAGACATCAACCGAATCTGTAAGTTATATCAATAAATTTTTATATGCTTTTAAAGTTATAAAGTCCTTTTTGAATCACCCGGTATAACTAAATAATAATAAAAGGTAAACATCGTAAAAATCTTTTTACAATGAAAGATTTGTAATTATTAATAAATCAATACATTTAAATTTAAAAAAAAAAATAAGTTAAAAAGAAAGTCTGATTCAAACCGATGTGCCTTTCCCTTTTAAGATCCAAATATTTCAGTAATTAAAATTCTATTTGGCTATAACTGGAACCAATGAAAATAAGTACCACTTGTGATATACGGTTGAAAAGGTTTCAATCAAGGCTTATTACTGCAGTTAAGAAAAAGTCAAAAATCCAAATTGTTTTGAATTTTTTGGACACTTTTGGTCCTGTCTATTGCAATCAAAAGGGAAAGGTGCACAACTAGATGTTACAACAGTCCGAAATCCAAAATTTCAACATCGTACGGCTAATGGCTTTTGAGTTATGTGAGACACATTCGTACGTACAGACATCACGCCGAAACTAGTCAAAATCGATTCATGGATGGTCAAAATGGATATTTCCGTTGAAATCTGAAAAACGAAATTTTTCGCGATCACAATATTTTCTTTACTTCATACAAGGGAGTAAAAATTATGTAAAATCTTGAGTTTTCATTATTTTATTAATTTTAAAACTTGCTGGCTTATAAATAGAATGCATAGGTTCTCAACATTTAATTAAAAATTAAAGTACTATGCTCAAAAACAGAGATTACTGTTATAAATTCCCTTAAAACTAGTTGACATATAAATCATAAGGTACATTCCATATTATTTAATAATCAAATAATACATATAATATTGTAATGGCTATTGCATATTAGGTAATTGCCATTCGCGCTAAATTTATTAACAAATAAAATTACGAACGAATTTAAAGTATAACAATTATATGACAAATTCGTAATTTTAAAATAATTAAAAAATAAATAAATAAATTTATTTCAGTACTCTTATCATGTAGGCTATAAACCCCGAAATAATTTGCTAACGCTTCAGAGGGGTTGCAAAAAAATAATTCTCACTTGTCGAAGCGCACTAAACAAATTTGGTACCTCATACAATAAAGGGATGGTCTCAATCTGTTTTTTTTTTTGCGCACTACTCAAAATCGCACTAATCAAAGGATTTCATTTACTTCAACTCATACGGGTAGGCCTACAAAAAAAATACCCATATGAAAAAGGGGTTTTTGCAAAAAAGCATATAAGGAGAGAAACCTGCACCTTCAAAAAAGTAAAAGTATCATAAATGAAATGAGATCGAAAGAAACTAACTAACTAACTGCTGAACGTGATACAAGTTTAAGTGAAATAGAAAAATATGCATTATTTTTTTTTACTTTAAATTTATACGCGTTCATAAATATCTACACACATAATAAAATGATATGTAGGGTTGTCTCTGCGCGCATATCATGCGAAAACTACTGGACAGATTTTAATAAAATTTTGTAGATTTATACCTTAGCCGCTAGGTCATTATTTTCAATTAGAATTGTTATGATATTCCTAATGACGGTTAAGATATTAAAGATATTCATTCATTAATGAAAATAAATTCATCATTTTAATTCATTGTATTTCCGTTACCATGATCAAAGAAAATATTTCTGAGTTTAGATTTACATACTTTTAAATATTTTATTATAAAATTATTATCACTATTATTGTAATTAGCTTAAATTAGCACATTTAGCGATCTTGATTGTTTAATTTGATTGTCTGTATTGGATTGTCAAAAGTTAAATAAATATGCCTTCAAGAAACAGAAGTAACTTTTTTTTTTTATAATTCAAAGTCGGCTAAAAGAATCTCGGTCCTCTGAAACAGTTGAAGTGCGTGTCATGCAGTTCAACATAAGGCTGCTAATCGAGAGCGCTACCCCCAGACTCGAGCTGTAATAAATTTGCAACGCGAGTTACAGTTAAATTCCTCTCTAGTTCATACTGAAGTCATTGTAGAACTACCATAGTCACATAAGGATAGAAATGGCTTTAGCTATAATGCACTGATTAAGTACGCCGATCGTGGACATATTGACGCCATGACAGAAAAATGTTCGTACTGTCATGCTCGGAAATGGAAAGGGGAACCAAACGGGATATTATGCGTCGGGAAAGGTTAATATACCTCCAATTCAAGAACCGCCGAAGGTACTTGAAGCACTGTTGAATGGAGACCACTCAAAATCCAAATATTTTCTAAATATTATAAGAGCCTACAACAGTGCCTTTCAAATGACTTCGTTTGGAGATTTTATGAGTATTATTCTCAGAACAATGAAGATAACAAACATAGTAGAATTCCAGGGGGCTGCGCCCCCTGGCTAGAAGGGAGCTATACAATAAAATTATTGAAAGAATTCTTTCGAATTAAGATTAGAGAATTTTCTTAAAGTTTTTTTTTTGAGGATAAATTTTGAATATCAGAATTACATTAAAAGAGTTATGCATACCAGTTATTTTTCGTTTACAAAATCTTCTATTTATGTATTTTTGGACTGTCAGAGGGGTAATTCCTATTAAGTTTAAAAATAAATTATCAAAGAATTTAATGAAAAGTAAATGTTCCTAAATATACGCTGACCTCCGTGGATCGAGTGTTAGCGTCTCGACCTTTAATCCGGAGGTCCCGGGTTCGAATCTCGGTCAGGCATAGCATTTTCACACACGCTACAAATCATTCATCTCGTCCTATGAAGCAATACTTAACGGTGGTTCTGGAGGTAAAAAGGCATATATTCGTAAACAGATGAACTTGTCATCGCAAATCAGCTAATTTCGAAGTCGAAAGTTCTAAGATTCAAATCATAGTAAAGGCAGTTACTTTTATACGAATTTGAATACTAGATCGTGGATACCGGTGTTCTTTGGTGGTTGGGTTTCAGTTAACCACACTTCTCTCAGGAGTGGTCGAACTGAGAATGTACAAGACTACACATCATTTACACTCGTACATATCATCCTCATTCATCCTCTGAAGTAATACCTTACGGTAGTTCCGGAGGCTAAACAGAAAAAAGAAAAAAAAATTCGTAAACAAAATCCAGATTGAATCGATAATCTTCTCCTTCCTACGAAATCGGTTACCGACTTGTAAATACCTGGGATTTATTCTTTGGTGACATTGATAATTGCAAAGAAGTATTATAAAAAAAAGAACATGATTTTAATGGTTAACAGAAACTGAAATACAATAACAAAATGTAGTGAATAAACTTCTGGATATGAAAATTTTTTGTTCTTTATTTTATTAAATAAGAAAAGTACAAAAGCAAAAAATATGGAGTAATGTAGTTCAGTAATGTTTAACCCTGGTCTTGATATAATTAAAGAGCATTACATAATATTTATGTACGTACTACGTGTGTGGTTTAGATTTAGTAGTGAAGGGGGAAGCAGTAAATTTGACGTGGGGCTTCATGTACAAATATAGCCGGCAACATTGACGTAAGTTGGCGCGTTGTAGAGACAGTTTTAATAATACTATACGTACAAATATTCATAGACTCAGAATGTTACGGTACGGTACTGCATTTGTTCTTTAGGTGTGTATCTGAAAATAAAAATAAAAAAAACACCACACCATAGATAGAATGGCGCTGCCAGATTTTATCAGCTGAGGCCCACTAAATAGGTGAGTTAAATGTTGGCAATACAAAAGATAACTGATTTTTATACGGAGTAATACCTTGATGATAAAAAGCAATCTTACCCGACTCAAATAAACTAGAGCGCGCTCGCATACACATACACACACACACACAGTATCAAAATTTAGTTTAACTTACCTTCCTTAATGACTAAGCCATTTTTCATTAACATATTAAATCATCTGTAAACCACTTTTTAGCATTTTTTAATCAAGTTATAGTTAATGAAAGACAGCGAGGTCTTTGTGGCCTTTCATGTTCTTTTTATTTATAAATAACGTATGCATATAAATCCGACTATAATTTTGAAACGGCTGAATGGATTTTAATGAAATTTTGGAAGATTGTTTTTTTTTTTGGAGGGGAGAATTCTTATAATTAGGTTATAGTGTCAAATCAAGGAAAGAAGTAAGAGATAAATTTATATTTTATCGAGAGATGTCGCTCTGGCAAATATGACAACTTTACAGAGAGGTGACGACGGTACCTCTATATTCTTTAAAATAGAGGGTTTTTCGACACCTTCCGTATCTTCAAATTTCATTTTATTAAATAAATAAGAATGATGTATTTATGAGTCGTTATGTTTAAGAATCCTGAATAAAAATGTAATCTTACGCGCAAAACAGTTTTTCAATGTTAGCATTCTTGTTTTTTTTATTGGAGCGCATTATTTCCACAGTTAGCTCTATAAAAAAAAATCCCTTTCGGCACTCCGGAAGGCGGAAATAGATTTCAACAGTGGTAAGTAGGGGATAAAAAAGATTTCTACCTTAAAGTTAAGAAAATTTTCAAATTTACACAATACGAAAATGGTTGCATGTAAAAAAAGTTTCTCATATTTAGCATAGGATAAGCCTCATGAATTCCAGCACAATTTTGATCATCCCTTGCCGTAAAGGTTGGTCATATCAAAAATTTTTTTCAAATAAAAGTTTTAGGTAATGTTTAGAGGACTAACGACCACTTTAAACCGATTCAATATTATTGTGCCTATTAAGGGAGGTATGATTTTTTTTGTCTTCGAAACCTCATTTTTGCCACACCCTGGGCCAATGGTTGGTGATATCAAAAAACTTTACCTAGATAAGTTTTAGGTTCTTATCCAAAGAATAATAGGAGAACTATTAGGTAAACTATTAAGTAAAATAACGAATTCGTTATTTTACTTAATAAGAAAGTTATAGCGATATTTTGTTTTTTTTTTTCGAAAAAGCCTCACCATTTCCTCCTCCATGGTCCAATTTTGGCCGTTAACGAACTCAACCGAGATTTTAGGACGATTTTTAAGGAACAATTTGAAAGTGATTGGCGCAAAATTACGGTAGTTATCGTGTCCACAAGAAAGTGAAATATATATATATATAAAACTTTTATATATATATATATTTTTATATTTATATATTTTTTACTTTTTTATATATTTTTTTTTATATATATATAAATAAACTTTTTAACTGACGGTGGTTTTGAAGTCTGAGGGATGTGAAACGCACGCGAAGGTATGTCGAAATTTTCGGGAAGTCGAATCGTGGTACCCATTACAAAAGGTAGCTTTCTTTTGAAATCTACCTAATATTCAGACTTCAGAGGTGGTCCGACCGAAATCGCCTGATACTGACCGGTCAAGAAGACTGAACCAATTTGCATCAAATTTTAACATGTATATCTAAATTTCAATGAAACTGATGTAGTAGTTTGGAGACTTTTGAGTCTCAAAATTTTATACGTCGGCATATATATATATAAACCACGACACGTCAAGTATTTTTCATGGTTTATTTAATATTTATATTGTTCACGCATACAACCACGCTTTTTCAAAACAGAAAATTTGTCACCGAACTCATTATTAAAATTAGTGATCAATCTTTTTTTTCGAAAAAAGATTCTTTAGGAGCAAGAATGACTTGTATCTACATGGAACTCTATGGACAATCCCATTTTCAACTCTATGAAAAAATGAAATAAAAACATTCTGTGAAGCTTAAACTCTCATTCGATCATTTTCCTACAATATGAAATTTCTTTTATATTTCACATTTTTTTACATGCAAATAACTGTATGCCTAAACATATTTATGTTGAGCTAATGTTTTTTGGCGTACCAGTTATAGATTAGATCTCAACGAAAGAGATGTGATGTACATAATGTATCACAAATTATTTTTAAATAGTGTTTCGTATCTTAGCGAATTCATCCTGTAGAATTCATCGTAGGATAAAAAAAATACGTCTCTATTAAACTGGGATCCATATAGAAAAAATGGAATCGACCAAGTAATCTGCATCGTTACTCCATTTATTTTCAATCGAAAACACAAGGGACTTCAACCAAAATTGACCGGTCTGCAGAAATAAAAAAAAACAAGAATGCTAATTGAAAAACTGTTTTGCGCAAAAGATTACATTTTTATTTAGGATTCTTAAACATATAAAATGAATTTGAAGGTGCAGAAAACCCCTATTTTAAAGATTATAGATTTTCTAGAAATATAAAAAAATACCTTTCGTCAAGTCAGAAGGTGGAAGTAGATTTCACCGGTGCTAAGTAAGGGATTGAAAACCCACCGGGATGGTCTAGTGGTGAACGCGTCTTCCCAAATCAGTTGATTTGGAAGTCGAGAGTTCCAGCGTACAAGTCCTAGTAAAGCCAGCTATTTTTACACGGACTTGAATACTAGATCGTGGATATCGGTGTTCTTTGGTGGTTGAGTTTCAATTAACCACACATCTCAGGAACAGTCGACCTGAGACTGTACATGACTACATTTATACTCATACATATCATCCTTATTCATCCCCATTCAGATAAGTATTACCTGAAAGGTAATTACCGGAGGCTAAACAGGAAAAAGAAAGAAAGTACGGGATTGAAAAGATTCTATCTTAAAGTTAAGAAAAATTTCAAATTTACTTAATACGACAATGGTTGCACGTGAAAAAAAGTTTCTCATGTTTAGCATACGACAAGCCCCATCTTCTTACAATTCTAGCAACATTTTGGTCATCCCTTGCCGTAACGGTTAGTCATATGTAAAATTGTTTCAGACAAAAGTTTTAGGTAATGTTTAGAGAATTAATGACTGCTTTAAATTGATTCTATACTGTGTCTATTAAGGGAGGTATGATTTTTTTAATTTTTAAAACCTCATTTTTTCCACCCGTGGGCAATGATTGGTTATATCAGAAAACTTTACTTACATAAGCTTTAGGCCTTTATCCAAAGAGTAGTAGGAACTTTAAACGAATTCGATATTTTACTTAATAAAAAAGTTATAGCGATATTTTTTTTCGTAAAAGCCACCATTTCCACCCCCATGATCCAATTTTGGCTGTTAACAAACTCGACCGACATTTTGGGACGAGTTATTTTTAAGGAACAATTTGAAAGTGATTGGCGCAAAATTATGGCAGTTATAATGTCTACAAGAAAGTGAAATAACTTTATATATATATATATATATATATAAACGTTTTAGCTGACGGTGGTTTTGGGGTCTGGGAGATGTGAAACGCGAAGATATGTCGTAATTTTCCGGAAGTCGATTCATGGTACCCATTTCTTATGAAATCTATCTAAATATATCAGTTGTACAAATTTCAAATATATGTAATCAATAGTCAACTTGAACCAGCCGGGATATTGGCTTACATCAAATACATTTATAAAAATTAACAAAAAAAATATATATATATATATATATATATATATATATATGGACTGTAACATTTTGTAGTTGTAAAATATGGATTAAAACAAGATACAAAAGTTTTTGAAATATGATACAAAATAAATTTTGAAAAAAAATTATCTGAATTGATAAAGTACAGTCTTTTAAAACGAAGTAAAAGATAGATAAGAAAAAATAAAACAATGGTAATGGAATGTATCAGTAAGGTTGATAATACGGGATTAATTGTAACGGTAGAGGAAAATATTACGCATAGAAATTGGAGAATTTTGTGGTTTAGTTAAAACATTGAAAAACGTAAAAATTATAAATCAAAAGCAGATTGGCACAAACAAAGAAAGGTTTCATGAAAAAATGAAACTTTTAATATGGAACGGAATTTAATATTTAGGAAGACATGTTAAAAATATTTTTGTGGAGTAAAGCGTTTTATAGTAGCAAAATATGGAAAGTAGGAGAAAGAAAAAGAAAAGACGCTTTAAAAGAGAAGAATGTTGGAACTTAGGCGAGATGATAAAATTCGAAATGAAATCTTAACATGAATGGAAGAGGAGAAAGATTTGTGACATAACTTTGAAAAAGGATAAATTATGACGTGACTACATATTAACACATCAAGATTTAGTTAATTTGGTTAATTAAATAGAAGGATCTATAGAAAGTAAACTGTAGGAGAATACAAATACTGGAACACGTAAAACTGGTAACCGTGTTTTATAATAGGATATAATAAATGGTATGTTGATATATCAATCTGTGAACAAAACACAAAAAAGTGGAGAATATCACGTCAATAAACCGCAGTCATTAACTAACACAAAGCAAATTACTATCCAATTATTTTACGAAATTAAAAAAGTAATATTAATTTCTCAACAGTTTATTTGTGTTTGAACCGGATGGATTTTTTCGGTTGAATATATTATATTTTTGATCTGCTGAGAATACTAGTAGTATACAGTGTAAATAGAAGGTCAAATGTATTTATTTGTCACCTTATATTATTTAAAATCTAATTTCATATTTCTAATCTAATTCACATTTCGAACCGAAATGTGGAGGCACTTCAAGTGCCTAAATGAAGTTTAAATTTTTATAAAATAATAAAAATCCTTCTTAAAGAAGAGAATTTATTATAATTTTGAAAAGATCTTTTATTAGGATTCCATAAGATATTTACAAAATATCTCATAATTATTATCAATATTTTTTTGCAGATATTTCGTAATGATAAATAAACAACAATGAGTATTTTTTTTACAGATACGCATACAGTTTTAAGTGCGAATAGTACTTTAAAAAAGTATCTTTATAGTATTATACTGAAATTCCCACTTAAACACACCCATCCACCTGTAATCTACAACCTTATCAAGAAACCGTACGTGAATTCTTTTCAAAGAAATGTTTAACTGCTGGTGGCAATTCTATGTATAGTTTCATTCATTACTACGCACATTACCTTGTACAGCGCAGTCTGGTGAGCAGAATAGGTATCAGAAGGATTGGGACAGTGGAAATTTCCACTGCCGCCGTCAACCAATAATAAGAGGCTGCTCTGGTGTAACGTATCGATCTGCTTCATAACCTAACTACTGACATACTCCTCTCTGTGTGTGTGTGTGTGTGTGTGTGTGTGTACTACAATCATTCCACAAATATTCTGGTCTATTACTGTTAGTATTATTAGTACTATTGTCATTTAATCACTTAACGTATTGCACCTATGTACACTGTAATATATTATTCAAACTATTCGTTTTATTATTATTATTCTAGTGAAAGCATTGCTTTCATCTTTCTTTAATTTCTTATAAAAAAAAGAAGCAAATAGATACCGTATAACTAGTTCCTTATTCGCTTTTAATACATGACATTTTAAAATCATATTCTACTTATTTGAAATAAGTTTTGAAGTGTACAAATACTTATTATTTAAAAATGGGTATAGTAAAATAGAAACTAAAACGAAGTAGTTTCTTTAAAAATTCTTTAAGTTGTTGAAACCATTTTGTTTAACTGCTTAATAAATTAAAGTATTTTTTAATATACTGGGGTGTAATAATCAGGTATAAACATTAAAAGTGTCCAGATAAGAATAAACGTAATAATTATACAAAGCGTTTACTGTTAAAAAATAAACCATTTTTTTATAGTTGAATACAAAAAAAATGTAATGCGATAAACAAACTTTTTAATATCAAACGGTTAATTTTAAAATTAACCGAAATGAAATTTGATTTATTTAATATCTTTTCATTATTAAAAATATCCGTTAACCTTTTTCTAGTTACTTTTATTTTTTTCTTCAGTCATTTGACTGGTTTGATGCAGCTCTCCAAGATTCCCTATCTAGTGCTAGTCATTTAATTTCAGTACACCCTCTACATCCTACATCCCTAACAATTTGTTTTACATATTCCAAACGTGGCCTGCCTACACAATTTTTTCCTTCTACCTGTCCTTCCAATATTAAAGCAACTATTCCAGGATGCCTTAGTATGTGGCCTATAAGTCTGTCTCTTCTTTTAAATATATTTTTCCAAATGCTTCTTTCTTCATCTATTTGCCGCAATACCTCTTCATTTGTCACTTTATCCACCCATCTGATTTTTAACATTCTCCTATAGCACCGCATTTCAAAAGCTTCTAATCTTTTCTTCTCAGATACTCCGATCGTCCAAGTTTCACTTCCATATAAAGCGACACTCCAAACATACACTTTCAAAAATCTTTTCCTGACATTTAAATTAATTTTTTATGTAAACAAATTATATTTCTTACTGAAGGCTCGTTTCGCTTGTGCTATTCGGCATTTTATATCGCTCCTGCTTCGTCCATCTTTAGTAATTCTACTTCCCAAATAACAAAATTCTTCTACCTCCATAATCTTTTCTCGTCCTATTTTCACATTCAGTGGTCCATCTTTGTTATTTCTACTACATTTCATTACTTTTGTTTTGTTCTTGTTTATTTTCATGCGATAGTTCTTGCGTAGGACTATGATCTATGCCGTTCATTGTTTCTTCTAAATCCTTTTTACTCTCGGCTAGAATTACTATATCATCAGCAAATCGTAGCATCTTTATCTTTTCACCTTGTACTGTTACTCCGAATCTAAATTGTTCTTTAACATCATTAACTGCTATTCCATGTAAAGATTAAAAAGTAACGGAGATAGGGAACATCCTTGTCGACCCCCTTTCTTATTACGGCTTCTTTCTTATGTTCTTCAATTGTTACTGATGCTGTTTTGTTCTTGTACATGTTAGCAATTGTTCTTCTATCTCTGTATTTGAAACCTAATTTTTTTAAAATGTTTAACATTTTATTCCAGTCCACGTTATCGAATGCCTTTTCTAGGTCTATAAACACCAAGTATGTCGGTTTGTTTTTCTTTAATCTTCCTTCTACTATTAATCTGAAGCCTAAAATTGCTTCCCTTGTCCCTATACTTTTCCTGAAACCAAATTGGTCTTCTCCTAACACTTCTTCCACTCTCCTCTCAATTCTTCTGTATAAAATTCTAGTTAGGATTTTTGATGCATGACTAGTTAAACCAATTGTTCTGTATTCTTCACATTTATCTGCCCCTGCTTTCTTTGGTATCATAACTATAACACTTTTTTTGAAGTCTGATGGAAATTCCCCATTTTCATAAATATTACACACCAGTTTGTATAATCTATCAATCGCTTCCTCACCTGCACTGCGCAGTAATTCTACAGGTATTCCGTCTATTCCAGGAGCCTTTCTGCCATTTAAATCTTTTAATGTTCTCTTAAATTCAGATCTCAGTATTGTTTCTTCCATTTCATCCTCATTTCTAGTTACATTGAATCTAAATAAAATATGGTTTTAAAAATAACATTTCAATAATATTTCCTAAGAAAATAATACTTTTTAATCAGATTCTTAAAATCGTGGCCAGATTAAAAAAAACAACAGTGTACCAGTATCATATGATAACTTTCACTTAACTAACTTTTACAGACGATTTTTTATTAAGTACAGGTTTTTATTTTTTAAGAATTTGAATTTTTTTAAATTTTTATTTATATTTAAAAAAAGCACCTTACAGATAACAGAAAGGGTGAAGAAACTTACATCTTGAAAAAAACAGAATTGAGAGAAAACATCAAAGACACGTGAACATCAAAGGCTCTCTGGAATGTGAAATAAATACATATATAAAGTGTATCACGAAGTTCTCCTCGGACTTTCATAACCTAATTTACTCATGAAAGTAACGAAAAAGTTCATACAAACATATGTTCTAAGATTCTTTGTTTGCGATAACGCTAGTGAAAAATTTCGCTCGGTTTTCAGCTACCCTGGTGAAATTTTTAGGATAATGATTAAGAGACAGAATTAGTGATTTCGTATGGTTTTTGACCCAAAAAATCTAATATAGTAGATTCCAGAACCGTATCTGTAGTATTGTTTTAGAAATCTGAGGTGAAAACTAATCTGAGGTGAAAATTAAAACTAGATCGTGGATACCGGTGTTCTTTGGTGGTTGGGTTTCAATTAACCACATATCTCAGGAACGGTCAAACTGAGACCGTACAAGACTACACATCATTTATACTCATACATATCATCCTCATTCATCCTCTGAACGGTAATTCCCAGAGGCTAAACAGAAAAAAGAAAGAGGTGAAAATTAATAAATTGGGGTAAAAACTCTATTTTTTATGTTTGACGTACAATAACTTTGTTAAATGGATAATTAACAAATAAAACCTTTAAAAAAAAACTTTTAGAAAATTTAATTCTGAACAAAATGGTGTAAGATAAGTTGAATAAAACAAAGGTAATTTAGAAAAATTGGAATTTTATTTAAAAACAGTATTCTAAATTTTCTTTGTTTTATTCAACTTTTGTTTATTGTAACTAAAAACCAAATTCTTTTTCGATGATGTGAAAAATTTGTAAAAACCAAATTTATTGTTAAAAATGTTTAAAAACTCGCGTCTTCTTAGTTCTCTTGTCCCGTTTTCACTCACTTAGACCACGATTTCCTTTATATCGTTGAGGTTCATATTCTTGGCCACCAAGATCGTCTGATCTAACATCTTTAGATTTTTGCATCTGGGGTGGATGAAAAATATTGTATACAAAACAAAAATACCTTCTCTTGAGGAATTAATTGTCCGCATTGTAGATGCAGTTCTGCAACTAAAGGACAGCCCTGAAAAATTAAAAACAGGAACAAAAGAAGTGCAAAAGCGTGCCAAGAATTCTGTTGAAAATAGCGGTCTCATTTTTAATGCACTTTGGTCTAGTGTACTGTTTCTAAATAAAATTCGAATTTTTCTAAATTCTCTTTGTTTTATTCAAATTTATCTCACACAATTTTATTCTAAATTAAATTCTCTACAAGTTTTGTTTAAATTTTTTTTGTGTTGATTAACCATTTAACAAAGTTATTGTACAACAAACGTAAAAAATAGGGTTTTTACCCCAATTTATTAATTTTTACCTCTTTCTTTTTCTTGTTTAGCCTCCGGTAATTACCTTTCAGATAATATTTCAGAGGATAATGTGTATGAGTGCAAATGAAGTGTAGTCTTGTACAGTCTCAGTTCTACCATTTCTGAGATATGTGGTTAATTGAAACCCAATCACCAAAGAACACCGGTATCCACGATCTAGTTTTAGTTTTCACCTCAGATTTCTCAAACACTACTACACAGATACAGTGCTGGAACCTACTTTATTCGATTTTTGGGTCAAAAGCGATAAGAAATCACTAATTCTGTCTTTTAATTATTATCCTAAAAATTTCAGTACGACCTCATTTTACCGGGGTAGCTGAAAACCGAGTGAAATCTTTCACTAGCCGTAATTCGCAAACGAAGCATTTTAAGACATAATTTTATTATGAAATTTTTTCAATTATTTTCACGAATAGAATAGGTTATGAAAATCCCGGAAGAACTTCGTGATACACTCTGTTTATATATTTTAAATTTAATAATTAACCTAGGTTTCCTTAATTTTTATCAAGAAAATATTTTGAATATCAGACCAAACAGGTTATATATCACTACGATTTAATAATTCAATATTAACCAATGATGACAAAAAAAAAGTTTTTATTTTCCTAATGTGTACGTTGCAATCTGTTCAACTAGTAAACAATAAGCAACCCCCCATGGCCCGACGAGATGAGAATGATGTATATGACATGTAAGTGATATATAGTTATGTACAGACCCAGGGGACGTTAACCACACGTCTCCTGAGGTGTATGATTAATTGAATCCCAACCACCAAAGTACACCGGTATCCGCTGTCTAATTATCAAATCCGTATAAAAGTAACTAACTCGTATTAGGATTCGAACCTCAGAACCTTCGACTTCAAAAATCACCTGTTAAATAACTGATTTGCAACGACTAGTTAACCACCAGACCAGCCCGGTAGTTGCCAATATAAATAATTTTCTCGTTTAAAGTATTAAACTTATATGAGTGTCATCAGGGGAACTTCGTCTATTAAAGAAAGGAAAACCATCAAATCAGTCTTTTTGATGAAAAATAAGGTTTGAACATAAAAAAAAGGATGGAAATTAGTACGTTCATTTTTAAATGAAATTAGTCAAAAAAAATCCCCCAAAGAGAAGAAATAAAAACGATTTTTAGATGTTAAAAAGATATTTATAAATTTTATTAAAAATACTTATTATTTAATCTCTTTTTTTTGTCTTCAGTCATTTGACTGGTTTGATGCAGCTCTCCAAGATTCCCTATCTAGTGCTAGTCGTTTCATTTCAGTATACCCTCTACATCCTACATCCCTAACAATTTGTTTTACATATTCCAAATGTGGCCTGGCTACACAATTTTTTCCTTCTACCTGTCCTTAGTATGTGGCCTATAAGTCTGTCTCTTCTTTTAACTATATTTTTCCAAACGCTTCTTTCTTCATCTATTTGCCGCAATACCTCTTCATTTGTCACTTCATCCACCCATCTGATTTTTAACATTCTCCTATAGCACCGCATTTCAAAAGCTTCTAATCTTTTCTTCTCAGATACTTCGATCGTCCAAGTTTCACTTCCATATAAAGCGACACTCCAAACATACACTTTCAAAAATCTTTTCCTGACATTTAAATTAATTTTTGATGTAAACAAATTGTATTTCTTACTGAAGGCTCGTTTAGCTTGTGCTATTCGGCATTTTATATCGCTCCTGCTTCGTCCATCTTTAGTAATTCTACTTCCCAAATAACAAAATTCTTCTACCTCCATAATCTTTTCTCCTTCCAGTGGTCTACCTTTGTTATTCCTACTACATTTCATTACTTTTGTTTTGTTCTTGTTTATTTTCATGCGATAGTTCTTGCGTAGGACTTCATCTATGCCGTTCATTGTTTCTTCGAAATCCTTTCTACTCTCGGCTAGAATTACTATATCATCAGCAAATCGTAGCATCTTTATCTTTTCACCTTGTACTGTTACTCCGAATCTAAATTGTTCTTTAACATCATTAACTGCTAGTTCCATGTAAAGATATTTAATCTCAGTAATGGAATTCTTTTAAAAAGCTGACGACAACAAGTTTGTAATAATTTCCTTGCATTGGTTATTTATTCCTTCTTATATAGTGAAAAAATAATTAAATACATGGAAACAGACCAAAAAAATGTTTTAAAAAATAAAAACAAAATACCGATATTTTTAACCTTTGATATTGAAGGTGACGGCTCCGTCACCCCCAGTATTGCCCCAAATTGTATATTTTTTTGAATCACTTGCACTACTAATATGTCCAGGAAGACATAAAAAAAATTTGTTTAAAAACATGCAATAAACAAAAAGATAGTTTTTTTCAATTTTTGAAGGCATTTTGGGGCAAATTAATTCTTTGAATGGTAAAATAATCATGTCTAAGGTAAGGTACTGAACTTAATATAAAGTGGGGTTATATTTGCAAAAGTATGAGAAAATTGACCTCAAAATTTTACCAAATCATTACATTATTATAAACACAAGTCTCTATATAAAGTTTAATCAAAATTGGTTTACTCAGTCAAAAATTATTAAGTTTAAAATTCGCCAACACACGTACATATGTAGATTACACCCAGGTTTTTTTTGGGGGAGGGGGGTCCTGGGTCATGAAACGTAGAAAAATGAAAAAAAACCATACCACATTTTTTGAATGATTACTATATTTTCCTTCTTTCAGCATAGTTCTAGAGTTATGATGCCAGGAAAGTAAAATTTTAAAACTGAGATATAACAGGGTTCTGTGTACAATTCGTTTATTAATTTGGAAAAGACAAAGATTTATAATGTGTTTAACATGGTTTAAGGAAATTTTTTAAATATTAATGTCCACATTCTATCGACATTTTTTCCGTAGAATTTAATTCTTATTAATTTTAAATACAGCTTAATTTCCTGGCTATTATAGAACATAGTAATACAGGAAATGTATTGCTATTGCATTAACAAATAATCCATCGAGATATATAATATATATATATATATATATATATATATATATATATATATTCTCTGACTCAGGGAACCAACAAACGTCGAGATCCGGCAAAACCTGCTTATAAATATATATTTGTCAGCCTATATTTCTCTAAATATTTAACAAAGGAATTGATTGATGTAAAGGTTAAAGTTGGTAGCTTGTTTTATATCAAAACCACCAAAAAAAAAAAAAAAAAAATGATTTGGTCATCACATGACTTCCTTGTACGCCTATTAAATTACTACACATTTTTAAAAAAATGAAAAGTACATATAATTTTATTTTACTAATAACTAATGATTTTTTTCTTATTGTTATTATTGAATTATTTTTTTAAATTTTTTTTTACAATTAGGGGGTAATAATTATTAATAAATCAATAAATTTAAATTAAAGAAAAATAAAAACAAGTTTAAAAAAGGTAATGAAGTCGGATTCGAACCGATGTGGCCTTCCCCTTGTATGACCAAATATTTCATTAATTAAAATGTTATTTAGCTATAACTCTGGAACCAATGAAAATAAGTACCATTTACGATATAAAAGCTCTCAATAGGGACTTATTACTGCAGTTAAGAAAAAGTTCAAAATCCAAATTCTTTGGATTTGGGGCTTTTTTGGTCAAGTCGATTGCAATCAAAAGGGAGATGCGACAACTAGATGTTACAACAGTTCTAAATCCAAAATTTCAACATTCTACGGCTATTTGTTTTTGAGTTATGGGAGATACATACGTACGTACGTACGTACTGACGGACTTCACGCCAAAACTAGTCAAAATGGATTCAGGGATGATAAAAATGGATACTTCTGTTGAAATTTGAAAACCGAAATTTTTAGCGATTGCAATACTTCCTTTATAAGGAAGTAAAAAACAACTGCACTGTAAAACTGTTAGTGAATCTCCTTATAAAAAAAACAGAATAATATTAAAAAAAATGGTGAATAATACAAACCCCCGAAAAACCATTTACAGTATGAAGGTATCCCTGAAAAAACAATTTTTTGCCTTGAATCCGAAAAAATTATATACAAAGAAACTGAATACTATTTGTTACTTTAGCCTAACCTGACTATGTAGAGTTTTAATTAAGTGATAATAGTGAAAACAGCTTTTATATAAAGAAAAGTGCATAACAAAGCGGCATTATCGGTATATTTTTTTAGTGAATGAAAAGTCACGACCTCTCGTAACAAGCTTAATCATTTCGGTAAAAGACACCCCGTGTTTGTAGTGTTTTTTTTCCATTCTTATTTGTTTTACGGTTTTTGGTGGAGATTCTTTTGACTCCCAATCGAGGAGTCTTGATGTAGGACTGTTATTACATTATTGGAAAAAAAATCACAATCAAATTAGGGGTTGAGGAGATTAGAGATAAGAACTGCTATATATCTATGTAAAAATACCTAAAAAGTGAAATGTCGTTTCTTACGAGTATTTATATGGTAAATTAATCTTAATAATTATAAATAAAAGCCACTATATGTTTGTATATTTATTCCCCACAGGACCGATTTCAACCAAACTTTAATAATATTATTAACTTACCAAAAATACGTGGGTGTTTTCCTTATTTCTACCTCTGCAAAGGAAATCCATATTTGTTATAGAAATTCGGTGAAAAGTTTTGTAAAAAAGAAATAGATAGGCCTTTATGACCCTGTGCAACGCTGGGTATATGAGTAATCTTTTATAAAATCCGTCCCCTCCTTCCGAAATTATTCAAATGCTAATTTTTTTTTACAAATTTTTATTATCTAACGGTCGATTATTAATATAAAAATATTTTAGAATTTCTATATACTTATTTTTATAAATATTTTCAAATAAATTTAGGGTACTTAGCACGTTAAAAAATTGCATAAATTAGTTAGTATATAATTTTATACAACTCGCTGCCAATTTTCTAAATTAACTTAAAATTTCGAATTAAATTTTAGGGAAAAATAAGAAAAAAAAATCAGAAAAGTAATTTTTCTTCAATGTAATATTTCTTTAAAATGAATACAGATAAAAGCAAAGTTGGAATTTGTTCTACGTGTAAGATATAAGTTATAACATTTTTATTAAAATTATTTTTTTCTTAAAATAACTAAACATATATTATTGAACAGTATTTCATAATATAAGTACGAAGTTTAGCTTAAGTGTAAAAAGTTTTTCAAGTATATCCATACTCAATAATCCCTATTCATTCGGTATTTACATACCACCACTGTGAATAGAAATAGTTACATCGCAAGGGACGAGTTGAATTTTATATGAATGTATGCGAAACACTGTGCGTAGTATAATGTTTTTTTATAAAATGTGCGGTGGTTATTTCTACAAAAATAATAAAACTAATTTTTATTGTAAAAAACAGAATAATATTATTAATAAAATTTAATTTGTTTTTACTATTATTTCACAATAAAACAATGTATGTTACTGATAAAATATAGTATATATCTACACATATTAATACAAACTCTTCTGTCCCCCTCTTTTTTTTCGTAGAACATTTGTACGATAAGAAATTACTCATATGTATATATAATAATTAATGTCAAGTATCGGAATTTATAATTATTATTTTATTAATAATTGTTTATGAATTCTGGATACCATATCTTAAATTTGACTAATGTTTATAAATGGAAACATATTTTCATACAAAATTATGGCCCTTATATGAGGGATGAGTAGTACTAGGAACAGAAATCTGGGTTTAAAAAAAAACTGTTAACTTTCCAGAACTCCAAAATATTTAAAAATTAAAAATTTTTATAAATTTCCATTTTTTTGCAATTTATTCTACACGAAAATAGTTAATTCGTTTTTAGTTAAAATTAACATCTTAGTGAAAAATCTAGTGTAACGTCTATGATATCGAATCGATTAAAATAATCTAAGAAATAACAAACTGTGAAAAACAAATAATAGAGTAGGAGCGTTAGATTCAAAACATGAATATAAGGGAAACATTTTCCTGTCTATCAGAGCAGGTGGGAAAGGTCCCTAAATATGCCTCAATTAACATACTAAAAGTCGAGAGCCTCACTACCAATCCGAAATTTTTTTATTTACATAATAAAATTTAACGACCACGTTTTTCTCACTATTTTGACTGTAGGTCGTTAAATATCGATTTTCCAGAAAAATCATTCGCATCAAAACTGTAGAGCGCAAAATTCTACACAAAAACTTCTATAGATACATTCCGATCAGATCAAAACTAAACGAGCTACGCAATAAACAGTAGGGCTCTATATAGTGCCTATGAGAGATATATGAGCTAGCCGACGGCACAGTTTCAACACGCGCACGCGATAAACAAAAAACCTATAGCTTTTGATCTACGATAAATAATGCAAAAAATCGAAATGTTTTCGATAAATGATACTTAATGAAATAACTTTTGGTAAATTTAAAAAAAAATTGTTACATTTAGGAATAACATATAACAGTATAATATTGTCAGGTCGAAGCATTTACAAATTTATTTATCAAAAGCCTGCAAATAAAAGTGAAATTCAAAAAATCGAAAAACAACTATGCGGATATATTTTTAAAATGATTATTTAAAAGTGTAATAATAAATTTCTTAACAAAATATTTTATCGTTTTTTAAATATTAGTAATTTTAAAATAATATTTCAAAAAAAAAGAAAGTATTTTGGGACAATCACTAAGTACAAAAAACCAATTATAACTTACTAAATTTTTAAGAAATTATTCAGAGTGATTCAAAGAAACGGAAAATTAAAAAATTAAATAACGTTAATGAAAAACTTTTTTTAGAAAATGAATTATATTTCATGTAATTGTACAAATGTTGCCATTTTAGGATACATACATTTTAGTTTATTTTTTAAAGATGTCATCTTACAGGTGACCTCTTCTACGTAAACACTCACGAAGTCTCTTCGTAAAAATTTATCACGGTTTGACGTAACATCTCGACTGGAATTTCCGCAATTACTTCTCGGATCTTTGCCTTCAGTTCTTCCGTTGTAGCAGGTCTACTGTGGAACGCTTTACTTTTAAGGTGACCCCGCAAAAAGTAATCACAAGCTGACAGATCAGGCGATCTGGGAGGCCATCTAATGTCACCGTTTCGTGAAATGACACGTTGTCCAAACAATCGGCGTACAGCTCCCATCGATATTCGTGCAGTATGTGACGTTGCTCCGTCTTATTGAAACCGGGCTGTGTTAAGAATCGGTGGAAATCTCTTTTGTTGTTCCACAACAAAGGTTTCAAGCACGGCTACGTAACGAGCCGACGTCGCTATAATCGCAAGACCGTTGTCATCCTCAAAAAAATAAGGGCCTATAACACTGTGTAAGATGACATAGCACACCACTCGGTCACTTTCTGGCTGTGCAACGGACGCTGGTGTAGCTGCGTAGGATTTTCTCGTGCCCAGTATCTGAAATTTTGCTTGTTAACAAATCCACAAGGTGGAAATGCGCTTCGTCTGACATCCACAGTTCGTGAACAAACTCTTCGTTATCGTTTATCTTCTGAAACATTACATTACAGCATAAAGCTCGCACAACTGCATCGTTCGGTTTCAGTTCCTGGACGAGCTGCAATTTGTATGGTTGGTATTGCAAGTCCTTCGCTAACATTCTTCGAAAACTTGAACTATGCGATCGTAAAGATGCTGAGAGACGACGGATTGACCTATGTGGACTTCGTATGTAGTATTTTGTATATTCTGCATTCTGTGAGGTTTTGCTGTTCCACTGCAGAATTTTGTTTTTTGTGCTGTCCGATCTATGCATTTTTAGTGTTGTGTATTTTCGTAGGGAACATAGAATAAAATTAATGGTAATTTTAATAATTAAACTTTTAACACTGTTCTCGCTTAATATGGGCATTTTTAGATTAACAATTTTCCCAGTTGTCAATCATTTTTTAAATTACAGTAATTTCAATTAGGAATGGTTGTTTTTAACAAAAAAAAAAATTTAAATGTTAGTCTATGTTTGTTTGAAATAAAGTGGTATATGAAAATAAAAAACAGATTAAATATTTCGTGAATAGACCGGGTAATGTCGTGTAACTCTTGCAAAATAAATACTAAAAAAAATAACCAGTTTCTTGTCTTGCGAAGAGCAACACACAAAAGCAGTTACAAAAATTATATTGTAACGCGATTGTTATTGTAGTTTCTGTAATATATACGCCATAACCCTAAGATTGTTGAAAACCTAATACAAAATACACTCCAGAAAATGGCGTATCATTCCCAAAAATATAACCATCCCATCCCAGGATTATTAAGGAAAGTAAAAAGTGATTTACAATTTTCTCTTTAATTGAGCCAAATACAGAGCGTTTAAAAAGTGACGCAACCTTATGAAAGAATGTTTCCTTCCTTTTTCCCAAGTTTAGTTGAGATAAATGGGTTGCACAATGCAGCAGAGGATACTCACTGTCTCCCAATAGGTTAGATGTGCCAGTTATGTCCAGACCTAGAATACCTTCACAGAAAAGTATGGTGCGGATGAACCTCATAAGTCCATCGATCGGCTGAACGGCAAGTTCCAAGAGGCAGAAAATGTGATAGATGCAGTCAAAAGTGGCCGACCGAAAGTGCTAAAACTAGAAAAGTTGATCGACGTGCGTGTTGTATATTTTGTTGCGACGACTGTTTAGCCAGTCTGGTCTCTCCGTCGGTAGTGTCCACACGGCATCGTGCAAGTGTTTAAAGGTGCATCCGTACAGAATTTGTGATGTTCACATCTTTTTACTTGTAGACACTGGAAAACGTGTAGCTTTATTTGAGCGGTTCATGTCATCTGTAACGCCAGATGCGAAAGAACTCGATGATTGGTTTCGGTCTGACGAGGCATAGTTCCGCTTTGATGGATGCGTAAATGCACAAATTCACGCATCCGGTGTACGGAAAATCCACTTTACCTGCACGAGTCTCCTTTGTACGGACAAAGTTGGTTTTTGGTGTGTTATCTCATTTAGGCGAATCTTCATGACATTTTTTTACGACGGTGAACAGTGAGCGTTACATACTGTTGGTGGAACAATTTGTAAACACTATACCTGTCGACGGCTAGAGTAGACACAGTTTCAGCAGGACAAAGCTACCACTCATACAGCCAACCACACTATGACTTCCTTGGATCAGTGTTTTCATAAAAAAGTGATTTCGAAGGGATTGTAGCCTCCTCGGTCTCATGATTTATCCCCTCCTGACATTTTTTTATGGAGATATCTTAAGGATGCCGCTTACAAAACTCATCCTCACACCATTCCCGAATTGAAGAGCGAAATTGAACGATGTGTCGCTGAAATTCCTCCTCAAATGTTTTTTTACATGTGTTTAAGATCACGCAATGTCGTATTTAATTATGTGAATCGAATCGCATAACGGAAACCACTTTCAACAACTATTTTAACTTACTCATTTTCCCGTAAGGTTGCGTCTCAACACATATCACATAAGTGTTATCACAGCTTTAAGAAAGACGGGAGCACTTTGTACATAACAAAATAGTGTACTTCTTTTTTTTTAAAAGTGCATTATAAACATTGTATCCATTCATTAGGGGATATGCGTAGATCCTTTTTTTCAGCTCTCTAATAAATTATGATATTTTTTATATCAATCAGAAAGCATACACATATCTATTATTTGTTGAATGTTTGAAATCTAATTTGGGTCCAAAAGTGCCGAAAGAAGGGGCTGATTAATTGTAAAGCGTAAGTTTTGCTGGTAAATATAAAATTCAGTAGATAATTTACGGTGTTGTAGAGGAAAGAAAATGTATTGTAGTTAGTCTTAGAGCACCTCTTTAATACTTTCTAGGCTTTCTGTAGCAATTTTTGCAAAATTAAGCTGATAACCTGATACATAATTATACCTGATACATAATTATATAATGAATGTATTTAATCGGATTAATGTATTAAATCCTTTATTTTCATACAGATTTTAATGTTTATTAACGGAATTAAAATCGATATTTTTTTTATTCCATATAAAAAAAGGAAATTTCATAGTAAACCGGTTATGGTGGACAGCGATGCTGGTATTAGCTGAGAGTAAACATTTTAGGGGATCGGGTGAGGCGGTATATCCCTACCCTCTTCTTTCCTCTTTGATGCTTATTTAGCTTTAAAAAGTACTTTTTAAATATACATATATAATTTTAATTAATAAAACGTTTTATATTAAAATAACACAACTGAACGTGAGATACTATAAAAAAATGAGAAAATCTTATAAGGGAACTAAACAAGCTTAAGTCACTTTTACAATAAGTGCTTTATGTCTGTAGCACATTAGGGTCGACAAGACACAAGTACATTATACATATAAAACGTCCTTGTTACTTTACTTGTTGCTGTTTCTCTGTTATGTTTACTTTAAGGTCACTGACCTGTACTTCCTACCGTTTACATACCTGTACGTGCGCACACGCAAATTCGCACGTTCACGTTTAGTGAAAGGATAACCGTAGGTTAATAAGTCTGTGTCTATAGATAAATAGCCTTGTATATTGTATAGTTGTTAACTACTAGTCCTATATTCTCTGTTTACCCCCGCAATGAAAATTTAATTATCCGAACACCGGTCAACCACGAAGACGGATCGATCAGAAATTCTCTAAAACTTCGATAATTGTTTTAATTCATTCAAAAATCTAAAAATATTACATTCGATGCAAACTACTGATTTTTAAATAACTGGTTTTTCATAGGATATCTAAAAAAAGAAAGTAAGTCATGGTAAACCGATTTAGAATTCAATTCAATTTTCGTCAGGAATCTGGTACTTTTCATTAATAATTTCATTACTAAATATAAATTCATTAAAATACTCTTGTAAAATGTTCGAAATCGGAATATTAAAATGAATCGATTTTTTAATTTAATTATATATATTCGACGGTATATATTATCGATGATCGATTATTTTGTCAAAACATTCTAGTTGAAGAGGTTTTAATTTTTTTCTTTTGGGAGGGGGGTTTTACGTAGGAGTATGCCAAAAATCTACTCGCAGATACCACAACGCTTCCGTATGTGGTTATGCCGTATTCTAGCCAAATTGACCCGGGTCGATCAAGCCACGATCGACTAAAAAAACCCCCCTTGTCAGCGATTTATCCCGATATCAAACTTCGATATCACTCGGAACATGCCGCCCCCCTGCGTCACCAGACGTCAGGAGAAGGGAAGCCAAGCCGCACAAAAGGGAAACCCCGGCGACAAGGCAACCCACTACACCTAGACGCATACAAGACATGACTAAACAGCGTAGATACCTTAACAGCTACACTCGAACAAGCCCATCTTCTATTACAGAGGCAGAATTTAAGCGGTCCAAAACCTCACGCAACTTAGTCTTAAAAGCACGTTTTCTGAAAGAATAACGACCAGAAAACATAACAATCAACAATAACCATATATAACAATCATAATCAACCAAAAAACAATATCATAACAATAAAAAAACAATTACAAAAAGATGCATTTATTAACACAACAATTTTGTGTGGTTAAACCTATATAAAAAAAATAATTAAAAGAAATATTTAATAGAAATTTAGATTAAATAATCATTTTAAATGTTTACGTTCTTTTGAGTTTCATATTTTCTTACCCAAAACTAGTATCATAAAAAATTTAGAAAAAATATTTCAATCGATTCAAAAAAATCTAGCATCTGAATAAAACAATCTTGTACTTGTTGAAGCTCAGATTAATTTTAAAAGTTTTAACTTTAAATCAACATTAGTGAAAATGTGTTCATATTCTGAAATAGAAATCCCAAAGTTATTAAGAAGGAAGTAATTTGACCTAGATTCCTTCTTGGTGATAAATAGCAACAATAACCTGATAATCTCAGGTGATTCTGTAATTCTGTAATTTACCTACTAGAAATAACGGAGGTCTACTGTATATAGTTAACATCGGGAATCTTCCCGTAGGCCTGATTACTTACAGCAGTGGTTTCCAAAGTGGGATACGCGTACCCCGGGAGGTACGCAAAGTGATACTTGGGATACCCCAAAGTAGTATAAATAATAATTTGATTTTTAACTACACACACACACACACACACACACACACCCACACACACACACAATTATATTATATTATATGGGGTACAGCTTATAATTATTTTCGTCTTAGGGGTACGCGAACAAAAAGGTTTGGAAATCGCTGACACGTATTGAAGTTGGAGATAGGAACTACCCTGTCGATTAACATTAAGCTAACTAACCGTTAATGAATGCAAATTTTAAAAGTCCTTGAATGTAATTAAGATGATTCTGATAATTCAATTATGAAAAATAAAAAAACCACAAATCATTACAACGTTGTTTTTATAAAATTACATTCACTAACATGCGTAACATTTCAATTTCTTTATTTTTTCCTCTTTTGTGAATCAATTTTAATTTTAATTTTTTGCTCAGTGAAATTACACAGAAGCTCTGAAACTTGTGCGTGGAATATGGAAATGGAATTTTTAGCATGCCACCGGGATTCGAACCCGGGATCTCCTAGTGAAAGGTCGAGACTCCACCACGAAAATCATCGGTAGGTGTTAACAGGAAATTCTCTCTTTTCCTCACTTTTAGGAGGGCAGCTCTCTTTATTTGTTGTATCTTTATTTATTATTTTCCAGTAAGCGACTCAAAAAACATTTTTATCCCTTTTTCCCCGTATAATCATCATTAAGTTTCTCTCTCTCACATGGTACACTCGTTATTTATCTGTCCATTTCACTTTCTTCGGTCATTTCTATTCCTTATTTTTCATTTTACACGTTTCATATCCTTTCAACGTCAAATTATATACCGAAAAAGTTCTAAAGATTTCTTCATTTGTTTGTTTAAAATGTTTCTGGATGATAAAAATAATTTCTCATTTTCTTAAACTCATTTTCCCATGGATATTTTGCCTTTTACTTCCTCCATATAGCTTCATTTCAAAATAAACAAAACTTTCCAGATATTTGAATGATTTACCTTATTTCTCTCTAGCAATTTTCCTTAAAAAAATAAAAATCGCTTTGTTTTAGCGTATTATAAATTCTATTCCAATCTTTTATCCTATTTTTAAAATACTTCTCAACATTCCACTTCTCTAAATTTATAAGTATTTTGTCATCCGCATACAGTATAAAGTTCAGATTTTGACCGCTCACTACAATACAAGTTTTTTCATCTCAAAACATCGTCTTCTAATTTTCGGTCTGTGATAAATCCTGTTGAAATTCTATATCACTATCTAATTAGCCTTCTGTATCCACTTTTATCTTTTTAACCTTTTAAATACAAACAACCACTCTTTTTACTTCCGAAGTAAAGGAAGTATTGTGATCGCGAAAAATTTCAGATTTCAACGGAAATATCCATTTTCACCATCTTTGAATCCATTTTAATTAGTTTCGGCTTGACGCCTGTTCGTACGTACGAATGTATCTCTCATAACTCAAAAATTATTAGCCGTAGGATGTTGAAATTTTTATTTAGGACTGTTGTAACATATAGTTGTGCAGCTCCCGTTTTGATTGCAATCCACTTGACCAAAAATGTCCAAAAAACGTTTAAAATCCAAAACATTTGGATTTTGGACTTTTTCTTAATTGCAGTAATAAGTCCTCATTGAGAGCTTTTCAACGATATATCATAAGTGGTACTTTTTTTCATTGGTTCCAGAATTATAGCCAAATAACATTTTAATTAATGAAATATTTTGATCTCACAAGGGGAAGGCATATCGGTTCGAATTCGAGTTCATTTTCTTTTTTTTTTGTTTAATTTAAATATATTGATTTATTAATCAATATTTAATTAACCTGTGATTGTAAAAAAAAATTACAATAAATAATTCTTCAATAATAACATAAAAAATTTAAATCAGAAGTTATTAGTAAAATAAAATTATATGTACTTTTAAAAATGTGTATATGTAATTTAATAGGCGTACAAGGAAGTCATGTGTTCAAATTAAATTTTTTATACTGTTAAAACGCCTTCATAATTCTTGCCAATCTAAATAAAAATTATATATATATATATATATATATATATATATATATATATATATTCGGGTTCGAATGCCGGTTACGCATTGCATTTTTCATACGCTACAAAATTTCCATTTCATATCACCAAGTAGAAGCTTCGAGCTTATATGGTGAACCTTTTCCTAATCAATAAACAAAATTATATTTGTCAATTCACCTCTAATACAATTTCAGCTAGCATTCTAAGACGTCGAATTGCAATGTTGGATAATTTTTTCTTCCACATCTTTCTATTCTTCTCAATAAAAATGTTGTTATAGCCTCCATAATAAGAATATTTCAACATTGTAATGAAGGGGATTTTTATTTTTCTGTATAACTTTTATAAAACATTACTTAATGATTTAAAATTCGTCGGTTACTATGGAATATTTCAAAAACAGATTTCTGTGATGATAACTTGGCGTTTAGGGACTAACTTGGGTCTGATTATAACTTAGGCAGATGTTCATTAGTTATCTGTTTCGCCGTAGATAGTTGTCATGGATTTTGATTGTTCATAATTTTCTCCATAAATTTCAATTGTAATTAAGATTTGACAGTTTTTCTAATAAGAAATTATACTAAAAGAAAAGTTAGGAAAGTATTGCATGAGTTTCCCGGCTATACCGGTCAAGTTTTGTCAAACAAACATCAAAGGTCTGATTTTTATTATAAAACAGTTTTATCGCTTTGTAAAACAATAACAAAAAGCTGGCAACGTATTGCGTAACTTTCACGGGTATTAATAATAGATTAAGCTTAAAAAATTTACTCAATTAAAGTTTTCTCTAAATTTAACACTTCTTTAAAGGTTAAAATAAGGAAAAGGAAAATTTCAAAAACGTTTTCTACATTTTTAGATCCGAGATATATAATTTAAAAGAAATCTAACATTTATTGATAACTGTTTATATGAAGTATAAATTTTCAAAAATCTTGAAAAATATTTAAACCAAAGAGATATAGAGCTATATCCAAGAACTAGATCTGTCTGCCCCGAAAATCCTTGAAAAGGGTATAGGATGCGGCGCCCCTTGGTTACGCGCGTCTCCAGAGATCGTACACTTACAATCTGGAAATCGTAAACGGGACACAGGTTTCCAGTCTGTTAGAGACCGATTTAACAACAGGGCAAAGATGTACAATGGGTACACTCTCATCTACACAGACGGCCGATGGATGTGGCTGTTCTATTGTTGACACCGAGATATCATATAAACTTAATGCCTGTTCTTCTGTGTTCTTTTGCGATTTACTCCTCATTGAAAGTTATAGAAACCCGTAGCGATGACAGCTTCCTAGTAATTACAGACTGTAGGAGTGTACCTGACAGCTTGAGCTGCAGACGTTCTGAATCCATCGTCCAGATTATTCATGATATCCTTTCAAGGATAAATAAAACTGTTGTACTAGTATGGGTTCCTGGCCATTGTGTCATCCTCGGAAAGGAACAGGCCGATGAGGCTGCCAAGAGAGCTGTAATAAATGGCATCCGAGTACAATCGACATGTGAGAGAGACTTCATGAGATCAATCCGTGTAAAATGGTGGGCTCAGTGGAATAGGTTCTGGCCGCTGACTCCTCCCACGGCATTACATAACATCCGGGAAAATGCGCTCGAGAAACCTCTTTCCCCGAGCAACAGAAGAGACTAAGTTATCTTAACTCGGCTAAGGGTTGGACACATCAGGCCCACCCACGCTCATCTCCTCAGATGATCTGTATGGCTTGCAAGGTCAAATGGTCCGTGCACCATCTGCTCTTTGAATGCCCTATCTTTGGAACCATCCGACCAAACTTAGACGTGGGTTCGGATATGAAATTTCTACTAAACCAGAACGAAGGTATAAAACGTCTGTTGCGGTTTCTCTGTTACAATGGAATGAAGAATACGATTTAGTGATTTTGTCTTATTAAGGTATTTATTTTTGTCACCGTCTATGTTTATTATTTATTGTTCCTATTTCTCTATTGTTTATTTTTGTTCTCTATGATTTTTGTTGTTTTATATAATACCACATGATAGTGTTACTGTAGTCGGTAATGACTATAATTGTTGATGCGACTACAAATAAAGAATTTAAAAAAAAGAAGCCGGCAACGTATTGCGTAACTTTCACGGGTATTAATAATAGTTTAAGTTTAACAAATTTACTCAAAGTTTTCTCTAAATTTAACTCTTCTTTAAAGGTTAAAATAAGAAAAAGAAAAATTTCAAAAACGTTTTCTACATTTTTAGATCCGAGATCTATAATTTAAAAGAAATCTAACATTTATTGATAACTCATTATATGAAGTATAAATTTACAAAAATCTTGAAAATATTTAAACCAAAGAGATATAGAGCAAAAGAACAAAAACACATATATTTAAACTTTAAGAGATGACCCAAAAAAAAGCTTTTTTGGGGTCATTTATATGTTACTTGTAGCTTTAAGTTTTCTTTAAAATAAAACTGAAGAAAATCGAAATTGGTTTTTCCGCGATATTCTCCCCCCCCCCTCTTTTCGATTAAAAAATGATTATGATCAATGCCCCAAATATAGGAATGTTGAGCCAAACTTTAAAAAAATCCATCTGATCAATCCTGAGATATAAGACCCAAAGCAGTACAACTCACATCTCACATACTTACGCACATACATAAATGTTTTTTCTTGTCTAGATGAACTAGTTGGACCCTAAAAAGTAAGTTTTGCAAAAACCCTGATACCCCATTTTTGACAAGATCGCCAAACTTTCCCCTTTAATATTCTAGCTATGTTTGCCTGAAAAGTAAAATGAAAAAAAATTTATCAGTTGTACATAAATTTTGAATAAACACATTAAGGAAAATTGGTTTAAAATTTCAAAGAGATATTTTTGTATATGATATATAAAATTAGTTTAATACAAAATATCCAGTGTGTGCTCTCGCATTACTTAGTTATCTTAATTTTATAATACTGCTTTACGAAACAAAATTAATGATAAAATTACATTTTTCCTCATAGAGCATAACATCGCATAATTTTTAAACATCCTGCTTTCCTAAATTATAATATCTTTTGGAGTTACCTTAAAAAGTCAGAACCAGTTTTCAAGATACAAATATGGTCTGCCAAGCCACTGTTTGACGCCTACATAAATATGAATCATGCAGATCGGTATTTAGTAAATTTATCCAGAAAATAAATGTTTTATATTTATAAATTTATAACCTTTTTTTTTAAAAAAAAGAAAGAATATTCACCTATTCAAAGAAAAAAACAATGTCCACTTCTTACCAAATCAGGCTTTTCATGTTACTAAACACAAAATTTCGGCTTATAAGAAAGAAACGTATAATGCTTCTGTTATATTTAATAAATTATTTAAACATTTGAAAGTTCTCCCGCAAATGTAATTCAAATAAGATTTTCTTTTACGCAAATAATATTACTTTTTTTTTGTTTAACCTCCGGGACCACCGTTAGGTATTGCTTCAGAGGATGAGATGGATGATTTGTAGCGTGTGAAAATGCCACGTCTGACCGAGATTCGAACCCGAGATCTCCGTATGAAAGGGCGAGACACTACCACTCGCGCCACGGAAGCCGGCAATATTACTTTGTTGCTAAGTTTAAAGTATACGAATTTAAAAAAAAAACCTTAATATTTTAAATGTCGGTTTTAACATGTACATTAATTAGTATATAGTATACTAAACGAGGTATGGGAGAAAAGTATTGAGATTGGTAACATTGCGAGCGATCTGACAACACTGTGTCTATCGGTCTGTGCTAGACCGGTTTGTTCATCCATTCCACATGCTCAGTACGAGTTTCAACTCCGTTCAGTCAACACATTATTTTTGACAGTACCATCAGTGAAGTTGTGTTTACAAAAATGGAGCATCGGAATTTAGAGCGACGTTGTGGAATCAAGTTTTGTGTTAAACTTGAGAAATCCGCAAGTGTGACCTTTGAAAGTTGAAACAGGCCTATGGGGAACAATACTTATCAAGAGCAAAAGTTTTCCGCTGGCACAAATCACTTTTGGAAGGCCGAGAACACGTTGAAGATCAACCTCGCTCAGGGAGATCTT
This sequence comes from Lycorma delicatula, assembly GCF_047948215.1. NCBI lineage: Eukaryota > Metazoa > Arthropoda > Insecta > Hemiptera > Fulgoridae > Lycorma > Lycorma delicatula. The sequence goes on along the minus strand of NC_134464.1, from coordinate 96,638,511 downwards.
CAACTTCAAAATCTGACAAAAACGTTGAGCGTGTGAGGGTTCTTGTGAGCTCAGACCGTCGTTTAACGATAAGGATGATGAATGAACAGTTAAATTTAAACGCTTTCACCGTACATCAAATTTTGACAGACGATTTGGACATGCGAAAGGTTTGTACGAAATTGGTCCCGAAAAAGGATAAACCTGATATCATCGGCAGCAGACAAACAATTGAAAGAAATTTTAAAAATTCTAAGTCTGTGTGGACTAAAAATAACAATTTTCTACATTAAGGAATTTATTGATAAATGATTCAGGAACAACGCAATTCTGCCACATTTATCAGTATCAAAAGAAACAAAACCTATTTAAAATAAAATTAATAACTGTTAAGAGAAATTAAAAATCAGTATGGCATTTATTAATTCATATCTTATTGAAAACTGAGAAAATGTCTGGACAGATAAATAGAATGATTTTATCATATCAGTACTATGATAAATGAAATATTTCAACAGAATAATTGTTTCTATTTAAAATTAATTACTCTTATTTGCATTTATGAACATAAAAACTACATACCTGTATAAAGAGAATAACATTTTTAGATAATGTTAAATATCTTAGAAATAGAATCTGTAAACTAAGACAAGAAAGCGCTTACATTTTTTTTTCTTTTCTAATTCTCATTTGTCATGAAAGTAATCTTCATAATTTCTCACATCTTCTAACTTCATCTTTTTAGTCGGCTGCGTTTAATTGAAAATAGTTTCTTCTATCTGTGTTTCACCTGAAAATGTAATAAACCTATTCTGAAAAACACGCGCCATTTTGAGAACAGTAACCGGACATTTTCCTACCCTACATTAACCTATGCCACTCACCAAGACTCAAAAGTCTCCCTGAACAAACCGGGAGATTAGTACACTAACAACAAGGGGGATGATTATACCCTAACCATTTTGCATTAACATCAGATTTAATTTTCCCTAACCTGTTACCCCCAACCATCCAATCCTTTCGGATATACCAAGTTGCTTGTACAACCTCCTTGATGTTCGAAAATATTTTTTGGGAACATACACGATTTATGAAACCACTTCATAAATCGTGTGGAGGAAACAGTGCAACCGGCTGTTTTTCTTCCAGACAGGGCTGGCAGCTGTATTACTGGTCCTAAGAGCTTGTTCGGTCATAGGAACAGTCCAACTGTCTGTTTTTTTTCCATATCAGACTGGATGGACAGCCTGTATTAACTAACTATTCCTACGGGCATGTGTGGTTAAGCTAGGTAGCATAGGTAGCAATTACATTTCCATAAACTTTATTGGTTAAAAAACCATTAACTTTATTGGTTATGAAATCGCTACCTATAATTTTGACCTACACAATTGTATCGACTAATCCTATACCCTATATTCTCTACTAATCCTATACCCTATACCCTCTACTAATCGTATACCCTATTAACCTCTACTAATCCTATACCCTATTAACCTCTACTAATCCTATACCCTATATTCTCTACTAATCCTATACCCTATACCCTCTACTAATCGTATACCCTATTAACCTCTACTAATCCTATACCCTATACCCTCTACTAATCCTTTACCCTATTAACCTCTACTAATCCTATACCCTATACCCTATTACCCTACTAATCCTATATCTTATACCCTATACTAATCAACTTCTACAACAACCTACATCATCTACATCAACCTCTCGAAAATATCTAACCCCACTATTCACTGTCAAGCATCTCTTGTATTCTATGTTTCTATATATTCCAGATGTATATTATGTGTTTCTTGTATTTGTATTCTACGTTTTGTGTTCACTCATTCCATTTTTCTTCTTTTTTTCTGTTTTGCATCTGCAACATAAAATTAATATCCAGATGTAACTTTCATATATATTACTAATTACAAAGATACAATTTAGTAAAAAAAAGGGTCTGTGTATAAGCTATTGTGTATCCTGTATATAAAACAATTACAAGCAAATGTAATAACATAATATGTAACAGTTTACATAATATAGTGTTATTCTAACAACACTGTAAATTGTATGTTAACAAAATGAATGCTTTTGTTTGAATTACAAATATGCAATAATAAATCTTAATTATAATTTATAATTTTGCAAGATTTTATTAGCCAGATTACTGAAATATATTACTTTACTGATTTTTTTTTTTTAATACAGATTATTTAGATTGGAAATACATCTGATGCAAACTCCACAAACTATTTCTAATTATATAAGTCAGTGTTATTTTAAACCATTTTTAATTCTTCATTGAATCTTTGATCCTCCAAATTTTCTAAAGTTGAGTGATTTTATTACTAAGGACCTTATATTAATACACGGATAATTTTTTACTTTTTTAATTATTTATCCTAATTTTTTTGACTTCAAAAGTGTTTTTTTTCTGAACTTAGTTTATTTTGAGTTTATTGTTATTTAATGTATCTACCTATTAATTTTTAAAGTAGGATAATGTCTGAAGATCCATAAATCACAGTTCTAACATCTAAGTGTCGTCATTAGTTTCCCTTATTTTTACTGCATAAAACAAGAAAAGTACTGGATAAAAATTGTATTGCTATAACTTCAGCTGAAACTCCAGTGAATAACAATATGCTGTTGCTGATAAAATCTAACCGTGCCTAACTAAAAATACTTTATATTGTATTACAAAATTTCACGTGTTTGTATGTAATTAATTAATGTGGTCTTTAAATACAAGTATGTTTTGATCTATACAATGTATTTTTATATTCTGATCAGTATAAAGGTTATTTATCTGAATTAAAATATTCTGTAACATTTTAATTCAATTCAGTTCACTGAAATAAAAATTTAGACAATATATTTACATTATTAATTTTTTTTTCGTTTTCACACATCGTTTATAAATTCAATAATACAATATTTTAGTTATATACTTAGATAAGAAGTACTTATTGCTTACATAAAAAAAAAAAAACATTGTATTTTGTTGGTTGTAGGTTACACAACTTATCCTTTAATTGGGAACAATTTTAAAACGGTAATTGTATATTATTTGGTAAACCATGTTCAATTTTTTTCATACTTATATATATACTGTATACACATATATAAGTAGCTTTTGTATTAAAAATATTGTTTAACAAATTTCTTATATTTTTAATCAAAATGTTAAACAATACATATATATATATATATATATATGTATATATATACCATTTCAAAGATCATTCCATTATATTATCTAGCATCATATATTATTATCTATTACTGACATGATATATATATATATATATATATAAAATTTTACTTTTGTATGGATATAATAATTTTTTTCCAAACGAATCTTAATATTTCTTTTGATGAGAAAAAAATCACATCTAATAACCAGAAATTATCAAAATTAAGATATGATAAATGTTACATTCTATCATTGCAAAATTGGTTTGGAAATTGAAAAGAACTGTGTGAATAATCTTTTAATAGGCTGTACACTATCCGATTACACATTATAATCTGATGTAATAATTTTCACTTTTTATTAGTTTACAAAGTTTTAAGTTATAAAAACATAAATGAGATGAGAAGATTGTCTTTACTTACATTAGTATCAAAGGATGGATTAAAAGATCTTGTAAAATACAGACAAAATATAAAAAATTTAAAACTTACCATATGTTGTACATTGAGTAAAATTAAGAGTAATATATATTATTATTCTGCATTCTTATTAATGTAGACTAAAAATAATATCTATTTATCTGCCCAGTTTCTCTTCAATAAGATTTAATACTGAAATTTTCCTTATGGATATTAATTGTAATTTTAGTTCAGAAAATTTCTCTTTTATGCTTGAAATTTTGCCCCTTACTCCCTTTTTATTTATAATTGCATATCTGATTTTTTTAGATTTTTACCATTCTTGTGGAAATTCAATTTGTTCTCAGAGTGTACATTATTTCCATTTTAATATGTGTAACACAAAAATATTTAATCAAATTCATTTAAATCTATGTAGTTAATTCGCTAACATTGATTTTCACCAATTATGGTATGCATTTTTTAACTATCTGTAAGTAAATGAAAAACAAGTTTAAATGAATTAAAATTATTTAAATAAAATGAGAATCAGTTGTTTGGTTACTAGGATACTGATTTCAAAATAGAATTTACGATGCATTCAGCTAATTATTAAAAAAACTATGCCAAACAAAATTTTGAAAAGATTAAATTTCAATTAGTTACAAGTAAAATAAAATATAATTTCCAACCTCCCTGATGGAGTGATAGTATCTTTCTTTAAAAAAAAAAAAATCATCTGGAAGGTCCCAGGTTTGAATCCCAGTCAGGGGATTCATCTGGTCATTTTTTCACGTCCTTGAAAAGTTCCATTTCCATCTCATATTCCCCCACACAAGCTCCAAACAAGTTGATGATTGATTTATCATAATAAATCTATAAAATAATCATCAATGTCCCACCCCTAAAAAATCAAGATATTTGTTGGAAATCAGTAATCAGTAAACCGAACCTAAGAGATTTCTCAGAATAATTTGCATTTATTGGTGATAATTGGAGACCGGATTATATGCATTTGCATATTAAGCCCATTTTCATCGGTTATTGCATATTTTCCTTAAAATCTAGTGATGATGCATATTTTCGCTATATTTACAATATTTTGCGGTAGGGTACCTAGTTAATAAATTAAATCTTACGTTGTAGCCGGCCAAACCTATTAGCCGCACGGCTCTTACAGCGCACATCTATGCTCTCCAGCCCCGCGTCGATGGTTTTGGTAGGATAATATGTGGTCAAATAAAACACAGAATGACGCCAAACAGAGACGGACGATACCGTTCTGCGTCGCGCACGGCTACTGCAGCACTCCTACCACTAGGCAATTAAATTACGCAAGTTATTGTTGACGCGCTTATCGCTTTAGTTAAGTTTTTTATTTATTTCGGCAAAGTTTAATATGTACCACGCCTCCCAAAAAAAATGTCTCTTTTTTAGATAGTTGACCATCCTGGAACATTCACACACGATGGAAAGTTTTTATATTGTCGAGTTTGCGAGAAAAGTATTTCGTATACAAAAACGTTTTAAATATACCAGCACGTGAAGACAAGTCTTCATATCGCAGGATTGCAAAAGAAAGGCCCACGAGAACAACTTATAACAGCGACAAGTAGCAGTGATTTCACTTCAAAAGGTAAACACGAAAACTATTTTAGCGTAGATTTACGTAAAGCATCGGTATGAGAATGAGTTTTATAAGCAGCATCCTTAAGATATCCCCACAAGAAAAAGTCAAGAGGAGATAAATTAGGAAACCAAAGGGCCCCAACCCCTTCGAAATCACATGACCATGAAAATACCGATCCAAGAAAGTCGTAGTGTTGTTGGCTGTATGAGTCGTAACATTGTCCCGCTAAAACTACGTGTACTCTAGCCCGTCTGCAGGTATAGTGTTTATAAATTTTTGCATAATCAATATGTAACGCTCACTGTTCATTGCGCCGTAAAAGAACGTCATGAAGATTCTCTTACGTGAAATTTCAAACTAAACATCCACTTTTTGTCCGTGCAGCTGATCTTCCGGGATCTTCCGTACACCAAATGCGTGAATTCTTTTGCCGGCTTCCGTGGCGCGTGTGGTAGCGTCTCGGCCTTTCACTCGGAAGTTTCGGGTTCGATGACATGGCATTTCCACACGCTACATTTGTCATTCATCTCATTCTCTGAAGCGATACCTAACGGTGGTCCCGGAGGTTAAAAAAAATGCGTGGATAATTCTGTACATTCACGTATCAATCAAGGTAGAACCACGCCTCCGATCTTCGAGTTCTTCCCCGTTTGGCGTTACAGATGACATGAACCGCTGACAGAAAGATACACTTTCTACAATGTTAACAACTCTGAACAACACGAATTCTGTACAGATGCATCTTTTAATATTTGCCCGATGCCGTGTGGGCACAACGACGGGGAGACCAAATTGGCTAGATAAGCGTAGCACAGACTTCTTGAAACTAACAAAATATGGAGCTTGAACGTCGATCAACTTTTCTGGTATTAGCACTTTTGGTCACCACTTTTGGCTGCATCTGCTACTTTCCCTGTATCTTGGAACTTGTCTTACAGCTGGAGAACTTGATTGGTATATCAACACCATACTTTTCTGTGAAGGCATTCTGGGACTGGACATAACTGACACGTCTAATGTATTGGGAGACAATGAATATTCTCCTCTGCATTATGTAATCAATTTTTCTTCAATTAAACCGGCAATAAAAGAAGGAAACATTCTTCCGTACGGTTGCGTCACTTTTTGAACAACCTTCTGTGTTTGTAATGTAGTTATCGTGATAACAAGAAAACTTTGTGAGTAATATTAAGGTCCAAGCAGTTGTTACTCTTATGATGTTTAGGCTCATTAGTCCTAAATGTTTCAGTTAAAATTTTTCATTTAATAATGTATGAATCCACTTATTGTTTAGTAATTTATCTTGTCCAGTTTCAAGACATGCAATTCGACAAGAATTCATATTAAAAGATCTTAAGAATTAAATTAAATGGATAAATTGAAAATACTAGTCCAATAAAAATATATTCATTGAAGTTTATATCTCATTTTTAAAGAGTAAATTTTACAATTCATTATAATTACTTAACTAATGAAGTGGATTCAAGTGGTAAATTACAACATTTCAGAATGAGTAAGCAAATTTTTGAAATAATATATTCTAGAAATATCTTTTGTTATAATATACATGAGAATACTTAAATTTTAGATGTTCTATTATTAGTCTATTTTATATGTTTAGTAACATATTATTTATAAATGATCTAAAAAATAAAAACAAAATTTATTGCACATTATTTGTCAATATTTTTGTTTTAATTACTTTATTTAAAAATTTAATGAAAATAATAATAACAATAATTGGTTTGTATCAATCTACAATTGTACTTATCAGTGCTGTTTACGTATTTATTACAGATGCACACGCACGTAATTTATTTAATACATAGAACGATTGATTTTTGCTTATGTGTTAGATAAGTTATTTTGTTTAAAAAAAAAGTAATAAATAATAATAATAATAAAACTCGTTCATGAATACCCCAGCACAGTATTAATATTATCTAAATGAAACGATAAAAATATTTTTAGAACGTAAAATATTTTACTATCTTTACAATGACAGCATTATTCATTGTTGACTCTGGTACACTGTTATTGTTTTATAGTTATTGTATTCATTTACCGTAGTAAAAACGATAAAATAGAACATTTGAATTCCTAGTATTCATTAGCATCGCTTTCTACTTCTTCCAGTTAATAAACTGAACTACTATTTGTGGTCAGCATTAGAATTTATTGAAAAAAATTAATTTCTTAGAATAGAACGTGTACTCGGTTCAATTCTCAGAATACTTGTAATTTTTTAAAAATTATGTCGTACTAAGTTATTAAACTGTGAACATAAAAACGTCTGATGCACATATTCATTATCTTGGACAGATCATCAAAAATTCTTTAGGAAATGGGAAAAAACTATCAATAATACATATTTATCTGGATTCAGTAAAGTTGGTGCAAAATTCTTCTCTTAAAAACAAGAAAAGTACAGGTTTAAGTTTTAGAAACTAAAAGCCTTATACATCAGCATTATAACATCATGGAAATTTTTGGAGGAACAGACATGAATAAGCAAAGTACTGCTTATGTGTTGGAATCGGGTTGGACGTACAGGGTTGATGAAGAAATATCTATAAAGTAAAAATTACTAAGAGTCCCACAAGGTACAGTCTCTGGACCATTTTATTTAATCTTTACTATTTACCTGAAGTACTTGAGGGTAAAAAAGGATTAGTGACATTTACTATGATGATGACACGTACTGATTATTTGTGACATGAAAATTTTTTTTCATATAGGAAGGTAAAAGGTGACGACAAAGTTGCTACACTTATCTGGCATTGGTTATTTATTCTTATATAGTATTAAAATAATGATACATGAAAATACTTTAACAAATTCTTTTTAAACTAAGATTTCGTTTTTGGGGATGGGGCTGAGTTATAATGAATTTTTTTTGTAATATTATTATTAAAAGTTTAAGTAAAGTAAAAAAGTTTAAAACATTCAAAGAATCGATATTTTTAAACTTTGATGGGCTCCTCCACTTTCAATATTGCTTTCAAAATATCTTTATTTTTTTGGGGCAATTTGCACTACTATAATGCTTAGGAAGATATAAAAAAAATTCTGTTAAAAAATATGCAATAAATAAAAATATAGCTTTTCGATATTTATGGAAGTCGGAATTTTGAGCAATTTTTTTTTAACGGTAAGATAAGCATACACGAATGTACTGAACTTAATATAAAGTGGGATTGTTATGTTGGCAAACTTTTGAGAAAATAAAATAAAAATAATAATAAAATAAACATAATTTTTGGGAGATATTGATCCCAAATTTTTACCAACAAATTTCCCCATGTACTCGGGTCTGTGCCAAATTTAATCAAAATCGGTTTATTCAGTTAAAAGTTGTTAAGCTTCTAACACGCCATCATACGTACGAACATTATCATCCACTTTTTTTTTGTTTTTTGGGGTCCGTGAGTCGTGGAACATCGAGAAATGCAAAAAACCCATTCCCCATTGTTTGACTGATTACCATACTTTCTTGCAACATAGTTCTAGAGCTATGATATTAGGAAAGTAAAAAAAAAAAGCTATCTCGAATTAAACGTCAAGAAAACGAATTTATATGTAATTATTACTCATGAGAAAGAGAAATTTAGAAATGTATAATATTTGGTGTTTTCCTAATGAAACAGAGATAAGTTTAACTACCTGGGATAAAATTAGAATACAAAACTATTTATAACAAAACTATTTTATATTCATAACATTCTGGTAAGTTCTTACACTACAGATCTTGACTTCAATTGAGTAGAATGCTTCTTGAATACAATTAATTTTGGCTACTTCATAAGTACAATCTAATTCAAACATCTAATGATCGATAGGAAGTAAAACACGAGCCGCAAACATCTGTTAATGATATGCATAAAAAGAGATTTAATTTATAACAAAAAAGAAACATGTAAATAGAAGTAAATTATATACTGTTCAAAGGATTTAAATAGGTAAATTAAGGACATGTCCAGTATCTTTTCAAATTCTAAGATAAGTTAAATCAAAAAAAGTTTTAAAAGACTAAAAAATCGATATTTTAAAAAATTCATCGGCTTTCCCACCCTCAATATTAAACCCAAAGTATTATTTTTTTTTTGCCACTTTCCCTACTACTATGCTTAGGAAGACATAGCTATTTTAACTGGATATTAGTTCAAACAGCAAGATAAATTACACTTATTACGTCACTCTATAAATATGAATTCAACTTGATTATAAACGATGTCACGAGAAATTCTATTAACTTATCTATTCTTGTATAAAAATTAACATTTTTGTTATTCATATATAACTTTCTTTGTATTTCAACTTTTATCGTTTTCTATACCCCAGTTCAACTCTCAGAGTTTTGTTTCTATGACAATGTTAACCTCCCCAATCACCGTTATAAAGCAAACCTTTTTTTTCATCTGATCACTACGGATTACTCAAGAATAACTATATAAAATCCACAAATTTTCAGGGGAAAAGAAAATCGTCAATTTATCATAGTTTATACGTAAAAATGAGGGATTTGGTCATTTATGTTACGCTATATTGAACAGTTTTCAGCAGAAAATTAATGCTAAAGATTATTTTCAAATTGATGTAGAAATTCTATTATATCTACCTAAACTTAGGTATCGATATTCATAGTTTTGCAAATAAGATTAGTGTATTATGCTACAGTGATGAAATGGATTTACCCGTATAAATTCATTTAGTTTTTAATATAGGTTGGTAAAATGGTGCATCATTTAATATGCATTTCTTTGTCTTTTAACGTTGTAATACTTTTTGAAATGTTCAGTATTCTGGTCTCTAATTCATTTTATATATTTTCTTGTTGTTGGTTATTCCACCTTGAGGCCGGAGCTAATTTAATATAAACAGCCCCAAGTGAAAGTCAGGGAAAATTGTTTAGCCTTGAACTTCTTCCGTCATCTTCGAACGGATAATATCCACCAACACTGCGGAACAAAGCGTGCCACGTCTGTTCGATCCACACGTTGTTATCTGGGGAAGGAAGGCGAATTCACTCGAGCAGGATTCCTTATGCTGCAGGAAAAGACCGCAAACGAAAACCGTGTGTTTCCGGTGTCCTCCTTCCCGCAGTAGTCGCATTCTACAGAAGATCTCAAGTTCCGTGAGTACAGGTATGCCTTAAAATAATACGACAAGGAAACGAGTCAATTCGTACTCCAGTTTCTCTTGCTTGCGGGCCAGCCATTTCTAGAAGTCCGGGATCAGCCTTGGGCTCATTTTCTCTCGTGAACTGAATTCAGCTCACACTGGGCTAAACCTTCACTAAGTCTCTTGAACATTTTCATAGGGACTATGAATCAATAGTTAATAAACTGGTTCGATTCCTTTCTGACATGTTCTATAATCTTTTAATTTTTCAACATATTTGTATACGACATCCTAACACGTATACCACTAACATAAGATTTTTATTTACTTAAACTGCTACAGATCTATTCTATACTATAAAAGAACATTGGCTATTTATTTATTCAAGATGAATAATTTCCATCCACTATACCACATCTATTTCAAAACTCAATAAACGAAATAAAATTGAATAATAAAAAATTCAAACAGATATATAATCCAGTAAGAACGAAACTGATGTACAGAACATTTGAGCGAGAAAAAATATTTAGAGAAAAAGATTATTACCGTCCATGGTTATAATACCGTCCATGTGCACTGTTATAGTATGTCCACGCTTGTATTTATATGTATGTGCTTAAGGCAATACTTTCCCTCGCGGAACTGAGCAAAATATGGTTTATTTAAAATATTGCAACAAACGTACTGAAATTAAAATATTGCCAAAACTTCCTATAAATGTTAAATATTAATCTTTTATAAATTATTTTTTGGTTTCACGTAAATGAAAGACTACTATTGTGTTATAAGATATAAATTTTGTGTTTTTTTTTTCATACCGTGAAATTTTTACGTAAATTTATAACTTAACAATGTAATCCAGTCATTACCTATTAAAAAATTTTACTTAACTTTTTCACTTATAAATTTAAATTAAGTAGTTTAAATTACTTTTTCAGTTTATAAATTTTTTCAATTTTATTGATTTACAATTAATATTAGTAAATAATATACAAAAAAATTACAATGAAATTGTAAACCTTACGGTAAGAGTCTCGCATATACCATTTCATTCACTCAAAAAACAAAAATTTCTTAATATAAATAAAACTATTCTTAACAAAACGATACTGATATCAAAAAAGGTGACACTACATTTCTATTATCGAAATCTGTTATTAATCAGAATTTTCTTAAAAAAAAAAATACGTGTTAAATATATGTAATAAACAACAAATATACAATAATAGATTATAAACAAAGTTTAAGCGTTCCATATAATAAGCAAAAAAAAATTTGTTACAAAACTGTTACCGGCCCGATTTCATTGATTAAACAAAGAATAATCAGAAGAATTGTATTACTTCTGTAAATATGATATGTATTACATAGAAATGAAATCGCGCCGGTAAGAGTTTTGTAACAAATTTTTATTTTTTATTTTTTGCTTATTACATGGAACGCTTAAACATTGTTTATTATCTATTTTATTGTATATCTGTTGTCTATTACATACGAGGTGCAACAATAAAGTAATGAGACTGATTTTTCTTTGAAAGATATGGCAACCCTGTAGCTTGGGTAGGCACACCATCTTTGACTTTGGTCTATAAGCTACTTCTAGTCCAAGCGACACATTGATGCAACTGCTCAGTCATGAGTTGTGCTGTAATAAGTGAACATATGTTTGTGTCTCTCGTCACAGCTTTTTGGACATCTTGTGTTGTTTGAAAATGGTGTCCCTTGACCACCATTTTGACTCTTGGAAATAGAAAAAAGTCGCACGGAGCGATATCTGGTGAATAAGGTGGCTGTGGTAGTACTGAAATTTGTTTTGAGGTTAAAAATTGCTGTACTGACAGAGCAGTATGGGATGGCGCATTATCGTGATGCAGAATCCAATTATCAGCAGTGTTGGCACGGACACGAAGAACTCGTTTACGAAGTCTTTCTAAAATTTCTTTATAGAAATATTGGTTAACTGTTTGTCCAGGAGGCACCCACTCTTTATGAACAATTCCCTTGGAATCGAAGAAGCACACAAGCACGCATTTCACTTTTGACTTTGACATGCGAGCTTATTTTTGGTCTGGGTGATCCCTTTAAACACCATTGCGAACTTTAGCGTTTTGTCTCTGGATCGTATTGAAAAAACCGACCTTCATCACCAGTCAACACGGCTCAACAAATCTGGATTGATTTCTGTTTGCTCTAACAGATCGGTTGCCACATTTTTCCGTGTTTCTCGCTGTTGTGTGAGATTTTTGGGGACCATTTTTGCACAAATCTTTCTCGTACCAAGATCTTCAGTTAATATTAGACGAACCGTTTCTCGATCGATGTTGAGTTCTTCTGCAATCATTTTCACGGATAATCTTCGATCAGATCGTACGATTTCAGTTGACATCTGTCCGTGAGGTTGATGGTCGTCCACTGCGGTCTTCATCTTCAACATTTGTTCTGCCTTCACTAAAAATTTTATGCCACCGAAAAACTTGAGCTCTTGACATAACCTCCTCTTTAAAAGCCTTCTGAAGCTTACCGTAAGTTGTCGTCGCGTTTTCACCCGATTCAACGCAAAAAGAAATGGCATACCGTTGCGCAATATTTTCCGGTTTCATTTCTGTGACGAGAGACACAAACACGTGTTCACTTATTACAGCACAACTCACGACTGAGCAGTTGCATCAATTTGACGCTTGGACTAGAAGTAGCTTATAGACCAAGGTCAAAGATGGTGTGCCTACGCAAGTTACAGGGTTGCCACATCTTGCAAAGAAAAATCAGTCTCATTACTTTATTGTCGCACCTCGTATATTTAACATGTATTTTTTTTAAACAAAATTCTAAATTAATAACAAATTTTGATAATAGAAATGTAGTTGATCAGTATCATTTTGTTAAAAACAGTTTTATTTATATTACAAAAATTTTTGTTTTTTGAGCAGAAAAAAAAATATATCTGCGAGACTCTTACCGTACGGTTTACAATTTCATTGCAATTTTTTTTGGATATCACTGCGTTTTGTTACATTATTCTTTAATTTTTTTTTTTATGAATTACTGATTGTTATCTTATGGATTTATTATTAAAGTTTATTGCCTAAGAACAAACAAATTGAATTTCACGGCCAATTTTTTTTGTTGATAATCATATCATTCACTTCATATCATATTTTTCATATTTTAATAAAACTAGTACAATGACCTTTACAAATCGAAAATCTGTGATGTAATATTGCATTTATTACTTTGTAAGTATACCCTCGATTTTTATCCTTAAATTCGATTTTACCAATCGAATTTATTTCTGTTTTATTTATTCCTTTTTTAATAAAACTATAATCTCTTGTAAATTAATAATTTTATTTTATTTTTTTAAAGAAGTGATTGGAATTAAAAGAATTGTTTCATCTTCAGTATTTTCATATATATAACAACATTTACTATTAAAACTGTAGTATAGTCTCTTTTAAATTTTATTACTTCTAGTTTTTGTACGCTACCTAGTAATATAATGTACTGCTATCTAGCGGCGCGATTCGTAAAGCTACATTAAAAAAATTAGTAAAATGACATATTCGAGCCCCGCGGTTCATCAAATGGAAAAAAAACGCTGTGTAACAAAATTCGAGGTATTTTTTGAAAGTATTCTTTATTACTAATCTAATTGAACTGAAATATAATGTTTTTCACGCTTATTTTTTTCCCAATTTTCATTTCACTGTTATGTTAGGCCCTGTTTAGAACTGTAAACGTAGTTCGTTCACTTCGTCGCCTCTTACCGACGAAGTTCTAACAAACTCCGTGATAATTTTCTGAATATCTTAACAAATTATTCTCTTGAGTAAAATAATTTTCTTGTCAGAATTTTTCTTAACAGCTCTCAGTGAACAACATATAAAATACATTAAAAAAAAGATTTATAATATTTTTTTTAACGAGAAGGTCAATTTTGAAATTATTTTTTTTTAATTTGTTGAATGTAACACGGACGTATAAGTATGCGGACAACTTTTCGGTCGCTAATGTAAAAGATATAGATAGAATGTAAAAGATAGAAATGTAGTAGAAATAACAAAGATGGACCACTGAATGTGAAAATAGGACGAGAAAAGATTATGGAGGTAGAAGAATTTTGTTATTTGGGAAGTAGAATTACTAAAGATGGACGAAGCAGTAGCGATATAAAATGCCGAATAGCACAAGCTAAACGAGCCTTCAGTAAGAAATATAATTTGTTTACATCAAAAATTAATTTAAATGTCAGGAAAAGATTTTTGAAAGTGTATGTTTGGAGTGTCGCTTTATATGGAAGTGAAACTTGGACGATCGGAGTATCTGAGAAGAAAAGATTAGAAGCTTTTGAAATGCGGTGCTATAGGAGAATGTTAAAAATCAGATGGGTGGATAAAGTGACAAATGAAGAGGTATTGCGGCAAATAGATGAAGAAAGGAGCTTTTGGAAAAATATAGTTAAAAGAAGAGACAGACTTAAAGGCATCCTGGAATAGTCACTTTAATATTGGAAGGACAGGTAGAAGGAAAAAATTGTGTAGGCAGGCCACGTTTGGAATACGTAAAACAAATTGTTAGGGATGTAGGATGTAGAGGGTATACTGAAATGAAACGACTAGCACTAGATAGGGAATCTTGTAGAGCTGCATCAAACCAGTCAAATGACTGAAGACCAAAAAAAAAAAAAATGTCAAAGAAGTATATGCAATGGTTGAATTTTGGAGAACATTTCAAATCTATATGAATAAAACACAATTTTCGTTTCGTGTGTCCTAGTAACTCAAAAACTATTTAACCGATTTCGCTAAAAATTTCAAAATTTATTATTATTTGTTCCGGGAGTGTTTACATGTTATTAGTCCCATAATAATTAATAACATAATATTTAATCGTATAATAACTATTTGAAAAGGTCGATATTGACATAAACAATGATCGATATAGATAATGACAATCGATATAGACGATATCTCTCGCATATACGACATTAAATTTAGTAAAAGAAGTTTTAGGTTATTTATGTATACGTTGTTTTTTTTATTATTTATGTAGTATTGAGATTGGTGAGGTTTGTACTGTGATAAACATTCTGGGAATAGCGAAGCATTGCCGGGTCCACTAGAATATATGTATATTTTTTTGTGAAAAAAAAACATTGAAACTTATTTAACTCGTTCTTGAGTTACAACGAAAAAAACTAGTATGAACTATTTTTAATATTGACAAAAAATAGGTCAGCAAGTGTTGTTTACATTTTATGCGGTAATTACTTTTTTCTTGATAACACTGAAATTTGATAACATTATTAATAAACTTTTTACATTTAATAGTTTCAAAATATATTCAATTATCTTTGACTGAGCTTATAAGAATAAAATATTTCACGTACATTTTGGTCCTGCTATTAAATTCCAGCTATACACTAATTACTAATAAAAATCGAGTGTGCAAAGTTTTGCTAAAAGCAATTATTTTTTCTTAAATAAAAAAAATAAAAATATTCCATTGTATGAAACCACATAATAAAATACTTTCGTTTTACAAAGCATTAAATTTCAGTGACCTTCTCAAAGATTATAAGGGTTCAAAAAAAATCTTTTTGCATGATATACCTAACGATCGTGAAGATTACCATATTAAATTACTTAAAATAAAATATTTCTTTCAACACAATATTGATGGGTTTTTTATATAATATTAAAAAAGTTTATTATATGCACTCTAGCTTAATTTATACGTAGATATTTAAAATTTAGTAAAATCAAATTATTACTTTTTTTTATATACGGAGTTCTATTTTATATTATTTTCATATAGTTAATTTTGATGTGTCTTCTGAATTATCACAAGAATAGAGGTGAATGCCCGAAATTTCGATGAAACGAAATCTTGATAGACGAGTCAGAAATCTAAACATGAAAATTAATTAAAGTTTAATAAAAAAAAAGTTATAAATTGTTTTAAAAAAGAATTATGCAAACTTGTGCGGAACTAGTTTTGTATGCTTTGTAAAAAAGTGATGTTACCTATTTCGAAGAAAACTGGTACCAGAAAGTGTACAGAACACAGAACAATAAGTTTAATAGCCTGCCGGTAAAATATTGTCAAGAGCCCAAAAACGGAAATTGGTAAGAATAATTGAAGAAAATGCAAGAGAGGAACAGTTTGGCTACAGGAAAGGAACTAGAGATCCCATCGGGCTACTAAGGACGGTTGGAGAGAGATATTTAGAGATAGGAAGTGGAATAAGTCTCTTTTTTATAGATTTAGAGAAGGCATTTGATAACAGTCAAATGAAAGAAAATGATTGAGATTCTTAAAGAGAAAAACGTGGAATAGAAAGACAGTTAATTAAATAATTATGAGACAAACAGCATAAATAAAAGTAAATAAAAATATAACACTTGGTGAATCAAGGTTGAGATATTAAGCAAGGATGTTGCCTCTCATTGACACTATTCGACATTTACTTTGAAGATATGATCAGGAATATATTAGAAGAAAAAGTAGGAGGGATAAATATAGAAGGACGTAAAATAAGATGCATAAGGTTTGCTGATGATATGGTAATTCCAACCGATGGCTCATACGCCCTTCAAAGATTGTTAACAGTCCTGAAGGAAGGGATGAAAGAATATAGAATGAAAATAAATATAGAAAAAATAAAGTAATGGAAGTAAACCGCAAAAAGACTTTAGTGGTAAGGACTAGTGAAGGAACAGTAGAAAAGGTAAAAAATTACAGATATTTGGGTACTATGATAACAGAGAACTGGAAGAAGGTAAGGGAAATAAAAGAAAGGATAGCGATGGCAAAAGAAGCCTTCAGTAAGAAAAGTGAATTACTCTTTAGTTAAAGTCTTGACTTAGAGTTAAGGAAGAGGTTAGCTAATTTTTGTGTATGAAGTATCTTGTTTGGAAGTGAAGCATAGACCATAAAGGAATCAGACTGGATTGAGGCTTTTGAGGTTTGGATATGGAGAAAATAAAATGAACGGATAAAGTGAAGAATGAGGGAGTAATGAACAGGAATAAAGAAGAGAGAGCACTTATGCGGTGAAGTATAAGAAGAGAAGGAAACTGGTAAAGACATGTTGTCAGAGGAAGTGGAATATTGAAAATTGCAGTGAAAGGGTCAGTATATGGAGAAAGGAAGCGAGGACGAAGTTAACAGGAGAAGCGAAAATTGAAAACCACTTATTAACTGGCTTGGAACAGAAATGGGTGGTGATGATAAGGGACTGCCGCCAGACAGAACACCAGATGATGTTGAGTTTCGTAGCTCCCACCTCTCGCACCACTCTCTATGAACTTCATAATTTATGCTTGGATTTCGTCGTACTTTCAAACTTGCAGTGAAGCAATGCTCGTCTGATCGCAATAAATTTAGTGTCAAACGACAGGAAAATTTTGAAGTAACGTAACCAACAATTAGTGATAATAAAATATATTTTGCGTTGGGTTTTATAAAAAGTTTTATTTTGCTTATCAGATTGTCGCGATATATGGGCAATAAATACAATCAAGAATCAAGGAAACGAGTTACGGAGAATAATCACAAAATGAATCGAAAAATGTGCCGCTCACAATAACTAAACTAGTAAATCGCACCGAAATAAACTATCACATAGTAAAGGGTATGAATCTTGAAGCTTAGCATTGTATCAACTGAACCTGCTTCAGCTGAAAAACTATTACTCATTTAGCTTAACATACGGTTCGCTACGGAACAGTGTGCATATTTATACACTACGTAAAATTAGCATTAATAATGTAAATTATTATTATCATTTCATTTATGTTAATATTAATCATGTCAAAAATGAATATTAAATAATATAATTCATTTTTAAATGATAATGTACACTTATATATCTTATGAAAAAAATCTTTTTGTTTTTCAATTAATATTTCAACCAACAAACACCTCCAGAAAACCTCACTTAATAGGGGAAAACATCATACCAAATTCCTTACCCGCCATCCCAACCCCATTTTCCCCCACAGCTGGGTTAGCTCTGGGACGCAACGCCCTAGAGCTGGACAACCAAAACACATTTTCTTTAATAATAAACAAATGTAATGAAGTCTGTACTTGAAGGTCTGTACTTCATTACATTTGTTGTAATCGCCTCAGGTGCCCTCTTCTCTCGAGAAGACGATCCCTTAAACAAAGGATTTCAGTCCATTCTGGGCGGAAAGGGAGAGCGTCATAGAAGATAAGCGCATCGTTCTGACGGGTCCCTACTGTTAAAATCCTCCATTGGATCGGAACGCAGCCCAAATTTTATCAAATGAATCAACGCCACTCTCTATTTATAATCTGTCAGCTCATTAGAATCATCCAGCAGCAAAGGACGCAAGTCCGTATACTGCGATTTGTAGGAGGGTATTGTACCCTCCGTACCCTCCGACAATCTTGCGTTCCGTTCCGATCCAATTAATATTATGTTGATCCAGTGATGAATTATATTAAATGTAATTACCCGAAGTTATATAAACTATTTTATAGATTTTTAGAATAATAAAACACTAAGTTATTTACTGCACGTTTTACACGCAAATTTAAATACACAAATTAAAAAAAAAGAAAGTAAACACAACACTTGCAGCCTCGCGTGCAGCTTCCCATGTGTGCATGCGCACAACACCTGGAAGCGCACAATTTTAAAGATTTTTGTATCTTTTTCATAAACTTTTTTCATAAGCTTATGGCTTATACACTATACAAGTATAAAGAAAGAATTAAAGAAAAAAGGACTCATTATATTAAATGTTGTCGATAATATCAAGTGGAAATATGGAGTTCTGGAGTTCCACATGAGCAGTTCCAGCCGGAGGGCTGCTTCTTTTGTGGCTGCCCTTCGTGCTGTTTCTTTGCTGGGCTCTTCTACCGGACTCTAGTCCGTGGCGGTGAGTCGAGTTGCGTATCTTCTTTCTTCTTTTGTAATCGTCTTCTTTCTTCTTTGGCAGCTGGCACTAACCTTAAAAAGTCCCGTGGCCCATGCCTGCTTTCAGCTATTCTATACGATTCATTTATAGAATTGTATGTAGAATCGTTGATATACAAGATATTAGCTGCTCGACTACAAGCTTTAGATTTCATGTTCCTTACTATAATTGAAGTAACTATTGTTTGTTTTATTTTATCGGCAACCTAACAGCGGAGGTATAAGATGTACCAAAATATTTGCGGGTGTACACTTAATAAAGCCTACCTCAAATTTTACACAATAATATCGATTATAGTCACGTTTTTACGGGTACCCGGGTGCTCACCAATCATATTAATTTAAACCAATATCTGTTTCGGTTCCGTCTGTCAGCTGATGAGCTGTGCATCTGCGGGGAGGTCCAGCCAAACATCAGCAATCTGATGTTTGACTGCTCTGCTCTTGGGGGGGCTAGAGACCGGGTCACCCTGGAACTTAGAGGTCCAGGGGAAAATTGGCCACTCACAAGCGGCGAGTCAATGTGGCGAGAGCCGCATTGATATATATGGCTGACCACCAGCCAATTAAGGCTCCAAGCGCTTTAATATGGTGGACAAGTACTTGCTGGCATTCAGCGATCTAGGCGTGGTAGTGAATTGTTGTTTAGACGAAATAAATTTTAATTTATGGATATCATATATATTTTTAATAGTGGACGGGGTGCGCTTACCCATTTTAGCAAATATATGACAAGTGAGCGGTCGGGAAACGTAAGCTGTTGGTGTATAGCACAGCGCTTAGTCGGCTCATGCTGTTAGGTAAGCTCTAGGAGCTATTTAAAATACTGGTCGCTAAACGAGTATTGTTGTCTAAACCTTGTACGAGGCATTAGCCGTTTGTGGCACAGACATTCGGTCTTATGCTTTAGGGCGACCGAATAGGGTCGTGGCGGGAGAAATGCCAAGTAAACCAATACGTTTTTATAATTTTGAATTCTGCTATGATCAAAGTTTTCCCACCGCTTCGCTTTATCATTCCAAACAAATATTGGAGCATTTTATTTATATTATCCGTGGAATTAGACCTAGCATTCTTAATGTGATATATATCACGTACTATACGTATTTTAACGATATGAATAATTATTTGTTTTTTATTTGTTAACTGCAATAATAATCAAAATGTCCTTAATTCTTGAGTCATATGACGTCATTGTTCGTGTCTTTACGATTGATATTTCCTTGTGTTGATTATCAAAATTAACTAAACAATTGCGTTTTTAAGACAGCTCATAGATCATAAATTAAATTTTTTCCTCAAACATTTTAATATATTCAACGTATTTGTCGTGAGTAAATTATAGTTCATTAGTATTACTTGTTCTTGACCATCAACCGAAAATCTGATGTGATTTCCTTCTCCAGGCAAATTATTTTAGTTCGTGCAAGTTATGTGGGATTAAAGACGTACATCTATTAAAGTAATTGTAATTACAAATCCTTATTTTTTTTTGGAAATCGGCAATAGTTAAATTTTTCATATTGTAAATTACAAACTACCGATGGAAATAACTCGTATTTTCTCTGTAAAATCCTTTTTTTTTAATAACAAAACTATCGTTTCTCATTTTGTTTAATATTCTTTGGAAGGTTAAACTATTATCAGTTTAATGTGTTTAGACATATTTCATAAACTGATATAATTAAATATGCTGTTTTGTGTTGTCATAAAATACAGGAATTAATAAACCGGACAGTAAAATTTTATTTCAAAAGATATTCATTATAGTAAGTCACCACAGCAAATTAAGTACAAAAGACATTTAATGAGTAATGTGTAATAAAAAAAGATTAACGACTTATTTTATTAACGAAGTTTGATTTCGAAACGACCGTACCGTAAATAAATAAATATTGAAAATATTATCATTACTAAACGTAACTTTTATCGTAAAACCTAAGATTAAATTAAAAAATTCACGGCATAGATTGTCCCATTACTGTGTTTTTTTTTCTTCATATTAATCTACATTATTTTAATTCTAAATGGTGAATGAGTCCATCCCAACCCCCTTAGGGAAAGACACTCACTCGCCTTGTGAAGATTCCGGTCGCCACACTCCCCTCCTGTCCGCGATGGGGTTTAACGGGAGTCGTCTTTTACCCTTTAACATTTTACATCTCACAGTAATAAGCCAGGTCTCGTTGGGATGCCGCCGATGTAAATGCCTCGGTAGACATTTGCATCGGTGAGTTAATGACTCAGCCTTTGCCTTCGCTGTAAGCTTCTTCTGGACAATCTTGACTGTCCTACTTCGTTGTCCTCTGAATTAGCTAACTGAATTCGCAGAAGCACGAACCCCGCGCCTAGTTCTATACTTTATATAGCCAATTTGTGTATAAATGTCTCATAATATTTAAGGCAATAGAATAAATAACATACTTCCAAAAATGTTGTACGCAGCAACGAAATTTATTCCTTGTTCCTTTAGTGAACTCAACTTTAGTTCATACCCCTGACTTGGTTACAATTATGGACTCCGGTCTGGTTTACCAGCGAGAGGCGGGCAGACCACCTACTCCCACTCAGCTCCATCGCTGAGTCCCCCGTGATATTTACTTCCACTTAACTACCATCGTCGGGATGGCGCTAGACCTCACGGCTGCATGGAAATCCATGCCCTTGGCAGTGCAGTCACCATCCCGCCGAAATGAGAAGTCTAATGTCAATGATTCTTCTCTTAAAAAATATATATAGAATTTTCTATGAAATTCATCTTTACTACATACATTAAGTTTATTCCAACAGCCGAAAAGTATTTCGGATAATAAGTTTTTATTGTCGTATTTAAGTATTTACAAATTTCATTCCAAAACTGCGACTTTGTTAAAATAAAATTGTAGGCATTTAAAAATATATATTTCATGTGCTGTTTCCAAGATGTTAAAAATTGTTAAAAAAATGTAAGAATTTAAAAAATGTATTTCATATACTTTTTCTGGGGAGATATTAAGAAATAACTTAATAAAAAATGATGTAAAACCAGTTATTGAGATAGATTTACAGTTATGTAAAGATAAAGTTATGCAAAGATAGGTTTACAGTTATTGAGATAATATGCTGTATCTGGAAAACAACTTATATTTGGCGAGGGGATGGCTGACCACTAATGGACTGAGGATGGCAGATGATAAAGTGAAGGTGGTTGTCATGACTGGACGCCGGAGATTGAGTCCCCTTCGATTCCGAGTGGGTGAAACGTTTGTGTACCCCAGCCCGGCGGCAAGGTATCTGGAGATTTGGATCGATAGGCACAAGTCTTTCTGCATACATGTTAATTAAGCTGTCAGAAAGAGCGAGCGGGTTGTCCAAGCCCTGACAAGATTGATGAGCAATATGGGTGGCCCCAGGACAGCGAAGAGAAGGCTACTGTCCAGTATATACTATTCAGTAGCGCTCTATGGGGCGACTGGGTTGGTGCTCTTGGTAGGGCACGCAACAGGAGAAGTTTGTTAGCCAACAATGACGGTTCAATCTGCGGGATATCGCAGGGTACCGCACGATAGGTACAGAAGCGGCGTCAGTCATAGCTGGTGTGCCGCCGATTGATCTGCAAACCAGGATGAAACATTTTATTGCTTCGGGGAGTGAGAGGAAAGTGGCTGTGGATGAGATGTTCAGAGCCTGGAACGACGGGTGGAATGCGGCGGAGACTGGACGGTGGACACACCGGCTCATCAATGACGTCAGGAGCAGGGTAGAGCGGAAGCACGGTGATATCAATTACGAGTTCACCCGGTTTCTATCAGGGCACGGGTGCTTTAAGAATTACCTGTACCGTATGAATAGGAGTACCACGAGATGCTGCTATGATTGTGGGGAGCAGGATATGGCAGAACACGTAGTGTTTTCATGCACGAGGTGGAGCGACTTGAGGACTGCCATGATGAGCCACGGCGCAGTAAACGTGGATAATGTAATAAGTGTGATGGGTGACAGAGATACTTGGACGAGAGTGACGACTGCGGTGTCAGCCATAATTAGAAACAAGGTAACGGTGGAGAGGGGCAGGCAGACTGGAAGACTGCAGTTGACCTGAGGCGGAAGAACGATGCCGGACGGCTATAGGTAGCCAGTCTTACGGGGTGGTCGGCGGGGGCTCCTCGGAGTCGTCGTTCGCCGATGATCCCCTGGGATCATCAGAGCGATGATCCCAGGGGATCAATAGCCAGAGCGGCTATTCTAATTCGGTGACAAGAGCGCCCGAGTGGTTGCGCAGTGGCTGTATATATACCATGTGGATTAGTTCTGTCCCCTGCGTGAATAGAGGCGTAGGGTTTTTAGGGGGTGAGTCCCGCTCATGCCGTCAGAGCGGGCTGGCAGAGCTTTTTCCTCTCCTCCAACGGAAAAAAGAAGACCGGTTAGTGTGTGTGTGTGTGTGTGTGTGTGTGTGTGTGTGTGTGTGTGTGCATATATATATGTAGTAGTGAAGATTTTCCGACTGAAGCACAAACTTTAATCAACAAACTTCATGATCTGTGAACTGTGAGCCTTTATCACAGTGTGAGCTGGATTTGAACTGAATGGTTCAAATCAATCAAATAAATAATATTACAAAAATAATAGAATTAAAATTACGTTATAAAACATATTAAAAAAATAAAAAATATTTCTGTTTAACAATAATGGGCTTCCCGTTGGGACTGAGTGTGAGGCTAGAGTGGTGAGGTATGCGAGCACCTTGTACGAAGATAGACTAATCATCACCATCAACCGGTAAAAAAACGGGGTTCCCCATGGCACTGTTTTTAGAGGTACAATTGGGTGCTCTTATAATATCTCTGGAAACAATCGTCCGATTTTTAAAATTCAAAAGGCTTTATTTGTTAGTAGGTAGAAAACTAACTTTGCATGCATCAGATACACTCTCGATCTTATAGATCACGGTTATTCAACCCACCGGGTAGTGGTGAACGCGTCTTCGGAAATCAACTGATTTCGAAGTCGAGAGTTCCAACGTTCAAATCCTTGTAACGTCAATTACTTTTATACGGATTTGAATACTATATGGTGGATACCAGTGTTCTTTGGTGGTTGGGTTTCAATTAACCACAAGTCTCATAAATAATCGACTTGAGACTGTATAAGACTACACTTCACTTACACTCATACATATCATCCTTTAAAGTAATACCTGACGATGGTTGTCAGAGGCTAAACAGGAAAAAAAGATCACGGTTATTTGGAAATGTTATATTACTGCAATCAATCTTCCGATTTTCAAAATTCAATAGGGGTGTTTGCTAGTATAATACGAAATCATGATGGAACCATACTAGAACAAAAAGAGCAAAGTTCGTTTATCAGCAATATTTTTTTTTCGGCAGTCCTGTTTTATAATTTACAACTATAAAATATTTTATTACTATTAAGTATTATGTATTACTTTTAAACACCAGTGAATAACTGTCTTCAATAATCATTCTTAACAAAAGGTAATTTTTTTTTGTGTCATTTCTTTAGAAAACATCGAAAATATCCTTACGTTCACATTTTTTTTTTACTGAAGAGGGTTGAATGATGAATCTTTTCCTCAGAACATATTACGGCGATCGTTAGCAATTTTTTTAAGATTTACATGTAATATTCGAACACTACAAAAAAATATATGTACGGATCGAAGTTTACATCTATAAGCCCTATCTTTTTTAAATAGACTAATGATAATTTTACCCAAATTCTATGAACAATTTCATCAAACTGATCATAATAACGATTAATTTCAAAAAATTTGTACCGTGCAACTGCATCTGAAAAAAAAATTATCTAAAACATTGTGTCTTTGAAGTCTGTATCATCTCAAACTGTTTTATTATCACCAAGGACTATGTAGAATTTGTGCTTATCGCAGTACCGAGTTTATTTATACAAAGAAACGGGAAACTTTGAAAGTTGTGTTGGTAGCCGTGGGCGATTGATACCACTTGATAAGTGGCGTCAGCCTCTCTAACCTAACCTGCCATTTAGTTGTCATGGATCCTTGGAATGGTGCGCAACGTGCATTTGCTATCAAAGCGTTTTACATTTGCTATCAAAGCGTGTGGAGGGAGCGCGTAGAGAATTTCGCCGTCATTTTAATCTGGGACGGCACGACCGTGTTCCATCAGCACAAACAATTAAAACATGGATATCTAATTTTGTGGGAACCGGTTCGACAATGAAAAAGAAACCTCCAGGCCGTGAGCGAACCGTCCGTACACCACAGAATATTCAAGCTTTACAAGATGCTGTCACACGAAGTCCGCATCTGACCGATGCTGGAAGATCTGAAAGATGATGAGAGAGACAGATTGACCATCTGTCGTCTCTCAGCATCTTTACAATTGCATAGTTCAAGTGTTCGAAGAATGTTAGTGAAGGACTTGCAATACCATCCATACAAGTTGCAGATCGTCCAGGAACTGAAACCGAACGATGCAGTTGTGCGAGCACAATTCTGTAATGTAATGCTCCAGAAGATAAATGATAACGAAGAGTTTGTTCACGAACTGTGGATGTCAGACGAAGCGCATTTCCACCTCAGTGGATTTGTTAACCAGCAAAATTTCAGATACTGGGCACAAGAAAATCCTACGCAGCTACACCAGCGCCCGTTGCACAGCCAGAAAGTGACCGTGTGGTGTGCTATGTCATCTTACGGTGTTATAGGCCCTTCTTTTTTTGAGGATGACAACAAACGGTCTTGCGATTACAGTGACGTCGGCTCGTTACGTAGCCGCGCTTGAAACCTTTGTTGTGGAACAACAAAAGCGATTTCCACCGATTCTTAACACAGCCTGGTTTCAACAAGACGGAGCAACGTCACATACTGCACGAATATCGACGGCAGCTGTACGCCGATTGTTTGGACAACGTGTCATTTCACGAAACGATGACATTAGATGGCCTCCCAGATCGCCTGATCTCTCAGCTTGCGATTACTTTTTGTGGGGTCACCTTAAAAGCAAAGTGTTCTACAGTAGACCTGCTACAACGGAAGAACTGAAGGCAAAGATCCGAGAAGCGATTGCGGAAATTCCAGTTGAGATGTTACGTCAAACCATGAACAATTTAACGAAGAGACTTTCTGAGTGTTTACGTAGAAGAGGAGGTCACCTGGAAGATGTCATCTTTAAAAAATAAACTAAAATGTATGTATCCTAAAATGGCAACATTTGTACAATTACATGAAATAAAATTAATTTTCTAAAAAACATTTTTCATTAACGTTATTTAATTTTCAAAATTTCCCGTTTCTTTGATTCATTCTGTATAAGAAGAAATAAAAAAAGGATGTCATAACTAACCAAGCAGGCTCAACCAAATGAAATCATATACATAATGCATAGTATGTATAATGTGTAGATAAGATCATTTCATATAATCAAAGGATCATAAATATATTTTTAAACAAACTCAATCGTATTCTAAGCTGTATATCTTAAACACGAAGATTACCACGATGATGTTTTATAAGTTTTCTAACGGTCTGAAATCAATATTAAATATTAATGAAATGTAAACGACCATCAATCTAAAAATTCAAATGCGTAATGACTTTCGGAACACGTTGTATTATGGTAACAGTTCAGTTAATTGTTACTTTTAGCGAGATGATCTTGAACTATGTAATAAAAAATTTAAGAAGAAATTACCAAGACATTGAGAACATTAGTTGTTTGTTTATATCTATTTTTACCTTTTTCATATATTCTACGATAAAGTTGAAAGAAAAAAAGTCGTTCACCTTTTTTTAAAAGTTTTTTTAATTATTAATATTTTTTCTATAAATAAGTAATTCAGATATTTATTTATAAATATCGTATATATAGATTAGAGGTACGTCAGACCCAGATATAAATAGGCTACGTGTGGTTAAATCTGAAGGCTAATCAGTTATGATACGATATCAGTCAGGCTGATATGATACACAGTTTTATTATTACTATTTTTTTTTTTTTTTTAAATTATAATCCAGTTAAACTTTAGCTTATATGAAATTATTATTATTATTATTATTATTAGCAACAATAATTTATAAGTGTTCTTCCGTAACCTAATAAAAACTAGAACTAAATGCGTTAACCAGAAATATATACGTTAATTATTTTATTAAAAGAATAAGTTTGTTAAAAATTGTAAACAAGTGTTAATAAATTTCGTTATTTATTTAATAAGAAATCACGCATATAAAACTTCAGTATATAATTAATTAATTGAGTAGCATCATTCCAAAACTTGCCTTATCCATTTTTCTAATTTTTACAGAAGATAAAAACTTATATTTTGATTTTTTTTTTTTTGTTATTTTCTTGTAAGAAGTAAAGGAAGTATTGTGATGGCGAAAAATTTCGGTTTTCAGATTTTAACGGAAATATCCATTTTGACCATCCCTGAATCCATTTTGACTAGTTTCGGCGTGACGTCTGTACGTACGTACGACGTCACGCATAGCTCGTCATCTCGCATAACTGAAAAACGATTAGCCGTAGGATGTTGAAGTTTTGGGACTGTTGTAACATCTAGTTGTGTACCTTCCCTTTTGATTGCAATTAGTGAACCAAAATTGTCCAAAAAAGCCCAAAATCCAAAAAAAAATTGGAGTTATGATTTTTTCTTAACTGCAGTAATAAGGTCTCGTTGAGAATTTTTCAGCGATATATCACATAAGTGGTACTTATTTTCATTGGTTCCAGTGTTATAGCCAAATAAATTTTAATTAATGAAATATTTGAATCTTACAATAGGACGGCACACCGGTTCAAATTCGACTTCATCTCCTTTTCTTTTTTTTTAAATTTAAATATATTGATTTATTAATAATTATCAAACTGTGATTGCAAAAAAAGTTTTACAATAAATAATATTTCAGTAATAACAAAAAAAAAAAAAAAAAAAATGAAAAATATCGAAGTTGTCAATGAAACAAAATTTTATGTACTGTTCATTTAAAAAAAAATATGTAATGTAATTTAATAGGCGTACAAGGAAGTCAAGTGTTGTTCACATAAGATTTTTTAAAATAAATTATATTGCTTTAAATTAATTATTTATGTACTGATTAAAAACTGTTTATAGTATTAAAAACGTTCAGAAAGTACTGCAATTTAAGTAATTCCAGTTCAAAATTAACCATTAACCAATAGTTTTGGAATGACAATTTGGATATAGCCAGTACTGAAAAAGAACATTATGAATTAGGCAAGTTTTAGAAAAAAATTACAAGATTATAATTTGACAATAATACTTTAGTAGTATGAAAATAATGATTTATCAAAATTATTTATAAGATGTAAATTAACTAAAGTTTAATAAAAAATTATATTAAAATAATAAAACATTACTCAGACAAAATATTAATAAAAAAACAGCAAACTATCATAATTTATATAAAAATAAAATATCCACTTACCAACAATTGTGAATATTGACTATCCAAGCACTTTTGGATTATTCCTTCATCATCAGGGATTACTGATTAATTATGAATTTTATAATTGTATGTATAAATTTTTATAAATGGAAAGTAAAATGAAAAAAAAAAAATTAAATTATTATGTTAGTAACAGTTGAACGTTAATAGTTAAAATAAATCAAAGTTAAAAGAAAAACGTCTTGTCAGTAAGATGTTTACAACTGTTATCAAATATCTTTGTATAATACCAAGGGTGCAAGATGTTAAGAAAATTGAAAATAGCATAATCTTGAATAGTCACTGAGGAAAACAGCGATAAAAACAAATATACATTAAGATAATCTAAAATCAATCAGAAAGCATTCTGTCCATTAACAAACACATGGAATCACCTCATTATCATTATGTCCATCAGTCATAGGTCACAAAAGACATTATGGACTCTTCTGCTAGAATGCCTGTTTGTACGTAGTCAATCTTTTTTATCTGGTTAAACATATTAGAAAAATATTGTAAATTTTTGTTATTTTTTTACTGTTCACCGAAGTTTCATGAATAAGTTCTTTACATATTTCACTTTTGCTGTGGGAAGAGATACACCTTTTGGAATTAATGCTGGAGTCAAGTTCTTAACAGTCTAAAATTTCTTTAGTATTGACTTATGAACATCATTTTCAGTGAAATATCTATCTTCAATTTTGAACTCGAACAGAAGAACCTTTTCTTACTGGTAAAAATTTTTTAACCTTCAAAAATTTGAAGAGTCACTGGGTAGGTTCGTTTATAACTCACTAGATAAATTCCAGTCATAAATAATCGGCTCATCAGCAACATTTGTACCATGATATTTGAAGATGTCTATATAATCAAGTGGATTAGCAATGATTGCTTCTTTTTGCAACTCTTTCGATATTGCCAAACATTCTTATCTGGCAGATTAAACGAGTAGCCAAGTATTGGAAAAGTAAATAAAATTTTTACAACTTTTACTTTTCATACTTGCTTCTTAATTCATTTTAACTTAAAAACCTATTTAATTATCACTACAACTTTAATTTTTCAACAACAAAAGATAAGCTTTCTGATTCACAAAATAAACAGCAATGATCCCCATGTTGATTTTTAGTGAAACAAATGCTTTTGATTGGCTAAGAGGATAAGACAAGTATTTGAATGGAAGCTACAACAACAAATAAGACAAGTTTGAAACATATGGCATAATTCAACATTTTTTTTTTTTGTTATTTATAACGAGTATTGAAACAAACTGATTTTATATTTAGGAAGATCATTCAAAATACCAAAATTTTGGTTTTGAAAGGATAAGACCAGTTCTGGAATGTCACTAAATTGTAATATGCACATACTAGCTAAAGTACCATGCTTTAGAAGAGTTATCAACTTTTAATTTGATAACTAATTTGCTTTTTTTTTAATTGTTCTATAATATTTCAGAAATTATGTTTAGATCCAAGTATAAATAAAGTTTACTCTTAACTGAATTAGATTTAAACATTTATTCATACATTTATTTTTATCGTTAGTGTTAAATTAACAGAAATACATAATATGTGGGAAAGAGTATTCTAGGAAGCTTCAAGTTTAATTAGTTATTTTAAGAAAAAACTAATTTTACTTTTTATTAATGTATTTTTAAAAATTTGTTATAGAAATATGAAATACCTGTTTATTGTATAAATTGCTGAAGTGTAGTTTACACTTGAAGCTATTTACTGGAGTAAAGCTGGAGTAAAGCTATTTACTCCAAGTAAATAGCTTGGAGCTACAAATAGCTCCAAGCTATTTGTAAATAAAACATATATAATATCTCACGTTTTATTATCTGGAAAAAATTTATACAGTATTATAGAGATTCAGGCAGTAATAAAATGCATTGTATTGTAGTAAACTGCAGTAAAATGAATTAAAATGTAGATAATTCACTCAGTAAATTGCACTAAAGAAGTATTGACCAGTTGTCCCACTACTATTATATGCATTGTCACGGACTGTACATGTAAAAAATTACACTAAAACCATATTTAAAAAGATTGTAAATTCACTTTAATATTTTCAATACATTTGTAACAAAATTTTGTTTAGAAATATTAGAAGACCAATTTTATTTTTCTTATATTTTATTTGGATCTTTCCTTCCTTTTTCCTGTTTAGTCTCCGGGAATTACCGTTCAGGTATTTACTTTAGAGGATGAATGAAGATGAAATGTATGAGTGTAAATGACGTGTAGTCTTGTACAGTCTCAGTTCGATCATTCCTGAGATGTGTGGTTAATTGAAACCCAACTACCAAAGAACACAAGTATCCATGATCTAGTATTCAAATCTGTATAAAAGTAACTGCTTTTACTAGGACCTGAACACTGGAACTCTCAACTTCCATTTTATTTGGATCTAGTTGCAACAACATCTAGTAACAATTTCTTCTTAAGCTGTTTTTTATTTTTACTTTCTTTCCTGTATTTTCTCATTCTAAGTTCATGTCCTTTCTTTCTTTCTTCACTCTATTTTAAATTCGGATCTGATGTTTTCTCTTCAACTTGAGGATCCTTTATTCCATTTATCATATCTCTATAATCACTCCAACTTTCTACATCTTCAATTTTGATATTTTCCTTTTCCATGACTTCCTTAACTTCCTTAAGCCAGTTTGTTGTCTTTCTGTGTTTTTCAAAATAGTACATTAGTTTATGGCTTTAATGTGAAATTACTGGCTTTAATGTAAAAAAATGGCTTTAATATAACATTAATTCTTTTAATGTGATAAAGAACCTTCTCTTTTAAATGTTTTTGATATTCTATCAGTTTTCTTGCAGAGATATTTATTGCTTCTTAATTTATATTCTTTAATTAGTCTAAATGGTCCTAGACTGATCTTCATAATTTTAATTTCTTTCTTTTCAATCATCTCCATTTCCAACTTCTTTTCACTGTGGTAAAAATTTTTAGCATGCTTCTGGTTTTACCATAATTTAAAAGTGGCACTGATGGATAGTTCTTTCGTATTATATGTATACTGGCAGATTTGATAATACCTTTTTTGCTCTTTTCTTTAAAAATGATATAAATCTTCCTTTTGGTGTTAAGCATGCTTCCAGATGTTTAAATTTGTTCTACAATTCTACAAAGTGTTCAAAAAGTGACGCAACCTTATGGAAGAATCATTCCTTCTTTTGTTGCATATTTAATCGAGGAAAAATAGATTACACAATGCATCAGAGAATATATTTATTGTTTCCCAATACATTAGCTGTACCAGTTATGCCTTGATCCAGAATGATGCGAATACACTAAAGATATCGTCTTTCAAACAGCTGTACAACAAGTTCCAATATATAGGGAATGTGGAAGATGCAGACAAAAGTAGTCAATCGAAAGTGCTAACTCTATAAAAGTTGACCAAAGTGCAAGCTGCATATTCTGTTAGTCCCAAGAAATCTGTGTGACACCTATCAAGCCAGTCTGGTCTCTCTGTCTGTAGTCCTCTCATGGCATCACGCAAGTGTTTAAAGATGCATCGTACAGAATCGTGTTGTTCACGAGTTGTTACCTGCAGACACTGAAAAATGAGTAGCTCTCTGTCAGCAGTTCATGTCATCTGTAACACCAGATAGGGAAGAACTCGATGACTGGTTTCAGTTTGACGAGGTATGATTCCACCTTAATGGATACATGAATACACAGAATTCATGCATTTGGTGTACGGGAAATTCACATCAGCTGCACAAGTATCTTCTGCACGGACAAAAAGTGGGTGTTTGGTGTGCAATGTCATGTAGGAGAATCTTCATGACATTCTTTCACAGCACACTGAACAGTGAACGCTACATATAGATGGTGCAACAATTTGTAAACACTTTATCTGCTGACAACTAGAATACATTTAGTTATTTAGTTTCAGCAGGTCAATGCTACGGCTTATACAGCCAAGACTATGACTTTCTTGGATCAATTTTTTCTTGGATCCTTAGGGTATTCTTTGGGGATACCCTATGCTATTTACAAAACTAATCCTCATCATCATTCCCGAATTGCAGAGCGAAATTTAACGATGTGTCGCTGCAGTTCTTCAACAAAGGTTATAACATGGGTTTAAGAGCATGAAATGTCGTATTCAATTATATTAATCGCATAATATGAGGCCACTTTCAACATTTGTTGTAACTTAATCATTTTCTCGTTGGTTGCGTCACTTTTTGAACACTAATTTTTACATATTTTTCATCTTCTTCATGTTATCATTTCTATATTTAATCGTAACTTCTATCTTTTCATAAGCGGTTTGTTATCAAACTTTATCATCTATTTCCTGTAATATTTCTATTTGTATTTATGTTGTTTCTTTGTCTTCTGATAGAATCGTAATGTTAGATATCTAATAAAAAAATAGAATCATCTTTTAATGTTATAATCTTTTAATAATGAAAACTTTTGATTACTTATGGCAACCATTTATTTTTATATAAATTCCATTATAAAAAAATTTAACATTTATGCAAAAAAAGGAGAAGTTTTGTAAAAGATTGTAGGAAAGAGATCTAAAAGATTCGTAATCGTTCGTCATACTTCAGTGTTCAAGGTTAGTGCAGTTCATATAAAGGGCTGTCCTGACCTTGCACGGGATACAATTACTTTTGTTAATATAGTTTTCAACATTTTTCAGAGTTTTAAGTTGCAAAGGCACGAGGTCAAATGAAAATGTATCGCTTCTTTCATCGGCACAAAATAAATTAATCTTCGAATGTATAGTGCAAACCAGACTCCTGCTATATATTCAGTATTTCTGATTAGTTCTGATTCTTGGATTCTTTTCTACAACAGTTGGTAAAATAAAACCTGTATGAAACGATGTTAGTAATCGGACACTCAATTTGCAGTGTGGGTTGTTAAATGTAATAACAGAGATTACATTTATATGAATTTTATTTGCTAATGAAATTTTATTATGACTTCATTATAATAAAATTTGCCAATCATAACTAGTAATATCAGTACATTCTAAACAAAAGGTATTTTACTATGTTAATTACACCATTGTTGTTTACTAATCTAAAATCAGTCTACACAAATAAAGAGCTATGTTGAACGGTTATTGAAACAAATTAGAAAAGATTACGCCCTAAAAACAATTCAAAAAACAAAACTAAATTAAAATCTAAACCTAATGACCATCTCTACTGTTAAACAATCAGTAGATACTATGGAGAAAATTTATGTATAAAACTTATATACAGATGAAAAAATAACAAAGAAATAATGAAATAATAATAATAAAAAAAAAGAATAATAATTGACAAATAAAAAGTTAAATAAAAATAAAAGGCGTATTTTCGCAGAGTATTCATCATAATAATAAACACGGGTTATTAAAAAAGGACTTTACAACTTTAAAAGCATATAAAAATGTATTTAGATAACTTAAAAATTCGGTTCAGGTCTCGTTTTTTAGCAAAACACATAAATTTTTGTCTCACGTAGTTCATTAGTACCGAATTCAGCCACCAGTGTTATCACCAGTTTTGTTAAAAATGGATAAGTTTACTGGTGCGGAAGATGCTCGCTGTGTGTTTTGGTTTCACAAAATTGCAGTCAGCAAGTTTAGTTCAGCGGAATTTTCGTAGAGGAAACGGTAGTGAGCCTCCTAGTACGCATACAATTTACTCTTAGCTTCAAACCTTCGTTGAGCCAGGTTTTTCTATTAAAAATACGAAATTACTAGGACGCCCACAGGTCCTTGAAGCTGTTGCAGAACAATTCAGAGAAATCTTTGCACGTAGTCTGAAGAAAACAACTTGACGTACGTCATGAGAGACTGGCATTCCACAAAAACGACTGTTTGGCGCGTATTACGTAAACGATTATACTTGAAGCCGTACAAACTAACATTTTTCGTGAATCACTCTGTATAATGATAAAGTAGAGAAAGATGATGTTATTCTGCATGTAACTGTTCCGTACAAAAAGAGAATCGATTAAATCACTTAAAAAAAAACTTTGTTATGTGTGAATGAATTTAGACTTTTAAAATTAAAAATTAATTGCGTTTTGTAAATATTATGCAAATTTTTAGCAGAAAAAAATGTATTAATAAGAAACATTAATTTTTTTTAATGGTGTAATAGTAATTAACTGCGATTAAAGTAAAATATTTCAATATAACTCTTGAGGTTTACACAGCCAATTTTCACAAAAAATACGCAGTTTAGTTTCTATTGATCCGCTGTACGAGTAAAAACGGTGGTATAAAAACTCTGTGTAGTATCTCCGTTCTGTAAAACTAAGAACACAATGAGATTATCACGAGTTAATATTCAGTTGTTTTATTTATATATATTTTATATATTTTTTTTAATGTATATGTGTGAACGCGTGCGCGCGATAGTGTAAAATATTTACTTATGTTGTAATTTTTAATACACAATTTTATGAAGATTAAATTAAAGCTGGATTCCTACATTTTACATATTAATTACATTTAAAAACAACATTCTGATATGAAATCCACGTAGAAAGATCTATGTGAAGAATTAAGTTGTTTAATATTATTTATAAAATTAAATTTAAAAAGATTTCATGTCCATAATTACAATAAAATTATTAAATTAGATAAAAGAATGAAAATTAATATTTTAAATAAAATATATAATTTATATTTACGGTATAAATATAAATATTTAATTTACATTTTAGATAAAATGTAAATAATTATGCAAATTAAAATAAATAAAATTTAATAGTTTATATTTCAAACGCAGAAATGAAAGAAAACAAAATGGAACTAGCTATAAGTTTAACGAGAAAAACTTTAAATGTGTCTCTCTCTTAGAATTTTCTTAAATTTTTTTTTGTCTTCAGTCATTTGACTGGTTTGATGCAGCTCTCCAAGATTCCCTATCTAGAGCTAGTCGTTTCATTTCAGTATACCCTCTACATCCTACATCCCTAAAAATTTGTTTTCATATTCCAAATGTGGCCTGCCTACACAATTTTTTCTTCTACCTGTCCTTCCAATATTAAAGCGACTAATCCAGGACGCCTTAGTATGTGGCCTATAAGTCTGTATCTTCTTTTAACTAAATTTTTCCAAATGCTTCTTTCTTCATCTATTTGTCGCAATACCTCTTCATTTGTCACTTTATCCACCCGTCTGATTTTTAACATTCTCCTATAGCACCGCATTTCAAAAGCTTCTAATCTTTTCTTCTCAGATACTCCGATCGTCCAAGTTTCACTTCCATATAAAGCGACACTCCAAACATATACTTTCAAAAATATTTTTCTGACATTTAAATTAATTTTTGATGTAAACAAATTATATTTCTTACTGAAGGCTCGTTTAGCTTGTGCTATTCGGCATTTTATATCGCTCCTGCTTCGTCCATCTTTAGTAATTCTACTTCCCAAATAACAAAATTCTTCTACCTCCATAATCTTTTCTCCTCCTATTTTCACATTCAGCGGTCCATCTTTGTTATTTCTACTACATTTCATTACTTTTGTTTTGTTCTTGTTTATTTTCATGCGATAGTTCTTGCGTAGGACTTCATCTATGCCGTTCATTGTTTCTTCTAAATCCTTTTTACTCTCGGCTAGAATTACTATATCATCAGCAAATTGTAGCATCTTTATCTTTTCACCTTGTACTGTTACTCCGAATCTAAATTGTTCTTTAACATCATTAACTGCTAGTTCCATGTAAAGATTAAAAAGTAACGGCGATAGGGAACATCCTTGTCGGACTCCCTTTCTTATTACGGCTTCTTTCTTATGTTCTTCGATTATTACTGTTGCTGTTTGGTTCCTGTAAATGTTAGCAATTGTTCTTCTATCTCTGTATTTGAACCATAATTTTTTTTAAAATGCTGAACACTTTATTCCAGTCTACGTTATCGAATGCCTTTTCTAGGTCTATAAACGCCAAGTATGTTGGTTTGTTTTTCTTTAATCTTAATATTTCTTAAATTAAAAATACCATATTTTGGAAATCTTCACCCGTTTTCCAATATGACGGCCAATTTCGTTATTTCAAATGGAAATCTCATGATTTTATTATTGCATATTAGTATTTTAATACATTTTTATTTTTGGGTATATTTCTTTTAACCAAAATGCTTACAAGCAGTAGAAAAGACGAGACAGTCAAAGAATCGAGACTACAAAAAATAATTATAAAAGAAAGAAGAATTTTATGAAAGATTTTAGCACCTAAATAAAAATAATAACAATCTTATCTATCTTAAGATCAAACGAAGACATTTACCAGAAAAAAAGACGGACTGTATAAGAAAAAGAGGGTTTATGGAAATTTAAATAAAAATGGAGGACAAACAGATTAACAAAATCAATTTCTAATTATTATTTTTCTAAATTAAAAACTAAAAATAACTAATTTCAAAAAAAAAATCGAAAAAATCTAAAGTAATAATAATAAAAGAAAAAGAAAATTCAAATCGAAATAATTTTAGAAATAAAATAAAAAATTTTAAGTTTAAAAAAAAACAATAAAAAAAAAACGGGAAGAAAATTTTCCTAAAAAGAAATAGATCAAAGTTTGTTAAAAAATGGAAAAGTACTAACATAAAGGAAACAAGATGTAAATTTGTTTTTTAATGCGATTCATGTAGGTGGTCCAAACGAAAAAACGTGATAATAGAAAAAGCAAATTAAATATAAATAATTCAAATATTTAATTATATATTAAGTAGTATCAGATTTACGAAGTTTTTCTATTACACATAACTCTCAAAAAATCATCCATTATTTTAGCCTAACTTCAAAGTTTCAATGACTTTTATGAAAATTTTTTATCAATTTTTTTTAATATGTATAAAGTTTCCTCCATTTCTTTAACAGATACTGGAAAAAATTTTTTAATACTGTAACTCATCGCTAAAATACTTTTAATATGAATAGCATCCTCTTACGTACCAACTGTCCATTTTATAGGAGGGATTGTTATACTAATTCGATTGTCAAAAGTTATTAGAAAGAAACGACTGAATAGCTGGCTGATCTGCAGCGCCGATCGTTTTTCTATAGATTTCTATTCCCTTAACTCTCTTTATAGGGAGAATAGGAGTTGCAAAGCGAGGTTCCATTACAGGAAGGTAAAGAGGATAGTTTTGGTTTAAAGTAGCAAGTAGCGTTCAGTGGTACAAGAAAACGTGAGTTAAAAAATGTTTATTTCTTTCTACATTTTATTAGGTTCATCACTTGTTTGGAACTCTACTTAGAAACAATACTTCTTTAACAAGGATACAAGCGTTATATTAAAACGCTGGCCCGTCTAGCCAGAACTTGAACCCTCGGGGCCCAGGTCAGACCAGGCGAATCCCTGAACCAACTAATCGGCTTCTAGGGGTCACAGGGCCCACCCAAGGACCACAGAGCTCGCTCCGCTCGCCATTTCCATGTTACCAGGGGGACCGGCGGCCTGGACACCTACAGAACTCGCTTCGGTCGCCATTCCCCGTCTACTCAGAGGGCTCCACCCCCTTTTTTTAAGAGGTAGAGGAACCCCATT
Organism: Lycorma delicatula; assembly: GCF_047948215.1. NCBI lineage: Eukaryota > Metazoa > Arthropoda > Insecta > Hemiptera > Fulgoridae > Lycorma > Lycorma delicatula. Next base: position 96,600,257 of record NC_134464.1, on the reverse strand, counting down.
TATGGGCGCCTAACCAGTGTCGGGCTCGCTAATAGGTTTCGCAAGATGTTATGAAATGCGACCATGTTCCTGCGCACTACCGACTAAACCTCCACCACTGGTTAACCCATCCTTCCCGGTACAGCCGGTGTGCATTACTTCAGAAATTGGGAAATACTTCCTCACACACATTTAGGCACCACAGTCAACAGATACTGACCTCACACACCCACAATGTACCTCACATTAGACTAAAATCTCACCCACATACTCCACGACATCCAATCATCAGTCCAGATACATAGCTCATGCCGTACATTCCACATATCACATTATATCAATCAGTCACATCCAATCGCATAAACAAATAACTCCCAGGCAATTGATTACTACAGCAAACTCACCTCACGGATCATCATCGGACAGGGGAGTGGAGTGCCCACGGTCTCATCGCACCCAGACGATCCCAACACGTACGGGGAACCTCCTAGGCTCTCAGCCGCGCGCCTATCCGCCTCTGCATTCTCCGACAACCCCTTTTTGGTTTACAATTTTCCTCGATAGTGCGTAATTTCGTCATTATCGCTCTTGTAAATCCGGAAACGGCAGACCAATATTCTTCACTATACGGCATAATCCCCATTAATTCCTCTGGTTCAAACATTACAACTATTCCAATGACATCCATCATTTACTTTCTTTCTATGTTAAAACGAGGACAACAAAAAGGACACATGGAACGCCGACTCCTCAACCTCATAGTCGTGGCATCCATCCGAGTAATCCAACCCAAAACGGAATATATATTTTCTAAATCCCCCATGGCCGGCCAGCAACTGAGTAAAATTAAAATCAGCGAGCCGTGGGTTCCTTCGGACCATCTTCCAACATCCTTTTTTTACTCTATAGGTCAACCTGCCCTTCTCACATCCATCCCATCTTTCTTGCCATGAGAGGGCTCTCCCGCTGGACTCGCGTGGTCAAGTCCATTATCCTCGAGATAATAATTATAAGATATTTAATAATAATAATATTATTATTATCCTCGAGATAATAATTATTTTGAGAATAATATTAATAAATAACAATTAAAGAATTCAGGCTTTAAGAAACCTGAAAAAGAAGCTAACTTACAAAAGATAGAATAACAGTAACTATAGTAACTAAAGTACACATTACTTTGACGTCGAAAAATTCATAACTGATTTCTTTGCCATTCTGATAGATATATAATAATGAAGTAAAAGGATTAATCTATTTTTTCCTTAATGAATAAGTTTAATTCACAACTTCACTCACCCTTCTTGGGAGCGAAGAAATAATGAATATTTTTAATATCTTAACCTTTAAGGGATTTAGAGCCATGGTCGATGACTTGATACCTTCCACAAATGTATCCTGCAAGTTTGAAAGTAATCAGTCGGTTGGTTCTCGCGTGATGCGATAACAAACAATCAAATTTTGTATATAAACATAAAACAAATACCCCGTTTGATTTTTGAAAATCAGAAGAATGGTTGCGAAGATATAACAACTTTCCGAATAACCGTGAACTGTTAGATCGAGAACCTTACAGATCGATGCACCTGAAGCATGCAAAAGTTAGCGTTCACCCTAGTGACCCATCGGGTTGGTCTAGTGGTGAACGCGTCTGGCCAAATAAGCTGATTTGGAAGTCGAGAGTTCCAGCATTCAAGTCTTAGTAAAGTCAGTTATTTTTATACAGATTTGAATTCTAGATTGTGGATACCGGTGTTCTTTGGTGGTTGGGTTTCAAAATTAACCAAACATCTCAGGAATGGTCAAACTGAGACTGTACAAGACTACACTTCATTTACACTCATACATATCATCCTCATTCATCCTCTGAAGTAACACCTGAACGGTGATTCCCGGAGGTTAAACAGGAGAAAGTAAGCTTTCAACCTATTAACAAATACCCCGTTTGAATTTTGAAAATTCGATTTTTTACAGAGATATTATAAGAGCACCCTTTCCACCCCCAAAAATAGTTCCACAGGTGTACTCCATTTGTTACCGGCTGATGGTGATTATTGGTCTAGCCTCGCACGAGGTGATCGCATGACCTCATAACTCTAGCCTCACACCAGTCCTCATGGGAAGTCCGTTATTATTAAACAAATTTATTTAATATTATTTAAAGTAAATTTAATTCTATAATCTTTGTAATATTATTTATTCGATTGAATTACATCATTCAGTTCACACCCAGCTCACACAGTGATAGAAGCTCACAGTTCATTAATTCAATTCATTAAAGTTTTTGTCAACATGCTACGTATGCACGCACTGAAGCAGTATCTTTTTAACGTTGTTTTTTTGAGATGAAATATATCTAAAAACCTTTTCAGTTATGCTAAGAAATATGGGTAAAAATTTGCTTGCGATTTATCAAGTAGTTTTTTTGTTTATCCAGAACAAATAAAAGGGCTCTTCTACTTTCTTTTTATAATAGTATAGATATAGATAGATAAAGGACGCTAAATATGAGTGGGTTGGTCAGAAAAGACAAATCGATACAGTATTTTTATTCATATAAAGATTGTTAGTTAGAACATTTATAAAAATATTTTTTTAATGATTGTTTTGTATTCTAAGTTTCGAAGAAGAAAAACAGTTTATAGTATATATATATGCTAAAAAAAAATTAGATTTTTATTTTAGTAAAATCGTAACCTTTTCAGACGATTTTACTAAAATTTTAACGTGTTTATTGTGGTGCAAAATAATATTTATAAACACATACAGTTATTTTATAGGTAAAAAACTTAAAAAAATTTCAGGATACTTTTATTTAAATAAATATTATTTTTTAAAAAGATGGATTACATGACTTTTCCTTCTCCGTTTTATTATACCTACTACTATTATTGTCGTTGGTATTCTTCTTCCTCTTTTTCACGATATTTAATATCCTGGATCGCGACATGAATTGTAGATGTCAATTTTGTTTAATCTTTTCCTTCAATACCTTTTCTACTTCCACTTTCATCCTTATAATATCCACTTCATTCATCTTTATCCAATCAACTTTCTTTTAGTTTATTTATTTTTTTGTTTTGAGTGAATTTAAAAAAAAGAGATTGAAAATAAATTGGAAGAAATCGAAGAAATCTTAATTAGCTGGAGAAAGTACTTTAAACAGTTACTAAATATAGACTGAGGCACGATAAAAAATATAAATAAAGAATCAGTAATAAAAACTGGTATTAAGGAAATTACAATGGTGGAAGCTAATAAAAATAAGAACAAAAACACAAAAAGAAAACAGCTGATTATGATTAGGTCTGTACGTTAGAAACTTAGGTAGTACTGTTAGATGGATTTAGGTATGAGTACTGTTTGTAGAGAAAATATTAATTATATCGTAAGAGAAAGGAAAGGGATTTTAAGATAAACTTTTTAAAAAAGTTTGATAAGGAGAATTGAAAAAATTATATTGACGAGAAGTTTATTTTACAAGTGACATAGGTTTTAGAAAGAGATCTTTAAAAAAATGAAATAACATAATGAACGAAAAATTAAAGAAAAACAAAATTGTTTTTGAAGAGATATTTACAACTGACTTGATTTTTGGAATATGAATGCTGATTGTAAAGAGATGGAAATTAAATAAGAATATAGCTATGATACTTCTGATTATACAAAAGACGTATGAAAATGTGTCAAGAAAACTACAAAGAAATTTACAAAGAAAAGAGTGTGGAAAAGGAAGTTACAAGAATAAATAAAACAATGTATGTGGAAATTAAAATGTAGTTTGATGATAAAGTTATTATCAGCCAGGAAATATCAAAGAAAGAAATTCATAGCTATTTGCTAATGATATTATCCTAATGAAGTTAAAGTGAAAAGCTCAAAGAATCTTTGATATGTGGAAAGAATGAATCTACCGATTTCCATGGCGATTTGGTAGCGTCTCGGTGTTTCATCCGGAGGTCCCCCGGTTTCGAATTTCGGTCAGGCATGGCATTTTTCATACGCTGAAAAATTCCATTTCCATACACCAAGCTTATGTGGCAATATCATCAAGAAAAAAAAGAATTGAGATGTGAATGTGAAAATACAATCGGAGAAGCAAGAGAGAGAACAAAGAACCAACTTAACAAAGTTTTTCAAACGGTAAAACGTTTTAAATATTTGGAAAACAAGATAGTAAGTAGATTATAAGAATAATACATAATATGAATTTCATGGTTTTACGAAATGCCTATGAAATTTATACAGCCCTTACGAAAGTTGTTATCAGTGTCAGCTCTGGAGTGTGGCGAATAGACTTGTGTTATAAAAATGACAGAAGAAATCTAAAAATGAAATCTATTTGGAGCAGGTTAGACAAGTTGATGAGGGGTTAAATGACGAATGTAGAAGTAAAGAATCTCACAAATACATAAACAGGGTTAAGGAAAGCAGGGCTAAGATGATTTGAACATGCAAGGAGAATGACAGAAGGAAAAACGGCTTTCAGATTTTGAATTAGGAGGCTCATGAGAAAAACTGTTCTTAATACGTTTAGTTTTGTTTGAAATATTAAATATTTGCATTTATCTTTACCAGCTGTTGAAAATTTTCAGTAAAATGACAAAAAAAATATCGCATTTACATAATTGGATGTCATTTTAAAATGGTTGATTCTAGGGACTGTGCTCGTTGTACTTTGTTGTAATGTTGAGAAAAAGCTTAATGCTAAGAGTACATCAATTTAGATCTGAAATTAAAAAAAACCTCAATTTTGGCTAAATAAAATCAAGACAAAGAAAAGTAACCAAAAAATTAGAAATTTGTTTCTTAAATAAGTATAATTATTCAAATCACGTCTCCCAACAAAGATTTTAGTTAAAAACTTAAGTTCTAATTAAGGTTTAAAATACGCCAGTTAAAAGATAATTAATTAATTTAAAAAAAAAAAATAATAAAATAAGTAAAGTTAATTTAAGGAAATAAGAAATCTAATAAAATATTGATGAAAAGTAAAATGTCGTTTAATATTTAATATAGTTGTATTTAATAATTTCAGGGAGAAAGTTAGTAGTTTACTGACCATAATAGTTTTTTATGTGAAGCTTTCAGGCTTAAATATACAGGTGGATAAGGATCAGGTGAGAAATAAAGTTCAGTAACATCAATATTAATGAGGCACCTACTGGGTGACCGGACCGGCTAACAAATTCATCATAGAAGACAACACGTTACTGAATGTCTTTTTACAAATTTAAACATTGAAAATAAAGTCAAATGGTCAGCGATCTTTATCCCTGAATTAAAATAAGCAAGTATTATATTATTCCCTGCAAATAACCTTTACAGATTATACTTTCATTAAAAATGCCTTAAATCCAGTCTTTTTTTCCAAAAAGTTTTCTTTACATTAAATAATACATTTAAAATTTTTGATTGGAAATATGATTACTTATAAAATATTCTTTTTTTAATGTTGTAAAAACTGATTGATAAAGTTTTCTTAAAGTTGATGGCGTTCTTATAGAATGTAAAAAAAAAAAATAGAGAGGACGTTAAACCGAGAGAGGAAGGTTTCCCTTTCCCAATCCTTCTGTAAATGTAAAGAGTTGAGCGATACAAATAACGAGATCGTTTGAAAAAATTATTTACTTTGTAGTTCAATATGAATATTGTATATCTGTCCTTTTATAGGCGCGATTATAAATGAAAAGAAATGGTTTATAATCTTGGGATCACCAAAAATTATAATTTTTTTTCGGAATGGTAAATTTAAAATAAAAAAAAAGGAGTATGAGTGATCCAAAACCTAGTTTGGAAGCATTTACCCGTTTGTTTGATTATGTGTTCGTGTGTGCTGTGTATGTGGATAGGGGGGCAGTTAGTTAAAATCATAGTTAAAGCAATTTTGGTAATTTTTGCTACAGTGTATTGGTGTAGGAAGAACTATTGACATTACATCAATATCAAGTTCCTTTTTTTTGCTCCATAACAATTATAATTACAATCGGCTCTCCTGCGGAGCCATAAGTAAGTTTCCTGACAAAAACACTTGATAAAGAGGTCCTTAAGGAACCCCCAAAATAAATAATACACAATAAATAGTTGCAAGTAAACTTAAAGTCCGATATGAAATTTCAAGCTCAGTCATAAACCACAAACCATTAATTTCAGCACCATATAGTCCACAAAACAAACATTAATTACAAATAAAAATAAAGAAAAAGAAAGAGAAGTAACAAGAAATTAGATACGACACCACTAAACTTGACAGTGTTAGATTCCAAACTGTTACGCAGACCCTAAGTCGAGTACATGGACACGTCTCAACCATCGGACGTCTCTGTTATTATGAATTAGATTAATTACAAAGTGGTTTACATGATTCTCACGCCTCCGCAGGTATTTAACATTGCACTGTTGTGCAATCTCGCTCCAGATAATCGTGAATCTCATCATTCCGCGTGAACCAGGCGCTTCGGCAATTACCCTCGCTACTTTAAGTTCCTTTGAGCAATATTTCTCTAAAAAGACAGCGATTAATGCAAAAAGTTCGCTTTAAACAAAAAAAAGGATTTTGATTTTAAAGAAATCAATTCATCATTTAAATTTCTTCATTGCAAATGGTACACTTTGGAAACGTGTATGTTTCCGAATTGATAAAATTCTGAAAATAGAGAGGAGAATTGTCAGAACGTGTATCAATAAAAAACACCAAAAAGAAGGCCGATGGTGGATTGTCCAAATGAGGTGGTGAATCGAGAAATAGAGCCTGTTACTGATACTATGCGGAAAAAAAGAATCTCTTTCTTTGGTCATCTCATAAGGACACCGGAAACAAGACTGTCAAGAAATATCATTGAAAAGCCCTTGTTCCAAAAGCTAGAAGTAGGATGGATCAAAGAAATTAGAGAAGATATGAAAGATTTGGGAATTTCCCTGACCGACCTACAGAATAAAACTGGAAAAATTACAAAGCTAAAAGACAAAACCATTAGATTTAAACAAAAGACAGACAAACGATAAAATACAACGAAGAGGGTGTTTACAGATGAAGAAAGGAAAGCAAGATCTGAACGGATTAAGAAATACTGGGCAGCTCGGAAGAGTAAAGTAACACGCTTTTCTCAGAAAAGATCCAACTAAAATTGACTTAAGTGGTCCCATGTTGGTCGTAAAAGCATAATAATATACCAAAAGAATAATTCCTGTTCTTTAAATTTACAGTTGATTAACAGGATTAATTACTTGGACGTAATTATCATATTCAAACTCTTTTTAATGTTATTGTGTGTCTTTTGGTGTAAAATTCATGGAGTTTCGTTTTGTAAGAACGTATCACGTACGATTTTATTCTATACAATTCTGGGGTTGAAGAGGAGTTATTTTTTTAAGGAAGCGTGAACCTATTTGTGGATGATTTTTTTTTTTACTATCAAGAAGAAAATATTCTTTTTTGTAAGAGTTTTGTAATGAATAGAATGACAGATTAAGAATAGGAGTACATTGAATGACCCACCTGGTTGGTCTAGTGGTGAACGTGTCTTCCCAAATCAGCTGATTTGGAAGTCAAGAGTTCCAGCGTTCAAGTTCTAGTAAAGCCAGTTATTTTTACACGGATTTGAATACTAGATCGTGGATACCGGTGTTCTTTGGCGGTTGGGTTTCAATTAACCACACATCTCAGGAATGGTCGAACTGAGACTGTACAAGAATACACTTCACTTACACTCATACATATTATCCTCATTCATCCTCTGAAGTATTATCTGAACGGTAGTTACCGGAGGCTAAAGAGGAAAAAGAAAAGTACATTGAATAGCGATAATTCTTGGGAAGGAAAGAAAATCCTTTAATAGTTCTACAGGCGCGGTCATTGGTAAACTTTCACGATGTAAATGACCCATTGGGGGTCACTAAGCGACTGACTAGGGACCAAAATGTGCCCAGCATTGTGGTACACATGAAACCAGGTGAGTTTACACAATCCCTTTTACATTTGGCAAAGGAAGAATGTATAAAGGATAACAAAAAGGTCTGGAAAGGGACTGTCACTGACCGCAGGTATTTACCGTCTTGCTCAGGTCCATAATATTTGGATAATGTAGGCTTTGATATACGAGGTGTGATCAAAAAATACGGTGAATGAATTTTTATAGCGGCAACTGTCGACGCTACATCCATATACTGTAATTTGTCCAATAGCGTGATCATCTGAGGCAGGCAGGGACAAATTGTAACACGTTCGAACTTGCCAGTCAGCCAGTCAGCTGCCAGAGCCGCTAGAGTGAGGTTGTGTTTGTCGTGTCTGTCGCGCAACATGGATTTTGAAAATCGTGTGTCAATTTGCACGGAGTTGAAGGGTCGTCTTCATGCAGGTCCGGACTTCATGGCCGAAATTGTAACTGGAGATGAAAGTTGGGTCTATGGCTATGACCCTGAGACCAAAATGCAGAGTTCCCAATGGAAAACCAGTTCATCTCCTCGCCCTAAAAAGGCACGTCAGTCAAAATCCAACATCAAGGTCATGCTCGTTGTTTTTTTCGATAGTGAGGGCATAGTGCGATCAGAGTTCGTTCCAAGGGAAACAACTGTAAACTCTGAATTTTATAAGGGTGTACTGCAACGTTTGCGAAACGACGTACGAAGAAAGCGACCAGAAAAATGAACCGATGGCTTCCTTCTTCACCACGAAACGCGCCGTGTCACACCTCGCTTCTCATTCGCGAGTTTTTGGCCGAAAAAAGTGTTCCTGTCTGTCCACATCCGCCATGATTTAGCACCATGCGACTTTTGGCTCTTCCCAAAAATTAAAACTGTGCTTAAAGGAAAACGTTTTGACACCATTGCTGACATTGAGAGGGCCACGACCGAGCAGCTGGAAGCCCTTCCGAAAGACGCCTTCCAGAAATGCCTCCAGTCATGGAGTCAACGTTGGGATAAGTGCATTGCCAGTCAAGGACAGTACTTTGAAGGAGATTAAATCGAATTCTATGTAACCTTATTACTTTTTTTAATAAAAAAATTATTCACCGTATTTTGTTATCACACCTCGTTCCTATTTATCCTATGATAAACTTTTTTTTCAATATTACCAATAGATATCTACAGTTAACGCTAACTTTAGTCAACCGTTTCATTATTTTATACTGTTATGTTCCCTTTGGCCGCACACTTTCATAAATTGTATAAAGAAAATGTTTGTGACTAATATTATTTTATAACTGTAAATAAATAGGCTAATTTCAGTATAAAAACGGTAAGATGAACAAAAATTATATACGAATATAATTAAATTCAAAAATCAATATAACAATAAAAAAAAAATTATTTCTTCATTTCACTAATAATTTTAAAACTTTGGCATGTCTGCGTATAATATTTTGCTTGGTATCAACATTCACCTACCAGTTTAGGGATCGCTGGTTTATTGTGTTCAGGTTTTTGTACTCGTTACATAATGTATGTGTTATGATTGTATTTAAATGTATTTTTTATTTTAAAAAGGAATATTTTTTAATAGTTTTTTCTAAGTTGAACAAACATTCCATTACAGATAGTATATTAATGTAAGTGCATGGTTTTCAATTCGTATTACATTTTCATACATGCATACATTCAAATTAAAAATACATAACGATGGTGATTATGTATGTAGTGGGTAGAGAGTAAAACGTATATAGTATAAAACAAAACAAAAACAACACCGTCAGCCACCTCTCGTATTGTATCATGTCGAGACGACAGACCGACGGCATGACCCAAACACATTGTTTAGCTTGCTGCTTACCGCAGTTAAATCCCCCTCCATTTCCGTCGCAACTACAACAGACTGTTTTACTGCTTCGATATTACCGGTAAACATGTTGCGCAACATAGCTGCGCAGTAAACACTAATTGAACACACTGGCAACAGCAGAGCTTCGTCGTCATCAATACATGAGAAGTAAAGGCGTTGATATTTTAAACCTGTTTATACACAAGTTTATGTAATTTTTAGTTCCAAGGTACAACGGTTATTATACAAAATCTTTACTTAACGGAATTAATTTAGATTTATTCTAGCTGAACAGTGTCAAATATTCTTTCTTAAAGGTACGTTTATTTTATTTTAAAATTAACTCCATATTTAAGTTTTCCTATTATTTCTTTGTATTATAACGTTTATTACATCTCTAAGATACATTTATTTTATTAACAAAATATTTTTTATAGAATATCCGTACAATTTATTCTAATTATTTAAGTCAAACCTTTTTCTAACATTCTTAGAAGTATTATTTCAATGTTTAATAACGTATGACGTCATCAGAATGTTTTAACTGTATCTTGCATCAAGGAAATCCGTTCTTGCTCAATTGAGAACATAAAACTGATAAACAATGACATTTTTATTTCTTACGTTAAACGAAAGTATTTTTATTTCTTATCTACGAAATTACTTCTAAATTTACATCATTAATATGTTACCAGCAATTCGCAATTAATATTCAGTAATAATTTTAGCATTTATTTTTAATTAGTTTTAGTATAATGTTAATTATCTGAATTTAACTAAGTTAAAAAAAAAAAAATTTTTTAATCTTTTTGTTTGTGACGACGAGCGCGATTACGCTTTGGTCATTTTGCGTTATGAAAATGGAAATTTGTTGCGTATAAAATGCCTTGTCTAACCGGGATTCGAACCCAGGACCTCCGGATAAAAGGCTACCACTCAGGTTATATTTAATTAATAAAAAAAAGTATATATATATATATATAAATTTTAATTTTAATTATTTTTTCGTAACTTCCATTTTTCATTTTTTTTAATACTATTTTCCATTCTATTCTGATATAAACTTTAACCTCAACATATTTAGTTTACCAAACATCTTCAGTTCTAATTCATAGATTCCAGTCTTTGTTTTCCTTCTACTTTTTTACTTTATACGCGTCCCTCCATCAAAAAATTAACTTTGCCTGTTATTTCATTATACATGATTTACTTATAGTTCTTCTTTAACAAGATTATTCCAATAACTGATATCCTTTCCCATTTCATTTGTCTTAAGACCATTTCATTTCAAACTTTTTCATTCTACCTAATTTTCAACATCCTTCTGCAACACTACATTTCATAGGCCAATATTCTTTTACTTTCCGTTTTGTTTTTAATGCATAGGCATACTACCATTAAGCGCTACACCCGATAAAAACATTTTCAAGAATTTTTTATTTTGTTATAATTCTTTGATTTTAGAAAAAAAATTTTTGCAAGAAATAACTCCTTGTTTGTGCTGAATTGTTTTTTATATCTTCATTTTTTCGTCCATCCTTTATATTTTTACTCGCATTACCTTTTTTCGTTTTTTCCTGTTTAGCCTCCGGGAATTACCGTTCAGGTATTATTTCAGTGGATGAATGAGGATGATATGTATGAATGTAAATGAAGTGTAGTCTTGCACAGTCTCAGTTCGACCATTACTGAGATGTGTGGTTAATTGAAACCCAACCAACAAAGAACACTGATATCCACGTTTTAGTATTCAAATCCGTATAAAAGTAACTGTCTTTACTAGGACTTGAACGTCGGAACTCTGGACTTCCAAATCAGCTGATTACTCGTATTACCTAAATAACAGAATTCTTCCATTTCTCGTACATTTTATTCCCATCTATTGATGTTTGTTTAGTTTCTGATTATCAACTGTCATATTTCATTATCTTGTTTTATAACAGACTTCAAAAAAGGAGATTATATATTCGACCCGTATATATTTTTTTGTTTGTTTGTGCATCAAGTTTTTTTCTATTAATCTGATTGAAATAAATCTTGTTGCAATCGATGCAACAAGTAATTTTTGAAAAAAAAAACGTTTTAGATACAAAAAATCGTTCTTAAAATTCACATGAAAGGTTTTTCGCCGTCCGGCGAGTAGGTAGGGACAGTAAGACTACTGATATTCTATATTTATGTGTCACGTTAGATGATGTTATATGATCTTCTATAGGGCAAGTAATGTGAGTTTCTGCATAAAATATGTAGTACCGTTAATAAAATCATAAAAAGATGAGATATCTCGTCTTAAACCTTTCAGACCTAATAATATTCATTATATATAATATACAGCATCGGTAGGGACAGTAGGAATCTTATAATAGTGTCTACGTGTATCACATTACATGGTCTTTTACGGTCTCTCGCAAGGTCGGACGAGTAAGTTTAATAACTAAGTTAAACCATCCATTGTGTTAAGAGTAACATAACAACTTGTTCTTTTACAAATTTTTCCCCAAATCTACTACAGCTCTATTTAATGTTGTTTCTTGCAATTTATGCACTGTTATAGCCCAACTTAAAATTAAAGGTAGCATACGTCTTTCTACAGCTCCGTGTCCTTTTAATAGCTTGAAAAGTTGTACGTACTGTTGTAATAGGTACAATACCTTCACCTTTCATTCTTATAGCTATTGTTTCGTCATCGAATTTTATTATACAGCTTTTGGTAACTCACCCCTTTTCAATTGGTTCTTTCGTAGGGCAGGCCATTTGAATTTTTTTTAAATTCCCACAGCGTTGTTAACTAAACCATCAGAAATCGATATATTACGCCATAACATAACTCTTGAACCGTCCGCCATTTGTTCATTATACAAAATGACTCCACAGTTATTGACGGCTACTAAAATAACATTCCTGGAGGAAGTTTTCCCATATTTTACAGCTTCTTGTGATTCATCATTAGCATCAATAATATAAATTCTATTTGTTTTTTATATCATATCAGTCATATCATGATTATATTCATAAACTAATTTAATAGTTGGGAATGTTCTTCAGCATTTCCATCTAAAAATTCGTCTGTTAAAAGTACCCTACTTTCGCAAAGCATTTCCAAGTGGCCAGTTAGTTATAACTTCATCAAAACGCAAGTTATTTAATAAATCGATTAACCCTACGTCATTTCTTTGTCTCACGTTTATTGTTAGCTTTCAAAATGAAAAATGATGCCAGAAATTTATTTCTGCTTCATACCAAGGAGATTGAACAAAACACCAATGGCCTTTGACTAGAGGCAGCTGCATTATCTCACCAAAAAGTACATTAACTCCGCCGAATAACTTATCGTTATTAATCAGACACAAAAAATTATGAAATAACTATTAAAAAAAAAAAACAAAATGGAACCGACATCAAAATGCGCTAAAAAGTAAGAAATAATTTCGTTCAAACACTTAATTAATTACTTAAACAATTTTTTGGATCGGTGCCTGCTTCTACAAAATTAATTTTTAGATATAACATAAATTTGTTCTATAATTACTTCATAAAAATTAATACCGATATTTCATCATTGGAATTAATATTTATGCGCTTTGATTGCTTTTATGTTTGCGATTATTACATTTTTTTATTTACACCATCTATAGGTCCATTCAAGTATCACGTAAGTATGATCATGTATTTTGGCACGGATTCAAAAACGTGTCTAAAGAATTAGCATTTTGATGTCGGTTCCATTTAAAAAAAAATTATTGTTTATTTATTTTCAAGCTGAATCTCTCTCATAGTAATATTCATACTATAAATTATTTATTCTAATAAATTTTATTATGTCTGCCAAAATTATTAATAAATATTCCAAGTTATTCACTCTCAAAGTTTCCCTCAACATCTAAATAGCTTCTTCTGTGTGCAGATTAAAAACATTCTAGTTTCGTTCCTTTCTGAATCGGAGCTGGCTTTTCTTCATTTTCTGTTTTATATTATAGGTACTTCAAATTATATTATATAAGTGAATCAAAGGTTATAGTAAACCTGATAGAAACTTCGTCCATTATGTTTATTGTGATGCCACCGATAACAAACAGAATCCTTGGCTGGCCGACAAGGAATTTCCCAAAATCATAATCAAACCATCGATATTCTACCAGTCCCGTAGTTTTATACCCTTTGAAGCGAAAATGAAGAAGAAAAGATTAAGGACAAATGAAAGGGATGGGGGTAAGAAAGGAAGATCTATCGTTACATGAATATCTGTATGAAAATAAAGTATTCCACCTAAAAGAAAATCCAAGCTTCTTCCCGAAAATGGGCGCCATACAGTCGTTCGGGAAATCAGGGGATTTTTCTCCTAATGGAAGTAGCCCAATATAAATAAACGACGTGGCATTTTAATAATGTATGCTGTAAACAAATTAATATTTTTTTTTAGAACTTAAAATGCCATTCCAAAATATATGAATTTGGGTTTTAATGGAATAACGAAACTTACCCAAAAAGAAATTGTATATTTAAGTCACTAAATAGTGCAACGTACGAATAATGAATTAAATATGAAAAACCCTAGTAATTTTTTATTTATTTATGAGTATTAGACAATTATTATGGGCTTTCAATTTAAATTTAATAGAATTTTCATCAATGGCTGGTGAGTACGATTTTCAATTTATGGTTATTTTAGAAGGTTTTTATACAATTTTCTAATTTTTTGTAAGAACGAGGTTTCAAAAAAACTTTTTATTTACAATCCGGTTATACATGGGCTCGCTCTATCACCTTCGAAATAGTTCCCTCGGGAAGCCACACAACCGCTTCAAACTATTTTTTTACTCTTCATAGCAGTGTTGGAACTCAGAAACCGGAATATCCTTCAGACGGTCAGTTACATTTTTTTAATGTTTTCTACTGTTCCAAAATGGTGTCCTTTGAGATGTTTTTTTAAAGTCGGGAACAAGAAAAAGTAGCAGAGATTCAAGTCAGGTGAATAAGGTGGTTGAGGAATTACAGGAATGTTTTTCTTTGTCAAAAACTCATTAATTGAAAGTGCAGTGTGACAAGGTGCCTTGTAGTGATGATCCAGTTGTCTTTGATGGCAACTCTTTTCCGCAGTCATTCAAGAATTTCTCAATAAACATATTGATTTACAGTCTGTTCTTTAGGCAAAAACTCCTTATGAGCAATGCCATTACTATCGAAGAAATAAATTAGCGTGGTTTTGATTTTTGATTCGCTCATTTTTTGGGACGTGGTGAGTTTGAAGTGTGCCACTCCTTGCTCTGGTGTTTTGTTTCTGGGTCCTACTCAAATATTCAAGATTCATCATTAGAAATAAAATTTTATAGAGAATCAGGATCATTATCAATTCGCCCTAGAAGATCGCGGAAATCTTCTACCCTGTTGTTTTTCTGTTCAACAGTGAGGTGTTTTGGAACCAATTTTGCACAAACTTTTTTCATATCCAATTCGTCTGCAATCATTGTGACAGTTAATCGCCGGTCGTACCGTATAAAGTCTCTGATTCGCTCAACATTGTCATTACTTTTTGACATTAACGGTCTTCCAGAACGTGGATCGTACGCAATTGATTCCCGGCCATATTAAAATGCTTTAAACCACTTAAAAACTTGGGCTCGTGTTAGAGCGTCATCTCCATACGCTCTTTTTAATTTTGTAAAAGTTTCAGTACCATTCTCACAGAGTTTAACTCAAAACATAATTTCACAACGTTGTTCATAATTATTATCACTCATTATTGTAACGCACAACAAAAACTAGATTCACGAAAAGTTTGTTTACGTCTTACATGACAACAGTAGACTAAAGATATCAGTACCTATAAATCAGCTGTTCATATAACTATATGTTTACTAGTAACTTTACAGGGTAAAAAAAAAAAAAAAAACTAGTCTCATTACAGACCTCGTACACACAATATTTTTAGTACTGATTAATAGAATTATCCGGCGAACTTCATTGTAATTGTAAAACGTATAGGAAAATCTATTCAAATAGATCTATCAGAGACGTCAAATAACAGTACAGACGTCCGACGGTTGAAACGAACCCATGTACTCGACTTACGGTCTGCGTAACAGTTTGGAATCTAACTCCGTCAAGTTTAGTGGTGTCTTATCTAATTTCTTGTTACTGCTCTTTCTTTTTATTTATTTTTATTTGTAATAATTAATGTTTGTTTTGTGGACTATATGGTGCTGAAATTAATGGTTTGTGATTTATGACTGAGCTTGAAATTTCATATTTGATTTTAAGTTTACTTTCAACTGTTTATTATGTATTATCTATTTTGGGGGTTCCTTAAGGACCTCCTTATCACGTGCATTTGTCAGGAAACTTACTTATGGCTCCGCAGGAGATCCGATTGTAATTATAACTGTTATTGAGAAAAAAAAATAGATCTATCTCTTTGGAAGTTTTCTTAAAATATATTTGTTTTATTTATATACTAGCGGACCCGACAGACGTTGACCTGACGCGGCATTATTCTGTAATAAATGCACACACATAAATATAAGTAACTTAATTAAGTTAAAATTAGCAGGAATGTGTTCTAAATTTCATTAAAATGAATATTAGTATGACATTATCAGTTTGTG
Organism: Lycorma delicatula; assembly: GCF_047948215.1. NCBI lineage: Eukaryota > Metazoa > Arthropoda > Insecta > Hemiptera > Fulgoridae > Lycorma > Lycorma delicatula. Next base: position 96,583,919 of record NC_134464.1, on the reverse strand, counting down.
ATTGTTGGATTATTGTAATGGGTTTATTGACTAATTATGTGTAGTATGGTTAATATTTATTTTCACTAAATATTGAGATGTCCGATGAAAATTGAATTAAAAAATCGAAACGTCGTAAAATTAATAATTAGTGTAATTAATAAATTTTCATCCACATTTTACTAATTTTCACTTAACATCATTCTAAAAAAGTACCTCCTATATATATATATATTTTTTTTTATTTAATAATTTTGATGTTTCATAATCATGTAACAACTTAATTAATCAATTAATAAAAAAATTAAAGCACTGTAAAAAAGCAACGTAGTTAAAATTTTAGTAGAAATTTTTATCATTCTTTATTTTGACATCTATTTTACCAAATTTTAGATAATTGTAAATTAAAAATAATTTTAGAAAACTTTTTATAAAATTAATCTGCTAAAACTTTATAAATTCAATTTTTTAAATATACTTTAAACTATATTATAAGTAACTTATATTTTAATTTTATAAATGTTATAATTTATTTTACAAACTTAAATTTTTATTTTCAAAGAGCCGTTCAATACTTCATAAGTTGCATAGAATCAAATGAGAACTGACTATTTAAATTTGTAGGTTAAGTTGATTGTTATTGAATGCACGTGTATACACCATTAAAATTCATGAAAAATCATGTAAAATACTCACTTCAATACTGCACCTTACAAATTTGCACAATGTACATTTTTTATTAAACTTTAAAACGTTATTTCAATAAATAATAATATATAATATTCTCAATAAGCGCGCAATTCTAGCAGACTCGGCAATGCTTCATTGCTTCAAAAGTCAAGACAATTAATACTGAAGATTAAGAAACTTACAAAACATTACGGAACCTTATAAAATTTCACCTTTAACTTTATAAAATTCAGAATGTAAATAAATCCAATTGTCAGAACAGCACTACCTATCGGATTTAATTCAAACTATTCTCTAAACACAATAATCCGTTAAAAATACGAATTTTAATGTAAGAACAACACTAAGCTATGACGCTAGTAATTGATATGCGAAAAAGCAACAAAATAAAAAAAAATCCTAGAATCCGATAGCAGCACCAACTACCGGGTTTGACTGATAAACCAAAAATTAAAAAAAACTTCTAAAACGCGATCGCAACTCTGCCTACCGGACCCAATTGTAAACCTTAACCATCCCAAGATCAACAACACATAAATAAATTAAAAAAACATTTTCACTTCAATACTGTACCTTACAAATTTGCACAATGTATATTTTTTAATTACACTTTAAAGCGTTATTTCAATAAATAATAATATAATATAATATTTCTCAATACGCGCACAATTCTAAACGCGATCTCAGTGCTGCCTACTTGTTACTTAGCAGTTGTGATTTTGTTTACATTGGCAACGGCCATACGGGCTCTTTGTGATTGGTCGTTGTGTTTGACAGTGGCCATCTTCCATTGATCTGATTGGTTTTCCTTTGTTTACATTTTCATCTGATTTATTAGCCTCTTATTTATTAAAAAAACTGTTTTCTCGCGATTTTTTGTAACACAATAATAACACAAAATTACGAAATATTTTTCTCAATTTGATCGCAGCACCAACTGTCGGGACAAACTAAAATTAAAACAGAATATTATTGAATATTCTATACTGCGATGGTAGCGCAGTCTGCCGGATCCAATGTAAAACATTCCAAAATCAACAACTACTTAAAAAATAAAAAATAAATTAAAAACATTTTCCAATGGACCAAATTGTGAATCTAAACCATTCTCGAATCCTCTTAAACACACACAAAAAATTTATCAAAATCGGTCCAGCCGTTTAGGAGGAATTCAGTGACATACACACGCACACAATAAATATATATATAAAGATATATTTTTTACTAAAATATTATTTAAAGCATTTATTTTATTTCTTTCATTTCCATCGCTAATTTTTTTTATTAAAATCCATCTTGATTATGTAAATTAAAATTCTGGTGGTTGGAGATTCGTTAAAAGTATTAAGGTATTTCGTAAAAAGTTAAGATTCGTTAATATTATTTATTTATATTTTTAATATTAATGAGTATTCAAAATATTATTTTAAATTATTTCTTTTTGAAAGAATGGACGAGCTAATGATTAATTAGATGATTAATGATAGATTAATGATTAATTATTGATGTAGTTTTAATTAAAATAAAGATTATTCATCCTAAATATTTTGTAATTACCTGTTCTTGCCTGACTGGTTAAAAAACTACCTAAAATAGAATAACTGACTTTATTTATCGTTTTTTTTTTTTTTTTTTTTTTTTAATAAAACATGATATCAAACATACTAATGAAACTTGTTGGGTGATAAAACGATTTCAACTAAGACATAGTGTAATTCTTTTTACAAAATGTCTTAACTTTAAAATTGTGATTCTATTTTAAAAAAATTCTTTTTCAGCACTTATTATAAAATTGGATGGATCTTATAAAAAAAAAAAAAATAATAATAAAAATAAAAAAAAGAACAAAAAGTAAACAAAATAGAATTTAGGAATTATTTATTGAAATGTTAAATGGGGGCGTTCAGTCATTTTTCTAAAAAAAAATAATGTTTTTTTCCTATTCTTTGTTTTTTACCCTAAGGATTTATTGGAATAAAATATTTAAAGGAACGAAATTAAAAGAAATAAAATTTGAAATAACTTGCATAAAAAAAAATATTTTCATTCAAGATGAAAATTCTAGTTATATAAGAGCCGTCCTCCGCGGCGCGAGTGGTAGCGTCTCGGCCTTTCATCCTGAGGTCCCGGGTTCGAATCCCGGTCAGACATGGTATTTTCACATACGCTACAAAATTGTTCATCTCATTCTCTGAAGCAATACCTAACGGTGATCCCGGAGGTTAAACAGGAAAAAAGTTATATATAAGAAAACATCTGAAAAAATACCGGTCATTTAAGTTAACTATTTCACGTTTGATTAGGAAGCATTAATTTTACACTACGAAAAAAAACATGTTATACATTTATTTTAAAACATTCTAAAAATTCCTCGGAAATTTACGTAAAAATTTTAAAACATTCCATTTCCGTTTCTCTTTTTTAGCAGAACGGCATCTGAAAACAAAAGACAAAAAACGGTTTTACGTTCATCCATAACAACGAGTATACGCGAGAGAATAACATTTACACAAGCCTAGACAAAATTCATCAAATTCAACTGGGGGAATGGGAAACAAAAAGCGGTGTTTAACAGTTAAAGCAGGGAGAACAACATTGCAAGTCAAAAAACTACCAATACAGATCTCTTTAATTAATCGAGTTGCATAACGTGAACGGTCCTGCAACATGAAACATATTTTAAAACAAATTCTTTCTTTTATCTTTATTGACAATAGATGACAAATACGAATCATTATTTAAAACTCGGAAATTATTTTGAAACACTTCATTTTGAATTTGAAAGAAATTTTAATTTAAAGGTTACACAGTTCTAACTTAACCTAACTTGTTACACATTTTACATTTTGTAACAGCAAACGTCTCTTCAGAAAAAAGTTCTTGGATTGATGGTGAAGTAATCAACCTAGGCTCTCCAAAAATTAAAAATATTTAAGTCCTGATCTTTTTTCATTTAAAAAAACGGGATGTGGACACCACATGATTTCCTTGTACGCCTATTAAATTACATATACACTTTTTTTTTAATGAAAAGAACATAAAATTTTAATTCATTAACAACTTCTGATATTTTTTATTGCTATTGAATTATTATCTATCGTAAGTTTTTTTTTTAAATCAGAGGCTAATAATTAATAATAAATCAATAAATTTAAATTAAAAAGAAAAAAGTTAAATAAAAGAGAGGTGAAGTCTGATTCGAACCCATGTGCCTTCGCCTTATAAGATCGTAATATTTCATTAATTAGAATTTTATTTGGTTATAACTCTGGAACCAATGAGAATAAGCACCATTTATGATAGATCGTTGAAAAGCTCAATGAGAGCTTTTCACTAATGAGGGCTTATTACTGCAGTTAAGGAAAAATCCAAAATCCAAATTTTCTGGTATTTTGTACTTTTTTGGACACTTTTGGTTCAGCTGATTACAATCAAAAGGGTATGTGAACAACTAGATGTTACAAAAGTCCTAAATCCAAAATTCCAACATCCTACGGACTAATCGTTTTTGAGTTATGCGAGATACATACAGTCGTCCCGCCAAAACTAGTCAAAATGGATTCAAGGATGGTTAAAATGTATATTTCCGTTGAAATCTGAAAACCGAGATTTTTCGCGATCACAATACTTCCTTTACTTCATAAAAGGAAGTAAAAATATAAAATAAAAAAAAAAATCGTAATAAATATAAACTCCATTGTATTTTTTTCAATGCAGATTAAAATTTTTTGTCTCTGCTCATTTCGTCGCTGTGTTAAAACTAACAAATTTTTCTCGTGACATCCATTTCGGAAATATATACGTATTTCATACGCTTTTTGACAATAAGATGTTAGTGTGTTTGAATTATAATAAAATACGAATATTCTATTCAAAGATGATTAATGTTATTAATTTTTTTTTTGTCTTCAGTCATTTGACTGGTTTGATGCAGCTCTCCAATATTCCCTATTTAGTGCTAGTCGTTTCATTTCAGTACACCCTCTACATCCTACATCCCTAACAATTTGTTTTACATATTCCAAACGTGGCCTGCCTACACAATTTTTTTCTTATACCTGTCCTTCCAATATTAAAGCGACTATTCCAGGATGCCTTAGTATGTGGCCTATAAGTCTGTCTCTTCTTTTAACTATATTTTTCCAAACGCTTCTTTCTTCATCTATTTGCCGCAATACCTCTTCATTTGCCACTTTATCCACCCATCTGATTTTTAACATTCTCCTATAGCACCACATTTCAAAAGCTTCTAATCTTTTCTTCTCATATAATCCGATCATCCAAGTTTCAATTCCATGTAAAACGAAGCTTCAAACATATACTTTCAAAAATATTTTCCTGACATTTAAATTAATTTTTGATGTAAACAAATTATATTTCTTACTGAAGGCTCGTTTCGCTTGTGCTATTCGGCATTTTATATCGCTCCTGCTTCGTCCATCTTTAGTAATTTTACTTCCCAAATAACAAAATTCTTCTACCTCCATAATCTTTTCTCCTCCTATTTTCACATTCAGCGGTCCATCTTTGTTATTTCTACTACATTTCATTACTTTTGTTTTCTTCTTGTTTATTTTCATGCGATAGTTCTTGCGTAGGACTTCACCTGTGCAGTTCATTGTTTCTTCTAAATCCTTTTTACTCTCGGCTAGAATTACTATATCATCAGCAAATCGTAGCATCTTTATCTTTTCACCTTGTACTGTTACTCCAAATCTAAATTGTTCTTTAACATCATTAACTGCTAGTTCCATGTAAAGATTAAAAAGTAACGGAGATAGGGAACATCCTTGTCGGACTCCCTTTCTTATTACGGCTTCTTTCTTATGTTCTTCAATTATTACTGTTGCTGTTTGGTTATTAATTAGCGATATAAAAAAATAATACTTTTATATTATTTTATTATTTCGACAATGTATTTTATGAGTATATAATGTATCAGGTAATACGATTTAAGAGTATTCTTCACGAATTGTTATAAGGAATTCTACAAAAAATAAAAAATAAACTAGTCATTTTGAAGTTGTTTGATAATTGGAAATTTTTAAGTAGATAACAGATGACAAGCAGAAGTATAATATTCGTAACCGATTATAAATTAACGAGTGTAGAATGAGTCAGCGATAAGATTAAACAATCGAAAATCACGATTTAAATGGAAATTTAGTAACTTAAAAAAATAAACACTTAGATAAGTGATAATATTTACTAATATTTTCTTACAGTATTTAAAGATCTACTGTTTGCTATAGTACTAATATAATTAAAATAAATATTTATGTTAATTTTAATTTCTATGTAATTCATTCTTTTGCATCTTCAGTTTAAAGTTTGATTTGTTTAAAATATGTGCAATTAAAATTAAGAAGAAAACCATCACGTTTCGCGGCTTTTGAGTCGCATCATCAGTGTTTTTCCCAAATCACCTATCTTAAGGATATATTAAATCATTTGCTTCTTATGCATTCTGGCAGTAACTTTAATTCTGACAATAATTATAGTCATCAGTTTATCACGATAAAAATAAATAAAATATCTTTAAATATGTCTGCGTAATTTTTTACCTCCTTGTACCAAGTAAAGGAAGTATTGTGATTGCGAGAAAATTTCGGTTTTCAGATTTCAACGGAAATATACATTTTGACCATTCCTGAATCCATTTTGACTTGTTTCAGCGTGACGTCCGTACGTGTATTTGTATCTCGCATAAATCAAAAACGATTAGCCGTAGGATGTTGAAATTTTGGATTTAGGACTGTTGTAACATCTAGTTGTGCACCTTCCCTTTTTATTGCAATCGACTGGACCAAATTGGCCAAAAAAGCCCAAAATACCAAAAAACTTGGATTTTGGACTTTTCCTTAACTGCAGTAATAAGCATTGAGACCTTTTCAAAGATATATCATAAGTGGTACTTATTTCATTGGTTCTACTGTTATAGACAAATAAAATTTTAATTGATGAAATATTTGGATCTTACAAGGGAAGGCACATCGGTTCGAATCAGACTTCATCTCCTTTTTGTTTTTTTAAATTTATTTTTTTAACTTTTTTTAATATTAATATTAACCCGTGATTGTAAAATATTACAATAACTAATAATTCAACAATAACAATAAAAAAAAGACGAAATATGAAAAAAAATCAGAAGTTATTAGTGAAATAAAATTTTATACACTTTTAAAAATGTGTATATGTAATTTAATAGGCATTATTACATATGTGTATATGTAATAGATTTGATGAACCATCTGATTATTTCATATTAATTGAAAATTATAATTTAGAATCATAATATTTTTTGATTTTCTTGTTTAATTTCTGTTTAATTTTATTTAATTATAATGCAATTTCTGTTTAATTTTATCTACATTAAAATTAACTACAGAGCCACTGAAAAATAGACCCTCATAAGAACAACATACACATTGAGGCATACATGCCCGATCTTTAATAAATTGCAAAATATTCTTATCTTTCAGTTCATTACTATTCTGATATTGTCGGACAATATTCTCCATACGTCGGAGTTGATCATCATTTCTTTATTTGTTTTTTATTGTCAATCATTGAATCGATCTTTGGTGTGATATAATTCTTCTTTCTTAATTTGTGAACACTCTCTAGTTTCAGCAATTGTGTAAACGTGCACTTTATTAAAAAAACTGGAGGATCGTATCTCACTTTCAAATGAAATAAGTTTAAATGAAGTGCAGGAAAAAATTTGTATATGTAATTTAATAGGCGTACAAGGAAGTCATGTGGTGCCCACATCAGATTTTTTTTTTAATAAAAAAAAAACTGTATAAAACTGCTATGATATAAACGTTTTTACAACGTAAAATTTAATATTTAAAACAAAAATTATTTTTCTTTAAATAAGGCTTATCAGTGTTGTATAACAGTTTTCAATTTTTATCATAAGGAGATAAATACACCTCACTTTTAACAGATGAAGTTCTATTATATTATCAATTTTTCTATTCTTTGAATGACTTGTTATTTTTTATTTTATTATTCAACGAACGAGTAATTCGTTGTTGAATTTAATATATATGTGTTTGAAAACACTTTTTTTCTTTAAACATCTTTAGAAGATTACAAAAAATGCGCATGACCGCGATCGGTCTAGGGTTCATATCAAAATGGCCGCCAAAATTAAAATTTGTTAATAATCATTACGCAATAACGATGTAAGCTATTACGTTGGTTCAAACGTACTAATTAAGGTTTACTGAAATGCGTAAGAAATGTATATGTATAAATTTTGTAAATAAAGTGTAAGATACTAAATGGCGGAAAAATTAATTTTTTAATAATTGAAAAAAAAAATGCCATAAGACCTCCAAAATACGAGATAAATAAATTATATTAATTTAGCGTATGTATTGTATGTAGAAGTTAGAGATAATAATTTTGTTAGAAATGAATTAATAATTGAGAGAACAGTAATAATAATAATAATAATAATCATAATAATAATAATAAGAATGTTCGTTCGGAAACTGATAGATATTTTTTCTTAATGAGGCAATTAAAAATGGTAAGCACAGTGTACATTTTCAAAGAAATTACAAACATTATATGAGAACCTTAAAATAAAACTAAAGAGCAAAGAGATTTCCCTTTCGCTTTTTCATTAAGCGGAATATACTGCTAATGGAATATTAACAATATATAAAAAGCTGACAACTGTGGATTGTTTCTGATGCATGGCTTACACACACATATACACAACTTAATTAAAAATATTTATAATTTTATTTAAATATTATATTTTTTCGTTTATTTAATTCAGTGATTATAACTAAAGCGAGCGCACAATTATATAATTATCAGCGATAGTGTAATATATCATTGATTATTTTTAAATGTAAAAAAAAATGATTATTTAATGTCTATAATGTCAGTTTAAACTTCAAAATCATTGTTAGTTCTTTATTAACTATTCATCACAGCATAAATAAAAAAAGGGCGTATCTTGAAAATGGTACAATTCTAACGCGATTTTGAAAGGCTTAACCGAAAAGGGACTAATTCAACTTCCTGAGACGATAGCCACTAGTTTTAGTTCATGCGTCTAAGTCCAACCATTCTCGAGATACGCTCTTTTCTCACAATATTTTTTGTATTTGATGATGAAATAAAATAAAAATATGTTTTTATTATCTAGTAACCACTCGGTTAACAGTACTGATCACTTTTAAATTAATAACAATGTTTTGAAAAAAATCGGGCATCATTACTTTCAGTGATATAGACATGTAAAAGATTGGGGCATCATGTGTTATTTTTATTATTTTGTAATTAATGAGTATTGTTTTATGAAGTAAACAGAATTGTGCTTACTACACGCTTTCGTGGTGAAAAAGAGGGGTCACTCTCCTCAGGCTCTCGACCAATCAGCGATCGTGAAAAAAAACCTTACATACTGGTGTAAAAGGGGTGGGGGGGGGACATTACACCAGCATGTAATGAGGTATTTTTTCTAATGTAATTGTACTGATTTACTGAAATTAGACAGAGTCGTGTTTTGCTGGGCTTTTTGTAGTAAATACACGTTTTCGTGGTGAGAATTTAACTAGAAAGAGGGGGTTAGACAACCCCTTACGGAATGGAATGGAATGCAAAGTTGGCAGGAGTTTATATATTCTCCCTACGGATCGCAGAACCTGGACAGAATCCCTTGCTGCTGGATGATTCTATCGGGCGTGTTTTTAAAGTTTATTTTTAAATTACGGGTCTAATTTTACAAGTTTTGTCTTATTTAGTATTTTGTGTTTTAGGGACGGATTCCAATCCGTTGTTAAACCAGCGTTATCGAACCCATTTTATGGGCCGACCGCGGAAGGCTAGGCTTATGCAACCTGTCCTCCCGACGTAATTTCCCTTCAGACCGGCCACTGAAGTCCTTTCGGTGCTAACGCTTCATAGGCTAGCAGGAATACGCCACAACGGGGCACTAACTATCAAGAGGGAGCAATGCGACCCCTTCTCCGGAGGACTCGCAATTGCTGGTTTAATTTGATTTACATGTAAGTGTTAAAGGAGAGGTTAGGTAGAAGTTCTTCATCCGCTTCTGTTATGGCTGCCTTTCAGGACATATCTCTGCTGGGCTCTGTTCCGGACTCCTGTCCGTGATGTTGGGACGAGTAGAGGGTCTTCCTTCTTCTTCCTCTTCTTCTTCCGATGACCTCTTCATTCTTCTCTTCCTTACGGCCCGTGACAGAAAACCTTACATACTGGTGTAAAAGTGAGGGGGGGGGGAGATTACACCAGTATGTGGAGTTTCTATACTACTGATAATACCGCTGCTTGTGGTGACAGGGAGTACCATTGACTCAGTACTTTCACTTAGCCACTAGTTCAGAGCATTTTTCTAGGGTGGAAGTGAGATTTTTGCAAAAAGATTTTTCTTTTGCAAATATTGTTATTTTTTAATTTGTAACAAATTGCCTAAGAAAAATATGACTTTAATTAAGCAAAATCTTGAGATAATGAGAGTGACAGTGACCTTGTTCTACAGCCTCACCTCCTTGACCTTTTAAGTTGAAAATTTAATGGCATCAATATCCCCATATATATATATATATATATATATATATATATATACTCGTAGAAGTAATCTGACCAAATTTGTTCAAAATCGGTCCGTAGTTCTGGAGATATCAGGTGATTTAGACCTATAAACTATAGCAATAGTTATATATATAGTTAAACTATAAGTATATATATATATATATATACTCGTAGAAGTAATCTGAGCAAATTTGTTCAAAATCAGTCCGTAGTTCTGGAGATATCAGGTGATTTAGAGGCTGATACTGAACACACAAATGTACAAATGAACATTAACATCTAGAAAATTTCAATCCAGTTTTTTGGGTCCCTTAGGTTCAATACGTCAAATCCGGTAAAAACCACATATGCCCAAATTGGACCGATTACAATACTTTCTTTTCTAGAACTGCAGCTCTGCTATAGCACTATCTAGACGGGAATGTAATATTATGTAATATAATATTAACAATATGAATATGTTAATCCTACTGTGTCATCTGCCTGTAAGCAGGACTTTCGTTTAGTTCACAAAGTTGATTATTGAACATCAACACTCTCAGGGAAAGCATTTCTTTTATCTGAGGTGATTTACTGCATCATAGCCATAAATAAAGATAGATGGTGTAAAGCAACAGATTAATTTATTACTTTTTACGGGTGAAAACTACATTACTACACTGAAATTACTCGGTAGGGAAATGATTATATTTGTGGTAATTTTTATTAAGTTATACTCATTTACTTTTTCAAGAACGATGGGACTTAAAATTTTTATTTAAATTAAGAAAGTAATAAAATAAATAAAGCTGTAAAGTTTATAATAATTTTAATAATATTATAATTGTGAAAAGATTAGATTTTAAGTTCTACACAAACATCGGGCAAGTTCAGAAAATTTGCTACCAGTCTTTAAAGAAATTCATACTCGATACTGGTATTGAGGGTTAGTCATTGCGTATCAATTTTTATTATTGATTTGTATTTTGTTGGTTGCTTTAAACGAGTATTAAGGTTATTTTTAGCTGTGTGTAGTTAATAAACATTAATGTTTACTAACGAAATTGTAATGTTTATGTTTAGATAGAGTCAACCTACATCTCTTTGTCGCCCTTGGTAAATACCACCCCCGACTTGACCTACCGTAAATAATTCAAGTAGTCTTAAATTCTTAGTTTATATTGTGCGTCAAGTTAAAATATTTATTTTAAAGTTTATTACAAATTTATAAGAGAAAATAAAAAAATTAAATATTTTTCGAGTTTTAAAACATGTTTCGAGTTCTCATCCGGTGTTGTTATAGATAAAAGAAAAAATTGTTTTAAATTATACCATATTTTATACGTTTTGATACTTAATTAAGTAAAGAGATATATACTGATCATTTTTCTACTTGTAATGTTCTCTCTGGTTTACTCGTTAAAAGACGGTTTCCTATTCTCATTCCCCATTCCCGACAGACCGAGTTTGACAGATGAGTTTCATCTAAGCTTATATAAAAATCAATAGGATTACACTTATTTCTTACGTTTACGGATGGTTGAACCCAAAACCGTTTTGGCTTAAAAAAACCGTATATGTTGCGATGCGAGAATAACCTCTTACACAAACGCAAAACTTGTTACAAAAATTTATTTATACCGTTTTGGAAGCTACTGAGCTAGTAATCTAGCTCAGAGCCCGAAAATGAAGTAGAGAGTTCCGATATCTTTGTGATTTGTTGAAAATATTCATTTATTCATTAAGAATGGAACAAAGTTCTAAAATAGATTTCTTGTAATGTCTTGTTAACGTCCCGTAAGAATATTTATTTTCTAATTAATATTTAAAAAGAATAATTTTAAACGGATAGTACAGAAATATATGTTTTTAAAAAAAAATTGTATGTTTGTAAAACATACAAATAAATATATGTAAATATAAAAATATATGTAAATATATGTAAATATGTATATATGTAAATGTATATAAATATGTAAATATAAAAATATGTAAATATATGTTTGTAAAAAAAGTGTATGTTTGGAGTGTCGCTTTATATGGAAGTGAAACTTGGACAATCGGAGTATCTGAGAAGAAAAGGTTAGAAGCTTTTGAAATGTGGTGCTATAGGAGAATGTTAAAAATCAGATGGGTGGATAAAGTGACAAATGAGGAGGTATTGCGGCAAATAGATGAAGAAAGAAGCATTTGGAAAAATATAGTTAAAAGAAGAGACAGACTTATAGGCCACATACTAAGGCATCCTGGAATAGTCGCTTTAATTTTGGAAGGGCAGGTAGAAGGGAAAAATTGTGTAGGCAGGCCACGTTTGGAATATGTAAAACAAATTGTTGGGGATGTAGGATGTAGAGGGTATACTGAAATGAAACGACTAGCACTAGATAGGGAATCTTGGAGAGCTGCATCAAACCAGTCAAGTGACTGAAGACAAAAAAAAAAAAAAAAAAAAAAAAATTAACTAATTCAGCAACAAGCAGGGTGACTCCTAAATTGACGGATGATACTGGATAATGAGTACTCGAACCCGGAACCTCCAGATAAAAGGCAGATATGTTTTAATATTAATTTTAATATTTTTTATTTCCTTGTGTACTTGGTTCAGATTGAATAATAATAATAATCAATGTCAATAATATTTTGTTTTTGTAATGTACACATTCGTCTGATGAATTTATCAACACTTATCGAGTAATATTTATTTTTAGAATGGAAAGTAACTAGCCATTATCTCTTAATTTATATCTCAGAAGTACTCCATAACAACGGTTCCTAGGCTGTTTATAAGAGCCTATAATAAAAATGATAAAAGATAAATTCCCTGAAATTTTTATAATAATTTTAAAAAATCTATAAATAGATGCTACTTTCGACTATTAAACAATTATCACCATTGATATAAAGGAACTGTTTAAATGTAAATATTAAAGCAAAGAATACAATTTAGAATTACAAAGAAAAAGATATGTTTTTATTTTTAAAATAAAATAATGAACCGAAAACTCTAAAAAACTAATTACCTTAAAATTTAAAAAGTTGAAATTTTTAAATATCCTAAAGAAGTAATACAGTTTAACGTCCTGAAAAGATCCAATTAAAGATATGAAAGAAAATAAAGTTGAATCAATTTTTTTTTTTTGTCTTCAGTCATTTGACTGCTTTGATGCAGCTCTCCAAGATTCCCTATCTAGTGCTAGTCGTTTCATTTAAGTATACCCCCTACATCCTACATCCCTAACAATTTGTTTTACATATTCCAAACGCGGCCTGCATAAACAATTTTCCCTTCTACCTGTCCTTCCAATATTAAAGCGACTATTCCAGGATGCCTTAGTATGTGGCCTATAAGTCTGTCTCTTCTTTTAACTATATTTTTCTAAATGCTTCTTTCTTCATCTATTTGCCGCAATACCTCTTCATTTGTCACTTTATCCACCCATCTGATTTTCAACATTCTCCTATAGCACGGCATTTCAAAAGCTTCTAATCTTTTCTTCTCAGATACTCCGATCGTCCAAGTTTCACTTCCATATAAAGCGACACTCCAAATATACACTTTCAAAAATGGAACATTTTATTCCAGTCTACGTTATCGAATGCCTTTTCTAGGTCTATAAACGCCAAGTATGTTGGCTTGTTGAATCAATTAGAAAAAAAAAAAAGTAACAAAAATCCCTGTCTTTTAAAGCAAGATTTAAACGATATAAAATAACCATTAAACCAGAATGCATATATGCTTTAGAAACAATGATAACGATCAAATAACTGAAACTGGTTTAAAAATTATTATAAAGAAAACGAAATTTATTTTCATCGTAGAAAATAAATGTAAAGATAATCAAAATATCTTAAGAAAAAATAAAAATAATTACCAGGAATTAAAAAAAAAGAAATGGATTATATAAGAAAAAGAATATTAGGCTTTTACGGAGATTTAAAAAAGAATGGTGAACTACAGATTAACAAAAATAATCTTTAATTATCTTTCTAAATTAAAAGTGGACAGTTTTGAAAAATTGATAAAGACCTAAAGGAATTAAATATTAAAAAAAGGAAATAAATTTTGTACTGAAATATTTCCAGAAATAAAATAAAAAATTACAAGAATTTTCTTGGAGCATACAGGAAAGTAAAGGAAAATTTTGGGGTACATAAATTAAAATCTAATAATGTGTTAAACAAAAACGGTACACCGATATATAATACGAAAGGTAAAGTCGATAGATGGGTGGAATATATTGAAGAGTTATACGGAGGAAATGAATTAGAAAATGGTGTTATAGAGGAAGAAGAGGAAGTTGAGGAGGATGAAATGAGAGAAAAAATACTGAGGTCTGAATTTAAGAGAGCATTAAAAGATTTAAATGGCAGAAAGGCTCCTGGAATAGACGGAATACCTGTAGAATTACTGCGCAGTGCAGGGGAGGAAGCAATTGATAGATTATACAAACTGGTGTGTAATATTTATGAAAAAGGGGAATTTCCGTCAGACTTCAAAAAACGTGTTATAGTAATGATACCAAAGAAAGCAGGGGCAGATAAATGGGAAGAATACAGAACAATTAGTTTAACTAGTCATGCATCAAAAATCTTAACTAGAATTCTATACAGAAGAATTGAGAGGAGAATGGAGGAAGTGTTAGGAGAAGACCAATTTGGTTTCAGGAAAAGTATAGGGACAAGGGAACCAATTTTAGGCCTCAGATTAAAAGTAGAAGGAAAATTAAAGAAAAACAAACCGACATACTTGGCGTTTATAGACCTAGAAAAGGCATTCGATAACGTAGACTGGAATAAAATGTTCAGCATTTTAAAAAAATTAGGGTTCAAATACACAGGTAGAAGAACAATTGCTAACATGTACAGGAACCAAACAGCAACAGTAACAATTGAAGAACATAAGAAAGAAGCCGTAATAAGAAAGGGAGTCCGACAAGGATGTTCCCTATCTCCGTTACTTTTTAATCTTTACATGGAACTAGCAGTTAATGATGTTAAAGAACAATTTAGATTCGGAGTAACAGTACAAGTGAAAAGATAAAGATGATACGATTTGCTGATGATATAGTAATTCTAGCCGAGAGTAAAAAGGATTTAGAAGCAACAATGAACGGCAAAGATGAAGTCCTACGCAAGAACTATCGCATGAAAATAAACAAGAACAAAACAAAAGTAATGAAATGTAGTAGAAATAACAAAGATGGACCGCTGAATGTGAAAATAGGAGGAGAAAAGATTATGGAGGTAGAAGAATTTTGTTATTTGGGAGGTACAATTACTAAAGATGGACGAAGCAGGAGCGATATAAAATGCCGAATAGCACAAGCTAAACGAGCCTTCAATAAGAAATATAATTTGTTTTCATCAAAAATTAATTTAAATGTCAGGAAAAGATTTTTGAAAGTGTATGTTTGGATTGTCGCTTTATATGGAAGTGAAACTTGGACAATCGGAGTATCTGAGAAGAAAAGATTAGAAGCTTTTGAAATGCGGTGCTATAGGAGAATGTTAAAAATCAGATGGGTGGATAAAGTGACAAATGAAGAGGTATTGCGGCAAATAGATGAAGAAAGAAGCATTTGGAAAAATATAGTTAAAAGAAGAGACAGACTTATAGGCCACATACTAAGGCATCCTGGAATAGTCGCTTTAATATTGGAAGGACAGGTAGAAGGGAAAAATTGTGTAGGCAGGCCACGTTTGGAAAATGTAAAACAAATTGTTAGGGATGTAGGATGTAGAGGGTATACTGAAATGAAACGACTAGCACTAGGTAGGAAATCTTGGAGAGCTGCATCAAACCAGTCAAATGACTGAATACAAAAAAAAAATAAGAATTTTCAGGAAAAACAAGAAGAAAAGTGAGGGGGGAGAGAGAGAGAGAGACTGATGAAGTTAGTCAAGGGATAAAAGAGTACTTGGAGAACGGGAAACAAAATGCAAAATAAAGTTGTTTTTTAATGCTCATCCAAACGAAATGAAACATAAATATATAAAACACTGAAACTGAAAACAAAAGGTTATTTGCTAATGATTGATTATAATTGTATATTTAACTATTGAATTCCAATTCTATTTTTATTTTTTTATTTTTTATTTTTTTTAATTGGTAATTGAAAATTTATTTTTGTTTTATATTTATATATATCTTATGTTCTATAATTATACCCTTATTTTGTATTTATGATAGTTTAGAGTTTTTTGAGATAACAAATATATTGTTTTGAAATATTTTTAACAACAAATTACACTTTAAATTAAAGTATTTTGTTATTGTACCAATACGATAAATGAACGATTTCCGTTTCTTAATAAATGTGCAAAATAGTGACTTTAATAATTAAATTTTATTTTCGACTCATCAAATTTTTACAACATATACTTAAATTATATCTTTAAATTAGTAAATATAATAAAATAAATTTAATATTTTAAAAGTAAAAAAAAAAAAAAAACATAAGTGTTTTATTTTTAATTCAATTACTCAACTTCAGTACACAAAAAATATAATCACTACGAAATACAATTTTAAACCGGTTTATTAAAATAATCAAATTAAATAATATTAATAATTTTATAATTATTTATTATAAAAAATATTTAATTAATAATATATTAACTATAATTATTAAAAAGAAAAACATGATAACAGTAAATTCTGTGATAAAATTAATACAAAATAAAATTATTTTCAATTTAAAGAATACTGAAAAGTATGGTCATTAAAGAAATACATATGTTGGTGATTCATCACTTCGTTTTTAACAATTTAATTAAGTAAATATAAAAACAAAAAAACTATTTCGTTATTGCAGCTGTTTTTATTTTCAAATAAATATATCAGTAATTGGAGTATGAAATTATTATTAACGAAATAACAAGAAATAATGGTGGTAGACCTGTTTTTATCCTCATTATACAACCTCTATTATTTGAATTCAATTATGAAAGGAGCCTTAATATTAGAATTATCAAATATTATAATGATATTTACCTAAATTATTAGTTAATAATATTTTCCTAAATATTATTTAAGTAATTCTATAACAACTGAAGTTTAATCAATAAGATATTTGTTTCCAAATAAGCCAGTAATTTCCATGTTTTAAATTAGTTTTTAAATAAATTTTTCCAAATAGTTTTTTTTTAATCATTAGTATTTGCCTGGTTTGGAGTAATTCGTCATTCCGTTACTAATACTTTAACCTCAGTTTATATATATAAACTGAGGTATATATATACCTCAGTCCATCAACGTCCAGGGAAAAACTACTGAAGATAAATTTATAAAAATCTGTATACACGTTCTTCTTACGGTGTAAGTGCACTTTAAGAAATTAAATTTTGAAATTACGAGTTTAAAAAGGGTTAAAATGGAGTAGCAATGAAATTTACTATTTTTTTTTTATTTTTTTTTTTTTTTTTTTTTTTTAATTTCTGTAAGAGATGAAGATATCAGCTTGATTCTTGGTGTGTGTAAATATCTAAAAACTAATTTCTAGATTTTTTGAAATTACGAGTTTAAAGAGTTAAAATGGATTTTGAATTTTTTTTTTAAACTCGGCTATTTTTTTTAAATTTATCAAAATATTAATTATATTTTAATTTAATTATTATATAATTAACACATGAAGATATCAACTTGATTTTCGAAGAGTATAATTTTTATTTAAATATGTAAAATTCAGTTTCTAGATTATTCAAAATTCAACCTTGAAAAGGGTGAATAAAGAGTGAAGAAAAGTAAAAAAAATTGAAAATGTTTCCCCCATTTTCAACTTTACGAAACGAGATACTGATTAGATTGGGGCATGTAAATATTCATTATTGGGGCAGATTGGGGCAGATAAATTCATAAAAACCATTTTCAGGTTTTTTTTTTTTAATTTCGATCCTTTAAGAGGTGCGACGATGTACGGCGCACGGCCGCTCAAACAACACAGCCACTGCTACTCTTATTGTATATGCGATGCAACTGTCTCCGGTTATTTGACTAAAAAACGTAAAATAAATTTTAAAAGATGAGAAACGAAGTACGTTCATTTTAGAGATGTTTACCGGGTAACGCTAAGAACCGGGCATTTTTACCCCTACGAAGGACGGTAACCAATTACAACTACTATTTTTAAGATGAAAGCCGACTACTTTGAAACCCGCATTCTTCAGATCACCCAAAGTTTTGGGTTCTGCACTGACCAAACTGTAGTTCTGAAGAAATTTCAACGTACGCTGATAGTTTTTATAAATTGGACAGACTTATATTCTCACAAGCATGAGTTTACCCTTGACCGTGGACCGTGACGGAAAACTCATGTTATCAATAGTACGAGCGAAGAAGCCACGGGAATGCTAGTACACGCATATATATATATATATATATATATATATATATATATATATATATATAACTTACCCGCCACGCTTCGCTGTGGCACATTGTGGTTGCATGGATGAGAAATGAGAAACAAAACAAAGCATACGTTTCATAGAAGTTTAATATCTTCAAGGAAGATAATATTAAAGTAAATAAATAAAACCGCTTTCAAAAAAATTGCCTTTAAAGTTTCAATAAAATAATATTTTTCAAATTCTTTTACCTTTTAAAATCTACTAGTAAAGTTTACCGACAAAAAAATTCGATTATATAAAAAAAGTATGCGTGAATTTAAACCTCTTGCCAAAAAACAGACTCCCTAATTAGTCAATTCAAATCTCTCTATTCACATAGTTTTCTTAAAACATAACTTTAAAAAATATATAGCCCTTTAATGAATACTGCATTCTTTTTTGTTAATGTGGATTTTCTTAACGTGACATAAATGTAAGCTTTATCCCAATCTTGGCGGGCTTCCATAGTAAATTTGATGACGCTTCTTTACATTGCACCAGTCGGCATTTAAAATTTAAATTAGTTACAGACAACTTATTTTCCCGTAATTTGGCATCCAGTTTGAGAAGCCAAAATTTAAAAAGGAAAAGAATTGTATATATTCTTTCATATCTTTTTTATTTTTAATTTGTTATTTTTATTTAAGATATGAATAGGCATTCATAAAACGTTGCACATATGAAAAAAAAGCTTTCGAAAGAGGCGAAAAACCTGTATTTTGATTTAAAAAAATAATAATAATAAGCCTAAAGATAATGACTTAATTTTTTTTTGTCTTCAGTAATTTGACTGGTTTGATGCAGCTCTCCAAGATTCCCTATCTAGTGCTAGTCGTTTCATTTCAATATACCCTCTACATCCTACATCCTTAACAATTTGTTTTACATATTCCAAACGTGGCCTGCCTACACAATTTTTCCCTTCTACCTGTCCTTCCAATATTAAAGCGACTATTCCAGGATGCCTTAGTATGTGGCCTATAAGTCTGTCTCTTCTTTTAACTATATTTTTCCAAATGCTTCTTTCTACATCTATTTGCCGCAATAACTCTTCATTTGTCACTTTATCCACCCATATGATTTTTAACATTCTCCTATAGCACCGCATTTCAAAAGCTTCTAATCTTTTCTTCTCTGATATTCCGATCGTCCAAGTTTTACTTCCACATAAAGCGACACTCCAACATATACATTCAAAAATCTTTTCCTGACATTTAAATTAATTTTTGATGTAAACAAATTATATTTCTTATTGAAGGCACGTTTTGCTTGTGCTATTCGGCATTTTATATCGCTCCTGCTTCGTCCATCTTTAGTAATTCTACCTCCCAAATAACAAAATTCTTCTACCTCCATAATCTTTTCTCCTCCTATTTTTACATTCAGTGGTCCATCTTTGTTTTTTCCTACTACATTTCATTACTTTTGTTTTGTCCTTGTTTATTTTCACGCGATAGTTCTTGCGTAGGACTTCATCTATGCCGTTCATTATTTCTTCTAAATCTTTTTTTACTGCCAGCTAGAATTACTATAACATCAGCAAATCGTAGCATCTTTATCTTTTCACCTTGTACTGTTACTCCGAATCTAAATTGTTCTTTAACATCATTAACTGCTAGTTCCATGCAAAGATTAAAAAGTAACGGAGATAGGGAACATCCTTGTCGGACTCCCTTTCTTATTACTGCTTCTTTCTTATGTTCTTCAATTGTTACTGTTGCTGTTTGGTTCCTGTACATATTAGCAATTGTTCTTCTATCTCTGTATTTGAACCCTAATTTTTTTTAAAATGCTGAACATTTTATTCCAGTCTACGTTATCGAATGCCTTTTCTAGGTCTATAAACGCCAAGTATGTTGGTTTGTTTTTCTTTAATCTTCCTTCTACTATTAATTCTTCCCATTCTTTCTAATGACTTAAATCGCATCAATATTTTGTTTAAAAAAGTTTACTTAAGTTTTCTATTTTTTTTTTCTTGTGTAATCTCCGGGACCTCTGTTAGGTATTACTTCAGAGGATGAGATGAACGATTTGTGTAACGTGTGTGAAAATGCCATGTCATCGAACACGGAACCTCCGGATGAAAAGCCGAGACGCTACCACTCGCGCCACGGAGGTTGTCAAGTTAATATTTTTAATTAATATCTTCCGTGTATTTTAAGTGGCAGATTTTAAAAGAATAAATAAATTTAATTTTCCACATAGACTTTTTAAAGGGTTTTGTCAACATCACTGCTTAGTGTTGGATTCTTGAAGGGTAATGAAACATAGCTTGATTAAAGTATTACCATGCGAAAATGAAGTTTTCTATTTAATTTTAAATAAATTAAATTCATTTATTCTTTTAAAATCTTCCACTTAAGATACACGGAAAATATTTAAATGCAAACACTGTAAATACTATAACAAAATTAAAAAAAATTATAGGATCAGACCATTTGATGAATAGCTGGTTTGAACGTACGTATTAGACAAGGAATATACTACAGAATAAAGAATTTCCTACCTTTTGAAGTAGGTTGATAAAATCGTACATAAATATTAAATTAAATTAACACTTACTAAAAATAAATATGGCTTTTAATTTTAACCTTGTGATTCATGATTGTTCTGACCTAGATTGTTCTCATTTAAGTTTTATCAAAATGCTTTTAAAGCTTCTAATGTTTATTTAAAATTCTCCTGATATCATTTTATTTTATCTGTTACAATTTTAGAAATAAATTTTCATCATAATGATTTTTTTTTAATACTATTGTAGTTACGAAAGGATTCATTTTCACCATATTTAATCGGGTGCAAAAAATTCGACAAATAATTATTTCTTCTTAAATAGTACAGACTGAAATTAAATTTAAAATGATTCATTATTTTATAAAAAGAATAGATTTATCTTTTGATAAAATTTGTCGTTCTTTGAGGTGTTAAATTTACTGTGGTAAGAGAGCGAGAGAGAATATGGGGAGGAGAGAAAATTTGCTTTAAGAATTTCATAGTTTTATCGGAAAAAATATTACGTAATATCATTTAGCATTATTAGTTATTTGATAATTTTTTTTCATGTTTATTTTATATTATTTGTGTTTGCAATATTTTAAAAGATTAGGATGATCGATTTGACCCGATAGATACTTCAACCAGTAGGAGCTATTATGCAATCAAAAAACAGGAAACGATTATTACATTATAATAATTTTATTTAAAAAAAAAGGAAAATAAATATCCATTGATATATAAAATATACAACATACATTGCACCAATATTTCCATTTATTCTAGAAATAACAGAGCCGTCCAAGGAAGTTATAGGTAGAATAGGAAAATGTAGATTTTTTTCCTAAAGGAGCAACTTAATTCAACCATCACAAATCTACAGGAGATATTATTTTATGGTAAATATAAGCACTAAAATTGATTTAAACAAACATATTCATCTTTTATAATGATTGAATATTTTCTAAGACATAAAGAATAATAAAAAAAAACTCAATTTTTTAAGAAGAAAATCGAATATTAAATGATTAATAAAAGAACATCTGAAATGGAACTCTAAGATATAAAAAGGAAACATGTATAGAAAAAGAATATGAGAATTGTGTAGACAATTTAGATGAGTTTTAGAGAATAAGTCCAGTTGGCGCTATTTCGTGGAAACCCTAATATATCGCAGAAAAGATTCAACAGGAAATAAATCAAACCCATCTGGTTGATCTAGTGGTGAGCGCGTCTTCGCAAATCAGCTGATTTCGAAGTCGAGAGTTCCAACGTTCAAATCCTAGTAAAGCCAGATATTTTTACATGGATTTGAATACTAGATCGTGGATACCGGTGTTCTTTGGTGGTTGGGTTTCAATTAACCACGCATCTCAGAAATGGTCGACCTGAGATTGTACAAGACTACACTTCATTTACAATCATACATATCATCCTTGGAAGTAATACCTGACGGTAATTCCGGGAGGCTAAAAAACGGTATTTCCCGGAGGAAAAAAGGAAATAAATCAAGTTCATTCAATAACAATTTCATTTATTTTTATATGATATTTTGGAAATATTTACAGATCTAAATCTGCTTTATTGATTTAGGACCCGAAGATAGTTGTTTATATATTGTACATATATTCACTATATGTACAATTGCTTGTTGCAATTCATGGTCATAGGACGTGAATTAGAATCTAATAACAAAATTTTGACCACTCGTATAGTAAAAACCGGTACCTTAAAAATATAATTAATCTCAAATTTTTAATTTTCTATACCAGTGACTCTCAACATTTTTAGCTCCACGACCCCCAAAAAGGGGAAAAAAATTATAATGAATATTTCGCGACCCCCAATCCCACCGAATAAGACCTAGTTAAAAATAGCGACGGGTATGAACATGCATGTATGAAGTGTACAAACGAGCAATTTACAAGTTCCAACTTGATGTGCACGTGGTTGTAATTTGGTCTCCTTGCGTAATATTCTCCGTGAGAGCGTCATGTTAGAACATGCATAAGATACGTTTGAACATGTCGTACTCTCAGCAGTATAAAACAGGCGTAAGGGATTGCAGAATAGTTTCGAATGCGAAGTGTGCGCCTGTTGCCTTTATTTAAGTTTTTAAATCGTAGCTTCATTGAAAATACTAATAATTAAAGTTTCGGGTTACGGTCAGACGGGTTACCTGTTTTTTTTTTCAGTTAGATTCTTATGCAAAATGGAATAAATATGTGAAAAGATGAAAGCTTGAAGATGCATTTGCGTGAGCTAAAAATTCAGTTGGCGGAGTAGTACCAGGAAGATAAAAATGATTTCTCGAAGAGGTAGGATTTCTCGAATTTGAAGTTTTAGTGCAACGTTGTTGCAGCTGCTGAGTTACCAGTTAAAATTCATGACCAACTCATCGAAATGTCTACCGACAAAACATTACTACTACAATTCACATCTGAAGATTCTGATACGTTCTGGCTTGCTCGTCGACGTGAATACGGAAATTTAGTCATAGAAGCATTGAAAATATTAATCCCTTTCGCCACTTATTACCTCTTTGAAAAGGGTTTTTCATGTATGGTTGCGCCAAAAATTAAATACAGGATCATCTTTTATCACTTGAAATCAGTTTGCTTTTGTGTTTTTCTAAAATAGATCCACGTATGGAGAAACTTTTAAGGGGACCTGGTACGTTTTTTTTTAAAATTCGTTAATTGTTTGCACTTTTGGTTATTTCAAATATTATTTTATGCGCATATAACAATAAAATAAGCAAACAAATATTTTTAGTGGCAAAATTGATTTTTTTGTTAAGCTCTACCCACCGAAAATTCCCGAATTTGAAGTTTTTTTCTAAAGATTATTTGTTTTTTTGTTGGCATTGTCTTGTTATTATGAAAGGGAAATATCATTTATATAGGGAAATTTTTAATTTATCACTGCGTTATACATGGAACGTTTTAGTTATTTCAATTCGATGGACTCGCAATTGCGAAAACTCTGCGGAGACTTGAAGCATGTTGTGTTTGAAGATAGTAAAAAAATTTCAGGAAAGGGTCCAATTTATATTTCTATCCAATATTTTAGTAATATCTGTCCAATATTTTAGTTTCTAATTTTCTTTGATAAGGTAAATTTATCAATGAAATTTAGGGCCACTATAGTGTTGCTATAAGACAAATTACACACAGTATAGTAGACATGAAGCGTGCAGTATGGACTATTTATTTTCATAAAATCTTAACAGATGAAAACCCTTTACATGGGGTTTTTCCGAATAATGAAAATAAGTGATGTAAATATAACCTAGCTAAAATAAATTACAACCCACCGGGTTGGTCTAGTGGTGAACGCGTCTTCCCAAATCAGTTGATTTGGAAGTCGAGAGTTCCAGCGTTCAACTCCTAGTAAAGTCAGTTATTTTTACACGGATTTGAATACTAGATGGTGGATACCGGTGTTCTTTGGTGTTTAGGTTTCAATTAACCACACATCGGTCGAACTGAGACTGTACAAGACTACACTTCATTTACACTCATACATATCATCCTCATACATCCTCTGAAGTATTATCTGCAAGGTAATTATCGGAGGCTAAACAGGGAAAAAAAGAAAAGCTAAAATAAATAAAAAACAATATTCCCGTAGAATACCTATACTTAAACCGGTTGCTACAGTAATAAAACCAACGTTTTCAAGTCTTGCTGATATTACTCTTCTAAGAAAATGTTTGCATGGTCTCATGCAGAACCCCAATGAATCTTATAACAATGTATTATGGTCCGGAGTGCCAAAACGTGTTTTGGTTGGGTTGAAAGCTTTATGTTGTGATGCTTATGATGTTGCCTTAACATACAATGATGGGAATGAAGGACGTATTAAAATTTATTCAACATTTTGGAATGGAACGACGTGAAAACATGTTATGCACGTTAAAATCAATGGATTATCATCAAATAAAAACTGCTGATAAGGAAGCAAACGTTGTCCATTTACATTGAACTAAGAAAAACAAATAAAGTGCTTAACCAGAATATAAAAAGGATGAGGAAGAAGATCCAGACAATCCAGAATATGGTGCTGGGATGCACTGACTTGCGGTAAATAATGTACATCTGTACATATAGGATACTTTATCAGTGGGGCTCGCTTATAGGCACTGTAGAACTGCAGAACCCCCTACTTCCACTTGATATTATCGATAACATTTAGTATAATGAATCCTTTTTTTTAAATTCTTTCTTTATACTTGTACAATATATAAAATCCTTAAGATTAATGTCAGTGGCCATCTCCCAGTTTATGAAAAAGATACAAAAATATTTGTATGGAACTGTGCGCTTCACAGTTCCGGGCGTTTGGCTATTATGCGCATACACAAATAGGAAGCTGCACTCGAGGCTGCGAGGGAAAGAGAGAGAGAGAGCACTGTCGTTCCCGCAGTGCTGACCCTGGCGTGCTGGTGGAAAGTAGTTTTTTTTTACTCCTCGTGTGTATCGAATGTTCCTTCTTTGTTCCCTTTTCTAGTTTAGTCGGCGGAAGGAATATGAAAACGGTTTAGTTTTTATTTTTTTAGTAGAGATCAGAAGATGGTGGGCGGAAAGCAAGGGCTCTTTGATCGCCAAAAAAATACGCTGGAAGGGCGACAGAGAAGGTAATTAGTAAAATGTAATTATGTATTTGTTTCTGTGTACATAGAAATTTAAATTAAGCACCATTCAACTATAGTGTTTTTAAGGGGACAATTTATTAAGTTATTATCTGATAATACTAAAAAATATTATCTGTATTGACATTTTATTATTTATTCCGTTAAACCGAATACGGTTTTTAAGCATAGTGCTTAAAAACCGGGTACCATATTCTTGAATGTGATGAAATGTAGAATTAGATGATTATCCTGCTTTTAGCTATTCTATTCGATACATTTTTTTCGGTTCTTTTATTTTACAGAAAAAATTAACCATGGCCTTGAAAAGGCCCAGAAAAAAAATTTCTGGAGCAGCACCCTCACTAATTTTAGCTACGCGTTGCGGCTGATGATACATAAAATTTAATCTATAGAGCTAATAATACACAACTACTTGAAGAGGGTATTTCTGGTAATGGAACTGTATTGTACCTCCTACTAAGAATATAATAAACTATTTCTTTATATGAATATTTTAATTAAGGCTGTTTTTTTCTTTAAAGAAATTAAAGAATTCTTTTCTGATTACTTTTAAAGGTTATGACGTAAGTTAACTGTAGTTAAAAATTTAAGAATGGAGGTAGTGGGCAGTTTTATTCTTAGATTACTTGTTTATAACATACATTAATAAACAGGTGTGTTTTCTGACTGATGGATGTTTATGCGTGGGTTGGGAGCCCTTGTCTTCTACGTTAGAATACTTAACTAAATAGCTTGATCAATTTTTTTTCTTGACATAATTCTACTCGTATTTCATAAAAGAGTGTAAACTTAATTATTTAACTCGCCTCTATTGTTATCAGGTTTCAGATCGATCATTTCTAAGACAGTCTATCAAACTAAACGTCAGAATTTTTAGTTAAAAAAAAAAAAAAAACTATCAATAATTTATTAACGCCTAATTTGGCATTAACTTAAAAAATATTTGAATAAATTTAAAGTTAAATCTAATAATTTTTTAAAACATTATTTTATTTAAAATATAGGTTGTCCAACAAAAAATGCCCTCCTTTAAAAAAAAAAAAACACCTATTAATAAAAATGTAAAGGAAAAAAATTTACATTTTACATCCTGATAAAAAAGAGAAAAGAGAAATGATGAAAGATTCTGCTTCCGATTATAAGCTAAGATTGTCTGAAGAACGGAAATACATTCTACATTTTTATTTCATATTTATCTTAGTCTACCTTAGAATTTTCTTTAATTTTCGCAAAAAAATATTTTGAATATCAGAATGACTACAATGTGAAAATCCAATATTTAATAATGATAAAAAAATGCCGGCAAAAAGTTGTTAGGGCTTCTTCCCCGTGGGTAGACTTTTCTGTAAGAAAAAAATTAAGTAGAACATCTAAGTATGTGTTACAGAGGAAGTCGAAGAAGATGAAAGGTGAGAAACAATACTGAGATCTAAATTTAAGAGAGCATTAAAAGATTTCAATGCAGAAAGGCTCCTGGAATAGACGGAATACCTGTAGAATTACTGCGCAGTGCAGGTGAGAAAGCGATTGATAGATTATACAAACTGGTGTGTAATATTTATGAAAAAGGGGAAGTTCCGTCAGACTTATAAAAGAGTGTTATAGTCATGATACCAAAGAAAGCAGGAGCAGATAAATGTGAATAATACAGAACAATTAGCTTAACTAGCCATGCATCATAAACCTTAACTAGAATTATGTACAGAAGAATTGAGAGGAGAGTGGAAGAAGTGTAAGGAGAAGACCAATTTGGTTCAGGAAAAGTATAAGGACAAGGGAAGCAATTTTAGCGCTCAGTCTAATAGTAGAAGGAAGATTAAAGAAAAACAAACCAACATACTTGGCATTTATAGACCCAGAAAAAATATTCAATAACGTAGACTGGAATAAAATGTTCAGCATTTAAAAAAATTAGGGTTCAAATACAGAGGTAGAAGAACAATTGCTAACATTTGCAGGAACCAAACAGCAACAGTAATAATTGAAGAAAATAAGAAAGAAGCCGTAATAAGAAAGGGAGTCCGACAAGGATGTTCCCTATCCCCGTTACTTTTTAATCTTTACATGGGTGGATAAAGTGACAGACGAAGAGGTGTTGCGGCAAATAGATGAAGAAAGAAGCATTTGGAAAAATATAGTTAAAAGAAGAGACTGAATTATTGGCCACATATTAAGGCATCCTGGAATAGTCGCTTTAATATTAGAGGGTCAGGTAGAAGGAAACAATTGTGTAGACAGGCAACGTTTGGAGTATGTAAAACAAATTGTTAGGGATGCAGGATGCAGGGGTTATACCTTAATGAAACGACTAGCATTGGATAGGGAATCTTGGAGAGCTGCATCAAACCAGTCAAATGACTGAAGACAAAAAAACTAAGAATGTAAGTATGGAAGTAAAGAACAACGTAAAAAAATATTCTATTCATTACTCGTAAATAAACGTTTGAGATACGAGACCCATGGTGACCGTATCTCCTATCATCTTGACCAATTGTAATCAAAATTAAAGGGAATGAAAGACCCATAATCAGAAATCATCTACAAAGGTTAATTTGATCTATCCAGCCTGAAGATATCAAGCAACCGAAAACTGACGAAAAAATGTAAAAAACTTAGGCTTGTCCTTCACTCTGTTTTTTCTGTTTAGTCTCCGGAACCACCGTAAGTATTACTTCAGAGGATGACATGTATGAATGTAAATGAAGTGTAGTTTTGTACAGTCTCAGGTCGACCATTACTGATATGAATGGTTAATTGAAACATCGGTATCCACGATCTGGTATTTATATCCGTATAAAAGTGCCTTTACTATGATTTGAAACTTAGAACTCTCAACTTCAAAATCAGTTGATTTGCGATGACGAGTTCACCACTAGACCAACCGGAAGGGTTTATTATCATTCACACTGAATGAAATTACCCAAATGCATCACCGAAGTGGTATTCTAATAAAATGAAAGCATCAAAATAATACAAGAATGTGACTTTGAATCCATCCTGACCCCGTAGGGGAAGACACATGACGATCCTGGTCGCCATTGGCCATGATGATCTCACCATACATGAAGGTCATCTAAAAGACTACCTCCGGTAAGACTTAAACTTGATAACACAACACAGTCATCAGTTTGGTCTTTATCAGGATGCCACTGATGCAAATCCTCGGAAGACATTTCTATCAGTGTATTTACACATCTTACTATAGAAGTCCAGAAATAACTGAAAAGAAAAGTGTTTTTTTCTCTTCCTTTTATTAAAGTTTGAATAAGACCAAATACTATTAGAAAATATCTTTGCTATCTAAAGGGAATTAAATAGTCTGACAAAATTTACCTAATTTTTGAATAAAATTTTGAGATACGTGACTCATTGTGACCGTATTTCCCTGCTCTCTTGACCGATTTTGATTAAAATTAATTGGGATAAATATATAGAAATTATCGTCTCATATTTTATTCAAATCGGTCCATCTACACTGGTGATATCAGACAAAAAACAGATCGACATACTTTCGTACATCTTTCGGATTTTTTATTACTAAATACGTGTTTTTTTCTGGTTAAAGAAGACCTGAAATGTCAAGATACGAAAAAATCCCAACATGCAAAATCTAACTTGATTAGCGTGCTTTCCTGTATGTATTATGAGATATTCATAAAATTAGCATGTAACCGGAGAAATAAAAACATATCACTGGATTCGTATCGTAATTTATTTGATTTAGATTATTATTAACATGCAATATATGAATCATAGATTTATTTTATAATATATACATATTTCAGTGCTCTCAGTGTTTGTGTCTATTCTATCCGATTAGTATTTAATTTCTAAAACTTCAGTTTGTGTTTAACAATGTAATTTTTGTTTTCTTTTTTTTTAATTGATGTTATAGGAAAATAATTAAAAACCATTTATATGAAGTTTTAAAATAAAGATGAATCAAAATACAAATATATTCCGGGTTAATGATAACGAATAACAATAAACTTAACTAGATGTAGACCTAGTTAAGTTTATTGTTCACGTATTACGTAGTATACGTATTATTTTGGTAGCCTGTTGTACGAGTAGCAAAAAGATGGCAAATGAAGTAGGGTATATCCAGTTAAATCTAAGTATCCTAATGATGAGCGTGTTTTGATACGGTATCAACTAATATAATTCAGGTGGAGGTGGCGCAGGCACGCAGACTGTTCAGGAGAGCAGCCATATCCGAACACGGCCATCTGCCGAGAGGACCGTACTCCACAGGGTATAAGAAATCGGCCTCATGTTGTATTAAACGAACCACCGTGAAAAGGAGGTACGAGAGTCAAAAAATGACAAACCAGGCTTAGGAGCCTCTATATCGCTTAACCTATAAATGGAAACCGCGCGAAAATTCCGGCCGCGAAAGTAACAGTTTTCACAATTAAATTTTGTTAAAACTATAAAAAGCTAGACAACACCCCACATCGTCCCACGAAGACACCACAATCTCATTTAGTCAGCATATGCGACTCCCTCCGGAGAACGGGGCGCATTTCTCCCTCCAAATAACTAGGGCTCCGATAGGCGCATTCCTGCTGGCCCATAGGTGCTGATACCGAAAGGACTTCAGCGGATGGACTGAAGGGGAATCACGCTGGGATTACTAGGCTCAAAAGCTTAGTCTCCCACGGTCAGAACCGGTAAATAAATTTCACGCTGGTCCATACGGATAGGAACGCAAATTACCAAATCCGTCCATAAATAACACTTAAAATTTATAACCGCCATAACCGATGAAATCCGCCCGATAATAGAAAGATACAGCAGCAAGGAACATTGTCCAGGCTGTGCGATCTGTACGGAGAAATATTGAATCTCCCGCCATTCTTGCGTTCCGTTCCGTAATATAATTCCTTGATCTTTAATGAACAGTACCTCATTAGCGAATCTTAGTATAATTTTTATTTCATTAATTGTTTCTGCTGCTTTCAAATGTTTTCCGTTTGGTTTCTTAATTAGCTCTTCTTACATACAAATTATACATGTATAGTGATTTAGGCTACATTGCACTTTTCCGAGTTTGAGATTGTTGTCGTCTTTTATTGTTATCACTACTACCCGTTTTATCGATTGTTAATCACCTTTATTTTATATTTTAAAAGATTATCTTTATTATATTCAATGCTTTATATTTTTATAACGGTGTTCCTTAGACGTTTTTATTTAACCATCTCGTTTTGTTTCTTTACATTAATTCGAATTTGTTTCTTTCGTTATTTTATTTTGTTCTCATTGTTGTTTGTTTTACGCGTGAAACATGCAATATGTAATAATGATAATAAAAATAATAATAAGTATAACACGGAATAAGTAATTTCTGTAACTATTTATGTGTAGTAAACGTAATAATAATGTTGTGTATGTTTTATGACCTATGTCATAAAACAATAATAAGTAATAATAAGTAAAAACATCGTTGAAATATATTTTTTTAAAAAAAGATAATCTCTTTAATTTATCGATTATTAATTTTATTAGTTATATTAACTTAATTATCTTTATTGTAACATATGAAGTGAAAAATTATTTTCCGTTGGTATTTGTAATTTTAACTTAATTTCGTAATTTATAATATATTTACTACATCTTAATACGTCAGGAATTACGTGTTATTGGAAGTTATCCCAAACATTGAAAGGCATAATAATAATTTTCACTACTGTGGAGGGCTAGATACATATAAAATAAACGTTACAGTTGGGGGTTTACGGGGGTGTGCGCACTACGTATAGACTAAATACTTTATGGCGCCAAGAAAAACTGGCTTGTTCCGGTTCTATACTTAACTATTCACACTTTGCTGGTTTATCCTTTAATAACAGTTTTTTTTAATTTTTACTTTTTATACACGGTTTCTAATTTTGCAACAAATCAATTCTTTATTATTAATAAATGATTGCGCAATTTATACTGACATTGAAAGTATTATGAAGCTTTTAGAGCTTTCTGGTCTGCTTATTCTTTTGCTACGTGTACAAAGGAAAATATCTTTTTAATATACGTTCATTCAATATATATATATATATATATATTTGGTGAGGCCATGAGTTCTTCCTAATAAAAAAATATATTTCATATAAAATTACATTTTTTACTTACTTTTATCTTGTTGATGTAATCCTAGAAAACGCTGCAAGCTATCTACATTAAAATGGTACAAATATTTTAAAGAATAACAATCATTAGATTTTAAGCTTACAATTAAATAAGAAATTAAATCGTTTCTTGTTTTCTTCTCTCGACTGAATACACTTTAGTAAATCACCGCGTGAAGCTCACAGAAAAAAAAAATATATTTTTGATACTAAAGATGGAACTTCCAAATCACCACAGGAATTTGTTGTGTGATGAACATCATTACTCTTAGAGGAAGCAACTCTACTTTACAGAAAATTAAAAGCCAAAAAATTAATATAGTTCTTTTTGTGAATGAATTATTTTACCACCACAATATAAAATTATAAAAATCGTTTATTTGATAGTTGCCATAATGGTAACTGTTGTAAACGATTTGAGGCGAGTCATAAGAATTAACTTCAACTATTCTCAAGGATAATAAGCATCTCATAACAGGTTTACAAAGAAAATTGGTTAAAGAAGTGACTTACCATTGCATTCTTCATTTAGATAAATATACTGTTGTACGTTAGTATATTAAGCCCACAACCATGTGATAGCTGTGCTTTGCTTGGTGTGTACGTCACTACTCTCAAACGAAGTAACTGTGGCTGGTGTCTCTTGTATATTAAATTTTTTTACTAGTATATACGTCATAGCTATAATAAAAACTGAAATAAAAAGTATAAAGTAATAAATTAGTTGCGAATTTAATTTCAAAATTTAGATTTTAAGCTTAAATTTGTTGTGAATTTATTTTATTATTTATTTTTTTGTGTGATTCAATAGGAAACCTTTACCCTTTTCTAATTAGATTTCTTTCTGATCCTGAATACATTTTAATAAAGTTTGTAATGAAAATGATATCTACGAAAATGTCTATGGATAATACTATCGCGTGTTTGCGGTTGGTCAAGAATATTGGTAGATAGTACACGTACAGATTTCTTACAGGTACAGTTTATTACTCTTAGATAATTTATTAGGTACAAAAGTATCAATACAAATTAATTACAAAGACAATTTAATAACAGTTAAATTATAAATACCAAAATACAATTCCGATACTAAAAATTGTATAATTATTAATAGGAACTAATATTGAGTTAACAGTAAGATAATAGAAAAAAACAAAACTCATACAGTTCAAGTTTGCAAGTATTAATCACTTTTACTGTTTACAAAAGACCTGTCCTACACATAATAAATGACTAGAACACGTCACTTTCACTCCTGTTCACAAATAACTTACCAAACATCTTCTTTTTTTCAACCACAGTCCAAAATGGAATACTCACGACGTACTCTTCAGTCATTTGTTACCAGACAATTATTCCTAATGCTGCCGTACACAGTGATCGCTTTTATCGTACATTAAACTAAAATACTGAAAACTGTCACTCCGGACCGGAACGAAATGTTAACGGGAGATACATATCCTCCCTATTAATCGCAGAGCCTGGACAATAGTCCCCTTGCTGTTGGGTCCGCTGGTCCCCGACAATACTTATAATTCTTGAGCTGCAGTACCAGTACCCGACCAGTCCTTTTGATTGTTCGAGCCTATTAGTTTCCATTGTCCGTACCTTCTACGCTTTTCTATATTTCTTTTCTAGAAAGAATACTTTTGTCGTTTTTTTCTAGATTCTTCTTTCTTCATTTTCTCCCTCTTTCTTCTTTCTGGAAGTTTCTCTACCTGTTGCAATACTGTTAAAATTTTACGAAATCGTTCTAGTTTTGTTTTTATGTAGAACTGCTGTGGAAGAGTATTATGCTATTGAAATTCATCCTGAGGTAATATAACCTTACGAGTGAAAAATATCTTTTCTTATATTTTATGATACTAAAATGTTTTGAACGCTCACCAGTCTAGGGTTCCTTTATACTTTATTTATTATCTATTATTTATTTTAATATATTTAAATGTAATATTAAATTGTGCATATAATACATACATACGTACTTTTTTATGATATCTGAATATTTAATTCTCTTTTGAAGTGATTTAAAAATTTGTAGCGCATTGTGTTTCACAAGAGAAAGATATATATTGATTGCTGCTTTAAATTTTCACAATCTTATAGCTGTTGTGCTTGTAAAGTAATTTAAGGTATAATAAGCAGTAGTAGTTACAGATGTTTTTTTCGCTAGAGGTGGTAATGATTTTCGCTATACATTCCCTGTAGCTTACCTAAAGTTATCACTTGTTTGACAGTGGTTGAATGTTTTCTACCTCTAATTGGGTTTGGTAAA
The DNA here is from genome assembly GCF_047948215.1 of Lycorma delicatula. Lineage (NCBI taxonomy): Eukaryota > Metazoa > Arthropoda > Insecta > Hemiptera > Fulgoridae > Lycorma > Lycorma delicatula. Next base: position 96,549,751 of record NC_134464.1, on the reverse strand, counting down.
TTAATATACAACCAGGTATTTGACACAAGATAAAAAGGAAATCACTTCACTTTTCATTTTCTTTAATAAATTCGTATAAAATGCTAGATAATCTTGAAAATGCTATACCTTTTCCGGGAGTAACTTTTGACTTGGATCGCCTCACAACCGTTTTTATTATGATCTAAGAAACAGATTTTTAAATGTAATGTTATAGAAGAAAAAATCAATTGTTAAGCTGTACGGACCATTCACAAATTGCATGATGTTCTGATGGTATGATGAAATATAACACTTTATCACGTTCAGAGGTCAGAAAGAATATCATATGATGCGTGTAAAAGGTTTTAAGCCGCAGAAAATAATTGTATTTTTAAATATGTATACATAAATATATCTAATATTGGTTTTTAAACAGTAAATACATTTTATAAATAAATAAATCTACGAAATAATGAAACTATTTAAGAATGAAAACATATAATAATTGTTGAGACGTGTGTTACTTTGATTATATGTAAAACCTAATTTTACCATTTTTATAATTTTTCTAAACGTAAATAAATCAATTAAAATTTACAATGAACATGTGTGTACATACCAGGTGAGCTACAGACTAAACACAATTGCGACATGTAAAATTTTATGAATGAAAGGAAAATCTAAATTAAATTTTGAATTTACATTAGCAAATGTTTGCAAAGCTCAGCGAAGCAAGCACATTAACTCGAATGATCATGCTGAGAGTCACCTGACGATAATCGCTGTTATCAGAACCGTTAATTTCTCTTTGAATCGTTTGATGTCTTGATACGTTGCTCCGTTTGATGGGAGAAAACGTACTCTTTTTCACGATATGTTAACCGAGCCAAGAATTGTACTTTTGTATTGACATTCCGGTCAAAAAATATTCACCCCACTATACGATTACCAGAAATAGCATACCATGAACCTACTTTCTCATCGTGAATCAACCATCCGGTGAGGATTTTCAGTCACCTTGTACCTTTCTTTTTCTGTTTGAACCACCGTAAAAGGTATTACTTCAGAGGATTATATGTAGTATGAATGTAAATGAAGTGTAATCTTGTACAGTCTCAGGTCGATCATTCCTGATATGTGTGGTTAATTGAAACCCAACCACCAAAGAACACCGGTTTCCACGATCTTGTATTCAAATCCGTATAAAAGTAACTGCCTTTACTAGGATTTAAACGTTTGGACCACTAGACCAACCCGGTGGGTTTAGTCATAATATACATGATTGTACGAATTAATTATAAATGAAACCGTACATCGTCTGATATGAAGTACAGCATAGGGTTTATCTATCCATCGAGTGTATTTTTGAGAAGTCAACTATAATAATTAGATATTTCGATTTTTTGTTCTCAAGTTGTTGCATTATGTTACGCGAAAGGTTTCAAATTTAAATCTTGAAGAATTTTATGGCAAGATATTTATTTTACAATGCTATTTTTGTAATAATTTAATTAAAAAATTTTTCGGGCCGACAAAAATTTTTCTTTGAATGTAGGCTATTACCCGTTGGAGTCCTAACGGAAGATTACCGTTTTCGTTTTACGTTTGATACTGTCTCGTTGTACGTAATTTTTTAACCATATCGTTATATTATTCTTTGCTGGGATACTAACAATAGCAATTTTTTTTGCGTTTCTTGAATGGATGTAGAACGCATATAAGCTTCCACTGTAGCAACTCTTTCTCGATCGAATAAGACATTTTAGAAAACACTTATGAATGAGAGAAATTATACTAGCCTAAAACATGAACAATTTACATTTAACAACAACAGATGAGACTAATAACATAAACAATTAATAAAGGCGCTATTTTCAGTAACAGCAGCAGCGACGAGAGCAGCATTAATGTAACGGTTAAGTAAAAAACTGCAGTTCAAGCCGGTTCGATTCGATTTTGCTCACTCTGTCCACACACACACACACACACACACACACACACATATATATATATTAATGGAAATCCTTAAATAAAATTTCACTACTTAAACATATAGAAATAACATTTAGCAGATGCTCCTACCTTTTTTCCTGTTTAGCCTCCGGGAATTACCGTTCAGGAATTACTTCAGAGGATGATATGTATGAATGTAAATGAAGTGTAGTCTTGTACAATCTCAGGTCGACCATTCCTGAGATGTGTTGTTAATTGAAACTCAACCACCAAAGAACACCAGTATTCACGATCTAGTATTCAAATCCGTATAAAAGTAACTTTCTTTATCAGGACTTGAACGCTGGAACTCTCGACTTCCAAATCAGCTGATTTGCGTAGACGCGTTCACAACTATACCAACCGAATGGGTCAAAGATGCTCCTACCTGAAACAATTTATTTTTCATAAATGTAAAAAGTAGGATTATGATTTCACTTTAAAGGTCATGGGATAACAAGTATTTCTACGTAAAAAAAGGTCAGGCTACGAAAACCCTAATATTTTTCAGCGCTAATTTTAAGAATGATTTGGGTACAGCCCAAGCAGTGAGCACAACCAAAAAATACATCGATTGTGGTAAGAGAATTTTTAACAATAGAATAGAATTTTTCAAATTCTATTTAATTTAATGTTTCACTGTTAAAGAGTTATGTAAGGGGCAGTATGTATATTTCTTATTTTTAAATAAATTATTTTAAGTGAATTTATTATATATTTTTTTCTTTTAAAGATAGGAAAAATCTTTTAATGTATAGTTCAATTATAGTAATGTTTTTATATAGTTAAAATAATTTATGCATCCTAAAATTGAATACAATTTTTTAAAGTGGAAGTGTCTACGTTATCGCGTAATTTTAAGTAAGGGAAGTCCTGTAAAACATTACGGTTTATCACGAGGAATGGCGTGTGAGTATATAAAATGAATAAAAATTCCATCACGCAATTTGTAATGGACCTTATGTAAAAACTATTTAAATTTTTTTTTTTTAATATATTAAAAAACTATCATATGAAATTACGTCATGATAAACTTAGAATTGTAACAAGTAGTTTATTTATTTTTTTTTTTGTCTTCAGTCATTTGACTGGTTTGATGCAGCTCTCCAAGATTCCCTATCTAGTGCTAGTCGTTTCATTTCAGTATACCCTCTACATCCTACATCCCCAACAATTTGTTTTACATACTCCAAACGTGGCCTGCCTACACAATTTTTCCCTTCTACCTGTCCTTCCAATATTAAAGCGACTATTCCAGGATGCCTTAGTATGTGGCCTATAAGTCTGTCTCTTCTTTTAACTATATTTTTCCAAGTAGTTTATAAATAAATGAAATCTGTGTAAAAATTAATTTTTTTATATATAATTATATTAAAAAAATTTATATGCACTTACGCCATGAAAACCTTTGAATATTATTTTATCTATTTTATAAAGAATGATCAAGGGCGTCCTTCAAGGAATTTGTACCAGTTTTCATGCTTTTTTCTTTGCGGAGAAAAAACATGAAGTAAATTTATTTCCAAGTTAACGTATAAATTATTTTTTTAATAATGTGTAGTTCTCATCCCCTGATTAAATTTAAATATTCTTTTCCTAAATGTAATTATTTTTCCAAGAGATTGGTACCCCTGGTACGTAAAGAATTTTTTATTAGAGTACATACTTTTAGGCTCGGGAATTTTCTTGTACCACAACTTTTTATTTTTTTTGATCATCCTATTAATTCCATCCCATTTCTTTATATTTGATTATTATTTCTTCTGGATACGGCAATCAATCTATCTTGAAGGCTTATTCACGAATTTAGTTTCTTTTCTGAGAATTTCGCCTATAAATCTAACGATTGGTTGAAGGGCTTAAAGTTATAATACCGTACTTTTATTCCTTAGTACATAAATGCGTTGTATGAATAATGATTTACTCCACTATACTTTGTTTAATAGTGCGGAGTACTTTATTATAAGTAGCTGCTATCCTTTGTTAAATTTAAACATAGAAATTTTATGAATATCTTTAATAACGGGTAAAAAAAAAACCGGCATATGATTTTGAATAATAACCGGAATTTTTAATTACCCAATAAAGTAAACACAATTGAATCCAGTTGAAAGCAGTTATTTAATCCCTTTTTTTAAGAAAAAAAGCGACATATTTCATCTTAAATAAAACGACATTAATACTGCGTAATTTTATGATTAAAGCTTCTTCCATATTAGTATATTAATATAATGAATTTTATTTATTCTTTGTGGCCTCGGCTGAAATAATAGTGCTGGTCTCTAATAAATAAATGCTTAATTAAAATACATATGATCTTAAGATCAGTGATTTACCTTATTGCAGTAGGACGAATAAGTGTACCCTTTTCAATTGTTAAGGGGATTTTAAATAGAAAATTGCTAAACGATTAGCAACGAATTGATTACTAATATTTTACTAATAATGAAGAGTTATCATAATAGTAATAATCCGTCATTTTATTAATAATATTGTTCTGTTAATAATTCACTGGTTTGATAGAATATTAAACCAGTCTATCTTCTTTTTCTTTAAAACCTTTTTTCTAAAAATATTTCTCTTTTTGCTGTTGAATGTTTTACAGGAATGATTTCAACCAAGAGCGGGATAACAACTTTTTTTTTTTAACCGAAAAAATAAAACTGTTTTCTCTTCCATTCAAAAAAAAAAAACATTCTATTGATATTCGACAGGAATTTATAGGATCTACTCTTAATTTGCAAATCAAGTTGTTTACTGGGCATACAACAAAACAAATTTATTAGAACAGAACGAAAAAAGATAACACTTTAAAATTATTACAGGACTTTTAAAATTTGAATATTTTTTGAAAATGAATTTTCTTTTTTTGTTTAGCCTCCGGAATCACCGTAAGGTATTACTTTAGAGGAGGATATGTATGAATGTAAATGAAGTATAGTCCTGTAGAGTTCCCAGTCGACCATTTTGAGATATGTGATGTTAATTGAAACCCAACCATCAAGAATACCGGTATGCACGATTTACTCTTTAGTATCCGCATAAAAATAACTGCCCTTACTAGGATTTGAACCTTAGAACTTTCAACTTCGAAATCAGCTGATATACGATGACGAGTTTACTACTAGATCAACCGGCAAAATTTGGATTTTTTTTTAGAAAATGAGCTTTCGGAACTAAGTAAAAGGAAAATTAAACATTAAAATAAAATCTTCCTTTTTCTTAAAAAAAATCGGCGCCGAATTAAAAAGTCCTTATTAATCCTTATTTGTTTGATCCTTAATTTTATTAACCCTTAATTGATCTTATTACTTGCTTTTTTTTGGTTGTGACCAATTAACCCTTAATTTGGCACTACCTCAAAAAAAAAAAAAAAATACAGTAAAGTATTGCCCTATATATTTTAGTACGATTTTATTTATCTTTCTTTTTTATCCGTAGCAAATATGGGAAGGCCTACATCCCAATCTCGTAGGGGGAATACACCCACCACGTTACCGGTCTCCACACCACCCCCTCCGTTCCGAACCTCGAGGGGCTTTAACGGAGGTCGTCTTTAGACCCTCTAACTGATTACATCTCACAGTCATCAGCCAGGGCTCGGTCGGGATGCCACCGATTTAAATGCCTCCGTAGACATTTGCATCAGTAATATACATATCAAATTTCGCCTTCACGTAGGCCTCAAACGGACATCTTCATATCCAACCTAGCATGATTCCCTCAAACTAACTAGCCGAGACCGCGGATGCGCGGACCACGCGCGTAGTCCAAATTTTACAACACCGTTCGTAACTGTGAATGCCTCAGAAAACGAACGAGTTGTAAGTTAAATCGGTGCTACACTCATTCCAATCAAAATTATGTTTTACGCAACATAGAAATTCAGACCTACACCCAAATAAGTCGGCCAAATTAGGTCACCTAACAAGGGGAACCTCATTCCGGTCCGCGAAGGAGCCGGGGACAAACCCCGCACTTCCACCCGGTCCCATCATGGATCTCGCGCGGCATTACCAAATCACAGTCAGGGATCGCCACCGGCGGTCACACGGGCTACCATACCCCGGCAGCGTGGCCAGCCCCGCCAGCGGGAGCCCCAAATCGAATCGCAAACAATACCAGGATAACCGTGGCACGATGCCAGTGTTCCTACCTCCAACCAATCCAATGCCTAGGCCGGAACCCTAGTCACCCGGGAGCCTACCACGATCAAATACATCGATTAAACTCCCTCTACAGACCTACACACCGCAAGGGCGCGAAGAAAACCAGCCATTATAGATAACTCCTTGCGGAACATCCAACTAGTACGGATATCCAGAAAGGAATGTATTCTTTCAAGTTCCTTAACAGCTCGTGAACGTTCGACCTCATATCGGGGACAGACATAGAGAACGTGGTCCACTACATCATCAGTCCCACAATCCGGTATCGACTCGAATCCACCAAACGAAACCTAGCCAAACTCGCCCGAAAGACACCATGACCGGAAAGAAACTGTGTGATATTCAGATTGGGGAAAACCCATCTAATTGCACCTAAATCAGACACTATAGAAGATATACCATGCGTGTAGCGACCTGTAGGGGATTCGTTCCACCTGACCTGCCAAGTCGCAAGGCCCCGGTCTTCAATTTCCTGTTTTCGTTCTGACGTCAATAGGTTATTTACCTTGGAAATGTAGCGTTCCTTACGCTCATTAGCCAAGATATCTATTGGGAAGGGCTACAGAAAAACACTGCGTAAATGAAAGAAGCTTTTCTGAAAAGGAAAGTATAGAAAAACCTGCGTATTGGTAAAATTAAGAAAAGAAATGCAGAAAAACGACTTAAAGAGGATACTAATGAATATGAATTAAGGCTCTCTGGAGTGTGGGGATATTTTTTTACTTTTTACTTTATACCCGTATATGTATATAAAATATAAAAGATTTTATTTTTAGTAAATTTCTAAATCTTTTTTTTTTACATTTAGCAAAATAACAAACATTTTCCAAATCCAAATTTTTTTTATTTTTTATATTTATATACATTTTTGTAGATGATTAATTCACCGCATAAGCTCGAAGCTTGTGCAGTAGGAATATGAAATGTAAATTTTGCAGCGTTTGAAAAAATGCCTTACCTGACTCGGGGATTGAAGGAGCTTCCAGATGAAAGACGACATCCCATCGCTTCAACTTTCAAGCTGGAGCGATAGGATTTCGCCTTTCATTTGGAAGATCTTATTATTTTTTCATAGATCTTATTAGCCTTTCATATTATCTGCTATAATACAGAGTGTTCAAAACGTGACGCAACCTTATGGCGAAAATAAATAAGTTACAATAGTAGTTGAAATTGGCATCCATTATGCGATTTACATAATTGAATTCGACGTTGCATGCTCTTAAACACGTATTGTAACCTTTGTTCAGGAATTGAGTGATACAGTGTTCAATTTCGCTCTGCAATTCGGGAATAGTGTGAGGAGGAGTTTTGTAAACATCCTTAAGGTATCCTCACAAAAAAAATATCAAGAAGGAGTAAATCAGGACATCGAGGGCCCCCAACTTCTTCGAAATCACTTGTCTATGAAAACACTGATCCAAGAAAGACATAGTGTTGGCTGTTCGACCCGTAACATTGTCCTGCTGAAAATACGTGTACTCTAGCTGGTCTGCAGGTATAGTGTTTACAAATTATTGCACCATCAATATGTAACGCCACTGTTCACTGTGTCATAAAAAAATGTCATGAAGATTCGCCTATCTGAAACTACACACCAAACACCCACTTTTTGTCCGCGCAGCTGATGTGGATTTTCCGTACACCAAATGCGTGATTTCTGTGCATTCACGTATCTATCAAGGGGTAACCACGCCTCGTCAGACCGAAACCAATCATCGAGTTCGTCTCCATCTGGCGTTACAGATGACATGAACCACTGAAAGAAAGCTACATGTTTTCCAGTGTCTGCAAGTAAAAACACGTGAACAACACGAATATTGTACGGATGCACCTTTAAACACTTGAGCGATAACGTGTGGACACTACCGACGGAGAGACCAGACTGGCTACATAGTCGTCGCACAGACTTCTTGGAATTAACAGAATATACAACTTGCACGTCGATCAACTTTCCTAGTCTTAGCACTTTCGGTCGACCATTTTTGGCTGCATCTGCAACATTCCCTATCCTTGGAACTTGTCGTACAGCTGTTTGATAGAGATTCGTGCTCATTGTTTGCGGTACCAATGTTATAGGGACATTCTTTTACGAGCTCAGCGTCTTCTTTTGTTAGCGGTTGTCGGTGGTTACAGGACTGTCTCGCGAGAGGCAGTGGCAGTGATCGCGGGCATCAAACCTGTGGATATTTCGGCTACGAAACGTAGCCAGCGTTATGTTGCAAAGAAGGGTGGCCTTCTTACTGCTGGGCGTATGCGTGAGATCGAAGACCAAGGTTTCGACTCTTGGCAAGATATGTGGAACACTTCTTTGACAGGTCGTTATACGCATGGTATATTTCCCGATGTTAGAGAGTTGCGAGCGATTAGCTGGGTATCCCCCGATCGGCATACCACTCAGTTCCTCTGAGGACATGGTGCATTTAGGGGTAAATTGGCAAAGTTTAGGTTGGTTGATTCCGGCTTCTGTCCGGACTGTAGGGTCGATGACACCGTGGACCATGTCCTTTACATATGTCCCCGGTACGAAGCTGAACGTACCAGAGTTACTAGGGAACTCGAGAGAGTAAACTCTGTTTTGGATCTACGAGTCAACCGGAGGACTCGTAGAGAGTGGACAATAGTTGCTGGCTTCCTTCGCTTCCTCGCCCTGAGCAGGGCTGCCGAAGGGATCTAGTAGGTGATAGGAACCTGGGTGGCTAGGGACCGCCTGGGCAGTTAACTGGCCGAAGGTAGGCGCTTAAGGCAGCGTGCCTCGGTTAGATGTATTGGTGGTATGTATTAATCAGGCTGTCGGCGGAGTTGCGGCCGTTGTCGGCGGGCGGGATTATTCTTGCCCGGTGGGTGCGGTCGCGCTCCGACGGGGGCACTAATGAGCTAATGACACTGTCGGCGGGGCTTCTCTGGGTACTGCTTTGGTGGTTTGCAGGGGAGTCTTGGCGGCGGTCTGCGAAAGATGGTGAATGTCACGCGGGACTCCGTGATGGCGCTTTGCGGGAGTAGGCGTTAATTCTCCTCTCCCGGGCAGACCGGAACGGAGTCAGATAGAAAGTCATTTTGAGGTTTAAGCGGGATTCTTAAGGGAACTAGGTCTAAATTTCGATGTACAAACTTTAGTGGGAAAGTTTATTGTTGAGGTTGTTAGTACGGATCTGAGACATTCAGAAAGTGACTCTTTAATAGTTGGATCTAGGCGCGGGGTCTTCTTTCCGCGGTTAGGTTTCTAGCTTAGTTCCTCAGGGTGACGTGGTAGCTGCAGGTGTCCGTTGTCTTCATTCTGAAGGCATAAACACGTAAATCTATCTCGGGGTGAATTTTTACCGATGTAGATGTCCCTCGGGGCATCTGCATCGGTGGCATCTCTGCGGGGCCTGGACTGAAAGCTGTGTGGCACAATCAGTTTGAGGGCGAGAAGATGTCTCCGTTAAAGCCACTGCTGGCTGGGAACGGAGGGGATGGTGTAGCGACCGGACACGCTACGAGGTGGGATCTTCTCCCCTCAGGGGGGAATCGAGATGTTAAGGCGTTCTGGGTCTGGGAATAACTGGCACATCTAATGTATTGAGAGACAATGAATATTTTCTGCTGCATTATGTAACCTATTTTTTCTCAGTTAAACCGTCAACAATAGACGGAAACATTTTTCCATAAGGTTTTGTAACTTTTTTAACACTGTAGATTATATAATAAAATACTAATTGTTCAATTACATTTAAGAAGCGAGTTTGGTCTATCGTTCAAGTTTTTTTATTGTTTGTTTCAATATAGCGGCTATTTAAAAAAAAGGTATAAAGGCGACTTTAGGTAATGATAAATATTTTTTATGCATCGAACTGTGTTTTAATAACACTATGTATGTATGTAATTTCATAATTTAAATTAACGACGGTCTGAAAAAAAAAAACAGTAATGATTGATAGAAACTGCTGATAATATTGATTTCTTCTATCAGGAAAGAATGCAATCGAATTCTTAGTCTTTCATTGTTCTATAGCGAAACAGCTGTTCATAAAATTACAATATATTTAACGCTAACGTGAAACTACTGTACATTTTTACAAAAAAAAAAAAAATTGTAACATTTTTGTTTTCAACAAAATAATATGTATAAAGTTGTCTATTTCGCAAGACCAATGAAAAGCATGGGGCGCGACATCAGTTCTATTTTGCACCTTAACTTTCAACCAAAGAGATTTGCTAGATATTGTATATTGAAGCTATCATTTCCATTTTGCATCAAAATCTTTGTCATATTTAAAGAATTTATGTATATGGTGAATATAAAAGTGCGCTCCATGGTTTTCATTGTGGTTTTGCGAAAATAGACAATTTTATACATATTATTTTATTGAAAACAAAAATATTGAAAAGCATGTCTTAAAAAACTTTATTTTCATGATATCTTTGACACCTTCATGCTGCTCTGGTATTTTGTTCACCGTCTGTGTCAAATAGCACTGGCTTTCACTTTCAAATCGAGTCACGTGCTCGAAAGTATTTAAAAAAATGAGAGAGAATTAAAAAAAAAATTTTTATTATACCGAAAATACAAATATAATTTTAGATAAATCGTTCGTATAAAGACGTGTAAATGTCTTTATACGTCTGAATTGTTCGTGCATTCCTACCTACTGTGCATGTGTACTACACTGCGGAACGAAAGTGAGTTAAAGAAAAGCATATAAATATCAGTTAAGGTGACCGCTAAAGTCGGGAATCTACCTTTTAGGTAGATTTCATAAGAAAGCTACCTATTATAATGGCTACCGTGTCTCGACTTCCGGAAAACTTCGACATATCTTCGCGTTTCACATCCCCCAGACCCCAAAATTACCTCAGCTCAAAAGTTATATATATATATATATATATATATATATATATATATATATATATATATTTAACTTTCTTGTGGACACTATAACTGCCGTAATTTTGCGCCAATCACTTTCAAATTGGTTTTACCTTATTTTGAAGCGTGCGTGAAAATGCCATGCTTGACCGGAATTCAAACCCGGCATCTCCGGATGAAAGGCCGAAACTTTTATCCCCTACTTAGCACCGGTGAAATCTACTTCCGCCTTTCGGCGTGCCGAAAGGGATTTTTTAGATAGAAGTCCTTGTTTCCTTTATAACCTTATTTTTAATTCCGTTGTTAATATAAATTATGAAGTAGTGTACGTGTCATAAATAATGTTAAAATACAAACAATTCAGTACGAAACAATTCCCTATCTTTAACGATACTCGATGTGAAGTTTTCCTTTCTTATTTTTTTAGCTGCCTTCAGAAGTCGATCATCGGAAAAAATGTTTTTAAATTCTTAAATAAAAGATAAGAATTATTTTTTTAAAATATATTTATTATTTTTTATTATAATAAATTAACAAACTTATGGAACATTAAAATTATACTACAGTAAAGAAAAACAAAATGAGATTCTTTTTATCCGTAATTTATCTTAATTCCTGCAAATATTCTTTAAATAAATTAAAACTCTCAAGATAACGCAGAAATGAAGAAGCTTTAATACGATGTTAAACCCAATTTTTTCCATTTAATTAATGGCTAGTAAGATTACTCTTCAAAAACAAGCTTTCTCTTTAATTGCGTCTACTTTATAGGATTTTCTAGGAAATTACATTAAAAAATATTATCTCTCTTCATTTTCTACATTATCTGACTTACAAAATTAAAAAATTTCCAGTGAAAAGTGATAATATGAAATTATGTTATGGTAAATTTTCACTTTCTAATGAATATGTTTCATTTTTTAATTTGTTCTGAGATATTTTATATTTTACGACATGTCATGCTAGACAAATTTATTATGTTATCACAGTTAGCGTTTGACTATGAATTTTTCTCATTGTTCGCCCCCCCCCCCCCAACCACTAAATCACTGTCGGAAGCGTTGGAAGATAATACGGTTCTAATGGATTTAATACGGTAATGCTTTTAATTCTCATTCTTAAGTGAGGGAAAATGTTTTAAAATAACCTTGAAGACTGTAAAATATTTTAAAATTTTAAAATTTGTTTAATTTTACCAGATTAATTAAAAGATTACACAACGCGTTACGGGAAAGTTCTACAACTGTGAATTGTTTCTGATCCGCGGCTTACACACACAACCTAATTTAGAATATTTATAATTTTATTTAAAAATAATATTCTTTAAAATATTTAATTCAATGATTCTAATTAAAGCGCGCGCGCATACCGTATTTAATACGCGCGGATGTGGCGGTACTAGCGGCAACGGTCGGCACTAACTAAACTTTTTTCTTTTTTTTTAACCTCCGTGACCACTGTTAAGTATAACTTCAGAGGATAAGATGAATGAAAATTTTTGTAGGGTGTGAAAATGCTACGCCTGACTGGTATTCGAACCCGGATGAAAGGCCGAGACGCACTAGCTGAACTAATATAATTTCACAACTTACATAGAACAAATTTCGCTGGTGCGGTCGGCAGACTGGTGTAGCTGCGAGGCTTTAAGGAGTCAGTTATCGAGTCAACCGAGAGAACAAGTTTGAGACCTAGCCAGACCGAGTTAGTTTTTTATATTTTAAATGCTATTTATTTATTTAATTCTATCGCTTACTTGCGACATCACAACATAACAGTAGTTTAAATCATTTTTTGAGGTGAGGGTGCGATTTTTCAGAATGCTTTTTTTTTCAAATACGTTATTTTTTAATTGTTAACAAATGTGCGTAAAAGAAATATGACCTTACTTAGGTCATATTTCGTTAAATTTCGAGATACTGAGAGTGACCTTGCTCTACAGCCAGCCCCTTGACCTTTTAAGCTGAAATTTTAATGGTATCAATGCCTCATATGTAGAAGTAATTTGACCAAGTTTGTCAAAATCGTTCCAGCAGTTCTGTAGATATAAGGTGACTCAGAGGCCAACACCGAACACACGTACATACGAACATAAACATCCGGAAATTTTCCATCCAGTTTTTTGGATTCCTTAGGTGTCAAAACTCAAGATCCGGTGATAGCCGTATATGCCCAAATTGGACCCAATACAACACTTTCCCTTCTAGAGCTATAGCTCTGCTACAGCGCTATCTAGGGGGAAAAGTAAAAAAAAAAGTAAGTTCCTTGATTTTTGTACGCTTATATATTACCGGATTTTATAAGTTTTTGAATGGGATATTTATTAACTATTTGTATAATTCATAATTGATCGAATATTTTATCAAGTTAATGACCGTTATATTTTGTTGTTTGTTACAGTTATTTTAATAAATTTTCCAAAATTAGCCGCCCAGCAAGTCCGTTGAGGAGGCGTACACCCTCCTCACATATGGAGTGGAGTCGAAGTCAAGTACTTCGATTGGTGGAGTTATATCGCAATCAACCTGCGTTATGGGATACATCCGATCCGAGATTTAAAGACAGATTAGCTAAAAGATGGTCGTTGATGTCTATAGCGTCACAGATGTCTTTACCTCCGATCGATATAGAGAAAAAAATACACTGTTTAAGGACTCAATTTAATCGTGAGTACTTAAAAATGAAAACATCGGCGAGAAGACCTACTTGGTTTGCTTATCAACCGTTGACTTTTGTACTTAGAAATAAACAAGATGTGCCGGAGGATATTGCTCAGGTAAGTTTTCTGTAAGATATTTCCTATATCTATAATAATATTAATTTAATTTATTATAATTTATAGAAAGATCAATTTTTTTGTATTTCTTATTGTCTTACTAATCTATCAATATCACTTCTAAATGTAATGTAACATCTTGACCCCGCAGGGGAAGACACCCACCATGTAACAGTTGCGGTCGCCACGCCATCCTCTCCCTATCTAACCCTTATGAGCTTTAGCGGAGGTCATCTTCAAAACCTCGGCAGAAGGCATATCTCCTAGCCTTGTTGCCTCAGTCAGGATGCCACATGTGACATTCCCATCGGTGTACTACTATCCCTAAAAATAAAAGCAACAAAACTGAAAACAAAACACATCTCACGTTAGTCTCAAACAAGACTGAATAAACAAAATATGGATATGAACTAAAATCCACTATCTACCCGAAGGCAAAAGAGTGAGTTCAACACGCAATTACAATCAAACAAACCAACAACAAAAACTTATCAATTGCAAAAAAAAACAAAAGAAGAACGCGGGAAGGCCCAGGCGGCACCCTAAATGCCCTCGGCAATACTTTATTTTGCCAAATAGTGTATAAAATTCTCAACTATTATCCATTCGACCTGGTTTCGCCGATTTACGCGAAGATCCAGCGCCGACCCGATAATATCGAGCCGACAGATAGTTCCCGTGCGTATCAACTCGTACTTTGAACAGACATACAGAACATGATGTACATCGTCCAATTATCCGCATTGCGGACACATTCCTAAGTCCACCAGGCCTAACCTCTGCAGCCTGTGCCGGAAAGCGCCATGCCCAGAAAAATATTACGTTACGCACTTACTCGGACATACCTAAAAGGGGCCCCGAAAACTAACATCAGGAAACAGACATTGCGCATAACACGCGCCCTCAGTCCCATCCCATCTGGCCTGCCACAAAGCATTTTTCAATTTCCCGAAGTTTGTCAAACGTTAACTCACCTAACTTCTTGGCGACATAAGGCTATTACCACTCTGACGCAATCAAGTCTATCGGTTTCACGCCCGCAATCATCAAGATCGCTTCCCGTGAAATCGTACGGTAACCACCCGCTATCGTTAAAGTATAAGGTGTTGAACCCTCAACAATATTTCCCGATAGATTTTAAACTGTAGCCTATCCGTTGAAATAGGCGCCGCATATAGCATAATTGCCTCCCAGACCCCCTTATACAGGATACTCATGGTCTTAAAATTTAGACCCCCCCCAATCAGGATTGACCACCCGTCGAATACCAAAGAAGTCACTACAGGCCTTCTCCGCGACATCAGGTGCACACCTTGACAGGTGCCTCTTGAGTTGCATTTTCTCATCGAGAAAATGCACACTGATGACGGGATGGCTTCTTTTAATTAGTGGTTCATAAATTTAAAGGTCACTGCAGTAAAGGTATGTTTTTAGTACTATATGTGCGCGAGTTCTTGAGCTCTGTGGCTTGACGATGTAGCGGGAGGGAATACAAGCATTTTTACTCGTATATTATGAAAACATTAGTCATCAGCAAAGTATTTATCGTTTAATTGTTGTCTGAAGCGCATAGTAATACATTGTTTCGTGCGTTAATGCTACGTACATTATTAATTTTAGGCGAATATTTATTTGTTTATTTTAAAGGTGAGCATTAATGTGTTAATTCGTGCTTTGTAACGTAGAATATTTATTATTATTGTTTTAAATTTTAACTAATTTTTATTCTTATTTAAATTTTTAATTTCTTCTCAAAAATAAAAGTAAAAAAAGCAATTTATTCTGAAGGACATGATATTATTTCATAAGCTATTAAAATGAGTGATAAAAATCAAAAAAATAAACATATTTACATCTCTATAAAAGAGCACATTATTTCAGGGTTTTTATATTCAGCATTGAAAAAACATACCAGTAAACACAGCATTATAACATCAGTTAACATTTGAAAAACTTACTCCAAATGGTTTTTCGCACCTACCAAGCGAAGGGATGGACGGACTTTAATTTTCCTTTCGCCAAAATTAGTTATATTTTTTCGGGTTGTCAATTAATGCAATTAAATTACCATTTAAGATATCATTACCATTACTATTGCCACTTAAAATTTTTGAGTCGGGGGAGGTATAGAGGAAAAGGTGGGTTCCACCCCTTTGAAAATAATTTTAAAAAGATTCCCCCCGAGAACGGTATACATGCCTGCAAATAGAAATACTATGGAACTGATAGCTGTTGAAAATAAATATGGTAACTTTTCAAATTATCACCCGGCGGTATATTATAAAATATATTATATGAAAACTATATGAAAAGATAAAGATGCTACGATTTGCTGATGATATAGTAATTATAGTCGAGAGTAAAAAGGATTTAGAAGAAACAATGAACGGCATAGATGAAGTCCTACGTAAGAACTATCGCATGAAAATAAACAAGAACAAAACGAAAGTAATGAAATGTAGTAGAAATACTGAAGATTGACCACTGAATGTGAAAACAGGAGGAGAAAAGATTATGGAGGTAGAAGAATTTTGTTATTTGGGAAGTAGAATTACTAAAGATGGACGAAGCAGGAGCGATATAAAATGCCGAATAGCACAATCTAAACGAGCCTTCAGTAAGAAATATAATTTGTATACATCAAAAATTAATTTAAATATCAGGAAAAGATTTTTGAAAGTGTATGTTTGGAGTGTCGCTTTATATGGAAGTGAAACTTGGACGATCGGAGTATCTGAGAAGAAAAGATTAGAAGCTTTTGAAATGCGATGCTATAGGAGAATGTTAAAAATCAGACGGGTGGATAAAGTGACAAAGGAAGAGGTATTGCGGCAAATAGATGAAGAAAGAAGCATTTGGAAAAATGTAGTTAAAAGAAGAGACTGAATTATTGGCCACATATTAAGGCGTCCTGGAATAGTCGTTTTAATATTGGAAGGGCAGGTAGAAGGAAAAATTTGTGTAGGCAGGCCACGTTTGGAATATGTAAAACAAATTTTTAGGGATGTAGAATGTAGGGGATATACCGAAATGATACGACTAGCACTAGATACGGAATCTTGGAGAGCTGCATCAAACCAGTCAAATGACTGAAGACCAAAAAAAAAAAAAAATGAAAACTGAAGATTTTTTTAGCCAAACATTTAAATCAATTTCTTCTGGTTATCCAGTAATTTTTACTGTCTATTCAGTTTTTTTTTTTTTTTTTTTTTTTTTTTTAGTAATTTCTACTAGTGTTAACGAAATGTAAAAAATTAAAACCTATTAAAAACACTAAAAAAATGGTACTTTTTCAATTAATTTATATTTCAGCTTTTTAATTTTAGCGATAAATAAGGGTTAATCATTACTTCATCATTGCTTCAGAATATCATTAATATTTTGAAATATCATTAATGTTACTTAAAATTAATCTATAATTTCAAAAAATGATTTGGTCACCTATTTCAACAATTCTATGAAGGTGTGCCAGTATTACACTTTTACGTGTAAGTAAAAGTTTAGGAATTCTTTCTTTACACATCCTTTCTATATGTTCTTGTCATTTATAACTAACTATACGTGTTCACCTTTATTTCCGAGGCGGTCAGCACCTGTTAACACTTTTAAAACCACGAAGGTGTTCCACGAAAGTGGTACAACCTGTATCCTCTCTTTCGACAGCCATACGTTTCAGCCTCAGTAAGTTCTTATTTTTCTTAATTCGGTCAAACTGTTGAAATAAAAAGAAAATTTCAAACATTTTAATACTCTTTTTAAGTCGGTTTTATTATATGTATTTTAAGTTCGTTGTGTTGTAATAATCTTTTGCAAGTACATAATTTAAGTGAGTTTCTTTTTAAAAATAGAGCTTAAATTTTTTTCCCTGTTTTTATTTTTCGGCTACAATTTTAGTGGAGCCAATTTAATTTAATTTTGCTTGTTATTGTTGTCGGATATATAATAATATAAGCGCGCGTGCTGTTTGTGTGTGTGTGTGTGTGTGTGTGTGTGTGCGTGTGTAAATATATATGCTAATCACCGTAATGGAATGTGCAATTCTACTATATTTTTACTTGTTTATTAGATAAGTATAAAGAGTTTAAATACGTACATAAATCCGGTTGTAAGATAAGTTCTATTTATAACTACATAAAATTAATTAATTAGATTTCTATTTATAACTTAAAAAACCTAATAATTAGCTTATGATTTGATAAATTCAAAAATTGACTATTTATATAATTTATTAAATTTTTTTTTTTACTGACTATTGTAAAATGGTTTCTCAAAACTGATTCGGTCTAAAGTCGATATTTGCAATTGAAAGAAATAATAATTTTTTTGTTTTTATTCATAATAGTTCTTTATTTACTTAAAACAACATTAAACATATACGCATAAATATATTTTATATCTGACCACCGAACATATATCCTCCCTTTTACCAATTTTTTATGTGGAATACTCCCCCGAATATTTAAGGTTTTGGTCAAATTAGTAAGTGAAAAAATAAATTTTTGGTAAAAAAGCAATGATACGATAAATAAATAAAAGCTGACACAACTGTCAGTTTACCGAGGTGTCAGAGTATGACTCGCATACGCGGCGTCAGTTTGGACGCATAGGCTGGACATGAATAGAGCACTACTTCAAAATTTAAGGAGTACCCAGCGCAGATCCTTGATAGTATGCACTGGTGTTCTTAACAACCTCTTCGAGGCTACTACCGTATTGGGAAAGGCTCTCCCAATCGATTTAGTGGTGGAAGTTCGGGCAGCCATGTGGAAGTTGCGAAGAGGTCGGGGGTCCGAGGCATTTGGGATGCGGTTTCGAGCCGAGCCAGTACCGGAGCAGAACGGTGATCTCAATGCACTGGAGCTAAATTTCGTTCAGTTGCCCATCTCCCGTCTGCGGAAGAGGCTATGGAGCCTCGCGATGAATGCATGGCAGCTCGAATGGCTGCCATGGTTTGTACAGGATTTGGGGGGATGGTATGCCTCTAGTTCATTTAGAGCAAGGGTGCCCAGGTGCTCACCAACCATGTTGATTTAAAACAATATCTGTTTCGGTTCCGCCTAGCGGCTGATGAGTTGTCCGTCTGCGGGGAGGTCCAGTCGAATGAGCATATGATGTTCGACTGCCCTGCTCCTGGGGGAGCCAGAGACCGGGCCACCCTGGAACTTAAAGGTCAAGGGGAAAATTGGCCGCTCACAAACGACGAGTCAGTGTGGCGAGAGCCGCAATGTCGGACCGTGTGGGATTTCCTCGATGAGGTTGCGTTGTTCAACCGTCGTCGGTAGATTTAAGGGTGAAATATATTGACACCTACCGTGCTACTAATCCTGAGAACGGCTGGCCACCGGCCAGATAAAGATCCAAGCGCTTTAAATTGTGGACAGGTACTAGCTGGCATTCAGTGACCGACGCGTGACAGAAAATTGCTGTCTAATAAAAAGAGGTGCGCCTCCCCGGTTTAGTTTTGTTTTGACAAGTGAGCGATTGGGACACGCAAGCAGATGGTGTATGGTACCTTGCTTAGTCCGCTCACGCTGTTAGGTAGCTCACTAGGAGCTTTGAGATTACAGGTCGCTAAACTGTTTTTTGAGGCACAGTAGCCCGCCCTTTTTGGCACGGACATTTGGTCATATGCTCTAGGGCGACCGAATGGGGTGATGGCGAGTGTAATGCTAGTTAACCAAACTCAGTTTTTGGTTAGTTCTAGCCGTCACGCGGCTAAAGCCGCGTTCCGGGAAAGTCGGTACTACTGTGGGCTATTTCTGATGTACGGCTTACACACACAGCTTAATTTGAAATATTTACAGTTTTATTTAAACGTATTTATTCGTTTAATTCAATAATTCTAATTAAAGCACGAGCGCATACGGTAATTGGCGCGGTTCTGGCGCTACTAGCGGCACTAAGTAAACTAATGTAATTTCACAACTTGCAGAGACCCAACCAGACGATACGTTTTTACACTTTAAAGATTAATCATTTATTTTACCGCTCCCTTGTGATGTCACAACATAGCGCTGACAACAGCATTCTTTGGGTGGGAGTGTAATTTTGAAAATTTTCTTATGCAAATATTTTTTTCATTGCACTGCCTAAAAAAAATATGACCTTAATTAGGCTAAATCTCAAGATACTGAGGGTCCTGGCTCTACAGCCTCACTCTCTTGATCTTTGTTAAGTTGAAAATGTAATTGCATCAGTGCTCCACATATTACAAATTACCTGACCATGTTTGGTCAAAATCAGTCCGATAGTTCTAAGATATAAGGTGATATGAGGCAGACACCAAACACACATTTACATATGCGTAAATCAGACTGATACTTTCCCTTCTCAAACTATAGCTCTGCTTTAGCGCTAACTAGACAGGAAAGTAATACAAACTGATTGTTTCATATTCTTGCATGATTTGATGCAAAGGGGATTTTTTATTCATAGAGTCAGGTTGATTGTTGTGGCAAATAAAGATAAATCTTGGGATTTTTAGTGCATGTATGGTAGTTCTAGTAAAGTTCAATACTGACAGTTGGAAATTTCAAATCAAAATGTATTTTTCACTCAAAATGCTGTCTGCTTCCTCAAGATTATGACATGTGCAAATGCAAAGCTGGTGAAAGGAGTCAACACCATAAATATTCTGATTGCTATAATGTTTTAGCACCCAACATTTTAAAAAGAAAACAAAAAACTTGAAACTCAGAACATTTATTTAATAATAAATTAATTCAAAATTTAATGTATACATATGTATAAGAATACTTTTAATGATTTTTCAATGTATAGTTATTACAACTTTTAACAAAAATGCATGATTGAATGAATCATCACTGAAGATTTGTTTCAGTGATTAAATTAGTTAAATATCTTTTTATGAATGATTAATTTTTTGTAGAAAAACGTTGAATTGTTCTGGCAATAACAAAAAATTCCATGGCCAAATACAGATTCATCAGCTAAAGAGAATCTGTATCTGATTTTAAAAACTGCCAGCTGAAAAACAAAAAAAGCTGTAAACTTTTTGTTCTTATGGTTAGTAGTCGAATGGATAGTTTTTTAAACTCAAATGGATAGTTTTGTTTATACTATCATATTTTGTTGGCTAAATTCCAGTTAATGACCGTTAATAAAATGGCTATGGTAAAGAACCAGGTAGACGTCCTTTTATCCGTTCATCTATGCCCATATCTTCATTTTAATTTTTTATGTTTTGTGCATCCATCTTTTTAATAACCTTATTTGTTTGATGTGTCTCATTGTTATTAATCAAAAGTCCTGCTCCACTCCAAGATTCTTCATTGCATACCAGTAATCTAACTTTTTTACAATATTGGATTGTTTACCCAATTTCCAACTTAAGGGTTTTTTCCTTAGACAAAAAGGTCTCATTTGCAACTGCTGGACAGTCCTATGTCAAAAGGATAGGTAGTGAAAATTCTGTTATAATATGTTTTCCTTGGCATTCCCAAGACTACCATTTTCCCAGACTTCATATCCATATTGGTTGCAAATTCCTTGGATAGTTCTTGTTAAGGACCCGTCAGGTTATACGATTACACAGTTTGCCATCATAGTCAGGATGATTGATCATACACGCATACAGAAATACACTATTTTATTGCGTTAATAAATTTACATTAATATTTTATTTATTTCTTTTTTAGTGGAAACCAGGTTCCATAAACATAAAAGAAGAATTTTTAGATGATTATGATGTGGATGATGTAGATATGAAATTAACGATTGACGAAACTCCAAATATGAGTTTAACGATACATGATGATGATGAAGCTGATGAAAACTGCAGCATAAGTATAACTAAAGAAAATAATACATCTGATATTGAAATTGAAACTGGTTCAACAAGTGTTGAAGTTATATTACATGAACAAAATGATGAACATCAACAACAAATTAAAATAAATAATTTACTAAATGAATCTCCTTATAATAAGAATAATAGTAGTAATGTAAAACCACAAAATTTAAATAAATCAGGAATAACGCAACAGTATAACAACAACAATAACAGTAACAATAGTAAAAACAGTAGTAGTAATAATAGTAATGTGATAATGATGTCAAACGATGAATTAGCAACATTTGGAAGATTATTAACTGATGAACTAATGAAAGTAAATAATTACTACACATTACAATTAGCTAAGTACGAGATATCAAAAATAGTATTTAAAGCTACAACAAATGTTTACGACTGTAGTAAGTATATAACTCATCCATATGATATTCTAAAATTAAGTGTAATTTTGAATCCAGGAATCTCTGAAAGTATGTATCTCCTTTTTGAACACAGATCAATTTGATTTGTGTTCAAAAAGGAGACATACATTATTCAGAGATACCTGGATTTTAACTAATAATAATAATAGATTCAATGTATTTACTAATTTTAATCATAATAAAAATTAATTTACTAAACTTATTGCAGTGCTTTTTTAAACTTTTATAGTTTTTGTTAAGTTATTAAGTTTTATGGTTCTTACATAGTAGACGACCTCATTGCTTTTTTAAGATCTAAAATGTTTCTTTTGACATATTGTGTATTTAATTAAACATATTTATTTCTTTTATTATGCTAATTGCTTTATTTTTGTACTTTACTAATTTTGTTTTAAACACCCACAAGGCAACCATCCCTGTCGGTTAGACATAGCTCGGTTGCCTCAGGGTGCCGTGGTAGCAGCTTGGCCCAATCCAGAGGCCATCCACTGGGGTCCACCCTAGATTGCAAGGACACCCCAGTTCCCTCTTCCGGGCAGCCAAGACAACCCTCCTCAGGAGGGCTACCTATCCCTGTTCCTACCGTACTAGGATCCAGGCATACATTACACATGCCCTTCCCCTTACACAGACACTTTTATTTTACTAATTAATGGATGACAACGTAACTGTATAATGGCCAACTGTTTATCTTATCTGTAATCACTTTTTTTTATGACACTTCAATTTAGTTTCTAGTTTTTAAATACTTTTGTATGTTATTTCATTTACCAAAATACTCAGATCCTCAAAAAAACACCAAATATATTGAGTCAACGTTGGCATCAATAAAACTGTAGAATAGAAGTGAATGTGATATGCTTACGGAAATGCTGGATTTGGACTCTGAAGACAGAGTCCAAATCCAGCATTCAATCAGTTCCAAAGGATGATTCAAGCAAATATAGCGAGGTGTTAACCGTTTCTAACTATCCTAACAGTATCAAAATTATATTCATAATACAAGTAGGTTAGATTAGTTTAGGTTAATTTAAGGTTAGTTTAGGATACTTCAGGAATACTGCAGATACATTAGAGGTAAGTAAATTTTCATTAACACATATTTCTAACAAAAAATGTTTAAGAAACGAGGTCAACTACTACATAAGAGCTATTTATATTTTAGTAAGTTCTTGTAACTTTTATTATGTTTATTATAGTTATTTAATAACCTTAGATAGTGTTTAAACCATTAATTTGTACATAATCCCAATTTCTGTGGCAGAATGGTAGCATATCTTCCTTTAATCTGACAGTTATACCTTCAAGTCCCAGCCAAGTATGACATTTTTCACATCCAACAAAATTTATCATGAATTTTGTATCATCCATCAGTATCATTATCTTTCATTATCATTATCACCTATCACTGAAAATCAGTCTTAATTGTTTCTGAATTATTAATTATATCACTATTATTGCAACCACTGTTTTCATTTCCTTCATTTAAGGATGAACTAACCACTTATTATGCCATAATTAGCCATTTCTTTTCTGCACTTTTTTGAGATTGGACATTTATGAAAACATTTTTTAATCAAATCTGAAATATTTCTCCTTGTTTCCAAAATCAAAAAAGATCTTTTTAGTTTTTCAAAACTAATTGTTTATGAATATTTTTTTCTTTTCAGGTTGTATAAACATATTTTTTACATTATTTTTCAATTTACACAAATTTCTAATGTTTACAAAAATTATTCACCATTACAGTGTTATACGATTTTCTATAAAACTTGGGTCATTTTCTAATTGCATTCATTTTATTTACTTCTTCACTACATTGTTCCTCTAATCTTTTTCTTCTTAAGCTTTTATTACAATACAATCCAGCATGAAAAATTATTTTCCCTTAAGAAACAATTTTTTATTAAAATATTTTTATAAAATATCTTTTTATTTTAATTTTATAAATAATTTGTTACATTCATTTTATCAATGTATAGATTTACAGTCGGAGAAAAATTTGTGAAAAATACATTAACAGTATTTTTCACATTATGAAAATTTGTTATAAGATTAAAAAATACATCTGTGATCATTGCATCACATTTTAACATCCAGTTATAGATGCACTAACATTTCACCAATTTGATTATGGGAGTTTTGTGCACCAATTGCATGGATACGTATTAAAAAAATTATATTATTAATAAATCTACAACTAGGAGATAAAATTCATTGTTAATTAGCTATTATAATGGTTTTTAAAACTAAATAAAAATTTAAAAGCAAACAAAATAATTCACCTCATCATTTTCCTGTAATAATAAATACTTTTAGGTTAGATTTTACTTCTATTCACCTATACTCATTGCATCATCACCTCAGGGATTGGTATATATAAATAAAAGGAACGCGTACAATTTTTATATCATTAGTCAACTTACACTCTCATATGAGGAGCTGAATCATTGGCTTACAGTTAAGATGGATATTTATAATAGTATAAAAATTCAGTATCGGGGAGGAATTTCCTTAGCAAATCCTGGGCCTGTTGTTGGATGACTTATTAATATCTGAATTAAATAATGACCTATTAATGAACTAGTCTGTCTCCTTTCTTTCCATTGGCTGCATAAACTGAATGCGTATTAGGAAAACCAGGTTTATACCTATTAGATAAGGGTTAAACTTCTATAAAAAAGTAATAAACATGTAGCGAACATAATTAGCTTTAATTATTTGTTTATAATAAAAAAAAGGGAAATGATTAATTCATTCCATACAGTCCCCATTATTTCTAATTAAATGATGTATAGCTGGGATGTAAATGAAACTTGAATTAATAATGAAAATAAATGTCTGAGGCATCTGTGCTGTTTATTTAAAAATAATTTAAAAAGAAATCATTGTTTCCATTCACAGTCGTCATGTTATTTTTAACAATAATAGAAAAAGAGTAATTGTTTAATTAGAAAATTAAAGCAGTTGAAAATTCTGATTTTTAACAAAATAACTAAAACTTTTTATCATGAAGCTACTCAGTTTTTGGTAAGGAAACCAGTAAATATGAATGTAATTAGAAATATACATTTTCTTTTTAATGATAAAAAAAGTTTTTTGTTAGAAATAAAAAAGCAACTTAGTTATGATTTTATGCTACAGTTATGTTACAATTAAATTATATCATTTTTTTACAAAACGTTACTAGTAGTATTGTTTGTTATTTAAATTACCAAACTGATGAAAAACTTTTAAAAAAAATTTAATTTAAATTCTAAAACTAGATGGTTATTTCAGTTGTTAAATAGTCATCATTATCATAAAAAAATGATCATAGTCATCATAGAAAACATAAAAAAAATTAAAATAAATTAGATACTGAGTAGTAAGTACCATTCCACTGACCTTCATGTTGGTCTCAGGCTTTCATTCAGAAGATCCTAGGTTCAAACCTTAGTCAGGTATTGCATATTATACACAGCATTTTCATTCTCCATTACCATACACAGCTTACAGCTTATCTGATGAAATAACTAAAAAAAAGTAATGAGAAAATATTAAAAATATTAATTATTTAATTAACAGTATTGACAAAACACTTTTTTTGTGATTATGTAGACTGGTAAAAGTATTCATTTTATTGTGTTTCATGAGTATTGTTTGCGTTTTAATCACTATTTCCTAATTTAATTCTTTAATAATTAATCTTTACTTTCCTAATTCTATCATTATACTATATAATACAATGCATTCTGTAATACAAAAAGGAAAAGTATGATAATGAAAACAAATGTTAATTCAATAATCAAACCAAAAAAGTATACTGTTGCTAATAAAATTTTGCTTGTCAGGATTTTTGCAGATCTTTTATGCAGATTTTTTGCAGAACATACATGTATGTGTAAGCACATATATGTATGTGTATTGGCAAGCTTTTTGCTTGATATTTCTAGACTTAATATACTAATCTGGATGAAATTTTTGTACACCAATGTGATTTAATTTTGATCATAGTTGATCAAGGGAAACTGGGAAATATGGATCTCATGGTTCCTGTTTTTCAAAATTCAACTCCAAGAGTAGGTAGGCAAATCTTTTCAATCAAAATCAAGAATTATCTGATTTTTCTTCAAACCCTTGTAAAGAGATGGGGGGCTAGAACACTGTTTACATTTTTGTTTCTGCACTCAAACTCACATTGTACTATAAATTAAATGATTCCAATTCATTAGTTTGTCACTTTAATTATATATTTTGGCAATTTCATTCAGGAATGGTGGATAGTAAGTCTGCTTTACTTCCTTAAGTAGTAGTCTGCCAAAAACAAAGCCTGCGATAGATAGAATTGTATAACTTTCAGTGATGTGGGGAAAGTTTTACAATTCTTTGCTGGTTTTTTTACTTCCTTGAACAAACAGAGAGGCTGGTTGTGGAACAGCTGTGGGAATGCATCGATCTGAACTGTCTTCTAAATCGAGGCCAATATGGCTTCATAAAAGGGATTAGGACCGAGGATTGCATCTTAAATGCTGTTGCTGAGATGGAAAGCGCCGACTGTAAATATGTTTTGGCAATTTTTATAGACATAGAGACAGCATTTCCTTCCTTGTGTTGGAGTTCTGTTCTCTATGGGTTGGAACGCCACAATGTTCCTGTAGCTTTGCAGACCGTAGCGTGTGACTATTTGTCTAACTGTACAGCTCTGTTTAGAGATGGGCGCCTGGTTGTGAAAAAGTCCGTCACCAGGAGAAGCCTGCAGGGTTTTGTTCTTGGTCCACTGCTGTGGAACCTGGTATTTGACGGATTTCTGGGACTGACATTTCCAGAAGGGGTCACGGCCCAGGCTTTCGTTGATGACTGTCTCCTGTTAGTTTGTGGCAATTCACAACCACAGCTGGAAGACCAGGCGCAGGCAGCTTAGTCGACCATGGAGGGCTGGATGGACATGCAACATTTAAAGATTTCTGTGCCCAAGACGAAGTTTATGCTTCTCAAGGGTGTAGACAAATTATCTTAGTCATAATCCCCACATAAAGTATAAAGGCTGTATCATCAGCTGAGCTAAAGTTCATAAGTACCTAGGTGTTTTGTTTGATGAGAAGTTGCTGCTGTTTAGCAACCACATTAGATAAGTAGTGGCGAACCCGTCTCTGTGATGCACAAGCTTAGGAGGATTGCTCAGAAGGATTACGGGCTGTCGGGTCGTCATTTGTACATGGTGTACCGAGGTGTCTTTGAAAGTACAGCCTCTTATGCTGTGTCCGTTTGGGCACATGGGTTGGACAGAAATAGAGCACTTATTCAGAATTTAAGGAGTGCCCAGCACACAGCATTAATAGTATGCACCAGTGTTTTTAAAACAACTTCCTATGAGGCTACCACCGTATTTGGAAAGGCTCTCCCAATCAATTTAGTGATGAAAGTTTGGGGGGCCATGTGGAAGATGCAAAGAGGCACACCCTGCCTCTTTGCAACCACATCCCAAATACCTCAGCCACCCGCTGAGGTATTTGGGATGTGGTTTTGAACCAGGCGAGTACCAGAGCGGAATGGTGATTGCAATGCACCAGTTCTAAATTTCATTCAGTTGTCCATCTTCCACCTGAGGTGGAGGCTTTACAGCCTCGCAATGGATACATGACAGCAAGAATGGCACACCACAACTAAGGGAAGGTCCTTGTATAGATTTATACAGGACTTGGGGGGATGGTATGCCTTTTGCTTTGTTTTTAACAGCAACGGGTGCCCAAGTGCTCTCCAACCACGCAAACTTGAACCAATATTTGTTTCAGTTCTGCCTGGCAGCTGATGAGTTGTGCATCTGCGGGGAGGTCCAGTTGAATGAATGATGTTCGACTGCCCAGATCTTGGGGGGGAACTTAGAGGTCAAAGGGAAAATTGGCCACTCAAAAGTGGCAAGTCAATGTGGTATGAGCCGTACTGTCAGACCGTGTGGGTGTTCCTTGATGCCGTTGCTTTGTTCAACCTGCATCAATAGTTTATTTAAGGGAAAGACTCCTGCCTCGCTGCTATAGGAAGCTCCCCAAGAGTTATGGCTGGCCATCAGCCAATTAAAGCTCCAAGCACTTTAATATTGGTGGACAGGTACTTACTGGCTTTCAGCGACCTAGATGTGGCACTGAATTGCTGTCTTGACGATATTAATTCAATTTATTGAACGTCATATATATTTTAATAGTTGATGGAGTGCACCTATCCATTTTATAATACATGACAAGTGAGCAGTGGGACATGAAGCAAGTGGTGTATGGCACCATGCTTACTTCGCTCACGCAATTAGGTTAGCTCTAGGAATTAGTTAGGACACTGGTCACTAAATTGATTCGAGGCTCAGTAGCCGTTTGTGACACAAACGTTCGGTCTTATGCTTTAGGGCGACCAAATGGGGTGGTGGCAGGAGATATGCTATGCAAATCAATTCCTTGTACAAAGTACATAGAAGTAATTGCGAAAAATTTTGGTTTTCAGATCTCAATGGAAATATCCATTTTGACCATCCCTGAATCCACTTTGATTAGTCAAAATGGATTCAGGGATGTACATATGTATGTATCTCGGATAACTCAAAAACGATTAGCCGTAGAATGTTGAAATTTTGGATTTAGGACTGTTGTAACACTTAGCTGTGCACCTCCCCTTTTAGCTGCAATCAACTGGACCAAAATTGTCCAAAAAAGCCCAAAATCCAAAACATCTGGATTTTGTACTTTTTCAGTAATAAGCCCTCATTGAGAGCTTTTCAATGATGTACCATAAATGGAACGTATTTTCATTGGTTCCAGAGTTAGAGCCCAATAAAATTTTAATTAATGAAATATTTGGATCTTACAAGGAGAAGGTACATCAGTTGGAATCCGACTTCATTTCCTTTTTTTTCAACTTTTTTTAAATTATTAACTGTAAAAAAAAATTGATTATTGATTGTAAAAAAAATTTACAATAAATAATTCAGTAATAACAAAAAACAAAAATGTAATAAAAAATATATGTAATTTATTAATAGGTGTACAAGGAAATCATGTGGTGTCCACAACATATTTTTTTTATTTGTGTACTACTTGCTTAGTATCTGATGATTGTTTTCAAAATGTTCATCGGCTATTTATTATATTTGAAGTTAAAGTTTTGTGATTAGTTTGAGTGTTTTATTATTTTTCAACTTATTTTCATTATGATAATTATAAATTTACCAAGAATGTTTTAACAGCGTAATAAAATCATATAAAAATTTTTCAATTTTACATATTAATTTTTTCTTTGTAACTATAAATTCCGATATTCTTTAATTAATTCAGCTATTTTAAGGTTACTGAAAATTTTTAAATTTTTATTTGTTCTTATTTTAAATTAAGTCTTTCTTAAAAAGTTTAATTTTTCTTATTGATGTTGATCAATAAATTTTACTCAGATCCTGTGATATAACTGGTTTTGTTCAGTAATATACTGAACTAAAAATAAAGAAGGGTAACTAACTATCGCTATAGTTTGGCTTATAAACTGTTGAGGGTGATTTTGAAAAAAGAATTGAGTGATATTTAAAAAACATATTAGTTGTTTTTATGAAAAGATCATGTCTTATCAGTATTAAATTGTAGGATATTTGACTCCTTTAATGTGCCAACTTCTTTATATACTTTCCCCATTACACCTCATTGTTAAAAAATGGCTGTAAGGTGGAGTTAACTCTCTTTGTAGGAGCTTCTTGGATAAGCTTCTATTCTCAGCCTTCAGGTGTTTTTTTATTCTGTGTTAGTAAACAGAATTATAGCTCGAGGGCAGTTCATCAAATTAGTCTGAATTTATCTAAATGAAATAATTAAATTTTATGTCATGTTTCAAAATAATTAAACATTTTAGAAATCAAAGTTGTTATTCCAATTTAGATTAGATCTGTTACCTTTCATTTATTTGAAATAAAATTAAAATTTTTATTCTTTCATATGCTTCTAACCATAAATAAAAATATTTTTCTTCATTTACTAAGCTATTTCCATGGACGCTATTAATTATTATTTCTTATCATGTTAATTTTTATGAGAAACCAATATTCATTTAAAATATACTGCCTATTTATGTTAATTAATGTAAATTTTATTATAGTCATGTGATATTATTTACTATAGTTATTTGCATATCATAAAATGTTTATTGTTCTTTTATTATATTTATGATAATATTTCATTATCTCTTGCTAAAATACTACATCAGATTTTATTTGTTTGTGTATCATGTTTTCCCCTTACGTAAAATGTTTGCTGATGTAATTTAAATAAAAAATAAACAGAACATATGGCCTAGTGCCATTAAATC
This sequence comes from Lycorma delicatula, assembly GCF_047948215.1. Taxonomy (NCBI): domain Eukaryota; kingdom Metazoa; phylum Arthropoda; class Insecta; order Hemiptera; family Fulgoridae; genus Lycorma; species Lycorma delicatula. The sequence goes on along the minus strand of NC_134464.1, from coordinate 96,519,459 downwards.
CCTTTATCAGAAAAAAAGAATAAAAAACTATTTTCCCTGTAGACACTACTAGTTGCCAAAATTCGTATAAATACAATATTATGATAATTTAAAATAGTTAACCTATTTTTATTGGAACATTATTATACTTGCTTAAAACTGTTTTTGTATTCTATAAAACCTTAACTATTTTAATTATCTCATCACTTAACATTTTTCATTATTGTCCCTGTAATTTCATATTTGCTAACAGTATAATACATTATGTGTTCAAATAATTATATTAACTGAACCTCTTTCTTCATTGCATATGCTCTTAAGAAAAATGAAATCAATATGTGTTACATGTTTTTTTTAAATATCAGTTATCCATTTGGGTGATAGATTAACTCGGATGAAAAAAAAACTTTAACTTATCACAGGGACTTCTTTACCAGGTATTTGTTGGTGTAAATTTAACTATTATTGGGCATCTGCCAGCCAGTTGTTGCAAAATAAACAATAAAAAGCAGATGTTTAGATATAATCATGGATCTGAAATTGGATTTATCTTATCTGATATAAAAAGATTGCTAAGCTAGGCCTTGGCGCATAGTACTGAAATTCACAAGTGATGGAATCAGCCCCAAGTTTTGTTTTAACTAATCATATCATTATTAAAATTATTGTTCAGCACTTTGGCATTAGTGTTTGAGTGCAGATAACTAGAATCATACCTTAATACCCAGTATAGAAATTTGATTTAATCTATGATATAAATAAAATGCAAAATACATTACACTGAAAAGAATAATAGCTAGTACAACTTTAATAATTTACTTTAGTTGAAAGTTGATTAATAATTTAGTGATTGATTAGTGATTGTTTAATGATTGATTATTTGTAAAAAAAGTTTGATATAATTTAAACATCTATCTCAAAATATGCTCTTATATTAAATATCTGTTTTAAAAAAAGTAAGCATAGATGTACACCAATCCTAATTAACTGGAAAATTGCAGTTATAAAAAGTTTTATTTCTCAATTATTTAAGATAAAAATTGTTTCATCTATAATCAATTAAAATAATCTTCTTTTGTAAATCTTTGCAAGGATAGGTTTTTTAAATATATTGACTAAGGCACTAATTTTGCAGTTCTTATGAAGCTTATACATGTGATTTTCATTGAAAAGAAGAAATTCATATTAAAAATATAAATTCAGAATTATATTGAAAGTGTTTTCATATATTTTATCTTTTCAAAAACAGAAATATAAAGTATGAAATATGGAATTGGGGGTCTTCAAAATTACAAGAATAGACACAAAAAACTATATTGACCAGTTTTAGTCTTCCTAAGTTTTTATATAATTGCTATTTTTTTTTTTTATAGTATTGGATTATTGGTTTTATATCTATAGTAAAGAAATAAAAGTATTTAATATTATAACCTGAGTTAGTGAGGCAGGTAAGAGCATTATATAAAAATGAAGCAACATTAAGTGAATACAGATATAATGAATAGTGTGCTAACTACAATAGTAACAAAGTTTGTTTATTGATTTACTACACAGACAACTACTCTCGCACATATTGCTGAAACAGATGGATAACGAAAAGGATTGTTTCCTATACCTCTCAGCCTTGAAACTTATGTACCTTTTCAATTAAATTAAACCATATATATTACAGTATAGTTGTTATATCATAGCAAATTTTTACTGAAGTTTTCAAACGAAACATTAATAAATCTATTAATTTTAAAGGGATATTTTTGATATAACTGCTAAGAAAATAAATATGATTAAAATATTGCGTAGAAGATGTCATGCCAACACTAAAGTTATACATTTATGAAAGCACAAGCTGAAAGAATCAGAGACTAAAAACCACAAAGGCTTTAGGGATTATGGGGTCATTGTGGTCTGGAACACTACATTTCCTGTTTACTTCCTTCCTTGATCTGGTTTCACAAAGCTTTCCTCCTTTTAACCTGGCTGGTGTAGATCTACTTACTCTAATTTTTTGGAGTATCATTTCAGTAAATTGGTAATCTTCTGAATTTTTAATGGTCCATATTAATCTATTATATGATATGTTATATATTATAATACTATATACAAAATTAAAATTGACAAATAATTAAGACTGCTGGATGTTCTTACTAATCTAGGGTTTTCTCAGGGAATGGTGAACAAACAATGGAAGTACCATTGTGAACTATGAAAATTTTCATGAAAGAAATGGTAATTTGTAATTCAGTATAAATTAAAAAAAAAAAATCTTTTTAAATTATTTTGATTAATTTATAAAAATCTACAGAAGGTTCAGTGTGATTATTTTGAAAATTTATTATTAACATTTATTATAAAATTTAGTAAGCAATAAAATTAACATATTTTTAATATAATTTCTATTAAATTAAAAAAAAGAAGTTATTCTAGTAACCTTTCAAGATAATTTTTCAGTATTCATGTAAATTCATATGATTACTCTTTAAGAGAATTATAAAATCACTTGTTTTGAAAAAAAAATTATTAGTTTCTGATTGTGGGCAAATGTTTGCCTGTGTATTTTTTCTTTTTTTAATATTTTGTTAGATTTCACTTTTATAAGCATATGATTGTGTGTAGTAGTTAGAAACCCATAACAATTCTGAAAACTTATAGATAGATATTCTGGGGAAGATCCGATTTGAAAATTTTGGAAGCCTTCACATATTTAGTACAGCCTTCTTAATTAGGGCCTGTAGGCAACATCAACATTTTTTCATATAAAGAATATATCTGTAGCTATTTACATTTATGGATCACCAGGCTAGAATTTAGATCCCAACAACAGAATAGTGGATCAAGAAGTTGGTGGCATTAACATATACCTAGTTAGGCTTGGCCTCTAGTTATCAGTCTTCTTTCTGTTATTGATACAGTATTTTATTGGTAAACAGTTTATGATAAATTCCAATATATTAATGACAGAAACAACTGATGCATTAGACATTTAAATTTTAGGGAGAGTAGATGATTTAAATTTTATCCAATAGACAATTCAGCCCCTAGTTTGGCTATTTCTACATTCCTGTTTATTCTTGTAGGCAACTGTCACACCTCTGATTCCCAATAAAGAAGCAGCTGTTCTGCCAGTTGAAGGTACTAAGATGTGGAGCAAGTGATAGTGGCTAATAAATTTCCACATCACCTATTCAAGGGACAAAGGATAAAGAAAAATGAAAGAGAGGGTAGAGGAATGGGATGATTAAATCACAAAGGACTTTCTATAATTGGGATAGTTTATTGTCTTGTTAAGGGTCAGATGTCAACATTTTACATAGAAAAATCATAAAAAAGTAATGAAAGGTTACATTCAAACTCAAGAAAAAAAAATTATTTTGTCATAAACAACATATGACATCTGATTTTAATTTAATTTTCTTAATAGCTTATGAAAAGTTAAAACCTAAAGAGCATTTGAATCCAAAACTTCTGGATGAAAAGCAAGACACTACCATTTGTTTTTATGTTTTAACATTACCTAATTTTTTCTTGAGGGATTATTTGTCACCTCTGTGCTTACCACTGAACTTTAGAAAGGCACTTAATTACTCATCCTCGAGAAATCTTTAAAAATTGTTATTAATTATAGTGTTTATCTCTGGTATTAATTTTATTTTTGTTTCAGATAACTTGGAACATAACAACCTTGAAAATATAAACAGTAAAATTGGTAAATATGTTACATTTCGAGGTGATTCATCTGGAGATAATACACGTATGTCATCTTTAAATGAATTGAAGACATTTTCAACAGTAGTTGTTAATGAATTACGCAATGTTACAAATAATTATTCCTTGCAGGCAGCAAAATTTTATATTAATCAAGTAATGTTTCATGCGACAACTGCTGGTATTGCACCTTTGTCACCTTGTTCACCTGTTACAGTCACAAATGATAGTTTATCTAATAATTATCAAGCTGATAGTAATAATACTAATAATAAAAATAATGGTAATTGCAGCAAAAATGTAAATAAAGATGAAAATGAAGTTTCTGTCTCTCATGAATAAATAGTACTTATCTATAAAATAATACACGCTGTTATTATATTGAATTCATGTGTATAGTAAATGCAATTATCTACTTTGTAGAAGTACATATTTTATTTATTGAATTTAGAATTTCATTTTTTATTATTTAAATTTATTTATTCAATTTCTTCAATTTTAATGTATTAATTTACCAGATAACAAATTAAATCTTAGAGTTTATCATTTGTATGTAATTTTACAAATTAATACTTGTATACGCTTGTAAATAAATTTATTTTTAGCACTTTATTAATATATTTGTTTATTTTTATTAAAGATTATACCACCTAATGACAGTTTATAAGCCTATTATTTGTTGTTCAGCAGCTGTTCAGTTTCAGGTGGAATAGTACTGGAATTATGTCAGTAGTTGTCATTAACAACATTAATGATGATAAAACGTTTTATAAATAGGCTAAAATCTTCTTTATTTCACTCTCACAGACTGGATTATTTAATATCTTTTAATAGATGTATGTTTGGAGCTTCCAAAAGTCACACCAATCTTTCAAACAATAAGACAGTCAAGATATTAACCAAACCTTAATGAGCATCTTCTACATAAATGAAATTCTCCTTTACTCATTTTTTACATTGATAAATCAAGTGATGAATTACTTAAAAAACAGAAGTTAACTATGGACATATAAATAATAGAATAAGCTTTAAAAAACCTGATAAAATCTCTAAAAATTATTAAGTAATTAATTAGTAAATTTAAACTTTTTGAAATCTGTAAAAAATAAACAATTCCATTAATTTAACTCATTACCAACTTTAAAAAGCCATAATTTAAAGAATAAAAAAATATTATTTTCTTTTTTTTAATCAGTTTTTGGAGTTATTTTTATTCTATTTAAAAGCTTATTTTATTGTACTTAAATTTTGTTTAAAATAGATAAACCAGCCACCAACCCAGTTAAACCCACTAGACGAGTTAACTCTCAAATCGGTTGTTTAGCAGTGACTTTCAAATTCATAGGTTGTGAGGTTCAAATTCTAGTGAAATTAGTTTATTTTATACGGATTTAAATACTAGACAGTGGATAGTGTACTTTGGTGGTTGGGATTCAGTTAACCTCAATTAACAGGAATGGTCAGCCTGAATCTATACTAGACTACACCTCATTACATATTATCTCATAGGGCTAGTAGAGGAGTTACATATTGTTCACAAGGTGAACAGATTGCAACGTACACATTATGAAAGAAAGAAAGAAACTTAAGTTTTATTTAAGATAAGAATGACCTACAAAAAAGATCTTCATAAGAGAATAGATGTTAAATTAACATAAAAAGCAAGAACAATTCATATCTAAGAAAAAAGAACAATACATTGAAAGATATAAGAAGACTCTTATCTAATGTGAATATATTATCTTTGGAATGTAGGAATTCCAAAGAATTCATCAGACAATCAGACAAATTGTCTGATTGTCCATCAGACTTAACCAAAGTCTGATGGAAATTACAATCTATTATTAATTAATTTAATCATTTATTTATTATCTAAGCAAGACTAGGCTTATGGCAAATTAAAGTCATTTTATGATAGATGAATTTTGTAATATATGAAAAATGCCAAGCCTGACTAGGATGAAAATCCAAAGCCATCTTGCTAAATGGAAGAGAGCCTTATCACTCCATCATGGAGATAAGTGAGTTTTAATAATAATATTCCATTATGAATAATGTGAATTTATTGAGAAAAAAAATGATAAAAAAGTAATTTTTTCCAAGTATCTTATAAATTGTAGGACTCTGAAACATTAAAAAAAAAATTATTGTAAAAATTAATAAATGTTTAGGTGTATATTCTTTTGGCATTTTCTGGTATATGTTGTTTGGAAGGAAGATAAACCATAGAAATCCTGCTTAGCTGATCAAAATGGCTGCCAACATTAAAAATCACCTAAGTTTAACAGTATATAAATTACTTAAATTAAAAGTATTTAATTTTTATTTGATTCATTTATAATTTATAATTTTTGTCTCCATACTTAGAATTCTGATAACTTTCAGGCAATCTGAAATTTATGACCCAGATTGCCTGAATGAATAACAAGTTGGGTGATTTTTGTTAATTACTCTAAATATTCAACTTATGGTTGTGTTATATTTAAATCAGTTGGTAAAACAAGTGTGATGTACTTTATCCATGGATATCATTCCACATTTTTATGTGAAAGGTTTCATTTCTTTTATTTATCTTGTAATTTACATTCAAGTAAAATAAATGTGAAAAACTGTCTAAAAAAAAATTGTTTATTTTTAGTATAAAAGCAGCTTTCATTCTTTTAATAACTGGAATTAAACTATTTATATGTTTTTGATAATATTGATTAAGTACTAATATTAGATCTACTAAAAAAAATAATATGTCTAACTGCAAAATCTGATTAATTTTATTATTCTCGTACTGAAAGACAGTGAACTCTACTGAAGTCAAAATTTTCCACACTATGATATGTGACATAACCACAGAGCAGACATGACATAACAAGATTTGTGTTGCCATATCTAGATTAAAATGTTGCCTGATTGTCAGCTGTTATTTGATCTGTTCATGAAAAGTGTAACTATGATAGATCTAAAGTCATCAAATTACGCAGTTGTTTGTAAATAAATAAATATATATATATATATATATATATATACATTTTATGGTTACTCAGTAATTTTTTTTTTTTGTTATTACTCAAATATGAAAGGACTGTAATCTTAAAATTATTAAATATAAGTCGTATAAAAATATGTTTGTTAAATTGACTAAGTAAGAATTATTTTTTGTAGTTATATATTAACCAGGAATCAGAATAAAATGTTTGTAGGCAATATGAACCTATAGTAAAAAAATAAAACAATTTAAAATCTACCATGAATAAAAGGGAAAAAAGGAATATGTATATTAAATGTTGTATGGTCGCAGGCGACCTGATGTACAGACTGTTCTAAAAAATGACCAATACATCTTCAAGAATAAGAAATTTCATGCTAAAATTATTTGTGAAAGTGTGGAGTGAAGTGTTTATCTTGCACCTTCTTCACTTAAGCAAATGTTCAGTTGCATGTCAGCATGCCACACCGGCCAAATGCAGCCCTGTAAGTGACACTTCACGACATCAAAAATGTAATACATTCCTTCATGTTGTGAAACAATTTGTTTTGTAAATGCTTTAACTTTTTAGGTAAAAAGAAAATTTTATATAAAATATGAAAGTGATGAAAATTAAAAAAGTAGTATCAGGATATATGAATTATTCAGAAGGATCTTAAACCAATACTATACAGCAATACTGTCAGAGGTTCTTACTCTGCGACTTGTCAGAATTAAAAGAAAAAAAAATTATACACTAAAGTAAATGAGCTGGGATTCAGCTTTATCATATGATGCGGGAAGCAAATCATAATTCAACAGTATGTAAAATTTTCCATTACATTAATAAAATACTATTTGCATTTCTTTCCACTTTATTAATAATAATTCATTAATACATTTTGATAAATAATTAATGATGAGTAAGTCTCGTTTTATTTGTTCATATCCTTATTTTATTTGTTCATATCTTCACATTCAAAACAGAAAAAAAAAACATTAACATAAATAAAGCAATAAACATATAAGTATTAAATTTATACAAAATTATATAAAAGAGAATTCGAATTTGAATGTATTCAAAGTGTGTGATCTTTGCTTGAAATTACATCCTTTTGTTATATAGAATATTTTGTCCACATTAGATTTAGATTTAATATTGAAAAATTTATGGTTGTAAGAGCGATTGAAAATGCTGTGATGTGTGTTTTAAAAATCTTTGTACATATTAAATTTGGTTTAGTTAACCATTTAGAAATTTGATTGTTATTAATCAAAATAATTTTTACTGCTGACTTTGATGGACAAAAACACAGTAAAATGTAAAATACTAATAGTTAATTTTAATTTTTAACATGATATATCTGACTTTTTGTGTACTAACTGATTGAGATGAGACAAGATAGCTCAAGGAAGTCATTGGAATTAAAGTAGTTAGAGAAATTGTCTGAATACTATATAAATATTTTTAGTTTGGTTACCAGATCAACTTTCATGTTATAACTAATGTAACATCAGCTAATATACAGAAAAAACTTTAAAAAACTTAAAGTAATGTTCTGATCATTCCTAAAAAAAGCCTTTTAGGAATAGCAGTAAAAGTAATTTAAATTATAAATTAACTGGCGTTTAAATATAAGAATGTTGATTTTGAAAATATCATGATTGTATGTATAATAATTACAAGGCAGACAGAGTGAATAAAGTTCAGGGTTGTATAGTTAAGTTACTTAACTATCGCCTATTATTTATACAATCACATTAATTAATAGTATCATATTAATATAATCTGTAGCTATAGAATGATTATTAAATGTAATGAGAATTTAAACAGATTTTTAGTAATAAAAAAATTATTTGTTTCTTATTTAAAGTCAGTTTTATTATTGTATCACTTTGAAAAATTGAGTAAAGTACTCTAATCATGTTTGTTAGTAAAATTTGTATTACTCAATTATGAACTGTATTATAACAGATGTCTGTGTGTTTACAAGCTGACTGAGATGGCACTAGTAATTACATAAAACACCGTCTCTTATTTTTAGTTTTCATTAAAGTTTCAGTCTTCTATTAGAAATTTGGTCAGTCCTGTAATACTGTAATGTATTCAAATCTCAGTAAAGACAGTTACTTTTATTCAGATTTGAATACTAGATCGTGGATACCAATGTTTTTTGGTAATTGGGTTTCAATTAACCACACTTCTCAGGAACGATCGACCTGAGACTGTACAAGACTACACTTCATATTATCCTCATTCATCCTCTGAAGCAATGTCTTACGGTGATTCTGGAGGCTAAAAAAAAAAGGTTTTAAATTTTAGCCTATCTACCCAAACAGGCGTCGCATAAAGCATAATTGCCTCGCAGATGCCCTTATATAAAATACTCATAGTATTAAAATTAAGACCCTCAATCAAGATTGATCACAAGTTGAATTCTGAAGAAGGCATTCCTGCGACGTATTGAAGGTACTTCTTAAATGGCAATTCCTTATCAACAAACACCCCAAGGTATTTCTGAACCTGAACATATCTAATATGTTTGCCTGACATCGATATGTGGACTCGCCACCTTACAGCCAGACGGCCTTTGGGAAGCATCATTGTGGTCTTCTCTGGGCTAAATGTCGTCTTATGTTGACGACCCCTTAGCTTGAATATCCTGCATGCTTGAGTGGCTCGAAATTCATCCCCCTCCTCAAACCTCCTTCAACCAGCAGAAGCCCATCGTCAGCATAAGCCACAATGCGACACCCACTGGACCATCTCAGCTTCAGAAGAGAATCAAACTCCACCACCCACAATAAGGGACCCAACACACTGCTTTGCGGACAACCCTTGGACAGTGTCTTCTCCACTTCATGACTGCCTTCATGGAGCAGCATATCCTGATGACAAGTAACTTTGCATAACCTGCAACTCACTCACAGTACAATCTGTCTTCTGTAACTGGTTTATTGCAGAAGCCCACTATAGGTTGTTAAATGCTCCAGAAATGTCCAGGATATATTCCTCCCGACTGGAGGTTACCACACTCATCACAGGAAATATGGTGTCCTCAGTATCCTTTCCGGGACGAAACCCGTACTGATTATCCATTGGTAAACCGCGTGAGGTCAACTTCTCACTTATACGAAGGTACAGAACCTTTTCAAAGACCTTTCCAATAGCCGGCAGTAACCTCAAGGGCCTATATGATGAACTAACAGCGGGATCCTTGTCGCCACCTTTAAACAATAATTTCACAATCCCCTTCTTCCAACCGGGAAGTACCCTCCAAACAAGAATTTATTAAAAACCCATGTGATAATTCTCACACTTACCTCTACCGAGCGAACAAAGAGCTCCGCCGTTATCCCATCAAAGCCAGGAACCTTACCTCTACCTAGACTACAAATAGCTTGTCAGATGGGAGAACGAGAGACGTCAAATTCCGATGGCCGTAACACCAGATAATGTGTCAGACACATGCTCCAGAGTGAGAATGAATGGAGGGAGGTAGAGAAAGTGGCTCGTCTCATACTAACAGTGAAGAGGGAGTAGGAACCCCCTTGACGTGCACATGGCCCTCGATGTCATCAGAGGCGTCTAAATGTGTTTTATTTTTGTAGTTGTTAATGTACTTTGTTAGGTTAGGAATTTATGATTATATTATGTCTTTGTACATGCTGTTGTTGGAATGTGCTGCCGGATATACCGATGGACATGGAGTGGGGGGATATTGTGTGCGGTGCTCTACTGTTGACGCCGAGGGAGACATGGCGCAACAAGGTCATGGGAATGCGTGGGGGATCGAGGACAGGTACAAGTCCATCTTGATATGTGTAGTGGCCATGGAGTCAGCCTCTATGCCTAGGGTGTTTGGGCCTACTCACGCGCAAAAGTGGGTGGGTCGGAGCTCCCCGATCATGGTATGGGGGACCTTCGAGGTGTGCATGGGGGGACATGTAACTGTGAAGGGCAAGCGAAATGTGTGTCTGGATCACATATAATAGGGACGGGAAGGGTAGCTCTCCTGCGGAGAAACTTTCTGATCACCGGAGGAGGTGATTAGTATGTTTTCGAGGAGGCACGGGAGACCTCGATGGGATGTCCGAGTTCACACGAGTTAGGAAGGGCAGACTGCACTGTCATGAAACCCTGAGGCGACTGTGTTAAGCTTTTTAGAGTGAGCTGGTCGTCTTGGTGCAGTTTAAAAAAAAAAGAACTATAGATAGCTTGACGCACATCGACCTTAGTAATCTGCAAGGAGACTGCACCCCCGTGAAACTGAGCAAACTCACACCTTACCCGTTGATGGTATGCGGCCTCATGAACTTCAGTAACATCAGACAGCAAATCGTCAAGCAGTCTGTGCAAAATTTCAGACATGTCTGAAATTACACCAAGTCGGATTGAGAGAGTGTACAGAAGAATGTCCTTTCGTCATTTGTCACAAGATCTTACTCACAACCCCCCAGGGATCCTTGTTTCCCTGCTAATGCAGAAAGGAATGCCGGGAATCCTTCTTCGCTGTCCGAAATTTGTGAAAATATCAAGATCTAAGATCTCTACATTCACCAAAAAGGATCACCTGTTGTTCCAGATCACCCTCACACTGAGATGCTCTACACGAATAACAGACAGCCTGCTTCATAACACTCTATTCCCTGGTCCACCATGGAGCGAGCCTCTCTCATCCAGAACTATGAGGAACTGAACACTCGGTGGCATCAACAAAAGCCACCGACAAACCTTCTGCCAGGTCAGTAGGGTAATTTGCCTCTACTCTAAAAATAGTTATTTTTATTAACATTTTACTTTTACAATCTATTAACTTCAAAATTGTTATTTTTCTAAATCAGCCATTATCTGAAGCCAACATTTTATTAAACCTTTGAGAAGTATAGGGCAATACTCCACCCCACAAAATTTAAATTGAATACATTTAAAATTTTTTTATTGTTTCAAATTATCAAAATCAAACATTATTTATTTATAATGATGGGGTGGAAATACTTTTCAATCTGAAATTGTAGTTTTGGTATTGTAATCTTAAAACAAAATATCTTACTGGATTGAATTTATAATACATTTTATTGATTTTTATTAGTTTTAGAAATAATTTTAGAACTATTAGTATTTTGAGTTTTGTTTTTTTTTAGTTATGAAAAAAAAAGTCTAACAGAAATAATGATTTTTAACTTTATCACCTTAAAGAGTTAAATTTTAAGTTCTACATGAATTTTCTGGAAAAGTTCAAAACATCATTACTTTTTTTAATGAAATTTTATATTTTTGTAATTTTTTATTATAGAATTTTTTTTCAATATCATTTAGATGAAATACACATTTTAATCTAATAAATAAAAACCTGTCAAAACACAGTAACAGCTGTAATAGAATTAATATTCCACAGCTACTTAATAATTTCTTGAGTGAGAACCAACATTTTCTTTCACTGTATCCACCCTCCTTAAAACTATGTAAAGGTTTATGTAAGCAAATAAGATACAGTAGAATGTTTACTGACATGGTATTCAACAGTACACATGTAAGAATTTTTTACTTTATTATTATGACCTTGAATACGTTTCTACAAATATTTTAATAAGAAAGATGGATGAATAAATGTCTTGCAATATGTCCTACAGCGCCACATCAATAATTGAGTCATGTTTAGTATTATTGATACAAATGTTTCATTAGTGAAATAGGAAAGTTATAAAGAAGATAAAAGTTGTGCTGATAATTTATTTAAAAATGTAGATTGAAAAGATAACTCCCATTAAAATGGATGAATAAAATGAATACATATAAGTGATTTGAGTTTATGAAATTTGTTGAAGTAGATCCTGTCAAGGGAGGTAAGGTAACTGAAACAGTTTAAAATATCATCCACCCACCCTGACCCTCTTGTGGGAAGACACCCTTGTGACGATTCCGGTCACCCCCATCATTCCCTCCATTCGTAGTTTTGATGGGCTTTACTGGAGGTTGTCTTATTGACCCTCTTCCCTGACTCTTCAACTTGATAACACAACACAGTCATCAGTTTGGTCTCTGTCAGGATGCTGCCGATGCAAATGTCTCGGCAGACATTTCCATATGTGTATTTACACAACTTATGCCTTCGTTTGGTCTCTTCCAACCATGACTACCTACTGTAACTTCAACCTGTACTGTAACTTTCTGAACGGTAAGACAAGTCTCCCGCCTGGGGTTCACCACTCACTAACTCCAGAGGTGGTGGTCTCAAACAGTTCGTTGAAGCCAGGAACCTCTACTTGATTAACGACGCAGAACAACCGCCAACATTCTTTTCCAAACTGGGAGAAAGTTATCTCGACGTCACCTTGGTGACGGAAGACTTGCTACGAAGTACAAGTAGTTGGACTGTCTGGCCCGAGGCCAGTGTGAGCGATCACAGGCTTATAGTGTATGAGATCTTTTACGTAGGCGGTCTAAGAGCTCTAGATTCGGGTCGCTATAACCTAAGGGGTCTGGATCAGGACAGGCTGGACGCGAGTGCGCAGCTGCCTTGCAGGCGTTGGAATGGCGCATGGAGTACAGAGAGGAGGTGGAATTGATGGCTGAACAATTCGGCTGGGCCATCAAGACTGACTGCGATAGGGTCCTACGGCGGCCTCGGCCAATAGACGGACCCTTAGGTAGTGGCCAGTCCGCTGATCGGAGAGTGCCTGAAGCCGTCATGACCGCTGCTTTCGGAGAGCCGTCTATTAATTGGAGGCGGAAACCCGGGAAAAACTGTTGGTCCTCTGACCGTAGCGTGCTACGCGCAAGAGTTAGGTCCGCTAGGAAAAGATACCAGCGTCATCCCCTTACGGGGATTATCGATGATGACGTGCGCGCTGAGGATCTGTGGATCTACCGGCGCGCCCGTAATGAGTATGTTCATGCCATCAAGGAAGCCAGACTAAAGTTATGACAAGACTCCATGCGAGTTGCAGCGAGACCACTGGCAGCTCGCAAAATCATTTTACCGGCCAAAGACATTGCACGTGCTGTCCAGAGTTCAATGCGGGTTTGGTGGTCGTGACCACACTTCATCTATGGCGACTAACCAGGCTCTGTTTCCAGTAGCTCCGGAGGGTGAAGCAGACGTCAGCGTTAGGGCGGGGGCTATGGTCTTCCCTGGCGTACGGGCTGTGGATCCCGTTGATATAGATCGAGTGGTTTCTCGAATGGCACTGAAAAAGGCACCGGGGATTGACCAACTTGACCCGGATATATTATTCCATCTGCTGCCTGTCAAGAGAGCCGCTTGCCAGGCTGTTATCGGGGTGCCTAAGCTGCGGCTGCTTCCCGACTTGTTGGAAAGTGGCTTTGGTGAGGGTGCTCTTAAAACTAGGAAAGGATCCTAGTGAGGTCGGCAGTTATCGATCCATCAGCCTCTTGCTAGTAATCGGCAAGTTGCTTGTAAGGCTGATTATGGAACGGCTCTAGGAAAGCATTGAGGTGAACTGTTCTAAATCGAGGCCAGTATGGCTTCATGAAAGGGGTTGCCACCGAGGATTGAATCTTAAATGCTCTTGCCAAGGTGGAATGCGCCGACTGTTAAATATGTTTTGGCAATTTTTATCGACAGAGGCAGTATTTCCTTCCTTGTGTTGGACTTCTGTCCTCTGTGAGTTGGAACGCCGCAATGTTCCCGTAGCCCTGCAGGCAGTGGTACGTGACTATTTGTCTAACCATACGGCTCTTTTTAAGGATGCCCACCTAGTTGTGGTAAAATCCGTTACTGGGGAAGCTCTCAGGGTTCTCGGTCTCCTGCTGTGAAACCTGGTATTCGATGGATTTCTGGAACTGGCATTTCTAGAAGAGGTCACCGACCAGGCTTTCGCCGGTGACTGTCTCCTTTTAGTTCATGGTAATTCACGACCAGAGCTAGAAGCCCGGGCGCAGGCGGCCTTGTCAACCGCAGAAGATTGGATATGGACATTCAAAATTTAAAGATTTCTGTACCCAAGACGAAGTTTATGCTTCTCAAGGGCGCAGACAAATTATCGCAGTGGAAAGAATATATGGGTTGTCGGCCGTCAAATGTACGTGGTGTACCGAGGTGTCTCGGTAAGCATGACCTCTTACGCGGAGCCCGTTTGGGCGCATAGTTTGGATAAGAATAGAACACTTGTTCAAAATTTAAGGAGTGCCTAACGCAGATCCTTAATTGTATGCACTGGTGTTTTTAAAAACACCTCCTATGGGACTATTACCGTATTGGGAAAGGCTCTCTCAATCGATTTAGTGATGAAAGTTCGGGCAGCCATGTGGAGATTTCAAAGAGGCCGGGAGGCTTAGGTATTAGGAGGCGGTTTGGAGCTGAGCCAGTACCGGAGCGGAACGGTGATCACAATGTACCGGATCTAAATTTCGTTCAGTTGCTCATCTCCCGTCTGCGAATGAGGCTGCAGAGCCTCGCGATGGAAGGTCCAATGAAATAAACATCTGATGTTTGACTGCCCTGCTGTTGGGGGGACCAGTGACCGGACCACCCTGGAACTTAGAGGTCAAGGGGAAAACTGGCCACTCATAAGCGGCGGGTCAATGCGGCGAGAGCCGCATTGTTGGAGCGTGTGGGAGTCTCTAGATGCGGTTCTTTTGTTCAACCGGCATCAGTAGTTTGGTTATGGGAAAGACTTTTACCGCATTGCCATGGGAAGCTAACCCTGAGTATAGCTGATCACCAGCCAATTATTATGGGTCCAAGCACTATAAAATGGTGGACAGATATTTGCTGGCATTCAGTGACCTAGGTGTGGCAGCGAATTCCTGCCTAGAAAAAATAAATTTTATTATGGATGTCATATAAATTTTAAGTAGTTGAGAGGGTGCGTCTACCCATTTTAGCAAATATATGACAAGTGAGCGGTGGGACACGTAAGCCAATGGTGTACAGCACTACACTTAGTCTGCTCATGTTGTTAGCTAAGCTCTAGGAGCTATGTTATGATACTGGTCGATAAACTGTTCGAGGCTCAGTACCCATTTGTGGTACAGACATTCGATCTTATGCTTTAGGGCGACTGAACGGGAGAAATGCCAAGCAAACCAAAACCTACTGTAATTTATAACTCTCAACTATCAAATTAACCAATTTGTGGAAGCACAGTCACTACACCTTCCTGTTTAAAATATGTGATATAAAGTAAAATTTACATAATATACATTAAAAAAAATAAATAAATAAGTAAAGAGCAGTGAAGAAAATTTTAATGTTTAGCTTCCAAATTCTATTTATTTCCTTCATGGTATAGAGGTGAATATTTTTAGATGTAACCGTATAAAATATATTTTATATAATTAATTACAGAATTATTTTTGGAGAAAAAGGATGATTAAAACCAAGAATAAACCAGTTTTTACTGATTTGTATTCTGGAATAAACAGCACCATTGTAGATCAATGATACACAGGTGTTTTTTTTTAGAGTGATTGAACTTTTGATAGAGGTGTCATTTGTTTTGCTTTGATGGCATTTTGTTTTGTCATTTCAGATCTGTGAGCATTGGCAAATAATCATGGAAAAACTAATCCCGCAACAACATTTACAAATTGTGGAAATATATTTCCAAAATCAATATGCTGTTCGCCAAACGAATAGGCACTTTGTAATTTTATGGTGCACATAATCTTCCATCAAAGCAACTTGTTCATTGAACTATTGATAAATTTCAAAAAATATTTACTCTACTCAATTAAAAACCAACAACAAGATAAAGATCTGTACGTACAGATGTAAATATCGGTGCTGTCAGCAATAGTGTTGAAGAAGTTCCAAATGTGTCCATTTGTCGCCATTCTCAACAACTTGGACTTTTCAATTTGTTACATGGAAAATTTTAAGTAAAGATCTTGGTCTACACCTTTACAAGATGCAATTGGTGCAAGAACTGAAGCCACAAGACCATAATAACCGTCGTTTATTTGATGAATGATGCCTAAACCAATTCGAAACTGATCCACTTTTTTTATCAAAAAATTTTGTTTACTGATGAAGTTAATTTTTGATTAAATGGTTATGTCAACAAGCACAATTACCATATATGGAGAAAGACCAATCCTCAGGAAATTTATGAGTCTCCATTGTATCCTAAAAAATGTACTGTATGGTGTGTGGGTTTCATGATGGAGGCAGTCAGTCCTTATTTCTTTAAAAATGAGGCCGGAGCACATGTTACTGTCAATGGTGAATGTTACAGATCAATGATCAGTGATTATTTGTTTCCAAATTTGGATTACAGTTGTAATGAAAATTTGCATTACAGTTGTCGACCTTCAACAGTTTTGGTTTCAACAGGATGGTGCCACACCTCATATTGCTACCGAAACAATCAATTTATTGAAACAACAATTTAGTGACAAAATTATTTCACAAAATGGTCTAGTGAATTGGCCTCCAAGATCATGTGACCTAGCGCCAGTGGATTATTTTCTTTGGGGATATGTGAAGTCCCTGGTTTATGCTGATAACCAACCAACAATTGACACTTTGGAAGCAAACAACTCGTGTTATTAACAAAATACCTTCCCAGTTACTTGAAAAAGTGTTTAAAAATTGGACTGATAGAATCTGATTCATTAAAGCTAATCGTGGTGGACACATGCCGGAAATTACTTTTAAAAAATTAAATGTCAGAAATTTATCTTTCTGATAAAAACAAAACTGGTTTCAAACTTATCTTTCTATGAGTTTTATTTCAATTCAAAGTTCTATCACTCAAAAATAAACACCCATTACAAATATAATAGGTAGAGTTTAAAAAAAAGTAAATGAAAATTGATATTAGATTTCTCTGAAAAAAGGATAATGTAAAAGCTAATTAGTTTCATACTTTCTTGTATTAATATAATATACTGTGTGTGTTATAATAATAGGTAATAAAAACATTAGTATTTGTAATCTGCATACACACACATATATAATATAAAATCATATACATGTAAATCCATGTACAGAAAAATTTGGTGTTTATTTATACACAGTAGAAGGAAACTTATCCCTTTCCTTGGATTATCTACTTCAAAAAAATGTGTAAAAATAAAAGATTAAATTTTAATTTATAAATATTTATGAATTCACTATTTTTTCTTTTCAGAAAATTACATGATTTTATGAAAGACATTTAGATATAATAATTTTTGTGTTCATTAAATTCAAAGTTGAACTATCAAAAGATAACAGAAATGTGAAACTATGAAATGAATTCTAGACAGGCATAATTTAGTTTGTAGTTTTTTGTTTATTATTTAATAAAAAAAACTGCAGCAAAACAATTCTGATTTCCTCATGTTTTTATAAATTTTGTCTTCAATTCTGATTATTTTTCAAAATGTATATAAATTTTTTTACCTTAAATTTTACCAAAATTATACTTTAATTGATAGTATATAAAACATTTATTTTCAAAAAGGGGCATTATTAAATTATTATTTGTTATCACTAATACTTAATTTAACTACTGAGAAAAGTTATTTCAGTTATAGATAAAAAAACTTCATTAATGTTACATAAAATAAATGAACAGTGATTGGTTATATAAATTAATTTTTAATAAACAGAAAAAAAACAATGAAATCAAGAAATATAATTGTCCTAAATTCCAATTAAGAAATTATCTGACTAATTTTTTGATACATTTAAAAAAATATTCTTTTACACATTGCTCAAAAATGTATGTACAATTTTTTTTAATTTTATTTATTTATCACAACATATATTAAAATATTTAGTTTATGTTATCTTAATTGATCAACCATTCTTTCTTAAATGTTTCCTGAGATAGTATAAACTAAATTCTGTGTTTGTTTTCAAATCTCTATTCATTACACAGCTATCATATTATGTTATTAATCAGTTTATAAGTGGGAATCTGATCAGCTGGTCCAGTGAAAGTGCACGGTCATTGCCCTCACTGAAGGCTAGGCTGATCTTATTGTTGGCCAAGGTCTGTCAGTTCTGAAGTTAAAAATGTAAAACTCAATTAAAGTCTTTTTTTTCAATGTATACCAATGATTGTGATGTCAATGAACTCCTCTGTGTCCTTAAAACACCAGTGTAGGTTATGTGCAATTTCTGGGTTGTTCTATAGATAGCATAAACAAACGAATAAAATTCCTATAATTTCTTAATTTTTAACTTTTTGCAGTTTTTAATTCTAACTGGTATCCCTCGACATTGGGTCAGTAATAAAAGTGTATCTATGTTTCTATAAGAGAGGGGTAGAATTTTCTTTATTTTACTTAATTTTAATAAACACTAGTAAATTATTCACTCATTTATTTAAATCCGATAGGGGAATAAATGCACTAGTGGATTTATTCCCGATACATAATTCCATTTGTGTGGTAGTAAGAGAACTATCAGAACTCAGACTTTGAAAACTAATTTACAAAAAAAATGTCTTAATGATCCAAGAATCTAAATGGAACACACTTATAAAAAATTCTACAAACCATTTCTAGTAATAATACTGAAAAATAAGAAATCATTGATCATGTACCATATGCAAATTTGACACAGTATGAGTGATTGTGGCATACCTACCTGAAGATACTTAAGGTAAACTAAGTTACTCTTTAAAGGATCATCTAGTGCTCTGAGATGTGTTCTAGGAACGTTAGATCACTTTCAATTTCAAGTCGTGTGCTCACCAACATTCAGTACTCTCACCTCTCATTTTTATTTCTGTCATAGACCATCACTATAGAAAGTCCCTAAGAAATTTTTACCTGCTAATTGAATCATATTAACTAAAAAATTAGATAGCGAGTTAAACATCTGGTCCAGTTATAAAAATATGACTTGGGGTAAAGCATTAATAAAATTGGGAACAGTCTGTTATCTGTCTTATCTCAGTCTTTCTTATGACTGAAATATACATATATAAGGCACCTGAGGTACAAGAGGCACCCAGTTAGGCTTACTTTCCTTGAGAGTATTGATGTTTACTACTCAGCCAGTCCTTGTGATGATCAGAATGGAAGTGTCACCTGAAGGACTGAATACGACGTGCATTTCAGTGAGACTGGCATGCTTGCCAGGACAGGAAATCATTTTATTCCTCATTCTTCCTAGTAAGCCTGGTATAGGATGCTTATTATTCTTAAGGATGGATAAATTATTTTTGAAAATGTCTTTTAATTCCTGTTATGGTTATGAAGCTATATATATATTGTGAATAACAACTAGCTAAATTTTAGTTCTCAAATAACTCAGAAAATTAGATAAATGTTTACTTTTATTGTGAGAGCAATGAACAATTTTTACCTTCTGGAGCTTGTCAGTCAAAATTAGGTTAAAAGAATAGCAATTAAAGAAAATGGAAATGCATTATTTCTATATTCTAATTATTCAGAAATCAAAAAAACTAAATTAAGTTAGAGTTTTAAAAAACTAAAATTTTTAATTTTTGAAGTCACTTATTTTAAAGATATTTTGATGGATATTGGTAATCAGGACATAAGTAGAATCTGTATGCAAAATCTTAATTTCATAGAATCTGGGATTGATAAAATATGACCGGAAAGTGATAATTTCAGTTAAAAATTTTGTTTTGATTAGTGGTTATTATAAAAAAGGATTTATGGTTAAGTTTAAACAAAGCTAATTTATGTTTTTTCTTGAAGTTGAATATCTTTCCAAATTTTTATTTTGAAAAATTGACACATATATCATGTGTTATGGACAAATAGATATACTACTCCTCCCTCCCTCCCACAACTACTCTTGGTGTGGAATGTGTATACTTGAATCCATATTCAAATGATAAATATGAAGAACGTTTTCACCAAATAAATATTCTGAAGTGTAGTAAACTAAAGTTTATAGATTGCTGTTATAATTTTAAAACATATCTATATTTATTAGCCGAACTATAATAGGATATGACCTAGAACTAAAGCAGGTGGTGTGGCTATTTTTAACTATCTGGAGTGTTTTTGGTGATCTTGAATTATTATCAAAATTAATTGATAACCAAAAAGTATTTTTCTGTTTGATAAAAAAGATTTAAAACTTTCCAATATTAAGTGATTAAATTTGTGAATATCTATGTGGTTTATTACTGCTGTGCTAATTGGGTTTTTATAAGTATTAGTGAAACTATTTTTGATCTGTGATCTGTTAAACTAGTAAATAACTGAAGTTGCTGGCGCTTACGTTGTTGCTGGTATGTTGGCAACTATTTTTAAGAAAATGGAGGTGAATCACATGATGTTTTTATTTTTCTATAAATATCTAACCATCAAGCTACTCCTATTTTGATATTCACTGCTTCCCACTAACTTTATTCCTTACTCTCTCCCTCCTTTCCTTAACTATCTATCTTTCTCTTTTTTTTAATTAAGTTTATAAAATATACTATTGTATATGTGAATATTTTTCAGAATTCTGGATACTACCTCATTGTCAAAGTATTTGGGTTTTCCTATTACG
Organism: Lycorma delicatula; assembly: GCF_047948215.1. Lineage (NCBI taxonomy): Eukaryota > Metazoa > Arthropoda > Insecta > Hemiptera > Fulgoridae > Lycorma > Lycorma delicatula. The sequence goes on along the minus strand of NC_134464.1, from coordinate 96,498,381 downwards.
TAGCACTTCAAAAACTATATTTCAATCATTGATTAGTTTAAGACACAACTTTGGCAGTCGTCTCTGCAAAGAGTTCTTTTATTTATTTATTCATGTCATGCATCTGAAAATACTCTATGTATAATTTATAACATCTGAATGTAAAACTTGTTCTTTCATTTTTTGCTTGTATATATTTTTTTTTAACCACCGTTAGGTATTGCTTCAGAGGATGAGATGAATGACAAGTAGCGTGTGAAAATGGGTTGTCTGATCGGGATTCAAACCCGGGACCTCAGGATGAAAAGATTATTAAAAAAGTTCCAACGGCACGCATATTACTTTTATACTTGGAGTACCAATAAGGAATCATGTTACAAAATATAACAAATAATTTTTTGGAGAGATTATTTTTTAGTCAGTGATCTTTAAGTATATATACAATATAATTCTATTATAATATTATTTCTTATAATATATTTTTAGATTACTCTATCTTACAAAAAAATTAACATAACTTAAAATAATATAAATAAATTTTGTTCTCAAAAAATGGAAAATTAATTACTCACATGTAAAAATCTAGTTGGTGATTTATTTTTATAATTTTTTTTTCCTAATGCATATGTTGTAATGTGTTCAACTAGTGATCAATAAGCAACCCCCCTCACAGTCCAATGAGATGAGATGAGGATAATGTGTAAGACGTGTAATGAAGTGTAGTCCTGTACAGACTCAGGGCAACCATTCCTGAGATGTGTAGTTAATTGAACCCCAACCACCAAAGTACACTGTTATCAACTGTGTAGTATTGAAACCGTGCAAAAGCAACTGCCTTTTATTAGGATTCAAACTTCAGAACCTTTGACTAGTTACTTGGTGATGTTTTATTTTATTTACAAATGTCATGAATAGTTTATGCAATGCAGTTCCACATTCTATTTTAATGTACATATTTTTAAATATATAAAACATGTTAAAACTATTGATTGAAAATAAGAGTAAATATTTTTATTATTTCTTAGATATACTGCACATAAAATTAAATATTAACAAACTAAACAATTTGATCACCATAATAGAAAAATACTTCTACATGTTCATTAATATAATATGATCACCCAATTAATAAAAAATTAGCTGAAATTAAAATAAACAATCATTATGAAAGGTAGAAAAAAAAGAAGATTAAATATTTAAAATTATCAAAGTAATACTTTTTTAGAAAGGAATGATAAGATTTAATGAGGAAGACTTTCAAGATCTACAAGGAAAACAGGCTATTATTATGAATAATTCAATAATACTAACCTACTGTGTTAATAATTACATGCAGTTTATTATTTTTTTTTAAGAACAATTTCGCAGTTATCTATGAATTTTTATGGCTGGAGTACTTCCTGACCACAATTATTGGAATGATAACAAAACATTTTGTTAACCATTAATCGACAAATTTAATTATATTAATGTTGTTAAAATTAGGTTAAGGTTTGGTTGGTAATCATACGTGAACTAACTTAAATGTTCATTCAAGATGTGTACGTTACTCGACTAAGAATACTAACTTAATAGAGGTGATTAATAATTATTATTAAAAGCAAAATTTTATTTAGCAAATAATTTCAATAAAACTATAGCAGTATGAAAGCTGTTTATTTCTTTTTATTGTTACTGGCCCAATGAGAATTTTTTCAAATACTAAGCCTATCAGCTCTCAATAACTAAAAAATACTGCTCAATTCATTTTTAAAAAACAACTGTTGAAAAACACTGCAGAAAATCATTGTTAGTTGCTACCAATGACACTCATTTAATATTATATCAAACCACAGATTAAATCATTATTCCTTTTAAGTATGTTATTGATTAGAAACAGAAATTTGCTATAACAAATACTATTATATTAAATTGAGCAAGAGAAGTGCATTATTGATTTGTCATATATCCAGACAGTACCGACCTATCAAACATATCTGCATTTAATCAATTAATAAAAATTTCATTAAAACCTTCATGTAATAGTAAAAAACAATTATGAATACTTGAAAATCAATCATTAAAATTGTCACCATTCTAAAATAACCATTTATTACTAAAAATAATTAAAATATTTACCCCTATTAGACTAAACAACAGAACAATTTTCACGAACAGAGCTCAATATTCAGTCTATAACAAAAAACAGTATGTTTTTGTTATTGTTTTTAATGAAATATCATTTTGTTAAAAAAAATCTTTGCATAATTTATTAAAAATTAAATCAAAAGGTTTTTTATTTTTTATGAAACCAATCTTATTCTGTTAATGAGCTAATTGTGAAGCGATAGAAAGGAGTAGATTAATTTGTTTTTATATTTTCCATCTAGTTGTTCTTATAACTGTGATGCACATAAAAGCATACAAGAAATACATATCAGGAATGTTTTCACTGAAAGCCATATTATTCATTATATATTCAACTCCTGAGATAAAATTATCACTAGTAGAGTTTAACGTCTCCTGAATTTTTGGGGGATTAGCTTGCTGACAATCCATTAATATTCAGTTTACTGAAAATTACAACAGAAAACCATTTCACCCATCCCTTTCCTTAGTAATCCTTATTCTGGAAGACTGTTATCTGGAGAACAGAAATGCTAACTTCAAGAGTTCTGATGTTAAGTTGTCTGCAATACTTTTTGTTTTTGATTTTTTTAAAATTTTGTTTAATATTAATTTTGTAAAAACTAATGATTTTTAATCATTTATTGAGCACCATGTTATGATAGTGCTCAGATCAAGTTTTCCATTGGTTTTCCTTGATCATTCCAAACCAATGGTAACATTGAAAAGCTGATTTTTAATTCAGAAACATCAACTCAAATCTATAGATTTTACGGATTAGCACATTCTATTTCGTATAATATTTATACAAACTCTACTGTAAAATTGACATGAGTAAAATATTTATTTTGTTTTTATGAGTAAAATGTACACATAAATTGATCAAATATAATAAAAATCTCAGAAAATATATTTTTTCATTGGAAAGTTTCTAATCCATAAATAAATAAATGTGTATGCATCCGTGCATGCGGGCGTGTGTGTGTACATTATGTAAGTTGATAGAGAACCTACTTAGGTTACAATATTATGTTTATGTATTTAATGAGTTCATTTTACAGAGTGTTTTTTTTAATTGGGAAAAGATATTATATGTGTGATATTTAAGAAGAGAGAAGTCAGTATGACAAGTACATTTTATGACAGAATTAGTTCTTGATAATTTCTTGTAGATATAAGATCCTTAGAAAATAAACAGTGATGTAAATATTGCATCAGCATTCAATTAAACTCATGTCAATATAAATTATTATATAATTACGTACACATATTAAAAATTACAGTTTAATAACAGTCCAGTTTATGTCAGTATTATTCTACATTTTAATAATATATTTTTTAATTTGTTAAAAAAAAATTAGTATTCTGTCAAATTATCTAACTGGAAAATATAAAATTTTGCTTTTATCAATAAAAATAACATACATTTTTCAACATTTTTCCAGCTACAGCAATATAAATAAATATATATATATATATATTTAGACCCAACGATTTCTTAATATCCTCAGTATATGCAATTTGTCCAACTCTACAGAATAAGCGGTTGTCTCAGTTTTGACGACATTATTTGAAGTGAATCATCAATCAAGAAGGCATATCCTCATGTTTGGAAAATGGAAGTATCGTATTTATTCGAGTATTCCCGCCCCCGAATAAGCCCCGCACCACGATTTTCCGGACCGAAAATATGAAAAAAAAATCGAGGATATACCGGTATTTTAAAGTGAGATATGATAAAAACACGTAAATATTCAGAAAGTAAAGCATTTAATTCGTTCATTTACATTACAATATTAATATTACATTAACAATTAATTACCATAAGTACTAGTTTAGTTCAGAGTCGGTAGGCCAGTAAAACGAAAAGAAAGTATCATGTTGAAAAGGATCATTTCAATACGCTTTTTAATATGGGATTTTATTTTTAATTAATCACTGTCATTGTGATATTCTTCATTACCATCAAGTTCATTAGATATTCCGCATTTTTTAAAACTTTTCCTTACTAATTCCGTGGAAATACCTTCTCAAGCGTCTTTTATCCAAACACAAATCCGGTTAAAATCTGGGCGTTTGATTGTTCCTGTAGGCGTAAGAAAGAAATTTTCATCAGACGTCAATTTACTGTACAGTTGTTTTAATGCAGATTTGAACGGTTTATTAATGCAGACTTATGGTTGCAATAGAGACGTCAATCCGCCTGGAATTATTACTTGGTCTGTCATACCCTTTTTTTTAATGTCATTCACTTTATCAGTCGTATGCCTCCGATAACTATTCATTACTGGCATATCGGTATTTTTTTTATTAAGTAAATCTCCTGATCGCTTCTGCCATACACACCTGATCCGATCTAAAATTAAGGTTTAGTCCATCCAACCTGATTACTGTGCTCTAATAATAACTCCATTTACCTGTACGGTAGGAAGAGTTTTTCTTTAAAACACAATGTACGGAGGTAATTTTGATCCATCAGAAGTAACGCAAAGCGGAACACTATACCTTTGTTTTTCATTACCACCAGTGAGATTCGTATAACCTTTTTCACCATTTTTGTTTACGGTTTTGTGAAATGGCATTTCAAAATATACGGGGGTTTGATCAGCGTTTCCTATTTGAGAAGACAAATAGACTTTATCTTTTCTAAGATTTATTATGTATTTGTGAAAATGTAATATTTTTTGTTCATAAGCGTCTGGAATTCGTTAAGCGGTCGTCTTTCGTCTTATTGACAAATTATTTCGTTCAAAAAATCATGTTATCCATCCACGGCTTGCTTTAAAATCAACTTTATTCAATGATTTAGCGATTTCACGAGCATATGATCGACACATTTCTGTCGTAACAGCATAACCGCATTTCCTTTTTTCCATAACAAAGTCGTACAATTTTTTTTTTATGTCTGTGTATTTTGGTTTTAAGCCACGAAAAGCCCTTTTATTACCATTGCCTTTCACCAGAAGTTGTTTCTTCTTACGCCAGTCTGAAATGAAGCTTTCATCTACGTCAAATTTTCTTCCTGCCGCCCGATTTCCAATTTTTTCAGCCTCTTCTATAATTTTTCATGTATGCGCAGTTTTTCATGTACTTTAAAAGATCGTAGACGCTGTCCTTTTGTACTCATTTTAATGCCGTAATTAAAATAAATCACCGTATTAAACTTTACAAGATAAACTAAACAGATAAAATGCACATAAACGTCCACATATACAAACAGTACAATGACTATGACGAATAGACAAGACGACGATGGGTAATCGATCCTGTAACTGTAGTGTCATTAGAACCGGATGCAGCATATACAGAATGAATCTGTTTTATAAAAATATCGTAACTTCGTTCCTATCGATAATATGAACAGGATGTTAATAATTAAGGAACTATTCTGTATAAGCGGCATCCGGTATTGATAAACGAAAGCCTAATGTAACTATATTTACGCGATTGAATTTAGCTACTTCTAAGAAAACGTTTACTTTACATAAATTATCCTGGCTGATGGCTATGTTTCAAGTAAGTCCCGCATCCTTATTTTTTCTGTCCAATTCCAGGAAAAAAAGTGCGGGGGTACTCGAATAAATACGATAATTCGTGCGTACGAAATCCGGCGAATATGGCGCATGAATAAGAACTTCACAAGAATAGGTCATGGAGATTTGCCACAACAACCCGAAACGGGTGTGCACATGTATTATCGTGATTGAAGAGCACTTTCTTTCTAGCCAGAATGGACATTAACCTGAACAATACCCTTCAATCGGTCCAGTAATAAAGCGTAATACTCTCCGGTGATGGTCCTACCTTATTCCGGGTAATCCATGAAACCGCGAGAAACCCAAAAGCTGTAACCATGACTTTTCCTGCAGATAAACAGCTTTTTTGGCTCACTTTCACCCGCTATTTGGTTACTGGCATGTAATAATGGTGAATCTATGTTTTTTCTACTGTTATAAAAATTCGAAGAAATTCAGTTGAAATCGGGTTCAAATAAGTGTAAACATCTTTGCGAAGTCTTAAATCGAATGCGATTTTGGTCGACTGTTAACAAACACGGTACTCAAAAACGTAAAGCTTTTTCATAACCAAAATATCGTGGGTAGAATGGAGTGAACACGAAATGTTTATATATCGAGATTTTTTTTAGATATCAGCAAGCTCGCGTATTCCAGTCGGAAATCAATTAATACGGCATTGTGGATTTTTGTAATGATTACGTCGGTCGTAGCCGAAAAAATGGTTTTTAAAGGCTTACTCATCATCTTTAATGGATCTTCAACTGAGTTTAAATTCAGTAGCCCCCTTTTTTATCGTCCAAAATGAAAGAGAAGAGTTGTTTAAAGTAGAATTTAACTCTTTTTATATGTCCGTCAGTGTTAAACCTTTTAGAAGACAAAAAAAAAAACTTAATAACAGCTCGAACTTCAATTTTATCCATATTTTTTAAAATGACAAAACTTATTTGATTTACTGTCCCAAACAAGCGACTAAACACACTCGTATGAAATTTCGCAGCACCCCACTAAAGAATTATACTTGACAAATATTAAAGTCATGATATTTAGTCATACTTTCGCAATCTCTCTGCCAGGCCGAGAACTTTCCGAACGACCTATACCTGGGTTAACACGTAGAAAATGGTTTTTCCCGTGTATAAGTTGTTTTTATTATGTATTATTTTATCTTACATAAGTCAATATAATTAAACATAAAATATGAGGAAGACCTAAAAAAAATAATTAAAAAAAAAAATTTGAACGAAGATGAACAGATTAAAAGAAGATAAAATCGAAATCTAAAAGAAAAAACTTAACCGACAGAAAAATATGAAAAAGAAACTAAAAACTAATGTGGTTTTCCACTGAACAAAAAGTAAAGCTGTTTCCCTCAGTTACTAATTTAGTTTACAACATACGATCGTAATCTAACGTCTCAAAATTCTGATTTCTTCCGCAATAAAGCTGCTTGAGTTCAGTTTTATTTCGAGGAAAGAGTTTCCAAACATTTCAGACACCCATTCTACTTACATTGCCTTGTAATATATGAAATTTTTCAAGATCAAGAACTAACAGTTAAAACTTGAACAGAAAAAAAGAAAGAAAACAAAACATCAAGAGAGAATGACCAACATAAGTTCATTTTCATATTTTTATAGTTCATATTTTTATAGGAAATATCTCAACAGTATTTTATACCTTATTTATTTATTTATTTTTTGTTAATTATGTGTTATTTGATATTTATGTATTTACTTGGAATATTTATTTATATTTAATATCTGTGGTTTAATTGTGAAAATATTTCTACATAAATGACGAGAAATAAGCTCTAATGATAAGTACTGTATAATAACAAGCAATATCATGTTATTCAGTGTTACCCGTATTCAGTGTGTAAACATTGTTTACATGGATCTGATCGCATAAATACTTCTGATTTATTTAATAGTAAATATAAAAAGCTGACAATAAAGTTGTAATATTTTCCTGGCATTGGTTATTTATTCTTATAGAATTGAAAAATAAGATAGATGAAAATAAACAAAAAAATCCCTTTCGTCACGCCGGAAGGCGGAGATATATTTCACCGATGCTAAGTAAAGGATAAAAGAGTTTTCCACCTTAAAGTTACGAAAAATTTCAAATTTACTCAATACGACAGTGGTTGCGTGTGAAAAAAGTTTTACATGTTGTACGACAAGCCCCATTTTCTTATAATTCCAGCAATATTTTGGTCATTCCTTGCCGTAAGGGTTGGTCATATCAAAGATTGTTTCAGACAAACGTTTTAGGTGATCTTTAGAGGACTAACGACCACTTTAAACCGATTCGATACTGTGCCTATTAAGAAAGGTATGATTTTTTTGTCTTCGAACCCCCATTTTTTCCACCCCTTGGACCAATGGTTGATGATATCGAAAAATTTTACTTAAGTTTTAGGTCCTTATCCAAAGAATAGTAAAAACTTTAAACGAATTCGATATTTCACTTAATAAGAAACTTGTAGCGATATTTCGTTTTTTCGATAAAGTCCCCCATTTCCACCTCTATAGTTGGATTTTTGGACCATTAATGAACTCGACCGAGATTTTGGGTCGTTATATTTAATGTATCAATTTGAAAGTAATTGGCGCAAAATTACGGTAGTTATCGTGTCCACAAGAAAGTGAAATATATATATATATATATATATATATAAACTTTTGAACTGACGGTAGTTTTGGTGTCTGGGGGATGTGAAACGCGAATATATGTCGAAATTTTCTGGACAGGAATCATGGTACCCATTACAATTGATGGCTTTCTTATGAAATCTAACTAAAAAAAGTTTAAAAAAAATCCAGATAATTAATTCAAATATTGGCTCCTCCAGCACAATATTGCTCCCAATTTTTTTGTTTGTTTCAGCTGCACTACTACTATTCCTAGTACAGGAACCAATGAAAATAAGAACCACTTATAATATATCGTTGAAAAGCTCTTAATAAAGGCTTATTACTGCAGTTAAGAAAAGTATAAATCCAGATTTTTTGGATTTTGGGCTTTTTTGGACATTTTTGGTCCAGTCGATTGCAATAAAAAAAAAAAAGGTGCATAACTAGATGTTACAAAATTTTTAAAACAAAAATTTCAACATTCTGCGGCTAATCGTTTTTGAGTTATATGAGATACATACGTACGCACAGACGTCACGCCGAAACTAGTCAAAATGGATTCAGGGATGTTCAAAATAGATATTTCCGTTGAAATCTGAAAACCGAGATTTTTCACGATTACAACACTTCCTTTACTTCGTACAAGTAAAAAAGGTCTCATATGTTTTGATGAATCTAGGAATGCTGTGTTAAAACATAATGACAATCATAGTACGATCAAATCAAATTATCACAACTATATATACAATTAGTACTGGTCAAGTACTTTTAAATTAAAAGATTTATAAGTGTATACAATAATAGTAAATTAAATATAAACGTGCTAAATAAATAAAATAACTGCAAAGTAAATAACAATTCAGAAGGCGTTAATGAAATTATTTGAGTTCATACTTTCGAATAGTTAAACGAAGATACAAGGGGTTTTTTTAACGAATGTTATTTAAGAACTCGTCGACAAAGTAGTAATTTTTTATGTAGAAAAAGATATTTTAATTATAAACAAATTGGTGGGAAGATTTTTTTTAAATGGATCGAAAATTTATTAAAAATGATAACGGAAGTAAAATAAAGCCCTTTAACAGGAAGTCCAATGTATTGAGGTGAGTTATACGAAAACAAATTTTGTTCAATAAACAGCCCTGGAGTAAACAGAATTAAGGTATTACTTATAGAGTTGAATATCATTTGCATTTTACCGGGTGTCACATTTTTATACACATCAGTGTATTAGGCTTATTGAAGAAGACGATGGGAAACCACATCACTTCTCATTTTTCTTAGTAAGGCTAATGTGGAATGTTAATAATTATTCCTGAGAACGGTTTTGATTCAGTTATTTTCAACAAAAGGGAACTGGCGGTTCATGCCTGGTCGAGTTAAACAGTTCTGATTATGACACGTAATACATACATACATACATACATACATACATACAAGTTAATTATATAGAAAACCTAATAACGGGACAACCAGAAGATTTCTTTGTAAATAGAAACAAACAAATTATTATTGAAATCTGTCCATTTGGGAAAAATATGGGTTGAATATATACAAAGAAAATAAATTCAGATTAATAATGAATTTCCTGCTTTTTAGATGGAAGTACTGCAGTTTAAAAAAAGTATCATTGAAATCGGTGTATTTGTTAAAAAATATAAAATCTCCTTTTTTAATGTCATTTAAAATACTAAAATGATAATAAAGTATTTATTTCAAGGACACCGTATGCGTGTGTTTGTTTTAAACTGAAAAAAGAATTAGTCATGCTTAATAGAAACTGAATTTTGTCTTTATTACGGGAAATTTCTAGAAACAACAAGTTATTGAAGAAGGGGAACCTCTCCAATAATAACTGGTATAATAACATAATATTATTCCATGAATGATGTATGTTGATTTTTTATTTACGAGCTAAACTGGTCTGATCTTAAATAATTGATTTCAATTACTATGTATGTAAATAGCTGACTGTAAAATCGTAATGATAGCTTAGTTAAATTCTAATGTTGCATCAATTCTTGAATGTTACATCAAAAGTCACGAGTATTTTTAATCTTTAATTAAATAATTATATAATTATAAATATATCTAATAATAACTTAACAAAAAATTCAAAACCAGTTCTTTTTACCTTCATTTCACCCTTCTGTATTCTGGAAAGTTCTAAATTATTCACTTTTGTTACGTAATAACTTCTGTATTAGAATTTTATTTTAAATTATTTTTCCTTCCCTGGCACCAAGAAGGAAAGTATGATATTCAGTCAAGAAAGAGGTATGAGCTTGTTTTGCAATTCTAACGTTTCATGACCCAGAGACCCCAAAAAACAAAAAAAAGTGGGGTTTATATTCGTACGTATGTACGTACGTTGACGTGTTTGAATCTTAATAACGTTTGAACGGATAAACCGATTTTGATGAAATCTAGCACACATACTCATGTATTTAAGGCAATTATTTTGTAAAACTTTGGGGGCCATATATCTAGGGATTGAATAGATAGTTTTTTTGGGGGTCAATTTTCTCAATATTTTATATTAAGCTCAGTACATGTGCGCCATTTTTTGTTAAATTGTCTCAAAATTCCTCTTTCCACAAAAATCTAAAAAAGCTATCTTTTTATTTATTGCATATTTTTTAACCGAATTTTCTTTTATGTCTTTCTAGGCATAGTAATAGTCATTGCGGCTCGCGTGTAGGCACTGTGAAACTGCAGCACCCCCTATTTCCACTTGATATTATCGATAACATTTAATATAACGAGTCCTTTTTTCTTTAATTCTTTCTTTATATTTGTACAATATATAATCTTTAAGCTTAATGTCGTCAGTAGCCATTCCTCAATTTATGCAAAAGATACAAAAATATTTGTATGGAATTGTTCGCTTCACAGTTCCAGCAGCGAGGTGTTTGGCTATTGTACGCATGCGCACATAGGAAGTTGCACGCGAGGATGCGAGGGAGAGAAAGAGAGAGCACTGTCGCTCCCGCTGTGCTGACCCTGGCGTGCTGATGGAAGGTAGTATTTTTATTTACCCCGCGAGTGTACGGAACGTTCCTTGTTCGTTCCCTTTTCAATTTTAGTCGGCGGAAGGAATATGAAACCGGTTTAGTTGTTTTTTCACTAATAATCAGAAGATGGCGGAAAGCAAGAGCTCTTTGATCGCAAAATCTGTCCAAAAACACGCTGGAAGGGCGAAAGAGAAGGTAATTAGTAAAAAGATCCAATTGTTTATTGATATTTGTTTCTGTGTACATAGAAATTTAAATTAAGCACCACTGGACTGTACTGTTTTTAAGCGGCATTTTATCAAGTTATTAACTGATAATATTAAAAAATATTATCTGTACATTTTATATTTTCTGTATTGACATATTATTATATATTCGGTTAAACTGAATACGGATTTAAAGCACAATTATTTTAAGAACCGTGTACCATATTCTTGAATGTGACAAAGTGTAGAATTAGATTATTAACCTGCTTCCAGCTATTCTATTTAATTCATTTTTTTCGGTTCTTTTATTTTACTGAAAACTTTAACCATGATCTTGAAAAGGCCCAGAAAGAAAGTTTTTCTGGAGCAGCACCCCCACTAATTTTAGCTACGAGCCGCCACTGGTAGTAGTACAAGAGACCCAATAGAAATACTTGGGGGCAATATTGAGGGTAAGGGAGCCGATCAAACTTTAAAAGTATCGATTTTTGAATCTTTTAAAACGTTTCACAAAAATAAAAAAATGAATTTAAGGTAACTTTTTATTGGTTGTACATTTCTCGGATTATTTTTGTTTCTTCCATTTAACATAGTATACGAAGAAAAATAAAAAACAAATTCTTGGGAAGTGATTTTGTGGCTGGGAGAGCAGAAAAAAATCGATTTTTAAAATTTTTTAAACTTTTTTCATGCATTATAATTTTTTTCCATTATTTTAGAATAATTAACCAATGCCACGAAAGGATAACAAATTTGTTGTCAGTTTTTTTTTATTATAATTATTATACTGATAAAAAATATTTGAAAAATAAAAATGAAACAAATTTATTTAAATTAAATTCAACTTAAACTTTTTTTTTGTCTTCAGTCATTTGACTGGTTTGATGCAGCTCTCCAAGATTCCCTATCTAGTGCTAGTCGTTTCATTTCAGTATACCCTCTACATCCTACATCCCTAACAATTTGTTTTACATATTCCAAACATGGCCTGCATACACAATTTTTCCCTTCTACCTGTCCTTCCAAAATTAAAGCGACTATTCCAGGATGCCTTAGTATGTGGCCTATAAGTCTGTCTCTTCTTTTAACTATATTTTTCAAAATGCTTCTTTCTTCATCTATTTGCCGCAATACCTCCTCATTTGTCACTTTATCCACCCATCTGATTTTTAACATTCTCCTATAGCACCACATTTCAAAAGCTTCTAACCTTTTCTTCTCAGATACTCCGATTGTCCAAGTTTCACTTCCATATAAAGCGACACTCCAAACATACACTTTCAAAAATCTTTTCCTGACATTTAAATTAATTTTTGATGTAAACAACTTATATTTCTTACTGAAGGCTCGTTTAGCTTGTGCTATTCGGCATTTTATATCGCTCCTGCTTCGTCCATCTTTAGTAATTCTACTTCCCAAATAACAAAATTCTTCTACCTCCATAATCTTTTCTCCTCCTATTTTCACATTCAGCGGTCCATCTTTGTTATTTCTACTACATTTCATTACTTTTGTTTTGTTCTTGTTTATTTTCATGCGATAGTTCTTGCGTAGGACTTCATCTATGCCGTTCATTGTTTCTTCTAAATCCTTTTTATTCTCGGCTAGAATTACTATATCATCAGCAAATCGTAGCATCTTTATCTTTTCACCTTGTACTGTTACTCCGAATCTAAATTGTTCTTTAACATCATTAACTGCTAGTTCCATGTAAAGATTAAAAAGTAACGGAGATAGAGAACATCCTTGTCGGACTCCCTTTCTTATTATGGCTTCTTTCTTATGTTCTTCAATTGCTACTGTTGCTGTTTGGTTCCTGTACATGTTAGCAATTGTTCTTCTATCTCTGTATTTGAACCCTAATTTTTTTAAAATGCTGAACATTTTATTCCAGTCTACGTTATCGAATGCCTTTTCTAGGTCTATAAACGCCAAGTATGTTGGTTTGTTTTTCTTTAATCTTCCTTCTACTATTAATCTGAGGCCTAAAATTGCTTCCCTTGTCCCTATACTTTTCCTGAAACCAAATTAGTCTTCTCCTAACACTTCTTCCACTCTCCTCTCAATTCTTCTGTATAAAATTCTAGTTAAGATTTTTGATGCATGACTAGTTAAACTAATTATTCTCTATTCTTCACATTTATCTGCCCCTGCTTTCTTTGGTATCATAACTATAACACTTTTTTTGAAGTCTGATGGAAATTCCCCATTTTCATAAATATTACACACCAGTTTGTATAATCTATCAATCGCTTCCTCACCTGCACTGCGCAGTAATTCTACAGGTATTCCGTCTATTCCAGGAGCCTTTCTGCCATTTAAATCTTTTAATGCTCTCTTAAATTCAGATCTCAGTATTGTTTCTCCCATTTCATCCTCCTCAACTTCCTCTTCTTCCTCTATAAAACCATTTTCTAATTCATTTCCTCCGTATAACTCTTCAATATATTCCACCCATCTATCGACTTTACCTTTCGTATTATATATAGGTGTACCATCTTTGTTTAACACATTATTAGATTTTAATTTATGTACCCCAAAATTTTCCTTAACTTTCCTGTATGCTCCGTCTATTTTACCAATGTTCATTTCTCTTTCCATTTCTGAACACTTTTCTATAATCCACTCTTCTTTCACTAATTTTCACTTCCTGTTTATAGCATTTCTTAATTGCCGATAGTTCCTTTTACTTTCTTCATCACTAGCATTCTTATATTTTCTACGTTCATCCATCAGCTGCAATATATCGTCTGAAACCCAAGGTTTTCTACCAGTTCTCTTTATTCCGCCTAAGTTCGCTTCTGCTGATTTAAGAATTTCCTTTTTAACATTCTCCCATTCTTCTTCTACATTTTCTATCTTATCTTTTTTACTCAGACCTCTAGCGATGTCCTCCTCAAAAATCTTCTTTACCTCCTCTTCCTCAAGCTTCTCTAAATTCCACCGATTCATCTGACACCTTTTCTTCAGGTTTTTAAACCCCAATCTACATTTCTTCAACTTAAAAAAAAAAAAACGCATATTAAATATTATACAGAAAAACTACTATATTACTTCAGAATATTCACCCTTATTTTTTAATCGACTTTATTAGGAGAAGGGTAATGAACTGAGACAGGTATGCTTGTTCTTTTTGTGCCCCTTCACACCTCTAGATCCGAAAACTAATGAAATAGATATAAAATGATTAGTTTTGATTACTTAATTAATATTGAATATATTAAGCTTTTAAAAAAATAAATAAACAAAATGGTGAATAATAATAATAATGGCAATTTTTCCCAAAATAGGGAGACAACAAAGTAATTTATTTTCATGACAAATGAGTTACGCGCCAAAATAATAAAATTGCTTAGTAAAAAAAAAAGGATATAAATAGTTTCTTAACAAAAATTATACATGAAAACTAATAATGAAAATGAAAAAGAAAAATATTTAGTAGAAATAAAATTATTAATAACAAAAAACACTTTTAAAAAAACATTTCAAAAATCTAAATAAATAAAAATGTAAATGTTCGTTTGTTCAAAATCTTAAATCTCCGAAAGTTCTTCACAGATTGCTTTGAAATTTTGACACAACGTTGCATTCGAATACGTGCGTGTTTTTATATACATACTATTTATATAAATAAGTTGTCACACCTGTTACAGGTAAAAACATGTTTTTTTTAAAAAAAAAACAGCGCTATCTGTTAGACGTAAAAGCAACAAACGCTATACTAAATATTTTACGATTCCATTTCAGCTTTTCCGATATGTGTGTTCGCTATAGATTAAAAAACTACTGGACCGATTTTTCGCGGAGAAAAAGGGAGAAAGGGAAAAATCGAAAAAGGTAAAAGGGAAGAAAGAGAAATGTAAAAACGAAAAAGGGGAAAACGAGGAAAAGAAAATGGAAAGGGGAAGGGATAAAAAATAAAAGGAAATGTAGAAAGAGTAAGGGGAAAGGGGAATGGGAAAGGGTAAA
Source organism: Lycorma delicatula (assembly GCF_047948215.1). NCBI lineage: Eukaryota > Metazoa > Arthropoda > Insecta > Hemiptera > Fulgoridae > Lycorma > Lycorma delicatula. The sequence continues at coordinate 96,482,953 of NC_134464.1, read as the reverse complement.
ACGGGGAAAGAAAAGGAGAAAAATGAGGTAAAAGGAAAGGGAATATGGTAAAAATGAAAAAGGAAAAGAAAAATGGAAGTAGGAAACGGGGAAAAAGGAAAAGTGGTAAAAGGAAAGGGAAAAGGGAAAAGGCAGAAAGGGTAAAAGGGAAAGGTTATATTTTGTGAAGTTTCTTTAAGTTAATTTTTTTAATGTTTTATCAAACTTTCAATTGTGTTCATTTAATATCTATCTATCTACATATAATGAGTATGATAATCTGTATGATAATAAGTATATATATATATATATATATATATGTATACTCATTTCTAGTAATAGTGAAAAGCATTTCCGGGTCTTCTACTAAATAAATAAAAACATACAGAAGGCTTAAAATAATAAATAACGTTTACATTCTTTTCTTTAGATTTACACTTAGATATTATTATTTCTACTATTATTATTTTTAATTTGACATTCATTAAAAGCTGACCTCAGTGGCAGAGTCTTCAAAAAACCATCTCAGCCTTTCATCCTGCTTTTCAATCCCAGTATTCTTCACGAGCAACAAAAATTCAACTCTCATTATTGTTTGTAATTGGGCAGTTAGTCTGTAGTAGTTTTTAAAAAAAGGAATAGAAAGTTAATAAAACGAATAAAAAAAGTTGTCTTTCACTATTTTCAATCATTAAATTTTATCTTTATCACCGAAACTTCACGGTAAGGTTTAAAAAATAATCAGTCGTTAATAAAAAATTAATTCACGCTGGAGTATCTCAGGGATGTGTTTTAGATCCATCACTGTTTTTCATATACGTATCTGATTTTCTAACAATGCTTACACACAACAGTAGCAACATTCGATTACGATAAAACCATTCCAGATGTACACGTAATGTTCCGAAACGTATTCGCTGAACTTCAGGAACTGTTTCAGGACACCAAACTGAGAAAAAACGTTCATATTGACATAAGTCCTGTTTCGCTTTGTTTTCCTTCTGGACACCATTTTGTGATTTTCAACAAAAAAAAATTATTTCTCAGGAACGGGTAAATCTGCTTTAATTAAATTTGGCACATCTAAGATTAGTGTCTTATTCTACAAATAAAAAATTTTTAAATCGTTACCTTCAAAAATTTAACAGGCCATCCTTTAAAAATGGGGGCCATTTTAATTTTTTAATCTTCAATATCTTGTAATTATTAGTTTGATAGAATTTTTACTTATTATAAAAATTTATTAAGCGTTTTATTTTTAACAAAATGACACCTTATTTGTAAAAATCTGTCGAGAAACAATCGGGTTATTGCAGACAATTAACCCTAAACTCACCGGTTTGGTCTAGTGGTGAACGCGTCTTCCCAAATCAGCTGATTTGGAAGTCGAGAGTTCCAGCGTTCAAGTCCTAGTAAAGCCGGGGTTATTTTTACACGGATTTGAATACTAGATCGTGGATACCGGTGTTCTTTGGTGGTTGGGTTTCAATTAACCACACATCTCAGGAACGACGAACTGAGAATGTACAAGACTACACTTCATTTACACTCATACATATCATCCTCATTCATCCTCTCATGAATTATCTAAACGGTAGTTACCGGAAGCTAAACATGAAAATAAAGAAAGACAATTAACCCTGCACTACGCATGCGCACAGTAATGCAAGCTGATAATTTTTATCAGTTTGGGCAAAACATTTATAATTTTTTTCCTGCTTTTATTTCCTTCACGAAATTTAATAAAAATTATTAATATCAAATAATAATTTATTATCGATAAAAATAATAATTTAATTAAAGTAGGTTCCTGAGAAATAATTTTTTGTTAAAAATCACAAAATGGCGTCCAGCAGGAAAACAAAGCAAAGTAGAACTTACGTCGATGTGAACGTTTTTGCTCATTTTGGTATCCTGAATCAGTCATCCTGTATAAAGATCCCCACATTTCATAACACCACTTACAACCCCCATTTAATAATCGTGCAGAATTAGCAGAAGTTACGAATGACATTAAATGAACAAAAAATCTACATCTCACAAATAAATTTAAAAAAACAAACCGTCATTATTTATAAACAACATACGGTTTTAACAACGGCTAGATACGGCTACATATCTTAGAATATTATAGAAAACACACTTACAGAACACATTAATGCAATTAGATCACAAGCACCATACACTTTATTGAATATTCAATAATAGAAATACATGATGGATCAAAACATTTACATAAAACTATCCTGAAACAGTATGTATGTATATACACATACATACATACTGTGAATTGATTTATGTAATCAATTCACAGTATGTGCGTATATGTATATATCCTGGCGCTGCAGTCCGCCGCGGGCTATAGCCTTCTCCACGATTCGCCTCCAGTGTTCCCCATCCCACGCCGCCTCTCCCCATCTTCTCATCCCCATTGCTGTCAGATCCTGATCTCGTTTGTTTCTGACATTTCCATTTTCATTATATCAAGTCACAGTAACATCGAGATATTTACCGATTCCAATGCAAAATACGTTTAATCATTACGAACCTGTCTTGGTGTATATCTAACTTTTGTAATAAAAAGAGTTATAAACATTCCCTCCATACATGGAGAAATTGAAGACTTTAGCACGTACGAAAGAAAATCATAAAAATCCAAAAGCTGTAAACATTTTTGATACAGTAAAACATCAACCAGGATTAAACTACAACACCAAAGGTACTTATTTTATCAAATATCCAAACACAACTCAAGTGACAAAAATTAGAGAGGTATCAATGGATATATTCTCAATAAAATATATTACATTCATCAATTCTTTTTATCATTCGACAGTTTTATAGATCTATTATAGCATTGTAAAAGATACTTAAAGCAAAGAACTGTAAAAATATTTTTTTTTTAAACAAAAAATTAATTTTTTACGAGTTAAAAACCTCTGCTCAATATCATTCAGATAACCATCATATCTGCATATCATTCATATATCAAGCATATCATTCAGATATGCTTGATAGAAGATCAAATAACCGACGTCTTAATGTATCAAAAATATTTCACATATTTAATTTTATATTATTATATGAAATATCCTTGTAAGGTCCTTACAAGGAAAAATATCTTTTTTTTTTGTCTTCAGTCATTTGACTGGTTTGATGCAGCTCTCCAAGATTCCCTATCTAGTGCTAGTCGTTTCATTTTCAGTATACCCTCAACATCCTACATCCCTAACAATTTGTTTTACATATTCCAAACGTGGCCTGCCTACACAATTTTTTCCTTCTACCTGTCCTTCCAATATTAAAGCGACTATTCCAGGATGCCTTAGTATGTGGCCTATAAGTCTGTCTCTTCTTTTAACTATATTTTTCCGAATGCTTCTTTCTTCATCTATTTGCCGCAATACCTCTTCATTTGTCACTTTATCTACCCATCTGATTTTTAACATTCTCCTATAGCACCGCATTTCAAAAGCTTCTAATCTTTTCTTCTCAGATACTCCGATCGTCCAAGTTTCACTTCCATATAAAGCGACACTCCAAACATACACTTTCAAAAACCTTTTCCTGACATTTAAATTAATTTTTGATGTAAACAAATTATATTTCTTACTGAAGGCTCGTTTAGCTTGTGCTATTCGGCATTTTATATCGCTCCTGCTTCGTCCATCTTTAGTAATTCTACTTCCCAAATAACAAAATTCTTCTACCTCCATAATCTTTTCTCCTCCTATTTTCACATTCAGCGGTCCATCTTTGTTATTTCTACTACATTTCATTACTTTTGTTTTCTTCTTGTTTATTTTCATGCGATAGTTCTTGCGTAGGACTTCATCTATGCCGTTCATTGTTTCTTCTAAATCCTTTTTAGTAAAATATCTAAGTTAAAAAAAAAGATGTTTGTAATAAATAATCATGTAGCATGACAGAAAGAATATTTAGTTGGCCACCGATTAAATACTTACATTTCATCAATTTCCCACCGAATTTTGAAATTGCTTCATATTAATTTTCATTATAAATTTTTAATTCTAAATGTAATCACAACGATTGATTTATTGAAAGAATAAATATTAAAGTTATAAAATTATTATAATTTTATAAATTCTAGCTTTTTTCTTAATAAGACGATGTACGAGGATGATCAGAAAATAATGAGAATTTTTAATGTGCGCCTTATTTTATCGACCGAGTTCGTCTTTTTCCCACGTGATGGCATTACTAGTTATAATGCATAAAAATATTTTCAGTCAAATTAGACGCGTAATTCAAATTTGTTAGCCGAGTAATTCGGAAGTATTTTATTAAGATTGGTGTTTCATTTTGCCTGAAAGTGATGGAACATAGGATTTGAATTAAATGTTGGGTTAAAAATAGAATGAAGTTGTGAAAATGTTAGAGAAGGCTTTTGGTGAGTATTTTACGTCGACACTAAGATTTAATGAATAGTTCGAGTTAATGAATATTTTTAAGAAGGCCATGAAGACATTGAAGAGTTGAATGCATATCACAACCGTTGAGAATATCGACAGATTAAAGGACATAATGATCAATATTTTTCAAATCAGTGTTAGAGAAATTAACCCACCGGATTGGTCCAGTGGTGAACGCGTCTTCCCAAATCAGCTGATTTGAAGGTCGAGAGTTTTCAGTGTTCAAGTCCTAGTAAAGTCAGTTATTTTTACACGGATTTGAATACTAGATTGTGGATACCGGTGTTCTTTGGTGGTTGGGTTTCAATTAACCACACATCTCAGGAATAGTCGAACTGAGACTGTGCAAGACTACACTTCATTTACATTCATACATGTCATCCTCTGAAGTATTATCTGAACGGTAGTTACCGGAGGCTAAAATAAGAAAAAGAAAGTGTTAGAGAATTGCTGAAGAAGCGGTATCTCTTATAGTTCATGTGAAACAATTTTAACTGACACTGTGGGTATGAAACGAAAAATAGCAAACTTTGTTCCAAAACTGTTGAATTTTCAACCAAAAGCAACATTGCAAAACAATTAGTTGATGATGTTGATGAATCAGAATTATTCATAACAGCTGACGAAACACGAGTGCAAAATTATTATGATATTGAGGTGAAGGTCCAATCATTCCAAAAGCTTCCTGAAGATCAAAAAAGGAATTCAAGTTCGATCGATTATTAAGGTTCTCTTTATTGTTCATAATATACAGTAGTATCGCGCATTATGAATTCTTACTGTAAGGTTGTACGGTCAATAAACAGCATTACTTAAATAGTTTATGCTGTTTACGTGAGGGAATGCAAAGAAAAATGACCACTAATGTAGGCAAAAAATTCTTAGACTTTGGACTAAAATAACGCTCCAACTCATTTTTCTCTATAAATTCATACATATAGAATCTATATATACATATAGAAGTGTGAAGCCGTAGTTTCCTTATTTTCCAGTCACGGCACACATCGACTTTAGTTATTCCCGTTGATAAAGAATATTAAAAGCACAAAGATTTGCGACGATAGATGATGTAAAGAAAAAAATCATTAGGTAAACTCAAGGCATTACCAAAGAATTCTCAGAAATGTTTTGAGGACTGGAAGAAACAATGACACAGATAAGTCACGTCTTTAGAGGACTACTTTGAAGGTTAAATATTAATATAATAAAATCTGATGTGGGCACCACATGACTTCCTTGTACGCCTGTTATATTACATATACACTTTTTTTTTTAAACGAAAAGGTAGATAAAATTTTATTTCATTAATAACTTCTGATATTTTTAAAAAAATTTTTGTTGTTATTATTAAATTATTATTTATCGTAAAATATTTTAACAATCAGAGGTTAGTAATTATTATTAATAAATCAGTATATTTAAATTTTAAAAAAAATAGTTAAAAAAAGGAGTTGAAGTCGGATTTGAACTAATGTCTCTTCTCCTTGTAAGAACCAAATATTTCATTAATTAAAATATTATTTGGCTATAACTCTGGAACCAATGAAAATAAGTACCACTTATGATATATCGTTGAAAAGCTCTCGATGAGGGCTTATTACTGAGTTAAGAAAAAGTCCAAAATCCATTTTTGGGGGGGATTTTGGGCTTTTTTGAGCCTTTTTGGTTCAGTCAATTGCAATAAAAAGAGAAGGTGCACAAGTAGATGTTACAACAGTCATAAATCCAATATTTCAACATTCTATGGCTAATCGTTTTTGAGTTATGCGAGACACGTACATACGTACGTACGTACAGACGTCACGCCGAAACTAGTTAAAATGGATTCAGGGATGGTCAAATGGATATTTTCGTTGAAATTTGAAAACGGAAATTTTTCGCAATCAATATTTCCTTTACTTCGTACAAGGAAGTAAAAATTAGTAATTTTTTTTATAATAATTAAAATTTTTTTTATCACACCTCGTCAGAGTTATAAATTTATCTAAAAAAAAAAATCAGATTCCGTAATCAAATTAATTTCCTTTTATTTAGATACGATATGATTTTATCTACATTTTTATATTTATAATTACAACAAAAATTATTCTTTGAATTCCAAAAATAGGCACTTTAAACAAACTAATATTAATTTAAGTTGCTCGCTCAGATGTAGGTTATTTGAAATGTAAATAATTTTAATCATACAGTTACGATGCTAACGTTCCATACAATTCGAGTAGTTCATTGTAATTATTTACAGTTGGTGTTAAATAGGTCATATTTTACGTAGTATCATCTGTTAATTATGAATAATTACTCTTCCGTCTAGATAGCTCTATAGCAGAGTTATTGCTCTAGAATGCAAACTAATGTAATCAATCCAATTTGGGCATATGTGGTTTTCACCGGATCTTGACGTTTTCACACCTAAGGAACCCAAAAAACCGGATGGAAATTTTCCGGATGTTCCATGTTTATCTTCGGTGTTGGCCTCTAAATCATGTTATATTCCCAGAACTACCGGATCGATTTTGACCAAACTTTGTAAGATAAATTTTAATATTGATGCCATTAAATTTTCAACTTAAAAGGTCAATGGGGGTGAGACTGTAGAGTAAGGTCACGCTCATATCTTGGAGATTTTGTCTAATTAAGTTCATATCTTTCTTAGGCACATTTGTTAACAATTAAAAAATAACAATGTTTGAAAAATTTTTTTTGCAAAATCGCACTACAATCCCAAAAAATGCTCTAAATTTTGAAGCTTTGTTGTGTGATCACTATGATGGTTGTTTTTCATTGTGGTGTCTTCTTTGTCCTCTAGTTACGTGTATAAATTAATCTTTATTAAATTGGGTGCCCAGGCGGCCGGACCCAACAAAAAATCCAGCATTTTTTAACGTTTTTCTTGTTTCCCTTTTTGTTGTAATTAAGACTTTTTGTTGTAATTGAACTTTGACTTCCACTTTGGGGTTAGCGTAAAAAGAAAAAGAAACAAACATGGTCGTGTGAGGTATTAATTTATACATTTTCAAGTGCGCTGAAAACGATTTTAATATTTAAAATTGTTGAAATAGAAGTTTTTTTTAGTAGTACCAGATTTATTGTTAATATAAAAAAAAAAAACGGGCCATGATTAACAAAATTAATACCAGATTTGAAATTTGGTGTTTTAATCTCAACTCAATATTATTATCTTGTAATTGTAACGTGGGATTTTTTCAGTGTGTCATTAATGTATTAATTATATTTTATTATAAACTAGCTGCAGGGGCGTGCCGTAGGCACGCCCTCCGTAGCTAGGCCCTCTGGCGGGTTGCCCTGGCGAACGGCGTCACGGAATGGGATTATAGGTTTCCAAAATTGATTACCTCTTGTGTAAAAATATTCTTTTTCGAATGATGAAAATTGATATAATGAAACTTAAATCAGAAATTTAACTATAGAAATTGATACTAACGAATCGGGATTTTCCGCTAGTGATCAGTACATTTCGGTGTATACTTTTTGGTTATAGTTCATTATTTTTTTAAGAAAAACAATTAAATAAATTAAAAAAAAAACATATTATTAATCTGTATTTTGGATATATATGCGATATATATATAAATTAAGTATACACCTGACCACCATGAGACATGTACTAAAGAATCGGTATTTTCCGCTAGTGATCAGTACATTCCGGTGCTAAGCTAAGGGACACACACATACAAATGCCCTTTAATACGGTAGGATAGCGGAGATTAAACATGTCACCAAACATTTTGAACGGGTATACTTTTATAATAAACAAAAACAAAAATTATTTTTAAATAAATTTTTACTTTATTGACAAATTTTAAATTATAATACGAAAAAAAACAACAATTTTAATGCTTTGGGTTTTGTTACGTGGCGTTAGACGCAAAAATAAAAAACAATGATTTTTTTAATACTTTGACTTCTTTAGTCAAGCAACCGTGCTTGACAACGTTCCGTCTCATAACTCAGCTCAAAAATTCCAGTTTAACGAAAGCAAAGTGCAGAATTGTTTAAATGCATAGAAATGGTAATTTATTATATCCACGTTTTGACTACAATTATTACAATTTATAAAACACAAACGATAAAAATTAATAATGTCTAAAATATATGAGCATTTTAACCCTAAAGTCATTTAGTTTTTCAGTATGACCTATTTAATTAAAAACCAGTGTGTAAACGTATAAAAAAAGTAACAATTCTTTGCTATGAGAATAAGGCCAATTTCACATTGATCATTGTTGTACCATAACGTGTTGTCCGTAAATCATACTGAAGTAATACCCCCAACCGTAAACATCAATTAAAAAAAAAAAACAAAAAAACACCGGTTATTATAGTAGAATAAGTGAACTAATCACTCGCGTTTTCATTTGTTATTACAACTTTTTAGAATTACGTCGTTTGGTATTCCCCTTGCTAGATTCAACAGTCGGATTACTTCCTTATTAAAGAAAAATCTGACAACAAAGTCGTGATACTTTCCTGGCATTGGTTATTTATTCTTATATAGTGGAAAAATAATGAATGATTCATAAAAGTTACCTAGACGTTAAAAATATTTAAATGTAGAAAAAAATTTTTTTTAATTAAAAAGATTTATCCGCTGCCCCACCTTCAATATTGCCTCCAAAGTATTTTTGGGGGTCATTTGCTCTAGCATTATACCTTATTTTGTTTTCTGTTTAGCCTCCGCGGAACCACCGTAAGGCATTACTTCAGAGGATAATATGTATAAATGTAAATGAAGTGTAATCTTGTACAGTCTCAGAACTACCATTCCTGAGACGTGTGGTTAATTGAAACCCAACCGTTAACGAACACCAATATCTATGATCTAGCATTAAAATATGTATAAAAGTAACTGCCTTTTCAAGGATTTGAACCTTAGAGCTCTCGACTTTGAAATCAGCTGATTTACGATGATGAGTTCACCACTAGACCAACCCGGTGGTTCTACTGTTGTACCTTCTTTCTTTTTCCTGTTTAGCCTCCGGGAATTACCGTTCAGTTATTACTTCAGAGGATGAATGAGGATGACAAGTATGAGTGTAAATGAAGTTTATTCTTGTACAGACTCAGGTCGACCATTCCTAAGATATGTGGTTAATTGAAACCCAACCGCCAAAGAACACCGGTATCCACGATCTAGTATTTAAATCCGTGTAAAAATAACTAATTTTATTAGGACTTGAACGCTGGAACTCTTGACTTCCAAATCAACTGATTTGGGAAGATGCGTTCACCAGTAGACCAACCTGGTGGGTTTCTACCTAGGAAGACATTAAAAAACTCGGTAAAAAAATATGCAGCAAATAAAAAGATAGCGTTTTGAAATTTTTTGGGAAGGGGGAATTTCGATACATGCACACATGTACTGACTGAGGATAGTATAAACTGGGGTATGTTTGAAAAATTTTGAGAAAACCGATTCCAAAAAACTATCTACCCCACCCCCTGGAGATATTCATCCCAATATTTTATCAAGTAATTGCTCCATACATAAGTACAAAATACTTGTACAAATTTTCATCAAAATCGGTTTATCCAATCAAAAGTTAAGTTTCAAAGACGCCAACGCACGAATATAAGTACGTAAGTGAACATTACCCCCCCCCCCAATTTTTTTGTTTTTTGGGGTCCTTGCGGACCAAGAAATTAAAAAACAACCCATACCTCATTTACTGACTGATTACCTTCTTGCAGCATCTCTGTATTTTGATGACCAGGAAAGAAAAAAAGAATGGTTTTGTTCGTATTGCGTAGTGTACATTGTAATGTTGTTCGCTAAATTTTGATTTCTTTTGTACAATGTTTGATCTTAATAAAGACAAATCTCTTCTTCTTCTTTTCCGAAACACGGTTAGACTATAAGTCTGTTCCGGCACCCATCTACGTAGTGGTCTACCTATATCTCTTCTACCATACGATCTATAATTTTGTAGTCTGACTGGTAGTCGCTCCTCTGACATTATTTCCATACGTTTACATCAGTTAAACCTGTACAATTTTATATCATCAAGAAATAGATCACTTGTAACTCTGTCCCAATATCTTCATTCCTCTGTCGAGATCCAATCTTGTAACTGTTTAGCCGTCGCCCTCAGAAACTTCATTTCTGCAGCCTGTATTAAAAATTTTTCCTGTGTAATTGCCACCCAAGCTTCAATTCCATATTTCAAGACAGGTATGGCCTTATAAAATTTCATTTTCGTTTCTTTCCTTGTTTTATTTTTTAACATTTTATTTATGTTACCACATATAGATCTAAACTTATTTGATTTGTTATCAACAACATTATCCTTTAAATAGGACACGTCACAACCAAGATAATTAAAATTTGTTAGTGGTTCAAGAACGATGTCATTTATTACTATCCCAGACCTAACAGGACTCAAAATAGCCATTGTCTTTGACTTATCAGTTTCTATTTTCATTCCGTAATCAGCACAAGTCTGCTGCAACTTAAAAATTGATCATTGTAAATTATCTTCAATATCATCTGCATACAACAGAGAAAGCATATGGAAATTTTTTTTTTTGTCTTCAGTCATTTGACTGGTTTTATGCAGCTCTCCAAGATTCCCTATCTAGTACTAGTCGTTTCATTTCAGTATACCCTCTACATCCTACATCCCTAACAATTTGTTTTACATATTCCAAACGTGGCCTGCCTACACAATTTTTTCCTTCTACCTGTCCTTCCAATATTAAAGCGACTATTCCAGGATGCCTTAGTATGTGGCCTATAAGTCTGTCTCTTCTTTTAACTATATTTTTCCAAATGCTTCTTTCTTCATCTAATTGCCGCAATACCTCTTCATTTGTCACTTTATCCACCCATCTGATTTTTAACATTCGGTATTTATCAGTATTCAGTCTATATATATATATATATATATTAAAGAGAGTTGGAGACAGACAACATCCCTGTTTTACACTTTATTGGTTAGAATTCCTGTGGTCAAGTCACTTCTCATTTTATCATGAACCATAGTATCTTCATGTAAGCTACGAACAACTGAAATTAAATAACTTGGATATCCTTTCTGTTGTATAATCAGTCACAAAATTCCTCTATTCACATTGTCAAAGGCTTTTTCAAAGTCAATAAAGACGATACTTTCTCCGTTCCTCAATAAGTTCTTTGAGAAAAAAGACAGGATAAAAGATAAATCTCCCTTTTCTAAAGCCCATATGGGAAACCCCTTCATATTTCAGTAGTTCCATATTAATTCCATTTGCTTCGTTGATACAACTTTGTTAGTTGTATCTACGAGTTCCTCATACGTCAACGAATCTGGTTGGTAATACTCACATAATCGACAACCTATCTTCATTACCTATAATAAATTTGTCTCGTGAAAACAAATTTATAACAGAAATAGAGATCATACAAACTATTTGGGTTATAGAGTTCCACTCTACTCTAAAAATAGAAAAACACATACGACACATTGATAGATGTATATCAACTACAAAATTAAGGGATGAAATTTCTAAAATGGAGTTAGAATTCCTCCTTAGGACCAATTTATTTCATTGAAAAGTTACGTTACTGCAGTTATAGGTGATCAGTGATACCCACAGTAGATATTCTGTGAAAGGTTAGATTCCATTGGTTGCAATTAGTGCATCGCCGTAGTACTACAGATAGTCGTGAATGTAAAACCGATTGAGCATGAATCGATGTTGCTATCGATAATACTTTTAAAAAATAATGACACCTAAATCAGATATCATAGACAGTGAACAAATTAATGAATACAAGGAACGATGAAACTGAAGCGTTTATCAAAATCTGATTTTATCTTTACAATCACTCGTAGATAAAATCAGTGAGGGTGCTGCTCCAGAAAATTCTTTTCTGGGCCTTTTCAAGGCCATGGTTAAATTTTTCTGTAAAATAAAGGAACCGAAAAAAATGAATCAAATAGAATAGCTGGAAGCAGGATAATAATCTAATTCTATACTATCACATTCAAGAATATGGTATACGGTTTTTAAACTAACTGTGCTTAAAAACCGTATTCGGTTTATCCGATTTTTTTTTTTTGTCTTCAGTCATTTGACTGGTTTGATGCAGCTCTCCGAGATTCCCTATCTAGTGCTAGTCGTTTCATTTCAGTATACCCTCTACATCCTACATCCCTAACAATTTGGTTACATATTCCAAACGTGGCCTGCCTACACAATTTTTTCCTTCTACCTGTCCTTCCAATATTAAAGCGACTACTCCAGGATGCCTTAGTATGTGGCCTATAAGTCTGTCTCTTCTTTTAACTATATTTTTCCAAATGCTTCTTTCTTCATCTATTTGCCACAATACCTCTTCATTTGTCACTTTATCTACCCATCTGATTTTTAACATTCTCCTATAGCACCGCATTTCAAAAGCTTCTAATCTTTTCTTCTCACATACTCCGATCGTCCAAGTTTCACTTCCATATAAAGCGACACTCCAAACATATACTTTCAAAAATCTTTTGAAAGTATATGTTTGGAATTATTATTATTTTATTATTATTATTATTTTATTATCCGATTAAATAATAAAATGTCAATACAGACAATATGTTTTAGTATTATCAGATAATAACTTAATAAAATATCCGCTTAAAAACACTATAGTCCAATGGTGCTTAATTTAAATTTCTATGTACAAAGAAGCAAATACATATATAGTTTCTACTAATTACCTTCTCTTTCACCCTTCCAGCATATTTTTTAACAAATTTGGCGATCAAAGAGCCCTTGCTTTCTGCCATCTTCTGATCACTACTGAAAAAATAATTAAACCGCTTTCATGTTCCTTCTGCCGACTAAACCAGAAAAGGGAACGAACAAGGAACGTTCCATACACACGCGGAGAAAAAAAAACTACCTTCCACTAGCACGCCATGGTCGGAACTGCAGAAGCAATAGTGCTCTCTCTCCATCGCAGCCTCACGTGCAGCTTCCTATGTGCGCATGCGCACAACAGCCAAACACCTCGCTGCTGGAACTGTGATGCACACAGTTCCATAGAAAAATCTTTGTATCTTTTTCATAAACTGGGAACGACTACTGACATTAAGCTTAAGGATTATAAATTGTACAAGTATAAAGAAATAATTAAAAAAAAAAAATTACTCATTATATTAAATGTTATCGATAATATCAAGTGGAAATAGGGGGTGCTGCAGTTCTACAGTGCTTATACGGGAGCCGCCACTGTTTACAATATTTTTCTTCTGAATTTGTTTTCTATGAAAGCCAATAAAACTGACAGATTTTTAGTAATAATATAGGAAATAATAATTTCGTTAAATATAATAGAAATTGTATTTACAGCAGTTAATTAATAAATGGATAATAGAATACGATATTAAACGTTACCTCAGTGTAGAATAAATTGCCTGCGCTGGTAACACTGACCCAGACACTGCCCTCTGTTAACGAATATCATACTATATGAATGAACTGTAATATTCTGTAAAGAAAAGAAAATTGTTATACACTTTTAACAACATAATTTAAAATATGACAAAAGATCCTGATAGACATATGAGAATTAAATTATATTTACAAAGATTTCAAAAAATGAGGTAAAATAAAAAATTGGTTTTATTCAATATTTTAAATTATTTACCTCGTAAAATTTGTTTAATATTATATAAAATACGGTGAATGAGAAGGTAAGGTTGGATAGTAATGAATAATATATGCAAGACTGTATTAGTTTTTTCACTCTATGCTTCTATGAAGCATCAGTAACCTGCTTTATAGAAAAAGAGATGAAGCCAAGGGTTATCCTGAAAAATATTTTTAATATCAAAAATTATTTAAATTCTAAATTTGCATGAATATTTTACTCAAAATAATTTTTTTCTCGAGAATTATATCAGATTAAATTAGATGTTTTTAAATTATTTTTTATTAAGATGACGTGTTATTTTAAAAAGTAGGTCGTTCATAAAAGTTATGTATCGATTTTACATCCTTAGTAGTCTGAGGATTACAGAGATAAAAAAATCATACTCGGTGATGGCCAATTTCTTTCTTTATACTCGTAACGTTCATTATTTAATGTAAATTTGTTATTCGGATCACGTCACGACGCCTAACGTATCCTTGTTCTTTTACTGATGTAAGCAATATACTTTACAAAAAAAAGTTCTTATAATCTTGTATAATACGTAAAGATTATATAAAAATATAAATTACTAAATCTATGAGACGATCTTAAAAAAAAATTGATGTCTTTTAAAATTACTTTATCATTAACCTAACAATGCACTATATGTTTGTATAAGATTTAATATTAAATTAATGAAGAATTAAACATGTTGGCTAAAAATTGAAAAGAAAAGTGGTTTCTTTTGCATATATATTTAAATTTTTATATATTCTAATAAGAGGGAAAATTTGTTTTACGTTGGTAGTCAATCCATTTTTATATCTGTATTGAAATAATGACATTTATATATACAAAACGGATTTTTAATTTTCGGTATTGGTGAAAAAATAATAAAAATTCGATACCAACCATAAAGAATTCCACTACCGAATCGTCAACTTTCGTGTAAATTAAATATTTAATTTGAAAATACTGGAGGCGTTTACGATCAGGTAGGACTAGAATCAGTTGCACTTTAGAAAACAAATTGTTAGGAAAATATATTAATAAAGAACCCTCAAATCTCAACCAGAAAGAATTCTATTATTCTGGAAATACCCGGTATACATTTACGGAAGATTCTAAAGGCATGAATTTTAAGTGTTATCTTCTGAGAATATGAAGATGATTTTAACTGAACAGTGGAATTGTTCAAATTATTCATTTCAGATTTAAATGACCTGGTAAACAGTCATAAATAGCGTCATCGTAAATCAGTTGATTTCGACATCGAAACTTCTGAGGTTCGAATCCTAATTAAAGTAACTGCTTTTACTTGGATTTGAATACTAGATCGTGGATACCGGTGTTCTTTGGTGGTTGGGTTTCAATTAACCATTCGTCTCAGGTATGGTCAATCTGAGTCTGTATAAGACTACACCCCACTCACACGTCACGTATAAGCACGAGATGTGTATGTTAATGTCATATCTAAGACATTAAACTACCCTGGATTTTTTCATTTACCTTCCGATTTTAAAAATCGATAATACCGATTTTTCGTTAGGGAGAATCGCCTAAAACTTGGTAAACCGCCTCAATCTGTCGTTTTAAAACTCAGTTTATTTTATGAATCCTTTGCAGGAATAAATATTCGATTCACTGGTTAAGAGCTACCACGAATGCATAAGAGCAGAAGGACGATATTTTGATATTCCGATCGATATTTCTATGCAGAAACAAGTATAGAATTTCATCGCCAAGTTAACTGTATATACAAAAAACTGTTTCAAATTAAACCCGAAAAAGTTTTACAACTACAAGAATATAATATTATAAAAATAAAATAAATTGCCGTTTTAAATATGTATTTACATCAAAAATGTGCAAGATTAAATTGATTTAAAGAGTAAATAATATCTCTCTCTCTCTCTATGTATGTATATATATATATATATATATATATATATATATATATATATGTGTGTGTGTGTGTGTGTGTGTGTGTGTGTGTGTGTGTGTGTGTGTGTGTGTGTGTGTGTGTGTGTGTGTGTGTGTGTGTGTGTGTGTGTGTGTGTGTGTGTGTGTGTGTGTGTGCGTGTGTGTGAGTGAGTGAGTGAGTGAGTGAGAGCGCTTGCGTGCATTTTATTAGAAAACTCGAATTTATCCGGCAGAAAATTCAACCATCTGGCTTATTATACAGCTGCAAGACACGAAACTGAGCCGCTGTGACGGTCCACAGGCAGCTCCCTTTCAACACCAAAAATGCACTCGCTCTAAAAATCTGGGGATCCTTAGTGTGTATTTTATATATATATATATATATCCTTAGTATACCTAACAGTCATTTTCTCAATACGAAAATGGAAGTTTAGGATGAAGAATAAAAAAAGGGGATGAGAAAGGACGAACCACCCTTGTAAGACCAGTACGAGATAATCCCATCCAGAAAGCTTAAGGTCCACTCTAGGTAGCGGGCATCCATCTTCCTGGTCAAATTTCTCAAGAGAGTAGGACATTTTTTACACTATAAAACGGAAACAGCATATTACTGATTAAAGATTTATGCGCCGATTAGTTTAAAAATATGGTAAAAAAAATTGCTTTTGTTGCAAAAATTTTCCCGAGCATGGTTAAATTTCCCGAGAAGGCTAACAATAATCTGCGAGTATTTGTGATAATATTGAAAAGTCAAATACAAAATGCCTGTAATGAAACCTTTTTAGACTGTTTGTTATGCACGAGTTACGTCTTGTAGGTTACGCCTAAACATAGTACGAAATCGACTCTGTGTGGTAATATAAGAAACAGCTTACTTCTAGTTTTCTAGTTGCTTATTGCGTAAAGTTCAGATCTTAAAAAGAATTTTTGGATGTTCATAATTGATGACGGTAGTGATGTTTATCTAGGCAAGAAAATTATTTAGGATAAGAAAAGGAAGTAGAAGGAAAAAACGTCAAATTATTTTACTTTATCTTTTCTTTACACAAATTGGTGTTTTTCATAATTTTTATTTGACGACATTATAATTCATCTTTAAGTTTTGATATACCAGCTCTGTAAATAAAGTAATAAGACTAGTTTTTTGGTAGCCAATGTGGCAACACAGTAAAATTACTAGTAAACATGTTATATGAACAGCTGATTTAAATTAGGTATTAATATTTTTAGTTTATTGTTCCCAGTGATACGTAAACAAACTTTTCGTGAAACGAGTTTTTGTTGTGCGTTACAAAAATGAGTGATACTAATTACGAGCAACGTTTGTGCAATCAAGTTTTCTGTTAAACTCTGTGAGAATGCTACTGAGACTTTTTCAAAATTGAAAAGTGCGTATGGAGATGACGCTCTGTCACGAGTCCAAGTTTTTAGGTGTTTAAAGCATTTTTAGATGGCCGGGAATCAGTTGTGAATGATCCACGCTCTGGAAAACTAATATCAAAAAGTGACGACAATGTTGAGCGAATCAAAGGCTTGATACGGTACGACCGGCGATTAACTACCAGAATGACTGCACAACGATTGAATTTGAACCGTACTACAGTTCAACAAATTTTGACAAAGGAATTGGACATGAAAAAAGTTTGTGCAAAATTGGTTCCAAAAAACCTCCATGTTGAAAAGAAAAACAACAGAGTGAAAGTGTGCCGCGATTTTTTAGGGCGAATTGAAACTAATCCTGATTTTCTAAAAATCGTTATTACTTGTGATAAATCTTGGATGTTTGAGTACGACCCAGAAACAAAACGCCAGGGCAAGGAGTGGCACACTTCAAAATCACCACGTCCCAAAAAACAAATCAAAAATGAAAACCATGCTAATTTGTTTCTTCGATAGTAATGGCACTATCCATAAGGATTTTTTGCCTACAGATCAAACTGTAAATCAATATGTTTACCGAGAAATTCTTGAAAGACTGGGGAAAAGGGTAGCCCGCATGAGACCAGCCATCAAAGACAACTGAATGCTGCATCATGACAATACACCTTGTCCACGCACTCTCAATTAATGAGTTTTTGGCAAAGAAAAACACTTCTGTAGTTCCTCAACCGCCTTATTCGCCTGACTTGAGTCCCTGCGTTTTTTTTCCTTCGCGATTATAAAAAAACACCTCAAAGTATACTATTTTCGACCAGTAGAAAACAAAAAAATGTAACTACCACCTGAAGGATATTCCGGTTTCTGAGTTCCAACACTGCTATGAAGAATGGGAAAACCGGTTGAAGTGTTGTATGGCTTCCCAAGGGAACTATTTTGAAGGTGATAAGAGTCTACGTATAATTGGATTGTATATAAAAAGTTTTTCTGAACCAGTTTCATTACTTTATTTACAGACCTCGTATTTCTTCCACAACAACGACACAATATTAGTAATTTGTTATTGTTTACTGTATTAATACACCATACTACTTCTTTCATTAAAAAATAAAAATTAATTTAAAAGATACTTTTTCTAAGTAGGTAAATTTTATTCCTGAAGAGAAATTTCGAAAAATTTATTTTCTTATTAACTCTAGAGATTATAATTCTTAACACATCTTGAGAGCTTATACATACACAAATAGGCTAATAGGTCTATCCTAGGAATTTTAAAAATTTTAATAAAAAAAAATTTTAATTAATTATGAACTAATTAAAAATTAGTCCATAAATTCATTTAAACTGGTGGAATGATTACATACATTTAAACTATTTTTGAACGAGGAATCGATTACAGGAAATATCTTGAATGAAATTATTTTCATTCAATACTTACGTAGTAATAACTGATATTATTTAAACAAAGAAAGCTGACAACACAGTTGTACGAACGACATTCTTATCACGCGGCTTAAGCCGCATTCCGGGAAATTCCTACAACTGTGGGTTGTTTTTGATGCACGGTTTACACACCCATGTACACATACAACTTAATCTAGAATATTTATCATTTTATTTAAATATATTTTTTCGTTCTTTTAATTCAATGATTCTAACTAAAGCGCGCGCGCATACTGTATTTGATTCGCGCGGGTGCAGGGATACTGGTGGTGACGGTCGGCATAAACTAAACTAATGTAATTTCACAACTTACATAGAACAAATTTTGCAAAACCGCGAGGCTTAACGCACGAAGTACCATGTCAACCGGGCGATTGAGTTTGAGACCCTTTCTTTCTTTTTCCTGTTTATCCTTCGGTAACTACCGTTTAGATAATACTTCAGAGGATGAATGAGGATGATATGTATGAGTGTGAATGAAGTGTAGTCTTGTACATTCTCAGTTCGACCATACCTGAGATGTGTGGTTAATTGAAACCCGACCACCAAAGAACACCGGTATCCACGATCTGGTATTCAAGTCCGTGTAAAAATAGCTGACTTTACTAGGACTTGAACGCTGGAACTCTCGACTTCCAAATCAGCTGATTTGGGAAGACGCGTTCACCACTAGACCAACCCGGTGGGTTGAGCGAGACCCAGCGAGACCGAGTTACTTTTTTACACTTTAAATATTATTCATTTATTTAATTCTACCGCTCACTTGTGACGTAACAATATAGCAATAGTTTAAAGCATTTTTTAGGTGCGGATACAATTTTGCAAATATTGTTATTTTTTAATTGTTAACGAATGTGCTTAAAGAAAGATATGAACTTAATTAGGCCAAATCTCGAGAAACAGACGGTGATCTTACTCTACAGCCTCACCCCATTGACCTTGAAATTTTAATAGCATCAATACCCCATATGTACAATTAATCTAACCAAATTTAATCAAAATCGGTTCAGTAGTTTTGGAGATATAAGGTGACTTAAGGGTCAACACCGAACACACACTCATGCATTTCAACATTAAGATCCGGAAAATTTTCATCCGATTTTTTAGTTTTTTGGGTTCCTTAGGTGTCAAAACGTCAAGATCCGGAGAAAACCGTATATGCCCAAATTGGATCGATTAAAATACTTTCCCTTCTAGAGCTACAGCGCTATCTACACGGGAGAGTAATATATATATAATAAATGTTTTGTTTTTTTTTTAATAAAAGTTATCAAGGCTATCGACAGATCACGAGAATGAAAATTTTGATAAATGCTTTACTATAGTAGCAAAACTTTACGAAAACAACTGATCCGATTATCCCAATATTTTAACTTTTATTTTTAATTTAGGAAGCTAGAAGTTTTGGATGGGAAGAATCTTGAACTTTTTTAACACCTACCATTTACTTTGAAAATCTTTTTTTAGGTAAAATACATTTTGAAGTAACAATCCAAATAACCTAATATTTACATTCCTCACCAATAAATGGGAAGAGAGATGGCATTACAGGAATTTTTATAGCCTCATTTTTTATGTAATAATATATAAAGTTTCTGACCTTGTAACACCTCCAGTATCAATTAGATGAAATGGTTTCCATTATGAAATTTGGAAAGAAACATGAATATTATTTTAGTGTTTCCTTTATAAAAATTTGATAAACAGTTCTCCAGATATCTTCTGCAGAATAAAAAGCTTTATATTGTACCACATAATTTTCATAAATATGAAACCGAGATAATTTTTCGTAGCGAATTTTATCTTGTATGAAATAAATTAATAACGTTTTTATGTCTGTAAATAATCCCTAAGATAAGTCTTATTTTCACCATTACCTAAACTAAACTAAAGGCTTATTTAAAATTTAAATAAAGCCGTTGAAAGAAAATGGGTTTGTTTAAATTTGTGATAACTGTGATTTAATTAATTTTATTTGCGTCTATTTAACTATTTGTTCGGGATTACGCGTAAAGAATTAACCTATTTTAACGAAATGTGAAGAATGAACATATTTTTATCAAACAGATTACATAATTAAAATTTAAGCAACGACTGCTAAGTATATATAAACAACATGTAATGAGCTATTCATAATCAACGCCCAGCAAAAACTAGTGAAGATAAATTGATCGAAATTGGTAATCATGTTTATCTTCGGTGTAAATGAAAACTAAGAAAGGTTTTTTTTTAAATTCCAAAATTTAAAGGGTTAAAATGGAGAATTATAAAGTTTATTAATTTTTTTAAATTTCTCAGTAACAAATGAAGATTTCAACTTGATTTTTGATGTGTGTAATCTCCGTGTGAATATATAAAAACCAACTTCGAAATTTTTTGAAATTCCCAGTTTAAAGCGTTAAAATGGATTTTTGATTTTTTTTTTTTGAAACTTGACAATTTTTTTAATTTCTCGGTAACAAATGAAAATATCACAATTCGTTTCCTATATATTTTTTTATTTATTTTTTTTTTTTTTGCTTGATTGTATCGCTAAATAAGCTTGTGCGTGATATATGGAAATGAGAATTTTTAGAGTATGAAAAAAATTCCATGCCTGACCAGTATTCGAACCCGGGCGGGATCTTCGGGTGAAAGGCCGAGACACTACTACTCCGCCACGGAGATCAGCATTATAATAAGTTTAGACATTAATTTAGTTAGATTATTCATATTAACTTAAAAAACTTATTTTTTAACAGTCCCTTGACGATTAATAGGAAATTAAATGAAATAAAATGTTATATATTTTTCACAGAAACCTTTTTTAAATTTCAAACTGGGATTCTTATTCCGTATTACAGGCGCAATTTTGTCTGATTTTCATGTTAGGGATGAATTTTAATAAAATATTTCAGAAGGGGGGAAATTAAAGCAACCAAAATTTAAAACAAATTTTGTTCGAAATATGTTTTCTTGAATTGCAGCTAAGGGTTCCCTTGCAGATAAAAAATAAGTTAAGATATTCGAAGAAATACTGGAAAATTCAACTTTTAAATTTATACATTAACCAAATTATCAGATGACGGATGAAACAGACTGATAAACGTAATTTAAATATTAATTACGATTTCAATATTAACATTAATTTCAATCTTTGAAAAGATTGGACTTTTTAGAACATTTTTAAAATTTAGAAATAGTTCACTTTTAAACCGTAAATATATTTTTCTAACCGTTTCAATAGTTTTTTAGATTATTCCTGAAAAAACAAACAAATAATTTCTCTCTATCTCTCTCTGTTTTTTCTTATAAGCTCCGTCAAGGAATTATGTTTTGTCTTATATTTTATCAAGGTCCAATTGTTTACCTTTAAAGATGCTAATAGTATTTTGAAACTAAACGACTTGAATGTGGTAGAAGCTTACAAAACACATTTATTTATATTAAAAAGGAAATGCATATAAGTAACCTTTAATGCTGTTATGAATAAATAATTACTAAGCTATGAGTAAACTGTTGTCGGTAGTAAGGAAATACGGTAACTTTAGCTATAAACTATATTATATCTATTAATATATTTCTTAGATAAAAAAAAAAATTATCTGACAAAGTAAAAATCAGTAAATTATCATGACTACCGGCTTCGCATATCAAGTTATAACTTTAGATCAAATAAAATTTTAAAAATTTTCCCGAATTTTTTAAAATTTGTGAGTCCAGGTATCAACGGGACTTTTTTTACTAATCTATGATGTTTGTAAAAATAAAATTTAAGAATCAAATTCTCAAATTTCGCATATTTTTTATTTTATTTTAGGGCTTCCTTAGTGCGGAGAAAATTTATGAAAATTTTATTTACTACGAAGTGCTCCCTAAAAAAAATTTTTAAAAGAGAACTGTTTAAACATTTTTAAGAAATAAACTATAATTTTATGAAAGTATTGTAAAAAGCTGGCAACCCAGTTGTAGGACTTCCTGTCACGCGGCTTTTTTCTGATGCACGGCTTACACGCCCATATACATACAGCTTAATCAAAAATATTTATCATTTTATTTAAAAATAATATTTTTTGTTTATTTAATTCAATGAGTCCAACTAAAATGCGCGCGCTTACCGTATTTCATTCGCGCGAGTGTATCGGTACTGGCGGCCACTTTAAATGCTTTTTTACACTTTAAATAATATTCATTTATTAAATTCTACTGTTACTGTGACGTCACAACATAGCAGATAAATACAGCAGCTGTTCGTCAGTGATACACTAGCGCACCTTGTAATGAGAGGGGCTACTAATGACACAGTATACCCACATAGACACCGGTTTGTTTAGAGGTGGGGGTACGATTTTGCAAAAAAATTTTTTTTGACATATTATTATTTTTTAATTGTAGAGAAATGTGCCTAAGAAAAATAAGACATTAATTGGTTGAAATCTTGAGATACTGAGGGTGACTTTGCTCTACAGCCGTACCTCCTTGATATTTTAAATTGAAAATTTAATGGCATCAGTGCTCACACACACGTACATAGGAACATTAACATCTGGAAAATTTCCATCCGGTTTTTAAATATAAGGATGTCAATCTAAAAAAATGGTTAGGTGTCAGTATGGAAAAATGTACGGACAGAGAAAGGTAAAAGGAACTACAGTATAGAAAGCATAATAATGAATTAAAAAAAAAAAACAGAAATAGCAAGAGAAAAGCGGTTGCAGGAAAAGCATGCTGCAATAGAAAAATAAGAAAAAGAAGGGAGATATGATCTAATGTACAAAGAAGCTGCAGAAATAATATTCACGAAAAATGGAAAAGTTGTACAGTGTATCAGATCGAGTCAAAAAACAAGGACATCGTAACTGAGAGGAATGAAGTGAAAGATATGGAAGGAGTATATAAAGGATTTATTCGCACTGAATGACCGGCCAAGGAGAGTAGATCTAGGAATAGGAGAAGATAACAAAGTTCATGAAGATCACAAGATTTATAATATATTAAAATGTGAAGTAAGTATGACATGATGGAAAAGCTGGAGAATAGCTAATGGAAAAGCTGGAGGATGTGATGAATTGCCGATTGAGTTGTTTAAAGCTCTTCGAGAGAATGAAGAAGTTCTATTGCTGGATCTGTGCAATAAAATATATGATGGAAGGTAGATGGCCTATAGACTTTCTGGATACAGTAATGGTACCATTACCAAAGAAATTTAACGCTAGAAAGTGTGAAGTATACTGAACTATTAGTCTAGTTTTGCACGCAGCAAAAGTTTTACTAAGAATTCTGAACAGGAGGTTGTACAATAAACTGGATGAAAATATTGCAGAAAAACAATATGGCTTTAGAAGAAGAGTTGGAACTAGGGATACCACAGGACTGCTTTGAATTATTGGTGAAAAATATATATAGAAAAGAGAAGAAGAGTATATGTTGTGTTTGTAGACCTTATGAAAGCTTTTAATAGACTAAGATGGGATAAATTGATGATTATTTTGAAGAAGAAAGGAATTGACTTATGAAAGTTGTACATGAACCAGAAAATAAAAGTAAGAAAATGCAAAAGATAGAAATAGGAGAGGAGTGCGACAAGGATCCTGCATGTCACCTACGCTATTCAATATTTATCTACAAGAAATCATCAACACTTGTTTGAAGGGTGATAAAGGATTGACAATAGGTGATAGAAGAATAGAATGTATACAATTTGCCGATGAAATGGTGGTGCTGGCAGAAAGTGTAAAAAATTTAAATGAAATGCTTAGCGATCTAAATGAAGCTTGTAGAAATTAAGGAATGAAAATTAATAAAAGGAAAACAAAATGTATGGTATTAGGTGGCAAGGATAAAAATATTAATGTAGGCTACCCAAGCACTTGGGTAGCCTCATAATGGAAGATCTTAGCAGCTTCAACAGAAATCAAAAAGGGAACAGCAATCGGTAAGGAGGCATTTAGTAGGAAAAATGAGTTTGCTATGTGGGAAATTGAATTTGGATTTGAAGAAAACATTGGCAAGATGTTTTATTTAATGTTATGGTTTATGGTGCAGAAACATTGAATTTAATGAAGGAAGACCAATGACAAATTGAGGCGTTTGAGATGTGGGTGTGGTGTAAAATGGTAAACACCTGTTAGCAGGACAGAGTAACAAATGAGGAGGTGTTGAGAAGAGTAGAAGAGGAGAGGAGAGGAATATGTTAAGTACCATTTTATGCAAGAAAAGGAACTGGCTAGCACACTGTATTAGTAGAAAGTACTTACTAATAGATGCAGTTGAAGGATTGGTTAGTGGAAAGAGAGGAAGGGGAAGAAGATTTCAGTTGATTGATGGGGTTGTGGAAAGAGGAAAATATACGGAAACAAAAACACTTGCATAGGACAGGAACAAGTGGAGAGCAGTCATGGCAAGATCTGCTCCATTGGCAGAACACAATGAATGAATCAATCAATAGTTGTCAAAACATAAAGATCTGGTGAAAACTTCATATGCCCAAATTGGACAGATTGAAATACTTTCCTTTCTACAGCTACAGCTCTGCTATAGCGCTAGACGGGAAAGTAAAAAATTGCTTCGTTTTTTGGTCCCGGAATAAAATATAGGTGCCAAAGCTACTTTAATTTTAATAGCCCTTTAAGTGATGAAGGAAAATACAAAAAATATTTCTTTAATAATAAATTTTTTTTAAAAATTAGAGCCAAAAAACAATGTGTGTGAGTGTATATATATATATATAATATATATATATGATATATATATATATTATATATATATATATATATATATATATATATATATATATATATATATTTCAGGAGGAGAACAAATTTGAAGAAACATTTTTCTAGAAATATTCATTCATATGTAATTATTCTTAATAAATCTGCTTAAATAAAGTTTTCTCTAAATCAATCATTCCCTTTAATAAACTATACATAAAAAAAAATTGTTTTTTAAAAGTATAAGCTTCCAAAAAATGTTTGAAAAATATTTAAATCTAATGAGAGAGAGAGAGCGAGAGCGAAAGAACAAAAACTATATATTTCAGTTTTAAGAGGGGGTTTGATTTTTTGAAGAGATTTAAAAAAATTATTTATGCATCTCTTATAGGTAAAAAAATTACTTTAATAAAGTTTTCTTCAAAATGTTTCGAAGAAAGTCGAAATTGTTTTTTTTGGTCATGTCCTCTTACAACCTTAACGAACTTTGAAAAAAAAAACTAAAATGATCAGTGCCCACACAGAAATGCTCGAGCCAAGTATATGAAAATCGGTTCGGTCAATCCTGAGATATAATATCAAAAGCAGTGCTTCACGTGTGTGTATATATATATATATACATATATACGGTCTCAATGAAGTAGTTGGATCCTAAAACGTAAAGATTTGCAAAAAAAAACCGGATACCCCAATTTTTATAATATGACCATACTTTCCCCTTTTCCTAAAGAGCTAAAATATTAATATTAAAACTATTCTAGCTACATTCGCCAAGAAAAAAAATTACACGTAAAATAAATCAACATATTTCAGTTATATTATTATTTTTGTAATAGATTTTCTAAATAATGTTTACACATTCATTTCATGATTTTTTCAACAAATTATAAAAAAGGATGTTTCTCAAGTTTATCTCCACAATCGGATTTGTCTACGTTCGCCGATATCCTAGGTAAAACCCACGCTGCCCTGAGATAATTATTTATTTTTACAGTAGCTCTTCCGTACCGAATACCCAACCGCAAAAAAACAAAACCGTTTTGAATTCTTGGCATTTAATTGTTTATTACGGCAGCATGCTCTCAGAGGCTTGTTTGTTTGACCAGTTTTGCTAACTAATCGTACTTACTGAGTGTGTGGTGTTACCCTGAATGAATCTGGATAAACCTACTGCAACTTTTATACATAATATATTAACAATTTACTCAGTTAGATCGTGCAATTCTAATACGGGTAATAACTTTCGGTAAATAAATCTGAACCCTGTTCTCAAATAGTCTTTTGAATCCAGTAGAAAAACAATGTGTAGCAACATATATTTTAGCTTCTCGATGCAAAGAGGATCAATATAATAAAAATTGCTCCCAACCTGAATAATACATTCTTTTCATCACCGCTACTTTGAAAGAGCCAAAGTTTATTTCTTAGGATGGGATTGATTGCCTCGTTGTCTTCTGTAGATAGAATTTCTATTTATCAAGCCATCCATTTCTCTTTCTTATCCTTGATTTTATAATCGATAATCGTGTCATTATCCATAAAGAACTTCTCGATAAAAATTTCGGTGAAATCAGCTGTTAGCCCTAATTATATTTTATCGGTCTACTAATACACTCGATGTTCGCGGAATACTTGTAGTCATGCAGTCGACTTAATTGCTTACACATTTTATAAATAGATCAACTAACTCGTCGACCGGATTTGTCTGACAGGATGTAAATTGTTTTTGTTTAAAAATAATAATGAAAATTGAAATTATTAATATTACTGTCGCGTGTTATAAAATGACAGCAACCTTCGTAGAGTACATCAAACAGAGGACAGATAATTTTATTATGTTAATATGACTATATTGTTGTTATTATTATTCAAACTATAATTTTAAATAGTAAGCTTAATTAATGATTATTACTGTACTATTATAGAAACGTACAATGCTGTTTTATCACATGATAACATCATCTCTGATCATCCAACCATAATACATAACATAACATATAATGAAGCAAAGTTGTCTTTTTAATTATTCTTCAGTGACTCGTCTATTTTTAGCCTCTAAATTAACTAGGAAAATTAGAAAAAAAAAAATAAATATATATATATATAGTATTGTTAGTAAATTTTTACGGGTAAGATACAGATTTATTACAACCATTAAATTTATTTTATTAAAAAATACAATGATCATATTTCATGTGATCTATGTTTTAGATGCTATATTTCCTCTATAGTATATACATATATACTAGTATCCCCCATCGCGGCTTCGCTCACGCTATATGCGTATAAAACTTGAAAATTTGGAAATAGTTTTTTAGTACTGTGTATGTGTGCGTGCGTGTTGCGCTCTCTCTCTCTCTCTCTCTCTCTCTCTCTCTCTCTCTCTCCGTGTGTGTGTGTGTTCACACAATAATTATAATTATTTACAACTCAAAGGATAAAATAAAATGTTTAGATAAAGGATATGTTCCCAAAATCAAATTTTTAATGTAATCAGGAGGAAGTTCAAGAATTACTTTGGCCCCGGTACCATGAGTTTCATAATTCCTTTTTGGTCATAGCAATGGTTACACATTTTAATCGTGTTATATATTTGAAAGTCTTAAAAATTCATATAGTCAATTTCAGGGTGATAATCAAAAGCTGATTTCAGACTTAACATACTCGTAGGATGAACTCAATTTTGAGCCGAACGTATAAGTTGTTCTTCAAGTTTTTGAGAACGCTCTGGCATTTGTTGTCTATGTACATAGATTCTAGTACCCTAGAAGTTTTTCTTTCTATCTGTGACCCCGATCTATGCATTATTAAAATATTAAACCAAATTTAAATTAGAATCAATGCCAATTATGTGTATTAATCTGAAGGAATCTTTTTAGTTCAGAATATAAGATCTACGTGAGTATAGGTTCTCGCGGGTCGCCACCATTTTAGACCATGACGTTAAATCTAATACAACACATAATAACTTTTTGAAGAAGTCTATATTGATATCGAAATTCAATAATTCTTAAACCATCAAAACTTTGTTAAATATGTATTCCCTTTAATTTTATTATCGAACTAATTTGTTTTTACGTATATTACGATAATAATACAAACTGATCTTTTGTAGACAATGACGAAAAATTAAAGTCTCAATTATCAAGTTAATAACTATTCTAATAAGTGAGGACTTAGTATTACAGAGGACATTACAGGTTTTTTAAATTTTTTCAGGAAATCAAAAGATTTCTAATTGCCGTAAAATTAGTTGCAATAGTGGTAGTATAACAAAACAAAAATTATTTATTTTAGTAAATTATTTTTATTTCAGATTAACGCACACACAAACTTGGTTGAAAATATCTGTTTAAAAAAACACTTGAAATTAAGATAAACATATTTTTTCTTAAAGGATTGTAAGATGGCCTTACAGGGTTAGAACAGGCCTTAACAAAATCTTATTATTATTGGAAGGGAACCTTTTATGAAACTCTATCTGTAAATGCCTTTAAAATTAGAAAGATCTTCAGGACTATTTGGTGTAGATTTTTATAAAAACATGTTAAAAAAAAATTATTCAAAATTATGTGGTAACAACATTGTTCTACCATGCTTTTCTTCTGGTAAATTACAGTTTAAATTTTTTTACTGGTATTTTGTCTTTTTTAATAAAGAAAACATGTTTCACTATTTGAACTAAAAAATCAATATACTAATATAATACTGCATTGTATATTCAGCTAATAAATCATATTCAACATTTCTTCAAAAACTGCTCATTATTAAAAGTTATTACACTCCACAGGTGGTTTGGCTTGTCAAGGACAAAATGTAACCTAGTATGCACTGTAATCCTACTGCAATGTCATGGCTGTCTACACCAATTGACTTAACCCGGCTAACCGATTTTAGGAGCTCTAAAAGTTCCTTCTAATCTGGCAGAAACAGATTATTTAATCACGGTTAGCATTGATTTTTATCAAATTTTATCTGATTTTCATCAAAATTGTGATACCATATTGTCGTTTTATGGTAAGTATAACTCATGATAAATAAAAAACCCAATTTTACCAAAATAAGGCTTTCTTAATACTGAAGTACTTGATTATGTTCAAGGTAATATGGATTAGATTAATGAAGTTATTAAAATTAAGCTTATTCTGTTTTAATATCAACCAAAATAAGCTAAGATATTTTTTATTTCTATGTTTTGATTTAAATATGCGTAATATTTTATTAACTTTAATAAAAATGCTAATTTTTTTTACTATCTGTTAGCATTTACAATTGGTACCTCATAGGGACCATAAGTAAATTTGATTCATGATATTCATGTGAAAAGAGGTCTCCAACGAAACCATTCATTAAAGCATACGAAAGTTCAACACCCTATATATAGGAAAGATTAAGTGGTCCAAGTAGGAAATAGTATAAGTATAAGTGGTCCAAGTAAAGTACAATACTTAAAATAGTATTAGAAATAAATTGTAGGAAGAAAAAATAATAAAAAAATGATAAAAACAATGTTGTCAATACCATTCATTATATGTAAATAACACTGAATATTACACTGAATTTACACAAATGAATATTTGTGTAAATAACACAAATATTCATTGGTAAATATAAATAGCTGTAATTCATAGACTATCTATCAAAGTGATGTTCATGACACACTGATAGAGTAATCCTATG
This sequence comes from Lycorma delicatula, assembly GCF_047948215.1. NCBI lineage: Eukaryota > Metazoa > Arthropoda > Insecta > Hemiptera > Fulgoridae > Lycorma > Lycorma delicatula. The sequence goes on along the minus strand of NC_134464.1, from coordinate 96,452,807 downwards.
TTCCCACTCCTAGGTTCCTTCTCCAGGTTGCTCTTCTGGGTACATCTCCCAGGTCCAGCACACGAAAACATTTTAGTCGCCTGATGTCATCACTGTTGTTCATAGATTTATTGTCAGATAATTTACACGTTTGTTTAACCTCTGTTTGTTCCACGAGCTAATTCTTTGAATTACTTTGTAAACAGAAGGTAATCCTAGATAGTCATGAATTTCTCTACCTCTAACAAACCACGGATGGCAGCTCTGTTATGGTCCTCACCAATTATTTTGGAATTTTTGAATTATCTCAATATTGCTGTTACATAGCTGGATCCCATACGTCCAGATAGGTTTAAGGATAACTCTGTAGTTTAACAGTTTATTAGATAATGATAAGGTGAGTTTCTGCCCAGCAACCAGTTTAATTCCCTATATGTTCTATGGTAGGTCTCAGTCTACACTTCACTTATATGTCATTCATATCATCCTTATCTCATTGGGCCATTGGGTGGAGGGGTTACTTATTGTTAACTAGTTGAACAGATTGCAACATACACATTACGAAAATAAAAAACATTTCTAATTTTCCTTAGAAAGAGTGTTATATAGTGTTTGTTATTCTTGAGAATGGTTTGTAATTCAACTGTCTTCAATGGTAGTAATTGGTGATTTATTTCATGTCGTCTAATACTGTGTGGTTATAGAAAATCTAATACCAAAGGAATTTATTTACTTTATAAAATAGACAAGAATCATCAAAATTGGTTCGTTTGGTAAAAAGTAAGGTTTAAGCATAAACAATGAAAATACATGCAGATTGTCTGAAGAATTCCATTTTTTGAAATTGGTTAAAACAAAACATGGAAGTCATTGCATTTTATAAAAAGTAATGACAATAAAATGTATTATAATGAAATGATTTAAAACATACTTTCTTGATATCAGTTGAAATTGTAAAAGATAAATGAATCAGTATACCTGTGTGTGTGTGTGTGTGTATGTGTGTGCGCGCGCGTCGATGTAAACCGACCGATTTCATTGAGGGTCTGGTGAAAGTTTACAATCCATTGAGGTACTCATATTTCTACAAGCTAAAAATTGTTGAAAAATGAACTTTATTTATTTTTTTTAAAGAAAAAATGAATCTATTTTCAAACTGACCCCCATAGGGGAAAACCTTATGACGATCCCGGTCGCCACACCACCCACTTCGTCCTTAGTCTTGATGGACTTTACCGGAGGTGGTCTTTTAAGTTTAGAGATTCCTCAAACTTGATAATACTTCACACTCATCAGTTTGGTCTGATACCACCGATACAGATGCCTCGGCAGACATTTCCATCAGTGTATTTACACAACCTACAATTGTCTTTGTATAGCTTCTTCCAACTATAACCACCTACCACAACTTACAACCCTCAACTACCAAATTCCTTCCTCTAACACTGATGGTTTCACACAAAAACTCTTCCTACATCTAATTTAAATTAGACTATACACTCAGATCATTACTTGTCTGAGTCTTTAAATATAAACACTAAAAATACTATCCTCATACCAACACTATAAGTGTTGATAACAACAATGACAATTTTGTTCTACAATTCAATTTTCTCAAAGACCTGTTGATTGACTTAAGAAAGAAATTCAAAAACTTATTAAGCCTGTAATGAAAATATATTCTATTTTTCTCTACTCTGGCAGCTTTCGGGAGTGAGGTCAATGACTACATCCTTCCACACTGCAGCACCATCACAGAGTTCTCCACACGTCCATTCTCATCCTAACAGTGGATATCTCAACTATCTGGGGGTCGATGCCAAAACGCTTATCTTGGCGAAGTAAGCACCCAGGCGGGCCTTTAGCCACCCGAGTTGCTATTCTATCTATACATAACAGCATCAGACCACCCTCAGCCATCCTCCAAAAGCTAATAATCTAAGAAAACCAACAACTATGTTCCATTTCCTTTTGGTTTGCCAATTAACTTACAGACTAAAACCAGAATTTATCCTTGCAAGCTCTCGCTATTTCGATGTGTTCAGTTTCGTTCCTGGGGCAGACATATAAGACATAGCGCACATCATCAATGACCCTACACTGCCGACACAAGCCTGAATTAATCAAACCAAATCTGACCAACCTATCTCAAAAAACACCATGTTCAGAAATAAACTGTGTAATATGCCGATTGGGGGAAATCCACCTAACTATCTGCATACTTCTCACATCAGGAAAAATACCAAGTGTTGTGCAACAACCATCGGACGATTTAGTCCACCTTACTTGTCATAAATGGGAACCTTAATCATCTATTTCTTTTATGCACCCAGAGGTAAGATCCTTCTCAGGATCATAATGTAACTGGCGCTCAGTTGCAAGGATATCAATGGGCTTAATACCAGAAATAACCAGGACCACCTCTTGAGAAACCGCCCTGCATCCACCTATATCAGATAGTTTTTATTATTTAAAGGAAAAACAATTTTTTTTGCAGTGCATATTAATCTGGCCAACAAAAAATATATTATTAATAAGTGCTGCTCTTATCCTATAAGAAGATATTCCAGTCTTCCAAAGAATTACAAACGGTATGTGCACACACTACATGAAAAATTCTTAAAGTACTTTATTAATTAGCGTTTTTTTTTTTATATATTTTTTTCCTTTAAGAAGATTATCCTTTTTTTGTGAGAATTTACCTCTTTTTCTTATCTTGATCTTCTCACTGCGGATGATTATTTGTAGCTTTTGCTCTACGCCTACCGAATCCCTTGCTTTAAGTATAGGAATTTGTAGTTACGGAAGTCCTTGGTATGTAGTACGACTTGGATAGAAAGAGTTCTCTCTACTTATGACCCATTCTAGAACTCTACTTCATACTCTGGCTGTATTAAAAGCACAACATGAGGCTGAAGTGTTTTCTCACAAAGTTAGCCTCTTAATCCTTCCTAACGTACACGTACAACGTTAATCAATTTTTTTTTTTTAAATTATGCTCAAGTTTTGTAGTATTATTTGAATTTTTAATAAGTCCTTTTATAATTCCGTTATGTTGAATTTATTTATCTTTATTAGAAAAAACCCACCGGGTTGGTCTAGTAGTGAAGGCGTCTTCCCAAATCAGCTGATTTGGAAGTCGAGAATTCTAGAGTTCAAGTCCTAGTAAAGACAGTTATTTTATACGGACTTAAATACTAGATCGTGGGTACTGGTGTTCTTTGGTGGTTGGGTTTTCAATTAACCATACATCTCAGGAATGGTCGAACTGAGACTGTACAAGACTAAACATCATTTACACTCATACATATCATCCTCATTCATCCTCTGAATCTGAAAGGTAATTACCGGAAGCTAAACAGAAAAAAGAGAGAGCTTTATTAAAAAAGAATCAAAAAGTAACTGAAAATGTTTAGTTTAAAAATAAAATGTTAATCACCATTTTAATTATGTTGATAAATATAATGCAATACATATTCCTGTAGATTAATTCTTAATTCTTTAATTTATTCTTCAATAATCAGGGTTTATGTTTACATTGATAACCTTTTGGCTTTCCATTTTCAGTTATCATTTATTTAATAATTCATTTTATTCAGTAAATTGTCTATCATAGGTATATTTTGTAATAATTGTTAACCTATTTATTTTTTTTTGTTTCTATAAATAGAATATTTTAATAAATTTACTATGTAAATGACACTGACTTGTTATTGACGCGCTGTCAAACATTTTTATTTATTTCCATATTGAAGATAACATACTGACGACAATAATGGTATGTATAAACATAAATGTCTTACTTGACGAACAGCGAAATTTACGTGTAATAGTTACAAAACATTTTCTTTAAAGCCTAACTAAGCGATAAAAAAACAACTTCTGAAACGCGTTTCTTTACAGTCTCTTTTGTTTGAATTTCCTTCTGAATTTCAAATTTTTTAATTTCTTTTACAATTACTCGTTATATTAACATTAGTTGCGTTCAAAATGATAAAAGAAATTCTATTAAGAAAACATCATTTCTAATATTACTCGCAAATTCCCATTGTATTCACCTAAAATTTTCTGGATTATGTCGTGTTTCCCTAAACCAAAACTGAATTTTCCAAAAATGTAGTCTATAAATCAGGAACATAAAAATTCAGAATTTTATATTTCTTTCTAGTTAAAGAAAATTAGAAAAGAATGTAATTTGACCAAACAAAAGAATAAAAGACCAAACATAATGTTTTTTTTCCTTACATGATCCGCAGAAAAAACACCATCTATTCGAATGAAATCGATATTATTTCTTCGGATATAGGAATTTCGTTTGAAAGAGAGCCAAGTTAATCGGAAAATTTTCGATTTGCAAGGTATTGTCAACCATGAAATCATTAAGAATGGTTCAAAATACATACACACACACACAAAGGGAAGTCGGTAAGTTGATATACTTCATCTCTGTTGTAATCAGAAAGAAATATCTTGGGGAAAAATGTTTGAATTTTTTTGCTTGAGAACCTTTCAGTAGATCTTTCCGTATTGGCCTAGAAGTACTCTGAAAGGTACACTAACACGTCTCAAGAGCATCCTTCACATTTTTTTTAGCTAAATCTACTTATTCCTCGTTTTATATCGACTTTCAAACGACAAAGGTTGTTGTTATCATGCCGAAGCATTGAAACAGCGGGAGATTTCTAAAAATGGGTTACAGGAATATTCAAACATTTTTCGAAGTTGTTGAACTTCATCCCTACTGAAATGAAGTTACTTGAAGAAAGTATAATGGTAAAATTTTTAATGCATATAGTTTTTGCAAAATAAACATACGAGGAGCGGCTGGAATGTAATGCACAGTGGAACGTAACGGGAGAACAAAATGACGTACAAAAGCGGTTGGTGCTGTCATCTTGTAGTTTTAGTTTTATTCCCTTAATATTAACAATTAAAAACTCGTTGACTCGTGCCTTCTCATTTTTTTATCAGTGGCCATTGTTATGGAGAACAATACGCCTCTTATATTGACGCGTCTAAAACAAACAACGTGAAATAACTGAATTTTGACAGAAGAATAACTGAACGCTAGTGACATTCATCGTCGTCTAAAAGTATTCTACATTGACGGAATGAAAAAAGTGGTTCACTGTCGGGAGAAATATTAAGCTGTAAATGGTGACTATATGAAAAATTAGATGCAAATTTTTTGAAGCAAATAATATGTGCCATGTTTGTTTCATTTGCGAGTTACGACCAACTGTGTTTTACGTTTCAACCCTTCTTATTTTGGAAACTTTTGAAGCAACCTCGAATACCACCGAAAATCAACTAATCTAGAAATAAAAAAATATCACGATACAAAATAGCTGTTCATTATATAGTTCATTATTTTATAGACCAAAACTTATTGTAATTTATTAAGAAATGTACGAATCTCTTCCTTCAATTTTCACGCATAGGTACGTTATAATCATTACTCCATCATTATCATAATTTTATCATTGCTTCATACATGTGAAATTAAGATTAATTTGTACATATTAACTGCATAAGTTGACACTGTTCAATATAATCTCTTGGGAACCTGTCTTAAATTGTTTTATGATGCTGTCAATTAGCTTCGAACTCTTGAGGACATCAATATTATTTTTCAGTAGCATTTAACTAACAATGTCGATCGTCAATCCCGCATATTCCGAAGTGCTTTGCCAATGAAGAATACGTTTTTTAAATGCTAAAAACATTCGTCAAATTGAGATTTATCAAAACCTAGTTAAAGTGTATGGAACCCATCGGTTTGGTCTAGTGGTGAACGCGTCTTCCCAAATCAGCCCTGATTTGGAAGTCAAGAGTTCCAGCGTTCAAGTTCTAGTAAAGCCAGTTATTTTTACACGGATTTGAATACTAGATCGTGGATACCGGTTTTCTTTGGTGGTTGGGTTTCAATTAACCACACATCTCAGGAATGATCGAACTGAGACTGTACAAGATTACACTTCATTTGCACTCATACATTTCATCCTCAATCATCATCTGAGGTATTATCTGAACGGTAATTACCGGAGGCTAAAACAAGAAAAAGTAAGTGGTAGAGACATTGCTGAAGAGGCGGTATCTCGTATAGTTCATGTGAAACAATTTTAACTGACATTTTGGGTATGAATCGAAAAACAGCAAACTCTGTTCCAAAACTGTTGAATTTTCAACCCAAAGCAACATTGCAAAACAATTAGTTGATGATGAATCAGAATTATTCATAACAGCTGACGAAACATGAGTGCACAATTATTATGATATTGAGGTGAAGGTCCAATCATTCCAATGAAAGCTTCCTGAAGATCAAAAAAGGAATTCAAGTTCGATCGATTATTAAGGTTCTCTTTACTGTTCTGGATCTCTAATGTTCTGTTCTCTTTACTAGATCGTGGATACCGGTGTTCTTTGGTGGTTGGGATTCAATTAACCACACATCTCAGGAATGATCGAACTGAGACTGTACAAGACTACACTTCATTTGCACTCATACATTTTCATCCTCATTCATCCTCTGAAGTATTAGCTGAACGGTAATTACCGGAGGCTAAACAGGAAAAAGAAAGGTAGCTAGTTAAAGTGTATGGAGAATGATGAATGAGCGAAAATTGTATCGGTTATAGAATGAATTAAATGCGATTGATGTAAAAAGATATGGAAGTCCAACATTTTATTATAATCAACTTTTTTTGGGACAGGAATGTCACTACTCCCCTGACTCGATTGTGTGATTACCTGCCTCGATGAAAACGCAAAATGTTCATCAGATTTATGGTAAACTTTCGCTAAAGGAATGATGATGAAACAATTAAATATGTTAAAGTGAATAAAAATATACAAGAAAGTAACCAAAATTCTAAATTTATAAAATAAATACATATTCTAACTAAAAGGTACTAAATTAACACGGTTATAATTTAAATGAAACTATAAAAAGATAAAACTTTAAGATGACTTATTAAAATTGAAAATTAAACCGCATATAATAAGCTGAATTAAAATTTTCTAATTTAAATCTTTAACGCTGCACGATTAATACGGAATATTATATTATTACAGAGGAACATAAATAATCTATTTCTTATCACAATAATATGTAAACAATATTACGAATGAATTTTATTGATCCAAAAATACAAATTAACTAAATAACAAATAAAATTGTTTTTCATTGCTAACTACGTAATGCTCAGAGGAAGCAAACAAAATAATGGATAAATAATACGATCACTACGTAAATAAATACGTCTGTAACAAACAAACAAACACCAAAATAAATTTAATTAATCATATCATTAAAATAAATTTTTCTTAAAAATCGATTATTTTTAAGTTTAAAATGAAATTATTTAAGCGAAATATATAATAAGATATACTTTAAAGTAAATTTCAAGCTGCATCAAACTAATCAGGTCTGATTAGATTCGACATGATTTAAAACACTGTAAAGCACTCAATTAAAAAAACGTTAACTCGTGAGGTCAATACGGGAAGGGGCCCCACTTGACACCGTCAACTTCGACAAATTTCTTTATTGCATAATATACATATTTTTATACTTTTCTTTTTTCCTGTTTAGCCTCTGGTAATCTACTTTCAGATAATACTTCAGAGGATGATATGTGTAAGTGGAAATGAAGTGTAGTCTTGTACATTCTCAGTTCGACCATTCCTGAGATGTGTGGTTAATTGAAACCCAACCACCAAAGAACACCGGTATCTACGATCTAGTATTCAAATCCGTGTAAAAATAACTGCCTTTACTAGGACTTGAACGCTGGAACACTCGACTTACACAGCTGATTTGAGAAGACGCGTTCACCACTAGACCGACCAGGTGGGTACATATATTTGTACTATTTAAGTTAACGTTTATGTTTTCTTTTAATATATCAATAACCATAACCATCATGGTTGTACGCAACTTGATGTGAATTAATATAGAATCGCGAGAGGTAAGAAATGGACCCTGGAAATATTAATTCATGCCGCAAATACACCCAGGCTGAGTGATCACCTAGTCTCGGTACGTATGTAAAACACCCCTTAGGATTGAGTAATGTTGTCTTCCATGATGATCATTCGGCAAAGATTCAAATACAATATCGAAACTAACCATCTAATTAGAAGACTTGCTTTATAACATTTTGAAAATAGTTTCGGTTTTTTCAGGATATAAAATTTAATAAATAAATTTGAATACAAATATGTGTATGTTAATCCATATTAGAATATTAGTTTATTTTTTCCAGTAGTTAACAGGAAGTTATAATGTATCTTTGATGGGTAAATTGTTTAAATTGTAGTAAATAAATATTTATTGTTTATATTTTTTACGGTAAAGCATTTATGTTAAATATCAATTTTTACGATTATGGAATTAATTAATCTCCATATTTTTATTTACAATTTCTCTTTTTTTTAATCTAAAGAGTATCACGCTGTAATAGAACATTCATTCTCTGCTTCTGTTCTACTATATCCTAATTAGTCCACAAATCTGAATAATTTAATGGCTGTACGCTTCACAAAAAATTTATTGGTGATTTTCTTGAAATAATTCGTCAAATAAAAGAAAATTTTAATTCATTATTCTGTATGCAAATAAAGACAAACGTACAAATGTTTGTTTTATTTATACAGTCAGATTCCTATAACTTGAACATTTTTACAACTCGAAATTTATTCTAATTCCCGACCGTATTGTATTATGTTATACGGAAATATAATTCCTTTAATTCGAACAAAAATCCTATAAGCCTATAAGTAATCAAAAATATTTGATTACTTATTTCAAAAAAAAAGAAAAAAGAAGAGAGTTTAACAGTTCAGAAATATGAAACAAGCATGATTCACTTCTATTACTACGCGATAATAAAAAAAAAGAATCAACATTCAGTAAAGAGAGAAGCGAAATCTTACACTTCGGGCATCAGTATTCACCGGAACCGTCTCAGCTTGTACGCATAATTTTCGTATGTCTGTTTCGGTTTATTTGCTACTGTAAACAAGGATGTTCTTATTATGTTTAAGAGAGCTTTAAAAACAGTCGCGATCAAAATTTACCTATCAGTAGACCAAATTTACGCGAGAATGCAGAGTACTTTGCGAGAAAGTTCAATTGTATGGATTTCAAAGCTAGTGTGGGTTGGCTTGTGGGTTGGTTTTAAAATGTTTGTGGTAAAAGTGACAGTATAAATGAAGAGTTTTGTAATACGCGGATAAACAAACAGTACGCTAAAAGAAATTATGCATACAACAAATCAGACACCTTTAACGCTGATAAAACTGGACTGTTTTATAAATGTTTACCTGATAAAACTTAAACTTTTAAAGGTTATAAATGTCACGGTGGAAAACTAAACAAAGACCGCGTCACAATTATTTTAGGCGAGAACGTGTCGGGGAATAAAAGTTGAAATCTATCTTAATTGGTAAATCGAAAAATCCACGCTGTTTCGCTAACGTTAAACTTTTGCCTATTCAGTACGAAGACAACAGAAAAGCGTGGGTTACTAGTGAAATCTTCGAAAAATGGTTATTCAAATGGGATCATTATTATCATTCGAAAAATAAAAAGATTGTTCTATTTATTGACAACTGCCCAGCACATACAAAATCGTTTCCTCAGTAATTGTTATCGATAAAATGCGTTTTCTTTCCACCAAATCTCTAAACTCCAACCAATGGATCAGGGCATTAACAAAATTTTAGGCACATGTAGGGGAAAAGGCTTATAATGAAAACGTTAAAAGAAGTTAATCTTCTTCATTGTCTATGGGAAGTAAAAAAATCTTGGAATGATATGACTGAGCTAACAGTTTTTAACCGTTTTAAAAAAGATGGATTTAAAAACCCAAACAACCAGTTATTTTGTCGGAATGGGATCAAACTAACGGTGAAAACCTTTTTTCTAGCAACAATAATGGTGATGATGATGATGATAATAACGAATGGCAGTCAGTTACCGATGTTTTGCAAGTACTCAGCAACGTAACTTTTCGAAATTGCGTTTCTATCGACGAAGATCTGGTAGTAGCCGAATATCATACTAACGAAAATATTGTAATCAATACGATTAACGCAAAGGCAAATGAGAATGACACCATACAGACTGATTCGGATAACCACAATGATGAACCACCCTGCGTATCCCCTCCAACTTTAATGGGAGTTATGAATAACGTTGATTTTGTTCGATGATTCGTTGAGTCAAAGGTGATGTACCCTAATCGATTTTTTCCCCGGTGGCAGATGTAGAAAAATGGTTGACTACACTGCATCAGAATAAACTTCAGAAAACTATGAACAATTTTTTCAATCGATTTTAATTAAATTCAGTTTTTTACGAAAGAGCCAATTATTTTTCACTTTTTATTTTATTTTTTATAAATTTAATATTGTTTTTATTTTGTCTGAAAAAATTTTAAAAACGCAATCCTTGAATTTAAAACTGTACCGTGTTTTATATACAATAATATGTTTTACTATTCATATTAAGTTATAACCTTTTGTATTTTTCATTCTTAACGATTTTTGTGCAATAAATTGATTATCAGTGAGAAAAAATGTGATTAATGTACAGTATTTTCGTGTGTATTTATTAGCCTACATTTTGTTTAGTGTCTTCCGCGGTAATGAATACTCGTCAGATAAGTTAAGTTTAACTTACTAACTAAAACTAAATACATACTATATATACGTACTAACCAGTAGTAAGTACTGTATATTGTATTTATAATTCTGAATTTTGTTATGTAATAATATTACTGTGATATAATAAGACTGTGTATGGAAAAAGCAATATTCTCTTAAATAGTGGTGTACATTTTACGTGAGTGAATTTACAGTGGGTAGTAATTTCATAACATGTATCTTTCTCTAACTCGAATTTTCCGTAAATAGATTTTTTTTTAATTCCCTTGAATATTCCAGTTATAGGTATACCATTGTTTATTAATACGGACGAATAATGTTGTTTTAATAATTAACGCACAGGACATCTGTGTAAATACAGAAACACTACCTCATAAATTTTAAAATAAAACAAAAAAACACTTTGCAAATATTATGTATTTATATTCAAAACAACCCTGACGACGAACTGGACGGTATATTCTGAAAGAAATAATTTGAAAAAATTAGAGTAATATTTTTATAAAATTCAACAGTAAATATTCAATCCTTTTAAAATTGTTAAGAATATTACGTTTCACGATAAGTTATATTTCTTTTCAAAGGCAATTATATTTTAGCGGGTAATCGTAAAAATACATTTGTATAAAGTTAATAATTTTTGTATGAAATTTTAGAATGGCAGAGGTTTAAAGTAAGAATATATAAAAGATTAAGATATCGGCATTCACTGGTTTTTCAATATAGTGCAATTTGGTGAAACGTTATTGAACATTTGGCCCCTTCATAACGTGCGTGTAAAGAAGGAAATATGAGCTAAACATGATTATATTCCTTTCAAAACAAAGCCGATACAAAATAAATCAATAACAATACACAATCATTCTTGCATATCGCAGATTACACCTAATTTTCACCGACCCCACAGATTATTTCAGTAAGTAACAAATCAGAATACCGTATTTTTCTAACCAATCACCAGTACTAATACGACTGACCAATCAAAAGTCACTATTGCATACCAATCACAACTGTAAACGGAACTAACCAATAATTAGGCAGTAAATTCCAACCAATCACGATCCTTGTTTTTTAACCAATCATAAGGTGTGAAAATAAAGCTTACCAATTAGAATACAACAAATATTTACCGATAAAATACGTACCGCCCCTGATTGCTGTTAACATTTTATCATAGCCAATCACAAACCTTCACATTTAATCATACACAAAGACTGGGAACCATCCAGACAACAGTACATTTTAACCAAAGACAAGAGAAGGGGAATTGTCATCACCATTATTTTATCCGATTTTTTTTTGTCTTCAGTCATTTGACTGGTTTGATGCAGCTCTCCAAGATTCCCTATCTAGTGCTAGTCGTTTCATTTCGGTATACCCCCTACTTCATACATTCCTAACAATTTGTTTTACATATTCCAAACGTTGCCTGCCTGCACAATTTTTTCCTTCTACTTGACCCTCTAATATTAAAGCGACTATTCTAGGATGCCTTAATATGTGGCCTATAAGTGTGTCTCTTCTTTTAACTATATTTTTCCAAATGCTTCTTTCTTCATCGATTTGCCGCAGCACCTCTTCATTTGTCACTTTATCCACCCATCTGATTTATAGCATTCTCCTATAGCACCGCATTTCAAAAGTTTCTAATGTTTTCTTCTCAGGTACTCCGTTCGTCCAAGTTTCACTTCCAAAAGCTACGCTCCAAACATATACTTTCAAAAATCTTTTCCTGACTTTTAAATTAATTTTTGATGTAAGCAAATTATATTTCTTGTCTGAATCCTTGTTTCGCCTGTGCTATTCGGCATTTTATATCGCTCCTGCTTCATTCATCTCTAGTAATTCTACTTCCCAAATAACAAAATTCTTCTACCTCCATAATCTTTTCTCTTCCTATTTTTACATTCAGTGGTCCACCTTCGTTATTTCTACTACATTTCATTACTTTCGTTTTGTTCTTGTTTATTTTCACGCGGTAGTTCTTGCGTAGGACTTCATCTATGCCGTTCATTGTTTCTTCTAAATCCTTTTTACTCTCAGCTAGAATTACTATATAATTAGCAAATCGTAGCATCTTTATCTTTTCATCATTACTTTCAGCGAAAGCGTATGATGAATTTTCCTCTAAGGAAATTGTATATTTTATTTAATATAAATTATATATACTTCCTCTGAGGAAATGTTTGTTTCCTATATATCTAAGATGCATATTTGATTTAACTTTTATAGTATAATCTAATATTTAAAAAAAAAAATCAATTATTTACTTATTTCTTTTGCAATAAAAAGAACCTATAAAATTTATTGTACAAAAAGAAGAACCTATCAAATATCTCAAAATTAAGACATTATACAGTGCAGTAATACCGGTAATCGTTTGTGGCACTGAAATATTACACCTAACCGACCTCGAAAAATTTATAAAGATCGAAAGAAATTTTTACTAAGGAAAATCCACGGTCCAAAGATAACAGAGAAAGGAACAGACTGAAATCTAACAAGGAGATCTACCAAAACCAAGAAGATCTAGAAAAAACGATAAAGAAAAGAAAGTTAAATCTCTTGAAGCATATGATCTCTCGGATCAGTTTGGACCCGAACAAAATAAATAAACATATCTTTGACAGGCTGTAGAATATGAAAAGCAATTCGAATCACCTGAAACAGGAAGTCAAGTATAAGGAAATAGGATAGACTTGAACAGGACACAGGATAGGACTTGAGCAGAATGCAGGCAACAGGATAGGCTTGAAACAAGAGAACGTTACGATACAGCTAACTTACGAAGAATAATTGCAATATAAAAAAAAGGACAGGAAGAAAATGGACATATGAGCAAAAATGAAGCATGCCGAAAGAACAGGATACGCTTGGAAGAAGAGGAAAAAGCTAGAGAGAAGTAATATTTACATGGTTTAATGTTGGTCTTTTCGCATTAAAAACATGTTTACTTTATTTTCATGCAATTTCATATTTATATCTAATAATTTTGTCCTGTTGTGTCGTGCTCTGATGCACAGCGTTAGATTGAAAATAAAGTTTAAAGATATAGGTTAGGAAATAACTATTTTTTCGTAAGTTAGTTTTAATTTTTTTTTTTTTTTGAGATTAACAATTGTACATATATATATATATATATATATATATATATATATATATACACGAGGTGCTCGCATATCTCACCATTTAGCCTCATTCACAGTCCCCGCGGGAAGCCCACTATTGTTAAACACAATTTTTTAAATTTATTTTATTTTAGTTAACGTAAATTTAATTCAATTCTATTTTATAATATTATTCATTTGATTGATTCGAATCATTCCATTCAGTTCAAACCCAGCTCACATTGTGATAGAGACTCACGGTTCACAGTTCATTAATTCAATCATTTAAGTTTATGCTTCAACCGGAAAATCTCTACTATTATATATACATACATATATATATTTTTTTTTTTTTTTAAGTTTTTCGAAACGAATTATATCTAAAAGCCTTCTCAATTATGCCAAGAAACATGGGTTAAAAATTTGGTTGAGATTGAAAAAATTGTTTTTTTCTTTATCCCGAACAAACTAAAACTTTCTTCCTCTTTATATTATAGTATATATATATATATATATATATATATATATATATATATATATATATGTAACATTGGATGAATTCATAATTATTCGTGTCAAGATATTAATTAATAAATCAAGAAGTCATAGACGATAATTAATTTATTTTTAACTTTCATTTATAAATTCAATAGGCTTAATAGTTCAATGAGGAATACGAATTAATGAAAAAAAAAGAAAAAGAAAAAAGAATAATAAATTAATAAATAATGGTTAGCGGTCCAAGGTTTTGCGAAAATTACACTCTTACGTTGACCTATCATGACGTACACAGATCGATTATTTTGTTTACTATAAGATTGCAATTAATGGGGACTTGATAATTTTAAAAACAAACAACGATATTAAAAACTACAATTTTACAACTACATTCAATATTTTATTTTGTTTACTTTAGATAAAGGGTCAATAATACTAATATATGGAATAATCATTGAATATTGAAAATTTGATGTAAGGTTATTTTTAACAAACATTCTGAACTTAACTGGGTTAATTTTATTATTTTATCTTGTTTATTTATTTATTATTACCATCTGTATTTGGCTTGGTCCCAGACCAATCAGTTGAAAAATATCTCTTCATAGGTTCAGTATAAATTTTGTTTTTTACGAAAAAAATTAGTATTAGATTGAAAATAAAGCTTTTAATAGAATTATTAATTAAAATTATTTAATATTTGAAATTAAACTAGATTTTAAAAAAGTTCTTAATTTTTTGTTCATTTAGTAAATAAAAAAAAAATTATTAATTAAAAAGAAATTCAAATCTTTAAATTTTAATTTTCTGAATTTAACGCAAACAGAATTAGGGTGCTAAATTGTTAATAATTATCTACTTTTAATTTCGTACAGATTTCAAAACATTAGATTTATAGATTATTATTTTTCAAATCCTTCTTTTAAGTCAGTTATTGTGATCCGGTTCTATAAACAGAGTGTTTCACGGTGGTGCACCGCTTTTCACTAAATGTTTTCAAAGTGGATGAATTGATTTTCCTCTTACTTGGTCAGTAAGTATGATGCATTTATCATGATTATATTTTTCACATATTTTCCAAAGGGGTGGGGTATATTTGTGAATTTTTCATTTTCGATTTTTTACTTGGTGGTCTCCCTCTATGAATCATGAAACCTTGCTAATGGTGAGGGGACTTGAGTGCTCAGTGATACAGAGTAGCTGGACCGAAGGTGCAACCATATTTGAGAAAGCCAGACTAAGGAATGCTTTCTGAAAGAGGACAGCAGCTCTTTCAGTAGTTATTAAGGGCGTAGGTTCAGAAAAACTTAAATGATCATATCAACATCACTGAGTACTGAGTACTGCACAGCTGAAAGCAATGGAAAACTATAGCTGTTTTTTTCCAGGAAAAAGTACCTCTCTACATTTTCATGTAACAAATATGGAGGTGCCCCTTCCTTGGTAAAATATTGTGGAGGTAAACTAATCCCCTGTTTGGATCTCTGGGTGGGGACTACTAAGGAAGGAAGATAATTAAATGAAACATTCTACGAGTCGGAGCATGGAATGTTGAAGTCTAAAAAACGTGGGTAGGTTAGAAAATTTAAAGAGGGCAATGGGTAGGTTAAATGTAGATATAGTAGGAATTAGCGAGATTCGGTGGGAAGAGAAAAATTACTTTTGGTCAGGTTATAGAATAATTAACACAGAATCAAATAAAGGGAGGAGTGGGTTTCATAATGAACAAGAGAATAGAGAAGAGAGTAGAGTATTTCAAAATGCATAGCGATAGAATCATTATAATAAGGATAAAATCAAAAGCTAAGCCAACAACGATTGTTAATGTTTATATGCCTACAAGTGCCCATGATGATGATGTGGTAGAGCGTGTATACGAAGAAACTGATGAAGCAATAAAAGACATAAAACAGGATGAAAATTTATTTAACAGTAGCTGAAGATTGGAATGCAAGCTTTGGAAAAGCAAGGAAGGAAATATTGTTGGTAAATATGGGCTGGGCAAAAGGAATGAAAGAGGGGACTGACTTTGCATGAAGTATAACTTAAAAATTGCCAACACTCAGTTTAAAAATCATAATAGAAGAATATATACACGTAAAAATCCAGGTGATACTGCAACATATCAGATAGATTATACCACATCATTAAGCAAAGATTTAGAAATCAACTCATCAATTGCAAAGCATATCCAGGAGCAGATATTGATAGCAACCATAATTTAGTGATAATGAAATGTAGATTGGGGTTTAAAAACCTAAAGAAAAGGTATCAGAAGAATTGGTGGAATTTAGAGAAACTTGAGGAAGAGGAGGTAAAGAAGATTTTTGAAGAGGAAATCGCAAGACATCTGAGTAAAAATGGTAAGGCAGAAAATATAGAAGAAGAATGAGAGAATGCTAAAAAGGAAATTCTTAAATCAGCAGAAGCAAACTTTGGTGGAAGAAAGAGTGCTGGTAGAAAACCTTGGATATCAGAAGAGAAATTGCAGCTGATGCATGAATGTGGAAAGTATAAGTATGCTAGTGATGAAGAAAGTAAAAGAAACTATCTGTAATTAAGAAATACTATAAACAGGAAGTGAAAATTAGTGAAAGAAGAGTGGATTAGAGAAAAGTGTTCAGAAATGGAAAGAGAGATGATCATTAGTAAAATAGACAGAGCATTCAGCAAATACAAGGAGAATATTGTGGTACATAAATTAAAATTTAATAATGTGTTATCTAATAATGTGTTAATTTATAATACGAAAGAAAAAGTTGATAGGTAAGTAGAATATATTGAAGAGTTATACAAAGGAAATAAATTAGAAACTGGAAATTAGAGAGGATGAAAAGGGAAATACAATACTGAGATCTGAATTTAATAGAGCATTAAAGAATTTGAGTGGCAGGAAGGTTCCTGTGATAGACAGGATACCTGCAGAATTACTGTGCAGTGCAGGTGAGGAAGCAATAGATAAGAATATGCAAACTGGTGTGTAATGTTTATGAAAAAAGGGGAAGTCCCGTCAGACTTCAAAAACAGTGTTATTGTCATGATTCCAAAGAAAGAAGGAGCAGGAAAATGAGAAGAATACAGAACAATTAGCTTAACTACTCATTCATAAAAAATCTTAACTATAATTCTGTATAGAAGAATTGAGAGGAGAGTGGAGGAAGTGTTAGGAGAAGACCAATTTGGTTTCAGGAAAAGTATAGGGACAAGGGAAGCAATTTTAGGCCTCAGATTAATAGTAGAAGGAAGATTAAAGAAAAACAAACCAACATACTTGGCGTTTATAGACCTAGAAAAGGCATTTGATAATGTAGACTGGAATAAAATGTTCAGCATTTAAAAAAATGTAGGGTTTAAGTATACTAACATTTACCAAACTTCAACAATAATAATCAAAGAACATAAGAAAGAAGCTGTAATAAAAAACAGAGTCCACCAAGGATGTTCCTTATCCCCGTAACTTTTTAATCTTTACATAAAACTAGCAGTTAATGATGTTAAAGAACAATTTAGATCTGAAGTAACAGTATAAGGTGAAAAGATACAGATGCTACGATTTGCTGGTGATATAGTAATTCTAGCTGAGAGTAAAAAAGCTTTAGAAAAAACAATGAACGGCATGAATGAAAGTCCTTAACAAGAACTTCTGCACGAAAATAAACAAGAAAAAAATAAAAGTAATGAAATGCAGCAGAAATAAAGTAGATTGATCACTGAATATAAAAATAGGACCAGAAGATTATGGAGGTAGAAAAAGTTTGTTATTTGGGAAGTAGATTTACTAAAGATGGACAAAGCAGGAGCGATGTAAAATACTGAATAGCCCAGGCAAAACGAGCTTTCAGTTAGAAATATAATTTGCTTATATCAAAAATTAATTTAAACGTCAAGAAAATATTTTTGAAAGTATATGTTTGGAGCGTAGCTTTATATGGAAGTTAAACTAGGACGATCGGAGTACATGAGAAGAAAAGATTAGAAGCTTTTGAAATGTGGTGCTATAGGAGAATGTGGAAAATCACGGAATAGATAAAGTGACAAATGAAGAGATGTTGCGGCAAATTGATGAAGAAAGAAGCATTTGGAAAAATATAGCAAAAAGAAGAGACAGACTGATAGGCCAGTTCTTAAGACATCCTGGAATAGTCGCTTTAATACTGTAGTGACAGGTAGATGACAAAAATTGTGCAGACAGCCAACGTTTGGAATATGTAAAACAAATTGTCAGAGATGTAGAAGGTACATCGAATTGAGACGACTGGCAATAGATAGAGAATCTTGGAGAGCTGCATCAAACCAATCAAATGAGTGATGAAAAAAAAACGTAGGTAGTTTTAAAAAAACTTTCTTTACAAAAAATGTAATGGTCAAGGAGAACATATTTACTTTATTTTCTTTATATAATAGTTTATATGAAAACGGCTATAAAGGAAATCTGTAACTAATTTGGAAATCGGTTTTCGAAATAGTGCTTCTTTTATCAATGCCAGGGAAATACTGCGACTTTGTTTCCAGTTTCGGTAGTTTTTCGTTTCTCACCTCCCCACTTTTTTCTCTTTAAAATTACTTAATATAGCATGTTTTATAATACGTATTTGATGAATAAAACACTGGAGAAAACACACTAACATGGTGTTTTATACCGGTCATTTTAAACATTCTCCATATTAACATATTTTACATATTAAAAAAAACCACTCCATTATAGGTTGTAATTAGTTAATTTGTTACTTAGATATTCAAATCATTACTCTTAATTAGTCACGGTTAGCGAGCGAAGGTTAGGTTTGGTTAAATTATATTGATTGCCGGCCTCCGTGGCGCGAGTGGTAGTGTCTCGGCCTTTCATCCGGAGGTCCCGGGTTCGAATCCCGGTCAGACATGCCATTTTCATACGCTACTTTTCGTTCATCTCATCCTCTGAAGTAATACATAACGGTGGTCCCAGAGGTAAAAAAAAAGATTATATTGATTCCGTATATAATCGTTCAAAACGAACGATTATATAATGACCAATCAATACGTACGTACTGACGAATCGTACGTATATCAACGTACGATTCAAACCAAAGACGTCTGGTTTAAATAAAATATATACACTAACTAACTGAACCGAAATATAATTGATGTATGTCAAACAAAAAAATGTAATTTCATCGAATAGAATTCACTACGTGTTTTAATATAATATTAAATAACTCTTCATTTTTATGCCTATTACGCCATAAGAATTCGTACAAATATTAATGAAACATTTGTCGAGCGGTTCCACTTTCCCTCTTATTACGTTTTTTGGAACAAGCCCACAAATATTTGATATTTTGTGTATGAGCTCCGGTGATGGGATCGACAAAATTTTCTAAGTGATTTACAGTATAATGTTGAAAATTATATCCATCCACATGAGAAATACCAACATAGGCTTTCCATTTGTCAGCCGTTATTATTGATTATTTTTAAATGCATGCTGTTATCGTCTCAATTAATGTATTTTTGGTACGATCCGGAACAGCGTACATGTAACAATCACGTGTTTCTCTGCAAATACCTCCAAATATCCACCGATTTGGAAGAATTCTGCCTCTATTGTTCTTTCAGTACTTTCTGATAAGACGGAGGCCACCTGTTTTCAGATGTTTTTCAGAAGAAGTTTTCAGAAGAAGTTTTCCACCTGTTTTCAGAAGAAGTTTTTAAAAAACTCAAACGTGTACACCAGTATAAGCTTTTATTTATATCATACAATATTTTCGAAATTTTATAAACTACTTTCGTGCTTGAACAGAGTCCCTAAACATGACGATGTCGTCGAGGAGCTCGTTGAATACGTTACCACCGGCCGCCGATCGCCACGCGTATTCAGCCAGATTCGAATCTAAATATTGGTGAGCTGTGCTACTAAGTTTTTTGTTCCGCCATTTTGCCAATCTATTAAGAAACGTATTTTCTTCAACGTAGAGCAAACGAACTACAACCTAACCTCAACCTAACAGTCGCAGCGCGCTGTGTTAGGGTGGCCTCCATTTAATCAAAAAGTACTGTACTTTTTTTTGAAAATGAGGACTTGTCTATTTCTACCTTTATTCCTCGACCACCTATCTTTTTGGGTTTTTTTTAATAAATGATCAGCACACATCTTTCTCAGGTATTTCCAATCCGTTATCGTTTTACTTGACATTTGCAAGTCTCTTGAGCAAAACTTAGATGTATATTCATGAACCCAACGGTAAATAAAAAGCACAATGTTTTGTAACGATAGATCCAAGAAATTCGTGGATCCGTGAGCCACGAGTTTCTTTTCAAACCGAATTTTTCTCTGCATGATCTTTTCTTACGCATCCAACGCGAATGTTTTAAATGAAATTTCACTTTCATTTGATTTCTTTTTTTTACAAATTCTTATAGTATGTATTATATTTTTGGTTTGCAAAAATTTTGCAGCACTCTCTTCGTCGTTGATACCGCGAATAAGAGAAATAAAGGTGTACGATAGTTCCATGACGTCTATGTTTATACTAACCTATAACACAAAATAATACACGTATTCTTTCACTATTCGACTAATATTTATTCGAAATTCAATAACCCAAAATAATATAAGCTGTATCACTAAATTTGATTAACATTTATACGAATAGTGTTTAAAATTAGAGGGGATATGAACGTTTCTGTAAAATCTTTTTAAAATATAAATTATTGAATACTGTGTTATTTTTATTGATTTATAGGGTTACTACGGTATTTCTCTAATGTTTTATTCATAAATTATTATAAACTATTAAGTAATTTTTATGTAAAAAAATGCGAAAAAAGTGGGGGACATAAAACGAAAAAGTACCACCAGTTTTTTCTTAAATATCTATTTTATGTGTGCCACATATCTTGAGTTCCATATATGATTATTATAACCGCCGTCTCAGTAATGCACAAACTTAGGAGGATTGCTCGGAAGGACTATGGATTGTCATGCGGCGCCCGTTTGGTCGCATAGGTTGGATATGAATAGAGTACTTGTTCAAAATTTAAGTAGTGCCCAGCGCAGACCCTTAATTGTATGAACTGGTGTTTTTAAAACAACCTCCTACGAGGCTACCACCGTATTGGGAAAGGTTCTCCCAATCGATTTACCGGTGAAAGTTCCGGTAACCACGTGGAGATTGCGAAGAGGCCGGAAAGCCAAGCTATTTGGGATGCGGTTTCGAGCGAGCTAGTACCGGAGCGGAACGGTGATCACAATGCACCGGATCTAAATTTCGTTCAGTTGCCCATCTACCGCCTGCGAAAGAGGCTGCAGAGCCTCGCGATGGAAGCATGACAGCTAGAATGGGACACCACGACTAAGGGAAGATCCTTGTATAAGTTTATTCAGGATCTGGGGAGATGGTATGCCTCGAGCTCGTTTTTAAGAACAACGGATGCCCGGGTGCTCACCACCATGTTAATTTGAACCAATGTCTGTTTCGGTTCCGTCTGGCAGCTGATGAGCTGTGCGTCTGCGGGGAGATCCAGTCAAATGAACACCTGATGTTTGATTGCCCTGTTCTTGGGGGGAGGGGCAGAAACCGGGCTACCCTGGAACTTATCAAGGGGAAAATTGGCCATTCACAAGCGCCGAGTCAATGGGGCGAGAGCCGCATTGTCGGACCGTGTGGGAGTTCCTAGATGCGATTGCTTTGTTCAACCGACATCAGTAGTTTACCTAAGGAAAAAGACGCTATCACACTGCTGTGGGAAGCTGAACTAGTGATATACATGGCTGACTACTAGCTAATTAAGGTTCCGAGCGCTTTAATTTGGTAGACAGGCACTTGCTGGCATTCAGCGACCTAGGCGTGGCAGCGAATTGCTGTCTAGACGAAGTAAATTTTAATTTATTGATATCTTATATATTTTTAGTAGTTGACGGGGTACCGTCAACTACGGTACCCGTAAGACGGGTGGCACCTACCCGTTTTAGTAAATATATGACAAGTGAGCGGTTGGGTCATGTAAGCCGGTGGTGTATGGTGCCGCTCTTAGTCCGCTCACGCTGTTAGGTAAGCTCTAGGAGCTATTTAGGATACTGGTCGCTAAACTGTTTCGAGGCTCAGTAGCCGTTTTTGGCAGACATTCGGTCTTATGCTTTAGGGCGACCGAATGTGGTGTTGGCGGGAGAAATATTATTGTAATAATATATTGTTCCACCATTGTTTATCCATAATTGTTTATGGGGATGTTTTGTAAAATAGACACGGAAGTGTTGTCGCTGAAAACATTTCAGCAAACCTTAAATGACAAGAGAAAAACACCATTATAATTTTTTTTTTCATAATCACTATCAGATAAAAAAATTTCCTATTACCACAAAATTGCATTTCAATGTTTTTTTTTGTTCGTTTTTATTAAGTCGGGTTTTATTGTTTATTTTTTTTTTTAGTTTTAAGGTGCATCAATGCAGATGCATTACTAGTTACTACGTTAGGGTTGACTTGTTATAGCTTGGAAAATATTCCAGGCCTGCAGAGACCTACGATGTTGCTGCAAGCACGCAAGCACGCCTTCGAGGTGATCGGTTTTATTATTTGTTTTTTTCAACGTTTGTTTCAATCAAAAATTTTTATTTTTATTTTTATTTAAACTATGAGTAATCGAGCGCTATGCGTACATTAAATATAAGAGAAAAAATTATATATTTACAGATTATGTATACGCGTAACACTATTTATACAACATAAAATTATCCGAGTATTTATATTTTACCAAATAATATTAATTAATGAAATTTTTGTTTCACAGCACAATAATTTCTTCCCCAAAGTGCTTTAAGTTACCAATTATTGCGGTTGCCATATCCATAGCGGCTTAGACAACTTATCTTCTTTAATATAAGCATCCCGTAACAGAGTGACTAAGAAGACTGAGGAATGAAGTGGTTTTCTCTTGTCTTCTTCGAGCCGAACATGATTATTACATATCACCGTGCCCAACCCACTGAAATGAAGGAGATATTCAATCCAATGTTTCATCTTCTATCTATTCGTCACAGAGACCGATGAATAATAAACATCATTATAACCAGAGAGAGCATTCATGTTGTTAACTCAAGTACTTTACACGGGTCACAACGATAAGAAATAATGGGACCGTATTAAACAACAAATTAATGTACCCTTTTGTTTAAGGATACATAAATGATCGATATTAGTTGAAAACCATTAAATCTCTATAGAGAAAATACACTGCGTATACGAGTCATTTTCTCTAATAGGCATCTAGAGATAGAAAGCGATATCTTATGTAATGATAATTTAATATTAAGTAAAGAATCACTTTCATTCGGTCGAGTGTGTCAGTAAATTTAAAGGGAAACGTTCACTTTTTTTAATTTTATTCCAGTAAAGGTAAGAAGTTTATACAGACTGCATTAGGTAAACAAGTCAAGGTAGTTCGTTGTCAATAGTTTTGTTATGTTTATACTAGTCGTCAGGGTTATAGAGTCGGCGTACGCTAGTAGTACTATAGATGATCGTTAGCTGTGCCCAGGTTAATATTTTTTTGTGGTGGGGAAGCAACACTGCGTACAGTAGAGCGCGGGTTAGTAAGGTTTCTATTAGACCGGAGGAGTTCAAAAAGAAATGTTCGGTAGTATAACAAGTTCATAATAATAATAATAATAAAATCCACGTGGAGGTGCTTACGTGCTTCTAAACACGCATACTACGCACTCTGCTGGGGACCCGGTATTAATACGCATGCGCTAATGCGTGAGGCCATTCACCCACCTCAGCCATGTAACGCATATCTAGGTCAGGCATCGCAACAATACAATGCTGTACACAGAAACACACTTGCACGTCGTTTTTTGCAGTTCCCCTTCAACGTCACCGAATGAATGTTTCGTACTTACAAGTTGTTTTAATTTAAAAAATGGATTTATTTTTAGATATTTAATTACAGCTGTTTTGCCAACAGAGGTCGCCATTAGTGGTTTGTCAAGGGCTCTGCAGTTAATATAATAATTTTTTGTATGTGTGGTGTGTGTGTGTGTATGAGCAGGAGCATGAACGTTTTTTTTGTTTTTTTCTTATCCTTAGTGTACTCTAAATGTTATCTTACTGCACTTTGATGCCAGATAAACTATTATGAGCTGGTTTATTTATATTTATGTGACTAGAAAAAAGTTTTGTAAACTTACAAAAATATCGCTGAAATACAGTTTTTCTTTTTTTGAAACTAAGTTAAGAAACAAATTTTGTTTAAACCACAAAAAATATAATTTATTTTTAATGTTATAAATTTTTTTTTTTTAATTAGAAAACCATAATGAAATTTTTTTTATTATAGTTAGAAAAATATACTGCGTGTCTATACAATTTTTTTAAATACCTCTTTAGGTGGAGGGAATTTGTTGCAGTAATACTTACGGTTTATATCTATTTAACAATCCGAAGGGTGTTTTAATCTACCCAGTCTTTTGTTGTATAAATTTTAGGCAGTATTGTCAAGGCTTACTAAACCAAGAATTATTGTATTAGCTAATTTATTCTTCTGTTTAGCTTCCGGAAACACGTCAGGTATCAGAGGATGATGTGTATGAGTGTAAATGAAGTATAGTCTTGTACAGTCTCAGGTCGACTATTCCTGAGATGTGTGGTTAATTGAAACCCAACCATCAAAGAACACCGGTATCCACGATCTAGTATTCAATTCCGTATAAAAGTAACTGCCTTTACTAGGACTTTAGAACCTTAAAACTCTCGACTTCGAAATCAGCTGATTTACGAAGACCCGTTCACCACTAGACCAACCCGATGGATTTTGTATTAGCTAATTTTGTTTTTTTTTTCACCTTTTTAAGCACCCCTATGGTAACCGGTCCCCGCCGTTAAGCAAACGCAGTTCCGTGGCAGCAGACTTTCACCCTCTAGCTTGGCCCTTCTACTAGGGCTTCTCCCAACGGGGTCCCTACGGTATCGACAGAGACCACAGACATCCCTCTTCTGGCATGCCCATGACCCCCTCCCCCGCAGAGCTATTCTCACCATCCTATCCTATAATGGGCAACATGTCCTCTACATGCCCCCATTACCCCTCGCGACCCATCTCGTTACCTCGAGGGTCCCCAGTGCTTCATCGAGTAGCGCCGACCCACCTTCCAATTACATGTCAGGTGGACCTGCACCCTCTCCACAGTAGGGCTGCCTCCCTGGCCCTAAACGTCGCCATGCCCTGCCCACTGCTTTTTTTTAAATTAGATTAACCTTTTTGTATTAACTAATTACTTTCCCATAACCTAACGTCTATATGTAACAACAAAATTAATATACGACATATCGATCATGATTATCAAATCAGTCGATGGTGTGGTACAAAGAAATAGTCGGTAATCGATCAACAACTGACAAATCATAAGAATTTTACTAATAATTATACGTATTACAATTCTTTGATAATTCTAACTAATCAAATTAATGGAATATTATTAATGTAACAAATTATTATGATAAACTGTACAAGATAAGCTCTCTTAAATACGTAAACAAATCAATTACTTAATTATACTATTAGAATTAAATAATTAAAAATTAATTAAAATTTAATAATTAATCTTAATTTAATCGATCTTTATTTCCTTATAAAACTCAACTGAAATCCCCAACCAATATTTATGACGAATTACCTACCCTTAATTAGTACGCATAAAGCCAATAAGATGGGGATTGTTTTATTTTCATTTTTCCTTATGAGTTTTTTTGACGTCATTTATTAACAAAAAATATAAATAAATTAGGAAATGATAATGGTTTTAATCGAATAACATATTATATTCGTATAATAAATTTATTAATAAATCGTGGTATATAATAAATTTTCTTCTACAGTAAGTGTTAAAAGCCCTCACCGATTCAATCATTAATTTACCCGTAACCTCTTTTTTTTCTCGTGTACCCTCCGATAATTACCGTTCAGATAGTACTTCAGAGGTTGAATGAGGATAATATTTATGAGTATAAATGAAGTGTAGTCTTGTACAGTCTCAGTTCAACCATTTCTGAGATGTGTGGTTAATTGAAACCCGACCACCAAAGAACACCGGTATCCACGATCTAGTATTCAAATCCGTGTAAAAATAACTGGCTTTACTAGGACTTGAACGCTGGAACACTCGACTTCCAAATCAGCGGATTTGGGAAGACGCGTACACCACTATACCAACCCGATGGGTTTACCCATAACCCGGTGGGTTTACCCATAACCTAAACATATAAAAGATTAAAATTTGATTTATTTATTAATGAGGTGAACTTTATTAATTAATAATATAAGAAAAAATGATTTCGGTTAAAAACTTCCGAAGAGGAGAGCTTCTGTTTTCTGTGTATATTATAAGTTAAGAAATTATTTTAATTTCCCGCCTAGATAGCTCTAGAAGAGAAAGTATTGTAATCGGTCCAATTTGGGCATATGCGGGTTATCTTGACGTTTTGACACCTAAGGAACCCAAAAAACCGGATGGAAATTTTCCGGATGTTAATTACGCGCGCGTGTTCGGTCTTGCCCTCTAAATCACCTTATCTCTAGAACTATTAGGTCGATTTTGACCAAACTTGATCAGATTACTTCTATATATGGTATATTGATGCCATTGAATTTTAAACTTAAAAGGCCAAGGGGGTGAGGCTGTAGAGCAACCCTTAGTATCTCGAGATTTCATTTAATTAAAGTCATATTTTTCTTAGGTGTTAACGATTAAAAAATAACAATATTTGCAAAAAACTGGTTTACAAAATCGCATCTCCATTTCAAAAAAAACTATTGTAGTTGTCTGCTATGTTGTGACGTCACAGGTGAGCGGTAAAATTAAGTAAATGGATAATATTTAAAGTGTAAAAAAGAAACTCGGTCTGGTTGGGTCTCGGACTCAATCGTCCGGTTGACTCGGTACCTGGTGCGTTAAGCTTCGTGGCTACACCAGTGCGCCGACCGTACAAGCGAATTTTGTTCTATGTAAGTTGTGAAATTACATCAGTTAAATTAGAGCCAACTGTCGCCGCTAGTACTACCATACCGCTCGATTTAATACGGTATGCTCGCGGGCTGTATTTAGAATCATTGAATTAAATAAACGAAAAAATATTATATTTAAGTAAAATGATAAATATTTTAAATTAAGTTGTGTATGTAAGCCGAGCATTAAAAACAACCCACAATTGTCAGTTTTTTCTTTACTCGTCTTTTAGGAGGTAAATTTCGATTTTTTTTTTGTACCTGTTATCTCGTTCCGATCGAGATGAAAAAAACTGAAATTTGTATGAAATATTAATTTCAAAGATTCTCACATTAATATTTATTTTAATTTGAGAAATTTCTCTTAAAATCATCTCTTAAGAAGGCGAAAAAGTTGTTTTGATTAATCTTTGTATATATCCTAAAATTATTAAGATAGAAACCTATATTTAGCATGAATGATAACACCGTTTTCAGTGAAACAATAACAGTTGTTTTCCTTTTAAACCAACGTTTAAAAAGATGAAATTGGATTTCCATAATGCCCCTATACTTTCCGAAGAGATTATGATAAGAGCTAAAATTCAGCACTGAATTAACTCAAACTCTTACTGAGAAAAAAATAGAACTTCTCTTTTAAATTTTTAACTACTCCTAAAAAAAGATGAAACAAGAATCGGATGGATTCCCTTAACTACTAACGAGTATAAAACGTTAAATCGAAATTAAAACTTCAGCATCTTTATTAACTAAATTCTATGAATTTTAAGATTTCCCTTTAAATCATTTTTAAAGGGATGTAACGGTACATAACCTTTCATACGTACACGTATATTTCGTAAACTTATTTAAAATTTAAATTAGACGTAACTGTACTATTATAACTGTATATTTATTTGCCAGTATGTATATACTTTTTTTTTTTAATTCGAAAGGGCAAGGCCGTAACATATTAGGAAATAAAAAAAGTTCAGTATTTACCCGTTCTTAGAACTGATAGTGTAGTTAATAAATAGATATATAAGATACTAACTCTACCCGCCACGCTTCGCTGTGGCACATTGTGGTTGCATGGATGAGAAAAGAGAAACAAAACAAAGCATACGTTTCATAGAAGTTTAATTTTGCAATACTTGTGGATATACAATATTTTTGTTTTTCCACTGTCTGCGTAGATATAAAGGCTATCTGGTTTGCCGACTCGGGAACACGCAACATACAGTTGCCCATGTCAGAAGCAATCCGCATCTAAATCTAAACCACACAATTCTAAAGATTGACCTTGAGCTTTATCGACTGCGATTGCAAATGCCGATCGAATTGGGAATTGCAATCTTTTAAATTAAAATGGTGTATCGGTCGGGATTATGGGTGTTCGAGAAATGAGGACATCTTCACCTTTGAAAAGCCCCGTTAAAATCGTTGCTTCCACTACGTTATTCGTCAATTTCTTAACTGCAAGTCGCGTGCCGTTGCAGAGTTTTGGCTGATTAATATTCCGCAACAGGATAATTGTCATTTTTTGATCGAAACAAAACCCCGCAGGTCAATTGAGAAAAAGGTGAGATTTTGATAAAAACGCGATTCGTAAAAAAATTACACGAATTTGAATTATTTAGAAATAGTTTAGCGGTGTATTATGTCCTTTGGAAGAGAATTCGGTTATTGTCTTCGACAACGCTTCTTATCATTAAACGAAAAGAATTCCAGCCGTGTTATAGAAAAACAATGATATCAAAATGCAGCTTAGTTCAAAAGGAATAATTTTTGAAGAGGTTAAGTTAATGGTCAATCATTGCAAAGGGTTTCGCGTATTAAAAGTAATTATAGTCCGTATAAAATTGGTTTGACACACAACGCCGTATTGCTAAGTCGTGTTTTTATTCGGCTCCAAACGAATATGTTTGCCGGCCTCCGTGGCGCGAGTGGCAACGTCTCGGACTTTAATTCGGTGGTACCGAGTTGGAATCCCGGTCAGGCATGGCATTTTCATACGCTATAAATGATTCATATCATCACCAACTGCGGTTGTCCTTCTTGGTGGCTTTTCTTTTTGTTTTGGTGTTTTTTGTTTTTTTTTTTAATAAAATACAGATGTTTTAGCTGTTAAATAATATAAATCAAAGAAATTTGTTACTTAATCAGTTGTGATTTTGTTTACATTGGCAACGGCCATACGGGCTCTTTGTGAGTGGCCGTTGTGTTTGAAAGCGGCCATCTTGCATTGATCTGATTGGTTTTCCTTTGTTTATATTTCCATCTGATTTATTAGCCTCTTATTTATTAAAAAACTGTACAAATTAAAAATAGATAGATAGCTTTATTAAAAATAGCTGAAAACAATCTTTGATGCGGGTTATATATCGTGCTAAAATTTTTTTTATCGTGTTTTTTTTTTCTAATAAAATACATGTTTTAGCAGTTAAATATAATTCAAAGAAATTTGGTCGTTGTGTTTGACAGCGGCCATCTTGCATTGATCTGATTGGTTTTCCTTTGTTTACATTTCCAAATTAAAAATAGATAGATAGGTTTATTAAAAATAGATGAAAACAATGTTTGATGCGGGTTATATATCGTGCTAAAATTTGAGCTCAATCGGTGCAGAACATTTTGATTTTTTGAAGCCGTACACAAACGAACTTAAAATTTTTATATATATCGATTTATCGACTTGATCATTTCTTATTCTCCCACTTCCCTAATAGGTACAATTATTCCTAAACAGGTATCGAATGAGCAACTTAAAACTGAGCCGCTAGAGGCTAAATGCAGTTGCAACATTAACAGTTAATGAAATGAAAAAATAGATAAATAAAATTTTTCATTTATATTACCAAATGTTTACATATTTATCATATTTGAAAATGTGGTAAATAAACACTTTTGTGATCTTATTGAGTCAATTGACGCAAAACAATTTTGTTAATGCCGTCATTTTCTTGTTGAATGATTGCCTTCAATTCATCGATAGTGTAGGTACTTGAATCATAAACTCTATCCTTGAAATAGCCCCAAACCAAAAAAGACGAATCTGGAGAACACAGAAACCACCGCCTTCTGCTAACAGTTTGTTCTGTAATAGCCGTATGACAAGTGCTTGTGAATATTTTGATGTGCGTCACGTTACTCCGTCTTATTGGAAGAAGCCGTACTCTTTTTCAAGATCTGTTAACCAAGCGAAGAATTCTTCACAAATTGTACGGTACACTTATATTATTGAAGATCCTGTCAAAACTTTGGTCATCCGATACCTGCAGTGCAAATTAACACGCCTAGATAAATAAAACCATAATCCACCGGGTTGGTCTATTGTTGAACGCGTCTTCCCAAATCACCTGATTTGGAAATTGAGCGTTTCAGCGTTCAAGTCCTAGAAAAGGCAGTTATTACTTTTATTCGGATTTGAATATTATATCGTGGATACCGGTGTTCTATGGTAGTTGGGTTTCAATTAACCACACATGTCAGGAATGGTCGAACTGAGACTGTACAAGTCTACAATTCATTTACACTCATACATATCATTCTCGGAAGTAATACCTGAACGGTAATTCCAGGAGGCTAAACAGGAAAAAGAAAGAAAAGATAAATGAAACCACATCTTATCTGATATTAAATACATTATTGGATTTATCTGTCCACCGACAATATTTTTGAGAAGCAAGTTGCAATAATTAAGACGTATCGATTTGTCTATTTTGTAAAGTTGTTGTGCAGTTGTTGCACGATATGGTTTCAAATTTAAATCGTGAAGAATATTACGGAAAAATGTATCTTACACTTTGAGTTATGTACATCTGACTCTGTTGTGTTCTTCCGTGTAAATTTTGTAGATTAGCAGAAATTCTTTGCATATCAGGTATAAATGAAGTGTATATTCAGGCATATCAGGAGTGTAAATGAAGTGTAGTCTTGTACATTCTCAGTTCGACCATTTCTAAGATGTGTGGTTAATTGAAACCCAACCACCAAAGAACACCGGTATCCACGATCTAGTATTCAAATCCGTGTAAAAATAACTGGCTTTACTAGGACTTGAACGCTAGAACTTTCGACTTCCAAATCAGCTGATTTGGGAAGACTGCATATCAGGCATTGTCCTAACGGAAAGTTAACTGTTTCGCTTTGCGTTTGAAACAGACTCCGTTTTATGCCATTTGTTTAACCAAACAAAATTGTGTAAAAAATCAAATCCAGTATGCAACTCTTTGCTTAACTGTTAACATTCGGAAAATTTTCCGTGAATATTTAACACGTTTGAAAGGATCCATAACGCATATAAACTTTATATGCGTTATAACTTTATATATGAATATAACTTTATATTCTACTCTAGCAACCTTTTCCACATCAAATAGGCCATCTAGAAAAACATAACTGCAAAGCACAAACTGCTTTACGACTGAACAAAATAGATGAGCGTGACATTGAAATAACTGCAGTTTGAGCCGGCTCGGTTTGGTTTCAAGCTGATCAACCGGTATAATGAAAACTAAATTATTTTGATTTATCACTTGAGGCATAACTCAAAACAGTCAATTAAAATTGGGCCGAGACTAGAAGGCATGACGTCATCGTGTAGTAAATTGCTGTAAGAAGGAATTTTCTCATAAAGATTATAATTTCAAGTACAAAGAACGAGAAATTTTACGTCTATTATAGATATAGATAAAACTGTAATCATAAACAATATTTAAATTTATATTTCTTTATTCTTTAATAGAATTTCTCAGAAAACCGCATTTTTGCATGTTAATACATAAATAAATAAATCGATTTTTGTTATGTAAGCAATGATGTAATAGGGCGACTCTAAGCCGAGACAAAACAATGAAATGACCTTGAAATGTTTACATCTTGCGTCTCACAGTTAGCTAATGCTCGTACTAAGGTGTAAACCGACATTGATATAAGCATAAAATAGTTCTTTCAAAGAATATATCAAATCTTGGTCATTTTATTTACAAGATCTTCAATTTATATAATGCCATCTAAACGATTACAATAGGTTTGTTCATTTCATTGTATTTAAGTTAACAGATAGATCTGAAAAAAAAGGTATAATTTTTTGGTGAAATATTCATATAGGTGACCTGATATGAGCCACCAATCGCTTCCTATAACAGAATAATCAGTTCCTAAAACAAAATCCTATGCCAGATTTACTATATGAAAAAAATATAGATGTGAGTTTCTCGTTGCTTCTTAATCTAGCCAAAATGCTGTTGCATATTAGTATGTCACGACGAGTAAATAAAAGCAATATTCAAGTCTACACGTCATGAATTAATTCTTTACACCACAAGAAATGGCTGTGTAATGAATTTATTACTCTCAGAGAAAGCAACTCCGGTCAGTGCCACTTGCAACAGAGGCGCTTTACGAGCGTCACAGACATAGAAAAATTGTGCACGTGGGGTAAAGCAAAAAATTTCTTACGAATGGTTTCTTTATTTTGTACAAAAATAATACATAACGTATACATTACCTCAACTGAACTGAGGAAATTTGATACAACAGGTTCATGTAATTAATAAGTGTATTGGCTATAATTTTTATCTACTCTTCTTTTTTCTGTTTAGCCTCCGTTCAGATATTATTTCAGAGGATGAATGAGGATGATATGTATGAGTGTAAATGAAGTTTAGTCTTGTACAGTCTCAGTTCGACCATTCCTGAGATGTGTGGTTAATTGAAACCCAACCGCCAAGAACACCGGTTTCCACGATCGAGTATTCAAATCTGTATAAAAATAACTGACTTTACTAGGACTTGAACGCTGGAACTCTCGACTTCCAAATCAGCTAATTTGGGAAGACGCATTCACCACTAGACCAACCCGGTGGATTAATTTTTATCTACTACAGACAGGCTACGTATATAAAGCACTGCTTTTTTGTACTTTGAAGTATTTTTTTTTTATTAGGCTGTGACGCATTAAAAAAGTTGCTTTCTGTAAGCAATAAATACCAATCAAATTAGCTTTCTCTGAGAATTATGATGTTCATTACAAGTCAGTCCGCGCTGTGAAGAGAATGAAGATATCTCTCGTAAACAGAAAATTACCTTCGTTTCCGTGGATGCTAATATGCTGCGGTATATTTGAATTCTGCTCAATAGAGACGACTTTATGAAACCGCTTTACATCTCACTTTTATGAATAAATTACAAGAATGAAATACTTTTCATTCTTTAGATCGGGTATAATATTTTTATGAATGGTTTGTGATCCTGAGTTCAGTTCTCAGAGAGGATTAAAATGTGTGGATAAAAAACTATAAACAAAACAACAGGTTATACACATAAACTTTAAGTGTTAGTTATTAAGAACATGTAACAGAATACTCGTTAGTATATCATATCATAATTTTTTATTTTTCTTTACGTAAGTATAACCAACTTTTAAATTTACGCGACAAAATAATCTAATCCAGTGGTTCTCAAACTTTTCCGAGTCGCGGTGCCCTTTTTCAATTAAAATTTTCCCATGGCGCCTTACCCTAAGTAAAAGTAAGACGTAAGAGATGAAAATAAATAAAATTTTTGTATTTTAATTATTTTTTACTTTGTTAACATTAAATTAGTAATTATAAATGTCTTAATTCAATTAATTATGAAGCTTTTACAATATTCCGCGGCGCCCCTGTGAAGAGGCCGCGGGTCCCCGGGCGCCGCGGCGCACAGTTTGGGAATCATTGATTTAATCATAACTTATAAACCTGATTTTTTGAAGGAATATACTTTTTTGTTTTCGTAATATATCTACATTTTTATAATATAACAAGGAAGTAAACTAACCTAGCTCAGTTCATTTTATGTCTATTTATTTTTGTATCATCTAACCGCAGTCAAATTAATTTAAACTAAACTATTAGACTACCAACCGGGTTGGTCTAGTGGTGAACGCGTCTTCCCAAATCCGCTGATTTGGAAGTCGAGAGTTCAAGTACTAGTAAAGTCAGTTATTTTTATACGGATTTGAATACTAAATCGTAGATACCCGTGTTCTTTGGTGGTTGGGTTTCAATTAATCACACATCTCAGAAATGGTCGACCTGAGACTGTACTAGACTATACACTTCATTTACACTCATACATATCATCCTCATTCATCCTCTAAAGTATTATCTGAATGGTAATTATCGGAAGCTAAACAGAAAAAAGAAACTATTAGACTGAATTTATTATATTATCACCCAAAAAATATATCTTGTAAAAGTATATATCAAGAATATGAAAATGTTTTTTGTTTATGTGTTAAAATATTGGGCTGAAAACCTATTTCCAGTCCTTCTGGGCGTTTTACTGAACGGATCGGGCTAATTTGTTTTTGTTCTGCTCGGAATGGCTCAGAGATATGACAAAAAGTATCGTCAGAGAAGCATCTGTTCTGAGAATTCTTCGAAAAAATCCTCATTTATTAACTTAATCTGGTTAGCTGGCATCTCTCCCGCCACCACCCCATTCGGTCGCCCTAGAGCATAGACCAAATTTTCCGTGCCAAATAACGGCTACTGTGCCTCAAAACAGATTTGCGACCTCGTTATTCCTAATGCTCTTAGTGAGCTCCTATCTTGCGTGAGCGGTTAAGCTGGGTCCGTACAGCACCCGCTTATGTGTCCCTACCGCTCACTTGTCAAATTAAAACTAGATCGGGGAGGCGCACCCCTTGTTACAAATTAAAACTAAAAAGGTTACAAGTTAAAAAGACGGCAATTTAAGCCGCCACGCCTCGGTCGCTGTCAGCCAGCTAGTGCCTGTCCACCATTTAATGGCTGGTGCCAGCCATTATTTCAGATAAGGACTTCCCACAGCTCCGCTAAAGGAATCAATAAATCCCATTTAAATTAAAAATCTAACGATGACGGTTGAACATCGCAACCTCATCGAGGAATTATTACTTAATTGAGGAACTTGCGAGGTTATTACTTACAGGAAAATCACTTCAAAGGTCTGTCAATGCTTAATGACATATCTGCCTGCCATTACAAGCAGATTAAAAAAAAATACTGTCCTATCCGTCCAGAAGAATGTCTGGAAGGACTGGAAATAGGTTTTGAGCGCCCATTTTACTTGTGGTAGGAAATGTAAAAGATAAACAAGGAGGTTGGGAGTGAGACGTATTGCAAATGGAATAAGTTTTAGCCGATTTTTTTAAATGTGTAATATAACTTTATAAATATCGCTGTGGATCAACAAGGGACCACTAGTTGAGAACAAATTTTAGTAAGAAATTTTCATGGTACAAAAACAAAAGGAAATATAATTTTAAACAATTGGGAGTACCGGTGAGGATAAAGATGTACATTTAGTTACAAATAAATAATAACCGAAAATATGGCGAACAATGCAGCTAATATTCTAATCAAATATCATAAAAATCCTGATAATACACTTGTATTTTGATTAATAAATTGTTTTATCTCAGATTAAATCTCATACTTGCTAAAAATTAAATAAATAACGAAAGGAAAACCTTAGGTAAAATCTCAGGCTCAGTAAAAAGGTAGAAGAAAGAAAATACAAATTCACATTAAATAAAGATCTTATAACCGAGAAAATTTCAGATTCCATTAGAAAAAGAAAAGCCAAATTCTTCGGACAATTTATGAGTATGAGTACAAGCTCACAAAACAAATTTTCAACCACATTAAAAAAAAAACGGAATTTTAGTGGCTCAAAATAATATAAAAGAAATAAAAATATCTAAACAAATACCACAAGATATAAAATAACGTTCAAAAAACAGGGACATGATTTCAAGGATTTTTAAGAAACGGAGAAAAAAGAAACCAATAATGCATGGTAAGAAGAGAAAAAGCAAAACAAATTGAAAGAATGAACTATTGGAATATCAGGAAAGAAAACGCCCAAAAGAAAGAGAAATCAATCTAAAATAATGCTACACGTGGTTTTCATTCGGCCAAGCAAAGAAAAAAAAGTAAATAAATAAAGCAAAACGTTTGCTTATTTAATCGTAAATAATTTCTATGTGAACTTCTAGTTTAAGTTTGCTGTTAAATGTTTTTTTTTTTTTTTTTTTTTTTTTTTTTTTTTTTTTTTAAATAACTTCAAAATTTGATATAAGTTATTACTAAATTAAGTATATTAATATTATTTACGGAAAAGAGGGAATACATCTGATCCTGACCTCGTTGTTCAGAAGTTAAATAATCAATAAATATGTAGTAACATTTCCACGCATGCGTTCAATTATTAACAAATTCAGCGGGAAAAAATATAAATTCAAATAATAAAACACCCAGACCATTGAGAATCAAATTTTGAAAAAAAAATTAAATATTCTAAATTAAAGGAAAAACTGTATACAGTTTATTACATTTCACTTATACATTATTTTTAAAACTTGGTTCTCCCCTAATACTACGGTTATAACATAAATAATTTTTTTTCACTATTCTATGCTTCCTTAAATTTTTTTCTAACCACTGGGTTCTTTTGATCTATCCTTGGTCATCTTCTCTGAATCATCTATTAAAGTAATTGTTTGTTTTACCTATCTTTAGTCTAAATTCTGTACAGAAGAACTGGAAGAAGTGTTACGAGAAGGCAAATTTGGTTTCAGGAAAATCATAAGGACAAGGGAAGCAATTTTAGCGCTCAGATTAATAGTAGAAGGAAGATTAAAGAAAAACAAACCAACATACTTGGTATTTATAGACCTAGAAAAGGCATTCCATAATGTAGACTGCAATAAAATGTTCAGCATTTAAAAAAAATTAGGGTTCAAATACACAGATAGAAGAACAACTGCTAACATTTACAGGAATCAAACAGCAACATTAGTAATTGAAGAATATTAGAAAAAAGCCGTAATAAAAAAGGGAGTCTGACAAGGATATTCCCTATCCCCGTTACTTTTTAATCTTTACATGGAACTAGCGGTTAATGATGTTAAAGAACAATTTAGATTCGGAGTAACAGTACAAGGTGAAAAGATAAAGATGCTACGATTTGCTGATGATATAGTAATTCTAGCCGAGAGCAAAAAAGATTTAAAAGAAACAATGAACGGTATGGATGAAGTCTTACGCAAGAACTACCCCATGAAAATAAACAGAAACAAAGCGAAAGTAATGAAATGTAGTAGAAATAATGAAGATGGATCACTATATGTAAAAATAGGAAGATAAAGATTACGGAGGTAGAAGAATTTTGTTATTTAGGAAGTATAATTATTAAAGGTGGACGAAGCAGGAGTGATATAAAATGCCGAATAGCACAGGCGAAATTAGTTTTCAGTCAGAAATATAATTTGTTTAGATCAAAAATTAATTTAAACGTCAGGAAAAGATTTTTGAAAATATATGTTTGGAGTGTCGCTTTATATGGAAGTGAAACTTGGACGATCGGAGTACCTGAGAAGAATAGATTGGAAGATTTTGAAATGCGGTGCTATAGGAGAATATAAAAAATCAGATGGGTGAATAAAGTGACAAATGAAGAGGTGTTGCGGCAAATCGATGAAGAAAGAAGGATTTGGAAAAATATAGTTAAAAAAAAGAAACAGATTTATAAGCCACGTATTAAGGCATCCTGAAATAGTCGCTTTAATATTGGAGGGAAAGGTAGAAGGGAAAAATTGTGCAGACAAGGAGCGTTTGGAATATTTAAAACAAATTGTTAGAGATATAAGATGTAGGAGGTATACCGAAATGAAACGACTAGCACTAGATAGGGAATCTTGGAGAGCTGCATCAAACCAGTCAAATGATTAAAGACAAAAAAATTTTTATTCTAGGCCTTGTTATCCTCAGTCTTCTTCCTTCTACTGGATAAAGAAAACCCGAGTAAAAAAGCTTCCTAACTTTGCTTCACCAACCAACCATCAATTTTTTTTTTTAACTCTTACAATGATGTCACTGCCAGCCAGTCGGTGGATCAACGAGGGTGGCCATGGGCCAAATTTGGAAAACCCAGTTGAAAAGAATTGAAACATTTTATCAATACTGCGTTGTAATAACTTATTTTTTATTCTTCACGTTAATAAAATACATATTAACGTGAATATATCTGTTTTCGTAATAGTTAAGTCAGACTGACATCACTTGCTCTAATGCATATTCATAACATGCAAATTGATATAGATCACGTTATCGATCGTTATGGTAAGATGCGTAATCATCGAGATGATTTTATTTTGTACACAAATTATTATTGTATGAAATAAAACGTGTAAAATGTTGAATTGTAATGGATTAATTATAAATATTGTAATTAATGAATGAATAAAAATCGATCTACTTTGATCAAACTTGATCAGATTACTTTTATGTATGGGAGGCATTGATGCCATTAAATTTTCAACTTAAAAGGTCAAGGGGGTGAGGCTGTAGAACAAGGTCACACTCAGTATCTCGAAATTTCATCTTATTAAGGTCATATTTTTGTTAAGTACAGATATTAACAATAAAAAATAAGTATATTTGCAAGAAAAAAAAAATCGTTTGTAAAATCGCATCCCATCCCAAAAAAATGTTCTAAACTATTGCTGTATTGTGACGTTACAGGTGAGCGGTAGAAATACATATATGAATAATATTTAAAGTGTAAAAAAAAAACAAGTTACTCGGCCTGGCTGGGTCTCGAACTAGATAGCTCGGTTGACTCGGTATCTGATGCGTTAAATCTCGCAGTTACACCATTCTGCCGATCATAAAAGCCAAATTTATTTCAAGTAAATTGTGAAATTACATTAATTAAGTTAGTGCCGACCGTCACCGCTAGTACCGCCATGCCCGTACGAATTAAATACGGTATGCGCGCGCACTTTAGTAGAATCATTGAATTAAATAAACGAAAAAATATATTTAAATAAGATGATAAATATTTTTAATCTGTGTGTGTAAGCCGTGCATCAGAAACAACTGTGTTGTCAGCGTTTTTGCATTTATAGCCAAACTAGAATATTTAACAGAGAGAATAGCTGCTTCTACTAAGTAGTAAAACCTGGCGTAAAATTCAATAATCAACCGGAATGGAAATACAAGTCAATAAATTAAATTGTACTAAATACTAAAAGTTTTATTTTTACTTTTATCTTTGTAACGGGGAATTCCATTTTAATTTCAACAAATGATCAGTGCATCATATTTATGATTTCGATAATATTTGGTATACGAGGTGCGACAATAAAGTAATGAGACTGATTTTTTTTTGCAAGATATGGCAACCCTGCAGCTTGCGTAGGCACACCATCTTTGACCTTGGTCTATGAGGTACTTCTAGTCCAAGCGACACATTGATTCAACTGCTCAGTCGTGAGTTGTGCTGTAATAAGTAAACACGTGTTTGTGTCTCTCGTCACAGAAATGAAACCGCAAAACATTGCGCAACGGTAAGCCATTTCTTTTTGCGTTAAATCGGGTGAAAACGCGACGACAACTTACGGTAAGCTTCAGAAGGCTTTTGGAGAGCAGGTTATGTCAAAAGCTCAAGTTTTTCGGTGGCATAACATTTTTAGTGAAGGCAGAACGAATGTAGAAGATAAAGACCGCAGTGGACGACCATCAACCTCACGGGCAGATGTCAACTTGACCAGGGTGCGTGAAATCGTACGATCTGATCGAAGATTATCCGTGAAAATATTGCAGAACTCAACATCGATCGAGAAACGGTTCGTCTAATATTAACTGAAGA
Organism: Lycorma delicatula; assembly: GCF_047948215.1. Lineage (NCBI taxonomy): Eukaryota > Metazoa > Arthropoda > Insecta > Hemiptera > Fulgoridae > Lycorma > Lycorma delicatula. The sequence continues at coordinate 96,412,908 of NC_134464.1, read as the reverse complement.
TCTTGGTACGAGAAAGATTTGTGCAAAAATGGTCCCCAAAAATCTCACACAACAACAGCGAGAAACGCGGAAAAATGTGGCAGCCGATTTGTTACAGCAAACGGAAATCGATCCAGATTTGTTGAGCCGTGTTATCACTGGTGATGAAGGTTGGTTTTTTCAATACGATCCAGAGACAAAACGCCTAAGTTCGCAATGGTGCTCAAAGGGATCACCCAGACCAAAAAAATCTCGCATGTCAAAGTCAAAAGTGAAATGCATGCATGTGTGCTTCTTCGATTCCAAGGGAATTGTTCATAAAGAGCGGGTGCCTCCTAGACAAACAGTTAACCGATATTTATACAAAGAAATTTTAAAAAGATTTCGTAAACGAGTTCTTCGTGTCCGTGCCAACATTGCTGATAATTGGATTCTGCATCACAATAATGTGCTATCCCATACTGCTCTGTCAGTACAGCAATTTTTAACCTCAAAACAAATTTCAGTACTACCACGTCCACCATATTCACCAGATATCGCTCTGTGCGACTTTTTTCTATTTCCAAGAGTCAAAATGGCGGTCAAGGGACACCATTTTCAAACAACACAAGATGTCCAAAAAGCTGTGACGAGGGTCTTGGAGGATATTACAGAAGATGAGTTCCAGAAATGTTACCATCAATGGCAGAAGCGCTGGAATAAGTGTGTGCAATCAGAGGGGAACTACTTTGAAGGAGACAACACTAAACATGACTAAAACGGTAAGCAACATTTTTTTTCATATCAGTCTCATTACTTTATTGTCGCACCTCGTATGATAAGTACCCACCTTGTAGTGGCCAAAATATTTTTTTTATATTTAAAAAAAATGTTTTTCTTCAGTAATAGACTATTTTGTAACTCCCCTTCAGGTAAAAAACAGCCATTCGTTACTTTTTCCATAAGATGCAGCATCCTTATTTTACATCATACAGAGCTTTCTTGACTAGAAAGCTCTTTGGAAACAGTAAACATGGAACTTCATCTAGTGTACTCAAAATTCATTTTGTTACGTAACCAAATCTTGTAACGTTTACTAAGTTTACGTTTTAATAATTTTGTTTTTTAAAATGTTGGGTCCAGAAAAAATAATGAAAGGCTTAGGGTAAAAGGCCTGCTTTTTACCTTTTAACTCTTAGGTACTACAGTACTTTAACAAAAAATTGAACTGTTACAGAGTGTCCTTCATTAAAAAAAAGGCCGCCAAATCGTAAGATTTTGAAAATCTATCATTTTTTGGCCTCATGTGGGATAGGTGGAAAAAACTGAAACTTTTACACCCGTAAGTACTTTTTATATCATTTAAAACCATAAAAAATTTATTTTTTACTCAAAGGCCTTGATGAGTAATGAAGCCAACAAACCGCTAAACCACCGTTCCTTCTAACAAAAATCTAAAAATAAAAACGTATCCAAAAATAATGATATATATTTTTTCAGATTATAAAAATTACAACTATACTCATTAGAATGAATAAACTAATAATTAAAAAGCAGTCAATTAAAGAATGATAAATAATAATTACAAAATGATAAAAAATTCAAATGCATAAACAAGTTGTTCATTTCACTTTTACCTTATTTTACTGCTGCTAATGGAAGTTATGAATAAATTTAACACTTTTTGATAAAAAACTACGAATTACGTAATTATTCATGATTACGCAAATATTCTTGTCAATGCATATCTATTCACTTTCGTGTTTAAACATGAGTTTGTGTGTATAAGTCATACTTTAAGTAACAAACTATCTAGAATACAAGCTATCTCATTATAGACATAAGAATATTTTGTACAGTAGGCTACATTATTATCTGAAAAATACATGTATTTTTTGAATACATTATTCACGGTTATTAGGAACGGTATTTTTGGCGGTTTTGATGGCTTCATTATTCGTCAACCCCTTTAAGTAATAAAATACATTTTAAATGGTTTTAAAGTGCATAAAAAGCATATACTGCTGGTAAAATTTCAGATTTTTGCTATCTGTCCCACGTATGGTGTTCGGGCCTCAAAGATGGGATATTTTCAAAATCTTACGATTTGGCGGCCTTTTTTTTAATGAAGGACACTCTGTAACAGTTCAATTTTTTGTTAAAGTACTGTAGTACCTAAGAGTTAAAAGGTAAAAAGCAGGCCTCTTACTCTAAGCCCTTCCTTATTTATTTTGCGCCCAAAAACTGAAAAAAAAACAATTTGTACACATAATTTCAGTAAACATTATTAGATGTGGTTATGTAACGAAACGAAATTTGAGTAAAAAAAATGAAGTTCTGTTTTTTTCTCTTTCAAAATAGTCCTTTTGATTTCTTTATGATGTAAAACAAGAATGCTACTGCTCATGGAATAAGTGCCGAAATCGGCTGTTTTTACCTGATGGAAAGTAAGAAATAAGTCTATTACTGAAGAAAACGTTTTTTAAAAATATAAAAAAATATTTTTTGGCCACTACAAGATGGGTAGTTATATAAAAAATATCATGAAAATCAAAAATTATGACGCAATAAAATATTTGAAAATTTATTGAATTAAAATGGAATATACCATCTAGATTAAAATGACATTGTCGTTTCAGAGAGTAATGATTAACTTTCATATCTGTGTGTGAAGTTAGAGCGAATCAAAATTAATCTAAACTTTAGTTACGGTTACGAAGAAGATGATGTCTTATTGAGTTTAATGTTAAAAGTTAAAGTTAAATAACTTGAACTTAAACAAACATAGGTTTAAAAGAACAATAAAATACGGAACTTCTACCATAGTTAAAAATGTCTTATCAGCCTAAACATCTTCTTTTTTTTTTAAGAAAAAAAAGGAACGTATATAAGTGTATACAGTATATATATATATAAATACACGCCACATTCTAAAGCACTCAGGAGAGGAAAATAAAAACTTTTAAATGAAAATGGTAGGACTGTGACTCACAATTTTAAGGCGTATTGAAAAACAAAAGTTTTGTCGTAAAAAAACATCGTGATACGACAACGCTAACCAAAACGGAAGCAATTTAATATGTTTCACAGATAAATTTAAAAATGTTTTTAATATTTAATTTAATTAAAAATTTTCAAATTTAAAAACTAGTTAAACATAAAACTCTTTTAAGAATTTAAATCTAAGAATTTACGCTAATTGTGAGCCTGAACGTCCTCAACCTTAAAATTCCTTTTCAAATTGAAGTATGTTGTAAAATATGTTACATAATTAATAAAAATACAAGTTTCAAAAGTCGGAAGAGTAAAATTACCTTAGTATTCTTCGTCAGAATCTGTAATGGCAGTGGTGCATGTAGTCAGGATACAGTGAAGCAAGACTGGACCATAAATGACGTACTCGAGTCTTGTAGTCCTGTATTTTTTTTGAAAAAGATCTCTGCGAGATGCCCGTGCAAGTGGTGCTTACAGTTTCCTACCGAGGAACTTTGAACGCACGCTCGAGTGTCTGTGTATGAGCTCCCGTGTCCGGATGTATGAATTATATTTGTGGTTCATCGCTAAATGTTGGTAGCCCTCAACTATATGTCTTCCAGCAATCGCTAACAACTTCTGTACGATACGCAATAAAGTGGCGTGTATGATAGCTGGTGTAGCTAACTCTACAACGTATTATATTGTTAAAAGTTAAAATTGTTAAAATTGGTTTGGGGAAAAAGATCTTAAACAGTAATTTTGGATTTACAGGTGAACAAAAAAATAATATCGGTTATACGGGACCCCTACTGAAATCCAGTTGTTTGCGTATATAAAAATAAAATCACCTATACGTAAAACTTATTGTATATAATTTTTATTTTTAACGTTAATCAGACGAGGTTAGCGAGCGAAGCGAGGGTAGGTTATGTTTTATTAGATTATGTTGATGCCGTGTAATGACGTATCGCGCACTATATCAATATTACCTTCCTTCCTTTTTCCTGTTTAGCCTCCGGTAACTACCGTTCAGATAATACTTCAGAGGATGAATGAGGATGATATGTATGAGCGTAAATGAAGTGTAGTCTTGTACATTCTCAGTTCGACCATATCAATATAACCTAACCAAACATAACCTACGTTCGCTTCGCTCGCTTATGTTTACCTATTTAGGTTGCCAGTAGACAGCTTCATTGTATTCTGACTATATGATGGAGTTGCCCAAAACAGCATATAACAACGCTACTGCCATTACAGATTCTGAGGCAATTTCACTCTTCAGACTTTTGAAACTTGTATTTTTATTAAGTATGTAACATATTTTTCAACATACTTCAATTTGAAAAGGAATTTTAAGGTTGAGGACGTACAGGAAAATTACCGAATTTACTTTTTATTGGGTGTATTTACATTAATGTTCTTAGAATTAAATTCTCTACAAGTTTTGTTAATAAATCTTCCGCATTTATTAATCATTTAACAAAGCTCTTGTACTACAAATCTAAATAACCCTTGTTTTATGACACCGAACTTTGTGTTTTACGTCGAATATCTTAAAAAAACACTAGAGTTACAGTTTTAGGATCTGTTTTATCCTATTTACCAGCTCAAATTACATAAGAAACCACTAAAACTCCTTAATTTGGGTCGCAAAAATTACAGTAGGGCTTCTTTTTGTTATAAGAGCTGATATCCGGGTGAAATCTTTCACTAACCGTAACCCGAAAACAAAGAGTTTCCAGACATATGTTTTTTTATGAACCGTTTTTATTATTTTAACCCGTAGAACATGTCTTGAAAGCTTCTCCGTTTCTTCGCAGGACACCTATATACAGAGTGATTCAAAACTGTACGGCAATCTCTCGGGAGCTGATTCTATAGATAATAAGAGGAAAAAAAATTCAAATAAGCATAGGCCCGAAAACGCTTCGTTAGCGAGTTACGGCTAGCGAAAGATTTAGTCCGGATTTCGGTTTCGTCGGAGAAATGAAAACTTCCTGAAATTCTGGGAAGGTAAATTAAGGGAGCGGATTTAATTGTTTCTTGTGGTTTTTGACCTGAAAATATTAAGAAAATGAGTCCCAGAACTGTACCTTCATTACTTTTGAAGATATCTGACGTAAAACACAAAAATTAAGGGTAAAAAATAACACGTTTTTGGGTTTAATGCAAGAAGAATGATTAATTAAGTAGTATATTTTTTTTCAATTAGAAATGTACGAAATTTAATTCTGAAAAGATTGATGTAAATTACTTAGAAAAAATTGAATACAGAATATTGAATTTTAACTGTCTTAAAAAACAAAACAGACTGAATTTGAAAAAAAATTATAATATATATATTTCTTGTGTGCGTGTGTATGTCACTGAACTCGTCCTAAACGGCTGGACCGATTTTGATGAAATTTTGTGTGTGTGTTCAAGGGGATTCGAGAATGATTTAAATTCACAATTTGGTCCACTAGAAAATGTTTTTTTGATTAATTTTTTATTTATAAGTAGTTGTTGATTATGGAATGTTTTACATTGGATCCGGCAGACTGCGCTACCATCGCAGTATCGAATATTCAATAATATTCTATTTTAATTTTAGTTTGTCCCGACAGTTGGTGTTGCGATCAAATTGAGAAAAATATTTCGTAATTTTGTGTTATTATTGTGTTACAAAAAATCGCGAGAAAACAGTTTTTTAATAAATAAGAGGCTAATAAATCAGATGGAAATGTAAACAAAGGAAAACCAATCAGATCAATGCAAGATGGTCGCTGTCAAACACAACGACCAATCACAAAGAGCCCGTATGGCCGTTGCCAATGTAAACAAAATCACAACTGATTAAGTAACAAGTAGGCAGCACTGCGATCGCGTTTAGAATTGTGCGCGTATTGAGAAATATTATATTATATTATTATTTATTGAAATAACGTTTTAAAATGTAATTAAAAAATATACATGTGCTAATTAGTAAGGTACAGTATTAAAGTGAAAATGTTTTTTTATTTTATTTGTGTTGTTGATCTTGGGATGGTTAAGGTTCACAATTGGGTCCGGTAGGCAGCGTGTGGGTCTGGTAGGCAGAGCTGCGATCGCGTTTTAGAAGTTTTTTTTTAAATTTTTGGTGTATCAGTCAAACCCGGTAGTTGGTGCTGCGATCGGATTCCAGGAATTTTTTTTATTTTGTTGCTTTCTCGCATATCAGTTACTTGCGTCGTAGCTTAGTGTTGTTCTTACATTAAAATTCGTATTTTTAACGGACTACTGTGTTTAGAGAATAGTTTGGATTAAATCCGATAGGTAGTGCTGTTCTGACAATTGGATTTATTTACATTTTGACTTTTATAAAGTGAAAGGTTAAATTTTGTTAAATTGCTAATGTTCAGTTTTTTAAGGTTTTATGAAACTTTCAATTGTCATCTAATCTGTATGTATACTCAGATCTAGCAATAGCGAAGCATTGCCGAGTCTGCTAGAATTGCGCGGTTATTGAGAATATTATATTATATTATTATTTATTGAAATAACGTTTTAAAGTTTAATTAAAAAATGTACATTATGTAAATTTGTAAGGTGCAGTATTGAAGTGAGTATTTTACATGATTTTTCATGAATCTTAATGATGTATACACGTGCATTCAATAACAATCAACTTAACCTACAAATTTAAATTGTCAGTTCTCATTTGATTCTATGCAACTTATGAAGTATTGAACGGCTCTTTGAAAATAAAAATTTAAGTTTGTAAAATAAATTATAACATTTATAAAATTAAAATAAAAGTTACTTATAATATAGTTTAAGTATATTTAAAAAATTTAATTTATATTGTTTTAGCTGATTAATTTTATAAAAAGTTTTCTAAAATTATTTTTAATTTACAATTATCTAAAATTTGGTAAAATAGATGTTAAAATAAAGAATGAGAAAAATGATAAAAATTTCCACTAAAATTTTAACTATGTTGCTTTTTTACAGTGCTTTAATTTTTTTATTAATTGATTAATTAAGCTATTACATGGTTATGAAACATCAAAATTATTAAATAAAAAAAAAATATGTAGGAGGTACTTTTTTAGAATGATGTTAAGTGAAAATTAGTAGTAATGTGGATGAAAATTTATTAATTACACTTATTATTAATTTTACGACGTTTCGATTTTTTAATTCATTTTTCATCGGACATCTCAATATTTAGTGAAAATAAATAATAACCATACTACACATAATTAATCAATAAACCCATTACAATAATACAACAATCACAAACTGATAATATCATACTAATAGTCATTTTAATGAAATTTAGAACACATTCCTGCTAATTTTAACTTAATTAAGTTACTTATATTAACGTTTGTGCATTTATTACAGAATAATGCCGCGTCAGGACAACGTCTGTCGGGTCCGCTAGTATATATATATATATATATATATATATATATATATATATGAGAAGGTTCAAATGCAAAAAACCCCAACCTGTAAATTAAATGAAAACCACTTAGAAAAGGATTTCCTACATAAGTGAATAAATGAAGCTACCCCTAACTTCAAATTGTTAATTTATAATGAAAAAAAAGATAGAAGACTCAAATGCAAAAACCCAACTGTAAATTAAATAGCAACCATTATTTATATAAAGGAACCCCCTTTTGTTTTTCCTCCTTAGCCTCCGGGAATTACTGCTCAGATAATGTACTTCAGAGAATGAATGAGGATGATATGAAAATGAAGTGTAGTTTTGTACAGTCTCAGTTCGACCATTACTGAGATGTGTGAAACCCCACCACCAAAGAACACCGGTATTCACGATCTAGTATTCAAATCAGTGTAAAAATATCTGACTTTACTAGAACTTGAACGCTGGAAGTCTCGACTTCCAAATCAGCTGATTTGCAAAGGCGAGTTCACCACCAACCCGGTGGGTATAAAGGAAACCCGACTTAAATTAAATGATATTTTCGTATTCCTCATAAACAAAATGTAAAGAAAATCTAATTTCACCCTCCACCCACCATTCGTACTTTTCTTCGGAAAGTCGGTAAAAAATAAATAAAAAGTAATGGTTCTATCTGAAAACGATCTATTTCTCATATAATACCAATTAGGGTATACTGTAAGCCATTTTTGAAACTAGATATAACAAATATTTAGCGGTCCTCATTTTGATTAGGATTATCGTAGATCGAAGAGGTTTTATTTCAAAATATTTTTTTTCTCAATGGCCTTTAAAACAAAATCTCTATCCTTTCCATTTAAAATTTTGAGTTGCTCCCCCATGGGAACTTGGGGCTAAGATGGTTTGAATAAAAGAATACACCGTTTCGAGGAAGGAGAAACCGGTATATTTCATTTTTCTGTTTAGTTCTTGGAAAAGTTTTCATATTTCGTTAAAGCCCGTTGTATATATGTGCTATACATACTATATACCCATACTACAAACACACACACACACACACACACACACACACACACACACACACAGAGAGAGAGAGAGAGAGAGAGAGAGAGAGAGAGAGCGAGCGAGAGAGAGAGTGTGTGAGAGAGAGAGTGTGAGAGAGGGAGAAAAGAGAGTAAGAGAGAGGGAGGATGTTATCCCTACTTCGTACCCATTATTAATTTGCACAACAAAGCCATAAACCCTTACCTTAAAGTCTGTAATAATATTACGGAATAGCAGTTATAATTTGATAAACTGTTCAATAAATATTATTATATTGTCAAATCCGATAATATACTAGTCTTCGTATATTAATCTCTACTCGATTAAACCCTATTGATGTTATGAATTTACTTACATAAATTTCCTAAGGTATAATGCTTTTACAATAATTTTACATAAATCCAATGTAGTAGGCAAATGATTAATAGATTAACTTGGTAAACCTAGTAAAACGTAATCCTGTTTTCGTATTTAGTCTTTTTATGTTTTTATGATGGAATTATATTTTTCAATTTTTATAAAATTATGATCAAGGTAATTAACCGGAATGACATATTTGTAATGGTTTTTTCTATAGATTACTCCGATATAAAATTACGCCTTATCTCTTTGTTAGTCAGGATGATTGAGATGTGCGGTAGAGTGGAAATTTACAACAAGCTACCTTGCTGGAGACTGAACATAAATTTACATTTCATTTTATAAGCAATCTATACCTGATATAATTCTTCATTTTAAATCTATGTATCAGGGCTATGCGTTAGATACTTCATAATCTACCTTTCTATGCGTTAGATAATAATCTACCTTTAAGACTAATATTTGTCTCTGAAATCGTTATATTGTTGGTTGTGTAACACAGTGTCTTTTTTAATATTACTAAAATACAATAAAAATAAATAAAAAAAAAAAAATTGTAAAAAACAAAAATTAAAAAAAAATAAAATTAATTGTATTAACGTTAGTTTTCGATACTGTTTTTTAAAACATATTTTTATTGGTCTACTCCCTTTGGACACTTTATGTATAAAAATAAAATATAAAAAAATACATAGATATGTAGAGGAAGAAAAGTTAGTCCAGAAATCAAAACTGCTCTGAGAAAGATGGAAAAACTTATTTACACTGTCGCCGAATGGCTTCGACGGCACGTTGCACTTACTAATCTTGTGGTGGCCCTGAAAAGGGCCGTCTTTTGCGTTAGCTCTGAGAAGAGCTGTTGGGTCCGGAAGCTGGTCTCTGGCGAAGTCGGGGAGTTGCGGCTCGTCCATTGAAGTCCGACGGAACTTTCCCTCAGCGGCAGTTGGGTCCCCATTATAGTGAGGCAGTGGTGGCCCCCAGAGCCCCGCAGTGTCGGGTCGGCATCCGTCGTCCTTCGCCGGCGCGGCTGAGGCGGTTCGGGATAAACCGCCTCAGCCGGCTCCTGCGGCTGAGTCCGCCGGCCAGGGCGATTGAAGCCCGGCGAGCTGGAGCGGGAAGGTAGCGTCCGCATCCAGCGACTCCCTCGGCGGGCCAGCGAGGCTTACTGCTCCGGCGGGAATGTTGGCATCCGCCGGGAGGTCTCACGTTGAGCCGGCCAGGGAACTTCTTCTGTCTTCTTCCATCTTCTTCTTCTTGGTCTTCTCCAGGTGGTGGTCGATGATGAATAGCCAATTCACTCTCGTGTACGCTCTTTTATTGGAGCCTGAGAGTGGTGGGGCGGCAGCGCCGCTATGGTGGGTGTGATGCTTGTACCCGCGCGTCTGTATACTGTGCGCCCCTCTCACATCGTTGCTACCGTTATCGCCCGCCAATATTAAATTAAACATATATGTGGTAACAATACACATGACGAATTAACTATGTACTTAAGTTTTACACGACAGAATTACTCGTATACATCGATACAATTACCTGCCGTGGTGGAGTATAATATCTATTCTGAAGTTAGAATTTAGAACTAGCATTAATCCACTTTCAAATTTAACAAACTCTTACTTTCCTGTCTAGATATCGTTATAGATCTAGAAGGGAAATTATTGTAATCGGTCCAATTTAGGCATATGAGGTTTTCACCGGATCTTGACGTTTTGACACCTAAGGAACCCAATAAACCGGATGGAAATTTTCCGGATGTTAATGTTTGTACGTACGTGTGTTGGATGTTGGCCTCTAAATCACCTTATATCTCTAGAACTATTGGATCAATTTTGACCAAAATTTGATCAGATTACTTCTACATATGGGGCATTGATGCCTTCAATTTAGAAGGTCTAGACAATGAGGCTATAGAGCAAGGTCATCCTTAGTATTTCGAGATTTCGTCTTATTAAGTCATATTTTTTTTAGGCATATTTTTTTAACGATTAAAAAATAAAAAATATTTGCAAAAAAACTTTTGCAAAATCGCACGTTCACCCCAAAAATGCTATTATAGTCGTCTGCTATGTGTGACGTCACAGGTGGGCGGTAAAATGAAATAAATGTATAATATTTAAAGTGTAAAAAAGTAACTCGGTCTGGCTGGGTCTCGAACTCAAGCGCCCGGTTGAGTCGGTATCTAGTGCGTTAAGCCCCGCGGCTATATGAATCTGCCGATAGTACAAGCGAAATTTATTCAATGTAAGTTGTGAAATTACATTAATTTAGTTAATTAGTTAATGCCACTACCGCTACTACCACAACACCCGCACGGATTAAATTCGGTATGCGCGCGCGGTTTAGTTAGAATCATTGAATTAAATAAACGGAAAATATATTTAAATTAAATGTTAATTTAACTTAACTCTTTAAAAAGAGTTGTTATAGATTGCTTAGCTTTTGCTGATGATATGGTGTTAATCACCGATACAATAGAACATGCGCAAGAACAAATAACAGAACTCCAAAGACAAGCGGCTAAGGCTGGCTTACAGATCTCCTTTGAGAAAACACAATACATTACAAACATCAGGAACGCGCCACAACTCTTAAAATAAACGGAAATAAAATAGCCAGAACTGACAGTTTTAAATAACTAGGAGAATGGATAACACAAAACAATAGTGAAAAATAGCTCCAGAAAACAGATTACTCAAAATAGAAAAAGTATACAATATCAAGAAGAATACCTACAACAAGAAATCCCTTTCCTGGAATACCAAACTAAGACACTACCAAACGGTAGTTAGACCGGAAATACTATATACGGCAGAAACGCTGAAACTACATAAAGTTCAGGACGTAGAGAGAATAGAGAAAATAGAGAGAAGAATCTTATGGAAAATATTAGGCCCAAAAAATAACACAGAACTAGATTATAAACAAAGATCAAACCAAGAGCTATATTCCAAAATAGAAAAAATAACATATGTAATCAGGAAAAGAAGACTGCAATTCTACGGGCACATATACAGAATGGAGAACACCAGACTAACAAAACAGATCTTCACCCTACTAAACACTCACAAGAACAAGATAACCTGGCTCAAATAAATAGACAATGACCTAGTAAACAATTCAATAGACTCAGACATCTTAAAAGACAGAGCAACATTCAGAAAAACAATACAGGAATTAGAGTTTCAGGAGAGGAAAAAACTCACTTGTAGAAGAGGGAGAAAATGGACTCAAGAAGACAAAGAACACCACTTTAGAAAAATGAAAGAAGCATGGGCTAAAACGTTGATTAAGCGTGCCCTCTAAATGGGCTATTCGAAAAGAAAAAAAGAAAAAGTTAAATATTTTAATTAAGTTGTGTGTGTAAGCCGTGCATCAGAAACAAACCACAGTTGTAGGACTTTCCCGTAACACGGCTTTAGCCGCGTGACGGGAAAGTCCAACAATTGTATTGTCAGCTATTTTTTAAAGTTCAAGATTTCCAGATACATTTAAAAACGGATCTCCAAAGCAGAGTGGTAGCGTCTCTGTCTTTCATGTGGAAGATTCTGTTTTCGAATACCGGTCAGGATTGACGGTTCTTCCGGCTAAAAAATTAATTTTGTTTCCAAGAAAGGAGTAAATTAACTGTAATATGGGTATGCCTTTAGTTACTGGAGGAAAAAAAATTACCTTGCGAGGTGAATATAAAAACACTTCCCTAATTTTAATTTAAATTTAAGTGGTACCGGGAGATCTGTAAATTAGGAAATAAATGTTATTGAATAAATGGACAAAAAATTATTTTTTATGACAGTGATTTTTCAGCGTTTTCTTATTTGAAATTTATTTCGATAACCGTTTTCATTGATTTTTTAAATTATTATTATTAAATCCGTGGTAAAAAAGTAAAATTAATTATATAATAATTTCCAAAATGAATGGAGGAAGTATTGTTGTGTACAATTTTTATTTTGTTTATTTGACCTTTTAAATTTATTTATAGTTAATGCTTTTTTATGTGTCAAGGTCTAAGCACGGCAGGTATACCATGAATGTTGTTGTGTTATGTTAAACTTTGAAATTTGTGTATTTAACGTTTTTGTTGAAAAAGCACAATTATTATTATTATTATTATTATTATTATTATTATTATTATTATTATTATTATTATTATTATTATTATTATTATTATTATTATTATTATTATTATTATTATTATCACCATCCTCATCATCTCGATCAGAACTGGCATGATTTCATAAGCTACAAAATTTATCACGCATTCAAAAAATAAGAACGACAATTACAACTGGGCGTCGGCCCAATTGAGAATACAAATAAATAAATTATACTAATAAAAGTGATATAAAAAATGTATCACTAACTACTATTGATGTTAATGTATTTTTCTTTTCAAAATATATTAATTTATGTCTAAATTTGTATTTAAATTGAATAATATTATAAATCACATATTTAAATTTTACAGTTGAAGTCGATCCCTGTTAAATTATATTCTTGATTCCAAAATCTCAACGCAGTGGCGGCTCACGTTTAGGCACAGTGAAACTCCAGCACTCCGTATTTCCACTTGATATTATCGATAACATTTAATACAATGAGTCCTTTTTTCTTTAATTCTTTCTGTATTCTTATAAATATATAATCCTTAAGTTTAATGTCAATAGACATCACCCAGTTTTTGAAAAAGATACAAAAGGTTCTGTATGGAACTGTGCGTTTCACAGTTCCAACAGCGTGGTGTTTGGCTGTTGTGCATGCGCACATAGGAAGCTGCACGCAAGGCTGCGAGGGAGAGACAGCACTGAGCACATTAAAGTAGCGCTTCTTTTTATTAGAAGAGCTGAAATCCGGACGAAATCTTTCGCTAACCGTAACTCGAAATCAAAGCGTTTCCAGAAATATAATAAGGAATTGTTAATAAAGTAAATAAGAATAAATAAGAAATATTAAGTAGAGAGATTTTGATTAGTTCAACGATTATAATTAATTTTAAAAAAATTACTTACTTTTGACTTAGTCTTCAAATAAATTTTTAATGTGGTATTTTCCATAATTAATCTTTACCATAACCATAAAGACGAAAGTATACTGAAATGAAACGACTAGCACTAGATAGGGAATCTTGGAGAGCTGCATCAAACCAGTCAAATGACTGAAGACAAAAAAAAGGACGATTTAAATATTCTGAATTGAACTAAATGATATCATTATTTCTGTTTTACAAGTTATGATAAATCGATTATGCTGATCAAGTGAAGGTTGTGTGCTAGTCGATCCTAGAAACTTATCGCACAGAGTTTGTAATTTATTGTAATAAGAAGGATTAGGAGGTACAATTTTTTACTCGGTGTGTTTATCCGGTAAAAGGTCAATCTCCGATAAGCACCCTAAATACCGATCCAATGAGCATTTAATTACAAATCACAGAATACTAACGTAAAAAAAATCAAGAATAAGAAAAAGAGATGCTAGGCTTGATAAACAGAATTTCTATCTACCGATAGACAACGAGACAAACAATCCAACCAAAAGAATAATCTACGGCTCTTTCCAAGAAAAGGAGATCAATCCTGCACAAAATCTTTTGAGAGAACAAAATATCTTATTTCAGGCTGGAAGAAATTTATATTACTGCTCCTCTTTGCATTGAGCAGATAAATATATGTTGCTACAAGATGTTTTTCCATTGGATTCAAAAGGCTGTTTGGAAACAGCTTCAGATTTATATAACGAAAACTATTACCAATATTAAAATTGTACGATCTAACTGAGTAAATTGTTTGTATTATACCTAAACATTATAGTAGATTCAGCCAGACTCACTCCGGGTTTGAATACTAGATCGTGGATAACGGTGTTTTTTGGTGGTTGGGTTTCAATTAATCATACATCTCAGGAATGGTCGACCTGAGACTGTACAAGACTACACGTCATTTACACTCATACATATCATCCTCACTCATCCTCTGAAGTATTATCTGAAAGGTAATTACCGGAGGCTAAACAGGAAAAAGAAACAAAGACTCACTCTGGGTAACCCACCGGGTTAGTCTAGTGGTGAACGCGTCTTCGCAAATCAGCTGATTTGGAAGTCGAGAGTTCCAGCATTCAAGTCCTAGTACAGTCAGTTACTTTTATACGGATCTGAATACTAGATCGTGGATACCGGTGTTCTTTTGGGGTTAGGTATCAATTAACCACACATTTCAGTAATGGTTGAACTGAGACTGTACAAGACTACACTTTATTCACACTCATATCATCCTCATTAATCTTCTGAAGTAATATCTAAACGGTAATTCCCGAAGGCTAACCATGAAAAAGAAAGACTCACCCCGGGTAACACCACGTTGTAAATAAAAGTAGTTAGAAAAAAAGATCAAATAAACAAGCTGCTGAGAGCATGCTGATTAGATGTAATAAAAAATTAAATACCAAGAATTCAAAATGGTTAAGGATTTTGCAGTTGAGTATTCGGTACGGAAGACTTACTGTAAAAATAAAAAAATTATCTCAGGACAGGGTGGGTTTTAACAAACATAACTGCACTGAATGAAGGCAGATTCCAAAGTGCGAACGCTATAAGATTCGAAAATGAACGAGCAATTTAATACTGATATCCCTCGATTTCTGATACAGGAATACCAGTAAATTAAAATGAAACATACAATTATTTACCTAAATAATGAACGATTGGACGAATGAATAAGGATTAAATTATACAATACTAGTTATACAAACAAAACTATATCGAATTTTTTTTTAGGGCTGTGTTCTAATGAAGGTAGTTTTCTTATAGCTTATTAATTTCTTTATTTTGTAAATTAATTAAAACAGCTCTCTTCACCGGTCCAGGGGATGACCGATTTAAAATTATTTATTTGATATAGATTTTTAGCCGCAACACCTCTTCATAAAGTGACAAATGAAGAGGTGTTGAGGCAAATTCATGAAGAAAGAAGCATTTGGAAAATTATAGTAAAAAGAAGAAACAGATTTATAAGCTACATATTAAGGCATCCTGGATTAGTCGCTTTGATATTGGAGGGACATGTAGATGGAGAAAATTCTGCAGGCAGGCAATGTTTGGAATATGTATAACAAATTGTTAGGGATGTAGGATGTAGTGGGTATACCGAAACGAAACGACTGACACTAGGTAGGGAATCTTGGAGAGTTGCATGAAACCGGTCAAACAATTGAAGACAAAAAAAAGAAGGTTCTTATACCTGTAAAAACATTTGGTATAAGGTGGTATGTATATTGGTGTGTACGCACGCGTATGCACGTGACTTAGCCAGTTGGAGAAATGTACCGGGAATAAACAAAATTATAACACTGCTAAGCGGGAGGTTTAATAACGGCCTCCAAATTGGGCAGTTTTCCAGGGCGGCGAAATTTATTTGGCAATCTTCTGTAAAAGTATAATTCTCTAATATAGTAAATTTTCTTAATGTTTAAACTAAAAATTTTTTATTTATTCTTAACACAAAGTGATTGTACAATCTTCACAGTTTCATTTCATCTTTCACGTAAAGACTGTTATGTTCTCTATTAATCAAAATTAATACACAACATAACAATAAATTATGTCATTATTACAGCGATCAAGAAAGCTTAAGTCTCGCAATTCGTTTTACGAAGAGAGTAGGGGATTTGAATTTTTTTATTTCTCAAGGATATTTTTTTTTTTAAATCTGGTCCTTGTATTGAATACGTAAAATATATTTATACTTTAAGAAAACATTATGAACAATTTGACCTAATAAATAAGATTTCGAATTACAGCCAATCGGCGGTTTGGTAGAATTGCATATATTTATAATTAGATACGCCAGTGTTATATTTTATTTAAATATAAAATAATCATCATATAATTTATTTTAGAATGGAAAGTGTAGCGAGGTACAAAACAGATAAACCTACAGGTTAAACGGCTTATAAAGTCGTTCCTTATGGGTAACGACATAACTATGACTTGCGTTAAACGCGTTCAGCTATATTCACTCTGATCATGGAAAGAAGGTGTGTTCTGGAAAATATTTAAAAATTTACGACAATACAGAACCGAAAAAATTGTTATCATTATTACATTATCACTAGAAAAAAGGACAAAACAACGAAGAATGTGGTATAGCCTATTTTAGAGTTAGACCATAGAAAGATCATTTCATAATTCTCCGTTATAAGGAAATTCAAAGAAGAAATTTATAAATTTAGTCACATGTAACAGCTACTTTTCACGAAATTTATCATGATTATAAAAGCAAGAAGCTTTTTAACTTCATAAATTAATTATTCCAAGTTAATTCTCCCCCCATTCTTCCAGTAATCTTAATTACTGTATTTTGATTAAGTTTTTTTTTTACATCTGTAGTTTCTCTGCCCTCTCGGAGCCGGACACAAAATTAAGCATAAACTCAGCTCTGGTGGGTACCTTCGCCTCAAACCACCTTGGGAGGACGCAAGGCACCGCCCAGGCAGCCGGGACTCGGTCTTATTGCATGCCATGCCTCAAATGAGGAATTCCCAAAAGGGAACTTCCCACCGGAACTCCGGTCTTGACGCCTCGCCTGTAGCGGGGACACCCTCATAGGGATCCCTCACCGGGACTACGTTCTTACATTCCCCCCAATGGCATCTCAAAGAATTCCCCACCCGATCATTGAAGGTGGAAGACCAAAGCCTTCCTTCCTCTCGGGTGGAGCTGTCCCTCAAAGACACCATGACGTACACTCCTGACGCAGATGGACCTATCTTGCATTCTCGACCTCCAGGCGTATGGCCGTCAACTTACAGGACGTATGTCGAAGCTCCTGCTTACAATCTTTACGTATGTGGCTGGTCTTACCACACGTAAAACAACGGCCACTTCTATCTGCGCCACTACAGAACTTGGCTCTGTGTTCTGGACTCCAGCATCTAAAGCAGAGTTCGTCAGAGACACGCAGCGTCATCCGACAGGCCACCCACCCGATGCGAACGAGCCGTAATCCGGCCGCATTGATAAAACATTTATAGTGACCGATTCACCAGTTATTTTACGAATTTCCCTGAGAAACTCATCCTGCATCGTGAGAGCATCCACATCCTTAACAAGGACGTGGACCCTCCTACCACCCCTTCCAGCCAGAGCCGTAGTAACATCTTCCACTTGTTCGGCGATATCTCCGCTCAACTGTTCGGCCGCATCACCATCGGCTTGCACCCTGAGATGAAGATCGTCCCCCCTGGGAGGATTTTAATTAAGTTAACAAACAAAAGCCGTCAATTGGTTGCATAACTTTCTCGGCATTGTCTTTGATAGATTTTTATTTCAAATAAACCAAAGGTTTTTAAATATTAATGACCTAATTATGTAGTATTTGGGGTACAATTTTGAAAAGGATTCAGTAAGAAAATTTGGATCCGATTTAAACCCCTTGCTCG
This sequence comes from Lycorma delicatula, assembly GCF_047948215.1. Taxonomy (NCBI): domain Eukaryota; kingdom Metazoa; phylum Arthropoda; class Insecta; order Hemiptera; family Fulgoridae; genus Lycorma; species Lycorma delicatula. The sequence goes on along the minus strand of NC_134464.1, from coordinate 96,394,739 downwards.
ACACTACCTCATATAAGATTTTTTTTTAATAACAACCACTATATAAAAAACAGATAAGTATTAAAGAATTATAAAAAAAGTTAAATAAAAGTATTTAAGAATTTAAATATTTTCTTGAATATTAAACATTTTAAATATTTGTCGGGTCCCATTCTTTTTTTTTATAAAAATAGGTGGCCATATAAATTAAATTAATTTTGGATACAGTTGGATTTTCAATCTTAAAAATTAAAGTTAAAAAAAAGGTATTTTATGTACGGGTCCCATTCAGTCAATCTGCTTTTGGGGGCTCAAAAGTTTATTTGAATAACTACTTACTTCAATAATTCAAGCCAATTTGGTGCATTGTTACTCAACAAGGATAAAAAACTGTAAAAAAAAAAGATTGGGGACCGGATGCCACCTGTCCGAAAATCAGGCCAAATCCGTTATATACAAATAAAATATTTTTTCGACTTTTATCTTTTTGGTCAACGAATTTTCGAAATATAAGTCAAAGACTGTTAAGAAATAATACTCCTCCACTCCTACATCCGATTGATTTATTTAAAACTTTAGAATTTTGAATAACTTAATTAGTATTTTCATTTTACTAAAGATCAATTTTCTACGACCACTATACAAAAATTCAAAGGCTAAAATATTAATTTATATTGAAAACGTAGTTTTTTTTTGTTGTAAAATGACGATATTTCTAAAACCCCAACACCTGAAATTTTTGGCAATAACTATACTTCCCTTTTATAGCTATGCTGCTGTAGCAGGAATAGAACTACATCAGGGAAAGTAAAAATACCCTCAAATATAATTTGAGGGCCCACCGGGTTGGTCTAATGGTCAACTCAACGTCGCAAATAATCGGCTGTGTTTAACAGCCGATTTTCGACGGAAATCGCTCGGAAAATCGCTGGTCACTTGTTCGGATCTTTCTTCCGAAAGTCCAGCCTCACGCCGAACGACCGAGCCGCAAGGGCTAAGTGTATCGGAGGTTCCGTAGCTGATTAAATTCGGAAGGTTCTGAGGTTCAAATCGTAGTAAAAATTAGGTGTTTTTAAACGGATTTGAATACAAGACAGTGGATACCGGGTGTACTTTGTGGTTGAGATTTAATTAACCACACCCCTCAGGAACGGTCAGCCTGAGTCTGTACAAGACTACACCTCATTTACATGTCTTGCATATCATCCTCATCTCACTGGGTCCCAGAGGGGTTGCTTATTATTCACTATTTAAAGGGATTGCAACGTAAATATTAGAAAAATAATAAATATATTTAAAAACTATAATAAAGAAAAATAATAAAATATATAAAAAGTATAACAAAAAGAAAGTAATAAAACCAGCTCAATAACAGACTGTTAAGACGTCTTCTCCAACCACAGACCTGGTTAAAAATACCCCCAGGCGTTGCTCATTGCTGTGTACATCAACCGTTTCTTCGCATAGCAGAAAAACTAAATGTCGACTCGATAAATCAGCTTCGGTCAAAACAGCTGTATATGTCACAATCCTATCTCGGTGTTTAGAAATTAAGATATTTTACAACTAAAGAATACAATATGCATAAGAAAAATTTTATCAATTATTTTATATGATTACTTTTAGGGACAGTTACGAGATAAGCTATAATTCAAACATCAATCCTATAGAAGCTATAGAAATTATAATTAAAAATTTTGATGTAGAGTTATTACTGATTATGGAATCCAGCCTTTCGGCGATTGGGATCCGAGTTGATACTAGGGCTGAGATATCATTTACTGGGATTATATAAAATAAAGATTATTATGGAATAAAAAATAAAACTAAAATACAAATTTAATTTAACAAATTTTAAGTAAGATGGTATAATAACTTTATTGTCAGCTTTTTCATACGATTATAATATTCTGATGAATAAGATACTTCAAAATAAAATCACTGGTAAATCCACACCTTTATTGCTTTTATATACATTCTTTTGATCTCGATCCGTTACTTGGAACGGATAATCCAATAATACGTCAAAGGATGTCAGAATATTTTCATAAAATCTGATTCGTTCAACAGTTTTATCAAAGAAATTCAATTATTCAGATTTCTACGAATGAATATTTCATATTTATCACTGAATTAAGATAAACAGCTTTACATAGTCGAGCGTTCGCTGGTACCGTATACAGAAATTATTAAATTGGATTTTCACCTTAAAAAACTTGTGAAATTACCTCCTAATAGGTAACATAACATCCTTTCAATTTGCAAAGAAAATTTTATTTACGTAATTTTTATAGAGATAAAAAGTATTATGATGTGGAAAAAATTTAAAAGGATGTGTTGTTTACTGTGTCGGTTGAGTCCGATGGTTGTCTGAAATTCGTCCGTTAACAATATAAAAAATCCCTTTCGGCACGCCGGAAGGCAGAGGTAGATTTCACCAGTGCTAAGTAGGATTCGAAAGGATTTCTCTGGAGAGACTTAGGCGACGTTTGGGAAAAAAAGTACGGCCTGAGTAATTTGGGTTCAGGGAGGGCCACTCGACAACCCTCCAACTGGTTAAAATAATCGACAGTCTTGTCGGAGGTAAATAGAAAATCGGTAACCGCAACCGTTTTTCTAGATGTGGATAAAGCCTATGACAAAGTTTGATATAGCGGCTTGCTGTATAAACTCGCACATACGACGATTCCCTGTCGCTATGTCACATTGATACGGTCTTATTTACTAGGAACAATCTCCTCCACCAGAGACATAGCCACTGGAGTCCTCCAAAGAGCATTGCTTTCGCCGTTCTTGTACACGAACTACGTCAACGATATGCCGTTGTCGGAAGGAGTCAAAACAGCTCTATACGAAGATGACACGGCATATTATTATGAATCCAGAAGTGTAGATTACGCGATCGAGAGACTCCAACGGCAACTGGATCTAGTAGAGCCGTGGCTCGATATGTGGAAAATCAAGGTCAAGGGTGAAAGATCGGTGGCAGTGATGTTTACATACAAGACATGTACTCCAGCCAGGCAGCTGGAAACCTCAAAAGAGAAAATCCCCTTTGGGAAAACAGTCAAGTACCTGGAAGTAGTCCTGGATAAACGGCTTACCTTAGGAGAACATGTTAAATACGTACCCAAAGGGCAAAGGCTGTCAGGGCCTCACTATACCCAGTACTGAACAGTGCCAGCCCATATCTACTGGCGACTAAACTACTCATTTTTCGGCTGTACGTCCTGCCGATTCTAACATATGCTTACCAGTCAAGGGGAGCTTTGTTGAACTCCACGCTTCAAAAGAAATTAGAAGCCGTCCAAAACATAGCGTTGCGGACGATATTTGGAGCACCGTGGTTCGTCAGAACTCTTCGCTACGGTGCGGGACTACACACCGCATCCGAGGTGGGAGTGGCGCAGGCACGCAGACTGTTCCTGAGAGCAACCGTGTCTGAACATGGTCATCTCCGGAACATCTGCCAAGAGGACTCTACTCGACAGGGTATAAGAAAACGGTCTCATGCCGTATTAAACGAACCACCATGAAGAAGCGGTACGAGAGTCAAAAAAATGATAAACCAGGCTTAGGAGCCTCTATATCGCGTAACCTATAAATGGAAACCGCGCAAAAATTCCGGCCGCGAAAGTCAGGATATGCGACTCCCTCTGAAGAAGGGGGCGCATTTCTCCCTCCAAATAATTAGGGCCCCGGTAGGCGCATTCCTGCTAATCCATAGGTGCTGGTGCCGAAAGGACTTCAGCGGATGAACGAAAGGGGAATCACACCGGGATTACTAGGCTCAAAAGCTTAGTCTCCCACGGTCAGAACCGGTAAATAAATTTCACGCTGGTCCATACGGATAGGAATGCAAATTACCAAATCCGTCCATAAATAAAACTTAAAATTTATAACCGCCACTAAATAACCGATGAAACCCGCCCGGTAATAGAAAAATACAGCAGCAAGGGTCATTGTCCAGGCGCTGCGATCTGTAGGGAGAAATATTGAAGCTCCCGCCATTCTTGCGTTCCGTTCCTAAACAGGAGATAAGAAAGATTTCCACCTTAAAGTTAAGAAAAACTTCAAATTTACTCAATACGACAATGGCTGCATGTGAAAAAAGTTTCACATGTTTAGCATACGACAAACCCCATCTTCTTACAACTTCAGCAAAGTTTTGGTCATCCCCTGCCGTAAGGACTGGTCACATCAAAAATTGTTACAGACTAAAGTTTTAGGTGATGTTTAGAGGACTAAAGACCACTTTAAACCGATTCGATACGGTGCCTATTAAGGGAGAGGTATGACTTTTATTTTCGAAACCCCATTTTTTCCACCCCCTGGGCCAATGGTTGGTGTTATTAAAAAAAAATTACTTAGATACGTTTTAAGGTTGCAGGTTTATAATCTTCATAAACCTTCATAGAAAAAAATCGCACGGGGTCAGGTCGGGCGAACGTGGAGGCCACGGCAAACAAATACTGACAGACATCTGTTCCCCGGCGACCGATCCAGCGGTCGAGGAAATTTCATTCAACCGATCAGGCACAGCGTTATGCCAGTGAGGAGACGCATCATCTTGTTGCCAAATAAAGTTCTATGGTTCGTATTGCAGTTGAGGAAAGAGCCATAGTTTTAGCATATCAAAACAGTTTACTCTAGACACACTTGCTTCAGCAAAAAAAAACGGCCCGTAAACTTGCCATCGGTATACAAAAAAACATTCAGTTTTGGGGAGTTTCGTTCACACTTCAATATTTTGTGAGGATTTTCTGATCTCCAGATACTCATTTTATGAGTATTTACTTTTCCATTAACGCGGTATGTTGATTCGTCACCGAATACGACACGATAAATAGAGTCTTCATCGTCACGGTGCATCACCAAATTTTCGAAAAAGCACGCAAAGGGTGCTAGCTTCTAATCTTCGTTAGTATAAGTAGAATTTACAGCTTGTAACACCTGTAAACAGTATGAACGCAGTTGTAAACGTTTTCTTAAAATCCTTCACTAGACGATACTGAAATTGCTAATTTCGCGGTTAGTCTTCCTTACGGATTTCCAAGGACTACGCACAAAAGGCTCTCTTATACGTTTAACATTGTATTCAAACACATTCGGCGGTGGTCCTGTACTCTTCCCTTTAGAAATACAGAAAGTGGTTTCAAATTGTTTATACCATCTATGAATGTTATTGTCACTCGGGGGATCAAAACGGAACCCACGTTGAACGGTAATTACAGATTCACATTTTGCAAACTGCAAAATACAGAGCGTTTTCTTTGGGAGATCGCTATTTTTGTTACTGGCGTTTTCAAGCGGAAGGTAAATTAAACAGTTTATGAGTTTTAGCACGGCTAAAACTGTTTTGAGTTCATCTTTTATTTAATTATAGTTAATCAACGTACGTGAAACTTGAGAAATTTACATAGTTTTAAAACCCCGAAATTCATTTTGAAACACAGGAATATTATTATGTACCAATCAGAATAAAATTTTTATTTATTTTATTTATGTTCAAAACATTGGAATTGAGTATTTATGAAACAAATACAGAAACTTTTATTTATAAATATATTTATTTATAAACGTTTGAAAACTTTTTTTTATCAGTAGGTTTTTTCCGTAGAATATATCTTAAAAATTAATTGAATTATTTTAGAGTATTTCATGGGCAATTTTCATTCTTACAAAATAAATAAATGAGGTAAATGTATATTATCAAATTTAAAAATGATTGTCAAGTCAATCTTTTAAATCAATAGTTTACTTAATAAAGTGAGATGCATTTTTAATTAGATCTTTTGCATTTTGTTTGTGCTTGATAATGCAGTTATATAATTAAATGCGTTTTGAAGTACGATTAAAAAATTCATCTACAGATTAGTATTTACTCTGTATAAGAAGATTTTTTAATTGCATTTTGTATAAAATTTTGGGAAGACTTTCTAAATGGTTTAGTAATTTATTAAAATGGTAACGGAATCAAAAGCCTTTTCTCGTAAGCTAAAGTATTGTGTTGAGTTATTTATAAACAGTCCTGTTGTCTAAGGACCGGGTTGGTCTAGTGGTGAACGGTCTTCCCAAATCATCTGATTTGGAAGTCGAGAGTTCCAGCGTTCAAATCCTAGTAAAGTCAGTTATTTTTATACAGATTTGAATAATCGATCGTGGGTACTGGAGTTCTTGGCGGTTGGGTTTCAATTAACCACACATCTTAGGAATGGTCGAACTAAGAATGTACAAGACTACATTTCATTTACACCCATACATATCATCCTCATTCACCCTCTGAAGTATTATCTGAACGGTAGTTACCGGAGGCTAAATAGGAAAAAGAAAATTCCTGTTGTCTGGTGTAGCTGTGGATAATATCTAAGCATAAGTGACTATTCTTTTTAGCAAAATTGCACATTTATAAATATAAACACAAGGATTAGCTAATGTTTTTTTTATGTTTCTAAATATCGGTTTGACACACTTATAGGTGCTAAGAATTGATAAAACGTGTCGCACCGAGGATCAGTAGGGAATTTGGGAAGGTGGACTACTTCCTAATTCAGTTTCTTTCGGGTCATGGCTGCTTCAAGTCGTATCTCTTTGTTAGGGGACTCAGAGAAGACAACTCGTGCCCGTATCGTGGCGCCCTTGATGACGTCCAGCACATAGTTTTTGTGTCCGGTAGGTGGACGGATTCAAGGGTGCGATGCGCGGAAGTTAAGAATCCAGTACACGCACCCACCGGTTTGGTCTAGTGGTGAACGCGTCTTCCCAAATCAGCTGATTTGGAAGTCGAGAGTTCCAGCGTACAAGTCCTAGTAAAGCCAGCTATTTTTACACGGACTTGAATACTAGATCGTGGATACCGGTGTTCTTTGGTGGTCGGGTTTCAATTAACCACACATCTCAGGAACGGTCGAACTGAGAATGTACAAGACTACACTTCATTCACACTCATACATATCATCCTCATTCATCCTCTGAAATATTATCTAAACGGTAGTTACCGGAGGCTAAACAGGAAAAAGAAAGAAAGGGTCCAGTACACGCGGACAATATAACTATTGTCATGCTTGCTAGCGCCTAGCTAAGAAAGCCCGTGGAGTAGGTTAGGTGGACAGCCTACGGGAGTAGGTGTTATCCGTCTGCGTCCGGACGTAAATGTACGTGTTCCGTCGATTCTCAAGGGACTCCAACGATTTCGTTACCGTCCCTTCCTGATAGACGGTCCTGAAATTCCCACCGAAGACTATGTTATGCTTATGGGTTCAGTCTTAACGTGTCGTAGATGAGGAAGGGTAAATATTCTGTGAGAGTCCAAACTACCGTCTATGCGGGCAGGCGGTGTCTAGTGGAAATTTTCCCTCCTACGAAAAGAAGTGGTGCTAAACAGTAATCTTATAGCCCATTTTTATATTTTGCAAACTCGTTCTGACTTTTCGAGGGAGTCCGAAGAAATGATATAATTTAAATGAGAATAAACGTAAGCATGATAATGATAAGTTTGGTGATCAAGACACTTCAAAGCAAAAGAGTAAGGTTTGATTTGTTGCAAACGAAATTAATTTGATCATTCCAAGGGAAATGTCGTACAATAAAACACCAAAAAATGTTTGCTTTACAGGAAACAGAGATATTATAATTATCATTAATGGGAATTCTATACACGCGATTAGGAACATTTACATCTATTTTAGAAGTGCAATGCAATGGTTTTTTCACATTTAGAATTAAATGATTATAATTCATTCAGCAAATAATAATTTAAATCGTTTACGTAGAATTTTGCAAAATTCAACATTTATTTTAAATGTAAAAATATACGGAAATCATTATTAGATAAAATCCAAGATACTAAAAAAATCTAAATAAAAAAATATTACTATTTATTATTTTTTTAGATTACGAATTTTATCCGATCGACGCGGTAATCACATTAAAATTGTTAATATCAAGATTTAAGATTACAGAATAACTTTTTCCATCGCGATGGGATAGACAATTGTATTACTTTTGCGTAGTAAGTGCAAAAAATTAAAATTTTTTCCTACAATTTAAATGAAAAATTGATCTATAAGTCTATAACATAAAAAATATTGAACACTCGGCTACCTAGATAAATACTGCTTCTTAAATTAGTTATAAAACCCTGAAATTTATTCAAAAAATCTATAAAATAATAGTAAACAATGATAAATTCATTAAAAAACCTATAAATATTCAAATAAAATTTTAAACAGTTACTAATGTTCATTTCCGGCATCATTTTTTTATTGTTTTACCTTTAAAGTTTAAAAATATTCAAGTTTAATGAATATATTAAAATAATATGATAAAACTGCACTAATTACCCACTGTTATAGTTCAGAATGTAAATAAAGTTTTTATTTTAATCTAATAAAACAATTTTTTAATTTAAATTTTAAACAAGGTACTGATATGTATTTAAAGAATTTTTAAGTAAGTTTATGGTGGGGGGGGGGAAGGAGGTTTCCCATAAAACATTAAATCTAATAAATGGAAGAAAATCAGAAATAATTGTAATTATTAAAATTTTCATATGTGCAGAAACCCTCTACTAAATTTTATAAAATTTAATTTATTGTTTTACAATAGAAAGGCGTACAGAAATTATATTATTTTACACTTTCTTTTTTTTTATTTTCCCTGTTTAGCCTCCGGTAATTACCGTTCAGATAATATTTCAGAGGATGATATGTATGAGTGTAAATGAAGTGTAGTCTTTTACATTCTCAGTTCGACCATTCCTGAGATGTGTGGTTAATTGCAATCCCACCAACAAATAACACCGGTATCCACGATCTAGTATTCAAATCCAAATAAAACTAACTGCCTTTACTAGGACTTGAACGCTGGAACTCTCGACTTCCAACTCAGGTGATATGGGAAGACACGTTCACCACTAGACCACCCGGTTGTTTATGTTACTTTACACTATGAAATCTTGATTATGGATGCAAAATATTTAAAATAAAACCAGTAGAGTTGCTTTGTCAGAGAATAATGATAATAATAAAAACATTAATTTTAGGACATTAATATCAATTAAATTTCAGTTGGGTTTGCAGTAATAAGTGAATGTTTTAATAAAAAATATTACTGATGAGAAAAAACAAATTCATTTCCAGCTTGCCCCTGATGAATGACTATAAATAAAAATGGTTACGTCGTTTTCGGGGGTGTCTTATTTCTCATTTCAGATCGTTTAAACGATCTTTATTTTAACTTTTATCTAACAAATAACGATGAGAAAAAATAAACAGAAAGATAACTACATATTAAAATATAATGAAAATTTTTACAGCATCGCATATAGTGCGAATTTAACAAAAATTGTTAAATACGAAATTAGTATGCGCCCAATTATTATCAAAACAATAATAATTGGCTCAATAATAATAAATTTAAAAAAAATAAATAAATAAATAAAAATCTCTTTAAATGATTAGTACGCAATTAATTTTATAGTGGTATTTATGTGTAGACTTAAAGTAATTAATTTTATAGTGGTATTTATGCAGACTGACAATTGAAACGATTTCAGCTAATAAATATAATTATTTGATTACATTTTTATCATTTTTCAAAATATTGTTCAGATAATCAAATTACGAGAAATTACGATTGTTAGTAAATAATTTTATGAACCATCATTTTATTATTGTGCGACTGTAATAATAATAATAATAATAATAATAATAATAATAATAATAATAATAATAATCAACCTCTAATTTATGTAACTAAGAAAAAAAATTATAAGTTTTATTTACTCAAAATTTTATTGTTTGTTTTGAATAGCTGCCGGATTAAAATATTATTTTCAAAATAATGTAGCGCGTTTATTACAACACGGATTAGTATAAATCCCAATAATCTAATTATTCTATCCGTCATAACAGGAATATAATTAAGGTAGAATTCAGGGAAGGACGTTTTAAAAAAGTTGACGACAAAGTTGTGTAATATTTTCCTTTCTTTCTTTTTCCTGTTTAGCCTCCGGTAACTACCGTTTTTAGATAATACTTCACAGGATGAATGAGGATGATATTGTATGAGTGTAAATGAAGTGTGGTCTTGTACATTCGCAGTTCGACCAATCCTGAGATGTGTGGTTAATTGAAACCCAACCCCACCAAAGAACACCGGTATCCACGATCTAGCATTCAAATCCATGTAAAAATAACTGGCTTTACTAGGACTTGAACGCTGGAACTCTCGGCTTCCAAATCAGCTGATTTGGGAAGACACGTTCACCACTAGACCAACCCGGTGGGTTGTGTAATATTTTCCTGGCATCGGTTATTTATTCTTCCATACTGGAAAAATAATGATACATGAAAAAATTACTTAAGAATTTTTTTTTGGGGTGGAGATAATTTATAATGAGATTTTATTGTAAAATTATCATTATATGTCTAAATAAACGAAAAAAGTTTTAAAATTTCAAAAAATCGGTATTTTTTATTTTTTCATCTCACCCACCTTCAAAATCATCTGAAAAGTTTCCGCCAGAGTAAATCATGAATTGAACCAAAACTAATTCTCCTATATAAGATAAAACTGTTTCCTTTTTGTCCCCTTACTCTAACTAAACATTAATATAAAAGGGATGTTGCCACAAAACGGGCAAGACCCTTGTGGGGACATCTAATTTTTATCTTTTACAAAACTCACTTCCGATTATAAATCATATAAATTAAGTATAATTAACTTAAGTAATAAATATTAAATTGTATAATAAAACAATGTTAAATTAAGTATGATTAAGTTAATTATTGAATATTAAATTGTATTATAAAACAATGTTAAAATTAAGTATGATAGGTTAATTATTAAATATTAAATTGTATTATAAAACAATGTTAAATTAAGTATGATAAGTTAATTATTGAATATTAAATTGTATTATAAAACAATGTTAATATTGATTTCTAGACTATGAATAGATAACCTTAGAGTACAATTGTAATTAGTATTAGGATTACTCTATTAATTATTAATTTTGTAAAAGTGAAAGAAATAAAATAATTTGAATTTGAAATAAATTTTTTTGATTTCCGGTTCTTTACTTTTACTACGTTAAATGGGAGAAACTAAAAAAAAATCCACTAAAAAATGTACAACCAATAAAATGTTACCTAAGATTATTTTTTTAGTGTGGGGTTGAATTGTAATTAAATTTTATGGTCATATTATTATTTAAGTTTAAACTAAAAAAAATTTTTTTATTCAAAAAATGGATATTTTTAAACTTTGCTCAGGTGACAACTTTGCCCCCCCCCCCCCTGACATTGCCACCAAAGTATTTTTTCAGGTCACTTGCACTACGATTATGCTTAGGAAGACATAAAAAAAAAAAACGGTTAAAATCAATTAAAAATAAGTAAAAATAATAGCATTTTAGATTTTTGGTAAGGGTGGAATTCTGGGGAAAATTAAAAAAAAATATGGTAAGATAAGCTTGCACACATGTACTGAGCTTAATATAAAGTGGAATTATATTTGCAAAATTCCTCGAAGATATTAAGCCTAAACCTTTACATACAGATTGATTTATATATACGAGTCTTGGTACAAAATCTCATCGTAATCGATTTATCCAGTCAAAAGTTATTAAGTTTCAAACACGCAAACACACGTACGTAAGTACGTGTGGAATTATGAAATTTTTGGTGAGGGTACTGTATAACTTACGAGGGACGTAATGCGGGTGAAAGGCGTTTTTGACGAAAAATTTCAATTGTAAAATGAGTAACTTAGGTCCTAAATAAGATATATTCCAAATTTCATGAAAATTGAAGGCGAGTCCCTAATTGTAAACAATTACGTTTTTTAATTTGTTAAACATTTTTTTGTGAAAATTTTCAACCATAAAAACGTTCAATAAATTGTTTTACATTAAAAAACATTAAACCTTCCCGTAAAATTATTTTTCATTGCCGGGGATATCTCTTTCACTGATTTAGGTACGTGTGTTCATTTTTTTTTATCTACCTATAAAAGAAGACTGCACTATGCCAAAATGGACAGTCTAGATCGTAGGTTTAAATGGTTTAGATATTTTTAAACTACATTTACGCTTGATCGATTAGCTGGAGAAAACCCATATTCCGTTTAGTACAAAAATGCTGAAACCACACTTACATGAATTAGTAAAGTTACATAAAACTAAAATACAAAAATATCACTTGGATGAACTTTTGAAAAAACATGGGCATTGTGTTCTTAGACTCCCACCTTACCATCTTGATTTGAATCCGATCGAGATGGTATGGTCAGCCGTAAAAAGGCATGTGGCACGTCATAACTCAATATTTTCTTTAAAATTCTTTAAATTAATTACGGAGAAAATTAATTCCATGAATGAAGATGACTGGAAACTCTATTGTGAAAAGGTAAAAAATACTGAAAGAGTATGAAAAACTGGAACCACTGATAGATTAAATGACAGGACGTTATATTATACGTGTAGACTCTAATAGTGAAAGTGACAGTGATAGTGATTCGTTTAGCGAGGATGATGAACTTGCTACAAGTTTGAATTAGATGCATGAAGAAATCAAAAAAGCTTTTGTTTATTATTAAAAATTAATAATTTAGTACAAATAAAGGTTATGAAAGAATTAATTACGTATTGCTTATAATTAGTAAATGTAACTATGATAGTTATTACCGCGTACAATATGATAATAAGTAATACTTCGATTTGATACGCGGAGTTGATGTTTTCAGACCGAGTAATAATACGCAGTCTGCTTGTGAGACGTCACAAGCTTGTACACATTGGCTGGGCCTAGTATATATAGAAGTAATTCGACCAAGTTTCATCAAAATCGGCCCAGTGGTTCTGAAGATATAAGGTGATTTGGAGGTCAATATCGAAAACACGTACATACGAACATTAACATCCGGGTAATTTCCATTCGGTTTTTTGGATCCCTTAGATGTCGAAACGTAAAGATCCGGTGAAAACCGCATATGACCAAATTGGACCGATTACAATACTTTACCTTCTAGAGCTATAGCTCTATCTAGACGGGAAAGTAAAAGATCATTGTAGTCAATTATTATAATGTAAAGCAAGTACAGATCACAACACATAAAAACTCAAGAAATTAGGAAGTAATTTTTTTGCTTATGAATCTGAAAATATGAAGAAATAAGTTTATCATTTTGTGTTAGGCATTGTATGTTGACAACCGAGACTAAATGAATTTTTTAAACCTCTATAGATTTCATCTTATGTAATTATATATAAACAATAAACAAAATCTTACTATACTGTAATACTGTAATAATCTTATTTTATTTCAAGGATAAATAAATACAATTTTCATACTACACACGTAATCTGAATTCATTTTTTACAGATGTTTGGTTGTAAATTATGGATCTTTATAATTTAAAATTACCAAAATCATTCTAATGTTGCTTATCAGAAAACTAAAACTTACATTTCATAAACAGGACGAATAATTGTTGACATCTAAAAATCGTTATAGTTTTAAATATATATAAAAATCTCATGACATCTTTCTTACTGAATGTCTAACAATAGAAAGTTAAGCTTGTTGTTAGTAAAAAATATTACAATTAATTAATGAAATATATTACCTGATCAACACAATTCATTTCATTCCTACAAACATTAAAACAAACACTATATGATAAAATCATCGTAATATCAAATGCAACAACAATTTTACTCAGGTTATAATATACTATCACGGTACAGCAGTCTAAGAGTAACGTCTCGTGCCTGTCGAAACAGGTCTGTGAACACAACAAATGGTGCGCAAGCGCACATCGAAAATAACTTCATAGCCTGCAACAGCTCACTCTCACCAGCAAAATAATCTAGTTTGTTATTTGCTTATGAACGTATGCATCAATTTTAAACATTTTGTACATTATTAGGTCTTGAAATATGGAAAAAACTACTGGTGAATATTTAACCCGATTTCAACTATTTACTTTTTGAAACCCCAAACTTTAAAATTGAATAATACAATATCTTGCACACACACACACACACACACACACACATATATATATATATATATATATATATATATATATATATATATATATATAGTTTATCGTACAAATTTTGAACGATAAACTAAAAGTCTGGATTATGTTTAAATTTTCAACTAAAATTGTTATTTTTTTTTAACTTGAGACTTATTAAAAAAAATAGAAATAAAAAATTAAAAATCTATTAGGACAAGAATTTATATTCTGAAAAGAAATAAAAACTGGTTTAGGTAAAATTTTTATAAGTTCATCCCCAACACAGATATGACTTCTAACTTTTCCCCTATCTCCTCACCCCAATGAAATTCCGATCGATGTATAGATACCTAAATATAGGTTATCATTAAATAGATAATATATGTATTGTATATCGTACGTGTGTTGACTTGTTTGAAACTTAACTTTTGACTGGATAACCCGATTTTAATGAAATTAAGTACAGAGACACGTGTGTGTATATGGGGCAATTTTTGGGTGAAATTTTGGGGTCAAAATCTCCAGAAAGCGGGTTTTGGGGGTTAATTTTCGCAAAATTTTGCAAATGTAACCCCAGTTTAGGTTAAGCTCAGTACTTGCGTGCATGCTTATATCATCATTTTTTTAAAAATTTTCCCCAAAATTCCCCCTTCTCCAAAAATCGAAAAAAATTATCTTTTTATTTTTGCATATTTTTTAACTGATTTTTTTTATGTTTTCCTTTATGTAGGTCATAACTCCCCTGGTTATCACATATACATTCATACATGAACGAACCGAATTTACTCTTTCCCCTTTTTTTTTTTAATTTCTCAACTTCTCATGAGTCCAAAAAATCAATTTTTAGTACGATTACTATTGTTCCCCTTAGTAACTCTATAATAGTCATAACTCTATAACGTTAGACGACTAGGATGAATGGTAAAAAGAAATTAAATCCAATAAAATCAAAAATAAAGTAGGCGAAGCATCCTTCTGGCCTTACCCACAACCAAATCTTATTTTTATTTTTTAATTTGGCTGTACTGTAAATTGCAAAGTTTATAAAAAATTATATAATACATGGAGGCCTATTTTGTCCTATCGTGTATTATCCTGCTCACCCTAAGGTCGAGGGCAAAATGTATTTTGTTGCTATTTTCACTTTCCTTTTTTCATGTATAATAAAAATTTTATTATTTATTGGCTAAAATAGGATACGTTTAAAAAACGTCATCATATTTTGAAACAAATCGGTTAATGTGGTGGGGCATTCTACACTTAGGACTAGTCAAATAGACCCACGCGTCTTCCCAAATCAGCTGATTTGGAAGTAGAGAGTTCTAGCGTTCAAGTCCTAGTAAAGTCAGTTATTAAAAGCTTTTATTTAACTCGCTTTAGAAATAATCAAATCTTGCAACTGCTATATCTTTTGATCTATCTTATGAAATTCAGTGAAATTTGGTACACGTATGTAACCTCGATGACAATACAGCACTACGGTGTCGGACTTTAATATGACCCACCCCCACAACCCCACGCATTACCCCTACGGTAAATTCATCCATTTAGTTAAAATTTTCATTTCTCATGAACTATCGTATGAAAATGATTGAAAATTGGTTCACGTATGTAACTTCGATGTGTAAAAATAAATATTTTTACTTTTTTTTAGTCTTAAAAAATACAACAAAAAAAAATTACAAAAATATATTTGATTACATATAAAATATTAAACTTTTTAATCTTTACATGGAACTAGGAGTTAATGATGTTAAAGAACAATTTTAGATTCGAATAGCACAAGCGAAACGAGCCTTCAGTAAGAAATATAATTTGTTTACGTCAAAAATTAATTTAAATGTCAGGAAAAGATTTTTGAAAGTATATGTTTGGAGTATCGCTTTATATGGAAGTGAAACTTGAACAATCGGAGTATCTGAGAAGAAAAGATTAGAAGCTTTTGAAATGCGGTGCTATAGGAGAATGTTAAAAATCAGATGGGTGGATAAAGTGACAAATGAAGAGGTATTGCGGCAAATAGATGAAGAAAGAAGCGTTTGGAAAAATATAGTTAAAAGAAGAGACAGGCCACATACTAAGGCATCCTGGAATAGTCGCTTTAATATTGGAAGGACAGGTAGAAGGAAAAAATTGTGTAGGCAGGCCATGTTTGGAATATGTAAAACAAATTGTTAGGGATGTAGGATGTAGAGGGTATACTGAAATGAAACGAGTAACGCTAGATAGGGAATCTTCGAGAGCTGCATCAAACCAGTCAAATGACTGAAGACCAAAAAAATAAAAAATTATTTTTTAAAAAAGTTTTTATTTAACTAATATTAATATTAACATTAATAAAAAAAGGAAACAAATTAGAAAAACCCTCTAAAAAGTAAAAACTACGAATTAAATCAAATTGAGAATTTTAACCGAAAAATATAATATATTAACAAATATAAAAATGCACTGAAAAGTAAAAAATAAATTATATAAATATCTAATAAATAACCAATAAACAAAAAATAAATAAATCTAATGAATATTAAATTTTAAAATTAAAAGTAATGAAAATATTTAGTTAAATAAAAGCTCAGGAATGGTCGAACTGAGACTGTACAAGACTCTACTTCATTTACACTCATACATATCATCCTCATTCATCCTCTGAAGTATTATCTGAAAGATAATTCTCGGAGACTAAATAGGAAAAAGAAAAGGAGTAATCAAATAACGGTTTGTCATACAACTTTGAAATTTTGTAAACTTAATAAATATACATGAATTTTAACTCTCGTAATATTTTTCAGAACATAATGAAATCTCAATTGAACAAATTCTTCATAAATACAGTTCTATATATCACTGGAAATATAGTCTTAAATTTTCATTTGAATAATTTTGGCGCTTTACAGGGAAAGTTATCCAACTACTTGCATGATATTTTTATTTGCTACGAAATATTAATGAATAAAAATTAACACACCCTTTTTTTTTATAAATCTGAATTCTTACATTTTCACGAAATTTTGACTGTTTTTTAGTCCAGCTTTATCTATAGCTAGACAATTATGATTAAAAATAATTTTGACTGAAAAACAATAGACATTTTATAATTCCCGTCCAGATATTACTACATCAGAGCTATAGCTCTAAAAGGGAAAGTATTGTATCGGTTCAATTTGAGCATATGCTTTTTTCACAGGACCTTAACGGTTTGACACCTAAGGAACCCAAAAAACAAACAAAAAAACCGGATGGAAATTTTCCGGATGTTAATGTTTGTACGTGTGTGTGTGTGTTCGGTGTCGACTTCTAAATCACCTTATATCTCCAGAACTACTGGACCTATTTTGACTAAACTTGGTCAGATTACTTCTATATTTAAGGCATTGATGCCATTAAATTTTCAACTTAAAAACGTCAAGGGAGGGTGAGGGTATAGAGCAAGGTTACCCTCAGTATCTAGAGATTTCGCCTAATTATGACCTTAATTAGGCGAAATCCTAAATAAATAAATTTTAATATTGATGCATTTAATTTTCAACTTAAAAGGGGGTGAGACTGCAGAGTAAGGTCACGCTCATATCTTGGAGATTTTGTCTAATTAAGTTCATATCTTGCTTAGGCGCATTTGTTAACAATTAAAAAATAACAATATTTGCAAAATAACTTTTGAAAACTTGCACCGCCACCCCAAAAAATGCTGTTGTAGTCGTCTGCTACGTTGGGACGTCACAAGTGAGCGGTAGAATTAAACAAATGAAAAATATTTAAAGTGTATAAAAGTAACTAGATTTGGCTGGGTCTCGAACTCGATCGCCCAGTTGACTCGATACCTGGTGCGTTAAGCCTCGAGGCTACACCAGTCCGCCGGCCGTACAAGCGAAATTTGTTCTACGTAAGTTGAAAAATTACATTAGTTTAGTTAGAGACGGTCGTCGCCGCTAGTAGCGCCACACCCGCGCGAATTAAATACGGCATGGGCGCGCGCTTTAGTTTGAATCGTTGTATTAATTAAACGGGAAAATATTATATTTATATAAAACGATAAATATTTTTAATTAAGTTGTGCATGTATGTAGGTATGTGTGTAAGCCGTGAATCAGAAACAATGCGGAACGCGGTTTTAGACGCGTGACGGGAAAGTCCTTTTTCCTTAACGATCTTTTTAGGCAAGAGTTACATAATTCGTTCAAATTGACTCATACTTGGATATCTATTTACTTAGAAGCCAAAGAAATAGGTGCAGGACCTTACTGTAAAATAACTTGTTTTAACCATGTACGCGGAATATGGAATAGAATGATTATTTTCCGAAATTTTTTTTTGGAAAAAATATCGTTTATTCCTATTACCAGAAAATATCTGACTTATTTCACAAGATTTATTCACACACATATTATACAATCAGCACTCTCTTTTTATACAACTGTGCAGAGAGAGTGAATGTATTTAGGGTGTATGTATGTTTTTTCCACCGCAGCTGTCAACGGCTGAACCGATTTATATGTATGACCCCGCATTGGAATCCTTATGTTACCGGAAGTGTCATAGGTTCTATATATATATATATGTGTGTGTGTGTGTGTGTGTGTGTGTGTGTGTGTGTGTGCTATTTTTTAGATTTAAAAAATATAATATTGTTCAAAACGTTCACCTTTTTATGTGTAATATTCGACGGGCTCAGTCATATTGGCATAAAGTTTTCACGGATCTAATGATAATGGTCCGAAATTTAGGGGCTCCGCACTTCTACATTAACAATAATCTAAACTGGTAGGACATCCTATTTTTTTTTCTTTGACAATCGAGTTTTTCAATTATTAACAGATTTAAAATTTGTTAATAATCTTTTAACAAGATACAACTTTTTTTTTTGTCTTCAGTCATTTGACTGGTTTGATGCAGCTCTCCAAGATTCCCTATCTAGTGTTAGTCGTTTCATTTCGGTATACCCTCTACATCCTACATCCCTAACAATTTGTTTTACGTATTCCAAACGTGGCCTGCCTACACAATTTTTCCCTTCTACCTGTCCTTCCAATATTAAAGCGACTATTCCAGGATGCCTTAGTATGTGGCCTATAAGTCTGTCTCTTCTTTTAACTATATTTTTCCAAATGCTTCTTTCTTCATCTATTTGCCGCAATACCTCTTCATTTGTCACTTTATCCACCCGTCTGATTTTTAACATTCTCCTATAGCACCGAATTTCAAAAACTTCTAATCTTTTCTTCTCAGATACTCCGATCGTCCAAGTTTCACTTCCATATAAAGCGACGCTCCAAACATATACTTTCAAAAATCTTTTCCTGACATTTAAATTAATTTTTGATGTAAACAAATTATATTTCTTACTGAAGGCTCGTTTAGCTTGTGCTATTCGGCATTTTATATCGCTCCTCCTTCGTCCATCTTTAGTAATTCTACTTTCCAAATAACAAAATTCTTCTACCTCCATAATCTTTTCTCCTCCTATTTTCACATTCAGCGGTCCATCTTTGTTATTTCTACTACATTTCATTACTTTTGTTTTGTTCTTGTTTATTTTCATGCGATAGTTTTTGCGTAGGACTTCATCTATGCCGTTCATTGTTTCTTCTAAATCCTTTTTACTCTCGGCTAGAATTACTATATCATCAGCAAATCGTAGCATCTTTATCTTTTCACCTTGTACTGTTACTCCGAATCTAAATTGTTCTTTAACATCATTAACTGCTAGTTCCATGTAAAGATTAAAAAGTAACGGCGATAGGGAACATCCTTGTCGGACTCCCTTTCTTATTAGGGCTTCTTTCTTATGTTCTTCAATTGTTATTGTTGCTGTTTGGTTCCTGTACATGTTAGCAATTGTTCTTCTATCTCTGTATTTGAACCCTATTTTTTTTTAAATGCTGAACATTTTATTCCAGTCTACGTTATCGAAAGCCTTTTCTAGGTTTATAAACGCCAATTATGTTGGTTTGTTTTTCTTTAATCTTCCTTCTATTATTAATCTGAGGCCTAAAATTGCTTCCCTTGCCCCTATACTTTTCCTGAAACCAAATTGGTCTTCTCCTAACACTTCTTCCACTCTCCTCTCAATTCTTCTGTATAGAATTCTAGTTAAGATTTTTGATGCATGACTAGTTAAACTAATTGTTCTGTATTCTTCACATTTATCTGCCCCTGCTTTCTTTGGTATCATGACTATAACACTTTTTTTGAAGTCTGACGGAAATTCCCCTTTTTCATAAATATTTCACACCAGTTTGTATAATCGATCAATCGCTTCCTCACCTGCACTGCGCAGTAATTCTACAGGTATTCCGTCTATTCCAGGAGCCTTTCTGCCATTTAAATCTTTTAATGCTCTCTTAAGATACAACATTTTTTCAGTATGCCACCATGGAAAGTTTATGTATCTTATGTAAAACACATAATATTATTTTTCATACTATAATATGAAAAATAGGATAAAGTATAATAGTATTTATTTGCGATTAAAATATCTTGAGGGAGATCAATTTTATATAAAAAAAAGTTAAATCAACAAATATTATTTTATTAAACAAAACAAAACAAAATATGTTTGAAATTGTCAACTTAGAATCTCCGATGGATCAAGTTAAGATAAGTTTGTAAAAATACTTTGTAAATCTGCAGTTATGAAAACATTCATATAGAATATGATTTATTATTTTTTTTTTTTTTGTAATTAATAAAATAAAAACCATTTGTAATAACTTTGATAAAATTAAATCCAAAATCTTCAAGATTAAAATAAATTTAAAAAAAAATAAAAATAAATTCAATAAAATGAAATCCTAATATATTTATGACTGATAATTAAAAATCCTTGATTGATCCTTTTTAAGTTGACATAATAAAACATTTTAATAAATCCAGTCATAATAAAATAATAATATTTTAATCCCAATCTAATAAAAGAAATAAAATGTCTAGGTAATTCAATAAATGTGATCGGATAAGCAAAAAACGTTTTTATTTATTAAAAAAAAAAAATTGCGTTATTATGATACTGAATTAATATAGTAATAACTGCCATACGTCACTGAGTACTTCAATAGTAACTGTTTTATTGTTTAATAAAATTTTATTAATTGATATTTTAATTATAATAGTTAATAACAAGAGATAAATGAAGATTAAAAAACGTCTGCCAAAAAAAAAAACATTGTTCTTTTTTGAAGGTTAATTAATAATTCAAGATAATTAACGAGAGCGTGCAGATGACAATTTTGTACATAGTATATTTTTTCAAATTTTTTAAATTTATTTAAACATATAATAAGGACAAGGGAAGCAATTTTAGGCCTCAGATTAATAGTAGAAGGAATATTAAAGAGAAACAAACCGACATACTTGGCGTTTATAGACTTAGAAAAGGCATTCGATAACGTAGACTGGAATAAAATGTTCAGCATTTTAAAAAAATTAGGGTTCAAATACAGAGATAGAAGAACAATTGCTAACATGTACAGGAACCAAACAGCAACAGTAACAGTTTAAGAACATAAGAAAGAAGCCGTAATAAGAAAGGGAGTCCGACAAGGATGTTCCCTATCTCCGTTACTTTTTAATCTTTACATGGAACTAGCGGTTAATGATGTTAAAGAACAATTTAGATTCGGAGTAACAGTACAAGGTGAAAAGATAAAGATGCTACGATTTGCTGATGATATAGTAATTCTAGCCGAGAGTAAAAAGGATTTAAAAGAAACAATGAACGGCATAGATGAAGTCCTACGCAAGAACTATCGCATGAAAATAAACAAGAACAAAACAAAAGTAATGAAATGTAGTAGAAATAACAAAGATGGACCGCTGAATGTGAAAATAGGAGGAGAAAAGATTATGGAGGTAGAAGAATTTTGTTATTTGGGAAGTAAAATTACTAAAGATGGACGAAGCAGGAGCGATATAAAATGCCGAATAGCACAAGCTAAACGAGCCTTCAGTAAGAAATATAATTTGTTTACATCAAAAATTAATTTAAATGTCAGGAAAAGATTTTTGAAAGTATATGTTTGGAGCGTCGCTTTATATGGAAGTGAAACTTGGACGATCGGAGTATCTGAGAAGAAAAGATTAGAAGCTTTTGAAATGCGGTGCTATAGGAGAATGTTAAAAATCAGATGGGTGGATAAAGTGACAAATGAAGAGGTATTGCGGCAAATAGATGAAGAAAGAAGCATTTGGAAAAATATAGTTAAAAGAAGAGACAGACTTATAGGCCACATACTAAGGCATCCTGGAATAGTAGCTTTAATATTGGAAGGACAGGTAGAAGGGAAAAATTGTGTAGGCAGGCCACGTTTGGAATACGTAAAACAATTTGTTAGGGATGTAGGATGTAGATGGTATACTGAAATGAAATCACTAGCACTAAATAGGGAATCTTGGAGAGCTGCATC
Organism: Lycorma delicatula; assembly: GCF_047948215.1. Lineage (NCBI taxonomy): Eukaryota > Metazoa > Arthropoda > Insecta > Hemiptera > Fulgoridae > Lycorma > Lycorma delicatula. Next base: position 96,372,333 of record NC_134464.1, on the reverse strand, counting down.
AAACCAGTCAAATGACTGAAGACAAAAAAAAAAAAAAATATATATATATATATATATATATATATATATATATATATAGTTTTTGTTCCACGACGGGACAACCTACTCGCCTGTCTTTTTCAGTCTGTATCCAGCGATTTTTGGTAAAATATTCCATTTTTATGTTTTAAAATATTACGCTTAATGATATTGTATCGTTAAGCATAATGTTTGTCCCTGCGATTGTTCCCCTGCTGTTGCTTGATCTATGGTCCTCTTTGAAAATTGAAATGATATTAACAGAAAATAATTTCTATTTATTCTATTTCATCTTAAAAAACTTGGTTCGTTTGTTATACTCGCTTAGAAGGAATTGTTACAAAATTAATTTTAAAAGAAAAAATTAAATCAAGCAAAATTTGAGAGAATTTTTATAATTTTAATCAGAACGTTTTCCGCTGAGGAATAAATTTCCAGAGATTTGTCGAGTAATTTAATTTTTTTTTTCTTTATAACAAATGACATTTCATTTTTATCCTTTTTTTTATATTAATTCTTTTCTCTTTTTGCTTCTTATTTTTCTTTAGGTTTTAAATACAGTAATTTAATAACCTTCACAGCTTGTTAGTTCTGCCTTTATTCAACTGCAACATATTAAAATAACAATATCATGGTGTCGTATTCCACCATTCGTCATACAAGGCACCACCCGTCTTACGCAGTATTTGAAATGATGTGCTAATAATAATAATAATAATAATAGTGTAAGCGAAATCTTAGCACCATTCAAAATCATCAACTTGATTTATTAAACTCCTGTATTCATGTCATTATACAAAAACAATAGAAAAATGAAATTATATTAATCACAAATTAGTCACTTATATATATATATATATATATATACATTTTTTATTTATTTTTTTTGCCCAGGTAATTTGAAATATTATTCGCTTTATTATGATGATAAAGCGAATAATATTGAGTGTAATATTAGTTATTCCACAATTACGTTTCTGTTAAATTATACACATAATTTCATTTCATTAAACAAATGTATCATATAAAAATTAAAGATCTAAACCTGTTTAGTTTTAAAGAAAAAAAAAATCAACTTTACTAGAAAATCAATAATTTTAGTTTCGGCAATCTATATTTAAATAATGTCCCAAAACTTTAAATAATACAGATTTCGTAATGTAAATTTCAATACGTACACAGGTTTCATAATAACGTGTATTTCAAAATGAAAATGGGGGTTTTAAAGTTATGTAATATTTTCTAACGTTTACTTACATTGATAAATTAAAAATGAAATGAGGGAGCAACTAATGCAGTTTTTCCTGTAAGCGTTCGATGTGATCATTCGTAACGCGGCACGTATTCAGCCGATAGGAGAGTTCATCCGAAAATTTAATCAGCAAGTCTGGAGTAATTGATGCGACAGCTGCTTCAATCCTGTTTCACAAGTCGAGTAGGTTAGCTGACGGTGGCTTCATCCTTTTTAAACCCCAAAAGAAAAAATCGCACGGGGTCAGATAGGGCGAACGTGGAGGCCACGGCAAATAAGCTCTGTCATCTGATCCCCGACGACAGCGGTCGGGACAATTTCCTTCAACCGAACACGAACAACGTTATTCCAGTGGAAGAAGCACACCATCTTGTTGCCAAGTAAAGTTCTGTGATTCGTATTGCGCTTGAGGAGAGAGCTATAGTTCTAGCATATCAAGATAGTTTATTCCAGACATATTTGCTTCCGCGAAAAAGAACACCCCGTAAAGTTGCCGTCGGGATACGAAACAAAAATACTCAGTTTTGGGGGAGTCTCATTTACAGTGCAATATTCGTGATTATTTTATCATCCCCAGATACGCACGTTATGAGAGTTTACTTTTCCGTTAACGTGAAATGTTGATTCATCACTGAATACGACACGATAAAAAAAGTCTTCATCGTCAAGGTGCATCATTTCATTTGCAAAGCTAGCACGCAAACCATATTCTGTAGGCTTTAAAACTTAAGCACAGTTAAAAATGTTTAAGTTGCTCTTTCATTTCATGTATAATTAATACATGTACGTGAAACTTGAGAAAAAATTCATAGATTTAAAACCCCGACATTCATTTTGAAGCACACGGTTTAATAAGAAAATACAGTGTCCCATAAGTTTTCATATATAAAAAAATAAAAATTTTTGTTTGTTCCATTGTTCCATGTTTTCAATAAAGTTCGATCTTGAAAACTGCTTTCTGTACAGGCCCTCAGTATGATTGCAATTCGTTGCTCTTTATTCAAACGCATTCTTAAGGATATCTTGAAATATAAAAAACAAAATGTTTAAAAATGGTTTTTATAAAAAAAAAAAAAAAATGTTATTTTTTCTACGTATGGAAACTTATGGGAGACTGTATATTTCGTAAACTATAATCTGCTAAAATAAGAGGTTTGGAATTAATGTTCTACAAAACAGACTCCTTTGTTTAAAATTACCTAAAAAAATCTGAAAAATTAAATAAAAAATCTGATGTGGACAACAAACGACTTCCTTGTACGCCTATTAAATTACATATACACATTTTTTTTTTTTTTAATGAAAAGTACATAAAATTTTATTTCATTAATAACATCTGATATTTTTTAATATATATATTTTTTATTGTTATTAATGAATTATTATTTATTGTAAAACTCTTTTTACAATCAGAGGTTAATAATTATTAATAAATCAATATAATTAAATTTTTAAAAAAAGTTAAAGAAAGTAGATGAAGTCGGATTTGATCCGATGCGCCTTCCCCTTGTAAAATACAAATATTTCATTAATAAACAATTTATTTGGCTATAACTCTAGAACGAAAGAAAATAAGTACCACACTTATGACATATCGTTGAAAAGCTCTCAATGAGGGCTTATTACTGCAGTTAAGAAAAAATCAAAAATTCAAATGTTTTAGATTTTGGGCTTTTTTGGAAATTTTTGGTCTAGTTGATTGGAATAAAAAGGGAAGGTGCACAACTAGATGTTACAACAGTCCTAAATCCAAAGTTTCAACAATCTACGACTAATCGTTTTTGAGTTATGCGAGATACATACGCACATACGTACGTACGTACAGACGTCACGCCGAAACTAGTCAAAATGGATTCAGGGATGGTCAAAATGAATATTTCGATTGAAATCTAAAAACCGAAATTTTTCGCGATCACAATAATTCCTTTACTTCGTAAAAGGAAGTAAAAATATAACTGTCGTATATGTCAATACTGCAAGCTACTTTTTATACTCGATTATACATGATATTAAATCGTAGAGAATTTTTAAAAATCTAGAAATAGTTTAATAAATATATATGTTTAGACTAAGTAGAATTTTTTTTTGGTTGAGAAAACAAAAAACGGGGATAAAATTATCATTTCTGATTTTCAATACAACTTCAGTTATTTGAAAACGTATTTAAATAAACGTGTTGTTATTTTTTCGCTGTAAAATGCATACGATTTTTTGTATAATTTAGCATAACCTATAAAATGCACTCAGTGATAGAAGTAGTTTTAAAAACCGTGATTTCATTTATTTTATATTGAATATTAACAAATTGAACTCTACAATGAAATTTAATTAAAAAAAGATCAAACTGTTAAAAAAAAAGATTATTCAAAAAATTAATAAATAAAAAGGGAATAGTTGATCGTAAAAGATTCAGCTAGTGCCAAAAATAATCTTACTTAATTATTGATATTTTAAGAAATTTTTCCCGGAGCCAACTTTACCGTAGACTGATGAATATCAAAGCAGTTCTTCCATTTTATCTCTTTTTTTTGTAAAATAAACGTTTCATACGGGAAAATAAAAAATCTTTTTTTCGAAATCCATCGAAACATGACGTCTGTAATAGTTTACAGAAAAGAATGACTGTACAGTAGCAGCAGTAGTAATGTACAAATAATTTATGTTACGTTACATCCCTTGGTACCTGATCAATCGAAATTAATTTTAATCTAAACACGTATAAAATCAAAATAAAACTGTCACAGTAAGTACGTCAGAAGGGCGGATTTACGGTTTTAGTTAAAAAGGGAGTTGCACTGCTGTAATGATTTTTGAAAATAATATTGCTTTCGATATTTTTTTTCGTTTTTTTTCCTGTATTTTATGTCATGTACAGTATCGTCTGTGCAAAACGATTAAATTTTCAAAACTGATTTTTGGATACCAACCCATTTCCTTCATATCGAATAACATTTTGGATTATAACGAAACTAAATTTCTTTAGCGAAACTAACTTTTTTTTATGTAATTACGTTTATTATTTTTTTTTTTACCAGTATAAGTAAATATATATATGTAGGCCTATTTATATAAAATTGTGTGGCTCGAAAATCTTCAAAAGTACCTGATCAATTTCTTTGAAATTTAGAACTAAAGTAGAGCATCTTTCTTTCTCCGGAACCACCGTAAGGTATTACTTCAGAGGATGAATGATGATTATATGTATGAATGCAAATTAAGTGTAGTCTTGTACAATCTCAGGTCGACCATTCCTGAGATATGTAGTTAATTGAAACCCAATCACCAAAGAACACCGGTATCCACGATCTAGTATTCAAATCCGTAAAAAAGTAGCTGCCTTTACTAGGATTTGAACCTTAGAACTCTTGACTCTGTAGTTTAGTATCTGAAGTTGTGCATGTGAAAATGCTTTGAAGATTGGTTGAGTCGTTCTTGAGTTACGCTCAATTTAACGTCAAAAAAGGATTTTCTCAGTTAGATAACGGAGACAACTGAATTAAATCATGCTCGTAAATTAATGTTTTCGTGAAAACTACAGCTCCATTTAATTATCAGTCAAATACGCTAGATCAAATAAAATAACGAGAAGTCGGTATATTTTTTGCCTCTAACACCGGCTCCTTTGAATCGATTCGTTTGAAAATCAGTAGGGCTATATTGCCAATAGGTTTACACAACCTCACCAAGTTTCGTCAAAATCGGTTGAAATTTGCGTACGGATGAAAAACTTGTACGTACATATATAAATATATGTGTATTAACATAACCTAGCGCCGTAGCGATTTCCAAATTCTTTGGAAATCCGCTAAAAACAGATGTTTTTAAGGCGATTTAAAATTGGAGTTTTATAATTTGAAAGGTCATAATTTTGGTTGTATAAAACAAAAGAGAAATTGATATTCTGTCTTATTCTTAATGACTTCTTATTATGTCCGTACAAAATTTCGGTTAAAAAATCTATCAGCAAATTCAACTATTTACGGCCAATTAAACACATAAACTTTTTCCAGAACTCTGCGTAGCGTAAATTTAAAAAGATTAAATAATTTTCCATAGAATATAAATAAATCGTTTTTAATGTAGAGAAACTGTGTGTGTGTGTGTGTGTGTGTGTGTGGGCGCGCGCGGGCGTGATATAGAAAGATAGTGAGCGAGCATCCATTCTTCTCTAAAATACTAATTTACGTCTTTCACACATCATAGAAATTTTGTTAGAGTTTAATAATTATTTCCGTCTAAATATTTATTTATAATAAAAAAAATCAGAAAATATATTTATCTCTTTTTATGCAAACCTTTTTACGTTCCTTTAGTTACGGCGTCATCAATTTTACCAATAACGTCATTATGTTCGTAGATTATAACTAATTCATTCAATGTTTATTTTAGTCTCGTGTGTTATGATAAATATTTAAACTAAAAAAGAAAGGCGATCCATCACACGCTATTTTGGATAAAAATACTCTAAATAAAGCAGTCGAACTAAAGGATATAAATCAATAAATAAGTGTGATATAAATAAAAGGAACGCAGATTTTCGCAAGTTAGTTTATTTTTGTACTTTTATCGTTTACGTAAATGAATTTAGCGTCGTCTTCACCCACATTTAGATTTTTTAAATATATTTCATACAAGATATTTCTGGTTACAATAATATAATTTAAAAAAAATTAAATCACCTACAGTGCACCATATTTTAGGTAAAAGTTATATAAACTACTTAGGCTGCTACTATTACTTAGGCGTACGAGGAATTCCGTTTAATAAAGGATTAATCTGTACTCATAATTATATATATATATATATATATATATATATATATATGTACATTTATTAATTGAAAATGATACATTTTCAATAAAGAGAAGTCAAAATTTTATGTTTTAATAAGAATAGATTCATAAAATATAGTTTCTCACTTGAAGATTTAAAAATCGCAGAATGCCACAGGGAAGTGTTCTTGGTCTCTTACTTTTCTTATTGTTTATTACTGGTTTTGCCTCAAAATGTTGAGCTATTTATTGTTACCTTCTTTGCAGATGACACAATGTATCTATATCTAAAGATAATTAATTAGAAATAATTGTAAACTGAACTGTAGCAGTTCAGAAAACTATTTACTAGATTGACTGTAGCCATATAATTTTAAATATGTTTAAAACTCTTGCATTGTGTTTCCTAGTAGAGATAATAAAGCTGATCACGTGAATAGAATTCCATTAATGATAATGATAGTATTTCTGTTGCCTGTGAAGCATAATTTTAGAGTTTTTTTTATTAAATAACAAATTTTTGGGGATCATCAAACCGTGCTTTTTTGCACTGAATCATCTTAATAAAAGGCTAAGCTTGTTGTTATTCTTAAAATATTAATTATGTTTAATATTTATATTCCCGTCTGAAGTATTATATGGTCTCTTGGGGCTCCTAAAAAAAATAAAAAGTTTTTAATATAAAAATGTTGACAAAATAGGCAGTCAGATCATGTGTTTGTGTCCATAAGTATGAATCATGTTTATGAAATAAGTATGAATCATATTTAGAAAATTAAAAATGTAAACTCTTTCTTATATTTGTATTTATAAATCTACAATCTTTAATAAAAATAATAGTCACTTATAATTAAAAAAGAGAACAACATCCACCAATACCAAACCAGACAAAAAAACTGTTTTCGTGTAATTCAACCCAATACTTCAGCTTATAAGAAAGTGTCTTCTTATGCTTCGCTTGCCATTTTTAATAAATTAATGAATCATGCAAATATATCTTTCTGCCAATTTGTTTAAAATACAATTAGAGTATATTCCTTTACAAAAACAATAATACTCTGTTTTAAACAATATTAATTAAAAAGTTTATAAAAAAACCTGAATTTTCTGATTCAGGTTTGATGTGTAAATAATTATGCGCTTAAATAATTTTCATTAATGCCTTCTGAATTGTGAATTATTTTCTAGTTATCTTTATATTTAGTACCTTAATGCATTTGTCATAGCATTATTTTATGTGCTTATATTTTAAATAATTAATACCGATTCAATCAGATTTTATGATTAATTGTGTATTATGTGGTGCTGTTCTAATTAGGATTGTACCATGGTTTTCCTTGACCTAGGTAGGAAAATGAAATGTTAAAGCAGTCCCTTTTTTATTAATAACATATCTTATCCATTATTGACGAACTATAAAATTTATATTACGTACTGGTCAGAATAAAAGATTTATTTATATATAAATATAAATATTTATAAAACCAATATTTATATCGTTGTTTGAATATGTAGTACATCACCAACAGAAGCTGAGGTCAGTCAATAAGTAAATAAATGGAGATCTAGTAACTACAGGTCTAATTTCAAACCTAAATATGTCCACCATAAAGCACAAGCAGTTTTGTTCCTACCTATTCTATTATTAATAATAAGCTCGTATTTTGCCATATTCTAGGATAGACAACTTTATACATTTATTACAGGGATTCTAGGATCTAAGATACAGACTTTAGTTTGTATCCGACATAAAAGAAATTCAAACCTGAGCAAATGGAAATTTTTATTTGTTTCAAATTGAATATAGCTGGCAACACTTCTTGTAACTTGTTGATATTAAAAACAATAAATGGTGGCTTTATTTGGTACTTTAGCACTTGAATAATAAATAAGAGAAAAGTCTTCTCAAACATTTTCCATATAGTAACAATTTTAAATACAGATTTTTTCAGTTAAGTGAAAATATCTTACGATTGCTGCAATTCATTTTTAATGCTTAAGAAAAAAAGGAATGTTACTGTTTTCTGTCACTGTACTGGATAATATCTAACATTACCACCGACTTTTTTTGAAAATATGATTGCATGTCTTTTCACTCTGTGTACAAAAAGAAAAGTCATGAATATATAAATGCGTTTATTCAATCAACCATATTTACTTAGGATGGTAAACGTACCTAAGAGGTAAGGATGCTTGGTAAGTGATAGACTATTTGGATCTACCGTGAAGGATAATCATCTTTTCTCACCACCTACTGTTTTATTATTCTCAAACCCTTTTTCCCCGTTTTGGTTCTTTGGAGTAGGTCCAATCGTTGTAGATTCTCCATGCAGAGAATACCAGTATCTGAAATATCAATTTATTATTTGGTAAATGTAACGGAACGTTTTTCTCGTTACAGTGGCTGAAAAGTAAATCTGATAGCTGAAAATACCTGTAGGATAGAAAAAATAAGAAGAAAGGTACTTAAATATTCATATATTTGTAGCAGTATTATTAATTAGGTATAGTCAGAAAGCTGTTTAAGAATGGGGGAAAAACCCCAACTACAAAACAGTATTTCTTTCAGTAATACAATTTAACAAACATATCTTACTTACATTAATTATGTTTGTTTTCATTTCTTTAACTGCAGTTTATGAAAAGTTCAATTTACTTCAATAGTAATTTGTTGGATAAACAAATTTGAGGATATCAAATTAACATCCCATTAAAATGGACTTTGTAGAAGTAAACGTCAAAATATTATTTTTGGTCATTAAAAGGGAGAAAACCATCTATGGATTTCATAAATATAATAAAAATAAATACAAACACAAAGTCAGACTCCTCTATCTTGGTTGAAACATCTTTAATATTTTGTATAAATTTGTTTTTAAAATAAATAATTATTATTAGAATCCAAAACAGCATCAAAATTTTGTGATTGGATGCTTATAGATCTTGGAGATCTGTTCTCATAATGTACATTATGTTTCAAATTTTTAATAATAGTATTAATTGTTAATGTAGAGAAACTTTACAAATTACAATCGCTCTAAATTAACTTTCAAGAAAAAATACTATACTTACTACTAACAACTCAAACATTCAGCGACTAAATTTTTCTTCTAGGGCAGATGATTGTTATCCAGCATTGCATCAGCATTTTAAAATCTTGGAATTACAATTTTTAATGTGAAAAACCTTGTTTAATTTCATAAGGGAATGAAAAAATATAAAATCCTTACAAAACAAATCTAATAGTTATCGCATTTATATTTGAAAAAACCTCAAATGTTTTTGATCTAAGATTAATAAGAAGCTTGGTGATAATATACTGATGAGACCAACTTATTTATAAAGGACGTATAACTCACTTTTGTTTAATACGTAACACTGTTTTGGAATCATTATATTACAAAAATTTAGAAAGATTTTAGGCTACAGTAGAAAACCAGAAAGTGGCAAACCATTTTCAGAAGTATCATAACTCTATGATACAGTCATTCCGTTACAGAATGACTAACTTTGAAAAGAAAGGAATGAAGTATATTATAGCCGTCTTCATGGAATTAAATATACCATTATATATCATCATGATAAGTTCATCAATCTGTAGATCATATTCAGTCCTAAAGAAATATTTTCACTCTATCTTATGGGCAAGCTCAGATATGAGAATTTTGCACGAAATTCTTGGTTAAATGGATCCTGAATGAAATATAAATTCTTTTTAGAATTGTAACTTTCAGAGAAAATGGTTAAATAATGAGAATGGTGAATGTGTTGAACAAAAAAAAAAAAAAAAATTATTAAAAAATGCCTGCAAAGTTACATAACTTTTCTGGCTTAGTCAAAACAACTCTGGCTACTAAGGACTTTGCTCTTGATAGACTACTATTTCGGGGGGGCGTATATATTAAAAGTTATTTTTTTAAATACAGATTTATAGTTACAATTTTGTGATTTTTTGTTAATTCTTTTTTTGTCATAAGTTCACAACAGTTATGAGTAATGTGTAGGATAATTTTCAACCCCAATAGTTACTTACAACCCCCCCCCCCCCCCGATGTAGGGTTTGAAGTGGCAAAAACAGTGATTTGCTAGAGAAATCATAATTCCATTAGTATTGAACCTACAACAGCAAAAACAGTGTTAATAAAATTAAATATATACAATATACAATTAAAACCAAGCTAAGGCTTTTAAATGATGAATTTTAAGAACAAATTAATATATAATGGTTTCCAAGCAAACATTTAATTTTTTTTTTGTTTTTAATGAAAAGTCACTTCATTGATGCAACTATTTTAAAAAAAAAAATACCTTATATCTTCTTTTCTCCAGGGCGAAAAACGCTTTCGCGTTATCATCGCTCAGACAAGATATATTTGTTGTAAAAAAAAAAAAACAACCTAAAATACATTATATATGATTCTATCATTTCATAGATCTCAAGGAATTCTGAACACTTGGAAAAAAATTATGTTTCTGTCTAATTTAGAACCAAATATATGATTGATTTAGCGAATGAAAACGTGGAAAAAATAAATTTGCAGAAAACAAGAAAATAAAATTAACTAAATAAACATTAATTACACAATAACTCAGTTTGACCCAGAACCGCCCTGCTCCATATTTTACATCTCTTTCCTGCAGTTGTTTTTCTTTATCATTTAAATTCTTTAAATGTAAACTTCTCTTTCTTTATTGATGTGTGTTTAACTGTATTTTAGTGATTATTCGTTTTCTTCTCCTGTCCATTTTTCAAAATACAAAAACTGCAAGAATACAGTTCAAGAATACTGCATGAATGCCCTGGGGAAATCCCAGCTCTGCCCATTGCTGATAAAATTTATATATTTCCAAAATGATACTCACCAATACCTTCTACTTCAGCCATCTCAACGATTTTTCGAGAAACACTCCAGGTTTTGTTACATCTTTGCCATATGCAATTATTCAAACTTTCATTAGCACATACTGTTCATCTTGAAAGCAGTTGGCTGTCTGTCTCATATCAATGAGTAATATGCTGCAAAACTGCAGCATACTTTAAGTTACTCTTACAGTATATACTGTATTGTTTAATTATAAAGTGTTACTAGATAGCTGGGAAAGTAAAAACTAGCAAAACCATTTTAATATTGCATCTTCAATTAGCAGTTCAAACAGACAGTAATAAAAAAAATTTCATTTATATACGGAATCTCACACAAGCAGGGTTAGCTGGAGGACTAACGATGAGGGTTTGTTCGTTGACTTTGTTACTATTAATAATAATTCAAAATAACAGCCTACAAAGCTATTTAATGTACCGATAATTTAGAAGCCAGTCAGGGAGGTGTATTTCTTTGATAAGACTAATTTATTTATTCAAGTTCATCTTGTGTCATTTCATAATTTTGAATATGATACGATTAGATTAAGCACATTGAAGATACAGAGAAACCTCATAGTTTGTAACGCGTGACACTTTGCACGTACGTCCTATTCCTACAAATAGTAGTACTAGTAACGCTCCCAGCGTTTCGTTTTTTCTTAGTAGAAGGAATGGAATAAATATGTGACGTCATACAATAGGGAGCTATAGCAATTGTAGCCGATCGATATTTAGGGTGGGGAGTATATGGGAATTGAGGCGCGCGCGGTACTCTGCGTATTACGTCGTCGGGTTGGTCAGAAATAGGTGGGGGAATGTTTTGGTGCGATATTGTCGACGGTTCAAGGAAATATTTAGGGTAAAGAGGGCTGAGTTTAATTCACGCGTACGTGTGCGCTTGTTTGGGTATATGCGCGCGCACAGGGCGTAGGAGTGAACAAAGAAAGAGTGAGTAAGAGAGTTTTTGATCAGAGGCCCGGTTACAGTTAAGTGATTGCTTTTCCATTCCACGACTGAGAAAATTTTTATTAGAAAAAGTTGCTTATTTTAATGAAAATATTTTAATAAAAAAATAATTTTAAATGTTTTTGCAACATAAATGTAACCAACAAATTTACTATACAAAAACTATACGGTCAAGAGATTAATTGCTCTATTTAAAAATGATTTTACTCGTTATCTAAATAAAACCGATAGAATAAGAAATTGATAATGAAAAATGCCATGTATATGTTTCTTAAATTTTGAATTTCTACCTACTGCCCAGTTATAGGATACAGATGAAGAATTTGATTCCCAGTTAAAAGTAATTAAATAAGTATTTTTCAATTTTGAATTTGATTTTTTACATTTATAAATGTTATCCATAACAATCTCTGATGATATTAATTTGAAGTTAAAAATTTCTTATGATGTACTAAACCAAATATATTTAATACTATGGTTTTAAAGAGTACTTAAAAATATTTTCAATTTTCTGTGGGACCATCATATCAATGACTGATGGTGTTTTTTACAATTTAACATCAGCTGATGTTACTGAACAATATTGGTAAATAGGATGCAGTTTTAACCCATATTTTGTCACGCTCTGATGCACTGGTTGTAAGATGATTTTTTAAGTTTGTAGATGCTTCTGAATCATATATGATTTTTGACCCACAGGTATGTTAATTTACTGATTTATGAAATGCTATGAAAATGCAACTTCAACAGGAAAGGGTCTTAATTAACACAAACTACTTTAGCTTACTATTTTTTTTATATTTTTATGAATCTAAATAAAAACTAACAGAGCAAAACTTAGGATATAATATAAATGAAATGTTTAAGTTTTATTTCAGTATACAATGAATATATCAAGTTTATTTTTTATGGTAATCAGTAAAACATTTTGGGTGAAGTCCAAGTTTACACTTATTACACCAAAATACTGTTGTACTTTTACATTATTGGCAGTGGATTCTTCTATTACTTACATTTTGTTCAGTAAGATGCTTGTCAACTGAGTGTTGCTGAGTTGTTGCAGCTAAAAACACTGTTGGTCATCCAAATCTCTGCATTTGTAGAACAGCAATTTCTTCCATGTTATTTGCCTTTTATGATAATAATGTGATAACTACAAGTCATTGAAATTTGAGTTGCTTGACTTGTTTTTTTTTTTTTTTTTTTTTTTTTTTTATCTTATTGATAAAGCTTCCATGAATTTACTAAAACTACATTGAAAAAGTTTGAAAACAAAGGCCACCTCCATTTTTTCCTTTCATTGTTATTTGATAGTTGCTGACACCATTGTCCAGTGAATCAACCCCACCCATATAGCATTTTTATCGCTTGATGAGATCTGACTGTTGAATTGAAATTTTAATTTTTTCACCTTAGAATACCCTTTGACATTATTCAGAGGTTCAGTGGACTGAAAATTTGTAATTAGATTAACAGAAGAGTTGTCATTCCATTTTCTAATCTAGACTGAAGTGATGGTATCAAATTGATACCACAAGGTTTCATGAGGATACCATGATGTACGTCTCATGAGGTTCTTTATACAAAGAATGAGAATCTTCCAAAGGGCAGTTTTGAATTCTGTTTTCATTAACTGTTCCAGTTGTGAAAAAGCCTTCCCTGTTCAGTAAACTTAACAATTTATACTACTGAAAAATTTATCGAAATAAATGCTGTGCTTTCCAGGATTGTCTACAATGTGCAATAAATTTTGAACAACAAAGCACCTAATCCAAAGTTAGAATCTACTTCTGCTTCTTTTCCTTGATAAAGAGAAAACTTGAAAAGGTACTTGTGAAGAATATAAACACCACACCTTGTAGCCAAAGCACAAAGGTTTTCCTTTCATAAACATTTTATAAGAATGGCGACCAATGTACAGTATCATCTGTTGGTGGTGAACAACACTATATTTGTCAAATTTTTATTCAGAAGGTTAATGTAAGGCTGCACTTTAGAGAACTTGTTTGTAGTATGTTAACATATAAATGTTGACCAAATGCAAATTTCTTTTTATACTGCTGGCGGCTCATGGCTTTCCTTACGAATATTCATTGCTACTGAAATTGCAAAAATGCAGTATTAATTTTTTTCTGCTTAGATATAGACAAAATAAATAATTGACGATAAGATAAGTCTACATAGAAAAGTTATCGCTACTTTTGAGTACGTAATAATCAGTTAAGATAATATTGTACATTGGAGTTTATTCTTATATAAATTATTTATTATTTATTTGTATAATTTATTATTTATCTCAGAAGAAGCAAAAATTGATTAAATTTATTCAACAATAACATAAAATACTTATTACCAACAAAAACGATTTTGCTATTATCTAATAATATGCAAGATTTATTAAAACAAGATACTTAAAAACAGTAAGCAAATATTATTTTATTAATAATAATGTAAAACAAATTACATTGCATTAACACAACTTCAGCTGTGTATGGGTTAAAAAAAATGTAATGAACTCTCTTATAAGTTCCCTATAACAACAATAGAGTCAATATTTTGCTAAGCAGCTCAAAAAAGTTTTTTAAAATTTTAAAAAACTTCGTTCAATTCCACAAAATATAAAAAAGACCCTATCTTAAATCTAATTGAATATTATGAAAAATATAAATAAATGAAAACACACAATAATAATGATATACTAAATGAACAAACAATTTAAATTCCACATACTTTTTAACCATATTTTTATTTGCCCTGCCTAAATAAAAAAAAAACTGCCTACAATAACATCAGCTGACACTGAAAACTGCAGAACCAGTCACTGAGGTTAGTTGCAGAATTATTGAGAACATTTTAAAGTAAATGTTTTTAAAACATTTTACTATTAAATTTGGTTCAGCCTGTCATAAAAGTTTATATTTCAAAAGTTTTTATTGCAATGTATGGTTTTTTTTCTTCATAGGGTCAATTTCAAACATCTCTTAAAATAATTTGTAATGAAAGTGCAGCAACCACTGCAAACAATGATAGGGTTCACTTTGTCAGTCATCAGGTAAAAAATGAACACATGATATGATCAACTGATTTTTAATTATGATGTCAAAACAAAATAACCAAAGGTCAAATTAAGTGTTATTAATGTAATACAAATAAATTTATATGTTTAGTTAAACTGAAAAAGCGAGTAACCATATATATCTAAATTGGGCCTACTTTTCATAATTAATATCAAGTCTACAAAAGAAATAATATTTCAAGTACTTACAAATGCAGTTTAAATGAAATATAGATTTCATGATGAACCATATAGAAATCTATCATGTTCTTTTTTTGAAGATCAGGTGTCTATAACGACATTCATCCAAATTTTTGTCTCTCTACTTATTCTTAATAACCATTATTAACTAAACTCTAGTCCCAGTTTACGGCATCTTATGTTATTATAGTGATCCTACTACATTCACTTGGACAGATTACGTGCCTATCACACAATCCCCTCTTTCTTGGTTGGTCATGTACCCTTCTATAATGGTGTTAACATTACTGAAAAATCTCATTTTCAATACACTTAATATTGTCTTTATCCTACTAATAGTGAAAAAAGAAATGCTATCATTTACTATCCAATTATTAAAGACTGATAGAAGTAGGATTGCTGTCAGAATTGGTCAGCTAAATGTGTAGCTAGTTCTATTTCATACAACATTAATCAACAGTTTTCTCTAAATGAATATTTGAGTAGAAACCCTCCTAGAATTTGAAATAAATACTTTATTCATATCATAATAGAGTTACACATATTTAATACATCAGGAATGATAGGTTTGCTATGTAATAGATAAAAAAAATAACTGCTCCATTATTTGTCTGGAAGGAACAGGGAAACTGTAGAATAAACTTAATCAGACCAATCATTTTGAGGATATAGGGCATAATTTATCTCTAGAGGTATCAGTACAGAGTGATCAATGATTCTGAACAGGAATCTGGAAACACCTGGTCAGAGAATATTTTATTGTAAATAGACAAAAGATGTTGTAATGCACTATTCGGGAGGTGAGATGACGTATTGAACCTGATATTATCATTCGCAGGGGAAGTGTCACGGGAATTTTTCAATGCATACTTTATTTCATCAAAAATAAAAGGAATGTTTAATTCATTTTGCGAATCTCTGATAATAAAAGGCACACTTTCTACCTGCAACTTATATCTCATAAACTCAGGACAGTTGGATGATGTTAGTGAAACTGACCTAAACGACTTTCTGAAAGTGTTCGCCACATCAGCTGGTGTGATAGTAAGGTCTCTGCCAATTTCCAGTCCAATCGGCTGTGTGAATGTACCGATCCACATATGGTTTCAACCTTTCCCCATACAACAGATGATGCTGTTGTCTCCGAGAAATGGATTTGATGTAATTCATCCAAGATTTTCGTTTAGCACATCCAACACAAGAGTAAGATCCCACCATGTGACAATTCAGGTCACTACGCCACTCTCAGTACCTAACCCTGATGGGATTTACTGGAGGTTATATTCTGAACCCACAGACTGAATAACATCTCTCTGTTAACAGCTTGGCCACTGTCAGGATACCACTGATGTAAATGGCATGAACAATATTTCCAACGATGTAAGAACGTACTATCAATAAACACAAAAGAAAACCAACTACTACTCAAATGAACAGAACTGAGTAAAATTAAAATATTTAAATTTTGAGCTACAGAAGTCCTACCAAAGAAATAAAATGAACAAAATCATGAAATAACAGAACAAAAATAAATCTACGGAGTGCCTATCTTGGCGGCAAGAGAACACCCAAGTGGTCCCTACTCACCCGGGTAACTCAAACTCCCCATCCTACACGCCCTCTACAACTTGCTAAAGAGTTAAATATTTCATGAAGTTCTCCACAATTACCATTCTGCCTGGCTTTTCCAGCTAACATTTAAATCTGAAATAGATACAATATCCCTGAGCTGTCTCACTATCTCTAATCGTCTCACATCATATCGATGACAGACATACAAAATATGAAAGGCATCATCTAATATGCCACACCACGGACTCAGACTTGAATCAGCCAGGCCAAAACGAGCCAATGTATCCCTAAAAGCACCATGGGAAAGAAACTGAGTTACATATTTGTTAGGAGCTACCCTGCAGACTCCTAAAATCAGGGAAAAGACCATACATGTAACGCCTATCAGCCGTCTCATCCCACCTAGTCTGCCATACTTAAAATCCATCACTCTCAATCTCTCTAATTCTCGCAGAAGTAAGCTTCTTTGTGAAATAGTGTTGTTGATGCTCAAACACAATAATAACAGTAGTATTTACTCCAGCAATCGCCAGGACAGCCTCTGGAGAAATTGTATAGTAACCATCTGTCACCATTAACAACAAAAGGCGCTGGGCTCTCAACAAAATGTCAAATTTTGTGATCTGACAGTCAAAGTCTTTTCAAACCATCACGTTTGTTGGTTTTTTCAAGTGGATCAACAACAACAGAAAAATTTTTAATTGGGACAGACATACAGTTTCCATGAGTACTGGCGGTATAATGGGCCATTCCAGCAGAGCACACATGTACTGGAATTAAATACAACTGGGTTTCTCAGGTGTCCAAAGGACATCATTTGAGACTCACTATGTCGTCATGCACCGATCAACACGATAGTTTCCACATTGGGTTATAGTTGTGTTTTGTATGCTATCACAACACCACCAAATGTAAGTGTAAGAAGAAATAATGTAGGATGTTGCTGTGTAAGGGTATATGATGTAATTTGTATAGCATAAGTGCATAGTGTAAAGTGTTCTGCAGTTCTGTGTATAGTGGGAAGAAAAGCTGCAGAGACTAGGGTCGTGGGGACGCCAACCCCCAAAAATCTTAAAGAATAAGTCTCCTTGTTGGTGGTATGCTATCAGAAATTTTCATCACTTTCTAGTAGGTACTTTAGTCATTAGGCTTGTTATGTAATCATCAGAAGGAAACAAAGTTTCAGAATTAATTCACATGCAGTCCCAGAAAAAATCCACATGTAAGCCCTTAGTATGAAGAACCTAGCTGTCTCAGTTCTGTCTTCTGTGAGTGGAGAACATGTATTTTTTTTCTGGTAGGGTGAAAAATGTTCTTACATTATCACTCCGACCAGAACCTGTTATCGCATGGAAAAAGTTTAATAAGCAAAGGAAGTGTGCTTAGTGAGAAAGAATGACTTACCATCAGGTAAATTGGGTGGTAAAACACATTATATATTAAACAGGTTTTAGAACATGCACTAACTTTTAATCCACAAAAATGCTCCTGAATTTGACATTTAAGATTTCCATCATATTTTTTTTTAATGGAGTTTTAATCTTACGAATAATGTCTTTTACAAAGTTGTTTTGAATATTGTACAAATAATAAGTGAATAATTTCAGTATATCTCTCATTGGAATTTGTGTATAATTATAATTTATAGTATTTATTATATTAAAACATAATTTTTCTTAAAAAAATGAAATTTTTTAAAAATTCTGTGGCAACAATTTATCATATCATACATGGCACAACTATGTTTAGCTGAAAGTTTATAGTTAGTTTGATACCCGTTTGTAAACATATGGGATATAATTGAGATATTAACCAGATAAAACTACGGTTTTCTGAATTGTACCTCCACTGTAATGGTGAGAATTTTAGATTTTTTTAATGATCTGATCAACAGATCTAACCTCCAATACTGAACTAGCTCTGGAAGCTGTTATTCAATTTGATTAATGTTAGATGTAACTTTTATTTATGACGATTTTTTTCCTGCAACCTGCACTTTTGGGGCGGACCTGCTTTAATTTGAACAGAGGCTCAAGGGATAATCGGGGGGAATTATTTACCCCTGCACCTGTGACTGGGAAGGAACTGGGCTAACTCACACCCCATTTCCTGTATTTACAGTCCAGCCATCTCTGGAGGCCCAGGATAAGCCGTCTGCCCTTTTTCAACTGATCCCACTGATATAAAAAGGTGACAGCTGGTAAATGTGTTTTATTTAATGCACACACTCTAATATTAATTTTTACACAAAAATGCAACTATATCATTGCTAGTTATTCATTCTTTTACTTGGGTGTCTTACATGAATTCTCTTTGTTACTCAGTTTGTTTTGGTTTTTTCTAATAAGATTTCTTGTAAAATAATATAAAATACTTAACAATAATTTGAAAAATTGACATTAGCTTCTCTGTTAAAGAATTACAAAATGTCAGTTACTTTTCTAGTATATATTCATTTCCATTTCACAAATAAATGTAATTTTGAAATAATATAATATAAACATAATAATTTAATCAATTAAATGTTGGTGATAATAATTTATAATAATTAACAAATACACTTATAAAAAGAGTAAAGTAAAACTAAAAATGAAATAATAACATAATTGTACACAAACCTCCAAATATTAATACTGAAGGAGCTGCTAAACAAAAAGAAAAACATTAGTAACAAAGTACATTAATTCATGAAACAGAAACTGAATGTTGATGTATCTGTAACACCTAAAGAACTCATAAATAGTAATGACATAGTATCTATGAATAGATCTAAAAATAAGCAGTAGAACTTCTGCAGAATTTTTGTATGTATGCATTTATGTTATGATTACATGAAGAGGAAGTATTAAGATAGCTCATATCTTTTTCAGAAGAGGAATTACCAGTGATCTGATGTATTGTAAAGTTGATCACTTTCTGTTGAGACTGTTAAGCTATTTTTTTCCCTCTACTCCCCATGGGCCAGACATACACTGAAGTACAGTTCAGCCCAGGGGAGTGTCCTTCAAACTCAAACGAGCCTCCAGTTCAGCTTGCCGATTTGATCTTTTGTGATCAACGCCTGCCTCAAGTCATCAAGGAGAGGTTAACCAGGCCTGACTATGTCGTTCCTGGGCCCTCCCTCAAGAACCCAGACTTGGTCTTTTGATTCCCCAGCCTGCAGGGAGGGGGGGAATCCTTAAGGGTATCTATTATCACTAAGCTACATCACATTAATTCTTTTCAGAAAACCAACTTGCATTTGGCTTCATATCCATTATGTTTAAATAAGCACTATTGCTCTGCTATGCCCATTATACAAAATAAATTTTGATTCTTTTATATTTTAATATTGAATGCATTATTTTGAAATACGATTGTTACAATCATAAAATTAGTTTGCATTAAAGCAATTAAAATAGATATGGTAGTGAAGAGTTATACTTTTTCAAAGGCTCATAATTTTGTTTGTTATTTCTTTCTTTGGTTTTCTAAAGGCAATAAGTAACTGGGTAATACCCTAACTGAGTATTAGAGTCCTGCATCGCTTTCAGTTAGATCAAGACACATGTATTGTAAATTATGGTAAAATAAAACGTATTATTACATATTGATACAAATTGTTTCACTGCTTATTGCTCAATAAATTAGGTCAAAGTGTAAATTATTTAACACTTAAAAAAATCAATACAGTCTGACAGTCATATATCTTGACATAAATATTTTATTAAGGAAAAAACCAAGTATTAACGAATAATAAAAATTATTACTGATAGTTTTTTAAAAATCTTCTTTAATATTTCTGTTATACTAAGCTATACATAAGTATTCCATAATTTTTTCCTTCAATCATTTGTATGGATTGTTACAATTATTTCTATTCTATGCCAATCTCTAATCTACAATGAAACTGTTACATCCTCAATCATCTGTTTCATATATTCTAATCTTCAACTACCATTACTGTTTACTCTCTCCACTACCCTGAAGAACCAAATTCCTTAGTACATAAGACTTAATGTCCTTGCTGGGCTTTGTTTTTTTACAACTTATTCATTTTGTCTTCTATCAACTCAATCATCAACATATTGGTGGACTTATTAGTTTTACAAAATGCGGTGTTTCAAAAGTTCTATAATTATATAAGTCCTACTTTTAAACAAAATACTAATACTGATGGAAGATGTAATGTCTAACTCCTAATATATTAATTTAGTTATGTATTTTAGAACTCTATCAAATTTGTGTATTGAAAATGTACAAACGATATCTCTTAACTAAAGACCGCTGGGAAATTTCTCTCCTTCGGTTGGCGAACGTGTGTCGTTCATGGTCACGCTAGTAATGTACACACTGCATTGCTGTCTGAAAGTTGTCGCGTTGTAGTATCTTTGATTATGTTACAAAATGAATAGTAAAATCGATATTGCAGTATCGTCGGGACTTCACGTATGAAATACGTGAGTCGTACGATTTTTAAACCATCATAAAGTTAGGCCGGTTGAAATTCATAGGCAGTTGATTGCTGTGTACGATGATAGTGCAATGAATGAAAGAAACGTCCAAAAATGGTGTGAAAGATTTAAAAATAATAGAATCAATGTGCACGATGAAGAATGTTCGAGAAGCCCTCGATAATCTCAGAGGACTTGTTGAAATCCGTCAATGATGAAATCAGAAAAGATCGACGATTTCTGACCTGTCCTTCTTTTTCCTGATGTAACAAGTGCTGTTATCGGTCGCATTGTTCATGACCATTTACAAGTAGGTTTGAAAGGTTTGTGCACTTGGATGCCACTCGTCGTAACAGAATGTCACAAAAAAATCCGAATGGGACCTGCTTTGGAATTTTTGGTGCGCTATACAGAAAAAGGTGATGGGTTCCTTAATTCAGTCGTTACCGGCAATGAAACACGAATTTCATATTACACGCCAGAGAGAAAATGGCAGTCAAATGAACGGCGTCATCTTCAATCACCTACCAGACCGACAAAAGTTAAGCCACAGCTATTTGGACGCAAACTGACAGACACAGTCTTTTGGGATTGGTTTTGCATACTGCTGATTGATTTCGTACCACGTGGAACGACTATAAATGCAGAAGCCTACTGCAAAACTCCACGTAAGTTACGACGCGCCATTCAAAATCGGCGACATGGGCGGCTGACCGACGGCGTCACTCTGCTGCACGTCCACATGTTGCAGGTCCGACACGTGATTTACTGAGAACATTTGGATAGGAAATTTACGATCACCCACCATATAGTTCAGACTTAGCTCCTTCTGATTACCATTTGTTCGGGAAATTGAAAAAAGTTTTGAGCGGTAAGCAATTCGCGGCAGACGATGAACTTAAAAATGCTGTTAATCAGTAGCTAAACGGATTGGTGGCAGAAGAATACGACGAGAGTATATTGAAGCTGGTATATCCCTATGATTAATGTCTTAATTCATGTGGAGATTATATAGAGAAATACTATAAGGTATGTAGTTTTAAGAGAAATATAAAGTTTTCAGAATAAAATTTAAAAAAAAATGAAACTGTCTTTAGAGACAACCTCTCGTAAGTGATAAACAGATTTTAAGTTTTATATAAAACAACAAACAATCCTACACATAAATACTTCAAAACAATAAACTTCAAATATGATTCATGTACAATATTATTGTTAAGTAGTCATTGAAATTATATGCATAAAGACAAAACAAATAAAACATTCAGGTCTAGAGTTAAACCCACCGGGTTGGTCTAGTGGTGAAAGCATCTTCCCAAATCGGCTGATTTGGAAGTCGAGAGTTCCAGCATTCAAGTCCTAGTAAAGGCAGTTTATTTTTATACGGATTTGAATACTAGATCATGGATACTGGTGTTCTTTTGTGGTTGGGTTTCAATTAACGATACATCTCAGTTATGTTTGAACTGAGACAGTACAAGACTACCCTTCATTTCCACTTGTACATATCATTATCTGAAGTAATACCTGAACGTTAATTCCCATTGGCTAAACAGAAAAAAATAAAAAGGTCTAGATTTAATACCAACTGGGTTGGTCTAGGGGTGAACGCGTCTTCGCAAATCAGCTGATTTCGAAGTCAAGAGTCCAACTAACCACACATCTCAGAAATGGTCGACCTGAGACTGTACAAGACTACACTTCACTTACACTCATACATATCATCCTCTGAAGTAATACCTGACGGTGATTCCCAGAGGCTAAACAGGAAAAAAAGTATAGATTTGGAATATGATATATGTTTTTGTAGCCAACCTTTATATTTTCCTGGGAACAGCATTGCAATGGTCTCCCCATACAAGTTAGTTTTTCTAAAACTATGTTCATGCTTTAATATACAGTGTACATCTATCACTTACAATGGGTCAGACTGTTTACATCTTTACACTAGATTTTAAAAAGTTATGGCAGAGAATGATGAAACTAGTGTTGAACCTTATGTGCTCAACAAAAATCATATGTAAAACAATGTTAGGTTTTAAGAGCTTGAGAGGTTTACTTACTTTCAACCACTATAAGCTTAACCTCAGTCTCTTAACAATGTTTATGACAAAAAATATGGATCTACTTGTCTTCCCATCTATGTGTGTGCATATCAAACATGAGTTGATCTTTCATAAAAGATGGGTGGATACCATCTAATTTATCTCAATTATATTTTCAGATGAATCAGCACAGAATCTTTTTGAACAATCTTTGGTAGTTTTGAGCAAATCATCAACTACTAAAAAATAAAAAAATTCATCCTGTAGCATAAAACAAGAATGTACTTATTATTGGTTATGACTGAAAATATGTTGTAATTGAAATAAAATTAAACAATTTTTATATATATATATATAGGAATTTTCATAAAAGAATGGTGGGGTTTCTGTAATTCAGATCAAGGCAGTGAACCCACCGGGTTGGTTTAGTGGTGAACACGTCTTTCCAAATCAGCTGATTTGGAAGTCGAGAGTTCCAGCGTTCAAGTCCTACTAAAGTCAGTTATTTTTACATGGATTTGAATACTAGATCATGGATATCGGTGTTCTTTGGTGGTTGGGTTTCAATTAACCACACATCTCAGGAATGGTCGAACTGAGACTGTACAAGACTACACTTCATTTACAATCATACATATCATCCTCTGAAGTATTATCTTTACGGTATTTACTGGAGGCTAAACTGGAAAAAGAAAGAAAGATCAAGGAAGTAGAACACCAAGCTGGTCTAGTAATTACCTCATCATCGCAAAGCTGATTTTGAAGTCAAAAATTCTAAGGTTCAAATCCTAGTAAAGGCAGTTATTTTCATATGGATTTGAATACTGGCTCGTGGATACTGGTGTTCTTTGGTGGTTGGGTTTCAATTACCCACACTTCTCGAGTGGTTGACCTGAGACTGTACAAGACTACACTTTATTTACATTCATACATATCATACTCTGAAGTAATATCTTACAGCAGTTCTGGAGGCTGAACAGAAAAAAAATCAAGGCAGTAGGGAGTAGCCCTGATATCCTCAACCTAAAAAATTGTTCAACAGTACAAACCACCATTCCAGTTTTTTTATTGCTGCTGAGGTGTGTTTTGTTCGTCGCTATGTTCATTGTTCAAGAAAATGCAAAGTGTTTTGTAGCAGACTGAATTAAAGTCCGTAATTTTAGTTCAATGTGAATGTAGAAAAGAGTCGCCACATGACTATATACGACATTGGTCGCCATATACGACATTGGTTCAAACAGTTTGAAGAAATTGGATCTGTTTTCAAAGAAAAATCAACTGGTAGACCACGAGTATCAAGCGAAACTGCTGAATGAATTGGACAATTTGCGATCAGAAGTCCATACAAATCCACCTTTCAAAGCTTAGAGTTAGACATTTCAAAAACAACTCACAAACTTTGAAAAAATTCAAACATTTGAAATTACATGGATATAAAATCCAGCTACGTAGGAATTGAAACCTGATGATGGAGAAAAAGTTTCAATTTTGCTGTTGAAATTTTCCACAAGATTAATGAAAATCAATCATTTTTAAATGATGTAATTTTACAAATGAAACTACAATTACTGCTTTTCTCAACTGGATGAATTTGAAAACATACAAGTTCATTTCCAACAAGATGGTGCACCCCTGCACTTTAATGCATTTGTCAACCAGGCATTGAACGGAAAACTTGGACATCAATGAATAGGACGGCAAGGACCTATACCCTGGCCTCCAAGAGTCCAGAACTGACACCTTGTGATTTTTTCTTATAGGGATATATAAAAAAACACTGTTTACTTGCAAAAAATATGATACCTACGTCATATAAAGGAAAAGATAGAAAATATTCTGCATGCAACAGTCATTTTCTGTTTCAACCACATACAATTCAAATACTAAAATAAACTTCAATTTATCAGGAACTTCAACAACTATGAAAGAATTAAATGTTTCCTTTCGGGAATTATTTCATAGTCTTGTCTCTAAAGAAACCAATCTGTTACAACACTGGTGCTGTAGGCTTTATACTTTGGTAAGCAGATACATACATCATCGATGACAAGTTCTCATAATTCTGATTTGGAGATTTATGAAAAAAAAAAATCAAAGAAAAACTAACAGTACAAGAAGATAAAAGAAATTAGATTTGTTCTTTAACTGCTAATAACTAATTACATTAACTTTTTTGTTTTCATACAATTATATACTGCTTTTATATTTTATGAATGTTTAACCAACTGAAGATTAAATTATTTTTTTTATTTCTTCCGTGTAAATGGTTTACAAATATAATCTAAGTTATAGTAAAATATAAATGAATATAAAATGCTAAAGGAAAAGGTTTTAATTACAAAACCAACTTACCAAACGTAAAAAATATATTTATAATTTCAATGATAAAAAAATTACAATGATTATTACAGTGTAATAATAATAATAATAATAATAATAATAATAATAATAATAATAATAATAATAATAATAAGTAAGAAAGCTTAACATGCCTTTATTAAAAAAAAACAAGATTTAATTACAAGATATTAAAGAAACAAGACTGCTCTGTCGTTTTATTGAAAAAATCATAAAAACATACAAATGTTACAAAAAGCTAGTATATATTAACACAGAAATATAAATATATCACTAGCATTTGGGAAGAACTATCCGTTAAATAAAAAGATAATGTATAATTAATATCTTCTAAGTTATCACTCAATAAATTAATAACAGAAAAATTAAAATACACGTTTAAAGAATTAAAATCTTCTTTTGGTCAAATAATCTGGACTGAACACAACAGTACTAAAAAAAAATAAAACTATACTACTGAAATTCCCCAATAACTGAAATTCTTAGTTAATTTTCACAAGGAATATATGCAAATAATTATCAATTTAGATAAATTGAGGAATTTCAGGAGGAACTAGACAATTCCACAATATCAGAAACAATATCTATCAGAAGCTTTGACAGAAACTGACTTGTGAATAGAAAATTTATTTCCACACATGAATCGAAGAGACAGTATTGTTTGCGAACAGTTGTTCACAAATCATATTTTTATGGTTCAACTTAACATAATTAGGGGTGGTAAAAATTC
Source organism: Lycorma delicatula (assembly GCF_047948215.1). Taxonomy (NCBI): domain Eukaryota; kingdom Metazoa; phylum Arthropoda; class Insecta; order Hemiptera; family Fulgoridae; genus Lycorma; species Lycorma delicatula. Next base: position 96,346,067 of record NC_134464.1, on the reverse strand, counting down.
AAACAGTTCTGTGTACATAGATATTAACACATTTGAAACCTGACTCCCGATATATAGAACTTATATTGTTCATAACACTGAAACCTGAATTAGAACTTGATTCACCTTAATAGACAGTATAATAAAATATACATGGCTTGTTTTGTTTTTTGATCTTAGAGACAAATTCATTCACTGATTCCAACTTGAAACATCTGGCTTATAACTAAACCTGCTAGATATTATAACAAAAGTCTAAAATGCTAGTGTTATAAATGTTAGTTTGAAGAAATCTGATGAAGGTTTTTTGTAATTTGTTGAAAACATTTTTGGTCATCTTCATTAATATTTTATAATGTAATTATTATTTTTTTATTTCAAATAAGCAATAGCTACGATTTTTAAATATCGAAATGGTGTCTAATGAGTTAAGTATTATTGCATTAAAATAAAACTATCTGTAGTAATGCAGAAGAAAACAATTTCTGATATTTATATCAGTTAACCATAAATCTAACATCAGATTTCTTCAAAAATTTATAACACTAGTTAATATGTTTAAACTTTTGTGCTATATCTAGCGGATTTAGTTACAAGCCAAATGATTCATGTTACAATCAATTAATGAATCTGTCTTTAAAACTATAGCATTTGACATTTGTCTGACAACTTCAAGACATTTTAAGTATTGAGATATTGTTTAACAGAATTCATTAACTGTTATTTGAAACTAAGCATAATTTTTTCTTTTGATGGATTTTATAATTAATGTTAACACATTTTTTTGGTTTCACATAATACAATGTTAATATTAATGTTTAAATAAATGTTATGTAAATCATATTTTTTTTTAAAAAAAAAGGGAAGAAATCTGTAAAATGTGTTCCTCGCTTTTCAGGTTTGAAAGTGGTAATAAAGAAACTATTTCTAAAAACCATAAGTTTTTAGAAACTTTTTAAAGTTTTTAAAGTCTTTTATGTCAAATCTTCGAACATTCTTTTTCTATTGGGTGTTATTTGAACAATGTGGAACAAGAAATTAGCAATTTGTACTGCACAGCTGGAGTTGTATATAAACACAGCTCAACTCGTTAAGTAATTTTTCTGAATACAAAAATTCTGTAAGGTAAATGATATCAGCAATAAACTAAATGATAATGAAATGTTATGATATACAAATTACTTTAATTTTACAGAAAAGTAAACCAAAGTGCATATCAAGAGGCAGCTTAAAACTTCTTGAAGTCACTAACTAAAGGTGAAGTATTATAGCATTAATAATGTCACCACCATATACATAGTTAGCAGTAGTTCTTAAATAAGGAAATAATTTATATTTATTAATTAAAAGAGTAACTGTCGAATACAGATTAGAGATTTTCAATAAAACAAATTATAACTAAATATCAATATATATATATTTTTTACACATAATTCAAAATGGTTGATAATACTTGATTTTTTTTCTATATTTATATAACCTAAAAATAAACAGGCATATAAATAAAAAAATGAAATAAAATAATATGGTTTATTATTTACCTATCTGACATTATTATTTACAGAGCTTTTTTTACATTATAATGAAAATTATTTGGCCAACAATTTAAAACAGTTTACTTACATAATGGTAACTATAACTTGACAAGGCACATCTAAACTGTTCTTTAAACAATTTTATTAGTAAAATGTATCCAGCTATTCTAAATTATTATTAGCATTTTTGCACTAAATGGCTGACTTTAAATTTTATTTATTTTTATGTTGTTACAATGAACTTAATAATAACAAGGTAAATGTAAAATTATCACAGCCAAAAGATACTTTTATTCTTTTTATTATAATTTAATGGTAATAGAAACTAAAATGGTTTTATGAACTTTGTGCTGTAATAACATTACCACCAAACTAAACCAGAACATATTAATTTTTTATGAATGTACATCAGTCAACTAATTTCTATAATTTTATAAGGGAAAATCTTTTAACCAGACCTAATTAAAATGTAAATAAAAAACAACTCATATGTAAGTTTCTGAGGTAGGGCACCTAATGAGACGGTCACAGTATACAAGATGACTGTAGTGTTGATATGGAATTGAGGTAGGTTCAGTGAATTAATATTAAGATAATTCTAACTAAATTGATCCGGAAGAAATTGGTATGCATCACAACTGATCCAACACATTGCTTACTAATATTTTTTTCTACATGAAAAATTCTATACACAGATAGGTTACTTACTATACCTCAATTTCAATAAGTATATAGTTGCTTACATACATCTTATAATAGAAATGATCCTGAAATTAACATCAAATTTATGAACTAGTTAAAGTTTATTCTACTTAAATCAGTAATTACTATTATCAACAAAAACATGTTCAGGAAAGTGCCGTAAGTGATAAATAATTTTTTTTTTATAAAGAATCACTTTGAATACAATGAACACACTACACTGTACTTTGGATTTTCTTATACAATGGATGAACAGATGATTTAATTTATAAGCAAGAAAACATTTTTGAATGACAGATCCGTGCTAATAATGTAATTGTATAGTCTTGGCAAATTAATAGTACGACTTATGATATAAGAAATTAGCGTTTAATTGATATATTACTTGAAAAAGTAACACCAAATGTGTTTCACCCCGACTGTACATCATACTCATCCCAGATAACTACCACAATAATAAGGTATAATAAATCATCTCAATGTGCACCCTGCTTTAGCTTCCAAGCATAATATGCTGAAGACAAATTCTCACGATGACATTTTTCTTATATTAGATTTTACTTGTGAAAAATCTTTCATGAATCTCAATCACAGTAAAACATATATTTATTGAGCTAATTAAATTAATATTAAAGTGTAAACTAACCGTATAATTCTGTAACAATCAGAATAGTCCTTTTACGGCTGAAAACACAATTATCTATTCATTAAAATTCTTCATAAATGAAAACTATATACTACATAAAAGATTATTCTTTAGAACAATTAAGTCTTAACCTATGTCTTTTTGATTACATATCACAATTAATTATTAAATATAATATCAACATCATATAATACAATTATATACAATAATTTTTTTTATATAATACAGTGTGAAAAAACAAAAAATTCTAGTGAAACAACAATACATTAGCGATCAGGTAATGTTTAAATCATATATTGGTATGAAAGAGAAAAACATTTATATACATATATGTATATGGGTCAAGAAAGAAATAAAAAAGAGGGACCATAACTTTTGTCAGATCTTATATATTAAATTTGAAAGAGCCTCACAATGGAAATTAAAAAGATGAGGCTCTCAGCTATACTTCCATATATGCCTTTATATTAACTGTATAAAAGAACAAAAATATACCAACTGTTCGGCATATAATAAATGATTATAAAAAGTAATTTTTTATACAAAAAAGATAGCACCTGCTAACTAGTAGTAACAATAAAAATCAAAATCAAAATAATACATGAAATTCATAAATCTAACAATACAGATGCTACCTATGGTAAAAAATAATTTTTGACAAAATGCTGGATAAGTTTCTACCTGGTCAGCAAAATATTATTCATCTAAGGAAAAAACTTCAAATTTCATTACACTAATTCTCTTTCAATAAAATAGTCACTATTTAAGCTAATTTCAGAAAGCCTTGTGACGGAAAACAAAAAGACATTTCAAACAAGTAATGTTAGAATGATATACTACTTCTTAGCGATGACGTTATGTCGTACTTTAACTGAATTGATTGAACATGAAAAAGTACATCTTATAAACTTCAAGGTCATCATCATCTTATGGAAATAAGCCATCGTTTTTTTTATATTCAGTGGAGTAAAAACAAAAAATATTACTGAATAAATTCAATATGTTAAATTCAGACAAGAAATAACTGAATTCAGTACAAAAATGTATTGGTTTCATATGGATAACTGCAGACTATCTTGAGCTATAAAAATCTTAGCTTAAACAACATTTTTTGGCACATTCCTTCCCTTCAAATATTTCAGCTCTGTTTTAGATTCATGGTATAACACACTAAACCTATCTTATCAAATGAGAACCTGTACTTATGAGAATACTCCAAAAATTACAGTTGCTTGGTTTAGGAGGAACTTATTTTCCAAGTATCTCATTTATTAAAAAAAAAAAAAAAAAAAAAAAAATACTTATGTTGCTCAGTAAAAGTTTTTTAAGCACCTAAATTTTCTACTGTAACCCACATCTTCATACACACTCATAATACAACGCTAGTTATTCAGTCTAGTTTAATCAGTCACTATATGTAAACAATAGGAAACAAATTCTCTTAAAACTAAAAACAAAATCTTTTTAATATAATTATCTTACATTAAGCTTAATCTGTACTTTCTAGTACAGAATACAACACATCTTTTACTATTGCAATTATCTGCTTCTGTGCTATAAATGAAACATTTCTTATTGAGCAAGCTCTACAATAACCAACGGCAGACTTCACACAAGATGCTGTCTCAAAATTCCTAAAATTTAAATTTCTTTCAAAAGAAGAAATAGTAAAAAAGGTTATACCGCTGGCTGCAGCCTCCCCTATCAATAAGGAACCAGCAGTCTTCTTAATTCTGTTCCTACTGAAATCTAAGTTGCTGTGGAAAGCTACAATTTTTTTTTACATTAAGCATTTTTGGGAATTTCCAAAAAAAAAAATGATAGCTTGATAAACTAAGCTACAGCAGTCTATCTTATCAAGAGATAACAACAACCGAAATTAATTAAATTAATTCCAATATCAAAAGTTTATATCTGTTAAATGTTATTCAAACATTTACAGCTTGTGGTGTATCAAATATAAAATTCAGACACAATGCGTATTTAATTTTTCTCTACCAGTAATTTCATGATCTTTAATAAAAAAAAGTGAAATAATTTGTTACCGATTTCTTTTTTTAAAAATATATATATATATATATACTATATTAAATACATACATACTATGAACTAAAAATTTAAAAATTGATTTTTGTTAAAACTAAAACAAAATGTACGAGATAAATTACCAAAATAAACCAGAATTCATTTATTTAAATATTAGTTTTCTTCATCTATGAACATTTAACTCTTCTTTCTAAATCATTATTTTTTAGTAAACATCAAAATGAGTTATGTTAAAGCATGTTGAGTAAATTTTAATAAATCGGAACAATTCAGACTTAAAATAACATTGCCAATAAATACTTAATGCAAAAAAAAAATTAAAAAGCCAACAAAAACATTTAAACCATTACAGCAATGAAAAAAAAATTAACTACAAAATAATACATCTCACTCTTAAAACTAAATAAGGAATGCAAAATTACTATTTTTTTTTTTTTATTTTAATGAAAGAAATATTTTTCTTTACAATAAAATACAGTATTTTAAAATACATTAAAAATAATAAATTCAAGAAACATGGCAAAATACAAAAAACTCATTAGATATTTGTTAAATAAAATATATTTATAATACATAATTGAAAATAACAACATTTCTTGGTAATGTGAATAAAATAATGTAAATATACCAATAAGGTTTTGAAAAATACAGAAAAAGTTATATTTTAAATTACGGTTTGAAAGACAATGTTGGTAAAAGGGAATAAAATTCATAAATTACAATTAAAAAAAATGTATTTTAAAAGAAATATTAAATAAATTCAAAATGCTGAGATATTAAATATTAAAAAAACTAAATAGTAGCAATATTTTTTTTTTAATAAAACTAACAAATATTTGATAAGTTTCTGAGTATCTACCATTATAATGATATGAAGTTAGAACTGCCACATATGTGAATTTTACTAAATCAGTCATGCGGAATTATTCAATTTGATTATAAAACCTCTGATAATTTTCTAACATTAATTCGATTTCAATCAACTCACGGACTTGCCCATCATTCAGGTACAAAGAGTTAATGTTATCAAAATTAGAATCAAGTTCATGATAAAATTTATGGAATGTGTGTACCTCTTCTGCAGCAGCTTCCATTGCACATATATAATTTTTAGCCTGATGTTCCTCATCATTAATTCTTTGCCTATAAATTTTTCGTAAATCACATACTTCCTGTAAAATTTAAACAAAGTATATAATTTTTAAAGTAATTTTCACAAAAAATTCAGGTTTGACCAAAATAATAATGAATTTTTACTTAAAATAAATGAAAAATATTAAAGTAAGACACCTCCTAAATATCATTCCCTCTCCATATTTCTTCTCATAAATTGTTCAATTTTACTGAATTTCACATACACTTACTTGTGATATGGAAACAGGCCATAAATTTTTATATTTTACTGAATTTTATACACACTTACTAGTGAAATGGAAAGAAGCCATATAAAAACTACAATAACTAAATTTAAATAATAACAATCCATTGTACAGTAGCTAAAATTTAATTCACATTGAAGAATGCTAGCGACATATAAGAAAGCTTTTTTTCAGATGCTAGTATAAAAGATGCACCAGGAATGTGAAGTGGAAGAAGATAAGGTGCCAATTTGTTATACGATAAGGTAATCAGGACTTCTTAACGAATTACATAAGGTTTGTCAAGAAAGACTGATAAGGAATTTTTGCTTCACTGAAATTTAACAAGAAATTATTTTCAAAAGAATCATTAAAAATCTCTGATTATACGAGGTGTGTGAGAAAAGTAATGAGATTGGTAACACTGCAACGGCGTGTCTACTGGTCTGTACTAAACCGGTTTGTTCATTCCTTCCACATGCTCAGTACGAGTTTCAACTCCGTTCAGCCAACGCATTATTTTTGACAGCACCAACAGTGAAGTTGTGTTTTTGTTGTATTACGAAAATGGAGCATCGGAATTTAGAGTAATGTGGTGCAATCAAGTTTTGTGTTAAACTTGGGAAATCCGGGAGTGTGACCTTTGAAAAGTTGAAACAGGCCTACAGGGAACATTGCTTATCAAGAACACAAGTTTTCCGCTGGCATAAATCATTTTTTGAAGATCGAGAACACGTTGAAGATCAACCTCGCTCAGGGAGACCTTCAACTTCAAAATCTGACGAAAACGTTGAACGTGTGAGGGTTCTTGTGAGATCAGACTATCGTTTAACAATAAGGATGATGAGTTAACATTTAAATTTAAACACTTTCACCGTACATCAAATTTTGACAGATGATTTGGACATGCGAAAGGTTTGTGGGAAATCGGTGCTGAAAAACCTCACAACGGAACAGAAGGGCAATTGAAGAATCAGAAACGTGTGAGTTAATCTACTTAAGAGGATTGAACCACGAATTCTTCAATCGTGTGATCACAGGTGATGAATCCTGGATATTTGAGTACGATCCTGAAACAAAGCGAAGAGTGGCACACTCCATCATCTCCTCGACCAAAAAAATGTCGAATGAGCAAATCAACGATCAAAACCATGCCGATTTGTTTTTTTGACAGTAGGGTATCATGCATAAAGAATTTGTTCCTCCAGGACAAACTGTCAACCAAGTGTTTTACAAAGGTGTCCTTGAAAGGCTCAGGAAAAGAGTGATTCCCGTGAGACCAGACATTGCAGACAAGTGGATGCTTCATCATGACAATGCCCTGTGTCACACGGCCATTTCCATTGGGGAATTTTTGACCTCAAAACGCATTCCTACGGTTCCTCAACCCCACTACTATTCACCTGATTTGAATTCTTGTGACTTTTTCCTTCGGAAATTGATACATATCTTAAAAGGACGTCATTTTGGAACTCTGGAGAACATTAAAAAAACTGTGACTAACTAGTTAAAAGCCCTACCAGTTGAAGCCTTCCAGTTCTACTACCAGGAGTGGGAACGACTCCAGCGGTGTATAGCTGCCCAAGGTAACTACTTTGAAGGGGATAATATTGTTGTTTGAAAAAAATAAAACTTTGGTAAGTAAAAAATCAGTCTCATTACTTTTCTCATACACCTAGTATTACTTACAGTCACTGAGCACTGAGTATATCTTATTTCTGTCATTACTAAGAATGAATATATTCTAGGTGAAGGACATTCTGCAGAGATAATTGAGAAGAGATTAATACTCCTCTATTTTCAATAACCAATGCTCTAGATAAGTTGTTTCAATTATTGCAGCCGTACAAACCAGATAATATGATTTTAAATTAGTCTAAGAAGTTAAAATTACTTATATTCATTTTAATTTTTATTTTGAGTAATAACTATGTTTTATCCTGATGATACTCTCACATAAGCAGCATATGCAAAGTGAAAAAATAGTAAGGTAAAAAAAAAAAAGGAAGGAAGGTAAGTAGGATAAAATATTTCAGTTGGGCTACAGAACAGGAGGGAACAATGGAGACGTGGCAATGGTTACGTAGAGTAACTGTTCTTATTGATTGGTTTATGGATCACCTTGTTCCATCCACCAGGTATGTATTCATAATCATTTATTAGCAGATAATGAAAATCACTGGTTAGGGAAAATGGAACAGCAGATGTAACTTTACATAAATGAATGAGGATAGTGAAGATATGCCTGCCACGCTTGTTCGGTTAAAGTGGAAGATCTATGGAGACTGTGATTAAATATGTAATGCAGGAGAAAATATATGATAAGACAATGTTCAATAGCACAACAGTATAAAATTTAAAAAAAATCAGGAATTGAAGCAGCATTTTATTATCTATGGCCATACACAGTCTAATGTCTGGTAAAGAATTCTTGACTTGGTGGCTAGGAATAAGCTATATCTAATTAATGCTGGAGTGTAGTAATAACTGGCAGGAAGTAATGTGTTTACTTTTTTGTTTATATCGTAGCAAGTACCACAATCAGAATCTCATCGACATCTCTTACAGAGTCTTATGTGAAGTGAATTTCAGGTAGAAATTTGACTGCGGGCTGAAAGATATACCTATAACCAGCTTGTTTAAATCTTCAAGGAAAAAAGAGGACTGCTATTATAGAAGTACCATTACTGGAGTGCCATTATAGGAGTATAGAAAAGGCTCTACACTCTGGCAAATATCATATTTATATGAGGATATTGGAGTATCGCTGGAACTGTTCCCTGAACAGCTCCAGCTGAAGTGGATGTCTCCTCTGCTTGGTTATAGATGGGCAAGATAAAAATTAAAGTAAATACATATACACAAAAAGAAGAAAAACAATATTCCAGGAAAGAGTGTAAAGGCTCCTGATAAAATTGAGGGTTAAAAGTATATAGTAAAACTAAACTGGTATGCACATGTTAGTCAACTACTAGTAAAAACATTAGCAATTTGGTTGTATTATCATATGAACTGTTGCTATTCATGTGTTATAATTAAAATTTGTACCGCAATAAATAATATATATAATATACACAATAAAACAGAATGCTTTTAACTGCTACGTGACAATTCTAATACTGATAGAAATCTCATACCAATAATACAAGAAAGCATCCATAGCAATTACCTCAGTGATATGTTCCATAGCAGAACAATAATTCTAAAGAGTTGATAAATTGTAGTTGCTACTACAACTAAGAGTGTACTTACTCTTGTTTGAAGTTGGTGCAGTTCATTAAATTGCTGATTATTCATTTTATAATTATGTCTTATCACAGCATCATTAAATTGTCGCTCTTGAATAAGAGCAAGCTCAGAAAGCTGTTGATTCATTTCTTGATATAAACAATATCTCTTGAACTCAAGTTTCCTTAATACTTCCTTAATATTCTCCTCATATAATACTGTACATTTCATTCTCTTTGTTGCAGGCTCTCCGATGTTTTCATTTTGTGCCTTTTTTGAAAAAAAGAAAAGAAGTTAATTATAATTAACATTGTTTTTTATGATTTTACTATTAAGTACAGTTAGTTTTTTAAAAGAACACTCATTTTCAGTATCAGATTTATTTTATATTTCTAGACTAGTAATACTTTTCCCTGCCCAGCCAAAAAACTAATAAGACCAGTATTTAAAATTTCATTGGTAATGTCATTACTTTTCATATGAAGGGTCAAGAAACCAAGAAGTAAAAGTTATTTTTTTTCTTCAAAAATGAGGTTATGCCTTTAATGGTTTTATAACATGAACAAATTGTTGGCAGTAAAGAGATACAAATGAAAACTTGATAGCCTAAGATCTAGTGACTTCTTTTTTTTTAACGTCTTAGTAAACCAGCTGTTTGGTTTGGAGGGAAAGGGAGCCAACAGAAACAGGTACCCATTGTGCTCCAAGCCAACAAGATATCTCCTGTATCTTAATGTGTGTTTTGTTACAACCTGCCTAGTTTGAAATAATAACAGCTTGTACTGAATTTTGTGTATTTCCTTTCAACTATAATTTTTGAGATTTAGTCTGTTTACGATTTTACAAAGAAAAAAAGTTAAAATGATGAGCGATTCAACTGAACATCACCACAATTTTGAAGATACGTTTATATTGGATTTTTTCTACCAGATTAAGTGTACAACAACAAAAAATAAGTAAAATCTTGTAATTCAATTAAACTATTTTTTAATCAGCAAAACTTCTTGTAACAGATGCAAAATATTTATGAAAAAAAATTTTTTTGATGCATTTACATAGTTTTTTGTACACATTCTTAATAATTTTGTATGCTTTCTTATTTTGTTAATTAAAAAAAAAAAACAAAAAAAAACAGAATTTTATAATTTTTTGAATTCTTTTGCGGATAATACCAATTCTGATCTTGATTATTCAGTTTGTAATGCTGCTTATGATCCACCAATACTAGTGATTCAGGGAAATTGACTGAGAAAGAACCATCTACTCCTGAAGTGGGGAAGAAATTGGAGAGACCAGATACCTGGTTAAAAAATGGGAAAAATCAAGGTATGAGGAGAAACAGTAAATAGACAGAAAAAATAAGATTCATGAAGCAAAGAGGGCCCGTGAGTATAATAACCAATGTAGATATACGTGTAACTAAAATTTATTTGAAGAAAAGTGACATGAAATATTTCACGATTTCTGGAAATTAGGGAACTGGGAACTGCAAACAACATTTTTAAATCAGCAGATAAGTGTAGAGAAATGTCAAAGGCGTAGGAAAGATAACAGCAATTATTAAAATGAAGTATTATCTATTCACTGAATGGATACAGAGTATCCAAACAGCTTTTTCTTATTACTCTAGCCAATACAAATAAATGTGCAATGAATGTAGTAGGGAAGAAAAAAATTTGAGCACCAGTGTTTCCACTCAAAATAAGAGGGGCAAGAAAAAACAGACTAACAAAACACCTCAGTGTAAAATTGATTTGGTCAAAGAGCATATAAATTCAATCCTCGTTACATAATAACTTAAAATACCTTAATTGTAAAAAAGATGTATTCCTTGTATAATGAATTGCGTACTGAGAAAGATGTTGATCCAAAAGAGAGTATGACCTGTGAAATATTTAATACACAATTTAATCTCAGCTTTCATAGACCAAGCACAGATACCTGTGCAACTTGTGACAAATTGCAAGCTGCTATTGATTATGGAGATGAATGTAAAAAACATGAGGATAAGTCATTGAAGGACCTTCATCTGTGGAAAGCAGAGGCTGCAAAAACAGCTATGAAAGATGCTAAAGAACTTAATGATCATCGATATAAGTTGCTTTGATTTACAAAAAATCATGTCCACACTGATGCTTTCTTGCAGTAAAGCATACTATGCTTGACAGCTGTGGACATATAATTTCAGTGTACACAATTTGCAAACTGGCCAGGCTTTAATGTATATGTGGCATGAAGGACAAGTAGGCAGAGGATGTCAGGAAATAGCATCCTGTATCCAAAAATTCATTTACACTTTGCCTTCTAAAGTTACTCAGCCTTTAGTGATAAAGCAGGGGGCCAAAACAAAAGTAATCTCATTATAAAGTTTTGGCTTTATGTTGTGAGAAATGCCTGTTTCTCACAACATGTCATTAATAAGGTAGACCACTGCTTCCTTATTTTTGGGCATTCCTTCAAGCAGTGTGACTCTGACTTTGGTGTTATTGAAAATGAGAAAAAGCAGTCATACTGAAATATCTACATTTCTCAATATCGGAATAACATAGCATCCAAAAGCAACTGAAAATTCAGTGTCCCTGTAATGAAGGATGAAAATTTCATTACTTTGAACTCACTGAAGCCAATTTTTAAGGACAAAGTCTCTGAAATCAGGGGTATGCAGTGAATGCAGTTCTAAAAACAGTTTTTTTTAATTTAACCTCTTTTATAAAACCACATCCAGTGATGTTCAAGGATTTGAAGTCATAAACATGAAGTCAGCATGAGCTGACAAGATAACAGCAACATTTTCAGATCTAGTAGTTGTAAATACCAACAAACCGGCAATAAAACAAGCTAAATACAAAATTCTTGTACAACTGTCACCTCATGTGCCTCACATCTACTATGATTTTTATTTAGGTCTTTTACATGACTGAAACTGCTACCCAAAATAATGTAGAACAGGAAGAAGTAGATGAACCAGATTAGATTCATCTACTTCTACAAATGATGAAGAGCGAGTGGAAAAATGACAATAACAAAAAAATAAACTGTTCCTTAAAGTTAATTTTTCAGTATTTACTTACATTAATATTATAATATTTCTTGATTTAAGGGACTTTTATTATTAAAAAGAATTTGTTAGCTAACAAAAACTGTATAAAAAACTTTTCTGGAAGTTAATTTTTAGTTTTTTTGCACTAATGTTCATTAGTGATAATACAGTACTACTGTTAACAATAAGTATTTTTTTTATTGTACCAAATTAAATTAAGGGACTTTTCTTATTAAATTTTGTTAAAAATATTGCGTTCTATTATTTGGAAGCCAAGGGGTGCAAAAGTACAGATATCTGGGGGAAACTGTTATATGAATATCTGTAAAATTGTAACTGTATATAGGAATAATTGTGAAATCTTTAGGATGACCACAAAAAGTATAAGTAAAGATGTAGTTAATAAAAACAAGCTGAAGTTTATTACCTCAATTACAGTAATCGCTGAACTTTAGTGATTGTTATCTTAAAAAGTTGTTTTTGTCACTTGTACCTGTTTGCTTCTAAACCCCTCATATATATCTCGCTCAATACTTAACTAACAAGTTCCATAAACGATAGCTGACTTACAGTGGCAGTCTGCCTGCAATAGTAAATACTTTTTTCTCTAATTTTTGTGTTTGTATGAACACGCTAATTTTAATTTAATCAGTAAAAAAATATTTTAAAGGTTTCTATAGGGATAAATTTATCTTTAGGAATTGCAATAGGATCACGGGCTATGTGCATGACATTTCTAGCAGTGGAGGAAGTATTTAATATTTGTGTGGTCTTATTTGGCCGATGGTGTCCATTCCCCCCCACCAAGCTTACTTTATTACTTAATATAACGTATGGAACAAGCTTAGTGCACTGTTTACAGAATTTTGGCTAAATGAAAGATCAGTGCTGGTGCCAGGTTGGAATGCAAAACTCCCCCTCCTCCTTGGAAGTTTGTAGGAAAAGGGTTGTCGTCTTCACCCAAACTTGATTCTTGTACCAGTTCCCTATGTGTTGGAGTACAATGTGGCTGAACATCACTATTTATCACAATGTCATGTTCTATATAGTCACTTTCATTATCATGTCACTTTCTAAGTCTGAAATATCATTTTCACACTCATTGAAATATTGTAAAATTTTTCAATCCATTTTTTGTGCCTATTAAATAATTTTAAATTATATAATTAATAATCAAACATAACTATAAAAAATAATTAAAAATTCACAAAAAGGTTTGCAACAAAAAACCAGGTACGGAAGCTAACATGTCAAAACATACAAGTGTGTTCTGAAAATAACAATGCTAGTGGCTGATAGATAACTATGACCACCATAAACAAACACAAAAGGTGCATGCTGAGGTGCATTGTCCACTGGCTGTGGATGGTCGGTGAAATATGGTTATCTTGGATTGTAAATTTTACGAAACATTAGCTTTCTACGGTTAAAATACTGTTTAGTTTGAATACATTATAATAAAATTAATAATTGCAAATCAACTTCAAGAGGACTACATATGATTAAAATTATTAAATAAAATTACACGATTTTCATTTCATATTGATTTTATTAACAATTTTTTCTTTCACATATGTACACATAAAACTTATATATACCATTTTAACTTCTATTTATTACTAAAATTCTACATGATTATTCATTAAAATAATCATTTGCCGACCAATAAGAAGATAAGTGAAATGAAGTAAACATTTACAGGTGTCTCTACTCATTCTTGGTATTTAATGTGATTTTTTTAAGTCGAAAACCATAAAAGCTAAAGTGGAAGTTTATGTGTGTCTTAAACACTAATTGTTTTATATATTAAATAATATATTTACTTATTTATTTACAATAAGGAAACTGAGAAGATTGATAAAATTACTGTAACACAGAGACTAATCTCAGCAGATCACCAAAAGCAAATAATATATCGGTTTTTTCTGATACTTGTTAATCATTTGTTAATATAGAAAACACAAATATATTTTTACTCAAATTCCTCATCTGACAGATTCAAAACGTACTATAATTGTAAGATACTTTTTTAAAAGTTATCCTGAATAATTAAAAACAAAAATAAATAAAAATTAAAACTTACACGAGGTGAACGAAGACGCTTTCTTGTATTACAGATATTTTCATTATTAACATTAACAGACCCTGGTTGTTTAATTTCGGCCCATGATTTTGGTTTTTGTTCAAATAGAGCTTTTGTTTCTCGTGCAATTCTATTTCTGCGATATGTTTGAGTTGATAAATCAAGGTTTGGATCTGGTATAACAACGCTGCGCCAACGATCACGTAATGCCTTATAACTGTGGGAAAAAAAAAATCATTTTAAGGCAATTACACATTTTTACTTCCTTTTATGAAGTAAAGGATGTATTGTGATTGTGAAAAATTTCAGTTTTCAGATTTCAATGGAAATATCCATTTTGACTAATTTTGACGTTATGTCTGTATCTGGCACAACTAAAAAAAGATTAGCTGTAGAATGTTGAAATTTTGGTTTTTTTTATTGAATCATCTAGTTGTGCAACTCCCCTTTTGATTACAATCAACTGGACCAAAAGACCAAAATCCAAAAGTTTGGATTTTGGACTTTTTTTTAACTGCAATAATAAGACCTCTTTGAGGGCTTTTCAACAATATATCATAAAGGAACTTATTTTCATTGATTCCAGGGTTATAACCAAATCAAATTTTAAATAATGAAATATTTGGATCTTACAAGGGCCACATCAGTTCAAATCAGACCATTGCTTTTTTTTAAATTTAAATATATTGATTTATTAATAATTATTAACCTCTGAAAATTTTTTTACAATACATAATAATGCAATAATAACAATAAAAATAAAATGAAATAATATCAGAAATTATAATAAAATACACTTTTATGTACTTTTCATTTAAAAATATGCATATATGTAATTTAATAGGCATACAAGGAAGTCATGTGGTGTCCACATCAGATTTTTTAAATAATAAAAATTAAATACAAAAGAATACAGAAAGGCAGCAGGCTTATTAAAAGGAAACTAACTTAGTACTACCTATTAAAGAAAGTTAAAATTTATTTTCTAAAAAAAAGAAATTTACTTTTTTGAAGATAAACCAAGAAATCTTAAGTCACAGAACCTGAATATCCAAAGCAAATTAAAAAATGCAAAAGATAAAAAACTGGCAAGATTAAAAAATAAATATTATTTGACGATAGAAACAAATAAATAGAATAAATAAGCTAATAAAATAAAATAAATAAGCATGCATCAAGGAACAGCAGACATTTATTGTAACTTCATTCTTTTTGCAGTCGGGTAGAGTAGTGATTCTTACTTAACCTGTGACCTGCGATGATGGGACATATGGTTCATAGACAGACTAAAATAAATAAGTAAATGTTGTTGAAATAAAATGGATGGCTAAAAAATAAGCTTTGTAAATTTAATGAGTATTACAAACATACAAATTAAGAAATTCCAGAATTTTACTATCACTAACTACAGAGAGTCTTTGCTAATAACTGGCAGTAGTAGAATGAGTAATAAAAGAGGATTGAAGTGAACAACATTGTTTTATTGATTTTTTCCAGATTTAAAATAAATGTATTATTCCTATTCTCAGCCATTCAGTTGTTTATTGTTATTTAATTTCAAAATACATGACTACTGGACAAAGTATGTCATAAGTTACCTCTAACTTATATACATTTTTCAAAAATTTAAAACTACTTAGAATTGTGGGGGGGGGGGGTTGAAAAAAAGAAGCAAATGAAACAGGTGATATTTG
Source organism: Lycorma delicatula (assembly GCF_047948215.1). NCBI lineage: Eukaryota > Metazoa > Arthropoda > Insecta > Hemiptera > Fulgoridae > Lycorma > Lycorma delicatula. The sequence continues at coordinate 96,329,756 of NC_134464.1, read as the reverse complement.
TAATTTTTATACCTCAATTTTACCAGAGAAGATCTGATATTACTAAAGACGAGGAAACAAGTTCAAAGAAAAATATGGCAATTTTATTTGGTATTTAGGTTTTTATTTTGTGTGGCAACAAAGTGTACAAAACCTTAATGTGTATTATATGAAGTGTTGTTTAACAAGTTTATGAAACTTGCACAAAACTTATATTTAGAAACTGAACATTGTGATGTGAAAAATAAGTACACTAAATTTTTTGGTGATGCTTAGGGACATTAAATCACAAGAAAGGTATAGTTTTGGACATAGGTTTCGTTAACAGCAAGGCACTGGAACCATTCTATCTCTTAAATTTGCACATAGTATAAAAACAGGGAAACTGATGAGAGACTACTTTCAGATATAAAACACGAGGCAAAAACTATGTTTGCTAAAAGATGCTGATTTGATTTGATTCCTTAGCCAAACAATGCTATTAAGAATTAACAATGTTGATACTCAAGAGCACTTATGCATTAAAAGAGATTTTTTTTTTTTTTTTTAGTGCGAAAAACGGTTGGACCTTATCATCGCCCGGAAAATAAATAAATAAAAGTAATTAAGGTTGTTACATAAAATTAAAACTTTTAAAACTACTATCACAGGAAACAAAATCCGGAATGGGTGTAAAAGGCCCATTCTCGGATAACAAAAACACTTTAAAACTACGTTAAAAACTATCATATTAAAAATAAGTAAAACTTAAAACTAAAGAAGGACATAAAACTTAAAACTATTATGTTTAAAGTCTTACAACTAATATCACAAAAATCTTACAACTAATATCACAGACGAATTTAAAAAACATAAAAAAACAAAAAAATATGAATATATATATATATATATATATAAAAAAAAAAAAAAATTCCAATAGGGAGTGTAAAAGGCTCGCTACTCGGATAACAAAAACAATACATAGGACTAGAGTAATTACATTTTTTGTATTAACCCTATACTACGCAAAAACAGAAACATCCGGTTTAAAACCTCTTTATCATTATACAAGATACAACGGATGTTTCTGGGTAGTTTAAATTTATGACGTAATGCCGCATAACATATGCAGTCCACGAGTATGTGGCGCACAGTCACGTGGCAGTTGCATCGTGCGCATAGAGGTGCTTGTCCTCTTGTAAACAGGTACTCGTGTGTGACCCTCGTGTGTCCTATCCGCAATCGACAGAGAACTACTTCCTCACGCCGGGGTTTTCTGTATGAGGAGTCCCATGGCAACACAGAATCTTTAATCTGACGGAGTTTATTATCAACGGTAGCTGTCCAGTCATCTTGCCACCTTGCTCTTAGTGATTGTTTTACATAGTTAATAAAATCAGAAGTAGCAATTCGGGTGGTGAAAGAAGGCTGGTTACATGCTTCTTTGGCAGCGGAATCTGCATGTTCATTACCTGGAATCCCTACGTGGCTAGGGACCCAGCAAAATAAAAGAGGGACCCAAATAAAAGAGATGTAATGCGCATTGCTATTGATGTTACAAATGATGTGCAATTAATATGTATTTAAGAATGAACATAATTATTTTTGACAAAAAGCTTATAATTCTTGATATTTTGCTTTATAGAGCTTTGACATTTTGAACAAGTTGAAAAGAAACACTTTACGCTCCTCCATAATTATATAAAAGAAAAGGGATCCAGAGGGGAAAATGTATGGTTTCCGTTCAGCGGAGCTGGTTACAGGCAGTCATATTGGGGTTATTTCTAAGGTAAAGGAAGTAACACTAGTTATGAATTGGGTATGCTGTATCATACATAAGGCAGTGCTGGCCTCCAAAGGAATTCCACCAGAATTTAAAACAATTTTAGAAATTCTGAAAAACTAGTTATTTTCAGTATCCTGTGTGCAATTAAATAGCCAATGAACATATGTTTTTTCTTCGTTCTGAAATTTGTTGCTTTCTAGGAACAGAGCACTTCTTTGTAAATGAACGTAATTCTGATTTTTGTTGAAGCATGGGTATCTCAACTATCGTATTTTTCAAGCAGCTTTTTAGTATTAATTGAACTAAATCTCTCCCTTCAGAAATTGATTAACTGTTTTTGATGTTTCTGACAAAATATCATTAAAGAACATATGGACTTGTGGGTTAGTTAGATAAAAAAATGACAATTTTTACCTTATTATAACATTGGAATCCTTTTTAGTGAAAGTTATATTTTTGTTGATTCTGAGTTTTTGGAAAGGTTTGTGACATCAAAACTCTGAAAAATATTTTCTGTATAACCATTTCATATGAAAAGGCTGAAGCAGTTTTTTAGTTGAAAAAATGTTTTACTCAAAATATGTTGGACGAGGTATTTCTAAATTCATATAATTTTCATTTGTTCCAAGTCCACATTGTCTGGTATTCTCATTTCTACTGGTGCATTACAGGACATTTGTATGTTGTAATATTTTTCACTCTACTAATACTATCTGTCAATCATTGATAGAACTATTTGTGTTACTTAGCAATATTATGAGATGTACAAATGTCTATATTGTTTATTTAGCCTTCAATCATACCAATCCTATATGTACCAGTATCACACCAAAGTGACAGTAAATTTGACCTTTTTTTCAAACTACATAGGATCTGAACTGTACTTAGGGAATATTTTTTCTAATTTTCACCAATACTTGTAGACCTGTCGCATTTAAAAAAAAAAAAAAAAAAACTTATCGTATAAGTTGCTTCTATTTCACGCATTCCCTCTGAAAATAAAAAAAAACAGGAGTTCATTAGAAAAAGATTTGAAATAAAGAAATGAATTCCTTTGCAACCTCAGTCATAAGTAAGATAGACATTGGTTTAGAAAATTAAGAGGAATAGATTTAAATTCAACTTTGAGACACCAGGGGACATTAACATGTAACATGCCATCTGTAGTATTGGCTAAGTGTGTCCTGTACAAGCATTTATGGTGAGACTCCCTATTTTACCTCAATTTCCATTATGTAGGGACAGGTGCATTTTTCATCTATCCTCATTTATTTTTTTATGTCGTTAGAAGAATTAAATTGGTACCACACCTGGGTTATTGGATTATCACACCATTGAATATAAAATTCATAGTGTGTGGCAATATCCTTACGTCCAGTATGTAAATAAACATTTTAATCGACCATATCATAATTATGTCAGGAATAACTATTTAATTTTTTGATCATAATTTTTTGGATATATACATACGTGTAATATAATACAAACTGCAAGGAATGTGCTGACAAATAGGATAATACTGCTTCAAATGTATTGCTTACAAATGATGGCAAGTGAACCAAACCAAAATATGCGAATATAAAAGAACGATGGTAGTCCATTCACCAAAGAAAGCCAGTGTGGACAACAATTGTTGTCCACAGCGCATGACGCGTTAATCATACAAGATACATGATTTTTATAATTAAAAATTTTTCAAATTATTTTTGTATTAAATGATAAAAAAATTGGGTTGTTTAAATTTTAAGTATTAAGTGTACTTCTCGGCACAAAAGGGTCTGTTGAATAAAAAAAGTATTAACATTTTAAGTACTTATGATGAATTGAATAAAACAAAAGGATTCCTTAAAGAACACATGTTCTCTTATTGGAATAAGTAAACTTATATTTTAATCAGTGTTTACTTTCCTTATAAGACATTACTATAGTTTTTACAATGTGTTATTTTTAGTTGAATAAAAACAAGAACTGGTTTAAATGAATAGGTTAACATTTATTTTAAGGCAGCTATTGAGAATAATTGGATTACAGCACTGGTGACTACTGCATTTTGATTTGAGACACATGGCAGGATTTCAAAAAGAGAAGACTTTCTTGGAGAGAAAGAATATTAGCCACAGAAATTCAAAGATTTTAATGCGATGTGAAAGTGAAAACATACGATTACCTTTCAGATCACTTTTTTGGAGAAGCAGATGAAACTAGTGGAGGAGGCTCTCTACTACGCCAGAAAATATTTTTGCGATTCGTAAGCGACAACAGATTTCAAACCAGAGTTGTGCAAAATTTGGGATCACCACTCTACAGTCTGTAAGACTATAAATAGCACAGTTGAGAGCATAAAAGAAAAAGCACATTTATAAATCAAATTTCCATCTGACTTACGGGCAATGGAAGTAGCTAGAGAGGAGTAGTCTAACAGATTTCAGACACAGAGTTATTGTTGCACTCAATTGCACACATGTCAGAATTAAAAAACCTAAAAAACCATCTGGATTTGGAGACAATTATATTAACAGCAAAGGATTTGAGAGCCTCAATGTGCAAGTCACTTGTGATTCAACTGAAATGATTATTAATGTTAACACTCAGTGGTCGGGAAACGTACATGATTCCCGGATTTGGACTAAGTTCAGTTTGTCACTTTGTCTCAATTTAAATGTAATTTCTACTTGCTTGGAGGCAGTGGGTACAAAATTTCACCGTGGCTAATAATGTCATTTAAAAACCCTGTCAACAGAAAACAGGAACTGTTCACTGTCAAGCAGGCCAAGGAGCAGGTCATAGTTGAAAAAGTATTTGGCCAGCTCAAGCAAAGGTTTCCAATTTTAGGTAACAAGTGAAAGTATCTTTGGAAAAAGTTACAAAAATAATAGTGTTGTGCTGCATTACAGAACATTAAGAAATATTTACAGGAAAATTTTGACTATTATTAAGAAAATATAGATGACACCTATAAAGAATGTGCTGAAAGAAATGAAGCAAATGACAGCACGAAAAAAGGCCAGCTAAAACACCAAGAAATACTGGGAACACTGTTTCCTCGTTAGATACTAAACAAAGACTAACAATTGTTTTATTTTTTAACTAACTGTAATCTAATTCATTTATTGTCACGGCTGTATTTTTGTTTTTTACAAACAAAATGAATTTATATAAAATCAGAAATGAATTATAAGAAATCACGCTTCTATGTACCTCAGTCAGTACGTGTTTTTAGCTGAATAAAAAATGGGACCTAAACGTTCATGCAATCAGCTGATTCAGTCCAATAACTTATCTGAGCTACGCCAAGGCATCATGTTTTTTTTTGTTTTTTAATCTTTTTTCCATTCATATTTTAATTGTTTTTATTATTAAAAATTTTTTTTTTCATTAAACAGGACATTTATTTATTTGAAAGACATTACAATTAGTAGTCTACAAATTATGACTAGTCAAAATAAAAAATCAGTTTTCTTTTAGCTAAGTAGGCACTACAATTATTCAATGAATACTTCTTTTTGTCATTCTTATTGCAACTGTACTTATTCTCATAATTCTAACAGCAAACCATCTCGTTCCATCTTGAAGTTAGTTTCACTACTATAATTTAAAACATTCAAACTTCATTGTGTAGCGTTAGATTTGGCCCTAAAACTTAGCTGATATTCTATCGATGATAAGTAGTTATTTTTTTGCTTGCAACTTGGTAGCATCTAGTCGCTCAAGTAAAACAAGATGTTGGAGTTCTGATGTAGGCAAATTTTGAATGATTTTTTTCATTCTTCACATTTTTTGAAATCTTAATTATATTATATACAAAATTTATGATTCGTTCTTTATATCAAATCATTTACTAATGATTAACTCCAATTTTTTTATTTTCAGAGGGAATACATAAAATAGAAGTAACTTATATGATCAATTATGTTTTTAAGTGCGGCACAGGTTCCCAAGTATTGGTGAAAATTAGAAAAAAATATTCCCTAAGTGCAGTTCAAATCCTATGCAGTTGGTAAAAAAAAAGGGTCAAATTTACTACTGTCACTTTGGTGCAATACAGATTGTACAGAGGATTGGTATGGTTGGAGCCTAAATAAACAAGAGACACTTGTACGGCTCACAATACTGCTAAGTAAAACAAATAGTTCTATCAACGATTGACAGATAATGTTAGAAGGGCTGAAAGCTTACAAGATACAGATGTCCTGTAATATTCCAGTGGGTGAGAATACCAAACAATGAGGACTTGGAACAAATAAAAATTACATGCATTAAAAAAATACTGCAGTCAACAAATTAATAGAGTAAAACATTTTTTTCAATTAAAAAACTGTTTTAGCCTTTTCATAAGAATTTTTCATCATCACACCCAATGTTATTTGCGCATTTTTTGATGAACTAGGACTTACATAAGATATTAGATTATGTAATGTTCTACTGCCTTCCACAAATGTACTTGTTCCATTTCTCTCTCATAAATATCTAAATTTCTGTTAAAATCTATGATCATTGCTTAATAAATAGAATTGTTTTTTTCATAAACTCATAACACATTCCAGTTTCCTTAATTCTGAATTGTACTATTACATTTCCATTTTACTGATAACAGCACAGATCTCTTTCATTCTCTTCAATTTTATTAACAGGTAGCATTCACGACTAAAAATAACTAAAATATAACTTTAATTACAAAAAAAATAGTGTACACATTATCCAATATTTAATTACTTTTTAGGTCCTGTACCTAACTTTACTTTTGAGTCTATTCTCTAATTGTTGTTTATTATGTGCACTAACTTTATTGGTTATAAGCAACTTGACTTGAGTCGCACATCACTTCATGAAATAGCATGGCTCTCATTTTCAAAATTATTGTTTGATATACTATAAAAGTTAAAACCATAATATATATATATATATATATATATATATATATATATATATATATATGTTAAACCATGCAACAATGTTTATTCTTTTCTTTGTACATATTTCAACAAAAGTAAGTTACACAATGAAGTTTGTTTAAAAAAGACCAAACTTTTGTAATAGCATACCTATAGTGTATGTTCAAAATACTGCTGGCTACTTACAACCTTGATAAACACAGTGTCATTTGACCATTGTTAGTTTTCTAGCTACAACAGATTGAGTAAACATGATATTAAACTTTCATTGATAACAACAACCTTTCTTGTTAAAAGTGATAAAAAACTTGATGCAGTTGGTGCTATGGCTCATGAAGATTACCACTTAACTGTGTGCTATATTGTTGAGAAAGAGGGCTTCAACATAGGATAAACTAAACAGCAATTTTTACAAAAAAAAAACATATTTCCAAACAATCTGGGCCTGATCGATGATTAGAAAGAGGATCATGGTATTCCACAGAAAAGAGACCTGATCTGTGAGAAAACCAGAGTTAGATGTTGCTCCACGTCAGTGTGCCAGCTCATCTGTCACTTCTTATCTGCAATTATTGTTTTTGGTAAAACAATAGACAACCATCATGCCTAACCCTTTCTAGTTCCCAGATTTGGCTGCAGCATACTTTTCTGATTTCCAAAAAGGTATTTTCAAACTACAAGAAACTGGAAAATATGTAACTACAAGAGGAAAATATGAAAAAAAACAACTGTACACTATCCCCAAAAAAGAATTCCAGGAAATTTTTGAGCGGTAAACTGCCAGAAATAGGGAGCGGTATATTACCAGCAACTGGAACTACTTTGAAGGGGGACAAACAGGAATAAGATTATAAATTAATAGTTTTTATTTCACAAGTTCAGTGTTTTTTTGAACACACCTTGTTAACTTAGACAAGGGTACTAATGAAATTTCTATGTGGAAACGCTAAATCGAGAAACACATATGGAGAACAATAAAAACAAAAAGATCAATTAGTTTTAACTATTATAACCTTTCTTTGGCAAGCAAAAAAATAAAACAAACGCTTCTTTGCTATTCCCACAATTGCACTGTTGGTGTGCTTCAGCAGAGGTATATAAAAACTGGAGTGTGAGTTCAAACTCATCTTTTATTTGTTCCTGTTCATTGAATAAACATTTATCAGCCATAGAAAAAAAAATAACAGGGTAAAAACATTTACACAGACAGTACTACAAAAATTGCCTACACATTCATAGTAGTCTGGGTAAAGAATGAAACTAGCATGTAAACCTCTTCTTAACTTTATTCACACAATTAATTAACTATGTAATTTGAACCAGTTTTGTTTAAAAACAGAACTATAGTGATTTTAGAATGTACGAGGGTTATTTTTTTTTCAAGGTCCGATCGGTCACAAAATTAAAACCACAGTGAAATTTATTTGTAACAAGTACTTACATAGTTTCGCTATTTCTCTACATAGTCGCCACTCTGATTTAAATATCTGTTGTAGCATGGTACCAACTTTCCAATACCCTCATCATAGAATGGAGCCATCTGTGTTTTCAGCCATGTTTCTACGCTAGTCTGCAGCTCGATGAATGATGAATGCAGCTAGTGAACTAGTGAAAGATTTGACTTTGATTTCAACTACCTTAGTGAAATGAGGTAGAACTGAAATTTTTAAGACTTAATTAAGGAACAGAACTGGCTATTTCTTATGGTTTTTGACCTGAAAAATTGAATAAAATAGGTTCCAGAACCATATCTGCCAGTATTTTTTGTGAAATCTAGTAGATTGGGTAAAAAAACCCTATTTTTTAAGTTTGATGTACAATACATTTATTAAATGGGTAATAAACACATAAAACTTGCAGAGAATTTAATTCTGAACAAAACAATGTAAGATAAATTGAATAATACAAAGAAAAGTTAGAAAAATTCATATCTTATTTAGAAACAGTACAGTAGACCAAAGTGCATTACTTGTACGGTTTATAATAATGTTCAAACATGAGCCCACCAAGCTTTTCAACACATTTCTGCACTGTTTTTGTTGCTCTCTTTAGTTCTCAGTTGCATACATAATAAGAACAATTAATTCCTCACGAGAATGTACTTTTATTTTGAATATATTTTTTATCCATCCCCAGATGCAAAAATCCAAAGTTGCCAGATCAGATGATTTTGATAGCGAGAAATATGGATCTCCATGACCGACCCATTTCTAAGGGAAATGATGAGTTAAGTGAATGGAAACAGCACAAGAGAAGTGGGAAGGCACACTATTGTTCTGGAAGTATTCTTTGCGTAGAATACACAAAGAATATTTATTTGAGTATTCTAGAGGAACACCTTCAAGCAGCTGTGGTAATAAATTTCTTGCAGTAAGTGCAAGTAGACCTTAACCTTTAGGTGGCCAGGTAATATGAACGGTCCAAACAGCTGATTGTGAAGAAGGCTGCACCACAAATTTGAGCTAAATTGGTGTTGAAAACTGCCTTCCACTGATTAATGAGGACTTACTACTGCCTATGTATGTTCACTGCATAACCTGATATCATCTTGATTGAAATTTGCCTTGTCGGTAAACAAAACATACTTGGAGTGTTGTTGATTTGTATTCCATCAGTTGCAGAACTTCAAGGAAAGCAGACAGTCTCCTGAGTGTAGATGCTGAACTGGCTGTTTATAAAGATAAAACTTGTTTTGTTTAAGTGTCCTCCAAATTACTGAATGCGAAACTCCGATCCACTAAGAAAGACATTGTGTACTGACATCTGGATTGTGCTGAACTGCATCAATAATAGTGTCGTGTTGAACTAATCATTCGTACGAATACTACATAGCTGGTAAGAATACTACATAATGAACCTGTTTCCTGAAGATTGCAAAGTTGCACTAATTGTTTTGGGTTCTGGACTCCTGTGATTTGGAGAATGTATTTCATATTCTACTGCAGCAGTTGTAGCAGCAACATTACACCACATCCAAAATGAATACCATATCATTCCTCTGTTGTAAATAAGTACAGCATTATTTCAATGACTTACAGATCACAGTCAAACTAAAATTCACAGAAAATCTTCGCTGACGACAGCACAGTTCACAACACTTGATATACTTAATGTGCCATATGAAATGATTTAAACACTAACAAAATATTGCACATTGTTGATCAGCTGTTGTTATTTTATTGCCAATAAATTTTCAAATAATTTATTGTATTTCTATCATTAATAAAAAAAATATTATCTAAGTAATTTTATATTTTTTTATTTTACAATTGCGTAATTTCTAATTTAAAAAAATTTAACATTAAATTTTGTTATACAAATTTTTTACATCACCAAAAAAGAGTTTAGTTTTAGTTTATATTAAATAAGTAACTTTTCTGACAAATGTAGCAATGTACTGTTTCTAAATAAAATTTGATATTTTTTTCTCAGTTTTCTTTGTTTTATTCAACTATCTTATACCATTTTGTTCAGAATTAAATTCTCTACAAGTTATTATCCATTTAATAAAGTTATCAAACAAGATTATTTACCCCAATTTATTTGATTTCTCAAAAATTATTGCATACACAGTTCTGGTACCTATTTTATTCGATTTTTCAGGTCAAAAACCATAAAAAATCACTAATTTTGCCCCTTGATTAACATCCTAAAAATCTCAGTATAAACTCATTTCACTGGAGTAGCTGAAATCTGAGTGAAATCTTTTATTAGCTATAAGTCACAAATGAAGAATTTTAGCACATATGTTTATATTAACCTCCTCTATGAATCATGAGACCATGCCGTTGGTGAGGGGGCTTGAGTGCTCAGGGATACAGAGTAGCTGGATCGAAGGTGCAACCATATCGGAGAGGTATCTGTTGAGAGCCAGACTAAGGAATGATTCGTGAAAGAGGGTTGCAGCTCTTTCAGTAGTTGTTAGGGGCGTGAGTCACAATGACTTAAACGGCCATATCAACATCACTCAGTCCTCTGAGTACTGCGCAGCTGAAAGCAATGGAAAACTACAGCTGCTTTTTTTCCAAGAAAATGTGGCTCTTTGCATTTTCACATAATAATAATGGAGGCACCTTCCTTGGTAAAATATTCCGGAGGTAAAATAGTCCCCCGTTCGGATCTCCGGGTGGGGACTACTAAGGAAGGGGTCACCAGAAAAGTAAAAACTCGTTGACTGCAAAACTTACCCTGGAGCAGACATTGATAGCGACCATAATTTGGTGATAATGAAATGTAGATTGGGGTTTAAAAACCTGAAGAAAAGGTGTCAGATGAATCGGTGGAATTTAGAGAAGCTTGAGGAAGAGGAGGTAAAGAAGATTTTTGAGGAGGACATCGCAAGAGGTCTGAGTAAAAAAGATAAGGTAGAAAATGTAGAAGAAGAATGGGAGAATGCTAAAAAGGAAATTCTTAAATCAGCAGAAGCAAACTTAGGCGGAATAAAGAGAACTGGTAGAAAACCTTGGGTTTCAGACGATATATTGCAGCTGATGGATGAACGTAGAAAATATAAGAATGCTAGTGATGAAGAAAGTAAAAGGAACTATCGGCAATTAAGAAATGCTATAAACAGAAAGTGCAAACTGGCGAAAGAAGAGTGGATTAAAGAAAAGTGTTCAGAAGTGGAAAGAGAAATGAACATTGGTAAAATAGACGGAGCATACATGAAAGTTAAGGAAAATTTTGTGGTACATAAATTAAAATCTAATAATGTGTTAAACAAAGATGGTACACCAATATATAATACGAAAGGTAAAGTCGATAGATGGGTGGAATATATTGAAGAGTTATACGGAGGAAATGAATTAGAAAATAGTGTTATAGAGGAAGAAGAGGAGGATGAAATGGGAGAAACAATACTGAGATCTGAATTTAAGAGAGCATTAAAAGATTTAAATGGCAGAAAGGCTCCTGGAATAGATGGAATACCTGTAGAATTACTGGCAGTGCAGGTGAGGAAGCGATTGATAGATTATACAAACTGGTGTGTAATATTTATGAAAAAGGGGAATTTCCATCAGACTTCAAAAAAAGTGTTATAGTCATGATACCAAAGAAAGCAGGGGCAGATAAATGTGAAGAATACAGAACAATTAGTTTAACTAGTCATGCATCAAAAATCTTAACTAGAATTCTATACAGAAGAATTGAGAGGAGAGTGGAAGAAGTGTTAGGAGAAGACCAATTTGGTTTCAGGAAAAGTATAGGGACAAGAGAAGCAATTTTAGGCCTCAGATTAATAGTAGAAGGAAGATTAAAGAAAAACAAACCAACATATTTGGCGTTTATAGACCTAGAAAAGGCATTCGATAACGTAGACTGGAATAAAATGTTCAGCATTTAAAAAAAATTAGGGTTCAAATACAGAGATAGAAGAACAATTGCTAACATGTACAGGAACCAAACAGCAACAGTAATAATTGAAGAACATAAGAAAGAAGCCGTAATAAGAAAGGGAGTCCGACAAGGATGTTCCCTATCTCCGTTACTTTTTAATCTTTACATGGAACTAGCAGTTAATGATGTTAAAGAACAATTTAGATTCGGAGTAACAGTACAAGGTGAAAAGATAAAGATGCTACGATTTGCTGATGATATAGTAATTCTAGCAGAGAGTAAAAAGTATTTAGAAGAAACAATGAACGGCATAGTTGAACTCCTACGCAAGAACTATCGCATGAAAATAAACAAGAAGAAAACAAAAGTAATGAAATGTAGTAGAAATAATAAAGATGGACCACTGAATGTGAAAATAGGAGGAGAAAAGATTATGGAGGTAGAAGAATTTTGTTATTTGGAAAGTAGAATTACTAAAGATGGATGAAGCAGGAGCGATATAAAATGCTGAATAGCACAAGCTAAACGAGCCTTCAGTAAGAAATATAATTTGTTTACATCAAAAATTAATTTAAATGTCAGGAGAAGATTTTTGAAAGTGTATGTTTGGAGTGTCGCTTTATATGGAAGTGAAACTTGGACAATCGGAGTATCTGAGAAGAAAAAGTTAGAAGCTTTTGAAATGTGGTGGTATAGGAGAATGTTAAAAATCAGATGGGTGGATAAAGTGACAAATGAAGAGGTATTGCAGCAAATAGATGAAGAAAGAAGCATTTGGAAAAATATAGTTAAAAGAAGAGACAGATTTATAGGCCACATACTAAGGCATCCTGGAATAGTAGCTTTAATATTGGAAGGACAGGCAGAAGCGAAAAATTGTATAGGCAGGCCACGTTTGGAATATGTAAAACATATTGTTAGGGATGTAGGATGTAGAGGGTATACTAAAATGAAACGACTAGCACTAGGTAGGGAATCTTGGGGAGCTGCATCAAACCAGTCAAATGACTGAAGACAAAAATAATAATTTATAGTAACTTTTTCAATTATTTTAACCAGTAGAATAAGTTATGAAAGCCCTGGAAGAACTTTGTGATAGATCCTGTATATGTAATAAGAAAATATTAAAAGAAAATCACTCACATAGATCAGTCAAAGGACATACATACATACACACACGCACATACAAAGAAAAAATAACTTATAATTACCGCTGTTTATCATTTTTCAAACGTCGGAGATGTTCCCAATCAGGATTGTTATTATCTTCATTTTCTTGAGGATCAGAACTTACAAATGGAGCATTTTTATCATCGGCGGCAGGTTTCTTATCAGGATCAGGTTTGATAACAGGTATATCATTAAGATTAGAAGACGAAGAACTTGACATATACACTGTAGCAGAATCACACTTAGGAACGGATGAGCTGCTGCCAACAAGATCATTAATTTTCAAGTTCTCTCGTTCAGAGGAACATTCACTTTTTGTTGAATTACTTACATCGGTTCTTGGTGTTATATCTGAGCATATTATACTAAGAACATCTGCATCATCATCATTTAATAACGCTTCTTCTTCATCGAGAGTTAATTCCTTATTATTTAAATATACAATACTATTAGCACCATTAATTACTGGCACCTGTAACACTTCTGTATCTGATAACAAAACATCTTCGTCATCATCTTCACTAATTTCTATTTTTATTTTATCCCTTAATTTAAATTTGTTTTCCTTAATATCAATAGATTTATTTTCAATTTTTATGCCATCCATTAATTTAGCTTTGTTTTCTTTATCATCATTAGATTTATTTTCAATCTTTATTCTATCCGTTAATTTAGCTTTGTTTTCCTTAATATCATTAGTTTTATTTTCAATTTTTATTCCGCTCATTAATATAGTTTTTTTTTCCTTAATATCATTAGAGTTTTTGTCAATTTTATTATTATTTTCATTTGAATCAATATTATTTGTTAATATACTACAGTTTTCAGTACTTATGTTAAATTTTACCTCTTCTTCCGCATTATCACTTTGTTTAATTAAAGTTTCATTATTATCATTCTGATTTGTTATAGTTTTATCATTATCATCTTCATGACTCATTTCTTTGATAACCGATAGATCATGATGCTCATTATTTTCTGAAATCTGATCAATAGTAATAAAATTTTTGTTTGATATTGACATTAAAGAAGAAATCTCTGAAATAATTTCATTAAATTTTTCATCATTTTTTTCATTTTGTTTAACAATACTGGTGTGATACATTTCAAGTTTAACAACATTATTATTTAAATTAGTCATTAAATTTTTTGCATCAATGATTTTATGACTTTCATGTATATCTATCTCATTACCAAATAATGTTGAGTACAAATTATTAAATGCTTCTTCGAATTCATCATTCTTTTCATCTAATAAATTTAAAGTATTTTTTTTATTATTAATACTAACGGAAACATTTAGTGCTGTCGAGTTTGATGGGTTTTCAGCATTATCATTACTTTCAATAGCACTAATATCTTCAATATTATCATCGGCTATAGATTGAATTAAATAAGATGGTCTCCATTTTTTAAGAATGCTTCGTGCTGGTGGAATGTATGTATCTTTTCCATCATTCTGGCGACAGGGAGTACTAGTAATTAATTTTCTACTTGTTTTATTATTATTTTTTTCATAAGGTGTATGAACTGTTACATTACTAATAGAATTTTCCTTAGTTGAATTTAACCCTGTTACATCTACTTCCACTTTTTCTATGTCTTCCTCTAGTGCTGATGTCACACCATTACTATCATCAGTACAGTTGTAATCATCAACAACCTTAAGCATCCCAGATTCAAAACAATCGTCATTAATATCTTGAGCGGTATAATCATCACTATTATTAATACTATTGGCAGTGTCTGTCTGATTGAGTGAAATTATCCTTTTTAAAAGCAAATTGTCTGATACATCAATGGAACCAACGCTATCAATAATATTTTCACAAAAATCATTATTTTTATTTTTAATAAAACCATCACAATGACTACCATTATTATCACAATTACTACTACAATTAGAAGATTTACCTTCTTCTTTATGAGAATTTCTATTATTGGATGTAACTACCTCATCTTTCAATTCGGTTTTTGATTCTTTTTCTTCAACACCATCACAATTGTCTGCCATGTTTTTTGTTTATTATTATTAAAAAAAATAAAATAAAATAGTAGTTATTAGAATTAAAATAGTAGTAGTTATTAAAATAGTAGTTTATTTTAATAAGTTATAATACAATATGTTATATAGACATATGAATAAAATCTGTATAATAACTCCCTTTAATATAAGTATAAAAATATTAATCTCCACTCCAGAAATGAAAATACAGCTGAAACAATAGAAAAAAGAATGAAACAAAATTAGTAAAAAAAAAAGGAAGAAGGTAGGTTTAAAATTAAAAAAATTAAGCAGCTTTTAGATACAATTAAATCTTATGGTCGAAGAATTCTAATGTCATCTGAAAATTTAAAATAATCAATTTATTTCCAATCGGACAAATTTTTAAGATGTTTTACTTGCACTGGCAATACACTTTACTTAGGATCTTTTATTTATAGGAATTTAAAAAAACCAAAACTTAACTCTGCCCAAGAATTATGATTTCATTTGAAAATTATGCAACATTAAAAAGTTTCAGTCAAAATTTACAATGTATAATTTCATAATTATAAATAATAATAATTTGCTGAATTAAAGCATCCACAATGAACTTAAAAGGTACTTGTTATTTGCTTTTACATTTTCTGATTTTAATTAAAGCCTGACTATTCTTTTAATTGACTGCTTTTGGTTATTGTGTTTTATAATATCACTCGCTTTAATTGGGTTCATTGTTGTGCACAACTGTTAATTTAGATAAGTAGATAGATACTATATTATAAACAATAAGAATTAGATAAATAAAATGGAAGGCAAGCTAAATTACACTGGTCAACAAAATTTAAATTTTTGTTTGTTAAATGAGAGTAAATGGCCAATTCTTATGGTATTTTTTATGCTGATTTCATAAACATTAATAGATTTTTATGTCAAGCTCAGGTTTTTTTTGCAATTGAAATTTTTTTTGAAACAAAAAATGTATGGTGAACATAATATGACAATACATTACATCCATTTTGTACTCGCCTAAAATCTACTTCTTTTGAATTTTCTGTAGGTAGATCCCTCTTTAGATTCCAACAGTAGTCGGCTAACATTTTTGGGTTCCATTTTCCCTGGTATTGTATTTCCATTGTAGATATCTCCTGGTGAAAGCATCATTCTCCATGTTCATCACTAATAGCGCCGATATTGTTAGGGAAAAAATCCAAATGCAAATGTATGAAATGGATTTTCAGTGGCATGTTACACCCAAGTTCTTTGTAGTTTTTAAGGAGTTCACTCTCAAGTTCTCTGTAGTTACTGGCCTTACGGTTTCCAAGGATGTTGTTTACCACATTTTGAAATGATTTCCATGCAGCAACCTCCAAACCATTCAAACATTTTTCAAATGCCGGATTCACTCATTAGTTTTCTTATCTGTGATCCAATAAATATACCTTCCTTTATTTTAACATCCCTTATATTAGAGAATTTGTTTTTTAGAAACTGAAACCCTGCACCATTATGATCCATTGCTTTAACAAAATTTTTGAATAAACCTAGCTTAATGTGAAGTGGACGAAGATAAAACTTTTTTATGGTTTTACTAATGCCTGATTAACAACGTTCTTCTCTCCTACAGTCAGTACCTCTCTTTGGCCACTGCATTTTTATGTAATGGTTTTTCCCATCTCTGCTATCCAACTTGCAAAAAAAGCAACAGAACTTAGTATATTTGCTATTACTTTCAGATCTCCATAAATATTTCTCATATTGAATCCTATTCAATACAAGTTTCATATTTTCATACAACTCCTTCATGTGAACAGCATATGCTAATGATACTGATGAGTATTTATTTCCAATGTGAAGTGAACCTGCTTTCTAAAAACTAAACTTTGAGGAGTCAATAAAAAGTCGCCATTCGTAAGGATGGTGCATATGTCCCAAAGCTTCCCGTAAAAAAGTTCACATCATTACGGTATACTAAGTTTTTATACCAAGAGAAGAAATGTTCAAATTCTGACTATCTGTCATGGAAGGCACTTTTTTAGTGTTTGGTTGTAAAAGATACCATTCTTTCAGTCTTGATGCCAGTATTTCTGCTTAATTCTTTGATAAATTTAGAGATTTCAAGAACCAGATCATTTAATTCTGATTAATTAAATGGGGTTTCAGTATATCTATTTTACAAAAAGTTTGGATCTCTTTCTTCATTGCCTGATAAGTCAGCACAAGATTCAACATTTTCATCTTCATCTAAGTTCCATGTTTCTGGTGGTACTGGAAGTGGAAGCTCTTGGCTATGTGGCTCTGATCACATGGCAGATGGAATATCAGGGTATTTAACAATAAGTCTAGTTTTAGCTATTATCCCAGATACCTTTTTACACAGAAATAACACAGTTTGTGGTGTGATCCTTTGGTTCTCTCCAAACCATTGGAATTGCACTCACTTTACTGAACAATATATATCCATAAATACAAATCAGCTACAAAACTGAATCTACGTACACGAAAACCTGCATTGAATGAGAATTAAAAATATTTCTCTAGTCTGCATGATAGTTAATAAGTAAATATAATAATGACAGAAATAACTAATGAGTCGCATTCTTGTTTATTTTAATTAGTGTGCAAATAATAAACACTATGACTAATATCTAACAAATCAATGCGTCAACAATTAAGGGACTGTAATAAATAAACAAAAGCTATTTAATTGATAAATAATAATACATTCACAAAATTGTATGCTTATGGAGTTCATGCACGATACTACCTGAAAATAAGAATGGTAGTTACAAAAAAACTGAGCTAATAGAAGAATTCTGATTTCATATTTAAAATCAGCATGAAAAATACTTTAAGAATAAATTATTCACTCTCATTTAACAAAATCATTGTTGATCAGTGTTATTAATAACAGTTGCAAAATAAACATAAGTTGATATTATCAAGAAGTAAGCAAACACAAATTTTCTGTTTATGGAATCAAATAAAGCAACAAAAAACAAACTTGTTCTGAATCTAGCTCTATATTATAATTGAAGCTACTGATAAGATGAGGATGAAAAAGCAAACATTAAATGCAACTAGTGATTATATTCTTTAGGAGAGTTCAATGGTAGAAACAAAAAAATTACATTATCACAATGCGTGTTTGTTAATTTTAAATTTAAGTATTTGTTTACAAATTCTGGACCATCAATAATGCCAACTTAAGTAGTTCCAAATCGACGTATCTCTCTATACAATCAACTTCTAGAAACAAGACGACATTCATACACAAATAAACAAGAACTACCACTTATGCAAAACCAAATTCTGAATGTTAAAATGATGAATCTATGTGTACTTCAAGAAGAAGAATTCGATAAAATGGTCCCAATATAATGTACAATACTTTTTGAAAAATCCTTGTAAAATACCATAAAATAAACTTAATTTTCACATTATAGCAAAAAACAAATGTTTTAGTACAAATCTTAAAATGTTTTAGTAAAATTCTTTTGAAAAATAAACAGATTAAACAAGACACAAGAGTAAATAACTTGTGTTTCCAATTATTAACACAATAATAAAGAAAATTTACTCCAAATATTTTCTGTCTGAAGCAACTAATTTTATTATTAATTTAGCGAATGAATAATTTGCCAGACGGAAAACTATAAAGCTACATATAATTAACAATCCATATTTCGCAACAAAATATTATTTTTATTCATTGTTATGACAGCAATTGATATAGTTTGTTTAACTGTCCTGTATTGATTTTTATTGACATGTTAACGTTTAGTATTAAACTGAATGTGAATAAAAAATAATCTGATATACATCAGAAATTTTGCTGTAAGTTAAGCAGCTCCTTGGTTTTTTAAAAATAATTGTCAAAAATAGATAAGATTCACTAAAATAACAGCATTACATCATTTCACAAATGTGTAGATACTCTTTTCCTCTTTACCAGCGAAGAATACCACCAGCAACTTCTAAAATGAGAGTTCTAAGAGTTTAGTATTTATAAAGAATCATATGCGATTACAGGAACATTATTTACAATAACATCAGAACATGGAAGAAATGAACAGTTTTTGTTACAGTGAAATTCAGTAATTAGTATTCAAATATAAGCTACATGTAAATTCCATATATTAGTATCTGATGAACATTAAGAAGTTAAGATCTTTCTCCATATTATCCTTGACTCGCTCTAACATTTTGAAGAAGTTGTAATTAATCACTTTACTGCTGCCAATGGAGAATACATTACCCTTGCAAATGAAACAGCGTTTATGCATACATGTACAAACAACATAAGAAACACACTTTTGCAATGACAGTAATCCTCATGAAACCATTGAAATTAATTTTCAATGTTGCTTCTCAATAAATTTTGGGTGCAATGTAAATAGGTAACAAGGTAACTCTTATTAGATTCTTACTGTGCTGTGCAAATTAATTGGGGCAAAGTAAAAAAATACAATTTTTCAAAAACCTATGCTTTTATTCATTCTATGCCTTTATATACACTGACAAATATATGTATTAGTATGAAGCATGTCCTCATTTTGCAGAAATGACTTCTTGAAGTCGTTTTGGCATTGAATCCACTAAATTAGTGCATATATTCTTGACTTCATCATTTGGAACCATACTTTTGTAGCATATAGTCCACCTTACCTAAACGTCTCTTCAAAATATTCCACAAGTTTCTCAATGGGATTTAAGTGTGTTGAATTTCCAGGCCAAATAAGCACATTACTTCGATTTCCTGTATGAAAGTCTTGACCAATTTTAAATTATGATAAGGGAGAAAGTGATGTTGAAATGTCCTGTCAAAAGTTTGCATGAATGGAACAATCCTATGTCATAATATTTCTGTGTACTCTGTTGAATTCATCATACCTTGAACAATTGTTATGAAAAAACTCCAAACATCTTTTTCCGAGGGTATTTTACAGTTTGTTAGACCTGCTCAAATCTCAAAGCTTCACTGTCAACTTACCTCATGACATTTGCTTTGTAACAAATAAATGAGTTTCATCGCTAAAAATTACTTTCTTCCAGTTATCCGCAGTCCATGATTTATATTTTTGGGCCCATGCTAAACAGTTTTCCATCATTTAAGGAATTAAAAATTGTTTTTTCGTTGGTCTTCTTGCCTTCTGGCCAGGTTCCAGAAGCCTACAGCGCATAGTTAAACTAGTAACATCAAAACCAATTGCCAATAAATCTCTTTTAAGGTCTGAGCTTGTCTTCCTTGGATTAATTTTACTATTTCTTATTAGAATTTTATCAGTTCTTGGAGTAGTTTTCCGATTGCACCCGCATTTTCCTCTCCTTTTTGGAGACAAAGATCCAGATACTTTGAATGATGTCAGAATTCTTGATTTGTCTACACTGACTGCAGCAATATCTCTCACTGCCATAGAAGTGTGATCTTTAAGAGCAACAATTTTTGCACGCTTCCTTGTAGTAATATCCATTTTTAAACACATGAAAGCAACATGTGTTACACAGAGCGCAAAAACTAACATACATCTGCCGTACTCAAAGGCTCACAACTGAAGCTAAGGTCCACTTCTGAAAAAGTCAAACTGCTTTCTTATTGTCAAGGTCAAACAGTCACACTACCTCAAGGCAGATAAAACCCGATTTAAGGCGGTTTCAGACACAACTGACAAACACATAACAATTAAGAGAAAAAAATAGCTTGTCCCAATTAATTTGGACAGTATGTTACACTTTTTAAAATGAGCCATCATTAATCGTAGAGAAAACCACACAATTAAAATGAATATGTAAGTATTTCTACCAGGATAGAGTGCCACATCATGCTTACTGTTATTTATTAACTGAATGGAACACTTCCCGACCACAGGATTGGCTGAGGTGGATCATGATCATGCGTGGTCAGTCAAATCACCTGATATAAATCCTCTCTGTTTATTTTTGTGGAGATATATGAAAGCATTAAGTACAAGTCAGTAACATAAATGGAATTTTATAGGAATCATGTTTACTACTGAATAAGTCAAGATCAATGTAAGATTGTTGAAGAATGCAAACACATCTATAAACAGCCAAGATTAAATGTGCATTCTGGTTGTTGGTAAACAATTTAAAAATTATGTAACAATATAATTTTCTAAACTAACTTATTTTGTGAAATTGTTTTATCGTTATATGTTGTGTTTTATTTTTATTTGAGTATCAGTTAACTGATTTTAGTGCAAATATTGCATGTAACATAATTTTAATATATTATTGTTTTTTTGACAAGAACACTTAACAAGATCTGTAGCAAAACTCATATTTGCATTATATGTTTTTTTTATTACGATTTCAAAGATTAGATTTTCTTTATTATTTTTTACAAAGGGTAGCTGAAGTGTAATTCACTCTGGAATGTAATGCGAGAACAAAATGTCACACAAAGCCAGAAGGTGTTGCCATTTTGTAGTTTCATTCCCCTACAATATAAACATTCCAAAACTTGTTCACCCACACTCCTCATTTTCATAGCAAGTACGCTTTCTATTTCAACACATTTGAAACATAATCATTACAAAGGAAAGACTTCCTCATAGAATACTGCCAGCATAGGCGTAGCCAGGATTTTCTCCACGAGGGACAAAAAAAGATAACTTTTTTTGTTAAAAAAAATCATTTTATTTGAACATTTGAAAATGTTAAAAAGTAATTAGTTGCAATGCTACTCGAACCTATCTAAATTTTATTTCAGCACTAACTTATGAGTTTTGACTAAATCTTGACGAAATTTCTTTCTCAAATTAATTTTAGCTTCCAGAACCTTCTTTTTATGGATACTCATCACACAAGACTGACAAGCTGATTTTCTGTCGTTGTTGACCACAACCAAGTTTTTACCCTGCGTAAGGTGTTGAAGGATCTTTCATTAGTGCACGTTGTGCAAGGCTGTGCAGTGAGGTAAGTAGTGTCCGTTTTATGGATGGACAGAACAATTGGGTTTCTTTAATTAATGCAGCTATCTCCTTCAGTTTGGCATTTGGCACATTTTTTCCTTTCCACTGGTTGTACCAAAGTTCAGCTTCACTCAGGAAACCATTCAAATTGTAGTAACTACAAAACCTCGTGGTTTTTTTGAAAAAATCCTCATATCTCATATCAAACATTACATGAGGGTGCAACATAAGTAATGTGAATAGGACACAAGACTTCTTCAGAAAAACACTGCTCCAGAGACATTATTTATGAATCCATGTACAAAATAATTAGTGATCTTCTACAAAACTCGCTAGGAGTCTGTGCCGGTGAATTTTTGCACGATGATGCTGCTGATTTATGACTCGCAGTATATTGAAATCTGTTCCGAGATGTTTGGAGATTGTTTCTGTCTCTTTCACTTTCGACAACCGCGTTTCCAGTGTTTCCTCATGATGTCTGTGGTTTTTTTATGCGATTTGCACAATGAAGTAAATCCACATTTGTTGACTGAAGAGTATTTGCCACTGGTTGCAGGAGTGCAAATATTTTGTTAAGAGACAAACACTAACAATGAATTCTGATTTTGTAGCAGCCCAATGCATTTGAAAAGCAGCTTTTCTCGTTGCACTGTTAGCATCTGTTGAGAGTTTTTCAAGGACCATTAACAATTTGCACACAATGTTTCTTGATTGTGGTGATACTTTTATATTTTATTTTTTGATACAAACTGATTTCGGCAGAGCATTGGTACGCATTTTCGATGAAGGGCCGATTCTCGGAAGAATCTTATTATTTCTTTTACAGTGGAAACCGTATTTCATATCACTATTTTGTTTAAGTCATTTATAACTAAGTTTCAAACAATATTCTGGACACCACCATCCTTTCCTGCCATACTGGAACACCCATCGTATCCTTGTCCGGTACACTTTTCTGGACCACCTCTTCTACAAAGTTGTTAATTACAGATGCTACAGATTTTGCATCCATGTCAGTCGGTTCTATTAAACCTACAAATTCCTCTCAAATCATCATCTTTTCTTCATCAAAACTCTAATCCCAATGGAAAGTTGCTCTTTCCCTGATATGTCACTGCTCTCATCTGCCAGGATACTGTAAGCACATGCTTTCTTTACATCAGTAGTGATGTCATCTCTAATGACGTTGCCGCATAGGCCGATTATTTCATTTTGAATCCATGATGACAAGCAAGTGGCATTTTTTGCATCCTTTTCTAATGCTCTTTTAAAATGTGGTCACCAGCGTCAATTTTGAGTTTGATCAGGTCTTCAAAAACACCTTCATGATTTTCTTTGCCCCTCAGCGTGTACCACAGTCAAGACTACTGCACTTCCAAAAAATTAAAGTAACTAAGAATTTAAACTTCTGAACGAATTCTCTACTAAAAACTTAAAGCATAAAAATTTTTTTTTTATCATCTCATACAATAATTATTCACAAAATTATAGCATTTTGAAAATTAGTAAAAAAATTTTTTTTGTGAAAAATGTTTTTAACCTAAATATGAGTTGATGAGTTTAAAAACAATCTGTCTTTTTTTTTGTAATCACAAAAGTAATTTTTTCCCCTACTATAAAAGTGTACTAGTGAAAGAAATAACAAAAAAAAACAAAAAGTAATTGGTGGAATGGTCAAATCTAAAAGGCTGTATAAGGAATGAAATTAATGTGAACCAACATGGCCTGATTTGAGGTTAGAAATTTTTATGTCAATACAGTTTTGTGATTAACATAACAGTACTTATGTATTAGTCTGTCGACCCAATAAACTGCAAACTTTTGGGCATTGTTAATATCATCTGATATAACCATTATAATACCATTTTATAATAATTTATACTTATTTATTTTATAAATATAATTCAACCTAAGATAACCTACACTCACTAACCTTGTCTAATTAACAGTAATGTTTTGATTATTTAAATAACAAATAATTGCAATAATTGGTGAATTTATTATTTAATTACTGAAAACATTACTGTGTTTATTAGTCAAGATTAGCAAGCGTAGGTTAAGTTTGGTTAAATTATAATTATAAAATAAATAAATATAAATGGTTATAAAAATGGTAATATTTATATTGGGTGATATTAACAATAACCCGTTTGCTGTTTATAATTATAGATATAAATGAACCAAACTTAACCTACGTTCGGTAACCTTGACTAATTAACATAGTAATGTTTTGAGTATTAAAATAGTATAATAAATTCCGTAATTACTGCAATTAATAATTATTTAAATAATTAAAACATTACTATTAATTAGTTGAGGCTAGCAAGCAAAACGAGTGTAGGTTAAGTTTGGTTAATTTATACCTATAATTATAAGCAGAAAACTTTTGGGTTATTGTTAATTCCACCCAATATAGCTACTATATTACCATTTTTATCACCATTTATATTTATTTAATTTATGATATAATTTAACCAAATACAATAATGCTTGTATTTTTAATATGTAAAATATGTTAATGACCCTGTAACTTGAAAAATAATTCAAAATTATGGGATCATTATGGTTATGGTCAACAGGCTAATATGTAAGTACCAACAAAACTTTTGTAGTGACTGAACTCTATCACAAAAAAATTGGACTGTTATGAATTTTGAACCATTCATTATTTATTACCTATTGAACTTTTAATGTATTTTATTATTGAACGATGATATTTTTTAATAAACCTGTATTATTTTGTACAAACTTGATTTATTATTATTACTATTTGCAACTAGCAGAGTTGAGTTAGTCAATGGTAACTAGTTGCAAAATCTTTCACATAAACATTTCAACTGTTGAAACAAGCTTAATGAGATGATGATCTGGGTTGTACGCAATGTTGCAAATGGTTTTCATGTTTTAAAAGGGGTCATCAGTTAACTGAAGACTCAGTTCAATCATAAAAAAATACCTACTAACACTTAAAACACATTGCATTCAAATATTAATAACACAAAAAATAAATGAGATATCAACAATCCAAGAAGATGTAGTTACAAAAAGGAGGTTATACAGAACACAATGCTGCCAACTGCACATCACTAAATAGCTCCATTGGCGCATAATTAAAAATGTTCGGTTATTTTCTGAACAGATCTCATATATATAGACATTAAAACAAGCCACGAAGTTGGTAATTCAGCCTCTGAGCCTCTTGTGAATTTGAAATGTGTATCTATTCCAAACCCTCCATATTCACCAACTACATGACCTTCGCAGAAATATTTTTATTTCTTCACTTCAGACTGCTAGCATACTTAATTGACAAAATGAGAAGACTAGTGCACCACTGGGGGAAATGTATAGCTGTAAATCGTGACTGTGGAAAAAGTAAATGTAAGTTTTTATAGCAAATAAACATGTTTTTACACCCTATTTGTATTGATTTATGAGTTATGAGCAACTATACATTATATTTCAGCCACCCATAATATATTTCCTGGGGATCTGTAAAAAAGTATATTGCTACTATTTTATTGAAACTCTTATATAAAATTAGATTTAAAGCCATAAATTACCTTCAAGTGAGAATAGTGCTGCTTTGTTTTATCCCAGAATCCATAAAAGTGGGAATAATTTTTGGCAGGTTGCAAGTAAAAAAACAAAGCGTTTTCAGTCATGTTTATTTAAAATTCTATTATTTTAATTAAAGGATTATTTTAAAATTCAACAACCTTCTAGGACCACAGTGTAACGTAATCGACTTACTCCACTGAAATTAAACTTAAGTAACTAAAAAAGTATAAAAATTGATAATAGATATTTACAATACTTACACCCACATTCATTCCTAATATTATACCTATCAGACAATAGAGAATAAACCAATTGTAAATTTTTTATACATGATTACACTATTCTCTTATGCTACAGTGTAGTAAAGTCTCTCCCCAACAAACTACTTCATTAAAATAATTCTCTAAGGAAGAATTTGGTAGTCCCTTAACAATTCCTTTTGCAATCAATGAATGTTTGACTACACAAAAGAAAAAGCCAAAATTTCCCTATAATTACATAATATAAAAAATACTGTACAATGAATTTTTGTTTAACAATGTCTTTATGACAAGAAACTCAGTACCATACAGTAAACAGTAGTAGGTAGTACCCAAGTACAATCTGAATCTGATTTTTAAATTTACCATTACTATTGAACCCATGATTAAATCATTTACTATTGTTTAGTGTAACACTACAGTACAGGACATCATATTCAGTATTTATAGTAAGTTTACATTATGTTCTTCAAATGTGAAAGTTATTTTTTTTGAGAAGTGAAATAAGCAAACTGTAATTTGCTGTAATTTAAATTTGGCTTCCTCTACAACAGCAATATAATTTGCATTTTTCAATTAATGACCCGATTTTAAAAATTAAAGTGAAATTCTTTGCTTAAAAGCTAGAATGAACATTTATAATAGCTCTGACAGCAATCTGTACAAATTTAAAAACAGCTTCATGTTTGTCAAAATTAATTTTGAAGCAAAATATGTCAAGTTAATGTTACCAGTAAATGACTCAAAAACGAGTGGCCTATACTGTGCAAGACTTACACGAAAAAGTTTTTTAATGCGGATAAAACAACATTTTTTTTAAAATGCCACAAGATAAGATTTGAATGTTTAAAGGTGAAAAGAAATACTTAAAAAAAATTTTCAAAAAAAAAGATACTGAGAAATATGGTTATTAAAAATAGATAAATATTTAAAAGTCTAGGTGTTTTAAAGGTTAAATTGTTACTAGTGAAGTACTGAAACAATAAATATGCATGGATGACTGCTCCAGTCTTAACCTTTTCAGATCAGGAAGCCAGTAAAGTGGCTCTGTGCGGTGACAGTTTTAAAACGCTGTTACAAAAACATTTTATATGGGATCTAAGTCGGTTATATTTTTTTATATTCACAAAGAAATCAGTTTTATTATACAATTTGAACTATAGTTATACGAATTAAAATGTTTTATTTGGACAAGAAAGAATATGACCATTTTTTTCTCAGAAATGTGCTTGTGTGTGTGTGTGTGACTGGTGTATTATAATTGCTATGAGGGTTACGGATTTATTTATTATTTACAAAACTAGCTTATTATATCAGCAACATAACGATGTATTGAAACACATAATAAGTTATGTTATACGGCACACACAAAAAAAAAGGGAATTTGTGGTCATAAATGTGTCACTTTTATTTGAGGCCTAATAAATCTTTTCTGACAAAAGATATCGGCATCAATGAAACACATACCGATTCGTAATGAATAACAGTATACAGTAAAAATAGTTTTTTGTCAATCCGAATAGCCTTTTAAGTGGAGGGGATTTTTATAAAACGTAGTTTTTACTGAATCTCTTTCTTTATACTAACATATGTTACTTTATTGTGTGAGTGAGTACGAGTGAACTGCAGTAAGTAACTTACTATCGCAAACCGGCGTTCCGTTGGTAATATATTATTTCATTATTTTTTCAAAATTACATCGGTTTTTTTTTATTCAGTGCGATTTTTTTCACATATTGGGCGTTTTTTTTAAATTTGTGATTTTTTTTTATTTGCCGTAATTTTTTTTTTATCGAGACAATGAATGACGAACAGATTAGGTTTGCTCTTGACGAAGAACTTTCAGATTATGACGAAAATGACAGTGACGACCTTGAGGGCTTGGATGACATCAAAAATACTGAAATTAGGAGTAACGATTTTTCGGAACCGCATCTCCTGAATTTTAGTAGCGACGATGATGATCCAGGTCATTCGATTAGTGATACTGACACGGAACAGAAAATAAATGTAGCCGGTTCAGTTCTACATCCACATGCTGAAGGAAACGGTAATATATTTCATGAAATCCATTATCGTTCTCCAGTGCAGTTGGATGTTGAAATGCAACCAGCTGTTGAATTTCCTCTCCAAGATGAGGAACTTGACACGGCGGAGTTACAAGAAAATCCAACTGACCGGGCCCAAAATGACGAAACAGTTACAGATGACGAAGGTTACGAGTTGGAAGGTCGTCTGCCGGTTCTTGGAAATCCCTGGTTAGTTTGTACTGATAGGTGTAAATATGACACACTAAACAGTTTGCCTTTTACGGCTCCGGAACCAGGTGCATTTGTAAAGAATCCCGACCTTTTGGCTAAATCCGCTCCTCATAAGAGAGGTCGGCCTAAGAAGCGTCGTAGGAATTTACACAATGTGCCTGAATATATTCCTGATCCCCGTATTCATGGGCAGACGCCGTTTGCCGTATCTATGTTGTTTTTTGGGGCTATCCTTGAAAAAGTAACATCACAAACTAATTTGTATTTTCAAAGCCGTAGACCGGATAGGCCATTGCCTAAGGACAGAATTCAAGGTGACGTTAGTCTTGCCCAGATGAAACGTTTCTTTGCAATCATCCTGGAAATGGGTCATACTGTAAGACACACTTTACAAGAATACTGGTCGACTGACGAGGTTTCCCATTTCGCTTGGTTTGGGAATACATTACCGAGAACTGTCTTTCTTCATATTTTGAAGTATTTACACTTCACTAACCAGGATCCACCGATAGAATCAGAAATGCAAACTGGTAACTATGACCGTCTCTGGAGAGTACGCGAAATATTTTAAATTGCTCGTCAGAAATCTCGTGAACTCTGTAATCCACGACAACAAATTGTAGTTGATGAGGTTTTATGCGCCTACAAGGGTAGAGTCTTGTTTCGGCAGTATATACCTAGTAAACGAAAGCGCTTTGGGATAAAGGTTTACAGACTTTTCGATAATTCTGGGTACACATTCGATATGAATGTATATCTCGGGAGACAACGAGAGGAACAAAATGTAAACGAAAAAATTACTGAACGTACAGTTATCGATCTAATTGCAGGTTATAAAAATTGTGGATATCATTTGTATATGGAAAATTTTTTTTCATCCCTGCAATTATATCGACGACTGAAAGATGTGGGAATTCTAGCTTGTGGAACAGCTCGATCCAATCGTGCTGGAATGCCAGCTGAATTCACACGAAACAGACGTAAACAATTAGGTTTGACCAGACACCGGTTAGCCTGTCGTACGACACTGGATGGAATATCTTGTATTCTATTCAATGACAAGCGAATGGTAACACTTCTGTCTTCTATTCATGGGCCTGCTGAAGAGGGTAAATACAGTGTAACAATTCACGGTACAGAAAATGTCGTGAGACCTGTAATGATTGTAGATTACAATAATTATATGGGGGCTGTTGATCAATCTTATCTTCTGTCTTCAAGCTATTACTTACATAGGCGCATGACAAAATGGACGAAAAAACTTTTTTTCCACATTTTTGACATGCTCTTTTTCCACATTTTTGATATGCTTCTTGTCAATGCTTATACGGCTTACAATAAATAATAAATAATACGGCAATAAGATGGAGAAGAACCAATCCTTCTGATGGTTTCGAAATGAGGTTTTGAAAGGGCTTGTTTCATCATCTCCTACGAGATTTTCTGCACGAGGATCTTATGTAAGAAATCGTGAATTTTTACGTCTTGAAAGTTGTGAAGCAAGACATTTTCCTAAACGTGAGGGAACAAACAGTTTTAGACAATGCGTTGTGTGCTCGGCAAACGGTATTCGCGTAAGATCAGTCTGGAGGTGTGTGGCTTGTGAGGTACCACTCTGTTTAGATGGATGCTTTCTCGTGTATCACACACGCCAAAATATCACCAACTAGGGGTAAGAGCTTTTTATTTATAAATTTATTACTTCATTTTATTTGTTTAGGTTATTTATTATTTTTCATCTATTTCATTCTTTTGTTTTTTTGGGGAATCTCCCATATTGCGATTTATATGTTGGTGTAAAAACTAGTGCGCGCTCGTAATTTCTTATTTTATATATTATATATATATAATATATATTACGATTTTATATACATAGTAACATAAAAAATAACTGTTGTTTGTACCGAATAGCTTGTAATTACTGGGGTAATTATTATGCGTTTCATGAACTCTATTGCCCCCCCCCCCCCCCGTGGCGTGTAACAGCAATACTCTGTTGTAAAAAAAGTTTTTTTACGTAATAAATGCTCTAAGGAAGTCTTATAATTTTTAAAATAAATTTTACATTATATGTAACGCTAAGAAAAAATAAATAACTATAAAAATTTCTCGAAACTGATATGCTAATTAATCTGTAATTTATGACACGGGTTTTTCATCATATTTTGCCCAACTTTCAACCGATTTGCTTGAAAGTATTTTTTTTTTAATCAGCAAACTATGTTTCATAAACACAAATCAAAAAAAAAAAAATTTCGCTAATAAAAAACGCGGTAGAAATGCGCAAAACAAATTCTGCAATTAAATTATCGTAATTTTTGTACGGTTTCAATTTTTTTGTTGTTACAGGCATAAAAAATATCCAATCGTAAGGTTTTTTTTTTGTCAGAATCTGTTAAATCTCGTTAATATACTGTAATTTTTTGAAAATTTTTTCACAAGAGGGTAGCATAAGACTATGAAGAGAGGCAATCAGATACCAACTATTTTTGCGGAGCGCTAAGAAGCGCGGAGCATTGTGATGGGAAAAGGTTAAGAAATATAAGAATGGGATAGTAAATTAAAAAATAAATATTAATTTATCGATAGAAAACCGTATAATACATCTAGATATTCAAGCACTCAAACATATTAAATTTATATTTTTACCCATCAAAACTACAAGTGTACTGCAATCAATGAATCAGAGTGTTATCAAATGTCCTAAGGGGCACTTCAGAAGAAAAATGTTGCTTTTATCATTGAAGAATGAGAAAATGATAAATTAACATTTAACCTATATTATACTATTTGTGTTCAAAAAGCTTGGGACCTGGTTATATGAAACAATAAAATACTCTATTTTGTATGGAGATTTCGCCATACAGAAACAGTTTCTGAAGGTGCTGAAAATGATTTGCAATTCAGTGAATGGATTAAACAAATTAATGTGCTGCAGTGCTACCAAGTACATTTATCACTGTAATGAATATCAAACTGTTGATACCACTGCTAAATTTACAGAACATAATGTTGTTATAAACATCTGCAATAATAAAGAAAGGAAAAAACCAAGAAACTGTGCTACAGATTCCAATAATTTTTAGACACTATTAAGCTTGTTACAACATATTTTATATGCCAAGATAGTGACTCCAATTTGCAAAAGCAAGTACTAAATACAGAGTACAAAAAAATGCAATTAACAAAAATTACTACCAATTAAAACAAAAAATAACAAATTTCCTCAATTCATTAAAACAATATGATTTGTGAAATTACAATAAATAAGAACAACTGGAATACATTTTTATGATTTTTTTTAAACAAAATATAATTCTTACAAAAAAGTGTTATAAATTTTAAGTAAAATTAAATTTAATAGTTTTTTTTTACAGTATTTACTTCAAGTTTGAAAAATAGTACAGTAAGTTTATGCTCCTATATTTTTCCATATATTTTTTAATATAGCCTATTTTTTATTTATTTATATATTAGAATAGCTTCTCGCAATTAAAAAAAACATTATCTAACTCTATACATAAGAGTATTATTTTATTATGTATCTTATTAAGATATATAATTTTATATATATAAATATATATTTTTGTTACAAAAATATAATGATTATAACTATCTTTAATAAACATCTCAACCGACCTCCATAGCAAAGTGGTAATGTCTCAGTCTTTCTTATGGGGGTTCAGAGTTTGAATCCTGGTCAGACATAATATTTTTCATATATATTTAAAAAATTCTATGCCCAAATGATATTCCCATGTACAAGCTTCTCTGTAAGCTTCTGTGGTAAAATAATTTTAAGCAAAAAAAAAATTTCTGTCGTAAAGAAATACCGGGCCCTGGTCAAATTCATTACAGAGAAAGTACTGTATTTTAAGTCTTTATTTTCATTTTCTTTCATTCACATGTAATACAAAATTATATTCACATGTAATTAGTATTTTAAAAAAGAATTTTATACTATGATAATAAACTGTTGATAATTTCAACTTTACTTCAGCAATGCTTCTTTTATAATGCAGTTCAACTAAAATGTGTATCTAAACAAATACAACTAACTGCACTTTTCACCAAAATAATAACATTATATAGCGTGTGCAATGTGTAAACACAAACACAATTTAAAGAAAACTTTCCTTAATAATAAAATAATACATTAAAAAATTATAGCAATAATTATTATAAATTTCTTACATTAAACACAGGCGTATAAGTCTTGCAAGTTTTAACAATAGCACTAGAAAAATCAGCAATTATTAATGTACAAAATATTGTATAAGTGCAATGCAAAATAATCATGTTGCTTATGATAACACAGTGTTATCTTTATGACAGCAAGAATTTTTTGTTTATAATTAAAAACACTATGGATATATAGATTACACTACAAAAGCAATTAAACAATGTTTTTATTTTTATTAATAAATTGCCAATTAAAATATACCATTATGTCTTAACAATAACATCACAATCTGATAAGTAAATTCAGACTAGCTAAGTAAAAACTGATTTTAATTATCCTCTATTTAATTAATAATTTATTGTTAATAAATTTTGTTAAAAACAAAATCCTACATATATCAAAATATAGTAAGAAAAAAGCTGACAATAAAATGGCAATAATTTCCTAGCATTGGTTATTTTTATATAGTGGAAAAACAATTATATGTGAAAAAAATTACCTAAGATTTGTTTTTTGGGGCGGAGGATAATTATTGATGTTTTATTTTTATTGTTTAAAAATACTAAAAAAAGTTTTATAAATTGAAAGAATCTGTATTTTTTAAATTTTATTTTGCTCCCCACCACCAAAAATCATCTTTCAAGAAATATTTTTTTGATTTTTATATAAATTTACTATATTGAATAGAAGAAACTTTATTAAAAAATGCACAACCAGTAAAAAGGTATCTAAATTTCTTTTTTAGGGGTGGGGATGAATTATGATGAAATTTTATTTAATAATACTAAAAGTTTTATTTAGACTTTTAATAAGATTAAAAGTTGAAATAAAAAAAAGTACTTTTGAAAAATTAAAAGAACTGATACTTTTAAACTTTGATTGGCTCTCTCATCCCCCAATGTTTATTTTTGAGTCTCTTGCCCTTTACTTTGCCTAGGAAGATATTTAAAAAAATTCAAAATATCTAAAAAAAAATATATTTATTTTTTTTAATATCTGGTGAGGGGGAATTTGGGGAAACATTTTTTTTAATGGTAAGATAAGCATGCGTGCAAGTACTGAGCTTAACATAAATAGGGGTTATGTTTAAAAACATTTGAGAAAATTAACCCCAAAAAACTATCTACCCTACTACTGGAAATATTGACCCAAAATCTTACCAACAAACTGCCTCATATATATGAGTTTCTCTGTACAGTATTTTATCAAAATCAAATTATCCAATCAAAAGTTCTTTCTTTTCCTGTTTAGCATCCGGAAATTAGCTTTACGGTATTACTTTAGAGTAAGAATGAGGATGATATGTTTGAGTGTAAATGAAGTGTAGTCTTATAAAGCCAGTCAAAAGATATTAAGCTTCAACAAATACGCCAACACATGTACATACGTAACTACAAACATTACTCCCTCTGATCTTTTTGGGGTTCCTGGGGTCATGAAATGTAAAGAAATTAAAAAAAACCCATATCCCATATTTTGACTGATTCCATCTTTCCTTCTTGTAGCATAGTTAGTTCTACAGCTATGATGTAAGGAAAATTATTAATAATAGATTGGCTGCTACTTTCTAAACAGCAACACTTGACTACATTCCTTTTTTTTTTTTGCCTTCAGTCATTTGACTGGTTTGATGCAGCTCTCCAAGATTCCCTATATAGTGCTAGTCGTTTCATTTCAGTATACCCTCTACATCCTACATCCCTAACAATTTGTTTTACATATTCCAAACGTGGCCTGCCTACACAATTTTTTCCTTCTACCTGTCCTTCCAATATTAAAGCGACTATTCCAGGATGCCTTAGTATGTGGCCTATAAGTCTGTCTCTTCTTTTAACTATATTTTTCCAAATGCTTCTTTCTTCATCTATTTGCCGCAATACCTCTTCATTTGTCACTTTATCCACCCATCTGATTTTTCACATTCTCCTATAGCACCGCATTTCAAAAGCTTCTAATCTTTTCTTCTCAGATACTCCGATCGTCCAAGTTTCACTTCCATATAAAGCGACACTCCAAACATATACTTTCAAAAATCTTTTCCTGACATTTAAATTAATTTTTGATGTAAACAAATTATATTTCTTACTGAAGACTCGTTTTGCTTGTGCTATTCGGCATTTTATATTGCTCCTGCTTCATCCATCTTCAGTAATTCTACTTCCCAAATAACAAAATTCTTCTACCTCCATAATCTTTTCTCCTCCTATTTTCACATTCAGTGGTCCATCTTTGTTATTTCTACTACATTTCATACAACACTGCTACAAACAATTTTTTTTTTCAATCTACATATTTTCTGTACAATATTTCATCTATTTAAAATTCCTCCCTCTGTGAATCATGAGACCTTGCCGATGATGAGGGGGCTTGACTGCTCAGTGATACCGAGTAGCTGGACTGAAGATGCAACCATATCAGAGAGGTATCTGTTGAGAGCCAGTCTAAAAAATGATTCCTGAAAGAGGGCAGCAGCTCTTTCAGTAGTTGTTAAGGGGGTAGGTCAGGAAGACTTAAACGGCCACATCAAAATCACTCAATCTTCTGGGTACTGCACAGCTGAAAGCAATGGAAAACTAGAGCTGCTTTTTTTCCCCAAGAAAATGTAACTTTCTACATTTTCATATAACAAAGATGGAGGCGCCTTCCTAGGTAAAATATTCTGGAGGTAAACTAGTCTGTCATTAAGATCTCTGAGTGGGTATTACTAAGGAACGGGTCACTAGAAAATTAAAAAGTAACATTCTATGAGTTGAAGTGTGGAATGTTAGAAGTCTAAAAAAGGTTGGCAAGTTATAAAATTTAAAGAGGGAAATGGATAAGTTAAATGTAGATGTAGTAGAAATTAGTGAGGGTTTGGTGGAAAGAAGAAAGTGAATTTTGGTCAGGTGATTTTAGAATTAACTCAGCTTCAAATAAAGGGCAGGCAGGAGTAGGTTTCATAATAACCAAGAAGATACGGAAGAGAGTAGAGTATTTCAAAATACATAGCAATAAGGATAAAATCAAAACCTAAGCCAACGATTGTTAATGTCTATATGCCTACAAGTGCCCATGATGATGAGGTAGAGGTGTTTATATGAAGAAATTGATGAAGCAATAAAACATGTAAAAGAGGAGGAAAATTTAATGATAGTTGGATATTGGAATGCAAGCATTGGAAAAGGCAAGGAAGGAAATATTGTGAGTGAATATGGGCTGGGCAAAAGGAATGAAAGAGGGGACCGACTATTAGAGTTTTGTACAAAGTATAATTTAGTAATTGCCTACACCCAATTTAAAAATCATAATAGAAGAATATACACATGGAAAAAGCCAAGTGATATTGCAAGATATCAGACAGACTATACCATGGTTAAGCAAAGATTTAGAAATCAACTTGTTGACTGCAAAACTTACCCTGGAGCAGACATTGATAGCAACCATAATTTAGTGATAATGAAATGTAGATTCGGGTTTAAAAACCTGAAGAAAAGGTGTCAGATGAATCGGTGGAATTTAGAGAAGCTTGAGGAAGAGGAGGTAAAGAAGATTTTTGAGGAAGACATCGCAAGAGGTCTGAGTAAAAAAGATAAGGTAGAAAATGTAGAAGAAGAATGGGAGAATGCTAAAAAGGAAATTCTTATATCAGCAGAAGTGAACGTAGGTGGAACAAAGAGAACTGGTAGAAAACCTTGGATATCAGAGGATATATTGCAGCTGATATATGAACGTAGAAAATATAAGAGAGTGCTAGTGATGAAGAAAGTAAAAGGAACTATTAAAAATTAAGAAACACTATAAACAGTAAGTGCAAACTAGCGAAAAAAGAATGGATTAAAGAAAAGTGTTCAGAAGTGAAAAGAAAAATGATCACTGGTAAAATTAACGGAGCAAACAGGAAAGTTAGGATAATTTTATGGTACATAAATTAAAATCTAATAATGAGTTAAACAAAGATTGTACACCAATTTATAATATGAAAGGAAAGGTCGATTAGTGGGTGGACTATTTTGAAGAGTTATACAGAGGAAATGAATTAGAAACTGGTGTTATAGAGGTGTTATTTTGAAGTCGAAGAGGATGAAAGGGGAGAAACAATACTGAGATCTGAATTTAAGAGAGCATCAAAAGATTTGAATAGCAGAAACGCTCCTGGGACAGACGTGATACCTGCAGAATTACTGCGCAGTGCAGATGAGGAAGCGATAGATAGATTATACAAACTGGTATGTAATATTTATGAAAAATAGGAAGTTCCGTCAGACATCAAAAAGTGTGTTATAGTCATAATTCCAAAGAAAGCAGGAGTAGATAAATGTGAAGAATATAGAACAATTAGCCTAACTACTCGCACATCAAAAATCTTTACAATTCTATACAGAAGATTTGAGAGGAGAGTGGAAGAAGTGTTAGAAGATCAATTTGGTTTGAGGAAACTTATTAGGATAAGGGGAGCAATTTTGCAATCAGATTAATAGCAGAAGGAAGATTAAAGAAAAACAAACCAACATACTTGGTATTTATAGACCTAAAAAAGGCATTCGATTAACACAAGACTGGAATAAAATGTTCAGCATTTTAAAAAAACTAGGGTTCAAGTACAAAGATAGAAGAACAATTGCTAACATTTACAGGAACAAAAAAGCAACAGTAATAATTGAAGAACATAAGACAGAAGCCATAGTAACAAAGGAGTCCGACAAGGATGTTCCCTATCACTGTTACTTTTTAATGTTTACATAGAACTAGCAGTTAATGATGTTAAAGAAAAAGTTACATCTGGAGTAACAGTAAAAGGTGAAAAGATAAAGATGCTTTGATTTGCTGATTATATACTAATTTTTGCTGAGAGTAAAAAAGATTAAGAAGAAACAATGAATGGCATGGATGAAGTCCTATGCAAGAATTACCGCATGAAAATAAACAAGAATAAAACGAAAGTAATGAAATGTAGTAGAATATAGATGGACCACTGAATATAAAAATAGGAAGAGAAAAGATTACAGAGATAGAAGAATTCTGTTACTAGGGAAGTAGAATTACTGAAGATGGACGAAGCAAGAGCGATATAAAATGCTGAATAGCACATGCGAAACAAGCCTTCAGTCAGAAATATAATCTGTTTAATTAATTAAAACATGTCAAATTAATTTAAACATCAGGAAAACATTTTTGAGAGCGTGTGTTTGGAGTGTAGCTTTATATGGAAGTGAAACTTGGAGAATTGAGAAGTACCTGAAAAGAAAAGATTAAAAGTTTTTAAAAATGTGGTGCTACAGGAGAATGTTAAAAATCAGATTGATGGATAAAGTGACAAATGAAGAGGTGCTGCGGCAAATCGACGAAGAAAGAAGCATTTGGAAAAATATAGTTAAAAGAAGAGACAGACTTATAGGCCACATACTAAGGCATCCTTAGTCGCTTTAATATTCAAGAGACAGGTATGGGAAAATTGTGCAGGCAAGGAGTGTTTGTAATGTCTAAAACAAATTGTTAGGGATAAAGTATGCAGGGGCTATACTGAAATAAAACTACTGGTTGTAGGTAGGGAATCTTGAAGAGCTGCATCAAACCAGTCAAATGACTGAAGACAAAAAAAAATCTTAAATTCTGTGTAATTAAGATTATAATAGAAAAAAATTTGGACCTCACAGCATTTCATTAAGCAAGACATAAATTGGTGTCTCAAGAAAAAAAAAATTCAGCAAGGTGTCTTATAGTTACAATACACTGTTTCATTTACAAGGAAGAAACAAGGAAAAAACTATTTCAATTATTTAAAATGAGGTCCAAGAATGTAGGTTTGTATGGTTCACAACACACATGGAATAACTTCAATTTGGGTCAAGCATAATTTGAAAGAAATTTTGACATGGAAAAAATAAATATTTCTAACAAAAAGCAGCAGTTATTAAATATATTTAAAAGAATTTATGAACACTATTTAATTTTTTTTTAATTTTTAATTACTTCGATCTAATAGTGATAGAGAAAAAAAACACTGAAAAAAACGTTGGACATATATGAATAGCACAAACCTGACACTAGTTGTCTGCTGACCTAAATCACAAAATTATTCTACAAATTATAATTATTTTGTAAAAATTAGCTATTTTATATCAATAATATAAAATTTTTGAGAAATAGCTTGAGCAGGGAAGCTTAACTTAACTTAGAAGGAGGCACTGCACAAAGAAGCTAAATATATTTCTTGAATTGTCATAATTTGCTCTATTATAGCATGAAGTTTTCATCCTAAAAATGAGATGCAATAGTGTCTTAACAGCAGCTGGAAATCACTATTACACTGAGACATTAAAAACAGGTCTCATAGCAGTTAACTTCTTAAAATTATACTTCCATGCCTGAAATGTAATACTACTGAACTTCTGTGAGAAAAATAATTATTTTCAAAAAAACATTTTTATTACTACAATCTTTGACCTAATTTTTTGAATTAGTCATCCACATGAAATTTTTTTGGAACAACATAAGTTTTGCAATTTTGAAATATAAAACTTACTCCTTTTGATTGTTAATGATATGGAAGTGGTATTTGTGGGGTGCACAAAGATACCCTTATTTGATAGGTTATTTTTTAGCAAAAACCTAGAAGTCACCTTTCACCATAGATGGTGCTGAATCAAGTTTCCTTTTTCACAGAAATTTATTGAATAGAAATGTATTTCAAATCAACAATGGTTTCTGTGATGAGTAAACATTTTCATTTAGAGAAGACTGTGTGAAGAACTTGGAAGCTTATGTTTCACAGTTGGATGAAAATTCCTGCAAGTTTCCTTAAAACTAGGCTCCTCCCTAGATCACTAAGGACTATGCAAAACTTGAAAACGACGTCCATTACTAATATAACAATAATTAAGTTTATGTCATCTGGGGGTGAAATAGAGCATTGTCTTGATTCCCACACTTGTAAGGATGAACACACCTAACATCAATTAGATATGTAAATGAACATTTTTTTTTAAGTTTACCTTTATTTTAATATAATACATTTAGAATCTGTTTCATAATTTAATACTGAAGGGAAATGTTTCATGCGATTATGATTAACAAAGTATGAAACAATTTGTTTTTGCAAAGGAGAAAAAAAGAAAGATAAAATGTAAAAACAAGAGATAAATATTAAAAAACACAACTACCAAGAAAAAAAAAATTGCTGAAAAACATTGCTCTTTTGTTCTGGTTTGGTACCATGGTAATTTTTATTAACTCTGTTTGAATTTTGAAAATCGCAAGATTGACTACAAAGATATAATGGCATTTCTGAATAACCGTGATCCATTAGATCGAGAATGTACCTGATGCATGTAAAAATTAGCCTTTAACTTTCTAACAAATACCCCATCTGAATTTTGAAAATTGGACATTGTTTACAGAGATATTATTAAGAGCACCGCAGGGGCATGCCGTTTGTTACCAGTTGATTGTGATGACTGCTCTAGCCTCGCACGAGGTGCTTTCACCACCTCACCACTCTAGCTTCACACGCAGTTTCCACAGGAAACCCATTATTACTAAACAGAAATATTTCAAATTTATTAATATTATTTTATTTAATGTAAATTTAATTCCATTACTTTTGTAATTTTGTTCATTCAATTCAAGCCCAACTAACACAGTGATAAGAGGCTCATAGTTAATTAATTCAATTCATTTAAGTTTGCGCTTACCAACCAGCTAATCTCCAGTATTACATATCTGTTTATAAATATACATACATATTTATATAGCCTATGACACTCCCAGAAATGAAATGATTCCAATGCATACATCTAAATCGGTTCGGCCACTGAGCTGCTTTTGTGGAACATATATACACCCTAAAAACATTACACTCCTTTTTGGGCAGTCGTGTAATAATGAAAATTCTACATGAACCATATCTGTACAATTATTTTTAATATTTTTTTATGAAACGCTAATATATAATTGCTCTTGAGCAAGAATAATTTAGAAATAATTTAAGAATAATAAGAATAAGAATAATTTATCAAAAAATATATTAAAATAAGCCTAGAGTCAAAAATTGCCTATATAATAAAGTTTATGTTATTTAATAAAATTTTGGGGATTAATCTTATTTTTCTATAGACTAAACTTGGAAACCACTTCAAATAAAAATTAACTTTTACATTTACCAGAGACAGTTTTATTAAATAATAAAACTCCTCAAAATTTCTCAATTTTCCTATATCAACTGCATCCTAACATCAATTATATATGTAAATGAATTTTTTTTAGCTTTATTTTAATGTAATACATTTAGAATCTGTTTCATAATTTAATACTGAAGGGAAATGTTTCATGGGATTATGATTAACGAAGTGTGAAACAATTTTTTTTTTACAAAGGAGAGAAAAAACCAAAGATAATACCTATACTGATATAGAATGTACAAAAGAAAAGTGTTATGCTTGAAATTAATCAGCATTATATTACAATAAGTTAAATAGAATGGCATTATTAGATGGCGTAACTTAAAAACCTTGAATTGGCATATCTTAAAACTTAAATTATAAAATTGTAATTTTATGGTTAAAATAAGAAATAAAATATTTATCTCACAATCAAATACAATGCTTGCCTTTAATTACAGAATATCATGTAGTACTACTGATACAGGAGAATCTATATTTGAGAATATTTTTTTCCATATATATTTTACTAAACACAATGGTATAGCCTGGATCATTCTTCACGACAGTTAAATGAATGTTTGTATCATGTATAACTATTAAAAATTTCATATTGATATATGGTATAGTAAACAGCTGGTATATCATGATAGATACTTATCTGATAGTATAAAAACATGGAAATTATAAATTAGACAACAGTCTATAATTTATTAGACAACAGTCTGAATAGTCGGTTTCATAACCGAAATGAAACGACTAGCACTAGAATAGGGAATCTTGGAGAGCTGCATCAAACCAGTCAAATGATTGAAGACAAAAAAAAGTATCAACAGCAATGAAAATAAGTAAGTAGCGTGGTCACGTACCCGACGCTCTTGTAGGTAGGCGCTACGGCGGGCTGTTTAGCGGCCGCCGCCCGGCCGCTGATGGAAATAGGAAGGAATAAAATTTTGTTGAAGGTTTTAAGTCTTATTAGCGTTTTTAAATAAACCGTCAGCTCCGTAACTGTAGATACGGTTATTGCAATCCAATGAAAATAACCATGAAGACAGTGAGGCTGCGAGGTGTGAGGCGGGATCTGGTTCCCAGATCCGGACAAGTAGATATTTGTAAATTTGAATTTATATTTCAACTAAATAATTCAAAATATCAAATATTAATTTTTATGAGAAAGTGAATAATATAAAATTACACTTTCTACACCAGCATGTAAATATATTATCTTATTCAAACAATTCTGAAAGATAACAAAATTAAATTGTAAATTTCTTTAATCTTTCCTTATTGATTATTAAAATACACATCTTATAAAGTAAATATTTCAAATATGAACAGTGTAGTGATACAGTACCAGAATATATATAATATTGCCAAATTTGAGCATTTACTTCTAAAGTTCAATTTTGTTCATATTTTAATACACTTTGGTAGATATGCTTAGGATCAGGAAAACACAAGATCTAAATGTTAGAAAGGAAGTTATCTGTGCAAAGTCAAATTCCACATCGCATTATAAATACTGAATTAGCTATCAGTTTTCTAAGTTATCAAGACTTGTTCAGATGCTAATTTGTTTTGTGGAGGAAGGTTATGGTGAAATTACCAAGGTACAGTAATACTTAGACCATCTCATGGGGCACTTAGCTGAATTTATGTTTAAATTGAAATATAGTCACTACAGAGAGACTAAACAACACATTTTGTGTTATTAGTCATGTGTACAACAAATAATCACCTTACGAAGAGTGCTGTCAGTCATCTTCAATGGCTGACTCACAGTCCAACTCTGCCTACTAAAGTTAGTTTATGGTTTATTTCTCTCTCTATAAAACTCTAATATTAATTTTAAATCTAATGTTAACTCTAACCTCTCTCTACAGAATGGATTAGCATCTGAACAGGTCACCGTAACTCAAAAACCAATTGCTAATTGACTAAAGTACTGATAATTTGGTGCAAACTTTGACCTCATAGGTCTACCATTGTCCAAACCTGCTTTTTGACATATATTGAAGTACAAACAAAATTGAAGTTTACAAAGAAATTTCTCAAATTTAAATATTTGTTTAGTTACTATTTAATACCTCATGAATTTTAATTTAAAAAAAAATTGATGTTATATAAAATAATCTAGGAAAGACTACTTCAGGGTAATTCACCATATGAACTTTGTATTGAATATCCTACAAGGAACCTAACTAGTGCTAACTTAATTAAGACCTGAGTAAATTTGTGACCTAACCCTTGAATGGCAATATAAATTCCAGAAATATATGTATCACCTAAATGCAAATGGTGGTTTGAAAAAACTGCTATGTATAAGAGAGACTGGCCTGACTAGACCTTAAAATGGTCAACCTTCAGTGTAAAAAAAATTAAAACAAAATAATAATAGTTATGACTTACAACAATTCCTAAATCTTATATAATATAAGCAATAAGAAGCTTTATTTACATCCAAAGCAAATTTTAAGGTATTCAGTAGCCAATATTTTAACTTAATATTGACTGAAATTGAAATTACAAGTGTAACACTAAATTAATTTACACTATACATACACACAAACAGAATCCATCCTTCTTACAAAATAACTTCCTTCAACTGACAGCTAGATCAGGCGAGTATTCTTTTAGTATTGTAATAATTCCCTTCCAAACAATTACTTTGAAATGTATTAAAACTGCACCCGACAGATTAAAAAATTGGATACAGGTTCAAAATTGTTACTACTCTATAAAAATAAACATGGCCTTGATTGAACAATAGATTTCTGAATCAAGACAATAGAAATAATAAAACCATTTACCAAACCTTCATGTTTCAAACATATATTTTATTAAATGTGCAAAATTACATAAAAAATGAAAATTATTGAGTTATTAGTTCACTAGTAAAATAAATTAGAAATATATTTTAAAATTTATTCGACAATTGTATCACTTCAACGTGAGCAGCAATACTAAAAGCTGAATTCTCATACACAATCATTTCGGTTTTATCAGTTTTAAGTATAGCTTCAATTAAGTCAAACTTTTTTTAACAATTAGAATACATAACCCAACTCATGAAACCCGCATTCTGACAGCTGAAATACCAAATATTTTATTACGACTAGCTCAGAATTTACGCAGTAAAAATTAAAATCAACTCGTATTTTCCCCTTAACCTCAGTAATATCAAAATGGTGTACGAGATTACGCCAAAAGCATATCTGCACTCACAATTCGCCTACGAAACGAAATAAAGCAGTATAAAAATATTACAATATCTGAAATTTTAATTTGATCTACCAATAATTAAATCTAAGATAACATTTATCTGTAAAATTCAGTTACGGTATAAAAATTACCCAGCTTAGCAACAAAATACCTGTCAAGCAAAGCTAATTTAAAAAGTAAAAGCAAACACTACTATAAATAATATGTATTTCAAAAGGTTGATACTTACACATTTAAAATAAA
Source organism: Lycorma delicatula (assembly GCF_047948215.1). NCBI lineage: Eukaryota > Metazoa > Arthropoda > Insecta > Hemiptera > Fulgoridae > Lycorma > Lycorma delicatula. The sequence goes on along the minus strand of NC_134464.1, from coordinate 96,285,829 downwards.
AAACTACATATTCTACACTCTCGCAACTGGCTACTAACCGCGGCTAGTATTTCATATGTCACCGATGGTTGACTTTTGGTAAAATATTAAAGTTGTCATTTTAGTAAATTACAAATTAATGTACATTTTATTACATTTTAACATTAAAGAAAATCGATTATTTATATTTCAACTTAATTAATTTACTAAATAGAAATTTAAATAATTGTTAAAACTAATGTAACATTTTAATAACTACGTAAATAAAAATCATGTTAATTTTGTTTTTTTATATTATTTTTTTAAAATAATCATTACTTATTTTAAAATATTCGTTTATTTAGGGTTTAATTATTTACTATCTAGCGCTTAATAAGAAATTTCATTCTACTCTACAGGCTTATCTATTGCAGTGATAGTTTATTTTTATTAGATATTTTTTTGTTATAATGCGGCTTATGAACAGAAATTTTATTGTTCTATAATATTATATTTATTTTCTTAATTATTATGAAAAACCAGAAGTTTTGGTGTTGGTATTCTTAAGTATAGCTATCAAGTTCATATTCGTCATGATCTCTAGATATATTCGTATTAAATACGCAAAAAATGTATAATATTTGTGGTTAAAGTTTGTGTTAAAATGTTCATTAAACAGTTTATTAGCATTAGTTAATGTTAAAGCGATCAGAAGTAACCTGAATTCATGTAAGTTATGAGTGTTTTGCATCTGCGTTGGAAAGTTTGTGTAACCTAATCACTGGGGTGTAACCTCCACTGTTTATTTATAAATTAATTTCGCATGATGTGATTATCTTTTTCCTAAACTTTTCTTACATCTGTTGACATGTAATTGATTATTCATAATAACATTTTTTAATGCTATTATATATAAGTGATTCAGAGATCGTTAAGGTAATCCAGTGCTCAGAAATCATGAAAAATCGTGATTTTTCATTCGTGATGTTAGTTTACAAACCTATAACATTATGAAATGTTTACAGTTTAAGGCATACGACGTAATTACTGTAAATAAGTACAAAGTTCAGTTTCTACACTTGAACAATTAATTATCTAGTATTGTAATGTTTGCATGGTTTGGAAATACAAGATGTAGTTAAATTGAATGCCAATTGAGGGAAGGTTAGTATTATGCGGAGGTCGCTGTTCGAACTTCTACCTGCTTTTAATTTGAATGTTTTCAGTTTGAAAAACTTAGTAGTGGCCTTATTTGGCAGGTCAGTGATTTGTTTGCTTAAATGTTAGAACTGAACTGATCCTTAAATAAAAATAAAAATTGTGTTCTGTTTATTTATTTTATCAAACAGTCAAAAGATATTAGGAAAGCCAAACAAAAGTAGAAAATTTAGGTGCAAATTTTTAAGGTAAACACAAAAAATAACATGCAATATAGAGACAACAAAGATGCTGCTGACATATTCCAGAAATTCATTGCAAAAATAGAAATGTAAAGAAGTTAGTGCATATTTAACAGTTTTGAACCTTTTCTTAGAGTGTTATTTTTTGTCGTATACTAGGAAATTGTTGAATTTAAAATTTTGCAATTTTATTGCAAATGCTGTAAAAATTGTTAGTGTTGCTTGTATTTTACAGCTTGAAATCGATGTTAATCCAAAATGTATTAATTTTGAATGTAGATTACATAAAGTTTAGAGTAAAATAATATTAAAATTTACTGAAGAATATTTAAATATAATGTAAGTATATGTGTATACACAACAAATATAAAATATATTACAGTGGTAATTCTCAGTATTACTTAGGGATACTTTAAAAAAGTTTAAAAATTGAATAAATTTTTAGGATGCAAAAGTAGGCTGTCAAATATGTGTTTTTTTCTGGTATATGCTATATATAAATTATTAAAATAAACTTTTTTTGTATTTACAAATTAAAAACTAAAGAATTTACTATTGCCAGGCAGTTTTATGCAGTGTTACCTCTAAAAAATTATTCCAAAAATAATAACAGTATTCACTTGCATCAAATAAGACAACGCTAATGTTGAATTAAACAGCAAAATACATTGCTCTGTTAGAAAGGATCTTATTTTGTTACAGATTTTTTTACATGAACAGTTACTTTCATAATTAATTGTTAAATAATAGCTACTAACTAGATAAACCCATTGCATACTTTATAATAAATAAACATTTTGCATACTTCCAAAAAATGTTCTTAAAAAAGGCATACTAAAATTGTTTACTTAGATTATGAATATAAATCTGTTTATTGTTGTTATTTTAAAGTAAAAAAAAAAAAATGTTACAGTATACATTAATATAAAAATGGTTATTTTTTTATATTATTATTATTTTTAATTAATAATAATTATTATTATTTTTTGTTTATTACTGTATACTGTATCACTTTTTTTGTCATGCTGCCTCTACCTTTTTTTTTGTCAAGTGTTTGCCTCTACAATAGAGGCGAATGCTGAAGCAGTAGTTTTCATCACCTATACAATTGGAAAACCTACCAACCGTAATGTGTAATTAAGTTATCATTTGAATAAAATAGTAATTTATTTACAATTGTAATAATCACAATTAGAAATGAAACATTTTTAGCTGAACAAATTTATTTCTGTAATTATTGTTATAAAATTGTAATAGTACTCTTTAAATTCATTGTTGGCTTGAGAGAAAATTGATCAATTATGAGAATTACATAGCTCATGTGGCAGTGAATGTACAAAGTAAGCTAGTTGTTGAATATCATCATTAGCTGAATTCTACACACCACAATAACTGGCCAGTACTAATATTCTCGCATAAATTTTCCATATGTGGTGACACTTTCAGTCAATTATGACTCAAATATTTCATCTGGTTTATACCATTGTATTAATTAAATATTTCTTCAAATGTGAGACAATCAGTTTAAAAGCAATTATTATCAAAACACTTAATTTTATTAAGCAATACTGAATGCAGTCCTTCGACTATGTTCAGTTGAAGTAAATTATTAACTTAAATAAAAGGTTATACTTGAACACGTCCTTTTAGAATATTAAAAGTGGTTCTATTAACAAATAATTAATTAATTAAAGTCGCATCACTTGTACTCTGATTTTAATAATACTACAGAGGGATCATCATTATCACCTTTATTATGAAGTGGAATCATAAAAGCTACTTTTTATAAACAAACATTAAACCATCCAAATTGGTTTAATGTTTGTTTTAAGTTTATAACATTTATTTCCTTTTGTAAGCATTTACTGGCATATCGCCCAGTAAGTTGTTGATAAATATTTTTAGCTTGTGAAAAAGTAAGATAAGTCTGACTGGGACTTGACCAGGACTGATCGAATGAAAGGCAGATGTGCTACTGCTCCGCCATGGAGATTAGCAAAGCAGCGAGTAAATATGTAAACACTGCTCACTGCTGCTTGCTTTAAAATATATGGAATTATGCTTATTGATTTGTCAATAGAATTCCAATTCCTTGTATTGCTTTCTTCGTTAGTGAATTGTCAAATTGTACTGTTGTTAATGACACCTTTCTTAAACTGATTAGGGTGAACCCTATTTGTAACTAGTCAAATAATATTTTATCTTTATTGTCTTTGTTAAGTTTGTATTTTGTTTTTGGCAAATTTAGTGCATTTATAGATTTCGTATTGTTCAAGTGTGTTGAAGTGATACTTTTATTAATGTCCCATGTTTAAAATTCTGATCTTATGTTCATGTTTTCAAATGCAATGGTGTTTTCATGCGTGCAGCTTGTTTGAGTTAATTTATATAAACGTTGATTTTGTTGTTATGGTAGTAAATTTTTCCCACAAGAAAACCTTCACAGGTGTATTCCTTATTAAAATAATGAAAAAACTTCATATAAACATAGGTCTGGAAAAGCTTCATTAGTGAGTTACAGCTAGTGTAAGATTTTGTCCAGAATTCAGCTCCACCATGAAATAAGGTCATATTGACATTTTTAGGATGGTAGTTGAGGGATGAAATTAATGGTTTCGTATGGTTTTTGACCTCAAAAATTAAATAAAATAGGTTCCAGAACTGTATCTCCTGAAGTTATCATGTTATCCAAAGTAAAACTGAAAAATTTGTTGTCTGAAAACCACTTTTTTGGATTTGTAATAAAATAACTTTGTTAAATACCTATAAAACCTATAAATATGTAAAATTTATTTTAAAAAACTTGTACAGAATTTAATTTTAAAAACAGTGATGTAATTAAGTCCAATAAAAAATCAAATATACTTTTTAAAAATCATATTTTACTGAAGAAGAAACAGAAGAAAAAATAAATGAAATGATATACATGTTGGAAATGGCTTATTTATCAGTATATTAAAAAAATTATTAATTTTGTTTTATTTCCTAAATATAATTTTCATACCTTACATAGTGTTCAGAATGATCTTGATAGTTTATGCAAAACCTAGCGTGATGTATAACACCAAAAGAAGCCTTTCTAATAATGTCACAGTTCTTAAGATATTCAAAAGCATTTAAAATTCGGTTCAATAATTCTTCTTTGGAAATTAACATTTTCTGTGTAAACAAGTTCCTTTAAATGATTCCACATGTAATAGTTCTAGGGAATTAAAACTGGGGACCTAGAAGGCCAGTTAATTGGTCCACTTCGACCAATCTGACTGCCTGGAAAACTTAGTTTAAATGATGTCGTTGATGTCTTGTGAAAAATGAGGTGGTTCACCATCATGTTGGAATAACATTTTCTGCATTTTTTGAAGAGGTACATCTTCTAGCAGAACTGTCAATTGAAGCGTTTCCAGACCTATGTTTATGTGAATTTTTTTCATTACTTTGATGAGAGGAATACACCTGTGATGTATGTCGGTTTCCTCGTGGGAACTGACATGTCATATAGATATATCATACACATACAAGGAATTACCTCTAAAGTAAATACTGCTGGGAAATTTCTTTCCTTAAGGTCGGTGAACCTGTGTCGTTTATGGCTACACTAGTAATGTACACACTGAATTGTTGTCTGTAAGTTGTTGCATTGTAGTACCTTTGATTACATGTGCGTTATTGCGTTATAAAATGAATAGCAAAATCGATGTTGCTGCCGACTGTGAAATACATGGACTCATATATGTTTTTTAAACCATCAAAATGTTAAGCTGGCTGCAATTCATACGTAATTGATTGCTGTGTTTGATGATAATGTAATGAATGAAAGAAACGTCTGAAAATGGTGTGAAAGGTTTATAAATAACAGAATTAATGTGCATGATGAAGAATGTTCAAGGAGGCCCTCGATAATCACTGGGGACTAGTTGAAACTCATCGATGATGAAATCAGAAAAGATGGTCGTTCAACAATTTCCAACCTGGCCCTTATTTTTCTGCTGTTTCAAGAGTTGTTATTGGTTACATTGTTCATGGCCATTTACGCTTCAGAAAGGTTTGTGCACGTTGGGTGCTGCACGTCTTAAGGAACATCACAAAAAAATCTGAACAGGATCTGCTTTGGAATTTTTGATACACTGCACAGTAAAAGGTGATGAGTTCTTTAATTCAATTGTTACTGACAGTAAAACAAGGATTTTGTTTGACATGCCGGAGAGAAAACTGCAATCTAGTGAATTGCATCATCCTCAGTCACCAACCACGCCAACAAAGGTCAAGCCACAATCATTTGAAAGCAGCAAACTGATGGTCACAGTCACAGTCTTTTAAGATCGGTTTAGCATACTGCTGATTGATTTCATGCTATCTGGAATGACTATAAATGCAGAAGCCTACTGTAAAACTCTACTAAGTTACGGTGCGCCATTTAAAATCGATGAGGTGGACAGTTGACCGACAGCGTTGCTCTGCTGCATATCCAGATATTGTGGGTCCGACATGTGATTTACTGAGAACATTTGGATGGGAAATTTAAGTTCAGGACATAGCTCCTTCTGATTACCATTTGTTTGGGAAATTGAAAGAATTTTTGAGCAGTGAGCAATTTGCAAGTGACGAGCTTAAAAATGTTAATCAATGGCTAAATGGATTGGCAGGAGAAGAATACGACTACGACTAGAGTATATTGAGGCTGGTGTATTGCTACGATAAATGTCTTAATTCGTGTGGCGATTATACAGAGCAGTAGTATAAAGTATATAGTTTAAGAGAAATACAAAGTAATTTGTATTTCAAGTCAGAAAAAAGTCGTTTCATTTTTTAATATTTATGCATTTTAATTTATATTTTAAAACTCTTTAACACATATATTGTTTGTTTACTTAAACTTTTGTTTTATTTGCTTATATTTGCAGTTTTTTTGCTTTGAATATGGCTGACTCTTTGGCCACACAGGGTGGGCATTTACCGAATCCTGCTACTGCAAAAGTTGTTAAAGAAGGATGGTTGTTTAAACGAGGTATTTAGCAATTATTATTATTTTTTATTATTAATATATACACAATGTATGTGTATATATATATATATATATATATATATATATATATACACACACATACACACATATATATAATTGTCAGTGTTTTATTCATAGCAGTAAACCTTTCTGCTTCATTCCAATGAAAAAATGAAATTTTTTTGAGTTATTTTATCTGTTTTTTCTTTATAGTATTGTCTTTATAGAGAAATATAAAAAGTTTTATGGTAGTGAAAATTTGAGCTCCGTTTCCCATTATGGTGGTTTAAGTACCTTACTTGCCTTCATTTTCAGAAATTAAATTTCTGTATAATTCAGATTCTATTTTCTAATCATATTCTGCTTAGAAAGGACAAATAAGAAATTTCAGGAATGCCAAAAATGTCTTCAATCTGTGGCTCAATTTGGGTAAATCAGTAGTTAATATAGGCACATATAAAGATATTTTTTTTTTTATAAGTGCCCCAAATGAAAAATTACATGTGGTCAGTTTGGGTGCCTTGTAGGCCACTGCAAACAAACTCTGTCATCAGGTCCATGCCAACTAATCCAGTGGTTGAGGAAAATGTCATTAAACCACTTCCATGCAGAATTATACCAGTAAAGAGGTTCATCATCTCTTTGCCAAATAAAATTCCGTGTCCATCTTGTAGTTGAGGAAAGAGTCATGTATGCAGCAAATCTAGGTAAGTAACTCTTATTACACTTGCTTTAGTGAAAAAGGAAAAATAATGGCCTATAAACTTGCCATTGGGGTATTGCACTGAAAACGTTTAATTTTGGGGAGTCCCTCTTTCGCTATGGGATTTTCTGGCCCCCAGGTACTGATATTATGTGTTTTAAACTTTTCCAATAAGATTAAATGTTGACTCATCATTAAACAATACAATCAGGAAAATCTTCATATTTATGCTGAAACATTTTGATTGATAAGTTGGGACACACAGTGAAACTTCTAGTTTTCAAAACCTGTAACAGCTGTAAATGGTATGGACGCACATGTACGCATTTCCTTAAATTATTTCACACTTTCATCATCATCATCATCATCAGCATTGTCTGTTCTGCGGCTGGCCTTCATAACAGAATTTTTAATACTATAAAAGAAACACCCTTGATTATTCTGTATTCTTTCCTTTACACAAAAATCCGTTCATTTTCAACTAATTATCCCATTAACAAATGTGTTTGCCACTTGGGGTATCATAATTAAACTTTGGAAATTATGTTGAACTGTAACTACAAATTTACATTTAGCAAATTGCAAAACAAAAAGGATTTCTGTTCAGGAGTTTGCCATATTTGCTAGTGAAACTGTCGAGCAGAAAGATAGTGGATCAATCTGTGGCCTGTGCATAACTAAAACTGCTCTTTTTTTTCTCTTTATTTCCAGCCTTAAATCAGCACTGGGGTATTCCATTTTAATTCAATAAATTTTCAATAATTTTATAGTATTACTAATTTTGATTTTGATGATATTTGGTATATGATAACTACCCACCTTGTACTGGCCAAAATATTTTTTTTTATTTAAAAAAAATTTTTCTTGAGTAATACTGTTTTCTACCTTGCCAACAGGTAAAAACAGCTATTTTCATCACTTTTTCCATGAGCTGTAGCATTCTTATTTTACATCATACAGAGGTCAAAAAGGGCATTTTGGAAAGAGTAAAGATGGAATTTCATCTTAGTGTACTTAAAATTCATTTTGTTTTAACAAAATCTTGTAATGTTTACTGAAGTTATGTTTACGAATTGTTTTTTTCAAATTTTGGACCCAAAATAAATAATGAAGGCCTTAAGGTAATAGGCCTATTTTTTACCTTTTAACTCTTAGCTACTAGAAGTACTTATAAAAAAAAAGGACTGTTACCGATTGTCCTTCATTAAAAAAATGGCCACAAAATCATAAGATTTTGAAAATCGTCTCATTTTTAGGGTTTGAAAACCACATGTGGGACAGGTAGCAAAAATCTGAAATTTTTACAGCAGTATATACATTTTATGTACTTTAAAACCATATAAAATTTATTTTGTTACCGAAAGGGGTTAATTAGTATTGAAGCCATCAAAGCCGCTAAAAACAACTGTTCCTTCTAACGATAAACAATGTATCCAAAAAATCACAGGTGTATTTTTTCAGATAATAATATAGGTCTACCTTACAAAATATAATATAATAGTGTAGGCCTTCGTACAAAATATGTCTATAATGACCTTATATTTTAGATAGTTTTTTACATAATGTATGACTCATACATACAAACTCATCTTTAAACACGAAAGTGAATAGACATTATGGGCATGAATGTTTACATAATCCTGAATGTAGAAGGCTCAGTTATTGTTTTGATTACAATATGATATATTTTGTATTATTTCTAGTATTAATACTGTGGTTAGGTTATGTACACTTGTTTATAAAGTAATTTTATTAGCAATGAACTTCTCTTTTATACAATATCTTTTATTTTTAATTTTATTAATTAAAGAAATTTTTATTTTAACTGTAGAGAAACTGGGATAAGGCAAATCGTGGTGCATTTGGTACTTTTATAATGACTGTATTTTTATTGTAAGAACCCTTAAATTTTATAAAAACAGATTATGGAGTGTTCTGTTGGCATTCACACTGAAACAGTATGTCACAAATTGACTTCAGTATCGCACAATATTTTAGAGTTTACTGAACAGCAAATAACATTGATATCTTTAAAAAGTGGATGTACTGAAACAAAAAATTTCTGTACTTTCCATAAAATCGAATATTTAGATAAATATTTTCATATTAATGAAAAAAGTTGGTTTGACCCATTTAGCTGCCACACTAAACCGGTTAAGAAATCTCTTTGACTCTTTCAACAAGTAATCCAAATTTAAAATTAATTCCAGGCAGAGCACTGTGTACAAAATGTAAAAACCACAAGATGATAAGAAAGCAAACCTTTTATTTTATTTTTATTAGAGTTTCAAAGTAATTGTTTATTAGCTAAAATTTGAATTGATCCTTTACGAGCAAAATTATGTCGGTTTTTCATATAGGTGTGAGCTATAATAGAAAATGCTAATTTGAGTCTACACTCTAATTACAAAATAATTTTATGCCAGTTTTTATCTCCTTCGTTTCATAATTTTTTTTTTTGTCTTTAGTCATTTGACTGGTTTGATGCAGCTCTCCAAGATTCCCTATGTAGTGCTAGTCGTTTCATTTCAGTATACCCTCTACATCCTACATCCCTAACAATTTGTTTTACATATTCCAAACGTGGCCTGCCTACTCAATTTTTTCCTTCTACCAGTCCTTCCAATATTAAAGCGACTATTCCAGGATGCCTTAGTATGTGGCCTATAAGTCTCTTCTTTTAACTACGTTTTTCCAAATGCTTCTTTCTTCATCTATTTGCCGCAATACCTCTTCATTTGTCACTCTATCCACCCATCTGATTTTTAACATTCTCCTATAACACTACATTTCAAAAGCTTCTAATCTTTTCTTCTCAGATACTCTCCGATTGTCCAAGTTTCACTTCCATATAAAGCGACACTCCAAACATATACTTTCAAAAATCTTTTCGTGACATTTAAATTAATTTTTGATGTAAACAAATTATATTTCTTTCTGAAAGCTCGTTTCGCTTGTGCTATTTGGCATTTTATATCGCTCCTGCTTCGTGCATCTTTAGTAATTCTACTTCCCAAATAACAAAATTCTTCTACCTCCATAATCTTTTCTCCTCCTATTTTCACATTCAGTGGTCCATCTTTGTTATTTCTACTACATTTCATTACGTTTGTTTTGTTCTTCTTTATTTTCATGCGATAGTTCTTGCATAGGACATCATCTATGCCGTTCATTGTTTCTTCTAAATCCTTTTTACTCTAGATTAAAAAGTAACGGAGATAGGGATCATCCTTGTCGGACTCCCTTTCTTATTACGGCTTCTTTCTTATGTTCTTCAATTATTACTGTTGCTGTTTGGTTCCTGTACATGTTAGCAATTGTTCTTCTATCTCTGTATTTGAACCCTAAATTTTAAAAAATGCTGAACATTTTATTCCAGTCTACGTTATCGAATGCCTTTTCTAGGTCTATAAACGCCAAGTATGTCGGTTTGTTTTTCTTTAATCTTCCTTCTACTATTAATCTGAGGTCTAAAATTGCTTCCCTTGTCCCTATACTTTTCCTGAAACCAAATTGGTCTTCTCCTAACACTTCTTCCAATCTCCTCTCAATTCTTCTGTATAGAATTCTAGTTAAGATTTTTGATGCATGACTAGTTAAACTAATTGTTCTGTATTCTTCACATTTATCTGTCCCTGCTTTCTTTGGTATCATGACTATAACACTTTTTTTGAAGTCTGACGGAAATTCCCCTTTTTCATAAATATTACACACCAGTTTGTATAATCTATCAATCGCTTCCTCACCTGCACTGCGCAGTAATTCTACAGGTATTCCGTCTATTCCAGGAGCCTTTCTGCCATTTAAATCTTTTAATGCTCTCTTAAATTCAGATCTCAGTATTGTTTCTCCCATTTCATCCTCCTCAACTTCCTCTTCTTCCTCTATAACATCATTTCCTCCGTATAACTCTTCAATATATATTCCACCCATCTATCGTCTTTACCTTTCGTATTATATATTGTTGTACTATCTTTGTTTAACACATTATTAGATTTAAATTTATGTACCCCAAAACTTTCCTTAACTTTCCTGTATGCTCCGTCTATTTTACCAATGTTCATTTCTCTTTCCACTTCTGAACACTTTTCTTTAATCCACTCTTCTTTCGCCAGTTTGCACTTTCTGTTTATAGCATTTCTTAATTGCCGATAGTTCCTTTTACTTTCTTCATCACTAGCATTCTTATATTTTCTACATTCATCCATCAGCTGCAATATGTCATATGAAACCCAAGGTTTTCTACCAGTTCTCTTTCTTCCGCCTAAGTTTGCTTCTGCTGATTTAAGAATTTCCTTTTTAACATTCTCCCATTCTTCTTCTACATTTTCTACCTTATCTTTTTTACTCAGACCTCTTGCGATGTCCTCCTCAAAAATCTTCTTTACCTCCTATTCCTCAAGGTTTATAAACCCCCCCAATCTACATTTCATTATCACCAAATTATGATCGCTATCAATGTCTGCTCCAGGGTAAGTTTAGCAGTCAACGAGTTGATTTCTAAATCTTTGCTTAACCATGATATAATCTATCTGATACCTTGCAGTATCGCCTGGCTTTTTCCAAGTGTATATTCTTCTATTATGATTTTTAAATTGGGTGTTGGCAATTTCTAAATTATACTTCGTGCAAAACTCTATAAGTCGGTCCCCTCTTTCATTCCTTTTGCCCAGCCCGTATTCACCCACTATATTTCCTTCCTTGCCTTTTCCAATGCTTGCATTCCAATCAACAACTATTATTAAATTTTCATCTCCTTTTACGTGTTTAATTGCTTCATCAATCTCTTCGTATACACACTCTACCTCATCATCATCATGGGCGCTTGTAGGCATATAGTCATTAACAATCGTTGTCTGTGTAGGTTTTGATTTTATTCTTATTACAATGATTCTATCACTATGCGTTTTGAAATACTCTCTTCCCTATCTTCTTGTTCATTATGAAACCTACTCCTGCCTGCCCATTATTTGAAGCTGAGTTAATTATTCTAAAATCACCTGACCAAAAGTCGCCTTCCTCTTCCCACCGAACCTCACTAATTCCTACTACATCCACATTTATCCTATCCATTTCCCTTTATAAATTTTCTAGCCTACCAACCTTTTTTAAACTTCTAACATTCCACGTTCCAACTCGTAGAATGTTATTTTTTAATTTTCTGGTGATCCCTTCCTTAGTAGTCCCCACCCGAAGATCCGAACGGGGGACTAGTTTACCTCCGGAATATTTTACCAAGGAAGGCGCCTCCATCATTGCTATATGAAAATGCAGAGAGTCACATTTTCTTGGAAAAAAAGCAGCTGTAGTTTTCCATTGCTTTCAGCTCCGCAGTACTCAGAGGACTGAGTGATGTTGATATGGCCGTTTCAGTCATTCTGACTCACGCCCCTAACAACTACTGAAAGAGCTGCTGGCCTCTTTCAGGAATCATTCCTTAGTCTGGCTCTCAACAGATACCTCTCCGATATGGTTGCACCTTCGGTCCAGCTACTCTGTATCCCTGAGCACTCAAGCCCCCTCACCAACGGCAAGGTTTCATGATTCATAGAGGAGGTTCATGATAATATCAGGTTGATATTACTCAGATATCACTAAATCGACGATACAAGAGTGAATCAAATTTAAATGTAATTTTGTTATTCTATGCAGCAAACAGTTCCAAGCTGAATGGTGGAGTGGGGGGTTAATGTTTGGTGTGTTAACAGAGGGGGGACCAGCTTGGTTAGCTCCTCCGCTCTGTTCTGTTATCAGTACAGCCTTGAGTGAGCAAGAGGTTCTGTTGTCTGTTCCACAAAATATAATTATAAAGAGTTTTACTAATGAAGATGTTAAACCTGCAGAAATTTTAACTTGTTTAAAGGCACAGTTTGGGGATGTTTCACTGTCCCAGAACTGAGTGTATACATGGGCAAGATAATTTAAGGGTAGGCAAGAAAGTATAGAAAACGAAAATCATGATTGACGCCGATGATCAACTCTCACAAGCTGACAACATCCATGCCGTTCAAGAGCTTATCAAAGGTGATCACCAGTTCACTGTTGAAGAAATCATGTCAGAAGTGGGTATCAGCTATGGGAGTGTTCAATCCATTATCATTGATCATCTTGACTGTATGAAAATTAGTGCTTGATGGGTTCTAAGGTTGTTGACCGAAAAAAAAGGAAAAAAGAGGTCAGATTGGAGATCTGTAACAGACTTCTGATTCAATTTCAGCAGGAAGCGGATAATTTTTTGAGGTGCATCATCACATGTGATGAGACATGGGTCCAACATTACACTCCAAAGTCAAAAATGTCAGGTAAGGAGTGGTGAAGGAAGAATGAAGGCTGTCTAATAAAGGTCAAAACCTCTCTGTCAGCCAGAAAAGTCCTTACAATGTTTTTTTTTTTGACTTGGGGGAGTTTTACTCATTGATTTTCACTACAATCAAAAAACGGTGAATGCGAGTTACTGTTGCCAGCTTCTGCAGTCATCAAAAGAGGGGTATGCCCATCAGAGATGTCATCCTTCTCCATGACAATACTAGGCCACACATTCACGATTAAGGGATAAATTGGAAAAAATGCACTGGGAAACCCTCAACCACCATCTTCACAGTCCAGATTTATCCCTTTCTGACTATTTTTTTTTGCGCCTTTGAAAGAATTTCTTGGAGGAGAACAATTTGAAAACAATGAAGACATCAAGGAGCATGTGTGCAGTAGGTTGATAACACATCCTCACACTTTTTATGGGAATAGGAATGAACAAGGAAGCTTCCAAATCATCGGCAAAAGTGTGTAGATCATGCAGATGACTATATAGAGAAATGATGAAGGTATGAATTGTATATATTATTAATCAATAAATTTATTAAAAAAAATTACCGTTTATATTTGATTCACCCTCGTGGTGTCATATTTTCTACAACACGACCAATCTGTGTGTATACAGACTATGAAATGGTTGAAATGCATTTGTTGTATGGAAAAAAGTTGATGAGCTGCAAGAAGCACCCTTACTTTATTAGGAAATGTAATCTGATTATAGATAGTCTTTCACTAAAATATAAAATTAAAACCACTAGTAGTTTTGTGATCGATAGATAATTTGGCTAGAACAGAGTATATCGCCACACAATAATGAGAAGAGGTTATAGAAAAAATTAAAGAGGATCCACGATCATATAGAAGATTGCTCTTCAGGAAGGTATGTACAGTCACCATATGGAATGATCTTTGTGATCAGTTTCTATTCAGTTTTTAACCTGCAGCATATTCTAGCTCTTGTACAAGCTAATTTCCAAAACAGACTAACTTCTGATTATTGAACTATTATGTTTAGATTGTCATGTTCTTATCTAAAATGGGAGAATTTGTAAACAATTTCCGTAACCATTTTTGGGCACTTTTGCATCAAGTCATCAACATCTGTTTTCTGTTGATGATAAACTTCAAAACATATTCAAGGTGGTGTCAAGACAATTGAATCAAACACTCACAAATTCACATTTATGCAGAACTTAAACAGTAGCTTTTAGCAGAAGGTAATGCTTTTATAAAACGCATATTAATTTATGATGAAACTTGGATTTTCATTTTGAACAGGAATCCAAATATCAGTGTTATGGAATAGAAACATCCGTGTTTACACCTGGAAAAATTAAAAATATATGTACCAGCTGATACATATATTTTGAATTTTTTCCAGGTGTAGGCTGGTAAAGTTGTGCTAACGGTGTCTTGGGATTACAAAGGCCAATTTATTGCGATTATTTGGAACAACATGCAATCATGAGTGAGTACTTCTGTGATATACCAGAAAATGAAGTGAAACCTGCAATAAGAAGAAAATATCTTGGTTCTCTCTCAAAAGGTATAATTCTTCTGTGCATTGATATCTGCCCCTACACTGCACAAAAGGCAGATGAAGCTATTCAGAAGTTGGGTTGGGAGGTATTGATACATCCACCTTCCACCAATCAGATGTTTTTAATATGCTTTTTGAATCCCAATCTCGCACCATCAGATTATTTTTGTTTGGCCCTCTCAAATAGTTTTTACATGTCTAGTTCAGCGACAGGTAGAAGGTCGAGAATGCAGTAGAGGTAAAAGTAGAACAAACATCTAGCATCTGGAATAATTAAGCTCATAGAAACATTGGACAAGTTCCTTAATGTAATTGGGGATTATTTTGAAAAATAGTGTTAGTTTGATTGTCATTGAATAAATAATAATTTTTCTACAATCACATGTCTCTAATTATTGAATGCTCCTTGTAGTGTGAAAGTGCTAAGTGTGGTGAATAGGAGGATACAATGCAGAAGAATTTCCTAGAGTATTTGTATATTACATAAATCAAGTTTATTCTTTACTTAGTCACTCCTTTCATAGGTAAAATCAACAGATTACTTAAAACAAAATTTTATTTTTGAAATGTGTAAGGATGTATAAGAATGTCATAACGTACTCTTTTATAAAGTTAACACAATGCTGAACTGAATATAGAAATTTTGGAAATTAATATTTTATAACAATTTTGTTATTTTATTATTATTGTTATTATGATGATAATAAAACTAGAAAAATATTATATTTTTAAGTTTAAAAGTAAACATAAATGAATTCACAAGATAAGCCGAGGAAGATTTTGTGGTGAATTAATAAATAAGTGTTGATGTGTAATATTGTCGATATATTAATTTTGTTACGTGTAAACTTTAAACAAATAAAAAAATTAAACTAACTAAATCTTTTGCATTATCATGCAAAAGAATCCAGTTTTTTATTTCCCATTTTTAAGAATACTTCCTTCTTACTGCATCCCATAAATGATAAAGGATATCAAAATATGTTTCGTTTTTCACTGTCTGCCTGTCAGGAAAGAATTCATAGTGAACTTTGCATGCTGCAAATAACAAAATCTCAACAGAACTTTTCCTTTGCTCTTATCCAAACTAAATTTCTGTTATTCTGGAGATGATGTTGATTTCTTGCAATGCAGAATAGTGCATGTGTGTGCGTGTGCGCATGTGAATGTATATATAATATATATATATATATATATATATATAGATGTGCACATGCATATGTGTGTGTGTGTATGTATGTATATATATATATATATATATACAAAATTAAAGACAAAATTTAAACGACTTGGCAAAAAGAAAAAACAAATTTGACCAAAATGATTCCTTATAGGCATAATAGCAATTAATAAAAATTCTATTTTGTATCTGTTTGGCTTTACACATTTTGGTGGCATTATTTATTGCTATTATAAGCACGATGGTGGCAGTATGCTGCTACCACATGATTAGAACTACATACAGTAGTGTGCAAATTAATATGAACTAAGACAATATTTTGTATATTTCACTGTTATAGCTACACTGCTTAACCACACTCATTCTTTAAGCTGTCTTTATTATTTGAGGTTACTATTCTTTAGTTGCTTACAAATTTTCATGTTACAGTCTTTTGTGAATATTTATTTCATTTTTTATTACAAAGTCATATTTTTGTTCTGTGTTGTGACATATAATATAATAATGGACATAACTGCTAGTAATCATTTGGAAATTGTTTCTCTTTCTGAGCATACCAGTATGACACGACAAAAAGCTTCTGAGTGTGGTGTTGGATAGGGACAGTGGGTGAATGCTATTTTAAAGCATTTTAACAAAACTGGTTCTTTTCCACCTCAAAGGAAAGGGAAATGGGGCTGAAAAAGAAAAACCGCTACAGCATTAGATCATTTATTAGTGAGAAAAAGTAAACTTGATCCAAAATTATCTGCTGTGGGCTTTAATTTAGAATTAGCAGCCAGTGGAACACATTTACACATGACAACTATTTAACGCTGACTTTTTGCAGCTGGACGGAAAGCTTGTCCACCAGCTAAGGAGCTTGTAACACCAACAGTGTGTATAAGACTCTTGTGGGCCAAAGCACATGAACTGAACCAAAGAAGTTTGGAGAAATGTTTTGTTTTCCAGTGAATCACATTTTTGTGTGCAGGGGCAAAGGGTTCCATATATTAGAAAAGCATCAGATGAAACGCATCACTGGCTCATATCCAACAATCAGTTAAATACCTCCAGAAAAAAATGTTTTAGGGTTGTTTCACATTTGAAGGCCTGTGTTCATTACTTCCAGTATATGATATGTTAAAAAATGATGGATATATCAAGATCCTGAAGGAAGGGGTTGTGACACAGCTTCAAAACAAATTCCCATAAGTCAATGGAGTGTTCCAACAAAATTTTATATTGTGCTTAATGGAAAAATTTTTCAAAGAACAAAACATTAAAGTGCTCCCGTGCTAGGCAACTCAATTGAAAATCTTTGGGCAGTAGTCAAAAAATGACTCTTATATGAGTGTATCACAAAAATTTACCTCATTAAAGCAATAATATCGGCATGGTTTCAAGATGAAGAAATCCAAATATTGTGTAGTACACTTGGTGAACCAATGCCAAATTGTGTTTTTGAAGTGATTAAGTGTAAATGAGGATATATTAATAGATATTCACAAATTGTACAAGCATGATTTTTATTCTAAATAAAGTTACTTTGGTACTTTTGTATTATAATGGCGCCATTATCCTAGGGAGGTTATATCCATCACGACTGGTGGTGAGTTAAATAACTACGTTCTACTTATCAGTAAGACGATAAAATAAAAATATTTGTTAAAAGTTAATGGTGAACTTGTAAGTAACATGTGTGCACTTAGAATTTGGAATCTCCCATGTTGTGAAGAGGAAGCTCATTTGTCATTCATCTCATCCTCTGAAGCAGCACATAACGGTGTTCCCGGAGGTTAAAAAAAGAAAAGTTAGGTTAGGTTAACTCACCAGGTTGTTCTAGTAGTGAACACGTCTTCCCAAATCAGCTGATTTGGAAGTCGAGAGTTCCAGTGTTCAAGTCCTAGTAAAGGTAGTTACTCTTATACGGATTTGAATACTAAATGGTGGATACCAGTGTTCTTTGGTGGTTGGGTTTCAATTGATCACACATCTCAAGAATGGTCGAACTGAGACTGTACAAGACTACACTTCATTTAGACTCATTCGTATCATCCTCATTCATCCTGTGAAGTAATACCTGATGGTGATTCCTGGAGGCTAAACAGGAAAGAAAAAAAATTAGGTTTGAAAAAATTGGTTAATTTGAAATGAATAATTCAATTACTAGTTTTGTGTTTCTATTTTATTCCTAACAGATTCCAACAGCCATCATAAATTTACAGACCTATTGCATATAACCTTCCAACAATAGTGGTGCCATTATAATACATAAGTACTGTTACTTTTTATTCATTGTGTTCAGATTAATTTGCACTCTACTGTATATTACAGTTGAGGTTTAAAAATGTTTAATTAAAATATATTTGGTGGATTTACTTTTTTATGTCTTGGGTTTAGAGGTATAGAAAAAACCTTATATGAATTTTTATTTGTTATTTTTACTTTGTTAATAGGTGAACATATTAAGAATTGGAGGTCGAGATATTTCCTGTTATTAGATGATGGGTCATTGATTGGTTATAAAGCAAGACCAGAAGCTCCAACTGAGCCATTAAATAATTTCACTGTTAAAGGATGTCAAATAATGAGTGTTGATAGACCAAAACCATATACTTTCATTATTAGAGGATTACAGTGGACGACTGTTATTGAACGTACATTCCATGTTGAATCTGATAGAGAAAGGTACAGATTATTCTCTTTAATAACAGATTGAATTCAATGGTTTAGAAATTAAAACTCTATTATTAAGAGCACTAATAATAGAGATTTTATAATGCAAGAAGGAGATTTTAGTGAAGTGAAATATCTATTTGATATTTGAAGGTAGTTGTAAAAGCAAGGTACATTAGCCTTGTATCATAAATACAAGTGCAGTAATTATCTGCATTTACCTGCCATTTTTATTACAAAATCTTTTTAAGGCCATCCAGTTTTCAGACTCGCTTTTCAAAAATAAATGTGTCAAGACATTTTTGCCATCGGTTATGACATAAAATCAAAAGAATATGTATTGCTTATCGGTTTAATATAACAAAAACCTTCTTTTGTTAGAACTAGGAATTGGAAATTTAGCTCTTAATGTTTATCTAGAATTTTAAAAAGCTCAATAGATGGATGTTATTATTTAGATGCCTTCTTTCATTATTAAAAAGAACTAGATTCGTGAATTTTATTTAGTTTGTACTTTACTTTTGAGCTGTCCTCTAGATTTTAGAAAACCTGATGATTTTTATCATTTGAAAGATTGTATTTTTGAGAGTAAGGAATTAAAACAGTAACAAAACTAGTATCTTTTTACCTTAAATAGGAAATTATATAAATGGAGATTAAATTTGGATGTTTGAATTTAGTCTTTTCATGGTTAATTGTTTTATAATATTAACATGTCAATGAAATCAATAGTTCATTTGAAATTGTTTAGATGTCATTGATTTTTCACTGGATAAATGCACTAATTAGAAGAAAAAAATTGTTGAAGTCTTGATCAAGTGGCAAATTTTACTATAAACCATCTTTGTCTGTTTTTTAAAAGTACTTTTTTTATGTTTTTTTCTCAGAGAGGAATGGGTAGCAGCTATACGAGGAGTCGCTGATAGATTAGCCGAGATGGGTGATGTTGATATGCCTTCAGAATCTAATAGTAGTAGGGTATTAGGTGCTAACAGTCGTATGTCAGAAGCAGCTGATCATCATCAGTCCAGTAGTTCAGCAAATGCTGATGAATTTAATGCTAAATTTTCTAGATTAGGTACAGCTAACACTTCAAGTGGAAAGAAGAAAGTGGTTTGTATTATTTATTTAAAATATAACCAAATTTATTCATAGATTAGAGAACTAATTAAGAATATTCTACACTGAAAGAATTTACTTCTGGTTATCAGATCATCACCATAAAGTTAGAAGTGAAGAGGTGTTGATCAGAAAAATTTGTACAAAGAGAACTAAAGTAAAGAAATCTTTCCACTGAACTTTTTAATTTATTATTGGAAAAAGTGATGTGCAGCATGCCTGTTTTTCTTGGAAGAACAAATTTTAACTGAATAAAGCCAGTAGACAATATTGTCCTGATATAAAGAAATTAAGAAACTAAAAAATGTTTCATATTGTCGAAATAGTAAGAAGAGGTTTATAAATGAAAAACTGTTTATGAGGTATCTTCAAAAAGTAATGTCTGTTTCTTATTTTAAATATTTATGATAGAAAAATAGCAAAGGAAAGACTGCTGCATGCGTTTTTGTACTTTTCTACTTACTTCTTATAATTAGATAAGTATTTATCGTAGTAATAAGTATTGAATGCCTCTCTGAGAAGTTTCTGTTCAATTCTTATAAAAGCGTTTCACTTTCTTTTAATCCACTGTCATTTGCAAGACACATTCCTCAATGATATTCCTTTAAATAAACAAAGAAGTGAAAATCAGAGGGAATAAGAACAGGGCTGTGTAATGGATGAGCTTTTTTCTTTACTCTTATTTCAAAAGGAAGGGTAGAGCCTCTGCTACATGAGAGAGAGCCTCTTTAACATTATGATGTTAGAGAATGGCAATCTGATGTTAAAATCTCCCTGGATGCTTTTTTTTAATGTTTTCTTGATTTCTGAGATGTCCTTTTAATAATCAAGCATTGATAGTTCTACATTAAATGACCAGTGGGAATAATATCTGCTTGAAAAGTTATTGTTCATTGTTGATAATACTGGTCTACTGACAAGTGGCTTATCAATTATAAATTATTGATCATTACTGAACTTTTCACTCCATGACACTTTTCTAATATACATATGTCAGCACTGTTTCATGATTTCAACATTTTGTTCATAAAAGCAGATTTCTGAATGCACTTCTTGAAATTAATGTAACAAGTATTTAATGTAATTTGATTCTGGACTGAAAACTTGTATCAAGGCCAGCGTGGTGTTATTTGAAGTAGGAAGAATCATATTTTTACCCTACCACTTAAATATTTTACAAGGAACATTCAATAATTAATGAGACCAATTGATGTACAGAAAAAACAATGACGATGAAACTTGCACTACTTTTCAGCATAGTCTCCGGCAACATTTAGATACTTGTCCCACCATTCTTTAAGCTTTCTGATAGTCGCAGCGTAGAAGTCTTTACCTTGCTATTTGAACCATTTGTGTACCACCTTTTTACTGCTTTGTTGTCATCAAACTTCTTGATCCATAAAAAGTCTTTGAGCAGGTCAAACAAATCAGACAGGACAAAGTCTGGGCTCTAAGGAGGATGTGGCAATACCTCTTAATCCATCTTCTTGAGTGTTTCTCCCACTGTCTGTGTAATGTGGGGGCGTGTGTTTTCATGCAAGAGAATCACACCTTTTGAGAAAGCGCCCTGATATTCTCGCCTTATTGTGGGTCTCATTTTCTGTTGGAGCATGTCAGAATAGTACTTGCTGCTCATGGTACATTGTTCTTCTAAACGGTCAAAAAATTGGGCCTTGTGAGTCTCGGAAGACTCAACATCACTTTACTGGCCGATGTGTGAGTTTTGAATTTTTTTTTGGTGGACAAATTCAGATGTTTCCACTCAAGACTTTACCGTTTGGATTAGGATGTGAAATGGTGTACCCACTTTGAGACCGTTCTTTAAGTTCAGAACAAATGCGAATCTTGGTATCTTTATTGGCTTGAGTCGATTGTCTTGGAACCCATCTCAAACACATTTTGTTCAGCAAATAATACTTCAGCACATCATGAATGATAGAATGTGCGATTCCAACCACACAAACTAGCAATTTGAGAAATTTTGACTTGCCTGTCTTCACAAATAGATCATTTATGCAATTTTGCAACGCGGTAGTTGAAACTTTAACTGGTCTTCCAGAGCAATGGAAATCGGTTACACTTGTCCTGCTTGAATTAAACTGTTACTCCCACTTATACACGTTACTATGGTACATTTTTCACCATTCTGTTTCAGCATTCTTGTGTAAATTTTCACCGGTTTCACACCTGATAGTAAAAATCTTATCACTGAATGTTGCCCTTCTGACATACACGTTTCAAATGAACCTGACATTCTGAAATCAACAAAAGAGGTTATGTTTAGATTAATTTTGATCAAACAGCTTATTAAATGTTCCCAAGGTTGCCAACTTGACCCTCAAAAAGTTTTTTTCGTACATCAATTTGTCTCATTAATTATTGAATTTCTCTTGTAGTTTTCGAGATTGGATATATTTTCTAAAATTTCTTTTGAATGGTTTTTTCATGCCCACTTTTAAAAGCTAATTATGGGTATTATCTGCCAGGAAGCATTTTCAATCTTGCTTTTATTTGCTGAAGTTTTTCTTTTACTTTTCCATAAAATGTGTTTTAAAATAGTTAAAACTAGCTTTTTGTAAGTCCAGCTATTGTTCTTTTTTTTCTCTTTAGACTAACTGGTTTTTTACCTCAGGAAACAAAGTTTAAAAGGAGTGCTGCATGGTAGTGAGTAGTAACATTTAAGTTTCCTTTTCTTTTTAGATTTTTCCATTTCTGACCTATAGTATCTACTACATCAGAGTTACATGGTATGGTGCAATTACCATTGTCATCATTTTTAATTTAACTTTACTATAAATATGAGCAGTGTGCTCTTCTGCACATGAAAGTATATTTTCTCTCTTCACAACAAGTAAATTGTGTTAACTATTTCTAACAAATTAAATGAAAAGGATAGCAGAAGAGGACAACATAAACTACTTCAATGCTGATTGAATTTGGTCAGATGCAGTCTAGTTTCTCTTAATAAATATGTTTATAGTTATAGCACTCATTTACACATTTGTACAGTTTGGGTTGTAACATTGCGGTTATTGTATACAGAGTAATCAACTTGAGATGACTGCTATTAGGATCTCAGAAACTATAAGTTTTATGATAAATTTTAAATGGGGAGTTTTCCCTAGATTTTTTCACTATGTTAAAATTAATTATGAAATCTTTGCTGTTTTTCCAATGTGGCGACCAACTTCTTTATTTCAAATGGAAACCTTATGTTTTTATTGCATTGGGTAGAAAATAGTATTTTAAGACTTTTTTATTCTTGGTCTTTTTTTTCCCCTAATTACGAAGCAACAGGCTGACAATTATAAAATTAAATATGGTAGCCAACTTCATTATTTCAAATGGAAACCTCATAATTTTATTACATTTTTGGATTGAAAATAATGTTTTAAAACATTTTTAATGAAATTGGCTGCCATATTGAAAAAGGAGAAAGATTTCAAAAATGTTATCTTGTATTTTTAATATAGGGAAAATGTAGGGAGGTTCCCCATTTATAGTTCCTGAGATCCCATTGTTGGCTATCTTGAGTCGATCACTCTGTGTAATGTGCACCCAATTTTTTTTTGTAAAAACATCAGGAAAACATGTAATACATGCAAAAATGTGGTAGTCAGTATTAAATTAGTGCTTGCTACTAATTTTTACTTTATGATTGGGTACTGCTTATTTTCATATCTGCAAATTATGACTGAAGGTAACAGTTACAACTTGAAGGAAGAGAAAACATGTATCCTCTATTACAAGATTATGATTTATTTCCTCGTATGTTATGGATATTTACAAGCTCAAAGAACATTCTCTAGAGGAGTGCATATTTCAGTTTCTTTTTTTAAGTATTAATGAAATAAAATTTACTGTTGTGTTTTTATTAATTAATCTCTTTTTTTTCTAGACGTTTGAAAACTTTGAATTCTTAAAAGTATTGGGAAAGGGTACATTTGGTAAAGTGGTCCTATGTAGAGAGAAAACAACAAGTCGTTTATATGCTATTAAAATATTAAAAAAAGAAGTTATAATACAGAAAGATGAAGTCGCTCATACTTTAACTGAAAACAGAGTACTGCGTACTACTAGCCATCCATTCCTAATAGTATGTCTTTATTATTTTTTAAATAAAAGGTTTTATTTCCTTTTTATAGGATTAAATTTAGATTAATTTTTATTAACGTATTTTATTTTCAGTAATCTGAAGTAATATATATCAAAGTTTATTAGTTTAGATTTTAGAAGCGAAAGTATAATTAAAAAATAAGAGTTAGAATTATACAGTGGATCTTACATTGAAGTATGCTAATTTTTTTGTTAAATGTCTCTGAAGTAGACCATTGTCATTATGACTTATTACTGTAAAACGTCCCAATATCGGATATGGCTCAGGAACAATAATATGTTATATAGAGGCATCTGCTAGAAAAATGTGAATGTAGTATTATGTTTGGTTATTGTAAAAAAAAAAAAAAAAGTTTTTAGTAGAACAGTATTGTGTATTTATTCATGTAATTAAAATTAAAAAAAAAAAAGATTAGTTGGTAATTAATACAACTTTGTAAATTCAAGCTTTTTTTATTGTTTTTTTGACAATAAAACATTGTACTCTTAAGTTCATATTTGAATAAAAAAAGAAAATACTGTACTGCTATAATCAACCAATAAAATAAGAGAATAAAATTAACTACTTGTAGAGAGTTTCCTTCTACTCAGACACCAAATTCTCATCTACAATAACCACAAACATTTTTATATGAAAAGTTATGTCTAATTTGGAATTTATCTAACCAATCCCTTGATGCTTTAAACTTATCATAATCGAGTTCTTTAGCAATTTCTAGGGCTTTTTCATGTATCAAAAGTTCCATTAGCACGAACCCTACAAAACCACTCCTAATTCAAATTGTCAACCACTATGCCTGATGTTTTAGGAATTGCACATTTGCTTAACCGATTCATTTTCAGTCCATGACTTTAGGATATCAAGTTTACTTTTTAAGAATATTGCTTATCTGAGTTTTCCTGACATCAAAATGTTGTGCTGTAACATGTACACAGAGTTTTTCTTTTTTATAGACATTTATAATTGTTACTTTTTCTTTTAATGTCACGTGCTTATGATTTTGAGATATTTTAAGTTGTAACAGTGGTTGTAATGATTTTTATAAAATACACAAAACTGAACATACAGTAACATATATATAGAAAATGTACTACAAAAAAAAAATATATAGTACTATACCATAACAAAAATATTACATGGGTTCAATGTACAATATACACTTTCACTACAACTGATGACAAATCATGCTGGTTGATTCTAAATCGGGGAATGTAAATGTGCACGTTATTAAGAGGAGTCTGTTAGTGGGAAGTGTCTGTTACCGGAAGTTTCACTGTAATTATGTAATTTGTTTTGTTTCTTCTGAATTCTTATCTATTATGAAGATTCTGTATTGATAATTTCACTTGTTATCTTTATACTAAGTGATACTCTTGTTATGTCTGGTGTGCTAGATATTACAGTCTTTTTCCTCCACCGAACGTAACTTATTTTGTGATAAGTATATTAAAAAAAAAATAATATACTTTTGAAATGAAAAGCTGCAACCTTCTTGCAGCCGAAAAACAGCTCTTAAGTTATGTAATACATTGGCAACCTTTCTGACAATTGTATCTACAGGAATAGCCACTAGATGGTGCTGTGTTATTGGAATGAATTATTTGCTGATATAACAATAAAGTGGTTATACTTAGGGACAGTTGGTTTGTTAATTCTAGACTATAACCATCTACTCTTGCTTGCATGAGCTGATATTTCTGAAATTCTGCAACCATTAGTTGAATATGTGGAAGGGCTCAGCATAAATTGGAACAATTTCTGCAACAGAATTCATTTGGACACAGTGTATAAAGTTATGCTGGATCCTCAAGAGAAAAGCAAATTGTGTCCTAGTATTATAGTCAAGATTATGAAAGTTTGCTTTTGTGGTGAAAAAACTATACTAGACAGGTGACACAACAGATAAGGTTTTCTTTCAAATGTGTCAGATCAGTCATTTCTTAGCTTAATTATTGCTTCATAGAATTTATTGAACAAGTAGACAGTATATTTCTTGATTCATGGCATGCTTATATAACAAAAAAAAAAATCAGGTGGGGTTCTTGATGAACCAAAATTACCAAAATGAACCATAATTACAACTTTGTAGATCCCATATACAGGTATGCCAACAAAAAATTGAAAGGTGTATAGGTGTTTGCAAAACGGCAAAATAAAGTAAATTTTGATGAAGCTCATCAAAATATCAAAAATTTCTTTGCAAAGTTCATGAACCAGTATCAGTCTTCAATACTGTTTCCCTATTCCCAGATGTTAACATGTAAGAAGATATTGCAAGTTATTTATTAAAGTACTTAATAATTATAATAATGAAAAAACTGAGATTCATAAAATGACTGATTGTAGAAGTGCTTATAAAAGTTATATCAGTAATTTAATTGCTTAACTTGAAAATGCAAGATATAAAAAAATTATTTAGCATTAACTAGATTGTTAATATCGTTTACAGTGAAAAACTATTGTGTATTAATGTCTTTATTGTTAGTTTTGTGAAAACTTGTAAATATTGTTTATTTCATTCAATTAGACAAGCAGGACAACTTTTATAATTTAACTATTTTTTTTGCCATTTTCAGAATTGAAAACAAATGTAGTTTATATCCCAAAATTTTTACTTTGTCTTAACGACTAAACTGTGCACATATTAAATGCAATTATTAATACATTCTTGTACAACAGAATAATATTGTCCATATCCTTATGAAAAATGAAAGACATATCAGGATCAAGCTTTGCTTGATACTGTACTGCATCTTGAGCAAGAGATTTGTAAAAATTGTTTCTTTAGCTTTACACCAACGCTGAACAAGTTTTCATTAATACTGCACATAATTCTTTTTCATTATTGCTCTAACCTGACTTTCAAGTCAGTCCAGAAATAACATAACTGCTATCAAAAATGACAAGAGTTCTAATGGATTTACTAACGAAATCGATTTAGTCATGATTACCTGTTTGTTTTGTTTTTCACCGAGTCAAATATTCTGCTGCTTATCAGAATGCCATCTGAAACAATTAAAATTTATTCCAATTAATGGCAACCTCATATTGTTCTTACAAGTCTATATAATAAACATAGTTAATCTTAGATAGAGAAATCATGTTTAATTTGTGCCTCTTGTATTTCTACATACTTAATGTCTCACAGCTGTAAGAAAGGTAAAGTAATAAAAAAAAAGGTAAAAAAAAAAAAGGTAAAGGTAAAGTAATAAGTGTAAAGTAACACATTAATGTTTTACCTCTTTGTTGTTAATTGTACATTACATACACTGCATCAACTCAGTAGGAGAAAGTAAAGATTATACAAAATAAATTTTAAGAAGCCAAATTTATATTAAACTCAACATAAAATCCTTTCAGTTACTTTTGCAGTAATTTTCAGTGACTGGTCTGCATATATTGATTTCCTGGTGACAGGATGAATAGCTAGTAATATTATGGTATAAAAACCAATATATGTACCACATACATTATCAATTTATTTCTTTATTATTCATCATTAAAATTAAATATTTCTGAATATACACCAGGTTGCTTCCTGTTATAGAAGTTTGTAACAGGTGATTGTAACTTAGAATGAACTGGTCACTCCATAGTTATGGACTTGCTTATTCCTTTTTCCAATACTGCCTAGACTTTAAAAAATGGCTGAACATATGATTGATGAATATTGAACTAGATTTTAAAAGCTAACTAATTACTCAGAAATGAAACATAATTTCATCAAAATATCTAAAGAATTTTTATTTCTGATATTCATAATTTTTTTCTAACATTGCTGTTTTGTATTTCTTGTATGTTTATTATTTTATTAATTTTTTTTTTTTTTTTTATCCAGTCGCTCAAGTATTCATTCCAAACAGCTGACAGATTATGTTTTGTTATGGAGTATGTTAATGGTGGTGAATTATTCTTTCATTTGTCAAGAGAAAGAATGTTCCCTGAGGACAGAACTAGGTTTTATGGTGCTGAAATAATATCTGCACTCGGCTACTTACATGAAGAGGGTATCATTTACAGAGATTTGAAGGTATTTTTATTTCATTTTTCAAAAATTTTTCTTTTTCTTTTAAAAGGTAAAATTGTTGTGCTTGTTATATTATCTTCTTTATTTTCTTCTATTATGATCATATTTTAAGTTATTCAGAAACTGAAAGTGATAGTTTACATTGAAGCTGATATTAGCGTGAATTGAATTCAAACTGACTTATTTATTTATTTACTCCAAGGTTTATTTCTATACCATACTCCCATACAGTCCCCATACTATACCATACAACTATGCGGTTTATTTATTTTTCACTTCAAGGAAAGTATACAATACTTGCATAGTCGGTACTAGAGTTGAAATTCCCTTATTTAAAACTGAAGGGGCAAAAAAAATTGAAATATCAATAACTAAGTTTGGGTACTTTAACTTGCAAAATATGAAACTATAACTCAAAAGTAGAAACTTATTGCTAATTTATTTATAAAGGATTGAGTAGATATGTCAGATTATTTTGAAACTGAAATTATTACTCCATGATGGCTTTACTTTTCCCCTCTTGGTACTACATAATAGTCTTCATCTTTGAAATTGCCAAATGGAGTGATAATCTGTAATTGTGGTAAACCCAGTTAAACTATTAATTCAGGAGATCCATTGTCAAGGATGTTTATACCTTTAATATCTGTAGCGTGTTAAAATGCCATGCCTGTCAAAACAAAATGTTTCCAGAATACTAACTCTTGAAGTAGCAGCTGTTGAACTATTTTATTTATTTTTATTAAACGCAGTTTAAAATGTAACTATTTTTTTTTTTTTTTTTTTTTTAATTTCTGTGATATTTATATTAGTAAAAGTTATAAGGCATGTTGATAAATGCCATGTCATAATTGAATACAGAGTATGTTTCTGTAGAGGGTATGTTAAAAAAAAAGTAAGTAAGCGCATGACAAAAATTTCAAAAAAAGGTGTGCTGAAAATTAAGGCATTTCTAGGTACCCTTGAAACTTCACTCTTGGTACCAGACTGGTTGTTACCTTCAAGATACATAGAAAAATTGAGAATTCCTCAAGGCTGTTTATAGACCAAAACAGAGCCTATGAAAAAGGGCTTTGGGATTCAAAAGCAGGGCTCAAAGGAAAAGAGCTGCTGTTGTTTCAATCTGAAATATCTTGATCTAATTTTCCAATTGCGAAGTAAAAAAAAAAACCAAACAAAAATTTGAAATTTTATTTAAATTTCACTCTACACCATACAGCTGCCTCTTGTAGAATCCGATTTGGTATAAGTCGAAAATGTAACCTCAGGAAAAACAAGCTGTTTATTTTTATTTAAAATTCAAACCAGGTTGAAAAATTTGAAAAATATTTATATGTTATGTCACATACAAGAAAAAGGTTTAAAACAAAATAATATGTATTTGATTTTGTTAATAAATTACTTAACAAAACCTGGAAACACCCATAGTACACTAAAGGAGAATGACTATTAGACGATGTCTTCATGGACAAATATCACCACAAGGAGATCTACAACTCCTTTGAGTAGACACAGGCTCAGATCACTATGTAGTTAAAATTAAAATTAAATTTATTCTCTAGAGAAGCAACAAAATCAACCCCCCAAAACTAAAAGAAAAATGGACCCTACTTAACTAATCAAGAATGAAAATTACCAAAAAAGCAACCAAAAAAATAACAATCATAGATAAATTTGAAGACCTAGTCAACAACCTCAAACAAATCGCAGAAGAATTAGCTCCAATAAAATCCCATAAAAAACATCAATGATAGAACAGCGAATGTGACAAAACAGTGGAGAAAATACATCAAGCATGACTAATTTATCAATCCCAAAAATAAGAAACATCCTTCCAAAATCTAGTAAAAAAAAAAAGAAAAGAAACCACCTGAACGCTAAGGAGAATAAAAAGACAACACTATAAAAACACACTGTCAACAGAAGAAGAATTTAATAAAACACAGTCGAGAAATTACTACAAAACCTTCAGAAATCAGCTCCAAAAATATGAAATACCAACCCTACTAGTAAAGAACTAAAACTGTAAACTGGCCCATAACAATAAAGACAATGCGGAAATCCAATCTAAATATTTCAACAAACTCCTAAACTGCAAAGAATTGGCAGAACTCTTAAACTTCAACACCAACACCACCAGAAAACATCAACCCTCCCACAATAAAAGAAGTCTTACAGAGTACGGGGTGAGATTAAGAATTACAAAGCAGCAGGAGAAGATCAGATTTTTTAGAGGTCTGGTAATATGCATTGGCAGAAATCATTTCCTAGACCAAAAAAATTCATACAAGAATGTTTGGTAAAGAAGCTGCTGGACAAAAGGGTATTTTGCTTTTGAATTTAGTGATTGGGAACTACTGTGTATGCAGTTTTTTTTCAGTTGTTTGCACAAAAAAAATTAAAATTTTGTTTGTGTTTGTTTTCTTCTGATTAAGTAAATTTTCCTCTTGATATTGGATTTAATAAACAGAATTGACATTACTTACCAACTGAAAATGTTTATAACATTTGTGTAGTTAAAAGTTTAATTTTTGGTGTACTTTGTCAATGTTATTTACATTAACCTTTTTAGTAGCAACATTTTTTGAACCTGTATGTCCGCTGAGAACTGTATTTTTTTATATAAAATTTTACATTACTTTATCACTGATAGAACAAAGAAAATACAATTGTTAAAAAAAAATTTAAATTAATTTATTTTGAACTTCGGAAAATGGTTTACAAAATTTTAACTGATATACATTTTTTTTTTTATCTTCTGAGAAATAATATAAAAAAATTTTTTGTATGTTATGAATGATAAAATGGTACAAAACTACAAACTAAGTATTTAAAAAATCTCTAAAAACTTTAAATAGTCCACAGATTTTTGTTAGTTCAAAAATTGGAGAGTTAACAGCCCTAAAAGCTTTTTTCATGTTAATCCTGAGAACATGGATGCACACATAGGCTAAGATTGTACTGTGTACACATCCAGATAGTTTCACGTCTTTTTATTGAGCGCTGTTTTGTATTCTTGCACACAAAACATCTTTGAGACCTTTGCTGTTTTTCTGGGGAGGGTAATGGGTAAAATGGTGTCAAGCAATAAGACAAAGAGGATCTTCAGATGGTATATTTGATTTTCTACTAGATGTAATATTTTCTTTTCTGAATTGAATTCTGCCAGTAATTGTTTGTGAAGGTTAAGTTTGAAATCAAGAAAAGTAGCTTCTTACCAGTTTTCATTTGGTACAATAACATAAGCATGATGCATGAAAAAGATTTTGTACATTTCAGGAACATTTGTGAGGGGGGGTCCACATTTTTAGTTTTGATTGTGGAGCCGATTCAAAATTATTAGTAACATAATGTATGATAATGATTTGTTTCTTCAACTGTATGTAGAACAAAGTCACAATCAAAAAATAATTTTAAACAATCTGCCTCTGTAGGTTCATCAAGCAAGTTGACGTCAAATTTTATCCCAGAATTACCGTCATCAAAATCATGCAAGATCGGTTTATAATTTTTTTCATTCTTCCAACTAAATTTGGGGTTTGGAGGGGTATCTTTTTCGGTTTTCATGCGTTTTGGTTTACTTTCTTTGGGCGCACTAGTACCGGCACCTTCATCAGTGTTTTACATGTAACGTATCATTGTCTAACCTATCATTTTCTTGAACCGAACTTACAACTCCTATGTCTAGCATTACTTCATCCTCATTATTATCATGAAGACCTAAATCTAATTTATTAATTTGAAAATCTTCCTGTTCAAAATTATCTTCAATGTTTACATAGTTTCTTATCTCTTCTGCTTCAGAATCTGAATCGCTATCTTTGAAATCAGAAAAAAGCAAAATTAAAAATTAAAACAAAAATAAGTAATACATTAATATAATAGTCTCTCACATCCAATGGGTACTACAAGTACTATTAGATAGAATAATTTTTTGTAGGTACTTAACAGATCAATATAAAAAAAGAGTGGAAACAAAATGACTTCTTGATAGCTTATTTCATTCACAGATCCAAATGCACCGAGATAAACATATAATTGACAGAAAAGAGAAACTAAATACGAAATATAAAGCAGCAAAAATAAGAAACCAATGTAATGTGTTTAATAATAATATCCATATGCAACCGGTATTCTTAGTATCAGTTTTTTTCATTTAGTGTAAAATAAGAAGGTTGATGGGGGTTTCTAAATAATTCTTCTGCCTGGAATTCCTGTTCATTTATTTCATTAAAATATTAGTTCAAATTAATAAATATCCACAATGTACTCTGATTATTTCAATAGATTTATTCTATACTTTAATAGTAGCTTTTACTAGATATTTCATTTCTGTGAATATACAGTATATCTGTCATTTTAATGCTAAATTGAGATAAGGTTTTAACTGTTTTTGCCAATACAGATGATACATAGTGATAATATTATTACTGTTGTTCTATACATATCTATGATGTATTCAGTGTTAAAAATCATGAGATAATTTATTCTAATGACTGACATTTCCTTATGTAGTGTTGTCATTTTTAGTTTTTTATATTACATGCTGTTACCAGTTACAGGTACCGTAATGATTGTTCACAACCTGAGATGAGACATCAGCCAGTTGTAAAAATAGGACAACCATTCTCATACAAAAAAGCATCCCTTCTTCACTGAGCTGAAATACTGTCGCGTATCGGTATGTTAAACTCATAAATACAGATGATGTTAGGTCTACAAATGATGCCTTCATTGGAATCATTAGAAGGACTTTCTGCATTGTTAACATCATTACTTTCAAGATAGCGACTCTGATTGGTGTTTTGTGCATGTCAGATGTTATACATGTGCCATATCTGTGATAAAGACTGGAACAAATAGTGTAAAGCAAAAAAAAATATTGTTGTATTCCTTTCTTTGAGAAATGCATTACGTACTTGGCTAGAAGAATCGGGGTTACTAGTTTAAAATTAAATACTGTGCAACCTTGTATTACAGTGGTTGATTAGAGAATTTGTTTAGTATGTTTCCAGAAGTGGATTCCTTCAATTTAATTGGTAAATTTCTTGCTTTCAAATTACCTAATTTCTTATTGATTGGCTTTAATATTAGTTTCTTACAGATTATTTTTTATTTTTTTACAGTTAGAAAATTTACTACTAGATAAGGATGGACATATTAAGATAGCTGATTTCGGTTTATGTAAGGAAGATGTTTATTACGGAAGAACAACAAAAACATTCTGTGGAACACCTGAATATCTTGCACCTGAGGTAAATAAACAGTAACGGTTAATATTGTTTTAATAAAGTTGGTTATTAAATTACTACTTATGAAATTTTTCTTTTATCACGTTATTAAGAGATTACTTGTCAGTATAAACGGTTTCTATCTTTTTATGATTTTTTTTATGTAATTCATTTGTCAGTTAACTTTTTGTTATACCAGCTGTATTAAAAAGAGTTTACTGCAATGTCAAAAATTAAATAAATTTCATTATAAAGTAAGAAATATTTTACGGTCCCTTATAAATGCATCGGTAAAGCACATTCAGTTCATTATAGCGGGTGTACTAAAAAGAATATTAGGGTTTTAATTTTTACAATATCTCTTGGATGAGACTTGTTGATTTAAGGCTAGAATAAAAGAGCAAAGAAGACAGTTTCAGTTGCACATATTACTGTAAATTGATTCCCTATTTTTCCCCTTGTCAGTGCTATGAGCAAAGATGCAGATTCCTGAAAGAAATTCTTCTCTGTTAAATGTAAATCTGTAGTTATGATTCAACATGTGTATGTAGAAAGTTTATTAGTGATCCTCCAAGTGACAGTAACATTCATTGATATATATTATGTATTATTGATGTATATCTTAATGATATATATTATTGATATAAGGAAAAGGATATACAAAATGCTATAACATTTTCAAAAAATAGTTTCCTTAGAACTAAATATAAAGTAGTATAAAAACACGCATTAACATACAAAATACATGAAATTATTAAAGCTGACCTTTGCAATATCTTGTAAACCTTCAGAAGTCTTCTTTTTTTTTGAGGTCACAGTGGACCACTTTAGTGAACTCTGGTTTGTCTTTTCTTTTTGATTGCTTCCCAATACTTCTTCATTCTGTCAGATCTTGCTTTTTTGAGTACTTCTGAACAAACCCTTTTTGTTGTTTTCTTATCTTTAATTTTAAATCTGAAGTTTGCTTCTTTTAGTATTTTTATATTGTCAGTTTTGTTTCGTAAATCTTCTATTGTGATTTCCAGTTCCTGCATATCTTGTTTAATTTTAATGATCCAGGTCGGTGTTTTGGACATTTTCCAGTATTTCTCGACCGATTTCCTGAGGAGCCTGTTCGGTTCTGTTCTTATTATGTGTCCGAAGAAGAAGATCCTTTTCTTTCTAAAGTAGTCAGAGTTGATTCTATGTCTTAATGTAGCTCTTCGTTTGGACCTTTACCTCATTACATACCTTTATACCATTATCTCATTACATATTCTAGGGCACATCTCCTTGTCTTAAACCTGTTTTGATTAGAAATGGTTCTGATGTTTCTTTTCTGAATTCAGAAGTCTATATTGTATACACTTTGCTTCCTTACAGTATAGAACTCATAACTGAAATTATATTTTATCCATTGCTCTATATAATGACTGATAAACTGAATGACTAAAAATTTATGATATTTTACATGTCCAGTAATTAAAATAGATATCCAAGTTATTGTTTCATTTTTGTGGTATTATAGTATATTTTTATTTTAATTTTGTGTCATTTTTTAGCCGTAGATTAGTATTTTGGTATGAAACTGTTTATAAAATGAAATGTTATTTAAAATTGTTCAGGAATTTTTACAGAATATAATAAACATTAAGTATTGATGATATATACCTTGGAAAAAAGCATTTCAATAGGATACATTTTTTCAAAGTAAATATATGCAAATGTATAAACTGAAAACTTTTCAGTTGAAAATATAATTTCTGTATCATTATATTTCTTTAAATCGTATTCCTTTTGTTTTATAGGTGCTGGAAGATAATGATTATGGTAGAGCAGTAGACTGGTGGGGAGTGGGAGTTGTAATGTATGAAATGATGTGCGGCAGGCTTCCTTTCTATAACTGTGACCATGATGTGTTGTTTACACTAATATTAATGGAGGAAGTGAGTGTTTAAATAATGTGAATTATTCTATTGGTGGTAAATTAACTGAAGTTTACCTAATTTAAGGTGATTTTTTTTTCTTCTTTCTATTAAATTCATTTATTTATTATTTCTTGATTGAAAATAGGTGAGATTTCCAAGAACTATATCCAATGAAGCCAGAGGTTTACTGAGTGGGTTACTTATAAAGGATCCAAATAGGAGACTAGGTGGTGGTCCAGATGATGCTCAAGAGATAAAGACACATACTTTCTTTTCATCTATTAATTGGAATGATCTTTATCACAAAAAGGTAATATAGTTTTTAGAACCATAAGTAATAGAATTTTTATGGTCTAAATTTCAAAATATTTTTCTGATTTTACCGTATTCTCTGTAAGTTGCAAATTCTAAAAATTGTCAGAATTGATTTTTCATTTATTTAACTAAGAATTTCCAGTTCAAAAGGTAAGATGAATAAAATTGCTTCTACTGTATTTTAACTTTAATGATCAGAGACTGTGTAGGGAGAAGTTGTGTTATAATTGTTGCTTAGTTATGTTGTTGCTTGTCAATTGAAGTACATTCTTGAATTTCTATTTTACAACTTTATTAATTTAGAGCCATTTTTATTAATGAATCAAAGTGAGCAGGAGACAGAGAACCTTGGTTTTTAAAACTTAACATTGCCAAAATAATGGTTAAATAGTGTGGTGAAATTTAATGTAGGTAAAGAAAAAATTTTCTTTAATGTACATTGATTTGCATTTTAACGTACATTACTTTAATTTTTTTTAAACTATTTTATCAGAGTTATTATAGAGTTTGGAAATTGAGTTATATCTATTGTAGAATATAGAGATTTGAGTAGCTTACAAAACCAGTGGTGGATTTTTTTAATAATGGAATTGAAAAGTAATAATACGATTTAAATTGTTTTATATAAATGACAACTGTGTGGGGAAAATAGAAAATGTTTCATTGTTAAGTTATGTCATATATATTTTAAAATCTTACATAAATCTTACATAGACTTTTTTTAATTTATCACATCCAAAACATTCTTTAATTTTTATGTTATCATTTTTGTTAACACTTGCAACATTAACTTCATTGTATTCATGGGCAACACTGTTCAGAACAATTCCCTTATTCCATTTAGAGTTAAGTCTTAAATTTGTCTATTTTCTCATATAATTCTAGTAACAGGAATATGTAGGTACTCAAATAATCAGTTGAATTTTTTGTAGCTCAATTTCACAAAACAAATAGCACTTCAAGAAATATTTACACATTTTTGGATATTTGAACTTCCCTACAACTATGCCTCGTGAAAATATGGAACGAAGAAAAACTTCCAGAACACTGGACCACAGCCCTCATTCATCCATTACATAAAAAAGGGGATAAAACTAATCCGGAAAACTACAGACGCATATCTCTCCTGGATTGCACATACAAAACCCTGTCGAGAATCATATACAACCGATGCAAAGACCAACTTGAACTGGAACTTGGGGAATACCGAGGGGGATTTAGGCCATGGAGAGATTGCCCGGAGCAAATAATATCCCTAAAACTTATGATGGACTTATATAAAAGACGATAAAAACAACTAATAATCACCTTCGTCGACTTTAAAAGGGCCTATGATTGTATACACCGACCATCCATGCTGAATATTCTGAGAAACCTGGGCCTTCACCCTAAACTCGTAAACATGATAAAATTAACTTTAACCAATACCCAGTCCAGAGTGAAATTCAGAGCTGAACTCTCTCAACCCTTCTACATTAAAACTGGATTGAGGCAAGGAGACGGCCTCTCACCACTCCTTTTTAACTGCGCCTTCATACCATGAGCAAATGGTATGAAATAAATCCCAAAAATATAAAAATGGGTACTAAGAAAAACTCCATCACACTAAATTGCCTAGGATTTGCAGATGACCTCGCTCTTTTAGCAAATAATATTCAAGAAGCCAAAACACAAATCATGAGCCTTCAAAACCTAGCATAAAAGATAGGGCTTCATATCTCTTTCGAAAAAACTGAACTAATGGCCATAGATCCTCTGGTAATAGAGCACATTACGGTAAACAATCAGAAAATTAAAATAGTAAAACAATTTAAATATCTAGGGGAAATAATAACTTATAATTTAAATGAAAAAGTGACATGGCAAAACAGGACAAATAAAATGATTAAATCCCAAAAATTAACTTGGTCAACATATAACAAAAAATGCCTTTCTGCTAAAACAAAACTTAAACATTATAAAACTGTAGTACAGCCAGAAGTCACCTATGGAAGTGAGACCCTTTTCAAAATCACTCAGAATTGAAAAAATTCTGAAAATAGAGAGGAGAATTGTCAGAACGTGTATCAATAAAAAACACCAAAAAGAAGGCCAATGGTGGATTGTGCCAAATGAGGTGGTGTATCGATACTATGCGGAAAAAAGAATCTCTTTGGTCATCTCATAAGGACACCGGAAACAAGACTGTCAAGAAATATCATTGAAAAGCTCTGGTTCCAAAAGCTAGAAGTAGGATAGATCAAAGAAATTAGAGAAGATATGAAAGAATTGGGAATTTCCCTGACTGACCTACAGAATAAAACTGGAAAAATTACAAAGCTAAAAGATAAAAGCATTAGATTTAAACAAAAGACAGACAAACGACAAAATACAACGAAGAGGGTGTTTACGGATGAAGAAAAGAAAGCAAGATCTGAAAGGATGAAAAAATACTGGGCAGCTCGGAAGAGTAAAATAACACGCTTTTCTCAGAAAAGATCCAACTAAAATTGACTTAAGTGGTCCCATGTTGGCCGTAAAAGCATAATAATAATAATAATAATAATAATAATAATAATAATAATATATATATATATATATATATAAAATGCCATTTTTGTTTACTCCTGACATGAAAACATGGTTTTTGGAATTGTAAGGTTTCAATAGAACTATTAAATGATTAGCTTCATTTTGATTAGCTTTTTTTCTGCATTTCTCTTTTTTTAATCTGTTAGTATAAATTTATTTACACATTTGTATAATAAATTTAGTTTAAAAATATATTTTTATATTACTTGTAGTTGAGGTACAAAGCATTGGTTTTTTAGCTCTGCTAATAATTTTTAAGCAGTATTATTTTCAACTGAAAATTATTCAGTATTCAGATAAAAAAAAAAAAATTAAAGAAGAAGCATCATTATAATATAAATTGTGTTAGTATATAAGTTTAAACAAATGACTTTTATGAATTTTTGAAAAAGTAAATAACTTCCAGTTCTCAGTGGACAAACATACTAAAATAACCTGTGTTGGAAGCATTGATGTTTTATTATTATAGTGAAATTAACTTTTATGAAAGTTGCTTTACAATTTTATTTTTCATTAGTGTTTAGAAAATTCATCATTAACCTTTCCCTTCAATAAAATTTTTATTGGTTCTCAACTTTGTCTCTCCATCATTCTTCTGAAATATTCAATGTCTCTATTCATTTATGCAGTACAGATCTTCCTTTATAAAATCTGTCATCCTTATCTTGGTCTTCTAGGTTTTCTTCCTGTTATGGTTAAACACTTCTTTTAGTACATTTTTCATCTTACTTTCTCTGTAAGTGCACAAAATATTAGAGTTGTCTTACATGTTCAACTCACTGTTTAGAAAATTATTAGGCAAAAACTTAATTATTTTTTTTAATTACAAGTAGCATCAATTATGGAGTTGTTAGTGAGTAAAAATAATTTGAAACAATCCACTTAAAGACAGCTGGATGAAGTATTTTTTAACTTCATTAATGTGCAGAAATTTGTTTATGAAGAAGCCTTTTGCTGCATTGGCCTTATCAATTCTGCTTGTTTAGAAAATGCCATTTTCTGACATATTTTGTGATGGAAGATCAAGTTATGTAATAAGTGCATTTCATATTCTTGTCAAAATCCCAGAATTTCTATTTAACAAGTTAGAATGTTATTTGCGCTAATTTTTTCAATGCATATAATTTTTGTGCGTTACAAGTCCTATTGCCTGGTAAATGCATTTCCTGCGGTGCACTACATGAAACCCTTATCTTGGAAGCTTGACCAATCACTCAGGTCTGGTACAAATTTCATCCTTCTAAAATCAGAATTTAATCTTTAGAATTACACTATGACATAAAAAAATAAATGAGGACAAATTACCTGCTACTCAGAAGGAAAATCAAGGGGAGAATCAAGGATGCCTCACTGTAAATGCTTGTAAAGGATATACCTGTAGCGCAGCCAACATGTTAAAATGATTTTATTTTACTGAATTTATTACTTTTTTCAAAAATTTAATCATGTGTTACAGATTCCTCCTCCTTTTAAACCTCAAGTTACATCTGATACAGATACAAGATATTTTGACTCTGAGTTTACTGGTGAATCAGTAGAATTGACACCACCTGAATCAGGTCCATTGAATAGTATTGAAGAAGAAATGGAACATGTGCAACCTCATTTTCCACAGTTCTCTTATCAAGATATGGCTTCAACATTAGGCAGTAGTGCCACTATCAGCCTTTCAACTGGTTCACTAATTCATAACTAGTTATATTAATTTATATTATTAATTACTTTTATTGTGTAATTATGATACTTACATACATAAATTTATAAATAATATTGTAATGTAATATTGAAAAGTGAAGAAAAGTATATATAGTATTAGATAAAAAAAAAATAAAAATAATAAACAACCAAAATATAAATGCAGCAACTTAACAGAAATTTTGTGAAGTAACTATTTAGGCTAGTCAGTATGTTCTCTGTTATTACTATTGTGATTATTTTTAAATTAGTTAAACAAAAAAGGGGAGAAAAAGAAAAAAGTCAGACATGATGTTTATGTTATGATTTAGAGAGAGAAAATATATTATTCCTAATAAATCAGTACATTGATATTTATTTATCAGTAAAAATTCGCTTAAAAATACAGAAATGGTAAGATAATGCATTCACTGTTAGCTAGTAATTTCTGGTTTGATGTAGTACACGTGGGTTTTTATTAAAAAAAAAAAATAATACTAATAATAGCAAAATGTTTTTATAAACAAACAATTTCTATTAATAATAATTTATTATAGAAATTGATGTGTATGTGTTAAGTGAAATGACATCAATAAAAAATGTTGATCATTGGGTGCAACATGGATTTATGTTATGTTGGATGGTCCCATGTGCTTTTATCGACTTTGAAGTCGTTAAAAAATTTTGAATATTTCTATTTTTGTTAGTATACCATTTTTATGTTATGCCCAAATTAAAGCATAGTATTGCTCTTTTAAATATCTTTTGGATACTCCTCAGAGTTCTTATTTGTTGTTTTAACAATAGGTTATTTATTGTATCTATTTCTAGAAATGAAAAATGAAAGAGTAGCGAGTCTTTAGACAGTACTTTAAGTTCAATATTCAGTATTTATTCACCTACCTTTCAGAGGGTCATTAGTACTGCTTTTGCACTTAATTTTGTTCTGTTTAATAGTAGAAAAAATGTGAATTTTACTAGTAGCAGGTTCATTAAGTGAACATCTAAAGCTTCTGATCTACTAAAGAAATCAGTAAAGAGATATTAATTTGATATCATAAGTGCTATATGTATGATAGGTTTGAAAAAAGAGATTGGTTATTTATATATAATATGCCATACTGTACATTGTAAGTACATTCATCATATTTGCATTTGCAGTAGAAATAAGTGGAAAATAGGTTTTAATTTTAAAAAATTCATTGAATAAAATATAGTAATGTATTGTACAAAAATAACCTAATTTTAAATCTAAGAGAGGGAGTACATTTACCACAAAGTGGATGGACATTGTGCAGAGTCCCTTATCCTGTCATTCTTCGATTTAATAATTCCCTGCTCTTTGATCTTTATATGAGGATGGAGACACCACTTTCTAGCAACATGTAGCAAAATATCTCAATCTAAAATAAGAAGAAATCTAAAATTAGTTAGACATACTTGCTTTGATTAATACATATTTATAAAGGTATTTAAATTTTACTAAACTATACGTGTAGTAGTGAAAATACATGGCGGAATTACTTGGTATTTATCCTGTGTAAAATTTTTACAGAGCTAGGCAATTGAAATATATAAAATATCTTCGATGTTGAACAGTTGAATTTTCACTGATTGCAAAACATAACCCCCCCCCCTCATTGTACAGCATGTATTGCTTAAAAGGAATTCGAACAGATCCAACAATATAATTGTGTTTTTGCAGAAGTTTTAATTTGTAAATTTTTACAATAAATTCCAAATTTTTATTTTATTCTCATTACCAATTTTTATTATTTCATAAAATTCTGGAATGCATTTTGTAGCATTGCTGGCGTAATAGTGTTAATTTCTGTTACTACTTACATTTTCAAACCTGCATGTCCACATGCAAGTTTAAAAAATTTCATTTTCTAAATGTTCCTGTAAAAAAACTGTAGAACTAAATTTCAGCTGCTAGGATGCCATACATTTATAGAAATAGCATAATTTTCATAAACTCTCCAAAGAATCAATCCGTCATTTCTGGTACAAATATATGAATGATATCACGACTTTTATAACTAGAAGAAATGTATGTTCAATTCCAACAATAAATAAATTACAGTGCATTGTGTCAAAAGATTGAATCTGCAATTCACTTTTTCAATGAAGGCCATCTTTTCCTGTTTATCTATAGATGGTGATCGGTCTTGCATTATATTTTTGATTTTCATTTCCATTTATTATTTTGACATTATTGCCAATTGGATGAAATTAGGCCTCTTCCGTAAATAAATAGTCACCGAAAATACCAGCTTTCCTGAACAAAACAAGCTATTCTATAGTATTGTGTAGAAGATGTACGATTTTAAGACATAGGTCGATTAAACATTTCAAGAAAACAAATCGGATTAATCAATTTGTTTGAGGTGGATGTCAATGTATTACCTGTCAGTTTGTTTTTAATTTGTACTTTTTTCTGTTGTTATGACAGATTTTGTTAGCTTATGTTTATAGTCCATAGTGGTACATTCTCAAAACTTATTAATGGTGTTTTTATTGAGTATCAAAATGTAGGAAATGCAGCTGTGAAAGTTATGCTAACACTGTAATGTTCAGGGTTAAATACATACTGTTTGTGCTGTGTAACATGTTGACTCACTTTTACATATCACCATCTTGATTGGAAGTGAATGCTGTACTTCTGTTTTCGGTACCACTCTAAACTTGTGCTCTTTCCTCTAACATTATTGTGACAGTTGTTACAAACCTTGCACTTAATAGGCTGTATTTCTACTGTCTTTTTTTTTATGTACATTTACAGCATGTGTCATAAAAAATGGACAAATGATACTGAATTTTGTTAATTAATTAATTGACATCTGCTGGTTAAAAGATGTACAGTTTGCTCCTTTTAGGAATATCTTCTTTGTGTTCTGACTAAAATACTTTTCGGTCATCTAGTTCATGAGTAATTCATCGATTTACATCGTTAATAGCAAATTCTGAATTTAGTGGACATTTTGCTGCAGTTTACCTAAACCAATAGTCTCGGTTAACATCTATGAACAAGATAATTAATTAATAATAATCTTTGAATTTTATGAACCTAAAAGCCCACCTGAATAAAAAGATAAAAAATCCATTTTGTCATTTATTAAAATGACAAAAAAGATTTATCTGATTTATTATGATAACATTTGTTAGTATGGGGTTTCCAAGAATAAATTCATACATCCAATTCATTAGGAAATTCTGTCAACACAGTCTTTTAGTGTTATTATAATTGAACACCATCAAATGAAAAAGGGGTTCCTTGATTGATGTAAAAAATAGCTCTGCCTAGGAAGAAAAAATTAATGTGAAACTGATGACAAAATGAAGCAAGTGTTACAGCAATGAAAGAGGTATTGGAAGATTTAATTGTTTCAACACTTAAAATGTTTGATTAATGTGGAATCAGTAGCAGTAAGAACACAGTTTTGAAAGGGATTTAGAAAGATTATCCTTCAGAATATTGGTGAGCAACAGCTTGTAATTTTGTATTATTTGATTATTAATAGGTATTAAAAAACTTCATTTGCATATATTTTGTTTTTAAATCTGTATGTACTTATTTTATTTACCATTTTTTAAACACAACAAGGGGCGACCGATAATCGCCTAGATGTTGCCTTGATCGCATCCATGTGTAGCAGTATAGACTGCCCACCCTGTCACTAGTCCCATCTGGACCTTCCACTGGGGTCTCCCCTGAATCCTGACCTCTTTCGGATGGCTGAGGTACCCCTTCTCAGGAGGGCTAAACCTATGTATATATAATATATACATAGATATCAGTAATATAGAACATGGTATATGTTCTATTTTAATAAAACTAATTTTGTTTCAAATCTGGAATTACATTTTACTTTAGTTTTATTAACAGGTTAAAAAAAGAGGTTTTTTCTGTTATGGTGAATTTAAAAAATAATAAAGAAAATATTTGGCTCCAAGCAATTCACTTTAACTAGAATTGACTATATTGAATTCCATATTGAAATACGGTTTGGTGATATTTTTGTATACCACGTTCTTACAAAGTTTACACATGTATCATTGGCTGCAGTGAATGTGTTAAGTATATAGTATATAATTGGTACATTATAGTATAAACCTAATAATTTCCAATTAATTCTATTTTGTATTCTTTCTTTTAGTTGCTAATCTATCTACTTTTAGTCTTTAATTATGGTATTATTTTATTTAAATTTATTTATTTTTTAATTTAATTTGTTTTTTGTTTTGTTTTTTTTCATTATATATTCATTTATTTTTTGTTGTTGTGTAATCAATTTTATTGAGTTTAACATAATTTTCTATAATATTAAATGTATTCCAATGAATATGTTTAACCAGTCATTTACATATATGCTACTGATATATTCTTGTAAAATGGCACTAGAAAAGGCATCCAGCCATAAAAATTCTGCAAAACCTGTTCTCAATAATTCTAGATAAAACAGAAGAAAATATTTTTTAAATTATACTAGAAAATTATGTATTTTTTTTTTTGACAGAATGCTTAAAATTCTTCAGGAGTTATGCCATTTTTGAGAACAATTTGTCTTTCATATCAGACTTAAAAACATTACCACTTATGGCACTAACTGATAGTTATCAATGGTAAAATTTCAAACACTTATTTCGTAATGTTGTAGAATCTTCCTTCTTGCAGATTATTATAATTTATTTTCTAATAATTTTCATTTATTGCATTTTATTCTCTTGTTTAAACTAACACTAATATTTGTTTTTCACTTTTTTAATTTAATGTGCGATATATTAAATTCACACATATGTTTTACCTATTCTCGTATGTGTATAAACATTTTTTTATTACATTATTGTTATTATGTATATAGTCTGGGCTAAATTAATAATTTTTTTTTTTAATGTTATCTGATGTAAAAAGTTTTATCCTTGTTTTGTCCAATTTATTTTCATTATAAGATTGGTATGTTTATATCATTTTTTTTTTTTTAATTGAAATTAGTTTTGTTTTAAAGTTAAGAAATTGCTGTTATTTTATTATTGCAGTGTTATAATCTAAATAA
The DNA here is from genome assembly GCF_047948215.1 of Lycorma delicatula. NCBI lineage: Eukaryota > Metazoa > Arthropoda > Insecta > Hemiptera > Fulgoridae > Lycorma > Lycorma delicatula. Next base: position 96,241,058 of record NC_134464.1, on the reverse strand, counting down.
AAAAATAAGAATTATTGAGGTTTATAGCATTGCTTTTCTTTTACTGTAAACGTGTTGTAATAAACTGTATTATATTTATTATCTATAACAGAATTATATTTTATAAATTTTATTTTATTTTTTAATCAATTGATTTTTAAGAAAGTGTTTATTTTCCAGGGTTATGAAAAAAATAAACATTGAATGGTTTTAATTTTACAACAATAATGTTGCTGAATTTAATTGGTATATTACTGATGTATTATATTTAAATGAAAAGATGGTTTATGTTTAAATATAAATATTATTGATAACTGTTTTCTTGAATACATGAACATATTAATGAAAAAGGAATCAGAATAAATATTAATTGTTTTGTATCAATATTTTTAGAAAAATCGTAGCCAATTTAATAAAGAAAATTTGTTATAAACGTTTAGAAATTTTGGTGCAAGGTTAGATGTTACAATGTTCAAATTGTTAGTTTACTGGATAAAAGATGTTATAAAACTTAAGCACGTAAAAATTACATAAAATGGTATTAGTAATGTTCTGGTGCATGGGTCAGGGACCCATTAATTATATAATTGTTGATCATATGTTTTATTGTTTTTATCGACTGATTTTTAAAATTTTAAATTTTTAATGGAACTGGTCTTTTTTTGTAAGTCATGTTGATGACAAGACTTTTTTTTTACATAGGAATGCTTTATGTGAATTACTGAATTAACTAAAGCTTGGTTAGGCTAAAGGTTGTGCTGTACCGTTTGGCATCTGGTTATTTAAAATCCCACCAAATCCTACAAATTTTTATAAAAGACAAAATAAATAAATATACTACTAGTTTCACCTATCCAAATTAATTAGATTGCTATTGTGGATCCTTCAGATTAATATGTAAAATTAGGATTACTGGTAAATAATAAGATAAAACTTAAGTTTCATCATATGTATTTATTGTATTTTACAGTTACGATTTGATGAAGTTCTTCAAATTTGGTACTTTCTTGAAATTTAACTAAATATTTTGCTAGCTTTTACTGAAATGCCTGAACTTTAGTTTTGTGCGTAATTTTGATGATTCTGCATACATATTTTATAACTTCTATAAAGTGGCTTTTAGTCTAATAAATCCATAGCTAACATCTACAGTCATGCACGGGTAGTTGTTTTATTTTATATGTAAAACACTTACTTTGTATTTATATAAATTTTGTATTAGTGTTAGTGTAAAATTTACCTATTGTTTGATTGTAAGATTATCAGATCTGATAAACACCTTTTTCATTTTTGTTTGTGTTGTACAGAGATGCACAGACATGCATGTTTTTGTGTTGCACAGAGACTAGGATCATCTTCAGGTAAGTTAGCAGACAAAACTAGTATCATATTAAGGAAGTGACCACACTACAGCAGACTTATAACAGGTAGTAGTCATTTTCTGCTGCTGGAATTTAAATTCACATTATGTTTGTAGTATGAAGGGGGTAGGTGAGGTACACAAGTGTAGGTTATTTACTACCACAACTAGTACTACTTGAATTATAAAAATTAGTAGAGTTTTGATTAGCAGCAAAAGCACAGTGATTCATTTCTGTCACACTTAGATATTTTAATCTGTCTGGTTTCTAGAGGTTAGTGCTGCAAAGAACAAATTTCCTTTATTAACTATAAAAAATATAGCTTAAAATAAAATAAATTGTTGTAATGATTGTTAGATTGCATTCCTTCCAACTAACTTAGCAGAGTGGGGAATAAACTAGTATGCTCATATACTTCTAATTTTTGATCTGTATAAATTATACAAAATTCCATTCCTGTACTAATTATAAAGCTACTTTTAATCTTTAAAGTTTTATGAATAACAGAAATTATACAAAAAATCATTTTAATTAAATTAGAGTTTGACATAAACTCTAGATAATTTAGGATTTAACATTTACGTTAATTTTTTTTTCACTTTTAAAATAAGAACGTTCTTGCCTCAAATTAGCATTGTTTCCATCCTATAAGATTTTCAAATGCTTGAAGTTATTAGTGTTACTTTCATTTCATTTTTATTAGAGTCCATCTTGTCACTACATCACTTCATGTGTATGTACCTGAGTTAATATACAAACATTAACTGATTAAAGAGATTTGAGTTACTGGATTGTAAATGCTGAGCATTACTGTACCAAATTGTCTCATTTGCTACATGGCTATAATTATACAAGATATTAACTTATATTCATTCAGATACAAGATATATGATGTATTCATTCAGAGGCCATCCTGATTTATGAAAAGGTTTTGAAAAAACGGTCATTTTATGAAGCCAAAAGTATTTTATTGTTCCAAAAGTATTAAATTTTCTACCAATACTAATTTTGCGGTCACAGTTAAGGTTTAAATACAATAATAATTTTATGTCTGTCAGGTTTTATATTGTTTTGGTAATTAGAATTCCAGGATTTTAGAGTAATAAAAATGTAATGAATACAGGGTGTGAGAGAATATATAATAAAATTATCAATAATTAGTTCAGTTGTTAACATCTCAATAGTAACAGGAATGTATGATTGTTAATTGGAATTGATGATATATATATATTGATTCTTTATTATATTCAAAATAATTTATTACAAATTTATCTTATCCTTTTTCAGTTTATTATTCATGAATAAATAAATGAACATTTATATCCAGTTAAAATAATAATATTTTGTAAATAAATTAGTTTAAGAATTGTTCTCCAGCACTTCAGTCACCAAAAATTATATTGAAACTATTACCTTTTTTATTACTTTTTTCTTTTATTCAACAAAGCCCTTTTGATTGTAGAGTTCATCATAAAGAGTTATTATTAAATCTTTAAAAACCTGTATCCTCTCAAAACACAAAATTAAATTTGTGTGCATGCTCAGTGCATCATCAGCTGTGGTCATTAGCCCGGGAAACTTTAAATTGTTATTTGTAGTAATGTTATATTTTTAAAAAATATTTTTTTACAGTGTTATGGAATTGTGATTTATTATTTATTAAGGTTTTACAAACATTATCTTTTCCTTTTCAGTGAAATTGAGAGTGATTTGAGAATTTTGTAAATACAACATTAAAGTTTTGAATTTAAAAAAAATAAAAACATTACTTAAACAACTGGTGCAGTGATTGGTATATTGACTTCTGGATCAGGTGGTCTTAAATTTGAATTCCTGACAAAGATTTCACATTATCTCTCATCTTCCTTGTTAAAATATTTATGTAATTATCTAAAACATAATATTAAAAAATAGGTATGTTAAAAAAACATTACTAATGTTTTAGAAAATATCAATAGTGAGTGATATACAAAAAGACTTCAACAGAAAAAAAATCTCTTTTGTGTTTTAATGGGTAAGTGAAAAGTAACTAAAATACAAAGAAGTTTTGTATAGAATCAAAATGAAATATATAACAAGATATTAAATGATAAATTGAATTTTTAGAGAGATATATGTATGGCACTTATGTGAACATCTGTGGTGGAAAAAAGTTAACTAATATTAAGAACATATTTCTATTATACTCCAAGGAAATATACACACTATTTTTTTTTTTAATGTTATTTTTCTTTTTGTTACTGATCTACATGGTAGGATGGTAGTGTTTCCTATACTTTAATGCAGAGGTTCTGGGTTCAAATGGCAGTTAATCATGGGAATTTTTTACATATAATAATAAAATTCATTATCATCCATCAGAAACTATTATTTGGTATCTATCAGTGGTGTTTAAAGAAAAAAATTATATACTCCAACTATGAATTCTAGGGGTTAAAAGGCTAAAAGGCTTCAGTGAAATAAACCGCCTATTTAAGAATGTACTATATTACAGAAAAAGTTTTATTTTTCATTATATTTTGTCATTCTATATATTGATAAAATCTATTAAAGAAATTGAACTGAATGTTGATGTTTATATTACAGTTACTATTTTTAAGGTTTTTAACTTAAAATCTGTTCATCTGACACAAGAGGGTTTAATTATTTAAAATTTTTATAAATTATAAAGAATTTATAATTTTAAGTTTTATAACTGAAATGTAGAATTATATATAACAATAAATATTATAACTATATAAACTATGTATATGACTACAATTTCTAATTTTTAGTTTATTTTGTAATTTATATTCTAAATTATATTTATTTCTATATATATTTTATATTTATTATAAATATATAATTCTATTTTTATACACTTATTTTCTAGATTATATTTATTTATTTATATTCTAATTTAATTTTTTATTTTCTAATATTTAGATTGGTTGTAGAGTTCCAGGTGCAGTTTTAATGAATCTAAAGCTGGACTAGCATTGAGTTTTGATTACCATCATACATTCTCCACTTCATAATTTCTCAACTGTAGCCTATAAAAATTGCAGCCCCTTTCACACATGCATGCATCATTATATATTTACATAAAAACTTTTACAGAATTTTATTACTGTTATTTAATTGATAAATTGTGTGTTATCATTTCATTACCATTGTTCATGTTAAGTAATCTGAAAAATTATAACTAAGATTAGTCACAATATGAACATAATATTGTGATTTAAATGAAGTTTAAATTTATATTATTAAAACTATGACTAAATGTGACTTAATTTATCGACATTATTACAGTTTCATCATTAGACAAAAAAGCAGTTTTAATTATTAAAAAATTGCTTATGGATCTTGTTCATTTTTACAAAGATCGTTGCAACGTGAGTGTAATATGACTTGTAACAAATAAAATAATATACTTATGAAATGGATATTATTTATTTTATGAAAATAAATAAATATTTTCTCTTTTGTAAACCATCATACTTTATTTCTCATCAATATAAGAAATTTACTTGTTAGGCATTGTTACAATTTCTAATTCTGTAAGGCTAAAATCAGTTTTTTCATTTCTTTATTTCAATATATATTTTTTTTTTTACTTTATTGATCGTGTTTTATATTACTGAAGTGCATATTCCTCCAGTTTTCTGGAATTATCATTATGAATCTGTCCAAAGTAAAATCTTATTTATCCAGCTGATGTAAATGAATGTAATGTAAAATGTTAAACAATCCTCTCTCATGATTCTCTTTACATGTTTAGAAGGTTATTTGCACACTTTGAACTTTGAGCAAGAAATCACATTATCCATCTAACACAAGTGTGTATGCAGACCGGTCATTTTTTGTAGGTTGATGTGTTACATTATATGTCATGGTTATTAGCATCTTGGAATAATCTTCATAACATTTAGTTGTGGAGAAATAGACAGGTAGGTTAAAGCAGCAGTGGGTAATACTCTTCATACTAAAAGAGATAAAGGACTTTGCAAATATTAATAGCCGTGAGAGTAATAGCCAAATCAGTACAGATAACTTACACTTTAAAATAAGTTATGTTGTATAATAAAGATTACATGATAAAAAAAGTTAATTTTTTATTATTGTGTGGAATTTTTTTTATTTGATACTACTCTATATAAAAAAAATAGGAAAAAATAATAGAGTGACCAAACTGATGTAAAAAGAAAACATGTTCTCAATAATACATTAATATCTGAATTGTAATTTTTTTGATTAATTTTATTTATTATGGATAATTTATAAAGATAAGTTTTATAACAATATCTTGCTATTAAGTTGGTAAAGTTAGTAAAGCATTTTAAGTATAAGCTTTTTAAATTTTATATATATATATAAAATATATTTTATTATCCATTACATTATAATGTTTACTTTATTAATTTATAATATTGTTTGTATATATATTTTTTTTAAATATATACCGATTAAAATATTATAAATATCTCTACAATTATTTATATATATCATCTTGTTTTCTTTAATTATTGTAGAATTATCATTGGTTTTATTATGCATGTTTCACAACTATTTTTTTAAACTATTAAGAATAAAACATGTTGAGAAAAATGTATGTATAATTTATTTTTTAAACTAAATGTATGAAAATCTTACATATATTTACTGAAGTATGCGTTTTTTTAAAAGAATGTTTGGTATTTCATTTATATAATTTTTTTTTCATAAATTATTTTGTAAATGTACTTTGAATAAGTTTGTAATTATATCAGCTGTTTTCTTTTTCTTTTTAAACAAAGTTTATTAATGACTTAAGATTTGTGTGAACTTATTTTATTATTATTAATATTATATTATTCTAAAGAAGTAAAAGAATAATAAAATAATATATGTAATCTGTTGTTAAGAGTAATAGATCGTGGAATGTGCCTTTTTTTAAGTTTGTTGAGTCCGTTGTAAAGTATAACCGAGTGAAGAGTATAATTTGTTTGTTTTGTGCAGTTTGATAAATTGAATTTAGCTAATAACAATTTGAATATAAGGATGTGTAAAGTAAATAATTGTGTTAACTATGGTTGTCGACTGTTATCATGTGTTACTTTGTGTAATCATTGTAAGTGACATAATCATTATCATCATTACCATTATCATTGATCGATTGATATCAGTTGTTATATTTGCTGCTAATAATATCTTTTATATTTTAAATATAAATATTGTATTAAATAAAATATAATAATAAAATTATATATTTTATTGTTTTGTGTTCTTTTAATTCTTCATTGTAAATTTTGTTTTTTACCTCATCTTGAGTGACTCAGACCTACACTTTAGCCCAAGGCTGAAAAATGTGAAAGAATGATGAGAGGAACCGCAGTGCAAGTCAAACAGCTTGGTATCCTTTTTTTTCCTGTTCAGCCTCTGGAACCACCGTCAGGATTACTGAGGATGGTATGTATGAGTGTAAATGAACTGTAGTCTTGTACAGTCTCAGATTGACCATTTCTGAGATGTATGGTTAATTGAAAAGCCTTTACTAGGATTTGATCGTTAGAATCTCTACTTGGAAATCAGCTGATTTGCAAAGATGCGTTCATCAATATACCAACCCAGTGGGTTAAACAGCTGGTATCTAGAGAATAAATTGAAGACATGAGTAGGGGAAAGTGGGCATACTGCATCAAAATCCAAGATGGCGGCCGTCCGCCATGTTGGGATGACGTTACTGAATATTATTTAATTCAAAGGTTGGTGGTACAGCTGTTGTGTATCGGTCGGGTTGAATTAAATAAATAAATAACATTCGAAGTGAAAAAAAACTAGGACTCGAACCCGGTCTTGACGGGACGCGACTGACTGATGACTTAAACCAATCGGCTCAGTCACTCTCTGACGTAACAAGTGAAAAATGTTCTATATAAGCTGTGAATCTTAACGTCATATCAGTCTGTACATTAACACATACAAACATACATATCCTACCTACACCACCCCTCCTGCCTACACACCCACCACCAACACGTCTGGTGACGGCCATCTTGGATTTCGCTTTGACAGTTGTACTGCATCACTAGTGTAAGTGATGCAGCCACCATGTTGGATTTCCCTTTGACAGCTGTACTGCATCACTAGTTCTTCTAGTGACTACCAGGAGCGCTAGTGACGCAGCCACCATGTTGGATTTCCCTTTGAGAGTTGTACTGCATCACTATTTCTTCTGGTGACCTGACCACAAGGAGCGTTAGTGTCGCAGCCGCCATCTTGGATCTTCCCTTTTTTCCCCCCCGTGGGAAGTTCCCTTTTTTGTCTTGACTGAAAAATGAAATATATTTATATATGTGTGTATGAATAAAAATTTACATACCTCGAGGATGATCCTGGTCGGTGTGGCCGTTGCACCGGGAGGCTTCACCCGCTACTCTAGTACCCGGACGTGGCACATTCACAAGGAGGAGAAGGGTATATGTGTGTTCGCGTGCGTGCGTTGACGTAGCGACGACGTGTTTTTAACAGTCCGAGTTCTGGCGTTCGACCCAAAAACAGCTTACGATCATGGCCTAAGGTTGAACAGCCGTTACAGTGGTAGGCGTCACACCCTTCCGACCAATCACATGGCCGGATTCAAAGCGGTTCCGCAACACCACCAAACTGAAAAACAAAGTCCGTTACAATTCAAAAGAAAAAAAACCAAATCAGACCTACATTACCGTTTGATGGATTATAGCGTTGTTGTTGTTGCATTTCCACAGCAACCAGGGCGCGTTGAGATTTTTTTTTTAACTAGTGAAATCTCTCCCCTGGAGGCCTACAAAACTATGTTGTTTACTACAAAAATTTACCACGATTAAAAAAAAAAAATAGAGACTTGTATTCTATCATTAATATAACAAAGTGTTTATCGTGTATTTTTTTTGTAAGAAACGACTACTATCGTGTAATTCCAAGAAACAATTACGCTCCCCCATTCCGCCATAACCTAAAAAAAGAAACTAATTTATTAAACACTCTCCTCACCATTTGTTACATAACCTGATAGTAGATAAATCTATTACCAGATCATGTAACGGGCCTTGGAACCACTACATATAGCAATTGTAAAAACTATCATTTTTAATTAAAAGAAGAAAAGAAAAAAAACAATAGTCAGTACAAATTTGCTGTATGGGGGTTTAAAGTGTTTTTTTGTTTTGTGTATAATAAATTGAATGTGTGTTGTACGTGTTGTGTTGTAGTCCTGAAAAGGACAATTTTCCTATACCTCTATCGTCTTCTCATTTTGAATTAAATACCTATTCGAAAACGACATTGTAGGTTTTCCCCGCAATCCCCTTGAATATTAATTTTGTCTTAATTGCCACTAGCTGGTCAATCTCATTGTTGTCCAGACGATCGGCGAACCGCTTTGTTAGAAAAACTCTACGTTCTTCATCATCATCACCCACACGTTGAAGGGTGCACATAATACAAGTACTGTATTTAGTAGTCCATCGATTCATTGATAAAATATCGTATTTCTTCTCGATAATTAATTCACAAACACTTGTGATTTGATTAGTTGGCTTGGTGAAGTCTTTTGCATTAATCTAATGAATAAATGTTTGCGACATATTGGCGTATATGGTGATGATAACAACAACGATTATATGTGTAGTAAGCGTGCAAGTCAAGCGACAGTGACGGAATGAAGAAACTAACTAAGGCGTATGCCCTCCTACAATGCCTACGTATCCAGTCAACCTCGAACATGTTTGAACAGGAAAACTTCCATACACAAACGACTAAAGTGCCACACCCAAACCGACGTTAAAGCCACGTGTCATTTTATGAGTAACCTTGAACAGTGTTAATATCGTTTAATTCTAAGAAACGACCATGCATGCTCAGCACTTTTAATCGGGTATGTAACCGAAAACGGCACATCCTGTAATTCTACAAAACTTGTCGAGATGTTACTACTGTATGCCAAATCCAACAAAGGTCATCGAACACCGCGTTTACAATTTTAATCAGATGACGATAGAAGAAATAACGAACTAACCAAACCGATGCGTCTATATCAACATCCATCTTGAAACTGTACCTATTTCCTAGTTGCATTTCGACACCACCCTGGAGGTAGCAACCTCGGGGCGTTGAGATTTTTTTTACATGAGTGAAATCTCTCCCCTGGAGGCCTACAAACACTCAAACTGGTTTTTTTCTATTTTATACTTTTTTTAATTGTTTTTTTTTCTTTTCTTGCGAATGATTGTATGTGATCCACAAAGCAAGCTTAACTATAACTCACCTCGGTTGCCGAGGAAGCCGTGATATATTCGAGAACTCCTTCCATGATCGTTACTCAACTGCGAATGCGAGGTCAAAGATAACTTTATTATATCAACGTAAACGTGGTGGGGGTAACCCCTCCACTTTTCTTTTACAAATTCATCATCATTATGTTAACGTAGTAACATCATCATTTTTATGTAAGGTTATATTGACGTAGTAATATCATTTTAACCCACCGGGTTGGTCTAGTGTTTAACGCGTCTTCCCAAATCAGCTGATTTGGAAGTCGAGAGTTACAGCGTTCAAGTCCTAGTAAAGCCAGATATTTTTACACGGATTTGAATACTAGATCGTGGATACCGTTGTTCTTTGGTGGTTGGGTTTCAATTAACCACACATCTCAGGAATGGTCGCACTCAGAATATATTGTGTTTTCTAAATCGCTGTACCAACCGAAATATAAATTTCTAGAACAAGTGATGACTGGTATACCGGAGATGGGTTATTTTGCCTACTCTGAAAACGATCATGTGATTGTGCCCGACGAAGCGGAACCGAATTCGATAATGATTTTCGACGATGTAGCCTGTGAAAAGCAAAATAATATTCGCAAGTACTTTGCGATGGGTCGTCACAACAACATCGATAGCTTTTATCTCACACAGACATATTCCAACGCTGGCAAGCACCTCGTACGGGACAACGCCAACCTTCTTCTAGTATTCAAATAGGACGATCTCAACTTACGTCACATCCATCAAGATTACGTAAATACCGATATGAAATTCGATCGGTTTAAAGTCTATGCAGTGTAGCCTGGAAGAAACGACATGGATTTTTGGTTGTTGATAAGGAGAGCGACATCAACGCTGGACGGTATCGAGTAGGCTTCGATGTGTTTGTAAAAGAGATCAGTTGATAAACGGTGAAGATGGCAAGACTGTATATACCGTCTATTATGATCAGGATGTGACTTAATATTACCGCGAATTGTGCAATACCAATGAACGTTTCTTACACAGCACCGAAAAAACAACATGCAGTGTTCTTTAGATCGATCAAACTAGGATGGTGATGCGATCGACTGTTTTCCGATCATTCATAACTATAATGTCGAACAAGAATGAGATCGATTCGTTATCGTCGTCGTCTGCAAAGTTAGTAATGGAAATCGATAGAATACGAGATTCGATTAAAAGAAAACATCGCGCTATTACTCAAGGAATAACGGAATCGGAGCAAGTTATGGAAAAGCGTTTTAAATCTATTGTCGAACCGCATCGCAATCTTAATAAGACGTTTAAACAAAACTACGATGATATTAAAAAAGAACTTAAGGAGGAGGAGGAGGCGATTGATACAAAGGAAGAGGGTAGGGTATCTTCACCAACGGTTATGAAAAAACTGTTTAGTACTCCAAAAAAATAGATTGTCAAACCTGTGGACCCGTGCTCATCGAAATCACCGGGTGTTCGTGCAAATCACTACTTGAATCTAGCCGTAACCGATAAAAGTAAGAGAATTGACAACGTGAACGGAGTGAAAAACGTTAACGATCGGTGGATGATTGGGAAAAAGGAAATACAATTGTTATCGAAAAAAAAAAGTTATAATGGCACCGACGGCTTGTATCAGTTGATATCTTTTAATGAACTCCACGATTATACGGAAAAAGATTTCCACCACTACAAGAAAATCTTGGAATATACAGAAGCGCATAAGAGTCAAAGTACCGGTCGTATAATCTCCAGTAAATCTAACAAGTACAATACTATTGTTAAAGAACTGTTTCCTCGGAAGCGATACGCGAGTCAAAACGACAATGAAGTCCAATAACAGGAACAAGTCTGCTTATGAAGGCGAAGTAAACGGTAATACCAGATTATGTGTACTGGGACGATCCGAACGAACTTTGCAATAGACTGCGTCTATTGGTGGTTTCAAGACGCGCTGGTCATACTGGTCATAATAACGAAATAATTTCGATCATAGAAGAACTGCAAGAAAATGGATACATAGAGGAGGGGAGGTGGTACAGGAAACGTTTTATTTTAAACAGTCTGAAGATGAGTATCGACAAGTTCGGACGTTCTCGCGTTGGAGGTGCACACGTCACCACCCAACCACCAACCCGAATTGTTGAAACGTTCGACAAAACCGCTGACGGGAATTTCAATATCAAAAAACGACGTTTGCGCAATGTTGGAACGCCTGTTGATGATGACGATGGTACAATATTTGGTCATGTTAACAAAATGTACTTAAAGCAAAGCGATTTGAATAATAAATACTTACCGTCAGTTTCACCGATGGAGAACAACGCATTTTTTTTTCAAAGATGCGATTATGCGACGTCGGTGAACCAATTGAAAAAACAGACGTCGTTACTGTCAACTATTTATGGATAAACCTTTTCGATTAAAAGAAGATAATTAACGCTAGAGGATGCGTTATCACTAACGCTGGTATACCTAAGAATAGCCCCGATCTCGCTACAAAGTCCTACGTAGACGATATGGAATGGCAGCAATGAAAATTAATCAGTAGTATTATGAACACCAAAACACCAATAAAATCGACCGATCTCGCTAATACGGGATATGTCGATGAGCATCTATTTAAATTTTACAGATTTCTAATAAACTTTGACGTCAAAAGTAACAAAAACTTTGATCAAAACAAGCTAATGGAATTATTAAACAATGACAGAATTACGTCCAAGACGAAGGAGGAAAATTGGTGGAAAATTTCCACCAAAATTTGGTGGAAGATTGTAAAAAGGTTCTTTGTCTGTCCAACATGGGAAGAGTGAGGAGGTCTAAACGTTCTCCTATTCGAAAGGGTAAGGTGAGAAAATGTAAACGAAATGTCAATCTTAAACGAGGCGGTGGACTTTTAACAAGTCTAACAGCAAGAGCTGCAGGGGTGTTAGGATCTTATATTGGTGATAAAGCATTAAAAGGTGGTGGGTAAAATTGTAAAAAAAGGAATCGATTTATTGCCGGTAGAGTTACATATTCCTGGATATCAATACTGCGGACTGGAAACGAATTTAGAAAAACGATTAAAGAGAAACGATTCCGGTATAAACAAGTTGGATGCAGCTTGTAAAGAACACGATATCACATACGCTACGTACAACGATAACGAAAACAGACCGGTTGCAGATCGTAAATTAATCGAAAGCGCTTGGGAAAGAGTTAAAGCTAAGGATTCGAGTATCGGAGAAAAGGCTACTGCATTGGCGGTTACAAACGCAATGAAGTTAAAAGCAAAGTTCGGCAGTGGAAGAGTAAGAAGAAGAAGACAATCAAAAAGGAATAATATAAAACGTCTTGTTAAAATGGTGAAAAGAAAAGCCGACACTGCAGGGTGGGGATTATATCTTAAGCACTACCCTTTGACCGGATCGGGGATGGGTGTAAAAAAAAAAACAACAACGTCGTCGTCGTCTACTCCAATAAAGGGAATACCAGTGCATCCGCTATCGAATATAGAACTGATACGGTACGCGAGAAAACTAAATATAGCCGATTTTCGAGGAGTCTTCATGTTGGACGCATTACCCAAAAACCCGAAGACTAATGAGTCTGCGATAGTTAATCTTGATCACAGTACCGGTCGTGGAACACACTGGGTATGTTATAGAAAACGTAGACGAATGGTGGACTATTTTGATAGTTTCGGTAATTTGCGTCCACCTAACTATATGATGCGTTATTTTCCATTCGATTCGATTATAAATTTCAACTACAAAGCCAGACAGAATATAAACACGGTTATCTGCGGACATTTATGTCTTGAATTTCTCAGTTGTGGTTCGTCAGTCTACAAGTAAACATCATCATCATGTTCTGCATAAGTGGAAATACGTCGTTATTACACGCTACTTTTTTCCACCATTGGATTTGTCTGATGGCGAATGGGAATTGGCGTTGATAAACCTAACATCATATAACTCGATTCCGAATGTCGAAGAGGGAATCAACAACACAATTATTGTGGTTTCAAATAAATTTCCAAAAACGATTAAGCTGACACTACCGACCGGATCGTACGAAGTGAATGATATCGCTAAACGTTTGAGCGATGAACTCAAAGACAAACACCAAATAGATTTACTTATGCAACCGAATAGCAATACGTTAAAATGCGAACTTAAATGCAGTGCTGAGATCGATAAAAGAGATAGTTTGGCACCACTGTTGGGGTTTGATAAAACTAATCTAGCGGCGAATATATGGCACGAGTCATCGAAACGATACGCAGATTGGTCAGTCGACGTACAAATACCAAAGCGTTAACATCGCGTAATGTGTTGTTTCTTCAAAAACATGGTTTTACAGTTGTGGTGAACCGTAATGGCAGCAATACGGGCGAATATGTTGGACGTTGGTGAACGTGTTTCTTTCGACAACACGATCACCCAATACGAATATCATACTCATCTACCGTACGCTTCGTAGACTTTCAACAACAACGATGAAATTCGGATACCGATACACCAACAGGATGTGTACACGTTACCGCATAAAAGCTTTTTGATGGTTGAATGGTTGCTAACTACTAAGGAAGGGGATAAAATGGCAGCAGAATCGTGTTTAACAAATAACGCGATACCATTTCTCTTCGAGGAGATACGATACGAGATAAACGGAACGGAAATGTGTCGTGTACAAAAGTTGGGAATAACGACAACGATAAAGAATATCCTATCGTTGCGTAAAAACGAAAAAAATATTTTTGAAAATTTCGGGTGGAAGTTCGATGTGACGAATAAATTCGATTTGGATGAAACCACGGGAAGATTTTGTTTCTACGTACCGCTGCATATGCTGATGGGTTTTGCCGAAGACTACAAACACATAATATTGAACGTGAAACAAGAATTGGTTTTGCTTAGATCTTCCAACGACGTGAACGCACTAGTGTCTTCCAAAGAGCCACCCGATTCCAAGTTGAAAGTGACTAAGGTAGGGTGGAAAATTTCGTATGTTCACGTTGCCGATACGATGCGAGATACATCTTTGTGTTCGAAGTGAAAGATACATCTTTCACTTCGAACACTTACGCCTGAGGCAGATTAATCTGCATCATTCCCGGGCAGCCACAAGCGAGGCCATGAGGCTCCTTGAGGAGTACAACCTTGAGGTCCTCTTGGTCCAGGAGCCGTACGCAGTCGCGGATAGGGTGGTCGGCTTCCACGGGGTGAAGGTTATTAATTCTCGTGGGGGACGGCCGCTCTCTGCGGTTGTGGTTGGCTCTGATGATTTGGGTGTATTCTGGATGCCCCAGTGGTCTGATGAGCGATTCACTGTCGTGCGAATCACAAGGGGTACGCTCGATGTTGTACTCATGTCGGGATACTTCCAGCTTGGATGGAGTATCGATGACTTGCTGGCGAATTTGGGCGGGATTCTGGACAGTCTCCCGGGCACCAGAGTGTTGGTTGCCCTGGATGCTAATGCCAAGTCTACCGCCTGGGGTTCACCACTCACAGACCCCAGCGGCGCTGGTCTCGAACAGTTAGCAGAAGCCAGGAACCTTTACCTTATTAATGATGCGGAGCAGCCGCCAACTTTCTCAAGCGAACTGGGGGAAAGTTACATAGACGTCACTTTGGTGACGGGTGACTTGCTTCGAAGGATAGGTAGTTGACTGTCTGGCCCGAGGCCAGTGTGAGCGATCATAGACTTATAACCTATGATATTGCTTACGGAGGCGATCTAAGGGCACCAAATCCGGGTCGCTATAACCTAAGGGGCCTGGATCGACACAGGCTGAGGCGTGTATGCGATGCTGCCCTGCAAGGATTGCAGTGGCGCATGGTGTAAGGAGGAGGTGGAATTGATGTCGGAGCTAATAGGCCGGGCCATCAAGACTGGCTGTGACGAGGTCCTACGGTAGCCTAGGCCAATGGACGGACCCGTCATTAGCAGCCAGTCCGCTGATCAGAGCGTGCCTGGAGCCGTCATGACCCCATTTTCCGGGGGGTCGTCTGTGAAGGCAGACGGAGGCCCGGCAAGAAATGGTGGTCCTCTGACCTTAGCGTGCTGCGCGCAAGAGTTAGGTCCGCGCGGATAAGGTACCAGCGCTGCCCCCCAACGGGGATTATCGTTAACCACATGCGCGCTGAGCGTCTTTGGATCAACCGGCGTGCTCGTAACACATATGTTCACGCCATCAAGGAAGCCAAACTCAAATTTTGGAAAGACTCCATGCGCGAGTTGCAGCGCGATCCTTGGCAGCTCGCGAAGACCTGCTACCGACCGAAGCCATTGCACGTGTTGTCCAGTGTTCGGTGCAGGTTAGGTGGTCGTGACCACACTTTAACATCTGTGGCGACTTACCGGGCGTTCCTGGATACTCTGTTTCCAGATGCTCCGGAGGGTGAAGCGGACATCGGCGTTAGGGCGGGTGAAACACCATTCCTTGGCGTTCGGACCGTGGAACCCGAAGATATAGACCGAGTGGTTTCTAGAATGGCATTAAAGAAGGCACCGTGGATTGACTAACTTGACCCGGATATTTTCCATCATTTATTGCCTGTCATAAGAGAGCCACTCGGCAGACTGTTCACGGGATGATGATGAAGAACGTAGAGTTTTTCTAACAAAGCGGTTCGCCGATCGTCTGGACAACGATGAGATTGACCAGCTAGTGGCAATTAAGACAAAATTAATATTCAAGGGGATTGCAGGGAAAACCTACAATGTCGTTTTTGAATAGGTATTTAATTCAAAATGAGAAGACGATAGAGGTATAGGTCCTTTTCAGGACTACAACACAACACGTACAACACACATTCAATTTATTATACACAAAACAAAAAACACTTTAAACCCCCATACAGCAAATTTGTACTAACTATTGTTTTTTTTCTTTTCTTCTTTTAATTAAAAATGATAGTTTTTACAATTGCTATATGTAGTGGTTCCAAGGCCCGTTACATGATCTGGTAATAGATTTATCTACTATCAGGTTATGTAACATAAGGTGAGGAGAGTAATAAATTAGTTTCTTTTTTTAGGTTATGGCGGAATGGGGGAGCGTAATTGTTTCTTGGAATTACACGATAGTAGTCGTTTCTTACAAAAAAAATACACGATAAACACTTGTTATATTAATGATAGAATAGAAGTCTCTATTTTTTTTTTAATCGTGGTAAATTTTTGAAGTAAACAACATAATTTTGTAGGTAGGGTTGGGGTGTCGTAGGGAGGTGGGCTGTTGGTGGGAGGGGTGGTGTAGGTGTGTATAGGTAGGTAGGGTATGTATGTTTGTATATGTGTTGTGTGTGAATGTACAGACTGATATGACGTTAAGATTCATAGCTTATATAGAACATTTTTCACTCTTCACGTCAGGGAATCTCTGCAGCCGATTGGTTTAAGGTGTCAGTCAGTCGCGTCCCGTCATGGCCGGGTTCGAGTCCTAGCCGCCAAGTTTTTTTTCGCTTCGAATATTATTTATTTATTTAATTCAAATCGATGGGTACACAACAGCGGTATCAACCTTAAATAATATTCAAAGCGAATATTAAGCGAAAAAGGTACATTCCAATATGGTGGTGACAGGCTACTGCATCAATGACGTCACAATGGCGGTGGTCGGCCAACTTAGATCAGTGACGTCATTCCAATATGGCGGACGGCCGCCATATTTTGGCCGCCACTTTACCCTACTGACATGTCTTCATGAAGTAGGTGATTGCAGTCCTTTAGAAAGGAAGCAGGACGTTATTGATCAATGTTGTGTTGATCAGCAATGGTGCAATAGATTCAAGCTGTCTAATGGAACTCCTTTAACTAATTATAAGTGTTCAAATGAACTGCTCTGTTAGACCCACCCTTCTGGAAGGTTCTCCCCACCAATAGGTTATTTTACAGGAGCAAAATGCACCACCAGATAGGAAAGAAATGAAAAGTCAATTTACAGGCACCACCTCCTTTCCAGATAGTAAGATGAGAAAAATTATTCAAGGTTTACTCATATTTTTTTAATTATTATTATTGAAAACATCAACAAATGAGATTTGTGTAAGAGAGAATATTGTAATTTTATTTTAAATAAATTGAGGGAAGATCTTTTAAATAGATTAATAATCTATTAAAAATGGCAAAGGAAGCATAATAAGGTATTTTTTTGTATGTTGAAGTATTGTGCTGAATTACAAGAAAATAATTCTCCTTTGATGGGTTAGGTATTATTATTTTTTTAACGATAAGTGATTAATTTTTAGTAAAGGCTTTACATTAATAATGAAAAAAAACACATGATTAAGCTACTTAATCATTCTACAAGATTAAAATTTATAGACTTCAATGATACGACAGCCCATTTTGGCTGTTTTTTAATTTTTAAAACTTTTTTTTGGCATGAAAAACTTTTTCACATTATCATCACCCAGAAAAAACTAAAACTAAATTTAAATGCCTGGATATGATATTTGTATAGTAAACACAAAATATTTAAAAGAAACGATTAAAAAACTAAACAACAGTAATATAAAAACACAGCATAGATAGTAAGAGTCCATAATGCATGTAAAAAGCAAAATAAAACTACAGTGAATACAACATTAAAAAAAGTAACATAAAAGAACAAAATTAACATCTGGCATATGCCAAATGGAAGGCATTATTCTGACTGTCTGAATAATCAAATTTTTGAATCAAGATGCACAGCCTTTATAAATCACAAGACATTCGATAACATAATTGCATTGTTCTCCATCATACTTTCCATATTAGCTCCTAATTTAAACTTGTGATGCGATGCCATGTGAAAGATACAGATGTGGAGTACTGTTAGTTGGCAGTCGCAGTGAGCACAAACAGGTACATCTGTTTGAGCAATCAGGTATATATCAGTGGGCCTAGTGTGCCCTGTTCGCAAACTGCAAATAATAACCTCCTTAATGGTTACTACTTCAAGAAGAGCTACAGGGTGTCATAGTACCCATAGTTTATTATTGATGGTAGCATTTCATTCACTTTGCCACTCTTCAGAAAACTAACAAGATTATTCAAAATAACCCGATTAGTGAAAGTAATTTGCAAACAAGCCTCTTTTGCCGTGCAATAAGCGTGCTCATTACCTGAAATTCCAATATGGGTGGGGATCCAGTAGAAGCTCACACTTTAATTGCGTTGAGTCATTTGCAAAATAACACGGTATGTTTGTTGTCTGAGTACATGTCAGTAATGGTTTGCAAGGCAGTTGTGGAATCTGAACAAACATGTGTTGGAATGTTGGGCTAAATACATTTGAGGCCTTGTTAATCGCTAACAGCCCTGCAATGAAAATAATGTGATACATGGAAGGCTAAACATGTATCTCCTATTGCCAACCACAAAATCATAACCAACAGAATCAGCATGTGTAGTCATCTATATGAACTATAGCATCTGGATTCTTGTTATTTACAATATTAAAACATTTGTTGAACAAGAAAACTAAGCCTAAAGCAATAATTCACAAGAGAAGGCTGACAAGGGGTGTAAAAACATTGAGTAACTGGAGGTAATTGTGTACTTAGAGCTAAGAAAAGGCACTGAGCTCTGATTATGTAGCGAAGCAGTAGATCATGTTCTTGATATCAATTAAAGTGCAGGTTAGAAAACACTGTATCAAAAATAGAATGATTTTACTGTACTTTAACTTAAGCTATTTGCAGATCATTAACTTAAGTGCAGATCATTTGGTTTCATCTATTCCAAAGTGATAGCTCATCACTTTCCACCAGTAGACTTACCATAGAGCTTGAATAAAAAGCACCTGTAGCAAGACAGATGAATGAGTGATGGACTGTATCTAGCATTCTAAAAGTGGTGGACCAAGCAGACGAATAAGTCATGCAGCCATATGTAGTCCAAGCGGGAATGGACTAGAGCTCTGTAGAAACGCAATATGCATTCGATCAGCTGCTCATCAAATATTAGATAAAACTCCCAGCATGTCTAGCATTTTTAAACATTTTACCTTTAGCACATTAGTCATTGGACAAACCTCACATTCCTAAAAATCTTATCCGTGTGCATGGTTCACCATGGAAAAAACAGTTGTGGTCAGCATCTTCCCTCAAATGTGAAAAGCAGAGATCCGTTTTGTTTTTTCCACAGAAAACTTAAATCAAGTTATTTTACACCACAATCCTAGATGGGTTATTGTATTTTGGAGCAATCTCTCACTAGCAGCTAAAGTTCTAGATGCTACATAAAATGAAAAATCATTAACAAATAAAGTACAAATAATGGGGTTATTGCGCGTAGATTTACTATTTATGGCTACGGCCAATAAAGTAAACCTTAGGACACTTCTCTGTGGTACTCTGTTTTCCAGTGTGAAACTTTTGGATATTGTTGTTTGAACTCAAAGGACTGACTGAGGAAATCCCTGATAAATGCAAGGAAATTCCCTTGTATTCCCCATTCATGTAGTATGTTTAGGATTCCTCTCTTCCAAGTCGTACCCTTTGCATATGAAAAAATACAGCAATGAAGCGTTGACAAAGTAGGAAGGCATGAATGACAAATTCAAGAACAAACACATGATTGATAGTTGATCAATCTTGGCAGAAACCGCACAACTTTACGACGGTTTACCATTCGTTCCACAACCTTGCATAGGGTACTTACTGGTCAAGGAGATAGGGTGATAGATTTTGGGGCACCATTTGTCTTTACCAGGTTTCAGAACCAAAAGTTGAAAATATACTTTTAACAAGACTGTTGGTATGTATAATAAATATTTAGTAATGATAAAAGCTTAATACACTAGCACTACTAGCAAACAACATCAATGAAACTAAACACAGATATTAGAACTTCTAAACATTACAAATAAAATTGGCCCAAAAGATTATTCAAAAAGACAGTATCTATACCCCAAAAACCAACAAAAATAAAAGAAGTAAACATGTATGTAATAAAGTCAAAATAGTGATTCAATTTAAATACCTCTGAGAAATAATAAAAACAACCTAAATGAAAAAAAATCTTGATCCAAATAAGAAGAAACAAACTAACTAAAGCTCATAAATTAACCTGGTACACTTGGAATGAAAGATGCCTACAATAAATGCAAAAATAAGACGACTCAGCTTTAAAATCAGAAGCCACTTATGCAGCAGAAATACTCTTCCAAATGAACGAACAATCACTGACAGACAGACTCCAGAAAATCGGAAGAGCCTGCATCAATAAAAAGTACCAGATAAACGGGCAGTGGTAGATTGTGCCCAACAAAGTCGCGCACAAAGAACCATCACTGATACCATGTCTAAGAGGAGACTAGGATTCTTTGGAAATATCATGAGGATGCAAGGTTCAATACTTCTGAAACAGCTAATTCAGTACAATCTTGACTTGAAAAACACCAAGACCGAATGCAGATGGATCAGAGAAATAAGAAAGGATCTGAAGAAAATTGGCCTTACATCAGAAGATATCACAGATAAGATAAGACTAAACAAGAAAGTCAAGAACAAAAACACTTGCTTCACTCTCATAAGAAAAAATCTCAACATGAACATTTTCAACACTAGAAAGGGCACAAAGATTGGAACGTATGAAAAAGTATTGGCAGAACTGCAAAGCCCAAACAGTCCCATCGAAGAGATTTGGATAATGAATTGATTAAAGTGATCCTGTGTCATCACTTTAAAGTGTTCAAAAGTGAAAAGAAAAATGAACATTGGTAAAATAAATGGAGCATACGGGAAAGTTAAGGAAAATTTTGCGGTACATAAATTAAAATCTAATAATGTGTTAAATAAAGATGGTACACAGATTTATAATACGAAAGGTAAAGTCGATATGTGGGTGAAATATATTGAAGAGTTATACGGAGGAAATGAATTAGAAAACGGTGTTATAGAGGAAGTCGAAGAGGATGAAAGGGGAGAAACAATACTGAGATCTGAATTTAAGAGAGCATTAAAAGATTTGAATGGCAGAAAGGCTCCTGGAATAGACGGAATACCTGTAGAATTACTGTGCAGTGCAGGTGAGGAAGCGATTGATAGATTATACAAACTGGTGTGTAATATTTATGAAAAAGGGGAAGTTCTGTCAGACTTCAAAAAGAGTGTTGTAGTCATTATACCAAAGAAAGCAGGAGCAGATAAATGTGAATAATACAGAACAATTAGCTTAACTAGCCATGCATCAAAAATCTTAATTAGAATTCTGTACAGAAGAATTGAGAGGAGAGTGGAAGAAGTGTTAGGAAAAGACTAATTTGGTTTCAGAAAAAGTATAAGGACAAGGGAAGCAATTTTAGGACTCAGATTAATAGTAGAAGGAAGATTAAAGAAAAACAAACCAACATACTTGGCACTTATAGACCTAGAAAAGGCATTCGATAACGTAGATTGGAATAAAATGCTCAGCATTTTTAAAACATTAGGGTTCAAATACAGAGATAGAAGAACAATTGCTAACATTTACAGGAACCAAATAGCAACAATAATAAAAAGTAACGGGGATAGGGAACAAGGATGTTCCCTATCCTATAATGTTTACATAGAACTAACAGTTAATGATGTTAAAGAACAATTTAGATCTGGAGTAACAGTACAAGGTGAAAAGATAAAGGTGCTACGATTTGCTGATGATATAGTAATTCTAGCTGAGAGTAAAAAGGATTTAGAAGGAACAATGAACGGCATAGATGAAGTCCTAAACAAGAACTACCGCATGCAAATAAACAAGAACAAAACGAAAGTAATGAAATGTAGTAGAAATAATGTAGATGGACCATTGATTGTGAAAATTAGAAGAGAAAAGATTATGAAGGTAGTAGAATTTTGTTATATGGGAAGTAGAATTATTAAAGATGGACGAAGCGATATAAAATGCCGAATAGCACAGGCGAAACGAACCTTCAGTCAGAAATATAATTTGTTTACATCAAAAAGTAATTTAAATGTCAAGAAAAGATTTTTGAAAGTATATGTTTGGAGCGTCGCTTTATATGGAAGTGAAACTTGGACGATCGGAGTATCTGAGAAGAAAAGATAAGAAGCTTTTGGAATGCGGTGCTACAGAAGAATGTTAAAAATCAGATGGGTGGATAAAGTTACAAATGAAGAGGTGTTGCGGTAAATCGATGAAGAAAGAAGCATTTGGAAAAAATATAGTTAAAAGAAGAGACAGACTTATAGGCTACATATTAAGGCATCCTGGAATAATCGCTTTAATAGAGGGTCAGGAAGAAGGAAAAAATTGTGCAGGCAGGCAACGTTTGGAATATGTAAAACAAATTTTTAGGGATGTAGGATGTAGGTGGTATACCGAAATGAAACGACTATCACTAGATAGGGAATCTTGGAGAGCTGCACCAAACCAGTCAAATGACAAGACAAAAAAAATAAATTTTAATTTTAATTCAAAGAATTCTCGGGGTTTGTTAACGTACTCACTATGCAGCGTTTCCAAATGTCGATTAAGTTTATTAGGTTTCATGCTGTCTGTTGCCAAAAGTTTTAAGCAAATTTTCTTTTCTTCATTTTCAGCCCTTTTCTTCTTCATTTACTTCAGTACTGGTAAACCCAAAATTTATGTATTCTTGAGAATATTTTCTTGATTTTATTTTCGAAACAACACTCGTTTGTCTACATTTGTTGATGCCTTACTATCGTTTAATGCTTGCTTACGCTCACTTAAAAATTTAACCATGATTCTGTATAAATCTACTGCCGTGAATGTTTAATACCGTGAACTGCAATTAACACTCAAATTACAAAATACACATTCACGGTAGATTCGATAGCGATAGAAGGATCGACTGGACTGAAATGCGGTACGGTATTTAAGTAGATAATAGATTCTTATCTTTCAGAGTTCATGTGGCGTTATCGTTATAAAGTTACCGATTTATTTCAGAAAATCCTCGCTGACATTACCGCTTACAGGACTCCTGAATAAAATGTAACACACACACACACACTCAATCACTCGCACACAAGCGCGCGAACATTAACATCTGGAAAATTTCCACTCGGTTTTTTGGTTTCCTTAGGTGTCAAAACGTCAAGATCCGGTGAAAAAAACCGTATATGCCCAAATTGGATCGATTACAATAATTTCCTTTCTAGAGCTGTAGCGCTATCTAAACGGGAATGTAAAAATAATAAATTAGGTTTATATATCACGGCAAACCACCTAATAGATAATACAAATTCTATTTCTGATATTAATTAAATTGAAAAAAATCTTTTCTCACGAGGATCTATTAAAAAAATCCTGCAGAAATGTAAAAGTCTCCTCCTTAATTTAATACTTTTTTTCAGATATTTAGCCTAAAAAACTTGTTTGCTGTATTACACAAACATTAATAAAACATTATTTGTTACATACATTCACAAATAACGAGCTATATAAAATTGTTATTGAAATAAAATCGCCTAGAGAAAACAACTAGGAAATTAAAAATTTAATGCAAAATTTGATAAGATTCTTTTAAAAGAATATATTTGAGTGTAAATGAAAATGTTTAGAATGGGTGGATTCAAATAATACAATAAAATTCTAGAAAATTCGGCATCCACTGGACCACACACAGCCTGACTAGACCGCGTTGTACTGATTTCAAGTGGCGTTATTCATAAATTGCTTCATACCAACACAATTTGTGTATCAGAAATTCATAATTTAAAGAGCTAAATGCAGTAAGGCAAAAGAGAAAAATTGAGAATGAGGAGGGATATTTCAACTAATATACTCGTACATATTTATATATATTAGGATGTGGCTGCCGACAAATTAAATACATTGTCAAATTTTTAGATTACAACTTCGACAAAAGGCGATCGCCGCTCCCAAATCGCGATCGCGACTTAGTTTTACCACAATTGTAAGTTCCCTATCTCCTTTCCTTACAAGAAATAAGAAGAGGGAACGAACCCAGCAGCCACCGACAGCATAGAAGAACGAAGAGAGAAGAAACCTGCACTTTCCTCCGTTCAGCCCTTCGGGCCACGGGATCATCAAGGTTACTGGTATGTAATTTCGATTACTGCGAGTCTCGGAAAGTGCAGGCCAAAGAAGAACGAAGAGGTCATCTGAAGAAGAAGAAAGAAAACCCACTACACGACCCGACGTCACGGACAGGAGTCCGGAAAAGAGCCCAGCAGAGTTGCAACATGAAGGGCAACCATTGAAGAAGTGGATGAAGATCTTCTCATTATCCATTCCTTAAAATACCTTTATACTTACAATTATTTAAATTAAATTAAATCAGTAATTGTGACTCCCTCAGGAGAAGGGGGCGCATTGCTCCCTCCAAACAATTAGTGCCCCGTTGTGGCGTATTCCTGTTAGCCTATGAAGCGTTAGCACCGAAGGGGAATTACGTCTGGAGGACAGGTTTAAAAAGCCTAGCTTCCTGCGGTTCGGACCCAGAAATGGGTTTGAGAACGCTGGTACAAACGGATATGGAATGCTAATAAATCAGTCCATAAAATATAAAAAAACATTAAAACTTAACATTAAAACCAGTCATTAAAAATAAACCCTTAAACACGCCCGATTACAGAATCATACAGCAGCAAGGGACACTGTCCAGGCTCTGCGATTCGAAGGGAGAATTTGTGAAACTCTCGCCACCTTTGCATTCCATTCCATAGATTACAATAACCAATCGACTATTAACAATGAAAAAAATACTCTGTCGCAGTAAGTGTGTCAGAAAGGCAGATTTCCGGTTTTATTTAGGAAGAAAGGATGTTGTACTGCTGTAATGATTTTTGAAAATAATATTATTTTCGGTGTTTTTTGTATTTCATGTTATATCCTAGCAAAAGCTAGTTGTTTTTTCATGGATTTGAATACTAGACAGCGGGTACCAGTGAACTATGGAGGTTGGGATATAATTAACCAGACGTCTCAGGAATGGTCGGCCTCTGTATGTACAAGACTCACCTTATTTACATGTCATACATATCATCCTCATCTCACTGGGCCGTGAGGGGGTTGCTTATTGTTTACTAGTTTAACAGATTGCAAACTATAAATTACTGTTAAGTATTGTTTCAATAAATATATTAAATTGTAAATATGTGTATTTTTCTTTCCCATTTTCACATAATTGTTGAGTTCTGACTGCATCAATTGCTTAACACTACTAACAACCAACTTTGATGCTGTTACCCATTATTTGTGCGGTTTTGCACCTGTGTTCACAAAAAATAAAAGGTTCAAATTGACCCAAAACAGATTAAAAACGATTAAAATTTCAAAAAAAAATATCTTTTTTGGACACCAACCCCTTTCCTTTACAACAGATCACATTTTCGATTATCGTGAAACCAGCTCGTACCTGGCGGTGCTCGCAAAAATCTAATTTTAGCTTTTTAACAAGTCATTTCAAGTTACAACTTGAAAAACTTGAAAACGTATCCAGAAACCCAGTTTATTGTCTCTAACTCCTGTTCCTGAGAACAGTTTCGCTTGAAAATCAATAGGAATTTATTACAAATGATTTATATCACCTCATCAAGTTTCATCACAATCGGTTAAGATTTGTGTTCGGTAGAGCGGTTAAAAAAAATCTTATACTGCATACGTATGTATATAAACACTGCAGAATCGTGTTCAGCAGATTCCAAATCATAAAGAAAAGTTGTTTCCTCTCCCCTTGACACCCCCTTAGAAAATCCGATCCGGCTTAGTAGCGATTTCTACAATTTTTTTTTTAAATCCGCTAAAAATCTTAACGTTCTCTACAGTGAGGTTTATAAAACGATGCGAGATATGGTTTTACATTATTAAAAAATCATTAGTGGAAAAACAAATTAATAAAAGTAAAAATAAATATAAAAATTCATTTATAGAACCGAAAACATTACTTAAATTTTAATTAAAAAAAAACTGATTCCAGAATATTTTGATGTGCAGATGCACATATCAAATGTAATAATATTACGCACGGATATATATATAACCCTACAATGGATTTCCAGACGAAGATTTTTTTTAATAAAAATATGGTAGAATAATTTTTTGTAAAATTAAATTTATTTTCAATTCTTGTAACCTACGTACTAAATAAATTTAAAATTTTTCCGTTCGTCGCTTCTGTGTTTCCTTCAAAGCAAAGTCTTTTGATCTGTTGGTCTCCTCTCACTCTTTCTCTCTCTCTGTGTGTGTGTGTTTGTCTCATGTTACGTATAACCAAATTTTTTTATGTTTCTCTTATACGAGAATTGCATATTCGTTTCTGTTCGTGCTTGTATGTATGAATATACTTATATATATGCGAGAGATAAAAACAAAAAATAAAAGGCGGCAGTATTAAGTTTAATTCTATAAATATAAAAAAAAAATCCTAATTGTCGAGAGAATAAATCTGTGTTGTATTGGCGGTAACAGTTAAAACAAAAAACTCTCTTCAGTTAATGTTCAAGGACAAAAGTGCGTACGTGCCGTAAGTAAAAAGACATAACAGACACACACAACAGTTTACAATAAACAACATAATGAAATGGCGAGAGGGTAAAATAAATCGACTAAGTGGGGGTAAAAAGATACTAGACTATGTTAAACTGCAAGTTTCATCTTTTTAACTGTTTTGCGGTAGCAGTTGTTCAGCGGTACGATGAAGAAATAAATCAACCCTTGTATATTATTTTAAAAGTTAGGTTACTCACACATGCACGAGCACACGCATGCGTATAAATTATATTTTAGATTAAAAATAATTAATGCATTTTCTAAACCCAAATATTTTTTGTTTTACTATATGAAAAACAGTGTTCTTTACTAAATGGTTATATTTAAAATTAATGTAAACGTGTAATTAAATATAAAAACATTTTTCACTTTAATATTTGCTATTTTAGTGCAATTTAATCAAGAGCAATTCAGAAATCAAGGCTACGTACAATATTGAATACAATAAATCTCAGTTTTTGGTAAATTATTATTAAATATTCGTAATAATGATTGGTAAAATTCAACATCTATCTACTATTTGGTAAGTGTTAATTAAACCGTTTACTTTTTGACGTATTTAACTGAAAATTATTTTAAACAAAGATAATCTAAACTTCTAATCTTTTTTTTAAAGTAATGATATGGTCATTATCGCACTACTGGTGTTCGTGGCTTAGTGGTAACGTCTCAGCCTCACCCAGAAGATCCCAAGATCGAATCTCATTTAGTTATAGTATTTATTTCACACAATATAAATTTCCATTTCATATTTCCACGTACAACCTTCTAACATAGTCATCTTAAAAATAAATGAAAAGGTGTGTTTTTATAAGAACTTTTAAAATCTTTGTTAGGTTATTAGAATGGCTGAGTGTTGTTTATATTATAAGATACTGAAGCTGTAATATACAAATAATCCACATTAAAAAATACACATTATAAATTATAATATTTTTTTTTTTAATTAGAATTGTAATTCATATTTTTATCATAACAGAGAATTAAGGTTTATCCAATATTAAACTTACGACAGATAAAGATTTTTTCTTAACCTAACTGAAAGTTACAAATATGATTTTTTTTACGAAACGTATTATTTATTTTTTAAATAATATTAAAAAAAAATAAAATAATAAATTTAAATACTGTCTTACCTATAAATTAAACCGTTACAAAAAGGTAAACAAGATTTTAAAAAATCAGAAAACATCTAGCGCGAATTTAACTTTTTTCTTTTTGCGGTAATAAACAGCTGACTACTAAAATTAATCAATTTGAATTTTAAGAATTTCTTCAATGTAAATGTTTTAATAAAATGTAGTTTATAAATAATTTATTCTAAGATATTAAATTTAAAATAAAAAAAAGGAATATGTCTGGAAAATAATCTATAACCAGATTCATTTTATATTTACCAATTTTCATTACTATTAATTAAAAAAATAATACCTTTTTCTGTCCTAGACAACATAAAATATTCTCTTTATTGTGAAATCCGTTTTCTTACTTTTCCTAATTGAAAAAATTGATAGCCTACCGATGTACAGAACAAAAGTTCAGTTCTGTAAAAGATTAGTATTTAAAAAAAGTTCCACAAGAATTATGTTGTATGATGACGTAAAAATGAAATGATGTCAAAATAGTAATGATGACGTAATGTTGGTTTTATTAGATAATATTTTAATACAGATAAAAGTAAATAAAATCATTTTGAAATCCTTCTTTTTATTTTAAATTATATATTTCAAATTCAAGTTTATATTTTAAAGAAACCATTTATTGAAATTTAAAATTACGTCACGAGGAGTTTGTTATATCTGGTAAACGACTGTATTACCACTGACCAATCAGAGACACTGAAAAGCAATAAGATAGTTTGTCAATTTTTTTCGTTGTACCAAAGAGTCATCTATCAGTCTCGACGTAATCGCTTACCTATGTGCGTGTTATTTGTGTGGTAATTTTTAAGAATATTCTAGAAATGAAAATCACACAATTTAGGACATTATTTTAAAGTGAGGAACATTTGATTTATTTTATTGTATACAATATAGATATTTTTTTTTAATATATCGGTTTTAAATTAAACTTTTTTTTTAATTTACAGTTTAATGAAAATTCTAAATTAAGATTTCAATGTCGTTTTTAAAAACACGTTGGTAAAATTTGTGTGATGTACTTTTTTACATGAAATCTTGTTATTTTTTAATTTAAAATCTTTTCTAATAGCTGGTTAAATAATAATCAAACGGTTTACTTTTGAAAAATTTGTTTTATTCAAAAAAAGAAAAAAAGGATGATGCAAATTTTTTTTATGTGAATACATCAATATGGCGACGTTTTTACCAAACTAATTGCTGATCAATTTTATGTATGGCTATGGTAAAACTAATTTTATTTAGGAAAAGTAAAAAATATCTTAATATTTTCAAAAATTTCTTAGGAATTACCTAAATTTTCTATTACACCTGGATACATTACTTGTATAAATAGTAAATGTAATTTAAATGTATTGAATAGACTTTTTTCCTTGTGTTTGGCTACCTTTAATGGTCTCCTGAAAAGAAGTACAAATACTTCAGTACAATGAATATCTTGCAGGAACTGCTTGATGTATTGAATACTTGAATTATTATTGATGAAACTGAAAATATTTTTCCATTTTCTATTATTTTTTAGAAGCTGTATTAAAAGAAAGATTTGTATTTTAATTCCTTTTGAATTAGGGAAAGATATTGCAGATCTATATAATAATTAAAGAACATCTATTCTTATTTAATTAGTATGATATATTTACACTGTATTTTACTAGTATTTCTGGATATTTCTTCTAAATTTCCAGACCATAAAGTAAAAAAGTTGAGCAATGCTAGTAATTGATCATGCAAACCAGTAGAGTATTGCCTGCCTATTGTAGCCCTTAAGAATGTGGGTGTCTTTATCATTAGATTAATTGATTACTTAGAATTATTGCTACATAAAATTACTTTTATACATGAAGTTTTAATTATTTTTTTAATTTTGTATAATTTGTCATTTTATCTTTCTTTTCAGATTATAATAATTGTGTTATTTCCCAACTAGACAATCAGAATTTTTAATACTGATTGTTCCAAATTTTACTGGAGATCAATATATTTTCAGATCTATGTTGTTCAATTTCTTTCTTTTGTAATTCTCTAGAAAATTCTAGAAATAAAAGCCAATTATCACTTATACTAATATTTTTCATTATTGTTGATATATTCATTATTTTTCAAGAGTCTATATTAGTAAGAAATTATCTTTAATTTTAATTAAAATAATTTAAAGCTTATTTTTGTTTCCTATATTTCTAAATTTTTCCTGGATATCAGTTGTAGTTAATTCCATTTATTTCTGGGTCTCTCAATGGTAACCTGATAAGAAATTTTTTGTAAAGTGTTATATTGCATAATCAACTGATCCTGTTTTAGATATTCTGCCTAAATTTATTTTATTTTCTTCAATTCGCTAATAAATATCAATAGAATGTAATACACAAATATATTCAAATCCAAATAAAACTTGTTCTAATCCATTTTCAATATTTTGGTTTGATCCATTACCATTTTTAGTGAATTACTCATTCGCACACAAATTTCTGAATACTGTAATACATTCAAAAAAGTTTTATCATATTTTTTAATTTAAGCAAGTGCAGATTTTTTATTTATTTCTGATTGTGTGGGTGAAAGAAAAAATAAAAGCGTATAATTTCATTAATTGCTCATTTTTCTTCTGTTTTGTTTTCTAAATGAATTTTAGTCTATTCTTAATATATTTTTTTACATAATTCTTAAATTTGATAGAAAATAGTTTTTGCTGTTGGATAAAGTATTGATGTATTGATACCTTGCATATCACTAAATTCATGTCATATAGTTAGCTAATTATTTTAAATAAAATTTTCATTGAAATCATTAATAATCTTTCAATCTACTTTTTATTTCCCATTACAATTATTTTATTGAATTTATTTCATTATGTACATAGCTATTTGTGATAGTCTCTTAAACTTCATATAGGAAGAAACGTATAACTCCTGTTTATATTCATTGTTTTAAGAAAATAGTCAAATGACCATATATTGTAAGAGTTCCATTTATTTTCATAATATCATTAAATTTTTTATTGTCAGCATGAATACATTCTACATCCTTTTAAATAAGTTATATTTTTAATATATTATCAAACAGCATGATAAAATCTGAAAATTCTTCAAAATTATTAGCTGTTAATAAATTCGCTTTGAAAATATTGAACTGTTTTCATTCAAAGAATATTTCCCAATAAAATAGATCATGAGTACTACTCTTTAATTTTGTTCTTTAAATGGATTTTCAGTTTTTTTAATCTATTGTAAATAATAGGATTTTTCAAAAATATTAATAAGTATTATTTTCCTAGCCTTTTAATTAAATATCTAACTTTAACCTCTTTGGAGAGACATAAATTTTTTTACTTTATATTTCATGTACATATTATATTTACATACTTTTGTTTGCTCATGTAGTAATTTTAATAATATACATAGAATAATTATGTAACTTACAACTGCGTGAACTTTTTATGTAGCTTAGAAATATAATAACTGCTTTATCATAAAAAATTGTTTTATTAATATTAACAGAACTTAACTTCAGATATTAACTTCATTTAACATACTAACTCCAATTAACCTACTAAATAGTTCATTAATGAAATTGATGGGTATTTTCTGTACATCACTGATTCTGCTGTATTAAGAGTTAAATATTTATATTTAAGTGTAATATAGATGGATTATCAAATATTAACTTAGACATGTGTCTTCAAAGAGGCTAAATTAAAATGTGATTGTGCAGTTCATAAACGTAAAGAATTACGTTTATCAACAGTGTTTTCTACAAATTAAATCCAAGATGTCCTTTTGATTATCTACTTATAAACAAATTTAAGGATATAACATTTCATCAGGTTTTTTAGCTTCCATTTAAAAAGAGCTTCTGTCATGTCCTAAATATTTTAGAAACACACGGCACTAAGTAAATCTATTTTTGACATCATCAAATGTAAATATAAACAATATTTAAAAGTGTACTGGTCTCCTGTTTAGAAACATCAAGGAACTATACAATATATCGGCCAGGAATCATTTTAGTTGTATCTCTAAGGCACTTTATTATTACTTTTGATAACGTTTACAGGAATATTAAAACTAAAAATACACTACATTAAAACTTTTATATGTACAATCTGCAGGTAAAACCCCAATCCTCTGTTTTAATCTTTAAGATTAGATGCCCTCTCTTGCTTGCTGGGTATCTGTGTAATTATTAGTTTATTTCTATAAATGTAGATACTTTATAAATAATTTTTCCAATTCATGTAAAACTTCCTTCTCTTTTATTATATGAGATTAAAATTTGTCATTTAATCAGAACTTGTCACCTGATATTAATCAATCTTCACATATATAATTTCTTTGTAATTATGTTTCATATCATTGTAGAAAAACGTACCTCTCCATGTCTAACTGAATAAAAATAAGATTTAAATTTTTTCTATAATTGTGCAAATACAGGCAACATCAATATTATGTTTAATATTTGCATTATTTAATACTACATTTTCACTTAGATTGTCATCAATTGCCATTTGATTCTATTTGCTATTCACCAATAACTTGTTTTATTTGTAATTTACAAAATTTTCAGTTAAAAATTTAAAATCATTTTAATCAAAGATACTTTTCTTTATGTTTGTTTCAGTAGTATAATTTGTAAAGTTCTTTTATTAATTCCTGACTGGATTGGCCATATTATGCTGTAAAAATATATTCTTAAGAGAATCATAAAAGGGGTAATTAAGAGGCTTGAATAGTAATGCATATCGCTGTACAAGTACAAAAGGGGAAAAAAGAAATATGGAAAATAAAAGTAAATTCATTATAATTAAAAACTCTCTAAGTATTAAAAATCTATTTTTTTTTTTTCATTTTAACATGTTTTAATATCTGGAATAACAGAAAAATCACCTAAAGTTATATCTCTTCGATAGGAAGAGGAACATTTCCTTGACATTTTTCCTTAACATTTTCCTGTTGACATTATAAAATCTTCTGGATTAATAAATATATTCTGCTGGATCAATGTTCTAATTAGGTTTAATTTTTAGAATAGTTATTATATAATTATAAATATATAATTTATAATTGTAAAAACAACAGATTAGGGTGCATTATAAAGATAGTAAATTTGATATGCCCTGATGCAGTTCAAGTTGTATTATTCAGATTCTTGCTTGATAGATAACAGATTTTCTTCGCTCTGATATAGCTCAGGGTGTATTATTTCAGATTCTTGTCTAACAGGTAGCAAATTTGATGTGCTCTGCGACGATTCAGTGTGTATTAGTTTTTTAACAGGTAGCAAATTGTATATGCTCTGATGCAGTTCAGGGTGTATTATTTAGATTCTTGCTTAACAGGTAGCAAATTTGATATGCTCTGACACAGTTTAGGTTATATTCAGAATCTCTCTTTATAGGTTGCAAATAATAACAGATAACAAATTTTATATGCTCTGATACAGTTCAGGGTATATTATTCATATATTTACTTATCAGGTACCAAATATGATATCCTATTTTTTAAACATAATTTGTAATTTGATAATGACATTTTGAATATCTATATTGTATGCAATAAATAATGGTCGGAAGTGCCGGTCTACAAAGTATTCACATCGCGTCCGTCTTTCATCATCCCAATATCATTCATTGGGTTTCGGTTTGGAGGAATGATGTGTGTGATATATAAATATCTAAATGCAATAAATAGTTGTATTCATTCTATTTGTAATTTTTACTATATTTGTCTTTGTCTTTTCAGCTCATCACTTCACTACCATTGGCTGAAGTCCTCCACTTTACCTTATGAATTAATTTTATTTATACTTAATTATTTTTCTTTTTAATATTTCTTAAACCACTTGAAAATGTATTTTTTAGTTTAAATTATTTTTATAAAATTTTATTTAAACTATTAAAGATTGGGTTTTTAAAATTACCTTTTAAATTTTGTTATTTCATGAAATAAATCAGTCATTTAATTAAGTATAACTTCAAGAAATTTAAAATGTAAGTAAAGATATAGTTTCAATCTCCTAATTAAATGTAAAATTAATAGAAAAGTAAAATCCAGGTTTTATATATCTTTCAGATCAAATATAATATATATATTTATTTTTACAGTTTTTATATTGAACATCAATCCTTTTTTTATTTTGATATTTATTAACTTACATAAACCTTTTCTTAAATTTTTTTGGAAGATAGTTACCAAATTGAAGGTTAGAGCATACCTGTATTTATCTAATTACTACTTACAATTTAAAATTTTTTTTATTTTATCTTTTACAAAATATTTTAAATTTTGAATGCCTCTTTCACTTTCCCTAGTCAGCGTTGAGTCATCTGTCATCTACTTCAAAGAAGATGCATGCTTGCATGTTAGTTTAATTTTTTTCAAAACCAGGGTCAGCTGATTCTAGAGGTGCCAAAATAAATTATCTCATTTTATACACATTTTTTTTTAATTGAAGAAAAAAATTAACTTCCAGCCTAGGTTATGTGTTGTCATCATTTTACTGACAAAACTTGACAAAAATAAAATTATAATTTGAAAAACTGCATTTACCATAACAGAAATTTAAATCGCTTCAAAATTGAATTATTTTCAGATGTAATATTTGCCTTACGTATTAAAAAGGCATGATCTGATCCTGGTTTTTTTTTATAATGTAATTATTTTATCTCATTTATATATTTTAAAATTGGGTGTGAAATAGAATAAAAATTAAGTGTGAAATTTAAGTGTGATAAATATCAAAGAGTGAAATTAAAGTGTTATCAAGATCTAAGTTGAAATTAAAGTTGTCTTCAACAACATAAAAATATACAAACTATATATAAAAATGAGAAGTATAAAACTGTGTAGTTTACCCCATTATATTCAAGATCTCATCAACTTTTCACCTTGATGCTGCATCCTATAGCTTCAGAGTACCAAATTGATAGATTCTTTCAACTGCCCAATGGATTTGATCTTTGGATTAGCTGTGGTGATAAGTGTAAAGCTGTGCAGCCAAATGATTATAAAATAAGGTACTACTAATACTTTACTACATTGTACATATATATATATATATTTATTTATTTAAATTAAATTTTTTATAATCCATATTTCCCCTGTATGTAAATTCTAGCTAATTACAAAATATAAACTTATTCAGCCACTCCACAAGTACAGAAATAAGGAACACTCTTACCTTACTTTTCTCATTCCATCAAAGAGCTTTCGAGCCTAACCCCATCTTCAGTAATTGTTTTAAATTTCTTTTTCTCTTTTCACATTTACATTTTTGATAAGTTAAAATTTTTATAACAAATATTTGTTCAGCCAATAAAAATTGTTTTTTTTTAATTTTAAAACTTTAATATTTATTATTTCCTTAACATTTTATCTAATGTTAATACAGTACTGTACTGATTATCTGATTTATTTATGTAAAATTTCTTGTCAATGTATTACCAACTTAAATAATGCTTATAAGAATGTCCCCATTAAATTCTGTCTGCAGATTCATTAGGCTGAATTTGTGTTTATATTTATATATGTAAAATCTTTCTAAAATTTCTAATTTTTTATTATTACTTTCATGTTCAATGTTTACTTTTCAATTATTTTTGAATTATTTTCTAACTAGTTATAATATGTTTATTAATTATTAAATGATCTGCAACATTTGAGAAACCTATTTTTTTTTATATTTTTAAATGTTCATTAAATCTGTCTTTAAATTATCTATTTGTTTTTCCAATACATATTTTTTCACAATTATTGCATTCTATTTTATAAATACCAGAAGAAACATATTTATTTTTTACTATTCTATTATTATATTTTAAATGTTTTCTAAAATTATTATCGGGTTTATAAGCAGATTTATATTTTTTATCATTATAAGCATTAATTAAGTTTTCTATAATTTTATTTATGTAGGAGTAGTTTATATAAATATTTTTGTTGTTTATATTATCATTTATGGATTTTTAATGTAGTGATAGTTATTTTATTGAAGTATTTGGAATTATATTTTTTATATATATTATCAATCAATCAATAAATATCCATTTTTTATAGCTATATTCTTTATTTCATTATACAATTCTTGTTTATCGTTTGTGTATTTTATTGCTTTATTTATCATGTTTTTAAAAATATTAATTTTTTGAGATTAAGGATGGTTGGAATTTTTATTTATAATAATTTTGTTTGAGGTAGATTTTTTAAAAATATTCCAGTTATTATTTGATTATTTTCATTTTTTTTAATATTTACATCTAAATATTTATATTCTGTTATATTCTATTCATATGTAAATTTCAATGTTTCATGAAAAGAATTTAATTTATTTAAAATTGTTTTGTGTTCATTATTTATACTTGGTTCAAATGTAACTAAAAGATCATCTATTTATCTGATCGATAATAAAATTTTTTGCACGTGATTTATACCATAGACAATTTTACATTCCAACTCTTGTAGATAAATTTCTGACATTATTGCAGATAAGGGGAAACCCATAGTTAAGGTGTTTTCTTGGGTATAACATGTACCATTAGATTCAAAATAATTTCATTATTATTATGCACTTAATGCATTTAACACTATGTCATATAGTGTATTTTGTATAACTTATATACATATATATCTTTTTATGAATTTTGTTAGTTACTGCAGTGAAACTTCATAAGCTTTTCTTGTGTATTTCTTATGTTGTGATATTTCAAGAAGAATTTTATTCATATTTTTAACCTTTCTAATAATATTTTAAGTATTTATCAATTAACAGTACATCACTTGATTTTTTACGTTATTGTTAACAAAAATTGAAATGTAACATATATTTATTATTTATCTAAATTATTCCCTTTGGTAACCAATAATTATTCATTTATTATGTAAGCAACAGCCATGATAAGCTCCTGATCTTATGAGGTTCCATCACATAAAATAAATGAAAAGAGAATCAAATTATTGGCATGCCAGGATCTTTTCACCTACATACCCCCAAACTTTTAATAATAATAATAATGTATTTTATGTATCTTTACTGATAGAGAATGGGTTTTGATAGATGAAACAAAGCAATATCTTCATTTAATATATTATTAATAGAAGATATACTGCATAAAAATTTAGAAGTTTTTTCATTTTTTTGCAGATTGAAATTTTGTTTAGACCTCTGTTGCTTTGCTTGCTATGGCAATGCGGTTAATGAATGTCTTAACTAGCAACAAGGTGAAATCATAATGAAACCGTGCTCACATCTCTGTCAAAAATTGTTTATACAAACTAGAGAGTACATAAATATTTCATTAATTTTAAATACCAGAGCAAACAAAGCGAGTGGAAGCCTATATAAAATTGTAAAATTTTTAAAATACCAGGAAAATATACAATGGAGTTTATACTATAAAAAATTTAAGTACGATGTAAAAAAAAAACAAAAAAAACAAATAATATAAAAAACTGGTAAAAGGAAGATCTGGTGGTGTACTAACATCCAATAAGTACTGATTTTTGTTGCCACTCAGTGTTATCCTTAAAGCTGGGTAGGTTCATATAACACATTTCCAGATGTGTAATAAGTCCTAGTAAAATTAGTTATTTTTACACTGATTTGAATACTAGATCGTGGATACTGGTGTTCTTTAGTGGTTGGGCTACAATTAACCACACATCTCAGGAATGGTCGTACTGAGACTGTACAAGACTACACTTCATTTACACTCATACATATCATCCTCATTCATCCTTTGAAGTATTATCTGAAAGGTAATTATCAAAGGCGTAATAAGAAAAAAGAAAGATGTGTTATAGATCTGTTACCATATATATCAGAGGAGCTTAATCCAAAATAATTTATCAGTAATTTTTCTGCTGCTATTCTTTGTAAAAGCACTCTGATCTCCCAAGGGTCTGTGTGTGAGATGGATCCCCACTGCCTTAAAAGGGGTTTAGAATTTCTTTGAACGAGATGTCTTCTTTAACAGCCCTTCTGTGGATTACTCCTTTGTAACCTTAACTTTTTTCCTTTATCCTTTATTCCTTACACCTTTATCTATTCTGTCCTTTTAAGTGAATTCTCACTGGATATCTAAGGATGTGGGACGTTAAAAATTCAGTGCCCTTTGTATCTATCTATGGAGGAGAAGATATTTTTTCTTATGAAGCTACCCAGCTAGCGATTCTGTTTCTGTAAAAAATGTCTGTATAAAAATAGCTCTACCTCAGGCTGAATATTTAGTAAGTAAAAATTGACCGACTAATCATTCCTAACACGATGTAAGTAAATATTTTTGTTAGAAAACTTTCAGTACTGTCAAATGAAATGAACTTCATAATTTAAGAAAAATGTATTAATTTCACAACCGCTAATGGAATTTGTTCTATTTTCTTTTGTTTCAGGTAACTCAACGGTTCATTTAATAATGTAAGGGAAAACTGCTATGTAAGTGGCCCTCCTTACATCGTAGTACTCCCTTTTACAATAGGATAAGTTTATACTAAAGGTACTTATTACTTTTGTTATTGTTTAATATTATAAATTTGCATGTTACAATTAAGTTGTGTAGTTTTTAAGTTGATAGTATTATTAAGATAGAATCACGGTGGGTCCCCAGTCCCATAGAGTCCACTGATCGGAATTTCCCTGTAGGGATCTTTTTAAGTTTACTTTTGTGTATGTTTCTATTTCAGGTTCAACATAAATTTTACTTTAAAATTACTTAGATTAAGCGGTGTAGATTAAGTTTTACCAAAGTAAATGTCATTTTTGTATGCTGCGTATGTTTTTTTCAGGTTCAACATAAGTTTATTTTATTAATATTTATATAAGTCGCATCCACAATCTCGATCCCTAATCGGTTTCCAGTAGGTTTCCGCATTGATAGGATATGAAAAGTTTTATGAAAATAGACATAGTTTTGTATATTATGTACGTTATTTTTTCACGTGCAACATAAATTTTACATTAAGATTACTTAGGTTAAGCAGCATAGCTTAATTTTTGTGAAAGTAGATGTAAATGTTTGTATGCTTTTTTCAGGATGAACATAGATTTTATTTTATTAATATTTAGTTAAGTCGCATTCACGGTTCCAATCCCTTATAGGGTCCCAATAGGTTTCCCCATTGATAGGTTATGATTTTTCTCAACGTAATTTTTTCTTAACATTTTTCTCAATGTTTTCTTTTTTCAGGTTCATCATATAAATCCTAAAGAACTGTATATTAACCCATTTCCCCAGTTCCTTTCCTAATATGTTGTAAGTTACTATGTTTTTTGTTTTCTTTTTTTTTTAAGTTTATTAGTGATTTTATAGTTAAGATTGCTCAGTTCAAGTTTATTATGTAAGTTAACTTTTTATGATATTAAGAATCCATACCTTCATATATTTTTTATTGCTTTCATATTATGTACGTTATTAATCTTTTTACAGAGTGATTTAGAGTTGTAGGTGCTGCACCGGGAGTACTTTTAAATTCATGGAAGTTGTGACAAAAAAATGGTTACCCAAATATAATGTTTAAAGTGGAAAGCGATTGTGGATGATATTACTTAAAATGACTGTCACCGTAGTTTCAAATCTGGATTGAATAAAAAGTGAGTAGCATTAATGACCAACTAGTAACATTTTTAAAACACAACCAAATATCAAAATCAGAATTTTTTTATCATATTTTGTTTGATTATATCACTATAGACCAAAAAAAAAAATGGTGTATCTAATCAATCGTACATGGTGATTTAACTAATTTTGGGGTGCTAAATTCAAAACTGTTATCAGAATTTGTGTAAAACAGTGTTTTTTTACATGCATATGATATATTTACCAATAAATGCATAATTGCTGAGAAATCAGTATTTTAAAAAGTTATTATTTATGTGTATTCATTTATATGTTTAAATCGACTAAATTTTTATCTATTCAAAGATGGATAAATTGAAATACATTAATACAATTTCAAAAAAATAGTTTCATTCTAAATGACTTTAAAATTACAGTTTTTAAAAGTTTATCATTGGAATTGTCTCGGGTTTAATTTTTAAAATATATTGACAAACTTTTACACTTGTAAGATGTTTGGTCAGTTTTTCTAAATAAAAACCAGTAATAGTCACTCATCATTCCAGGATCATCATTCCTTGGTTCCAGTAATTCATGGTCAGAGTATCCTGGTGGAAATACTCCCCTTGCTCATCTCTGACAGAGTCCAAATTTTCAGAAAAAACGTTTAGGTGGGAGTGTAGGAAATGAATTTTAAATTATATCTTACATCCTAAACGTTTGTAGTTTTCTAACAGCTTATTAACAAAAAAAAAAATTTTTTTCATCTTTCATGTCGTCTAAAAAACTACCAGCAACATCTTTGAAGGACTTCTATGCAGTTCCAGTTTGCTAAATTTATTGTCAAAAGTTGAGGCCTTATGTAGTTTCTTTATTTGCAAACTAATAAATATATCCTCCTTGAGCTTATCACTCAACTTAGGAAAACTTATTTTTAAATGATTAAATCCTTGTCCATCTTTGTCTAGTGCCTTTATAAAATTTTTCGTGAGTCCGAATTTTATGTGAAGTGGTGACAGTATGATTTTACTGCTCTTAATGATAAATGCTTTACATTTTTTTTTCACCACCACAAAGTTCTGCCACAATGGCCAGTTCTTTACTTGGTAATGACATTTTGTATCACGACTACCCAAAGACAAAAAAACAACAATATTTCGTGAAGTTGCCACATATACTCTTTGTATTTTATTGTTTCTAATATTGATGCTGTAGTTTCATAAATTTCTGTCATGTCGACTGCATGAGCTAATGGAATGGATATGTTTCATGTCATGTTACCTGTAACTCTTCAGTTGTGATACTTTTTCATATTTTTTTTTTTTATTATTATTGTAAAACTTTTTTTACAATTAGAGGTTAATAATTATTAATAAATCAATATATTTAAATTAAAAAAAAAGGAGAGAAGATGGATATTAACAATGGGCCTTCCCCTTGTAAGATCCAAATATTTCATTAATTAAAATTTCATTTGGCTATAACTCTGGAACCAATGAAAATAAGTACCTTTTTGGATTTTGTACCAGTCAATTGCAATCTAAAGGGGAGGTGCAAAAATAGATGTTACAACAGTTCTAAATACAAAATTTCAACATCCTACCGCTAATGATTTTTGAGTTATGTGTGATATGTACGTACAAACGTCACGCCGAAACTAATCAAAATGGATTCAGGGATGGTCAAAGGATATTTCTGTTGAAATGTAAAAACCGTAATTTTTTGCGATCACAATACTTCATTTAAGTCGCACAAGAAAGTAAAAAAGTTTAATAGGGTTTTTTAACTTCAGAAAAACATTTAAAAGGATTAGGAAAACTTGGGATTCGCTCATCGATTCTTGATTCCCCAAATCTTTATTTTATTATAATATTTAAAGACCGAGTTCTATATTGATGTTTATGAATTTAATGAAACTGTATTAGATCAAAAATAATTTGTCTTGAGGCTCAATAAAATATTAGTAACGAAGCGATTAATTTGCAAGTGTTGTAGATTACTTTGTATGTGAGATGAAGTATATCCTGGTGGGTTTTAATATATTTACCAAAAATAGAAATGGTCTGTTTAATTTTAAAGGGAAAATTTTTTAACGTTTTTTGGGATAAGAGTGGCATCTCACTTTCATTGTTGGAAAAAAATATTTGTAACCACTAATACTGCAGAATTAACAAAATTTGTTGAGAGTATTATAATTTTTATCAAATATAAAAGTTACTTATTAATGAATAAATGTTAAGAGAAAAAAGATCACTAATTGCAACATACCTATAATTTACTTTGTTGTTAAAAAAATTTCTGTACCGGCATCTGTATGTAGTTTCCGCCTTAACTTTGTTTGAAATTATATTTAAAAAAATGATATGTTCTGTCATAATTTTCCTTCTCTTAATATTTAACAAAAAGTAAAAATATTTGTACTTTTTGAAAGATTTCTAATGTCGGTATTAATTCCGGTATTCCGGTACAAAGTTTAAAAAAATACCGGTAATGTATTTTTGGTTCGGTATTGCGATCACTAGCCACAAATAACAAAGATATCAATTATTTGCATTAATGTAACAAGTACTTTTTTTAATATATCCAATAATTAAATATTTTTACTTTTTTTATGAAAATAGTTTGATGTATAATTGGAGAATTCAGAAAGGAATAAAAAAAGGACAACCCGTTTTGTAAAGAATAAGTCCATTTTACAATTGTCTTTCGCTATTTGATGTATAATAATGATTGTTATCTTTGTTGATTACGTTATGTACTTTTGTCTGTTTTTATGTCACGCTTACTGTTTTGATTATGTTATGTCTTATGTAATTATCGTTTACTTCTATTATCCTGACTATTATTGCGATTGTATTAATATTTGTATTCATGAACTGTTTTATTATTGTTCGTAAACAGTTTTAGGTGAAGTGGGAATAAACAAACGCACAGTATTAACAAAAATATATTTATTGACCTATAAAGTTACAGTTAATTTCTAACATTCGCTATAATCTACAAAACAGAATATTAGTCACATTAAACAGAATATTAACTCATTTTATGCAGTATTAGATCAGTTTACGCTGCAGGAAGAGCTGCAACAAATCTCCGTGGTTTATAGCGAATAAGGCACCGCGAGAACACCACCACCAATTAATTACATTCTACACATAGTGTAATACTTCGATCTTTAAGAGTTTTTTCATTCGTGAAATTAACGTGTATCATATCACAAGTGTATTTCGTTTCGAGATGTAAACTATCGGAAATATTGAACGATCTATAGTGCAAGATATATCCAAAAAAATATTTTTTAAAAATATTCTCAATTGGAGTCTGTCTAGCGATGCATTTAATCTTTTCCAACAGCACGATGAAAACCTCGTTTTGCAAACGGTGCGATCCACTCATTGGTTTTATATCGAATGCTGCAGGTCGTAGAGGAAACTTATCGGCCGAGTTCCCCCCTCTAAACTCTAGTTGGATAGACGAAGAACTTTAAAATAAAATCGCTGAATTGCCTCAACATGACGTATTACCGCAACCCGAAGTGGACGTGGTCTTTCCTACCGACCTTTGGCGCCATCGTAGCAGTTTCCGTTTTTGAAAAAATAGAGCATTCCGTTGTTGAAACGGATCGCCTCCCTTCACGTTTGCAGATATTTCGGAAAACAGGTCGTAGACGAGGTTTTTCGTGCCCATCGGGAAGGTGCATTTATTTATCTCAAGACTCGTAGTCCTCGTTGCGGATGAGGTAGTCTTCCCGATGTACGTGCTCACGACCCGTTCATCTTAAAGGGTTGAACGATGTTGAAGTGGGAACACGCGTTCTTCAATAACCTTCGGTCAACTTGTTGGAGGTCAAATACGTACAATTTTTTGTTCGCAAACATCACGAGGTCTCCGTCGCTGACACAGCGCGTCCGGTCGATGATCACCAGTAGTCTGTTCTTCTGGTGATGTGATTTTCGTCGATAATGTCGATCATTCATAACGGTTTCTTGTAGACGACGTAGTTTCCCGGTGACAACAGATATCTTATAAAATTATTAATACTCTGTTCTACCTATGCATACCTTTTTATTCCAAACCGACATCTGTGATTGTACAGCGTACAGAATATGTTGCGATGAAAGTCAACACGTTTTCACTATTACGATAAATTGCAGTGATAAAAAATTTATTAAAGCCAGATAAAATTGGTAACTTTTATACCACGATTCGTCCTGTCTTGGGGAGAGTCATGAACTATTCAGTCATCAAAATGATGAATAGTTCATTTTGATCTGCAGTGTGTGCGTGTATGCATTTCGATTGTTTTGATTATATTTGTTATGTTGATTATGTTGGATTGTGAATAACAAGCACCGATTCGTGTAAACAATTATAAACTTAATACATCATGTGATGTTTCAATTAGATTGAATTTTACACGTTTGGCGACTGGGCCATCACGCACTAACAATCAAAGAATAAAAGACATTCTTAATAGAATAAAAACAGATTATGTAAAAAAGAAGTAAAGCTAATATTTCGTATCGCATGGTGTACCAGACAGCAGCGCTACCTGAACAACGATAGCTAGAGCTAGAGTTTCAATGAAAATTCATAGAAAAGTTTCAAATTTTTTTTTTTGCTAATATTTGAACAGATATCTAAGATTACAGAAGTATCGAAGGGATATTTTTTTTTTGACAAAGAGCAACAAGCGTATCAGAAATTCTGAACGTTGAATGATTGAGGTACCTGGATATAAATTCAGAAATGCGGTGTATTTCATTATGAGTTAATATGAGTGCACTCGAAAATCGACACGGTGATTAAAATATAATCCTTGAACTGAAAGAATTGAAATGAGCAGTCAACAAAAAAAAGAAATTTAGATACTTTAGTGTTTGCCAAGACGTTGAAGCCAGTA
This sequence comes from Lycorma delicatula, assembly GCF_047948215.1. Classification (NCBI taxonomy): domain Eukaryota; kingdom Metazoa; phylum Arthropoda; class Insecta; order Hemiptera; family Fulgoridae; genus Lycorma; species Lycorma delicatula. The sequence goes on along the minus strand of NC_134464.1, from coordinate 96,196,431 downwards.
ACTGAAAAAAAAATTATGAACTTGTAAAAAGATTGATAAAGCTTAGCAAAACACGAAATTATTCTCTCAAACATCTTAATTTTCTAATCATTTTTTCTGGATGAAAGGTGGCAAGAATTTTCATAGCTGTCATAAATGGGATTTCTAAATGTAGATGCATATAGCTGAAAAAAAATTCGATATTTCACGGTAATAAATTCGATATTTCACAACTGTGTTTTTATAATGTCAGACAAAAGGCTCTCGATTAAATTGTTCTATCATTTTAACCGCTATCATTATATAATGTTGATAACGATATATTAACATTAATATGAATGCACGGTTATTTATGATTATTCTTACGCTTTATTTTATCGGTGAAAAAATTATATTGCTTAGACTGAACAAGATAATTGTTCGTTAAGAAATTTTGCATTCTACCGCAAGCTTTTAAACGATTGATTTTTGAAATGTGCTGTAGGTGTCTGAAATTTTGCAACTTTTATTAGTTTATAAATATTTTCAGTGTAATTCGTATTTTTAGTATTGAAATGACACATTGTGATCTTGCTTCCATATTTAATTTATTTTGTTTGTCTTTCACACTTCTAGAAATAACCGATTACATTTTTCTTATATTTACCGATTACATTTTTCTTATATTTATTTGTATTCTATTGCAAGAACCAATTTTATCCGTGAGTATTTTCCTACCTCGGTATACTTTTGCTGTTTCTTTAGTATAGACTGAGGTACACGGAACGAAACACAGGGATAACGGGTAATATACATATCCCTCTATTAATCGCAGAACCTGGACAACGGATTGCTGTCCAGATCCAGCAGGTTCTTACTGCTGCGTCTTTCTTATAATTAGGGCCGGTATTTGTTTATTAACTGTCGGTTATATATTTGTTTTGTTTACGGACTGAATTGTGGATTGCGTTCCGATCCTTACAGATCAATTTGAAATATTATTTGGTCTATCCTTGGAAGACTAGCGATGTTCTCCCGTCTCGGTTTCCCTTCAGTCCAGTGAAGGCTTGTCGGTGCCTTTCGGTCTAGCAGGAATGCGCCTAATGCGATCCTAATTATTGGAGAATGCAGTGCGATTCGCCGGAGGGAATCGCACAAACCAGCGATAAGCGGAAAGAAGAACGGTCGGTGAATTTAGGTTGTATCGACTCTTCTTCTCGCCATATTCTTCGTCTTTCATCAGTCGCGCGTTACGATTAGGCCGGATTCGATATCGTGGGACGTAGATGGAGGTATGTATACATTTATCATGCAAAATTAGGTTGAATTTTATCGAATAAGTTTTCAGGATTATCTACGTCAGCTAATATACCTTAATATATTTGTAATCGGGTAGTTGCATATATATGAAATTTTTTACATTTATTAGTCTGGATTATTGGAGGTTAGAGATTACAAGGTATGCTTTCAGTAATTATTTTTTGAAATAAGGTATTCTTAAATTTTTAACAGAAAGTTTCTTTAGCTTTTTTAAGGTGCATTTTTGAGATGTAGATAACATTGAAAATCATCTAAAAATTAATATTTATTTTCAATTTGTCTCAAAAAGTAATGATGGTAGAAACTTTTACGAAATAAACGTTGTTACAAAAAATGTATTTTTTTTTTGTAGCATTTTTTATAATAAATAATAGGGTCCGTATTTATAATTTTTAAATTTTTCTTTTAGTAGTAGTAGTAAATCGATTGGATTTTTGGTGTGCGTAATCTTCATTTGAATAATTAATAATAGATTCTACATTTTTGGAAATTCGACCTTCAGATTAGTGAAAAAAGATAAAAAAATTTGAAGTTGCCTCTGGTTACTTGACTAAAAAATACAACAAAAAAATATTTTTAAATGAGAAACAAAGTACGGTTACCTCCTGCTGACGTTTTTCAGGTTACGCTAAGAACCGGATAAAATACATTTCTATCTGAACAAAGGAGGGTAACCAGTTATATTTTTAACCAGTAATATTTTTAAGATTAAACCCGACTATTTTGAATTAATTAACTCAAAGTTTCGGGTCCTGTACTGACTAACCAAACTGTTGCTCTGTAGAAATTAAAATAGTGTTGAATTTTAATATTTGAGTATTTAATTATTAAACCTAGATAAATAATAATTTTTTCTTAGATTGATGATAAGTTTAAATGAAAAACAGATACATATCTTTTTTTGTCATCAGTCATTTGACTGGTTTGTTGCAGCTCTCCAAGATTCCCTACCTAGTGCCAGTTGTTTCATTTCGGTGTAGCTCCTACATCTTACATCCCTAACATTTGCTTTACATATAAAAAACGTTACCTGCCTGCAAAACGTTTCCCATCTACCTGTCCCTATAATATCAAAGCTACTATTCCAGGATGCCTTAATATGTGGCCTATAATTCTGTCTTAGCTATATTTTTCCAATTGCTTCTTCCTTCATCAACTTATCTCAGTACCTCTTCATTTGTATGTATCCACCCACCTGATTTTTAACATTCTGCTATAGCACCACATTTCAAAAGCTTCTAATCTTTTCTTCTCAAGTACTCTGATCAACCAAGTTTCACTTCCATATAAAGTTACACTCCAAACATATACTTTCAAAACTGCTTTCCTGACGATTAAATTAATTTTTGATGTAAGCAAACTATATTTCTGATTGAAAGTTCATTTTGCCTGTGCTATTCAGCAGTTAATATCACTCGTGCTTCATCCATCCTTAGTAATAATTCTTCTACCTCCATAATCTTTTCTCCTCCTATTTTCCTTTGTTATTTCTACTACATTTCCTTACTTTTATTCTTGTTTATTTTCATGCGATAGTTCTTGCGTAGGACTTCATCCATGCCATTCATTGTTTCATCTAAATCCTTTTTACTCTCAGCTAGAATTACTATATCATCAGCAAATCGTAGCATCTTTATCTTTTCACCTTGTACTGTTTCTCCAGATCTAAATTGTTCTTTAACACCATTAATAACTAGTTCTATGTAAAGATTAAAAATTAGCAGGGATAGGGAACATATTTGTCAGACTCCCTTTTATATTATTGCTTCTTTCTTATGCTCTTCGATTATTGTTAGTTTGGTTCCTGTAAATGCTAGCAATTGTTCTATCACTATACTTGAACCTTAAACTTTTTAAAATGCTAACATATTATTCTAGGTTTACATTTTCAAATGCCTTTTCCAAATTTATAAGTGCCATGTATGTCGGTTTGTTTTTCTTTAATCTTCCTTCTACTATTAATCTGAGCTTTAAAATTGCTTCCTTGCCCCTATACTTTTTGTGAAACCAAATTGGCACTTTTTCCACTCTCCTCTCAATTCTTCTGCACAGAATTCTAGTTAAGATTTTTGATGTGTGAGTAGTTACGATAATTGTATTGTATTCTTCACATTTTTCTGCTCCTGGTTTCTTTAGTATCATGAAAATAACACTTTTTGAAGTCTAATGGAACTTTCCCTTTTTTGTAAATATTGCACACCAGTTTTTATGAGTATAATCTATTTATCGCTTTCTCACCTGCACCGCGCAGTAATTCTGTAGTATACTGTCTATCTAAGGAGCCTTTCCACCATTCAAATGTTTTAATGCTCAATTAAATTCAGAGTACTGTAACTCCCTTTTCATCCTCTTTAACTTCCTCTTCTTCCTCTGTAACACCAGTTTCTGATTTATTTCCTCCGTATAACTCTTTAATACAGTCCACCCATCTATCAACCTTTTCTTTCGTATTATAAATCTGTTTACGATCTTTAATTAACATTAGATTTTATCATATGGTACCACAAATTCTCCTTAATTTTCCTGTATGGTTCATCTATTTTACCAATGATCATTTCTCTTTTCACTTCTCAACACTTTTCTTTTGCTAATTTGCACTTCCTGTTTATAGTATTTCTTAACTGTCGATAGTTCCTTTTACCATCATCACTAGCATTCTTATACTTTCTATGTTCATCCATCAGCTGCAATATATCCTCTGATATCAAAGGTTTTATACCAGTTCTCTTTGTTCCGCGTAGGTTCGCTTCTTAAGAATTTTCTTTTAAACATTCTCCCCCTCCCCCTCCTTGATTCCTTTTGCCCAGCCTGTATTCACCCACAATATTTCCTTCCTTGCCTTTTCCAATGCTTGCATTCCAATCTCCAATTATTAAATTTTCATCCCCTTTTATGTGTAATTGCTTCATCAATTTATTCGTATACAAACCTACTCATCATTACGGGCACTTGTAGGCATGTAGATGTTAATAATCTTTGTCGGCTGAGGTTTTGATTTTATCCTGATTACAATGACTAATGCTAAGCTTTTTGAAATACTCTACTCTTTTCCCCGTCTTCTTGTTCATTTCAAAACCTATTCCTGACTGACATATATTTGATGCTGAGTTAATTATTCTAAAATTAACTGGCCAAAAGTCGTTTTCCTCTACCCATGTACCCTTACTTATATATATAAATGTTGATATAGATATATTACATGTATGTTAACAATATAAATATGAATATAGTTATATTTATAAAAGTTGAAAAGGGAAAATATTACAGCAAACACTACTGACATATATCAATTGTTTGTTAGCATTTGAATACTCAAAACTTGATACCAAAGTTCTGACATTTCATAAAAAAAATTAACTATTACAATTAAATCAATTTTTAATAACAGGAATGTTTTAACTACTATTTTTAGAACAATTAATATTATATTGCAATACGGTAATAATTGTACATGTTCAAATTGTTTTCATCAAGTTTAATTTTGAATCAAATTTTAATAATTTTTAAAAAAGTTATCTTTCCTTTTTCATGCTATAGCATGAAAAAATAAAGTGTAATCAGGTTCTTCTTTTTATATCTGCACACCAATAATATTTTTTTATGGCCACATATTGTTTTATTTTATTAAATGTCTCGAGAGATCATACATGTATAAATAAGTAATGTACGATACATATACATATGGTGTATGTTAAAACACCACAATCACAATCGAAACTTAACTGCAATGTTTCTTTTTTATTTATGTTTGTTCAATAAACTAAATACCATTTTTTAAGCCTATTTCTTTAGTTATAAACTACATATGATGATACTGAATATGATGTAGAAGTCACTTTTCACACCTGATGTGAAATTATTATTTACACATATAGATAGATATACATAATGATATCTGAAATGGAAACTGTAAGTGTTTAACATTTAACTTTTCATTAAAATAATTTCTTTTGTAACATGTTCTTGAAAAATAGTTCATTAGTATCATTAATTTTTCCAAAAATCATTTGTTTTAGTTTCTCAGGTACTAATGATACTCTGTGTACTAAACATAAATTATTGGAGACTGATTTTAATTTAAATTTATTTTAATGTTGATATTTAAAAAAACAAATTGTGTAAACTGAAGAAAATAAAAAAAATATTTCTAATTTTTTTTTTCAAAATAGCTTATGACAATCCAACTTTCCAACAGCTATTATTATTATTCTATATTCCAGCATACTGCTTTTTAGAGCTAATTAGGCTTTTCCATCACATTAAAATTCACACATGTAGAGTACCATTAGTAACTGAAAAAATTAAAAGGCAACATCAGAATGATGTTGCCAAGTTTTAAAGTTATACTAACATATTGGATAGAAATATTGTTTTTAAGAGATGAAATTGAAAGATGAATATTAAAGATAATCAGAATTTATATATATATATATATATATATATACATTCCAAATTAAGTCTTACTTACTTTGAATTTTGAGATCCTCGTAGGCTGAGTATGGTGACCTTAACTGGACAGTTTCGCCTCCAATCAGCATCCAGACCGATAACACACCCAACGACCCTTCCACCCAGCGGTCGTCCTGGCACCCGTCGGATGTGTACATCCGCCCACTCAACGAACCTCCATCCCATTCGGCAGCGTTCACCTCTCCCTACCGCACATCGAGCACACTTTGGATGAGCCGCTTCCGCCACCCAACGCGCCCCGACCGATACCACACCCAACGCGCCCCGACCGATACCACACCCAACGCCCTTCCACCCAGCGACCCTCCTGGCGCCCGTCGGATGTGCACATCACTCATCCCAACGAACCTCCATCCCTTTCGGCAGCGTTCCCCTCTCCCTACCGCACGCACATCTAGCACACTTTGGATGAGTCGCTTCCCCCACCCAACGCGCCCCGACCGATACCACACCCAACGCCCTTCCACCCAGCGACCCTCCTGGCGCCCGTCGGATGTGCACATCACTCATCCCAACGAACCTCCATCCCTTTCGGCAGCGTTCCCCTCTCCCTACCGCACGCACATCTAGCACACTTTGGATGAGTCGCTTCCCCCACCCAACGCGCCCCGACCGATACCACACCCAACGCCCTTCCAGCCAGCGACCCTCCTGGCGCCCGTCGGATGTGCACATCACTCATCCCAACGAACCTCCATCCCTTTCGGCAGCGTTCCCCTCTCCCTACCGCACGCACATCTAGCACACTTTGGATGAGTCGCTTCCCCCACCCAACGCGCCCCGACCGATACCACACCCAACGCCCTTCCACACAGCGACCCTCCTGGCGCCCGTCGGATGTGCACATCACTCATCCCAACGAACCTCCATCCCTTTCGGCAGCGTTCCCCTCTCCCTACCACACACACATCTAGCACACTTTGGATGAGTCGCTTCCCCCACCCAACGCGCCCCGACCGATACCACACCGAACGCCCTTCCACCCAGCGACCCTCCTGGCGCCCGTCGGATGTGTACATCCCTCATCCCAACGAACCTCCATCCCTTTCGGCAGCGTTCCACTCTCCCTACCGCACGCACATCTAGCACACTTTGGATGAGTCGCTTCCCCCACCCAACGCGCCCCGACCGATACCACACCCAACGCCCTTCCACCCAGCGACCCTCCTGGCGCCCGTCGGATGTGTATATCCCTCACCCCAACGAACATCCATCCCTTTCGGCAGCGTTCCCCTCTCCCTACCGCACGCACATATAGCACACTTTGGATGAGTCGCTTCCCCCGCCCAACGCGCCCCGACCTATACCATACCCAACGCCCTTCCACCCAGCGACCCTCCTCGCGCCCGTCGGATGTGTACATCCCTCATCCCAACGAACCTCCATCCGATTCCCCCACCCAACGCGCTCCGACCGATACCCCGATCAGACCGATGTGAAGCGTAATCATTGGGTCTGAAGACGACTACCGTTAAAGTCCAACAGGAATAGGAATGGGGGTGTGGTGTGACGACCGGAATCTTCACAAGGTGGCTGTCTTCCCGTACGGGGGTTTGGATGACACACCCGCTTTCCGATTAAGCCATTCATTGCTAGGAAGAAAACAACATTGAGTGTTTTCTTCCCCCTTTCGGGGGGAGGGGGGGGGGTAATTGAGATGACAACCTGCTGATCTTCACTCCCTTCTGCGGCGTTTCATCCTCTGCTGATAGAACTCGGTGAATTCCCTTCTCCGGCGTTTCCTCTCTGCTGATACAACTCCCTGGAAATAAACCATAAAAAAAAACATGAAAGCTTAACATTCCATTATCATAGCTACAAAAATTCTATCATATTTTATTTCAATTTTATCTTGTTTTTAGGATATAAAAGATTCGATGGTATTTTAAAATTTCATCTTAATTAGATTTTATTACACTTATGCATATAATTATCGTTTGAAAAAAGTTACAAAAGTTAGGTTTAAGAGAACGGTTTATTTATAATATATATTAAAAATAAATATTCCTGTAAATTATTAAAAATTGATTTAATTTATTGTTTTTGTTATTGTAATTTATTTTATTGTTATTGTTATTCAGTAATTATTGCAATTTGATATTTAAATAATAAATAATTGTATTAATTACTGAATTTATTAATTAAGTATTCAAAAAATTACGGTGTTAATTAGTCAAGGTTAATGAGCGTAAGTTATGTTTAGTTAAATTATATTTATAAAATAAATATTTATTTATTGATGTCAAAAACTTTGTATCAGCCCATTTTCCACCGAAATCCGATTGGCTACTTTTGTTTTTAAATAAAGCCGTAGCTGCGGTGGCGTTAATACGTAAGAACCAAAATATCTTTCTTTTTTCACGTATAAATAAATAATGTACGAGATTATATATATATATATATATATATATATATATATATATATATATATATATATATATATATATACACTAGTTGTACCCACCACGCTTCGCTGTGGCACATTGTGGTTGCATGGATAGAAATGAGGTACAAAACAAAGCATACGTTTCATAGAAGTTTAGTTTTGCAATACTTGTGGATATACAATATTTTTTGTTTTTCCACTGTCTGCGTAGATATAAAGGCTATCTGGTTTGCCGACTCGGGAACACGCACACATACAGTTGTCCATGTGAGAAGCAATCCGGATCTAAATCTAAACCACACAATTCTAAAGACTGACCTTGAGCTTTATTGATTGTGATTGCAAATGCCAATCGAATTGGGAATTGCAATCTTTTAAAATGAAATGGTGTATCGGTCGGGATTATGGGTGTTCGAGAAATGAGGACATCTTCACCTTTGAAAAGCCCCGTTAAAATCGTTGCTTCCACTACGTTATTCATCAATTTCTTAACTGCAAGTCGCGTGCCGTTGCAGAGTTTTGGTTGATTAATATTCCGCAACAGGATAATAGGCACACCTATTTTCAATTTTAATGTGTGGTGGCATCCCTGGCAGATCAAGTGAGTTTAAAAATTCCGTTGGATAATTAACTATTTCATCTGCTTCCACAACGGTGTCTATCGAGACTTATATGTAATTTCCTTACTTTGAATGCCGGATTGAATAACATTATTAAGTTGATAGACATCTTTATTCTTTGCGGCAAGGATAACTCGTTCACTGAGCCAATCGTGATTTCTATGATTAATTTGAATATCAGGAAATACTTTTTCGATCAGTTCTTTCGATGTTACTAAATTACAAAAATTATCAGGAAATGATATTCGTCTAGACGTCTCATCGACTGGCAGCTGTCCGTTTCCAATGCCCAGTAACTGTCGTGAGAATACCTCACGATGCATCATTCTGCAACTGACACGCATATTCGTAGTCAACTGCAATGTACGTAAGTGTCGCCACAGTGTTGAATATTTCAGGCAAGCATTTATTTCGTCTGCTGCTGTCGATCGAGAAATTACAGGCAATGTTTGCCTAAAACCTCCTGCGACCAATATCAAAGCATTCCCGAATTGGCTGAACGTTTCCACGCAAATCTCGTAACGATCGATCAAGAGCTTTAAACGATTTTTTATGTACCATCGTGCATTCATCCCAAACAATGAGTTTACATTTTTGTAATACATTTCCCATACAGAATGCTTTAGAAATATTGCACGTGGGAGTCTCGATGATTTGCATGTTTAATGGCAACTTCAGAGCTGAATGCGCAGTCCTTCCACTTGGTAACAATGTCGCAGCTATTCCAGACGAAGCAAGAGCTAAGGCTATGTCATTTTTTGATCGAACCGTTGCTAGAATCAATCTAATGAGGAATATTTTCCCAGTTACTCCTGGCGCATCCAAGAAGAAGGTCCCCCCAACTCCGTCATTTATCATTTGCATTATGCGATCATAAATGCCTTTCTGTTCACGCGTTAATTTGGGAATGTTTGATCGGACATATGAAGATCACCAATGTTGTAACTCTGTTCACGGCGTAAATCCACATCAAATGAAGCAATCGCAGCTTGGGTGAGTGGGTGCTGGCATTCCCAATTGACTAAGAACTTTATTTGCATTAGGTAAGCACTTGTTTTCAATATTTATCAATGCTTCGTTGTAAATGCCTTCTGTAAATTCAGACAAAAGTGAATATTTAACCTAAAAAAGGATTTTTTGGTCATTATGTAAGGATATTATTTTCTGTGTATTTGGCTATTTCGACTTTTTTTGTTTGCAAAGTCTTAAGTCTATCTGGGCTATAAGAAAGTTGGGTGTTTTAATTTATTTACTGTAAGTCATCCTTCTTGGTGGCTTTTCTTTTTGTTTTGGTGTTATAATAAAATACAGATGTTTTAGCTGTTAAATATAATTCAAAGAAATTTGTTACTTAATCAGTTGTGATTTTGTTTACATTGGCAACGGCCATACGGGCTCTTTGTGAGTGGCCGTTGTGTTTGACAGCGGCCATCTTGCATTGATCTGATTGGTTTTCCTTTGTTTACATTTCCATCCGATTTATTAGCTTCTTATTTATTAAAAAACTGTACAAATTAAAAATAGATAGATAGATTTATTAAAAATAGATGAAAACAATCTTTGATACGGGTTATATATCGTGCTAAAATTTGAGCTTAATCGGTGCAGAACATTTTGAATTTTTGAAGCGTACACAAACGAACTTAACATTTATATATATATATGTTAAAATACTATCGAAACTAAACTGTAACGTTTGTTTTTTATTTTGGTTTGTTCAATAAACTAAATACCATTTTTTAAGCCTATTTCTTTAGTTATGATATGATGATACTGAATATGATATAGAAGTCACTTTTCACACCCGATGTGATTATTATTTACACAAACAGATAAATATACATAATGAAGTTCACACATGTAGAGTACCATTAGTACCTGAAAAAACTAAAAGGATTTTGGTAAAATTAAAGCATCAGAATGATGTTGCCAAGTTTTAAAGTTGTATCAACATATTGGATAGAAATATTTTTTTAAGAGATGAAATTGAAAGATATATTCAATATTAAAGATAATCAGAAAGTCTATATATATATACACACATTGCAAATAAGTGTTACTTACTTTGAATTTTGAGATCCTCGTAGGCTGAGTATGGTGACCTTGACTGGACAGTTTCGCCTCCAATCTGCGTCCAGACCGATACCCCACCTAACGCGCCCTGACCGATACCACATCCAACGCCCTTCCACCCAGCGACCCTCTTGGCGCCCGTCGGATGTGTACATCCCTCATCCCAACGAACGATCCCTTTCGGCAGCGTTCACCTCTCCCTACCGCACATCTAGCACACTTTGGATGAGCCGCTTCCGCCACCCAACGCGCCCCGACCGATACCACACCCAACGCCCTTCTACCCAGCGACCCTCCTCGCGCCCGTCGGATGTGTACATCCCTCATCCCAACGAACCTTCTTCCGATTCCCCCACCCAACGCGCTCTGACCGATACCCCGATCAGACCGATGTGAAGCGTAATCAGAGGGTCTGAAGACGACTCCCGTTAAAGTCCAACAGGACTAGGAACGGGGGTGTGGTGTGACGACCGGAATCTTTACAAGGTGGCTGTCTTCCCCTACGGGGTTTGGATGACACACCCGCTTTCCGATTAAGCCACTCATTGCTAGGAACGGACGGAAGAAAACATGGAGTGTTTTCTTCCCCTTGGTGGGGAGGGGGGGAATTGAGATGACAACCTGCTGATCTTCACTCCCTTCTGCGGCGTTTCATCCTCTGCTGATAGAACTCGGTAAATTCCCTTCTCCGGCGTTTCATCCTCTGCTGATAGAACTCGGTGAATTCCCTTCTCCGGCGTTTCCTCTCTGCTGATACAACTCCCTGGAAATAAACCATAAAAAAAAAAAACATGAAAGCTTAACATTCCATTATCATAGCTACAAAAGTTTTATCATATATTTTATTTCAATTACTAGATTTTATTACACTTATGCATATAATTGTCGTTTGAAAACAGTTACAAAAGTTAGGTTTAAGAAAACGGTTTATTTATAATATATATTAAAAATAAATATTCCTGTAAATTATTAAAAATTGATTTAATTTATTGTTTTTAAAAATATATTGTGAATATCAATTAATTTATTACACTTAAAAATCAAATATGTAAAAAATATTAATTCCGTTATTTAACTTTTCAATGTATTACGAGATATCAAGTATCAAGTACTAAATCAAGTTTAAGAATTCAAATGCTAACAAACAATTGTTATATGACAAGGTTTTGCTGTAATATTTTACCATTTCTCTTATTAATATTATATATAGAAAATATATATTATTAACAAATGAGAAAGATTTTTATAAATATAACATTAAAACAAGAAAGATTAGTAACTGTTAATTCAGGTACAACAAAGTCAGCAAAAGAAAAATAACTGTAATAACAATTTTTTTAACGTTTCTTTTCAATATATAATTAGTAATTTCTTTAATTAATATGTATTCAAAACATTAGCACCTAAAAGGGAACTACTTAGAGAAAAATTATTAAATTATAAAAAATAGGGACAATATTTTTTTTATAGAAAAATATTACACTTCGAGAAAATACATTTATTAATTTTTTCAAATAATAAATACTTTTCTGTTCAATTTTTATAGGTTACATTTTTCAGTGGTTATTCCGTAGAAGTTTCTATCATCATTAATTTTTATAAAAAAAATTGAGAATAAATAAAACTTAGAATAAATTTTAATTTTTAGATAATTCGAAGTATTATTTACATCCTGTAAATACACCTTAAAAACGCACAAGAAATGCCAGTTAATTATTTAAATTACTAGTAACTTTATTTTTATTATACAAAGTGATGCAGGTGGAAAGTGAAATAATTTGGGAACCGATTCTAGATCTTGAAGGAAAAAGGTTCACACAAACATACGTTCGAAAACGGCTTGTTGTCGAGTTAAGGCTAGCGAAAAATTTCACGCGGATTTTGCACACGGTAAAAGGAGGTCAAACCGAATGAATTTTAAGGCGTTATATAAGGGTAAACTTGATAGTTTTTATGTTTTTTATCTGAAAAAATCTAATAAACCACCAGATCCAAGAACTGTATTTCGTGTAGTTTTCACATCCAACGTAAAACGAACATGCGGTGACGAAAGACACTTTTTTTAGGTTTAAGTACAGCTTTATTAAATGACTAATAAATGAATGACTTTTGTTACCAAAATTTGTAGAGAATTAAATTCTGATAGAACTGTTGTAATAAAACCTGTGAAAAACAAAAAAAAAAAAAAATCAACTTATATTATTAAAAACAATACTTAGCAGAAAAATGTTATGAATCTAAAAATTAAAAACAGCCGTTTTTGTACAATAAATTTAGACCTGAGAAAAATTAAAATACTTTTAATAAACTGTTCTTTTAAAAAAATACATATTGTGGTTTATACTGTATTAATTAACAATAAATGTTTGAAGATTCTACCATTGACATCGATGCACTTTTCAACACATTTCCTTACATTCTCTGTCGCCAACAAATAATTGATGAGGGGACCCTCAATCGCCTTGATGAGGGCAGTGGCATTGAGAATGCGAGCGTGTGTTTTCTTTATGCTTATATACTTAAGATTTAATCCATCCCCGTAAACAATAATCTAAGGGAATGAGGTTCGATGACCTAAGTGGCAAATTCATCGGCCCTCTACGTCCAATCCATTTACCGGTAAATTTTTCATCTAACAATCGTCTTCATTCGTGAAATGTTTTGGTGGAGCTCAATGAAGTTGATAGTACATTTCAATTCGTTTCACCAATGGAAAATTTTCAAGCACTATACGATACCGTTTAAAAATTTCGGATAATTTCTCCCCTTGTTTTAGTATGAAAGGGTCTATTAATCGTCAATCATACCACAACAAACGATCATCTGAAATAGGTACTGGAAATTTAATTCGTGTACAGCATGCGGGTTTTCTTCAGACCAACGCTAAGTATTCTGTCTGTTATTTATGCCGTTACGAGTAAACGCAGCTTCGTCCAAAAATAGAACGGATGGATTTAACCGGTAATTATAGTTAACCCGATGACAACAGACATCTGGTACGGTCACCAAGAGGAGATGTTGAACTTTCTGAACATAAGAATCCAGTCGATAATAGTGTAATGTCCTTCACACGATATTTTATGGAATATCGAGTCGTGTAGAAATTCTTCACGCGCTCGTAGTAGTATTAAGCTGTTAGTTAGCTGGTTGTAGCACCTGAAGAATGTTTTCTTTTGCCATCAACGTATATCGGTTGACGTTCAGATAAAACTTGTGCACTGAAAAGTGTTATTTTCACGAAGATTACCAAAAATTATACAAAAACACTTTACAGTTTGGAACTACTCGTCCAGGGTACCTTTTCTTTTTCCTGTTTAGCTTTCGGGAATTACCGTTCAGTTATTACTTCATAGGATAAATGAAGATCCACACATCTCAGAAATGGTCGAACTGAGAATGTACAAGACTACACTTCACTTACACTCATACATATCATCCTCATTCATCCTCTGAAGTATTATCTAAACGGTAGTTACCGGAGGCTGAACAGGAAAAAAGAAAGAAAGGATAAATGAAGCTGATATGTATGAGTGTAAATGAAGTGTCAGTTCTACCATTCTTGAGATGTGTGGTTAATTGAAACCCAACCATCAAAGAACACCGTTCATATCTTATGGAAATATAGGCTAATAAGGTTGTGTTTATATATATATACAGGGTCATTCACGGGAACCGGATGTTTTTAAAATAATCATAAAAAATTGAATATTTACTTTAAAAAAGCTTTATTGGTATTGAAACACTTGTTAAATCAAAGCATTTGTTATTTACTCATAAACGAAAAATTATGTCCGGCAAGTGATGTCCATTTCGGGCAATACATTGTTGTAGCCTTTCACGGTAACTGGCCTCAATTCTTTGCAGCATGTCTACATCAATCTGGGTGACGTGAAGACAACGGCGATCTTTAGGTCCTCCAATGTACCCGGTTTATTGCCGTACACACGCGATTTCAGAAATTCCCGCAGAAAAAAATCACAACTACTCAAGTCGGGGGACCGAGGGGGCCAAGGAATGTCGCCGAATCTGGAAACGATCCGTCCCGGAAACAAGTTACGGAGAACAGCCATTTGCCCTCGCTGTGTGCGCTGTAGCTCCATCCTGCTGGAATAACACGTTTTGAAAATCGATTCCCCGGTTTCGTAACTCGGGGATGAAAAACGTATTCAACATCGCGATGTAACGATCAGCTGTTACAGTTACGGCAGCGTCATTTTCTTCAAAAAAATATGGTTCAATAACACCGATCTTTCCTATTGCACACCAGACGGTCACCTTTGGGCTATGAAGTGGTCTCTCGTGGAGCCGATGTGGGTTTCTTTCTGCCCGATACCGGCAATTCTGCTTGTTGACGAAGCCATTCAGATGAGAATGGGCTTCGTCACTCATTAACAATAACAAATTTTCATTTTCTTCGAAAACGGTAAGCGTTTGTCGACAAAATTGTAATCGCTGCGTGAAATCTTGCTCGTTTAACTGCTGCACGACGGCTATCTTGTAAGGATGGAAATGCAGGTCTGTAAGCAAAATTCGTCTTACCGTACTTGTGCTCATTTGAAGCGCTGCTGAATGCCTCTGAATAGAGCGGCATGGGCTTCTGACAATGGCTTCCCTTACTCGTTCGATGTTCTCCGGAGTGCTAGCAGTTAGTCGGGGACTCGGTGGTTTTTTCTTCAATATTGAACCGCTTGTTCGAAGGTTGTTTACCCATAGTAATATTGTGTTACGAGAAGGGACACTTGCATTACGATGAATATTAAACTGACGGCGGAAATCTCGCTGAACAGCGGTTACGGATTCGTCATTTCACACAAAACTGTCATACGCGTACAGGCGTTGGTCTAGCGTCCACGGCTCCATCTCAACGACTAAAATGTAAATGCTATGAGCAAAGGAAACGTCAGACATCAGCCATGTGCCCCTCCCACCACGAACGCCCGAGTACAACCCACTTCAAAAACATCCGGTTCCCGTGAATGACCCTGTGTATATAAAATAACTAAATAATAAAATATAAATAACTAAATAATATTATATATATATATAATTTTGTAAATTTATAAGGATAAAACTGGATTTTCAAACTTACCTTATTTTACATCCAATATCCAAAATATAGAAGAATAATTATACATATCTATCCATTGTTATTGACTGTTTTCATATTGTATTTGATTTTATTTTCAATATTTCTTCAAATTATGTACTAGTCTTCTGCTTTCAAAATTTTGTAATGAATGTGAATGTTTATTTTTTTTAATCTTAGTTTTTGAATGATTGCTAGGAAACATAACTTATAATAACTTGATTGTTACATTCATTTTTAACTTTGTTCATTTCAAATGTTTAAAAATCTACATTTACTTATAGTGCCGTATAGCAGAGCTACAACTCTGGAAGGGAAAATATTGTAATATATTTGTTACAAATTTGATTATTTATAACAAATATATTTATATATTATATTTTATTGATATTTATATATTATTTATTTGTTTATATTTTTCGGTCCAATTTGGGCGTATGTGGTTTTCACCAGATCTTGGCATTTTCACACCTAAGAAACCCAAAAAATCGGATGGAAATTTTCTAGATGTTAATGTTTGTATGTACGTGTGTTCGGTATTAGCCTCTAAATCACCTTATATCTCCAGAACTATTGAACTGCTTTTGACCAAACTTGGCCAGATTACATATGAGGCATTGATGCTAATAAATTCTCAACTTGATAGATCAAGGGGGTGAGGCTGTAGAGCAAGGTCACTCTCACTATCTCAAGATTTCATCTAATTAAGGCCATATTTTTCTTAAGCAGATATGTTAGCAATTAAAAAATAATATTTGTAAAAAATATTTTTGCAAAATCAAACCCCCACCTCAAAAAATGTTCTAAACTACTGCTATGTTGTGACATCACAAATGAGCGGTAGAATTAAATACATTAATAATATTTAAAGTCTAAAAAAGTAACTCGGACTGGCTGGGTTTCGAACTCGATTGCCCGTTTTACTCTGTACCTGGTGCGTTAAGCCTCGTGGCTACATAAGCCTGCCGACCGACAAGCGAAATTTGTTCTATATAAGTTGTGAAATTACATTAGTTTAGTTAGTGCCGACTGTCGCCGCTAGTACCGCCATACGCACGTGAATTAAATACGATATGTACGCGCGCTTTAGTTAGAATCATTCAGGTGAATAAACGAAAGAATATTATATTTAAATAAAATTTTAAATATTTTAAATTAAGTTAGTGCGTAAGCCGTGCATCAGAAACAACCCACAGCTTTCAGCTTTTTTTTTGTCACGGATGCACGAAAACTTTTACGTAATCCTTTTGATTACAGATTACGTAAAAGCAGGATAACAGTTATTTTTGAGGAATGGCGGGTATATCGTGGATTTGCATACGAGCCGGGAAACTATATTCACCAAATACTTAACGTTCGCAAAATTTCGTAGACCCATAAACGGGAACCCATATACAAACTTCAGAAAATACCGTTGATATTAGCAAAAACCGTAAAAAAATATAGAACAAAACTGTTAGAGGAACGATAGATTTTATCTTGGAGAGTTCATACGGCGTAATCATCATAGAGATAGCGAATAATTTCAAAATTCTTCGCTGATGTTGCCACTTACAGGCCTTCTGAATAAAAAGTTAATATTTAAAATAATACAATAAATAAAAAATCTGATATGGACAACACATGACTTCCTTGTACGCCTATTAAATTACATTTACACATTTTTTTAAAATGAAAAGTACATAAAATTTTATTTCAATAAAAACTTCAGATATTTTTCTTTTTTTTTTTTGTTATTGAATTATTATTCATCGTAAAAAAATGTTTACAATGAGAGGTTAATAATTATTAATAAATCAATATATCGAAATTAAAAAAAAAGTTAATAAAAGAAGGATATGAAGTCTGACTTGAACCGATTTGCCTTCCCCTAAATCCAAATATTTCATTAATTAAAATTTTATTTGGCTATGGAACCAATGAAAATAAGTACCACTTATGATATATCGTTGAAAAGCTCTCGATGAATGCTTATTACTGCAGTTAAGAAAAATTCCAAAATCCAAAAAGTTTAGATTTTAGGATTTTTTGGACAATTTTGGTTGACTCGATTGCAATGAAATGGGGAGGTGCACAATGAGATGTTACAACAGTCCCAAATCCAAAATTTCAACATCCTACGGTTATTCGTTTTTGAGTTATGCGAGATACATACATACGTACGTAGGTACATAAAAAAATTCAAAACTGAGGCTCATATCAATTTCGAGACAAATCTGAGGCTAATATCAGATCCTTTGATTCGAGAAACGAATCTCAAAATCAGAATTAACAACAAAATTTGAGAACCAAATCTGAGACACAGATATGATTCTCAGATATAAAATTCAAATGTGATGCTCAAATTAAATTGGTGACAAAAATCTAACGCTTAAATCAGATTCTCTGACTCAAGACACAAACCTGGTGACCATATATAAAATAAACATTTAAAGAAAAAATTGAGACTCACGTAAGATGCTCACATTAAAAATTCGAAACCGAGTTTCATATCATATTCGAGACAAATCTGCGGCCAATAACAGATTCTCTGACACGATATACACATCTCAAATGCAGAATTAAGAAAAAAATTGAGACCATCATCGGTGGCACAAATCTGATTTTCAGATTGAAAATTTGAAATTTATCTGAGATTCAAATCAAATTGAGGGGAAATCTGACACTTAAATCAGATTCTATGACTCAAGATACAAACCTGAGGTTCATATACAAGATAAACATTTGAAGAAAAATTTCATAACTGAGGCTCATATCAATTTCGAGACAATTCTGAGGCTAAATTCAGATTTTCTAAATTTGGGAACCAAATCTGAGACACGTATCTGATTCTCAGATTTAGAATTCAAATCCAAGACTCAAATCGAGTTTGAGACAAAAAACTGAGACTAAAATCAGATCCTCTCACTCGAGACACAGATCATAGACTCAATTAAGAAGAAAATTGAGACCCAATCTGAGATACAGATCTGATTCTCAGTTTAAAACTTTAATCCGAGACTCAAATAAAATTCGAGACAAATCTGACATTGCTGATTGTATTATTTAAATACCCAAAAAATTACCGAGTTAATTAGTCAAGGTTAGCGAGCGTAGATTATGTTTGGATTTAAGTTAATAATTCTACAAAGATCGATAAATTATCAATATATCAAAATATACCAATTTGAGGTATATTACATTTACACATGTAATTACACATTTACACAAGGGATCTGATGATTCCCTCTCCGAGGCCTCAGATACCTTGGAATTTGACATTGAGGCCTTTAGGAAAATGGAAAAGCAAAGCAAAAAAGATGGCCTCAGGGTAAACCTAGGTGATAAAATTTAAGAAGAGACTGTTTTTGTGTTTCTATGATGAATTTTTTAATAAGATCGTTTAATTTTTGCATGATATGATGGTTTTGATATGTGTTTTTAGATTGTTTTTGAATACCTTTCATTAAAAGAGATTTGTGTGATATTCCCTTTACACCCTTGTCATCTTGTGTTTAAAGTCTTTTCAATGTGTCTTAATTTTTATCACAGTGAAGTGTTTTCTGATAATTTTTGACAAGAAATGGTTAGAAAATTTATAAAATAGCAAAGGCCTCTACACCCTTCTTATATAACCTTTAACAAATCTATTTTTAGATGCTCTTTTTCAAAAGACTAGTTCCTGACTATGTCACTAGTGTTCTTTTATAAGGGAGGAAAATAATTTTTTTATTTTTATTTTTTTAGAGTGTGTCTCTCAAGAGAATTCAAAACAAATTTATTTTTATTTAAAAAAAAATAAAAAATAAAAATCAAATTTTATAATGTCCGCAAGCCAATCTTTGCATTTCCGATTAAGAGACTTGAAACGAAAACCATTGTATTCTACATAAAAAGTACTACATACTATGTTTGTACAACATTTTCATATCTTGTCTATTTATCCGCTTAAATCAGCTCTGAATCTGTGAGTATTTAGAATCCAAAAATTTCAATTTTTTGCAAAAAGTATTTAATTGTGAAGAGAATGGACATCAGTTCCAATATTTATATCCCTTTTTAACACTAGAGAACCTATCGATGAATTATGAAATCTGATATCCTTTTCCTTCATTTTTGATAAAAAATTAAAAGTGCAGGGTTTTTCAAAACATATGATTTTTGATGCCTCATATCTCAGATGGTGAAGGTTATAAAAATTCAGAAATTATTTGGTTTGAAGCCCATTAGGAGTGTAAGAAACAGTAAAAATTACAAAATTGACATTCAACTGATAAGCTTGATACTATAATAGTTACAATTTACGCAACTGTAAAACCTATAAGTATTTCTTCTTTTAAGAACCAAATCTTTTATATAAACAATTAAAATTTCAAGAATTATATTTTTATTTAATCGTTAAGTTAATTTGATAAAAGTTCTTGTAACGTTAAAAAAATAACTTAGTCCCAAGTTAACTGATAAAATTGTTGAAATGGCTTTGATAAAATGGCTGAGAAAGCGGTTGAAATACTGGTATGCGATATGAAAATGAAAAACTCCAAATACTCTTTTGGTTGACATATGGTATAATGGTACGTACCGGATTTACTGTATGTATTACAAGAAATGAATCAAAAAGACACTCTTTGATGGGATACCAGTTTGAGATGATTTTTGGATAAAATCAGGCTTCTTAATCCTTCATAACGTAATACAATAAATATTTAGAATTTTGAAGATGGATTTCCCTTAAGGAAACCTGAACCTGTTTCCTGGTCGCTGTAAAATATATGGCAGAAAAGAAAGTATGTTTGTTTATTCATTATAAAATAATTGATTAATGTGCTCTCATTCATACTAAAAATACCATAATCTCTTAAGAAATTGTGACAGGATAAGCATCCACTACCTTAATGGATCTCAAAGCATTCTCTGTAGAACGAGTTTGTTTTGTCTTGTGCAACAGTAATTAAATAACCATTTTTTATAAGTTCTATTAAATTTTTAACCCTTATATGGACTACAAATCATGATTTGATTTTAATATTATTTTTACCTAAATTTGTTTTTTAATTGAAACTGGTTGGTTGCTGGTAATCTGGGGATTTATACCATTAAATGTCATTTTTTGGTGTCACGCCCAGATTGAGGTTGGACCCATTTTCCTTATATTTTACTAAACTAAAAAATAAACTATACAGGCTTGTTATTATAGCATGTAATCTTTCTTCTAGACTGGACAGTAATAGAATATGTCCTTGATCTTTGTGTGTGTGTGTGTGTGTGTGTGTGAGCGTGCGTGTATGAATTGTTATTTAGTACTTTGATCTCTTTGTCGTCGTTTTTACATGTTACAACAGTTAAACATGTTATATGAGCTCTTTCACCCACCAAGATATACGGAAATCTCTATACAAGGTAAGGCGTGGTGCCCTGACGACCTTCAAGGATCCCGGTACCTGAACCAAGTTCAGGACAGGACATTGGGCGGGGTATTCCTATATATCTATCGTCAACAACTCTGTATAATCCATACTATTTCACGTTCGCTAATATAACATTTACTGCAGGACTTTTTGTGAAGTTCTAATATAGGCATCATGCATTATAGTTTGGTAAGTTTATAATAATTTAATTATTTTAAAACGTTTTATATTTTCTTACTAATTTATTATTATACACCTGAATAAATGAACTTATATGATGGGTTTAAGGACACGTTTAAAAGAAAATATTTGTATTAGATTCTAAGAAAATAAATCCAACGTTGCAAATACAAACGCATATATATCTTGCACAATAAGTAAAAGATTTTCAGTTATAAGTACGAAATGGACCGTGCTGTCACGTGCAATACGTTATGACTTGAAATACTAAAAAAAAAACGAAATTGTTTTGAAATTATCAATTTAAAAAAATAAAATTAAAGTGTAGTTTCAAGGAATCTATAACTTCTCCTTCTTACTAGTAAACTAATAGACTGATTTTCATCGTTAAATTGATTTTCATTATTTAAAAAAATTTTAACTGACTTGTAATTGGAAATCATTATTATCTTATGTAAAGCCACCTTCAATTAATATTTCCATAGTGGCAATCGAGTCTTTTAAAATTATTTTAAAAAATACATGTAGTACACTAAATAACAATAAATGAACTAAACTTTTTGTAAATCGTACTGACACTTTTTGAGATCGGGTTAAAATTTTTAAAAGTAATGATCGAGAATGTAATGAAAATTGCACGTCCATTGTCTATTATATTTTTCAGTTTAAAATCGTTGTAAATTATTATTATTATTATTATTCATTACGTGTTGAAGCAAATTAAAAAGATTTATTAGTTCTA
The DNA here is from genome assembly GCF_047948215.1 of Lycorma delicatula. Classification (NCBI taxonomy): domain Eukaryota; kingdom Metazoa; phylum Arthropoda; class Insecta; order Hemiptera; family Fulgoridae; genus Lycorma; species Lycorma delicatula. The sequence goes on along the minus strand of NC_134464.1, from coordinate 96,174,209 downwards.
AGTTATTAAAAATTATGAAAACTTAAGATGTTAGTGTTGAAAAGAGTATTTTATAAATTAAACTATAAAAAAAAGCTGACAACTCAGTTGTAGGACTTTCCTGTACCTGCGAGTTCTTGATGCACGGCTTACGTATACAACGAAATATTTTTCTGTTAATTTAATTCAATGATTCAACTAAAACGTGCGCGCATACCGTATTTAAATCTAATCTATTTATGTTAAATCTAATTATTGTATATAACAAATTTCAATCGTACGGTCGGCAGATTAGTGTAACCGCGAGACTTAACGCACCAGGTACAGAGTCGAATGGACCCAGCCAAACAGTTACTTTTTTCACCTGTGATGTTGCAACATAGACTACAACAGAATTTTTTGAAGTGGGGGTGCGATTTTGCCAAAAAGTTTTTGCAAATATTTTTTAATTGTTAACAGATGTACCTAAGAAAAATTACCTTAATTATTAGGTGAAATCTTGAGATACTGAGAGTGACCTTGTTTGTACGGTCTGAAGTTGAAAATTTAATTGCATCAATGCCCCATATACATAAGTAAATCTGACAAGTTTGGTCAAAATCGATCCAGCAGGTCTGGAGACAACAAGGTGATATAAACACAAATACCGATCACTCGTACATACAAACATTATCATCAGAAAATTTCCATCAAGTTTTATCGGTTACTTAGGTGTCAAAATGTCAAGATCAGATGAAAACCGCAAATGTCCAAATTGGACTGATTACAACACTTTCCCTTCTAGAGCTGTAACACTATCTAGAGCGGAAGTAAAAATGAATAAAAATAGTTATCAGATAACTGCCATCTTATAACAGATTAAGGTTTCTTGAAAGAAAACCCTCATCTATACATACAATTGTGTTATACAGATAACTATAAGAGCAAATATAGCCACTACTTTTAAAAAATTTTAATTTGTTTTTAATTAGATTTTAAAAATAGAGCTTTTTTACAATTTCAAATTAGGTTTTTTCCTGGTAATTAAGATTTAAGATTTTTGAAACAAAACTACCTAGTTTGAAGATGTTTTTATTTTAATGTCAGGGCTGTTTTTATTCTGTATTGTCCAACTACATGGCATTGTGAATCTTTATATGTAAAACAATATATCGTATTTTTGTGCAGAATTTTATTTCACGAGCATAAAATAGGCCTTAATATTATTGACAGTACAATCAAACCAGACTTAACTGTTGTTAAAAAGTTTTCTAAATTTTTAAGTATATTTAACTGTTGTTCTAAACACAGTCTTATTTTATTTTTAAAAAAAATCTAATCATTTTACTTTTCAAGGAAGAAAATATTTGTATCAATTATTAAATTGCTTTTGTAAAATTGTTCATTAATAAGCATCTCCTTCAGTAAACAATAAAACATTGTTACAGTTACTGCTTAAATACTTTGTTAGATGAATATAAAAAACTTCAAATCATCATCTTCAATAATTGAAATAATTTATTATTTCATTAATTATTTAAATTTCATTTAATTATTAATAATTTATTAAATAAATATTCATTATTCAGTAATGGTAACGTTATTGATTTTAGAAAAAAGTTTCTATATTTGCAATGCTGATCTAATGAAGTAGCATAGCTACAAAAGCAATATTTAGTATGTGTAAAATAATAAATGGAGTAAGGCGAGTATTTATTTATATTAATAATTTTAATGTGTATTAATCTTTATTAAATAAATAAAATAATTTAATAATATTATATATTGTAATATTATATCAATACGATACATTATGAACATGTAAAGGCATAATTTACAGCTGTCTGTACATGTAACATGGGGTGTGTAGGTCTAATATAGTTTTATAAAAAGGTTTGTTGGATTTAATTCCTAGTTGTCACCTTTTAAATCTTATTCAAATTGAGAAATATTGAATTTATGTAATAATGTTTAATGTGCGCTTGTATGTTTGTGTTCATTAATGTGAATAAGATTATTTCGATAAGTATAAGATATATTTACATGTTGGCCTTCTTACAATTACTTTCATTCTCTAGTTCCTCCCATCTCCCTTCTCATTGTTTGTTACTGAACAGGTATACTCGTATATTTGTGTAGTGTGCGTGTGTCAATGAAAATATACGTAATAAATTTACTGTTAAGGCAAACAAGCTGTGTATGATACTATGTACACTGACCTTGACTTGAGCATCCCGTTAACAGTCCATGGACATTGAACTTGGCCTCAAAATTTTAATAACAGATTATAAAACCAGACACAAGTCAAGGTTATCTTATTAAAAATAAGTTATACATATAACTTATTTTTAATAAGTATATATATATTATATACTTCTATTCAAACTTGCAATTTAGTTATGAATATAAGAATATGATTCCAATTAAGGACTCGGTCCCATTGCTCCCTGATGAACAGTGCTCCTCTTCACTATTAGCTCACACTACAAAAATAATTTTGTAATGACTAAATAACAGCCGCATATTTATTTTTGTAACATGTGAAGAAAAATTCCAAACCTGACTGGGATTCCAAAGACCTATTGAATGAAACACAAAGCTGCTGCTACTACTCCATCTTGGGGCATGGAATAGAGCGACTCAAGTTTTACACTACTTGTTTCACAACAATTCAGCACCTTGGACTGAACTAAAAAAATGTTTGTAAAAATTAAGTATATTAATTTTTATCCTAATCAGTTGCATTGTGTCTTAAAGCTTAAAAACTGGAATTTTTTTCAATAATTTTCCACTGTAATTTCTGTTTAATCCTATTTCACTACAGAAGTTTGATTTCAACTTGAAATCAAGTTTGTATCTCTGTGAAACATCCAAACAAATTCTAAAATAATCTCAAAAATAAATAGTAGATTAATTGAAAACATTATAACAGGCATAAAATAGCATTAAAAAAAGTATATATATATGATGGTAGGATATTGATTTACTTTATATCTTGAATCTATTATTGTACAGCTGGTTCTGTGATTAACTGAGTAAAGTTATCATGAGTAAGTTAACATCTCCTGAATCTCAGTAGGCTTAGCCCACTGTGCTAAGGTTAAGGGGAGTGAGGCAGGGATTGCGCTGCATGTCGGAAGAAATAATTAAATGCTGTCTATGGAACTGAAACATGGAAAATGAGAAAGGCAGACAGAAAACAAATTGAGGTTTATGAGATATGGATGTGGCGCAGAATGATAAATATCAGATTGCAAGATAATTTAACAAATGAAGAAATATTAAGGAGAATCAGACAGGAAAATGCTAAATGTGGTTGAATATAGGAAAAGGAACTGGCTAGATAATTGACACATTCTTTATAATATCAAAATGAATATACTAATCCCTTTTTTTCTTTGTTTAGTATTTAAAAATGATTATCCTTTATTGAAATCTTTAAAAAAATTCTTTTGGTTCAGAAATACCCAAATTGGTTAAGAAAAATCTGCTATTAAGCATTGAATGGAGCATACATTATTCACTTTTTGTTGCTGCATGAAAAATTTACTTAATATTTTTTTTTTTCTTTAAGCATTTCACTTAGGTCTAAGACCAAATTAGGTTAAAAATTAATCAAAAAGTTACTTTGCTGTAGTTCTTTTAAATTTTTTTATGAAAAATTACATTAGTAAAATAAAACTGCAAGTTAGTTGAAGAAAAGTGATCAGGAAATATAAAACTGCCCTTAAGTAAATATAAGCGAATCATTAATGAAATTTATCTGTAGAATTATAATAAAAACCTTTTAATTATTCACATCAGTACTTTACAATGTTAATTGGTAATTATTTCATCATATACAACACTTCTGCTCAGGTAATGCATAAATTATTAATTTTTATTAGAGGGGGGGATTTATTGTTTTAGTGGAAAGTAAAAAACCAATTCTCTATCTCATAAACATTGCCTTGGTATGGCAACTGCCAATAATTAAGTTAATACGGTGATCATGATTACATTACCACATTTCTAGTTTATTTAGAAGGTGTTGTGATGAACACACTGACATTGGTGAATGAGCAATGAAGGCAGTTTTGTTCCCTTTGATGGAAATAATTTACATAAAAATCAAATATTTTCTTCTATTGTTTTCCACCTTCTCTTTTGAATAATTTGGGGAAAAAATTGTGGGCTGGATCATAGGCAAAATGGTTAACTACTTTGATTTACCCCAAGCAAAGGTACAGTTCCTCCTTTCTGGACTAAGTTGACTACTTTTCTCTTCCACCCCTTTCCTTATTTTTGTTTCTTCTTCTTTATAGTAACACAAGAATTGGGTCAGCTACAACCCTGATTACATACATTTTTATATTATCATGGGACCTTCTAACAGGTAGCAGAGCAGCTGTTTCTTTATTTGAGCTGAGTGGGGTAGTGGTCTTCTTATTGTGTTTTTGAACTGTCTTGACTCTCTACTGAAAAAATGCTAAACTGGTAACTGAAACATCCACTTGATAAAAGTGTAGTCTGCTATATATCATAAAATTAATCTACAAATGTAGATTTAGAACCTGATTAATTGGTCTCAAATTATTATTAAAGGATTATTTTGCTTCTTTACCAGTTTAAATTAAAGATTAATTTGTTCAAAGATATCTAATAATATGTATATTGTTAGTTAAAAATGATATAACTGTCATACTTTTTTCCAGGTAATTGTACTGTTGGTAGCCAGTGTGGTTGCTTCATCACCAGTAGCACCAGTTTTGCCACCAGTATTAGTACCAAAAGTGAATGTTGCTGCACCAGAAGTAACAATTGTTAAACAACCATATGTTGTTGAACAACCGACTCCAGTTATCAGACATGTACCAGTTCCAATTAAAAAGGTTGTTGAATACAGTTATCCAGTTCCAGTACCTCATCCAGTTCCAGTTGCAGCTCCAGTACCAGTTGTACATGCACCAGTTGTACATGCGCCAGTTGTACATGCACCAGTTGTACATGCACCAGCTCTTGTATATGCTCATTAAAAAAAAAATGATCATAATTAATAAAATTTAAAAAACAACCATTATTTATCTTTCTATTTATTCATTTCCCATAAAAGAAGACATTCATTTGTTGTAGATGCTAATCACAAATCTTTTTTTTATAAACATGGCAGAAGAAAATGAATAATATAACTTTTTTTAATATTGATAAATATTTAATAATACCCCTTAATTTTAATTTTTTTTTGATATCAATCTTTTTCTAGTTTCATTTAGCCAGTCTGAATATTTATTAACTTCAGATGAACATCTCAATGATTCTCCACTACTGTTATTATAACAATCAAGTACCTAAAACAAAAAGTAGAATACCAAATTACCCAAAGGTAGAATACTTATAAAGTAATACAAATGAACTCACTTATAAAGTAATACAAATGAACTCTCTTGCTATGAACCAATCTGACTAATTCTTATCAGACAGGACAATTATAGAAATGAGTGTATTAATGCTCATTTATTATAAATTAAAATCTTATAATACATGCTGTCAAGAAGGAGGATATTTGTCTAAAAATCCCATCATTCCCTCTAACTTTACATCAGAAAACTGTTTAACTTACTGTTTTGAGGAAAATGATTATGGTTATTAATCATTTTACCCAATGAGCTTTGTCCAAGAACTACTTGTGCTCTTTTATGAAGAAAATAAAGATAGAACTGGAAATGGTGTTGATACGTGATCTGAGATTTACCCAAAAAACCTTACCTCTTCCTTTTTCCTATTTAGCCTCTGGGAATTAGTCAGGTATTACTTCAGAGGATGAATGAAGATGGTATGTATAAGTGTTAAGTGAACTATAGTCTTACAGTCTCAGGTTTACCATTTACAAAATGTGTAGAATTGAATCCCAACCACCAAAGAACACCGGTATCCACCATCTAGAATTCAATTCCATATAAAAGTAACTGCCTTTACTATGACTTGAATGCTGGACATCAACTGGAATTTTTGTAACAGTCACCAAAAAATTATTTATCCAAACATAATACAATGAATGTCATTGTCATAGTTTAATTATAATATTGTATAATTTTATATATATAATGAAAAAAACATAAAATTTCTATATTCATATGCAGAAATGCCCTCCACAAATTAAAAAAACAACAATAGAACCCTACATTCTTAGCATGAAATCAGTATGTATCATCTAAAACCCATAAAATATCCTAGAAACAGGGATTTAGTAAAAAGGAAGTGAGTGGCGGATTGAGAAATCAAACCTCAGAAAAATAAAATTACATTCTGAAAGGAGTGGTGCAAGATTCCTGCAGTATCTAGCAGGATATGTGTTCATTTTGTCCACAAATCTTCAGAAGGCCAGAGTATCTTATCCTGAAAATTGTTAAGACTATTATTTTTATTGAGTTGACTAGATGTTTATAGTTAATTTTGGTCTATGGGCAATGATAATCCACCTCGTTATTCACCTTTAGAAGAATAAATGTGAAGATTCATAAACAAAATCTTATAAAGCAAGGTGTACAGTAAACAAAACAAAATGTAAGTAGCTATAAAACTCAAATATGTACAATACTATCAGACTTAAATGGTTATATCATTTTTTGTATAATTATTCTTACAAAAAAATAATACACGTGATAACAAGAAAGTGATTATATGTATATATAAAAACAAAAGCACACAATTTAGATCACTATAAATATCAAAATAGTCACTGGTAAAAATAAATACAAATACACAGATAAAATACTTAGATCACAAATATTCTATTTTCATAAATCTTAAGGTAAACCAACAATTATAAAATTTTACAATATTACAATTATTACATAAAATAAAAAACACAACCCAATGACACGATGTTTCACTTCAAATGTGAAAACTTTATCAAGTTCAACTACAAAACATAATTATATATTTATATGATCCATGCTATTAGACCGGTGAATACACAATGCAGTGGCTTACACCACTCACTTCTATTATTAATTTGATAGCAATGAATAGCATTATCATTAAACAAATATCTAATTGTTGTATCTAATTTTTTTTTTTTGTCTTCAGTCATTTGACTGGTTTGATGCAGCTCTCCAAGATTCCCTATCTAGTACTAGTCGTTTCATTTCAGTATACCCTCTATATCCTACATACCTAACAAATTGTTTTACATATTCCAAACTTTGCCTGCCTACACAATTTTTTCTTTCTACCAGTCCTTCCAATATTAAAGCGACTATTCCAGGATGCCTTAGTATGTGGCCTATAAGTCTGTCTCTTCTTTTAACTATATTTTTCCAAATGCTTCTTTCTTCATTTATTTGCCGCAATACCTCTTCATTTGTCACTTTATCCACCCATCTGATTTTTAACATTCTCCTATAGCACCGCATTTCAAAAGCTTCTAATCTTTTCTTCTCAGATACTCCGATTGTCCAAGTTTCACTTCCATATAAAGCGACACTCCAAACATATACTTTCAAAAATCTTTTCCTGACATTTAAATTAATTTTTGACGTAAACAAATTTGTATCTAATTATATATATTAATTAGATATTACACAAATATCTAATTTTATATAGTAGTCATTCAATACTATAATAAATTAAATATATTATACTAGCATGCAATCCATTGAAATCTTTAATACCAGACCTGTTGTTAATAGAATTGTTACATTTGATAATGTTTATAATTTCAACTAGTCTTCTAATACTATTTACTTCATAATCTAAAATGTTCACTTCCTCATAATTAAAACTGTGATTACTTTTTTTTTTGTTTGAATAATGCTGTAACTTCATTTCCAATATTTATGCACCTCCAGATGCTTTTTTAAATATTGCATGGTTTGCCCTATCTGTTGTCCCTGGCAGTCATATTGAATGTTATATACTTGCATTAGACTGTTTAAATTTTTCAGTTGGCAATTTCAATTTTGAGAAAACTGTTAAAATTGTTTTTAAATGCGACTTTGAAATTTTGTTTCAAAACATTTTTAATCTTTTCTGACAAATTCTGGATGTATGGATTAGTTATATATTGCTTTTTACCACTTTCATCATTCACCGACTCTCCGATGATGTTACTGTTGTTTTTATCCTTAGAATTACATATATACTTTATAGATTCTGTCGTGGTAAATACTTAACTAATTTCTGGGGATAATATTTTTTAAAAAAGATTTTTTGTTCTTTATTTCCCTTCTGTCAGTTGGGTTAATAAACAACCTCTATATGGTAGATTTTTATCACAGCCTTTGTGTATGACATTGGCTGGATTGACAGAAAGTTTAAATATCTACGCAAAGAAGTCCTCTTAGTGTACCAATCAGTGTATATTTTCCCCATTCCAATGGGATATAGTCATATCAAGAAAAACTTTTATCACGCTCCATTTCTTTTGAAATTAATATCCTTATGATATTTGTTAAATTCATTCATTGTTTCATTGATTTGGTTCTCCAGTAAACACCTTTCCCTTCAATTTGACCATTATTTCAGATTCACAGAATTCCATCACCAAATTTGCCAAACGTGCAGAAATGGCATGGCCAATCCATGACATTGTTCATAAAATTTGTTTATTCACTATTTAATTCTGTTAATAAAATCGTCTTTTCTTACATTGGTGGTAAACTCCTTAATTCACATATTAAAATTATGGAATTCCTACAAGCCCTTTATACTAAATTCATTTTTTCCCACTAGTTTTTGAATTATTTTCACTAAAAATTTTGATAAGTTATACATAGGTCCCTAAATAAGCTGACTGTTGGTCTCATTGGATAGCCTTTATGTAATTTTGTTAAACTATACATTCTTGGTGGTTTTTCATTATTAGTACATATAGAATCCTCTTCTTTGTTGATATAACCCTGCTCTTTCCACTTATCGCATAACTTATTATTTTCTTGTTGTATTTTTTTAGTGTTCTTGGTATATTAATTTGTATGTACTACTATCTTTTAATAAATTGGAACATTTTTCTTGATTAACAATCAGCATCCATAATCACTGTTTTGTTTTTTTTATCAGCATTGATTATTTTTAAATCTGTGTGTTTGTAAATATTTTTCTTCATTCTTTGTGCATTCTTAATAATATTTTTAATTACTATTTTAGCCTCTATATTAAATTCATTCTTAAATAAATTATGCAAGCAATACTATGTTATACTACATTATTTCTAATATCACTCTTACTTCGCCTTTATCCATTATTTTTAATCCTTTGCCTACATCTGTTTTAATCTTCCAATCTTCATCATCTTCTTCTACAGTTTTTATCCTCTACAATTCTCTCTATTTCTAAAAATAACTAATTCTATATGTCTTAATAGTTTACCACAAAGTTTGTATCTTTACAAAATTGACAGAAATTTCTCTTCCATTCTTTTCAACTTTTGTCTTTTCATTCTGAATTTTTTCATTCTGAACACCTTTCTCTAACACTACATTTCATATTACTTTCTGTCATGTTTCATTACCATAAATCACTATACTCCACATATTCAAGAATTTTACTAATCCTTATATCTAGCGATGGAAATTCTGATACTAGAAAACATTTTTATAAGAAAGCTCTTTCCTTGTTTATGTAGTCTGCTTTTATTAAAATAAATTATCTGGATGTAAACTTGAGAAAAAGAGTACCAAGGGTTTCATTAAATGACAGGACTTCATTTAAAATTCAGTTATTAGACCAATAAATTTAAGGGAAGTTTTCAATTGTTTTCAATTGTTTCAATTGTTTTCAATTGAAGTTTTCAACAAGATTCATTTTAAAACACTGTCCATTCTTTTGTTGGTTGTTATCGCTTTTGACACAATTACTTAAAATACTGTCCGTTCTGTGTTTTTTGAATCTCCAGTGCAGTGCTGCATAACATAATGAAGTAGCCAGTTGAAATATATGTCACAACAAATTGCTTTTTCAACAGATTGCATCAAGCATCCCAAGGGTTGCTTTTAGGGTTGAATATTATGTGGATATTCAATAACCAACTAAACTGTTCAGACTGATCTCCTTGAAGGTAAACATACCTCTTTTTTCTAGTTCATATCATTTTCCCTATTAATTTAGGATTTGACAAGACAGATTTGATGGGATTTTTCAATCAGATACCCTTTCATGAATCTACTACAGGAAATGAGTATGGACATTTAAAGTTGATTAAAAATGCCACAATTGCTTTGAACTTTTAGCTTCTGGATGAAAAATTCCAGGAGTTTGTTACTGCATTGAAGATCAGTAATACAAAAAAAATACTTCAATACAACTGAAATGCATCGTTTTCCTGGGCATTAAAATCATTTTCAAGGTTTTCTTAAAAATTTGTGTGATACTTGATGTAATGATCTCTAGAACTCGCTTGGTTTATCTAGTTGTAAAGAAGAAACAATATAAAAAAATATATAGTTTTATAAAAATACTTACTTCATCTCTAAGAACTTCTCTATAGCTTAGTTTGCCTTGATTTTGTAAATAATTAGATAACGAAGCATGTAATTTATTAAAAGTTTCAACATGGACTTTACTTTCTTCATTATAAGCTTGTTCTAATCTTTTATACTTTTCATACCACATTTCTTCATTCTTTTCAAGAGCACACTCCATCATTTCTTCACTAAAAATAATCATATTTATAGTAATTTATAAATCATAATAGTTAAAACTAAATTAAATATAATAATATGTTTTATGTTTTCATAATGTATATGCCATATTACAGAAATTATTCTCTTTTTATGATGATTGCAATAGTGCAATGAAAACATTCCAGATCCTTGTCAGGAAACCCATCGGGTTGGTCTAGTGGTGAACGCATCTTCCCATGTCAGCTGATTTGGAAATCGAGAGTTCCAGCGTTCAAGTCCTAGTAAAGGAAGTTACTTTTATACAGACTTGAATACTAGATCATGGATACCTGTGTTCTCTGGTGGTTGGGTATCAATTAACCACACATCTCAGGAATGTGTCGAACTGAGACTGTACAAGACTGCGCTTCATTTACACTCATACGTATCATTCTCATTCATCCTCTGAAGTAATACCTGAATGGTAATTCCCGGAGGCTAAACAAGAGAAAGAAAGAAGAAAGATCCTTGTCAGGAATCAAACCCAGACTAGTAGAATGAGAAACCAACATGCTCCTCACTACACTAACCAATTATTTTGTTTATAGTAAAACATTAACAATACATACTAATAGTATAATTTGGTATTCCTTGATAGAATCCTCATATAAATACTATCATGATTTGTTTCTATATCAAACTACTTGTTTTGTATTTAATACTCTTATTTGAAATGTTTTTCCAAGGAATTTTTGATACTAATTTAGCAGCATTGTTAGTGTACTGTCGATAGCTTTGAAAAATCTTTTGGAAGAAAAAATTCCTGTATTTTTAATGAGAGCTGTAATAATTTAAAAATTCTATCATGTTTTGTAATGATTTTTTTTAAACTTTTTCGGTTCTGCCAGATAAATATTTTTTTATTGAATAGCCAGAGTAATTATAAGAGCTAGAAAACAACACGGTCTTTTAAAGTTAAAAAAAAATTTCTTAGCCTCATTCTTATTATAAACAAATATTTTAAGTTCTTTATAAATAATACTTATTAAACATTTCGAGTACACTCCTAACTGTATAATTTGTTTATTAATTAGTTAATTTGTTTATTTTATTAGATAAGCGATTTAGTTACGATGCAAAAATGGTTTGTTATTTTCTTAGGTTTGTAGAAAATGTCATGAAAAAGCAGGTAGTGGTGGTGGTGGTGGATTAGAAAGAGTGATGGTGTATTTATAGATTAGGGAAAGAAGATGAAATTCTATTACTGTATAAGTTTAATTGGCTGGACTTACGATTACATGCTTCAGCTATGTTTCAAAACTTTTGAACTGTGTTAAAAATGCATATACTGAGAGTTGATAGAATTTATTTGTTTTGATAGTAATAGTTTTTCACGTCCATTTTCTTCTGATTCAATTACCCTTGTAATGTTTTTTCCACACATAAATAACTATTGCTGGTCGAAAATATTTGTTATATTTTCATAGTAGATGTGGCTTAAAAATGTTTTTTATCTTTCATTAGATGTAATTTTAATTCCAAGATGGGTGAACGATGCTTGCCACTTAGTTTCTACTTTGTTGAGTAATTTTCTAGAATGTCAGTTCATACAACAACATTCTAACATTGTATCATATGTAGGGCTAGAGTTAGGGTCAGAGTTCAAGAGAAAAATGACAATATGATATTGAAACCTGTGAATGTGGAGAATATTTTTAAAAAGGTTAAAGCAGTTTTTTACTGAGAAATTTTTATATTTGAAATATTTTTTATAATTGAAAAGGGAAAGGAATATTACAACACAAGTTATTTGGTTGTAGGTTTAGCATTAGAGGATTAGTTTAAAGAAAGATTTGATTAACTTTTAACTCACCTGTATTCTGTCAGACTCACTAGAAATTATTAAAAAAAATATATATAGAGCATGCACACCATGAATATGCAGTAATCTTAATATCTGGTATGATTATGGATTTTAAATTCATGCAAGGAGACCCATGTTTGACAGCAGATATGACAATTTGTTTCTTTTATGTTAAAAAAAAATACAAAATAAAAAATAAATCAGTGTAGAGGGAATAGGAAGATTAGAAATAGATAAGTTTGGATGGTTTGGTTGTTTGAAGTGAATAGGAGAGAACGAAATATAAAAAAAAAATAGCCAAAGAATCTATAGTTGCGTAAAGTGGACTAAGAGGCAATGCAGATGAACTTAGTGAAGAAAGAGATATGAAAATATGCAGTGAGAAAGAACAATTTATAAGGGAGAAATAACGGAGAACCATCTATTACAGTCTCAACTTGACACAGTGTAGTTAGTAAGGAGAAACCAAAGAAGGCAAAGATAGAATAGAACGTTTTTATTAAAAATGTTTTTGTTTAAAATATCGTCAGTAGTTTATAATTTTCTGGCATTTAATAATTAAAACATTAATTTTTTTATTTATTTCCAATTTTAAGATTATACTGCTTCAAAATACTGTTAGTCCATTTACAGCTAAGAATAAAACGCAAATAAAAATAACTTTCTTCAGTTGGTTTTGTACGCAAGTCCTCAAACATAAGACACCTATTATTACATCTGAATGGTCATGATTCTCTAACAATTTACCACAATGAGAAGTTTAATAAATTATGTTTTTAATTTTTCCATATAATACATACATAATTTCCTTGATTTTTATAAATAATTATATACATACCTAGTACTAGATTTAATACTTGTTATATTTTCAATAGCATCTGCTGTAAACGATATTGGTGAATGAAAGAAGTGTACTTCATTATATGGGGTTAGTTGATTGCTATTCTCTGCTGATTGTGTGGATCCCATTATTAATTTTTCTGTGATTAAAAAATTCATAAAATTCATAAAATAGCTTGTACATGAATATTTAATTAAAGTAAGTTTTTTTTTGAAATCGTATAAATTGTAGTATTATATTAGTAACAAAGAAATGTAAACTAGATAAACTTAAGTTACTTAAAATATATGAATGCACAAAAACAGATAATAAACAACTGTCTAAATAATAAAACACAAAATCTTATACACTCACTCAAAATATCAAATGAAAGGTCTTTAAACATTCAAACACCAGTTTGATATCCTATGGCGCTGTAACAATCAGCACTCCCACTGAAACATTTTGAAGAAGCTTTATAAAGTGGAAGCTAACTTTGGAGCTTCATTTTTAAAATCTTTTCAATTTTTAAAACATTATTACATCATGGATATCAGAATTAAAATTTTTATTATTTTAATGAATTAAGTTATTAAAATATGTGGTGTTTTTATTTTTTTGCTTTATTTTCTCTTAAGGCACAAAGGAAGATTATGATTTCAGAATAAAGAGGTGAATAAAAAAATAATTATGCTAAGAGTGACAGAGTCCATTTAAAATCAAAATCAGTAAGTTCAGATTTTTTAATTTTCATTAAGTGGAATGAATAAAGGGAAAACCACACAAACAAATTAAAGAAATAAAAAATGCTGAACTTTACATAAGGACATTGCTTTACCAAACCACCTATAAATCGAATATCTTGACTACCTAAAAAACAATGAATAAAAATTCCAGAACACAAAAAAAGTAACGACTTAAATAAGGCATGAATTAATAAATGAATAAAACAAAGAGTTAAAGAACCAAGAGAAAGGGTAAAAAATATAAATCCTAATTGTCTCAGAGTAGAAAAGGCAATAATCTTCTTTAAATCATTTTCTAAACAAGCAGTTGACTGCGCTTAAAAATGTGGAATTAATTTCAACACACTTCTGTTCTGAGATAAGAACTTTTCTTTCTTTTGAATGTGATAATCCTGATAGAGATTCGAACTGTAAACCCTCAAAGTGAAAGATTACATCAAATAATAGTATTATTTATTATTGTTTTTTATACTTGTTTTAACTGATAACAGGCAACACAAAAGAATCATGTAGTTAAGATTATATAAAAGTGTATAATTTTTAAATAAACATATTTTACCAGGTTATATAAGGAGTATATTAACAAAAAATATATATATTAATATTGAAAGTATAATGAATGTGCATATTATTAAAATGGAAAAATTGTACAATAAAATACCACTGAAGAAGCATTAGTTAAAACATTTTTTCTTAAAAGTCCTTTTTCTTTTCTTCCTGCTATCCAACTATCTATTGGGAAAGGGGACTTCAGAAACAATTTCTACTCGCTTCTGTTCCTCAAAATTTTCCTTAAGTAGTTTTGATATATTCTATATTTTCTTTCACTTTGCTGATTTTTCACAGTCAACCAAACATCTTCAGTCTCAAGAGTAAATTGATGGTTCCTCTTTCTCAATTAATTCTATTCTCAAAGTTTATAACATTCTAAAACTAACAGTCTAACCTGCTCAATTCTTTTATTAAACTTTCTAATTCATGCAGCTTCTTTGACATAATTTCCGATTCCATGTTTCTTTCTCTTACCAGTCGCAATTCTTAAAGATTTATTTTCCACAGATGTTTTAAAGAAGAGGAAGTTATTAAATTGTTATTATTAAAGAAGAGGAAGAAAGAGAATGTTACTTTGAATATTGGCTTGAAAGGAAAAAAATTGAAGCTACTGTCATTTTAAATTATAATGCCAACTAGTATTATTATTGCAGATGTTAACATAATTATTTTGTCTGATAACTCTTATGGCTTGTGTTTCTAAGTGTAATAAATTTCCAATTTTTTTTACAATTAAATGAGCCAATAAGAATTATAGTAACATCTCCCGCACGCACCGATGTCATAGTCGGCCTTAACCTCAGTCACTGTCAAAGGAGTTGTTATAGAAAGTTATCCTTTCTGATCATACGAGACAAAAGTTTTTACTCTACTATTAAAGAGTCTGCCTTTAAAACTATATTGCTGGAATTTAAAATTTCACAGCAAAATATTAAAATAATGATGTTTCTTAACAGTTTTTTTTTATTTTACAGTTTTTTGTGTTACTTAAAATATGGATAGATCTACAGAAAAAAGGATGGCTATTTGAAAAAAGTCAAAAATCTGTTGAAAGTCACCTAAAGCTATCTCCATAAAAATATAAATGAGTTAAAAAAAAGATAAAATAAATATTTTCTTTTTTGTAAGTAATCATCACATTAATGATTATCTTGTATTATTTAATCACTTTCCAATAAATTAAAAAAAAAAAGTTTGTGGAGAAAACCTTTTAAAATTGCCAGTTAATAAAAAGAGTATGTTATTTCGCCATTATAATGATTGTAAATGATGTAGCACCTAAAATAGTCATTCGAAAAAATGACTTAGCTAAACCAAAGCATAACAAGCAAATTATAAACTTATTAAGGAATTTGAGATGAAGTTTCTAATTGCCTTCTTCACTGAGCCAAATATACTGTTTGATATCAATATCCAGGACCATTGAAATGGGGATGATATTCAGTCCTTTAGGTTAACATCTTCACTCTCTTCATCATAGGGACAAACATCATTACTAAT
This sequence comes from Lycorma delicatula, assembly GCF_047948215.1. Classification (NCBI taxonomy): domain Eukaryota; kingdom Metazoa; phylum Arthropoda; class Insecta; order Hemiptera; family Fulgoridae; genus Lycorma; species Lycorma delicatula. The sequence continues at coordinate 96,158,189 of NC_134464.1, read as the reverse complement.
AGAAGAAACTCTTTAGTGTCACTTGTATCACTGACAATGATTTAAAGCAACAAATTAATATATATCTCTTTCTGTAGGAAATACAATATACATATTATTTTCATTCAATGATTTAAGTTTGTATAAGATCCTGTCTTTTGCTACAATGCAGTGTTCAAAAGTTATATTTCCTACAGACAGTGTCTAATTAAGCGGTCATTTATTACCAGAACTTCACAGACTACTCAAATGGCTTTCAAATTTCAATAACTGTAGCGTAGCTAGAGTTTTAGCACCGTCAAAGTTAACAAGATGCAATCAGATTGTAGCCACGAATTGAACTTAAAGTCAGTTAAGAATCAAGATGGTGACAGTAGGCTACAAGGTAACAGTCTTAATTTGGTGTTTAGTAAGTGATCTTAGCCAGTATCTGGCTGAATATTTCTTTAACAGTATCCTTAATTAAGCTTAAGCAAAAAGGTAGATTTTTTGTCATTTAAGTTCAATTAAGGGTTCTGTTAACAATCACCAATGTGGGAACTGTAGTAGGCTGATCATGGGCACTAAGTAGTCTTTTGATTATGATGATTAACTAATGTCATGATTATCATTCTGTCATGATTAATTCACAGTTCAAATGCAAACACCTTTCTGTTATTCAAACCATCAATTTTTCTTGTAACCTAATATAACAATGAAACTGCTCCCATATAATAGTTGTGCATGTATTTTAAAAAGTTTTAAACATGATTAATGTCAATAAAATTTGAAAGTTAGTAATTAACACTTAATACTGTTAACTTTCTAATTAACAAAAATAGTGAAGTTAAATATTTTTAAAAAAGGTGAATTCTTGTTCTGCCATTCTAATCAATAGATTTGTACTATTAAACTATTGATATATTGTTTGTTTTTCTCAAAAAAAATTATATCTATGTATGCAAAAATAAATATAGTATATAAAGTATGAAAAAAATAAAAAAATAATTAATACTTACAGATTTAAAAAAAAAAAAAAAATGTATTAACTAATAATTTTTATATGCTAAATGCATTAAATTAATTTTATCATTTAGTATTTGTTAATACTAAATAAAAATATTAATTTATCTCTTAAAATTACATTGAGTAAATACTAAGTATAAGTATTAAATTGCCAAGACAACAAAATACACTGAAATTTAATTTATCAGATATTTTGTTTTGGTTAATCAAATTTCTTTTAATTTAATTAATCAGATGTTTTAATTTTTGTTTTGTTATTAATAAATCAAGGGAACGTTTGGTGGGATTTTTTATGTATTAAACATATAAATGATATGAAAAAATGCTAAAAATGATTCAAAATTAAAAACTAGAGAGTTATTAAAAATTAAATTTATTTTACAATATTTAAATTTAGTTTTTTAAATTAAATATCATAACTAGGAGGGAAGGGGAAGCCTGAGGCATCATGAAAATGTTTCTTAATCTAAATCAAATTTTTGACAAAAATTTGTTATTGTCCAGTTAAAATTTAAGCCATGTTTCCCCCCCAAAAAAAACAATCAAAGTTTTCAGATCAGTTTTTATGTTCAAAGTCATGATAACTTAAATAAGCAGTAATATTTCTGAAGTAGATGCCAAAAATATTACTCCCATTGTTTTTAAAGCTGTAAAATATTTTTTTTTACTTTTTGACTAATTATACTATGTACATGAGAAAAATAATTCGTTTAAAGTAGGGGTCAGTAACGGGGCCACAGGTGCCATGGCGCCCTCGATGAGATTTTTATATGCCCTCACTACATTACACACCTACTAAGCTCAATAACCATATCAGCATTGCATGTATATAAGACAATATAATTGTACAAGCTCTATGTCAGCAAATAGTAATTAAGGTCATACTATACACTGACATACTTACTATTTAGCAGGTAGGATTATTCTTGATTCTGATAAATTTGGTAGTATGTTACCATATTGTGAGTGCAACGTATTGTGAGTGTATTATTGACTATATTTTATTATTTACATATTATTATTAATCATATCATGCAAGATAATGGCGCTTTTCACTATCAAATACATATTGTACTGGTTAAATGGATTTTATAAATAACCTATCGTGAATAATTATAAAAGAAAAAGAATTTATTGCTTTAATGTTGATTGGGAAGGACAATTTTGTTTTATTGACTGTAAAGGCAAATGTATCTGCTTATTGTGTAATAATAGTGTGGCACCCCAATAATTTTTGAATTTATGTTGCGTCCTTACTGACAAAACTTTAAACCTCTGGTTTAAAGTATGATTAAAAAAACAATAATTGTATCTTTTATTGTACACCTGTAAAGGGGAAAAGCCTGACTGAATGATTTATAGTTAGGTTAAGTATTTTCAAATGCCATAAAATCAAGGAGCTGGGTTAGAACAATGTACCTGATCTCTCAGAGACTTATTTTCTAAAAAAAAGCAATTTTTGCTGTAACATACATTTAAACCAGTCAGTTTTTTGACATTTAATGACAAAAAACTTTTGTCATTAATTTGCTGCTCTCACTATGAGTGAAGATATCCATCATATAAAAGATTTTGGGTAAATTAGCATCCACTTCTTGGAGGCGGCATAGAATTTTCTTTGTTTTGAGTTGTTAATATTATGTTATGATTTCTGCAATGGTAGATAACGTTTTTTACTATTTTTTTACTTTTGGTTTTTTCAATTTAATTTTCAGATTTGTGGATATATCTTTGAAACTGCCGAAATTGCTGGAACACCAGCAAGTTACTATTGACAATGTAGCATGTTCTCTGCAGATTAGTCATGGTAATGCCTATCAAATTTTACACAATGAGCTTGGCTTTCATAAGTCTATGTTATGCTTAGATGACAATGTAAGCCCATGTATGGTTGGCTACACAGATCGTTGAAACCATTACCCATCTGGGTAATGAAACATCCTGAATGTCTATGCGAGAATACCAGGACATTTAGAGCCTTGTTACTATGTAGGGGACTGATCAAAGGACTTTGTTTCTGGTCCTTTATTATTCTGCGGCATAATAAGCCTAGTAGGTGAACTATCAAATAAATCCATGCCTCCTAATACCTCATAAAATACAAAAAATAGATTACGTTTACATAATTCTTGAAGTATTATAATTCATTGGAGGATTCCGAATTAGTTCTTACAGCTTATAAAGAAAGCTTGGCAATAAACATTGATGTACTTACCATAAGCTATTAAGTATACCTCAACAAAGTTAGCTAATAAATACAATCCAAAAAATTTTGATTACTTATTAATAAATCAAGAGAATGTTTGATGGAATTTTTATATATGAAGCATAAAAAATGATATGAAGAAATGCTAAAAAATTAATAAGAAAAAATGATTCAAAAGTAAAAATAGACAAAATAAATAGTTATTCAAAATTAAATTTATTTTACAAAATATTTTACACATAAAACTATTTAGTTTCTTAAAATAGTTTACAATTTACATTATTTAGCTTATTTATTTTAAAATATAATTTTTTATGAGATAAACTGCTAGAAAATTGGTAAATGATTTTTAGAAAACAAAACAGAAGATCTTATTTACAATATTTTATTATTTTATGCTCTAAATAATCACTTTAATTTGCAAACATAAAAAATATTATATTCGATGTAAATATAGTCACAATTTATATTAAATTACATAAAGGAAGTTCATGTAAATATTTTTATTTACTGATATTAAAAAGTAATTATTTATTAATTAGATATCTGCAGAAGTGCTAAAGTATGAAATCTAGGGTTAACCAGTTTGTAAAATTTATGATGTACAGAAATAGATATTTATACAGATAAAAGTACCAAAATGTTTTTGAAATTATATAGAAATGTCTGGTTTGGGCACTAGCAGTGAAATAAAGTGGAAGAGTTGCAATTTTTTTTTATTTTAATATTACAGAAAAAAATTTAAGAGAAAGGCCAAGAATAAGAAGGCTAGACTTTGTAAAGAAAGATATCTAAGGAGAACAGAGTTGGAGAACGTTTTCAAAGATTAACAGGGGAGAGAGAGAGAGAGAGAAAAAGTTAAATGGAAATCTGCAGCCCAAATACATAAAGAAAAGATATACAAACACAGAAGTACGGGAAGAAAGTATAATTCAGAATATTAAGTAACATCAATTATAAATAATAACATATAGATTTATAAAACGTAAATGTGAATAACCGATATGTATTCAGGTGAATAAAAAATTACCCAGATATTTATCATAATACATTACAGTGTAACATTATTGTTACAATGTAACTGTGTTCATTTTACTAGAAGTATGCACCAAGGTGTAACAAAGAGTACTAATCAAATTTCTCTAGTTGAAAGATATGCTGTAGGCTACAATTTATCAGAGGCTTGGAACACAATATGGGACTTTGCTCTACCATACAGAAGTATGTACGAGTGGATAGAGAAACTTAAAAACAGCCAGACAGGTATGATTCATGAAGAGGAACCAGGACAGTCGTCACCTCCTCCACTGATAAGAAGATTAAGGAAGCTCAAGAAATGGTACTGAAACACCAGCAAGTTACTATTGACAATGTAGCATGTTCTCTGCAGATTAGTCATGGTAATGCCTATCAAATTTTACACAATGAGCTTGGCTTTCATAAGTCTATGTTATGCTTACATGACAATGTAAGCCCACGTATGGTTGGCTACACAGACCGTTGAAACCATTACCCATCTGGGTTTCAATGTAATGAAACATCCTGCTTACAGCTCAGATCTTGTTTGCTCCAACTGTTATCTTTTTGGACTGGTAAAACATGCTTTATAAGGCCATCAAAAGAAGTAGGGGAAGTGGTACACAGATAGATGAGCAACCAACTGACAATCTTCTTGTTTGAGGGAATCCGTAAACTTGCGGACCACTGCATCAAAAAGGAAGGAGACTACTATGTAGGAAAATAATCTGGGTGTTCAACTCCTATATTTGTGTAAATAAATTGAAAAAAGTAAAGTGCAGATAACCTTTTACTTGCCCTTGTACATATATTCTAATTTGTATCTTCATCTTGAATTCTAAAGAAAACTAAAATTTAAAAAAAAAATTGTAATTTTGGAATTGGAAAAAGTTTATCACCTGAAAAAAATTGTTGAAATGCCATTTACAGGTACATCATAAAAAATATAAAATTTTAAGTTTTGCATTATTATACAATAGCATATTCTTGGTAAAATTATTTGAATAAAATGAATAATTTTTTCTTTACAAACTATATGTTAACCTAATAAACCATCTCTTGTTTTTGGATCAACACGAGTGTCACCATCTCCTGGAATCATATCTGTAAAAAAGAAAATAAAAATCTTAAAAATATCAATTACTTCATACAAAATTTTAACCTCTATAATCTATAACCTTTTTACAACAATTAAAGACAGAAATATAAATAACAAATAATTTTGTAACAGAATGGAGTTAAAATAACACAATTGTTCTATTTATATGTAGAGTATAGTTGATATAATATACTCGTACAGACAGGAAAAAATAAAATGATTAATTTGAACAATTCCAATGTTTCTATTAGCCATAGTACAAAGCTATGGAGGGTTTTACTTCAGTTTAAATAATTTATAATTAGCAATGGACTCAGCTTTAACTTTGTCATGTCTCATTACAAAAAAAAAGATCTTTGTCAAACATGTTTTATAACAGCTTAGATTATGCTGCTGACAGCAGCACAATGTAAGTTAAGGTTTGAACACTGGTAGTTGCAGGGCCAATTTTTAAATCAGATTTTGAATTTTTATTTTCATATGATGTTTTCAAAGAGTGTATGTGATTTAAATTCAAATCACAACAAATTTTGTGTTGTATTTTGCAAGCCAACTCGTTGAAACAAATCAAACTTTAGTTACATTCTGACCCCCTCGGTTTCAGTTACCATGCCACCCCCTCCATACCTAGCCCTTATGGGCTTTATCGGAGGTCATCTTCAGTATCTCGGCAATGACATCTTTCAGTTAAGCCTAAGCCAGGATGCCACCAATGCGAATACCACAAGTGACATTCTCATCGATGTACTACTAATTAACATAAACTCCAAACAAAACACATCTAGCCAAGTCTCAAACAAGCCTGAATGACTTTCTAAGAACAAAAGTATCGGCAAAATCTAGCAAGGAAATGAAGGACAAATTTCAGGTAGTCCTTTTACAGAAGAGGTTGAGGCTGAGAATTTGAAATACACATGAGACAAAGAAGGGGCTAGTTGTTGTTGCCGATGACAAAGAGACGGTTAAAGTTATTTCTGACTCTCTAGAGCTTGCACAATATGAAAATCCTACACATAAAAAACAAAGGAAGCAAACTAGACACATGTCAGCAAATCACAATACAGCATTCAAAAACATATTAACCAACATTCTAATTGAATAGACACAATTTAAATTGAAAAAAAAAACAACACATATTTGTTATGAACATATTTTTTTAAACTTGATTTAAACATCAAACAACATATCACTAAGTGCTCCTAGCAGCAATTTGCGAAGAAACTTGTTAAAAAAGAGAGCTAGTTCAGACAAAAGTGAAATTTTTATAACTTTCATCCTTAAAATAATGTATACTGTAACTGGTTTTAAAATTTGTTTCTTTTATAATTGTACCCCATCTGCCATAAAGAGGATAACAAATAATTAGAAAAATTGCTTGAATATAAAGGTTTAGATTAATATTCAAAATAATAAAATGATTAAAATTCATTGCTTTTAATAATAAAATAACAACCAAACAAGATACTAGAAGAAAAGAAAAAATTTTATTTGAGAAGCTAAGGGTGTATTTTTAAAATTTTATCTAGTATTAGTAATAAATATAAATTTATAGAAATAAATTTAAATAAAGTGTTGTAAATATGTTTAAGTTTAAATCAGGATCAACATTAATATAAGCAATACTAATTCTTTCTAACAACTCTTTAATAATGAAATCATGAAATTCCTATCGTATTAAAAGAGAGTAGTACTACATACCTATTTGTTGGTAACCATTATCATCAGCTGTGTATTCATATCCATAGATTTTATTATCAGGTGCAACCCATGATACTATTCCTCTTACTGTCCATATACCGTTTACAAATTCTCCTTTCTCTTCTCTCTCAATACCATTACTTGTCTTAAAACTTAAACATTAAAAAAAATAAATAACAAACGTTAAGTTTAAATTACATTTATGCGTGTTAAGTCCTGAAACAGAAATGGTGATAAGTGATCTTGTATAATTTAACAAATGAAAGATGAAAATCAGTCACTTTTCAGAACAACAAGCAACCCGTACCAGAATTATTAAGGTATGTGAGGGTAAAGTAGAGGGGACTTACTAAAGGGGCTGGCTATATATTTAGCATCATTATTCTCAGAGATAGCAACTCTGATCGGTATTTTTTGTTTCCAGGTCTTACAGTCACAGCATCTATAAGAAAGACCATGACAAATAATGTAAAGCAACAAATTAATATTACTCTTTGTGTGTGTGATAGTCATATACTGTCCCAACCTAAGCAAGAAATTTTAAATTATATATTTGTAATATATAATATTCTTTCAGAGTTGATTAATTAAAAAAATACTTTTGTTTTAAATTGATTAGAATGAATAAATGATTACTGTATATTTTGTGATGAACATACTACACTATAACAGGACTCTGTGCTCAATAAAAAAATTGTTCAACAGGCTTAGGCCTACTGAGATTACATAAAATAGATATCAACAACCACAGTACAATGGATAATATGAAGAAGTTAATGAGAGAATTTTACAAGGAAAGATGTAATTTATGTAAATAGTTACTATTGAAGAAAATAATTTTCAAATTTAGTACATTTGGCTAGTAAGACTTTTATCAACTAGGTACATTTTAACATGTTGATTATAATGTGTGTGTGTGTGTGTGTGCATGTGCACGTGCGCATGGATGTGGGTATATATATAATATATATATGCACACATATTGTATCATCAAAGACCAGATTACACAAGAATTGCAACAATGAAAAAAACTAAGAATTGAAATATTTAGAAGAACCAGTGTAGAAGAAGGTACATATATAAAAAGTAATTTCTTATCAACAGATTTAACTTTGACATGAATTGATAGAGAAGGCTAAGAATGACACAGACGATGAAGTGAAGTGAAATGCATATACACTGAAGTTTGTGAATGTCAGTCAAGGACATGTAATGTCTACAGTTATCATGCAAGTTAAAAAATAATTACTGCTTGATACCAAAATAGCAGTAAATTGAAATAATTAGTAAATAATTGATTGTAATAAACAAATTTCTGTACAAATTATAACTGACATCAACACGATAAATTTTATGATGACTAAGATTAAGATAATAAAAATACTCATATTACGAACTAAAGTTACAAGTTATGTATTTTATCAGAACCATGTCAGCTAAATTTTCATTGGAATACAAAATACTTTATTTTACAAGAAAATTATAATATATTACAGTATAGAAGTTCATATATTAAAATTACACTAAAATAAAAGAAAAAAAGTTATCAAAAAGTAGATAATGCATTAAAATAAAATAATAATAATATATAAATTATAATATATTATATGTATATGTATAATATATTATACAATAATTCAGGTACAAAGGGAAATATTTTGGGAACTGACTTTAGAGCTTGATGTAAGGAAAAAATTCATAAAGCATTTGTCTGAAAACGCATTGTTATCAAGTTATGGCTACCAAAAACCTTTGCCCAGACTTCAGTTTCCCCAGTAAAATGAGGTCATACAGAAATTTTTAAGGTGTTATAAATGGGGTAAATTTGATGATTTTTTTATGCATTTTGACCTGGAAAATTGAATAAAATAGGTCCCAAAACAGTATATCCTGTAATTTTTATGATATCCAATGTAAAGCAGAAAAATTTGGTGACAAAAACATGTTTTTTTAGGTTTGAAGTACAATAACATTGTTAATGGTTGTTATTAAATACAAAAAATATTAATATCGAAACTTGTAGAGAGAATTTAATTATGAGAAAATCTGTGTAATAACGTTTATGTAAAACAAAAAGATCAGTTTTTATTATTAAAAACAAAACAGAAAAAAATTAATAGAAAAACATTATTACCCATTTGTAAAAATGAAAAAAAGCTGTTCTTAGAACAATAAATTTAGATCTTTCAAAAATTAAAATAATGTTAATTTACTTTTAAAAAAATACTGGTTTATACTTTTTTAATTTACAATAAATGTAAAAATTCCACCATTCCACCAAAAAATTTGAAAATTCCACATCGACATCGCTGCACTTTTCAACTCATTTCCTTACATTTTCTGCCACCATGATTGATGAGGGCACCTCTTTTGCATTCCTTGATGAGAATAGCAGCACTGAGAATGCGAGCAGTCAGTTCATCACATATCTCTACTTTTTGCTTGTGTACATCGCATTTTATAGATTTTCATAAACTGTAATCAAGAAGGAACTGTAAAGTCCGATGACCCAGATAGCCAATGTACTGGCCCTTTACATCCAATCCAATTACCAGTAAATTTTTTATCAAAGAATTGTCTTACTTCATTCATAAAATGTGTTTGTGCTCCATCAAGTTGATAGTACATTTCAGTTTGTTTTGCTAATGAGAAATTTTCATGCATTGTAAGAAATCATTGTTTAAAAATTCCAAAATTTTTTTCCGTGACATACGGTTCTAGTATGAAAGAACCTGTTAATCGGTTGTCGATCATGCCAACTGAAAATCATTCCTGGAAATTTGATTCGATTACAGCACGTGGGTTTTCTTCAGATCACCAATATGAATTCCATGTATTGTTTATGTTGTTAAATGCTGATAAAAGTAGCTTCTCCTGAAAATAGTATGAACGGAAGGAATTAAGTGATAATTATTGTTAACGCATTGACAAAATTACAGTCGTCTGGCAAGGTCATCGAAATGGAGGTGTTGAACTTTCTGAACAAGTTAAGGATGCAGTCTGTAAGCATGTAATGTCCTTCGTACTGTACTTTGTGGAATGTTCAATTGCGTATAAATTCTTCACGTGCTTGTTGTAAGACTAAGCTGAACCGCCTGAAGAATGTTTTCCCTTTTCATCACCATGTAACGTTTGATGTTCAGATGAAACAGGAGCACTGGGAAGTGTACCATTCACACAAACATTAATAAAAATTCTGCAAAATTTAATTTTTACATATTCATTACATTTTGCGGTTAAGTCTTGTTCTGTTTTGTTTTTAATAATAAAAGTTGATTTTTTTTTTTTTTTTTTGGTTTTTCATAGACCTTATTATATCAATATTATCAGATTTAAATTTTCTACAAGTTTTGGTACTAAAATTTACAAATATAATAATGATTTAATAATGTTATTATACTTCAAACATAAAAAAAAATGGTATTTTGTCCAAAAAATTTTCTGTTTTTTTATGTTGGTTATCATGAAAACTATAGAAGATGCTGTTTTTGGGCATATGTTATTTAATTTTTAAGGTCAAAAAACATAAGATACCAGTTAGTTTGCCCCTTATGTAATCTCTTAAAAATTTCAATATGACCTCATTTCACCAGGGGAGGGGACTGATATCTAGGTGAACTTTTTCGCTAGCCGTAACTTGATAACTAAGTGTTTTCAGACATATGTTTTTTATGAACGTTTTCCTTATCTCAAACTCTAGAACCAGTTCCGAAATTATTTCGTTTTCCTCTTGAATCACGCTGTTTATTTTAAATATATTAAATTCTTTTCTTTTTTTTTAATAGATAGTTAACCTTATATTACTTGCAAACAAATGCATTAAAATCTGTTTAATGGAAAATCGGTTTATGTAATATTTTATTTATTTGAAAATTTATTATCCAAAAATATATGACAAAATCCAACCTACAAGTATATGATAATAGAAATGTTGACCAAAGGAATAAATTCTCTTTTTGGAATAAATAAATAGGTTTTTTCTTCTCTTCACTTATAGTAATACTTTATCTTTAGTAATGTTACAGGATCACTACTATTGTAAATAGTTTATTCAAAAAAGGGTTAAGTTAAGCGAGTAGTAGAAAAATCTATTCCTCTGTTACACCTCAGTGTGATATTGAATTATGACTTTGATATTTGTATTAAAATTGACAGAAGTTTACCAAAGTTTGGAAAAGTCTATAAAGCTTGACTAGAATGTTTAAGCGATCAAGGTTACAACTTAAAAAAAAATAAATGTTTGTGAATTAGATCAGGAACATTCTGGAGACATCCAATTTTAAATTTTAGAAATTATTTTGAATTTATATAAAATAAGTGTCTTTAGATATTAAATGTCTATTGAATATCTTTATCTGAAAGAAAATAATAAAAATAAACTTTCTCTTTCAAAAAAGGAATTAATAGTCAATATAAACCGTGAAAATTAATTAAAGTTTTACCGATGTTAAGAAGTAAGTAAAGTACATTTTCAATTAAATAATTTTTTTTCAGTCTGTCTAAATTTGTGTTAGGTTCCATAAAAACATATAAAGAATTTTTATCATAATTTTTTTGTGTATAAGCTTAGTTGTAAGTAATAAGGTAAGTTTTTGTTGATAACTGTACTATGTAATTCATATAGAATTATTTAGAATGATGCCAATCAGCTCTTTATTGCCTGGTACCCGGTGATGTGTTGGAACTTACCGTAGAGATGTACATTTAATGTAATATTTTACTTAATGGAATAATCTTTCTCGGTATAAATGCTATTCTATTATTCATGAGTAAATAAATACATACACTATCACTATCACTACATACCGTCTTAGAGATTGGATTAAATTGTAATATTAAGAAAAAAGTAACAAAATTTAAAATATCTCTTTAAACTGTATTTTAAACATTCATAAATAAACTAGATGCAGGGCGTGCCAGCTGGGTCCTCCGGACCGTTGCTCTGGCGGGGGGGCGTCTCGGAATGGGATTATAGTTGTCCAAAATTGATTAACTCTTGTATAAAAATATTTTTTTTTGAATGATAAAAATTGATATAACGAAAGTTAAATTAAAAATTTAGCTCTAGAAATTGATACTAACGAATCGGGATTTTCCGCTAGCGATCGGTACATTCCGGTTCCTACTTTTTGGTTATAGTTCATTATTTTATGAAGAAAAACAATCGCATAAATAAATAAAAAATATAAAAAAAAAACTTAAAACGCCACTCTTAAATTAAACGCACTAACATATAAAAAATAATTTTAGGTATCTCAGAATGGATTTGACAACAAGCTTTGATGGTGATATGTAATATTATGTGAAAGTCATAGCTTCAAATTAAAAATTTAATGTTTTTGCCAATTTTTTCTTATGCGTGTTTGCATCTCACTCTTTAGGCCATTCATCACGCGTAAGAAAAAAATTGGCAAACACATCAAATTTTTAATTTGAAGCTATGACTTTCAGATAATCTTACACATCACTACCAAAGCTTTTATCACATCCATTCTGAGATATCGTCCTAAAATTATTTTTTAAGTTTTAGTGCGTTTAATTTAAGAGCGGTGTTTTAATTTTTTTTTAATATTGTTTTTATTTTCTACTTTTTAGTGCGTTTAATATAAACTGGTTATTAAAAAGTTTTTTATATGTTTCTTATTTATACTTTTTAGTCTTCATAAGTTTATACTTTACAGCTGCGCTAGCGCACAGGTTTGAGCGTATTTGCGAAAGATCGGATCGGTAAGTTTTACGGTGGGTGAGTGCAATCAAAACATAGAGCTAAAAGATTTTATTTCCGGATAACCAAGATTCGGTCGATAAAGACTATACCCGATGAATTAAACAGTTAGCGCTCGACCTGCTGATACATACGCCGTTTGAATCGTGAAAATCGGACGAGCAGTTGCCGAGATATTACGGTGGCATCCCTCACACCTCCTCCCCGGTTTCTGAACGGCGCCCCGGGGGCACTTGAAAATATTATTATCCAGCGGGTACCGCTGGGAGACGATGGGGCTTCGTGGAGGAGGGTTATATTCAGTAGTTTTTTTATAGTACATTTCAAAATAGCTTCATTTCCTATTGAGTGTGCTAAGTATATAATACCGTGTAAGCTTTACGTGTTATATGACTGTGCATTTTTCAACGATACTAGAATTAATACGCAATTAATGACAAAATAAAAGACAAAGAATTATATACTTTATATAATTAATGCAGTCTTTAAAAATCCAACCGTTGATAGAAGGCTGATATTACAGTTTTAAATAATCGTTAATATATTTTATCTGGAATTGTACAAATATGTCAAGGTTTCCGTCATATAACCTAACGGTAATAGACTAATATCTATTAGATTTAATTAATTATTCTATAATTTGATATAATTTATTAACTGTTATTAGTATATTGCACTCAGATAAAAAATAATGTACAAGAAATTAAACTGCAAATTTTATACACATTATCATTAGGGAATTACAACTATAAAACAGTTAATCGATCGATTAAACTTAATTATCTATTTATTTTCCATCAGTATTTGTTTAATATATGATCAGATATTTAAAGATATGTATGCTTTCTTTTTTCCTTTCTAGCTCGTTCTTTATATTAATATTTCGGACGAGAAAGGTCCTAATTAGACTGTTATCGCCTACAAAAAGCTACTTTGGCCTTTTCCCTTCCGTCTTCTGAAATACTAACGTACACTTGTAGTGTTCAAATTTTAAGGAGAACCGTTTAGTTTGCAGCAAAATTTTGAGCAATTTTTTAGATTTTAAAAAACTTAAAATGATTTCTGAGTTTCGATACAGCTAAAAAAATAAGATTTTCTTAATTGGAATTTCATTAAGTTTTATGCTTAAACGTAATACCCAATTTTGACTGCTAAATACATAATTCTGTCAGTTCAATCATTATTCTTTTCTTTTTCCTGTTTAGCCTCCGGTAATTACCGTTCAGATAATACTTCAGAGGATGATATATATGAGTGTAAATGAAGCGTAGTCTTATACAGTCTCAGTTCGACCATTCCTGAGATGTGTAGTTAATTGAAACCCAACCACCAAAGAACACCGGTATCCACGATCTAGTATTCATATCCGTCTAAAAATAATTGACCTTACTAGAACTTGAGCACTGGAACTCTCGACTTTCAAATCAGCTGATTTAGGGAAGACACGTTCACCACTACACCAACCCTGTGGGTTAGTTCAATCATTCGTGTCCGCTTTTTCTTTAAGTAAGGAAAATAGTGGATAATTATGCAGAATGTCCCGCAAAGAAAGGAAGAAACTTGCAGAACACGTTTTACTGGTGAAAATAATGAAAAAAGTTCACATAAACGTAGGTCTGGAAACGCTTTGTTTTAGAGTTATGGCTATCGAAATATTTCACCCGGATTTCAGCTCTTCTTATAAAACGAAGCCCTACTGTAATTTTTGGGACTGAAATTAAGAAGTGAAGTTGGTAGTTTATCATGTAATTTTAGATGGGAAGTATAATAAAACAGGTCTCAGAACTGTAACTCCAGTAGCTTTTAAGATATCCTACGTAAAAACAAGATTTGTTGTCGAAAAAAAAAGTTTTTTTAGGTTTGTAGTACAGTAGCTTTGTCAAATGACTAATAAAATGAAAAAGATTTAGAACAAAACTTGTAGAGAATTTAATTCTGAGAAAATTAATGTAAATATAGCTAATAAAAAGCAAATAAAAACGTTTAAAAATCGGATTTTTTATTGAAGCAAAACAAACAAAAAATTATATATTATACCTAATAAGTAACCCTTCATTAGCACCCTTCATTATATTTCCCTTCATTATATTTTCTCGAACACAGATGTTCAGAATCTTGGAGTGAAAACCAAAGTAATTTTTAATTTTCCTGGTTCAAAATTTATGTAAAGTAAAAAAAATCAAAAAAGTTAACTTTCTTATAGATAAATATCATAAGGAGTTTTTCATACAAAAAACATACAATAAGCATACCAAAATCCCTATACAATAACTTCGTCAAATAATTTCTGGGCTTATCGCATATGACTAATTAACATGTTTAATGAGATTTGTAGCATCATCAAATGACAACAATAAGTATTATTAGCTCGTATAATATAGCCGAATTAAATCACAGATTACACCAACGCATAGTATACGTATACGAGGTGTGTTCAAAAAGTAACGAGAATTTTTGTTTTTTGGAAAGAATTTTATTTATTCGTCTAAATTAATGTTATCCCCCTTCAAGATATTCCCTATTAGATATTATACACTTATGCCAGCGCTTTTTCCAAGCCCCGAAACACTTCTGGAACTCGATCTTTGGATTAGTGTTTAGCTCTTTCAGCTATTTGCTTTTAATCTCATCTATGCTTATAAAACGACAGCTTTAAGGTTCTCTTTATTTTTGGGAATAGAAGAAAGTCACACGGGGCCGAGTCTGATGAATACGTCGGCTGGGGTATCATTACAGTTTGTTTTTGGCTAAAAATTGTCGATCAGCAGTGAAATATGAGTAGGCGCATTATCGTAGTGCAAAAGCCATGAATTGTTTCGTCACAAATCCGGGCGTTTTTTTTCGGATTGATTCATGCAAACGGCGTTGAATTTGTAGGAATACTCCTTATTGAAAGTTTGACCTTGTGGCAAGAACTCATGATTCACTATGCCGTTAAAATCGAAGAACACGGTGAGCATAACCTTCACATTCGCCCGTACTTGTCGAGCTTTTTTCGGTCTTGTTAATCCAGAATGCCTCCACTGGGAATATTGAGCCTTAGTTTCAACATCATATCCGTAAACCCATGTTTCATCACCTGTTATGACACGTTTCAGTAATTCTGCATCGTTGTTGACTTCATTTAGCGACTCCCTGAGCAATTTCCATTCGCCGCTGTTTTTGTTCGAAGTTCAAAAATTATGCTGTCACACGTTTCATACCGAAAACATCCGAACAAATTTCATGGCATGAGCCAATTGATATCCCAACATCATCAGCGACTTCTCTGATTGTGATTCGGTGATTATTCGTAATCATTTCTTTAATTATTTCCACGTTTTCATCGGCTGTTGATGTGCTGGGGCGTCTGGGGCTCGTCATCATCAACGTCTTCACGACCTTCTTGGAAACGCTTATACCTATCGTAAACCCTTGCTTTACTCATAGCAGACTTACCAAAAGTAATATTTAACATTTTTAAAACATTGCTTCTCTTTATCTCATTCTTATAGCAAAATTAATAAAAATTCTCTGATTAATTTTTTATACAAATAAAAAATCGCCGATCGTACCAAAACACGTGTTTTATCTTTTTGACAGCTGCCAACAGAATAAACATCCAATACGGCTAAAAATGTACAGATGCTTTTCAGACAAGTTTACCAATACGACAACGAAAATATCCCGAGAATCGGACTAATACAACCAGCAAAATTTCAAAATTCTCATTACTTTTTGAACACACCTCGTATAAAATTTAATGAACACATATTTAAGAAATCTGCTAATATGAGGTATTTATAAAAAAAAACCGCTAACATACTCGGTTAATTTATTAATTTGTGACTTGTAAGGTTTTGTAAAATGCTATGGTTAATATCTTTATGTTGCCCAGAAATGTGTCATATATCTAAGAGATGGTTTCCAAAATTGATTTTGATGTATGTAGTGCTTGTGGTTTTGATGCTTGTATCTATGGATAAGAGTGTAAATCTAGTTTGCCCAATATAGTATTTAGTGAAAAAAACTTCAGTTTGTTTATGTAGTCCTGAGTTGCTGTCTTTAACAATTTCTTTATTATGTTGTGTGATCTTGTATATTTTTTCAGTTTTGAAAAAATGACATCTTACTCCTATGATTAGGCAACACAAAATAATGTCCATTAATTATACTCTATAAATCCAATACTGACATGTATTTCATTACAGAACATGAACATAACAAAATAGTAAACTTCTTCAGCAAATTTTAAATAAATAAGCACAACTTCATTTTTATGCACTTCAACAGCTTTTGGTGGATTTGTTTCAAGGGAGTATTTACATTAAATAATGAGAACATAGTCATTCAGACAGCTGCAGTTAGAGCCAATGTAACTTAGTATAGGTTACTGACATTGGTGACATTAAACTCTGTCTTTACATACTCGTATATTAAAAAAGACTAAGCAAATCGAGCAGTGCTGCTCAATAATCACATCAGTTTAAGTGTCATTCATATCAATTTTTATTTTATAAGCGATGTTTTCCTACAGTTATTTAAGGATTTTCTACTTTTTCCGTAGTTCATTTGACAGATCTCACTCATGCTTGAAAATGAACATGATGAATTGGTTTTTCATGACTTTATGGGCCTTGTGGGTAGATGAAATTTATTAACCACAACTGACTCGTGATATGCCTAACAATTTGCTGTTCTGATTGGGTAGACTAGAAAGAAGCAGTGCGATTGATGCCATGTATTCCTAATTCAGTTAGCTCATATAGAATTCAAGTAAATCAACTGTGCGTACGAATGTTCATGCGGCCAATTTACAAACATATCCTGTAAATCCATATAAAAGAAACTTCGGGATGTTAATATTCAGTAATTAACGGCATGTAACTTCGGTTACCGCCAATTCTTGGAAAGTGCAGGCCAAAGAAGAATGAAGAGGTCTTCGGAAGAAGAAGAGGGTGAAGAAGAAGATGAAGAAGAAGGAAGACCCTCTACTCGTCCCAACATCACGGACTGGAGTCCGGAACAGAGCCCAGCAGAGATGCGTCCTGGAAGGCAGCCATAACAGAAGTGGATGAAGAACTTCTACACAACCTTTCCTTTCTAAAACTTACTAGTTAGATAAAAATAAACCAGCAATTGCGACTCCTCCGGAGTAGGGGTCGCATTGCTCCCTCCTTATAGTTAGTGCCCCGTTGTGGCGTATTCCTGCTATTAAGCCTATTAAGCGTTAGCACCGAAAGGACTTCAGTAGACGGTCTGAAGGGGAATTGCGTCGGGAGGACAGGCTTCATAAGCCTAGCCTTCCGCGGTCGGCCCATAAAATGGGTTCGATAACGCTGGTTCAACGACGGATTGGAATGCAATTAAATCCATCTTAAATTAACTAAATAATAATAACCAAAACTTGAAAAAATTATACATTTATTTTATATTTAAATAAATTAAAACTTGTTAAATGATGAATGAATATTTCTTACCTTGTTCGGCACATCTGACAACCCATGAGTATTTTATTCATTAAAATCGTTTATCGTTACGTATTTCCTTGAATTTTTAAAAGTTATGAAAGTGTCGATTTCAACTAACAGTAAAAGTACACTAATATTTTAGATTAAATTTCTATGATAATAAAACAAATAATAAATTCAATTCAGTTTTCGTCATCTGATTGCAAGAAATCCGTAGTGCTGTCAAATATTAAGAGATACAATGAGAGGCTCATTTTTTTATTATTATCCAATTCCCAATAATTTGGTTCAACAGTACCCATTACATGTTTTATACAGTTTTTCCATTCCTGCTAACCCGTTTTAACGATGGCTTTTAAGCATAAATTTTTAACATCTGATATTTTAAAAGTAGTATTTTCTGACGCTACGTAACTTTTGATTTGTCCCCAAAATAACACAATTGGGTTGAGTTCACAATGATTGGAAGGTAATCGAAACAGTGGGTTTACCACTGGATCTTGCTAACTCATCAGTTTTATACACGAACCCTTTGCATTAATTGAATCTTAAGTTCACCCTCTTCAAAAATCACTGCTTTTGAACTTAGCCACATTTTGATATTAATTTTTTTTCCAAGGCACGGCATATATTTTTTCTTTTTTACATGAATGATAAGGGGTGTTGTCCAAGACAATAATCAAATTACCTTCCAGAAGAGGTAACACATCGGTAAACCGTTTCTCAAAAGACATGACGTTCATCTCGTTATGATAGTTTCCTGAAGATTTAGATAAAAAAATCCAGAGATCACCATTGACAAACCCGGTATCACTGCCGATATGCGTAATTATGAGAAGCCTACTTTTACCCGATGCAACCTTATTACCGGTTGATAAGCCATATAGGAAGGCTTCTTTTGACGGATTCATAACTTTTTGCAAATTAAACTTTTGTGTGCCTTCGTTGATCCAAGTTTCATCCATATAATATATTCTACGGTCTTCTTGCCTCATTTTCATTATTTCAGTGAGGTAATGTCTTCGCCATATAATATCATCCCTGTGAATTAAAGCAATTTCTCGGGCCCGTTTTTCATATTTAAAATTCATACTTTTTAACAATTTAAAAAAAGTTGTTCTTCGGAAATCTGGTAGATCGTTATCGTCATTTATAACTTGTAACACTGACTATTGTTGTCAGCACGTTTCGAATACAAAATTTGTGTACTTTTTACGAATCGCGCTTTACTGAAATCATCAACTTTTTCTTCAATTGACCTGCGGGCCTTTGTTTTCTTAGGAAACCGTAATTCATTAGTAGATTTTAAACTCGCGAATATATTTTTGTATACCGAAGCAGCACTACTTCCACTTATGTTAGCAGTTTTATTAACGACATCTGAAATCAACGCCGTTGGATTACTCTGTAATTCGTTTTTGTAAGCATTTAAAATAATTTGTTTTTCTGCGGCTTTTTTTTCGGAGGAGTTATCAATAATTGTGCACTATTATCAGTTGAATCGGTATTAGATGTGCTGTCAAATAATGGTATAACTCAAGTCGTTCAGACACAAATCTAAGAAAACACTACACTCACGTTCCAATGAATTTAAAAAATATTGTATTATATTAACTTTAAATAAAATTAGAATAACAGAAAACTTTAATATTAGAACATAAAAATTGAACACGAGAACAAAAGAGTGTTGATATGAAAAGATCAAGGGTTTTAGTAAAACTGAGAAGATATAACATTATATAAATGTTCGATTATATGACTATGTGCCTAATTTTACGGTGACTAGTGTTGTATATAAATATGGCCGCGTTGTAAATCGGCACTTATCCAGGGGACATGACTCAGCAGAACCATGACGAACTCACTCACACAAACACAATGTTTGTTTATTCTTCATTCTATAAGCCAACTGAATAAAGTATAAATGCTTAAATGAATATGTACCTCATGACTTGCTTTTGACTTGTTACTTACCCCACTTTGACTTGCTAATTAACTTAAACTTCGGTTACAGCCTTTCAAATGATATCTAGTCAAATTGGTCTTGAGAATTAGTCTCCAGTATATTGTAGGTTTCAAGATTCAATCTGTCCCTTTGCCTCTCTCAAAATTATATGCTTACACCTCATGATTGATATAAATCCTATACACCTGCAAAGTATATAAGTTTATTCAATTTTGCGTTGGGCAAAATTAAATAAACTTACTATGTGCTAACTAACAAATAGTAAAGCAAAGGAAACAAGATAAGAAGAGCAGGAATAAAGATATATCTTAAAAAAGAAGAAAAATTCTCATTACCCAAAATCATATCCGCCATCAGGTAATAAAACATTTTTAACTGTTTGGATTACTTCTCCTGCACCAGGTAGATAAAGTGCAGTACAGTCATTGATTGTCAGTACTAATATGATTGCTGTTATAATCACCGTTGTTGTAGCTGATGGTGATTTGCAACACTAAAACAAAGTAAAATTAAATAATCATACATTAATATTAAGATATTAATATTAGAAAAGAAATTAATACTGTTCTTTAAATAGTGCAGTTTTTATTTATAACTGTATGAGGATGTTGATTAAGGTTCAGGAAATATTGTAAAAATAAAGTATTTGGGCAGAGTGTTTAAGACTAGAGTGCTAAACATTTTATAATTATAAAGTAGAGATTGATCAATATACCAGATAAGATTAATAGTTCATAAACAATTACTTTCATACAACAGTTTAATTTTCATACTTAAAAAATCTGGTATTTTTATTAAGTATACTAAATTAGGTAGACTACAAGAAAGCAATGTGACTGATGCCATTTATACCTAATTCTAGGTTGATTGATCATCTACACCTAATTATCAATTGAACGAATGAACCAGATATTTTGTCATTTCACTTGCCATTTTTAAAAAAATATAAAACTGTTTATTTTTGTTAGTAATGTCACAACCAGAAACTTATACTACTTCATCCACTATACTTTGATATCAATATTCAATTAATTGTAATGTGTTACCTCATATTACATCACCAAGATCATTAATAATAAAAAAAATAACTCAAATATTATTGAGTATTGGCTTCATTTAATTTGTATAGCTAGATTTAATTAATTTAATATTCTGTGACAAGACCGGTATAGTGGGCCTGAGTAACAGACTTCTACAAATTATTATGCAAATAATAATTAATATAACGATTAGAGGAATCCAGAAAGGGACAAAAAGGAGAAACCATTTTGTAAAGAATAGGTTTGTTTTACAGTCGTCTTTTGTTAGACTGCCTGCTAACACGCAATAAACACCTGTTGTTGTATGGTGAGAAGAGACCTGGTTTGAAATTCATGAGAACAAAAGCCACGATTGACTGTTCTAATGCTTCGACTTGGGTAGAAGTTAGCAGTATAAATAACTCTGAAAGACCAGCTAAAAATCAGTTCAGTTCTGAGAGAAGTTACTACATCCAGCGAGGAGAAGCTGCGAGTTTTGTGGATTCGGTGGAGTTCTGCGAACCTATCCAGCGAGACGTTACTATGTCGGCCCAGCGAGGAGAGTCACAGGTGTGAGTCTGCGAGACGTCAGTCTAGCGAGGAGAGTCTTGAATCCAGCTCGATATGAATAAGATGACACCACGAGTAATTCCGGTAACCAAGAAATACTATCGGTGAGTTACAGTAAAACTATAAGTGTATAAGTGAAAGAACTAATGCAATAAACTTCATTCATAAACTGTTAGGGTAGATAACAAAGGTATTTGCAAGTGAACACTATATGATTGTTTGTTAATACAAGACTAGTGGTTAAAAATGGTTAAGACTATCGGTTTCTTTTGTTAATCGGTTTGAATTCGTTTTCTTATGCTTATTTTATACAGTAAATAATAACTGAGAATAATATCCTTCATGATATGTATTCTTCTTCTTCTTCTTTTTTCCTGTTTAGCCTCCGGAAACTACCGTTTAGATAATACTTCAGAGGATGAATGAGTGTAAATGAAGTGTAGTCTTGTACATTCTCAGTTCGACCAATCCTGAGATGTGTGGTTAATTGAAACCCAACCACCAAAGAACACTGGTATCCACGATCTAGCATTCAAATCCATGTAAAAATAACTGGCTTTACTAGGACTTGAACTGGAACTCTCGGCTTCCAAATCAGCTGATTTGGGAAGACGCGTTCACCACTAGACCAGCCCGGTGGGTTAGCACATGAAATGTATTCTATTGACTTCAACCACTAATTGTCCAGAATGTGTTGACTCTCCTTATGGCATTATGGTCAATGTTGTTTCCTTAAAATCGTATTGGCTTAATAAGATTATTATCATTCACAGATATTTTCTATCTATTTTATTGTACACATTTTTATAAATAAACTGAGATACAAAGATCTGCATAGGTAGTCGGTCAGTAGCATCATCATAGTGATATCATGGATTTATTATTTTCAAATTAACAAAACATTTGATTAAAAATTTCCACTTTGTTATATCCCTCCAGAATCCACTAAAAGTAATGATGCAAAACTATATAAGTTCAAAAACAAATCACAAAAATACTGATTCAGATGTTACTCTCTAACCCTCAGGGTTATCAATATTAGGAGAGACCCTGAGGTACCTGAGCCAGTTGCAATCTTAGTTCAAACTACGCAGGCTGCAGCCACATTCATATATTAGTACTGATTCCTTTCTCTGATTCACAAGGTCAGAATTGAATGAGACTGATGTGAGCTTTCTCTGTCATGGCTTTACATTTTTCATTTCTCTAATCAGCTGGCAGAAAGTGTATAATTGACTGAATAAGGTTAAAATCCCTACTGCTAAATGTGAGCTCTGTAGGACATGAGTCCATCAGCTTTAAAATATATGAAAGGTGACTATTGGAATTATTTATGTCAGATTCTTGGACTTATGGCATACCAGGCTGTTTTTTCCATCTGAACTTTAGAATCATTAGGGTTGTACTTTCATAAGGATTTATTCATCTTCAGCTTCCTCCAATATACTCATAAATTCAATGGTGATTGATTATCCACCAGGAAAACCAGTATGACTATGAAAGATCATTTTCAGTTTCATCCAGTTACAGTAATATTAAGAAATATATGTTAACAGCAATGCAAAATGGTTCTAAACTTTTGTACCCTGAAACAAAATCTTTAATAGTGAGACCTGAGGAAAAAGTGATGACAATGTTAAACTCATCATATCAATAGGTTCGTCATTGGTTTATGAGGGAAAACCAAATTGAAAGAAACCTCTTAAAAGAAACATGTGATAGTATACATCCAAGATATTACTCGCTCTAAATATTAATTGATAATTTAGTCATTTTAGACGCTCTCTTTACATTAAATACTGATAAGAGAATGGCCATTATGAAGAAAGAAATAGCTGATGAACTATTTTTCAGGTATGTGATTTTGGTGAGCTGGATGCAGTACAAAAATGGTAAAGAGAAACACTTATCACTTTTTATTCGTACTTTGAAAACATTTAATATTCAAACAAAATAACATATAATTGACCACACCTGAGTTTATTATGGCTTTGGTGCATATAAATGGTCTATGGCACAAGGAGCACCAGAAGGAGTTGCTTTTTCTAAAAATAATGTTATTAATTTTTATACAGCCTTTCCTATACTGTACAGAGTGATGTTATTTTTAGGAATATTTGTACATTTCAATTTTGTTAGTTAGGATGCTAATATGAAGTGGGCAAGAGGAATGAAAAACCATCATTTCACACTTTTCTTAATAAAACTGACATAATAGCTGTCATTCTTTGTAATTGACTGTACCAATTTTGAAATGATCGACAGCATCTCATGCCAGGTCACCTCTAAACATTATTGTTAATGGAACTTAATTAACGTACGTGTAATATAATAATATTTGACCTTATATCAGAGTAAGTTATCTTATCACATGACTGAATCTGGGTAATTTTTATTGTATTTCAAAATTTTAATACGTAATTATAGAACTTTTTTTTACTACATTTTCTTAAACATGTTTTTCTTAAACTGTTATGTTTAACAGTAAAAACATGCACGTGTAATATTAAATTATATTCTTCTAACCTAAAATAATATATTTTCAAAATCTGCTGTATTTTTTAAAACTTTTTCATAAAAGAGTAGTGATAAAGTGGGATTTTTAAAATAAATATCAATGAATTAATAATTTTGCCAGGTTATACTAGATATATTTGACCGTGAAATAGGTAGTTTAATCTTTATTTATTTCTGAAACTTTGAAACATAAATTAGATGGTTACTAAAAATGATAATAAAAATAAAAAAAATATGTTTGTAGATGTTTATATAAAGAGATATAAAATACTGTAATAAAAAAATTGGTTTTATATAAAAGAAATTGATGAAATGTTTAGATAAAACAGAAAAAATGCTGATTATTGCTTAAAAAATGATTTATAGCAATTTATATACCAGTTTCTAACAATTAAATGAAACATATATATATATAATAAACAGAAGTCAATTTATATTTATTAGGTAACATTTTATCCGTTCTTTATTACTTTCAATTGATTTCAACATATTGCTTTTAATGGCCAAACAGCTGTAATAAAATGAAGTGAGCCAGAGAGATGGTTGATGTCCTTAAAGGATAATTGGATTCACAGAAAAAGAGAAAATGAAAGTTATAATTTCATAAATTATTTTTACTATGGTACATAAATTGTTTATCATCTAAAAGTAACTGCTATGGAACATTTTACAACCTACATACACCAAAAATAAATTTATCAACAATAAACAGATAATGAAAGATGACCAATGAAGAAAAAAGGGGAGTGATAGAAGTAAATGATAGAAAGAGAGAGAAAGCAAGAAAGAGAAATTTAATAGACAAGAAATTGCTGTGTAATATCATCAATAGATTGTAAAGAATAATGTTACCTTCATGTTATGTAACAAGTAATATTATGATCATCCATATTATAGAATCGGTCTTACATTCTTTTGACACGTGCTAAAGGTTAAATATTACTGAATGAGATTCTTATTGTATTAGGTCTTTAGTAACTAGTTTTAAAAAATAATAAAAAATAACTAGTACTAAAAAAGAACTAAATTTAAAAAAAAATAATCAGTAACCATAACATAGGAATTATTATTAAATAAAAAATATTAATCCTGAAGAAAAATTTGTGATGTAATCATAATATTGCGTTAAATAACAGAGTTCTGGCATAGGCAGCCAAGGACTCTTTTTTTGGGACATTGAAACTCTTTCAAAATTGTTTAAAAGGAGTGTACTCCCCAATCATTTTGAAAAAACTTAAATAGCTTTGGTGGTAGCTTGGTGATTGCTGACATTGCTATTTTGAATAAAATTCATGATGGTTAAATTATCTACTCTTGACTAACCACCCTGCATTCATCTGTCATACTTTGTCACACAAAAGACATCTCCATTAAATTAATTTATGGAGCTTAGCTAGAGACTAAAGTAAACCAAATTAACTACCTCATTTCACAAATATATCATCATATTTTGTAAATCTGATGATTCATTCCTATGAAATATGAATATGAGTAAAAACACAAACAAAAATCTGTTTTTACATATGTAGGTTTGCTGGTTGTATGCACTTTTTTGATAAATTAAACAGAATTTATGGTTAACTTACTATTTTTTTTTCTCAAGTGACACTGATGTGATAACGTTTTAAGAATCTTTGAAAATACTTTGTTGAAAGTAAAGAAATGTATGCCTTTGATCATTTCTCATGTGTAACGTATCTGACTAATGGAGACTAACATGTTGGCTTGATTTAAACTTACACTTATGCACAAGCTTATGCTTATCAATTAATTATCAGAAACAGTATTTATTACTTTCTTTTAAATCAATGCAATTTTATTTAAAACCTTTTTAATAAATTTAATTATTTTTCTAATATTACTGTAAATATATGTATATTACCGTAAATTAATATAAAAAATAAACACATTTTTATAATAAATAATTATGTACCAAGCATTTCAACTATTTGTGTAAAATAATGATGAAATAAGTTGTATTAAAACTTTGACTGCAATAAAGCAAATTAGTGTAAAATAGTTTAGCATATTACTGTTACTGTAATATAACTTATGTATTAAGTAATTTAAGTATATATTTTCATAGCCTGACTTAATGTTAGTAATTATCTCTCAGGATCATTCGTAATGGGGTTTTACAGTCGGGATCAAAAAATATTAAAAGAATTATTGGAAAATAATATACATTTTTTCAAAGAGGAACAAACCTGTTTTTCATTTAATTCAATTCAAGTATTTTTTAAGTATATTTATTTCATAGGTTGACACGTCTAGTCCTGTTCCAGAAAATTAACACAAATACATATGCTAGAAAAATAAGTATAGATCTGTTGACCAGGATGAAAGCCTGGTCTTCTTCATTACATAATTCAGGCCGTTGAATCAAGAATCAGATTTTTACAATTCTGCACAGTGTGTGTCGCTGTTATTTAATATATATTTTTAATTAAGTTGGTAGAGTGGTTTAATTAATTTTAAAGAAATTATTGTTGGAGAAATGTACATTTAAATAAAATAGCCAGCTAGTCAATATAGTGGTTAGCACACTGTCTTCTAGATTAGTCCTTGGTATAATTTTCCAGCAAACTCTGGTGTCTTTGCACCTACCATTTTAACTATCTCACCATTCTGGTTAAGATATGTGTAAACATATGTCCAAGGTCATAATAATAATTGTAAAAAGAGATGTCTATGCATGTTTACTATAATTGGGTAATGTAGATTTGTCTGTGGATTTAAAAAAAAAACAAATTATAAATTTATATATAAATAAAATAAATTAAACCTTACCAACAATTTGTCTGTGTGGTAAGGTTGAATTTTAATTTATATTTAAATAATCTTATATACCGTGCTTGAAAAAGTAAAAATTATTTATAAAATTGTAAATTTATATAAAATAATAACCTGTCTTTCAATGTTATGTAATACATAAGATTACCATGATTGATGGGCTACAGTTTTTTTTTTATTTTAACCATTTATTAATATTGTATCTAATAAATGTTTTAACTGGTTTTCAGAGAATCGATTTCAGTTCGTTTTATTATTTTTCTCACAATATTTCATATAAATTACCATAACTAAATTTTAATGATTCATAAAAATTTGTATAATATTTTTTAAAACATCAAAAACTGAAAGTAACAAAAATATTTTTATGTTAATAAAAGGTATTTTATTACCTTTATCATGTTTTTATTTTTAATGTTTCTTTTTTGTGTTTTATTAAAACAAAAAATTATATAAATCTTAATTATTAAAGTAGTTATTTACAAAAATTATTTGAAATGTATTAGAATAATGTCCACATTACAAAAATATTTTAATTAAGAGAATAAATTTTAAAAAATACATTAAAAAGTTTTTAATTTCAGTGATTCTATTAACGACCATTTCACCATGATTTTTGTTATTTTAAGTAAACAAAGCATATAATTTATTAATTTATTCTCTCTCCAGAAACTACATTTCAGTCAAATAATTATTTTTTATGATACAAATTCAATTTCATAATGTACAAAAATACCAAACCTGGCAGAATTCAAACAGACAACTTTCAAAATACATGGAAGAGTTGCGGTCAATCCATTATGTTGATTGTCACACCATATATCACATTGTAACTGCAAAATTTCCTTTATTGGACTTTTTTCAGTCTTCAATGATAAATTTGTAAAAATGGTAAAGATTTTTCAAAATAAAAATATTTTTACAAGATTTTTAATTCTTTGTACATTTCTGTCATTGTTAGACATTTTTCTGGAAATTAAAAAATAATACTATTTTTTCCTTCATTGCAGCTTGTAAAATTGTGATATTTCAAAAACACAAAATGTGAAATCTTTAGATTTAAAAAAAATATATAAATAAATTTTGTGGTTTTGCAGTCTTTTTTATATAATTTTTATACGGAATTAAAAAACATCAGCGATTTTATGTAAGTGGTTAAGGCCATCCATAAAAAGATTTTTGATTTCGTTACAAAGAGTTATTAAACTGAACAACCTCGCATCAGTATGTTAAAATATGAAGATCAAGCTATAGAAAAAGGAGGTAAACTTCGATTTTAC
Organism: Lycorma delicatula; assembly: GCF_047948215.1. Classification (NCBI taxonomy): domain Eukaryota; kingdom Metazoa; phylum Arthropoda; class Insecta; order Hemiptera; family Fulgoridae; genus Lycorma; species Lycorma delicatula. The sequence goes on along the minus strand of NC_134464.1, from coordinate 96,129,865 downwards.
TTGAAAATGGAAAAATTTGTTTACACAAAACTAGGCAGGTGAATTTTTTCTCATAAAACATTATACAGTATTAGGTGTACATGTGTGTGTGTATATATATATATATATATATATATATATATAATAGAATTAATGATTATTTGCATGGTTGCATTTATATCTTAAATTAGATCTATTTTCAAATTTTAAAATTATAACCATTACCTAGCTACTCCAAAATTGAAATTTGAAATGTTAACTATAACATCAGAAAAATTACAAAACTGAATCTTTGATCAGTCATCTCTGAATATAAAGCACATTAGTTTGTTACAGATTCTCATTTTTTAATATTATAATGAAGTGCTTAATGTAGTAAGATAAATGATTATATAACAATTCTGTTTTATGAAAAGTCTCTGTTTTGCTGTAATGGATATAGCATAACAAATGATAATCACTATATAGTCCACGTTAACCTTGGATTGACCCATAACTTAAATTTATTTAATTAGAGAAATGCATCACTATTTCATTAAAATAGATTTTGTAATATTTTACAATATTTTAATTTATTCAGTTATTATAATTTATGAACTTAAATAACAATGAACATATTGTCATTTATTGTATTTACTCTTTTATCGGATGAATGATAATAACAGTATCTTTATTACGTAGTTGTGGTAATAAAGATGAAAGTTTATTTTATTTTCACAAAAAGTTACTTACTATTACAAACAGTAATTGAATGTTATGCATCGATTTAATATTTTATTTTATAAATGTAAACTGAATACAATTTAAACAGGTGTTTTTTTTTCAATAGAATATGGCAATCCCTTTCACTAGTTGATAACATAAAATGGGATACATAAATATTTGGCAATACTATAAGTAAACTGCACCCTCTGCGCTTAATTCAACAACCATAAAATCTGAAAAATATAACCTATTTTTAAAACAGATATAATTAAGGCTACTTTTGGCCTACTTGAAAACAGATATTTCAGAAACTGCTTCATTTGATTAATGACTAGTGTTTTAATAACACCAGCAATATAGGAATATAATCCATGGCTTTTTTTTAACAGCTTAAAAATAGTGTTTTAAAACCTAGAAAAATAGTGTTCAGTCATAGATTTTAACCTAAGCTAATTATTCTCTACTAAAAAATAGTTTTATTGACCTTATTTATCTTGAATCTATCATGCTTTTGACTTTTTTTTCATAATATATTTTTAATACATTATATCATGTTGTTTACCATGTAATGAACAAACAGTTTATTAAAATACAAATAAAAGGTGCTGAAAACAATTACAAGATATTTTATTTCAATAGTGATTTTAGAGTACAGAGTTAGAAGGCCAAGACTTATTTTTTTTATCAGGAGAAATGTTTTATTTAAATTATTATTCCACCCTCTTGAGAGAATACCATGCATCAGCCACCAAATAACAGCAGTCTTTCAAATTAGTGTCTTTGATCGTCTTAATTATGCAATTTACGTCTTCATTATCAGCTAAATGATTTATTTTCGTTAATTCCTAGAAGTAAAGGTGTCAAGGATACAATAACACCTTGATCCATTGGTTGTAAAACATCTAGGGTAGAAACAGAACTTTCAATTTTCCATCCTTTCTTTCTAAGCAGCCTGCTGAAGATGAGTAATGCATTATCTAATATCAAAAGATTTTTCCCGTTTTACTATTAATCTGCTGGTATTTTTTAACCTCTGAAATAAATAATTATCATATCAATCTGAAAAAGATGTCACACATGATCCAGTTTTCATTTAGTTCTTGTAAATAAGTTTTAGTTTTTCTAAAATCTTTCTATTAGTTTTTGTAAATAAGTGAACGATTTCAGATATCTTTAAAAGCATGTGGTTTTTTTGATTTGCTAATCGGAATAAGATTTAATCAGTAATCTCCTGTTACGTTACCACCGACCAATAATGTCATACATTCTTAAGACGTTTTGTTACCTGGAACTGGTAACTTTCCATTCAAGGTTTATTTTGTAGTTTTTATAAAGTGTTCATTATAATCTTAAAAAAAAATTATCAAATTGTTGAATTAATTCATTTGCTGCTGATAATTTTTCTCCTTGACTTTCAAGTTGGTGAATTGCATGACGTTATTTTAAATTTCGAAGCAACGATGTACTTGCTTTAAAATATTCATCTTCATTTAGTTTTTCATTAAAAATAATAGCATTCTTTAGTAGAATTGGTCCGGAAACTGACTCAGCAAGGAATCGCTTTTGACCAAACCACCCAGCAACCTATTCGTTTGATAACTTCTTTTATTGTATATCTCAGTGAGAAAAACTGTGTGTTTTCGGTTTGACATCATGAAAATTACGCAGCCTATCCTGCGTTAAGTTATGAAACTTTCTTTCTTTTTCCTGTTTAACCTCCAGGAATTACCATTCAGATATTGCTTTAGAGGATTAATGGATGATATGTATGAGTGTAAGTAAAGTTTAGTCTTATACAGTCTCAGGCCATCCATTCCTGAGATGTGTAGTTAATTGAAACCCAACCACCAAAGAACACCGGCATCCACGATCTAGTATTCAAATCCATATAAAAATAACTGACTTTACTAGGACTTGAACGCTGGAACTCTCGACTTTCAAATCAGGTGATTTGGGAAGACGCGTTCACCACTAGACCAATCCGGTGGGTTAAGTTATGACACTTAGAAAAAGTAAAGAGTACAGTTAATTATGCCATTGCATTATCCTACCGTATTTACACAGCAGAATAAAAACAAATATCATTACATCATAGTTCATGCTTAATGTGTTTCCATCAATTTTTTCATAAGTTAATTTTATAATTAGTTTAAAACAGGACTAAATTTACTTATGTTTTATGCTATATTAATTGCAGAAAATTCAATTAAAAAACTCATTAAAAACAAACATCATAGAAATACATTTCCTGTTGAAGTAAAGCTTCATTTGAATAATATTTTTAGATTTTTAGAATAGAGTATTAATTTTTTTTTAATTGCTTATTGCCGATGTAAGCAATTCGGATAGTAAGTAGGACATCCGTAAAATCGATATTCCACTGTAATTAATGTTAAGGCAATATAGAAATTAACTAAAATTTTCATATATGTTTTTTACATAAACACCATTATTTGATTTTGATTATGTAAACTAATAAGACAACTTGTATTTATCGTATGCATACATTATGTTCATGAAATTAAATATTCAATTGATGCGTAACATTCAATTACTGTTGGTAATATAACTTTTTATGAGAATAAAATAAACTTTCACCTTTATTACCACAACTAAGTAATCAAGTCAAATTACTGTTATTATAATAAATTCAATAAAATATGTATGCATAATAATTGATATCACATGTTTATCCTCATTTACTTTCATACATTATAAAAAGGAAGAAAAACTGCACGAATTTTTGATATAAAAAATAAATGTACATAAAAATAAATGATATAATTATTTATATTATAAATTATTATATAATTTATTTTAAGAAACAGTGATATACTTTTTATAAAGAAATAATTTAAGATGTGGGTCAATCCAAGGTCAACGTAACTATAGCGATCATTTGTTATACTACATCCGTCATTGCAAAATTATAATTTTTTTATAAAAGAATATTGTTATATAACATATTATAATTTACTAATTAAGTTCTTCATTATCCTATAACAAATTAACAATCTGAAATAACTTATCTTCAGACATGGCTGACTAAAGATTCAGTTTTGTAATTATTCTGATATTAACTAGCAGATTAATAAGTACAAAAGTACATTAACACAAATCTTGATTGAGAAAATTGTTAGATAATAGGTTAAGATTTAAATCAATTATGTAGTGCATTCTGTTCTTTGGGTGTTAGGTTGGATGCCCTGTGGGTTCGTCGGGCGACCTCAGTAATAAACAAGAAATCAGTTGCTGAGTAGTGATTGAACGTGTTTTGTTTCGTTTAGTTTATCGGAATCAATGTTTGCGAGAACGTAATGGTTCTTTGAGTAGAGAACATTTTCTCGTTGAACTCGTCTTTCGTAAAGGTGACAAGTATACTGATTTAGTGAAACACAAGTTATCTGAAAAATTTCCAAACTCTCCTGTTCCTCACCGCAATGTAGTTCGAACTCTTATCGAAAAATTTCAGTTGAAGGTGCTGATCGAAGTGGAAGAGCACTTAAACTAAACGAACAGAAGCTGCTTGATATTTCGGATGCTGTGGCCAAAAGTCCATCAAAGTCAATACGTATATTAGGACAACAGCAAGATATCGGACTTGATAACGCACATAAAGCTGTAAGAAAAGAACTGAAACTTTTCCCCTACAAAGTAATGTGTGTTCAAGAACTGAAATTTATAGATCATACCAAAAGATTAAATTACTGTCAAGAGTTTAAAATTTTTATCGGCCAAAATTCCGTAGGTATCTTCGACATTACTTTTTTTTGCAGATGAAGTGGTTTTATCTGGAGAGTACATTATATTAATTCACAAAATACACGACTGTGATCGATAACTAACCCCCATGAATTGTACGAACAATCTTTACACGGAAATTGAAGTCTGGGTCGGTGTGAGTAGAACGCGAGTTCAAAGTCCAGTCTTTTTTGAAAATGGTTATAGCGATAGATTTTGTGCCGTTTTAACTAACGGAAGGAAAATCAATCACAGTTGTTCCTAAAACATGGCGCCACAGCGCACACAGTTAACCTCCCAACCCCGTAAGGGAAGACACCCGCCTAGTGACGCTTCCGGTCGCCACATCACCACTCCTATTCCTAGCCCTGATGGGCTTTAACAGGAGACTCACAGCTAACAGTTCAATGACTTTTTTACAAAATTTCTTCGATTAACGAATCATTTCGAGGGGTTTGTGTCTGCACGATCGCTCGATTTGACTCGCCAAGATTAGTTATTAAAGGTGGCAGCGAAACAAGCAGTGTATCGCAACAGACCACGCACGATTGACGCACTAAAAACAAAGATATGTGATGTAAGACACTTCCGTACAAACTTCTCACATACATCAACAAAGACACTTTGTTGATGTAAGACATCATTACACTTCCATAATCCCAGCACACAGCAACTATCCAAATGCACTGTACAATATACGAGGGTCAGTCAGTTATTATCCGCAATTTAGTTATATTTTTGTGTATGTTGGTAGTACTGCCGTGTGGCGTAGATGACGTATGCGTGGTTTAATTGTTATTATGTCTGTGCAGGTTTGATGCTGCTAGGTAGGTTCCATTATCGCTGCCCTGCCGTTAATCATGGCTGCTCCGCTTTCTGTTTGCACCAAAGAAGAGCAACGTTCAGCGATCCGTTTTTTGTGGTCAGAAGGTGTGTCAGGGACCGAAATTTATCGAAGACTTTCGGTACAGTACTGGAATAGTGTGTTGCCGCAACGGAGTGTCTACGAATGGATTGAAAAAGTCAAAAACGGTCGCACAAGTGTTACGCACGACGAAGGAATCGTTTACCGCCAAAAATGAGGAAAACATTGAGCGTGCACGTTACATGGTTTTCTTAGACAGACGAGTAACTATTGGAGAAGTGGCACATCGTCTGCAAATTAGTCACTGCTCTGCCTACTAATTCATCCAGAACAGACTTGAGTTTCATAAAGTCTGTGCAAGATGGATACCAAAACAACTCAAACAGTTGCATAAACAAACGCGCTTGGACATCTGCCAAAAACATTTGGATCGCTATGGTAACGAACGGGACGTCTTCTTAGACAGAATCATCACTGGTGACGAAACATGGATCCATCACTACGAGCCGGAGAGTAAATGAAAACAATAGGATTGAAAAATAAACATGGTCGCCATTTTGTAATTTTTGAAGATATTTGATTTTTTTCTCATTTTAAAACTTTATTACAAAGACGATTAACAAATATTAGTGTGATTCCTCTATCAGAACTTGGATATACATTTTTATATAAAAATAACAAAATTGCGTACAGGGGAGAATGAAGGAGAAATTGCCACTTTTCCTAAGGATATTTTTTTGTTTTGTTTTACAATTAGAATCCGAAAAACAATAGCCAGCTCACCCTTTTCTAAACACTATATATATATATATATATATATCATTTTATTGAAGTAACATTAATATAGTAAATTATTTTATACTAATTTGCTTTACTGCAATTCAAATTTTAATACGACTTATTGCATTTTTATTTTACATAAGTAACTGAAATGTGTGTTACATCTTTACTTGATACAAAGATGTAATTTATTTCTGGTATAGATTTATGGTAATGTTTACTACTTTAACCAGTTAATACAAATAATATTAAATCTTATTTTTGTTCAAAGTTTGAGTAAAATTTTATAGTGGGTTTATAAGATAATATCCTTTTCATAAGTTGTCTTTACCTTCACTTGTTTTATAATAAAAAAAGAAGTACTTTGAAATAGCTCTGAACCAGAGCTTCCATCTTTCCAATTTATTATTTAAAAATATGAGTATATCTTATTAAATTTACAAGATTAAAATGTTTACCTATCTTAGTAAACATAACTAAAAAGGTTCTGGTACGAGATAAGTTGCAACCAAAAATTTCATTAAAAATAAACATCACATGCCATATCATACACTAGGAAAATGAGCAGTGAAATAGATTCCTGTTATTTCCTTTAACGAATTGAATATACTGTAGCGTATTGAAATGCCAAGGTCACTAAAATATTTCTGGTAAACTGTTCTTCAAGTGACACCTTCACCACAAGATCTGGCTGTATTACAGTTACTCTCAGCTAAACCAACCATGATCGGTTCATTTTTATCTTGTATACTTTATAACTGTCGCAGCAATTAGGAAAACTGGAATAGATAGTGTAAAATAACAAATTAATATACCCTTTCTGTTAGGAAATAATGAATAACACCTACATGATCGTATTTCATAGGGTAATACTGTCATAATACATAGGGTAATACTGTTATATGTGTGTAAATGTAAAATATATGCAAACAATTTTTCTTTTTAATTTAAGAAAACTAAACCTAGAGAATCACGTCAGATAAGATACTTTTATATGAAACCTTTGTTATAAGCAGAATAACAACAGTAGAAAAATTATCAAAAAAAGTGTAATAGGGTAATACTGTTGTATTAATGTTGTAATACTGTTATGTGTATAAATAAAATATATGTAAACAATTTTTCTTTTTAATTTAAAAAACTAAACCTAGAGAATCACATCAAATAAGATACTTTTTTATGAAACCTTTGTTATAAGCAGAATACAAATAGTACAAAAATTATCAAAAAACATTTTTTTCGTAAAATTCCAAAGTTATGAGAGAAATTTTTTTTTTTTACGCCCCGGAAGGACCAATTAGTCATTTATGTTTAGTCTTTCTTATCTTTCATTTTCCTGGAAAAATCTCTTTTCCGTTCCTCTGTCCAAACCGTCCCCGGTTTGGACAGGCTTTTGCAGGCTTTTCTGCAAATTTAACACTGTAAATTTGCAGGCTTTTCTGCAAATTTAACACCGGACAAGTTGTTATAATTTCCAGATCCTGTTCTGAGATCTTGCAGTGCAATGCCTGCTTCTTTGATGCCTTGAAGCACCTCAGTGAGCCACACTGGTTGCGTTCTTAGCTTTAGCAATCTTTCCAAGAGTTGTTTACTTTTCCTTGATTCCTCCAAACGCAAGAGGTGGCCAAAGAATTTTATTCTTTTCTTTCTTATTTCTTCTGTAATTGGTGTAACGACCTCATAGATTTTATGGTTTGGGAGTAATCTCCACTTTCCTTCTACCAAGTTTACCCCGCCAGTACAGGTCCTTACGATCCTTCTTTCTGTTTTGGCTAATTTTTCAGTTCCGATGCTATCTTGATTTGATCCAGTGTTTCACTCCCATACATTACTACCGGTTTGATCACCGTATTATAGTGACTTATCTTGGCTTGTTTGGAGATGCATTTCTTGTTATAGGTGTTTCGTGTGACCACTTGTGCCATTGCTAGTCTGTGTGCTCTTTCTTGCCAGGCTATTTTCTCGCTTAGATTCCATGTGATGGATTCACCCAAATATTAAAATGTTGATACTATTTTAATTCTGCGACCATTGATTTCCAAATGTTTCTGCTGTGTTTTTCTAGTGAACACTGCTCCTGTCTTCTCGTACGACATCTGAAGTCCAATTTTTGCTGCGATAGAGGCCAAAATTCTATCTGGTGTTCAGCCTCTTCCTCTATTTCTGCAAGGAACGCTAGATCGTCTGCAAAGCCAAGGCAGTTAAGGCTTATGTTGTTAAATTTACTTGCAATTTTTACATTCTCTGGATTTTTTCCGTACCTATGTCGCATGATGTATTCTAATGCGCAATTAAACAGCAGTGGTGACAATCCGCCTCCTTGCCTGAGACCAGTTTTTATGTCAAAAGTTTCTGATATCTCCCCCCTGAACTTCACCTTCGACCGGGTGCCCGTCATCGTCAGCTCCAACATTTTCACCAGCTTTGGGTGCAGCCCAAAATTCCTCAGAATCCTAAGCATAGATGGTCTATGGATACTGTCATATGCCTTCTTGAAATCCACAAATGTAATGATTAAGCCCTTGCGTTGCAACTTACATATCCATAATTAGTGTTTATTTAATTTTTTTTTTTTAATTTTTGAGCAGTTTTTTGTTAATGTATTTTTAAAGTTTAAATCTAAAAGTCAGAAGAGTAATAATCAGAAAGATGAATTTTTATATTTGAATTTAGTTCTACATAATGTGATATGTTATTTTTTGAATCCATGTACTTGTTTTGAAACATGAAATATTAAAATAAAAATTAATTTATTGTTAAAAGAAATTTTAAGTTTTTTTTTTTTTTTTAATTATAACCAACTTGTTTCCAAACTACAACAAAATTGTTCTTCCAAAGATCCTTTAGGAGTAATTAGCACTATCTTTCTTACTGAATTTATAAATAGCACCACTAAATTAGTTTCTGAAAACCCTTCAGGTCAATAATTTTCATGTAATTTGAACATGAGTCATTTATAGTTTTTAATCGTTTTAAAATGTTAAAAAATTTTATCATTTTTCTCAATACAATTTAATTTGAAGCTCGGTTATAATATAATCAGCTAATCTAAAATATTCCACACCCATATTTTTAGCAAAAAAAAAAAAAAAACTGGTAACTTAATAAAATTATTAAATATTAATAATAACTTTGAATAATAAGTAGAAGTCTACTATTATTAAGTAGACATATTAATTTTCTTCAAGAAGTTGGAAATATTTGAAGGTTAGTATATATATGTAAAAGTATATAATTACTACAATTAATTTTTTTTTATATTTATATCTGCTAGGTAGGTCTAATGTATCTTTAGCTAAAATATATTTAAATATAAATAAATACGGTATATTAAAGACTAACATTTATTCTTCAAGGTTACTTAAGAAACCTAATGATGGCATTAATTAAGTACCGTATTTATTTGAATGATACATAACAGTATCTTAATTGTCATGATATTGCTATTAGATGCGTAAAACAGAATCGACTCCTTTTTATTTTTTAAGAAATTATATTTTTATTGAAAATATATTCTTTCTCAAGGTTATATCATTATATTTAGTTATAATCAGGAGAAGAAGACCGTATTGCATCTCATCATTACATTTTCACAGTTTATAATTTTATATGATTAAATATTATTAAATAATTTACATTGAAAATAAGTTTCGCTTAAATGGAAATTATCACGATACAAGTTATTCTTACACACTTTCTCATGGAGTAAAACACTCATTTTATTATTATTAAATAAGAATATCTATATTTTTCTTATTTTATCTGGTAAATATTTAAATGTATTTCAGAAATATGCACATCATATTAGCCTAACTATGTATTAAGTATTGTTTAATGTATTCATTAACTGCATTTTATTCAGAATAAATATATACATAGAAACTTGGTTGTAACCATCTACTTTCATAGTTTGTGATGCTCTTTTATATCTACAATCAATATGATGAAATTTTTTTTAATAAATCAAATATCACTGAAGCTAGATGATGTAACTAAAATGAAATGAATTCTTCCAATTTTTGTAATTTGCAGCTTAAGCTAAATCAAAAAAAAATATTACTTTTTCAAAATTTCAAAACTGAACTCCTGAAGAAATATTTCATACAGTTTTTAATAAAATGTATATTGTTGAAACGTAAACTGCTGTGTCATTTTTTATGGTTGTGTTTTTATCCACGACAGTCAGCGATAAAAATGATTTAAAACTATAAACTTTTGAAATGAAAAACTACTGCTCATTTGCCTTTGCGACTGGTATTCCTAGTCTCACCTTGGCATCAGGTGGTTTTTTTTTTTTTTTTAATTAGGTAAACACTTTTATATAAAATGGTTGAAAATTGTGTCAAATTTACATAGTATATTTTCATTTAATATATATCACTGTATGACACAATTCAAATCCAACGCATTACTTTTAATCGCATTTCAAATATAAGATGTTCATGAAGTATGAACTCTATTTGGGGTACACCTTAGGTCATTTTTTAAATTTACTAGTCAATGCTATAGTTCATGGAGGATGTAGCCTCTTGTTCTACATTCATCCAGGCACTTCAGTACTCAAGAGATCTCTGCCTCATTGAACCAGCTCCCTCTTGTTCATCCATTTGGTTTTCCAATATATTCTTTTCTAACTGTTCTACTTTAAAGTATTCTTTGGACGTGTTCAACTCATCTAATTCTCTTTTGCTTTATACTCGTGACAATATCAGGTTTGCCCAAACAATTAATCCGACTCTATATTAGTTCTTACTCATCATTCATTTCCCTCTTTCACTGGGCCGTATATTTCCCTTCAAATGTTTCTATTCCACCTCCTTAAGCAATGCTTATTTACTTTATTTCTCCATGTAGCTGATTCGTGTATATATTACTATGCGCGCCATCAGAGTTCTAAATATTTTTTTAAATTTTTGTGTTTTTACTGATGTTTTTAGCTTTAAAAAAGTTCTGGAGAGTCTATAGCATCTATTACATAACATTATTTAGCGCATGCTAAATAGAAGTGCGTAAATTTAGCAATTTACTACATATATTTAGCAAATACGCGGTACTAAATATATTCATCAATTTAAACTAATGATGAAGTAAGGAACTTGGTTTCGTGATTTTAGTAGTGTAAATCCAAAGATAGTACGGTTTTATAAATCGAATGAAAATTAAAAAATAGTTAAAGATACCGCTGAAATTTTTTAGGTGATAAAGTAGTAGAATAGGACTAGCTCTTGTAAAAATTTGATGCGATTAGTCTTGTAATTTTTTAATAACAAAAAATCAAATTCAACAGAAAGTTCAGAAACAAACTGACCTTTTTGTTATTACCGCGATAATGAAAAATCAGTAAATAATAAAATTTTTACGCCATCAAACACGCCATAAAATAATTTAAAATGTAACCCAATAAGTTTTTTTAAGTCTCAAAACTCGAACGCATATACTTTGTATGTAGAAAGTATTTTTAATAAGAATTTATTAGTTTTTACTATGGTAAAGTATTTATATCAGTTATTTACCTGCAAGTATTTCATTTGCGTAGTTTTTTTATTATAATTTAAAAATTTTATTTTAATATTTTATAATTTTTGATTAGTAACCTTTTTAAAAATGTATTAATCTATTCTTCGATCTTAAGGAGTTTTAATTAAATTCAAAAATACTGTTAAATGTTTCTCATTTTCTTATTGTTTTTATTACGAGAGAAAACAATAAATAAAATAAACTCCCTAAAAGTAATAAGGGAAAAATAATTCTTGTAAATAATAAAATAATACGAAGTAATAAAAAGAAGATAGAAAGCGGTTTTCTAAAAAAAATTTAATCGTATGTATATTTTATTTACAATTAAATATACATTTTTAGGAAGTTGTTTCTAGACCAGGTGCGTTTTCTTTAATAATTACGCTATATGTGCAGATTCATTGCACAAAATTTGTTTAGTGCAGTGAAAAGAAGTTAATTTAAAATGAAATAAAATCTAATCTACTGTAAGTAATATTTTAATGAAATTATGAGATAGATTTATAATTTAATTAATTTATTTAATTATAAAGATAGCTGCAATCATGTTTCATTGAAAATTAAAATATTATATACCACAAAAAAACTACGAACTGAGATAAGGTTATGAACTGGTATTCATACAGATTGTCGCTGTTTGGTAAAACCATTTACGTAAAATATTATTTTCATTTCTAAAATAATAGGATTAAAGTACGAAAACGAGACGATAAAGATCGAGAGATATTGAAATCCGAGATATATAATATTATATAACGAATATCCTTTTTTGAGTAACGTAATCTTCTTTAACCTAGTTTTGATTGTACGATTACACCGATAAATCAGTACTGACACCTGTAGGCATAAAAAAATTGACTTGAAAGATAATTTTAACGACTTCTTTGTAAATAATTTGTAATTTACACTGATAAATCAACAGATTTTTCGAGAGGTACTAGAAACTGGATTAACATTCCATTTAGTTACTATCTACATAAATCCAAACATGAACTTTAAAATAATAAACCGAATTAAAAAACTCATTATAAAATGTTACTTTTAAAATATTATTTTTTTAATTTGTATTATTGAAAGCGTCGCCAAATTAAAAGTAACTACTTATTAACGCTAAATTTGTTTTCGATTATTTATTGCTTTAAAGCATTTTTAAAAGGTCTGATTTTTAAGAATTTATTTTATTTCAATTTTTCTTTAATTTTATTTACACATGGATTGGCTGGCCATATCTCACAAAAATCGAAAAACCTATTTCTGGTTAAAAATACGAAATTGAATTCATTAAAACTACGTATAGAGCTTAATACTGAACATGAGCATCGCTTTTTTAACAATCTATATAATAGGAAAAGTAAAAAAGGGTTTTGCTTGAATATAGGAGGGTAGATCCAGAAATAAGGTTCCCATCAATTTTACAGATAGACAACATTATCTATTCTCACAAAAATTTACATCGTCGGAAAGAAGAAACTTTGTTCTATTTTTCTACATAATCGCCATCTTTTTCTACGCATTTTTATAGACGGTGCTCCAATTTCTGTATCCCAATGTCGTTGAACTCCGCCGCAAACCCGTTGAGGATGCGTTTCACCTCTTGTTTGACTTCATCGTCGCTTCGAAAGCGTCGGCCACTCAAGAGTTCTTTTAACTTGGGGAACAAGTGATAGTCACTAGGCGCGAGGTCCGGACTGTAAGGTCGGTGGGGCATGACAGTCGACCCGAAGTGTGTCAAAAGTTCCTGGGTTTGACGGGAGACGTGAGGTCGGGCGTTGTCGTGAAGCAGCGTTACACCGGCTGACAGTCGTCCTGGCCGGCGGTTCTGGATAGCTCACCTGAGTTTTCTTAGTGTTGCACAATAACCGTTCGAGTTGATTGTCGTCCCAGGTTCCGTGAAATCGATCACCAGTATCCCCTTACGATCCCAAAAAACACTGGCCGTGACTGCGACCGGTGACCCTGAGTGACACCACTGTTTGGATTTTTGTTTCGTTTCGGGGTGAAATGAAACACCCGCGTTTAGTCTCCCGTAATAATGGGGTCCAACAATCCTTCCTTATCTTCTTGACACTTTTGTAGAAGCTGGCGAGCACAGTCAAAGCGTTTCTCCTTGTGTTCTGATGTCAATAGCCGCGGTACCCGTCGAGCACAACGCTTGTGATACCCCGATTTTTCAGACAAAGCTCTTTCCACTGTACCGTAAGAACTCCCAGGAATCCGAGCGACAAGTTCACGGACGGTGATTCTCCTGTTTTGAAGCGCTTCGCGATGGACCATCTCGATAATCGCCTCCGAAACTGACGGTCTTCCACTCCGTTCTTCATCGTAGACTTCCTTCCGATCGGCACTAAACTCCCTGCACCGCTTTCGGACATACACCTCTATCAAGTGACGATGGATATCCACGGGTGGAGTCCCTTTGGCGTGCAAAAAGCGAATTACGGAATGAATCTCGCACCTGGCGGGATCAACACTGGAACTTCCATCTCGGACGGCTCTGAGCCAAGATTGAGCGGCGCAGCAAAGCGCTGCCGAGCGGAATCGAGTGGAGGAACAGCCGCGCACAGTGGTGTTGCCAGATTTCGCCTCGCACCTTCCCGTTCGACTGGAGCTCTTTGGAAACCTTATTTCTGGATCGATCCTCGTACTTTAAAAAACACATGTGGGTCGAATTGTGAATTTCTTTCTTTAATTATGTTAAAAACGGGCTACGGTAGAAAGGTTTCGGCGTGTAAACGGTTTTGCAGAAAAGATGGTGTAACTCAAATTTTAAACTTTGACTCGAGTCTATTAATCCTGCTCGTACATACACACGCGCGCGCGCATGTATATTGTTATAGCCTATAACAAGATAAATATCTCATACATACACAAAATAAATAAGCAAAAGGGAACTCCCATCCTAGTTTTTTAACAACAAATTACGTTTTTCTATTAATAAAGTTTAAAAATATTTATTTTTTATTTTAGTTTTTTTATGTTCTTGAAACATATTACAGAGGGCGTAAAAAAAACTTTCATCCAGACGGCAAAGGCCCTACTAATAATTTTGAAAAGTTTCTCATAAAAAAACTATTGAAAATTTTGTGGATTTTTTGTCTAACTATTTATTAATTTTTTTTTTTTTTTGTATTTTACAACATATCCTAAACGAATGTGTAAGGCTTTCGGATAAATTGTTTTTTAAGATACTGCGTTGATTTAAACTGGGATTTACTTATCCTAAAAGTTTTGGGATAAATTGCTGCTAGAAAATGGTTGAGTTAGCTGTTTTAGAGTGAAAAATTAAGACAATTTTTATTAATTGGTTATATTTTATATGAACTAAAAATATGTTCTATTGTTAGCGATATATAAATAAATAAAAAATTCAACTGTTAATTGATTATCTTTGTAAGTTATAATTAAAAATAGATTATCATACGAGATTTTCGTGTGAAAGATTTTTGTAACAGAATTATAATTATTATTATTCTTATAATATCAAGCACAAAATGTAAATGTAAATATATTTTCTCTTCGTAATTATTAACTTTATAGTCGTAATAGTAATAATAATAATAGCAACCGGTTTCAGTCCGAGCTATACAATTGAAGCACCTCCATTCCTTCTATTCATTCTTGGGCCATTTACCGAAAATTGTTATCACTTTTATAATACGTAGTCATTAAATATATTATTTATTCTGAAATGAATTTTTTTAGATTCTTTACTTATTTTGCAATTGTTTTGTTTTAAGGCCGACTACTAATTTAAAAAAAAAAAATACGTTATATAACTACTACTTTAGTCAATTAGTTTGCTTTAACCAGATATTATATAAATAACAGTTTTAAGTAACATCAAGAATTATTTGTAGAATTATACCGGTCATTATGTCAGATGATAATAGTCAATTCTAGTCAAATGTCTCTCGTTAAATCCCCAAAAATATGAAAAAAATTAGCGAATAAAAAAACTTTTACTTTTTTTTTATGAAACTGCCTCTCAATAACAACTGTACAAAAAAGAAAGTAAACATCGATTCATCTCTAAATTTATATTTTTAAACGGCGGTATGAAATTAAGAATCGATGCTGAAAACGAATATGAACTCAGAATCTTTCTATCGCCCAACATTTTTGAAAATTTTAATTAAAGGATTTCATTTTTCAACGTATAGTTAACATTTTAAGGTCTTATATTGTATTTTGTTAGCTCATTTTTTATTGTTTAACTTTGTTAATATAATTTGTAAGCTAAAAATGAACAATACTAGACAAAGAATTAAATAATATCATAATCTCATATCTAATACTGAAGAGTGAGCCTTCATGTACAAGATTAATCATATCTGTGCGGGTCAAAACATGTAGCTGAAAACACAGATATGCTGTTTGTAGTAAGCACTGGATTTAGGAATGAATTTATTTTGTTCAGTTTTATTGCTGTCTTAAGTTTGTTAACAGTGCAGTGTCATAATGCGTCGAAATTATGTAAATAATTTGGATGCCTTTTGTTATGTATGTGGTGAGTTTAGCGTAAAATCAAATAGAAAAAACATTACATCTTTAATTAAAAAAGCATATCATTTGTACTTTCAGTATAAAATTGGTTATCAGGATAAGACGTGGGCTCCTCATATAGTATACACTAATTGTTTTATACATTTAAGAGGATGGCTGAAAGGTACACGGAAGGCTTTCCCATTTGGTGAACCTATGGTTTGGCGTGAACCAAAGGATTATGTAACCGATTGTTACTTTTGTTTAACAAGTGTGTCTGAATCGTTTGTTTTATATGCATCACAGCCATTAGTAAGATTGAGACAAACAGCGTAAAGTAACAAATTTGTTACAAAACAATACTCTTATAACTGATTTAACTCATCAGGGAAAATGATTTAAATAATAAATAGGTTAAACATACTGTATAAATAAATTAATTGAATCATTACTAAACTGGATTTCAATTACATGAAATCATTAAAATAATTATTTATCAACAACTGATAATATATTTACTCTTTTTGATATTTTATAGATTTAATAAGATTCTGTATAAATGTTTATGTTCTGCAAATGCATCTTTGGATTCCCATCAAGGGATCAATGGTAATGGAAATTATTTTTTATTTATACGGCTTATTCCCAATAACAATTACTAATGGTTGTAATGAATTTTGTAGTATGTGAAAGATGCCGTGCATGATTAGGACTTGAACCCAGAACCTCTAAATGAAAGGCAGTGATGCTATCACTCTGCCGAGAAAATAAAATAATAAATTCATTCAAATTAGAATTTGATCAGAATTTCAAATTTAGTTATATTACTATAACACTGTAATGTTTAAATGCATTTAAACATTACAATCATATAATTTCATTCAATAAATAGGGTTTTTTAAATTTGTATTTTTATGTTTATCTGAGAGTAAAAAGGATTTAGAAGAAACAATAAATGGCACGGATGAAGTCCTACGCAAGAACTACCTCATGAAAATAAACAAGAACAAAAGTAAGGAAATGTAGTAGAAATAACAAAGAAGGACCACTGAATGTGAAAATAGGAGGAGAAAAGATTATGAAGGTAGAAGAATTATTACTAAAGATGGATGAAGCAGGAGTGATATTAACTGCTGAATAGCACAGGCAAAATGAACTTTCAATCAGAAATATAGTTTGCTTACATCAAAAATTAATTTAATCATCAGGAAAGCAGTTTTGAAAGTATATGTTTGGAGTGTAACTTTATATGGAACTGAAACTTGGACGATCGGAGTATCTGAGAAGAAAAGATTAGAAGCTTTTGAAATGCAGTGCTGTAGGAGAATGTTAAAAATCAGATGGGTGGATAAAATAACAAATGAAGAGGTGTTGCGGCAAATAGATGAAGAAAGAAGCGTTTGGAAAAATATAGTTAAAAGAAGAGACAGACTTATAGGCCACATATTAAGGCATCCTGGAATAGTCGCTTTAATATTGGAGGGACAGGTAGAAGGAAAAAATTGTGTAGGCAGGCCATGTTTGGAATATGTAAAGCAGATTGTTTGGGATGTAGGATGTAGAGGGTATACCGAAATGAAACGATTAGCATTAGATACGGAATCTTGGAGAGCTGCATCAAACCAGTCAAATGACTGAAGACAAAAAAAAAAGTTTGTGGGTGGTATATGACATGACTTAAAATTTTTTTTGTAAAAAAAAATTCTGAATTGAGATTTGAATCCAAGACCATCTGAATGAAAAGCTATTATCATAATGAAGAGATATTTTAATTGGCATATTTTATTAAATTCAAAACCTGAAAATGCTTACAAGCTGTTAGAAATTAATTAAAATCTAAAATTTTACTTACTGGAATTATGAAATGGTAAAATTTTATACGTTTAACTCAGATGGTTTAAATCATACTGGATAGTTTGTAGTCAACAATATTAGTTTCTTAGTATCTACTGATGATGACTTTAACAAGAGAAATGGTTTTAATTAATTAATAGTTTTAATAAAATGGTTTTATTTAATATTAGGTTTCAATTAATTTTTTTTTTGTAAATATTTTTTGTTTTTTTTAAAAATATATTTGAATAACCATTTAGCATAGTAGTTTCCTTTGAATTTCTTTATAGCGTATTGATTAATTGGTTTCTCAATTGCATGTAGAGGATATTGAGAAAATTTAGGAAAAAAGTATTCTAATTTTCTAATTTGTATAAATAATAAAGAATGTGTATATAATAGTAAAGAATGTGTTAATTTCTAAGTGGCTAATAACCATAGAAATCAATGCCTCCCGATAAATAATATTAAAAAAACTGTAGAAGAAAATAAATCATGAAAATTAAATCAGTAACTAAGAATAATTATTTTAATCGTTAGAATAATTATATTTACCCTCTAAAATTCAAAATTCATTCTTTTTACTGAGAAAAAAATACTAATAATATTTTTTAAAGAATACTATTTTAAAAAAATGTATTAAATGTAAAACATATTTTTTTCAATCACCAAAATAATTTTGACTTGTGTAACTAAAAATGAAAGAGTTGGGCATTTATCATTACAGATAACATAAAGAGCTTCGGTTTTTGTTTTTATCAAATTCTGACTGTATTGTAATGTTTTTTTTTTTTGTGATGATATTTATTGAATCGTTTAGGTTATACATAATGATGAACATTTCGCTTGTTTATTTTTAGTTACAAAAGATCAACATTATTTTGAGGCTCAAAAAAATTACTATTCTTTCTGTTTGTTTTAAATATAACTCTTTAAATTAAAGAAAAAAAATTTAATTGTGTACTTTTTTTAGTTTTACAAATATGTTTTCATAAGTCTGATTTGGTTTCATATGGTTAATTTGGTGTACTTATAATCAATCTGTAATCATAATGTTACCAGGAATGAACCCGTATGCAAAAATTCAAATCAATTATAAAATGCATGTGAATTTACGGTAACATTTGATCTGGAAAGAAAGTGCAAATTAAAAAAAAAAAACAAACCAAAAAACTTGAGAAAAGATTTCCCTATGTAATTTAAAAAGAATAAATCTTAATTAAAAAAAAGCAATAAAATGATACTCACTTGTTTTGTTTTGTAGTTATTTTTTGTTGATTGTATACAGCAGATCATTTCGATCGATAGGTAAGCTTCCAAAAAGTATATAATAATAACTAAATATAACCTGTTAGGTAAAATGATGTATGTAACCCACTATTTATATGATATGAAGATGATGTCAGGTAGGACGATTACTTTCGAGGTTGTTCACAGCACAAGGTGGTTTAGTTTCATATAATTAACAACAAACCCTGCTAAACTCATCAGAGATTGCTATACAATAGGCCAATAATATTTGACAACCACTATTTATATATTGTGTACGCAGCGAGTTACCATTTATAAATATATAAAGAGAGGCGCTAATGTTTACTTATTTTTTTATGTCATTTTATTATATTACACAAATACATCTAGAAAGATAATGCAATTTAATTTCCCCTTCTTTTACAACTTCTGGTTTCTATTATTACTACTACACGTACATGATTTAACTCCTCTCTCCACTTTTACATTTAAAGTATAATCTTCAATTTGTTTCATTCATATCATCCTTTAGGACATAACATCACCTCCCCGCTCATATAGATTGTGTAAAATTTGTATACAGCTACGTAATGTTATTAATGTAACGGGAAATGTCTAGAATTACGTCTTAATGTTATTGTGATTTGAAACTGTGCTTTAATTTTTTTATAATAACTATATTGATCATCAGTCTGTAACGATTAAAATAATAAAATATATTATTGTAGTTTTTAAACACATTTTTATTTTATAATAATGTGTTTATAATATTGTTTTAGGAACAAATTAACTTTTTTTTTACTATATGTCATGTCTTTTAACTGATATTATTCTTAGTAAATTACATTATGTCTTTATTTTGTAATTATACTTTATTTTATTTTATTATCATGACCTTCGACATGCTTTACATGTACTTATATTACATCTAGGAAGATGAGGTGAATAAAATGTTAAGTAAAACATGTCAGATGATTGCCTTAAATCAAATCCAAATTCTCAATAGGTTATTTATGACTCATTAGCCTCAAATAAACTGCACAATATTACGGTATTTGTCAATCTGTTAACCCCAGTTTAAGACTGATTTTCCAGAGATTGAAAAGAGTTCCGGAGTTCTAATGATTGAAGGCCAGCAAAGTACAATAGCAATAAAATGAGGCTTTAAGTGACATTAAAAATAAATATTTTTAACATAACTTGGGTTCTATATGGGTTCTTCAGATAGCAATAGTATTAACCGCTGATTTGCAATTTTTGCAAATCATCATTTGCACACACACACACACACACACACAAAGAGAGAGAGAGAGAGAGAGAGAGTGAGAGAGATAATCTCAAGAGAGGTGTTAGGCAAACTTGAGGGACTGATTCAGAACAATAAATAAAATAAAAATGTTTTATACTGTATACACAAGTGCCTTATCTCGCGTCTTTTTCCGAATGACCATTTTGTGGATTTTTGTGAATGACCATAGTCATTTTGTGTCTTTGCAATAAAAATTTATAAGATATTTTATTGAATGATGAAAGATCGAGATTTTTTAATAAAATATGGGTTTTTATTGAAAAAAACACATACTGCTGTGCGTAGACTCGCATATTTTTTCTATTTAATTTTTTCAAACTCATGAAAATGCTAGATATTTTTAACTTAGTATCCAAATACAATTTTTGTACGAGACTATTACATTACGAATTCAAGAACTACTGTAATTGAATTTCAATGCTTTCTTCCTGCAAAAAGAGTAGTGCAATGCAGAATTTTTTTCAAAATACAAACATAATTTAACAGAAACAGGTTCTTTTCAAAAACCCAAGCAGAAATCAAACAATTTCGTGGTAGACAAAATTGACCACATCTTGTTGTTAATCCACGCAATAGTAAAGATACAGTCTTCATAAAAGAATGGCGGGATTTCTGTAATTCAGATCAAGGCAGTAGGGAAATTTTGAGAAGTATGTTGCTAGCCCTGATAGCTTCCAACCCGAAAGTTTTACAGTCCAAACATCGATCCAGTTTTTGTTTTGTTGCTGAGGCGTCTTTAGTTCGTTATTATGTTAAGCGTTCAAGAAAAAGCAAAGTGTGTTTTGTGGCAGGCCGAATTAAAATCGGTAAGTTTAGTTCAACGTGCATTTCGATATGAATATGGAAAAAAGCCACCGCATAAAAATAATATACGACAAACAGTTCGAAGAAAATGGATCTGTTCTCAAAGAAACATCAACTGGCAAACCACGAGTGTCAGACAAAACTGTTGAACGAATTGGACAATCTGCGATCGGAAGTCCAATAAATCCATCTCTCGTCGAGGTCTCGAGTTAGATATTCCGAAAACAACTATCCACAAAGTTTTGCACAGAAGATTGAAATTACACGCATATATAAAATCCAGCTACTGCAGGAACTGAAATTTGATGATGGAGAAAAACGTTTCGATTTAGCTGTAGAATTTTTCCGCAAAATTAATGAAATCTAATCACTTTTAGACATAATTTTTACGGATGAAGCTACATTCCATATTAATGGATGTGTTAACAGACACAATTTACGAATATGGGAATCTGAAAACACATGTAATTTTTAAGAAACGACGCGACACGCCATAAGTTAATGTTTAGTGTGGTGTGATGAAAAATCGTGTAATCGGGTCATCTTTCTTCTTCTTCGCTAAAAGACTATTAATGGAAATGTTTATCTCGATGTTTTAAACAATTACAGTTTGCCTCAACCGAATGAACTCGAAAGCGTACACGACGAATGCATTTCCCGCACTTTAATGCGTTCGTCAGCCAGGCTTTGAACGGAAAATTTGGGCATCGATGGATAGGCCGGCAAAGACCTTCACCCTGGCTTCCAAGGAGTCCAGACCTGACACCTTGCGATTTTTTTTTCTTGTGAGGGGTGTATAAAAAAAATTGTTTATTCGCAAAAAATACGCTATCTACGTCATTTAAAGGAAAGGATTAATGAATCAATTGTAACTATAACAAAAGGTATGTTAATTCGGGTATGGGCAGAAACTGAGCATCGATTGGACATTTGCCCAGCGACTAATAATGTGCATATTAGAATTAATTAGTTATGTAAAAAAAAAAAACGTCTGAGATAACAAATTCGAAAAATAAGCATCAACTGTATTTTTGTTTTTATTTTATCCATATTCAAAACCTCCACCATTCTTTTATGAAGACCCTAACCATAACTAGGAATTGTTAAAACCCAAGTTTGAAAAATATTGCATAATAAAGGTTTGTGTCACCATCTACAAAAAAGTTGAAAATTTAAAGACCTATCAAAACTTTATTTCTGTAACTGGTTACGTGAAAATTTAATACGCTGAATGGAATTATTTTTATTGATGAAAATCATTCACAAAAAATAGGATAAAATTCGCACTCATGGGCCTAATCGAACCATAATATTGCAATTGAAAGTAAATAGATCATTATAAAATAAATTATAAATATAAAAAAATAAATATCTTCATGAATATGAAGATATTAAATAAAAAAGAATAAGAACAAAATAATTTAAATTCAGAAGGCGTTACTGAAAATAATTATTTTTAGCACGTATTTATGAATACGTTGAACAGAATGCAGAAAATTCAAGTTTCTTTTTCAATTAGTATTATTTAAAAAAAATCATTGATAGAGTAATAATATTTTTGTAAAAGAAATTCTTTTAATTTTAAGTAATTAAAATAGAAACCCATTTACCAACAATCTTTTAAATGCGTCCTAGCACTTTCGGAAACGAATTTCATCTTCAGGAACTTAACGTTTTTTTAAAATTATTAACTAAAACTTTGTCGTCGTGAATAGAATTATTGTGTAAAGTGTATAAAATATATAAAGGTGGTTGTTATGTGTTAAAATTACGTCGACATAACGTCCTGTCATAATGAATGTCTCCACCGGTATGATAATGGATAGCGGTGGAAACGGAAAACGAAAAAGGATACCGGTGGAGACATTCATTATGACAGGACGTTAAGTCGAAGCAATTTTAACACATGACGACCACCTTTATATATTTTATACACTTTACACAATAATTCTATTCACGACGACAAAGTTTTAGTTAATAATTTTAAAAAAACGTTAAGTTCCTGAAGATGAAATTCGTTTCCGAAAGTGCTAGGACGCATTAAAAGATTGTTGTTAAGTGGATTTATATTTTTATTTTTTATTGTTTAATCACGTTTGATAAAATTATTATAAATCTTTTAATTGTATTTAAAATAAATTTATGAGAAGAATTTTTAAATGGTTTGATTATTTATTATTATAAGTAGCAACTGAAGCATAATAAAAGCCTCTTTCGTAAGCCGAATTATGTTGAATTACACGAAAACAGTTCTGTGGTTTAGTTTGGTATGGGTGGGATATTGTTGTTTTCTGAGAATAACTTTATATACAGTAGCGAACAAAGGGAATTTTTGTTCTACTGTAGGGAATTTTCATTCTATTGTAGATTGCTTACTGTTTGGTGTTTCAGGTTGTGTTGTTAATTCTTATACAAACAAGATTAGTACCGGCCTCCGTGGTGCGAATGGTAGCGTCTCGGCCTTTCATCCGGAGGTCTCGGGTTCGAATCCCGGTCAGGCATAGGAGTGTCCTCAGCGGGTGCCGTGGCATCCACCCGTGTTCTCAGAGGGGCGCCGAAATTAGCTACTGGGTACTGTTCTTTAGATAAGACATAAAGAACAAGAGATGGAAACGGGACGCGATTGTATTTTCAACAATAGTAAAGGAAAGAATTTGTAAAGCCTTAGCTATGAAACTTTCCGAGATGACTGTGCCAAGAACCTTTTGCCAACGTTTAGGTAGCTGAACCGTATTTTAATGATTTAAAGAAATAGGATTATTTTTTTTCTTAAGCTATAAAATGCAATAATCACAGATCAATGCATAATCAATCACCAATAGGTGTTTCTTCGAATTTTAAAACAATTACAGATATTTAACGTAAAATCTGCCTACCGGTCCCCACCGACAATCGAGCTATTATATTATATTTTTAAACAGTTGTATTTATAAAGAAATAATTTATTTTAAATTTTATTTTATATCTATTTGATAGCTTGTTTCGGTGTCAGACGCGTCATCAAAGACTAAACTTTTCTGGGGTGGAGGGGGGCGCTCGCAGGCGGCCTCGGCATCCACTCGAAAAAATCCTGGACACGCCTATGCGATCAGGCATACCATTTTCACACTACAAAATTGTCATTCATCTCATCCACTGAAGATGGTGGTCTCGGAGGTAAAAAAAAGAAAAAACCAAAATTAGTGGTTTTTGTACTTTTATAATTCATTGTAGATTAGTTTTTGGAGACCTTGTGAGTTGCTGCTATAAGTTTGTTTTTCGTTTCTAATTAATACAATGGATATAACCTCACAAAAGCAATCAAAAATTGTTGCTCTGTCCCAACACACACAAATGACTCAAAGACAGATTGCCAATGAGAATAGTGGTTAAGTACTGTAAATGAAATTATGAAAAGGTTTACGGAAGTAGGTTCTGTCTTTCCAAAGAGGAAAGGAAAATGCGGATGGAAGAAGAAAACCACACGTACACTAAATCAATTACTAATAAGAAAAAGCATAATTAATCCAGGATTGTCAGCTGTTGATCTTAACAGGGACTTGAGAGTCAGTGGGACTAATGTTTCTGATATGATAGTTCATAGAAGAATGTTGGCAGTGGAGAGGATTGCTCAGAAACCTAAAAAGAAGTAGTTACTGACTCAGGTTATGAAGACAAAAAGACTTCAATGAGCAAAGGAACATAAAGAATGGACTATTGAGATGCGGAAAAAAGTTATTTTTTCTGACGATACTCATTTCTTGTCCAAGGGAAGAGAGTAAACTACATCTGTAGGTCAGCAGATGAGAAGACTACTACACCGGCACACCTGAACAAGTTCCCAAACATCCAGCCAGAAAGATGTTTTGGAGATTTTTTACACATGAAAGGCCAGGAACATTTATGTCTGTGGATCGGATGTTGAAATCAGACCAATACATTAATTAATATGTGCCGTAGAAAAATAGTCCCGCTTATGCAGAACTCAGAACTCATATTCCAAAAGGACCTTGCACCATGTCACACGTCAATGAAAGCAAAAGAGTTCTTCAAAAACCAAAAGATGCAATGCAAAAAACCAGTTCCCTAGTCATTTTAATCCTCTCACTTTACGTCACTCGATTTCTTTTGTTTGGGGGTTTGTCAAAGACAAAGTGCATACAATGAATTAAAAAGAAGAATCAAAGGTGTAATGACATGTATATAATAATGTAAAAAACATTTTGCACCACAAAAAATTGCTTATGTGTAACTTGTTTGCAGTTAATAAATGCTGCAAACAAAATTGTTTGAAAAGCCCTGTTAAATAGTAAAACATACAATTTAGAATCGCAGTAATTTTTAAAATTAATTTTGTATAAGCAAAAGTATTAGGTGGAAAATAGGCTGACAGTTGAGGCTTATAACACTTTTTGGAGTAAGAATTAACTACCCTCATTGAGGATGTTCTACTGGAAACCAAACTTGTCTGTGGCTTCAACATAAGGAGCCAGACCTCATACAATGTACCAGGTGCACAATAGACTTGGTATGTTTGTAGGTGTCTGCACTGAAAGAGGAAGACCATAAATTTACTGTAAAATCACAGGCCTGGAGTATTGGGCCTGATTTTTAAAGTACTTTTCAACTTTTCCCTGTTCACTTTTCAATTTATTTAAAGGTTTGAAAAGTAGGAGTGAAAATTTGAAAAGTGAAAAGCAAAGAATAGGGAGTGAGAAATGTTTTTTTTTTTTTTTTACAGCTTTTTACTTTTCACTTTTTACATTTTATTTTACTAAAAGTGAAGTGTTAGAAGTTACTCTATTTTTTTAACGTTTTTTTGATCTTTAAAAAGGTACTTTTCAAAAAAACAACATTTTGAGAGTACCTATAAGAATTAAGGGTCGAATAACTTTGTACTTATATGAAATTCTGTTAATTTACTAAAAACATGAAATAGCAGGTATGAAAATGTAGTTCTTCAAGTCATTTCAAATGAAAGGAACAGATTATTTAAAAAATATGAACTGAATATAACCAAACATAAAAATTAAATTACGGATTTTGATGAATTATTTTTAAGCTAAGATAATCACTTTCATTGAAATTTTAAGAAAGATATTATTATGCAACAGGGTCCCTTGCAAATACAAAATAGATTTTATGAAATAGCGAAGAAAATCCCAGAATCTACGCAGGTCCCAGATTTAAATCCTGGTAATTTTGTAAAGACATTACATGTTAGTACCATAATAGTAACTCTAAAAAAAATGCAAGTAGTAAAACTGACACCCAAGCGTAAACACAAAGACTACATCTGTAAAATAAGTTACATAATAGTGTTATATCTTTGCAAGATCAAACTGATATAGATAAAGTTCTTCCCTAATCTTAGAACAACAAAATTTTTATTATTTATTAAAGATGTTTATTTTATTGTGCTTTTACTGTAGTTCTGAGGTAGATTGCTGGCTTTCTAATCCAAAAATTTACTGACTAAAGCAAAACTTTTACCAGTTATAAATTTGTGAACTGATAATAACTTCTTTGATATAATGTGCATAATGAAACGAAATTTTCATTGATAAGGGAAATTACCAGTGGCTGGATGTGGTTCTAACTGCTAGCTGTAACCTGCTTTTTTAGCATTGGCTGTATCATTCTTACCCCCAATAATTATCCACAGGGTACAGACTTACCCGACTAAAATTAAAACAGTGTATAAAAAACATTGTTTCATAAAAAAGAGGAATGCAATAATCTGTTACTTCACACTTCTGGTCCAATCTTTCTTATGGCTGTGACATATTAATTACCTGAGGTACATGAGAGCCCAGTCAGACTTCCTTTCTCTGAGAGTAATATGATCACTATATAGCCTGGCCTTACTGTGATTATTAAGATGATTTTCATTAAATATATTCAGATCAATTAAGAAAGCAACACGAAGAAACCACTTACTTCTCCCTTTACTTTTTTTTAAGCCAAGCATGGGATGTTGTAGTTATTGACAATGGCCATGGATGTTTTTGGGAATTACTTGTAATTTTTGTTATCACCTCCAACCATTATTATTTAAGGTGCATAACAAATACAGGATAAACTTCTGGTTCATAGCTTACATTTACTTTTACTTTATCACAAATTAATATAAAAAATAATAAATAAATAAATTTAAACAATTTATTAAAAAGTGGTTACAGTTTGAGTTTAATTTATTATTTGTTTTCTTCTGATTATTTTTTTTTCCTAATATTAATTTTTGTTACAGTTTTTATATAAATATTTCTCATTTTTTTATATTTTTCTTGTTTAAATATAAATAAAAGAACAAAAATGTATATTGAAAATATAATTATATTATATTATATAATATATTTAAAATAATTGAAAATATTTAAAACTGTCCAAAGTTAAAAATTAAAGTAACTAAACAAAAAGTAAAAGTTAATTTTTTATATATAAATTATATTTGTTCTTAAAATTTCAGCTATAGTAAAAATAATAGGAAGATTTTTGATTAAATATTAATAAACTGTAAATAATATGGAAATGTTATTCTTTATAATAAATAAAAACAGTATAGTTGAAACTACTTCTCATATTACATAAGAGATATAAAAATTAATAATAATCATATGAAAAAAAACACAATTTTGTTAAATTGCGTGGTTTAAAATTAAATAAAAATATTCAAATTTAAAATGTTATCCAGGTTATCATTATATAATATATAGGTCTGTAAAAATTATGAATAAATCTAATTTGTTTTTACTCTAAAATTCAACTTAATTTAAACACATATCTATAAAAAAAATCCAATGTAATTAAAAACTAGTGTCATATATGAAACTTCATTACTACATGAACATAACCAATCTATTTGTAATAATAATTATTACATCTTTAAAAGAGCAGTAATAATTTTAAGGAAAATATGTTCATGTTTTTGTCTTAAAAAACCGATTATTAATTTCTTATAACTTAGAAGTTTTAAATATAATGTTTATAAAAAGTAATAATATTTTTTGTTCTCTATGTGCAAAATGTTAATGCAAATTACAGCCAGCTTGAAAAAATGACTATTTTAAAATGCAACTGTTACTTTATAAAGTAGAGTAAAATTTATTTATAAAAGCGTAAATTAAAAAAATAGTTACTATTCATCCAAATTATATCTGTATAAATGTTATGCAAACATGAAAACTATTATTATTTTTAGATTAATATCCATGCAGTGTCAGCTTCAAATATGTTTTTTTTTTTTTTTATTTCTAAGAATACATAATGTTTGTAAAGTCAAGAATATGATATTAATGACTTCTAGCACATGATTTTACTAGGTCAGAATAATTTTAGACAAAAGGAAAACTGAACATAAAGAAATTTCGTCATTTCAACAAAATGTTTATTTTTTATTATTTACAGGATCTGTAAATAAGAGAATAGTTTCCTTTTATAACTGAGTTAAAACAGGAAGTAGATCTTAATTTGACCCATATATATATGTTCATAAATTCATCAATAAAATTGGTGGATAAAGTGACAAATGAAGAGGTGTTGAAGCAAACTGAGGAAGAAAGAAGAATTTGGAAAAATATAGCTAAAAGAAGAAACAGATTTATAGGCCAGATCTTAAGGCATCCTGGAATAGTTGCTTTGATATTGCAGGGACAGATAGATGGGAAACGTTTTGCAGGCAGGCATTATTTGGAATGTGTAAAACAAATTATTAGGGATGTAGGATATAGGAAGTATACCGAAATGAAATGACTGGCACTAGACAGGGAAACTTGGAGAGCTGCATCAAACCAGTCAAATGACTGAATACAAAAAAAGGTATTTTCATGGCTTATCAAATTTACAGACGTTGTTTTTTTAAGAACTACTAATACCAATTCAGAAGTAGTTTCTTTTGAACTAGTACCTTTGTAAATACTGCTTAAAAATGCTTGGTAGACACTACTTAAAAATGGGGTAGACTGAAATTGAGATGGATAGATGATGTCAGTATTGATAGATTTGAGGGTGATGAAGGTGACAGGATGGGTTAAGAGGGTGAAGGTTAGGGAAAAGTGGAGGCTAATTGTTGAGGAGACCCAAGGCTTACCCTTTGTGCAAATTAGCAGAGAAAGAAGAAATTGCTTTGTAGTAAATTTTACAAATTTAATACAAAGTAGCTCAATAATGAAACTTAATAAAATGAAAAAATGCAATTGTTGTTTGTAACTGAATATAGAAGGTTTAGCCAGTGTAAAAAATAATTGTATTGTATTAGAAATATCATAAGCACTGTTTTGAAGGACACCACATTTTTGAAGGATTGTCCACTTTATCCTCGTCTTGAGTTCTGTGTTAAATATTTTTTTTTGAGAACAAGGAAATAATAAAAAATAAGTTCATAAAAAACCATCATAAGATGTGCAAAGAAAACTATGAACTGTACAATAATAAGAGAATGATCTTAAAGTTTAAATAACCATTAGATTTAAAGTCCAGTAACAGATGAATGGTGAAAAATACTTATTCTATAGCTGAATAGATGAAACTAAAAGTGCCTTGAAACACCAGGAATATGTCAAATCAAGAGTGGAGGGGAGACCACTTGTTCATCTGTCAGCAGAGATGGTTTGTCGATGGTAACTTCCCCTCTACCACATTTCTCCATCTGTCTGTAACTGCATCATTAACACAATAAAATCCCAGACAGTAAAGTTAAAATAGGATCTTGCTATAAAAAGCTTGTTCTCCAGTCTTATCAAAATTATACTTCCATGAGACCTTCCAGAGCTAATTTTGCATAATGGAGTTCTTCTTCCGTAATGGAGTTATCAGTAGCCTAAAAGATTATCTTGAAGAGCAATTTCCATGTCAGTACTTGAAAACAAGATAATTTAAACATTTTTTAAATTGGCTTTGTCAGTATTATTTCTTATTATTGGATTTTTATAGCAAAATGATATAATTTTGATACTCAAAGTACTTTCATACAAAACTTTCAGAAAATTGGTTGGAAAATTCAAACTTGCATGCTTGAAAAAGTAAAACTAAATTTAAAAAACCTTTAATAGACATTTTTAACTATATTTTATATGAATGCACATGTATAAAGGTGGCTAAAATTAATACATATTCCTGAATTCCATCCAGCTTTAGCTCATACTCAATATTAGTCTTTTAATTATTTTATTTCTTTGATTTCTTTTTTTATCAAGAAGCAGGTTTCATGACCAGACCTGCTAACAGGCAGAATACCGCATGATGATGACCAGCTTGAAGTAATTTTTAATTTGTTGATGGACTTCAAAAAGTCAAAAGTTAAAACATGAATTGAATAAGTATTATCTTATGAGAATTTTTCAAATATAATAATATTTCTATACAATATTCTTATCCACAAGCATGAAGTTTATTTGGTAAATAATTCATTTATAAAAAATTGACAATATGGTAAAGCAGTATCTGAAGTATTCATTTTATGAAAATTACTAAGTCCCATGACAAACTAATTATTGTAGTTTATCAGTCCTATTATATCAGATATTGGATTCTGAATTGTTTTATAAGATAGTTCATCATGTTAAAATTTAAAAAGAATTTTTTAAATTTAGCAAACCATCACTACATCTCTATTAAATATGAAATAATCACGTTGACAAGGTTTTTGTACTGTTGGGCTCAAAAATAATTCCAAGTTTTTACTTACATATGAAATTGTTGCTAATGGAAATCTTTAACACATAAAAAATGAAGATGTCCATAATCATAATGTAAAGAAAAGGAGAATATTGCATAACATAATTTAAAATTATTTCAAAAGATCCCATTTTACATAAAGCATGAATTAGCACACAAATACTCAAACAGTATCATATATGACCTCAAAGCACATTACTTGAACAATCATCATCTGTTTTCTGCCTGCCGTAAGACCCTTACACCACCACTTTCTGCATCCATTTCTGTCCCAAGTCTTCATCTCCTTGTAGTTGTGAGTCTTCACCTCATCAATCAACTTCATTATTCTTCTTCTCTGCTTCCTTTCTCCTCTCTTCATTGGAAGAGTCACTAGAAGAGGAAGTGTCAAGATAACACTTCCTCTAATTATATGACCTTCTCTTTTGTGTACTTGCCGCACAAATGTTTTTTATTAATGCTGTTCATTACTTCCTCATTTCTCACTTTATCATTCCACCTTATTTTCTCCATATATACATCTCAAAAGCCTCAATTTAGTTTCTCTCCTTCATTGTCCACACTTCACTACCATACAAAACGGTATGCGAGTACATAAAGCATTTGGTCAACCTCTTCCTTAACTCTAAAGTCCAGACTTTTACTGCATAGTAATTTTCTCTTCTTACTGAAGACCTTTCCCAATGTTATGAGCTCTTCGACTCTTTTATCAACATAGTCCCCAAATAACTGTAATATTTTACTTTTTCTTTCACTTATTCTTACCACCAAATCCTCTTTGTTGTTACTTTCATTACTTTAGTTTTTCTATATTTATTTTCATTCCCATCTTCAGGGGTGTTAACAATCTTTGAAGCTCATATGTTAGAATTAATGCATCATTGTCAGCTTTTTTTACATCAACAAACCTTACGCATATTATTTTTCGTTTTCCTGTACTTACTTCTTCTTTTAATACATTCTTATAATATTGAACATTATCAGTCTCCATTCTTCTCTATTCTCCAGTAAAATATTAAGGTCCTAATAGTTCCCATTTTCAAAATAGGAAAATTAAATTCTCAAAAATCTTTTTATTTTTTTTGTACCTTCTACAACTGTTCTAATCAATGGATCCTACTTTCATGATAACTACAAAGTAGATTATTTTAAAAACAAAAATTCATTCAAAATGTTCATTAAAGCCAAATTTTAATATGATAATGCGTTCGAATAAATTATATTTTGATTCATCAGAAAACTACATTTATTAGCTTAATAAAATATTACATTCAATGTTAGTAAACCATATACAAGAACCCATCGGGTTGGTCTAGTGGTGAACTTGTCATCGCAAATCAGCTGATTTTGAAGTTGAGTTCTTTGGTTGAAATCCTAGTAAAGGAATTTGAATACTAGATAGAGAATACTAGGTGACGGCTGGGTTTCAATTAACTACACATCTCAGAAATGGTCCACCTGAGACTATAGAAGACTATACTTCATTTACATTCATACATATCATCCTCTGAAATAATACCTTGTGATGGTTCCAGGGGTTAAACAGAAAAAGAAGGAAAACCATAAGTAAGATGGAATTGGTAATAATAATATTGCATACCACAACATGTTGTCTTTCTGACTTTTTCTATGCTTCATATAAAGTGAATGATTTTACATGAAATTATGATTAGCTTTAATAAAAAACAAATAATAATAAATTAAATAAATAATAATAATAATAAAACATTTGAGTTATAAATGTAATCTTTAATAACACAGTGCTGAAGATGAATAAGTTTGAATTTAACTTTCCGACATATATTCTAATGGTTTGTAATTAACTGGACAAGCATTTTTATTTTTATTTAACAATTTTTTTGTACTTTTTCTTAGAATCTGAGAATTCTTCAAGAGAAAAATATACTGTAAAATAAAATCAATTAACTAAACACTATATTTAAAAGACAATTTAAAAAAAATTATAATTTTGTGGTTAACATAAAAAACCACAAAATTTAATTTAATTTAATAAACAGTAATGTAATAATAAAATGTTACTGAATTAAAAACCTATCTCAGACACACTAATATTTATAATTTTACAAAGCAGAAGAAAAAAATATTTATGATTCATTGGCCTTCTGTTGTTGGATTATATTTTTTTCAAGTTATTACTTTTAATGGTTTAAGTGTAATTATGTAAAACCTTTAAATTCAATGTCTTCTCAATTAAAAAATGAAATTAAGGTTAATGATCATACTATTATATAATGTAATAAAACAAAGTTTTTAAATGTTAACATTTTAATGTAAATTAACACTAAAATTGAAAACATCAAGAATCTTGTAGAAAATACATTAAACTCAGCATAGGTTTATTTTTGTACTAAATTTCAAAATCCATCCTTTTAGTTTACTTAATGTTTATAAACTACAATTGAGAAGTAACACCTACAACTTTTGAAAAAAAAATGAAAAAACAATTATATAAATTTTTCTTCTGGGAATAAAATTACTTTCTATGTTAGAGAATATGCTAACAATTAATCCATAATTTAATCATTGTAATAGTCACTGCAAAAAAATTTCCTTGATGTAGGATGAAGATGTAACAATAACAATTTTTTTCACATCTTTTTCTTGGTTATTATCTATTTATCTAGATTGTTCTCAGTTAAAATAATAACACCCTTAAATGATTCAGAGATTAACGTACATAAGAAATATAGGGGTTAAAACAAAATCAAAACTTTCCTTTCCCGAATACCGCTGGATACAAACATACTTACAGTCTCAGTAAAGATATTGGTGCCATTTATAATATCTGCAACTTATACCTTCCATCAAATTCGAATATTAGTGAGGATGATCAGTCTGTTTCCCATATTCCTTTACCCTGTCTAATAATAATTGGAGATTTCAACGCCCATCACAATTTATGGGGTTCACCATCATGTTCTTTTCGAGGTAGTATATATAGTTGATTGATTGAGGTAGAACTTAGATCTTGGCTTATTAAAAGATGGGTAGTACACGTTTGTATCATCTTGTTCATCAATCTGTCATTCTGTTCAGATCCCTACTTTCTCGTCTTACCTGGTGGATTTCCAAAAATATTTTTGGAAGCGATCACAGATCGGTTATTATCTCAGTTGGTAATAGTGATTTGTCTCAGAATCAGCTACACACACTAGATAAAGTAAAAAGATTCATTTAGCTAATATGATGAAAGTGGTGTGCAATCCACCAACTTTCCAAGTTTGTACATCTGATATTCACTCAATAATGCAAGTGAATATACCCCTCTAACATCTGAAAAATCAAGGCGACCTACTGCTCTGTGGTGGAATGAAGTTTGCAGTGGTGCATTAAGGGATCGTCGCAGAACTTTATGTAATTTCATCGTAGGTCTACAATAGAAATGCTCTGCGCCTACCGTAATGCAAGGGTTATATGCCATCGAGTGTTTCGGTGTGCTAAGCAGAAATCATGGCCAAATTATGTCAACACCATCTCTAGGACAACTCCATCATCGGTTGTTGGGAGAACGGTACGGGCCATGTGTGAATCAGGACAATCACCACCACTGATTGGACTAGAAAGCAATAGCATCCTCGTAACCGTGCTAATTGATATGGTGAACATGTTCGGTTATTCTTTTAGGTCAGTTTCACTAACATCATCTTACTGTCCTGAATTTATGAGGTATAGGTTTCAGGCAGAAAGTGGACTTTTACTATTGGAGATTTGCAAAATGAATTAAACATTCCTTTTTCTTTTGTTTTTCTAAGGTATGCCTTGAAAAATTCCCATGACACTTCCCCTGGAAATGATAATATCAAGTTCAGTATGTTATCTCACCTCCTGGATACTGCATTACAACATCTTTTGCATATTTATAATAAAATATTCTCTGACCAGGTATTTCCAGATTCTTGGTCAGAAGAATTGGTACCCTGTGTAAGTTGATGGAGAGAATGATAAACCGTCGTCTAGTGTGGTAGCGTGCGAGAAACGCCCTAACTGCTCCCCAACAATGAGGTTTCCGCCATGGTAAATCGTATATCGTATAGTTGTCCTGGAATCTGTTATTCAAAACGCCTTTCTACTTCGACAACGACTGGTTGCTGTAATTTTTGATATGCAAAACGCGTACGACACGGCTTGGAGGAGAGAAAAACTAAATACACTGCATGAATGGAGTATACAAGCAAATCTCCTTGCATTTATCAGGAGTTTCCTCAGTAGTCGGTCCTTTCGAGTTCGATTTGGAACGACGGTATCCGATAGTTTCACATCAGAACACGGAATACCACAGGGAAGTGTCCTAAGTGTTACTTTATTTGCTGTAGCAATAAATGGTATATAACAAACTGCGTACAAAAACCTGTTATGTGTTCTTTATTTGTTGATGATTTTTCAATTTACGTATCATCTAGAAGTTTAGCTACTTGTGAGAGTCTGCTACAAAATACAATAACCTGATTAGAATCGTGATGTAAAATGACTGGATTTAAATTTTTTCCGGAGAAAACGAAATGCATCTGATTTTCACGTTTAAGGGAAGATGTTGACCCTCAACTGTTTTTGCATGGTGAACCTGTTTCCTATAGGTGAACCTGTTGAACCATGCACACGGGTTACATTTTTAGAATTGTGGTTTGACCAACGACTATGTGGGTAATACATGTGGATTAAAAATGCTAGACATACTGAGAGTTTTATCTAACACTCGACTGGGAGATGATCGAGTATGCATGTTGCGCTTCTACCGAGGTCTCGTCCGTTCTCGCTTACATTACGGCTGCGTAGTTTATTCGTCAGCTCGATCCACCAAGCTCTTAGAATGCTAGATGCGGTCAGTTCATCGCTCATTTATCTGTCTTGCTACAGGTGCATATTGTTCAAGCCCTGTGGTAAGTCTACCGGTGGAAAATGGTGAGCCATCCCTTTGGAATAGACAAAACCAAATGATCCGCACTTACCTAGCTCGTATTAAAGCGCAACGAAATCATCCAACTTTTGATGGGGTGTTCTCTAACTCGCATCTTAATAGATTCCAGAAACATCCGAGATCTTCGGCTCCGCTATGTATCAGAGCTCAGCGACTTTACGTAGCTCTAAATATGCAATTACCTCTAGCATCTCCTATTACTCAACGCTTAACACTTAGGCTCCTTGGCGGCCTTCTCTCGTGAATTATTGCCTTACTATAGGTCAATATTAAAAAAGTACACGTATCCGGTTTTCTTATTAAACAAATTTTTTATTATTGTAAATAGCATGAATCCAAATGAAGAGCCGTCTGTGGCTCTAAACACAATAATTCTCTTGGTTGTGCTTTTGTGGTTGGCAATAGGACATATGGCCTTCCCAGTATCACCATTGGTTTCGTCAAGTAGTTGCTTGCGATTAACAAGACCTTAAATGTACTTAGCCCACATTTCGACACGTACTTGTCTGTTCAGATTACATAAGTACCTTGCAATCCATTAGTATATGTACTCTAGATACTCTGTTGTCTGTAATATATAGTCTATCATCTCTGAAATGACTCAAAGTAATACAACTGTGAACTTCTGCTGGATCCCGATCCATATTGGAATTTCAAGCAATGAGCGCGCGGCAAAAGAGGCTTCTTTGCAGCCTCCTTTCACTAATCGCGTTGTTTCGAATGATCTTGTCGGTTTTCTGAAGAGTGTGTCCATGATGAGTGGCACAGTGAATGGAATGTTACCATCATGTAGGAATAAACGTCGTGAGGAGATTACTATTGTCATTTGCGAATAGGGCACATTAGGTTCACTCATGGATACCTGATGGCTCAAACAGATGCATCCCTCGTTTGTGCTTGCTGCAACTGCAAACTAACTGTGCACCACATCCTTGTGAATTGTGTCTGTTATGCGACATTGCGTCGCAAATTTAAACTAAGGACTGACATGCGAAGTAGGCACCGAGAGGCTTCTCAAATCGCATTGAAAAAGGCACCGGGGATTGACAGACTTGACTTGGATATATTCTGCCATCTGCTGCATGTCATAAGAGAGCTGCTTGGCAGGCTGTTCACGGAGTGCCTTAGCTGGGGCTGCTTCCCGACTTGTTGGAAAGTGGCTTTGGTGAGGGTGCTCTTAAATCGAGGCCAGTATGGCTTCACGAAAGGAGTTGGTACTGAGGATTGCATCTTAAATGCTCTTTCCGAGGTGGAAAACGCCGACTGTAAATATGTTTTGGCATTTTTTATAATCATAGAGGCAGCATTTCCTTCCTTGTGTTGGAGTTGTCCTCTATGAGTTGGAACGCCGCAATGTTCCCGTAGCCCTACAGGCCGTAGTACGTGACCATTTGTCTAATCGTACGGCTCTATTTAAAGATGCGCACTTAGCTGTAGAAAAATCCGTCACCAGGGGAAGCCCGCAGGGTTCCGTTCTGTGGAACCTGGTATTTGACGGGTTTCTGGGATTGACATTCCCAAAAGGGTTCACAGCCCAGGCTTTCCTGGGAGACAGATGACTGTCTCCTTTTAGTTTGTGGTCGTTGTCGACCGCGGAGGGCTGGATGGCATTCAAAATTTAAAGATTTCTGTGCCCAAGACGAAGTTTATGCTTCTCAAGGGTGCAGACAAATTATCGTACAGTCAAAACCTCCACATTATATAAAGGCTGTGTAATCAGCCAAGTGAGAGTTCATAAGTACCTAGGTGTTTTGTTTGATGAGAAGTTGCTGTTTAGCAACCACATTAGGCAAGTAGCGGCGGACGCCGTCTCAGTGACGTACAAACTTAGGAGGATTGCTTGGAAGAACTCTGGGTTGTCTGGCCGTCAAATGTACATGATGTACCGAGGTGTCTTCGAAAGCATGATCTCTTACGCGGCGCCCGTTTGGATGGATATGAATAGAGCACTGTTCAAAATTTAAGGAGTGCCCAGCGCAGGGCCTTCATTGTATGCACTGGTGTTTTTAAAAACAACCTCCTTTGAGGCTACCAGCGTATAAGGAAAGGCTCTCCCAATCGATTTAGTGGTGAAAGTTCGGGCAGCCATGTGGAGCTTGCGAAGAGGCCGGAATGCGGTTTCGGGTCGGGCCAGTATCGGAACGGAACGGTGATCACAATGCATTGGATCAAAATTTCGTTCAGTTGCCCATCTCCCGCCTGCGAAAGAGGTTGCAGAGCCTTGTGATGGAAACATGGCAGCTGGAATGGGACACCACGACTAAGGGAAGATCCCTGTACAAGTTTATACGGGATCTCGTGTGATGGTATGCCTCGAGTTCGTTTTTAAGGGCAACGGGTACCCAGGTGCTAATCAATCATGTTAATTTGAATCAATATCTGTTTTGTTTCCGCCTGGCAGCTGATCAGCTGTGCGTCTGCGGGGAAGTCCAGTCAAATGAACACCTGATGTTTGACTGCCCTGCTCTTGAGGGGGGGGGGGGGCAGAGACCTAGGCCACCCTGGAACTTAGAGGTCAAGGGGAAAATTGGCCACTCACAAGCGGCAGTCAATGTGGCGAGAGCCGCATTGTCGGACCGTGTGGGAGTTCCTTGATGCGGTTGCTATGTTCAACCGACATCAGTAGTTTACTTAAGGGAAAGACTCCTAACGCACTGTTGTGGGAAGCTAACCTTGATATATATGGCTGACCACCAGCCAATTAGGGCTCCAAGCGCTTTAATATGGTTAACAGGTACTTGCAGGCATTCAGCGACTTAGGCGTAGCAGCAAATTGCTGTCTTGACAAAGTAAATTTTAATTCATGGATGTCATATATATTTTTAGTAGTTAGTAGGGTGCGCATACCCATTTTAGTAAATACATGACAAGTGAGTGTTTGGGACACGTAAGCCGGTGGTGTATGGCACCGCGCTTAGTCCGCTCACACTGTTAGGTAAGCTCTATGAGCTATTTAGGACACTGGCCGCTAAACTGTTTCGAGGCTCAGTAGCCGTTTGTGGCACAGACATTCGGTCTTATGCTTTAGGGCGACCGAAAGGGGTGGTGGCGGGAGAAATGCCAAGTAAAACAATGTGAAGTACGTTGGGGAGCAATGCAATGATGTTGTTGAATGTCTAGCGATTTATAAAGGTCGTGTATCTTGATTCAAAAATTTGATTATTCATAAGTGTTCTCGTCTGTGTATACCATATGGCGTATATCGGATGTTATTTTAAGTTACTTTTTCAGTGTATTCACTGTGGTTTTATTTCGCTTTTAACATACGTCATGGATTCTTTCCATCTATTCTGTGTTTTATATTACTGTCGTTTAGTTGTCTCTTTTAAATATTTACATGTTTACTATATCAATATCATATCCGGGCACTTTAATATGGTTTTAGTTTCCTTATGTTTTTTTTTTTTGCAATGACAATGTGAGAACGGTTTTCGCCAAAAAAATAAATCTAACGGGAAGGGCCAGTTTTGGAGCACGTTGAGATAGGTTTGTCCGGTAAGGGTGTTTCCTTCGATTAATAAGGGACTGTAAACCTTGTCCTTAAACACTGCACCGAACACATTCACCTTAGAAGAATCTCTCTCGTGCTCAACTATTTCATGTGAGGGTTCCAATCCCCAAATGTGAACATTAAGACAATTAACTGTCATTTATGTGAAAGGTCGCTCCATCAGTGAAAATAAACCTTTAGTTTTCCTTTTCCGCCAGCGTCGATTCGTAAAATTTCAATCCATTTGTCGTTGTAGGAAAGTGCTTGAACGAGCTGCAGTCTGTATGGTTTCACATGCAGACATCATCTTGGCACACGCTAGATCGTTCGTTGAGGAATTGCAAGCTGATTGCTAGCTCAATTTGTGGACTTACGTGCGCTACGTTGAAACGTATCACAAATTCTTTCCACTTTTCCTCTGAAACCCGTAGTCATCTGAACGTTTTTCTTTACAGACAACAAATCTCCTCAAATTGTCGAAACCACTGTCGCATGTTCTTCAGGGAGGGTGATTAATGTCGAATTACCTTCAAAAAGCACGCTTCACCGTGACTACATATTTGTTTTCGCAAAGACGAGAACATAGAATGCCTTTTGTTATCGATTCGCCATTTGGAGGTCACTTTATCTAACCCGCTCATGTGATTGTTATTTGAATCCTCTTCTTTCAGATGGTCTACTGAACTGAAAAATTGCGTCTTGAAATCGGTTCATTCTTTTTGAATAACTCGTATAAAAAATATATTGCAGAAAACCATATATATATTTAATGATTAGTACATTTTGTTCTACTTTGTATTTCTTTATGACTAAAAATATAATTCCCAATAGATGTGGCTCACAACAATCAGTGCTCCCATATGCCAGGCACAGCCGTAACACTTGGTAACTCTTATTATAAAATCTTTTACAAATAAATAAAATGTATTTCTACCTACATAAATTTTCTATTGTGCTTAGTTGTGTTCAGCGAAATGAGTTTTATTATGTAATTTTTTTAAAAGTATAGCATGATTTTCCAATTTTTTATTGTTCAGAGTAGAATAAATAAGAAATATTCATTTTATTATTCATATCTTTTCGTTTTTCTTTTTCCTGTTTAGCCTCCGGTAACTACCGTTTAGACAATTCTTCAGAGGATGATATGTATGAGTGTAGTCTATCTATAGGAATATTACTCTTAATAAATTATTTTTGTCATAAATCAGTTGATTAACCCTTAACCTCCCGGTTTATTTAACGCGCGAATCGAGATGTCGGTAAACGTTTGTTTATCTTCTTATTACTGAATTGTTTTTCATCCAAAAAATCTGAAAAAATTAGGGTATGTTAACAATGCGTTATTAATTTATGTTGTTCAACAAAAATTAATATTTGATTATGTTGCGCGCGCACAAATATGGTATAACAAAATTACATTTTTTTTTTAGTTTTTGATTTTTTTTTAATGATCAGTGACCTTTGTTTTTTTATATTTATATAAATTATAGTATTTTCTGGTTAATTTGACGTAAAATTTATTTATATCCGATAAAAACTGATTATATAAATAAAAAAATTAAAAAAAAAACACTACATTTCAGAATATTGTAACCAAAAATTTGAGATTTCGGTAAAGGTAAAGGAGTATATATGCATACGTTTGTGTCATTGAACCAGTAAAAAATCTAACTTTGATATATATATATAAATGTTTTGCTTTTGATACATGTATAAAAATATTTTGAATAAAGAGCAGTATGGTTTAAAAAAAATAATAATTTAAAATTATTGCTTCCTTTCATAAAAGTCACGTTCATTCGTTATTCTGTTGAATTTACGATTGCATAGCAATTATATAAAAGATAACAAACCGCTAATGTACAAAAGAATCAAATAAACAAAAAAAATACCAAAATACTACGACAAACAATGACGTCAGTGAAAAAAAAGTACTGTGTGTTTGATCCCTTGTGAAATATCTACACTATACACGGCTGTTATGGTTATTGCATTTTCTCATAACTCAAGGCGTTGTGATTAAATCCGTATAAAAATCTTTTTTCTATGTTAAATGGTTCATGAGAAATTTGAATTTGAAAAATTGATTACCAGTGGTTAATATAGTGACCAGCGGGAGACAAGGGGTTAATTAGACGCAGTTTCCAATTTCTTTCTACTTGTTGCTATTTCTAATTTCAACACATTTGCTATATCAGAAATCTTAAATTATTTCTGTTTCATAGTATTATAATACATATTGACTAAACAAAATGTTTGTAGTATAGAAACACTTGACCGATTTACATCATGGTTAGCATGTTCTCAGAAATAAGCTCACCTCATTAGGAAAATATGACAAGTTGAATGCTAAACCTTTAAAAGTAGGATTATTAAAAAAAAATTGTATTTTATGTAAAATTAAAGTATTAGCTTTTTACCCAACAAACATTTCTGTCAGTCATTACGTTGAACTGTACAACTACCAGAAAAAACACAAGTCTCAATCAGTGAACAGATAACCGACCTTACCAAATTACACCAAGGAGGGTTTTACAGGTTCAATCATCCCCTTATTATGTACCTAACTGGGTCCAACCCACTAATAGAACTTAAAAGTGCAGTAGAGATCAAAGATAAGAAATAAGTATGTTACTGCGTAGACAACTGCACAATTCTTTCCAGAAGATAGATTAATGATTCCTTTTATTCAATACGTACCCACTCTAATTATAATCCTGTAGGAAAGTGGAGAATGTTTACCTGGGATACACGTAAGTGATGCTAATCAAAGGTTCTGGACCGACCAACTTAAATTTATGCAGCAACAAACATCTTCTTCAGCAACAAAAACTGCAAAAGCCATTAAAGAAATATTATGCTACCTGAAAGCAGTCTTTCAATCCATGGAATTATGTGACGTGTATAAATATACAGCTTTTATTATTCTGCCAATCTTCCTTTGGTATTCTGTTGAAACCAAATGGATGCTTATTATGATTTTATATGCACACAGTATAATTAATTATGAGCCTACTTCAATGCTGCTGTCTTAGCTTTAAATAAATAAATAATATTCAGTAAGAAAAAAGATAAAGACATATAATAATCAAATTTTGTATACAAAATTTATTATGAACAAATTATTGAAAATATAATATTTAACAAGGAAGTTGTTCTAATATTATTATCAATAATAAAGGTAATATAATATTTTAAAGAAATAAATAGGTTTCTAATAGAAATAATTACATCATTTGAATGTACTCTTATTTCATTATAAAAAAAATAAGTTTAAGAGAATACACACATACATAATATACTATGCTGTAAAGAAAGAAATCACAAAAAATTACTCATAAAATTTAATGAAAAATGTTAGAAAAATGCTTTTAATATTTAATTTTAACACTAGAAAATTGTGATAAACTTAATTGAAATTATAACAAAAAAAAAAAAAACACTTTATTAACAATAAAAAAACATGTGCGCAATTAATAAGAAAAAAATGTATCAAAAATATGTCAATATAATTAAATATTAAGCAATTCATGTACATTAATGATTTATTAAAAATAAGCAGAAACTAATTTAAGTTTCTTGCTATTATAGAAAAAAATATCAAACATATTAAAAATTGTGGACATTTGTAACAAGTGTTTTTAGTTCCTTTGCTTACAATAAAAATAAGATTAATTAAAAAGATAATAAAAAGGTACAATATAAAAATATAAATTTGCGAATATGGTAAATTATTTCAAATTTTTCAACTATTTGAACCCTTCAACATCATGGTTTGGTGTTTTGATAACTATCTAGGCGATTCAATGTATCTGCTACGTTTGTCATTAGTTCAAACACTATCAAGTGAAAAATTCTTTAATTCCATTAGTATTGTTTTCTAATTTTGCTTCGCAGTGAAAAATGTTTAACAAGAAACATTTGTGACTAAATTTTTATAATTTTTTGTGGTGGTCTGAAGGGGTGAGGAAAGCAACATAGTATAGGTTGTACAAAAGTGTTATTGAGAGCATTTTATTGTACGGGTCAGAAGCTTGGGAAATTAGAAAAAGAGATGAGGAAAGGTTGTGGGCTGTGGAGATGAAGCACAAGAGTTGTGGAGTTTCTAGAATGCCGTGCATGAGAAATGAGGTCAGAAGAATCAGGACAACCGGTACAGTGATTGATGCTTTGGAGAGAAGACTACAATGGTACGGGCATGTTCAGAGAACAGAGGAGTACAGATGGCCTAGAAGGATGTTGGAATGGACTCCAGGATAGAGGAGGAAACTTGGATGACCGGAGTGATGGAGCCAATGGAGAGAAGGAAGAGGAAAGTTGACGAGATAGAAGATTTTGGTGGTTGGGATGTGAGAGACAGCCTTTATAGCTGTAATCATCTAGAATTATGAATCAGATACACTAAAATAAAAATAAATATGTAATACCATACAATACTGTAAACTTAATAGAGTTGTATTGCAATTCATAAATACATAAACAAAATAAAATGGGTGCCACAAAATTGTTATAATTTTCATTACAATCCTATTATTTTATATTCTCATTTTAACTCTATTTTGTAAAATTTTATTTTTACGAAGATATTTTAACTTTTCCATGTGTCCAAATAGTTCTCTATTAAAATTTCCTTTGAAGTGTCTATGATATTTTTTAACACTTAAGATTTCTTTAGTATGTAGTGGTACAGAAGTTTAATCTGGCGATATTTTTATTTTATATTTGGCAACCTGGAACCCAACTACATCAAGAAGTTTGATATAATGGTTTTTGTCCTACATAAGTTTATAACCATTAAACAAAATAGTATTTACTGACAGATAACTTAGCACCAAACACTGTAAAAACAGAATAGATTACTAGTACAGTTCAATCTTTTTTTATATGATTTTTAATTTCTGACTTTAAAGTTTGGCCTTTACCAATAAATGAACATATTATTAAACTATTACTTTCATACAGGACTACAAGTTTATTAAATGTAAATAATCTTTATTTTATATCACTTTTTAAAACAGCTGTCAGCTTATTGTTTATTTTTTCTT
This sequence comes from Lycorma delicatula, assembly GCF_047948215.1. NCBI lineage: Eukaryota > Metazoa > Arthropoda > Insecta > Hemiptera > Fulgoridae > Lycorma > Lycorma delicatula. The sequence goes on along the minus strand of NC_134464.1, from coordinate 96,085,474 downwards.
ATCAAGTTAAATATGTAAATATGTTATAATATATCTGTAGCCCGAAGGTAAAGGACTTTCATTTTTGTTGAAAATGGGTTTATGAGTTACTTATATATTTTTGCGCTCTTTCCAGCGGTATACAACATTATCTCCAGTTGTAGATAATAACTGAGATAGCATTACTTTTACAATGACTATAAGTACAAATTTTATTGAGGTAAACAGCACTACATGCAGATATCATTATATACCTCTTAGAACAATTCTGTATCCTGGAGGTACTTCCTTTGCTCATCATCATCCTTTCCTCATAAAACTAAAAGAAAGATATAGAGAATCTTCTGGTACAAAACCAGAAGAAAATTTTTTCATTATAGTTTACATAAGTGATGTAAAAATAAGGGGGTGTGTAAAGTGATATTTTTAAACATACTAGCTATATTTAATACAGTCACAGTTAACAAATTAAAAAACAAGAACCTGGAGGGATCGTAGAAATAGACAAAGAGGATGGCATACACCTGAAGAAGTAATTCAAAATGTTATTCAACACATAAATGTTATCTCAAACGCTACTATTCTTGCTTGAAAACTAAGAAACAGTATTTAAGCCCCGATTTAGATTTTGAGAAATTGTATTCATTGTATCAAGAATTCTATGCTGAACATAAAATAGGTAAAACAAAAATGTTTACAAACACCAAAAGTTCTTACTGCAGTAGGTTGTAAACGTTTAATTTAAAAATTTATGATTCCAATGATTGATTTCATTCTGTATGATGTGGGATGAAAGAAACTAAGGCACGACGTGGTGGGAATGAAATAGCTTCATACATTCTAAAATGGGCTGAACAAAACACTCCCAAATTTTTAATTGAAGAAATAGTATTACGCTCAGACAATTGCTATGGCCAGAACAAAAATTTGGCTATTGTTATGTGGTTTTCTAAATTTTACACAGATATCCACAGATAAAGTATATTAGTCATAAATTCTTGTTAAAAGACTGTATGCGTATGGAAGTGGACAATGTCCACATGCAGATAGAATGAAACATGAAGAAAATAATGAATTACTTACAGATATTGACATCTAGGGATTAGCAAAAGCTGGTTCGCCAATGTTCAAAAAAGGAACATGTTTACAATATGGAATTAAAACGATTGCATGAATTTTAAATCACTGTACAGTAAGACATATCCGTTTACTTACAGGAAAGTTTTTAATAAGCAGCCAATACTACTATCACAACTTGTTCACATTAAAGTTCAGCAAGAAAATATTGGTGAATTATTTTATAAATATGAAACTGCTGTTGACAAAGAATTTCTTTCTTTTTGATACAACCTTCTATTAAAACCTACTTTTGCTCTTTCATGAAGGCTTATCAACCAATAATTGTCTTGCATTGTAGCATTCATTTTCTCAATGGCCAGCCAATGCTTACATTTTAAGTACATATTCGGATTGATTTGAAATGCTGAAATCATTCATAACAATGTGAATGGCTCATACATGCTTTCCTACACGCTTTTTGTAACATTTTCAGTAGTTTTCTTTTATATAAACATCTTGCCTAATTTAAAAATAAATTTTATATACACTTCACAACCCAATAAAAAGGACATCTTCATGTCCTTTTTATTGAAATTTGAAAGACAACCTTGTTTATCTATCACTCACTAGTGGAATAGTATCGATACATAATAGTCTCACATGTAAGATGCAAATTTATGCGTTTAAAGTAAATGAGAAAAAACTATTCTAAAAATCCCTTATTTTTGAATTTAACAAATTCTCCATTTCTGAAGTTATACCTACCTAAGCTTCCATATTTGCCTGATTTGTACATGCAGACTTCTTCAGTTTCAAAATATGAAAAGCCACCCTCAAAAGGATACACAATCTTCATGCGATAGGGGATAGACTGAAGAATTATTATGAGAGCCTGAAGGATTCTCCACAAAACACATAACAGAATGCATTCCAACAACAGAAAATACTCTTGGGAGCAATGTATTTACATAAAGGAGACTACTTCACAGGGGATAAATCTGATTAAGTTGGACAAAAAAGGTTCGTAAACTTATAATGATATACCTTCTTATTTTAAGAAAATCAATCATTTTGTTATTCCTTTCCCATATTTTCAGTTACCCTTATAAAAACTGATTATGAATATTTAAAAAAATAATTTTTTATGTATATTATCACACTTCACAACTCTTCTTTTATCAACATACCAAACAGACTTACATAATCAATCTATTTGGAATAAATCCCAAACATTATTTCAAACAGTTTCCACAGAAATGATGAAAAAACAGTTTACAAAGTAAAATTAAAATACACACAAAAAGAAAATGACAAAAGAATTATGTTCATTTAAAAAAATCAGATATCAGATTCAGCTTTTTAGTAGGATTGTACATAATAACCTTTAATTATAATAAGTAATAAAATAACAATAAAACAAAATAAAAATGACTAAATTTTAAGCAAAGAATATTTTATGTAAAATATTAAATAATTAGCTGTATCATGATAAATTATAATGAAATAATGCTTATATATTTATATAATTAGTGAAAAAAAAAACAATATATATATATTTATTTAAATTTTTGACACAGAATTTAAAGTTAATCAGTGAAATAATATGATAGATCTCAGTTTGGATAAATCACAGAATGCAATTAGAGCAGTTTCATACAGACAAATGCCATTACATCATAGCCCGAGATACACCAGTTTCTAAGATATGATATGACAAAATTAACTATAAAAGACTTCTGTGTAAATATAATCTGTGATCTCAAATAAATTAGAAGTATGACTTAACGAATGAATGTCAAGGCAAGTTGATTTTTGTAATAACAATCATACTAAAGAAAAATTAACAACAATGGATTTCTGTTACACAGAATAAACAGATGTATTTATGCCATGCTTTTCATAAGAATGTAATCACTTTTATATACATACAAAAGCATATATATTACTATGTTAAACAACACATATTCTTTTAAATAAGTTCAATCAACTGAGTAGCTATAATTTTGCATAGCATATTGATGACTTATAGCAATAGGTCCTGTAGGTTTACAATACTGAATCGCCAATAAAAGTATATCTTTTTCTACTCTACAACACAAACATATTCTGAATAATCTTACAGAAAAGTTGTGTAGTAAAAAGAGATGATGGTCATATCTAATGATTGCACATTGATTTTCAAGTCTGTCAGTAAAATTTGATGAAACATAGAATCATTAAAAATATGAAACTATTCTATGAATACATTATTTTATTAGATTGTATCTAGCAGGTTGGCCGCCATGAGATGCACATGCGATCCTCAAGCAGTTATTCCATATAGGCCACAAGTATCATGCTGGTTCCCCAAACATTATTGAAGTGTATTCATCATTATTTTTATAGGCGTACTGAGAATACATTGTAATTATTTTAGGGCTGTCAGTAATAATCTATTCTGCATCTGTATCCAAGCATCATCTCTGTGCAGCAGTTGTAGTTACACTAATGTAAAAAATTGTCTTTCGTTGTTATTCCTACTCGTGTTAGTGAAGCTTTTTTAATTTTTCTTTCATTTCTTTTTACATTTATGATTCAGTTAGTTTTAGTGATAAAGCATATAGTGAACAATTAATGGTGTACAGTATACAATGTCAGTAAAGCCAGATATTTTTATATTGATTTGAATACTAGATCGTGGATACCGGTGTTCTTTGGTGGTTGGGTTTCAATTAACATACATATCATCCTCATTCATCCTCTGAAGAATTATCTAAAACGGTAGTTACCGGAGGCTAAACAGGAAAAAGAAGAAGAAGTATACAATGTTAATTAATATTACTGGTAAGGTTAATTGATTCTTGTTTTCAATGATCAAAAAAAGGTCAAAATGTTTTCAATGCAACATTTAAGGTTAGTTTTCATTTAATTTTAATGCAGGAATTTCTTTTAGTTTTCCTAGTGGTAAGAGATCATCCTGTTCAAAACAGACAAAGACCTTTTAGCTGAATTTATGGGGTCTGATGATTCTTATAGTTTATTTGGCAATTCTGGTTCTGAATATGAAGAATTCTAACAACTCAGGATCTTTATTGGACTGTAAAGAAATTCATTAAAAAGAGCTAGTTTCATCTGGTCCAGAAAAAGCAAACAATTCACATCTTTGCTGGCCTCTGTGGCACAAGTGGTAGCATCTCGACCTTTCATCTGGAGGTCCCGGGTTCAAATCACAGTCAGGCATGGCATTTTCACACGCTACTTCATCTCATCCTCTGAAGCAATACCTAATGGTGGTCCTGGAGGTTAAAAAAATTCACATCTGTCAAATGACCTAGAAACTGTAAACAATAAAGAATCAGAATGGCAGGAAGTAAATTCAGATAAAATGCCTCAAAACATTAATTTTGTGAGTGAAAAATAGTATATCATGAGGATTATCCTCAAAATGAAGATTTGACTGTACATGAAATTTACCATAGATTTTTTGATAAAAGAGATTTTTGATTTAATTGTGCCTGAAACAAACCAAAATGCTGAATTTTATATGACAACAAAGAAATGAACTTACAGAATTAGTGGTTTGATACAAACAGAAATGAAGTTGAAATTTATTTGCAATAATAATTTACATGGGCATTGTTAAGTATCCTAAAATTTCTGACTATTATGATAATATTGTTCTTCATAAATGCTCTTTTGCCATCTGTAATGGGAAAAAATCACTTATAGTTGCTTTTACGAATACATTTTGCAGACAATGCACGTACAGTTGAATTAGAAGAATCACTGCTCATCATAGTCAGCATGCCTAAAAAATGTCACACTCGTGAAAATAACATATAATGCATGTAAAAAATTAGTATGTTTACCTTGCTTCTCTAAACACATCCAAAAGCTAATTAAGAACTAAACATAACTGTGGTAATTGAGTCATAATCAAAAATTATTGAAATTTTAATAACATTGTAAGTGAGGGTCACCTGCATGCGATACACATGGCCTACAAAGAAAACATTTTTCCTGTTAGGTTGTAAGGATTTACTTTTTTTTTAATCCTTGATAAATGATATAAATTTTTTACTGACATATTCTCAATAAATGGTAGTTAACTAATAATATTTTGTTTTTCTCTTGCGGCCCCTAAAGAAGCATTTCCTTAAACATTGTGGTAGCCAACCTGCTAGATAAAATTAACAGTACACCATAAGTAGATCATAATAGACAGGAATATTTATAATTGCAAAGGCACTGGCCAACATGAAAATGACACTACATGCTCTTGTTGTACATTTATTCACTGTAACGTAGTGATGGAATCATCACTCTACTACATCATAAAATTAGCGTAAAAAACTATTAACATTATTACAAATATAATTAATTTAAAGATACTTTATTATAAAGTAACAAATACATAATAACTTAAATATAAAATGATATTAGTTAATGTCTCATGACATTTGTTAAAGACTGTGAGAAGCTCTAGGATTGTCTTTGAAATTCATCTATCAATTCAACTGTTTTAAGTATAGAGAGTAAAAATGTAAAATTATAAACATTACAACTGCTGAATATTAATGATATAACTTTCAAAGTTACTGATTCATTAAACAAAAACATATATTTTATCAAACTTCTCTATATTCATAAATAATGTTCAAAGTGTTCCTTCAAACAATTCTCTAATCAGGCTGAAAAAAGGTTTAAAAAAGACTATCATGGAAGAGTTTTGTTTTTAAACCACTACAAAAATCTGAAGACAACAAAAGTTGATTTGACAAGGAAGGAGATATGATAATTAAAATCAGTAAGAGCTGCCAAATTATTTAACAAGTTCACAAAAATTGCGAAGTGTAACAACCATTACATCACATCAGTAATGAATCTTTTTATATTTTGCAGTGATAATTTTAAAAAAGAACTGAGCCTAGAAAACAGGTGCGTGTTTGAATATCAATTAAAAAGACTTCAAGTAATACAACAGCACCACGTTCTATTGCATTATTCCAATCAACTGCTGATAACAAGGAAAAAATGTTTATAGAATGCAGATGAGAAAATTTATTTAATAATAAAAAAAAAATATTATTTACTGAATGTAATTTTTTTCTTTTGATTTATTTATATGTTTATTTTTTAATACAATATTTGTAAGAGATACTCAGTCTTAACATAAAGCTTGTTATAAGTTTTGTTGTAATATTTTTTTTTTTTTTTTTCATTAATATATATAATTAACAATGATGGTTTTTAAGGAAATTCTCTGTTTTAATTGTATAATTTAGAGTTCAAGAATCTGGTATCAATTTATTATTCAAAATAAGAATTATTGATAGCTGGAGATATTTAAAAATAAACAAATAAATTCTTTTCTTATAATTCTATTTTAAATTATAAATAAATAAATACAATTAAAAAAAATTCAACTGATGTCTATTAAATTCCTACTTAGATAATATTCATATAATATTGCCGTATTACGATAATAATCAATGATAAATCTCAGGTGTGACAGTCAATGTAAAACTTGTAACAGATTAAAGGAATTATTTATTTTATCCCTCATCAGGATTATGTTATCCCTGATGATTTTCTCTAAACATAGACCTTAATGTTAAATACAGAAAATTATATAAGTAGAATAATTCAGTTTCCACAATGAGTAGAAAAGAAACTTTTATATATACAGGAAACTTAAACAAAATATACACTATAAACAAATAAATGGATAATTCTTTAATTATTGTCATAATAAAATCTTTGGTATTGTCAAAAATATGGGTGCCATAAATAAAATTCTAGGAGAAAAATACAGCAACAAAATATAAAGTAAATAAGTGGATGAAGCAGGAAACAAGATGAGATCAGTTGAGATTGTTGAAAAAACAATGGCCATAACAAAAAAAGGTCTTTATAGACATTAAAAAGACTGTAGTAAATAATAAACTGAAGTAACAAAATGGTACTGTTCAATGGAGTAATGTAATAGAAGGAGAAATGATAATAGACATGAAAACAGTAACATGAAAAATGAAATATAATTAATACATGAAAATTAGAATTATAAAGCGAGTAAATTGACATGAACAGCTTGCTGGAACATGGAAGGGAAAACTTTAAAGTGTCTAAATATATATACTATCTATTAATGCTAGATAAACACTGAGATACTTTAGAAAGAATGAGAGAAAACAGATGATGCAAGAACAAATGATGGTTAGGCAGTAAAAATGTTTCCATATGACATACATACACAAGTCAAAATAATAAAAAATTAATTACTTAGGTGATTACATATTATTATTATAATTTCCCTATCTTTTTAATGCAATTTTGAATGTTCAGAGAGGCACAAAAAATCCTTTACAATTTTAAATTGGAATATTAATTTTTCTGACATACTTTTTTTTTTGTTTGAGAGTAAACTAGGGCTCATTAAAAATGTAAATATCCATTACAACATAAATTAGCATTTTTATGTTTTATTTTAAAAATGGTAGTTTTAATATAGTACAATTTAAAAGGTTCATTAATATAAGAAATGCTCTTTATAACCCTACTATTCAATATTTTATGGCAAATCTTAAGAGTGATCAGTTGGAAATGCTACAACAATGAAAGAAAAGTTAAAACAAGATATTTGGATGCATTCATATAAAATTCAGCTACTGCAAGAATTTCAACCCTAAAATTTAGAATATACTCATGCCACATTAATTAATGTAGTTGAGGATGCACATTTCTGCAAGAAATTATGACTAAAAAAAGCTGTTTAATGATGAAAGATTCGCAGTTTGGTGTGCAATTTTGGCAGTAAAAATTATTTGTTACTTTTTTTTAAAACAAAGAATACCACACAGAAACCGATACAGGAATGTTGTAAAATATTTTCTTACCCAAAATAAGAAAAGCACATTGTAATCTCTATTTTAGCAAGCAGTTGTTTACTGTTCAGTTTACCAGAGACGCAATGGCTTGTTTAAGACAACAATATTTTTCATATTATTTTATTACCAAAAATGGGAAATGCCATGTTTGGTTATCAACACACATGAGATGAAGCCCTCACCCATGCGATGAGATGAGAGATCACCCGTGCGATCTTTAGCCAAATCCAGAGTCAAGCTCTGGATTTTTTCCTATATGGGATACCTCAAGGAAAAGGTTTATGCGTGTAAGCCCTTAGGATTATAACAATTGAAAGAAAAATATCCAAAGGATAGTAATGGAGGTATCAAGTTGAAGTTGCAAATACTGTTTTTGGAAAAACAATAATTTTTAAGTGCTAAATCAGACATTTGCCAATATAATTTTTATAACAGCTAATTTCATAATTAATAAACGTTTCATTTTTTTTGAATTTAACTGGGATAGGGACTTTTGGCCACTCTGAATACCAATTGAATATATGAGGAATGTTTTAAAGTAAGATCCGTTTTGTGTTTGCCACCTATATACATGATGTAAACAGAGGATGTTTATAATTAGCACAAGACACAATTCTAGCTAGTACGATTGTGTTTTGGATGCACTGATCTGTTAAATTTTTTTTGTATTTTTGGCTATTTAGGGTTTTAGTTTCATTTCTTGTTAGTTAGAGGTTTTCCTGTTTGTGTTTTCTGTTACTTAGTATTGTTTTTAGTTATTTTATTTATTTACTATTAGTTATTTGGTATTGTTGATCAGATTATCTAGGCTGAGTAATTATGTGGGAGATGTTAATAGGGGTTTTTCTTTTAAGGTTTTGTTGTTTTTATTGTTTATTCTGTTTTTATATTTGATTTGTTTTTGATTGTTCCATTTTATTTTATTAATACCATTGTTTATGTTGGTTACAGCATAGCAGTGACAGCCCCATCTTTGATAATTTGATTGGCTTATTTATTTTGTTCATATTTCGGTGTGTTTCGATTGGTTGTTTGGATTTTTTCATACTAATAGCTGTTTATTTGTTACTTGGAAAAGAGTAGTGATACTGAATCTGTGGAGGGACCACACTCACCAGGGTATCTCTGGCAAAAAGCAACATAGGCAGAGAAAACTCAAAAGACTCACAAATCTAAAGTTCAAGCGGAACATAATAGACAATATAGAAGACTGGAGCGAGATATGCGCCAGAAGGAAAAAGAGATTAGGAAAAAAGGGAACAAGGGCATTCAGGTTTCCAAGGGTTCTGATTTCAATTCCGGGGTGAGTTAATGGAAGAACTGTTTGGTCCTCCTACTGGAAAGGCTGAACACGTTTTAACACCGACCACGGCAAGAAAGGTACAGGCAACGGCTCTAAAGGAACTGGAGGCATGACTAACATCTACTTATGTCTCAAGTAACGATTACAGAAGTAATTGAGATGTAGTTGAGATGCAATGAAGTTGAGAAGTATGTAGAGGACACCAAAAATGTTAGAGAAAAATGTGCGGCATACATCTTCACATATATGAAAGCTGTGGTTCTTGCACCTGTTAACAATTAAGAGATAGACAGGCTTCAAGGTTACATAAAAGGCTTTAGGGTGGCGATGGGTGAGCGACATCGGGTTGAATTGTTGCCTCAAAAAGATTTGCCTCAGAGGTGGTGCAAGTATCGAAACGAAACGTTATATTAATTGATAAGCCCGAAGGTGTTACTGCCTCATCCTTCAAGGGTGCGTTAATGAAGAACTTGAAGACTAGAAAGAAGGGTTTCAGAATAGTCAGCATGCATGATTTGTGTTTTTAGTTTTCTTATTAGTCAGTGCCTGTTTTGCGTGTTGGGATCACCATTGCTCAGTTAGGATTGTAGATCAGCATAATCGGACGGTCCCATTTGAGAACTGTTAAGTTTATCAATGGTACAGTCCAAGTTAGGCGCGTTACACCGATGTGAATGTCCGTTGCAGCATTCGCATTGGTGGCATCTTGACAGCGGCTAGACTGGGATATGTCTTGAGATTTTTGAAGATGACCTACAGTAAAGCCCCTAAGGGCTAGGTACAGAGGGGGTGGCTTGACAGTCGGGCCCACCACATGGTGGGTATCTTCCCCTTAGGGTCAAGATGGTGTTTGTGTAGTTCAGTTATTTTAATCAATAGTCAGCTGCGAGAAACATTAGTTTCATCATTTTGTTTGTAAGTTGTTTATATTCATCCATTTACAATGAATAGCAAAAATAGTATGAGAAAGAAAGGTAATCCAACTTTTGAATGCAAAAAGCAATTCTGCACCTGAAATTCACATCCCAACCCTGTACGGGAAGACACTCATCTTATGATGCTTCTGGTCACCACCAGAAGCATCAGGGTTCATAGCACTCATGGACTGAAATTCACAGGAAAATTTGTAATATTTACAGACTGAATTTTATGAATGATGCAAGATATAGATGCTATTCATGATGAAAAATGTAGCAGCCGGCCATCTGTGGTAACAGATGATTTGATTGAAAACAGTGATGAAAGATTTCAAGAAAGCTGAAGCTTCACTTACCAAAAGTGTCGCTGATGTTTCACAATCTTTGGCTTATGAAGTTCTGACTGAAAAATTGTATCTCAAATTCTAAGCCAGATAGGTGCTGAAGTATTAACAAACACACACACAAGCGAAAACATCTTGCTGCAGCACAAACCTTTTGCGGTGTTATAAAAATGAAGGTGATGAATTGTGATCGCATTGCTATTTGTGATGAAACCTGCATTTTTTATTTGAACATCTAGATAAAACATCAGTCAATGTGATTGCGGCATTGATCATCTACTAGACTAAAGTTCAAACGTTCATGTGTCTAATGTTTTTTGGGACAAAAAGGATGTCTTGTTTGTAGAATTTAGTGATCACAGAACTACTGTGAACACCGATAAGTATTGCAAAGCTTAAAAAATATTATGAGAGTAATAAAAGGGATTTTGTTTTTACATGATGATTCTAGTTACACAAATCAGACAGAGAGACAATTGGAAAATGTTTAGTCATCCATCCTATAGCCCTGACTTAGCTGCCAGCAATTTTCATTTTGGTCTGACAATGATGACAAATTGAAAAATGGTGTTACTATGAAGATGTCATCGGCAATGGAATTTCTTGAAGAGAGAATGAAGAAGAGTCAATGAAAAATGTGACAATATGTAAAAAAAAAAGCAGTAAGTAATGTAGTTTTTATGTAAGAGTAATAAAGTTGTTCATAATTTTCAGCTTTGATTTTATTCCAAAACTGGCCTTACTTTAAAACATGCCTTGTAATTCTCTGTACTATATATATATATGTGTGTGTGTATGTGTGTGTGTGTGTGTGTATGTGCACAATTTAATAATTCTTAAATTGTTGTGCAATTGTATTTCAGTGCTTAGATATTACACAAAATTTTCTCTAATGGTGTACAGCATTTTCAAAACATAATAAAATTATACTTAAGCTAAAATAGATTTTTAAATATGATGAATTTTGATATGATATTATGATTGATGATATTGTGAAGAATTTTGAATAAAAAATTTATAAAAAATTTTTATAAACTAATAATAAAATGTTAAAGCTTTATAAAATTTTATTAAAAAAAAAAATCTATAAAATTTAACAATCATGCAAACAAATTAAAAAGAGATTATTAGGTAAATCATTTAAATTACATTTTCAATGCAAGTTCTTTAAATTGCAATGCAAAGATAAATGAAATGTAAATGTATGTATACCGTACAATAAAATAGGAACTGATAAATCTTATGTCTTATCAGTTTTATTTCTGAACACAATCAGATCTATTCCACAATATTTCCACATTCTAAAACCAGATCCATACAACTAATTTATCTCACAATACCTGATCTATAAAATATAAATCGAATTAACCCTCAACACAAAAAATTGAATCACATTAAACAAACTGGTACCATACAGTTTTATTATACTGCATTATTAATTTTCACAAAAAAGTGTACGATACTATAACTGACTGTAAAAAAAAGCAGTAGAAATCTTCTTAATAAAATCTGACCAAGAAACTTAATCTTACATTGTCTATTTTTTATAATCTACATGCTTATCCACTACAATTTTTTAAAATATAAAATTATTACAGTAAAACTTCAAAATAAATTTAATTTGATTTTCAAAATGTTCAAGAATTAGAAAAATTAAATGTTCTCTACGTATACTTCAATTTTATACATTAAACATTTTTTCAACAACATTTTATTTTATTTTGTTAATTATTTATAATAATAATAGACAGGGCAATAATGTATACACGGTCTAACTTTCACAATATTTGACATCATCTACCTCTGTGAATTCCTTTGAAAAAAATCTGCAATTCTTTTCAGTCATTAAAAAAAAAAAAAATGATTTATTTTGATTATATTTAGGCCTTAAATATTTTGAATAAGTGAAGTTTTACTGCACATAATATTTATAATATAAAATATAAATATAAAAATGTTTAAATGAACTTACAAAGTAAACATAAAATAACTATTAGAGCACAAGATATTTTAGAAATGAATATACAATAGAAAAAAATATAACAATATTATATGTAATACAATATAAATAAACAATAATAAAAGCAATAACATACAGAAAACAAACAAATAATAATAAATATAAAATAATACATATGGATTAAATAATAAAAAATATATCACAAACACAACTTATCAAAAGTAAAGCAAAACATATGTAAATATTTTTTTTTAATAGGTTAGGGGGAAAAATTTTAATTCATTAATATTGTTTTTATGAGTATTATACCAATTTATGAATATATTATAATAATGTAATGAAAAAGAACCTTTGAATTAATATAATTTAATTCCATTAAACTCTATCCTGCTAACTTGAACTTCTCCCTATATAAATTTGCTATACTGGTAAAAACAAAACAAAAGATTCTCACATCACTGCCTTTAAAAGAAAATGTGTAATTGAGAAAATAAAAAAGCTTTAAAAGCACTTTAAAAAATTGTCCTTAAAAAGGAAGAAATATAATATTATTGTTTTTGAAAAGATATTGTACTAACAGTAAAAAAAAAAAAACTAATTCAATGAATGATCTGTTAATACAAGATGTAATGTGAAACTACAATATCCATGAAATGAAATTATTATAATCACTTAAATAACTCTTTATAAGTTGATATATCACATTATAAATTATATTTTATTATAATCACTTAAATAACTCTTTATAAGTTGATATATCACATTATAAATTATATTTTATGATTAAAAAAATATTTCTCCTTTCTTCTAAGAATGAACAGTTTGATTAGTGATTTTCATTATTAAACGGCTTTGTTTGTAAATATTCTGCACTTTCGTATGTTCTTGACAATGTTATAATTTTTTAACAGATTAAAATATTCATGATTATTTTGTATTATCTGGCATTAATATATTGCCAATTACTTTAGTGATAATACATTGTATCAGCAAGTCAAACAATGGCAGTAAACAAAGAGGTTAGTTCTGTTACTTTTGTTTTCTTTCTTCTCGTAGTGATAATGGCATTTAGATTTAATTTTCCAATAAAGAGAGCTTAGTCTATTTTATATTTTAATGTATTTATCAGATTATGAATATAATAATTACAAAATTTTCAAATAAACTAACCCCCCTTCGCAATTAAATAGCAACTATATTATTAATAAACAAGAGTAATAATGCTAATAAATAAAAATTACAGTACTATTGTTTACATAATTAGTTCTTTGATTGCATTGAAATCTAAGGCAACACTAAATATTACATAAATACATTACCTTAATATCCAGTAAAATTGAAATAAGTACGTATATATGAACATAATTATTATTACGTAATCTATATGCAATGGTATGTACCTAAATCAGTATACATTATATAAATATATACTTCATATAATGCAGTCTGTAAATATAAATAAATAAATAAGCACATAAAATAGTCATTTTTATAATTATTTTCTAATATTTTTTTATTTTTTCTAAACAAATTTTTTTTATGCGCAAATTAACTTGTCTAAATCTATTTCATAATTACAACATCATAAAATGTACTTCAAAGCGGTTTACGTTTACTTCTACGTAAACTTGCATTAGAATTACTACTTGTTGAATGTGAATGTGTCGCAGTAGTCGATAATGTTATGTTTTGATGAAATAAATAAACAATTTTACGATATGAATATTTAAAAAAATTCGTTAGACGTCGTAATAAAATTAGAGGAGATTCATATTCGTTAGGTACAATACCATCGACATCGGATTCAAAGAATGAAAATAATGGAAACCAGATACGCGTACGACCAGTGTCACGTTGCATTAATGACTGGTTGTTGGCCAAAGTATGGTAATATAGGAATAATCTTGATGTTATATAAAATGCTATAAACACATCGATTGAATAATGTTCGTGACCGGATAATATGAAGAATATACCGAACATATTAAGCAGCCATGTAAATGTATGCAATAAATAAATATCACGTGGAGTATCTGAAACACAGAATATCTTCAAATTAAAACAATTTTTAAAAATTTACCCTGAAAAGCTACCATAATAAAAATTTAAAAAAAGGCTATTTATTGGTCTTTGTTGTTATGTTATATTATTAAAAAAAATGATTATATTAAACAATTATTGGATTATTAATAGTAAGAATATAATTAAAAAATGTAAAATCATTGGTCTTTAGGAACGTAAAGATTTCAAGTAATATTTGTGATATTTTTAAGACAATCAGACCTGTGCCAGTACAATGTTCAAATCCACAGAAGTAAGATTAGATTACCAAGATTGGCCACAACATGATGAGCACTTGTAGTTAAAGTTACTGTAAATAACTACCGACCAATAATTGAACAGAATCTGCTGTAATTCATGAATGGTGTCTTTCTTTAAATTTCCTTATACTAGAGTAAAATTTATTAAAATTATAATGGAACAGGAAACAAACATTTGTCTACGCATAATATGGGTGTGGTATTCTATAAAGTTTTGTTTCTGTTTCAACATTTGTTGTTTTTGTGTACATGGATTTTCCTACCACCACAAATGTTCCCATTTATTAATTTGAAAGAATAATTAATTTTTGATGATTTTCAATATTATGTAATGTAAAAAAAAAAAAAAAAACAGCATCAGGACTAAATGATTCTGGATTTATGTATCATAATTTTTAAGTAAAAATTTCATGGACTTGTTCATTAATTACTTTATTTTTTGAGTAATACATTTCTGATTTCAAGGGTTCTTAGTATTGATTCTTTTATTAAAGTACACAAGGGAAGTTGAAAAAGTCCTCAACCTAACAAAAAAACAAGATTTTTCTGAAATTTGTTTTACTTTTAACGTAATCACCTTGTCTTTTAATTCAATATATTGTGAGAAATGACTTTCCAACTTTTTAATTCCCTTAATATAATGCAACTCTATAAAATATTGGTTATCTCAACTTTGACCTCATCATTTGAAGTGACTCTTCATCCAGTAACGCATCTCTTAGGTTTTAGGAAGAGAAAGAGGAATGTGGAAGCCCTTTGGAGCACTTTCAAGAATAGGTACAGAGTTCTGCATAACAATCCGCATCGTTTGTACAGGTACATTAACATGGTGAAAGGGCAATTTTTTTCAGGCCAGATGTAGATTTTTTTTAGCCTGAACAGCACCTGACAAATGCTCCAGTAATGAAGCATAAGACTCCCTGGTGATGGTCCTGCCTTTTTCCAAATATTCTATGAACACTATACAATGAGAAACCCAAAAATTTGTAGCCATGACTTTTCCTACAAATGGAAACAATTTTCACTTACTTTGACCCACTTTCATCTGCTCTCACATACTATAGACTGCTGTTTGGTCTCTGACATGTAATGGTGCATTCGTGTTTATCTACTGATACAAAATTTCAAAGAAACTCAGTACAATTGCATTTAAATATGACTAAACATCCTTAAGAAGTATTTGCCTGATTATTAACAAACATGACACCCACTGAACGAAAAGCTTATTCATATCTAAAGCAACATATAAAATGTAGTGAACACAGTCTATTGAAATGTTTGCGATATCAGCAATCTCGTGTACCTTCAGTCGATGATCATTTAAAACACCATTGTTGATTTTATTGGTCTAATGGTTTTGTTGGCATCCCAAAGCATTCATCAGCTTGAATTAACATACATCCATGTTTAAATTAAGCATCCCAGTTTATTATCAAGAACAATTGGTAAATATCCTTTAAAGTGGAATCTAACTCCTTTTGTTTGTCTGTCAGGGTTAAACCTTTTAAAATAAAGTAGTTTATAATATAAGAATGGTCTCAAAAGTTTTCGGCCTGATAGTGAAAGTGAGAATTTATGTTTCCAAAAACACACTGACAGAAATGTCTGCAAAGGCATTTTTATCCTCTCGGTGGCCAAACTAATGATTGTGATATGTAATCAGATTTAGAGGGTCTATAAAACAACTTTCAGTAAAGCCCACAGGACTACGAACACAGGAAAGGCTAGGTTTGGCAACGGGGATTGGTACAAGGCAGGTGTCACCTACAGGGGTCATGAAGACGATATATTATAGAAAAAGTTAAAGGAATAAAATTTTAAACTACTTCACAAAAACCTTTTTAAAATTTCAAATGGCGATTGCTCAAATAAAAGTTCTCATTCCATTATGGAAGATAAGATCTGGTAACAATGACAAACACCAGATAACTGAGCAAGTAAGATAGCTCTACTACCCTAATCAAGTAAAACACAATGGAGTTTTGCTAATCCAATTCAATATAGACAGCAAGTCCCTTAGATTAAAAAAAATCTAAATCTAAATGTACTGGAAAATAATAAAGCTAAAACCATACCTAATTTAAGATAGAAAGCTAAATAAGCACAAGTCTCGATTTTTTTTAACAAGACTTGCTTCTAATTTAGCAATAAACAGTGAGGAGTAGTATTTTTTTCATTGATCATAACAAACCATCACCAAACTACACTCTTCTATATCAGGTGTAAAAACAGAACAGTGTTCCATCAAATTAAAAACTAGAATTTAAAGAAAATGTTTAAAATAAAACTAATACTAGACTTACACCCAATAAATAGTGAATTACAGTACAAATTTAAGATCTTAGAAATTTATTTATAACAAGAAAAAAATAAATGAGTATATGTAACAATGAATGATGCTAACTAATCTGTTTTCATTTAAGATTTTGTTGATCCAATTATTGTAAAATAAAAAAATCAAAAAATCATTGTTCAATTTGCTGATTATTAAATGCACTAAGGAAAAATATTTTTATGTAAAAGAGATTTACATAAAATTTACATTCAATTTTTCCTGGAAGGAGTGTGTGTACCATTTGACATAGAACACCGGATTATAAGTCATTCACGTTCAATAGTAGCTTCTTTTTATTGTCTTCTTAGTCCTTAGTCTTTACAGTAACGTACATTTTATGTTTTGGTAAAAAAAACGAATTAATTCTCAAGTATGTTGTGTTATTTTATTAATGACAAAAACTGTTATGTACATATAAGTTTTACTGCATTAAAGGGTTAACTGTTTTTATCAAATTAAAAGAAAATAAATACAACCATCACTATAAGTTCAATTGAGATATTAACATGACCTGATTAACATATTTTCAATATTTCTATATATATTAACCAAACAAAAATGTTTGTTACATTTTCTTATTGTGAAAATGATCGACTACATTAATCAAAATTGTAGTAGACACGTGAACATGAAATCTTAAGCTTAAATCAATTACGCAGGCAAAGTAATTCTGCGACATTTGACTATTATATACAGACTTTTTATATTATATAGTGACTTTTTTAGAATAAACAATTAAAAAATTTTTGCTATGAATCTGCATATGCTATGTATCAATTCAGTTCTGATAAATTCTATCAGTCCTTATAAAATCACATACATGTGATCCAATGGAATTAAACAAATTAACAATCACAAATATTTTGATTTACAGAACGGATGATGAATCCCATCTACAATGGATCAGTATAAGACTAAAAACCAATACTTACATTCAGTGATAAAGAAGTTAAGCATAGTAAGAGCAACAGTATGGCCACTGAACATATAATCGCCACACGTTCTTACACCTTGTATTGACATACCAGCACCTTTCCAAATTGTATAAGCCTGTTTCATTTTAGTTAAAATATCCATCAGTGGAGTTTCCTCAGTAAACAAAAATATAATAAAACAAATAAATATTGATTAATCTGAAAAAGTGTATTGATTTTTAAATTATATTGACTGATCAACTAAGAGCGATACAACTCAAGTTCACTTCAATTCTACATGTTGTATAATTAGTCGATTACTATTTATAATTTATACAATTTTCATATTTGGGTCTTTAATCTGATTAAAATTACAGTCTAATGAACACTCTTTTCTTTGTCATTCAGTGACAGAACACATCCAATCAAAATGAGATCAACGATCAAATTAACATTTTAAAGAAAAAAAGGTTCTATACATGAAACATATTACTTTACTACAGATTTAATTAAAAATAACCAGTAACTAATTTAAATAAACAGATAATCAAAGGTCAATGATCATACTTAAGTCCTTAGTTTAGGAGCAAGCTTATGATTTTAAAAGAATCTTAATTAGCGTGTAAAAGTGATGGAATAAGCATTCATTTTTGGCTATGAAGAGCCTGCATTATACGTTCAAAGTGAATATGTGATTTTGATTTAAATATTTATCTGTTTTTTAACATAGTTTAATAAGTTTGTAAATTTTATATTGAATTCAAATCTTTTTTTTTTCAAACATGAACTCTATTTTAAAACATAATTACATTAAAGTAATATAAAAAAGTTGACAACAAAGTTGTTATACCTTCCTGGTATTGATTATTTCTTTCAAGTAACAATTGGTTAGTTTTAAAAAATAAAAAAAATTGATATTTTTAACTATGATCGGCTCCCCTCCCCCCTATTGCTCCCAAAGTATTTTTTTTTTTGGGCCATTTGCACTACTGCTATGCTTAGGAAGATATAAAAAAATTTGGTTAAAAATATGCAATAAATTTATTTTGATTTATGGTGAAGGGGAGAATTTGAGAGCAAAATCTTTTTTTTAAATAAGAAAAGATGTGCGCATGTAACTTAATATAATCTGGGGTTATGTTTGCAAAATTTTGAGAAAATTGACCCCAAATAAAATATCTACCCCAACCCCTGATGATCTATCAACCTGCAAATTTCTATCAATAAATTGTCCCAAACACATTGTGTGTATACGCGCGCGCGCATCTCTATAACAAATTTCATCAAAATCTGTTTTTCCAGTCAAAAGCTATTAAACTTCCAAACATACACAAGTACTACACAGATTTTTTTTTATTTTGGGGTTCCTGGGTCATGGAAACATTGAGAAATGCAAAAAAACTATACCCCATTTTTTGACTGATTGTCAATGATTTGATATCATCATTCTTTTCCTTCTTGCAGCATAGCTCTCGAGCTATAATGCCAGGAAATTAAAAGAATGCTGGATATTGAATATCTATTTATTTTAACTAAAAAACACTTGTTTTTTAGTTAAAATTAGTTGCAGCATTCTTCAGATGCTGCAATACATGCACCAGAACACAACTATTCGAATTAGAATTAGAAAAAGAGTTAATCAAATTTCATTAAAATATACAGGAAATTCAAAACAAATATACACATATAAATTACTTATCAGAAAATATGAACCATTAAAGTGAGTAAACCATACTTTCGCTTAGGTGATTAGTAAATATTAATATTTATCAATTCAACAAAAGAAATATTTTTATAAAATTAAAATAAATTATCACTTATAATAATGAAGGAAGAACTCTAAAGAATAATTACATCTGTGTTTAAAGATTTAATAATAGCTTTGTTATTATCTTAATGTAAACAGGCAAGTATGTCATTGATTAATTTTTTAAAATTATTTGTATATATATAATTTTATTCTAATGCATTGAGTTAATGATATCTTAAATCACTTCAAATCCCTTTCTCTCAGTAAAAAAAACAAAAAGTTTAAAACAAAAGTAACTACAACTTCCATTCATTTTAAACCCAACAAATGATACTTATATAAACAAAAAGAGTCCTGAGCAAGACACTAATGGGAATAATATTTCACATGACCTGGTAATTCTACAATACCTGAAACACTTTAAGGAGCATTGTCCTGGA
This sequence comes from Lycorma delicatula, assembly GCF_047948215.1. Classification (NCBI taxonomy): domain Eukaryota; kingdom Metazoa; phylum Arthropoda; class Insecta; order Hemiptera; family Fulgoridae; genus Lycorma; species Lycorma delicatula. The sequence continues at coordinate 96,065,286 of NC_134464.1, read as the reverse complement.
AAATAGATCGTGAAATAAGGATAAAAGTCCAACAGTTATAACCAGGTTTAATAAACCGAATTTTTCAATAATTAAAGTTAAAAAGAGCTACAAATTTTCCATTCTGTTGGACATTATTATTATTATTAGGGAATGCAGCTGTTTATGATCCCAAATCAAGAAAGCAACAACAAATATCTAGGGACTTATAGCTTATCACATGAATCAATTGGATTCATTTAACTGTACATCCATCTTTTGGTAATGACTTCAGTGATCGATTTCTGAGGAAAAACTGTTTGAAACCTACAAAATCAAGGAGAATCTATTAAAATTTATTAATTCGAATTGGTATTCATGATTCTTAATTTAATTTGCCATGAATAAAATACAAAGTGGTTGTTTAGTAAATTTATAATAATAATTAAACCTTTCTTTCTTTCTTTTTCCTGTTTAGCCTCCGATAACTACCGTTTAGATAATTCTTCAGAAGATGAATGAAGATGATATGCATGAGTGTAAACGAAGTGTAGTCTTGTACATTCTCAGTTCGACCGTTCCTGAGATGTGTGGTTAATTGAAATCCAACCACCAAAGAGTACCGGTATCCACGATACCGGTATTTTAAGTTAAATCAACAATATTGTTGATTAATTAGTTATTTATGCTAATTAATAAGAATTTAATTACATTAATTTTTTTTTAAATTAAAAAAGTAAAATTTCATCAATTCATTTAGAATGTATTTATTTAAATAAATTTTTTCCAATTAAAAATTGCACGGCCCACCAGACTAGTCTAGTGGTTAACTTATTGCAAATAAGTTATTTAATAGCTGATTTTTGAAGTCGAAGATTCTGAGGTTCAAATCCTAGTAAAAGTTAGTTGCTTTTATCTGGATTTGAATACCAGACAGTGGATACTGGTGTACTTTGGCGGTTGGGGTTCAATTAACCACATGTCTCAGGAATAGTCAACCTGAGTCAACAAGACTATACCTCATTTACATGTCATAGATATTATCCTCATTTCACTGGGCCGTAGGGGTTGCTTATTATTCACTAGTTGAACAGGTTACAATGTTCACGATCAGGAAAATAAAAAAAAAATCCCATAACATTTTCCAAGGAATTTCACAACTTCTTAAAACTAGCGCTCTGAATTAATTTCACAGTTAAAAATAAACTAGCTTATTGTACGTACTAGCAGGAAATTAACAAATAAAAAATTAACCACAAAACTATTCTAGTCAAATAGTAAACAAAGCAACTACTTATTTGTCAGACAAAATAAGTTGTTTTATAAAATATGACCATATGAGTAAATGGTATTTATGTAACAAGATAAAGAGATTACAAAATTACGAAAAGGAAAATGTAATTATAATATGTAAGTTAATTCTTGTTTAATCTACATATGAATTAATCTATGTTATTTATTACTAACCTTAAATATTGAGTGACCTAAATGTAAATAAATAATAGGAATTTTTATGGAAATACCAAAGATGATATAATTTTATTTTTAATAAATATAAAGTACTAAGAAATCTAATGTGGTTAATAAATGATTAAACCACAAACTTAAAAACAAACATTTTTCATACAAAAATTTTTAAAATAATAATAAATCGCTGAATTCATTATTTAATTTACATTTTGACAAAATAATACCTCATTTATTTATTTTCTATGTTAATTAAAGATAAAAATAATTTTTTTCTGAACTTCACAATGGTTACTGACAGTTTAACCAAAAGTTTATTTTATTTAATACAGTTAAGAAAGTAGAATCAGAAAAAAAATCAATAAAGGATGTCCAGATCATTTTTTCTTTTAATTCTACAAAAATTAGTTTAATATTTAGAAATATTTCTTTTCTAACATAAAGATGAAAAAAAAATTTTTTTCTGTTTATTCGTTTCAGATAAAACTTAGTTTCAACTGAAAGAAAAATCAATATAAGGAAACAATAATACTTATTTTGAAATAAAAAAGATGAGGTAATTTATTTTATAACTAGGTAAACATTCTATTCAGGTGAATATATAATTAATTACACATTAATAGATGATATCAGGAATATGAGTAAGTAAGCTAATTTGCGGATTAAAAATAAAACTGCTCCATTTTTATCGGGAATGATAAATTATTTCAAAACCTAAAACTAATAAAGTTTATGATTTCATAAAAATAGGTGAGCAGAAAAGAAGAAACTAGTAAAAATGTACAATATGACGTATTCATACAACGAAACAAATAAAAGCAATTCACAATAATTTTCTGAAAATGTTTTGTTAAAGTAATTTAAGAAGTTTCTTGGCATTTATTCTTCTACAATAAAAATATAACATCTACCTATAAATTGAAAATTTGTTTGACTCAAATTTTAAGTTTTGCAAATAATTTCTAGGTTTTCTTAGAATATACAAATAAAATCAATAATTTGTATGAAGTTTTTTCAACTTTTTTGAAAATTCCAACTTGCCTTGATATTAGAACAATCTACTTGTAACAAAAATTGGTGAATTTTCTGATAACCGAAGTAAAACAACAGGCAATTCAGATTAAATATTTTTTGAGAGAAAAGGTATTTGATTAAAAATAAATTAAAAACATCAATCTTCAAAAATAACAGTTGGTCACTGAGGAAAAGCATTAACAAGCAAAATGCTTCACATTCTTCAGATACCAAAAGACAAACTGTCTATAAATAAGAAAAACAGAAAAAATTACGGTTAAATGATGAAATTATCAAAATCGTAAAACTACATACAACTAAGAAAAAATAAATATATATCCTAAATTATTACAAAAGAGAAAAAAGTAACTACTTCATATTAATAAAATACTATCTGATTACAAATTTAGAACTTTAAAAATCAGATGAAATTCTGATAAATATGATTAGCTGTATTTTTTTTTTTTTTTTTTGATATATAACATATATATTTTTTTAATTTACAGAATTATTATGATAAGACCAACTCTTAAAGTTGAATTCTTAATAGATGGCTTTGACAAAAATACATTTTTTTAATCAACAAGATAAAAATGGATTTTACCGATATCAATAAAGTCATAATCATTTATACAAAATCTAACAAAGCTAACATTAAAAAGATGTAAATGAGCCTTCCTTTTCATTGTTTTTAAACTGAAATAAGTTTTAATCAAAATTTAAACTTATAATAATTTTTCTATTGTATAAGAATACTAAATACTTTGGAGTAACAACCTACATAAGTTTTAGTTTTCGTTTTCCAAAATGATAGCAAAACAACAACAGACTGTGAGATAAGAATAAGAATGTCAGTATTTTGATTCTACATATCCAAACATGAATTCTAATGGTTAGAATGTTTCACTCTTGCCTCAAAAGCAACTGCATTATTTGAAAAATGATAAAAAATAAAAACATTTTCAGTACAAATTTTGGATATTTACATATTAGCCCGTCGGTTATCACACAACATAACCATTATATTACCATTTATATTTATTTATTTTATAAATATAATTTAAGCAAACTTAACCTTTGCTCGCCAACCTTGACTAATTAACACGAGGTTAGTGAGCGAAGTAAGCATAGGTTAAGTTTGGTTAGATTATATTTATAATATATTCTATAATTATAAGCAATAATGCTTATATTTTTGACATGTAAAATATGTTAAAGATTCCGTAACTTTGAAAATACTTCAAAGTTACAGGATCATTATGGTTATGGTTTATGGACTAATATATAAGTACTAACTTTGAAAACCTGGACTTTCTGTTTAGACTAACAAAAGAAAACTATGGTTTTTTAAAAAATATATAATCACTTACTTTGTAAACAAAAAATTAAGGCAATAATAAACTATTTAAAGTAAACCTGGATAAAATAAGTTGCTGAAACGATGTAGTTAATACTTTAATTGAGAAAACTATTCATTTAAGACAGATTTTATTATCTTCATCAGCTTAAAAGAATATTTTTTAATTTGGGATATATTTAATAGAGAATAATAAATGCATTTAAACTAAAAAAAAAGTTTCCAAAAAAATCAAAGAAGCAACATTCTACAAATATTTCCACTTCGACACACTTAAATTACAGCTTTGAATTTTTCAAAAGTTTTAAAAAGAAACCATCAAAAACATGAAGACATTTTTTCTAGGTGAATAAAAATAATAATAATAATGTAAAATAATAATCATAAATCTGATTAAATTATAAATATAAATAAACATTGTAACTATAGCTGAAATCTTATTTTCAGAAATTTTAGTCATTATTTTTGTTTATTAAATATGAAATTAAATTTTTTTAGATTAATATACTAAAAAAAAAATATTAATTTAACAAGCGATCAGATTAATAAAATTAACAAAACAGATGATAATCAACTATTAATGAAAAATTAACAAAGTATTATATACTTATCTATTGGAACGTGTACGTGGAGTACACTCTAAATGAGTACCAGGAACACTAAGCGATGTAATTAACATGGTTATACAACGCAATAAGAATACAGTACCGGACAATGCAAAAAACCTTCTTACCAATATAAACCTGTAACAGCAAAAAAACTAAAATTTGTACAAATAAATGTATTTGTACATTTGTATAGGTAAGACAAAAAGTAATCTTAACAAATTAGATCAAGAAATGAAAAATAAACATTATTAACCAATCTCTTCCATAAATTCACTCAAAACGAGTACATGACTTGTGTCTCCTAATCTCTTTCTATCTCCTGAATATTATGTTCTTCAAACATTTAATACATTTTTTTAAATGTTCTTTCTAAATATGTGTTGTGAAAAAAAAAACTTTTATTTTTCTTTATAAGTTACCTCATGCTGAAAAATAGCTTATTTGATTAAAATACTAATTAAAAGAAAGACATCTAGATTAGATTATTTTTATTTACATAAATTATTTTATTTATTTTATAAAGGACAATCAATATATTATGAATTATTGGAATAATTACCACAACAAATTACCTGTGTTAAACATGATTGGTTTGCTTTCTCGCTGTACTGGTTTAACATTTAATAAGTATAATAATAAACTTTAATAAAGAAATTTTATTTTATAATAAAGGTAAAAAATATGTAATGAATAATTTTTTAAACACAATTCTTAACTGGCATCTATATGAGATAAATAGCTTATTGTAAAATGGTGTATGTTAAAGGTAATAAAAAGGCTTGTTAAAAGATAAATTTAATGACTAAATTTTCTTTTTTTAAATTGCATTTAAAATAAAAATGGATTTATAAGATACAACCCATACTTAAAATTCATATACACTCAATGCTATATTGTAATGTTATATACTGTAATCATCATGCAAATGCTTGGACAGCTTTGTCAGACTAAATGTTTTTGAGTAATACTGAGTGCATTACATAAAAGATGAATATAAAAAATTCTAAGTTATTAATTAATGTTACTATCATAATAAATGATTATATATTTTTAACCAGTTATATATTTTCTGGAGTTATGTAACAGCACATCTGTAACTTCAATACTTTTAAATTTTACTTATTTTCCTGCTTCTCTATAAAAAAAAAACTTATCTTAAAAACTTTATATTTATCTTTTAAAAGTTTAAAATGCAAAATTTTTCTTATAATAGGTAGTCTAAAAAGTATTGAGGCTTTTGCACACAAGATAGCGTTAGCGTATTCTGGCAAAACTCAAGGAAGACAAACATATATATAAGCAGTCATGACATTGCCAATGATCTAAACTTCCATCACCAAACAGTGTTAAACCATTTGGAGGAAGCTGGCAACAAAAAGAAGCTCAATGTTTGGGTTTCACATGATCTGACTCAGAAAAATTTACTGAATCGAATTTTTATCTGCGAATCTCAACTGAAACGTAATGTAATCAAACCGTTTCTGAAGTGGTTGATGAAAAGTTGGTAGCCTATGATAAAAATGTGTAAAAAGGATCATGGTCAAAGTGAGAAGAAACTCCACAGTCTGCGGCAAAGCCCAAAGTGACGCCCAGAAAGGTTATGCTGTGCATTTGGTGGGATTGGAAGGGCATCGTGCATCACGAGCTGCAGTCACCAAGCAGAATAAACTCAGACCTGTACTGTTGAAAATTAGTACGACTTCAGTTAGCAATACCAAAAAAACAGCCTGAACTGGTCAACAGAAAGGGTATCGTAAAAATGATGACACCAAACCATATACATTTGCAACGACCTGTCAAAGATTAAGAGAACTTGACTGGGAGGTTTTAATGCAGCCACCGTAAGCCCGGACCTGGCACCATCAGACTGTCATTTATTTCGGTTTCTGCTCCCTGAGTGGTGTTAAGTTAGTTGCAAAAGAAGCCTGTGAAAACCACATGTCACAATTTTTTACTCAGAAAACACAGAAGTTCTACAGCGACAGGATTATGGTATTGCCAGAAAAAAACAAATCATAAAAAAAAATGCTGTATATGTGGTCTCATAATGTCATTTTGCAATAATAATAAATGTATTCTCAATCTTAGCCTCCAAAAGCTCAATAACTTTTTAGTCAACCTGATAAATGGTATATACAATGAGCACTTCTTATTTTTCATACTGAAAAATAATAATTGAACAACTGAAATATTTGTTCTAAATCTCTGAACTCATTATTTAAAATACAGAGTGTTTATGAAACAACTATTCAGTTTTAAGCGTTATTTAAAACGGCATTACATTTAAAAATATTACTTTCAGTATAAATTCTGAAAGTATAAATTTTTTATTTTTCTTTTGGTGTTTAATACACTTTATGTGCACCATTCGTTGCGCTGTAATCAGGGACAGTAATCTAGCTCTTCCCATGTACTTGGCAGCATGTTGGGTGAAATGGATACCTCTGCTGCAACAATCCTCTCCTGTAGGTAGTTGATGTCACAGATTTCCTCTGAATAAACAGTGTTTTTCACATGCCCCCCACAAATGAAATCTAGTGGGGTCATGTCTGGGCTCCTTGGTGGCCATGTGATTGACCTTTCTCTTCCAATCTACCTGTTTTGAAACCAAATGTTTAATGCACCACAGACATTGTTGCTGTAATATGGTAGAGCGTTTTCTAGCCGATAGAAAATTAATCCTTTTTCTTCTCCAGTATAGTCAATCTATCAAAAGTCAAAATTTGAGCATTTCACCACTAATTATGCTTTCTACAAAAAAATTAACAGACCCACAACACGATCATTCATCAGTCCACACCAAACATTGACTTTGAGAGAGTCATGCTGATGTTTGATAATTTCATGCGGTGGCTCTAATCCCAAAATCCTGCAATTACGTTGGTTTACTGACCTACTAATGTGAAATGTCGCCTCATCTAAAATAAAACATTTTTCAAGTATTCCTCATTTTCATCAATGTTCTTAAGCATTAAAACTGCAAACTTCAATCTTTTCACTTTGTCATTGGGTTTGATTTCATGTAAACATTGTATCTCATAAGCACTAGTCTAAGCCTCTTATGCAACACTTTGTACACTGTAGATTTAGATATTCCTAACTCTAAACTGCACCTTCCTAATGACTTTTTCAGGCTATATGTACAAGATGGTCAGATCCTTTACACATTCTGTCCACGTACAGATGGCCTTGTCTGGTGACTTCCTCTTTAAGATACTGCCTGTTTCCTTAAACTTATTAAACCACTGTAGAATTATTTTATTTGTAGATGTGGCACTGCCATATTCAAGTTGATAATTATACTGAATTGTAATAACCGATCTTATTTCGATAAGCCAAATCACACACTGAGCTCTCTAATGTGGTGTTGTCATGACTGAGAGCAGAACTGCCTATCACCTATATAGCGAAGGTCACACAGTGGTGACAACTGCAATAAATATTTGCCATGAAAAACTTAATAATATAACGAAAATAATAATGAAAAATGATTCTTTTAATCGATTCCATTATTTCATTACAATTTTTTGGAACCAAGTAGTTCTTTTACACACCCCGCATGTTTTTTATAATCCTTTTCTGTATTTCAAATGATTTAAAATCATTAATAAGCTGCACATCTGATGTAATATATTCACAAAAACACAAACTAAAAATTAATAACATTATAAAGTAAACATATACCTGTGTTTATGGAAGAGCAATACACATAGCCAAATAGCTAATAATAATGTTCCAGTCCATTCACACATATGGAAAGCCCAAGGTATATGAGGAACATTGTCTAAAAAGATATCAGGCAGAGGAGGATAACGTTTCATATCAGGAACACGGTCATGAACAATAACCATAACAAACGCAGTAATCCATGTAACAACAAATAAATAAGCTAAAGCTATCAGTGCTTTCCACATTTCTGGACGCAATTGTGTAGCATGGCCATCTTCTGATGATGGATTAGAATGAGGATATTCAAATTCACTACTACATACATCTGTATACCCAGGACGACAGTGTGATAACAAATAATCAACCTATAAAAAATAATAAAAAATCCTATTACTAATCTGTACATTTATACGACATAATTTTGTAATGTAGTCAGGATGTTGAAAATGACAATTAATCCATTCTACTCTCCCAAGATAACATCTTGATGATGGTTTTATTACTTTTTTTTTGCAGAATTGCAAAATTAAAAACTCAACATTGTATCTATATAAGTTTCTCCAGTCAGTTTTTTTTAAACAAAAGTTGATAACTGAAGATGATTTACCCAGAAAGAAACTTCTGTAAAAATTGTTCACAGTCAACAAAAATGTATTAGATCACAAAAACAGTAGACCTTAAAATTTCAACAAAATTAGAGAACTATTATTAGGAAATTCATTTTTAAAATTACTTTGAAAAACAATAGTACTTAAATGCATTCGCACCTTTAATAATACAAGCCTGTAAAATTTGTGGAATGTTTTTTAACTTTTGATAATTGATTCCTGTGTATTTTTTAGTACTAAATCTGAAAATAACTTTCATTTTTTCCATAACATCAGGATTCTTTGCAAATCCCAAATTTGTAAACAGTTGAAAAATTGTGAAGATGTCATATTGTAAAATAGACATAAAACTATTTTTTTATTAAAAATTAATATAATATATTCGCTTTTTTGCTTATACTATGCATTCTTATAACTAAACAGTTAAGTGGTTAGAAGAGGTGGGCCGGGAAAGGTGGGCTGACAAGATGGTGGGAGAGCTTGGCTGATAGGTTGTAATAAGACTTAACAAGATGTAACATGTTTATTGGCAGCTATCCGTGCTACTCATGCACCATGCAACTACTATCGGTGCTGATTCAGCATGCGTAAATCGAGTTTTGTTCCATCCTCCATGGTTACAGATGTTTTTGTTGGTGAAAAATATATTTTCAGGCCATAAAGCAAACTTTTAATTTTCAAAATGGCTTCAAGAGCTGCAAAAATTTTGCAGATTCTTTTTGTTACATTTGTGTTGAGTTAATGGTGGAAAGGCAAAAAGAAATAAAAAAAGAAAGGAATCTGAACTTTACAAGGCTTGCAGTCCTTGAAATTCTCTGCAAAATAGTGTTTTGTGTGATTGAATAGCTTAAAAATTAAGGAAATTATCGTTGAAAGACCATTCACATTTTTTTGGTGAAATTTTCAGAGCACGTAAATTTTTATGTTGACAGTTTCGGAGCATTTATGAATACATGTGAATACATATAATTATCTGCATATGTATAAGTATATTTATAATTCATTATAAATGCACCATTAAAACATTTTAAGCTGTTAAAAACTAAGTTGTTTTTCATCATTAGGGTGGATTCTAAGGGTTGCAACGTTGTAACATATCAGACATTATGTTTCAGAATATGGAACAATGTTTATTCCAGACATTTAAATGATTTTGAGCTACAAAACACTTTAATCTATAATTTTAACAATTTTTTTTTTATAAGGGGTGGTTATTAGGGGTTGAAATGTAATAAACCATAAATTATATTATAAACAGTAAAGGGATTTTATTCATTATATAAATGTACCATTAAAACATTAAAATCTGTTGAAAACTAATTTCTTTTTTATTTCATCATAAGGTGGGTTTCCAAGGATTGAAACATAATAAAACCTCAAAAATTATATTCTAAACCATAAAAGAATGTTTATTCTACATATTTAAACATTATTTAATTTCTATGAAATGTTTAAATTATGGTTTTTGAATTTTTTTTAACAAGGGGTAGTTTTCACCCCAAAAAAACAAAAAGCACACATGAGGAACATATAACTTTTGAAGCAGATGGTTAGATAATCTTAGTTACAAATCTTCATGAAAATCAATGTTGTCCAAAGAATTCTGAGGCAATACTCTACTTTTACCATCAAACACGACTATACATATCCGTCAATACCCATTGGACAGCTTTAAAAGAGGGTTACAATAATTTGGAATTCGTTCTTGATAAAATTAAATATGACAATCATACGTGGATTATGTATGGAAATCTCAAAATAACATCGATGCTCCTAGAACAACAAGGAGGATACACAAATCAAATTTTACCTCTTTTTTTTTTACCTAATTTTTTATGTGAATGAGGTAACAGAGAGAGACAAAATCATTGGATAAGCAAAGATTGGCCAAAAAGAGCTTCATTAGCAGTTGGAACCAAAAATGTGTTCCGAAAAGCTCTCATAGATCTGAATGAAGTTTTTCTTCCACCTTTGCGTATCAAGTTAGGCTTGATGAAGCAATTTGTCAAAGCCTTATCCAAAAAAAGGTAAATTTTTTAAATACATCTGTGACAAATTTCCAGTCTTATCAACCGCCAAACTAAAATAGGGGGTCTTTACTGATCCTGACATTAGAAGACTTCTCATGGTCGAGAAACAAATGGAAGTTGCAGAAAAAGAACTGGGGAGCCTTTAAAGACTTAGTAACCAGGTTTATGGACAATAAGAAGGATACAAACTTCAGATCAATCATTAAAAACATGATGCAGAAGTACAAAAATTTAGGTTGTTCCTTGAGCTTGAAGATTCACTTCCTAAATTCACATGTGGACTATTTCCTGAAAATCTGAGTGCCGTTAGTGAAGAGATGGGTGAGAGATTTCATCAGGACATGAAAGAAATGGAAAAGAAGTATCAAAGGAAAATGGACTACTACAATGATGGCAGACTATTATTGGATGTTACACAGAGATGAACCTTATAGAGAACATAGAAGGAAAAGCATGAAGAGGAGTATAAGCCATCCAAAGAAACTTCAACACATGGAATAAAACTAAGTAATTTACATACTTCGTCATTAAGGGTGGGTGAAGAGGGGGAAGGGTTTCCCAAAGCATGATGTACCTCATAAAAATTAATATGATATGTATCTCATATCTACTTTCTAAATTTTGTTACAGTGGTTAAAATTTCCTCTAATAATCTTCATCACCAAAAATAAAATTTAGTTATGCATAAAAAAGTTTGATTGCTGATTTTATACAAATTATTAATTTATTGTAATAATATTATAACTATTAATTATAAATTTATTAATGATTTTTTTACACATAAATCTCCAGTCCTTTATGTTTAAATCTGACAATAAAAACAATCAATCAAAATTACTATATAACAATGACACATACACAGACATTAATATTAAATTTTAATCTGTACATTTCATCACAACAATAACCACTGAATTGTATCTATGATTAACCTTCAGTTAGACAATCACCTAAATACACACAACAAAAATCATTCATCCAGAAAGAAAATAAGTTTTGTTGGGGGGCTCAATAGGGTAATACAGTTGTCATTTAATTTTTATTACATAATTACTTGGATTTGAATGTGATATCAGTGAAATGGGCATATTTTATTAACATAATTATTATAATTAGTTAAAAATAAATGCAGTAAAAATCTCATATTTATCAATTCAAAAGCAATTTGAAAATATTCATAAATTATTAGCAAATTGTAACTTAAAAATTATTAAAAGACCACACTTGAAGTAAACTTTGTAAAAGATGACAGTTTATAATAATTTGACATATTTCACCTTTATGGATGTAACATCTATTTTAAATTCTACAAAAAGTAAATAATCTGGCAATTGTTATTTACTCCTGAAGCCTCTCTATATACATACACATTTTTTCTTTTTAAATGATTACAAAAAATAAGGTAAATATTATCGGTTAAAATAAATAAACATTTGTAATAATAAATTTGTAAATAATATAAACATTTCATGCTTTTTTTTTATTCATTTTAAGTTTTTGTATTTATTTCCAATAATTCTTTTATATATACTGATAACTGTTAATCAAAATATACATGTGGCTGAAGTTTTCAATTTATTTATAACAGTTCCTAATGGTTTTTCACTGCAATGTTATTTTAGTTTATATTTTAAAACAAACAATTAATTCATGAAATATTAAGTAACTTACATCAGATTTGCATATACCAGATGAATTTAATTTTGGTAAAAATATTAACGTGTTAGGATCATAACCGTGCTCTACTAAAGTTTGCCTGCTTTGCATTTTCAACTGGCGTATATCCCAAGACAACCTCTTTATATCTCCAAGACACTATATGAGAAAGAAACAAAAATTAATTTACTGTACAACTGCAAAAGTGTAACTGTATTTAGACTTAAACTATACATATTATAATTTCATTCTATATTATCAGATTTAAAAGATTTTAATTACTGTTTTATTCATAACTTTTCTTTTTCTACAAATATGTTTTATATAAAACAAAAGAACAATTTAAATATAAATTAAATAAGAACTGAGTTTAATTTTTTGTAGTCTTTAAATTGGTACTTAGCTGAGTTAAATGATTTTATTTACATCATAATTTTAAAATAAATACCACAACATTAATTTAATCAAAGCTGAATTCTAAGGCATATTTTTTCTCAAAATAATATTATCACACCAATAAATATTTCAATATAAACCTAAGTCAAAGTTTGTTATAAAGAAAATTTCAAGGAAACTAACGTGTTCATAATATCAATATCTAATTTTTACTTTGATTTCAAACCGATTTACAACGTTTAATATTGATATAATAAAAACAAAATATTATAGATATTTTAAAACTACAGCATGTTTAACCTCAAAAACAGAACGGTTTAACGATTACATACTTTTATTTCTAAAGGTGGCGATCGTAAATCGAGTTCGTTCATGAGTAATAAAGCTTTTCCATCAATGAGGTGATTTCTAAAAACCTCGACATATTTTTTATATCCTCTTTTATCCAACCATTCGATAACATCTTCGCTATTCCAGTCTAACACATGTAGTGAAGAAAAAGACGACATAACTGAATAGCAACGCAATTTATTTCGACACATCAGAAAAACAATATTAACCATCAACAACCCATAATTGTGGGTCAATACAATTTTCCTTGAAAAACCGAAAGCGAGAAGTTTACCGAAACACAATTTGTTTATTAAAATAAACAAACTTGACGAAATAGCATCGTATATATACTTCCATTCCTTCGTTTGTGGGGCTAGCCCACAGCTGACTCACAACAGCTGATAACGGGATACTTGTAAATCTAGTAACCGCCAAACATAAATGAGCAGGAAATTTTGCACTCATTTATTCGCAGAAACGGTATTTTAAATAAAATTAATTTTTGTAGTACTCTAAGAAATGAGATCACAATAAATTTTATTTTACAATTTTATATTTTATTTTTAATAAATACTGTAAATAAATTTTGCATCAATTTTTTTTTGGGCTGTCATAAAATATTAGTTTTCAAAAATTAATCTCGTTGATAACTTTCTGCATCAACAGCCCCAGAAAATTTATACTATTTCATTTTAATCGGGCAGGAAGAGTATAAAGAAATTTTTGTTAGAACAAATAAGCAGTAAACAGTGAAAATTTTTCATTTACATTTATATGTACACTCAACTGTAAAAACCAAATGATTATTGACTTTTTTTCATGAGAGAATAGTTTTTTATTAACATTATATTAACTATAAAATTTTTGTTGTTAGAACCCTTTGTAAAATATATCGTTATGTGAAACAAATTTTAATTACCTATAATAAGTGACAACAGTTATTAAAATGTTTTCCTAAATATTATAATAACTTTCTAAATAAAGATGTGCTATAAAAATAAAATTAATGAATACTAGAATAAAAGTAATATAACTGAAAAAATGTGTTCCTGAAGCAGAAATTGAAAATCATTTAAGATTGGCATGATGAAATGGCTTTTAACTATAACTAACTTTTATTGAACAATAAACTAACTAATTTACCTAACTTTTATAGAATAATAAAATATTCATGCCACTTTTCTAAATACATGTAAAATGTTTCCAGAAAAGCAATGAATGATTGTACATCATGAAGTACTTTTTTATCTTTTTTCTGTTTAGCCTCCGGAACTATCGTCAGGATTACTTCAGAGGATGAATGAGGATGATATGTATGAGTGTAAATGAAATGTAGTCTTGTACAGTCTCTAAAAAAATATTTTTTTATTATATATTTTATATATATATTTTTTTTTTCTCTAAATATGTATTACAATTTTTATTAAAATTATTTTTATTTCACTTAGGGAACTAATTAATCATGCATTTATTATTATTTAATGCCACACAATGCAAACTTACTATCGCCTTCATACAGTCTTTTCCAACCCTCTAAACTTGATAGTTTGGCCTCTGTCAGGATGTCACTGATGTAAATGCCTCAGCAGATATTTCCATCAGTGTATTTACACAACTTATTATTGCCTTCATATGGCCTCTTCCAACCATGACTACCTACCATAAATTACAATGCTTAACTATCAAATTAACTGATTTGCTGAAGCGCAATCTCTGCACCTTCCTCTAACACCAAAGGTTTCACAGAAAAACTCTTCCTATAACTACCTTGACTATGCATTCAGATCATTACTTAAATGAGTCTTTAAACACCAAAAATGCTACCCACATACCAACAAAACAACTTATAATCACAACAATAATTTTGTCCTACAATGCAACTTACTCAAATTCCTCTTGATTTACTTAAAAATCAACAAACAAATTCATAAATTTAATAAGCCTCTAATGAAAACTTACCCTACGTCTTTCTGTTTTTGTCTGCTTTTGGGAGCAAGGTCAATACCTACATCCTCCCATACTGCAGCTTCATCACAGAATCCACTACACATCCTAACAGTGAATATCTCAGCTAACCGGTGCTTGATGCCAAAATGCCTGTCTTGGAGAAGTAAACACCCAACTGGCCCATAACCATCCATGTTGTTATTCTATCTATACATCTATAACAGCATCAGACTCCACCTCCACAGGGATAAGAATCTAAGGAAGCCAGCAACTATATTCCATTTCCTTTTGGTTTTCCAATTAACTTGCAGATCAAAACCATAATTAATCCTAGCAAGCACTCTAACTGCTTTGTTGCGATCAGCTTTGTACCTGAGACAGACATATAAGTCATGGTGCACATCATCAACAGCCTTACATTGATTGGATATTCACCTAACTACCTGCATACTTCTCACAACAGGAAAAATAGTATGTGTGTAATGGTCATCAGACATTTCAGCCCATCTGACCTGTCATAAATGGAAAACTTGGTCGTCTATTTCTTTTAAGCACCCAGAGGCAAGTTGGCCTACCTTCTTGGCCTCATAACATAACTGGCACTCAGTCGCAAGGAAATCAATGAATTTAATACCAGAAATAACAAGGATCGCTATAGGACTGTCTTGAGAGACAGTCCTATAAGCACCAATCACTGATAACAATAGGAGATGTTAGGCTCTCAACAAAAAATTCCTATAACATTTGTACCTCATTTGATGAGCAGATGCAACTTACAACATCATAGTTTCACATACACCCTTATGTAGAACATGAATAGTTCTGAAATCAAGCCCCTAATTAATATGAACTGCTCTCCAAACACTGAAAAAGCAGAGCAAGGCTTTTTGGCAGCATATTGAAAGTGCTCCTTGAATCAAAGATTCTCATCAAGGATAACACCTAAATACTTCTGCAGCAGGACATACCTAATTTGATATCTTACCATTCATACACGAGGTCATCGTGTAACAGCTAATCTACCCTTCAGCAACATTGTTGTTGTTTTCTCTGGGCTAAACACCAACTTATGTTGCAAACTCAATAACTGGAGTATCTTGCAAGCCTGGGCTGCCCTGAATTCAACCTCATTCCTCGAATCTCCTTTAACCAGCAAAAACCAGCAATTATCTGTTGCAATGACATGGCATCCACCGGGTATCTCAACCTCCATAAAGAATCAAATTCAACAATCAGAGCAGCGGGTTCTAAAACACTATCCTGTGGACAACCTTTAGATAGTGTTTTTCCTACTCCTGAGATGCCATCTCAAAGAACAATGTCTCAATTACTGAAATAACTTTAAAACACATTCAGCTCATTCTGCATACAATCATATTATATTATTTATTTTAAGCAGAAAAGAAATAAAATAAATTTTCATATTTTTATTTCCCTGCAGCTGAAATAGGGCAGAGGATCACTACAAATTATTGTCCAAAAGAATCCCTGATATTTGGATCCCAAATTATTTGGCAAGGACCTTTGATGTGTCCAAAAAGATATCTAAGTTATACTCAGATTCACTAAAAAAAAACAGTATTCATAACCTTAACAATAGCATCTTCTGTGCCTCTGCCTGGGCAAAAAACTTACTGATGATCTATCAACAACTTTTTAGAATTAAATCTATCAATAATAAGAACATACAAAACCTTTCCAATAACTAGCAAAAGCATAAGACCTATAAGAGAAGCTCACAGTGAAGTTCTTGTCACCATCTTTAAACAATTTTAGAACACCTATTTTCCAGCAAAAAGCATACTATTAAAAATTTTAGTTAAAATACCAACAAAATAGACAAAGACCTCTACCATGATTCCATCGAAATCCAGAGCTTTACTCCTACCAGAACTAAAAATTACCTGACATACCTTTGCTCTGTAATTTTCGCAAATAAAACATCAGAGCGAAAAGTAGCAACTTCCTCTTGGACTCACAAATAATATGAGGTTTCATTAGTCACAAGGTCATCCAGCAATATATCCTTCAATAGAATATTAAAAATTTCAGCTTTAGTAGAAACAAGACCCTGCTGGGTCGAGAGAGCCAACAAAAGAATATTTTTCTGACACTTATGGCTTAGGACTCTACACAACACCCCAAGGATCATTTTTCCTTGCTCTCTAACAAAAGAACACCAAGAATCCCTTTTTGATGTCCTGACCAAATAAAAATATTCAGACCTCTGCCTATCGAAACCGCTTGCCATTCAAGATCACTCTCCCACTTAGCAGCTCTCCTGAGATAATTCACAGACTGTTTCAACAAAGACAACTGTCTAGTCAACCAATGGTCAATTCTCTCTTGGCCCAAAGTATGAGGAATTGAATTCTCAGCAGCATAGATGAAAGCTAGAGAAAAATTTTTGCCAGGTTTTCAAATTGAATATTATCAGACCTTGGTCTAAGACACGAAGTCTGGCAGAGAGAATATTAACACAAATTTAGACCAGTCCACCTTCCTGTGCAGGAAGTGCCCTTGATGGACAGGACATTGCATCTTTAAGTCTCTTGCAACTCCCTAACCAACTGAAAGGTAATTAATCGATGATCACTACTATGATCATCAACAACAGACCAAGCATCAATCCTATCAGGAATATTCCTACCAACAGTAATATCAACATTCATTCCAGCAAACAATCTCCCTTCCATCTACTACTCCAGCATATGTTGGTAACTCACCGAAAATATTAAAGACCTCTAATCCATAGTGCACAATAAAGCCTTCAACTAATTCACCACTATCATCTGTGACTCCACTATACCAAAGAAGTGACTTAGCAGTTATATTAACACCTAGCATTATAGGGCAGTTACCAACAAGACCAACAATTTTATCCCACTTTTCTAAATGTTCCTCAGTGGGATCTCTGTATTGAAAATATGAATTAACGACACAGAAATCAAGACCAATAACAAGTTTAATAGCAACAATGTCAGAAACCTGCTTCAAAAAGACACAATCCAATATCCTCCTACACAGAACTGTGTACATACTGTTACTACCAGAATAAAACTTTTACCAACTATTAAAACATGGAAGATTGCCCTGTACCATATATGGATGTTGCAGCAGAATTATATTGAGAGAGCTCCTTTCAACAATTTCACCTAACTCGATCTCAGCAATGTAAGCACCTTGACAATTCTTTTGTCCTTATTTTGTTTTATTATTTTAGTGTTATTTTACCTTTTTATTAAAAAAAATTCTGGGTGATGATAACGCACAGGCGTTTTTCACCCCCCCAAAAAAAAAAAATTATTTTGTCCAAACTTAACCATGTAATGAATTAAAATACATCTCAACAGTTCTCAAATAACAATCACAGTCTTTACTATTGATCAAGTGCTTGCTACCTTTGCATAACTTTCTGCAATTTACACAAGTAGGAACCTCAGACTTTTTAGAACACTTCACACTTGCGACCCTCATCACCACAATACATACAGAGTGAAGCATGTTGACAGAAGCTTGCCCTACGACCAAATCTACAATTAAAACATCTCTGAACATTAATGTACTCCTTGACTCTACAAGAAGAGAAATCCACAAACAACCTATCCTCAACAACAAACTTGTTAAACAGAGTAGGCCCAACTTCGAATACATTGTGATATCTTAGGGCATCATGCCTACCAGTTTTGAATAAAAACCTGCACTCAGACTTGAATGCTGCCTCATCCAATTTAATGTTTTGCTCCTGTATTACAAACACAACCTCCTCCTCAGATAGGTGACAATCTCTGTCATAGATAATGACTCAAGGCCATCTTTTACATTTCTGATCCACCTTGACCTCCAACATTTTAGAAATGCTAGATTCTGAAGTGACTCTAACTGTCTCTTTGTCATCTACTATGACAACCAGATCTTTCTTAGAATCCTTTATTTTCCTAATTTTCAAATTATACTTCTTTCCGTTTAGGAAGATGACGGCAGGTTGCTTGTGAGTTAAGCTAGCCTCCTGCTTGCCTTTAAGCACCATGGCGTAGTGTTTCTGCTCTGCCCTAATAAGCACAGGCTCTGGTACCGGTACAGAAACTGTCTCTTTTACCATACTCCTTGACTTCAGTTGGTTAGAGACAAGCAGCTCAAATCCATTCACCAAAGCAGAGAACATTGTCTTAACTCATTAAGCCTCCGGATAACTCGTCTGAAGCGAAAGAAGCATTTCGAGAGCCTTCAAAAAATCCCAAAAATTACTCACATTGTTCCTCAAATTGTGCTGCTAGAAGGGCAAAACTACCAGCCCTTTCTCCAAACTTAACGAAATCACTAATCAGACTACCTTTTGGTACCTGCCCGACTAGCTTGGCTTTCGTCATCAAAGGAGAAGATAAAAACATCTTCCACTCCCTTCCTGACAACCTCTTCATTTCTAACCTGCCTAGGTTTTTCCTTAGACTCTCCAGACTCTACAATCAACATCTTTGTCAATGCTTCCCTAATTAAATAAGGTAAGCTAAGCCGATCTATCTACTTACTTGCTGATATCTACTACTTTGTAAGGCAACCCAAAAATGTGACAATGGCCCACAACGTGATACAGGAAGCCAGAGGCCTGATTGTCCTATCATCACCCTTCCCACCTCTTAGCCACTGCTGGATGTTTATGCAAGTTTAAGCAATTATGAAAACACTGATTATGGCCTCCGCTCTGAAAAGAATGCAAACAGGACTAGGGCGAGCCCTAGGTGAGTAAATCCTTGCTTATTACAGGGTACAGACTGTATCAGCATTTGTTGCCACTTCATTGCCATGAGCCTTGTAGAACAAAAACTTGATCACTTTACAAGGCTCTCTATGAGGTGGATAACTGTATTCTAAGATACACAAGAGGACAAATCTAGTTCATTGGTCTAATTTTTATCGGTTTTCTTATTCAGATTATATTGTTACCGTAGTAACCAGCGAGGGCGTTAAATGATAACTGCATTCTAAAATTCACAAGAGGACAAATCTAGTTCATTGGTCTAATTTTTATCGGTTTTTTTATTTTTTTTATTTTTATTTTTTTTTAAATGTTTAAGTACATGTTATGATTCAATTAGTTAATCTCCATTATTTAAAAACTTAACAAAAGCAATATTTCATTTTTAAAAGAAAATTTTTTAATTTAATTTTAAATTGATTGGTTAATGATTTTTTAGGTTGTTAGATAATTTATAAAAAATGACAACATTAATATAATGACTAATTAAAATAAAATTTTTCATACACCATTTTTTTATATTTTTAATTTGAAATAGATGAAAAGTAACAGGTAAAAAGATTTCAAATCCTCTAAGTATTACGCTGTGTAATAAATAAACAGTTCTTTGTCTAGTATGTAAAATAAAGTTTATACATCTTTGTTTTATTAATTAGTTTATTTATATTATCAGCAATTATTTGGCATTTTAAAATCATTCAGCATTAATATTTTTATTTCATGATGATTAAATTTTACAATACTATAAAAATTACAGAAAAGTAGTAGATCATTTGGCATTATCCACTACTAAGGAATGTTTCTATAATTCGTAGAAAATTTGATTTTCAGCCCTAAGAAAGTTAAGTTTAAATTTTGGAATCCATGACATATCATGTTAAAAAATATGAAACACTTATTAACCAATTTACTGGAATTTGTATAAGATAGATATATAATTTTCTTATATACAAGCATCACTAGGCACTGTAAACAATCTCATTTACACCAAAAACAACCACAGAAAAATAATTCTTCAAATTTAGAAAAGATAATCAAATAAATTTCTTGGATTTCAGATTCACAAAACAATACAAACACATGCACAAAACCGACAAAATAATTTGCCATGATTGTCATACTCGTGCACAACTATTTAATTTAAAATAAATAAAATTTGAACATTCAAAATAATTTATATAAACTAACGACAAACATTCCACTTTTACAAAAAGACTACCAGGTCAAGTGACACAGTAAAATATTCAGCAAAAGCAAGTTAATACACACAACACTAACAAACTCCTATGTAGATTTCAGGAGGAAAAAACAAAAACTGTTACCAGTCACGTGAGAAAAACTGACCGTAAATTTAAAAAATCCCTTTTGGCATGCTGGAAGGCGGAGGTAGATTTCACCAGTGCTAAGTAGGGGATAAAAAAGATTTCCAACTTAAAGTTAAGAAAAACTTCAAATTTACTCAATACGACAATAATTGCATGTGAAAAAAAAGTTTCACGTGTTTTTGCCCCATCTTACAATTCCAGCAACATTTTAGTCATCCCTTGCCATAAGGGTTAGTCATATTAAAAGTTGTTACAGACAAAAGTTTTAGGTAATGTTTCGAGGACTACCAACTACTTAAAAACTAATTCGAAACTGTGCCTATTAAAGGAGGTATGATTCTTTTTTGTCCTCGAAACCCCATTTTTTCAACTGGGCCAATGGTTGGTGATATAAAAAAAATTTACTTAGATAAATTTTAGGCCCTTATCCAAAGAACAGTAGGAACTTTAAATGAATTCTATATTTTACTTAATAAAAAAGTTACAAAAATTTTTTTTTTTTTTTTTTAAAGCCCCCATTTCCAGCCCCATGGTCGATTTTGGCCGTCAACAAACTCAACTGAGATTTTGGGATGAGTTATTTTTAAGGAAAATTTGAAAGTGATTGGCACAAAATTATGGCAGTTATTGTGTTCGCAAAAAAGTTATATATATATATAAACTTTTAAGCTGATGATGGTTTTGGGGTCTGGGGAATGTGAAACATGAAGATTAGTTGAAATTTTCTGGAAGTGGAATTATGGTACCCATTACAATCTGTAGTTATGAAATCTACCTAAAACAGACTACAAGGCTACATATAGAACAATAAATAAACAAAATACTTATAAGGAATAACTAATATAAACAATCCAAAATAAATGATTTACTTGGGGTGTAAACACTTTGCTACTCTAAGTCTAATTAGTGATACAAGACAAAGAGAAAACAACTTTTTACAACTTTATAAAAAAAAAACAAGCTCTTCAGTGAATCGTGGAATATATTTTCATGAACTTCTCAGTTTTCACATGCCTTTTGTATTTCAAAGCATGAAATACAACATGAAAATGAACACATAAATAACAAAGAATGAAAATTAGACATACTTGAGCAATTACAAAATACACAAACATGAATTAAAAGTATTATTTATTTATTAACATAAGTTTACAAGAATATGCCAAATTCTTGTTACCAAATAAGATGTATTTCATAGTGCATGAAAAATGTCAAGCTTGACTGAGATTCAAACTCACTGTTTTGGATTCAAACTAAGAGTTTTGGATGAAAGGCAGAGATACTACCATTCCACAACGGAGGTTGGTATTATAAATGAACAAACACAATTTTAGTCATACACACTATGAACATATAAAAAACAGCAAAGATCCTTCAAAATCTCACTAAAATACTAACCCAATAGCCAAGGCATGAAAACATTCGGTACATCTAAAAAAACTAGAAATAGAGCAAAATCTACCTCAGAATTGGAGGAATTTTTCACAACTTTTATCTAAAAATAAATGTACTGTAGTCTATTTAATTTTTATGTGAATATGTAAGTACATGTAAATAAAATGTATGTATATGTATAATTTTTTTGTCATAAGTTCAAGGCCATTTTATATCTATCTTTGCAAAACTCCACTCATTATATTTTGTATTTATGTTTTAAATTTTTTTTATACGTGCATAATTGAATATCCTAGTTTTGAAAAAATAATTTATTGTATGTTTAATTATTGTTATTGTAGGAAGAAGCCCATTACAATAATAATATAACAACCATAAACATGAGAACATAATTTTTTATTTGAATCATTGTTTAATTTAACTTCTAAATTGATATAATCTCTAGACAGTATTTGGCATAGAACACACAATTACTTTTTTAAATTTATGTTTATAAGGACCAATGTCCTTGCCTAAGTGTTCGAAGAAAAAAGCAAATTATTTATGCAAAAATCATTTGCACACATAAGTAATGTTTCAACTTATTGGGATCAAAAATTTGATCCAAATCTTTGCGATTTAAAATCATAATCAAGGTTTAGGTTGGATCAATTTGTCTGTTTCACCAAATTATAAATGAAGAAGTGGTGGAATACCAAATGGTACACCCATAACCAAAATCCATTTTTGCAAATGGTATGGATTTATTAATTGTGAGTGAAGTGAAGTGAACAGTCTGAATGAACTGAGGTTGAACATAAGAAAAACTAGTGGCTCATGTGCTTACACAATGTATTGAGTCAGCCAGGCTTTGTTATAATGACAATCTAATCTAAGATTGTGGTAACTTCACTTCTTTACAATCTGCATAGATTCCTGGAATCTCTCTGAGTAATATTCTAATTATTAAAAGTTGTGATTAAAATGTTCATGACCAAAATCATGTTTAAAATATATATATATATATATATATATATATATATATATATATGTATACATAAAGATAGTTGTTATTTTAGGCCAGTTTTTCCAGTACAAATCATATTTTCATGAACAAATTTAATTAATTAATACGGTAGCCAGGGACACTCCTTCTTGCCTTCCCAGGGGAGAAAAGGCATTTTCATTATCATCTGGTCCAATCCAAGTAGGAGTGTGAAATGAACTAGATCGGTAATAAATATTATATCTACATATAAATTATAATATTTACTCCAATTTTATTATTAAGTAAATACATTTACTGTACCCAATCACAATTATTGACAATGATGATGATAATTAAAGATGAATTTTGTAGCATGTGAAAAATACCAACAATGACAAACTCTTGATTATAGACTTTACCTCTTTTAAGAAACTTTTATTTCTTATGATAAAAAGGTAAATAATAAATAAAAATTTTATTCACATCAGTATATTATACTATGTGTATAAATTATAACTATACTAATCTTCTGACAGCATATTATACTGATCAGTAGATTATACTGATGATTAATTGCATCAGTAATTATATGAAGTAACAATGAAGCTAATATAATATAAGAGACTAATTAAATAAAATAATTAAAAGAAATCAACTTAGAAAGTATTAACCTTGTGGAAATTATTTGAGAATGTTTTAAAAAAATTCTCAAATAATTTCATTTCTTTATGTTCATTTCACATTAAATGAAGATACAGATATGAGTTTTTTAAATGTACGTTACTTAAAAACTCATCAACAAAATAATATTGCTTCTATAAAAGAAAATCTTTAATTTTTATTTTAAACAAATCTTTGGAAAGATCTTTTAAATGGGCAACAATATTTTAAAAATAGCAATGGAAGTTTTCTTATAAGATAAGTGTTTACTTATATATACAAAGAATTCTTCTATCTAGTTTGCTACAAGTGGATGTTTTTCTTCTTTTTTTAAATAAGTGGTTATCGTTTACCCCCAAAGATAGCATAAAAAATGGATGGAAAAGATACAATCTTTAATATACTTTATATTGCTCTACATAACTTACATTTATGAAAGTGAAACAAACTTCCAGTCCATTTTTATGTTCTGAAAACTTTTTCTCATTTTTAAAAAAGTCCCAAGTAATATATTTTAGATGAGATTGCAAGTAGACATAACAAATAACAATTTTTGTGAGATTATGGGCATCGACTGCTTTGGTCATTTAGCCCAATGGAATTTTGTAGCGTATGAAAAATTCAATTCCTGATTGGGATTTAAAACCTGGGAACTCTAAATGAAAGGTCAAGATGCTACCACTTCTCCATGGAGATCGGCAATCTATGTTGATAAAAGAAATTAGCATTTTATTGAGATACTTCAAAGTAAATCAGTTTGATCTTGTAGCTGAGAAAATCAATTTATTATCCTATAAAAATTTATTACTTTCAAGACAAGCAAAAATTTTATCATGTGGACAATAGAAATTCTACTATTAGCATTAATAGGAATTACTATAAAGGCAATTGGCAATGTTATGGCCTACTTGAAAAGTAAAAAGCAACGGTTTTATCCTTGTTCAAGAGTTTTTAAACAAACGTTTTTAGCCCACTAACGAAGATTATTTCAATTTTAACATCAACCTCATCTTGAACCTCCCTTGAGAAATTTTTTAAATTCTTCTCAGCATGTAAGACCCAGTAAAATACAGTCATAAGTTTATAATAATGATTTCTAGAAAAATAAATTTGAAGTTTTTGACATTATTAAAAACCTAAAAACAGTTATCATTTAGTTATATCTGTAATATTTAGCTACAATAATAATTATTTTATTTATATCAACCAAATGTGAGCTTAATTTATCGATTTTGTTTTAATTTGAATAAAAATTTACGTACATCATCTTACTTGGAAAGAATAAATATTGTATGACAGTAATCTGTTACTACTTTTTTTTTTGTCTTCGGTCATTTGACTGGTTTGATGCAGCTCTCCAAGATTCCCTATCTAGGGAATATCCCTATCTACAAAATAATAATATATTCTAATTCTAATAATAATAATAATATTCCCTATCTACAAAAAAAAGTACCCAAATTCCCTAGGGAATCTGT
The DNA here is from genome assembly GCF_047948215.1 of Lycorma delicatula. Classification (NCBI taxonomy): domain Eukaryota; kingdom Metazoa; phylum Arthropoda; class Insecta; order Hemiptera; family Fulgoridae; genus Lycorma; species Lycorma delicatula. The sequence continues at coordinate 96,039,662 of NC_134464.1, read as the reverse complement.
TACTACATTATAATAATATTTTTGTTATTTTTTTTTAAATAAACTTATATTTTTTGTTAACCTAAATCTTAAAAAAATTTAATTTAGTAATTAGTGTTATATTGTAATAAATAAAAATTAATGGAAAATGAAATTAAACAATTTTTTTAAATAAAAATGGTTTTTATTTTTTATGAAAATAATTTCATTTTCATTAAACAAAAATACAAAAATATTACGTAAATTTAACAAGAATAATTATTTTTTTTCTCCATCCATGTTTAATTTACATTTGGTTCCATAAGTTAATTTGAATATAAAAACTGACATGCAGAGAGGCATTTCAATTGAAATCCCTCAAAGAACTGTATATGTATACATATCTTAAACAGTACACATAAATTTATTATAAATATAAATAAGTAAATACAAAGATGAGTCCAAAGAATAGTGATCAAGTTCAGAATATCGAAAGCAACGTTAAAATATAGTCTTATCAATCACAAAAAATACTAATCAAACAAAGGAACAGTGAAATAAATTAAAGAACCAACGAAAGTAAGTGTCAAAACGAAATGAAGAATTTTGATGATTCACAACACCCTAGGGTAGTTGATTCACCTCAAATTTGTGAGAAATTACTGATGTAATAATGTACAGTCGTGTTAGGTACATAATGTCCTTGCTGTTATTCAGAAGGTTAACCGCAAGCCAGATCACATGTTTGGTTCAGCTATAATAACTGATTTTATCAGTTTTATATGAATGAAGAGAGTATAACTTTTAATACTTGTCAAACAAAAATGGGGCACATACTGAAAAGTAACTTGCATTAAAGTTATGCTCTTTATGCACAGTTTCATATATAGTAATGAGCTAAATTTTATTTATTTTTTATTGTTTAGTTCTTTCCATAATGCTATATAAATATTAATTTTCTGGGTTGAAGGATTTGGGAGATATGTTGATGTGTAAGTGAGTGATTAATATATTATGTAAATTATAGAGGGAAAAAATAAAAATATAACTCACTGCATTAAAAAAAATAATTACAATAAACAAACAAAACAATGTGCAAATATTTTAGCTTCAAATTTAAAATATAAATTCATCATAAACTGGAAAAGTAATTGCATTTTGATAATACTCTATAATTATATATTTGAAAATACATCATATACTATTCAAAACAATAAGAAAATTATATGGTAGCAAATAAATGTGTTAATTACCATCTAGTAAAACTTAGGAAATAAAGAAAAAATGTATGCATTAAAAAACTAAATAATATAGTATAGAATAGGCTACTGTGGGAAAAACTGAAGAATCACTGTTACAATTTTTAATCATTCTTCAACCTTCATAAAGAAAGAGGAAGAAAAAAAGAATAAATATTATACCATACATCAAATATGTACTGGGAAACAAATAGTGTTCATGACCTAATTTTGTTCGCTTATGAATAATTTGAAAATAATTTTAAGCCTAATATAATTTCACACATCTCAGTAACAAAAATGCTTTTATACAATTAACAACAAACAATTTCATTTATATATGATATCATTAATATTTTGTAGTCATACGTGGTAAATAGTGGCATTAGAATATTTTCATGCAAATATTTAAAAATGAACAACATAAAGGTATAGTAACTATTTATTTATTTTTAAATCATTAATTAATTAAATGAATTTAATATTTTTAATGTTACACAAACAATCAAGTTTGATTAAAGTGTGAATAAAGAAAAATTAATACTAGTAACTATGTATGCACAACATTTTAAATAATTTATAACTTGTATATGTGCTTTTTCTGATAATTTCACCACATGAGTAAACACACTGAATAAAAAGCTAACTCATATGTAAGAAAAATTAACTGAAATTATACTTATTAATAATAATTTAGTATTATTAATGTATTATAATAATTTTAAGAATTTTTTTTATTGTGCAATATCAAAATGCCAATGAACTGCCAATTCAATACAAATGAACCAATTTCACTGTACCACAGTTTGTTACCAGATAAAGCCAATGAAGGATAGATAGATAATTTCTGAGAAAAAAACAAATCAAGATTTTATATACTCAAGATACTATGTGTATTGTAATAGTTTACAAATTAGTTAAAAAATTAAGTTTTAAATGTTTAAATTAATAAATTAAGGAAGATTATTAAAATCATACTGAAAAAAGCTTACAAAGTTGTAATACTTTCCTGGCATTGGTTATTTATTCTTATATAGTAGAAAAATAATTATAGATGAATAAAGTTACCTAAGATATATTTTTTGGGGTGGGGATAATTTATGATGAAATTTTATCATAAAATTATTATTAAATAAACTAAAGAAAGTTTAAACATTTTATAAAATCTGTATTTTTTTTTTTTTTTTCTGCTCCCCTCCAAACACCTTCCTAGAATTTTTTTTTTGTTTTTTCTAGGTTTACTGTGTTAAATGTAAGAAATTAAAAAAATAATTAATTGATTCCAGATATACAACAGTAAAAAGTTACATAAGATTTCTTTTTCGAGGGTAGGTGGTGAATTATGATGAAATTTTATTGTAATATTATTATTATTAAAAGTATATTATTTAAACGTTTAATAATATGAAAAGTTGAAATAAAAAAAAGTTTAACAAAATTCAAATTATATTTTTAAACTTTGGTTGGCTCCCCCACCACCACCCCAATACTGCCACCAAGGTGCTTCTTTTTTTTTATCATTTGCACTATTAATACGCCAAGAAAGACATAAAAAGTTGGTTAAAATGCAATAAATAAAATGATAGCTTTTTCAATTTTTGGGGAAGGGGCAATTCTGGGGCAAATGATTTTTAAAAATAGTAAGATAAGCATACATGCATGTACTGAGCTTAATATAAAGTGGGGTTATGTTTACAAAATTTTAAAAAGATTGACTCCCAAAAAAACCCCCATCCCCTGGAGATATTGATCCCAAAATTTTACCCATTTGCTTGAGTCTCTAAAAAATTAAAAAAAAAATGGTTAATCCAGACAAACGTTATTAAGCTTTAAAGCAGGTTTAATTGCAGTGAGGGGTGTCAATCCCCTCACCTTTTTTTGTTTTTTGGGGCTCACGGGATCATGAAATATTAGAAAGGCAAAAAAACTCATACCCGATCATTTGACTGATTACTACACTTTCCTTCTTGCAGCATAGCTCTAGAACTATGATGACAAGAAAGTAAAAGGCAAATATAAAGTATATAAATATACATACATTAATAAATTTACTATATTTAGATCTCAAACTGTTTTTTAAAGGTTTCAATGTTAATACATTGCAGAGAACTAGTAGTTTGAAAAATTATGAATCCATAATTATTTATATTTCCAATTTTATCTTTTTAATTTTTTATTTACATTTCAAAAATAGTTTTCTCTTAATAGTTTATTATTCAGTGAAAATATTTATAAATTACTGTATCATGAATGAATTTTTATGAAAAATCATTAGGAAGAATTAAAATTAAATTATTAATTAGGAAAAATAATTTTCATGTTGAAACTTATGTGTTAAATGAAGAGAATTGAACTATCTGGGTGGTGGAAAGGATTGAAGGAGGACTTATATTAAATAAGAGAGAGAGTGAGTAAGAAGAAGATGTTGGGTTCAATAACTTTAGTAGCCAATGCCATGTTTACTTAGAAAATTGCTATATTCCTTAAAACATACTAATTCATGATTGATGAAATCGTTAAAGGCATGATTTAAATGTATACCATCATGTGTTGAAATTATACCTAAACTGTTTAATATAGGAATTTTTAATTTTTGATAAAAATTTTGTATGTACAGTTTTGATGTACTTTTGTATATACAGGAGGAAAATTTTAAGTGTTAATTTAATTAATTTTTCAAAAGAGAAGTATAGTATCCCATCTTTCATCTCCAAATTGCTGCAGCAAAAACCAAAAACCACAAATCCTCATTATAGTATAAGTAACTATAAACAAGTATCAATGAGTAGTATAAATAATTTATGTGAGTACGTATTAGATTTAAAAAATATTTTTGAAATTTATTAAATAGCAGATAATTATTATTACATATATTATAGAATAATTATTTTACTGTAGATTAACCTCATAAATTATGTGGGAATTTTATTTTGTAATGTAAGAAAAATGCCAAGCCTGATTAGAATTTAGACCCAGAACCTTCTACAAATCCAACAGGCCAACATATTTTTAATTAAATTTTATAATTTTAGGCGTTAAAATAGCCTGTTAAGTCTAGTTTAACGAGAGGGTAATTAATAGTAAAAAGATTGATTCCCTTAGATTTCTATGTTTTTAAAATTTTTAAGGTTCCAGAGTCCATAAATACTAAAATCTTGTTTAAAAAATTCAATTGTGGTGTGTGTGTGTGTGTGTGTGTGTGTGCGCGCGCGCGCATGCATGCATGCATTGACAGCTATTTTGCTTTGTGTTTTAGAAAGGATTTCATCTTAAATCATGAATTTAGTGAGGTAACTTGGGACTGAGTCTTTTAAATTTAGTGAAATAAAAAAATCAGATAAGAGGGTTGTTGTGTCTTGAAATTATTAGAACTTGATAAAAATTCTATTCTTCATTTTTTTTACCTGATAAAAAAATAATACTTTTCAAGAAATTTTGAAATAACTATCTCTTGTCTTCCTAAAAATTTGAGTTTTATGAATGTTTTTTTTACTTTTGACCAATTTAACCTATGAGTTAAATTATTTTAATTTTTTTGTTTACAGATGTTGAGTTTTGTATAGCAATTTGGATAAAAAGGATTAAAAAGTCTGTAGCTTTTTAACAATTAAATTCTTTTGCATGAAAACATTTATCTAAATTAGGTTAAGCAAAATCATAAAAAAATATTATTAAAATAAATTTAGTTTTACCAATAAATTTGAATGTTTATTAAATAGCTTTTCACGATGTTTTAAAACTTTAAAATATATTGCATTTAGAGTATTCTTTCATATCATCCATCAGTATTTCTTATTCTTGTTTTTTCTTCCTCATTTTTGATTCATTGAGTGTATACTGCCCCTGCCAGGTTTATACTGAAGATATCAGGATCTATCTGGGGAGTTAGTGCATCTTTGGTATGATCTTGGGGGGGGGGGGAGGGGGGTATGATCTTGGGGGTATGATCCTGCAGAGTAACCCAAAAGCTCTGTTTATTGTTCACAACTGCTCTGTAAATTTAGCTGATAATGTACATATCAGCTAAAGCCAAGCATTCTAATCCTGCTTAAATAGAGAATAAAATACTACAATGTTTTTAATCAAAGTAATATTTTAATCATTCCAGTTGGCAAGTGTTATATTACAAATCACAGTTAGTTTAAGAATTATATCTGCCATACCGTGTAGAAATTGTAATAAAGAAGATAAAAGCAATACTGATAGTTATGATGAAGATTATGAGGTAAGTGTGATAAAATAGCATTCTTAAATTTTAAGTTTTAGTTCACTAACTTGCTGCTCAGTCCGGTATTGCTGGGCTTCACAGCCAGGCCTGTGATCGGTGGTACATTCCAGTGCTAAGCTAAGGGGGACAGAACACACACACAGACAGACACACATACAAATGCCCTTTATTAGGATAGGATATTAAACTATAATGTTATTTTCGTTAAAAATATCATAATCAAGCAGCTATTGTGTATATTCTCATAAAACATCTAACACTACAGTCTGTTCCATTAACTGAACCCTTGTACGAACAAATCCACTTAAAAGTAACTGAATCTTCACTTAAACTTGAACCTGGGTCTTACATAATCAGAGAAACAATCAGTAGCAATGTTGAACAATTATTTAATAGTGGATCACTGCTAAAAGAGTATTTGAATCTGTCTAACTGTTTTTTCGTTAAACATTTAGCAACCCATAACAAATTTAATAGAAATCTACAACTAAGTACATCTTTTTAGCCAAGAGAGAAAAAAATATGTAAATTTGATTTTTGTTTATATGATTCTTGCTGTTTTACTTGATGGCTGGCAAAATATCAAAAATGTTTTACAAATTTAAGATTTTTTTTTTTATATGCTTTAAAATTGTTTACCTGATGTGAAAAACAGCACTGTATTATTATTTTGTTTAAAAAAATCAAATATTTACAGAAAAATTTCATTTAAAGTAGTTTTTTTCTGAATGAAGATAGGTAAGGAATCGTTTTGGAATTACCCTATTAGAAAATTTTTAATTGCTTATCATCTACATGCCACAGCACTAGACAAGTTATAGTTACATTATTATACACATAAAACAATAATTGTACTTGCACATGGGAATGACAAAATGATTCAGCCTAAACTACTGATATACAACTCATACAAGCTAAATTACTGTTTGTATCTGCTGTACCATTTTGTGACTAAGAATTCTTAGTCACAATGTAAAATAATGAAATTAATTAGTTTCATTATTTTACATTGTTTAAACATTATTTTACATTGTTTAAACATTCTGTAACTGTAAGAATATTTCAAAATGATCCTAACGACACAGTCAAACTCTGTTTTAAATCTCTAAGTATTTCACAACATAAATTAAAACATGTATAAATATTACAAATAGTAAAATTAGTAATGAAATGTGTCAGAGTGGTACAAACAGTTAAAGCATTATCCTCCCATGTAGGAGGTTAATAGTTTGAGGCCTGTTGAACCAATTCTAACACAAATGGTTTTTTGTATCGCTCCTGATCACTATTCTTTTACCAGGTATTAATTAGTAACACATCTTGTAAGGTGATTCGTAGATGAAATAAGTTATAAGGATACTCATTTCATGAATAAAGAATCCAGCTGCCTACAGGCTCTGAACCGAGAAAGTTGCATTAAATATATAGACTTCTGTATTTATTTATTTCAGAGCCAACCACGATATTTATATAATTATGGGGTACATGATCCAACAACAGGAGATTTAAAACAGCAATCTGAATCACGGGATGGTGATGTTGTACAAGGTCAATATAGTTTAGTTGAAGCAGATGGATCTGTTAGAATCGTTGAATATGTAGCTGATAATGTAAGTGGATTTAAAGCAGTCGTAACAAGATTCTCACCGCAAGGAGGTGTAATACCAACAAATAAACCTGCATTTCCAAAACCTAGACCAAAACCAAAACCTGGAAGACCAAGTAATATGAAGTATCAATTTGGACCGCCATTACCAGGTATTCATAAATTTTTATCTATTTTTAATAAATTATAGAATTTTTATTTTGTTCAATTCTTATGTTAGTTTGAGATTTTAGTGAAAATTTACAGATCAGTTGAATTAATAAGAGTGCTGGGCTGAGAGTCTACACTTCTCAGTGAACACCCATAGGCGTACGGGTGTTCACTAACTAGTACATCTGAGATTGGGTCTTACAATCTCAAGTAGATTCCATGTAATATTAAAAATTAGACAAAAAAAATTTAAGGGAATGAATTACTCATACACACACTTCTAGAATGTATGATAAAAAAAATTCTTAATTTTTTTTATATGTCCATCATAAAAACAACAGTATTCCTAAATCTTAATTTCCAGACGGGAATAATAACTATACATTTTTATACAGAAATTTTTATCTAACGTCTGAAAATGATCAATGATTTATCTATTTATTTATACTTAGCGATATTGATTTTTATTATAATCATGCATGTGCTTAATTTATATTATGTAAACTTATTTACTGATTAAAATTAGAGTTCAAAAGTATTAACCGTAATTTTTATTTACAAATTACTTAATGATAGATCATAAATATTACTCTTATATATAATTTATAAATTTGGAGTGATGTAACTCTCAAATTTATAAACAATTAATTTTTATAACACAGTAAGGTTTCGTCTTTATAAAATTTGATGAGTTTGTACATGCTTGTTTATTAATAAAGAAAATCTTAACAGATAAAACCTTTGATGAAATATGAAAAAAAAATTTAGTCTAATAAAAGTGATATTCATTGCCACAAGTTTCATTGCTATAAGACTGTTTCATTGTTTTGTCTGTTTACTAGATTGGCATTCTCCATTTAGAAGTCGAGATGTAATGTTTGTGTATTCTGAGAAAATAGATCTCTTATAATTAGTCTCTAATTAAATCTCTTTTAATTAATTCTAGTCTCTTTTAATTAATCTCTTATAATTATCCTTTGGCCTGAAGATCAAGATTTCTCAGATTACATTACATTAGATAACGGTTTGAAATTAGAATCAAGTGTCAAGGATCTCTATTGTACTGCTAGTTAAGAGACAAGTGGTATTTCTGCAGCTTATGTTTGTGATTTGTTGAGAAACAGAATAGTGTTTTGATGGATTTCAGTTTTTGCAGACAGAATATTTAAATTTCAATTTAAAGGATGATCCATATTTTTGTCAGAGAATACACTCTAATTGTATTCATTGCAATAAATGTTATGAACTACCAGTACACTGCGTATTTATGAATCAATATGCTTCACAATAGACAACCCAAATTTTTTTGGTCGTCAGACAAATTATTGTCTCAAGTGTCATTTTGCATGCTTAATACAATCAATCCCCTATCAAGTAATGATAGTATCTACAATGTTTAAATGACAACTCAAAGATTTTTTTTTTGAAAAATCTTCTTTATAGTTTGAGTGGCTTGTTGAAAAGAAATGAAAGTCATTTGTGCTAGTTATAAAATAGTGTTATTTTAAGGGAAATATTTTGTTTAATGAAATATCATTTTAAAATTAAAACAATAAAATAATAACAATAATTTTGCTGTTGAGTTTCAATTTATTAAAGATAATCTTGTTTAAATTAACAAATTAGATAATTTTTTTTTTAGTTTTCATATGGCATTAAATACTATGGCTGTTAAGAATATTTACTACTGAAATGTGTAAAGGTGAAGGTCAGGTTTCTGTCATAGGCCTGGACTTTCATAGGGTGATAGAACTGGCTTTTGGGACTTCCTGCCAATAAAATCCTTATGCTAGTGACCTTTTAAGAGTATTGTCCTCTAAAGTGTTTATAAAATGAATGTATTTACTGCTTTGCCTGTTGGCAAAGGAGAGGATTCTATTACTCCTCTGTCATTTCACTTTCTTGTAAATAATTACTTATTTATGTATTGTGCATGATGTCATTTGGTTAAACTTTTGAAAAACAAATGTAATAAAGCAGCTGACTTTCTAAATTTATAAAAATTTATTTTAATTTATTTTTAGATGATCTTTCCAATAATTTTTTTATTCAGCTCCTTTATTAAGTAAAACAACACCCCCTACACACACACAGAGAGAGAGAGAGAGAGAGAGAGAGAGAGAGATAATAACTGAAACATGTAAAGTTTTATATTTAGTAAAAAACTCCTATGCATCAGTGATGTCAAAACAATATGAACTTTAAAAACAGAGTAAAATTGTAAATGAATGATAAATTTACTGCATTGCTGTTTAACAACATACTGAAAGGGTTTTCTAGCTATTTCAAAAGCTAATAACAATGCTGCCAAAACTTTACACACATTTTTAATATACTTGTACATGTAATATAGAGGAAATTGTTTCCTGATTGGAGTTTTCACCACAGGTATTATATTGTTATCTAATATTGCTATATATTTCAGAATATTTCTCCTTTAGATACTCTAACCATTACGTAAATCAGTTTATCATTTATATAAGCTGTCTTAAACCTAGTTTGAGCAATCTTGGAGTTAGAGTGGTAGACATTCTTCTCAACCTGTCAATCAAGATTAGTCATAAATCACTTGATTTTACATTTAGAATATGAAAACTTTATAATGACTTATATTTATAATAATAATAATGCATACATCCTAGTCCAGTAAATTAAGTAAAGAAAGCTGAGTTTTAATATGTTAATGATTATTTAATTTATTGTATTTTATTTTGTTGTATGGTAACTAAAGGTGAGTGAAGGTTCAAAAACTGTTCAATTGACATTTGGCAAACAATATTTTGATTATTTAATTTACTATACTAGGGTAGTATTTGTTATATTTTTAAACATCTCATATTTTAATGTAGCAATATGGCAGATTTAAGTCATCTAAGATAAAACATACTATAGTCAGACTGTTTTTGTCTGAAAGTAATGATATTTATTACACAGCCATTCCCCAAGTTAAACAAAGCAAAGGTGTTGCTTGAAGGAATGAACAGCATCTACAAGGAGGGATTGGCTTGTTTAAATGCAATAATATGTTCAGTTCACTGAAGAAGATAATGGAAAATCATTTAATCCTCATTTTTCTAGTAAATCTGATATGAGATGTTTGCTACTCTGCGAAATAACTGGTCCATTTTCTTGAATCATTCTGTATCTCATCACTTATAACTATTAGGTTATGGTATCCAACATACACATATGTTTTTATTCATCTTTATCTCAAATCATTCTTTAATAATTTTATTAATACTTGTAATGAAAGGGTGAATTAATTAATAGTTACAATTGTAGTTTTATAATTATATTTAATTTGTAATAATGATTTTACAAAATACATTTCAGGTGATGATCTTAGTTTATATACTCTAAGAACATTGGCTGGATACGATAATGGCTATGCTATTATGAGAATACCACAACCAGGATTACAATCTGCAATATTGCCGAATGAATTTCGTAACAATGAGCAGCAACAATTTATCGATTCAAATTTTCCATTAATACAACAACCACGACATTATTCGAGTAATGGTAATACTGTTACTAATTATTTACAACAAACTGTTGGAAATATAACACCTGCACCACTGCCATCATTTTATCAATATTCTGTAGCAAAATAAAGTTCAATAAAATTTGGTATTTGTTTGTATCAATTAGTTTTTTTAACGATAATAATTGATCTATTATCGGTGTGATTGCATAGTTTCTCACCGTATTACAAAAAGTTTCCTCATATTGATTTCTTTCCAAAGTCAGTTTCAGGAATGGAAACTAATAAAAATCAGCTGGTGCCAACAGAGGAAGTTTGGTGAATGGAAGATAGATAATGCAGTATGCCTTACAGGGTACATTTTATCTAAAAATTAATAATGATGATGCATTATCATGTAAAAACACCTTTATTTCCCATTTCTCCAGGTATTCCTTTTGACTGTGCACCATAAATAATGAAGTATGTTGACAAACATTTATGTCCAACATTTTATGTAAAAAGAAAAAAATGAATATACAATGGATAAATGACCTGCAAATCAAAATAAAAAAACTCTTTACTTTTGTCCAAACAAAATTTTAGTGTATGAGGAAATGATGCTGATTTCCATTGTAATTAATGTTTAGTCAATAGATTATCTACAAAGAAAACTATTTTTGATTTCACGCATTTGTATTATTCGCAAAATTTCTATTATTAACAATTGTAATAGTCAAATACATGGGCATTCATATTTTTTCTGATCTTCAGACAACTTTTTAAAACAAGATGTTAATAAAGATGTGTAACTAATTTGTTAAAGGAACACTATGACATTTTCTGCTGATAATCAAATTGCTGTTTCCTCATCAGATTTTCTTTTTTGACTTCAAATATATTCACTGTTCTTTTCAATATTATTGTGGTAGAATGGCACCCACAAAGAACACCACTATAATCATCATAAACAAATGATTCTCTTGGAAATGCTTCTATCAGTTAAAAACATTTCTTTTTATCATTACTTTTTTAAGCATTATCTTAAGTATTCAATATCTTTCCAATAATGATTTTGAAGTAAAAAGAAAATTTGATGTTTTCTTGCTGTTTAATGGACTGATATTTTAAAATGGGCCCATCTCATATACACATTATACAAACTTAACTCACAACTGTATTTACTGTCAAAGAGGAAACAAGAACATAGTATCACTTTTACTTTTATATTATGAATGCATCCAGCTTATGAAATAATAATTTACCTCTTAACTATTTCAAATGTAAGATGCTTCTTTCTTTCTTTCTTTTTCCTGTTTAGCCTCCGGTAACTACCATTTAGATAATTCTTCAGAGGATGATATGTATGAGTGTAGTCTTGTTACATTCTCAGTTCGACCATTCCTGAGATGTGTGGTTAATTGAAACCCAACCACCAAAGAACACCGGTATCCACGATCTAGTATTCAAATCCGTGTAAAAATAACTGGCTTTACTAGGACTTGAACGCTGTAACTCTCGACTTCCAAATCAGCTGATTTGGGAAGACACGTTAACCACTAGACCAACCCAGTGGGTCTAAATGTAAGATGTTGACTCCTGGATCTTTTACTGTCTCAAATATATATATATATATCTGTTCCAATTTATCATCTGGAAGTGATGGATGCAGTACCAATCACAATCACAGTTGCTTCCTCAAGAGTAATGATGCTTGCTATATAATCAGTTGCTTATGGTGAACAGACTGTGGTATTACTTATTGGGCTGAATATAATAATCATTTAGCTGCACTTGTGTACCGCAGCATACTTAATTCAACATATGGTAGTGGGAAAAGGGCACAATGTTGCCAGATTTTTTTTTCAGGCTATCAGTTTTTATATTTATGAGGGCTCTACTTACATTTACATCCGCAGTAGATAAAAGATTAGAGCACCCTACCGGGTTGGTCTAGTAGTGAACTCGTATCGCAAATCAGCTGATTTCGAAGTCAAGAGTTCTAAGGGGCAGTTTAAAAATACTAGATCATGGATACGGGTGTTCTTTGATGATCGGTTTCAATTAAGCACACATCTCAGGAATGATCAACGTAAGACTGTACAAGACTACACTTCATTTACATTCATATATATCATTCTCATTCATCCTCTGAAGTAATACCTTACAGCGGTTCCAGAGGCTAAACAGAAAAAGAAAGATAAAATATTTAAACCCAATCTATGAACAAAAGTTAAATGTGAGATTATACGATTAAAATGAAAATTTATTAAGCGTTTAAGTTATTTATCGTAGGCAATGCACATTAAGATAATTTTTACTATTAATTCATTTTTATTTCTTACAGAAATAAATTTATCTAAATAAACTTTTACTTCCTATGAACATGATTATTATGTCTTGGCTAATAACATGACATTATAACACTTCTACCTAACCTTATAGTATATTTTTATTTTCTTTTGAATCTTTTGTCAATCACCATGTAATCTATCACAATCATGGTCCTTTTTACCTTTTTTAAGATAATTTTCCTTTTTCCAGTGACATGGAATATATATATCTTTACTTCTACCTTTGACATGCTTTCCAAATATATTTTTAACCATAATATGAGATTCATAAAGTAACAGGAAAATTGCCAGAAAGGACTTCCCAAGAAATTAATCAAGACATTGTGTTAACTATAAAATTATATACAATTTTTGTTATTTAAAAATCAAACCGATCAAGTGTAATATTATTTTGTAATTAACTACAACAATGCAAAACAACATTTTATTAATAGAAAAAACAAATTTAATCAAACAAAAATTTATATATATTTGATCTATTAAATAAGTAGTTTATATAAATAGTTATAGTTGTTAAATATCGTGACTTGCAAACGTGACATCGTGACAAATCAAATCACGTTTTTGTTAAAACAACAGTTATTTTAGTGTACGTATTTTAGTGGACGTATGCACGACCAAATGTATGATAGACACACACACACACACACACACACACATTATAACGACACAACTAAAACATTGTATTTTACTACTTTTATTTACCACTAAAGTAATGTAATAAACGAAAAGTGAATTTAGTAACAACGTATAACTTAAAGTTGGTTGGTTTATTACGTGTGTTATCATTAAACTAACGAGGACATCTGTTTCCTTACTTCACCGCTCGGCTGACTACGGATTGTCTTTGTTTTTTTATTCACTATGTACGATTACGTACTGTCTAAGCAAAACAATTTATACAATTTAAGACAAATTAAATTAAATTTATTGTTATTTATTTTTTTTTTTTTCTAGAAGCGAGAAATCAATATTTTGTTTAATACAAAATTATTATTATCGTATATAAAATGTTAATTAAGATTTTTATTTTTTAATAAATAAATAAGCCGTACTGCTAGCAATCTGCGTGGAGAAGTGGTAACATCTTAGGATTTTATCCGAAAAACTTTTGGTTCTAAACTCGGGAAAATTTGGCATTTTTCATGCGCCAAAAATATTATAAAATACTACTGAATTAATCCTTAAAATAAAATATTGTTGAATAATGCAATGAACATCTTATCCATTAGCATACTAATAGTACATTATGCAATTAGCCTATAATGATAGATCTACGATTGCGAAATAAGTTACTATACCATCCTTGACGAATGTCGTAAACGGCAAGAGTGTATTAACGGCCAATGTATACCGTATTTTTCTGCGGCTGAGAAAATATATGGATTATTGATTTAAATCAAAGGTAAAATACGTTGTTTACGAAATATTTTTTTAATTTTTCAAAAAAAAAAAGCTGACAACACAGTTGTAGCTGTGGGTTGTTTCTGATGCACGGCTTACACACACAACTTAATTTAAAATACTTATAATTTTATTTAAATATAATATTTTTTCGTTTATTTAATTCAATTATACTAACTAAAGCGCGCGCGCATATCGTATTTAATTCACGCAGGTGTGGCGGTACTAGCAGTAACGGTCGCTGCTAACTAAACTAATATAATTCCACAACTTACATAGAACAAATTTTTCTTGCACGGTCGACAGAATGGTGTAGCCGCGAGGCTTAACGCACCAGGTACCCAGTCAACCGGGCGATCGAGTTCGAGATCCAGCCAAACCGAGTTACTTTTTTACAATTAAATTTTTTTTTTTGTCTTCAGTCATTTGACTGGTTTGATGCAGCTCTCCAAGATTCCCTATCTAGTGCTAGTCGTTTCATTTCAGTATACCCTCTACATCCTACATCCCTAACAATTTGTTTTACATATTCCAAACGTGGCCTGCCTACACAATTTTTCCCTTCTACCTGTCCTTCCAATATTAAAGCGACTATTCCAGGATGCCTTAGTATGTGGCCTATAAGTCTGTCTAACTATATTTTTCCAAATGCTTCTTTCTTCATCTAATTGCCGCAATACCTCTTCATTTGTCACTTTATCCACCCGTCTGATTTTTAACATTCTCCTATAGCACCGCATTTCAAAAGCTTCTAATCTTTTCTTCTCAGATACTCCGATTGTCCAAGTTTCACTTCCATATAAAGCGACACTCCAAACATACACTTTCAAAAATCTTTTCCTGACAATTTAAATATTATTCGTTTAATTCTATCGTTCAATTGGGACGTCAAGAATTTTTGGTGTGGGGGTGCGATTTTGCAATTTTGTTTGCAAACATTGTTATTTTTTAATCGTTAACAAATCTATCTAAGAAAAGTATAACCTTAATTATGCGAAATCTCGAGATCTGAGGGTGACCTTGCTCTACAACCTCACCCCCTTGACCTTTTAAGTTGAAAATTTAATGGCATCAATTCTCCACGTATAGAAGTAATTTGAACAAGTACGGTTAAAATCGGTCCAGTAGTTCTGGAAATATAATGTGATTTAGAATCCTACACCGAACACACACACTTACATACTAATATTAACATTCGGAAAATTTCCATCCAGGGTACCTTAGGTATCATAATGTCAAGATACGGTGAAAACCGCATATGCCAAAATTGGACCGATTATAACACTTTCCCTTCTACAGCTACAGCTCTGCAATAGCGCTAAACGGGAAAGTAACACATTAAACAATACGTTTCTGTGGCAATAGGTTATTAGTCATAAGTTCTACCTTTTCTATGTTTAGTAACGCTTACCTTTCTTAGCTTCATTCTTTTCTCTTGTTGACGCGTTTCGGAATTCTCCATTGTCAAAACTTATTGTACTCCTTCTAGTAACTTATTGTAGTACAATAAATTTTGGAATGAAATGGTACCGAAACGCGTCAATCGAGATAACTATTATTTTAACAAAAAAATTTCTACCTTTTCTTTAATAACGGTCGGTGTTAAAAACATTCTTCCTCAAATCCCACATAATTAACAAAAGGATAAACAGCGTAATGTAGAAACTAGTTACGTATTTTTTTTTTAACCTCTGGGACCACCGTTAGGTATTGCTTCAGAGGATGAAATGAATGACAATTTTTGTAGTGTGTGAAAATGTCATGCCTGACCGGGATTTGAACCCGGGACCTCCGGATGAAAGGCCGAGACGCTATCACTCGCGTAGTTACCTATCTTTTATTTATTTATTTATTTATTTTTTTTAATCTCCGGTACTATCGTAAGGTATTATTTCAGAAAATAAAATGAATGAGATTTTTGTAGCGTGTGAAAATGGTATGCCTGACAGGGATTCGAACCCGGGGCCTCCGGATTTTAAGGGCAGTTTATCTATTTGTGTACTTTCAAATTAACCTCTGCTTGCTAACTACAAAATCGAAGTAAAAAAACAGATGATACATTTTTTAAAATCCGCTTCTGATTGGTAAGCGATTGAAAAGTGTAAGATTTTTGATCGGTTGAACACTTGTATCATAATGAAAATCTGTTTCATAATGACCCTCATTATGATACACGTTCCACCTGCGTATTTCAAAAATTATAATACAGCCGAAGAAAAAATATAAAATTAAATCTACAGTAACATGTTTTATAATAAAAAGCGGTATTTTCAACCGACTTCAAAAACGGAGGAATTCTTAATTTGACCCTCATGTATTTTCTGCATGTTTAACAAGGCATATTTTTTTGACAAATATATACAATCTGTTTACTGATTAGCACAAGACCATGTCGTAATTTCATAATTGGCGTTGCTGAAATTTCTCAGAATCTGCTAACACGATTGGATTTAAAATACAACAATTCTATGAAAATTAATATGAATAAGTTATTTAAAATAAATCTAAATTCAATCGTGACAATTTCATAAAGAGTATTGTATCTAAGTCAATGTATTTAAAAAAAACTGGAAATGCAAATTTTTGTTATAAATTGAATTATTAAATCTATTTCTAATGTTAATTTTACAACATTATTAAAAACTTATCAAAAATTAACAATAGTTTTCGTGACAATATTCTTCAATTACAAAAAAACTTGTTTACCTATATTTTCTTAAATTGACAGAAAAAAATATTTTTTACTCTATATTGATCGATAAGCGACTGACTGAGAATTAAATCATTATTTTAATATTTAAAAATTTAAAAACTCGATGACCAAAAAAAAAACATTGCTTTTTAATGTAGTATAATTAAAGAGGATGCGGGTGATAAATTTTGTATATAGTATTTTTCTAATCAAATTTTTAAAATTTAAATATATATATATATATATATATATATATATATGTATATGTATATATTGCTTATGACACTCCCGGTAACGTAAGGATTCCAACGCGGGGTCATATATCTAAATCGGTTCAGTCGTTGAGCTTCTAGGTGAAACATACATACATCCTAAATACATTACATTCCTTTCTGGGCAGTCGTGTAAAGATACCCCGTTTGAATTTTGAAAATCGGACGATTGTTTGCAGAGATATTATAAGAACACCCCATTGCACCTTCCAAAACAGCTCCATAGGGGCACCTTGTTTGTTACCAGTTGATGGTGATGATTGGTCTAGCCTCGCACGAGGTGCTCACTTCACCTCACCCCTCTAGCCTCACACGTATCCCCACGGGAAGCCCGTTATTATTAAACTGAATTTTTTTATATTTATTTAATATTATTTTATTTTATTTAACGTAAATTTAATTCTACTATTTTTGTAATATTATTCATTCGATTGATTCGAATCATTCAGTTCAAACCCAGCTCACACAGTGATAGAGATT
Organism: Lycorma delicatula; assembly: GCF_047948215.1. NCBI lineage: Eukaryota > Metazoa > Arthropoda > Insecta > Hemiptera > Fulgoridae > Lycorma > Lycorma delicatula. The sequence goes on along the minus strand of NC_134464.1, from coordinate 96,021,817 downwards.
AACAGTTCACAGTTCATTAATTTAATTCATTAAAGTTTGTGCTTCAACCAGTAAATCTCCACTAGTATATATATATATATATATTTATTTATTTGTATAACCTATGACATTCCCGGTAACGTAAGGATTCTAATGCGGGGTCATACGTCTAAATCAGTTCACCCGTTAAGCTGCTAAGGTGGAATAAACATGCATACATACATACGTACACTCTAAACGCATTATACTCCTTTTTTGGGCAGTCGTGTAAAAAAAGTAATTTAAATTTCTTGTCACATCCTCAGAACTCTTCACTTTTAATCATATTACCATAAAGTCGTCAATGTCGATGTGTAATAAAACTTCCGGAAGTAAATTTAAAAAGAAAAAGAAATGTGAAAAAATATGGAATTAGATATCAAAAAATACGGAAACGAATGCAGATCTTATTACTTTTATTATTACTATAGGTAGTACAATAAGTTATTTTAATTTAATCACGTAATGAATGTTAATTATAATGTAAATAGGGAGGGGGAGGTAGTAAACCATGTAGTTGTATTGGTGGTAAAGTGCGGTTTACGTTTAATAGAATGGCACGCAGTACTGAATGAATAATTACGACGTTTGAAATTTATTATCGATAAATAAAACACAAATACAAATTGCATTTAAATTCTTATAATACTCTACGCACAAATCAAATTAAGATATAAAGAAAGTGAAATCTTACTCTCAAACAATCACACTTACATATATGTGTCACTTTCAACGAATCGTATCGTCATTTTACTACATGTACCGACAAAACGCAATAATTATAAGGCATACAGAGTATTAAGTAGCTATTGCAATATTAAAAAATTCACTTTTCCTTTCGTATCTGAATTAAAGGTCTAAATCTTATATTTTTAATATACTGATATCATTAGTAAAATATTAAATTCCAAATGTACTTGATTTAGTTTCGTTTTTTTTTCTCCGAATAGTTCACCTTGGAACACGTTAGATTTATTTGCGGTCGTTTCTTTTTTTTCTGTTTTTCTATCTGCCCAGTACCTCCTCATTCTTTTTGATATCTCTTTCCTTCGTTCTACAGAAAGTTCAGCTCTGTTCTTGCGTTTTGGCGCTTCATGAAACCTTTTAATTTTTATTGTTTAATATTATCTTTAAAAGTTCTCTTTCTCTTATAATTTTTTTAGTTATCTTCAGTTTTTTTTAGGTCTTCTATTTTGTGAACCATTTGCTTTAGTTTTTTTACTTTCGAAAAAATAAAAAATTTGTTTAGTCAATCTATTATTATTCATTTTAAATAAACGAAAGTAAAATGAAATTCGTCGTTTTCTTATCGTATGCGATAATTTTTCAATTTTAGTATTTTTTTTTTGTCTTCAGTCATTTAGCTGGTTTGATGCAGCTCTCCAAGATTCCCTATCTAGTGCTAGTCGTTTCATTTCAGTATACCCTCTACATCCTACATCCCTAACAATTTGTTTTACATATTTCAAACGTGGCCTGCCTACACAATTTTTCCCTTCTACCTGTCCTTCCAATATTAAAGCGACTATTCCAGGATGCCTTAGTATGTGGCCTATAAGTCTGTCTAACTATATTTTTCCAAATGCTTCTTTCTTCATCTATTTGCCGCATTACCTCTTCATTTGTCACTTTATCCACCTGTCTGATTTTTAACATTCTCCTATAGCACCGCATTTCAAAAGCTTCTAATCTTTTCTTCTCAGATACTCCGATCGCCCAAATTTCACTTCCATATAAAGCGACGCTCCAAACATACACTTTCAAAAATCTTTTCCTGATATTTAAATTAATTTTTGATGTAAACAAATTATATTTCTTACTGAAGGCTCGTTTAGCTTGTGCTATTCGGAATTTTATATCGCTCCTGCTTCGTCCATCTTTAGTAATTCTACCTCCCAAATAACAAAATTCTTCTACCTCCATAATCTTTTCTCCTCCTATTTTCACATTCAGTGGTCCATCTTTGTTATTTCTACTACATTTCATTACTTTTATTTTGTTCTTGTTTATTTTCATGCGATAGTTCTTGCGTAGGACTTCATCTATGCCGTTCATTGTTTCTTCAATTTTAGTATAAAGTTTGTTATTTGGAATTCATTTTGTTTGATTATATTTTGAAATTTAGGTACTAAAACCTTTCTTATAATTTTCCTTATTTTTCTAAATTTTCTAGTAGAATTTTGTTGCAAAGGGTTTCTGCCGCGTAGAGTGCTTCCATTTTCATCACAGTTTTGTAGTGTCGAAATTTTGAATTCCACGATGAAGACTATTTGTTATATGTGTTTTTCGTTAGTCGGAAAGCTAATTCTATTTTATTAGCTCTATTAACGCTTTTTATCTAAAGAATTCTAACTGATCCCTTCTCCTAGATATTGAAATATCCCCTTTTTTTATTTATACTAAGAAAATTCGATCGGTTTTTATCATTAGTTAAAATTTTCGTTTTCTTAACCGTTATTTTTAATCCCATTTTAGCAGCTTGTTTTTATAATTCTTTAATTTGTTGTTCAGCTTCGTTTCAGTTTTTAGCTAATAATACCGTACAATCAGCGAAAGCTAAACAGTTAATTTTTAGTTCTTTAGTTCCCAGTCTTATTCCGCTATTTCTGTTCCGTTCTCTAACTACCTTTACAAGAGCACAGATAAAAAGCAGTGGAGAAAGTCAATCTCCTTCTCTTACGCCCGTTTCGATGTGAAAAGGAACATATAATTCTCTCAGAAATTTTATTTTAGAGTATCTGTTAGTTAACGTTTGCTTAACCTAATTTTGTTATTATTGAAAAAAGTAATATTCTACCTTTAATAAAGTTTCAATTTTATTATTAATTAAATAATATAATTTTTTTGTGATCGGAGGAGTTGTTTAGATGTGATTAAAGTCATACTTACTCGACCATAAAAGATGACTGAAATTTTATTACGTTTGATAAGAACACCGATATAAAATGTAAGATCTCATTTCAAGATGTAGAAAATGGTGTGCCTCAGAGATGTGTCTTAGGAGCCTTGTTATTTTTACTATTTATTAATGATCTTCCTCATAATTTCAGATCGTTTATAGTTATCTTTTTCGTAAATTATACCGTTTACTACGTTAATTTAAAGAGATAAATTAAAACAATACCAAAAAATTCTGCATTAGCAATTTATTTTTCGATTGAAATTGTCTAACTTTAAATATGGTTAAAACTTTGTAATGTACTTCTCAAGTAGATGTTACGTTTTTAATTGTATAGATAATATTCTTCTTAGTTATAGAATTTCTATTTTTAATGGAATGAATTTTCTTTTAGGTCTCTTTTAAGATAATATATTCTCAAATGAGGGAACATCAAATTAATTCTTTTACTGTAGAATGGAATGATACTTTTTCAGTTTCATTTTCTATATAATAAAATATTAAACTGATTTTTATAATTAAATATTTATTTTGCATTTATTTTACATTCCCGTCTAAAATAAAATATTATAAACTGGAGCTCTTCGGAAAATTAGAATGAATTTCCAAAATACAAAAACGGGCAGTTACATCATCGTTTTGCTTCTGCAAATTAGAATTATGTAGATTAATATCTAGTTAATTAAAAAGGCGTAATTAAGTTCTTATTTACAAAATAAAAAATTCACCTGTATTAAATCAAACAACTGATCTTTTTCTCACAATACAGCAGAATATTTTGTTCTACGGGGAAAAGTTTTATTATGCTTATCTTATCGTTTTGGTAATTACTTACCTCTTTAAAAGATTTTCTTCTCTCGATTTATTAATTTCTTTTTATTTAAAGTAGCATCAACAGTTAAAATCATTTGCGATTAGAGTGTAACTATGAATGTACCGATAAATATCTAGTCTTGTACAAATTCAGACGACCATTCCTGATATGTGTGATTAATTGAAACCCAACCACCAAAGAACACCGGTATCCACGATCTAGTATCCAAATCCGAATAAAAATTACTATCTTTACTAGAATTTGAATCTAAGAACTCTCGACTTCAAAATCAGTTGATTTACGATGACCAGCTTCTCACTAGATCAGCCCGGAAGGTTAATTTTAACTTATAATCTATTCAAGTCGAAGGTTCTGAATTTCAAATCCTAGTAAAAGTTAGCTAATTTTATACAGATTTGAATACTAGATAGTGGATACCGGTGTACTTTAGCGGTTGGGGTAGAATTAACCACATATCTCAGGAATGGTCGGCTTGAGTTTGTTGAAGGCTACACCTCATTTACATGTATACATATCATCTTCATCTCATTAGGTAAAATACCAAATTTGTAAAATACCAAATTTTCATAAAAATCGATCAAGCAATTTTTAAGTTGTCACATAAAAAGAAAAAGTTAAATTTTTTATTATATATTTTTTTTAAATTAGATTATAGGTTAGATTTATTATTTGGAATAATAATGATTCCCTTGTTAAACCTGAAGAATCAGTTTCAATTTATTTGATGTACCAACGACAAAAGATTTTATACGGAGCAGCGTGGATACAAGTACAAAATGCAGTTTCGTAGTTTGATCTATGGTTAAAAAGAAAAAATCATCGTACGTCTCTGATGTTTAATTAATAAAAAATAAATACAGTTTTAAAAACGATTATACATAACATAAACGATTATAACTAACATAATTACCAAGAATTTTTTTTCTTGGAATATAATTAAGCCTATTCAATTTTTATTTATTCATATCTACATAAAAACAAACACTTAAATTTTAGCATTTATTTAAAGATAAGTTTAATATTTAAATGACACGCGACTTAGTCACGACATTTAAACACGATTTAATTCGTATTATACTAGGTTCGTGGCCCGATTTTATTTTTTAAAGGTCTCTCTTTGTTGTTAAATTAAAACAAAAAACTATATATATTATCTGTTAGAAATAGTATCACGGAAAAAATAATAAATTATTAATTTATGTCCTTCTAAAAATCGATACTATTTATCACTGTTATATAATATATATATATATTACAATATTGTAATTTTTCGCTTTATATAATACCACGGTCAAATAAAAACATATGTCACCGATAAGGTTAATATTTAATTTAATTCATTGTGTTGTTGCTCAGAGAACATGTTATACATGAATTCGCGCTCGCACGCGCACAAATACACCTCTACCCACCGTACCTATCTATACATGAAATGCATGTGCACCGCTCATTTAAGTATTAACATGAACTTGGAAAAACATTACAATTTTAAATATAAAAGTATTGATAAAAAAGAAAATGTTATATATTTTTTATACCATTAAAAAAAAAAAAAAAAATCTTACGTGCAATATAAGTGAATAATATATTTCATTTTTAATCTGTTAAATCATATAACTACGTGCAATTGAGTTAATTTTATCATCACTGTCACCAAGTTTATCTTTATCATTACGTCATTATTTTATATTAAATAATTACTTACAAATAAAATATTTTATTTATACCATAATATATTTTATATTAAACACATATATTACGTCAGAAGTAATGGTAGTTTTCCTGCTTCATGAATAATCAAAATAAAAACTGTCTTCGTATTTTCCTGGAAGGATTAAGGAATACTATAGAAAAGCTTTAATCAGATAAATATTAAAAAATACAGAATTATAAATAAAAAAGAGATCGCTACTGTAACAGAAAGTATTGTCTCTGCCCAAAGCTCTCTAAATTATATATAAAAGATATCAGAGAAAGAATAGATTTGACGCTCTTCTAGAAAGGAAATAGAAATGGGAGAAGACTACATGTTATTCTTTACAGATGTCCAAGTAATAATATCAAACGGCGAACTGGAAATAACATTTATAGTGCGAAAACTGAACCAACCGTTTGATAAATAGCGCACTGATTATGAACATGGTCAAAACAGAGTATATACGGCAGTAAAGACTTCAAAGGATTTAGATTTTAAAGAAGATTCCATAAGATATCAGGATATCTGCAGATATCTTTGAATACTTATTATAGAGGATGGAAGTGGCGTTTGCTAGATGTATAATTAGAGATCTCACAGTTCCTTCTTATAATTCCCAAAACTTAATCGTAGCCCAAAATTTTTGTTTCGTAAAACTATGATTTAATTAATAACTACAAACGGGTCTGAATGCTTGCAGTTAACTGATCGAAAAGTAACCATGTTGGAAAACCGAAAGATAGATTTTTTACAACGTTCTGCTGGTATTTTAAGGCTGTAGCATATTAAAATTGGACAAACAGGAAGATGTCTGGAATTGAAATGTTTATCGTTTATTTAAGGAGCCGTCACCTCATGGTCCACTTTAGAAGAATGAAGGATACTAGATGGTCTAAGAAAATATAGGAATACTTTCTTACAAGGCACTGAAGAAGAGATCTTTCCAGTAGAACATGGGAAGAGGTTGTTTTAAAACCTATGAAGAAGAGATGTAGAGGACGGTAACTTAAGAAATAAACAACCTTGGAATTCGAGTTGCGAAAATAAATAAATCACTGCCAAAAATAATGTATATAATGTCCATAAGTAGAAATAATAATTTAACTTTTTGAGTCAAATAGTTCAATGTGTAAAGCAATTAAGCAGGCCATGCTTTGCAATATTAATAATTATATACTATGCATATATATATTCCATAATTATTTATGGAATAAAATTTTCAAGGAAAATTCAATAGATAGTTACAAAAATTTTTAAATTTACAGAAATATTTTGAAGGTAGTCAAGAATCTTAAGTATTTAGAGATCTCTTTTTTCTCTTTTTTTCCTGTTCTCCAGGAATTACCGTTCAGGTATTACTTCGGAGGATGATATGTATGAGTGTAAATGAAGTGTAGTCTTGTACAGTCTCAGATCGACCATTCCTGAGATATGTGGTGAATTGAAACTCGACCACTAAAGAATACCGGTATCCACGATCTAGTATTCAAATCCGTATAAAAGTAACTGCCTTTACTAGGACTTGAACCTTAGAACTCTGGACTTTAGAAATCAGCTGATTTTCGATGACAAGTTCACCACTAGACTGAGACACGGTGGGTTAACTATTTAGAAATCTGTAAATGAGAATTCTAACTTACCTATTATTTATATATGTGTATGTATAAAAACTAAAATATTAAAATTCACTAAAAATTCCTAAAAATTTTGATGAATACAATGCGCATTAAATTTAATTATAATATCCTAAACGTAGGGTTTTAGCTTTCAAAAATGTACTACTGTTCGTTGGTTTAAGTGTATGTAATGAATGATGTGACAGATTAGTTAGTTCTTTCTCAAGGATGAACCCTCCCTGAAATTTTTCCAAAAAAAGAATTCTTAAACTCACAGTAAGAAATGTTATTACTTTATGGATGAGTTCTTCCGGAGGATATAAAACATCCCCTAATTATAATTCTAATCTTACTTTTACTTTTTTTGTCAAAGGATGTTTGCGCTACCAAAAAATATAAACTACGCCAAAAACGATCGCGCTATAAAATACTTTGTTATATATAATTTAATGTATGTATTACCTACATCTACTTTAATTCAGGAAGTTTCTCCATAGTTTGTAAACATATTTCTCTCACCAAGATAATGAAAACTTTAATAAATAACATACGTTTAGAAACGCTTTGTTTCCAAGTTTCTGCTAGTGAGTGATTTCGTCCAAACTTCTGCTCTAAAGATAAAATAATGCTTATAATAAAATCTACGAACATAAATTACTGAGTAAAATTAATGATTATAAACGAAGTATTATATAAAAAATTGCAAAAGAATGAGTCCCAGAATTCAATTTCCAATAGTTTAAAAAAAATTGCTCTAAAACTCAAAAAACTGGAGTCGAAAAACACGTTTTTTTAGATTTTGTGTAAAACCTTTTGTTTAAAACTTCAAGACAAAATTTGTAGAGAAATTAATTTTAATTTTTTTAATTAATTAAAGTCAATAAAAATGGAAAATAAATTAAAAATGAAAAATTTATTTTTATTGATAATCAAACACAACAAAAACTATTTAAAAAAATTTACACTACAATTAAGTAAAAAATTATTTTTATTATAAAAATTTTTTACTTGCTTTTAGTGCATTATTTTGCATTAATTTACGTAATTTTTCTCCATTTCAAAACATGTCATAGGTCAACATTTTAATTAATATTTGAACTTTTTGTTTTTTTTTGGTTTGTTTAACCTCCGGGACCACCTTTAGGTATTGCTTCAGAGGATGAGATGAATGACTTGTAGCGTGTGTGAAATGCCTGACCGGGATTTGAACCCGTGACCTCCGGATGAAAGGCCGAAAGGCTACCAGTCGCACCACGGAGGCCGGCACTGAACTCTTGTTCTTAGGTTTAAGTCGCTGATCTCTATATAACTGGATAGAAGATCCTTACGGCGTAAAATACAATTAAGTGTTCAATATTAAAGCATACTCCAGCGCCCCAGAATGAGATGCTGGGAACTAAATAAAATCATTGTACGTTTGCGCGTCTATAATCGTGATGTTTATTTTGTCAAGTCAGATAACCAAAAGAACGGTCATTTTTGTATCATAAGCAGAAATTTACCGACAGTTGTAGAAAATTTATATAGAGATCAGTGTTCAAAATACAAAATCAGGACGCTTCTACTGAATCGGGTAAAAAGGTCGCTTTATCCCTACTCTTACACTTACCTCTGCGCATGCGTCGTTTCATTTTATTTAGTTCTAACCGTTCATTTGGTGGCGCTAGTTTACGCTTCAAATTTTACCAATTCCAATACATGGGATCTTCTATCCAATTATATAGAGATCAGTAGTTTAAGTTCAGTGTAATGTGAATAATTCGTAATGTGAATTACATAAAGATTAATTTTTCTAAATAATTTGCGTCCTTATAGTTTTACTGTGGAGATATTTGATAATTAAAGCAGAAATCTGACGAAATCATTCGCTAATCGTAACTCGAAAACACGTTTCCAGGCCTATTTTTTACTCGTATACGAGAGGAATACACCTATAAAGTATTACAGAAATTTCCTGGAACGCCCGGAGTAATATTTTATTGCAGTGGTGGTACAAAAAAAATAAAAAATAGCGCTTTCATTTTGTCACTGCTCCCGACAAAGTGCTAACTGGAACAGTACGTTATACAACAGTGATCTCTGTTTCACATGATTGCTGCAGTTTTATGAACTCTTGTAAAACAGTATGAAATTAAAAACAGCGTACAATCAACTTTTGCTTTAATATTCTCTGTCTCATATCAAAAAGGAGAGCACAACACAGGACACCCTTTTATTAATGCCTCGCAAATTAACATTAATCACACGCTAGGATCTGCTATTACTTACATTTATGTTGCAGAAAGTTACCTACCTTAACGAAATACGACAGTCGCAACATCAGAATTAATCACCTATGTAATAAAAAATTCCTATCCTACAAAAATTCATTCAATTTTTTATTCACCTGCGGCTACAGCACTAATCGCAATGCTGTACACGGGTAAAACCTGTGTTTTACCTGTGTAAATCATTGAATATACACAGCTAAAATATTTTTTTTTATAAATTTTGTATTTCTTTTAAAATTAGTTTCAGTAATTAGTATTTTTGTTTTTAAAAAGAATGTTTATTTGGTATAGAAAGAATAATATAATTTTCTGCCTATTTTTGTTTTGCTTCAATAAAAAACCGCATTTGAGAAGTTTTTATTTAATTTTTATAGGCTGTATTTACATTAATTTTTTAGCACCGGTGAAATCTACCTCCGCCTTCCGGCGTGCCGAAAGAGGTTTTTTTAATTAGCCCCATATATTTTAAAAGTATATATACGTAAGCATAATAAATACTTAATATTGGTTTTAGACTTTGATTTACCTTCTCCAAAACGAAACAGTGGTTTGATCTTGTTGAAAGAAAAATCTCATGTCAATTAATCTAGCGAGACAACCAAAAATGTTATAACATGAGTATCAGAGATTATTATTATTGTCAATCTTAAGATTGTTGTAAGGAATAAAAAAGGAACTATCCCGTTTTGATATCTAATTTTCATAAAATTTTAATAGCATTATTTGCCAAATTAGAAACGAGTAATCGTGACAAATTTCATGATTTTACATTCACCCCTTGTAGAAATATTAAGAAAAATATTTATTCCTAGAATTAAAAATCAGAGTTATTCTGGATGAGAGCCCGGAGTTCACTGAAGCCCGTCTTTATTGATTAGCGCATCGCCAAATGGCTCAACAGTCAAGGGCGGGCGTTGGCTAGTAAGTAAGTAAGTAGAATTAAAAATTCTGTAGATCAAGAAATTTTATATAGAATTGTTCATATAATTTCTGGGGTTTTATTTACACAGAGTCGATTTGCGAAATTTATGTATGACCCGCATATACAATTCAACCTATCTTCTACGGTTTTTTTCTGGCAATTTTTTAGCGTGTGAATATGCCATATGCCATGCCTGACCGGGGTTCGAACCTGGGATCTCCGGATGAAAAGCCGAGACGCTACCACTCGCGCCACGGAGGCCAGCTTCTTCACCTTGATCTGTTCATCCTCTTATAAATAATTTTTTATCATATCTTCAATATATATAGTAAATAACGTTGGTGATAGATATTCTTTCTACGTCAAACATTTTTCTAAGGTTCAAATCGTAGTAAAGGCAGCTGCCTTTATTAGGATTTGAACCTATAAAAGTAACTACTTTTATACGGATTTGAATATTAGATCGTGGATACCGGTGTTCTTTGGTGGTAGGGTTTCAATTAACCACACTTCTCAGGAACGGTCGACCTGAGGCTGTACAAAACTACACTTCATCAAATTCATGTATATCATCCTCTGAAGTAATACCTTACGGTGGTTCCGGAGGCTAAACAGAAAAAGAGAGAGGTCAAACATCCTTGACCTTGATTAAAGGCCAATTCTTTCATTGATGTCTTATCCTTACAATTTATTTTTTAGCTTTTTTTTATATTTACATTATTTTAACATACAAGTGTTTTCCAAATCTATAAAACATATACTTACTATTTTACACTTTTCTACATCTCATCTATATTTCTTATTACCAATCGCAACCTTTGCTTTATTGAATCTATATTTTCCTTTTGTATCCACTTGCTTTATTTTTTAACAATCTTTTGTTAAAAATTCGCAGATGAATCTTTGTTGAGTAAAAAATTAAACAAATTCGTGTAGAAAACGTTCTGCAACATAGTTTTAGGGATTGATATTACGGTTATTTTAAGAATACCCAATAAATAAATGATGATTTGATTAAAGCATTCCTATTCGTCAATTACAGTATTTATGAAGTATATATTAAAAATAATTTAATGCTTTTTTAAATTTTACTATTTATTTTTACTCCTACTTTCTTTAGTTTTTCTAGGTTAAATCGAAAGAAATTTGATGGAATTTTTTATTTTATTTTATGATTTTAAAGAGCCTTTCGTTATTGTATCTAAAATTAATTAAATACATACAGATATTTATTTAACAAATAATCACTAATCAAACAAAAAATCCTTAATAATTGAGAAAACTAAAATAAATTGGAAAAATGAAATAAAATAGTTTTTAATAACAATTAATTAATAACATTCACAAGGAACTATACTATTTCACTATGTATTATATTATTTATAAAAATTAATTTAACATATCCTGTCCAGTATGGCATATTAACTTATTACTATAACATTATTTGTGTCTATACGTGTAATTGTGTGTTGTGTTACCTACAAACGTAGCCAGCCTATATAGAAAGGCAAAGTTTGTTCCCGGATAAGATAGTTAACAATATTGTACTTTAAAACGAAGGTCATAAAATAGCCCGTGATTATAATGAACTGTACAACAATATGTACATATTTATAATAATATATCGGAATAGATATTACGGTGTTATAACTAGATCTAAATGAAACTGATAAATTTTTATTGTATATACGATCATTAACAAATAAAAAACGAATTAAATATATAACGTAATAAATATTAAGAAACTGTGAAATCCTTACGTATTTCCAATAAATATATTTATTCTTATTTACTGTACTTCTTCATATCCTGAAACAGTTTGTTCCGGTAATTGTCACTTTAATTAAAGCAAAAACAGCTGTTCATTTAAAAAATAAATATTTTATTCTGATCCCTATAATAAAAATAACCATTTTACATTACATATATTTTTTTTTTTCCTAATGTGTACGTTGCAACCTGTTCGACCTCCGGGACCCCCTCCGGAGGACCCCCTCACAAAGGAGGAGGACCGACCCCTCACAAACAGGAGGACCCCCTCCTTTGTTTAACCTCCGGGACCCCTGTTAAGTATTGGTTCAGAGGATGAGATGAATGATTTGTAGCGTGTGTGAAAATGTCATGGCTGACCGGGGTTCGAACCCGGGACCTCCGGATGAAAAAGCCGAGACGCTACCACTCGCGCCACGGTGGCCGGCAACCTATTCAACTAATGAACAATAAACTCACCGGGTTGGTCTAGTGGTGAACTCGGCACTGCAAATTAGCTGATTTCGAAGTCGAGAGTTTTAAGGTTCAAATATGTAGTAAAGGCAGTTACTTTTATACGGAGATTTGAATACTACATCGTGGATACCGGTGTTCTTTGGTAGTCGGGTTTCAATTAACCGTACATCTCAGGAACGGTTGACCTTTTTCTTTCTTTTTCCTGATTACCTTCGGGAATTACCGGTCAGGTATTACTTCAGAGGATGTAGTCTTGTACAGTGGAACCTGGGACTGTACAAGACTTCATTTACATTCATAGATATTATCCTCATTGATCCTCTGAAGTAATACTTTACGGTGGTTCCGGAGGCTAAACAGAAAAAGAGAGAATTAGTGAACCTCCCTCTTTCTGGCTCAATGAGAAGAAGGATAATATGAATGACATATAGATAAGATGTAGTCTTTTATAGAGTCAGGCCGACCATTACTGAGGAGTGTAGTTAATTGTATCCCAATCAAAAAAGTACAACGATATCCACTGTCTAATATTTAAATCCGTATAAAAACTAGTTTTTACTAGGATTCGAACTTTTGACTTCAAAATCATCTGTTAAATAACTGATTTGCCACGGGCTAATTATAATTTTTTAGGAAAATTATTAATTAAACGCTATTAAAATAACATTTATTTAATTTAAAAAAAATCTATTTGCTGTAAATTTTATTTGTTTATTTTTAAGTTAAGCAGATATCTGCAATTATTTTCATTACTTTTTTTTATTCAAAACATTAAAAAAATGAAAAAAGTTTTCATGTTCTCCTCATAATTGTAGTTAATAAATTAAAAATAATAATGTAATTTTTAGAATAAGAATCTTCTGATTCCATTTTAATAATTAGAAGTAATATTAATTATAAAATAATATAAATGTTAAATAATGATACAATTATGTTACATGTTAAATAATAATTATATATATTGTATGTATATGTTACCATGAAAGACCGATACCTGGTAAATGTCGATATTACCTAGTGAATGTCGATAGTATTTACTTACTCGGACCTTCGCCGACATATATCGATAAACACAGACAAGCTGTGGTAGGGGGGAGTCGAAACGATAACTAGAAATTAAAAAAAATCGCCCGATATCAATCTTTAAGGTAAATAGATTACGAGAAACCCTCATAAAAAAATTAAGTTTAAATTTAAGCCAAACATAACCTACGCTCGCTAATCTCGTCTGATTAACATTAAATATAAAATTATAGATATTACTCTTCAACTTTGGAGGCGATTAATTAAATTCACCGCATTTATAATAAAATTTAATCAAATTTTTAGCGTTTTATAAATTGAAAGGGCCAATCAGGATATACAGAATATTTTAACTACACTAATGAACGATAACGATATAAATAAATGGCCAAGTGGTTTTGCCCTTAGTTCAATTTTTTTATAAAAATATTTTTATTCGACTTTCCCCAGTAGTGAATGCTGAATGCGGTGAATTTGATTAATCGCCTCCAATGGTGGAGGATAACGTATGTAATTTTTTTATTTAAAGTTAGTTAATTAGACGAGATTGGCGAACGAAACAAGCGTAGGTTATGTTTTGGCTTAAATCTAAACTTCTTTTTTTTAGTGTTTCTCGTAATCTATTTACCTTAGAGATTGGTGTATTGGAAAATATTTTTTTAATTTCTATTTATCGTTTCGACCCCCACCAGAGAGCTTATTTGTGTTTCGACATATATCGGGGAAGGTCCGAATAAGGAAATATTTCGGTCTTTCACCGAAGTATTTGGTATTTGCCATTGTATATATACAATATATGAAACAAATTCGTCTATAATGAGTTGATATAACACTTGAAGAGTAAAAAGAAAGTCTATCTCAGCATTTGCTAGAATGAATTAAGGGAAACCAAATAATAAATAGAATTACTAATTTAACTCCATATTTAATAAACAATTTTTAGAATTTTGAATTATTTGCTGTGAATCTTCAGAAAATTTTAATAGTGTTATCGATAATATTTATTTATTTAATTACTGACCTTAATTGCAAAATATTCTTTACCGACTGTTCCGTGTATTTTTTTAAAACAAATGGAACAAAACTAAAAACATGTTTTTAGATTTTTAAATCCATTATTAATTTTAATTTAGAAATATATGTAACGAATTTAATATAAATATTTTTTTATCATAAATGGATGTATTCCTACTCGCGTTTGAGTAGGATTCGTGCGTGTATGTGACTATTTTATGTAACGTAAATTAAAGAAAGGATTCAGCATCACGCGGGAACCAACCGACCGATTTCTTTCAAATTTTCAGGATACATTTTTGTTATCGCAGGAAAAGTTTTAAGCCATATCTCAGGCCGTAGCCGACTTAGGGGTGAAGTTGTGAATTTTTACTCTTGCACGATAACTTAATACCGTTTTGGATTTTGTTATTCGACGAAAAAATAATAGATTATGCGTTTTATAATATATTAGATTTTCAACTTTCTACCTGATCCGTTTTTGAGATATAGGGTATTTAGGGTAATGAAAAGAAGAAAAAAAAGGATATGTTCGTCTACAGCAGATATGCATCAGAGCTGCTATATCAAGAACGAGAAAAACGTTGGAGGAAAGAAAGCTTTTTGACTTTAATTGTTATTTATCGATATTATTCTCACAACCACGAGGACTACGAATACAGCAGCGGATCCAGGGGGCTCTGCCCCCTGGCTACAATGGGAAATGACGAGCGAAGCAAACCCTGACCGACTAGTAAGTATTTTTAATAGTAATCAGAAGCTTAACTAACGTTTTATTAAGGCTCTTCAGAGTAAAACAATACGGTTTGATTTTGTTGTAAATAAAATCAATTTGATCACCGCAAGAGAATATGTTATCTAATAAAACACTTAGAAATTTCGCATTATAGGAAACAAAAATGCTATCTTTATAATTAATAGGAATACTATCATGTTTATCTGAGAAGCATAATTTAATGGTTTTATCCATATTTAAAGAGACATTTATAGTCCGTCCAGCTAAAGCGGCCACCTTCTCATAAACCGAATGTTGAATTACACGAAAGCGGTTCTGATATCTGGTTTGATAAGAGATGGAAATTACTTGTAATAAAAAATAAGTTTTGTATATATATAAAAAAATGAATAAATTAAAAGTTTTAATCTAATAATTGTCGAGGAAGCGACAATTTCTCAAGGAAGCGTTCTCGGACCCGTCTTGTATGTTCTGTTTGCGGCCGACTTGCCAGATTACAGCAGATATCACAGTTGCAAGGTTTACAGATGATAATACAATTCTTGCTGTCCACAAAGATTCGGCTACTGCATCTCATTATATTCAAGATTATATCACTCTCCTCGAATCCTGACTTACAAGTTGAAAAATAAAAATAAACGAAACAAAATCGAAACACGTCACGTTACCCTTCGAAAAGAGAACCGTCTACCCTTTCTATATTAAATATTCCAATTTCAAGTTCTCAAAACTGTAAATATTTAGGTTTTCATCTTGACCGACGACTCTTCTGGGCAAAACATATCAAATCTTAGCGGATACATTTGGGTTTCAAGGTTAAAAACATGTTCTAACTAATAGCACATAGATCTCGGCTTTCAGTAGCAAATAAATTATTGTTTTATAAATCCATTTTTAAGCCTAATTGGACTTACGGGCTTGAATTGTAAGGTACAGTAAGCGACTCCAATATTGACCTACTTGAACGCTACCGGGCAAAAACACTGCGAAAAATACTAATCATAACCTGGTACATAAGCAATAACTTCATATATAATGATTTTAAATTGCAACCCGTTCGACAGGAAATCTCTTTGACCAGTCTACGATATCAAAATCCTTTGGATCGGCACCCAAATTATATGGCAGTCAATTTATTGGATAACAGTCAGTGATTTTTCATGATTGCTGTGAAACAATGCTCTTGATTCGATTTATAGTTTTCATTATTACAGTCCGGCCTTCCGGAGTCCTGTTTTATTTTAATTTCTTTTATTTTCTTATTATTATTAAGTCACAAACCACTGGGTCTGTGGCTACTTAATGTTGGTGCAAATAGATATTATTTACTTGTAGTTCAATTCTCTTACTGAACAGTTATAAAGTTGCTATGATTGTAGTTTGGTGCAAAGTGTCATTAAAAACACGTATGTGTGGGTGTGGTAGTGTGGGTGTGTGTGTGTGTTTACATGCACGAGCGCATGCGCACGTATGTGTGTGAATGCGATACTCTAGTACGAAATCGACCAAAACAGATGTTATAATCTGATAACAATCACCTGATGCCCAAAACTGATATTTTGCACCAAACTTTATATTTTTCGAAATAATCGGGAGGTTAAGGTTAAGGTTAAATAAGATCATCACGCGAGAACCTACCTATCTGATTTCAAATTTTCATGGTACATTCTTGTTATTCTAGGGACGGTTTTAAGCCATAATCGGGGCCCTAGCTCCCTTGGGGGGGGGGGGAATGAAGGGGAGTATCAGACCTTCTACGTCAAGATCGAGAGAATCGTTAGAGCAGAGGTTCCCAAACTTATTTTTCTCATAGAACACTTTCAAAATTTTGCTGGTTCCGGTGGACCCCCTGCAGCTACATTTCTACCGTATTTCCAGTCGACGGAAAATGTGAAGATTAGATTTAACTATGAAAATTTGCGTTACGGCTGAGTTCCACGAGCTTCCGAAAAAAAAGTGAGAATTGATCGGTTAATTTTTGATCGACTGTGCTGTGAGTGGATGTCAAAAAAGTAAAGTTGGCCCATCAAAAAAAATGCTTCCATCCAACTTTACATTTTTGACATCTACTCACAGCACAAGAAAGCAATCCATTCTCACTTATTTTATTTAGAAAACTTCCCATTCAGAGTGGTAAAAAGCAAAAGAAAAATAGTATATTTTTTTGTGTTGCATTTATTCAAATGTGTAATCATTACACTACACTATTAATTATTATTGTTATCATATTGCAATGTAATATAATAAAATTGTCGTAACATAATTAAAATTAAACATTAATAACGTAATGTAACTTCTACAATGACAATCACAAAATAGTTACAATTTAAATGGGAGAGATGTACTTGATGGATTGACAGCAAATTATCAATATCTGGCTTCTGTTTTGTTAGGAATAAGCGCAAATCTCCCCGTTCTGTGATATTGAATCTGCTCCTTTTTTTTGATAAAAGGTTTTAGGTAACGACGCTAAAACTTTTTTCGACAAGATATGACGAGGGAAACGCTATCAAAAGCTTTCTCGCAATTCCCCACAGTCCAGGATATTTTTCTGGTATTTCTGCCTGCAGCCAAAATGTTAGATACCCTATTTTAAATTTCACCTTCACTCCTCATAAGTGCTAAGCTCGAGTAGCTCCTCTTGTAATATCGCATTCTCCACTTCCGTTTCATCAAATGGATTTATGATCCGTGGTGGTATTTCCATCGTCAGAATATCTTCAAATCTGATTTTGAAGTCATCATGCCGGGCGATTAAATGTTGAACGTATGTCTGAATATCCTCATCAAGGCATTCTACCTGTGATAAGTTTGAAAACTGGAAAAATACGCGCCGACTAATATTTTGCTTCGTAAATTTCAATTTTCCAAGAAAAGCTGAAATTACACCCTTTGTTTTTATTAAATTGAGACTGTCCCTTGTAATTGTAAGTTACAGTCGCTGAGCTTCTCAAAACATTATCTGCCTAGATTGATACGCAAAGTCAAGCCGACATTTTAGTTCTTCACTATCGAAACCAGATGAATTTTCGTGGACCCCCGCTTACGAACTTTGAACTCCCATTTTTTTGTCACGCCAACGTAGACCCCCGTCGAGTTTCCCGTGGACCCCTGGGGGTCCACCTTGATCACTTTGGGAATCAATGCGTTAGAGGAAAGAAAGCTTTTCAGCTTAATTGTTATTAATTAAGTTGTTATTAATTGTTATTTATCAGTATTATTCTCAAAACCACGAGAACAACCAATGCAGCAGCGGGTCCAGGGGGCCAGGGTGACTAGATAAGAAGGACGAGCGAAGCGATCCCTGAACGGCTAGCATTACGTCAAATCTTTCAGTGTTACAGTTTTTGTTTATTAAATTTATCTGGGAAAATTATTGAAGTTATCTTGTATGTGTGTACGAAAAAAACAATTTGGAACTTTTATTATTATATATTTTCCTCTGAATTCATTTTTTTAAATGAAATCCTTAAAATTTTCGATCGAAGTACAATAACTTTTTATTCAATTTAAGAAAAATCTTAATTCAACTCTTGTATTCCTTATATTCAAGCTTTACTGACGACCAAATTTATAGGAGTGTTGATAATGGTGAAATTTTTTTGGTAGTCTCATCATCAGTTTCTTATGCATAAACCAATAAAAAAAACGTAAAATTATACGGTAATGTAGACGATTTAAAGATCTGTTTTCCAATAATTTATAGTAAATAACCTTTAAATATATCATTAAAGCCATTCTATTCAAAGTATTTTCATATAAAACTTGACGAACAAAATATAAAAAAAAACTTAAAATTAAAAAAGAACGCACATCCACATTTTAGACAGACTTAGCTCGATAGTATTTACTTAATATCGTTTATTTACACTTTTTATTTTTATCAGAACGCATGTGTTTTGATTTTTTTTTTTTACGAAGGGATTATTTTTATCTAGGCAGCGGTTTTTTAGACCAATCCAAATTTTATATAAAATGAGATGAATTAAAAAATAATAGCAACACAATTGACTTCAAAAAAGCTCTAAAAATAACACCGATGAAGTTTTTGTTATTTAAAATTTTGAAGTTTACACTAAATTAATCTTTAATTTTGGTACTTCAAAAAGTTACATTAAAAAAAAAAAAAAAAAAAATTGTTCCAGCGTTCAAGTCCTAGTAAAGCCAGTTATTTATTTCACGGATTTAAATTCTAGATCGTAGATACCGGTGTTCTTTGGTGGTTGGATTTCAATTAACCTCACATCTCAGGAATGGTCGAACTGAGACTGTACAAGACAATCATTTACAAGACATCATTTACAATCAAACATATCATCCTCACTCAACTTCTGAAGTATTATCTGAACGGTAATTGCCGGAGGCTAAACAGGAAAAAGTCACATTTAAAAAAATCTTTTTTTTTTGTCTTCAGTCATTTGACTGGTTTGATGCAGCTCTCCAAGATTCCCTATCTAGTGCTAGTCGTTTCATTTCAGTATACCCTCTACATCCTACATCCCTAATAATGTGTTTAACATATTCCAAACGTGGCCTGCCTACACAATTTTTTCCTTCTACCTGTCCTTCCAATATTAAAGCGACTATTCCAGGATGCCTTAGTATGTGGCCTATAAGTCTGTCTCTTCTTTTAACTATATTTTTCCAAACGCTTCTTTCATCTATTTGCCGCAACACTTCTTCATTTGTCACTTTATCTACCCATCTGATTTTTAACATCCTCCTATAGCACCGCATTTCAAAAGCTTCTAATCTTTTCTTCTCAGATATTCCGATCGTCGAAGTTTCACTTCCATATAAAGCGACACTCCAAACATACACTTTCAAAAATCTTTTCCTGACATTTAAATTAATTTTTGATGTAAACAAATTACATTTCTTACTGAAGGCTCGTTTCGCAAAAAATCTAAATTTATTAATGTTTTAAATATTACTAATTCCGGTTTTACACACACACACACACACACACACATATATATATTTATTAAACATTTAAATTATTAACTCATTTTTAGTTGGACTATATTTCGCCGCTAGGGATTTACTTAACATACGATGCTGTTTTATAAATCTAAATAATAAAAAAGAATAAATTAATTTGTAAATATCTTAATTTAATTAAGGCTATTCAAAAATAA
Organism: Lycorma delicatula; assembly: GCF_047948215.1. Lineage (NCBI taxonomy): Eukaryota > Metazoa > Arthropoda > Insecta > Hemiptera > Fulgoridae > Lycorma > Lycorma delicatula. The sequence continues at coordinate 96,001,424 of NC_134464.1, read as the reverse complement.
TAATAAACCTAGGCCATTAACAATAACATTTTACTAACCTAGACAAGGTCATATAGTTAACAGATTAAATACATTCCCTTATATAAAATCTAAATTTTAATTTTTTCCGTTTTTTCAATGCCAAAATGTTTTTTTTTTTTTTTAGAAGAAAGACAAATGAATCAGTTATTAGGAAAACTATCAAAGAAGATTTACATGTCCTAATAATTCAGAGAAAACTTAACAATTATCAGTTAACCATCACTTAAACCTCCTTCAAAACGTCAGAACGATTTTACAGAAATACAAAAATAAATTATCAATACATTTTTGGGGTCAACAATATCACTCATGTCGATCGACAATTAATTTTTTTAAAGTTTTTTTATTGTAATGCCATAACAACTTTACAATCTGTTCAGTAAGAGAATTGAACAATAAGCAAATAAGATCTATTTGGGCCAACATTAAGTAGCCACAGACCCAGTGGTTTGTGACTTAATAATAATAATAAGAAAATAAAAGAAATGAAAATAGAACAGCACTCCGCAAGGCCGGACTGTAATAATGAAAACTATAAATCGAATCAAGAGTATTGTTTCAAAGCAATCTTGGAAAATCACTGACTGTTATCCAATAAATTGACTTCCATATAATTTGGGTGCCGATCCAAACGATTTTGAAATCGTAGGCTGGTCAAAGAGATTTCCTGTCGAACGGTTTGCAATTTAAAATCATTATATATGAAGTTATTGCTTATGTATCAGGTTATGATTAGTATTTTTCGCAGTGTTTTTGTCCGGTAGCGTTCAAGTAGGTCAATATTGGAGTCGCTTGCTGTACCTTACAATTCAAGCCCGTAAGTCCAAATAGGCTTAAAAATGAAATTATAAAACAATAATTTATTTGCTACTGAAAGCCGAGATCTATGTGCTATTAGTCAGAACATGTTTTTAACCTTGAAACCCAAATGTATCCGCTTAGATTTGATATGTTTTGCACAGAAGAGTCGTCGGTCAAGATGAAAACCTAAATATTTACAGTTTTGAGAACTTGAAATTGGAATAATATAGAAAGGGTAGACGGTTCTCCTTTCGAAGGGTGAACGTGACGTGCTTCGATTTTGTTTCGTTTATTTTTATTTTCCAACTTGTAAGCCAGGATTCGAGGGGAGTGATATAATCTTGAATATAATGAGATGCAGTAGCCGAATCTTTGTGGACAGCAAGAATTGTATTATCATCTGTAAATTTTGCAACTGTGATATCTGCCGTAATTGGCAAGTCGGCCGGAAACAGAACATACAAAATGGGTCCGAGAACGCTTCCTTGAGATTAAATTGTCGCTTCCTCGACAATTAATAAATTAAATGTTTTAATTTATTTATTTTTTTACGTATATATATATATATATATATATATATATATATATATATATACATACAACTTCTTTTTATTAAAAGCAATTTCCACCTATTATGAAACCAGATATCAGAACTTCTTTTTTTTCCGTTTAACCTCCGACAATTACTGTTCAGATAATACTTCAGAGGATGAATGAGGATGATATGTATGAATGTACAGTCTTAGATTGACCATTCCTGAGATGTGCGGTTAATTGAAACCCAACCACCAAAAAACACCGCTATACACGATCTAGTATTCAAATCCGTATAAAAGTAACTCCCTTTACTAGGACTTGAACGCTGGAACTTTCGACTATCAAATCATCTGATTTGGGAAGACGCGTTCACCACTAGACCTACTCGGTGGGTAGATATCAGAACTGCTTTTGTGTAATTCAACGTTCGGCTTATGAAGTCATTTTAGCTGGACGGATTATTACTGTCTAACTTTAAATATGGATAAAATAATTACATTATACTTCTCAGTTAAACATAACAAAAGAAAAATAAATTTTAAAAAAATTGGTATTTAAAAACAGGTGGATAATTTCAATTCATAATCTTATTGTTTTAAGAGGCATTGTCCTATAAATTCCTTAACCTATTAATAAATACCAAAAATATGAAATGAACTACCTCTAATGTCGGGTAATGTAAATGATCTACAGGAATATTTTAAAAGTTACTTCAGTCTGTATTTTTCTTTAATTAATACCCATAATGATGTACCAGTATTTTATTTCCTAAAACGTTTCAAATGTTACAGATTATGAAGTTTGTTGCTGCAGTTGTTTATTTTACTCAGAACTTGTTAAAAATATTTTTCTAACTCGATAAAATCCAAATTATTTTCTTTATTTACTTTTCTTATTATTTTATTTGTTTAGTTGTTCTTTCTCCGGTAACAAGCCTAGTTACAAACCGTTTTTTTTTTTTTTTTGTTCGTCCGGAACTAAGGATCACGTTTGCATAGTTATTTGGATCTTCCCGATATATTTTTGATTTTTTCACTATGTTGTTTTTCTTCCTCGGTACTTTCTCCCTACACTCCTTTTACCCTTATTCTCTGGAAACTTAGATCCTTTGATTAATTTTCTAAATCGGTCTCTATTTAAACAGGTTTCTTTGCAGATTTTTGAAGTTTTATGATCGTTTTCTACTAAACCGGCTAATTTTAACAGTTCTACCGTTATAAATAATTAAATATTCGTTTGTTAATCTATTTTCGCTCATTCTGTATAAATGCATATAAAATTGTAATCTTTTTCTCCGGATGGTGTCTTTTATTTTTTCCGTATTTTTATAAATCTCTGTTTCACTTTTTAGTTTATAAATTCCGTCCTGGTAATCGGGACCGTTTATGGTTCTTAAACTTTTTTATCCTATCTTTAAGAAACATTTATCAGAAAAAGTTTGCAAACACTCAGCGCCATATAACGCCTCCGGAAGAATAACAGTTTTGTAATGTCGGAGTTTAGCATTATGCGAAAGCGATTTTTTATTATATAAATTTTGTGTGAAGTTGAACGCTAACGCCATTTTCTGTGTTCGCTCTTTTAGCGCTTTCTTTTCTAGAGCTTTTGATGCGTTATTACTCCTCCGAGATATTTAAATTTTGATACTCTTTCAATTTCTTGATTTTCAAGAAATTTTAGTGTTTGTTATTTATTTTTTTATCGTTGGAGAACCATTTTGTTTTTTATTGCAGGGTTATAATAAAAAAAAATGAGTTAATAATTAAAAATTAATATTTAAGTTGATGCACCTAATGTACAAATGCACCTTTAAATGATTCCGTAATGCCGTGTGGGCACTACTGACGGAAAGACCAGACTGGCTAGATAGGCGTCGCACAGACTTCTTGAAACTAACAAGTTCCTTGCTTGGTACTTGTTGTACAGTCGCTTGATGGAGGACTTGTTTGGTGCATCCACACCGTAATTTTCTGTGAAGACATTCTGAGTCTGGGTGTAATCTTGGAACATCTAATGTATTGGGAGATAATTAATATTCTCTGCTGCACTGTGTAACTCATTTTTCCTCAATTTTCCTCGGTTAAACCAGTAACAAAAGAAGAAAATTTCTTCCATAAGGTTGCGTTGAACACTTTATAAATGAACATGTAGAATTCAGTAAATATTTTTAATTTAAAATATTAACGCAGAAATAAAAAAATAAATAAAAACTTATCAAAAATATAAAAGAGAAGGAGAAGTAAAAAAAAATTATTTTATTTTGGATATTCCGGTTTCTATAGCGGCTTCAGAATAATTAACGTTTCCATAACTTTTTTTTTTTGATTATTTTTTTAATTAATAAAATGTATAATAAACAATTATTACATATTGACATACGATATTAAAAAGATGTAGGTTTATAAATATAAATATAAAATTGATTATGTTCATTGATAAAACACATATATATGTGTGTATGTATGTGTACGTACGAGCATATAGTAATATTTTAACATACACATGTAAATTTCTTGAACAAATTTTTAATATATTGTAGTGAATGGGGGAATGGGAGGTGACTTAAGTCATAACAATTACATCCGCATAATACGATATGTATGATAGAATCTGTTACACACACACACACACACACACACATATATATATATATATATATTGCATGAATCGTAAAAATTAAAGGTAAAGTGACAGAAGTATAAGTGTGTGTATGTATGTGTGTACGAATACCCCTTGTTTGTTACGATTAGGCTGATGTTGATATGTATTAAATAATATGTATAATATAAATTTATAGAAAGTGATTTAAGGGGGGGAACCAATATATACCTTTGGGCGGATCGCAAGGTAACAGTCCCTACTTGTAAGTTATATATACGTGTTGTTTTATACAACATATACGTATATATAAATAGATTAGAATTTGTAAAGAAAACTTCAAGAAGCTATTGTATTTTTAATTGCAATAATTATATATATACAATACTTTTTAGTATTAAGTTTGTTTTGGAGTAACTTATAATTTTATTTGTAAGTTACATCATGAGGACTTTGGTAAGTACTATGTGTTTACATTTTTTTAAATATTTTACAAATTTATAAATAAATAAAAAATGCTTAATAAGTAAATTTATTTCAAAGAATTGTAGTGTTTGCTTTTTATACTGGAATCAAAAATATAACTGATATTATCAATTAAAATAATAAAAATAAAGCAGTTTACCGAAATACTTCTGTAGATAAATCCAATTTATAAAAATTTTCAAACTCCAATTTTAAAAAGAACCCGTTTGATTTTCTTCTGTTTTTTTTAATTATGATTTTTTTTCTTATTATGTTTAATAATAAATACATTTTTGAAACTTAACAAAAAAATTATAATTTTTTAAAAATAAAAAATTGCAAGATGAATTTTAATTGTATATAAAATTTCAATAAAACATCGACGTGTTTATATTTCCAAAAATTATTCTAATTAAATATAAAATACACACACACACACACACTTTCTCTCTCAAACACACTAACCCTCTAGAGTACACAAATTTAAAGAGACCATTTTTTTAAGGTACTATAAATTTTTCTAGATAACTTAAATAGAAAATTTAGAGCCAATATATACGATTTGAAGGTATTTTTACCGTCTCCATTACTTAAGCCGTGTTATGACATAATTTAGCTTAAACTCATTTTGATGATCAAATAATTCCCTTTCATAATTTTCAGTTATCGGTAAAAAAAATTTAAGAATGTAAGTAAAAAGCTTAATTTATACTCCTTAAAGGTTCCTACATATATATTTTTTATTTATTTATTTTTTTTATGAAAACACAAGTTTAATTAAATCTTTCATTTCTCTCAAAGTTTATTTTTATTCATATTCAGGGAATTTGATTAAAACAAATGTATATTTAAAAAAAAATATAGATTTAATTTTTTTAAATAAAGTAATTATTATGAAACGCTAACAAATTAACATATTTTAACATTTAGAAAAGGGTGATTTCAGTTTAAAAAAATGCTTTAAAAAGTAAAAACTTGCATCTTTTTAAAATATTTCTTTAAACTTGACTTTTTGAAATCCGCAACAATTTAACGATTCATTTGGTAGTTTATTTCACGTTTAGCACCGATAAAGTTAAAATATAAAATAAATAAATAAAGTTAAAAAAATAAATAAATAAATAAAAGTTCAAGTTAAAGATAAAAAATAAATAAAAAAAAAAATAAAATAAAGTTACAGTTCAAGAAAAAATTTAAGTATAGCTATTTTTAAATTTGGTACGTTTTATTAAGTTGTTTTTAATATTTTTTGTAGTTTGTTTTATCATATTTAAATAAGAAATTACATTAGAAAGAATTACCACTATAAAATTTTACATCCGAAAAATTCTTTGAAACTCTTGTCAGATTATGATAAAGATATATACCACGATTTATTTAATAAATAGATTTAAATTTATAGATTATATTTAATTCACGATCAATTTTACGGTTATATTTTAGTATTCTACTGAACCGAATTAACGTTAATTTTATGAGAATAAATCTATACCTAAGCGATTTTAGAAAAATAAATTTTTCTTTTATACTTTATTCATTTTATAAATAGATCTTAATGATTTTACTTGTTTAAACGACTTATTTTTAACGATTAAAGTTTTGTAAGAATGATTTACCCTTAAAATAACACGTTGTTCTATGTAGAAGTTTGTTTTGTAACTGCTACACACAGTACAAGAAAAACATTAATAACGTACAGATAGTATCATTACGCCTTCTCGTAACGAAGACTTGTATAAAAAGAGTACCGCGAAATAACTTCTTATTCGTACTAGATGATGATTTATTTCTATTATAAACAAGTTCAATATAATCTCTTACTTTCTCGTGAACAAAATTAAATAATTTAATTTCTTAATTTTGCAAAAAGTCATTGTAGTAGAATTACATAATAAGGTTTCATTCTTAAAATTTAAAACAAAAGTTTTTTGAAGCGATTACAAAACTCAATAAAGCAAATCAGTGGTTTCAAAACGGCTTTAAAAACACATTTATGCTGTAAATTTTAAGCAATTGAGCCTGTTTTTATTAAATTTTACTGCGTGATTGTGGTCTGATAAATCTTTAATAATTTGTTTATATATATATATATATATATATATATATATATATATATATGTTTCTAAAATACATATATATATATATATATATATATATATATATGTTTCTAAAATACTGGCAATACTTTTTCGAATTCTACTTGTAAAACTAAACAAAAAATATCCACATGTTTAAGCCATTTTTTTAATAGGCATGATTACGTATGTGTATACAGAGTGTTTCTAAAATACTGGGCTGGCAATACTTTTTCGAATTCTACTTGTAAAACTAAATAAAAAATATCCTTACGATAAATGGGAATTTCTCCTTCGTTCTCCCACTGTCGGCCATTTTGATATTTTTATGTAATATTTGTATCTCAAGTTCGGATGGACGAATCACATTAATATTTGGTAAGCGTCTTAATAATAGAGTTTTAAGATTAGCAAAAAATCAGGACTTAAATACCTTTGAAAAAACAAAATGGCGGCAATGTTTATTTTTCAATCTGTTATATCTCTAAAGATAATAGTTTTATCGAAATTTATGTTATTTTCTAACATATTAAGCCTTTATTTTGAACAAAATGACATTTTATTTTTTTAAATCGATTAACAAATATCCCAGTTATGGCAGAAAATTGATGTTGTAATTATGTGTCTGTTTTCATGTTCTCTCCACTTTACGTTCAATTTGGTAAAATATTGTTTTTATTTATTGTTCATTCTAGTATTGTAAATTAGTATCAAATTTTCTCACAATAATAGACCTAATAATTATGACACAAAATTAAATCAATTTTCTCCTGTAACTCGACTATTTGTTAGCCAATTTAAAAAAATAAAATGTTATTTTGTTCAGTATGAAAGGCTTAATATTTTAGCAAATAATTTAAATTTTGATAAAAGTAATATTTATGGATATATAACGGATTAAAAAATAAACTTTGCCGCCATTTTGTAATTTGCGAAGGTATTTAAGTCCTGATTTTTTGCTATTTTTAAAACTTTATTACCAAGACGCTTACAAAATATTAATGTAATTCCTCTATCCGAACTTGAGATACAAATATTACATAAAAATATCAAAATGGCCGACAGGGGGAGAACGAAGGACAAATTACCATTTTTCCTAAGTATATTTTTTGTTTAGTTTTACAAGTAGAATCTGAAAAAGTATAGCCAGCCCACCATTTTAGAAACACTCTGTGTATGTTTTTGCAAAAAAAAACCCGTAAAGTATTAATTTTAAATTCATGTAATTAAGTTAATTTCAAATTAATAATTGTAATTATAAAATAAAACTTTTAACAAAATAAATTAAACATTGTACTTTAAAATAAATATTTGAAGAATAATTATAAAAATAACTAAATACAATTATAAAATATCTAATTATTAAAAAAAAAAACAGGGTTACTGAAGTTTAATCTAATCATTAAACATACGCCGGCCTCCGTGGCGCGAGTGGTGGCGTTTTGGCCTTTTATCCGGAGGTCCCGGGTTCGAATCCCGGTCAGGCATGGCATTTTCATAAACGCTACCGATCATTCATGTCATCCTCTGAAGCATGCCTAACGGTGAATCCGGAGGTTAAACAAAAAAAAAAAAAATCATTAAATATATGTCTGAAACTCATTAAATTTAATTAAAAATAATAAAAACATTAATACCAAAAGCGGTTATGTTATTCGTATGCATAAAACTAATGTTAAAGTGAGATATATTATTTTAAATTTAAAAAGTTTAAAGTAATATAATATATTAATGTAATTTTAAATTTAAAGTTTAAATTTATTTAAAGTTCATAAACAATGTAGTTCATTAATAAATAAGATGTATTTTATTTCTATCTTTAAAAATAAATTTAAATTTTGTAATATTAGAAAAAATTACGAATATAGTATAAAACCATGTTCGTACACAATTAAAAACATAACTTAAAATTTATCTTTACCTCTCTGTGTTCATATAAAAGCGGTCATTTATTAATATTTTAAAAATAAAAAATTAACGTAAAATTAAAATGATCATGTATTTTAAAATATATTCAAAACATATAAATCCTATTATATTTTTCAGAGCAGTTAGGAACTTAACCAGAAAGTGAGACGATAATTCAATTTGCTGAATTCCAACGTTTTTACCTTTTAAAAGAACTGTTTCGTTAAAATTTTGACTCAAATTTACTGTAGATTATTGAAAAATGTAGTTAACTTTCACGTATCTAAATTCCTATGTTATTGTGTTCGTTGGGGCTCAATTAAAAGAATTGTCTGTTGTACAGTAATCCAGAAAATAAACGCTATACTGTGAAAGCTTGAAGTCTCTTTATATGGTAATATAATCTGCTACAAAGGTGTTTCTGTCTCTCTCTTTATATATATATAATTTATTTATGTGTATCAGGTTCAGAGTAACAGCAGAGTTATATGATATCAACGGTACACTGCAGGGATGCTAAGGCATCTGTATGCAGTGAGGCGTATAATTGTAAACGTACCGGTTAATGCATACTCTTGAACAGACTCAGGCCAACCACTCCTGAGACTTGTAGTTAATTAAAACCCGACCGCCAAAGAGCACCGGTATCTACAGTCTAGCATTCAATTCCATATATAAGCAACTACCTTTATAAGGATTCGAAACATAGAACTCTTGACTTTGAAAACCAGTTGATTTTGCCATGACGAGTTTAACCACTAGACTAGCCCGAAGGGTTGTATATATATATACAATTTTATATATATATTACATATATATATATAAATATTTATATATTTTTATTACATTTATTACATTTTATATATATATAAAATGTACATCATTGCTCTCAGGGAAAGAAGATCTAAATAGTATGCCATTTTTATCTTAGATGCTTTATAAGAAGGCAGTTAGTTTATAATGCCAGAGCTATAAGAAAGACTAGGGCAAATAGCATAAAGTAATAAAGTAGAAGTTATCCTTACAGGTATTAGAATAATATTCCTAAATGTATATACACAGAATGTAAGAAAAATATTTCAACCATTAAATAACTTTTCAAAAATAAATCATACAAAAACTAAATTTAACAAATTCTTCTACTTCGAAACGGTATTTTTCGATATGAGAACCCCCAATCTACCATATTGGAGAAACTCAAAAATGTTAAATAAAAATAGTAGGATTGTGACAATTATTTAACATTGTATTAAAAAATTAAAATTTTGGGCTACAACAATCCTAACAAATCGCGGTCATTTAAAATATATACTACAGCTATTTTAAAATCGGCCAACAGTATGCCCTTCAGTGGTTTCATATTGAAAAATTTATCATTTTGCGGAAGGAGCATCTGTTAAACTTTATTTTTTTAATGTTTCACTATTGAGCGAATGTTATTTAAGGACTTGTAGTCTATTTTTATAATTTTAATTATTATCTTTGAACTGTAGTCTATTTTTGTAACCAGCTGTGATAAACAAAAATGGCGGCTATTTTTGTTTGGATTGACATAGCCCAAAAACGTTTCGTCAATTTTGTTTTTTTTTTTTCAATTCCCTTTGAAATGGTTCGACTATATTTATCTATCCCAACCCTATTCTTGCCACTTAAATATTTTAGATATACTCCTCCTAGAGAGGGGAGCTTACTGGCCTCATACCGAAAAATTGTAGAATACTTAAAAGGTGGGAGGGAGCATTTGTTAAATTTTCTTTTTATATGTATATACAAAATATTATAATATTTATTATTTGTACAGTAAATTTTTATAGAATTTTGATATTTTTATTTTTAACTGCTGAAAAATTATTTAAAGGTTTCCATACTTTATTAACCGTACGTACCGTGTGTCCCATGAAGAGGTATACTCTTATGATTTAATATCACTCACCTATTCTAGAAATATTCCGTGAAAATTTCAACCTTCTAGGATTTATAGAAACAAAACGGCTGCATTTAAATAAAAACATCAGTTTCAGATAAACTACATTTTTTATTCATTACAAAATAATTGGTAAAAATGATTGAAAACAGATGATAATTACAACTAGAATAATTAAAAACAGTAAGGGAAAATTAGTCATAGTTATGACATGATTTTTGCCAGATTTTTCGTAATAAATAAAAAAATGTGGTTTATCTGAAATCGATGCTTTAATTTGAAAGCCGCCATTTTGTTTCTATAAATCTTAGAAGGTTGACATTTTCACAGAACATTTTTAGAAACTTAGTTAAGAGGTCTGTAGAGTTTCAGTAGAATCGATGGGGGAATATGCGAGTGATACTAAATCAAAAACGTATACCTCTTCATAGGACACACTCTATATATATATATATATATATATATAAAAACACACTCTATATATATATATATATATATATATATATATATAGAGTGTGTTTTTACTTGTATATTTAAAATATAAGTAAAATTAATTTATTTATATATAAAATTTTTCAAGAACACCATAAGTTTTTAAATATAAATAATTAAATTTTGATTAGGTATTATAAACACATTCACGTATTTGTACTGCTGCTAAACTCAACCACCTTTCGATATGTTAATTACATAAGTATATTTTAATTTACGTAAAGATTATTTAAAACAACAATTAATTAAATTAAGCTATTTCATCAAACGAAATGAGTAATATGTAAAAATTTGGATTGTTTAATTAAAAATAAGTTTTATAGATTATAATGTCTGCAGAACGATTATTTTTATTGTATAGTTTTTTAATGAGCTTATAAGATTTAATATTGCATACATTTCGTTATTGACATGTGTAGTATTATAATCTACTTAATAAAGAAAGTAACGAATAATTACTTCACTCTACACTTTTCTTATTATACCTGACATGAATACTTGTTATTATTGAGTATGTCTTTTCTGGAAATTTTGTGTTATTATCAATCTACAATGGTTGTTTTATTTATTAAAATCTAATGAATAATTGTTATTATTAAGATAATCTATGGCAAAAATATTGTACTTTATTAT